>NC_091282.1:167780016-172580016 GCF_032444005.1 Ranitomeya imitator
GACACTTTCAAAGTTTTCCAAATTTTTCGGACTGACTGACCTTCATTTCTTAAAGTAATGATGGCCACTCGTTTTTCTTTACTTAGCTGCTTTTTTCTTGCCATAATACAAATTCTAACAGTCTATTCAGTAGGACTATCAGCTGTGTATCCACCAGACTTCTGCACAACACATCTGATGGTCCCAATCCCATTTATAAGGCAAGAAATCCCACTTATTAAACCTGACAGGGCACACCTGTGAAGTGAAAACCATTCCCGGAGACTACCTCTTGAAGCTCATCAAGAGAATGCCAAGAGTGTGCAAAGCAGTCATCAAAGCAAAAGGTGGCTACTTTGAAGAACCTACAATATAAGATATAACAAAAAAGTGTGAAACAACTGAAATTAAGTATATAATTCCACATGTGTTAATTCATAGTTTTGAGGCCTTCAGTGTGAATATACAATTTTCATAGTCATGAAAATACAGAAAAATCTTTAAATGAGAAGGTGTGTCCAAACTTTTGGTATGTACTGTATATACAGGACAGGAGGAGTGGTACTGTGCAGTGTATATATGTCAGCAGCCACCCAGGCCCCCAGCACCTGTCCTGTGTGTAATTATATATATATACACACACGCTGTATGGATAATTATTTAAATAATTTTTAGATGTTGGAATAAAAGTTACATTTTAGTTACACATTTTTTTTTTCTATATTGTATTCATTGTTAGTCGGTGGTGCACACCTATTTGTAACTTTATCTTGTGAGAATGGATCTATCATAATACCCTGGAATTTATCCATGCAGTCCGTCATAGAATGACTGGATAGCAATAAGGATTTTTGGTTTCAAATCTGTTAACCTGCTTTACCAGTGTCACAACAGACTGAGTATCATTCTGCAAATCCTGCCAAGGTATAATAGATTGTTATCCACAAAAATCATAATTGGAAAATTCATTGACATTGTCAGTTGAATATGTCTTTTAACCATCAGGTTGCGGATAAACTTATTGATGTCCAGTAAGGTTGAAAACAAATCACAATCATGGGCAGGTGCGAAGTTAAATGCATAGGATAACACATTGAGTTGATCCAGAGTGATGACAAATTGTGCACATCATTTGTGCATTCGTGATCCAAGTCATGTTTCTGTGCGGGTTATCATGCCTGAAGTGCATCTTGTGGTTTTGCTGCTGCTTCTTTGTCATTTTTTGAATGCGTGTAATTTTTGTTGTTGTAATAATATGACAAGTTAGGAAAAGAGTCAATAGAGTCCTAATCATGGGAAGTAGTGTCAGGACTCAGGAGAATCAAATTCCGAAGAACTAAAACTGGAATGGGCTTTGGAAGCAGGTTTGCGGTATGAATTATGGCGCTTCAGTATTAATTTAGGGGTGCGTGTAATGCCATTCCATCCATTAGACTTCTTTCTGCTTTTGTTTTATTTATGCATTATGTTTTTAACCCCTTAAAGACCGGGGGTATTTCAATTTTTGAATTTCTGTTTTTTTTGCTCCACTTCTTCCCAGAGCCATAACTTTTTTTATTTATTAGGCTGTCCTCACACTAGCAGTATTTGGTCAGTATTTTACCTCAGTATTTGTAAGCCAAAACCAGGAGTGGAACAATTAGAGGAAAAGTATAATAGAAACATATGCACCACTTCTGGATTTATCACCCACTCCTGGTTTTAGCTTGCAAATACTGATGTAAAATACTGACCAAATACTGCTAGTGTGACGGCAGCCTTAGTCAATATGGCCAAGTGAGGGCTTGTTTTTTTGCGGGACGAGTTGTACTTTTGAACGACACTATTGGTTTTACCATATCATACTGGAAAACAGGAAAAAATTCCATGTGTGGTGAAATTGCAAAAAAGTGCAATTCCACAGGCCTTTTTTTTATCATGTTCACTAAACGCTAAAAAACTAACCTGCCATTATGATTTTTCAAGTCATTACGAGTTCATAGATACCAAACGTGTGTAGGTTCTTTTTTTATTTAGGTGGTGAAAAAAAATTCCAAAATCTGAGGCTGGGTGAAGGCTTATTCTTTATGCGCCATGCTGACGTTTTTATTGAGTTGCAGTTATGATCTTTAGATCGCCCGTTATTGCATTTTATTGTAAGATAGGCGTATCCAAAGAAAGGTAATTCTGGAGTTTTGAATTTTTTTCTCATTATGCCATTTAGTGATCAGGTTAATTCTTTTTTCAAATTGATAGATCGGGTGATTCTGAAAGCGGTGATGCCAAATGTGGGTATATTAGATTTTTTTTTATTGTTTCATTATGAATGGGGCAAAAGTGGGATGATTTAAACTTTTTTTTTTTTTTTTAAACTTTTTTTTACTTTTTGCATTCTTCAAAAGTCTCAATGGGAGACTAGAAGCTGCAGGGCACTGATTGCCTCTGCTACACACAGGTGATGATCAGATCGCCTGTGTGTAAAACCGAAATGCTCTCTTGCTATGAATGCCGACCACAAGTGCTCATAGCAAAGTGGCAATGACAACCATAGGGGTCTACTGCAGACCTCTGGTTGTCATGCCGACCCATCAGTTACCAGCGATCATGTGACGGGTACACCGATGGGATGGATTAGCGACGTGCTTCCGGTAAGCGCAAGTTAAATGCCGCTGTCAGAGATTGACAACGGCATTTACCTAGGCACCAGTCACAGGTGGATCGCAATTCCATCCGTGGCTGTTGTGGGCATATGTCAGCTGTATAGATCAGCTGTCATGTAACTGGAAAGATGCAAGCTCAGTGCCGGAACCCGCACCAAACAGGGGGAGTCCCACATAGGTGTACTATTACACCCAATTTCGGAAAGGAGTTAACATGTCTGTTTGTTTTTTTGTTGAATTTAATGATGTTTGTCTATCTATAGAGTTGATACAAATGGTGATTAGATGTCAGAAGTCACGTGATCTTGCAAATCACTTGCATCTAATTATTTTTGTATTTAGTGTTCACTTACATTTACCGTATTTTCCGGCGAATAAGACGACTTTTTAACCCCTGAAAATCATCTCAAAAGTCGGGTACGGCGTGTGCAGGGAGCGTTCCTGTATGGTTCCCAGGATCGAGAGGAGACTCCTTCAGGGCCTGGGATCCATATTCATGTAAAAAAGAGAATAAAAAAAAAAATATGGGATATATTTACCCTCCGACGGACCGCGGCTCTCAGCGGTGCAAGAGGCGGCCTCCATTCGTAAGGATGCATTGAGCGAAGGACCTTCGATGACGTCGTGTGATGTCATCAAAGGTGACATGAGGGTAAACGAATATGGATCCCAGGGCCTGAAGGAGAGTCTCCTCTCCTCCAGACCCTGGGAACCACACGCCGTATAAGATGACTGGGCGTATAAGATAACCCCGGTCTTATACGGCGAGTATATCCCAAACTCCATATTTTATATGGAAAAGTTGGGGGTCGTTTTATATGCCCAGTCGTCTTATACACCAGAAAATACGGTAATTTAGCATCTTTCACAAATCATGCCTGAGTTGCGTCTGAAACATGGTGCATTGTCCATCTACCCCTTCACCTTCTTATTCATGGATTTGTCATTTTAAAGATTTATAATAAACTAGATGGTGGCCCTATTCTAGCGCATCGGGTATTCTAGAATATGTATGTATGTTTATAGCAGCCACATAGTATATAGCACAGGCCACGTAGTATATAGGAGCCACGTAGTATATAGTAGACAAATGCTACATGGCCTGCGCTATATACTATGTGGCTGCTATATACATCAATACATATTGTAGAATACCGATGCGCTAATACAAGCTACGCAGTATATAACTGTGGCCACGCAGTATATAACACAGCCCAAACAGTATATAACACTGCCCACATAGTATATAACACTGCCCACATAGTATATAACACTGGCCACGTAATATATAACACAGCCCACGCAGTATATAGCACTGGCCACGTAATATATAGCACAGCCCACGCAATATATAACACAGCCCTCATAGTATCTAACAGTGGCCAGGTAGTATATAGCAGCCACGCTATCTATACAGTAACACAGCCCACGTAGTATTTAACAGTGTGGGCACCATATCCCTGTTAAAAAACAATAATTTAAATAAAAAAATAGTTATATACTCACCCGCCGGGATCCAACGAAGCTATGCCGATGCACACGCGGCTGCCGCCATCTTCCATTCCCAGGATGCATTGCGAAATTACCCAGAAGACTTAGCGGTCTCGCTACCTGTACATTGTCACTATATACAAAGCTCCTGTGTATAATGTCACTGGTGATCCCCGTATTACCTGCACACTGTCATTATATACAGAGCTCATACAAGTGGCCATGGCCACAGATTTCATTCAAACCCTGCAACAAAGGGTTGGGGGTGTCAGTCTTGGTTTGCAAACTGCAGAGCAGGCAGCTCTGCAAGGTTCAGTCTATATGAAGTAACAGGGAGCCAATTGAACCCAAAATGTCTGGCACCGCCCAGGTGTGGCACGGCGGTGCAGTCGCCCACAGCATCTAGTCTCGGATACGGACTGTCTTGACGTCCCAGCTGCGATCCGGAGGACACCGTTTGTTTTTACAGTGGTAAGTTTCTTTGGACATTAAAAGACATTTGCTTTGAACTTTTCTGTGGTCCCTGCCTGTCTGTTGCACTGCACCAATCCCGCTGCTCTACATTGTACATAGAGATACATTGTGAATACCAATGTATGTCTAATTCCATGTATGGTAGAGGTGACAAAAAAAGTCTGATTTTTTTGTTCCTTTAAAACTACTAAAATAATAAACATTTATAAAAATTTAATTGTTGCGCCGTTTACGGCGATAAAGGGGCAGGACGGCATACTGGGACCCGCACCTGTCACTGCCACTATAATGGGGCCCTGACTTTCCCTTATCTCAGGGGTACCTATAATGGTTAGGAGGCCTGAGCCGCCAGCGTATCCCTGTCTCCTGTGCAAGCACTATCAGTGGCCCCCTCTCCCCCCCAGGGAGGAGGACTGCACCAGTGTATTAATATGACAAGTAAACAGGGTATGCAGACAAGGTAACTAAAATCTCAAACTCACCAAATGCTCACACAACCACAGAGGATACACAGAGAAGGGAAGAGAAGGAAAAAACTAGGAAGGAAAACAGGTTTAACATGCAACCAAAACAGCAGACATCAATCTCTAAATAAACCTCCAAGCTCCAAATAACACACTCCTTCCCACTTCAAGCCAGACAGCAGAACTGATCACTGACAACAGTTGTAGTCAAAGCTGAGTCTATATAGGAGCGGAGATTACCAAAGCCAAATCAGCTGAGAGACCAAGCTCTCAGCAACTTCAGTAACAAGGTTTAACTTCTGCCCTGCTGGCACAGGACAGCCAGGTCAGAATTCTGAAGAGCTTCTGTTCATTGTGTGTGAACGAGGCCCAGAGCGCTGCGGTTCTTTTTTGTGAGTCATGCCGCTATTTGAACCCACAACCTTCAACATTACAGGTAGGAGAATTTTGTACAAAATTGTACACAGCATTGTATTTCATGTATTTGTATTCTAGAGGGAGAATAAAAGAATAAAAATATTTTTTTCAGCCTTTAAAATGACTAAATAATAATGAAAAACACTTGGTAATGAAAAAATTCATATTTAATGCTTTTTTTTTTTTTACTAAACATCACAAATCACCAAATAACAGACATTTGAGGTGTCCCTGTAGCCGTAACAAACCGAAAAACAGCGCGGTCTGATTATTTGTGGGGATTGGTCAATGAAGTGAAAAATTGCGTGATTGATATTTTTCTCTATTAAACCCATTAAAATGTAATAAAAATCTAATGCCAAAGACATACTGATAGGGAATTTAGATTGTGAGCCCCATTGGGGACAGCGATGATAATGTCGGTAAAGCGCTGCGGAATATGTTAGCGCTATATAAAAAATAAAGAATATTTATTACACTGGTCAACAGCATTTTTGGTGCCAAAGATATTTCATCGAATTTAGGGTAACTTTGGGCTGCTGATTCTGAATATGTCATCAGTTTTGCCAGATTGGCTCAAGTTTTTGAGATTTTTGGTATCTTATTTATAGCACTTGTTGGTAAATGCGACGCATCATCTCATTAATTTCTTTGGATTAGTACTTGAACTGAGCAGTTCTCAATATAGTTTTGTGTTAATTAGTGTTCTAAAAGTTTGTTCATAGCTTGATTTTTGCACTAACTTTATGTTGTTGTCTGTTTTCCAGTGAAAAGCATGAACTCATCAAGAAGAAGTTGTCTTAACGATCCAGACTCATTCTGTTACATTTGTGGTGAATACACACTGCCAAAACATAGAAGAAACATAACAGACTTCGTAAAAAAAGTGTATTTTGCCTATTTTGGGGTTATGCTTGGGGACCAAGACAAGTTTTGGGCACCACACATAGTGTGCAAAGCATGTATCGAATTATTACGAAAATGGAGCAAAGGACAAAGAAAAAGCTTCAAATTTGGTGTTCCAATGGTGTGGAGAGAGCAAAAAAATCATCATGATGACTGTTATTTCTGTGCAGTGCAAGTGCAAGGATTCAATAAGCATAAGAAACGAAAATGGGAGTATCCTAACATGGAATCTGCAAGAAGGCCTGTCCCTCATTGTGAAGATGTGCCTGTACCTGTGGTTACCATGTTACCTGACCTTCCCCCACGTGATGATGATGAAGTGTGTATTGGCAGTGTGTATTCACCACAAATGTAACAGAATGAGTCTGGATCGTTAAGACAACTTCTTCTTGATGAGTTCATGCTTTTCACTGGAAAACAGACAACAACATAAAGTTAGTGCAAAAATCAAGCTATGAACAAACTTTTAGAACACTAATTAACACAAAACTATATTGAGAACTGCTCAGTTCAAGTACTAATCCAAAGAAATTAATGAGATGATGCGTCGCATTTACCAACAAGTGCTATAAATAAGATACCAAAAATCTCAAAAACTTGAGCCAATTTGGCAAAACTGATAGCATATTCAGAATCAGCACCCCAAAAATACCCCAAATTCATTAAAATATTTTGGACACCAGAAAAAAAATTTTTTTTTTGTTGACCTGTGTTATAATGCAGAGGCCGTGTTCACATGTAGCGTAAATGTTTTGTGCTTTTTCCAACGTGTCCTCACCACACGACACAATAACAATCTGCTCTGATTATTACGTGTTTACTGCATTTCTTTTATGCATTTTCCCACTTGTTTGATGCGATTTTGGTGCAGATATGAAGCAGAGTTTTGAACACTTTTTAACACTTTTTACAGAAAAGCTTTGATTCTGCGCTTAAAAATGAAAAATCAATAAAAACGTGGCTTCACATCTGCACCAGAAACGCATCAAATAAGGAGGAAAAGGCCTAAAAAATGCAGCAATAATCAGAGAAGATTGTTGTTGTTTAGTTTGCTCTGGACACCTGAAGAAAACCAAAACACAGTATTTCTGCAACATGTGAACGCAGCGATACAGACAGAAAAAATCCAGATGTTGTATAGTGACGCTACATAAAGGTGAAAAAAGCTCTTGCAGCTCCGACTGTGACTGAAGGGACAAAAAATAAATCCACAGGTCCCAACTAGAGATGAGCAGGAGGCACAGATGATGTCCCACCGGCCCTGGTAACCTGAAGCATGTCGGGAACGCCAGAAGAAATTTGTAGGCCTCAAGTCCAGCTGCTCCATACCAATGATCTAGACGATGGACTGGGAATCGATCCACTCATCTCTAGACACAACTGTACTGTATACAGGGGATCGTCCTGGATTTGGGTCTACGCCTTGCAGTCTCGGGAGTCTGCTGAATGAATGTCCCTCACTACCACCACCCCTCTAACATCTTCTCCTGCTGGGGGAGAAAGAAATGGTAAATGGGCATGGATTGGGGTGTGGAATGCTGCATAATTTATCCTAATCTGTTTTTCAAAAGTTGGGAGATATGAGAAATTCCATATGGGCTCTTGAGTGCCACGTTCCCAGTTGGTCATTGTGTGCCACATTCCCAGTTGGTCATTGTGTGCCACGTTCCCAGTTGGCCATTGGATGTCACATTCCCAGTTGGTCATTGTGTGCCACATTCCCAGTTGGCCATTGGATGTCACATTCCCAGTTGGTCATTGGGTGTCATATTCCCAGTGGGCCCTTGCGTTCCACATTCCCAGTTGGTTGTTGGGTGCCATGTTCCCAGTTAGCCGTTGGGTGTCACATTCCCAGTTGGTTGTTGGATATCACTTTCCAGTTGGCCATTGGGTGCAACATTCCCAGTTGGCCATTGGGTGCCACATTCACAGTTGGTCATTGGGTGCCATGTTCCCAGTTGGCCATTGGATGTCCATTTCCAGTTGGTCATTGGGTGTCATATTCCCAGTGGGCCTTTGCATGCCACATTCCCAGTTGGTCGTTTGGCATCACTTTCCCAGTGGGCCCTTGGGTGCAACATTCCCATTTGGCCGTCGGGCGTCCCATTCCTGGTTGGTTGTTGGATGCCACAGTCCCAGTGGGCCCTTGGGTGTCACATTCCCAGTTGGTTGTTGGGTGCCACATTCCCAGTTGGTTGTTGGGTGTCACATTCCCAGTTGGTTGTTGGATGCCACATTCCCAGTTGGTTGTTGGGTGTCACATTCCCAGTTGGTTGTGGGGTGTCACATTCCTGGTTGGCCATTTGGTGCCAAATTCCCAGTTGGGTGTCACATTCCCAGTGGGCATCGTTTTGCAATGTGTCACATGAGGTTGTAAGATAGCAGTAACTACAAACCCCAAAGTGGAGCCAAATCTGCAGTAAATTCTGCTCAGTACAGTTGAATTTTTCTAAATTTGGTTCCGATTGCGATCGGTGGCAATTTCAAATATTGTTTTTGCAATATTCGCTGAACATGATTGGAGTCAACGGGAGTAGAAAAGACCGAATATGTTCAGAACCGATCGTCACACATAAATTCTGCACCAGCATGGCAACTTCAGATTCGGTGACCGATTCCGAACAGATTCGCCCAACTCTACTCAGGAGACGCCGCAGATTTTCGTGTATGGGAGTTGGTGAAATCTTCGGTTTCCCCGGCTTGTGTTACATTGTGGATTGTCCACGTGCAAATCCACAAAGAAAATCTGCAGCAGATCTGCACTGTGTGACCGGGCCCCATGAAGGGAAGAGGAACCTATAGGACACCGCACACTACAGACCGCACTCAGATACACAACATAGGAATGACACACAGAACATGCATTGCCAACTCAGGAAGAGGCGCCGCCCCTGTGGCGTGTGACGTCATCGCGTACAGCTGCCTATCGCCTAGCAACCACGCAGCGTGCGCTCTCAGACCAGGAAGTTCTAGCGGAGGCGTTGGGAGCCGTGTCCGTGCACTGTGACCGGAGCTTGTGTGGCGGAACCAGGCGTCCTCTCCCCGGGCAGCGGGGAGGAGGGGTGCCGCGGCGGGAGGATGTGTGCGGGCAGCTCGGTGCCGCCCCCCGCCTGGGTGACCTGCGTCCTGTGCGTGCTGCTCTCCGCCTGCTCCGTGCCCGGTGTACTCAGCTCCCCGGGCCCCACTGCAGCCGCCATAGCATCGCCAACCGGGGCCAGCGCTCCGCAGCCTCCTGCCCCCGCCAATGAGAGCAAGGGCGAGCTGTCCTCCACCGTAGCCGCTCCGGCCGCCCCGAAGCCGCAGACCCAGAGGGCCCTGGCCGTGCTGGTGGTGGTGAGCGCGGCCGTCATTATCTACTTCGTGATCAGGACGATCAGGTGAGCGCAGGTGACGTAATCGGGGCATGCATGACGTCATAAATCAGTATGTAGTCAAAATTTGCAATTTCAATACTGTATCTTTGGTAACTATACTATTTGCAACATTTGATATTTAATCATACCTATTACGCTACATGTCAAGGGGGAGGCTCCTTATTAGGAACCTTTTGATGTCTTATTCTGTTTTTAAATGTTTTTAAGTGTTGTGTACTGCTTTGTGTTTTTCTTGGCTGACAAAATAAAGGATTTAAAAGTGATTTACATACTAATTTTTTGATGGTGCCCTCCATTTTTCTAGCTTATAGTAACCAGTACGCTGTAGTGACCAGTAGCTTATAGTAACCAGTACGCTGTAGTGACCAGTAGCTTATCGTAACCAGTACGCTGTAGTGACCAGTAGCTTATAGTAACCAGTACGCTGTAGTGACCAGTAGCTTATAGTAACCAGTAGCTTATAGTAACCAGTGCGCTGTAGTGACCAGTAGCTTATAGTAACCAGTAGCTTATAGTAACCAGTACGCTGTAGTGACCAGTAGCTTATAGTAACCAGTACGCTGTAGTGACCAGTAGCTTATAGTAACCAGTACGCTGTAGTGACCAGTAGCTTATAGTAACCAGTACGCTGTAGTGACCAGTAGCTTATAGTAGCCAGTACGCTGTAGTGACCAGTAGCTTATAGTCGCCAGTACGCTGTAGTGACCAGTAGCTTATAGTAACCAGTACGCTGTAGTGACCAGTAGCTTATAGTAGCCAGTGCGCTGTAGTGACCAGTAGCTTATAGTAGCCAGTGCGCTGTAGTAACCAGTAGCTTATAGTAACCAGTACGCTGTAGTGACCAGTAGCTTATAGTAACCAGTACGCTGTAGTGACCAGTAGCTTATAGTAACCAGTACGCTGTAGTGACCAGTAGCTTATAGTAACCAGTACGCTGTAGTGACCAGTAGCTTATAGTAGCCAGTACGCTGTAGTGACCAGTAGCTTATAGTCGCCAGTACGCTGTAGTGACCAGTAGCTTATAGTAACCAGTACGCTGTAGTGACCAGTAGCTTATAGTAGCCAGTGCGCTGTAGTGACCAGTAGCTTATAGTAACCAGTACGCTGTAGTGACCAGTAGCTTATAGTAGCCAGTGCGCTGTAGTGACCAGTAGCTTATAGTAACCAGTACGCTGTAGTGACCAGTAGCTTATAGTAACCAGTACGCTGTAGTGACCAGTAGCTTATAGTAGCCAGTGCGCTGTAGTGACCAGTAGCTTATAGTCGCCAGTACGCTGTAGTGACCAGTAGCTTATAGTAACCAGTACGCTGTAGTGACCAGTAGCTTATAGTAACCAGTGCGCTGTAGTGACCAGTAGCTTATAGTAACCAGTACGCTGTAGTGACCAGTAGCTTATAGTAACCAGTACGCTGTAGTGACCAGTAGCTTATAGTAGCCAGTACGCTGTAGTGACCAGTAGCTTATAGTCGCCAGTACGCTGTAGTGACCAGTAGCTTATAGTCACCAGTACGCTGTAGTGACCAGTAGCTTATAGTAACCAGTACGCTGTAGTGACCAGTAGCTTATAGTAACTAGTACGCTGTAGTGACCAGTAGCTTATAGTAGCCAGTACGCTGTAGTGACCAGTAGCTTATAGTAACCAGTACGCTGTAGTGACCAGTAGCTTATAGTAACCAGTACGCTGTAGTGACCAGTAGCTTATAGTAACCAGTACGCTGTAGTGACCAGTAGCTTATCGTAACCAGTACGCTGTAGTGACCAGTAGCTTATAGTAACCAGTACGCTGTAGTGACCAGTAGCTTATAGTAACCAGTAGCTTATAGTAACCAGTGCGCTGTAGTGACCAGTAGCTTATAGTAACCAGTAGCTTATAGTAACCAGTACGCTGTAGTGACCAGTAGCTTATAGTAACCAGTACGCTGTAGTGACCAGTAGCTTATAGTAACCAGTACGCTGTAGTGACCAGTAGCTTATAGTAACCAGTACGCTGTAGTGACCAGTAGCTTATAGTAGCCAGTACGCTGTAGTGACCAGTAGCTTATAGTCGCCAGTACGCTGTAGTGACCAGTAGCTTATAGTAACCAGTACGCTGTAGTGACCAGTAGCTTATAGTAGCCAGTGCGCTGTAGTGACCAGTAGCTTATAGTAGCCAGTGCGCTGTAGTAACCAGTAGCTTATAGTAACCAGTACGCTGTAGTGACCAGTAGCTTATAGTAACCAGTACGCTGTAGTGACCAGTAGCTTATAGTAACCAGTACGCTGTAGTGACCAGTAGCTTATAGTAACCAGTACGCTGTAGTGACCAGTAGCTTATAGTAGCCAGTACGCTGTAGTGACCAGTAGCTTATAGTCGCCAGTACGCTGTAGTGACCAGTAGCTTATAGTAACCAGTACGCTGTAGTGACCAGTAGCTTATAGTAGCCAGTGCGCTGTAGTGACCAGTAGCTTATAGTAACCAGTACGCTGTAGTGACCAGTAGCTTATAGTAGCCAGTGCGCTGTAGTGACCAGTAGCTTATAGTAACCAGTACGCTGTAGTGACCAGTAGCTTATAGTAACCAGTACGCTGTAGTGACCAGTAGCTTATAGTAGCCAGTGCGCTGTAGTGACCAGTAGCTTATAGTCGCCAGTACGCTGTAGTGACCAGTAGCTTATAGTAACCAGTACGCTGTAGTGACCAGTAGCTTATAGTAACCAGTGCGCTGTAGTGACCAGTAGCTTATAGTAACCAGTACGCTGTAGTGACCAGTAGCTTATAGTAACCAGTACGCTGTAGTGACCAGTAGCTTATAGTAGCCAGTACGCTGTAGTGACCAGTAGCTTATAGTCGCCAGTACGCTGTAGTGACCAGTAGCTTATAGTCACCAGTACGCTGTAGTGACCAGTAGCTTATAGTAACCAGTACGCTGTAGTGACCAGTAGCTTATAGTAACTAGTACGCTGTAGTGACCAGTAGCTTATAGTAGCCAGTACGCTGTAGTGACCAGTAGCTTATAGTAACCAGTACGCTGTAGTGACCAGTAGCTTATAGTAACCAGTACGCTGTAGTGACCAGTAGCTTATAGTAACCAGTACGCTGTAGTGACCAGTAGCTTACAGTAACCAGTACGCTGTAGTGACCAGTAGCTTATAGTAACCAGTACGCTGTAGTGACCAGTAGCTTATAGTAACCAGTACGCTGTAGTGACCAGTAGCTTATAGTAACCAGTACGCTGTAGTGACCAGTAGCTTATAGTAACCAGTACGCTGTAGTGACCAGTAGCTTATAGTAACCAGTACGCTGTAGTGACCAGTAGCTTATAGTAACCAGTACGCTGTAGTGACCAGTAGCTTATAGTAACCAGTGCGCTGTAGTGACCAGTAGCTTATAGTAACCAGTGCGCTGTAGTGACCAGTAGCTTATAGTAACCAGTAGATTATAGTAACCAGTGCGCTGTAGTGACCAGTAGCTTATAGTAACCAGTACGCTGTAGTGACCAGTAGCTTATAGTAACCAGTAGATTATAGTAACCAGTGCGCTGTAGTGACCAGTAGCTTATAGTAACCAGTACGCTGTAGTGACCAGTAGCTTATAGTAACCAGTACGCTGTAGTGACCAGTAGCTTATAGTAACCAGTACGCTGTAGTGACCAGTAGCTTATAGTAACCAGTACGCTGTAGTGACCAGTAGCTTATAGTAACCAGTACGCTGTAGTGACCAGTAGCTTATAGTAACCAGTACGCTGTAGTGACCAGTAGCTTATAGTAGCCAGTACGCTGTAGTGACCAGTAGCTTATAGTAACCAGTACGCTGTAGTGACCAGTAGCTTATAGTAACCAGTACGCTGTAGTGACCAGTAGCTTATAGTAGCCAGTACGCTGTAGTGACCAGTAGCTTATAGTAACCAGTACGCTGTAGTGACCAGTAGCTTATAGTAACCAGTACGCTGTAGTGACCAGTAGCTTATAGTAACCAGTACGCTGTAGTGACCAGTAGCTTATAGTAACCAGTGCGCTGTAGTGACCAGTAGCTTATAGTAACCAGTAGATTATAGTAACCAGTGCGCTGTAGTGACCAGTAGCTTATAGTAACCAGTAGATTATAGTAACCAGTGCGCTGTAGTGACCAGTAGCTTATAGTAACCAGTGCGCTGTAGTGACCAGTAGCTTATAGTTACCAGTGCGCTGTAGTGACCAGTAGCTTATAGTTACCAGTGCGCTGTAGTGACCAGTAGCTTATAGTAGCCAGTACGCTGTAGTGACCAGTAGCTTATAGTAACCAGTGCGCTGTAGTGACCAGTAGCTTATAGTAACCAGTACGCTGTAGTGACCAGTAGCTTATAGTAGCCAGTACGCTGTAGTGACCAGTAGCTTATAGTAACCAGTGCGCTGTAGTGACCAGTAGCTTATAGTAACCAGTACGCTGTAGTGACCAGTAGCTTATAGTTACCAGTGCGCTGTAGTGACCAGTAGCTTATAGTTACCAGTGCGCTGTAGTGACCAGTAGCTTATAGTAGCCAGTACGCTGTAGTGACCAGTAGCTTATAGTAACCAGTGCGCTGTAGTGACCAGTAGCTTATAGTAACCAGTACGCTGTAGTGACCAGTAGCTTATAGTAACCAGTGCGCTGTAGTGACCAGTAGCTTATAGTTACCAGTACGCTGTAGTGACCAGTAGCTTATAGTAACCAGTACATTATGCCCAGCTCATGCTTCTAGAGACACGCACCTGTAAATTAGGCGGGCTCTCATCACTACAGAAATGCCAAATATGTTGGCGCTAAATGTTGTTTAGGCACAGTGGGGCTCAGAGGGAGGGGGCAATTTGGATTTGGGAGCGGAGACTTTGCTGAGTTTCTTTGGGGGGCGAAGAACCATTTTGCTTTTCCAGAGCCTTCGTGCTACAAGGTAACGTGGAAGCCCCCTGTATTTCCATTAACAGATGAGACCTGAGTGAGGACTTGCTTTTTTTGTGGATTGAGTTGAAGCTTTTATTGGGAACATTTTATGTAACAGTTATCCGTCGCTCTACGCTGAGCACGTACATCGGGGTTTCCATCTAAATCACTGAGTGATGTGACAGATGAAACCCCCGATGGATCCATTCACTATAATGAGGCAGCAGCGTTACTGTGGACTGACCTCTGTTCAGTGGGGTCCTTTTCAGAAGTAAATAAGCCCTGCAGCCGATCAGCAGCCACTTCCCTCGGCCAATACTGACAATCGGAGGAAGTTAGGACCGCTGATGCTCTATAGCCCCCTCCGAATGTCAGTGATGTGTGAAGGAAGTTCCCGCTGTTTTGCTGCAGGGCTCATGTGAAATAACAATGTCACTTGACCTTGCTGGAATAGCGCCTCCCATCGTAGGTAAATGTAGCTGCCGTTATTTTTTGCGGGATTAATATAGTGATTGAGAAGGGGGTTGTGTGAATAGTGGACCCCGCCACCCCCTGTGTCATCTCGGTTGCTTCTGTTTTTAACCCCCACAGAAGCAGGTAGCCTGTCTGACAGTATTTGTATCCATTGACTCTCTGCAATGGATCAGTTTAAAAAACTGATGAAACAGGGATAAAAGCTGAAGCGCAAAGACTCTTGTGTGTCACGTGTTTTATACGGATCGCCATAAACTTTTCTGGATGATCTGCGAAACGGATGAGAATAGGACATGCTGAGTCTCACAGACCGGAGGCACGATAGAAGCGAAACAAACCCGATAAAGGGCGCTCCCGTCTAGAAAAAGGCAATGACTCCAATACATACCGGTAAAACAAAAGTATCATGTAAAATATCTATTTTTTTTAAATTAAAAACACTCCCTGTAACGGCTGCATCCAGCCTTCCTCCGCCTTTATCTGGATTGCTTCACTTCTGTCTGCTCTGCTGAAACTTCCCATGGAGGAATTTCCACAGTACACCAGGTTGGCTGCAAACTGATGTGTGCGTGTATCGATAAAACTCTATGCGCCATTGTGATGTCCGAGAAATAAACGGACTCGTCAGACCATCCTTTTTTTTTTTTTTCTCTCAGGTGTCATTTTACTTGCATCCATTTTTTTTTCATCCATTTTTTTTTCTTTTTTTCTAAATAGATCTTAAACTGGCCATTACTTTTTTTTTTTTAATTAAAAATATTTTCAAATTAATCGTGCAGGCAGTGTAAGTCCACGTTTACACATTCAGTATTTGGTCAGTATTTTAAATCGGTATTTGTAATCCAAAACCAGGAATTGAAGAATCAGAGAAAAGTAGAATAGAAACAAGTCACCACTTCTACATATTTCCCCCACTCCTGGTTTTGGCTTACAAATACTGATGTAAAATACTGAAAGTGTGAACGTAGCCTAAAGATGAGTGTTTTTTTTTTTTTGTTTTTTTTTTTACTTAAAAAAAAAAAAAAAAAAAAAAAAAATCTGCATGGATTTGCATACAACTGGGTTATGATGTCTATGAGCTTGCTGAGAAATTCTGCTCTAATGCTGACAGTGAACCTGTCATCAGGATTTTGCTCAGTAAACTACAGGCATGGTCAGGTTGGTGCCGTTGCACTGGTTAAAATAACATCAGCCGCGTGGTTTTTGTTTAATCTGTGTATGTAATTTTCAGATAATGAGATTCTCCTGCTTCTGTGCGGCATGTGTGAGGGGGGTCTTTATTTGGGGCTCTGTTCTTAGGCTGTGTGCACACGCTCAGGATTTTTCACGTTTTATTTGCGATAAAAACACTTCCAACGCATACATATGCATCCCATCATTTATAATGCATTCCGCAATTTACCGTATGTGCATATGTTGCCCTTTTTTCTGCAAAAAAAAACGCATTGTGGTAAAAAAAACGCAGCATGTTCGTTAATTTTGCGGATTTCTCTAGTTTTTACCGCTATTTATTGCATTGGGAAAGCTCCGGAAAAAAACACGGTAAAAACACATGCGGATTTTCTGGTTTATATATAAACCAAACAAGAAAAACAAGAAAAGATATGCACACAATTGGGATCAACCTCAAAAAATATACAAAGTTTATTACTTTCAATACAAAAACACAGCAAGACATACTTGTTAAAAAATTTAAAATCACAAAAAGACGCCACACATCCCCCAGGTAAGTAAATAATGTACTGACAAAGCACTTTCCAATAGACAATCTGCCCAGACTAAACTATATAAGAAGGAACGCTAAGGCTATGTTCACACGTTCCTGATTTCCCTCCTTTTTTTTTCAGGACTAAAAACCGCAGCTCTTGGCAGAAAACGCAGGTCCTTTTTTTGGTGCGTTTTTTGATGCGTTTTTTTATGCAGTTTTCTATGCAGAGTCTGTGTGTTTTCTAGGAAGTTTTTTAGGGTTAAAATGGCTGAAAATACCCTAACCCTACCCCTAACCGTACCCCTAACCCTACCCCTATTCTAACCTTAGTGGGGAAAAAAAAAAAAAATTCTTAAATTTTTTTATTGTCCCTACCTATGGGGGTGACAAAGGGGGGGGGGTCATTTACTATTTTTTTTATTTTGATCACTGAGATTATATCTCAGTGATCAAAATGCACTTTGGAACGAATCTGCCGGCCGGCAGATTCGGCGGGCGCACTGCGCATGCGCCCGCCATTTTGCAATATGGCGGCGCCCAGGGAGAAGACGGCCGGACGGACACCGGGAGGCCGGGTAAGTATAAGGGGGGGAGATGAGGGCACGGGGGGGGGCGCGTCGGAGCACGGGGGGGTGGCATCGGAGCATGGGGGGGTGGGGATTGGGGCACGGGGGGGCAGCCACACTGTAGCGGTTCTGCACCACAAACCGCAGAAAACCCGCAGATATATTTTTCATCTGCGGGTTTGACCTCACAATGGAGGTCTATGGGTGCAGAACCGCTGCAGTTCCACAAAAAGAAGTGACATGGTACTTCTTTTTTACCGCGGCTATTCAGCGCGGCTTTTTTCGCGATTTTCCGCAATGTGGGCGCAGCAGTTCCTGTTTTCCATAGGGTACATTGTAATGTACCCTGCATGGAAAACAGCTGCGGACCCGCAGCGGGAAAATCGCGGCGATTCCGCATTAAAAAAAGGATGGTGTGAACATGGCCTCAAACCCCCTGCCTGTCTGCTGTCAGTTATATAACATAACCCTCTGATGAAATACTCATATCCTAAATATAGGGGCATTAATATAGACATATTTACCAGACATGCTGCACAGGAGTCAGGTCCATAAAATAGAAAAACACATCCCAAGAAAACCTGAGGTCACTTATCAAAACTGATAGTCCGGACACCTAATACACCTAGACGGTCAGATGAAGATACAACGACCGAAAATAGAGTGCTGACCATGGGGGGGAAAAGGAAACAAAACCCTACGCATATCGACGCTCTCCGAGCGTCTTCATCAGGGGACGCTGATGCGCGTTATATTGTGAAAATTCTGCAGAAAATCCTGACGTGTGCACATAGACTTATATTCATCCTTATGGGCTTAAATGACAGTGAACCTTCAGTGACCTGCCTCCTATTTTAAAGACTGCGCTTGCTCACTTCATATTGTGGTGTTTAAAAAAAAAAAAAAAATGTAACTACATCAAAATGATGCATGTGCCATTTTGTTGGAGGGAAAAAAAAATTTGGCTGCAGCAAAATAGTGGCGAGCGATAGATGCTACTGCGCATGCACCACAGCGCTGTTATGCTGTAGTTACATTTATATTTCTTTTTGCTCAGCGAAAGATTTGTGCAGCTTCGCTCCGCTCCATGTGTTAACCCCTTAACGACTGCCGATACGCCTTTTAACGGCGGCAGTTAAGGGTACTTAAACCACAGTGCCATTAATTAACGGCACCGTAGAAAAAGTGAATAGCGCCCCCCAGAGTCGGATTTTCTCTGGGGTCTCGGTTGCCAGGGGTAGCCGAGACCCCAGAGAACATGATTCGGGGTTTTTTTTACCGACCCCCGGGTTGCGATCGCCGGTAATTACCGTAACTGTTTACCGGCGATCGCAAAAAAACACCAAAAAAAACGCGATTTCCCATTTAATTTCTCTGTCCTCCGATGTGATGCCGCCGGATCCGTTTTTCTCATAGACTTGTATTAGCGACGGATTGCGACAGATGGCCTCACGTTTCATCTGTCGTTCGCTGGATCCGTCGAAAATTATGTCTGGCGGTCGGAGACAACGGACAAAGTAACGTTTTTTGTCTCGTTGAAAAAACAGACAGCGACAGATCCGTCACAGTCCGTCATTTGTTAGAATGGAAGCCTATGGGCACCGGATCCGTCAAATGATGGAATCCGGCAACAGATTCCGTTTTTTTTAATTGAGCATGCTCCAATTTTTTTTTTAGGATCCTAGCCAGCCCCCCTAGTCGAATCCGTCGAAAAAACTGATATCCGTCTCCTCAGTTTTTCACAATCTGCGACGGATCTTTTTTTTTTTTTTTATTCAAAATGCGACGGATTGCGACTGTTGTCAAAAAACTGTTGTGTGAAAGCAACCTTAGTAACCACTCTCCCACCAGCTGAGAAGGAGGGTTTTGCGGTTCTCTTCCCACCCCCACCAGCCTCCTTTTCTTCTTGTACATGACCCTGATTATTCAGTGACCTGCTTCCTTTTTAAAGGGAACCAGTCACCCCCAAAATCGGAGGTGAGCTAAGCCCACCGGCATCAGGGGCTTATCTACAGCATTCTGTAATGCTGTAGATAAGCTCTCAATGTAAACTGAAAGATGAGAAAAAGAGGTTAGATTATACTCACCCAGGGGTGTTCCCGCTGCAGTCTGGTCCGATGGGCGTCGCGGTCCGGGGCCTCCCATCTTCTTATGAGGATGTCCTCATCTTGTGTTTATGCTTCAGCTCCGGCGCAGGCGTACTTTGTTTGCCCTGTTGAGGGCAGAGCAAAGTACTGCAGTGCGCAGGCGCCGAGAAAGGTCTGAGAGGCCTCAACAGGGCAGACAAAGTACGCCTGCGCAGGAGCCGCAGCATGAAGACAAGAAGAGGACGTCCTCCTATGAAGAGGCAAGGCCCCAGACCGCGACGCCCATCGGATCGGACCGGCCCCCCAGGTGAGTATGATCTAACCTCTTTTTCTCCTCTTTCAGGTAACATCAGGGGCTTATCTACAGCATTACAGAATGCTGTAGATAAGCCCCTGATACCGGTGGGCTTAGCTCACCTCCGATTTTGGGGGTGACAGGTTCCCTTTAAAATTTCGCTCCATTGCTGCCGTCATTGTGTGGTATTGCGTGGGCAGTGTCAGTCAGCGCCTTGTGTATAGGACTTAAATAAAATCGTGCCGGAGGCAGCGCATGTTCAGATCGAGATTTCAGCTCAGTAAATTTTTCATCAAGCTGAAATCTTGATCTTCACATCTGGCGCTATTTTATGGAAGCCCACATGATGGCGGAGCAAATTTTTTAAAAAGGATTATTATTAAAAATAACGATGATTATTATTATTATTATAAAGGAGGCAAGTCAGTGACCTATACAAGAAGCAGAGGAGGCTGGTGGGGGACGGAGAACCAGAAGAAGACCCTGCCCCCACATTCCTTCTCAAAGCACACAAGACATCATTTAATGGAAAAATAACAAGGTGAGTATTTATCAGCCTTTGAGCGATCAGCATCACATTGCATTATGGCCATGCTTTTAGTTTATCGGGCTAAACCCTGCTGACAGGTTCTCTTTAAGACACTTTTTTTATTTTTATATATTTTTTTTTTTTTTTTTTTTATCTTTTCTTTTACTTTTCTTTACTTTGTACCAGGGTGGGACAACAACTTTCCTTGCCCTGATTGCTGTTCTAGTACTCTGCAATACTTTTCCATTGCAGAGTGTTGTCTCAGTGCATCACACACATGGAACAGATGTGTCAGCTCCTGTTCTTAGCAGGAACTTACAGGTCACTGTACCTGGGTAACCCCATGGCCATCTTTCATCCTTAGGTCACTATGGAGACCACCTGCAGAACGTGATTTGAAATTGCATTGTGCCGATCAGAGCAAGGAGGGGAGCTCCCTCCCTCTGCAACCGTATCGATGTTGCTATTGACAGGAACATCACAAGGGTCAAACTCCCGCGATCGGTGTTAGCGCCGATCGTGGGCGTTGCCGCTGGGTGTCAGCTCTTAGAGCACTAAAACCTGGTTTTGATTGCACTGGATCTAGGAGTAAGTACGCACAATCGTCACACCGTACATGTACATGTACAGTTTGCAGAAATTCTCCTCCCTCCTCGCCGTACATGTGCGGCGCATGCCTTGCAGAGGTTAAAGAGGATGCCACCTGAAGAGAAGTCATCATGACATCTCCACAGAATAGTTGATGGCTTAGATCGGCTATGGGGAGTCCAACCACTGAGACTATCAACTAGTCACCAGAACGGGGCCGAATGGCCCAAAAAAAGAGTCAAGCTCTGCACTCGGCAGTCCCGTAAAGATTGAGTGGAATGACTGACATAGAATGCACAATCATCCAATTCTAGTGGTGACAAAAGTGCCATGTTAAGGTCAATTGGTGAGGTTCCAACCACTGGGATTCCCAACTGATCTGTTAAAGAAGCACTCCCATCAATGCTTTTATCCTCTTACTGTATTGCAAGCATCATACTATATGGCACTGTGTTCTTATTTTGCCTTTCTAACCAGTTAATTCTTTTCAACTAGGTCTTGACATGATGTGATGAATGATTCATAATTAGAATTGCAATTCTATGTCACCTCAAAGTCACTGGCAGCTCAGCTCTGCCCCTTCTCAACCCCTGACCCAGCTGCTCTGCTCCTTCCCCAAAGGGACTTTGCAGTGATGTAGGATTGTAGTTCCAATGCTGACTCAAGCAGGGTAGAAGAGACCTCCGGTTTCTACATAAAGCTTAGAAGGATTCAACAAGTCCGTTTTAACTCTTGTGATGTCATAGACCTAATGGAAACGTAAATTAACCAGGTAGAAAGGCAAAATGAGCAATTGTAAGTACACAGTGCTTTATAATAGGACTAGATGGTTGCCCGATTCTAACGCATCGGGGATTCTAGAATATGTATGTTCACGTAGTATATTGCCCAGCCACGTAGTATATTGCCCAGCCACGTAGTATATTGCCCAATCACGTAGTATATTGCCTACAGCACAGAGCCACGTAGCATATTGCACAGCCCATGTAGTATATTGGCCAGCTTTGTAGTATATTGGCCAGCCACATATGACACGGGTTAAAAAAATAAAAAATAAACACATACTCACCTTCCGCCGGCGCGTTGTAGCACTGTCCAGGGATTATCGCTGGCGGCGGCCATCTTCTGGAGGTCGCCCGTGGCTTCAGGAAAATGGCCGCGGGCTGCTGCGCGTGCGCAGATGGAGATCGCGCGGCCATTTTCCTGAAGCCGAGTTCCATTGCAAGTCCCAGGGCTGGTGTGAGCAGGACCTATGATGATGTCGCGGTCACATGACCGTGACATCACGGCAGGTCCTTGCCGCACACCAGCCCTGGGACGGGACCGGAGGCTGGCGCTTGGAATAGAGCGGTCCGGGGATCGTGGTGAGGAGCGAGAAAGGCGGCGGAGGGTGAGTATAGCAGGTTTTTTGTTTTTTTTTTATTATTTTTAACATGCATGTTTTTACTATTGATGCTGCATAGGCAGCATCAATAGTAAATAGTTGGGGGACACACAGGGTTAATAGCAGCGGTAACGGAGTCCGTTACACCGCAGGCCGTTACCGCTGCCATTAACCCTGTGTGAGCGGGATTACGGAGCGGGCGCCGGGCAGTGAGTGCAGGGGAGTAGGGGAGGGACTAATCGGACTGTGGCCGTCGCTGATTGATCGCGGCAGCCATGACAGGCAGCTGCCGAGACCAATCAGCGAACGAATAACCGTGACAGAATGACAGACAGACGGAAGTGACCCTTAGACAATTATGTATATACAGGTCCTTCTCAAAAAATTAGCATATAGTGTTAAATTTCATTATTTACCATAATGTAATGATTACAATTAAACTTTCATATATTATAGATTCATTATCCACCAACTGAAATTTGTCAGGTCTTTTATTGTTTAAATACTGATGATTTTGGCATACAACTCCTGATAACCCAAAAAACCTGTCTCAAAAAATTAGCATATCAAGAAAAGGTTCTCTAAACGACCTATTACCCTAATCTTCTGAATCAACTAATTAACTCTAAACACATGCAAAAGATACCTGAGGCTTTTATAAACTCCCTGCCTGGTTCATTACTCAAAACCCCCATCATGGGTAAGACTAGCGACCTGACAGATGTCAAGAAGGCCATCATTGACACCCTCAAGCAAGAGGGTAAGACCCAGAAAGAAATTTCTCAACAAATAGGCTGTTCCCAGAGTGCTGTATCAAGGCACCTCAATGGTAAGTCTGTTGGAAGGAAACAGTGTGGCAGAAAACGCTGTACAACGAGAAGAGGAGACCGGACCCTGAGGAAGATTGTGGAGAAGGACCGATTCCAGACCTTGGGGAACCTGAGGAAGCAGTGGACTGAGTCTGGTGTGGAAACATCCAGAGCCACCGTGCACAGGCGTGTGCAGGAAATGGGCTACAGGTGCCGCATTCCCCAGGTAAAGCCACTTTTGAACCATAAACAGCGGCAGAGGCGCCTGACCTGGGCTACTGAGAAGCAGCACTGGACTGTTGCTAAGTGGTCCCAAGTACTTTTTTCTGATGAAAGCAAATTTTGCATGTCATTCGGAAATCAAGGTGCCAGAGTCTGGAGGAAGACTGGGGAGAAGGAAATGCCAAAATGCCTGAAGTCCAGTGTCAAGTACCCACAGTCAGTGATGGTGTGGGGTGCCATGTCAGCTGCTGGTGTTGGTCCACTGTGTTTCATCAAGGGCAGGGTCAATGCAGCTAGCTATCAGGAGATTTTGGAGCACTTCATGCTTCCATCGGCTGAAATGCTTTATGGAGATGAAGATTTCATTTTTCAGCACGACCTGGCACCTGCTCACAGTGCCAAAACCACTGGTAAATGGTTTACTGACCATGGTATTACTGTGCTCAATTGGCCTGCCAACTCTCCTGACCTGAACCCCATAGAGAATCTGTGGGATATTGTGAAGAGAAAGTTGAGAGACGCAAGACCCAACACTCTGGATGAGCTTAAGGCCGCTATTGAAGCATCCTGGGCCTCCATAACATCTCAGCAGTGTCACAGGCTGATTGCCTCCATGCCACGCCGCATTGAAGCAGTCATTTCTGCCAAAGGATTCCCGACCAAGTATTGAGTGCATAACTGAACATTATTATTTGATGGTTTTTTTGTTTGTTATTAAAAAACACTTTTATTTGATTGGATGGGTGAAATATGCTAATTTTTTGAGACAGGTTTTTTGGGTTATCAGGAGTTGTATGCCAAAATCATCAGTATTTAAACAATAAAAGACCTGACAAATTTCAGTTGGTGGATAATGAATCTATAATATATGAAAGTTTAATTGTAATCATTACATTATGGTAAATAATGAAATTTAACACTATATGCTAATTTTTTGAGAAGGACCTGTAGATGATTGCAATATATTAAGACGGTAGTAACTTAGAGAGGCACTCCTCCTATCAATGTTATCGCCTATCCTGTAAATAAATAGTTCCCTTCTGGAATTATCTTGTCGATTTTGATGAAAAGCTATTTCTATGTCTTCTTCCCATGATTTGGTTGTGCAGTGGAAATTGTTGTCCTGCTTTTTGCTTTCCAACAATAGTAGAAATTTACAATGGCAGAATGTGATGCAGACGGCTGTGAGATACATCATATATATATAGCCTCTATTATGGAAGAGACAGGTTTTCACAATAACTGTTTTATGGAAACATAAAGTTATACAGCCTCTGTTTCACCGCCGTGAGTTATCACATCACAAGGTCGTGCGCATGTGTTATTGATTCACGTGTGGATCACACACTTCTCATGTTGTCAGTGGGGGGCTCATCTGTCCACCGGCAGAATCTTAATCCAAACCCACAAGAAAACTTTGCTTGTTGCTTTCTAAAATGCCAATTACTGCAGTGATAGAGCGAGATCTGAGTGTTTCTGTCTGACATTAAGCTGCTAACGTGTCACAATTATGCACAATCTGAATATTACAATAGACAGTCTGCCACCTGTTATTACTGGAGAATTGCTTCTCAGCATATGCAGAATGCTCCCTGAAAGCCAATGAATAATTTTGAATGAGCTAATGTTGATTGCGTGTAGGAGCTCACATCAGACAGGCTGCCGTTATTTTCCTTGCAAGGTTGGTAGTAATAAATATTTACTATATATAGTAATCTGCAGAATAAGGGTATGTGCACACGATGCAGATTTAGTGCAGAACTGCTGCAGATTTTTCTGCAGCAGAAACGCTGCAGAACTGCACTGTGATCACAGTACAATGTAAATCAATGGGAAAAAAAAAAAGCTGTGCACATGGTGCAGAAAAATCTGTGCAGAAACGCTGCAGTTTTCAAAGAAGTGCCTGTCACTTCTTTTGTGCAGTTCTGCAGCGTTTCTGCACCCCTCCATAATAGAAATCTGCAGGTGCGTTTTTGATGCGTTTTTGATGCGTTTTTTGTGCAGATTTGTGCTCAAAAAACGCATCAAAAACGCATCAAAAACGCATAAAAAACGCACCTGCAGATTCTGCCAGGAGATGCAGATTTAGTGCAGAACTGCAGCAGATTTTTCTGCACTAAATCTGCATCGTGTGCACATACCCTTAAATGGGCTGAGGAACTAAAATAACTAATATGTACGGTACTTGGCTATTTCAGCGTTCTAGCGCCACATCCCTGATACTCCCTACTTGTCTTTTGTTTATCTTGGCTGCAACAGTCACATCCTGAGCACTGCAGCCGATCGTCAGTGGTTTTATGCCCAGTGATTGTCTATAGGGGTCATGGGCTGTATTCAACAAGGAGGATCAAGGCTGTGTTGATGGAATGGAATGGAAGGGATGAAATGGGTTAGTATGAATTACTTATTTAGGCCACGTTCACACGTTCAGTATTTGGTCAGTGTTTTACCTCAGTATTTGTAAGCCAAAACCAGGAGTGGAACAGTCAGAGAAAAAGTGTATTAGAAACACGTCACCACTTCTGTATTTTTCACCCACTCCTGGTTTTGGCTTACAAATACTGACTGAACGTGTGCACTTGGCCTTAAAGGGAACCTGTCACCCCCAAAATCGCGGGTGAGGTAAGCCCACCGGCATCAGGGGCTTATCTACAGCATTCTGTAATGCTGTAGATAAGCCCCCGATGTATCCTGAAAGATGAGAAATAGACGTTAGATTATACTCACCCAGGGGCGTTTCCGCTGTTGGTCCGGGTCCGGCGCCTCCTATCTTCATCAGATGACGTCCTCTTCTGGTCTTCACGCTGCGGCTCCGGCACAGGCGTAATTTGTTTGCCCTGTTGAGGGCAGAGCAAAGTACTGCAGTGCGCAGGCGCCGAGAAAGGTCAGAGAGGCCAACAGCGGGACCGCCCCTGGGTGAGTATAATCTAACGTCTTTTTCTCATCTTTCAGGATACATCGTGGGCTTATCTACAGCATTACAGAATGCTGTAGATAAGCCCCTGATGCCGGTGGGCTTACCTCACCCGCGATTTTGGGGGTGACAGGTTCCCTTTTAAAGCTGTATTGCTACCTCTGTGTAACATTTTAGTTAACTTGGAAAATTGTAAGGAATGAAAGATGGAGTCCAATTGGTTATTTTGGCCAAGAACCGTTTTTGGTAGACCATTTTGATGAATAAGGTTCAGAATTTCATATGGAAGGAATTCCCAGTGTGTTTTTTTTATTTTTTTATTCATTACTATAAATGCATGTGTTCCTACTTCAGGCAACGACAAACTTCTATTTTTCTGTCCCCATAGTCGTGTAGAAGCTTGTTCTTTGCAGGACGAGTTGTACATTTGAATGACACCATTTACATTATCATGTGATGCACTTGAAATCTGGAAAATGTCAAGTATATTGAAATTGCAAAAAAAGGTGCAATTCTACGTTTCATTGTTTCATTCCATTGTATTTACCCCAAAATGGTATCAATAAAAATGTCAGCTCTGTGCGCAAAAGAAAGCACTCTCCCAACCCCAGATCCCAAAAATTGGAGATGTTACGGGTCACGGAAATGGCGCTATTTTTTTTTTTTCTTTCGAAATTTGGTTGTTTTTTTTTTCACCTCTAAAATAAAAAACAAAACAAAAACCAATACATGTTTGGTATCTTCGTACTCTCAATGTCCTCGAGAATCATAATGCAGGTTAGTTTTAGCATTTGTGAACATGGTAAATACAAAACCCAAAAATCAATTGTGGAATTGCATTTTTTTTTTTTTTTTTCAGTTTCGCCGCACTTCGAATTTTTGTCCAGTCTTCTAGTACGTTATATGATAAAATCAATGTGTCATTCTAAGGTACAACTCATCCTGCAAAAAACAAGCTCTCACATGGGTGTATTGACGGAGAAATAACAAACAAAAATTGCTCATGCATTGCAATGGATTATAACTGCGATCAAGCTGCTGAAAGTGAAAGTCACCTAGTGGGACAAAGTAAAAATTAAAAAAGTGCAAAAACAAAAAATTTAAAAATATTTTAAAATTCAAATAATAAAAATATATATATATTGTATTAATAAGTTTTCTATTTTTATGGAAGAGAGAAAAAAGTACAAAATGTTTGGTATTGCCACTTCCGTGACGACCTGTCTCATAAGTGTCCCACTAACTCCTGCAGTGAATACCGTAAAAGAGAAAAACCTTGCTTTTTCATATCGCCAAGCAAAAAATGGAATGAAACGTGATAAAGACAAATGTAAGTACAAATGCCATCTCTGAAAACATCATCTTGTCCCGCAAAAACTGCCATACAGCTCCATCAGCCTAAAATAAGTTATAGCTCTCAGAATAAGGCGATGCAAAAATTTTAATTTTTTTCTATAAGGCTACGTTCACATTTGCGTTCTGCCGGGCTGCGTTGGGCGCAGCCGCGGCGACGCATGCGCCATGCGCCCCTGTATTTAACATGGGGGCGCATGGACATGCGTTTGCATGCATTTTGCGATGCATGCGTCTTTTTTGCCGAAAGCGTTAGGGCGCAGAGGACGCAGCAAGATGCTTTTTTTTTTTTTTGCGTCCAAAATCCGGCAAAAAAGGACGCATGCGTCGCAAAACTATGCGTTTTGCATGCGTTCTTGTTTGCGTTGTGCATTGCGTCACCGACGCAGCAGCGCACAACACAAATGTGAACGTAGCCTAACCTAGTTTTTACTGTGTAAAATATATATAAAAAGAAAAACTATATAAATGTGGCATCGCTCTAATTTTACTGACCCACACGCGTAATGACATTAAAAAAAATCCTGGATTGCTGGCTATTTATTCCTTCTCCCAAAAATCAGAATAGAAATCGATCAAAAAAAGTTAAATGACCAAAAACAGTACCAATGAAAATGTTAACTTGTCCAGCAAGAAACGAGCCGTCACATGACTGACAAAATATGAAAAAGTGTAGCTCTCAAAATATGGCAACACGCAATAAAAAGCATCTTTGAGGCTACTTTCACACTAGCGTTATCTGCAATCCGTCACAATGCGTCGTTTTGCAGAAAAAACGCATCCTGCAAAAGTGCTTGCAGGATGCGTTTTTTCCCCATAGACTTGTATTGACGACGCATTGCGACGGATTGCCACACGTCGCATCCGTCGTGCGACGGATGCGTCGTGCTTTGGCGGACCGTCGGGAGCAAAAAACGCTACATGTAACGTTTTTTGCTCCTGACGGACCGCTTTTTCCGACCGCGCATGTGCGGCCGGAACTCCGCCCCCACCTCCCAATGGGGCAGCGGATGCGCCGGAGAAATGCATCCGCTGCCTCCGTTGTGCAGTGCGTTAAATGCTAGCGTCGGAATCTCTGCCCAACGCATTGCGACGGGGAGATTCCGACGCTAGTGTGAAAGTAGCCTTAGTTGTGTGACACCAGCCAAACATAAAAAATCAATATGAATCTAGTATCGCTGTAATCGCACCAACCTCAAGAATAAAGACGGCTAATCGCTTAAACTGCACGATGAACGGCATAAAAAATAAACTAATTCTACACTTGCTGTTTTTTCATTCTGCCTCCCAAATATCGCAGTAAGGCTCGACTAGCATTTATTTTTTGCTCTACGCTGAGCGCTTACACAAGGGTTTCTGTGTTAAATCTCTGAAATATGTGATTCATACGGAATCTCTGGTGGAAGATTTCCTGTAATGAGGCAGATGGAGACACTGTAAACACAGTCTGGCTTATGATGCAACGGTGTCTGTATAAAAACACGATCCACCACAGTTTTGTGCACTTCTAAAAAGAAGGAAACCACTGAGCAGAGGCTAGACAGAGTCCAGAGTAACTCTGCTGCCTCATTATAGTGATTGGATCCCTCGGGGTTGTCATAGGAATCGCGTCACTCGGTGATCGAAACTCCAAAGTAAGTGCTCAGCGTAGTGTGCCGAATAAAGTTTGACAGCAAGTTCCCACCAAGGTCCATCACCTGTCAATGGAAATATATAATTCCATGATACTGATGGCACAAAGGCTCTGGAAAGCACTATGGCTCCTCGCACTTCAAAAGAAATACAGCAAAATCTGCACTCACAAATCTAAATGGCCCAGAAGTGTGCCTTAACCACATTTAGTGCCCACATATTTGGCATTTCTGTAGCGATGAGAGTCTGCCTAATTTACAGGTGTATGTCACCAGAAGTATGAGCTGGTCATAACGTACTGTCTTCAAAGTAAAAGGAACAGCATCCAGTCCAGGTGATAAAAGAAATCCAATGTCTTTATTCTGCAGTAATGCAACGTTTCGACCTAAAATGGTCTTTATCAAGCATGATGCTGGATAAAGACCTTTTTAGGTCGAAACGTCGCATTATGGCAGAATAAAGACATTGGATTTCTTTTATCACCTGGACTGGATGCTGTTCCTTTTACTTTAAAGACTGTTCATTTCCAATTGGGTCGTTGGACTGGGGCGTGCATCCCACTATTGATGTGCTGTCGGCTGCCTTCCTTTTTTTGTCAGTGGTCATAATGTACTGGTCACTACAACGTACCGGTCACTACAACGGCAGTTTACAATTTACTCAGTAACATCCTCTGTTGCTTGTTTCTGGAAAACACCCAAGGAGTCAAAATCGTCACCACACCTGTAGATAATTTCACATAGGGTATAATTTCCAAAATGGGGTCACTTGAGGGGGGGGGGGGGGTTCTACTTTTCTAGCACTTGTGGGCTCTGTATATGGAATCTGCAAACTATTCCAGGAAAATATGCACTCCAAGAGGCAAATAGAGCTTTTGTCCTTCCCGAGCCTCGCCATATGACTAAACAGTACTGTACAGCCAGATATTTCTACATTCAGCAGAAATTGTGGGACAATTTTTGGTGCCATGTTTACCCATTATTCCCTGTGACATGTAAAATCTAGGGCTAAAACTAAAATTTGTTGTAAAAATTACATTTTTTTTCTTCACATCCCAATGGTATAACATTTTGTGCCACACCTGTGTTGTCTGTATGATTACTGTAACTGGAGTAAATTCATCAAGAGGTGTATTTTGTAAAATGGGGTCTGCTGTTCTGGCACCTTGGGCTATCCCAGCTGGTCATGGCACCCACAAACAAGAACAGTAAAATTTGCACTATAACATGGTGCACCTTCCCTTCTGAATTTTGCCTGAAAAGTATTTTCCGACTTTACTTGAAGGGTATTGGCGCACTCATGAGAAATTTTTACAACTAAGGTCCATTTTTTTCCTATTAGCCCTTAGAAAATTTAACTTGGGGCTAAAACAACATTTAATTGTGAAAAATGTAACTATTCTTTCTTCACTGCTCAATAGCATAAAAATCTGTGGTGTCCATATGATCACTGCACCCCTAGATGAATTAATTGGTGAGTATAGTTTGTAATTAAGTCATATATGTGGGGATTATGTTGTTTCTGCCACATATATGTGGGGTTTCTGCCAATGTGACATGGCACCCTCAAACCATTCCAGCAAAATCTGAACTCCATTATGGCGCGTCTTCCCTTCTGAGCTTTGCAATGTGCCTCAAAAGTAGTTTTTGATTTTCGTTGTACTCAAGAGAAATTGCACAACAAATATTCGGGTCCATTTTCTCCTGCTATCTATCCTTATGAAAGTGAAAAATTTTGGGTCTAAAACAGCAGTTTTTTTGAGAATTATTTTATTTATATTTTTTCATGGATCAACGTTGTAAAATTCTGTGAAGTCCCTGGGGGTTCAAGTGCTCACCACACATTAAGATAAATTACTTGAGGGGTCTAGTTCTAAAATGGGGTCACTTGTCAGGGTTTTCCACTGTTTAGGCATACCAGGTGCTTTCCAAACACAACATGACACCCACACACAATTCCATCAAAGTCTGCATTCCAAATCGTCACTCCTTCCTTTCTAAACCCTGTTGTGCGCCCAGTGAGGGAAAGCACAGCTCTGTTACACCAGTCCTTGTCCAGCACTATCAGCCAGGGTTGTGGAGTTGGTGTGAAGGAAACTGAGGAGTCGGAGGTTTGGCTTACCGACTCCACAGCCCTTTTACCAGCCGCACAGTTCACCTTACTATTCCTACCCAGGTAACAAATGTATTATAGGGGCACATTTTAGCCTCATTTACCAAGGATATTGTGGCAAAGACTTGTGACTTCTTAGATACCACTGTTAATCAGTATTGGATAGCTACTTTACGGCGAATAATGCACTTGCACGTTTAGTCTCCTGCACTTAGCTAATCCTTACTTTTGAATATTTCTGGTCTCACCAGATTTCTACTGTGTTTTTCAATTACCCTAATAATGTCTTTGCAACTGCTATATTTTTTTATAATACTATTGTTTATCACTAATCTGTAGTTATTTTGTACTATTAATATAGTGGCTTTCTGTAGTCTGTATATTGATATACATATATATATTGTTTGTCCTGACATACTAATTAATGCCATTGTGCTGTGCTTCTCCCTCCCTTGTTTGCAGGTTTTTATCCCTGTCCACTTTAGCATTCATTTACAGTTTTTAACTTATTAATAACTTTTTCACATTTGTTGGAATCTCTTCTGGACTAGTGGCAATTGGCCACAATAGACAGTTTTGGTGTATACTGTTTGAAGTGTCTAACAGCTACGTAATTTTGGACATATAAGGTATTATTGTGCGCCCAAACAGTAGTTTTCACCCACATGCGGGATATCTGCGCAGTCAGGAGAAATTGCATAACAAATTGTAATGTGCAGTTTCTCCTGTTACCCTGATGAAAATGCTGAATTTTTGAGGAAAAAAAGTTTTTGGTATTTTTTTTTTGTTTTTTTTTTTAATTTCACGGGTCAATGTTATAAACTTCTGAGAAGCATATAGGGGTACAAGGTGCAGACCACACATCCAGATAAGTTCCCTAAGGGGTCTAGTTTGCAAAATAGTGTCACTTGTGGGGGATTTTCACTGTTGAGGCACATCAGGGGCTCTCCAAACGCGACATGTCATCCTCTAATTATTCTAGCATTCAAAAAGTCAAATAGAGCTCCTTCCCTTTCGAGCCCTGCCATGCGCCCAAACAGTGGTTTTCCCCCACATATGGGGTATCCGTATGCTTATGAGAAATTGCACAACAAATTTTGGGGTCCATTTTTTTTCATGCTACTGTTGTGAAAATAATTTAAAAAAATTGTCTAAATTAATAACCGTTTTTGTGAAAAAAAAAATATTTAAAATATTCATTGTTTCTTCATTATTTCAATAATGTCTGAAGCACCTGAATGGTTAATCTACTTCTTGTATGTGGTTTTGAGCACTTTGAAGGGTGCAGTTTTTATAATGGTGTCAACCTTTGGGTATATGTCATATAGACCCCTGAAAGTCGCTTCAAATGTAATGTGGTCCCCAAAGGAAAAAAAATTGTTTTGTAAATTTTGTTGAAAAAAATGACATCGTTGGTCAACATTTAACCCTTATAACATTATACTAATGTAAAGTGGAAATGTTATGTATTACTATTTTGTGTGAAATAGCTCTGATTTAAGGTCATATAAATTAACCCCTTCCCGACCTTTGACGCCACGTAGGCGTCATGAAAGTCGGTGCCAATCCGACCCATGACGCCTATGTGGCGTCATGGAAAGATCGCGTCCCTGCAGATCCGGTGAAAGGGTTAACTCCCATTTCACCCGGCCTGCAGGGACAGGGGGAGTGGTAGTTTAGCCCAGGGGGGTGGCTTCACCCCCTCGTGGCTACGATCGCTCTGATTGGCTGTTGAAAGTGAAACTGCCAATCAGAGCGATTTGTAATATTTCACCTATTATAACGGGTGAAATATTACAATCCAGCCATGGCCGATGCTGCAATATCATCGGCCATGGCTGGAAATACTAATGTGCCCCCACCCCACCCCACCGATCGCCCCCCCAGCCCCCCGATCTGGCCGGTACACTGCTCCGGCTCCCCTCCATCCAGTGCTCCGCTCCCCCCCGTGCTCCAATCACCCCCCTGCATTCCGTTCCACCCCCCCGTGCTCCGTTCCACCCCCCCCGTGCTCCGTTCCACCCCCCGTGCTCCGTTCCAGCCCCCCCGTGCTCCGTTCCACGCCCCCCGTGCTCCGTTCCACGCCCCCCGTGCTCCGTTCCACGCCTGCCGCGCTCCGATTCCCCCCCCCCCTCGTGCTCCGATTTCCCCCCCCCCCGTGGTCCCACCCCACCCCATCATACTTACCGATCCTGCCGGGGTCCCGTCCGTCTTCTCCCTGGGCGCCGCCATCTTCCAAAATGGCGGGCGCATGCGCAGTGCGCCCGCCGAATCTGCCGGCCGGCAGATTCGTTCCAAAGTGCATCAAAATAAAAAAAATAATAAATGACCCCCCCCCCTTTGTCACCCCCATAGGTAGGGACAATAAAAAAATAAAGAATTTTTTTTTTTTTCCACTAATGTTAGAATAGGGCTAGGGATAGGGGTAGGGCTAGGGTTAGGGGTAGGGTTAGGGTTTCGGTATGTGCACACGTATTCTGGTCCTCTGCGGATTTGATAAATCCGCAGTGCTAAACCGCTGCGGATTTACCGCGTTTTTTTCTGCGCATTTCACTGCGGTTTTACAATTGCGATTTTCTATTTGAGCAGTTGTAAAACCACTGTGGAATCCGCACAAAGAAGTGACATGCTGCGGAATGTAAACCGCTGCGTTTCCGTGCAGTTTTTCCGCAGCATGTGTACAGCGATTTTTGTTTCCCATAGGTCTACATTGAACTGTAAACTCATGGGAAACTGTTGCGGATCCACAGCGTTTTCCGCAGCGTGTGCACATACCTTTAGAATTAGGCTATGTGCACACGGTGCGGATTTGGCTGCGGATTGGCCGCTGCGGATTCGCAGCAGTATTCCATCAGGTTTACAGTACCATGTAAACATATGAAAAACCAAATCCGCTGTGCCCATGGTGCGGAAAATACCACGCGGAAACGCTACGTTGTATTTTCCGCAGCATGTCAATTCTTTGTGCGGATTCCGCGGCGTTTTACACCTGTTCCTCAATAGGAATCCGCAGGTGAAATCCGCACAAAAAACACTGGAAATCCGCGGAAAATCCGCAGGTAAAACGCAGTGCCTTTTACCCGCGGATTTTTCAAAAATGGTGCGGAAATATCTCACACGAATCCGCAACGTGGGCACATAGCCTTAGGGTTAGGGTTGGAATTAGGGTTGTGGTTAGGGTTGTGATTAGGGTTATGGCTACAGTTGGGATTAGGGTTAGGGGTGTGGGGGGGTTAGTGTTGGAGGTAGAATTGAAGGGTTACCACTGTTTTGGCACATCAGGGGTCTCCAAACGCAACATGGCGCCACCATTGATTCCAGCCAATCTCGTATTCAAAAAGTCAAATGGTGCTCCCTCACTTCCGAGCCCTGACGTGTGCCCAAACAGTGGTTTACCCCCACATATGGGGTACCAGCATACTCAGGATAAACTGCGCAACAATTACTGGGGTCCAATTTCTCCTGTTACCCTTGTGAATCTAAAAAAATGCTTGCTAAAACATCATTTTTGAGGAAAGAAAAATGATTTTTTATTTTCACGGCTCTGCGTTGTAAACGTCTGTGAAGCACTTGGGGGATCAAAGTGCTCACCACATATCTAGATAAGTTCCGTGGGGGGTCTAGTTTCTAAAATGGGGTCACTTGTGGGGGGTTTCTACTGTTTAGGCACACCAGGGGCTCTGCAAACGCAACGTGATGCCCGCAGACCATTCCATCAAAGTCTGCATTTCAAAAGTCACTACTTCCTTTCTGAGCCCCGACGTGTGCCCAAACAGTGGTTTACCCCCACACATGGGGTATCAGCGTACTCAGGAGAAACTGGACAACAACTTTTGGGGTCCAATTTCTCCTGTAACCCTTGGGAAAATAAAAAATTCTGGGCTAAATAATTATTTTTGAGGAAAGAAAACGTATTTATTATTTTCACGGCTCTGCATTATAAACTTCTATGAAGCACTTGGGGGTTCAAAGTGCTCACCACACATCTAGATAAGTTCCTTTCGGGGTCTAGTTTCCAAAATGGGGTCACTTGTGGGGGGTTTCTACTGTTAAGCCACATCAGGGGCTCTGCAAACGCAACGTGACGCCCACAGAGCATTCCATCAAAGTCTGCATTTCAAAACGTCACTACTTCACTTCCGAGCCTCGGTATGTGCCCAAACAGTGGTTTACCCCCACATATGGGGTATCAGCGTACTCAGGAGAAACAGGACAACAACTTATGGGGTCCAATTTCTCCTGTAACTCTTGGGAAAATAAAAAATTCTGGGCTAAATAATTATTTTTGAGGAAAGAAAACGTATTTATTATTTTCATGGCTCTGCGTTATAAACTTCTGTGAAGCACTTGAGGGTTCAAAGTCCTCACCACACATCTAGATTAGTTCCTTTGGGGGTCTAGTTTCCAAAATGGGGTCATTTCTGGGGGATCTCCAATGTTTAGGCACACAGGGGCTCTCCAAACGTGACATGGTGTCCGCTAATGATTGGAGCTAATTTTCCATTTAAAAAGCCAAATGGCGTGCCATCCCTTCCGAGCCCTGCCGTGCGCCCAAACAGTGGTTTACCCCCACATATGGGGTATCGGCGTACTCAGGACAAACTGGACAACAATATTTGGGGTCCAATTTCTCCTATTATCCTTGGCAAAATAGGAAATTCCAGGCTAAAAAATCATTTTTGAGGAAAGAAAAATTATTTTTTATTTTCATGGCTCTGCGTTATAAACTTCTGTGAAGCACCTGGGGGTTTAAAGTGCTCAATATGCATCTAGATAAGTTCCTTGGGGGGTCTAGTTTCCAAAATGGGGTCACTTGTGGGGGTGCTCCAATGTTTAGGCACACAGGGGCTCTCCAAACGCGACATGGTGTCCGCTAACAATTGGAGCTAATTTTCCATTCAAAAAGTCAAATGGCGCGCCTTCCCTTCCGAGCCCTGCCGAGTGCCCAAACAGTGGTTTACCCCCACATATGGGGTATCAGCGTACTCGGGAGAAATTGCCCAACAAATTTTATGATCCATTTTATCCTACTGCCCATGTGAAAATGAAAAAATTGAGGCGAAAAGAATTTTTTTGTGAAAAAAAAGTACTTTTTCATTTTTACAGATCAATTTGTGAAGCACCTGAGGGTTTAAAGTGCTCACTAGGCATCTAAATAAGTTCCTTGGGGGGTCTGGTTTCCAAAATGGGGTCACTTGTGGGGGAGCGCCAATGTTTAGGCACACAGGAGCTATCCAAACGCGACATGGTGTCCGCTAACGATGGAAATAATTTTTCATTCAAAAAGTCAAATGGCGCTCCTTCCCTTCCGAGCCTTACCATGTGCCCAAACAGTGGTTTACCCCCACATGTGAGGTATTGGTGTACTCAGGAGAAATTGCCCAACACATTTTAGGATCCATTTTATCCTGTTGCCCATGTGAAAATGAAAAAATTGAGGCTAAAATAATTTTTTTGTGAAAAAAAAGTACTTTTTCATCTTTACGGATCAATTTGTGAAGCACCTGGGGGTTCAAAGTGCTCACTATGCATCTAGATAAGTTCCTTTGGGCGTCTAGTTTCCAAAATGGGGTCACTTGTGGGGGAGCTCCAATTTTTAGGCACACGGGTGCTCTCCAAACGTGACATGGTGTCCGCTAAAGAGTGGAGCCAATTTTTGATTCAAAAAGTCAAATGGCGCTCCTTCCCTTCCAAGCCCTGCCGTGCGCCCAAACAGTGGTTTACCCCCACATATGAGGTATCAGCGTACTCAGGACAAATTGGACAACAACTTTCGTGGTTCAGTTTCTCCTTTTACCATTGGGAAAATAAAAAAATTGTTGCTAAAAGATAATTTTTGTGACTAAAAAGTTAAATGTTCATTTTTTCCTTCCATGTTGCTTCTGCTGCTGTGAAGCACCTAAAGGGTTAATAAACTTCTTGAATGTGATTTTGAGTACCTTGAGGGGTGCAGTTTTTAGAATGGTGTCACTTTTGGGTATTTTCAGCCATATAGACCCCTCAAACTGACTTCAAATGTGAGGTGGTCCCTAAAAAAAAATGGTTTTGTAAATTTCATTGTAAAAATGACAAATCGCTGGTCAAATTTTAACCCTTATAACTTCCTAACAAAAAAAAATTTTGTTTCCAAAATTGTGCTGATGTAAAGTAAACATGTGGGAAATGTTATTTATTAACTATTTTGTGTCACATATCTCTCTAGTTTAACAGAATAAAAATTCAAAATGTGAAAATTGCGAAATTTTCAAAATTTTCGCCAAATTTCCGTTTTTATCACAAATAAACGCAGAATTTATTGACCTAAATTTACCACTAACATGAAGCCCAATATGTCACGAAAAAACAATCTCAGAACCGCTAAGATCCGTTGAAGCGTTCCTGAGTTATTACCTCATAAAGGGACACTGGTCAGAATTGCAAAAAACGGCAAGGTCTTTAAGGTCAAAATAGGCTGGGTCATGAAGGGGTTAAAAGTTTGAAAATGGCAAAATTATTATTATTTTTTTTCACAAACGTAAGTTGTATCAAATAAATGTTATCACTGTCATGAAGTACATTGTCGCAAAAAAAAGTCTCCAAATCACCGGGATCTGTTGAAGCTTTCCCCAGGTGTGTACATTTAGTTCTCCTGAATCTTTTTCGCATTCATCTTACATTTTACTCTTAATTCCTACAGAACAAGGAGAAAAAATAAGAAAACTAGGAAATATGGAGTATTGGATACAAATATAGGGAATATGGAACTAACTCCCTTAGAACAAGAGGAAGAAGATGACGAGACTTTGTTTGATGCCAATCAGCCACGAAGGTGAGAATTTGCACTTGGATATTCTGCAAACTCAGAATGGTGGCACAAATACATCAATTGATCTCTCTGTCTAGATTAGGGGTGGGGAATCTCAGGCCCCAGGGCTATATACGACTACGACCCTCGATTACCTTTTTTTCAGGCCCCCAAGCAGATTCTCTGGGACCACATTTCGGGCAGGGAGGTGTATTTTGATTGCCACCAGCTCATTAATTTCTTCTTGCTCTGTTAGCGCACACACAGTGTTCACTACTGAACACTGAAGGGCATGCAATGAAAGATTACATCCTGAAACCAGAGCCAGAGTCAGGATGTACTTTGTGGGCAGAGTTTGTACGGCCCCCAAAGGATGGTATGAATATCCAAATGGCCCTTTTCAGAAAAAAGATTCCCCACCCCTGGTCTAGATCATGTTTGTTGGCTGCCTAAACTATCTGGTCTGTCTTTGACATCAGTACGTTGTTACTAGTTCTCCAATATACTTATTGCAGCTGTCCAATATACCTTCAGTAAAATCCTGTTTATGTAAACTTTAAAGGGTAATCAGTTGATACAAACTAATTAAGGGTATGTTCACACGTTCCTGATTTCCATCCTTTTTTTTTTCAGGACTGTTTTTTAAAAAACTGCAGCTCTTGGCAGAAAACGCAGGTCCTTTTTTTTGGTCCTTTTTTTGGTCCTTTTTTTGATCCTTTTCTCCAGTCACCTTCCACGACAGCGGTACTGGAGGATGTCTCCCCGCCCTAATGGGGGACAGGAAACACAAAGAGGTTAAATACCCTCCCCTTCCTGCCACCTCCAGTGTTTTTCCTGTCCCCTTTGGGGCATGAAGAGGTCCTGCGGTAGTGCTGCTGTGGCCGGCGATCGGAGCACTCGAGATCTTACCTAGCCGGGCAGCCTGGGTCGGGATGTTCCTCCTCCCTGCGGCGCTGCTCCCGTCTCCCCACTTGGTGTGGACTCGGGACCCTTCCTCCGCTCCTTCGGGAGTAAAGCGGAGTGGTATGGTGCGGCCGGGGTCCCCGCGCGGCTCCCCGGCATTCCTCCTCTCCTGCATGGCCGGAAACGGTGGACGCGCGAACCGGAAGTACCCGAACTTCCGGTTCACGGCATGTGCGTTCCAGCGGTGGAACGCACGCGCGTCGGAAAGCAATTCTGATGGGGCATGGCGGTTCTCTCCCCTATGCCTGGGACCGGGAGGAGGAGCACACGATTGGACGCAGCTTCCACGGTATTTAACCCTGGAAGTCACCTCCAGGTAAGGCCCCCTGTCTGACTGACTGGACTTCAGTACTGACTGACCATGGAAGGTGACAGACCTATCTCTGCTTCTGCCGAGCCCTGCGTCCTCCCTCCTACCGTGAGTAGCGGGTTAAGGTCCCTTTATCCCTGTATTCCTTAGGGTGCTATATACTTAGTCCTCCTTCTCTCTCTTTTAGGGAGACAAGGCCTCTGCCCCTAGGAAGGACAGATCTTCCAAGACAAAATCGGAAGATCGGAAATGTGGTGTTTGTGCATCAAGGCTTCCTTCTTCTTACAAGAAGAAACTGTGCCAGCCCTGCACTGATGAAATTTTACGCTCAGAACAGCCATCCTTGTTTGAGAGCATTAAATCCCTCATTAAACAGGAAGTTCAGTCCTCAGTATCGGCCCTTTCCCAGTCTCTGTTACCTCCGCCACCTCCCCCTAAAAAAAGGAAGATGGCTACGGTTACGTCTGATTCAGATTCTGGTGAAATTCGTTCCTCCGGTTCGGAGGATTTGTGGGAGAATGAGGGCTCCACTTCACCCCCAAAGAGGAGAGTAAGAAATACTATTTTTCCTCGGAAGACATACATGAGTTAATTAGTATGGTCAGGGGGACAATGGGCGTTGAGGAGGAGGAGGAGAAACCATCAGTGCAGGATGAGATGTTCGGTGGGTTAAAGCCAAAGAAATTAAAGGGGTTCCCTATACACGAGAATGTACAGAGTCTCATTCTTCATGAATGGGAATCGCCCGAAAAGGGACTTACGGTTCCCTCTGAGCTAAAGAATCGTTTCTCTCTCGATGGAGACGTCTCTCTGTGGGATACCCCTAAGGTAGATGTGCAGGTCTCTAGAGTCTCAAAAAAGACAACCCTTCCCTTCGAGGATGCTTCCCAACTCAGAGACCCTATGGATCGCAAGATGGAGAGCTTGCTAAGAAAATCCTGGGAGACTTCCACCAATCTCCTTAAAACAAATATTGCGTCCACCTGCGTGGCTAGATCCCTATTTCGTTGGCTCCGCACACTTGAAGACCACCTTACCCAGGGAACATCTAGGGAAGTAATCTTAGATTCCCTCCCGCTTCTCCAGAGAGCTACAGGCTTCCTAGCCGATGCTTCGGCAGAGTCCGTTAGAGTAGCTGCCAAATCTGCAGTTCTCTCTAATTCAGCCAGAAGAGCTCTATGGCTAAAGTCTTGGAGTGGGGACATAACGTCCAAAACAAAGCTCTGTGCCATTCCCTTTCAGGGCCGCTATCTGTTCGGGCAGGCCCTAGACGATATTCTGGAAAAAGCAACGGACAAGAAGAAAGCGCTTCCGGAACAGAGGAATCCGAAGAAACGTTTTTTTCGTCCCTCAAAGGAACAACCCTTCCAGCGAGAGTTCAAAGGGAAGGGCAAATCAGGACGCTGGAGCTATCCTAAAGGGGGGAAAGGTAGGAACATCCTGGTTTCCCAGCCCCAGCAGACCCCGGATAAGCAGTGACTACGCCCAGGGCGTTGGGGGTCGTCTCTCGAGCTTCATCAACCAGTGGAGTTCCATTTCGTCGAACCAATGGGTACTCGACACTATTCAGAATGGACTAAAATTAGAGTTCGAGAGCCCTCCCCCTCATCACATAAGGATAACCTCATTGCAGAGTCTCAGCCCTCAGGGCGCATTCCTTTGCGGACTTCAACAGTTACTCCAGGAAGGAGTAATTTCCCCAGTACCTCAACAAGAAAGAGGCAGAGGACACTATTCCCACCTGTTTCTGATCAAGAAACCTTCGGGTAAACACCGAATAATAATCAACTTGAAACCCCTGAATCGAGTAATAACCTACAGGAGGTTCAAGATGGAGTCGGTCAAAACAGCGATCCCTCTGATAGGACAGAACTGGGCGATGGCTACAGTGGATCTGAGGGACGCTTATTACCACGTCCCAATCCATCCAGAATTCCGGAAATACCTAAGATTCGCAATATCTCAGGAGCAAGGGATAGTACACTACCAGTTCAACTCCCTTCCCTTCGGAATCGCCTCAGCTCCCAGAGTCTTTACAAAGATCATGACAGAAGCCATTATATTCATCCGTCTTCAGGGGATCTGCATAGTACCCTATCTAGACGATCTACTCATTGTCGCTCCTTCAGTTTCCCGCCTCAGGGCGGACTTATCAAAATCTCTAGAAATACTAAAGTCGTTGGGGTGGATCCCGAATCTAGAGAAATCGGACCTACTTCCCTCCAGGAGGAAGAAGTTCCTAGGGGTCCTTCTGGACTCGGAGTTGAGGAAATCCTTTCTGCCCAGAGAACGTCAACTCGATCTGGTACAGAAGATAACAGCATTCAGAACCCTGAAGACTCCAACTCTACGACAATCCATGTCTATTCTGGGATCTCTGACATCTTGTATCCAGATGGTATCTTGGGCCCAAGCCCACACGAGAGTCCTCCAAACCCATGTCCTATCATCTTGGGACGGACAGCAGAGTTCTCTTTCCAAAAGGATTTTCCTCCCCAATCATGTCAGGACATCCCTGACATGGTGGCTACGGCTGCGGAACCTCCAACGGGGGGTCAGTTGGGACCAGATCCCGCTAAAGACACTCACTTCAGACGCCAGCCAAAGGGGATGGGGTGCTATAGTCGATGGAACCCATTTCCAGGGCACCTGGGCTCCAGACATCAGAGCAAGCTCTTCGAACTTCAGAGAACTGAAGGCAGTGGAAGAGGCGTTAAAAGCCGCATCCTTTATTGTTCAGGGACACCATGTCAGGATATATTCCGACAATATGACCACGGTAGCATACCTTCGTCATCAGGGAGGCACAAGATTCAAGAAATTAAAAACTTTAGCCTCAAACATTTTTTTCTGGGCAGAGAGGCACCTCCTCTCTATTTCGGCAGTTCACCTGAAAGGGTCAGCCAATACCCAGGCGGATTTCCTGAGCAGAAAGGATGTACATCCAGGGGAATGGTGTCTGGACCAGGAGGTCTTCCTCTCCCTGATTTCCAGATGGGGGATTCCGGAAGTGGACCTTTTTGCCAACAGTCAGAATGCCAAGCTGCAAACTTATTTCTCCCTGAATATGGCAGACAGAGCACTGGGCATGGATGCGTTCTCTCACCCGTGGAGGTTCAACCTCGTCTATGCTTTTCCTCCGATTCCATCGCTGTCAAAAACTCTACAGAAGATTCGATCGGAGCGAGTTACGGCGATTCTAATCGCGCCAACATGGCCGGGGAGAAGTTGGTACAGCGCCATGTTAGACATGGCTCAAGAAGGTCCAGTATATCTACCCCAGAAGGAGAATCTTCTTCATCAAGGACCTTTGCTGCATCCAAACCTTCACAGGTTAAATCTTTCAGCATGGCTTCTGAGGCCGAAATACTAAAGGCAAGAGGCCTCTCGGATGAAGTAATTCATACTCTCCAAAGCAGTAGAAAACCCGTGACGAATGCCATTTATGCCAAGATATGGAAGAAGTTTTCCTCATGGTATCTTCCAGATATTCCAGACCCATTTCATCCTAATATTGCCAAGATTCTGGATTTCTTGCAAAAAGGTCTAGAGTTGGGTCTTAGGCCCAATACCTTGAAAGTACAAATTTCAGCACTTAGCTCCTATTTTGACCAAGAACTAGCCAAACATCGGTGGATCAGGCGTTTTATAACTTCAGCAAGTAGAATCCGTCCCAGAGTTCTCAACAATACTCCTCCTTGGGACCTTAATTTGGTCCTTAATAGTCTAACTCGGGACCCTTTCGAACCTTTGTCTCAATCTTCATTAAAGGTTCTTACCCTGAAAACGGTCTTTTTAGTGGCTATTACCTCTGCCAGACGGATAGGAGAACTACATGCCCTATCCATACAAGAACCTTACTTGAGGGTAACATCGGATAGTATAATCCTTCGTCTAGACCCTACCTTCTTACCTAAAGTAACATCAGACTTTCATAGAGGTCAGGACATAGTGTTGCCCTCATTCTACCCGGATCCTTCTAATGTGAGAGAAGAGTCCTTCCACACTCTGGATGTCCGCAGAGTGGTTCTATATTATCTTTCACAAACAGAGTTGGAGGATTGACCAAAATCTCTTTATTCAACTCTCCGGAAGGAACAAAGGAAGAAAGGCGACAAAAAATACTATCGCCAACTGGATTAAACAAGCCATATCTCTGGCATACTCATCCCAGAATCTACCACCTCCTCCATCACTGAAGGCCCATTCTACACGGTCGGTGTTAACATCATGGGCAGAGAGAGGTGACGCTTATACGGAGCAGATTTGCAGAGCTGCCACCTGGTCATCAGTCCATACGTTCACCAGGCACTACAGGCTTGATTTCAACCGGGATTTAACTTTTGGCAGAACAGTTCTGCAGGCGGTTGTCCCCCCCTAGAAATTATTTGTTGGTACTACTCCAGTACCGCTGTCGTGGAAGGTGACTGGAGAAAATAGAATTATTCTTACCGTTAATTCGGTTTCTAGGAACCTTCCATGACAGCACTAATTTCCCTCCCTATCTGATAATTTTATTGTATGATTCCTGCACTTAAGTGGTAACTATACATACTACTGTGTCCAGAAAAAACACTGGAGGTGGCAGGAAGGGGAGGGTATTTAACCTCTTTGTGTTTCCTGTCCCCCATTAGGGCGGGGAGACATCCTCCAGTACCGCTGTCGTGGAAGGTTCCTAGAAACCGAATTAACGGTAAGAATAATTCTATTTTTTTGATCCTTTTTTTTAATGCAGTTTTCTATGCAGTTAAAATGGCTGAAAATACCCTAACCCTACCCCTAACCCTACCCCTAACCCTACCCCTAACCCTACCCCTAACCCTACCCCTAACCCTACCCCTAACCCTACCCCTAACCCTACCCCTAACCCTACCCCTAACCCTACCCCTAACCCTATTCTAACCTTAGTGGAAAAAAAAAAAATTCTTAATTTTTTTTTATTGTCCCTACCTATGGGGGTGACAAAGGGGGGGGGTGTCATTTACTATTTTCTTTTATTTTGATCACTGAGATAGGTTATCTCAGTGATCAAAATGCACTTTGGAACGAATCTGCCGGCCGGCAGATTCGGCGGGCGCAGTGCGCATGCGCCCGCCATTTTGCAAGATGGCTGCGCCCAGGGAGAAGACGGCCGGACGGACACTGGGACGCCGGGTAAGTATAAGGGGGGGAGATTAGGGCACGGGGGGGCATCGGAGCACTGGGGGGGCATCGGAGCACGGGACGGTGGGATTGGAGCACGGGGGGGCGGGATCGGAGTACGGGGGGGCAGCCACACTCCGCCCACGCACTTCCGCCCGCTTTCCCGCACTTCCTGCTGCAGCGGTTCTGCACCACAAACCGCAGTAAAACCCGCAGATATTTTTGTCATCTGCGGGTTTTACTGCGGGTTTGACCTCACAATGGAGGTCAATGGGTGCAGAACCGCTGCGGCTCCGAAAAAAGAAGTGACATGGTACTTCTTTTTTCCCGCAGCTATTCAGCGCGGGTTTTTTTTTTATTTTCCGCATTGTGGGCACAGCAGTTCCTGTTTTCCATAGGGTACAATGTAATGTACCCTGCATGGAAAACAGCTGCGGACCCGCAGCGGGAAAATCGCGGCAATTCCGCATGAAAAAAAGGATCGTGTGAACATGGCCTAAAGGTTAATTTGCTGCTTGAAATAAGTTTGTTATAAACTGTGGGTAACCCAAGTCGTAGTCGTGAATAACTTGTAAGGCTTTCGACATCTTTTCAGTTACCTAGTGTATCCTCAGCCATCCCTTGTAGACTGTGAGCCCTTGTGGGCAGGGTCCTCTCTCCTTCTGTCCTTGTGTGTGCCTTGTTTTGCTCATGCTTATTGTGCTTGTCTATATCTGCCCCTTTCACATGTAAAGCGCCATGGAATAAATGGTGCTATTAAATGTATAATAATAATGCTATTACATATCTGCAGGTTTTATTTTTAAAACTCAAAAGGATAGTATTGCTCTAACATGGATGCCAAAACACTATGGAAACTTGTGATCATATAATGTGTAATGTAATGTGTTTTTTTTTTTTCTTTCCCAATTTTTTTACTGTTTTCAATAAGACTAGTGATGAGCGGACGTGCTTGGATAAGGTGTTATCGGAGCATGCTCGTGTGCCGAGTGTCTTCGGCGTGCTCGAATACTATGATCGAGTCCCCCTGCGCCTGCATGTCTCTTAGGAAATGCTCGGATAACATCTGATCCGAGCATGTTCACTTATCACTAAACAAGGCCCATATACTTACTACTTTTTTCTTCTGTTATATGTTACTAATGTCTTTTCATGTCATTAGCTTCTGTAACCATCTGTGCATGGCTAACTTCAAACTTCATTTTTACGTATATTTCGTAAAAATTCAATTGTTTTCATAAGCCATTCTTCATCTAGTGTAGGCCCAAAGGTTGCCTGTTAGTCAGGTTGTACATAAGTGACTGGAAGAAATGTGTTGGTCAGTTGGGGTTCCTTGGTGACATCTGTCAAGCAACATGACCCAGTGCCACCATTTTCCGAGAACACAGAGCATTTGATCATTCTCTCATACAGTATGATATGCTGGTCTAAATGATCTCTAAAGGGCATACATACACGATCTTCCTGATGCAGATGGACCTAATAAACCATCTTCCTTAATGTCATCGGATACCCTCCTGCCTCTTTATACATCCCCACTATGTCCAGACCATTGAATTGTCCATTAGGTAAAGGAAAGCTTTGTATGCTTTCCGTTTTTGAACTTGGATCAGGTAGATGTTTGATCAGTTATGTCTAAACATTAAATCAATGAATAAAAATGGGAAAAACTGATCGTTTTTAACTAAACCAACTGTTTCCTTATACCTATAAAAGTTTTCATGAAGATTAGTATCCACGTTTTCTCAGCTTATTGTGCTACTGTTTGTATTTCAGAAGTCTAATTTGTAAAGCTCTGGGAAAAGAAGGCTGCTTTGTAGATGTAATGGAGCCTGTTTATGTCATAGTGCCACAGGGCATGTTGTATACGGTGTGGATTAGCAGATGGTTTATGCAGATAATGTAAAACTTGCGATACAGCTGTTTAGTGCTGAGTAAAATATGGCTTCATGTTTGATTTGTGTTCTGGAGTGATTTACAGTATAGTGCTTTTAAATGGCCCTAAAATGCATGTAAAATAGAAAAATATGCTGAAAGCCTCATCTATCACGAATGGTGAGAACAGGTGTATAAAACTGCATCTGTGTGATAAATGTGGACAACTACCTGATTCAAACATGAAACTATTGGCAGTTTGTTAAAATAGGCAGTAGAGACCGCAAATTAAATTATAGTTATAATCATTCTACATCCTGAACACCTCACTAAATCTTCAGAATCACTTTTTTTGTTTGTTTTATGCTGAAGGTGTTTTAAATCTCAGGTATGACCTTAGTATCACTTACATCACTCAGTGGGGTCCTGCTGGTGGCGTTCACAATGCTCTTCCTCATGTTTGTTGAGGACCTATTCTTTCAATTAGTTTTTTTTGTTTTTTTTTAAGTTTTGATAACTAATAGTCATACCTTTTCCCATCTCCCTTCAAAATAGTTTTTGCCCAGATGAAGCCTCTGTCTTTTCTTCTGAGATCACTTTTGAAGTTTGAGCCCATTGTTGGGCCTAGTGACTAGTGAGCATTGCAATAAATAGTTTTTTTCTGCCTTTTTATTTATTATTTTTAAATGGCTAGTGATTTGGACCATCAGGTCTGCATGTGGGGCGGAGGCCACTTCAGCCAGGGCTGTGGAGTCGGAGGCCATTTTGGTGGAAATTGAGGAGTCGGAGGTTTGGCTTACCGACTCCACAGCCCTGACTTCAACAAAGGCGCATTGTAGCAGTGAGACGCCCAGCGAAGGTTATTTCTGCCCCACTTGAAGACCTTGATGTCTAAAGGTACTGTTTTTGTACTTCCTTGTAACTGAGATCATCCTGCCTATTTAATCACGGCACTGCCTATTTGAAACACATTTTCAGTATTATTCTGTTCGCCAACATTGTTTTCATGTAATTTGCAATATATTATCAATAAGTATTGGGAAACATATTGATAGTTTTGTCTAAACATCACTTTTGTTTCCATGCAATTTTAGATATCTTATTAATAGCTATTGGGAAACATATTTGTTAAAAGTAGTTTTAAATTGTGGGGTTTGGGTTTATGTACGTGCACATTGGCTTTCCTAGATCTTGAAAGCACAACTTTCTCTCCTTTCCAATTTTTTTTTTATTAATTATGATAATTAATATGAGTCTTTTATATAAATTTTAGTGGCCTGTAAATCCTCTGTTTTTTATAGGTTTATAATTTCATTCAGTAGGGCTGGTAAAATATATATATTTGTTTTAAATATATAAAGTGTACAAATTTTATAGGTAGCTTACGAAACCACACCATATAAAAACGATTAAAATACACACAATTGTAAGCAACCACTTGCATCTGATGCTGATGTGGTCTGACACCCCCCATATTCGATCTCAACAGTATGGGCAAAGACTACAACCACTGCTTTAGCAAAGAATTCACAGACCCGATTATATTCTGTGCTGTGAATGTTGGTGCTTTTTATTTTGTACTATTTTTTTCTATTTTATCATTTTAACAGATACACATTTAAAAATATAGATACCGTACATTAATCGGTACCTGTCGCCAAAAAAACAACGCTATTAACCTGCAGATTAACCCCAGTTGAGTGTTTATAGTGAGACTAGTGTTTCTCCTCCCCGTGCATTATCATATCCTTGTCAGCACCGGTTATTTTAGCTGCTAACTTGTACTTTACCTCGCCTAATTACTTACTTTTTGTCTTTTTTTGTTTACTCCATATGTGCAATAAAATTTATATTGAGTTGCCTAAATTTCCCCTTATTTCATTGGATCTTGGGCTATAAAATTTCTATAGCTATATTCAATATGACTCCATTGGTTTGAATTTACTTAGAGCCTTATATCTGTAGATCTGCTTTTTTTTCGGTTCTAACCCCAGTTAAGTGTTGTTAAATGTTCCAAAAAGATAAATGGTTGCACTCACCGGAATTAAATAAAAACTTCTTTTATTGGTATACTTAATAAAAACATGCCTGCAGGAAGATACTCACAAAAGACACTCTGGACGACTGCCGTTTCGCGCCTCCTGCGCTTCAACGGGTCCTATGGTGGGAAGGAAGTGGCAGCAAGCTTATACAGGTAACAGCCAAACATGCCCCATCCCACCTGTCAGACTATTATCATGAATACACCTCCATTAGGCTGCGAACATTAATCAAATAATACAAAAACTACATCACATGATTTTAAAAAGTCCATATATGTAACAATTCCGCAATCCTAAAAACACTGTCATGTCACACAGCGTTCAGGAAACCATTGTCCACCAACCCCCTACTCTACTTTAACAGCGCTCACCCTTATGTTAAAAGATCCGTCCCTTACAGCTAATTTCTTTATCTTATGAGGTTGAATAATAATAAGCGCTTCAAGGAACAGGCGGCCAAAATGAAAGCATGGTTCATGCAAAGAAATTACCCTGAGCCACTTTTAGATTCTGCTTTGAATAAAGCAAGTTCACTTTCACGGGAAACACTCTTGAGAAATCAACAGAGGGACAAAAAAGCAAAACGGTTTTTCAGTTTTAAACATGGGCCTATGGACTGACATAGAGCAGCTCTGCACAGAAATTGTCATATCCTTGAGAAGGACAAAGATCTGACAGACAGTGTCCAGAGGTCCCTTAGGGTACCGTCACACAGTGCCATTTCGATCGCCACGACGGTACGATTCGTGACGTTCCAGCGATATCGTTACGATATCGCTGTGTCTGACACGCAGCAGCGATCAGGGATCCTGCTGAGAATCGTACGTCGTAGCAGATCGTATGGAACTTTCTTTCGTCGCTGGATCTCCCGCTGTCATCGCTAGATCGGTGTGTGTGACACCGATCTAGCGATGCGATCTAGCGATGCGTTCGCTTGTAAACATCGGGTTACTAAGTGCAGGGCCGCGCTTAGTAACCCGATGTTTACCCTGGTTACCAGCGTAAATGTAAAAAAAAAAAAAAACAGCACATACTTACATTCCGGTGTCCGTCAGGTCCCTTGCCGTCTGCTTCCCGCACTGACTGACTGCCGGCCATAAAGTGAAAGCACAGCACAGCGGTGACGTCACCGCTGTGCTGTGCTTTCACTTTACGGCCGGCAGTCACTGAGTGCGGGAAGCAGACGGCAAGGGACAGACACCGGATTGTAAGTATGTGCTGTTTGTTTTTTTTTACGCTGGTAACCAGGGTAAACATCGGGTTACTAAGCGCGGTCCTGCGCTTAGTAACCCGATGTTTACCCTGGTTACCCGGGGACCTCGGTATCGTTGGTCGCTGGGGAGCTGTCTCTGTGACAGCTCCCCAGCGACCACACTACGACTTACCTACGATCACGGCCAGGTCGTATCGCTGGTCGTGATCGTAGGTAAATCGTATAGTGTGACGGTACCCTAAGTGTCATTTAGGAGAACTACTAACCTGAAGGACATATTGGTCCATAATCGTCTCAACAGAAACTAAAATTGGCTCACATCGCATAAAAACGGCAGGTAACTTTAAATCTGGACATTGTTCATTTTTTACTTTATATCCAACTTCAAAATGTCTACAAATAGGGAACATATCACACCAGGTCAATGATTTCATCACCTGCCAAACTAATTATGTAGTTTGTTGTATTGTGCCCCTGTATATTTTTCTATATAGGCAAAACTCTCCGGCCTTTGTGCGGTTTAGAGAACACTATAAATCCATAGTAACTGGTAAGGGTACATCACGCCTAATTGATCATATGAGGGAACATCATGGTGGTAATGCAGACGCATTGCGATTCGCAGGAATTGAGCGACTTACTTTACCAGTCCAGGGAGGAGATCTACACAAATTACTCCTGAGAAGGGAGGCCAGGTGGATCTTGCGCACTCGAGCACAGGGTGCCTCAGGATTCGATAAGTGTGACATGACAGTGTTTTTAGGATTGTGTAATTGTTACATTTACCGCTCTGAACATTTTGCAGTGGTCTCTTAACCCCTTAGTGACAGAGCCAATTTGGTACTTAATGACCAGGCCAATTTTTGCAATTCTGACCACTGTCACTTTATGAGGTTATAACTCTGGAACGCTTCAACGGATCCCGCTGATTCTGAGATTGTTTTTTCGTGACATATTGTACTTCATGTTAGTGGTAACATTTCTTCGATATTACTTGCGATTATTTATGAAAAAAACGGAAATATGGCGAAAATTTTTAAAATTTTGCAATTTTCAAACTTTGTATTTTTATGCCCTTAAATCAGAGAGATTTGTCATGAAAAATAGTTAATAAATAACATTTCCCACATGTCTACTTTACATCAGCACAATTTTGGAAACGAAACTTTTTTTTGTTAGGGAGTTATAAGGGTTAAAAGTTGACCAGCAATTTCTCATTTTTACAACACCATTTTTTTTAGGGACCACATCACATTTGAAGTCATTTTGAGGGGTCTATATGATAGAAAATAACGAAGTGTGACACCATTCTAAAAACTACACCCCTCAAGGTTCTCAAAACCACATTCAAGAAGTTTATTAACCCTTTACGTGCTTCACAGGAACTGAAACAATGTGGAAGGAAAAAATGAACATTTAACTTTTTTTGCAAACATTTTAATTCAGAACCATTTTTTTTATTTTCACATATGTAAAAACAGAAATGTAACAATAAATTTTGTTATGCAATTTCTCCTGAATACGCCAATACCCCATATGTCGGGGTAAACCACTTTTTGGGCGCACCGCAGAACTTGGAAGTGAAGGAGCACAGTTTGACTTTTTCAATGCAGAATTGGCTGGAATTGAGATCGGACGCCATGTCACGTTTAGAGAGCCCCTGATGTACCTAAACAGTGGAAACTCCCCACCAGTGACACCATTTTGGAAACTAGACCCCTTAAGGAACTTCTTACACAAAACCACGGAAGTAATGCCACAGTAGAAGATTTAAAATGTCATTTTATTACATATATGCGAACATTACAGAAATTAACAAAAAGGAAGGGGGGGAAAAAAACAACACAAAATAGCCGCAATACCAAAAATATAATGCACTTCAAAGTGCTAAAGGGGATGTTTAGAAAATTAATATCCCATGCTACTCTTACTCACTCCAGCAGTCACAGTGTAAGTTCCAAATATAGATTATACTAATAAATAATATAAAATCATAATGAATATAAATCATATATCAAAGTGAAACAAAACACTGAGCTGCAGCCTATATCATGACACTATTGCACTATACAAAAAGTCCTAATGTATACAAAAATATATATTTTTTTGTTATTTTAAGGACACAAAAAAATTTTTTAATACATAATTAGTAAAGTGCAAAGTGCTTAGTATAAAAAGGATTTTTTTATATTGGAAAAGATTTTCAAATAAATGTCCTTAATACTGAGGTAGCAAAGAAAAGTGCCATATGCCAGAAACTATATAGCAGCTAAATAGTAATTGCAAAAAAGTGCATAAGGAACTTATCTAGATGTGTGGTGAGCACTTTGAACCCCCAAGTGCTTCAAGGAAGTTTATAACGTAGAGCCGTGAAAATAAAAAATCCCTTTTGTTTACACAAAAATGATCTTTTCGCCTACAAATTCTTATTTTCACAAGGGTAACAGGAGAAATTGGACTGCAATAGTTGTTGTCCAATTTATCCCGAGTACGCTGATGCGCCATATGTGGGGGTAAACCACTGTTTGGGCGCACGGCAGAGCTCGGAAGGGAAGGAGCGCCTTTTTGGAATGCAGACTTTGATAGAATGGTCTGTGGGCATTATGTTGCGATTGCAGAGCCCCTGATGTACCTAAACTGTAGTGACCCCATTTTGGAAACTAGACCCCCCAAGGAACTTATCTAGATGTGTGGTGAGAACTTTGAATGCCCAAGTGCTTCACAGAAGTTTAGAATGCAGAGTCGTGAAAATAAAAAATATTTTTTTTTCCACAAAAAAGATTTTGTAGCCCCCAAGTTTTTATTTTCACAAGGGTAACAAGAGAAATTGGACCCCAGAAGTTGTTGTCCAATTTATCCCGAGTACGCTGATGCCCCATATGTGGGGGTAACCCACTGTTTGGGCGCACGGCAGAGCTCAGAAGGGAGGGAGCACCATTTGACTTTTTGAGCGCAAAATTAGCTGTCGTGTTTGGAGACCCCCTGATGTACCTAAACAGTGGAAACCCCCCAATTCTAGCTCCAACCCAAACCCCAACACACCCCTAACCCTAATCCCAACCTGATCCATAATCCTAATCACTAACCCTAACCATAATCACAACCCTTACCCCAAAACAACCCTAATGTCAACCCTAACCATAACCCTAATCAAAACCCTAAATCCAACACACCCCTAATCCTAATCTCAAACCTAACCCTAATCCCAATACACCCCTAATCACAACCCTACCCTTAACCCTAATCCCAAACCTAACCCTAATCCCAAGCGTAACCCTAATGCCAACCCTAACCCTAATGCCAACCCTAATCCAAACCCTAACCCTAATCCCAGCTCTAACCCTAACTTTAGCCCCAACCCTAGCCCTAACTTTAGCCCCAACCCTAACCCTAGCCCTAAGGCTACTTTCACACTTGCATCGTTTGGCATCCGTCGTTTTGGACAAGAAACGGATCCTGCAAATGTGCCCGCAGGATGCGTTTTTTGCCCATAGACTTGTATTGCCGACGGATCGTGACGGATGGCCACACGTCGCGTCCGTCGTGCACTGGATCAGTTGTGTTTTGGCGGAGCGTCGGCACAAAAAAAACGTTCAATGAAACGTTTTTTTGTACGTCGCATCCACCATTTCTGACCGCGCATGCATGGCCGTAATTCCGCCCCCTCCTCCCCAGGACATAGATTGGGCAGCGGATGCGTTGAAAAACTACAGCTGCTGCCCACGTTGTGCACAATTTTCACAACGTGCGTCGGTATGTCGGGCCGATGCATTGCGACGGCCCCGTACCGACGTAAGTGTGAAAGAAGCCTAACCCTAAATTTAGCCCCAACCCTAACCCTAAATTTAGCCCCAACCCTAGCCCTACCCCTAACCCTACCCCTAACCCTAACCCTAATTTTAGCCCCAACTGCTGTTCTCCTGCCGGCCGGCAGATGGAGACAGATGGCGGGCGCACTGGGCATGCGTCCGACATGTTCTTCTGCCGGCGGCCAGGAGGAGCAGCAAGAGGATCCAGGGACCTAGGTGAGTATGCTAGGGTCCCCGAATCCCCCTATTTCTCTGTCCTCTGATGTGCGATCACATCAGAGGACAGAGAATTACACTTTACTTTTTTTTTTTTTTTTTGCGGTCGCCGGTAAACAGTTAATTACCGGCGATCGCAAAACAGGGGTCGGTAATACCGACCCCGATCATGCTCTTTGGGGTCTCGGCTACCCCCGGCAGCCGAGACCCCAAAGATTCTCCCGTGCCGGCCGGCGGGCGCACTGCGCATGCGCCCGCCATTTTGAAGATGGCGGCGCCCACCGGGAGACACGAGGAGCATCGGGGGAGCTAGGTGAGTATTGGGGGGCCACCTGGGACCCCTTTTCTCTGTCCTCCGATGTGCGATCACATCGGAGGACAGAGAAATTAAAAAGAGATCGCGTTTTTTTTTTTTTTTTGCGATCGCCGGTAAACTGTTAATTACCGGCGATCGCAAATGCGGGGTGGGTTAAAAACCCCCCGAATCATGTTCTCTGGGGTCTCGGCTACCCTCGGCAGCCGAGACCCCGGAGAAAATCGGCCTCTGGGGGGCGCTATGGACTTTTTCCACAGCGCCGTTAATTAACGGCGCTGTGGTTTAAGTACCCTTAGCGGCCGCCGTTAAAAGGCGTATCGGCGGTCGCTAAAGGGTTAATTTTTGCCAGTTTGTCTGATTTTTCTCTTTATATGTGTATTTTTGAGTAAAATGTAAACTGTTCTTTTAGTCTATAAACTACTGACATGTCTCAGAATTTCCAAGAAATAAATTTTGTATTTTTTTTTCTGACAAAGAAAAATGGTGAAAGTAAAAAAACAAACAAAAAAAAACAACCAGTGCTTTCAGACCTCAAATAATGCAAAGAAAACAAGTTCATAATCATTTAGAAACAACAATACTAATGTTTTAACTCAGAAAGAGTTCAGAAATCAATATTTTGTGGAATAACCATGATTTTTAATCACAGCTTTCATGCGTCTTGCAGGGGCTGACTGGCAAATTTTGGCCTGGGGGGCAAGCACACAGCAGTGGCCCATGAGGAGCGGCTCATCCTTAAAGGGGTTGTCGGATCTTATGCTACATGTCTACAGTCACTATGTGTGAATCCTCATATCGTGCGCACTGTGCGCTGTGAAGATTCTCTGGTGCCGGCAACAAGTGGTCTTGTGACCACAATCATGCAATATATATATTCCCAGCCACATTTCGACTAGACTGTTTTGGGCCTTGTTCAATACAGTTGCATTCGCCATGCAAGTCTTGTCGGCATGTGACCGCATGTATGCAAATCACAAACTTGCAGCCAGACACCCGCCAAATAACCACAGCTCTGCGAGCAATGTGAGATGCACAAGTCTGCAGTCACATAGAATGACACAGAGTGAATGCACCAATGACACACACACACACACACAGCCCCACTGTATAATTACACACACGCACAGCCCCACTGCATAATTACACACACGCACAGCCCCACTCTATAATGACACACAAGCACAGCCCCACTGTGTAATGACACACACGCACAGCCCTACTGTATAATGACACACACGCACAGCCCTACTGTATAATGACACATACGCACAGCCCTACTGTATAATGACACATACGCACAGCCCTACTGTATAATGACACATACGCACAGCCCTACTGTATAATGACACATACGCACAGCCCTACTGTATAATGACACATACGCACAGCCCTACTGTATAATGACACATACGCACAGCCCTACTGTATAATGACACATACGCACAGCCCTACTGTATAATGACACATACGCACAGCCCTACTGTATAATGACAGACACACGCACAGCCCCACTGTGTAATGACACATACGCACAGCCCTACTGTATAATGACACATACGCACAGCCCTACTGTATAATGACACATACGCACAGCCCTACTGTATAATGACACATACGCACAGCCCTACTGTATAATGACACATACGCACAGCCCTACTGTATAATGACACATACGCACAGCCCTACTGTATAATGACACATACGCACAGCCCTACTGCATAATGACACATACGCACAGCCCTACTGTATAATGACACATACGCACAGCCCTACTGTATAATGACACATACGCACAGCCCTACTGTATAATGACACATACGCACAGCCCTACTGTATAATGACACATACGCACAGCCCTACTGTATAATGACACATACGCACAGCCCTACTGTATAATGACACATACGCACAGCCCTACTGTATAATGACACATACGCACAGCCCTACTGTATAATGACAGACACACGCACAGCCCCACTGTGTAATGACACATACGCACAGCCCTACTGTATAATGACACATACGCACAGCCCTACTGTATAATGACACATACGCACAGCCCTACTGTATAATGACACATACGCACAGCCCTACTGTATAATGACACATACGCACAGCCCTACTGTATAATGACACATACGCACAGCCCTACTGTATAATGACACATACGCACAGCCCTACTGTATAATGACAGACACACGCACAGCCCCACTGTGTAATGACACATACGCACAGCCCTACTGTATAATGACACATACGCACAGCCCTACTGTATAATGACACATACGCACAGCCCTACTGTATAATGACACATACGCACAGCCCTACTGTATAATGACAGACACACGCACAGCCCCACTGTGTAATGACACATACGCACAGCCCTACTGTATAATGACACATACGCACAGCCCTACTGTATGACAGACACACGCACAGCCCCACTGTGTAATGACAGGCACACGCACAGCCCCACTGTATGACACATACGCACAGCCATACTGTATGACACACGCACAGCGCCACTGTAAAATTACACACACACGCACAGCCCCACTATATAATGACATACACGCACGCAGCTTACACACACGCACGCAGCTCACACACAGCTCACACACACACACATGCAGCTCACACACACACGCAGCATCACACATACACACGCAGCTCTGACACAAATGCATCACGCACGCAGCCATCACACATACACACGCAGCTCTGACACAAATGCATCACACACATGCAGCCATCACACACACGCAGCCATCACACACACAGGCAGCCATCACACACACGCAGCCAGGGGTGGATTAAGGGTAGCCAGGGCCCCGGGCTGTTCAGACACTGTGGGCCCCCCCGGTCATGTGACGGGGGTCATGATATACCTGAACCAGATTATTCCAGAAAAATGGCCGGGCCCTACTCTACTGTAACCTATTAAATATTTGTTAAAATATGCAATACAACTTAGGAATATTTTGACCAATATCACATACAAGGAACAAATACCACCGCACCATGACCAGACCACAAATTACAACCACAGTGATCGAATAATATCACATACAAGGAACAAATACCACCGCACCATGTCAACACCACATATTACCAACACTTGGTGACCAAATGGCACATACAAGGGACAAATACCACAACACCATTTCCAGACCACATATTACCACCACATAGTGACTGAATAGTACAATACTGATCAGTAATAAAAAACAAAAAAACACAATACTATCACCATAAGTGCCAGTATTCACAGGAGATCTGTACTTAGTATGCAGTGTCTGTGTAGAGGTAATACAGAGATCACTGGTGACATTGTACACAGGACCTCTGTATATAATGTATAGGTAATACAGTGATCACTGGTGGTATTATACACAGGAGCTCTGTATATAATGTATAGGTAATACAGTGATCACTGGTGACATTGTACACAGGACCTCTGTATATAGTATACAGTGTATAGTGTCAGTGTATAGGTAACACTGACTCACCAGTGACGTCTCTAGGTGAACTCCTTCATCTTTCATCCAGCACAGACTGCCATCATTTCTTCCAGCCAGGACTCGTTTCTGCAGGAAATAACAGTTATCTCTAGCTCCGCTTGCAGAACACATTACTTAATTTTTCACAACTTCTACATAACACCACATGAAGAAAAAAAGGCGACAGTGTCACTCTGCACAGTAACAGGACCGCCCCCCCCCCTTCATTTAAAACAGTATACTCAAAAAATAAAATAAATACATCACTGCAGTAATAATATCCCTTAATGGTAGGGTAAATCCCCTATGGTAATAATATTCCCCATCCTGGCCCCGTATATCTCATTCCTGGCTCCAGCCATATGTTCTCGCATCCTGCCCTCATGAGTATCCATTCTAGTCCATATGATCCATATGATCTCCCCATCCTGCCCCATCTGTCTCCATCCTGCCCCATAATCCAGTCCTGCCCCATGTCTTTCATTCTGCCCCGTGTCTCCAATAATGCCCCGTATGTACATTCTGCCCATGCCTCCAGTCCTGCCCCCAGTGTGTCCAGCAATCTGCCCCAGTGTGTCCAGCATATTACCCCCAGTGTGTCCAGCATATTAACCCCAGTGTGTCCAGCATATTACCCCCAGTGTGTCCAGCATATTGCCCCAGTGTGTCCAGCATTGCCCCCACTGTGTCAAGCAATCTGCCCCAGTATGTCCAGCATATTACCCCCAGTGTGTCCAGCATATTACCCCCAGTGTGTCCAGCATATTACCCCCAGTGTGTCCAGCATATTACCCCCAGTGTGTCCAGCATATTACCCCCAGTGTGTCCAGCATATTACCCCCAGTGTGTCCAGCATATTACCCCCAGTGTGTCCAGCATATTACCCCCAGTGTGTCCAGCATATTACCCCCAGTGTGTCCAGCATATTACCCCCAGTGTGTCCAGCAATCTGCCCCAGTATGTACAGCATATTGTCCCCAGACAGTGTCCAGCAATCTGCCCCAGTGTCTGACTCCAGCATATTGCCCCCAGTGTTTCCAGCAATCTGCCCCAGTGTGTCCAGCATTGCCCCCAGTGTGTCCAGCAATCCGCCCCAGTGTGTCCAGCATATTACCCTCAGTGTGTCCAGCAATCTGCCCCAGTATGTCCAGCATATTGCCCCAGTGTCCAGCAATCTGCCCCAGTATGTCCAGCATATTGCCCCAGTGTCCAGCATATTGCCCCCAGTGTGTCCAGCAATCTGCCCCAGTATGTCCAGCATTGCCCCCAGACAATGTGTCCAGCATATTACCCCAGTGTGTCCAGCAATCATCTGCTCCAGTGTGTCCAGCAATCTGCCCCAGTATGTACAGCATATTGCCCAAGTGTGTCCAGCATTGCCCCCAGTGTGTCCAGCAATCTGCCCCAGTGTCTGACTCCAGCATATTGCCCCTAGTGTGTCCAGCAATCTGCCCGAGTGTCCAGCATTGCCCCAAGACAGTGTCCAGCATATTACCCCCAGTGTGTCCAGCAATCTGCCCCAGTGTGTCCAGCAAACTGCCCCAGTGTGTCCAGCAATCTGCCCCAGTGTGTCCAGCAATCTGCCCCAGTATGTCCAGCATATTGCCCCAGTGTCCAGCATATTGCCCCAGTGTCCAGCATATTGCCCCAGTGTCTCCAGCATTGCCCCCAGTGTGTCCAGCAATCTGCCCCAGTATGTCCAGCATTGCCCCCAGACAGTGTCCAGCAATCTGCCCCAGTGTGTCCAGCAATCTGCCCCAGTGTGTCCAGCAATCTGCCCCAGTGTGTCCAGCATTGCCCCAGTGTGTCCAGCATTGCCCCAGTGTGTCCAGCATTGCCCCAGTGTGTCCAGCATTGCCCCAGTGTGTCCAGCATTGCCCCAGTGTGTCCAGCATTGCCCCAGTGTGTCCAGCATTGCCCCAGTGTGTCCAGCATTGCCCCAGTGTGTCCAGCATTGCCCCAGTGTGTCCAGCATTGCCCCAGTGTGTCCAGCATTGCCCCAGTGTGTCCAGCATTGCCCCAGTGTGTCCAGCATTGCCCCAGTGTGTCCAGCATTGCCCCAGTGTGTCCAGCATTGCCCCAGTGTGTCCAGCATTGCCCCAGTGTGTCCAGCATTGCCCCAGTGTGTCCAGCATTGCCCCAGTGTGTCCAGCATTGCCCCAGTGTGTCCAGCATTGCCCCAGTGTGTCCAGCATTGCCCCAGTGTGTCCAGCATTGCCCCAGTGTGTCCAGCATTGCCCCAGTGTGTCCAGCATTGCCCCAGTGTGTCCAGCATTGCCCCAGTGTGTCCAGCATTGCCCCAGTGTGTCCAGCATTGCCCCAGTGTGTCCAGCATTGCCCCAGTGTGTCCAGCATTGCCCCAGTGTGTCCAGCATTGCCCCAGTGTGTCCAGCATTGCCCCAGTGTGTCCAGCATTGCCCCAGTGTGTCCAGCATTGCCCCAGTGTGTCCAGCATTGCCCCAGTGTGTCCAGCATTGCCCCAGTGTGTCCAGCATTGCCCCAGTGTGTCCAGCATTGCCCCAGTGTGTCCAGCATTGCCCCAGTGTCTCCGGCAATCTGCCCCAGTGTCTCCAGCAATCATCTGCTCCAGTGTGTCCAGCAATCGTTAGGTTAGCAAAAAACAAAAAAAAAAACAAACAAACTGAGTTCTCCTCACCTTACCAGCGCTCCAGGTGGCGACCTCCCTCCAGCAGCGCGCATTCGCCGGCGACTGACAATGACGTCAGACATGTGCGCTGCGCGTGCGCCTGCGGCCGACTTCAGCTGCCAGCCTCCAATTGGCTGGCGGCTGTTGTTGTTAACTATTGGCGTGCGGGCACGCGCCCGCACGTCAATAGGAAACCGCCGCAGCGCCGGTAGGGGCCCAGTGAGCAGATGAGACGGGGCCCGATGCGGGCCCCCTCTCTCTGCCAACCGGGCCCATAAATGATACGCCAGTCAGGGCACGGGCAGTAATGCCCTGATGGCGGTGGGCAATCTGTGCGGTAGCCCAGGGCCAAGTGGTGTGGGGGGGCCCAATATTGACCCTCTTATAATCCGCCCCTGGTCACGCAGCCATCACACACATGCATGCAGCCATCACACATACGCAGCCATCACACACACACGCATCCATCACCCATCACACACACGCAGCCATCACACACACGCAGCCATCACACACACAACACACCAGATACCAGGCTCATACACACATCACACACTCTCCTCTGTGGTGCAGGGGCGGCTGATGTCCATGTGCAGCTCTTCAGTTTCTCCTGCTCACAGCTCTGCACTGTCCGGGCACCTCCCCCGTCTCTCCTTCTCTGCCGGGATAGCAGATAAGAGCAGGAGAAGCCGGAGCTCCGTGCACACACAGGAGGTATGCTGAGGCGCTGACCTTTCATCTTGATTGCTGCTGGCTCTCTCCCTCAGAGTGGCAGCGCCGCACAGGAGCCTGCTCATCACATACCCCTGCAGCCTACATGTCGGCTGCTGGCGGGATGACGCCACCGCGCACTACAGGTGGCGCTATGTATTGCAATCACTGCTACTGCTAGTCCTCCAGCGGCCCTGTGCAGCTGCTTAGGCACCGGCCCGGGGGGCATATGCATTCCTGCCACCTGGGCCAGTCCGCGCCTGGCGTCTTGGCATGCTTGCCACCAGTTTTTCACACTGCTTCTGTGGCAAAAATTTAAGCAGTTCTTTGTTTGATGGCTTGTGATTATCCATTACCCTCTTGATTACATTCCGGAGGTTTTCAATGGGGTTCAGGTCTGGAGATTGGGCTGCCCATGACAGGGTTCTGATGTGGTGGTCTCTTAATTTTTGCCAGAGCTGTATCTACTTTTTAAATCATGTGATGTAGTTTTTGTATTATTTGATCAATGTTCGCAGCCTAATGGAGGCGTATTCATGATAATAGTCTGACAGGCGGGATTTGGGCGTGTTTGGCTGTTACCTGTATAAGCTTGCTGCCACTTCCTGCACACCATTGGACCCGTTGAAGCGCCGGAGGCGCGAAACAGCCGTTGTCCAGAGTGTTTTTTGTGAGTTCCTTCCGGCAGGCATGTTTTAACTAAGTGTACCAATAAAAGAAGTTTTTATTTAATACCAGTGAGTGCAACCATTTATCTTTTTGGACATTATTTGCATAGCTTTTACCATGGTCTGCACCTGGTCATCCAGGGGCATGGTGGAAATCACTGTCAGCTAAACCAGCTAGCCAGAGGTGTCACAGCGGAGCCGGTTTGTCTTCTGTTAATAGTGTTATTGATTTGCCTGGTGCCTGCACTTGGCCAAATGCTGCGGGGAGGAAATTAACTTTATTCCCATTAGCATTCGGGTTTGACATGAAGGGACAATGCCGGTTCCGTCACGGGTCAGAGAATACAGAGTGGCGACTGTATCCTTGCATCATTCGGTTTCAAATCCCTCCCAAGACAACATGTGCATTGAGTTTGTATGTTCTCCCCGTGTTTTCATAGGTCCCCCCCACACGCCAAACACCTACTGATAGGGGCTCACAATCTAAATTTCCAATGAGGACAGTGATAATGATGTCTGTGAAGCCCTGGGAAATTAATGCCAGTGTATAAATGAGTAAAATGGATATAGGTATTTAAAGTGCACCTCATTAATGCAGTCTGAAGTAAATGTACTGTACATCTTTATAGCACATCTGCTCTCCTTTCCTGAAAGGGGTAATTATATTCTCACAATTATATTTGGAGAACGTCTGCTGCAAAGTCATAGGCTGAAAAACATTCCACCCATTAGTCTTTTTCTTCAGCACCTTTCTCTTCTCCATCGCACATTCCCTGCTTTTGTTCACAACAGCTAAACACGGAGAATTGTTGTACATGTTTAAAGTATAGGAGAAGCTTTGTCATTTTATTCTCTCTTTATTCATATCGGAAAACCTTAGATGGCACACTGAGAACACACTGATGGCACCGGTATCTGCTTTATACGGACTTTTGAAGGGGGTGTAAAGCATAGAGGAGAGACGGAGCAATTGTCTGGGATTCTAATGCAAGAAATAATTGTTTTCTAACGCTTGTTTGACAAATATGTAAATGAAGTTCAGCCAACAACTGTCTCTAAACTCTGTACACAGGAATGTTTTGCTTGGCCCATGTATTTTTAATGGACACAAGAGACAGACTGCTGCAGCCATCTCTGGTGGTGACTTATCTCCAGTAAAAAACAAAAGTGTCAGGCACAGCTTGACCAATCCTTATTTCTCCTGACATAGGGTACCGTCACACTATACGATTTACCTACGATCACGACCAGCGATACGACCTGGCCGTGATCGTAGGTAAATCGTAGTGTGGTCGCTGGGGAGCTGTCACACAGACAGCTCTCCAGCGACCAACGATGCCGAGGTCCCCGGGTAACCAGGGTAAACATCGGGTTACTAAGCGCAGGACCGCGCTTAGTAACCCGATGTTTACCCTGGTTACAAGCGTAAAACTAAGAAAAAACAAACAGCACATACTTACATTCTGGTGTCCGTCAGGTCCCTTGCCGTCTGCTTCCCGCACTCACTGACTGCCGGCCGTAAAGTGAAAGTGAAAGCACAGCCGCTGTGCTCTGCTTTCACTTTACGGCCGGCAGTCACAGTGCGGGAAGCAGACGGCAAGGGACCTGACGGACACCAGAATGTAAGTATGTGCTGTTTGTTTTTTCTTAGTTTTACGCTTGTAACCAGGGTAAACATCGGGTTACTAAGCGCGGCCCTGCGCTTAGTAACCCGATGTTTACCCTGGTTACAAGCGAACGCATCGCTGGATCGCATCGCTAGATCGGTGTCACACACACCGATCTAGCGATGACAGCGGGAGATCCAGCGATGAAACAAAGTTCCAAACGATCTGCTACGACGTACGATTCTCAGCAGGATCCCTGATCGCTGCTGCGTGTCAGACACAGCGATATCGTAACGATATCGCTGGAACGTCACGAATCGTACCGTCGTAGCGATCGAAATGGCAGTGTGTGACGGTACCCATAGTCTGTCGGGGAAGAGTTGGGAGGACCTCATACACTTTAATAGAGACTGAGAGGACAATGAACTATATTGTTTATTATAGATATACAAAGTAAAAACAAATACAATAGTCTTGAACAAAACGAGTCATCGACTTTTTTTGGAGGAGAGAAGCCCCTGCCCACGAGGGCTTACAATCTACAGATATATATGACTGACTTGCTGCAGACTGCCTGTAAATTTTATGTGAAACGGGAGGTACCCTTTAAAGGGAACCTGTCACCCCCAAAATCGATGGTGAGGTAAGCTCACCGTCATCAGGGGCTTATCTACAGCATTCTGTAATGCTGTAGATAAGCCGCCAATGTATCCTGAAAGAGGAGAAAAGACGTTAGATTATACTCACCCAGTGGCAGTCCTGCTGCGGTCTGGTCAAATGGGTGTCTCAGGTCCGCTCCGGCACCTCCCATCTTCATTCCATGACGTCCTCTTCTGGTCTTCACGCCGCGGCTCCGGCGCAGGCGTACTTTGCCCTGTTGAGGGCAGAGCAAAGTACTGCAGTGCGCAGGCATCGGTCCTCTCTGACCTTTCCGGCGCCTGCTCACTGCAGTACTTTCCTCTGCCCTCAACAGAGCAGACAAAGTACGCCTGCGCCAGAGCCGCGGCGTGAAGACCAGAAGAGGACGTCATGGAATGAAGATGGGAGGCGCCGGAGCGGACCTGAGACACCCGTTTGACTGCAGCGGGACCGCCCCCCAGGTGAGTATAATCTAACCTCTTTTTCTTCTCTTTCAGGTAACATCAGGGGCTTATCTACAGCAGGGGTGTCAAACTGCATTCCTCAAGGGCTGCAAACAGGTCATGTTTTCAGGATTTCCTTGCATTGCACAGGTGATAATTTAATCACCTGCAGAGAATGATTCCAGCACCATTATTATTATTATTATTATTATTATTATTTATTGTTATAGCGCCATTTATTCCATGGCGCTTTACATGTGAGGAGGGGTATACATAATAAAAACAAGTACAATAATCTTAAACAATACAAGTCATAACTGGTACAGGAGGAGTGAGGACCCTGCCCGCGAAGGCTCACAATCTACAAGGGATGGGTGAAGATACAGTAGGCGAGGATAGAGCTGGTCATGCAGCGGTTTGGTCGGTGGTTACTGCAGGTTGTAGGCTTGTCGGAAGAGGTGGGTCTTCAGGTTCTTTTTGAAGGTTTCGATGGTAGGCGAAAGTCTGATGTGTTGTGGTAGAGGGTTCCAGAGTAGGGGTGATACGCGAGAGAAATCTTGTATACAATTGTGGGAAGAGGAGATAAGAGGGGAGTAGAGTAGGAGATCTTGTGAGGCTCGGAGGTTGCGTGTAGGTAAGTACCGGGAGACGAGGTCACAGATGTATGGAGGAGACAGGTTGTGGATGGCTTTGTACGTCATGGTTAGGGTTTTGTAGTGGAGTCTCTGGGCAATGGGGAGCCAGTGAAGGGATTGACAGAGGAAAGAGGTCGGGGAATAGCGGGGGGACAGGTGGATTAGTCGGGCAGCAGCGTTTAGAATAGATTGGAGGGGTGCGAGAGTGTTAGAGGGGAGGCCACAGAGCAGGAGGTTGCAGTAGTCAAGGCGAGATGATGAGGGCATGGACTAGGGTTTTTGCAGATTCATGGTTGAGGAATGAACGGATTCGTGAAATATTTTTGAGTTGAAGTCGGCAGGAAGTGGAAAGGGCTTGGATATGTGGTTTGAAGGAGAGATCAGCGTCAAGGATTACCCCAAGACAGCGAGCTTGTGCGACTGGGGAGAGTGGGCAGCCATTTACTGTAATGGATAGGTTCGCTGGGGGGGTCGCGTGAGATGGGGGAAAGATGATGAATTCTGTTTTGTCCATGTTAAGTTTCAGAAATCTAGCGGAGAAGAAGGATGAAATAGTGGACAGACATTGAGGGATTCTGGTTAGAAGGGAGGTGATATCTGGTCCAGAGATGTAGATCTGTGTGTCATCAGCATAGAGGTGATACTGAAAGCCATGAGATTCTATGAGCTGTCCCAGGCCAAAGGTGTAAATGGAGAAGAGCAGGGGCCCAAAGACTGAACCTTGTGGGACTCCGACAGATAGAGGGCGAGGTGAGGAGGTGGTGTGTGAGTGGGAGACGCTGAATGTCCGGTCTGTTAGGTATGATGAGATCCAGGATAGGGCCAAGTCTGTGATGCCAAGGGATGAGAGGGTCTGTAATAATAGGGAATGGTCCACTTTGTCAAAGGCAGCCGACCGGTCGAGGAGGAGGAGGACAGAGTAGTGTCGCTTGCTCTTGGCGGTTAAGAGGTCATTGGTGACTTTAGTTAGGGCAGTTTCAGTGGAATGGTGTGACCGGAAGCCAGATTGTAGGCAGTCAAAGAGGGAGCAAGAAGAGAGATGGGAGGACAGTTCAAGGTAAACCTTGTGCGATGCTAAGGAAATCTTGAAAACACGCATGGTTCGAAGCCCTCGAGGAATGCAGTTTGACACCCCTGATCTACAGCATTACAGAATGCTGTAGATAAGCCCCTGATGACGGTAAGCTTACCTCACCATCGATTTTGGGGGTGACAGGTTCCCTTTAACTATTCAGTCATTCCTTTAGTTATCCTTCTTCAAAGGCATAATTTATAATGTCGGTGTAAGACAGGTTTGTGACAAAAGGAGTTTTGACCTCTTAGATGTGAGTTAATCACGATAGGATTGGTGTCTGACCCCTTTTTTGTGTAAAGTCAACAACACTAAAACAGGAAAGATGCTCCGGTTACTCATGTGAACGATTTTCTTGACTGTTAAACTGTTCGCTTTTTCTTCTTTTCTTTTAGATAAGACGATGCCTTTTATTGTTTGACTGCAGGACAGCGATCCGCTTGATGAAAGCGAATACATTTCCATACTGTTTGTATTGAACACTATCCACTCTCAATGCTTATTTTGTACATGCCTTATAACAATGTGAAAATGTCACCTGTTCATTAAGAACTCCCAATATTCTTATTTAAGATCTGGTTATTATTTGCCTCTTTACTGTGCTACATTTTACTTGTACTATTTTGTTATTTATGTTCCCATGTGAGAAATTAATTAACATGGAAATTGTAGGTAAATGTGTTTTATTGTAAATATTGTCAATAAAAGCTTAAACAATTCTAATGTACCGTATTTTTTGGTCCTCATCCTAGATAAAGTTTTAATGAATGAATGAAAGCCAATGGTCAGTTTATTCAGTCCCCCATACAAATCATCTGTACTTTATCCGTACTGGGGCAGAATTTTTAAAGTGCACCTGTCACCACATATAACATACGGCCACCACCATTAAAGAGAATTTATTTGTCATCACATTTGATCTAAACTATTAATATGGGCATACAGGTTATAGACTCCTGGTTAGAGTGATGCCTGTATGCCTCATATCATATGCCTTGTTGTTGAGAAATCATCTTTTACCACTTTATGTAAATGAGTTCTTCCAGGCTATGGGGAACAGTTTTCCTTGAAGATCGTAGTACAGAACACATCACTCTATTTAAAGGGGTTGTCCGGTCCAAATCGATAAGTTTGCAGTCACTCTGTGTGACTGCAGACTTCTGAATCCCCCCAGAACAACGCTCTGTGTGGTGCAAGGATTCGCCGGTTTCTGAGTTGAGACCAGAGGGTTTGTATGCGTTATACATACTCCGGGCCAGAGCCCATCCACTGGGCGTGGCCTCGTTCTGGTGATTGGATAAAAGTGTATGGAGCAAGGATGGGCTCTGGCTTGGGAGTGTGTATAATGCATACATATACTCTGTCCTGGCTCAGAAAATGGAGAATCACCGCAGTGCAGAGTCTGCAGCCACACAGACTCTCTGATTTCACTGCAGAGCTGTGTGTGATTATACCAAACACATCTGCAGGTTCTTCACAACTTCCATCTCACAGGGTGCAATATTGTTACAATACAGTAGAACTCAGGAGCAAACAATGTCTTTGCAAGAAGTCAAATGTTATGTCCCCTGTTCTGTGTTAGTTACTTGCTTCACACTGGTAGCTTCCCCTTTTATATAAAATAAGCTGTGAAGGCAGTGTCATCTTCTAGGCAGCATCTTTCCTATAGCTTGAAAGAGTTCATTGCCATATAAGAATGTGGATTTGTCTGGAATAAGACATCAGATCGCAGATATCAAAGTATCATTTTAGTCAGCTTCCTATGACTTACATGCTCATATACATGGCTTGGGAAGGCCAATCCTACTGAAAGATTACCTTTTAGGCCTCTTTAAGAGTATACTAGAATGCTGGGGGGAAAAAAGAAAACCTAAGCCACTCTGGAGATCCCAAAAAACACCATTCATTATACTTGGACGGCACGGTTCGATGGGCATCTCGTCTTGATCCGGCGTCTCCTCTCTTCCTTGAATCTCTGACCTGCTTCGTGTAGATGACTCGTCCTACGTAAACCACACAGTGCCTCCCCACAGTACAGTGCTACAGTACTTTGCTCTGCCCTTGACTTGGGAGCACTGTATGGATGACATAGAAGGCGTCATACACACGAAGCAGGGAAGGGGGACTGCGATGAAAAGAAAAGGAGATGCCAGTCAAACCACACTCTGAGTATAAAAAATGTTTTTGTTTTTTTGCGATGTGCAGAGGCGGGATCTTTTTTTACATGTCTGCAGCCCATAATTCTGATATGAAGAAATCAGCTGAATTTACTGAACTGTAGGATGCTGAATACAGTTATAATAATCTGCATGAGTGTCTACAGTTTCAAAAAAATCACAACTACAACACCTTTTTCTCTTTTCATGGACGGAGAAAAAAATTGACCAATTTTAATTTTTACTGACTGTCTAGAAATTTCTGGACAGTTGGCAACCCTGCTCAGTGTGCCTTCTGTGGGGAAAGCTTTGCTGTTATGCCAGTAATGGGCATCTCGAAGTTTCTCTACTTGGAGGGGGGGGGGGCACTGCATGTGACTCATGACCATCTGATTTATGTGGCATCAGGGTAAGAAAGGTTGGGCCATCTGTCTTAAATAGTGTTTTTACATTCAGAAAATTGGGGCAACTTAGCTGTGACAGTGACATAGTTCAAGTTGTCAAGTGTATTTCCCAGGTTGGTTCTATCTGGTCTTGGTAATAGGCTTCATGCACATATGGTCTGTGACCTTTAGCCCCTTCCTTAACCCCTTCCTAACATATGACATATCGGTGCGGCATGGCGATCATGTGGGCACAGAAGTGCGCCACTGAGAGCTCGGCTTAAGTGATAGCTGAGCTCCGACTGTCACAGCCAGGGGCGGTGCCGCCCTTTCCCCGACTTTATAGCCATCTGAATGCCGCAATGATTAGCAATTGCAGCATTTAGAAAATTAAGAGAGGTAGAAGGCTCCCTCTTCTCTCTGATCTGCACTCCTGTGGCGTGATCACGGGGGCTCAATGGTTGCCATGGCAACAGAAGGTCAGATAATGACATCCTTACTTGCCAGCTACGATGACCTGTTAGACCATTTCAGAAGCATGGTCTAAAATGTGTTTTGTCAGTGTAAGGCCACGTTCGGTATGTGGTCTTTTTTTATATCAGTATTTGGAAGTAAAAATTAGGAGTAGAACAATCAGAAAAAGTATAATACAAACACGCTCACTACTTCTATATTTTTCACCCACTCCAGCTTACAAATACTGAACATGTGAACATGGCCTAACACGGACAGGTGTGATGCATTGCAATACACTTTGCCAGTGACCAGTGTAATAAAAGTTAAAGTCCTATAGAGGAACTAAGTATTGTTGCATCCCTAATGACCTGATCTATAAACCTGATCACTGAAGGGGTTTGCTTGTGTGACAACTAAAAAAAAAAAAAAAAAAAATTAAAAACGCGGCAAAAAACTATGCTTTCCAGGTCAACCCTCCAGACAGCACTATGGAGATCATCCTTATCCTTGCTGGGACAGGAAACAACAAGAGGTCAAAAGGACTGTTCCATCTCCACCCCTCCAGTGTTTTTCCCATCCCAGTGAGTTTAGGAACGACGAGAGAAGAGCTCCAACGTATCCCTCCTGGCTATACCTGGCAAACCCAGTGTGGATTGAGGGGCCCAGCCTCTCCCCGCTGTCAAGCTGTCTGTGGCTGACACCCTCCAATGGGGGGTCCTTCAGCCTACTTGGTGAGCACTGCTCCCAGGCTACGAGCCACTTCCTCCTGCCAGGAGTCTCTGCTTCGGCGTCTGCCTCCGGCATGCTGAATCCCCTGTGGGTACACTTGCCGTGACATCGTCTCTGTGGGCTGGGCAGATCACTTGTGTGGGTTCCACAATGGAATCCAGGAAATATTTGGACGAAGCACGGATCCTAGCGGCGCCTTGTCTGATGGGTATCGTATAAATAGGGTCCTAAATGTTTTTAGACTGCCCTACTGTATGCTTGGACGTGAAGGAGTCTGCCAAAGCTGAGGGGCAATCCTGACTCGCCAGAGGGAGGGAAGATGTACCTTTTCTCCTCTGCGGTCACGGATGAACTCCTCTGGGCAGTCAGGAGCACTATGCAGGTGGAGGAAACCCAGAAGCCTCTATACAGGACGAGATGTTTGGTGGGTTAAGGTTCCAGAGGAACAGAGTCTTCATGTTTCACATTCACATTCGCTCGATGATCATGGAGGAGTGGGAAGACACCGATAAAAGGCTGGTTATTCACAAACACTTTAAGCTTTGCCTGCCCTTTGCGGTAGAGGACATTAAAGCCTGGGAGGACAACCCCAAAATCAATGTGCCCATGGCCAAGATGGCAAAGAGTACTTCAATCCCCTTTGTGGACTCATCTAACCTTAACCAAATGATTGAAAGGCAGATGGTCTCCTTAAGAGAACCTGGGAGACGTCAGCGGGCCATAATTTGAGCCAACATTGCGACAACCTTGGTCACTCAGTCCATGCACCTATGGGTCGACGACCTGGAGGAACACCTAAAGTCTAAAACCCCCTGGGACGCTATCCTGAAATATCTTCCTCTCTTGAAGCTAGCTACTGGTTTCATGTCTGATGCATCTGCAGAATCTGTTAGATTCGCAGCCAGGAACTAAGCCTTATCTAATGCTGCCCAGAGAGCTATTTGGATAAAAACATGGTCAGAGGATACACAGTCCAAAGACAATCTGTTCCATTCCCTTCTAGGGTGTAGAGCGTTTGGCCCAGTTCTAAATTATATTCTGGAAAAGTCATCAGATAAAAATAAGGCGTTCCCTGAGGATAAACAAAAAAGTATCAGCCCTTTTGTAGACCTCAACCAGAGGTCAGGCTATAAGGGGATGGCAAAGTTAGGCAGATAGAGCTACCCCAAATTAGGTAGGTGTAAAGACTCTTTGGTTCAGGTTTAGGAAGGAAATGATTTTGTGAGACCGGGGGAACGGCTAGGACAGTATCTGGAAAGTAGGCAAGAGATCTCAGAAAATCAGTAGGTGTTGGGGATAATCTCTTCAGGTTATAGAATAGAGCTTACCCAGGCTCTGCCAGGGAAGTTCATAATAACAAGCTCACTCCTCCAGTCTGCTTCTTCCCCCATGTGGTTGGATGTTCAGAATCTCCTAAAGATCGAAGCAGTAGGTTCGGTGCCCAAGGCAGAAAGGGGCAGAGGCCACTATTCCAGTCTTTTCTCTGTCAAAAAACCCTAGGGAGAGAGCTGCACAATAATAAACCTGAAACCCCTAAACCACTGGGTAAAGTACAATAAATTCAAAATGGAATCCATCAGGTCCGCAGTTCCCCTGATAGACAAAAACACAGTGATGTGTACCCTAGACCTAAAAAATGTGGTCTATCATGTTCCCATCCATGCTTCCTTCCAGCAGTACTTAAGGTTTGCTCTAAAGGTCCAGGAGAGGTACCTTCACTCCCAGTTCCGTTGCCTTCCCTTTGGTCTAGCCTCAGCGCCCAGAGTGTTCACCAAGCTAGTGGCGGAAGCGGTCGCCTATCTAAGGAAGTTATTATCATAGACCCCCCCCAAAGTCCCACCACCTGGACAACTTCCTTATCATAACCAGCTCCAGGGAAGAACTCATTGTGCACTCTCAGACCTCGGTCTGCACGCTACAAAGGCTGGGATGGATGATAAACTGGAAGAAGTCACATCTCTCCAGAATCCAGAAAGAGGTTCCTGATGGAACATCGTTCTTGCCAGTAGAGAAGCAGACCTCAATAGGGGACAGGATCCGTCAATTCTCAGGAAGCCGCTGTTCCTTCAGGAAGGCCATGAAGATCCTGGGACTAATGACTATCTGTGCTCAGTGGAGTCCATTCCACTTGCGGCGTCTCCAGGGGGGCATGCTGGCTTCTTGGGACAAACATCAACTGTCCCTGGATACTGTGATGCCTCTCTCCGCCTCAGTAAGAATATCTATGCTGGTGGACCATTCTTGAAAATCTCCAGATGGGAGTCCCCTGGGTTCTCTCTCCCTGCACAGTGATCACGACTAACACAAATCAATTAGGCTGGGGTGGTCATGTGGAAAGGAGATACTTCCAATGAACTTGGACTCCAGAAATCTGAGTCAGGTCCTCAAATTACAAGGAACTGTGTGCAGTGTGGGAAGTCCTGCTCCAGGTCCAGTCAGTAGTCAGGGGCAGTCATGTGGGGGGAGGTCCAAGACATCCCTCTCTGCAACATCTTGCAGGGAAGATCTTTCGGTGGGCAGAGGGGATGGTGCTATCTGTTTCAGCAGTTCACTTCGTGGGGCCCAAAAACCAGGTGGCAGACTTCCTAAGCAGGCAGAGGATATCTCCGACAGAGTGGAAGCTGAATGAGGAGGTGTTCTGCATGCTGTCAGCATTGGGGAATTCCACAAGTAGATCTCTTCATATCCTGAGAAAATGCGAAGGTCAGGGAATTTTTGTCTCTAAACCCTCTAGTGAATAAAGCAGGCATCGACGCACTATCCCAATCATGGGGAAGGAGGGGACTGACCTACGCCTTCCCTCCTCTCTGTCTGATTCCAAGAGTACTAAGGAAAGTACAGGAAGAGAGGGCAAAGGTAATTTTGGTAGTGCCTTTCTGGCTTAGAAGGAGCTGGTTTCCTCTGCTGAGGAAGATGTCAATGGAAGAGTCCATCCTGCTTCCACAGAGAAAAGACCACTGCCAGGGCCCAGTGTTTCACCAGAAACTGGACAGTCTGCACCTTTTGGCATGGATCCTGAGAGGCAGGTCCCCAGGTTAAGGCGATTGTCCGATGAGGTGATATCTACCCTTCAGGCAACTAGAAAGCCTGTAACTTCATCCATATATAACAAGATCTAGAAGCGTTTCTGTACGGAGTGCGGGGGATCCTCGGTGGATACATCTCGCCCTAATATTCCCAGGATTCTAGATTTAGCTGAAAACATCATCTTGTTCCCTCAAAACCAAGCCACCATACAGCTCCGTCAAGGGTCAAATAAAAAAAACTATAGCTGTCAGAATATAACAATGCAAAAACAATTCTTTATTCCAAAAAATAGTTTTTGTGTAAAAGTGGCAAAACATAAAAAATATATACATGTGAGATCGCTGTAATCATAGTGGCCTGAAGTATAAAGCTGTGTTATCAATTTTACCACACGATGAACAGCAAAAAGAAAACAAATACAATTCCTGAATTGGTGGTTTTTGTTCATTCTGAATAGAGAGCGATAAAACAAAATATGTGCCTGAAAATGGTACCAATAGAAACTTCAACTCATTCGGTAAGAAACAAGCTCTCTCGTGACTGTCGGAAGAAATATAGAATAATTATAGCTCTCAAAACATGGCGATGCAAAAATTTATTATTTTTATTTTATTTTTTACAAAAAAAGTGGAATAGCTGTAATCTCTCTGACCCAAAAAATAAAGTTGTGTTCTCACAACTCATAACAGAATGACCAATTCTTTACCTGCTGTTGAATGTTTTCACTCTGCCTGCCAAAGATCACAGTAAGGCTCAGCTCACATTTGTCCTGTGCTCAGCGCTTATATCAGGGTTCCCGTGTAAATCTCAATTATGTGATAATGAGGCCGATGGAGGCATTTTGGATTCTATTTGGCCTATGATCCAGCAGTGTCCCATCATTTTTAGGTGTGCATAAAAGCACAGTCAGCTCCACTTTTGTGCAGTTCTGAAAAGTACACAACTATATAGGCCAGACGGAATCCAGAGTAACTCTTCTGCCTCATTATAGTGAATGGATCCTACGGGCATGTCATCTGAATCTCTTCATTTGGAGATGTAAGTGCTCAGCGTAGAGCCCAGGATAAATGTGATTCAAAATGTTATGTAAAATCTTCCCCATTAAAGTTTGAACTCAATCAAGAAAAAAAAAAAGTCCCCAGTCCCCACTCAGGTCTGTCATCTGTCAATGGAAATGTAGAGTGCTTCCACATTACTGGTAACACAAAGGCTCTGGAAAAGCTAAATGGCTCCTCGCCCCCTGAAAGAAGTCTATCCCTTCTAAACGCCTCCATGTTCCTAAACCGCAGATAGTGTCCACAAGCAGTGATGTGAAAAAGTTTTTGCCCCTTCCTGATTTCCTATTCTTTTGCATGTTTGTCACACTTAAACATTTCAGATCACCGAACAATTATAAATATTAAGACAAAAATAACACAAGTAAACACAAAATGCAGTTTTTAAATGAAGGTCTTTACGATTAAGGGAAAAAGAAATCCAAACCTACAGGACCCGGTGTAAAAAAGTGTTTACCCCCTAAACCTAATAACTGTTTTGGCCACCCTTAGCAGCAACAACTGCAATCAAGTGTTTGCAATAACTAGTAGTTATTAGTCATTTACAACGCTCTGGAGGAATTTTGGCCTGCTCATCTTTGCAAAATTGAGCTGGAGCTGTTTGCCAAGGAAGAATGGGCAAGAATTTCAGTCTCTCGATGTACAAAACAGATAGAGACATACCCCAAGCGACTTGCAGCTGTAATCGCAGCAAAAGGTGACGCAACAAAGTATTACGTTAAAGGGGCCAAATAATATTGCACGGCCCACTTTTCAGTTTTTGATTTTCCACAAACATTTAAAATAACCAATAAATGTCTTTCAACTTCACAATTGTGTTCCACTTGCTGATTCTTCACCAAAAATTTACATTTGGTATCTTTGTTTGAAGCATGATATGTGGGAAAGGTTTGAAAAGTTCCAGGGAGCCGAATACTTTCACAAGGCACTGTATATGTCAGTGACACACACACCCACCCACATATATATATATATATATATATATATATTTATTTATATTTATATTTCATAGAGAGATAGCAGTATAGCCGATAATTCATTTGTCGGCTTTTGAAAAATTATTGCAGAAGCCAACAGAATAGGAGACATGGTTTACATACAGTAAACCATTGCAGAACAGTTAGTTTTATATATGTCAAAATTAAAATTTAGGATCTGTATGTACTTAATAAAAGAATGTTTTCACGGAAAAAATGGCATGGGCTCCCGCACAGTTTTCTGCGCCAGAGAGGGAAAGCCAGTGACTTACGGCAGATATTAATAGCCTAGAGAGGGACCATGGTTATTGGCTTCCCCTGGCTAAAAACATCTGACCCCCAGCCACCCCAGAAAAGGTGCATCTGTAAGATGTGCCAATTCCGGCACTTATCCTCTCTCTTCCCACTGCCCTGTAGCAGTGGCATATGGGGTAGTAAGGGGTCAATGTCACCTTTATATTGTAAGGTGACATTAAGCCTGGCTTAGTAATGGAGAGGAGTCAAAAAGACCCCTATCCATTACTAATCCTATAGTTTGTAAAGGGTTAAATAAACACACATGCAGAATAAAGTCTTTTAATGAAATAAAACACAACACTGTTTGACCATTTTATTGTTACTGCCATTCTAAGTGAAGCCCTCAATCTCCTGAAAAAAAAATTTAAATAAAAAACCAACAATATACCATACCTGTCCGGCTTACAATCAGTACCACGCAGTAATCCATATCTAGGGGAATGTACAGTTTACAACCGGGAGCACTGCTAATGCGACCGCTCCTGGCTGTAAACTACTGGGGAATGAATGAAATGCTGGGAGTGGAGGTTTATTGACTAGCGGTGAAGTCATCGAAGCTGCGCTCCCTGCCGGCATGAACTCAAATGAACTGTTGGGCGTGGGAAAATGCCAGCTGATTTTCCCACGCTGAAGAGTTCATCTGAGTTCATGCTGGTAGGGAACGCAGCTTCGGTGACGTCACCGCTAGTCAATGAAGTTCTGCTCCCTGCATTTCATTCAATCCTGTGTCAGTGTGATTTTACTGTACGCCGGACATGAATTACCGGCTTTTCAAAGGACACCGGTGCATAAAAATTGGACAGCACTCGCACGGTGCGAGTGCTATGTGTTTTTTTTCTCGCACTCATTGACTTACATTGGCGAGTCTTGTCCGAGAATTGCAGCAGCATGCTGCGATTTTTTTTTGCGCAGTCCGATTTTGGCTGATTAAAAACTCGCAAATGAGATGTCACCTATTGGATAACATTGGTCCGATTGCAATCCGATTTTTTTTTTTATCAGATTGCACCTGTCCGTTTTTCTTGCGAGTAAGAGCCCTTACTGTGGCAATTGAGCCCTGCAATTCTTTGGATGTTGTTTCTTTTGTGACCTCTGGAATGAGTCATTGCTGCACTCTTGGGGTAATTTTTGTCGGCTGGCCACTCCTGTGACGGTTCACCACTGTTCCATGTTTTCGCTATTTGTGGATAATTGCTCTCACTGTAGTTCGCTGGAGTCCCAAAACTTGAGAAATGGCTTTATAACCTTTTCCAGACAGATAGATCTCAATTACTTTCTTTCTGATTTGTTCCAGAATTTATTTGGATTGTGTAATGATGGATAACTTTCGAAGATCTTTTGGTCTACTTCACTTTGTCAGTCAGGTAGTACCGTATTTTTCGGACTATAAGACGCACCGGACCATAAGGCGCACCCCAAATTTGGGGTGAAAATTGCAGAAAAAAAGATTTTTTTATAAGATGGGGGTTCGTCTTATTGTCTGAATTTACAGTATCTTACCTGAGGGCTGGCAGTGGCAGAGCAGGGTCACAGGAGGCATGGTGTCGGCAGAGGTGAGGAGGTGCTGGGATGAGGAGGTGCTGTGATGAGGAGGCGTGAGAGGGGTCCCTTTCCCCGGTATGGTGATGCAGCAGCCCGGTAAGCAGCAGAGCCGGTTGAATCCTGCGGTGGCAGAGGTGCGGCGGCAGAGGTGTGGCGGCAGAGGAGGCGCAGTAAGCGGGGTCCCTTTCTCCGGTGAGGTGATGCAGCAGCTCGGTAAGCAGCAGAGCTGGGTGAATCCTGTTGTTATCGGTGGGGGCGGCCATCTTCCTGAGGCCGCGCGTGTGCAGATGAAGCGCTCTGCTTCCCGGGGCTTCAGGAAAATGGCTTCCCGAGAAGCAGAGCGCTCCATCTGCGCATGCGCGGCCTCAGGAAAATGGCCGCCACCACCGATAACAACAGGATTCACCCGGCTCTGCTGCTTACCGGGCTGCTGCATCACCTCACCGGAGAAAGGGACCTCGCTTACTGCACCTCCTCTGCCGACACACCTCTGCCACCGCACCTCTGCCGCCACGGTAAGCCTGCATTGCGACTATTAGACGCACCCCCCATTTTCCCCCCTTTTTTGGGGGGGAAAAAGTGCATCTTGTAGTCTGAAAAATACGGTATTTAAGTGATTTCTTGATTAAGAACAGTTGTGACATAATCAGGCATGGGTGTGGCTGGTTAATTTGAACTCCGTTTCCCAAAGATGTGATAAACCACAGTAATTTATGTTTTAAGTGGGGCAATCACTTTTTCACACAGGGCCCTGTAGGTTTGGATTTCTTTTTCTCTTAATAATAAAGACCTTCATTTAAAAACTGCATTTTGTATTTACTTGTGTTATCTTTGTCTAATATTTACATTTATTTGGTGATCTGAAACATGTAAGTGTGACAAACATGCAAAATAATAGAAAATCAGCCGGAGTGGGGCAAACACTTTTTTGCACCACTGTATTTTTCAGTACTGTAGCGATGAGAGCCTGCTTAATTTATGGAGTATATGTCTCCAGAAGCTTGAGCTGGACACTACAATGGCAGATTTTCAATTTTCACTTGGCAGCATCCACTGCTGCTTGTTTCTGTAAAACACCCATGGAGTCAGAATCGTCACTACACTAGCACTTATTGGCTTTGTATATGGAGTCCACAAACTATTCTAGGAAAATCATCACTCCAGGAGTTAAATAGCGCTTTGTCCCTCCCAAGTCTCTCTGTGTAGCTAAACAGAACCGTACAGCCACTTACAGCAGATTTTTTTTTTTTTTTGCCATTTACACATATTTCCCCGTGTGACCATTTTACTCACTCTTTCATATGAATATCTAAATTCTGGTGCTAAAACTTGTAAAATTGTAATAATTTTTTCACTGCGCAATGGTAAAAAGTTCTGTGATGCACTCGTAGTGTCAATATTAGCACTACAACCCTAGATGAATTCAATGAGAGGTGTAGTTTGCAAAATGGAATCATCTATGGGTGCTTCTGGTCTGGCACCTCAGGGGCTCTACCTGTGAGTCATGGCACCTGCAAATGTTACCAGTAAAATCTGCACTATAATTTGGTGCGCCTTCCCTTCTGAGAGTTCCACTGTTCCTGAAAAGTAGTTCCCGATTATATATAGGACTAGCTGAAGAGCTCGGCGTTGCCTGGGCATAGTAAATATCTGTGGTTAGTTATAGCACCTCACTTCTCTTCCCATCACGCCTCTCATTTTCCCAATCACATCTTTCATTTTCCCCCTCACATCTCTCATTTTCTCCCTCACTCCTCTCATTCCCCCCTAATACTTGTCATTTCGACCTCACATCTGTCATGTTCCGATCACTCCACTATTTTCCCTCACTCCTCTCATTTTGCACTCACACCTTTTCATTTTCACCTCACACCTCTCATTTTCACCTCAGTATATACATATTTGTCATCTCCCTTATATATAGTATACACCTGTGTCATCTCCTGATATAGTATATACCTGTATGTCATCTCCCCTGTATATAGTGTATACCTGTGTGTCATCTCTCCTGTATATAGTATATACCTGTGTGTCATCTCCTCCTGTATATAGTATATACCTGTGTGTCATCTCCCCTGTATATAGTATATACCTGTGTCATCTCCTCCTGTATATAGTATATACCTGTATGTCATCTCCTCCTGTATATAGTATGAACCTGTATGTCATCTCCTCCTCTATATAGTATATACCTGTGTGTCATCTCTCCTGTATATAGTAGATATCTGTGTGTCATATCCCCTGTATATAGTATATACCTGTGTGTCATCTCCTCCTGTATTAGACCTCGTTCACACGTTATTTGCTCAGTATTTTTGCCTCCGTATTTGTAAGCTAAATTGGCAGCCTGATAAATCCTCAGCCAACAGGAAGCCCTCCCCCTGGCAGTATATATTAGCTCACACATACACATAATAGACAGGTCATGTGACTGACAGCTGCCGTATTTCCTATATGGTACATTTGTTGCACTTGTAGTTTGTCTGCTTATTAATCAGATTTTTATTTTTGAAGGCTAATACTAGACTTGTGTCTGTTTTAGGGCGAGTTTCGTTTGTCAAGTTGTGTGTGTTGAGTTGCGTGTGGCGACATGCATGTAGCGACTTTTGTGAGATGAGTTTTGTGTGGCAACATGCGTGTAGCAACTTTTTGTGTGTCGAGTTGCATGTGACAGGTTAGTGTAGCAAGTTGTGTGCAGCAAGTTTTGCGCATGGCGAGTTTTGCGCGTGGCGAGTTTTATGTGTGGTGCCTTTTGAGTATGTGCAAGTTTTGTGTGAGGCAACTTTTGCATGTGTTGCAACTTTTGTGCATGTGTCAATTTTTCCGCATGTGCAAGTTTTGCGTGTGGCGAGTTTTCCATGAGGTGAGTTTTGCACTTGTGGCGAGTTTTGCGTTTTTGCATGTGGCGAGTTTTGCGCGTGGCGAGTTTTGAGCGGCGACTTTTGTGTTTCGACTTTTATGTGGCGAGGTTCGTGTATGTGTGGTGAAATGTGTGCTGAGGGTGATATATGTGTTCAAGCACATGGTAGTGTGTGGCGCATGTTGTGTGTGTTCATATCCTCGTGTGTGGTGAGTATCCCATGTCGGGGCCCAACCTTAGCAACTGTACGGTATATACTCTTTGGCGCCATCGCTCTCATTCTTTAAGTCCCCCTTGTTCACATCTGGCAGCTGTCAATTTGCCTCCAACACTTTTCCTTTCACTTTTTTCCCCATTATGTGGATAGGGGCTAAATTGTTTGGTGAATTGGAACGCGCAGGGTTAAAATTTCGCCTCACAACATAGCCTATGATGCTCTAGGGGTCCAGACGTGTGACTGTGCAAAATTTTGTGGCTGTAGCTGCGACGGTGCAGATGCCAATCCCGGACATACATACACATACACACACACACACACACACACACACACACACACACACACACACACACACACACACACATTCAGCTTTATATATTAGATATTAGTGCACTCATGAGAAATTGCACAAGAAACTGTAAGGTTTAGCCTTTATAAAGTTTATAACTTGGGGCTAAAACAACATTTCAGTGGTGAAAATGTAATTCTTTATCGCCCAATAGTATAAAATGTGACACACGTGTTGTGTTAATATTCTCATTGCACCCCTAGATGAATTCATTGAGAGGTGTAGTGTGTATAGTGAGGTCACTTGAGGGGAGTTTCCACCGTTTAGCCACATTAGGAACTGTACAAACGTAACGTGGAGTTTGCTCAATTTTGCTCTGTTAAAGGGAACCTGTCAGCAGGATTGTGCACAGTACCCTACAGACAGTGTCAGGTTGGCGCTGTTATACTGATTAAGATAATACCTTGGTTGATGAAATCCGTCTTGTGGTTGTTGTTTAATCTTTATTTGTGGCTTTCAGTTAATGAGATTTTCATTCTCCGGGACGGCCTGTGGGGGGAGCTTTATGTGATGCTCTGCCTACATATTCATCTGTATGGCTTCTGACAGGTCACTAATCCCTTAGTGACCTACCCCTATTTTACATACATAATATAGTATGTTTTGGAAAAAAAAAAAAATTCACATTCAGCAATTCACATCAACCCAGGTATCATTTTTATCAGCATAACTATGCCAACCTGACAATGTCTGTAGGTTACTCAACACGATCCTGCTGACAGGTTCCCTTTAAAGTCAAATGGTGCTTCCCTTCCGAGTCCTGCCTTTCACCCAAACAGTAGTTTTCCACCACATATGTGGTATTGTTGTACTCAGGAGAAATTGCAAAATAATTGTACTGTCCATTTTCTCTTGTTTCTCTTGTTAAAATGCTGAATTTGGGGCTAAAGCAATATTTTTGTGGGAAAAATTAACATTTTCCATTTTTCTTTCCACATTGCTTTAATTCCTGTGCAGCACCTAAAGTGTTAATAAACTCCTTGAATATGGTTTTGAGAACGTTGAGATTTTAAAATTGTCACTTTTGGGTCGCTTCAAATTTGATGTTCCTAAAAAAAAATATATTTTGTAAAATTTTGTTTGAAAAATTGCTGATAAACTTTCAACTCTTCTAGATTCCTAACAAAAATAAGTTTCAAAAGTGGCGTAAGTTATTTATTAATTATTTTGTGTCATATGACAATCTGGTTTAGGAGCATAATTCAAATTTTTAAATTTGCAAATTTTTTTTTTTTTTTTTTTTTTTTTAATAAATGCAAATCATATCGACCAAAATTTGCCACTAACATAAGGAAATGCATGTCATGAAAAAAAAAATATCTCAGCAATAAAGGACTATGTTGAAGCATTCCACAGTTATTACCAAATAAAGTGACACTGATCATAATTGATAAAATTGGCCTGGTCAGGAAGGTGAAAACAGGCTTTGGGATGAAGAGTTTAATGCCAAGGAAGAAAAGAATGGGCTGAAGATGTAACAATTTGATTATGTTTTTGTTTATACACACCAGTTTAGCAGCATATAGCATCCAATAATCTACCCTGCATATACTTTGTCTGAATATGGATGTTTTAGTGTGATTGGATTTTCTGACTGTTAGTTCCAAATGTACCATATTCATTAAAAAATGTTCCTTGAAAATTAAATTTTGGGCAAATCCTTTCCCCTATCTCCTTTACTTAAACCAAGGGTTGGGTACCTCAGGCCATTGGGCAGATTTCCGGGACCGCAGTGCTTGGGCTGGCAGCTGTGTTTTGATGGCCGACGACTCTTTAATTTCATCTTGCTCTATGAGCATGTAACGCAGCATTCACTACTGAACACTTTGGTTCGTTCAATTAAAGATTACATCCTGTGCCAGTGCCAGCATCAGGATGTACCTTGTGGGAGGAGTAAGTGCGTGATGTTCCCCACCCCTGACTAAGACTGTTGTTGAATTCTCTTATGAGTTAGTATTTTACTTGATTTCCTATACAGGCTCCCATGCACACTAGACTAAAGTTCTCTGATCGTTCCGATATCAATAGCAATTTATGGTGTGCAGGGGCCTCCCTCTCACCCAACAGATGTCTGGGTAAGGAAGGAACTGGAACATTGATTTGGAACTTCAGATCATTTTGTTCTCTGTGAGATAAGCAGCTACAATAGGAGTCTGGCAACAGCTCTCATTGAAAACATAAGAGCGCTCCTGTGTGTAGAGGAGTCCGGGGAACTAGCTGTTGGCCAACTGCTATCTAATGTGTACGGGGAGGCTTGGGTTTGCAGAGCTCATACTAAGATTTTTATTCATGTATCAGAAACGTTTCTGTCACTATGCTACAGTATTAATTGGCTGACAATTTCCAGGAACAGTTTTTTTATTTTTCGTTTTGTTGTTTTTTTCATATAATTATTGGCACACTGTAGCCGATGTGTACATTACTGTGAACCTTGTAAATAACCCAAGATAAATTGCTTTCTTTCTTTCAATCTATTTCTGTAATGTAATAATGAAAGAACAGCTTGCATGTTCTGTAAAGAAGAAAAGACTGGATTACTTTTGGGCCAGAAATATCATAAATTTGTATTGCTGTCAGGGATAACTTGTTTTTTAGCTCCCATTCTTTCACAAAAAGCGGCTGCAGCAGGTCCTGTATGAGCGGTCACATGGTCCCGCTCATTACAGTGAGGAATATGCGCATATTCCTCACTGTAAAGAGCGGGACCACATGACCGCTCACACAGCACAGGCTGCAGCCGCTGAGATGAGACATCGCTGGAGCTGGGTGTCGGTGAGTGTTTCCTGGCAAGCAGGGGGGGGGGGGCGCACAGGGGATTGGAGGCGGGAGGGGACGCACAAACTTTATTTTTAAGGGGAAAGAAAAAAAAAAAAAAGATTATTCATTCCTTCTTTCCAGCGAACGCTGCTGGGAAGAAGGGATGAATACCGGCTTCAGCACCGCACGCAGGCGACAGCGCTTAACTGTAGCGCTGTCTCCTGCACGGTCCGTTTGGTCCTCAGTCGGCACACGGCGGCACACGGCTACCGCACGTGTGCCACACTGATGTGCTTTGTAAGCACATGGACACGGATAATTCCGGTACCGATTTTTCCGGTACCGTAATTATCTGGACGTGTGGGACAGGCCTTAGGGCGCATGCGTGGCCCCCCGATCAACAATGTGCACGTGCGACTGTATGATACACTGTGCATGCATGGGATTTTTCAAAGCGTATTTGAGTGATGTCAGCGCAAACCTGGGAGCATTCAAATTATGGGGACAGTGGCAACTGTGACTGAATAAAATGACGCATTCCCCTATGACTAGATGAGCAGGTACGATATATATAAATAAATATATATATATATATTTAAAGTGTTTTTGATTAGACATGATTAGACCATCATTTTTTAAAGAAAAAAAATGTTAGTGATACACATTGTTTCACTAACAATGCATTTGGGACAGTTTACATTCTAAGGCTACGGTCACACTATCAGAATTTGGTCAGTATTTTACATCAGTATTTGTAAGCCAAAACCAGGAGTGGGTCAAAAATACAGACTTAGTGACGTGTTTCTATTATATTTTCCCCTCTGTTTGCTCCATTCCTGGTTTTGGCTTACAAATGTAAAATACTGACCACATACTGCTAGTGTGACTGTAGCCTAAGGCTAGGTTTCCATTGCGTTAGGGCAATCCGTTTAGCACATAGCGCTAGCGGATTGCGCTAACCACGGTCCCCAACCTTTTTGACTTTGAGAGCCACATTCAGCACTGAGAGAGGGTCGCGAGCCACATTCATCTCTGAGAGGGGGTCACGAGCAACATCCTGCTTATGTCCCCCTCAAAGTCGTGTCAACCAAAGCCACCATTCCGGGTATAATGATAACCAAAGCTTTTCCACAGAAATCACTCCAAAGCAGTACACTGAGATCCAGGGGTTCCCACAAAGCCCCAATTCAGTATTATCCCATCAAGGACTCCCAACACTCTGTTGCATTCAGCTTCAAGAACCTCCTCTAACAGGTAGTATCGTCCTCCAGCGTACCATACCTAAAACATCTCTAAACCCCAGTATATGTGCATCCAGATCTTATCTTCTGTGCTGGGCTACTCATATATTCACAATTTTGAGATGTACTCTTCAAACCTGTTTGATAGACCTGGAGCTAATGCACCAAGCTGGCAGACAGTCGGGAGCCACAATTCCTGGGACCGCGAGCCACATGTGGCTCCCGAGCTACAGGTTGGGGACCCCTGCGCTAACGCAATGTATTTTTTGGGGTTGCGTTTAACATCCCCGCTAGCGCAGATCCCCGATCTGCGAGAGCAGGGAACAGACCTCGGGCGCACCTCGGACGCTGCAAGCAGCGTCTGAGGCGCGGCACAAAAGAACAGCACATCGCTAGCACGTGCCAGCGATGCGCGTTAACATTGCTGCCAATGGGCGCGCTAACGGATGCATTGCACGGCGTTAATTTTGCCGTGCAACGCTGTCCGTTAGCGCTGTCCCATTATCGCAATGGGAACCTAGCCTAAAAAGGACATGACAGATTCCCTTTAACTAGATTGATAGAAGGCAGCTCATATTATGGTTTGCTGGCTGGCTCATTTTAATAGTTTTTCTTGAGCATCCCCTTACCTCTTTAATTCATTGCCTTAACGTGCCCATTTGTCTCCCATGTTTGGCACTTTGTCATACAACCTGAAAACTAATTTCTTCAGAACAGTTTACAGCCTGCAATAACCCCGCTGCCTCCTCATTACCACCAGAGCTGCTCCAATACCCCCAATCTACAATCTCCTTCCCCATTATCATGCCCCAATCTGTCAGTTTATTTGTATACCTGCAGACTGTGAGCCCTCGCGGGCAGGGTCCTCCCTCCTTATGTACTCGTGTGCCTTGTTATCTGCTCATGTTTAATGTATTTGTCTATATTTGCCCCGTATTCACATGTAAAGCGCCATGGAATAAATGGCGCTATAAAAATGTATAATAATAATAATAATAATATGTAATATCTATGTAACAGTTTCACATGTACGGCACCATGGAAAGTGATGGTTTTAACCACTTCATGACCGGAGGTATTTTTGTTTTTGCGTTTTTGTTTTTTGCTCCCATTCTTCCCAGAGCCATATCTTTTTTATTTTCCGGTCAATATAGCCATGTGAGTTTTTTGCAGGACAAGTTGTACTTTTGAATGACACCATTGGTTTTAACATGTAACATAGTAACATAGTAACATAGTTAGTAAGGCCGAAAAAAGACATTTGTCCATCCAGTTCAGCCTATATTCCATCATAATAAATACCCAGATCTACGTCCTTCTACAGAACCTAATAATTGTATGATACAATATTGTTCTGCTCCAGGAAGACATCCAGGCCTCTCTTGAACCCCTCGACTGAGTTCGCCATCACCACCTCCTCAGGCAAGCAATTCCAGATTCTCACTGCCCTAACAGTAAAGAATCCTCTTCTATGTTGGTGGAAAAACCTTCTCTCCTCCAGACGCAAAGAATGCCCCCTTGTGCCCGTCACCTTCCTTGGTATAAACAGATCCTCAGCGAGATATTTGTATTGTCCCCTTATATACTTATACATGGTTATTAGATCGCCCCTCAGTCGTCTTTTTTCTAGACTAAATAATCCTAATTTCGCTAATCTATCTGGGTATTGTAGTTCTCCCATCCCCTTTATTAATTTTGTTGCCCTCCTTTGTACTCTCTCTAGTTCCATTATATCCTTCCTGAGCACCGGTGCCCAAAACTGGACACAGTACTCCATGTGCGGTCTAACTAGGGATTTGTACAGAGGCAGTATAATGCTCTCATCATGTGTATCCAGACCTCTTTTAATGCACCCCATGATCCTGTTTGCCTTGGCAGCTGCTGCCTGGCACTGGCTGCTCCAGGTAAGTTTATCATTAACTAGGATCCCCAAGTCCTTCTCCCTGTCAGATTTACCCAGTGGTTTCCCATTCAGTGTGTAATGGTGATATTGATTCCTTCTTCCCATGTGTATAACCTTACATTTATCATTGTTAAACCTCATCTGCCACCTTTCAGCCCAAGTTTCCAACTTATCCAGATCCATCTGTAGCAGAATACTATCTTCTCTTGTATTAACTGCTTTACATAGTTTTGTATCATCTGCAAATATCGATATTTTACTGTGTAAACCTTCTACCAGATCATTAATGAATATGTTGAAGAGAACAGGTCCCAATACTGACCCCTGCGGTACCCCACTGGTCACAGCGACCCAGTTAGAGACTATACCATTTATAACCACCCTCTGCTTTCTATCACTAAGCCAGTTACTAACCCATTTACACACATTTTCCCCCAGACCAAGCATTCTCATTTTGTGTACCAACCTCTTGTGCGGCACGGTATCAAACGCTTTGGAAAAATCGAGATATACCACGTCCAATGACTCACCGTGGTCCAGTCTATAGCTTACCTCTTCATAAAAACTGATTAGATTGGTTTGACAGGAGCGATTTCTCATAAACCCATGCTGATATGGAGTTAAACAGTTATTCTCATTGAGATAATCCAGAATAACATCCCTCAGAAACCCTTCAAATATTTTACCAACAATAGAGGTTAGACTTACTGGCCTAAAATTTCCAGGTTCACTTTTAGAGCCCTTTTTGAATATTGGCACCACATTTGCTATGCGCCAGTCCTGCGGAACAGACCCTGTCGCTATAGAGTCACAAAAAATAAGAAATAATGGTTTATCTATTACATTACTTAGTTCTCTTAGTACTCGTGGGTGTATGCCATCCGGACCCGGAGATTTATCTATTTTAATCTTATTTAGCCGGTTTCGCACCTCTTCTTGGGTTAGATTGGTGACCCTTAATATAGGGTTTTCATTGTTTCTTGGGATTTCACCTAGCATTTCATTTTCCACCGTGAATACCGTGGAGAAGAAGGTGTTTAATATGTTAGCTTTTTCCTCGTCATCTACAACCATTCTTTCCTCACTATTTTTTAAGGGGCCTACATTTTCAGTTTTTATTCTTTTACTATTGATATAGTTGAAGAACAGTTTGGGATTAGTTTTACTCTCCTTAGCAATGTGCTTCTCTGTTTCCTTTTTGGCAGCTTTAATTAGTTTTTTAGATAAAGTATTTTTCTCCCTATAGTTTTTTAGAGCTTCAATGGTGCCATCCTGCTTTAGTAGTGCAAATGCTTTCTTTTTACTGTTAATTGCCTGTCTTACTTCTTTGTTTAGCCACATTGGGTTTTTCCTATTTCTAGTCCTTTTATTCCCACAAGGTATAAACCGCTTACACTGCCTATTTAGGATGTTCTTAAACATTTCCCATTTATTATCTGTATTCTCATTTCTTAGGATATTGTCCCAGTCTACCAGATTAAGGGCATCTCTAAGCTGTTCAAACTTTGCCTTCCTAAAGTTCAATGTTTTTGTGACTCCCTGACAAGTCCCCCTAGTGAAAGACAGGTGAAACTGCACAATATTGTGGTCGCTATTTCCTAAATGCCCAACCACCTGCAGATTTGTTATTCTGTCAGGTCTATTAGATAGTATTAGGTCTAAAAGTGCTGCTCCTCTGGTTGGATTCTGCACCAATTGTGAAAGATAATTTTTCTTGGTTATTAGCAGAAACCTGTTGCCTTTATGGGTTTCACAGGTTTCTGTTTCCCAGTTAATATCCGGGTAGTTAAAGTCCCCCATAACCAGGACCTCATTATGGGTTGCAGCTTCATCTATCTGCTTTAGAAGTAGACTTTCCATGCTTTCTGTTATATTTGGGGGTTTGTAACAGACCCCAATGAGAATTTTGTTACCATTTTTCCCTCCATGAATTTCAACCCATATGGACTCGACATCCTCATTCCCTTCGCTAATATCCTCCCTTAAAGTGGACTTTAGACAAGACTTTACATAGAGACAAACCCCTCCTCCTCTCCGATTTTTACGGTCCTTTCTAAACAGACTGTAACCCTGTAAGTTAACTGCCCAGTCATAGCTTTCATCTAACCATGTCTCGGTTATTCCCACTATGTCAAAGTTACCTGTAGATATTTCTGCTTCTAGTTCTTCCATCTTGTTTGTCAGGCTTCTGGCGTTTGCGAGCATGCAGTTTAGAGGATTTTGTTTTGTTCCAATCTCCTCACTGTGGATTGTTTTAGAAATGTTCTTACCTCCCTTCTGAGTATGTTTTCCTGGGTCGTCTTTGTTCGAGTCTAATGTTTTTCTTCCCGTCCCCTCTTCTTCTAGTTTAACGCCCTCCTGATGAGTGTAGCGAGTCTTCTGGCGAATGTGTGTTTCCCAGGTTTGTTGAGGTGTAGTCCGTCTCTGGCGAGGAGTCCATCATACCAGTAATTCACACCGTGGTCCAGGAATCCAAATCCTTGTTGTCTGCACCATCGTCTTAGCCAGTTGTTTGCATCAAGGATCCTGTTCCATCTCCTGGTGCCATGCCCGTCTACTGGAAGGATAGAAGAAAAAACTACCTGTGCATCCAGTTCCTTTACTTTCTTCCCCAACTCTTCAAAGTCCTTGCAGATTGTCGGTAGGTCCTTCCTTGCCGTGTCATTGGTGCCAACATGTATCAGAAGAAATGGGTGGACGTCCTTGGAGCTGAAGAGCTTTGGTATCCTATCGGTCACATCCTTGATCATCGCACCTGGAAGGCAGCATACTTCTCTTGCAGTTATGTCCGGTCTGCAGATGGCTGCTTCGGTGCCTCTCAGTAGTGAGTCTCCCACCACCACCACTCTTCGTTGCTTCTTGGCTGTACTTTTTGCTGTCACTTGTTGCTGTGTGCCCTTTTCTTTTTTGCTTGCTGGTATTGCTTCATTCTTAGGTGTGCCATCTTCATCCTCTACAAAGATTTGATATCGGTTCTTCAGTTGTGTGGTTGGTGATTTCTCCATGGTCTTCTTGCTTCTTTTGGTCACATGCTTCCACTCATCTGCTTTTGGAGGTTCTCTGACACTTTTTGCACCTTCTGTGACCAGTAGAGATGCTTCTGTTCTGTCTAGAAAGTCTTCATTCTCTTTGATGAGTTTCAAAGTTGCTATTCTTTCTTCCAGACCCCGCACCTTTTCTTCTAAAAGGGCCACTAGTCTACACTTCTGACAGGTGAAATTGGATTCTTCTTCTGGTCGATCTGTGAACATGTAGCACATGCTGCAGCTCACCATGTAGGTTGTCACATCTGCCATGTTGCTCCTAGATCCTGCTGACTTGCTGTGTGTTTTCCTTCTTGTGTAATCTACTCAGCCAAGCTCTCTTGCAATAATGTCCTACAGGCAAAAATTCGGAATATGCAAATTAGCCTCCTCAAGCTTGAATCCCTGGTTTGGCGATGCTTTCCAAGCAGCTGGTCCCGGCTGTACCCAACGATCTTCTAGCTTAGGGAGACTTCGCTTCTCCCAGAAGGCACCTGGAATATGCAAATTAGCCTCCTGAAGCTTGAATCCCTGGTTTGGTGATGCTTTCGAAGCAGCTGGTCCCGGCTGTACCCAACGATCTTCTAGCTTAGGGAGACTTCGCTTCTCCCAGAAGGCACCTGGAATATGCAAATTAGCCTCCTGAAGCTTGAATCCCTGGTTTGGTGATGCTTTCGAAGCAGCTGGTCCCGGCTGTACCCAACGATCTTCTAGCTTAGGGAGACTTCGCTTCTCCCAGAAGGCACCTGGAATATGCAAATTAGCCTCCTGAAGCTTGAATCCCTGGTTTCTGTCATGTACTGGAAAACAGGAAAAAAATTCAAAGTGCGGTGATATTGCAAAAAAAGTGCTAAATCTGACCTGCCATTATGATTCTGCCAGTCATTATGAGTTCATAGACACCAAACATGTATAATTTCTTATCTAAGTGGTGAAAAAATATCCAAATTTTATTATAAAAAAAAAAATTGCGATACCCATATCATCTCCATTTTTTGTGGTCTTGGGTTGGGTGAGGGCTTATCTTTTGTGTGCCAAGATGATGTTTTTAATGATACCATTTTGGTGGAAATATGATCTTTTGATCGCCTGTTATTGCATTTTAATGCAATGTCGCGGCGACCAAAAAAACGTAATTTTGGTGTGTTGACTCTTTTCTAGCTACACTGTTTACTAATCAGCTTAATCCTTTTTTTATTGATAGGTCGATCAGAACCTCCCACTCCCGTCTCCAAGACTTTACACGTGCTGCGCCGATTCTTTGGAATGCACTACCTAGGTTAATACGATTAATCCCCAATCCCCACAGTTTTAAGCGTGCCCTAAAAACTCATTTGTTCAGACTGGCCTACCGCCTCAATGCATTAACCTAACGATCCCTGTGTGGCCTATTTATAATAAAAAAAAAAAAAAAAAAAAAAAAAAGGTTCCTCGCATCATGTTCTCATACACTTTATGCAGTATTAGCCCTCTGTGTCTGTACTGCTACATACTTAGGCAGGTAACTGGTTCATGCAGCTTTACATGAACACCTGAGCCTTACACTATAGCTGGTCCGAATAGCTAAAGCAATTGTTACCATCCACCTCTCGTGTCTCCCCTTTTCCCCATAGTTTGTAAGCTTGCGAGCAGGGCCCTCACTCCTCCTGGTATCTGTTTTGAACTGTATTTCTGTTATGCTGTAATGTCTATTGTCTGTACAAGTCCCCTCTATAATTTGTAAAGCGCTGCGGAATATGTTGGCGCTATATAAATAAAATTATTATTATTATTATTATTATTATTATTAGGTCGGGCGATTCTGAACGAGGTGATACCAAATATGTGTATGTTTGATTCTTTTTTCATTGTTTTATTTTGAATGGGGCAAAAAGGTGGTGACTTTAACTTTTATATATTTTTTTAAAAATATATATTTTTTTACTTTTGGCATGCTTCAATAGTTTCCATGTGAGACTAGAAGCTGCCATAGCCCAGTCGGCCCTGCTACATACAGGCGATGATCAGATAGCCTGTATGTAGGAGAATTACTCACTTCCTATGAACGCCGCCCACTGGGCGGTGCTCATAGCAAACCGGCAGTGACAACCACAGAGATCTGGAGGAGACCTCTAGTTGTCATGCCAACCCATCGGTGACCCGCGATCATGTGACGGGGATCAACGATGGGCAGATTTCCAGTGTGCTTGCTGGAAGGGCATGTTAAATGCCGCTGTCAGAGTTTGACAGCGGTATTTAATGGGTTAATAGACGCGGGTGGATCGCAATACCTACTGCTGCTGTTATCAGCACATGTCAGCTGTTTAAAACAGTTGATATGTGCCGGAAAAGATGTGGGTTCACCGCCGGAGCCCACATCAAAGGGAAGATGTCTGACACTGGCGTATTATTATGCTCGATGTTGGAAAGGGGTTAAAAATATATAGCAAAACCAGTCTCCTCCCCTCTATCACATCCAATGAATAGAGAGGCAAATTATGGATCTGACTTATTTATTTAAATGAGCCATCGGCCACCATTCTTCACATATAGTAATAATGAGCAGCCAAAACAAAAAATGCTGATCCTTCATGAGCACAAGCTGAAAGTGAAATTGCAGAGACCTGGCATTTTTCCAATGATTTTTTGGATCTCGTCTATAGAGAATTCTAAGTCTCTGACCTATATTTGACTTCTTCAGTTTCGACCAGTCTATTTAAGAAAAATAAATCTATTCAGAAAAGTATCAATTAAAGATTTTCCATTATGTACTGTAGGGTGATAAAATAGTTGCTTTTTCTCCTCCTTTCACCTATGACTGCACCAGAGAGAGAAAGAGGATCCACAGTGGCATGTAAAAGTTTATATATTCTTTTACATTTTAATGGTATGTTTCCACATGGCGTATTTGCTGTGGAATGGAAGCTGCGTACAGCCACAGCGTCCAATCCGCAGCGTCAAGGTGTTACAGCATAATGGATGGGATTTTATGAAATCCCATATCCACTATGTGTACAAAGACGTGGGTGGCAGACCTGCGTATATGCACAAGCGGCACATCTTTATAGATCGCAGCATGTCTATTTATCTTGCGGAGATGCACAGTCTCCGCAAGGTAAATAGCACCGTTCTATGTATAGGAAGCGGTGATTCCGCATGTGTTCAATGAATACATGGGGAATCACCACACGTACAAAAGCCGACAGTGTTTTGGAAAGGGCCGGATGTCCGCTGCGTCCAAAGCGCTCAGAATATGCCACTTGGAAATATACCCTAAAAATCAAAATGGGCCAATGCAAAATTTTGGGCGTCCTGCTGTTGTGAATTCTGCTTTTGGGCTCCCTCCGGTGGTTGTAGGTGGTAATGCAGTTGTCCCTGGCCTGCAGTCCTGGACAGGTGTATCTGCTGATTGCAATTCTGACTGGGGTATTTAGGTTTGCAGGACTCATTAGTCCTTGCCAGTTGTCAATGTTTCTTGGGAAGTGTTGGATCTCTGTCTGGCTTCTCCTGCTTAGCTGCCAATTCAGCAAAGATAAGTGTCTGTTTCTTTTTCTATGGCACACAAGCTGTGTGCTTGTTTTTTGATTGTATTCCTGCTCTGAGTGTAGTAGTCTCTGGAGTTGCAGATATATGTTCCACGTCTTTAGTTAGATGGAGGAATTTTTTGTATAATCTGCTGTGGATATTTTTGGAAGGGTTTTAATACTGACCGCACAGGACTCTGTTCTATCCTTTCCTATTTTAGCTAGAGTGGCCTCTTGTGCTAAATCCTGTTTTCTGCCTGTGTTTGTCTTTCCTCTCCTACTCACAGCCAATATTTGTGGGGGGCTGCCTATCCTTTGGGATTCTGCTCTGAGGCAAGGTAGTATTCCTATTTCCATCTATAGGGGTATCTAGTCCTCCGGCTGTGTCGAGGTGTCTAGGATTTGTTAGGCACACCCCACGGCTACTTCTAGTTGTGGTGTTAAGATCAGGATTTGCGGTCAGTATAGTTACCACCTACTCCAGTGAAAGTTTTCATGCTGCTCCAAGGTCACCGGATCATAACATCCTGCATGGTTAGGACACAGGAAAGGTTTTCTTTTGATGACGTTTCCATGAAGGCCATATTTGTGCATGTGTCACTGAACAGTAAACCAATGTACCACAACTCCAGAGTCTGCTAAATCATTCTAAAGATCTTTTGCAGTCAAGCGGGGGTTCTGATTTCCCTCTGTAGCAATCCTACGAACAGCTCTCACTGAAATTTAGCTTGGTCTTCCAGACGTTATTTTGACCTGCAATGTTCCTTTTAACTGAAATTTCTTAATTACATTTCAAACTGATGAAAGGGTAACTTGAAAAAGCTTTGCTATCTTCTTACAGCCTTCTGTTGTTTGGGTCTCCACCTGCTTAGAAGAACCCATGGCTGCTGTTTTTTGCACAAGTTTAGAGGAGGATGGGGTTTATAAAGCTGGGAAATTTGCATCACCTGTCCTTTCCCAATGATGATAGTGAACAAGCCATAACCCTAACAGGCTAATAAAGGTCTGAAACCTTAGTTCAAGTTATCCTAACACACAACTCTCCAAGGGTGTCCAAACTTTGGCATTGTACCATTTTCCTTTTTTTAATTTTTAAAACGAAAAGTATGTGTACATATATATATATATATATATATATATATATATATATATATATATATATATATATATATATTGTACACTGCTCCAAAAAGATAAAGATAACACTAAAATCCCACATCCTAGATATCACTGAATTAAACATTCCGGTTGTAAATCTTTATTCATTACATAGTGGAATGTGTTGAGAGCAATACAACCTAAAAATTATCAATGTAAATCACAACTAATATCCCATGGAGGTCTGGAGTTGCAATGATGCTCAAAATCAAAGTGGAAAATGAAGTTACAGGCTGAACCAACTTCAGTGGAGAGCCTCAAGACATGGAAATGATGCTCAGTAGTGTATGTGGCCTACACGTGCCTGTATGACCTCCCTACAATGCTTCGGCATGCTCCTGATGAGGCGGCGGATGATCTCCTGAGGGATCTCCTCCCAGACCTGGACTAAAGCATCTGCCATCTCCTGGACAGTCTGTGGTGCAATGTTCTTAATTGGATTCAGGTCTGGGGAATGGGCGGGCCAGTCCATAGCTTCAATGCCTTCATCTTGCAGGAATTGCTGACACACTCCAGCCACATGAGGTCTGGCATTGTCCTGCATTAGAAGGAACCCAGGGTCAACCACACCAGCATATGGTCTCACAAGGATCTGAGGATCTCCTCTCAGTACCTAATGGCAGTCAGGCTACCTCTGGTGAGCACATGGAGGGCTGTGTGGCCCTCCAAAGAAATGCCACCCCAGACCAATACAGACCCACTGCCAAATGGGTCAGGCTGAAGGGTGTTGCAGGCAACAGATTGCTCTCCACGGCATCTCCAAACTCTGTCACATCTGTCACATATGCTCAATGAGAACCTGCTTTCATCTGTGAAGAGCACAGGGCACCAGTAGCAAATTTGCCAATCCTGGTGTTCTGTGGAAAATGCCAAGCATTCTGCACGGTTTTGGGCTGTGAGCACAACCCCAATCTGTGGACGTCGGGCACTCAGACTATCCTCATGGAGTCGGTTTCTAACTGTTTGTGCAGACACATGCACATTTGTGGCATGCTGGAGGTCATTTTGCAGGGCTCTGGCAGTGCTCCTTTTCCTCCTTGCATAAGGGCTGAAGTAGCGGTCCTTACACTGTGTTGTTGCCCTCCTATGGCCCCCTCCACGTCTGCTGGTGTACTGGCCTATCTCCTGGCAGCGCCTCCAGCCTCTGGACACTGCGCTGACAGAAACAGCAAATCTTCTAGCCAGAGCTCGCATTGATGTGCCATCCTGGATGAGCTGCACTACCTGAGCCACTTGTGTGGGTTGTAGAGTCTGTCTCATGCTACAACGAGTGTTAAAGCATGACCAACATTCAAAAGTGGCCAAAACATCAGCCAGAAAGCATTGGTACTGAGATGTGGTCTGTGGTCCCCACCTGCAGAACCACTCTTTTATTGAGTGTGACTTGATAATTGCCAATCATTTCCATCTGTCTATTCCATTTGCACAACAGCATTTGAAATTGATTGTCAAACAGTGTTGCTTTCTAAGTGGACAGTTTGATTTCACAGAAGTTTGATTTACTTGGAGTTATATTCTGTTGTTTAAGTGTTCCCTTTATTTTTTTGAGCAGTGTATTATATGTACAGTATGTTGCCTAAATTACAAAGGAAATGTGTCATCTTTAACTTTAGGCCTTTTAGCGTCACAAGCAATTTTTTTCTGGGTTATACATATGTGAGGTACTCTTGTGTACTGCTCTTGCTAGGGCGGGAGAACATGCAGAGGACGCGACATGGCAGACAGCCTGAACCAACTGCTCAAGATCATCAAGGAAACCCATTTGGATGTGATGTCCCTTAAAGCTCAAATGGGTGAAATCGACACTTCTTGCACTGATTTGTGCACTATGACACTTTATATCTGTTCTTTGTCAAATTAGTTGCTATATAGGGCTGAGTTAGCCCCATTGTGGGCAGAGGACCTTTCCCTGGTTGACCAGGGTGATTTGTACATTTTGGTATCTGATTTTGGGTCCTACTGATTCCTATATAGTGTTGAGCCAGCCCCACTATGAGCCTAGAGCTTTTCCTGATTTGTCCAGGGTTATTTGTGAATTTTATCTTTCCATTAAAAGTTATGTTTTAAAGAATCTTTCTATGCTATATAATATATTAACACGTCCTAGTAGTGGGATGGTCTGCGCTGGATTGTCATGCCTAGATAGATTCAATCCGGACAGTTCTGGGTAGTGTAGTGTAGTGCAGTGGTAGCACCCTATGCAGTGATGAGGCAGTGACTCAGTGAAGTTCAAAATAAACATATCTTTAATGTCCAACTCACAGCAATACACAGTACTTGATATCCTCCGGATCGCAGCCGGAAACAATATGGTCCAGATTGCAGCCAATAAACATGTCACCTTTGAGACCAGTTGCCATGGGTGACTGCACCGCTGTGTACGCTGTGGGTGCCAGGCCCTCAGCTCCCTTGGCTGCTTGGCTCCAGTTTCCTGTGTTGCTTCACACAGGTTGAGCTCTGCAGAGCCTCTTCTCTGCACTCCTGTAAACACCAGACTGACACTGACACCCAACCCTCTGCTTCAGGGGTTTTTACAAGTAACCTGTGGCATTCAGCCACATGGAAAACCCAGCCAGGAAAGAAATGGACTGACCCACTACCAACCTGTAGTCTTTTTCAAAAATAAAAGCCCAGCAGGTTTTCTTAAATCTACCCTGGACCCGTAGCATGCTCAAGACCAATACTCACTTTTATTTTGCATTGCAATCACAGCAACGCCTGTGACTGTAATGCACTCCCATGGCCTCAATACACCTCCATGTGCATCCTAGGAGGAACACACAGTGACCCTCACATGTGACACCGGTCACTGCCTCACAGCAGGCTGGGATGGATTGTCAGTCTGAAGAAATCAAAGTTAACCTCAAAAAGCCCAGACCTTTTTAGAATTATACACAAACATGCTGAAACAAAATTATTTTGAACTCAAAATTTCAATGTCTTTTATCGTATACATCGGACCTTAATGAAAATCCTCCTTCATACTTGACAATTGCCATGTAGATTCTAGGTACTGCCAACATCTTGCAAATAGTGATGAGTGAATACATTCAGCACTATTCATTACTTTAATGAATAGTAGGGTATTTAGGCTATTTGTTACTCGATAAGTAATTTGATATTCGCCTCGGTATATTCGAGTGAACCGCCCAGCATGTTTGGCGCTTTATTTGCACCCAATGAACATGCTAGGCTGGCTTTCCAATCAAAGTAATGCCGGTGCCATCTTTGGTGTGGCATTACTTTGATTGGCTGGCCTTATAGCATCATAGGAGATATTTAAAGGCTGCCGGCGCCATCTTGCGCACATTACAGCCAGAAACAGCGTAGGGAGAGCATAGTTTGAGAATATGGAAAGTTATAGGAGCTCATAGTGAGCGTTATTCATTCCAAAAAGCTCTTTTAAGAGCTGAAGATGGTGAAGATTAGTTGTTTGTTAGGGGGGTAGCGTAGGGAGAGATATAATAGAAGGGAGACACCTGGGTGTTTTATCATCATTGCAAGTACATGCTGCAGATCTCTGCTATTTTCCATTGTGTTGTATAGTAGTTAATATTAGGAACAGACTGTGGGATTAGCGTGAAATAGGGAAGGTTTCATCCACTACCAAAATATGCAAATCAGCTATTTGTAGAGGCAAATAATATTAGGTAGTACCAACATATGCAAAACCATTTTTTGGAGCTACATAATATTCCTGTGTAGCAGCTTATAATTTTTTTAATGCAAAATGATATTTCTTAGTGCTAACATGTGGTAACATCCTTTTTAAAAGATAATTGCTAAATAATATTCCTCGTCTATTGCTTAAATATCTAATATTTGTCTATCAGCTGTGTGACTGGCGCAAAACCTCTTGAGCTATGGAAACATCACTATTTACCATCAATTTCCCTGAGTCTGCTGTTGGCGTGGCTCATAAAGGACATGTAAAAAAATTCGAAAAAAATTGTATTTGTTTAAAGAATATTAACATACTGACCGTAGAGATATTAAACTGTACATTAGTCATGAAGTGTTTGTTAATTTAAGAAAAACCTTTATTCACATATAAAAAATCCACACAATTAAAATCAGTGCCTCAAAACCAGAACAAAATATCATAATAGACGTCAGCAAAGGAAAACAGCAGGTAACCAGGCAAGGTCAACCACTTTTTCTACTGTACACGTGTCCGTAAGTGTTCATGAAAAATTCCTTTATTAAAAACAGTATTTTTCCCTTTTGCAGCATATACCCCGAATTCTAAAGTGACAGTGCAAAGTAATCACTACCAGGCCATAAAGGTGCAAATGCATAATATTTCTAAATAATAATTTTTTTTAGTAAGACAAATTTTTATTCCCAGAGAGAAGATACCGTATGCACTTCACTTATATAGGGCAATTGCCCACCACTAAATGTTCCAAAAGAGGCCACCAGGCATTATACACCTATCTGCCTTATAGATGCCCTGTGATTAGTATGCCGAAAGATTTCACCAACCTAATAGGTGTCATTGACACAGGCAAATATCACCAAAACACAGGGTAAAGACACCACTACCAAATTGTAGCTCATGGGGAACTATTTCACCTCCCGTCAGCCTAATAAACATCACATATAGAATACTGCATATAGTCTACTCGGTACATATTACCTGGATACATCTTAATTTTCTCTTGGTTTAATAAATAGCGTATCATTATGTAGCAGTTGTACGAGTAGCGCCATCCGGGTAGAGCTAATCTTATGTGACAATTTAGCATTGGCAATAATTTTCATTACTCCGCTATTTAGTGTGTCAGCAAGGCAATCGATAGGGAGTACAAGTTTCACCATTGCACAATGTGCAAAGATTACCCAAGGGGTCTGTATCAGACCAGCTGAAAAATCCTTAATGGGGACATTACAATACACTTTGTAGTTAGTACAAGAGGTATTGATAGGGAGTACAAGTTTCACCATTGCACAATGTGCCATGTTTCACAAAGTACAAAACATTACCCACATGGGGTACATGACCACTAAGTATTTGTTGCAGAAGCAGGAGGTGATTTCCTGAACAAAATGGGTTTGAATGGAAAGGGATGGACGTTAAGACAACTTCAAAAAAAAAAAAAAAATTGGGCTGCTTTTACATTATGTTGCTGTCATCCGTTGCAATTACAAAGTCGGAGGAAATCCAGCTCTTCATTTTTAGGAGAGTCAGCCTGTCTGCATTTTCCATTGCTAGCCGTGTGTTCCTATCCGTTATAATTGCACCAACCAAACTAAAAACCCGTTCAGACAACACACTTGGGGCAGGGCAAGGCAGCACCTCCAAGTCATACAAGGAGAGGTTGGGGCAAAAGTGCAGCTTGGACAACCAATTGTTAGAGAGCACTGAAGAATCAGGAGGGACGCTGGTATAGTCTTTCACCATCTTGGTCAACTTCTCCCTCATCGTTATAGTTACACCCACAGATAGCTCTTGCTGATGTGATGGTTTCATGAAAATTGCCCAGTTGGTGGACATTCCCCCCCGAGTTACACCTGATGTGCATGGCCCTCCCCTGTAATCCCTGTGGGTGAAAAGAGCCAGTACCTCTGCCAGCAGCATTGTGTGAAGATTATCTTTTTAGCAAGTCTTCCACAATGGCCTTCTGCCATGGATGCACTGAAAATGGCACGTCTGCCAATAACATGAGAGATGCAAATTTCTCCTTGTACTGAGGGTCAAGAAAGGTGCGCTACCAGTTTTTCATGTTGGACAAAATGTGTTTTGCGCCAGGGTCTTGGGACAGGCATCTGGACATGAACTGTGTCATATGTGGCAAACTACAAAGAGTCAAACATTCAGTGTCCTTACCAGGAAGAACACTAACCATCCTCTCCTCCTCATGGCACATTGCATCCTCCTCTTCTTCAGGCCATCCATGCTGAAAAGGCATGAAGCTGGGACTGGGAGTCCCCTCTGTGGTGCAGGCCAAAAACTCCTGTTCCTCCTCCTCCTCCTGTTCCTTGTCATCACCCAATGTGGCCTGAGAATATTGTGTGAGGCTGGGCTGTGTGGTATCAGCCACTGTAAAATCTGACTCCATAGCCACCTGCTCGGCATTCAAAGCTTCCTCTTTGAGAATCTGCAGCAAACATTTTAATAGAGCAGCGGGATGGTTACGCTGATAATGGCTTCATCAGTGCTCACCATCTTGGTGCAGCACTCAAAGTTTTGAAGAACCTCACATATGTCAGCGATCTACACCCACTCAGCAGTTGTTATGTATGGGGGCTGAGTGTTTCTCTGATGGGCATTGAGAAGCTGGAATTCAGATACTGCTCTCTGCTGCTCACTATGCATTGCGTACATATGAACCGCCTACCGCCTCAACACATTTATCTAACTATCTCTGTGTTGCCCATTCAAAATTTTTTTCATAACCAGGATCCTTGCCAGTCACTGCAAAAAGATCTTTTCACCAGCAGAATGACTGTTGTCCTAATCACCTTGCTGGCAGTGGTAGGATGTTTGCACCTTACAGAGATACTGGATAAACTTTTAAATGTTGACAAGGACAACAAACTTATTCAACATCATGCTTTTCTTATAAAAGACGCGGAAGGACAAAAACTGCTGGACTGTTGGATCTGTGCACACAGCCCAGTATCTGCAAGGACTATGCTGTACTCTTACCCCAGGAGCCAAGGAAGGTATTAACACCACACCACATGCACAGTGAGACTTGGACTCAGATTTTCTTGGTTCCTTAAGGTTCTTAATGAGACTCATACAATATAGAGACTCCTTTTTAATCCAGCCAATTGGCTTAGCGGCCTAGATTATTTTTTATTTTACAGACTTGTATGCAAATTTTGTTGCTTTGCTTATTGTTTTATGTAGCCGTAAAAGCGCTAATATATATATTACCTAAGCTATGGAATAATGTAGGTATAGAAAAAAATCTATCTTCTGTAGTGTATCATAGGCCCCGTGTAGCCACTGCTGACGGGGGAGGTGAGTGTCCACACTGAGGGTGGATGGGCGAAGCAGGTAGGAAGTCCCCTTGTGGGTACTAGACCCATGAGACAGTAGCTCCTTTGTGGACATCAGCTGACCCCGTAGCAGAGGTTATACCATTTACAAAAGGGGGAAGTTGATATAGAAGGGTTAATAGTTTGCCTTTAAGTGCCTTTTGCCTTTAATTGTTAGAATTGCTAGAATCTGTTGACGCAGTAGTCTGATGGTCTCCTTTCAAGGAGACCATACTTCTTATCAATGTATGTTCCTAATAGTCAGTCACAACATGTTCTGGGTTATGGTAAATAAAGTATGACCCTGGGTGATGGTGGGGGCTACATGAATAACATTGAGACTTACATTTGTTGTAAATGGTATAAAATATTGCCTCTTGCTGCATTACATCAGATAAAAGTGAATTTCACACAAAACAACGTGTGCGATTCTTTTGTCTCCAAGCACTTGTAAAATGACGGGCGTAATTCCACAATTTGGCCCTCACTGGTGATCTGTCAGCTGGCATTGGTCAGAACGAAAACAGCTACAACACATCCTTTTCTCACACACTTTATGCAATTAATAGCCCTCTGTGCCTGTACTTTTACACCTACTGGTTGGTAACTGATTCATGCAGCATTACATGAACACCCGATTTCTTACATTACGGCTGGTCAGAACAATGAAAACAATTGTTACCATCCACCTTTCAATTTTCCTCATAGATTGTAAGCTTGCGAACAGGGCCCTCATTCCTCTTGGTATCTGTTGCTTATGTGATTATTGTTATTCTGTTTATTGTCTATGCAAGTCCACTCTAAAATGTGCTGCAGAAAATGTTGGCACTATGGAAATAACATTATTATTAATTATTATTATGAAAGGTCGAATTCCAGCATGGGGGCAGGTCACAAATCAGTTGGTGATGAGGCAAACTATAGCACTGCTACAGCGGAATTAGTCCAGCGAAAGCCTGAGATGATTTTTGGAAATGTTTGCTGACACACCGTACCTTGGCAAGTAGGTCTGGCAAGTCAGGGTATGTTTTTAAAAAAAACATTGTACAACCAAGTTCAGTACGTGGGTCATGCATGGAATGTGTTTACCAGTTTACCTACCTTTAAAGCCGCATCCAAGTTTCGACCATTATCGCACACAACCAGACCTGGTTGGAGGTTCATCGGGGAGAGCCACTGATCGGTCTGTTCTTTTATCCCTTTCAACAGCTCGGCTGCATTGTTAACTTTATCACCTGAACAGATGAGCTTCAGCAGAGTGTGCTGCTGCTTTGCCAAGGCAGAGCTTCAGTCCTCCCAGCTGGGGAGTGATGGGGAGGCTAGTTCTGTTGAGAAGGAGGAAGAGAGACAGGAACTGTAATACCAGGAGACTGAAACCCTAATGGAAGTTGGGCTCGCTATTCTTGGTGTTGGTAAGATGTGTGATGTCCCAGCCTCTGACTCTGTCCCAGACTCCACCAGATTCACTTAGTGTGCCATCAGGGAAATTGAGCGTTCCGGTCCACAAGGACTTGTCCAAGTGTCTGTGGTAAGGTGGACCTTCCCGTGACTGCATTGGCCAGAGTACGGCTGATACTGTGTAACGTGCTTATGTAACGCATGTAGTGTACACCGGGAAAAATAGTGTCAGATGGTAATCAAGTACCATGGGGCTGCCACCGCCAAGAGGTCATGGAAAGGCTCAGTCCAAGTCGAAATGGCAACATTTCCAGGGCTAGCAATCTGCAATGTGGGTGTTTAGCATTTTGGCTTCTGGGTGGGTGGATATTTCTGCTTTCTAATAAATGTCTAGGGGAGGGACAAGTGAATGCTGCGCTGGGACAATGATATCCACGTAGTTGCTGACTGTTGTGTCTATGCAACTGCAAGGTGTGGGCAGGAGGCATGAGCACCTGCTTCATGGACAGCAGATTGGGAAGGCCCTAACACAGGGGAAGGGGCAGTGGTTTCACCATCAGTCACAGATTTTTTTTAACTTGGCGTTGTGCCCACCTACTGGGGTGCTTGGCTGCCATGTGCTTTTGCATGCTGGTGGTGCTCAGGTTGGCAGTGTTCTTGCAACGTCTTAACTTGTTTTGGCAGATGCTGCAAACTACAGTTGTTTTGCCTGAAGGAATTTCAGAAAAAAATGCCATACAGGGGAAGAACGCACCCATTTGCCTGTTATCTAGCTGAGTGCGGGGGGCTCTGTTGAACAGTTGACCGAATTCTCCCTGGTCAAACACAAACTCTTTTTGCTATTTTCGTGCTATGGATCCATCCCTATCTGCACTGCTGTGCTTGCTAGGCATGCCACCATGCCAGGTTGATTCAGTGGCCTCATCAACAACCACGTCGTCTTCCAAATCCTCAATCTGATCCTCCTTCTGAGTTGCAATTTTAGGCTCACTTGATGGCAACTGTATGTCATGATTATCCTCCACCTCTTCAGACATGAATTGACCTGCCCCAACGTGGCTTTCTCCTGGCCATGGGTGCTCCAATTTTTGGGCATCACTGTACTCCACCTCCTCGTGACTCTCTTTAATGGTGCACATTGAGAGGCCTGACAAATTACAAGGGAAGATAAACAGTTTCTCAGAGTGGCCAGCATTGGGGTCATATGTCTCCTAGGACTCTTGATAGTGGGAGAAAGGAGGAACTGTTTGAGGATTCAGAGGCCCAGCCTCTTGGCTACCGAGACTGGACCATGTGGAAGACTTCGTGGTGCTTCTTGTCCTCACACTGGAGTCTTTGTCTGCCATCCAGCCCACAACATCCTCACACTTTTCTGGGTCCATCAGTGGTGTAGCACACTGAAGACATTTTGACAGAAAGCTAGAACGAGATCCAGTCACCTTCTGATCTGTACCATGGCCTTGGCGGGCACCACCACATACACGTCACCCTTTTTCATATTAAATGCTATATGCTTATGAAAAAATAATTTCCTGGCTTTATTTATTTATTTATTTATTTATTTATTTATTAGAAGAAAAGGTGCGGGGTCTGGAAGAAAGAATAGCAACTTTGAAACTCATCAAAGAGAATGACGACTACCTAGACAGAACAGAAGCATCTCTACTGGTCACAGAAGGTGAAAAAAGTGTCAGAGAACCTCCAAAAGCAGATGAGTGGAAGCATGTGACCAAAAGAAGCAAGAAGACGATGGAGAAATCACCAACCACACAACTGAAGAACCGATATCAAATCTTTGTAGAGGATGAAGATGGCACACCTAAGGATGAAGCAATACCAGCAAGCAAAAAAGAAAAGGGCACACAGCAACAAGTGACAGCAAAAAGTACAGCCAAGAAGCAACGGAGAGTGGTGGTGGTGGGAGACTCACTACTGAGAGGCACAGAAGCAGCCATCTGCAGACCGGACATAACTGCAAGAGAAGTATGCTGCCTTCCAGGTGCGATGATCAAGGATGTGACCGATAGGATACCAAAGCTCTTCAGCTTTAAGGACGTCCACCCATTTCTTCTGATACATGTTGGCACCAATGACATGGCAAGGAAGGACCTACCGACAATCTGCAAGGACTTTGAAGAGTTGGGGAAGAAAGTAAAGGAACTGGATGCACAGGTAGTTTTTTCTTCTATCCTTCCAGTAGACGGGCATGGCACCAGGAGATGGAACAGGATCTTTAATGCGAACAACTGGCTAAGACGATGGTGCAGACAACAAGGATTCGGATTCCTGGACCACGGTGTGAGTTACTTGTACGATGGACTCCTCGCCAGAGACGGACTACACCTCAACAAACCTGGGAAACACACATTCGCTAGAAGTCTCGCTACACTCATCAGGAGGGCGTTAAACTAGAAGAAGAGGGGACGGGAAGAAAAACATTAGATTCGAACAAAGAAGAACCAGGAAAACATACTCAGAAGGGAGGTAAGAACATTTCTAAAACAATCCACAGCAAGGAGATTGGAACAAAACAAAATCCTCTAAACTGCATGCTCGCAAACGCCAGAAGTCTGACAAACAAGATGGAAGAACTAGAAGCAGAAATATCTACAGGTAACTTTGACATAGTGGGAATAACCGAGACATGGTTAGATGAAAGCTATGACTGGGCAGTTAACTTACAGGGTTACAGTCTGTTTAGAAAGGATCGTAAAAATCGGAGAGGAGGAGGGATTTGTCTCTATGTAAAGTCTTGTTTAAAGTCCACTTTAAGGGAGGATATTAGCGAAGGGAATGAGGATGTCGAGTCCATATGGGTCGAAATTCATGGAGGGAAAAATGGTAACAAAATTCTCATTGGGGTCTGTTACAAACCCCCAAATATAACAGAAATCATGGAAAGTCTACTTCTAAAGCAGATAGATGAAGCTGCAACCCATAATGAGGTCCTGGTTGTGGGGGACTTTAACTACCCGGATATTAACTGGGAAACAGAAACCTGTGAAACCCATAAAGGCAACAGGTTTCTGCTAATAACCAAGAAAAATTATCTTTCACAATTGGTGCAGAATCCAACCAGAGGAGCAGCACTTTTAGACCTAATACTATGTAATAGACCTGACAGAATAACAAATCTGCAGGTGGTCGGGCATCTAGGAAATAGCGACCACAATATTGTACAGTTTCACCTGTCTTTCACTAGGGGGACTTGTCAGGGAGTCACAAAAACACTGAACTTTAGGAAGGCAAAGTTTGACCAGCTTAGAGATGCCCTTAATCTGGTAGACTGGGACAATATCCTCAGAAATAAGAATACAGATAATAAATGGAAAATGTTTAAGAACATCCTAAATAGGCACTGTAAGTGGTTTATACCTTGTGGGAATAAAAGGACTAGAAATAGGAAAAACCCAATGTGGCTAAACAAAGAAGTAAGACAGGCAATTAACAGTAAAAAGAAAGCATTTGCACTACTAAAGCAGGATGGCACCATTGAAGCTCTAAAAAAACTATAGGGAGAAAAATACTTTATCTAAAAAACTAATTAAAGCTGCCAAAAAGGAAAGAATGGTTGTAGATGATGAGGAAAAAGCTAACATATTAAACACCTTCTTCTCCACGTTATTCACGGTGGAAAATGAAATGCTAGGTGAAATCCCAAGAAACAATGAAAACCCTATATTAAGGGTCACAAATCTAACCCAAGAAGAGGTGCGAAACCGGCTAAATAAGATTAAAATAGATAAATCTCCGGGTCCGGATGGCATACACCCACGAGTACTAAGAGAACTAAGTAATGTAATAGATAAACCATTATTTCTTATTTTTAGGGACTCTATAGCGACGGGGTCTGTTCCGCAGGACTGGCGCATAGCAAATGTGGTGCCAATATTCAAAAAGGGCTCTAAAAGTGAACCTGGAAATTATAGGCCAGTAAGTCTAACCTCTATTGTTGGTAAAATATTTGAAGGGTTTCTGAAGGATGTTATTCTGGATTATCTCAATGAGAATAACTGTTTAACTCCATATCAGCATGGGTTTATGAGAAATCGCTCCTGTCAAACCAATCTAATCAGTTTTTATGAAGAGGTAAGCTATAGGCTGGACCACGGTGAGTCATTGGACGTGGTATATCTCGATTTTTCCAAAGCGTTTGATACCGTGCCGCACAAGAGGTTGGTACACAAAATGAGAATGCTTGGTCTGGGGGAAAATGTGTGTAAATGGGTTAGTAACTGGCTTAGTGATAGAAAGCAGAGGGTGGTTATAAATGGTATAGTCTCTAACTGGGTCGCTGTGACCAGTGGGGTACCGCAGGGGTCGGTATTGGGACCTGTTCTCTTCAACATATTCATTAATGATCTGGTAGAAGGTTTACACAGTAAAATATCGATATTTGCAGATGATACAAAACTATGTAAAGCAGTTAATACAAGAGAAGATAGTATTCTGCTACAGATGGATCTGGATAAGTTGGAAACTTGGGCTGAAAGGTGGCAGATGAGGTTTAACAATGATAAATGTAAGGTTATACACATGGGAAGAAGGAATCAATATCACCATTACACACTGAACGGGAAACCACTGGGTAAATTGACAGGGAGAAGGACTTGGGGATCCTAGTTAATGATAAACTTACCTGGAGCAGCCAGTGCCAGGCAGCAGCTGCCAAGGCAAACAGGATCATGGGGTACATTAAGAGAGGTCTGGATACACATGATGAGACCATTATACTGCCTCTGTACAAATCCCTAGTTAGACCGCACATGGAGTACTGTGTCCAGTTTTGGGCACCGGTGCTCAGGAAGGATATAATGGAACTAGAGAGAGTACAAAGGAGGGCAACAAAATTAATAAACGGGATGGGAGAACTACAATACCCAGATAGATTAGCGAAATTAGGATTATTTAGTCTAGAAAAATGACGACTGAGGGGCGATCTAATAACCATGTATAAGTATATAAGGGGACAATACAAATATCTCGCTGAGGATCTGTGTATACCAAGGAAGGTGACGGGCACAAGAGGGCATTCTTTGCGTCTGGAGGAGAGAAGGTTTTTCCACCAACATAGAAGAGGATTCTTTACTGTTAGGGCGATAAGAATCTGGAATTGCTTGCCTGAGGAGGTGGTGATGGCGAACTCAGTCGAGGGGTTCAAGAGAGGCCTGGATGTCTTCCTGGAGCAGAACAATATTGTATCATACAATTATTAGGTTCTGTAGAAGGACGTAGATCTGGGGATTTATTATGATGGAATATAGGCTGAACTGGATGGACAAATGTCTTTTTTCGACCTTACTAACTATGTTACTATGTTACTATTTTTGACAAGTACCCTCACAGAAGTGTTATGTACAAATTCACTATATCTAGCAATTTGTGGCAATTTTTTTAAGATATCAGCTTTATTATACACGGCAAAAGCAGACTCACTCATAGTCTGCATTTTCCATAGACTAATTTCAGTTAGACATTTCATGCACTTTGCACTTTTATGGAATAGCAGTAAAAAACATCTTCTTAGTGGATTTTTTTATACTATACTGGGTTAGAGCCTTGTGGCCTGTATTGTCTCAATCTTAGTACGCTCAGACACTTGTCTTTTTTAAAAAAAGAACTGTGTTTTTTTTTGGTCTGTTGAATTAATTTCAGCCCCAAATGACAATACCATTCAAGCACATTGCACTTTTCTGCACAGTTCATTTCATATGAATTAGTCTGTTGTCCAGCTTTTTATTGGACTGTATAAACCCCTAGGTAGTGGATTGTTTATACCTTGCTGTAAAGTGTATTGTGATGTCCCCATCATGGCATCTTTCATCTGGTCTGATACAGACCCTTTGGGTAATTTTGGGAAAATTTTGCTCATTGTGCAATGGTAAAACCTGTACTCCTTATCTATACCTCTTGTAATAACTGTTAAATGTATTGTGAGGTCCCCATCACGGCTTCTTTCAGCGTGTATGATACAGACCCCTTGGGGTAATTTTTGGAAACCTTTATACATTGTACAAAGGTCAAATTTCTACTCTCAATCTCTTTCTATTATCATTGTGTTGCCCTTCTTACGGTCTCTTTAAGCATGTATCTAGTAGCCTGATGTTGATTTTTGAGTCTGCACTTGGACATTTTGGTACATGAATGTATTAATATGCTCCACACAATTCTTCAGGTTTCAGCCTTACACAGAATAATATAAGTAATGAAATCATCTCTCTGTGCTACTAGTTTGAAAATCTTACACATCCCTTTATAAAGGGAAATACTACATAATATATCTGTTAGTATATGCCTTATACTGCTCTTTACGCAGCACCCCAGTAGGTGGGCGGAAAGCCTGGGTGCAAAATCTGTGTTTGATAGTGAAACCATTGGCCCTTCCCTTGTGTTCTTCCCATTCTTCTGTCCAGGAAGGAGGCGCTGATGCCTCCTGTCCACAACCTGCAGTTGCACAGACACAGCTGTCAGCAACCACATCCAATTTGTTGTCCCATCACAGCTTTCAGTTGTCCCTTGTCAGCATATATGCCTGTTCACAAATTGTTAGATAGGGCATACATATTCGTTAACACTTTACATTGTCACATACACTTCTTTATTAAACTGTCCCTTCCCTTACATTTTCTAAATTTGGGTCCTTACAAAAAAATGGTGGTGTGATATTGTCCAGTTTCTATACATTTTAAGCACGTCTAAGAGACTGGGTTAATACGCTCCACAGACCTACTCAGGCCACAGCCTTACACATATTGGAACATGAACTCTGTAGCACTGCCTGCCACCTGAGTAATACACTCCGCATATTTCAACACTCTTTGAGACATATCTTGTAATTGCTCCATTGTTGATCAAAACGATGCAAAAGATACATTCTGTCTGGTTGGGTAGTTTCCAGAAGAAGTATGGAGGCTTGTGCAGATTGGTCAATGGCACTCCTGTTCTCTTTCCCTTGAGGAGGCCGCTTCCAAGTAAGGCTACTTTCACACTGCCGTTTTTTGCCATACGTTGCAATTCGTCGTTTAGGGGAAAAAACGCATCCTGCAAAGTTGTTTGCAGGATGCGTTTTTGCCCCATAAAGTAACATTACCGACGCATTGCGACATATTGACACACGTCGCAACCGTCGTGCGACAGTTGCACCGTGTTGTGGCGACCGCCAGAAGTAAAAAACGTTAAATGCAATGTTTTTTGCTGCCGACAGACCGCTTTTTCCAACCACGCATGCGCGGCCAGAACTCCGCCCCCACCTCCCTGCACCTCACAATGGGGCAGCGGATGCACCGGAGAAATGCATCCGATGCACCCGTTGTGCGGCGCATCAAACGCTAGCGTCGGAATCTTGGCCCGACGCAATGCGACTGGCCGAATCCGATGCTAGTGTGAAAGTAGCCTAAAATGAGGCTGGTATATGTTCCTGACATGGGTTTTAGGCCTGACAGGCTAATCACAATGCAAGCCCTCACCTGCATACACTGGATTCATAATTTAATTCTAACGTTTTGATGTCTGGTAGAATCCAATTTCCTTACATTGATCATACAGTTCCCCCAACTCCTGTATTATATTCACCTTACAGCTTCTTTTCCCACTATGACAGTTGTTCCATTGGGATCCGGTGGCAAAAATGAACTGTTGAGCTTACAAAATGCATGTTTTTCTGCACCTGCTGGCCCTCAGAAAATGTGAAGCGAGGCCCACATAATGAGATGGTGGTAGACGTGGTGGTGGTGGTGGCGGCGGGTGAAGCCCAAAATTCAAATGACCATGTTTGAAATGGCATTGTAAAAGGATGGGGAATAGGTATTCCTCTATCTTGCTAACTATTTGGCATGAGGGGGAGAACTCCCAAATATAGGAGTGAGAGCTCTCCCAAATGTGTGATACAGGACCCTTACCAAACTCAGGTTTCACAGCACCTGCTGGCACTCTGCAAATTGTAATCTAGGGCCTCATAATTACATTGCGGTGGACATGGTGGTGGTGGCGGCGAAACCCAAACTTAAAATGAGCATGTTTGAAATGGCATAGTAAAGGTATGGGGAATATGTATTCCATTATCTTGCTAACCATTTGGCATGAGGGAGGGACCTCCCAAATATAAAAAGTTTAAGAATTGCTAAGCAGGTAATAGAACAATTGGCTCACAAGAAAAACTAATGCCATAAAATATAACTTTTAAGTTTTTTCAATTAAAATACACAGCAAATAAACTACTATAGTACACTTAGCCAGGCCGGACAAACCGGTCAGAAATTATTGTAATAATATCCTATAAAGCAACAACACTTTCCTTAATTTCCCTTATAGTTCCCTTAAGTGCCCCTACCTAACAGTGGAGGTTGGCACCCTATCTTGAAGGCAATTTTGGCATCCCTGCTCACCGACGGCTACCCCTAGATTCACCCTGATACTCCCTAACTAGCCAGAAAAATTGTCTGGTCATAGCCATAGGACTAAACGCACAAGGCTAACAATGTCCAATAGTGTGCAGTGTACAGTATAGGGGATATATTTGGTGGTTAGGAGGGGTGGAGTAAGAAAGGAAGAGGGATTTATTTATTGTAAGTGCTCAGGGGTGATGATGACTAGATTTTAATAACGGAAACCTGTCCAAAACCGTTTATATAAAGATAATATCACCAAAATACCATTCAGAAAAAGACCAAAAGTCAGATCACTGCCAAACAGAACTTTTAGATATAGTTTAATCACTCCAGAGATTACCAGGGGCCTTAATCTATTGCAGCTTGCCCTCAGATCTCCCTACCCAAATGTTCCTACCTTGCTGTGGAGGTTGGCACCCTAAACTTATACACTTATACACTCACTTCCCCTAGATACTCTCCCTCTAACTGTCTAATTGATCAAAAAGAAGTAAGTGAGGGAAAGGGCAAACAAGGATTAAGAGGACAACAAAAAATGGTGTTTGTAAAGATAGTTCAGGTGAAAAAGTGCTAAAGTGCACATGAAGATAAATGTCGAAGCTCAATATCATCCAGCTTACCTATAATAGTACGCTGTGTCCTATAGATCTAAACACCTGATATTGCGGTATCTAGTCCCACTGTTATTTACCACAGAACACCTGCCGTTTTTTCACATATTTTTGAAGGCCATAGGGGTAATTCACACCAATTCCAATCAAAAAGAGATACCTCCTATAGGACTATACCGAAAACACACACCATGTCACAAAATTGAGTGACTAGATAAAAAAGCTTATCTGCAAACTGCAACCAGGCTGTCCTCTCTGATGTCTTGAATCTTTTGACACTGATGGTTCCATTTGCCTCCTGATGAACTCTTATCATGGGAGGGAAATGCGTTGAGGCTGTTGCGACATCTTTACTGGATAACAGATAAGCTTTTTTATCTAATCACTCAATTTTGTGACATGGTGTGTGTTTTGTTTGCTGTGTATTTCTATTGAAAAAATTTAAAGTTATATTTTAAGGTATTAGTTTTTCTTGTGAACCTCCCAAATGTAGGAGTGAGAGTCCTCACAAATGTTAACCTCTTTCCAACATTGGGCATAATAATATGCTGATGTCGGCCTCCACTCCCTTTGATGTGGGTTGCCGGCAAATGTCTGCTGTTTTAAACAGCTGACATTTGCCACTAACAGGCGCAGGAGGAATCGTGATCCTCCCTCGGCAGTTAACCCATTAAATGCGGTTGTCAGACTCTGATAGCGGCATTTTTTATTCGGATTCCCATGACAGCACTACGAGAGAGGGGATCCGCCCTTCAGGAACAGGAAACCTACAGATACAAAAGGGCGGTACCTCTCCCTATGCATCAGTTGGTTTCCTGTTCCTGAAGGGACAGGATCCTACAGATGAATCTTGTAATGGATCCCAGGCCGGCCGGACCGAATCAGGTAGCGGGGGGGTCTCCTACCTCGGTCGGTGTGGAAGCCCCTGGAAGACGTCACGTGGTCCTGGCTGGACTGCACGTCAGTGACGTAGACAGCAGGGAGCAGAGTCCGGAGGATTCCTGATCTCCTTCAGCGCCGGCGCCGGTAAGTATAGCGCTCCTTCGGTTCATGTGGTGGTGCAGCGCGGTGGTGAGGTAGCGGTGCCAGGAGGGGAACGCTATCCGGAGCGCTGCTGCGTGCTCTTCGGCGTCCTGCATCGCTCTCAGCGTTAGCTGGAGCGTTTCCGGGTGCAGTGACGTCGAGGGGGCTGAGTCAGCAGGCGCTTCCGGGTCACTGGGGAACTGCGCATGCGCAGTTCATCCAAGATGGCGGCGCCCATCGATCCTGAATGCCGGACTCCTCACACACTGCGCTGACCCCCCAGCTGTAGCCTCATCAGCAGGAACCAATGAGAGTGGCACCAGGCAGCCTGCTGACCGGATCTGAGGGGGATTTAAGCAGGAGCTGGATTTAGAGCTCTGCCTTTGGTCACATCCACATCATGGAGAGTGATGGTGAGCGGCAGCTTCAGCTGTCGGAGGAGGTGCGACAAAAGCCCACGGAGAAGGAGCATGCCAGGAGTGACCAGTCCAGCCGTAAAAGCTCGTCCAAGCAGGGATCTAGAGCAACGACTGGCAAAGAACCCCCTCGTGTTCCGGTACCTTTGTTGGCGTACACTGGTAAGAGATCTACGTGAATGCTCACTCAGTGACACGGGCCCCTTATACTTTGTCATTCTAGGGGAAGAAAAGTGCAAAGTCAAAACATAAGGAGTGTGCCCTGTGTGAAGTCCCGTTACCAGATGCTTATACTAAAAAATTATGCGCCTCCTGTATACAACAGACGGTGAGGTCTACAGGAGTGGAGGGGTTGAGTGACATCAGGCTAGATAGATGGTATCACCCTTATTGTCCTCCCCTAGGTAGCGGAAGAATCTGCTTCTATGGCTAATCTACGTGAGATGATCCTTACAGAAGTAAGGGAATCCCTGCGGTCTATGTCCCAGGCGGGAAGTTCAAAACAGAGAGCCTCGGTGATCTCTGATTCGTCAGAGGAAGATAAAGAGGAAGGTTCTTATGGCTCAAATCTCTCTTCCTCGTCATCAGAAGAGGAATCTGGCCGATTCTGTCTGCCTCTGGACCGGGTGGATAAATTAGTTAAGTCGGTCAGAGGTACGATGGGCCTAGAAGAACCTAAGACTCAGCTTTCCCGTCAGGAGCTAATGTTCAGTGGCTTGGAACACAAGAAGCGTAGATCCTTCCCGGTGAATGATAAAATTCAAGACCTGATTCTCCGAGAATGGAAGAAACCGGAGAAGAAAGGCTCATTACCACCAGCTTTAAAACGCAGGTATCCCTTTGAGGATACGACTGTGGATACCAGGGACAAGGCCCCTAAATTAGATGCCGTGGTGGCAAAGGCATCAAAGAGAGCCGCATTACCTTTCGAGGACATGGGATCCCTTAAAGACCCTCTTGACAGGAAGGCGGATACCTTCCTTAAAGGTACTTGGGAGATGGCAGCCGGATCCTTGAGACCGGCAGTGGCTGCGACTTGTACAGCCAGATCCCTTATGGTCTGGCTGGAACAGTTGGAATCCCAGCTTAGAGAAGGCGCTTCCAGAAGTTCTATTCTAAGTGCGCTTCCGGTGATTCAAGATGCTGCGGCTTTCCTGTCGGACGCGTCGGTCGATTCGGTCAGAATGGCGGCCAGAGCAGCAGGACTCTCCAACGCGGCTCGTAGAGCCCTGTGGTTGAAATGTTGGTCGGGTGACATTCAATCAAGGTCCAAATTATGCGCTATTCCATGCAAAGGGGAATATCTCTTTGGGCCAACCTTGGATGAGCTGCTTGAAAAGGCTGGAGATGACAAGAAAAAATTCCCTAGTTTGTCATCAGCCTCTTATCGGCGTCCATTCAACAGGAGGAGATTTGGTCGCGGAAGGAAGCGCGCATCCTCGCCCTCTAGAGAGAATTTTAGATGGGAGGATAGACGCAGGAGAGGTACGGGTTACATGTTCCGCCATTCCTCAAAAGAACGTAAGAAACCGGACCAATGACTAGCAATCCCTGTGGGAGGGAGATTGTCAGCCTTCTCTTCCGCATGGACTAACATCTCAAATAGTGACTGGGTCCGAGGTATTATTTTAGAAGGTCTGAAATTGGAATTTATTCACTGGCCTCGGGATAAATTTATGTTAACCCCCTTACGCTCCTCCACTATTGAACAGACGGCTTTAGAGGCAGAAGTTGTGAGTTTATGCCTTAAGAACATGCTGATTGAGGTCCCAGAGTCAGATAGAGGGAGTGGATTCTACTCTCCTCTATTTCTGATTCAAAAACCAGACAGGTCATTTAGGACTATTATTAACCTTAAATCCCTTAATGAATACCTGGTTAAGGCCACATTTAAAATGGAGTCAATCAGCTCTGCAATAAAAATGTTGTTCAAACACTGCTTCATGTTAGTTGTGGACTTAAAAGATGCGTATTATCATGTTCCTATCCATGAAAACTTTCAGAGGTTTCTACGTGTGGCGGTGTCCATGGGGGGTATTGTTCGACACTTTCAATTTAGAGCCCTTCCCTTTGGCCTCTCAACGTCTCCCCGAGTATTCACTAAAGTTGTTGCGGAGGTCATGGCGCACTTACGTGAATTTGATATCCTCATAATCCCTTATCTGGATGATTTCCTGATAGTTGGAAACTCGGCAGACCATTGCCTTGCTCAGGTAAAAACAGCTATGTCTAAACTAGAGCATCTGGGCTGGATTATAAACTATGAAAAATCCCGATTACAACCCCTAAAAACCCAGAGATTTCTAGGGCTGCTGTTAGATTCCGAGTCCCAACAATGCCGTCTTCCACCTGATAAACTGCTCCATATCCAACAACAGGTATTAAAAGCAATTAATAAACCAACCATGACTCTTAGACAGGCTATGTCTTTATTAGGTTCCCTAACTTCCTGTATTCCCGCCGTCTGTTGGGCACAGTTCCACTCCAGACCTTTACAGTTTGAAGTACTGAATTATGATAGAGTCTTACAGGGTTCCTTGCAGGGTCAGATGACATTGAGTCCAGAGGTTCTGGCATCTCTTAAATGGTGGCTAGAGGAAGACAATCTGTCAGCAGGAGTTCCCTGGGTGACTCAAGTGACTCGGGTAATTACGACGGACGCCAGCCCCACGGGGTGGGGGGCACACATGGGTGACGTAGTAGTCCAGGGGTTATGGGATCCCCAAACATCAGCCTCTTCCAATCAGAAGGAGTTAATGGCAATTGAATTCTCAATTAAAGAACTCCTCGTATATCTACAGGGTCACCATGTCAAAATCCTCTCCGACAACCAGGTGGCAGTGGCCTATGTGAATCACCAGGGTGGAACACGCTCCAAGTCCCTGATGGAAGTAGCGGATCGCCTGCTCCAGACAGCAGAAAACCATTTTCTATCTTTATCCGCAGTTCACATAAGAGGGAGAGAGAATATAAGAGCAGACTTTCTAAGTCGAAGCACCTTAAAACAAGGAGAATGGTCTCTGAACACAAAGATCTTCAACCGGATTGTCCACATGTGGGGTCATCCAGAAGTGGACTTATTTGCCACCAAGCACAACAGAAAGACGATAAATTTCTGTTCCTTAAATCCCAGGGAATATCCACTGGCAGTGGATGCCTTCCTGATCAGATGGGATTTCCGATTGGCATATGCGTTCCCCCCGCTCAATCTATTGCCGCTGGTGGTCAGAAAGATAAGGGAGGATCAAGCGAGAGTCATACTGATCGCTCCGTTCTGGCCCAGAAGAGCTTGATTTTCCTGGCTCAAGGACCATGTCCGTGAAAGACCCCTGGGTGCTGCCGGACATTCCGGACTTACTTCATCAAGGTCCGATCAACCATCCACAAGTGAAGGGTCTCCATTTGACGGCATGGTTTTTGAGAGGTCATTGTTAGAAAGCAGAGGTTTTTCTCCAAACCTAATTGATACCCTTATGAAGAGTAGGAAAAACATAACAACTAAGATCTACTCTAGAACTTGGAGGAAGTTTCTGGCCTCTTCAAATTTTAATATTGAAGAGGGTATACCAATCAACCAGATTCTAGAATTCCTGCAGAGGGGGCTAGAGCTAAATCTATCCACAAGTACACTAAAAGTACAAGTATCAGCCCTGGGGGCTCTATTTTCTTGTAACATTGCGGGTAATTATTGGGTATCAAGGTTTATCAAAGCATCTAGTAGATCCAGACCTATACACAGGAATAGGTCAATGCCTTGGGATCTCAATCTAGTCCTTTCAGCCTTGACTAAGGAACCATTTGAGCCCTTACATTCAGCCTCACTTAAATTACTATCCCTCAAAACAGCTTTTTTGGTGGCAATTACATCTGCTCGTAGGGTAGGAGACATACAGGCTCTTCCTAGGCTGTCCCCTTATACAGAATTTCTACAGCACAGAGTAGTCCTCAGACCAGATCCAGCTTATTTACCAAAAGTGGCCTCAGATTTTCACAGATCTCAGGAGATAGTGTTACCGTCATTTCTCCCTAATCCTTCTAATTCCAAAGAGGAGTTACTCCATACATTATATGTTAGGAGATGTCTATTAGAATATATATCAGTCACTGATGCTTGGAAGAGAGAGGATGCGTTGTTTCTATCCTTCCAAGGTCCCAGGAAAGGTCTTAGAGTTTCAAAGTACACGCTAGCGAAGTGGATTAGGGAGGCTATCTCTCTGGTTTATACTGCAGGTGGAGGTCCAGCTCCGCAGAATCTGAGGGCACATTCCACCCGCGCCATGGCTACATCCTGGGCTGAAAGATCTGGAGTGTCGATCGACCAGATATGTAAGGCAGCTACGTGGTCATCCCCTTCCACCTTTTTCAAGCACTATAGGTTGGACTTGGGGTTCTCTTCTGATCTCACCTTCGGGTTAAGGGTGCTGCAGGCTATAGTCCCTCCCTAAGGTAGTTTACATCTCTGTAATTCTCTCGTAGTGCTGTCATGGGAATCCGAATAAAGCATTAAGCTACTTACTGGTAGCGGCATTTTTCGGAGGCCCATGACAGCACCCTTAGTTCCCTCCCTATTCACATGGGGGTTGCACTTCCTATAGTATATACAGTGGGGCAAAAAAGTATTTAGTCAGTCAGCAATAGTGCAAGTTCCACCACTTAAAAAGATGAGAGGCGTCTGTAATTTACATCATAGGTAGACCTCAACTATGGGAGACAAACTGAGAAAAAAAAATCCAGAAAATCACATTGTCTGTTTTTTTAACATTTTATTTGCATATTATGGTGGAAAATAAGTATTTGGTCAGAAACAAAATTTCATCTCAATACTTTGTAATATATCCTTTGTTGGCAATGACAGAGGCCAAACGTTTTCTGTAAGTCTTCACAAGGTTGCCACACACTGTTGTTGGTATGTTGGCCCATTCCTCCATGCAGATCTCCTCTAGAGCAGCGATGTTTTTGGCTTTTTGCTTGGCAACACGGACTTTCAACTCCCTCCAAAGGTTTTCTATAGGGTTGAGATCTGGAGACTGGCTAGGCCACTCCAGGACCTTGAAATGCTTCTTACGAAGCCACTCCTTCGTTGCCCTGGCGGTGTGCTTTGGATCATTGTCATGTTGAAAGACCCAGCCACGTTTCATCTTCAATGCCCTTGCTGATGGAAGGAGGTTTGCACTCAAAATCTCACGATACATGGCCCCATTCATTCTTTCATGTACCCGGATCAGTCGTTCTGGCCCCTTTGCAGAGAAACAGCCCCAAAGCATGATGTTTCCACCACCATGCTTTACAGTAGGTATGGTGTTTGATAGATGCAACTCAGTATTCTTTTTCCTCCAAACACAACAAGTTGTGTTTCTACCAAACAGTTCCAGTTTGGTTTCATCAGACCATAGGACATTCTCCCAAAACTCCTCTGGATCATCCAAATGCTCTCTAGCAAACTTCAGACGGGCCCGGACATGTACTGGCTTAAGCAGTGGGACACGTCTGGCACTACAGGATCTGAGTCCATGGTGGCGTAGTGTGTTACTTATGGTAGGCCTTGTTACATTGGTCCCAGCTCTCTGCAGTTCATTCACTAGGTCCCCCCGCGTGGTTCTGGGATTTTTGCTCACCGTTCTTGTGATCATTCTGACCCCACGGGGTGGGATTTTGCGTGGAGCCCCAGATCGAGGGAGATTATCAGTGGTCTTGTATGTCTTCCATTTTCTAATTATTGCTCCCACTGTTGATTTCTTCACTCCAAGCTGGTTGGCTATTGCAGATTCAGTCTTCCCAGCCTGGTGCAGGGCTACAATTTTGTTTCTGGTGTCCTTTGACAGCTCTTTGGTCTTCACCATAGTGGAGTTTGGAGTCAGACTGTTTGAGGGTGTGCACAGGTGTCTTTTTATACTGATAACAAGTTTAAACAGGTGCCATTACTACAGGTAATGAGTGGAGGAAAGAGGAGACTCTTAAAGAAGAAGTTACAGGTCTGTGAGAGCTAGAAATCTTGATTGTTTGTTTCTGACCAAATACTTATTTTCCACCATAATATGCAAATAAAATGTTAAAAAAACAGACAATGTGATTTTCTGGATTTTTTTTTCTCAGTTTGTCTCCCATAGTTGAGGTCTACCTATGATGTAAATTACAGACGCCTCTCATCTTTTTAAGTGGTGGAACTTGCACTATTGCTGACTGACTAAATACTTTTTTGCCCCACTGTATAATGAGATAGATAGATCTCACGTGTGGTATATAGTTCAATATGATGGATTATTTTTGTACATAAACTGTATATAATGTATATTTGTTTGCTACTAACCGCGTTAGTCCTCTCAGGCTCTGAAATACAACTGATGCATAGGGAGAGGTACCGCCCTTTTGTATCTGTAGGTTTCCTGTTCCTGAAGGGCGGATCCCCTCTCTCGTAGTGCTGTCATGGGCCTCCGAAAAATGCCGCTACCAGTAAGTAGCTTAATGCTTTCTTCCGGATAGCATGCCAGAAATTTGCCCATTAGTGACTCCCATCACGTGATCACGGGTCGTTGATGGGTTGCATGACAACCAGAGGTCTCCTGCTAGATTGCTATGAGCGCTGCCCGGTGGTTGGCGCTCATAGCAAATAAGTAATTCTGCTACATAGAGGCTATCTGATCACCACCTCTATGTAGCAGAGCAGCTTTTAGTCTTCCATAGAGACTATTGGAGCATGCAAAAAATTCAAAAAAAATTTTTTTTTAAATATTAAAAAATAAAAAATATATAAAAGTTCAAATCACCCCCCTTTCGCCCCATTCAAAATAAAACAATAAAAAAAAAATCAAACATACACATATTTGGTATTGCCACGTTCAGAATAGCCAAATCTATCAATAAAAAGAAGGATTAACCTGATTGCTAAACGGCGTAGAGAGAAAAATAGTCAAAACTCCAGAATTACTTTTTTGTTCGTGCGACATTTCATTAAAATGCAGTGACGGACGATTAAAAGATCGTATCTGCACGAAAATTGTAACAATAACAATGTCAGCTCGGCCAGCAAAAAATAAGTCCTTACCCAGCCCAAGATCACAAAAAATGGAAAATCTACGGGTATCGTAAAATGGCACATTTTTTTCTTTTTCATAACAAAGTTTCAAATTTTTTTCTATAAATTCGTAATGACCTGGAGAATCATAATGGCAGGTCAGGTTTAGCATTTAGTGAACATAGTAAAAAAGCAAAACAAAAAATAACTGTGGGATTGCACTTTTTTGCAATTTCACTGCACTTTTAATTTTTTTTCCATTTTCCAGTGCATGATATCGTGGTGTCGTTCAAAAGTACAACTCGGTTTGCAAAAAACAAGCCCACACATGGCCATATTGACAGAAAAAATAAAAAAGTTATGGCTCTGGGAATAAGGGGCGCAAAAAATAAAAGCGCAAAATGAAAATACCTCCGGTCATGAAGGGGTTAAAGGAAAAACTAAAGCCAAAATGCTCTGTGTGAACATATGCTGAAGGGGAGGTATAATTTTTTTTCATTTTATTTTTTACATTGCGTTATATAGATGTAATTATGAAGGAAAAAATGTTTCTTAGCATTTTTCCTTTTTTAAAAAAATGTTGGTTTGGTTTGGTAGGCTTTTTTACAAATCTGTAAGACCAGCGCAATACTCTGACACTATTATTCCCAGATACCATATGTGAGTCAAAAAGGCATGCAAGCATCTTCGCCATGCTGTTCCCATTTAGTTTTAGCTCTTTCCCTTCCATTTCAGCTTTTTTCCCATGCCCCCAGACCTGTTTGTTGGGTCCAGCAGAAAAATATTTTGCTTTCCTATTGACTTGCATTGGATTCGTTATTCAGTTATTCACCTACTGTATTCTCACCCATCCCTTGTAGATTGTGAGCCCTCGCGGGCAGGGTCCTCATTCCTCCTGTACCAGTTATGACTTGTATTGTTTAAGATTATTGTACTTGTTTTCATTATGTATAACCCTCCTCACATGTAAAGCGCCATGGAATAAATGGCGCTATAACAATAAATAATAATAATAATAAAAATACATGGATATTATACATTTTTCTTGCTGATTTTCCCGAATCCGAATATTTCACTATCACTACTTGCAAATCTAAAATTATCTTTCAGAACTCTTCCGTCTCCTTTGTTGGCTGGTAAAGATCATTCAGTGTAAAGGAGTCTCCGGAACGAATTCTTTTCCTCTAGTTTCAACTAGACGGATAGACGGTATCCGGTAGACGGTACTGTTTAGTTCAGGGCACTTGTGGGCTTCAAAGTCTTCAGTTTCTTTAAAGAGCTTTCAACTGTAAACAAGCATGTCGTTATAACTGACCCAAGTACTTGGCTGGGGTATGGCTTCTGGCGTAAGGGACACTTTTAGGAACTTTTTTTGCATTGTAGTGCTGGGATCCATCCAAATGTATGATACATTAACCCCTTTACCCCCAAGGGTGGTTTGCACATCAATGACCAGGCCAATTTTTACAATTCTGACCACTGTCCATTTATGAGTTTATAACTCTGGAACGCTTCAACGGATCCTGGTGATTCTGACATTGTTTTCTCGTGACATATTGTACTTCATGATAGTGGTAAAATTTCTTTGATAGTACCTGCGATTATTTGTGAAAAAAACAGAAATTTGGCGAAAATTTTGAAAATTTCGCAATTTTCAAACTTTGAATTTTTATGCAATTAAATCACAGAGATATGTCACACAAAATACTTAATAAGTAACATTTCCCACATGTCTCCTTTACATCAGCATAATTTTGGAACCAAATTTTTTTTTGTTAGGGAGTTATAAGGGTTAAAAGTTGACCAGCAATTTCTCATTTTTACAACACCTTTTTTTTTTTTAGGGACCACATCTCATTTGAAGTCATTTTGAGGGGTCTATATGATAGAAAATACCCAAGTGTGACACCATTCTAAAAACTGCACCCCTCAAGGTGCTCAAAACCACATTCAAGAAGTTTATTAACCCTTCAGGTGTTTAATAGGAATTTTTGGAATGTTTAAATAAAAATGAACATTTAACTTTTTTACACAAAAAATTTTCTTCAGCTCCAATTTGTTTTATTTTACCAAGGATAACAGGAGAAAATGGACCCCAAAATTTGTTGTCCAATTTGTCCTGAGTACACTGATACCCCATATGTGACAGTAAACCACTGTTTGGGCGCATGGGAGAGCTCGGAAGGGAAGTAGCTCCGTTTGACTTTTCAATGCAAAATTGACAGGAATTGAGATGGGACGCCATGTTGCGTTTGGAGAGCCACTGATATGCCTAAACATTGAAACCCCCCACAAGTACACCATTTTGGAAAGTAGACCCCCTAAGGAACTTATTTAGAGGTGTGGTGAGCACTTTGAACCACCAAGTGCTTCACAGAAGTTTATAATGCAGAACCGTAAAAATAAAAAATCATATTTTTTCACAAAAATTATATTTTTGCCCCCAATTTTTTATTTTTCCAAGGGTAAGAGAAGAAATTGGACCTCAAAAGTTGTTGTCCAATTTGTCCTGAGTATGCTGATACCCCATATGTGGCAGTAAACCACTGTTTGGGCGCATGGGAGAGCTCGGAAGGGAAGGAGCGCCGTTTGACTTTTCAATGCACAATTGACAGGAATTGAGATGGGAAGCCATGTTGCGTTTGGAGAGCCACTGATGTGCCTAAACATTGAAACCCCCCACAAGTGACACCATTTTGGAAAGTAGACCCCCTAAGGAACTTATCTGGATGTGTGGTGAGCACTTTGACCCACCAAGGGCTTCACAGAAGTTTATAATGCAGAGCCATAAAAATAAAACAAAATTTTTTTCCCACAAAAATTATTTTTTAGCCTCCAGTTTTGTATTTTCCCTGGGTAACAGGAGAAATTGGACCCCAAAAGTTGTTGTCCAATTTGTACTGAGTACGCTGATACCCCATATGTGGGGGGGAGCCACCGTTTGGGCGCATGGGAGGGCTCGGAAGGGAAGGAGCGCCATTTGGAATGCAGACTTAGATGGAATGGTCTGCAGGCGTCACATTGCGTTTGCAGAGCCCCTAATGTACCTAAACAGTAGAAACCCCCCACAAGTGACACCATTTTGGAAAGTAGACCCCCTAAGGAACTCATCTTGATGTGTTGTGAGAGCTTTGAACCCCCAAGTATTTCACTACAGTTTATAACGCAGAGCCGTGCAAATAAAAAATATTTTTTTTCCACAAAAATTATATTTTAGCCCCCAGTTTTGTATTTTTCCAAGGTTAGCAGGAGAAATTGGACCCTAAATTTTGTTGTCCAATTTGTCCTGAGTACGCTGATACCCGATATGTGGGGGGGAACCACCGTCTGGGCGCATGGGAGGGCTCGGAAGGGAAGGAGCATCATTTGGAATGCAGACTTAGATGGATTGGTCTGCTGGCGTCACATTGCGTTTGCAGAGCCCCTAATGTACCTAAACAGTAGAAACCCCCCACAAGTGACCCCATATTGGAAACTAGACCCCTCAATGAACTTATCTAGATTTGTTGTGAGAACTTTGAACCCCCAAGTGTTTCACTACAGTTTATAAAGCAGAGCCGTGAAAATAAAAAATCTTTTTGTTTTCCCACAAAAATTATTTTTTAGCCCCCAGTTTTGTATTTTCCCAAGGGTAACAGGAGAAATTGGACCACAAAAGTTGTTGTCCTATTTGTCCTGAGTACGCTGATACCCCATATGTTGGGGTAAACCCCTGTTTGGGCACACGGGAGAGCTCGGAAGGGAAGGAGCACTGTTTTACTTTTTCAACGCAGAATTGGCTGGAATTGAGATCGGACGCCATGTCGTGTTTGGAGAGCCCCTGATGTGCCGAAACAGTGGAAACCCCCAAATTATAACTGAAACCCTAATCCAAACACACCCCTAACCCTAATTCCAACGGTAACCCTAACCACACCTCTAACCCTGACACACCCCTAACCCTAATCCCAACCCTATTCCCAACCGTAAATGTAATCTAAACCCTAACCCTAACTTTAGCCCCAACCCGAACCCTAACTGTAGCCCCAACCCTAACTGTAGCCCCAACCCTAACCCTAGCCCTAACCCTAGCCCTAACCCTAGCCCTAACCCTAGCCCTAACCCTAGCCCTAGCCCTAACCCTAACCCTAGCCCTAACCCTAGCCCTAACCCTAACCCTAGCCCTAACCCTAGCCCTAATGGGAAAATGGAAATAAATACATTTTTTTTATTTTTCCCTAACTAAGGGGGTGATGAAGGGAGGTTTGATTTACTTTTATAGCGAGTTTTTTAGCGGATTTTTATGATTGGCAGCCGTCACACACTGAAAGACGCTTTTTATTGCAAAAAATATTTTTTGCAATACCACATTTTGAGAGCTATAATTTTTCCATATTTTGGTCCACAGAGTCATGTGAGGTCTTGTTTTTTGCGGGACGAGTTGACGTTTTTATTGAAAACATTTTCGGGCACGTGACATTTTTTGATCGCTTTTTATTCCGATTTTTGTGAGGAAGAATGACCAAAAACCAGCTATTCATGAATTTCTATTGGGGGAGGCGTTTATACCGTTCCGCGTTTGGTAAAATTGATAAAGCAGTTTTATTCTTCGGGTCAGTATGATTACAGCGACACCTCATTTATATCATTTTTTTATATTTTGGCGCTTTTATACGATAAAAACTATTTTACAGAAAAAATAATTATTTTGGCATCGCTTTATTCTCAGGACAATAACTTTTTTATTTTTTGCTAATGATGCTGTATGGCGGCTCGTTTTTTGTGGGACAAGATGACGTTTTCAGCGGTACCATGGTTATTTATATCTGTCTTTTTGATCGCGTGTTATTCCACTTTTTGTTCAGCGGTATGATAACAAAGCGTTGTTTTTTGCCTCGTTTTTTTTTTTTTTTTCTTACGGTGTTTACTGAAGGGGTTAACTAGTGGGACAGTTTTATAGGTCGGGTCGTTGCAGACGCGGCGATACTAAATATGTGCACTTTTATTGGTTTTTTTTTTATTTAGATGAAGAAATGTATTTATGGGAATAATATATATATATTTTTTTCATTATTTTGGAATATTTTTTTTTTTTTTTTTTTTTTTTTTACACATTTGGAAAACATTTTTTTTACTTTTTTACTTTGTCCCATGGAGGGACATCACAGATCAGTGATCTGACAGTTTGCACAGCACTCTGACAGATCACCGATCTGACTTACAGCTCTGAGCAGGCTCTGTGAAGCCACCTCCCTCCCTGCAGGACCCGGATCCGCGGCCATCTTGGATCCGGGGCTAGAGCAGGGAGGGAGGGAGGTAAGACCCCCGCAGCAACGCGATCACATCGCATTGCTGTGGGGAGCTCAGGGAAGCCCGCAGGGAGCCCCCTCCCTGCGCGGTGCTTCCCTGCACCGCCGGCACATCGCGATCATCTTTGATCGCGGTGTGCCAGGGGTTAATGTGCTGGCGGCGGTCCGTGACCGCTCCTGGCACATAGTGCCGGATGTCAGCTGCGATAAGCAGCTGACACCCGGCCGCGATCGGCGGCGCTCCCCCCGTGAGCGCTGCCGATCGCTATGACGTACTATCCCGTCCAGGGTCAGATAAACCCAGGGCACCTCGACGGGATAGTACGTCTAAGGTCACAGAGGGGTTAAAATGTATGCCATTATTAATTTAGTATTCTGTATATAGCTATCAATAAAACGTTACTAATGTTTCATTCTTTGCTTATACTGGGAGGAAGGAGGCCATGAAGAAGTCTTCATGTGTTGTCTGAGAAGTCTCAATAATATATTTTTACATTGTCAGAAACCCATGCTAGACGTGTCCATCATTCCTGTTCAGGCAGACTAGCAGAACTCTTTAGCGGCTGCAAGATCAGCAGCTCATTGCAAAACAGCTGAAGAAAGATTGTGTTGATCCAAAATCAGTGATTATCTCCATTGTCACAGTCAATGTCTGTTAAATCCTTTTAGGCTGTCTGAACAAATCGCTAATACTCAAGTTTCCTGCTAACCAGTGTAAACGGGGAAAAAAGTAGAGAATTAACCTGCTCCCACACATGGCTTCGGTGATACACAAATCATTCTGCAATGATTAAAGACAACTACTTTGATTATGGCTGCCTGCACGCTTCGCTGCCACATGAGACCAAAGCCATGACCATCGGCAGGGGTAAATAAGCGCACAAGTATGTGGTAAAACATGGGTGTTGCCAGCAAACTCGTTTAGTCATTTGCTCTGAAGTGGGCATGGCTTTCTACCTCATGTTGCAGGTCAATGTGTGACTATTTCCTTCAGACCGGGGTCAGACTTGCGAGTGTGATGCGAGAAACTCATGCATCAATACCCGGCACTGCCGCTGGCACTCGGGAACGGAGCGTCCGGTCCTGAATGCCGGCAGCTGTGCCGGGTATTGATGCGAGAGACTCACGCGAGTTTCTCGCATCATACTCTCAAGAGTGAACCCGGCCTCAAGTTAACATTCATGCAAATACAAGCAGAAGTGTTTTTGTTAGATATAAGGGAGAAAATGTTGTTTAAAAATGGCAATGATTAAACCGAAATCGGTGAGTGATTGTTCACTGACATTTCCACAGTCACTAGAACATTCGCACACATGAGTTTTTGTGTTTCCATCAGCTATTGAAAACCTCTGTTCAGGCATTTATTACTTATATCTGTGTCTTGGCCAAAATAATTTTTAAGCAGCCCAGCACTGTATTCCAGAAGAAAGTCCTTAATGCATAGTTAAAAAACATACCTGAATATACAAAACAAAAAAGGGATACTTTATAAATGGGATGTGCCACTCTATTACAAACATTTTATTCAATAGTTCCATTTTAGTTGCAGATAGACAAAACAAAGCAATTAAAAACTCACACCTAGAAAGTGTGTAAGGCCCCACTGCTGTCAGACCAAAATAAGGTTCTATATAGCCCTAAAAGGGAAATCCCAAAGAATATATAATCAGAATATCAAAATCACTAGATAGAATATCATACTATAAAATCTGCACAAAAAAACTGACTATATGTGTATATATAAACATAGAATACAGTAAATATCAATAAGGAATGAACAAGAGTTTAAAAATCAGAAAATAACGCAACATAAGGTGCTTATATATTTCATCTCTAGTCATGATGACAAACAGCATGAATCAGAGCCTTGCTGTCTGATTGTAGCCAGGTATATATGTCTCTGAAAATGCATCGGTGTTTAAGAGAAAATATACCTTAACCCCTCTGTGACCTTAGACGTACTATCCCGTCGAGGTGCCCTGGGCTTATCTGACCCTGGACGGGATAGTACGTCATAGCCGATCGGCCGCGCTCACGGGGGGAGCGCGGCCGATCGCGGCCGGGTGTCAGCTGCTTATCGCAGCTGACATCCAGCACTATGTGCCAGGAGCGGTCACGGACCGCCCCCGGCACATTAACCCCTGGCACACCGCGATCAAAGATGATCGCGATGTGCCGGCGGTGCAGGGAAGCACCGCGCAGGGAGGGGGCTCCCTGCGGGCTTCCCTGAGCCCCCCGCAGCAACGCGATGTGATCGCGTTGCTGCGAGGGTCTCCTCACCTCCCTCCCTGCTCGAGCCCCGGATCCAAGATGGCCGCAGATCCGGGTCCTGCAGGGAGGGAGGTGGCTTCACAGAGCCTGCTTAGAGCAGGCACTGTGAAGGCTGTAGCGCTGCATGTCAGATCAGTGATCTGACAGAGTGCTGTGCAAACTGTCAGATCACTGATCTGTGATGTCCCCCCCTGGGACAAAGTAAAAAAGTTAAAAAAAATTTTTCCAAATGTGTAAAAAAAAATAAAAAAAAATATTCCAAAATAATGAAAAAAAAAAAAAATATTATTCCCATAAATACATTTCTTCATCTAAATAAAAAAAAAAAAACAATAAAAGTACACATATTTAGTATCGCCGCGTCCGTAACGACCCGACCTATAAAACTGTCCCACTAGTTAACCCCTTCAGTAAACACCCCCAATAGAAATTCATGAATAGCTGGCTTTTGGTCATTCTTCCTCACAAAAATCGGAATAAAAAGCGATAAAAAAAGTCACGTGCCCAAAAATGTTTTCAATAAAAACGTCAACTCGTCCCGCAAAAAACAAGACCTCACATGACTCTGTGGACCAAAATATGGAAAAATTATAGCTCTCAAAATGTGGTATTGCAAAAAATATTTTTTGCAATAAAAAGGGTCTTTCAGTGTGTGACGGCTGCCAATCATAAAAATCCGCTAAAAAACTCGCTATAAAAGTAAATCAAACCCCCCTTCATCACCCCCTTAGTTAGGGAAAAATAAAAAAAAATGTATTTATTTCCATTTTCTCATTAGGGCTAGGGTTAGGGCTAGGGTTAGGGCTAGGGTTAGGGCTAGGGTTAGGGCTAGGGTTAGGGCTAGGGCTAGGGTTAGGGTTAGGGCTAGGGCTAGGGCTAGGGTTAGGGCTAGGGTTAGGGCTAGGGCTAGGGTTAGGGCTAGGGTTAGGGCTAGGGTTAGGGCTAGGGTTAGGGTTAGGGTTAGGGCTAGGGTTAGGGTTAGGGCTAGGGTTAGGGCTAGGGTTAGGGTTAGGGTTGGGGCTACAGTTAGGGTTGGGGCTAAAGTTAGGGTTAGGGTTTAGATTACATTTACAGTTGGGAATAGGGTTGGGATTAGGGTTAGGGGTGTGTCAGGGTTAGAGGTGTGGTTAGGGTTACCGTTGGAATTAGGGTTAGGGGTGTGTTTAGATTAGGGTTTCAGTTATAATTGGGGGGTTTCCACTGTTTCGGCACATCAGGGGCTCTCCAAACACGACATGGCGTCCGATCTCAATTCCAGCCAATTCTGCGTTGAAAAAGTAAAACAGTGCTCCTTCCCTTCCGAGCTCTCCTGTGTGCCCAAACAGGGGTTTACCCCAACATATGGGGTATCAGCGTACTCAGGACAAATTGGACAACAACTTTTGTGGACCAATTTCTCCTGTTACCCTTGGGAAAATACAAAACTGGGGGCTAAAAAATAATTTTTGTGGGAAAACAAAAAGATTTTTTATTTTCACGGCTCTGCGTTATAAACTGTAGTGAAACACTTGGGGGTTCAAAGTTCTCACAACACATCTAGATAAGTTCATTGAGAGGTCTAGTTTCCAATATGGGGTCACTTGTGGGGGGTTTCTACTGTTTAGGTACATTAGGGGCTCTGCAAACGCAATGTGACGCCTGCAGACCAATCCATCTAAGTCTGCATTCCAAATGATGCTCCTTCCCTTCCGAGCCCTCCCATGCGCCCAAACGGTGGTTCCCCCCCACATATCGGGTATCAGCGTACTCAGGACAAATTGGACAACAACATTTAGGGTCCAATTTCTCCTGCTAACCTTGGAAAAATACAAAACTGGGGGCTAAAATATAATTTTTGTGGAAAAAAAAATATTTTTTATTTGCATGGCTCTGCGTTATAAACTGTAGTGAAATACTTGGGGGTTCAAAGCTCTCACAACACATCAAGATGAGTTCCTTAGGGGGTCTACTTTCCAAAATGGTGTCACTTGTGGGGGGTTTCTACTGTTTAGGTACATTAGGGGCTCTGCAAACGCATTGTGACGCCTGCAGACCATTCCATCTAAGTCTGCATTGCAAATGGCGCTCCTTCCCTTCCGAACCCTCCCATGCGCCCAAACGGTGGTTCCCCCCCACATATGGGGTATCAGCGTACTCAGGACAAATTGGACAACAACTTTTGGGGTCCAATTTCTCCTGTTACCCTAGGGAAAATACAAAACTTGGGGCTAAAAAATAATTTTTGTGGGAAAAAAATTTTGTTTTATTTTTATGGCTCTGCATTATAAACTTCTGTGAAGCCCTTGGTGGGTCAAAGTGCTCACCACACATCCAGATAAGTTCCTTAGGGGGTCTACTTTCCAAAATGGTGTCACTTGTGGGGGGTTTCAATGTTTAGGCACATCAGTGGCTCTCCAAACGCAACATGGCGTCCCATCTCAATTCCTGTCAATTTTGCATTGAAAAGTCAAACGGCGCTCCTTCCCTTCCGAGCTCTCCCATGCGCCCAAACAGTGGTTTACTGCCACATATGGGGTATCAGCGTACTCGGGACAAATTGGACAACAACTTTTGAGGTCCAATTTCTTCTCTTACCCTTGGAAAAATAAAAAATTGGGGGCAAAAATATAATTTTTGTGAAAAAATATGATTTTTTATTTTTACGGTTCTGCATTATAAACTTCTGTGAAGCACTTGGTGGGTCAAAGTGCTCACCACACCTCTAGATAAGTTCCTTAGGGGGTCTACTTTCCAAAATGGTGTCACTTGTGGGGGGTTTCAATGTTTAGGCACATCAGTGGCTCTCCAAACGCAACATGGCGTCCCATCTCAATTTCTGTCAATTTTGCATTGAAAAGTCAAACTGCGCTCCTTCCCTTCCGAGCTCTCCCATGCGCCCAAACAGTGGTTTACTGCCACATATGGGGTATCAGCGTACTCAGGACAAATTGGACAACAACTTTTGAGGTCCAATTTCTTCTCTTACCCTTGGAAAAATAAAAAATTGGGGGCAAAAATATAATTTTTGTGAAAAAATATGATTTTTTATTTTTACGGTTCTGCATTATAAACTTCTGTGAAGCACTTGGTGGGTCAAAGTGCTCACCACACATCCAGATAAGTTCCTTAGGGGGTCTACTTTCCAAAATGGTGTCACTTGTGGGGGGTTTCAATGTTTAGGCACATCAGTGGTTCTCCAAACGCAACATGGCGTCCCATCTCAATTCCTGTCAATTTTGCATTGAAAAGTCAAATAGCGCTCCTTCCCTTCCGAGCTCTCCCTTGCGCCCAAACAGTGGTTTACTGCCACATATGGGGTATCAGCGTACTCAGGACAAATTGGACAACAACTTTTTGGGTCCAATTTCTCCTGTTACCCTTGGTAAAATAAAACAAATTGGAGCTGAAGTAAATTTTTTGTGTAAAAAAGTTAAATGTTCATTTTTATTTAAACATTCCAAAAATTCCTATTAAACACCTGAAGGGTTAATAAACTTCTTGAATGTGGTTTTGAGCACCTTGAGGGGTGCAGTTTTTAGAATGGTGTCACACTTGGGCATTTTCTATCATATAGACCCCTCAAAATGACTTCAAATGAGACGTGGTCCCTAAAAAAAAATGGTGTTGTAAAAATGAGAAATTGCTGGTCAACTTTTAACCCTTATAACTCCCTAACAAAAAAAAAAATTGGTTCCAAAATTATGCTGATGTAAAGGAGACATGTGGGAAATGTTACTTATTAAGTATTTTGTGTGACATATCTCTGTGATTTAATTGCATAAATATTCAAAGTTTGAAAATTGCGAAATTTTCAAAATTTTCGCCAAATTTCCGTTTTTTTCACAAATAAACGCAGGTACTATCAAAGAAATTTTACCACTATCATGAAGTACAATATGTCACGAGAAAACAATGTCAGAATCACCAGGATCCGTTGAAGCGTTTCGGAGTTATAACCTCATAAAGGGACAGTGGTCAGAATTGTAAAAATTGGCCTGGTCATTAACGTGCAAACCACCCTTGGGGGTAAAGGGGTTAAAGTCCAGCCTTCTACCCAACATTGTAGAGGTAATTGACAGGTCTCTCGCCTGCTGTTGTGACAGTAGAAGCCAGTCGGATTTGGAACAATAACTTATCTTGCCTGTCTTTGGCGGAACAAACTTCCACTGTTCCTTCGTTAAATTTTGGCTACTAAAGCCGTTTGGTTTTAGAGCTGATATTTCTTTACTTCTATTGTATCAGGTGCAGACAGATGCACAGGAGCATTAAGCGGTAAGGGGCCCCATTTCCACCTTCAAAGCAGATGGAGTAGCGCATTATGATGAGCTTTTGGACTGAAAGTGCCTATATACTGTTCTTGCACAGGGGGCCCATTTTGCCTGTGTCTGTCAGTGAATTGTATAGATCTTATCTCTTATATTAAGCTACATTATGCTATCTATTGTGAGCTACTTTGAGACAGTTATTTTTTTTAATTTCATGTTCAAATATCTTTTGGGTGCATACAGTGCACCTTAGTTATACTTACTTTTATTGTGCATGCTCTTGACTTCAGCCTCTTTCTGCAGATCGGGAGGCATAATCAGGAGGCTGCTCCTCACTGCTCACCCCTCCATCTGGAACATTACAGCAGTATGCAGCTCCATGCTGTTATCAGCCAGTCTGCTGATAATAGCTGTTTCTCTGTAGAGAACACGGGGTGGCCATGCCCCCTCTTTCTAGGCTGGTTGTTCCTTACAGGGGGGAGCTGCACACTGGTGTGTGACGTACTGTCCCAGACTCAAGTGGTTAGCAGTGAGGAGCAGCTCCTGTCACACAGAATTACAAGTGTTATAAAGATAATAATTATAGTTTATGAGGGCAGGTACATCTAACCGGAGTACACGTTTAACTTTGAGCTTTGTGTCTATCTGTAATTTTAATTTGAATATTTTATAAAGCGGTTGTATATTAAATGTGCCAATTTTATATGTGATTCTCATCACTGTTTTTCCCAGACTGATGGGAAATGGCAGTCTATACAAGCTATCACTTTTGAAAATCGTGGCAATAAAAAAACACTAATGAAAATCTGAAGTACCGTATTTTTCGGACTATAAGACGCACCCTGGTTTTAGAGGTGGAAAATAGGGAAAAATATATTTGAAGCAAAAAATGTCTTAAAATATGTAATAACATAAATAACATACTATTACATGTGGTATTATATATAATAGTATGTTACTATGTTGGAAGCTACCGGTAGAAGATGGTGCTGCGGTACCAATGTGGTGTCTGTAAAGCAGGGGTGTCAAACTGCATTCCTCGAGGGCTGCAAACAGGTCATGTTTTCAGGATTTCCTTGTACTGCACAGGTGATAATTTAATCTCTAACTCATTATTTGTGTAGGTGATTAAATTATCACCTGTTCAGTACAAGGAAATCCTGAAAACATGACCCGTTTGCAGCCCTCGAAGAATGCAGTTTGACACCCCTGCTGTAAAGTACTATGTGAAGACACTGGAGGGTGAGTATAAGAATGGGGGCACAGGGCTTATATTTAAAGCACCACTCCAGCACTGAAAAATAACACTGGAGTGCTGCTTTAAGATCCCATGAGAGAACTATAACTCCCAGCATGTCCTGCAGATCCTATGGCATGTTGGGAGTTATAGTTCACCACAGGAGTGGCAGAGTGCTTTTTTATGTGCTGTAATTACTAACCTTACATTTTTTCTTGTACAGGCTGTGTTCAGTGCAGGTCCTGCAGCCAGCCATGACCGCACAGTGCCCTCCCTATTAAGACCTCTCCACAGATCATGTAAGATGACGCTGCACTGTTTGTAGTGAGGTATCTGCAGGACCTGTTATGACATCATGAAGAGGCAGGGCTTTGTGTCATCATATGATGCTCCTGCCTGCCGTCTTCGTGACCAGCACAGGTCCTCCATAGAGCATTCAGCATTACATGAGTACTGTCAGGTATGTGGCATTCTTTCCTCCTGTGGCACCGTGCTCCTGCCCCCTCCTCCACCGAACACAGATCTCCCCAGCTGCTGCAGGAATCCAGCACTGGGGAAACCATGTGGGTCCACTGTTTGAGTGAAGGAATATTCATTTGCTGCTCCCTGCTCGGCGATGACAAGTGGGCGGGGAAGCGGCTAATGAATATTCACCTCACTTTAAGTATCGGGACCATGTGGTTTCCCCAGTGCTGGATTCCTGCAGTGGCGATATTTCCCTCCCTCCTGTGATCCCACTCCGCTGCTGCCCCCTCCCCACATGCTGCCTTCTGACCATAGGAAGCACCGCACACTTTTCTCCCAAATTTGGAGGAAAAAAGAGCATCTTATGGTCCGAAAAATACTGTATGTTTTTAAACATGATGGAGAAGAATAACTCAAGAAGAAATACTAGTTAAGCAGCTTTAGAGATAACCTTAAAATGATATGCTCAACAACCGCTATTTGCCCCTATACCTCTATAATTTAATTCTGTAGAATTTTTGAAGCATTATACATAATGGTATAATATAATCTGTGCTAGCACCGTAGACATTATATTGTAGGTAGGTTTCATTATAAGGTGGGAACTACCAAATATAACATAAAGTTTATGGGATTCTTTAGTATAATATCATGAGGTTACGTTCCAGGCTAATATTTTCCACCGTCATAAAATAAGATATGTTTGATTACTGTATGTTTGTCAATTCACATTTCACATCTATTTTGCAAAGTTTGGATTCTATCTTCAATGTCTATTAGGTAATAATCTAAAAATGATTTACATAAAGTTTCTTACTTATAGATTTTGGAAAGTTTTAATAATCTAATGACATTTCTTTTGATAAGATTTTTATATTTTTTATTAAATGGCAACAGAAGTCTTTTGGATAGTAACGTCTGCCCACGGGAGTTTTAGAAATGCAATGCAGAATGTAGATGGATCGCAGATGTGTCATCATAGCAGAAGTGACACGGGGCTTAGACAGAAGACAGGCAGCAATAGAGCGAAGAGAACATGCATGGCAGGTGATCAAACCAGGAGTGGAAATCGGAATGCCAGTAAAATCTCCAAAATCCATTTTAACTATACACTGTGCTATACAGTATACCATGTTCTCTGTTTTTTTTTATTTGAATTCTAATTTGTGTGTTTCTTTTTTTCTTCCCCCTTCTTTTCTTTATAATTATGTCCTCTCTTGTAATGATCAGTAGTACTATGGTTAACTGAAAGGGTCCACTTTGGAAACAATCCTCAGGCATTGAATAATCTATTTTCATCCCTCCATTCCCCTGACCATCATGATCGTGGACAATACATGTATTGACATGAATGTAGGAATCCATTCCCCTCATTCTACCTTCCCATTCCACTTGTCTTTTTATATTGTTACAATATATATATATATATATATATATATATATATATATATATTTCTTATGTGCACTAGGAGTTATGTTATCGCCACCTATTACTGGTATCTTATGTGAATGATGCTCACCAACTTATTATATATGTAAAATTTCTATTGTATATTCTAATTGTGCATACAGCTTTAGCACTTTAGATATGTATACACATTTTGTTAATGTTTTGTAGTGCGGCTTTTCTCATACCCCTTATGAATAACGCACATGGTAGCTATAGCATTGATGTTTATGGGTAACACAGTTGTATCTTATGTATCATATACCTGTACTCTCACAAAGAGCATGGCAATTTTTTTCATCTTTTGTGCACTTACATACAGAGGTGGTGAGCCATGTCCTGGACGTATTAGATATAGAGGGAAGGCCTCCATGCATGTGAGGGTGGGAAAGGGGCGGATCATGCCTTCGCGCCGAGACCTCAAGCATGTAGCATGTGCTTATGTCTTGGACGTGATGCAGTCTGGAGCATCAGTGACGACGCCTAGTCATGACACTTGGAGGTCACTGAGGTCATCAGGAATTTTCCTGTGACTCGCAGCGTCATTGGAATCACCGAAAGTGATATAAGTTCCGGCACAGACGACCCTACACATGCGCCGCTGATGCAAACTTACTACACCTGGAGGCAGACATATTTAATGCCTATCAGAGACACACAAAGAGACATGGCTCTCTAAGGAAGCTGACACAAAACATGTGTTGGGGCTAGGCATGTGGCATCACAAGCATCTGACCATGGGTAAGAACAGATTTGGATATGGTGAGATGAGTTTATAGGTAATATAACATTGAGCACATGCTGCAAGGTGGAGCATTTTTTGCTCTCTTCAACTATCCTACCCCACACTATTTGATTATAAAAGCACTATGCACTTTGTTACGGATACTTAAACTTTCAGGTCTAGTTAGTGATGTACATGCTGCGATCTCCCTGATCTCTGTACTTACATACATGAAAATACAGCAATTTAACAGGTATCAAAGAACATGTGTGATTATGTTCCTGTGATTTCAATAAATTAATATTTTTTATATGTACAATTATTTTCTCTGGACATTTACTCCACGATCTCACTTTATACTAGTATGTTTTGGAGTGTTCTTCCTTGCCCTTGCACTGGATCAGCCCAATATGATGTTGGGTCCAACTATAGGTTATTGGGTACTGTGTTTTCAGCTCTGATGATATGTTTTCTCATGATAATCTGTGTTTCCACAGCAACCATCTCAGAACAGATGGATTACCGTGAACACGAAAAAGCGTGGATGAAGCAGCTGGATTAAATGTTTAGTGAGGGATCAGGTAGCCTTTTAGATGTTAAAATCAGAGATACTACACAATTGACTAATAAATACAAGGAATTGCTTAACAAATGCACCCACATATGGTGGAATAAGGCATTTCTAGAGAGATATATCTCATGTGACCTCATCCCTAAAGGATTACGTAAACAAATATTCCCTCCTTTGTAATTAATATTGAGGAGTTTGCCAAACAATGGGAAGAGACTGCATGTTTCAAGAAATTCATGGAATTATTGGTAAAGTCAAACGAAACGAAACTTAATGAATTGGATGCTGAACTTAGTGGGATCCAAGAGGAGATCAAGAAACAATTAAGTATAGAAATGATGACTAAATTTAAAAACGAGTTGGATGTAGCATTACAAAAATGTGAAAAAGATCTAGTGCTAAATAAAACCAAAAAATATAAACGAGATCTCTCATACCGTCAAAATGATCAGGTCTACAGGTGGAGGAGAAACCATACCACTCACAAGTCATACTCCAGAACTCGCTCAGCTTCCTACTCCTCTGTATTTTCCATTGAGGACAAATTACAAAACATGGAACAGATGAAATCCTTGTGGGACAGGATGGATCATGCTAAGGACAATCAATGGAAAGGTGGAAAATGCAACCAAAAATGAAAACTAACAGCTTCACCACAATCTGATAAGAAAGCCAAAATTAATACCCTTGAGGTAATAAATCTGTTCTCACATGTTCCCTCCGAATCTCAAAAAGAAGTGCTCAGTTTGGGGCTTTCCTTCTCCCTGTGTAACAACTTTGATTTCTTCACAGCCATGAAAAACCCCCACCTGTTCTCCCGCAAATTCATACTAAAAAAACTCCATTTGCAATGCTCCTCTGGATTAGAGATGAGTAGCACTGCTGAATTGGAGGTGATACACACACTGGAAGAACTGGAATGGGAATCCAATACAGCAATGAAAGGTACTTCACTGCCCTCTATATTTGCCAGGTGTGCCACATTTCCACCTTGTCAGTATGCCCCCAGATAGAGATTTTCACTAAATTAATGACAGAGCACTTTAAAACCGTTAGTAACTAAAGAAAAAAGGACAATCTGACCTCCCCAAATGTAAAGCATTGGTGGAAATAAAATCATGGAATGATGTGGTGATAAAACCAGCTGACAAGGAGCAGAACGTGGTTATATGGCCAGTGGAAAAGTACGAAAGGGAGGCATTCACGCAGCTACATAACAAAGAGATATATACACAGCTGCCTCAGAGCCCCCTTTCTCTCTTCCAATCTAGGTTTTTTTATGAGTCCAGTAATCTTGACGCTGATGTACGTGAGCTGGTGTTTGGAGTTGTGCAAATTCATCCTAAGTCACAATTTTTTCACCTTCAAGGATCAAGTCATCCTGCTGAATCAAGGTACAGCAAGGGGGGCGGCATGTGTGCCATCCTATGCTAATTTCTTTCTGGAATTCTGGGAGAGGGGCATTTTTTTGGATGGTGCACTTGCCACCCCTCAGATACTTGGATGGTACAGGTATATTTATGATATTCTTTTTATATTGCAAGGCATTGACATCGACTTGCAGGAATTTATGAATTTATCAACTCATTACCTGCATTAAAGACAGCTGTCTTACATAGTCACCTTTATAAAAGACTCCTGTCCACAGATTCAATTAATCAGTCAGACTCTAACCTCTGCAACATGGGCAAGACCAAAGAGCTTTATAAGGATGTCAGGGACAAGATCATAGACCTGCACAAAGCTGGAATGGGCTACAAAACCATAAGATGCTGGGTGGGAAGGAGGCAACTGTTGGTGCAATAGTAAGAAAATGAAATAAATACAAAATGACTGTCAATCGACATCGATCTGGAGCACCATGTAAATCTCACCTTGTGGGGTATCCTGGATCATGACGAAGGGGAGAGATCAGCCTAAAACTACATGGGGGGAACTTGTTAATGATCTCAAGGCAGCTGGGACCACAGTCACCAAGAAAACCATTGGTAACACATTACACTGTAAAGGTTTAAAATCCTGCAGTGCTCCCAAGGTCCCCTGCTTAAGAAGGCACATGTACAGACCCGTCTGAAGTTTGCCAATGACCACCTGGATGATTATTTGAGTGATTGGAAGAAGGTTCTGTGGTCAGATGGGACAAAAATTTAGGTCTTTGGCATTAACTCAACTTGCCAAGTTAGGAGGAAGAGAAATGCTGCCTATGACCCAAAGAACCCCGTCCCCACTGTCAAGTATGGAGGTGGAAACATTATGTTTTGGGGTGTTTCTCTGCTAAGGGCACAAGACTACTTCACCACATCAATTGGAGAATGCATGGAGCCATGGGTTAGGCAACAGGATTCTCCCGCTGCACAGGGCAGATCCCAAGTTTCAGCGGTCTCCTATTCAGCTGTGGCCGCTGCAGGTGCTGCTGAGCATAGACATTGGTTTCAGCATCTTGCTCAGACTCGGGCTGTTCTTCTGGTTACTTGTAGCCCTTCAGCTAAGCCTATGATAATCAGCGGTAGGCAGCAATGAGTGAGCGCAGTGGAGACTAAATCCAGAAATCACCCTACTGAGCATGCTCATGCTGTGGTGATGTCAGCTGCTCTGGTGATGTGATAGTGCAGGACTGGTCCTTGAGCAAGGTCCTGGCCAACTGAACTTGAGATGAACATATAAAAGGGTCTCCGAGGTGCAAGCGAGTGTGCTAGTATCATATTTGTTCATGTGTGTATGGGACTTGGCTTCATTGTGGTCTTTGCCAGCATGTTGTTGTGGATTCTGTTTTTGGGCTCCCTCTGGTGGTTACAGATGGTACTGGGTGACTTGTGTTTTCTGCGGTCTCTGGTGTCCACCTGTTCTATCAGGATATGGGAGTTTCCTATTTAACCTGGCTTTCTTGTCATTTCCTCGCCGGCTATCAATGTAATCAGTGTGTCTTGTTACCTCTGCTTCCTGCTTCTGTAATCTTCAGGACAAGCTAAGTTTTTGATTTTCCTGTTCCACGTTTTGCTTAATTTTTGTCTTAGTCCAGCTTGCAGATATGTGATTCCTTTTTGCTGGTTGCTCTAGTGGGCTGATATTACTCCTCATGTTCCATGAGTTGGCACATGAGTTCAAGTAATTTCAGGATGGTTTTTTGTAGGGTTTTTAGCTGACCGCGCAGTTCACTTTTGTATCCTCTGCTATCTAGCTTTAGCGGGCCTCATTTTGCTGAATCTGTTTTCATAACTACGTATGTGCTTTCCTCTCATTTCACCGTCATTACATGTGGGGGGCTGCTATTTCTGTGGGGTGTTTCTCTGGAGGCAAGAGAGGTCTGTGTTTCTTCTAATAGGGGAAGTTAGTCCTTCGGCTGGCGCGAGGCGTCTAGGAATCATCGTAGGCACGTTCCCCGGCTACAGCTAGTTGTGTGTTTAGGTTCAGGATCGCGGTCAGCTCAGTTTCCATCACCCTAGAGCTTGTTTTGTTTTTTGTGCTTGTCCTTTTGTGATTCCCTGCCATTGGGATCATGACAGTATAGCCGGCCCGAAAGTGGTAATCGTATTGGCTGAAGTAGGAGGAAAAGTAGTCTGAGGAAGTTTTTTTTTTTTTTTTTCTCCCCTCAGAGTTTGCTGCCTAGCCTTAATTGCAGCCTGGCTGCGTCTTACCTCCTCTTAATCCTTGAATGGCTCTGACCTCAGCTGTTTATCATGGACGTCCAGAGTTTGGCTTCCAGCCTGAATAATCTTGCTGCTAAGGTTCAAAATATACAAGATTTTGTTGTACATGCTCCTATGTCTGAACCTAGAATTCCTATCCCAGAGTTTTTTTCTGGAGATAGATCTAGTTTTCTGAATTTTAGGAACAATTGCAAGTTGTTTCTTTCTTTGAAATCTCGCTCCTCTGGAGACCCTGCTCAGCAAGTCAAAATTGTTATATCTTTCCTGCGGGGTGACCCTCAGAATTGGGCATTTGCATTGGCACCAGGGGATCCTGCGTTGCTCAATGTGGATGCGTTTTTTCTGGCATTGGGTTTGCTCTATGAGGAACCTAACATAGAGATTCAGGCTGAAAAAGCTTTATTGGCTCTCTCTCAGGGGCAAGATGAAGCAGAAATATATTGTCAGAAATTTCGGAAATGGTCGGTGCTTACTCAGTGGAATGAGTGCGCCCTGGCTGCAAGATTCAGAGATGGCCTTTCTGAGGCCATTAAAGATGTTATGGTGGGGTTCCCTGCGCCTACAGGTCTGAATGAGTCTATGACTATGGCTATTCAGATTTATCGGCGTTTACGGGAGCGCAAACCTGTGCACCATTTGGCGGTGTCTTCTGAACAGGCACCTGAGACAATGCAATGTGATAGAATTCAGTCCAGAAGTGAACGGCAAAACTATAGGCGGAAAAATGGGTTGTGTTTTTATTGTGGTGATTCAGCTCATGTTATATCAGCATGCTCTAAACGCACAAAAAAGGTTGATAAGTCTGTTGCCATTAGTACTTTACAGTCTAAGTTCATTCTGTCTGTGACTCTGATTTGTTCATTATCAGCCATTTCCGTCGAGGCCTATGTGGATTCAGGCGCTGCCCTGAGTCTTATGGATTGGTCATTTGCCAACCGCTGTGGGTTTAGTCTGGAGCCTCTGGAAGTCCCTATTCCTTTGAAAGGAATTGACTCTACACCTTTGGCTATGAACAAACCTCAGTACTGGACACAAGTGACCATGCGTATGACTCCCGTTCATCAGGAGGTGATTCGCTTCCTGGTACTGTATAATTTACATGATGTCTTAGTGCTTGGTCTGCCATGGTTACAAACTCATAACCCAGTCTTGGACTGGAAAACGATGTCTGTGTTAAGCTGGGGATGTCAGGGGGTTCATGATGATGCACCTCCGATTTCATCTACTCCTTCTGAGGTTCCTGTATTTTTGTCTGATTATCGGGATGTTTTTGAGGAGCCTAAGCTCAATTCGCTTCCTCCTCACAGGGATTGCGATTGTGCTATAGATTTGATTCCTGGCAGTAAATTTCCTAAAGGACGTTTGTTCAATCTGTCAGTGCCAGAGCATACTGCTATGCGGGATTATGTTAAGGAGTCCTTGGAAAAGGGACATATCCGTCCATCTTCGTCCCCTTTGGGAGCAGGTTTTTTTTTCGTGGCCAAAAAAGATGGTTCCTTGAGGCCTTGTATAGATTACCGTCTTTTGAATAAGATTACAGTCAAATATCAGTATCCTTTGCCATTGTTGACTGATTTGTTCGCTCGCATTAAGGGGGCTAAATGGTTCACTAAGATTGATCTTCGGGGTGCGTATAATCTTGTGCGGATAAAGCAGGGTGATGAGTGGAAAACCGCATTTAATACGCCTGAGGGCCATTTTGAGTATTTGGTGATGCCTTTTGGACTTTCTAATGCTCCTTCTGTCTTCCAGTCCTTTATGCACGATATTTTCCGTGAATACCTGGATAAGTTTATGATTGTGTATTTGGATGATGTTTTGGTTTTTTCTGATGACTGGGAGTCCCATGTTCAGCAGGTCAGGAAGGTGTTTCAGGTCCTGCGGGCCAATTCTTTGTTTGTAAAAAGTTCAAAGTGTCTCTTTGGAGTCCAGAAGATTTCTTTTTTGGGGTATATTTTTTCCCCTTCTACTATTGAGATGGATCCCGTCAAGGTTCAGGCTATTTGTGACTGGACGCAGCCTACATCTCTTAAGAGTCTACAGAAGTTCTTGGGCTTTGCTAATTTTTATCGTCATTTCATAACTAATTTTTCTTGTGTTGTTAAGCCTTTGATGGATTTGACTAAGAAGGGTGCTGATGTTGCTGATTGGTCTCCTGCGGCTGTGGAGGCCTTTCAGGAACTTAAGCGCCGGTTTTCTTCTGCTCCTGTGTTGCGTCAGCCAGATGTTTCGCTTCCTTTTCAGGTTGAGGTTGATGCTTCCGAGATTGGAGCGGGGGCGGTTTTGTCGCAGAGAAGCTCCGATTGCTCAGTGATGAAGCCATGTGCGTTCTTTTCTAGAAAGTTTTCGCCCACTGAGCGGAATTATGATGTTGGTAATCGGGAGCTTTTGGCCATGAAGTGGGCATTTGAGGAGTGGCGTCATTGGCTTGAGGGTGCTAGACATCGTGTGGTGGTCTTGACTGATCACAAAAATCTGATTTACCTTGAGTCTGCCAAGCGTCTGAATCCTAGACAGGCTCGTTGGTCACTGTTTTCGATTTTGTGGTTTCATACCTGCCAGGTTCAAAGAATGTGAAGGCGGATGCTCTTTCTAGGAGTTTTGTGCCTGACTCCCCTGGAAATTCTGAGCCCACTGGTATCCTTAGGGATGGGGTGATTTTGTCGGCTGTCTCCCCAGACTTGCGACGTGCTTTGCAGGAGTTTCAGGCGGATAAACCTGATCGTTGTCCGCCTGAAAGACTGTTTGTTCCGGATAATTGGACCAGTAGAGTCATCTCCGAGGTCCATTCTTCTGCGTTGGCAGGTCATCCTGGAATATTTGGTACTAGAGACTTGGTGGCCAGGTCTTTTTGGTGGCCTTCCTTGTCGAGGGATGTGCGTTCTTTTGTGCAGTCTTGTGAAGTTTGCGCTCGGGCTAAGCCTTGCTGTTCTCACGCCAGTGGATTGTTGTCACCTTTGCCTATCCCGAAGAGGCCTTGGACGCACATTTCCATGGACTTTATTTCGGATCTCCCTGTCTCTCAAAAAATGTCCGTCATCTGGGTTGTGTGTGACCGCTTTTCTAAGATGGTTCATCTGGTACCCTTGCCTAAGTTACCTTCCTCCTCTGAGTTGGTCCCTCTGTTTTTTCAGAACGTGGTTCGTTTGCATGGGATTCCGGAGAACATCGTTTCTGACAGGGGATCCCAGTTTGTGTCTAGATTTTGACGGACGTTCTGTGCTAAGATGGGCATTGATTTGTCCTTTTCGTCTGCATTCCATCCTCAGACGAATGGCCAGACGGAACGAACTAATCAGACCTTGGAAACTTATTTAAGGTGTTTTGTTTCTGCTGATCAGGATGACTGGGTTACCTTTTTGCCGCTTGCCGAATTTGCCCTTAATAATCGGGCTAGTTCTGCTACCTTGGTTTCTCCTTTCTTTTGTAATTCGGGGTTTCATCCTCGTTTTTCCTCTGGTCAGGTGGAGCCTTCTGATTGTCCTGGAGTGGACATGGTGGTGGATAGGTTGCATCAGATTTGGAGTCATGTGGTGGACAATTTGAAGTTGTCCCAGGAGAGGGCTCAGCAGTTTGCTAATCGCCGTCGCCGCGTGGGTCCTCGACTTCGTGTTGGGGACTTGGTGTGGTTGTCTTCTCGTTTTGTTCCTATGAAGGTCTCTTCTCCTAAGTTCAAGCCTCGGTTCATCGGTCCCTATAGGATCTTGGAAATTCTTAACCCTGTGTCGTTTCGTTTGGATCTCCCGGCATCGTTTGCTATTCATAATGTGTTCCATCGGTCGTTGTTGCGGAAGTATGAGGTACCTGTTGTTCCTTCGCTTGAACCTCCTGCTCCGGTGCTGGTGGAGGGAGAATTGGAGTATGTTGTGGAGAAGATCTTGGATTCTCGTGTTTCCAGACGGAAACTCCAATATTTGGTCAAGTGGAAGGGTTATGGTCAGGAGGATAATTCTTGGGTGGTTGCCTCTGATGTTCATGCTGCTGATTTGGTCCGTGCATTTCATAGGGCTCATCCTGGTCACCCTGGTGGTTCTCGTGAGGGTTCGGTGACCCCTCCTCAAGGGGGGGGTACTGTTGTGGATTCTGTTTTTGGGCACCCTCTGGTGGTTACAGATGGTACTGGGTGACTTGTGTTTTCTGCGGTCTCTGGTGTCCACCTGTTCTATCAGGATATGGGAGTTTCCTATTTAACCTGGCTTTCTTGTCATTTCCTCGCCGGCTATCAATGTAATCAGTGTGTCTTGTTACCTCTGCTTCCTGCTTCTGTAATCTTCAGGACAAGCTAAGTTTTTGATTTTCCTGTTCCACGTTTTGCTTAATTTTTGTCTTAGTCCAGCTTGCAGATATGTGATTCCTTTTTGCTGGTTGCTCTAGTGGGCTGATATTACTCCTCATGTTCCATGAGTTGGCACATGAGTTCAAGTAATTTCAGGATGGTTTTTTGTAGGGTTTTTCGCTGACCGCGCAGTTCACTTTTGTATCCTCTGCTATCTAGCTTTAGCGAGCCTCATTTTGCTGAATCTGTTTTCATAACTACGTATGTGCTTTCCTCTCATTTCACCGTCATTACATGTGGGGGGCTGCTATTTCTGTGGGGTGTTTCTCTGGAGGCAAGAGAGGTCTGTGTTTCTTCTAATAGGGGAAGTTAGTCATTCGGCTGGCGCGAGACGTCTAGGAATCATCGTAGGCACGTTCCCCGGCTACAGCTAGTTGTGTGTTTAGGTTCAGGATCGCGGTCAGCTCAGTTTCCATCACCCTAGAGCTTGTTTTGTTTTTTGTGCTTGTCCTTTTGTGATTTCCTGCCATTGGGATCATGACACATGTATTTAGAGTCGGTGGAACATCCGGTGAGGAGTTTCCATGAATTCAGGGCTTGCGTTTAGCCATTAGAATTCTGGCACCTCCAGAGAGGAGTTGGTTGAGTGCACTTGCACATTGTGTGACCACAGTCTGCCTTACCGCGTTAGCAGGTCACGTTCCCCTGTGAGTTTAACAGGGGTCGTGCCTAGAGCCATACCTGCTCTCTTACAGAGCATCTATTCCGTTACTGTGTGCGAATGACGCAGCTCTATTGCCGAGCACCTCTTCGGTTACTGTGTGCTAGTGACACAGCTCTAATGCAGAGCATCTATTCCGCTACTGTGTGCCAGTGACACAGCTCTATTGCAGAGCATCTATTCCATCTCTCAGTGCAAGTGACACAACACAGCAGTAGAGCATCTGTCTTGCTTCTGCTAGCATGTTCATTTCTGGTGCTGTTCACTGAGTGATGTTTAACTCCGTGTGTGCAACCAAGCTCTCACTGTGTTTTCCACCATTGTTCACACTAGCTGCAGTTTAACATCTCTGCACAGTGAACCTCAGGTTACGAATGCACTTTGCTATTAAATTTATTTAGTGCAATCCGCCAACCCTAACACCATGTACCATAAAATCCTGAATGACAAACTCCTTACCTCCGCCAGAATATTAAAAATGGGTAATGGCTGGGTCTTCCAGCAAGGCAATGACCCAAAAATATACAACCAAGGCAACAAATGAGTGGCTCAAAAAGAAGCACATTAAGGTAATGGAGTGGCCTAGCCCAGAGATGTCAAACTGCATTCCTCGAGGGCCGCAAACAGGTCATGTTTTCAGGATTTCCTTGTATTGCACAAGGTGCTGGAATCATTCTGTGCAGGTGATTAAATTATCACCTGTGCAATACAAGGAAATCCTGAAAACATGACCTGTTTGCGGCCCTTGAGGAATGCAGTTTGACACCTCTGGCCTAGGCATTCTCCAGACCTTAATCCCATTGAAAACTTATGGAGGGAGTTGAAGCTCTGAGTTGCCAAGTGACAGCCTCAAAATCTTAACCCCTTCCCGACCCATGACGCCACGTAGGCGTCATAAAAGTCGGTGCCAATCCGACCCATGACGCCTATCTGGCGTCATGGAAATATCGCGTCCCTGCAGATCCGGTGAAAGGGTTAACTCCCATTTCACCCGATCTGCAGGGACAGGGGGAGTGGTAGTTTAGCCCAGGGGGGGTGGCTTCACCCCCCCGTGGCTACGATCGCTCTGATTGGCTGTTGAAAGTGAAGCTGCCAATCAGAGCGATTTGTAATATTTCACCTATTATAACTGGTGAAATATTACAATCCAGCCATGGCCGATGCTGCAATATCATCGGCCATGGCTGGAAACACTAATGTGCCCCCACCCCACCAATCGCCCCCCCAGCCCTCCGATCTGTCCGGTACACTGCTCCGGCTCCCCTCCGTCCTGTGCTCCGCTCCCCCGTGCTCTTGTCCGCTCACCCCCGTGCTCCAATCACCCCCCCGTGCTCCAATCACCCCCCCTGCACTCCGATCCACCCCCGCGCTCCGTTCCACCCCCCGTGCTCCGTTCCACCCCCCGTGCTCCGTTCCACACCCCCGAGCTCCGTTCCACTCCTCCTGCGCTCCGATCCACCCCCCATGCTCCGATCCCCCCCCCCGTGCTCCCCCCCACCCCATCATACTTACCGATCCTGCCGGGGGTCCGTCTGTCTTCTCCCTGGGCGCCGCCATCTTCCAAAATGGCGGGCGCATGCGCAGTGCGCCCGCCGAATCTGCCGGTCGGCAGATTCGTTCCAAAGTGCATTTTGATCACTGAGATAGATTATATCTCAGTGATCAAAATAAAAAAAATAATAAATGACCCCCCCCCCCCTTTGTCACCCCCATAGGTAGGGACAATAAAAAAATAAAGAATTTTTTTTCCACTAATGTTAGAATAGGGTTAGGGTTAGGGCTAGGGGTAGGGTTAGGGGTAGGGTTAGGGCTAGGGTTAGGGCTAGGGGTAGGGTTAGGGCTAGGGTTACGGTTAGGGCTAGGGTTAGGGTTAGGGCTAGGGTTAGGGGTAGGGTTAGGGGTAGGGGTAGGGTTAGGGCTAGGGTTAGGGTTAGGGGTAGGGTTAGGATTAGGGCTAGGGTTAGGGCTAGGGTTAGGGGTAGGGTTTGGGGTAGGGTTAGGGGTAGGGGTAGGGTTTCGGTATGTGCACACGTATTCTGGTCTTCTGGATTTTTCCGCTGCGGATTTGATAAATCCGCAGTGCTAAACCGCTGCGGATTTATGGCGGATTTACCGCGTTTTTTCTGCGCATTTCACTGCGGTTTTACAACTGCGATTTTCTATTTGAGCAGTTGTAAAACCGCTGCGGAATCCGCACAAAGAAGTGACATGCTGCGGAATGTAAACCGTTGCATTTCCGTGCAGTTTTTCCGCAGCATGTGTACAGCGATTTTTGTTTCCCATAGGTTTACATTGAACTGTAAACTCATGGGAAACTGCTGTGGATCGGCCGCTGCGGATTCGCAGCAGTGTTCCAACAGGTTTACAGTACCATGTAAACCTATGGAAAACCAAATCCGCTGTGCCCATGGTGCGGAAAATACCGCGCGGAAACGCTGCGTTGTATTTTCCGCAGCATGTCAATTCTTTGTGCGGATTCCGCAGCGTTTTACACCTGTTCCTCAATAGGAATCCGCAGGTGAAATCCGCACAAAAAACACTGGAAATCCGCGGAAAATCCGCAGGTAAAACGCAGTGCCTTTTACCCGCGGATTTTTCAAAAATGATGCTGAAAAATCTCACACGAATCCGCAACGTGGGCACATAGCCTTAGGGTTAGGGTTGGAATTAGGGTTGTGGTTAGGGTTGTGATTAGGGTTATGGCTACAGTTGGGATTAGGGTTAGGGGTGTGGGGGGGTTAGTGTTGGAGGTAGAATTGAGGGGTTTCCACTGTTTAGGCACATCAGGGGTCTCCAAACGCAACATGGCGCCACCATTGATTCCAGCCAATCTCGTATTCAAAAAGTCAAATGGTGCTCCCTCACTTCCGAGCCCCGACGTGTGCCCAAACAGTGGTTTACCCCCACATATGGGGTACCAGCATACTCAGGATAAACTGCGCAACAATTACTGGGGTCCAATTTCTCCTGTTACCCTTGTGAAAATAAAAAAATGCTTGCTAAAACATCATTTTTGAGGAAAGAAAAATTATTTTTTATTTTCACGGCTCTGCGTTGTAAACGTCTGTGAAGCACTTGGGGGATCAAAGTGCTCACCACATATCTAGATAAGTTCCTTGGGGGCTATAGTTTCTAAAATGGGGTCACTTGTGGGGGGTTTCTACTGTTTAGGCACACCAGGGGCTCTGCAAACGCAACGTGACACCCGCAGACCATTCCATCAAAGTCTGCATTTCAAAAGTCACTACTTCCCTTCTGAGCCCCGACGTGTGCCCAAACAGTGGTTAACCCCCACACATGGGGTATCAGCGTACTCAGGAGAAACTGGACAACAACTTTTGGTTTCCAATTTCTCCTGTAACCCTTGGGAAAATAAAAAATTCTGGGCTAAATAATTATTTTTGAGGAAAGAAAACGTATTTATTATTTTCACGGCTCTGCATTATAAACTTCTGTGAAGCACTTGGGGGTTCAAAGTGCTCACCACACATCTAGATAAGTTCCTTTCGGGGTCTAGTTTCCAAAATGGGGTCACTTGTGGGGGGTTTCTACTGTTTAGCCACATCAGGGGCTCTGCAAACGCAACGTGACGCCCGCAGAGCATTCCATCAAAGTCTGCATTTCAAAACGTCACTACTTCAATTCCGAGCCCCGGCATGTGCCCAAACAGTAGTTTACCCCCACATATGGGGTATCACCGTACTCAGGAGAAACTGGACAACAAATATTGGGGTCAAATTTCTCCTGTTACCCTTGGGAAAATTAAAAAATTCTGGGCTAAATAATTATTTTTGAGGAAAGAAAACGTATTTATTATTTTCACGGCTCTGCATTATAAACTTCTGTGAAGCACTTGGGGGTTCAAAGTGCTCACCACACATCTAGATAAGTTCCTTTCGGGGTCTAGTTTCCAAAATGGGGTCACTTATGGGGGGTTTCTACTGTTAAGCCACATCAGGGGCTCTGCAAACGCAACGTGACACCCGCAGACCATTCCATCAAAGTCTGCATTTCAAAAGTCACTACTTCCCTTCTGAGCCCCGACGTGTGCCCAAACAGTGGTTTACCCCCACACATGGGGTATCAGCGTACTCAGGAGAAACTGGACAACAACTTTTGGTTTCCAATTTCTCCTGTAACCCTTGGGAAAATAAAAAATTCTGGGCTAAATAATTATTTTTGAGGAAAGAAAACGTATTTATTATTTTCACGGCTCTGCATTATAAACTTCTGTGAAGCACTTGGGGGTTCAAAGTGCTCACCACACATCTAGATAAGTTCCTTTCGGGGTCTAGTTTCCAAAATGGGGTCACTTGTGGGGGGTTTCTACTGTTTAGCCACATCAGGGGCTCTGCAAACGCAACGTGACGCCCGCAGAGCATTCCATCAAAGTCTGCATTTCAAAACGTCACTACTTCAATTCCGAGCCCCGGCATGTGCCCAAACAGTAGTTTACCCCCACATATGGGGTATCACCGTACTCAGGAGAAACTGGACAACAAATATTGGGGTCAAATTTCTCCTGTTACCCTTGGGAAAATTAAAATATTCTGGGCTAAATAATTATTTTTGAGGAAAGAAAACGTATTTATTATTTTCACGGCTCTGCATTATAAACTTCTGTGAAGCACTTCGGGGTTCAAAGTGCTCACCACACATCTAGATAAGTTCCTTTCGGGGTCTAGTTTCCAAACTGGGGTCACTTATGGGGGGTTTCTACTGTTAAGCCACATCAGGGGCTCTGCAAACGCAACGTGACACCCGCAGACCATTCCATCAAAGTCTGCATTTCAAAAGTCACTACTTCCCTTCTGAGCCCCGACGTGTGCCCAAACAGTGGTTTACCCCCACACATGGGGTATCAGCGTACTCAGGAGAAACTGGACAACAACTTTTGGTTTCCAATTTCTCCTGTAACCCTTGGGAAAATAAAAAATTCTGGGCTAAATAATTATTTTTGAGGAAAGAAAACGTATTTATTATTTTCACGGCTCTGCATTATAAACTTCTGTGAAGCACTTGGGGGTTCAAAGTGCTCACCACACATCTAGATAAGTTCCTTTCGGGGTCTAGTTTCCAAAATGGGGTCACTTGTGGGGGGTTTCTACTGTTTAGCCACATCAGGGGCTCTGCAAACGCAACGTGACGCCCGCAGAGCATTCCATCAAAGTCTGCATTTCAAAACGTCACTACTTCAATTCCGAGCCCCGGCATGTGCCCAAACAGTAGTTTACCCCCACATATGGGGTATCACCGTACTCAGGAGAAACTGGACAACAAATATTGGGGTCAAATTTCTCCTGTTACCCTTGGGAAAATTAAAATATTCTGGGCTAAATAATTATTTTTGAGGAAAGAAAACGTATTTATTATTTTCACGGCTCTGCATTATAAACTTCTGTGAAGCACTTCGGGGTTCAAAGTGCTCACCACACATCTAGATAAGTTCCTTTCGGGGTCTAGTTTCCAAACTGGGGTCACTTATGGGGGGTTTCTACTGTTAAGCCACATCAGGGGCTCTGCAAACGCAACGTGACACCCGCAGACCATTCCATCAAAGTCTGCATTTCAAAAGTCACTACTTCCCTTCTGAGCCCCGACGTGTGCCCAAACAGTGGTTTACCCCCACACATGGGGTATCAGCGTACTCAGGAGAAACTGGACAACAACTTTTGGTTTCCAATTTCTCCTGTAACCCTTGGGAAAATAAAAAATTCTGGGCTAAATAATTATTTTTGAGGAAAGAAAACGTATTTATTATTTTCACGGCTCTGCATTATAAACTTCTGTGAAGCACTTGGGGGTTCAAAGTGCTCACCACACATCTAGATAAGTTCCTTTCGGGGTCTAGTTTCCAAAATGGGGTCACTTGTGGGGGGTTTCTACTGTTTAGCCACATCAGGGGCTCTGCAAACGCAACGTGACGCCCGCAGAGCATTCCATCAAAGTCTGCATTTCAAAACGTCACTACTTCAATTCCGAGCCCCGGCATGTGCCCAAACAGTAGTTTACCCCCACATATGGGGTATCACCGTACTCAGGAGAAACTGGACAACAAATATTGGGGTCAAATTTCTCCTGTTACCCTTGGGAAAATTAAAATATTCTGGGCTAAATAATTATTTTTGAGGAAAGAAAACGTATTTATTATTTTCACGGCTCTGCATTATAAACTTCTGTGAAGCACTTCGGGGTTCAAAGTGCTCACCACACATCTAGATAAGTTCCTTTCGGGGTCTAGTTTCCAAACTGGGGTCACTTATGGGGGGTTTCTACTGTTAAGCCACATCAGGGGCTCTGCAAACGCAATGTGACGCCCACAGAGCATTCCATCAAAATCTGCATTTCAAAACGTCACTACTTCACTTCCGAGCCCCGGCATGTGCCCAAACAGTGGTTTACCCCCACATATGGGGTATCAGCATACTCAGGAGAAACTGGACAACAACTTTTGGGGTCAAATTTCTCCTGTTACCCTTAGGAAAATAAAAAATTGCAGGCTAAAAGATCATTTTTGAGAAAATATTTTTTTATTTTTTATTTTCATGGCTCTGCGTTATAAACTTCTGTGAAGCACTTGGGGGTTCAAAGTCCTCACCACACATCTAGATTAGTTCCTTTGGGGGTCTAGTTTCCAAAATGGGGTAATTTCTGGGGGATCTCCAATGTTTAGGCACACAGGGGCTCTCCAAACGTGACATGGTGTCCGCTAATGATTGGAGCTAATTTTCCATTTAAAAAACCAAATGGCGTGCCTTCCCTTCCGAGCCCTGCCGTGCGCCCAAACAGTGGTTTACCCCCACATATGGGGTATCAGCATACTCAGGACAAACTGGACAACAACATTTGGGGTCCAATTTCTCCTATTACCCTTGGCAAAATAGGAAATTCGAGGCTAAAAAATCATTTTTGAGGAAAATTATTTTTTATTTTCATGGCTCTGCGTTATAAACTTCTGTGAAGCACCTGGGGGTTTAAAGTGCTCAATATGCATCTAGATAAGTTCCTTGGGGGGTCTAGTTTCCAAAAATGGGGTCAATTGTGGGGGAGCTCCATTGTTTAGGCACACAGGGGCTCTCCAAACGCGACATGGTGTCCGCTAACAATTGGAGCTAATTTTTCATTCAAAAAGTCAAATGGCGCTCCTTCCCTTCCGAGCCTTACCATGTGCCCAAACAGTGGTTTACCCCCACATGTGAGATATTGGTGTACTCAGGAGAAATTGCCCAACAAATTTTAGGATCCATTTTATCCTGTTGCCCATGTGAAAATGAAAAAATTGAGGCTAAAAGAATTTTTTTGTGAAAAAAAAGTACTTTTTCATTTTTACGGATCAATTTGTGAAGCACCTGGGGGTTCAAAGTGCTCACTATGCATCTAGATAAGTTCCTTGGGGTGTCCAGTTTCCAAAATGGGGTCACTTATGGGGGAGCTCCAATTTTTAGGCACACGGGGGCTCTCCAAATGTGACATGGTGTCCGCTAAAGAGTGGAGCCAATTTTTCATTCAAAAAGTCAAATGGCGCTCCTTCCCTTCCAAGCCCTGCCGTGCGCCCAAACAGTGGTTTACCCCCACATATGAGGTATCAGCGTACTCAGGACAAATTGGACAACAATTTTAGTGGTTCAGTTTCTCCTTTTACCATTGGGAAAATAAAAAAAATTGTTGCTAAAAGATATTTTTTGTGACTAAAAAGTTAAATGTTCATTTTTTCCTTCCATGTTGCTTCTGCTGCTGTGAAGCACCTGAAGGGTTAATAAACTTCTTGAATGTGGTTTTGAGTACCTTGAGGGGTGCAGCTTTTAGAATGGTGTCACTTTTGGGTATTTTCAGCCATATAGACCCCTCAAACTGACTTCAAATGGGAGGTGGTCCCTAAAAAAAAATGGTTTTGTAAATTTCGTTGTAAAAATGAGAAATCGCTGGTCAAATTTTAACCCTTATAACTTCCTAGCAAAAAAAAATTTTGTTTCCAAAATTGTGCTGATGTAAAGTAGACATGTGGAAAACGTTATTTATTAACTATTTTGTGTCACATAACTCTCTAGTTTAACAGAATAAAAATTCAAAATGTGAAAATTGCGAAATTTTCAAAATTTTTGCCAAATTTCCATTTTTATCACAAATAAACGCAGAATTTATTGACCTAAATTTACCACTAACATGAAGCCCAATATGTCACGAAAAAACAATCTCAGAACCGCTAGGATCCGTTGAAGCGTTCCTGAGTTATTACCTCATAAAGGGACACTGGTCAGAATTGCAAAAAACGGCAAGGTCTTTAACCCCTTACCGGCATCGGACGTACTATACCGTCCGATGCCGGCTCCCCTGCTTTGATGCAGGGCTCCGCGGTGAGCCCGCACCAAAGCCGGGACATGTCAGCTGTTTTGAACAGCTGACATGTGCCCGTAATAGGCGCGGGCAGAATCGCGATCTGCCCGCACCTATTAACTAGTTAAATGCCGCTCTCAAACGCAGACAGCGGCATTTAACTACCGCTTCCGGCCGGGCGGCCGGAAATGACGTCATCGCCGACCCCCGTCACATGATCGGGGGTCGGCGATGCTTGTATATTGTAACCATAGAGGTCCTTGAGACCTCTATGGTTACTGATTGCCCGTCGCTGTGAGCGCCACCCTGTGGTCGGCGCTCACAGCACACGTGCAATTCTGCTACATAGCAGCGATCAGCAGATCGCTGCTATGTAGCAGAGCCGATCGTGCTATGCCTGCTTCTAGCCTCTCATGGAGGCTATTGAAGCATGGCAAAAGTAAAAAAAAAAAGTTTAAAAAAATGTGATAAAAATAAAAAAAACATAAAAAGTTTAAATCACCCCCCTTTCGCCCCAATCAAAATAAATCAATAAAAAAAATATCAAATCTACGCATATTTGGTATCGCCACGCTCAGAATCGCCCGATCTATCAATTAAAAAAAAGTATTAACCTGATCGCTAAACAGCGTAGCGGGAAAAAAATTCGAAACGCCAGAATTACGTTTTTTTGGTTGCAGCGACATTGCATTAAAATGCAATAACGGGCGATCAAAAGAACGTATCTGCACCGAAATGCTATCATTAAAAACGTCATCTCGGCACGCAAAAAATAAGCCCTCAACCGACCCCAGATGATGAAAAATGGAGACGCTACGAGTATCGGAAAATGGCGCAATTTTTTTTTTTTTTTTTTTTTTTTAGCAAAGTTTGGAATTTTTTTTCACCACTTAGATAAAAAATAACCTAGTCATGTTTGGTGTCTATGAACTCGTAATGACCTGGAGAATCATAATGGCAGGTCATTTTTAGCATTTAGTGAACCTAGCAAAAAAGCCAAACAAAAAACCAATGTGGGATTGCACTTTTTTTGCAATTTCACCGCACTTGGAATTTTTTTCCCGTTTTCTAGTACACGACATGCTAAAACCAATGATGTCGTTCAAAAGTACAACTCGTCCCGCAAAAAATAAGCCCTCACATGGCCAAATTGACGGAAAAATAAAAAAGTTATGGCTCTGGGAAGGAGGGGAGCGAAAAACGAACACGGAAAAACGAAAAATCCCCCGGTCATGAAGGGGTTAAGGTCAAAAATAGGCTGGGTCATGAAGGGGTTAAAGATTCAGAGATGATCTGCAAAAAGGAGTAGACCAAAATTCCTCATGACGTGCACAAACCTCATCATCAACTGCAAAAAACGTCTGCTGTGCTTGCCAACAAGGGTTTTACCACCAAATATTAATTCTTGTTTGCCAGAGGGATCAAATACTTAGTTCTCACAGCAAAATGCAAATAAATGTATATAATTTATACAATGTGATTTTCTGGATTTTATTTTTGATATTCTATCTCACAATGTTAAAATTAACCTACCCTTAAAATTATAGACTGTTCATGTCTTTGTCAGTGGGCAAACTTACAAAATCAGCAAGGGATCAAATACCTATTTCCCCCACGGTATATATGTGTGATTATGTTCTTGTGATTTCAATAAATTTATATATTTTTATATGTACCATTATTTTCTCTGCGCATTTACTCTACAGTCTCAGTTTATACTTGAATACTGTGCTATATAGATATACATGTAAACCTTTTGACTACGACTTTCCTAAAAAAATAATATACTACACCATATATTTATTTTTGTGGAACACTTCTAGTGTGGGAAGTGACTCAGTGGTTAGCACTGTTTTGCAACACTGGGGTCCTGGGTTCAAATCCCATGAAGCACAACAGCTGCAAGGAGTTTGTGTGTCCTCCCTGTGTTTGTGTAAGTTTCCTCTGTGTTTCTTTGATTTCTCCCACATTCCAAAGACATACTGATAGGGAATATAGATTGTGAGCCCTATTGGGGACAGTGCTGTTGATGTCTATAAAGCGCTGTGGAATAAATGGCGATGTAAAATAAAAATAAATAGAACACAAGGTAAACTAATGCCTAATAGGGCATTATTGGAGCTTGAGTCTATCAAAGTCTATGAACACCTATGGTGTATTCATGTGGAGTGTTTTCTTGCATGTACACAACAATGCAGTGTGCATTGTATATGACTGAAAAGAACTAAGCATGACATTGAGGTATATTAACTATTGGTTTACAAATACACTTGTTTTCCATTGAAGCTTTTCTACTTTTACTTGGTTACTTTGGTGAGTAAGCAAGATGACAATCTATCATGAGGCATACACCTGGTTTATTTTTTTGCATTTGTAGATTAAAACATGAAAAATTAAAGTTTAAAAATTGTTAGCTCAATAGTCGACGCGTTTCGAGCTACACTAGCTCTTAATCATGACCAGAATGGTGGGCACCGCCTAAAGTATAGTTTGGAGTGCCAGTAAAGCATACACAATATGTAAGTCAAATAATAAGGTGCATTCAAAAACACAATTACACAGCCAATAAATTTGAATTACAAAACAGAAGATAAAGTAGAACAAAAACATTGAAAGATATTCAACAGTGCATACAGCTGCTGTACATGTCCCAAAGTCCAACATAATGTCCAACAAGGTCAACCACATCTTCTAAACAATAAATTTGGATGCCAGGAAAGCCAATAATAAATGGTTAATATGAATACAAAATACATGTATAAATAATACTATGTTAACCTACAAATAGTGTACAATTCACATACCATATGAGATTGTAATGTAAACCTGACCTGAAAGGGGTCAGTAATTCAATAGATAATAGTAGAAAACAATTCTGAACAAAGTAGACTAAATAAATAAATGAACGAGGCGTTCCTGACGAAGCCGCTGCATGTGGCTACATGATCATATTACAATAATATTACCTTGTTCATTGTATTGAATCCAGTTGCGTGTAGCCGCATACATTGTCTGGTGTTTTTAAATGTTTTTATCCACGGTGATTTATTTATTTTCTGATTTATAATAAAGTTCTATATTTTTGGATGTGCAGCTTTGTTATGTTTTCATATACCTTCTTGTTTTTTTTCCCTCACTTTTGTATCCAGTCACTGAGCTCAGCAGTTTATTCCATCTACCTCAGTATAGCTGTGGACCCTGTTTCTGTTGTTATTTTGTCCTCTTTTTTACATTATTTGGGGTTCATTTTCCTAAAACCCCTTTAAGATTTATGCTGCAGATTGGCATCCAGATTGAAATTGACCATTCTGCCAATAGGAGGCCGAGAAGTGTATTTTGACATTAAATGTTTGTTGCTTCATTAACCTTAGTTTCTCTAGTCACCTTCCACGATGGCATATGGAGGTTGTCTCTTTGCCCTAATGGGGAACAGGAAACACAGAGAGGTTAAAAGGACCTCCCACCTCCCACTTGCCAGTGTCTTTCCTGTTCCCCATGGGACAGGGAGAGGTTCCATGTGCTGTAGTGGCCGGCGACTGCATTACCTCGTAACAGGCTTTGCCTGTGTAGCCGGGCAGCTGATAGTCGCTCCTCGCCTCTTCCGGTGCTGCTCCCGTTGTCCCGTGTGTGGGTACCTTGGGGCATCTCCTGGCCTTACTGTGCCCCCAAGAGAGCAAAGCTGGCCAGGGATCAACAGCCGTAGTCCTCCCTGAGTTCTCCGGCTTCTTCCCCTCCATGCTCAGCTCGGCGTTCCAGAAGTGACGTCAGCGGGTGCTGGCGCGTCACTTCTGGTTCTCACGTTCCTGCTGGAGTGCATCGACTTCCAGGTTTCGCCAGCCGGCGTGTCAGGCCTGCATAGCAGCGTCGCTGACACATGGACCCAGAAGGAAGGAGGGGAATATACCACGCTGGAGGCAGGTGCTGGTGATGGACCACTATAAAAACCAAGCAGAAGTCACCACTGAGGTAAGACTGAAGCTCCCTCAGTATGGATGGCACTTCATGCCCTGCATCTGCAGAGCCCGGCGCTGCCCCTGCTACAGTGAGTGTATGCAGGGATTGGGTCCGGGAGGTAGTGATAATTAGGGGGATCCTCTGTCCTCACTCCTCTCTCCCTTTCATTTTAGGGAGAAAAGTCTGCCCCCAAAGCCGCCTATAGGAAGAAGTGCCCAGTCTGTAATACCAAATTCCCTCCTCTATGGGATAAAAAACTCTGCAAGCCATGCACTGACAGGATAGTGAAAGCCGAGCAACCATCTCTATTAGATGAAATACGCTCTCTCGTGAAACAGGAAGTGCAATCTTCTTTGGCAGCTTTTCCTCCTCCCCCACCTCCGCCACCACATTCTCCAGCGAAAAGAGGAAAATGCAGATCGTGGACTCTGACTCTGAATCAGACCTGTCTCATACCTCGTCCGTTTGATGGGAGGATCCGGTTTCACCCAAGACTGAGGCCAGAAAATACTTCTCAGAATATATTGGGGATCTAGTGTTTGCTGTTCGTAACACCATGGGACTGGGGGCGGAATCTGAACCCCTGTCCGTCCAGGATCAAATGTTTGGTGGGCTTAGATCGGAGAAAAGGTTGGGGTTCCCGGTACACGCTAACATCCTTAGTATGATAGATCAGGAATGGGAACTACCAGATAAACGCCTCAGCACCCCTCGGAAATGAAACATAGATTTCCTCTGGAGGGTGAATTCGTTAAGTGGGACACTCCAGGGTTGATGTTCAGGTGGCTAGAGTTGCCAAAAGAACCGTGCTCCCCTTTGAGGATTCTTCACAATTGAAGGATCTCATGGACAGGAAAATTGAAAGTCTCCTAAAAAGTCATGGGAAACTTCTACATTTGTCTTGAAGGCTAACATCGCCTCCATTTGTTTAGCTAGGGCCCTCTCCCGCTGGCTAGAAAAATTGGAAACCCATATCTCTCAGGGTACCTCAAGAGGTGAGATGTTGGACTCGCTGCCTATTCTTCATAAGCCTACTGGATTCCTGGCGGACGCTTCTCTGGAATCTTTTAGAGTTGCCGCCAGGTCTATTGCTTTCCAACTCTGCCAGAAGAGCTCTCTGGCTCAAAGTGTGGAGCGGTGATATTACTTCTTAAGCCAAGCTGTGTGCCATACCCTTTAAAGGAGAATATGTCTTTGGTCCAACCCTAGATGATATTCTAGACAAAGCTACTGACAAGAAAAAAGCACTCCCGGAGCAAAAACCTCCTAGGAAATGTTTTTTCCATGCCTTACAGTCTCAGCCTTCTCAAGCGAGAGGTAAGGGCAAGACTGGGAGATGGAGCTATGCAAAGGGTAGAGGAAAAAATATTTTTGTCCCACAGCAGCAGCAGCAGTAATCCCAACAAGACAAACAATGACTCTTGACCCGGTGGGGGGAAGACTCTCAAGATATGCCGGTCAGTGGGAAAACATCGCCAGTTCTCACTGGGTCCTCAATGTTATCAAAGAGGGCCTATTGATAGAGTTAATCTCTCCCCCCTCAGGGTCTAAAGATCACTTTCCTTCCAACTCCAAAAGATCACAACTTATTGTTATTAGGTCTCAGGGATCTTGTAAAATCAGACGTGATCTCCCCAGTTCCACAATCGGAATGGGGCTAGGACATTATTCCCGATTATTTCTGATACCCAAACCATCAGGCGACGTTCATATCATTATAAATCTAAAGGCTCTGAACCAACATGTGAAATAACGCAAGTTCAAGAAGGAGTCCATAAGATCAGCCATTCCTCTGATAGGGCATCACTCCTTTATGGCAAAAATCGACTTAAAAGATGCGTATTTCCATATTCCAATCCACCTGAGACAGAGAAAATATCTGCAGCATGTTATGCCATTAAAGGGATAGTGAGGTTAAAACCGAGAGTCTTCTCCAAAGTAATGGCACAGGTAGAGACAAGGTGTCTGTATAGTGCCCTATCTGGACGACCTCCTGATAGTAGCTACCACCGAGATGATCCTGAAATCCCACGTGTAAACCACTTTAGAGATATTGAATCTAAAAAAATTTCAGCTTCAACCCTCCAAAACCAGAAAATTTTGGGGAGTACTCCTGGATTCTGCAAGACAGATGTCCTTTCTTCCAGACGACCACAGGCTACCATTAGTAGCAAAGGTCAAAAAATTTAGAGAGATGAGATCTCCTACACTCCGAGAGACAATGACGCTCTTAGGCTCCATGACAGCCTGTATACAGTCAATGGCCTGGGCACAAGCCCACTCAAGAATCCTTCAAGCTCACATTCTAGACAATTGGGACGGTCGTCCTGGTACCTTGAGCAAAAGGATTCACACACCAGGTCGAGTGAAAGTCTCACTGACATGGTGGATGAATTCTAAAAACCTCCTCAAAGGTGTAAGCTGGATTCAGGTTCCGCTAACCACGATCACGTCAGATGCCAGCAAAAGGATTCACACACCAGGTCGAGTGAAAGTCTCACTGACATGGTGGATGAATTCTAAAAACCTCCTCAAAGGTGTAAGCTGGATTCAGGTTCCGCTAACCACGATCACGTCAGATGCCAGCAGGAGGGGCTGGGGAGCCATGATAAACCATGTTCCTTTCCAAGGTCTTTGGGACCAGTCGATCAGAGGGAAATCATCAAATTTCAGAGAACTCAAAGCCATGGAAGAAGCTCTGTTGGCAGCACGTCATCAGATTTCTGGACAACACATCCAGATACAGTATATTTGGACATCATGACGATGGTGGCTCATATCAAACACCAAGGTAGTACAAGATTCAACAGCCTAAAGAAGATTTCAGCTCGAATATTCTGTTGGGCCGAAAAACACCTACTGTCCCTGACGGCAGTTCACTTGAAAGGTTCTGCCAATGTTCAGGCAGATTATCTAAGTCGCCAGGACATTCACCCGGGCGAATGGAGCCTGGACTATCAGACCTTCAAGATGTTGGTACACAGGTAGAGTCTTCCAGAAGTCGACCTTTTTGCCTCTCCCCAAAACGCGAAAGTTGAAACCATCTTCTCCTTGAGCACAAGAGACAATCACACAGGTGTGGATGCCTTAGTCCAGAGTTGGGATTTTCATCTAGCTTATGCGTTTCCACCAATCCCAATTCTTGCAAAGGTTCTACGGAAGATTTGAGTAGACTGGACCCCGACTATATTGATAGCCTCCTTATGGCCCAAAAGAAGTTGTTTCAATCTGATCATCCAGCTACAGGTGTACGGGCCAGTACTGTTACCAGTAAAAGATGACCTCCTCTCTCAGGGACCTATTCTCCACTCAGGCCCTCAGAGATGGAATCTAGCGGCGTGGTTACTGAAGCCCAGGTGCTGAAAGCAAAAGGGTTATCAAACCCAGTCATAGCTACCCTGCAAACATCCAGGAAACCAGTAACAAATGCCATCTACAATAAGGTCTGGAAAAAGTTCTCATCCTTTTGTCTACCCAACCTTCCAGACCCACTCAAACCAAATATATCTCGAATTCTAGATTTCTTACAAAAAGGCTTAGAGATCGGTCTGAGACCTAGTACTCTGAAGGTCCAGGTCTCTGCACTCAGTGCTCTTTTTGACCAAGATCTAGCAGGTCATCGCTGGATCAAAAGATTTATGATCTCAGCCATCAGAATGAATCCTAAAAACAGATTATAGTTCCTCCATGGGATCTCAACGTGGTACTCCAGGGGTTTACAGGTCCACCCTTTGAACCCTTGTCTTCCTTTTCTCCCCAAAACCTTGCATATAAAATGGTCTTTTTGGTAGCCATAACTACAGCTAGGAGAGTGGGTGAATTACAAGCCTTATCAATAAGAGAGCCTTATCTATTTATTAGGGATGATTCAATAGTGCTTCGTCTTGATCCATCATTTCTTCCGAAAGTAGTCTCTGAATTCCACCGTTCCCAATAGATCATTCTACCATCATTTTGCTACGAACCTGCAAATTCGAAAGAGAGGAAATTCAACACTCTCGATGTGCGGCGCATTGTCCTACACTACCTAGACCAAACCTGCTCTTATAGAATTGATCATAACCTTTTTGTCCACCTCTCAGGAGCAAATAAGGGGAAAAATGTGGCTAAGATTACCATCTCTAACTGGATTAAAAAAGCTATAACTCAAGCATATCTTGCTCAGAATAAGTTAAGGTACCATCACACATAACGATTTTGTTAACGATATCGTTGCTTTTTGTGACGTAGCAACGATATCGTTAACAAAATCGTTATGCGTGACAGCGACCAACGATCAGGCCCCTGCTGGGTGATCGTTGGTCGCTGCGAATGATCAGGACCTTTATTTGGTCGCTGATCACCCGCTGTCATCGCTGGATCGGCGTGTGTGACGCCGATCCAGCTATGTGTTCACTGGTAACCAGGGTAAATATCGGGTTACTAAGCGAAGGGCGGCGCTTAGTAACCCGATGTTTACCCTGGTTACCATTGTAAATGTAAACAAAAAAAACACTACATACTTACATTCTAGTGTCTGTCGCGTCCCCAGGCGTCAGCTTCCCTGCACTGTGTCAGCGCCAGCCAGCCGTAAAGCAGAGCACAGCGGTGACATCACCGCTCTACTTTACGGCCGGCGCTTACACAGTGCAGGGAAGCTGACGCCGGGGGACACGACAGACACCGGAATTTAAGTATGTAGTGTTTTTTTTTTTTACATTTACAATGGTAACCAGGGTAAACATCGGGTTACTAAGCGCAGCCCTGCGCTTAGTAACCCGATGTTTACCCTGGTTACCTGGGGACTTCGGCATCGTTGGTCGCTGGAGAGCTGTCTGTGTGACAGCTCCCCAGCGACCACACAACGACTTACCAACGATCACGGCCAGGCCGTATCGCTGGTCGTGATCGTTGGTAAATCGTTTAGTGTAACGGTACCTTTACCCCCAGTGGGGATCAAGGCTGACTCAACCAGATCCACATCAGTTTCCTGGGCAGAAAAAGCAGGCGCATCTCCAGAGCAGATCTGCAGGGCAGCAACATGGTCCTCACTTCATACTTTTTCCACACATTATAGATTGGATGCATTATCCAATAGGGACTTAATCTTCAGCCGTAAAGATTTCCAGGCCATTGTCCCTCCCTAGTGCCAAATTAGTTGGTATTCCTCCATATGCCATCGTGGAAGGTGACTAGAGAAAATAGAATTAGACTTACCGGTAATTCGGTTTCTAGGAACCTTCCACGACGGCGCTAATTCCTCCCCCCCCCTTTATTCCTCGATTAAATCTGGGATTCAGAAGGTAAACCGGTGCTATGGTCTCAGTTGTAAGTCACTGGCAAGTGAGAGGTCCTTTTCACCTCTCTGTGTTTCCTGTTCCCTATTAGGGCAAAGAGACAACCTCTATATGCCGTCGTGGAAGGTTCCTAGTAACCGAATTAACGGTAAATCTAATTCTATTTTTGTATTGCTGTTTCTAAGCCAAAGGATAAAGAAGAAAAAAATGTATCATTGCTTTATCACTTCTGTTCTTCTGATGGAATTTAGCAGAAACTTCTAAAACGGAATATGTCAGTATGCTAAACACTCCTATGTGGTCTATGTGGGCATGTAGGTCATAGGAAATTGTATAAAGTGATGCCATTATATCTGCGATCTGATGTCTTATTCTAGAAAAATCAACTTTTTTATATGTAAATAAGCTATTCAGGACTATGGGGCAGTCACAGATCTGCATGAGAATCTGTGTCCAGATATTATTTTTTTTTAAAGTAGGCATCACCTGTGTGTTGTAATGGCTGCTCCCTGATCTCACTGCAGAGCTGTGTGTGATTATATCTAACACAGCTGCGTGTTCCTCTCAGCTTCAGCTTCCATCTCACAGGCACACAGGGTTGTAATATAGCAGAGCTGTGTGACCTGCAGCAAATGTATTTGTATAGAGATGAAGTTCAGTTCTACTGTACTGTGTTAGTTACATGTCTCACACTTATAATGTCACCTTTTATTAAAAATATGCTCTGTAGGTATATTCTCATGCAGATCAGAGTCAGTCCATTAGATCTTAACAGCTCGTTTACATTTAAGAAAAATGTGGATATCTCTGGAATAAGACATCGGATCACAGATATCAAGGTATCTGGGCGTCCTATGGCTGCATATCCATATAGACAGCCTCTCTATTATTATTATTATTATTATTATTATTATATATGCTTTCTCCGTATAAGGATTTTGCCTTTTAACATATGCACAGCATAACTAATGTAGAGCCACCAATATTTCTCTGTGGACTGCATATTAGGAACAATATGTGTGGAGGGTGGACCATGGAGAGTAGTCTGTATAACAGAGGGGGTTATGGTTAGCTGACTGCTGCAGGAAGATGGGCAGTTTTTGGGAGAAAGAAGGAGCTTGGAAAGTAATCTATATGAGAGAGGGGCATGGGGGAACAATGTTTGTGACAAAGTTTGGGCTACGGGGAGATGTTTATGTGAAAAAGAGGGGGAATGGAGAGCAATCTGAATGAGAAAGACAAAATGCAAAATGTCATATAAATAAATAATAACGTATAGGTGAGGAATTAGGGCATAAATAGTAGTCTGTATTACAAAGGGGGAATTATAAGTCTTCTTGCTACAGAGGCAATGCTGGATTTTGGAAGGGTGAGTATTCCACTGAGCATTATAACCCCTCAGTTAAAAATATGGGGTTGTTGGGGATTTAACATCATGCCAATCAACTGTATCATATCTGAGATTATAATCCTCCTTCAAAATCAGCTGCTAAAACATGACTCCTTGCTCAGCAGGTGATCCAGCCTCAAACACCTCCAGCAATTTAGGTTGTACCGAGGATCTCATGACAGGATGACCCCCTGTAATCCACACTGTGTAACTGCTTCATTCTAATTTCCCAGTCAGAATTTCCTAAGGAGATTATGGAGAAATCATACATCCTAGCTGTATACCGATTTTTGAGATCTCTGGAACGGCCGAATGCCTGCCATGGTCTCGATCCATTCTAGCACCCCAAGGTCTAAAATCACTAAATTACTTTAATGATATTTGTGATATTTATTTGAACTGATTTAGAAGAAACAGCACCCAGGTCTCTATCTTCCTTTCTAACCAGCCACAAAGGAGAACATTAATCATCATACTGACTGGTCTACTTGTTCTGTATTGAAGAGACCTAGTGATATATAGGTGAATGTTATGGGCAAGTCGAGGCTTGTGGACGACACATTGCCCAAGGGGGTGACAACATATTGATAAACATGTATTTCACTATAAATAAATGCAAAATGTGATAATAGTCATTCACATACAGATGTATCAACTGTTATCTAAATTGCTGCAGCATGTTATGCCATTAAAGGGATAGTGAGGTTAAAACCGATAAGTCTGTAGTCATCACAGAGTGACTGCAGACATATGAATCCCCACAATGCACGAACTGTGTGCTGCAGGGATTCGCCGGTTTCAGACCTTGAACCGAAGCATATATATAAGTTATGCATTCCCCCGGCCAGTGGTCGCAGCCTTGCTCTTCATGATCTCGTATGGAGTGAGGCCGCGTCTTCTAGTTGGACATGCCCACTGCCCTAAGGTATGTATAACTCATAAATACAGGTCTGAAACCGGTGAATCTCCGCAGCGCACATAGCTTGCGCTGAAGGATTCATAAGTCTGCAGTCACAGACTGACGGCAGACTTATCGGTCTTGACTAGACAAAGCCTTTAACAAAACATACCGACTCTGTTAGCATAGGATGGCAATTCATTCACTTTTTATTAAAATGTCCACACTACTCCAATAGCAGAAAGCCACACTCGCTGGAAGGTGCTTTCTTCACCTCTAGCTCAATGGTAGTCAGTACTCTTGCTTTGCAGCAGGAAATGTCTTTGTGGGGTTTGTATATTTTTCTCAAATTGGCATAGATTTCTTCAGAATACGCTGATTTTCTTTCACACTGGAAAAAACACACATACTGATTGATTGGTTTCCTATATAATTATCTCTAGATCGTATTTGAAATATGGAAATTACACTGTGAGGGACATTGGTGACAGGGATTGATGTGAGTTATATCTGTACAGTGCTGTGCAAAATGATAAAACACAACACAGAAGATGGCAGCTACCTAATAGCCATATAAAAGGTTTTAGCGTACCATATGCATCTCATAAATCAATACAGTTATATCATTAGTCAGTAATCCCGAATTAGCAAAATATGTTCCTTGAATGTTAAGGGTTTCTTAGCCATGGAATACGCTAAGCTATTAATTTCATATGTAGTATTATAATTTTTTTTTCGTCCTGGTTATTTTCAGAAAGGCTTTTTCTTTGCTAGAGAGGAGATTGATTATATCAGAGCGTGATCATTTCTGTATCACCTTCCTAGACTTGGAGGAGGTGGGGTAGCAAAGAGGACGCAAGCCTCATGGCATCAGTATATACCTGGCTCTCGATTACTATAGTTAATATGAATAGAAATATTGTGATCAGTCTTTCTAATTTGGAATTGACAGAGGATTTTATATATTTACTGTCCAAAGGGGTTACATTTTTGCATGACAGTAATTTGAGGAGGCAAAATTTATTGTGGATCTACGCATCTTGAGTCTTAAGCAAGGTATTTTAAAATAGATCAGAAAATGCTACTTGGCACTAGTTGACAGTCTGTCAGTCAAGGACAGACAAGTCGTTATCGGTTTATGTGACTTTATAAATTAAGGTCCAACAGCAGTTTTAGTGGATGTGGTCTCTGAGACATTGTTTGGAGAAGGGAACCTATTCACTGTGTTTCCTTCTTGTCACTAGGTAGCTTTTTATATATATACTAGATGGTGGCCTGATTCTAACGCATCGGGTATTCTAGAATATGCATGTCCACGTAGTATATTGCCCAGCCACGTAGTATATTGTCCAACCATGTAGTATATTGCCCAGTCACGTAGTATATTGCCCAGTCACACAGTATATTGCCCAGTCACGTAGCATATTGCCCAGTTACGTAGTATATTGCCCAGCCACATAGTATATTGCCCAGCGACGTAGTATTCAGCACAGAGCCACGTAGTATATTGCCCAGTCACATAGTATATTGCCCAGCCATGTAGTATATTGCCTAGTCACGTAGTATATTGCCCAGTCACGTAGTATATTGCCCAGCGACGTAGTATATTGCACAGCCACGTAGTATATTGCACAGCCACATAGTATATTGCCCAGTCACATAGTATATTGCCCAGCCACGTAGAATATTGCCCAGTCATGTAGAATATTGCCCAGTCACTTAGTATATTGCCCAGTCACTTAGTATATTGCCCAGTCATGTAGTATATTGCCCAGCCACGTAGTATATTACCCAGTCACGTAGTATATTGCCCAGTCACGTAGTATATTGCCCAGTCACATAGTATATTGCCCAGTCACGTAGTATATTGCCCAGCCACGTAGTATATTGCACAGCCATGTAGTATATTGCCCAGTCACATAGTATATTGCCCAGTCACGTAGTATATTGCCCAGTCACGTAGTATATTGCCCAGCCACGTAGTATATTGCCCAGTCACGTAGTATATTGCCCAGTCACGTAGTATATTGCCCAGCCACGTAGTATATTGCACAGCCATGTAGTATATTGCCCAGTCACGTAGTATATTGCCCAGTCACATAGTATATTGCCCAGTCATATATGTAAAGCTGCAGTAGCATCGTACGCAGTGAAGAAGCAGTGACCAACAAATTCAAACACAAAAGTCTCTTTTAATGTGTTTCTTCACAGCATTAAAGTCCACTTCACATAAATGCATATACAGTGGGGCAAAAAAGTATTTAGTCAGTCAGCAATAGTGCAAGTTCCACCACTTAAAAAGATGAGAGGCGTCTTTAATTTACATCATAGGTAGACCTCAACTATGGGAGACAAACTGAGAAAAAAAAATTCAGAAAATCACATTGTCTGTTTTTTTAACATTTTATTTGCATATTATGGTGGAAAATAAGTATTTGGTCAGAAACAAAATTTCATCTCAATACTTTGTAATATATCCTTTGTTGGCAATGACAGAGGTCAAACGTTTTCTGTAAGTCTTCACAAGGTTGCCACACACTGTTGTTGGTATGTTGGCCCATTCCTCCATGCAGATCTCCTCTAGAGCAGTGATGTTTTTGGCTTTTTGCTTGGCAACACGGACTTTCAACTCCCTCCAAAGGTTTTCTATAGGGTTGAGATCTGGAGACTGGCTAGGCCAGTCCAGGACCTTGAAATGCTTCTTACGAAGCCACTCCTTCGTTGCCCTGGCGGTGTGCTTTGGATCATTGTCATGTTGAAAGACCCAGCCACGTTTCATCTTCAATGCCCTTGCTGATGGAAGGAGGTTTGCACTCAAAATCTCACAATACATGGCCCCATTCATTCTTTCATGTACCCGGATCAGTCGTCCTGGCCCCTTTGCAGAGAAACAGCCCCAAAGCATGATGTTTCCACCACCATGCTTTACAGTAGGTATGGTGTTTGATGGATGCAACTCAGTGTTCTTTTTCCTCCAAACACGACAAGTTGTGTTTCTACCAAACAGTTCCAGTTTGGTTTCATCAGACCATAGGACATTCTCCCAAAACCCCTCTGGATCATCCAAATGCTCTCTAGCAAACTTCAGACGGGCCCGGACATGTACTAGCTTAAGCAGTGGGACACGTCTGGCACTGCAGGATCTGAGTCCATGGTGGCGTAGTGTGTTACTTATGGTAGGCCTTGTTACATTGGTCCCAGCTCTCTGCAGTTCATTCACTAGGTCCCCCCGCGTGGTTCTGGGATTTTTGCTCACCGTTCTTGTGATCATTCTGACCCCACGGGGTGGGATTTTGCGTGGAGCCCCAGATCGAGGGAGATTATCAGTGGTCTTGTATGTCTTCCATTTTCTAATTATTGCTCCCACTGTTGATTTCTTCACTCCAAGCTGGTTGGCTATTGCAGATTCAGTCTTCCCAGCCTGGTGCAGGGCTACAATTTTGTTTCTGGTGTCCTTTGACAGCTCTTTGGTCTTCACCATAGTGGAGTTTGGAGTCAGACTGTTTGAGGGTGTGCACAGGTGTCTTTTTATACTGATATCAAGTTTAAACAGGTGCCATTACTACAGGTAATGAGTGGAGGAAAGAGGAGACTCTTAAAGAAGAAGTTACAGGTCTGTGAGAGCCAGAAATCTTGATTGTTTGTTTCTGACCAAATACTTATTTTCCACCATAATATGCAAATAAAATGTTAAAAAAACAGACAATGTGATTTTCTGGATTTTTTTTTCTCAGTTTTTCTCCCATAGTTGAGGTCTACCTATGATGTAAATTACAGACGCCTCTCATCTTTTTAAGTGGTGGAACTTGCACTATTGCTGACTGACTAAATACTTTTTTGCCCCACTGTAACTTCAGTGATCAGTTTACACCAGTTCAAAGTAATGCATATCACATGGCTTTAGATTTGCGGTCCCTAAACAGGCCAGACTTCCCTTGTCCAGTTTCTCTGGGTGACCGCACGCCATCTCACAGTCTCTATACGTCTCTGTACACACAGCCTCATATGTTGCAGACACTACACATGCCAGCCCTCCTCTGACTAGTTCTCGTGGGTGTCCTGCATTGCTGTATCACAGTCTCTTTACAGACTCTTTACTCACACAGTATACACAGTTCAGGACATCCTCCGGATAGCAGCCGGGCACCATATCCACCTGTTTGCAATCGTTGCACATGCTAGTCCTCTTTCGGGTACAGGACATCCACCTCCGGGCACAGGACTATCCACATCCGACTCCTACGGGCACAGGATATCCACCTCCGGGCAACAGGACTGTCCACATCCGAGACCAGTACCATGGACGACTTGCATCTCTGTGTACGCTGCGGGTGCCAGGCTATTCAGCTGCCCTGGGTGCTGTCTCTGCTGGCCTCCATGCACTCTGCAGACCAGTACACACCAGACTGACACGGATGTGCACCTCGCACACCTGGCCAGACCTGGCCAGACACCTGACACACCCATACCCCTTACTGCAGGGCTTTTAAACACACACACACAAACCTGTGGCCTTCAGCCACCTGGAAAACCCGGACCGCAGATCCGTGACTCTCATGCACACCTATGGACTTCATCCGTCAGCATGCACATTCTGGGAGAACAAACAGCGCCCCCTAGCTGTATCAGAGGCCACAGCCTCACACATAGTATATTGCCCAGTCACGTAGTATATTGCCCAGCGACATAGTATATTGCACAGCCACGTAGTATATTGCCCAGTCACGTAGTATATTACCAAGTCACGTAGTATATTGCCCAGCTACGTAGTATATTGCCCAACCACATAGTATATTGCCCAGCCACGCAGTATATTGCCCAGCGACGTAGAATTCAGCACAGAGCCATGTAGTATATTGCCCAGTTATGTAGTATATTGCTCAGCGAAGTAGTATATTGCCCAGCGACGTAGTATACTGCCCAGTCATGTGGTATATTGCCCAGCGACGTAGTATTCAGCACAGAGCAACGTAGCATATTGCCCAGTCACATAGTATATTGCCCAGCCACGTAGTATATTGCCCAGTCACGTAGTATATTGCCCAGTCACGTAGTATATTGCCCAGCGACATAGTATATTGCCCATCGACGTAGTATATTGCCCAGCAGCGTAGTATATTGCCCAGCAACGTAGTATATTGCCCAGTGACGTAGTATATTGCCCAGTCACATAGTATATTGCCCAGTCACGTAGTATTTTGGCCAGTCACGTAGTATATTGCCCAGACATGTAGGTATATAACACAGCCCACGCAGTATTTAGCAGTGTGTGCACCATATCCCTGTTAAAAAAAATAATTAAAATAAAAAATAGTTATATACTCACCCCTGGGATCCAGCGAAGCTGTGCAATGCTGCCGCCATCTTCCGTTCCCAAGATGCATTGCGAAATTACCCAGATGACTTAGCAGTCTCGCGAGACCGCTAAGTCTTCTGGGTAAGTTCGCAATGCATCTCTGGGAACGGAAGATGGCGGCCGGCGCGAGCACATCGTCCGATGACGGAAGGTGAGAATAGCAGGTTTTTTGTTTTTTTTAATTATTTTTAACATTACATCTTTTTACTATTGATGCTGCATAGGCAGCATCAATAGTAAAAACTTGGTCACACAGGGTTAATAGCAGCGGTTACGGAGTGCGTTACCTGCGGCATAACGTGGTCCGTTACTGCTGGCATTAACCCTGTGTGAGCGGTGACCGGAGGGGAGTATGGAGCGGGCACTGACTGCGGGCGAGTATGGAGCGGGTGGCGGGGACACTGACTGCGGGGAGTATGGAGCGGGCGGCGGGGACACTGAGTGTGCCGTGGGGAGTATGGAGCAGGCGCCGGGCACACTGACTGCAGAGAGTATGGAGCAGGCGCCGGGGACACTGACTGCGCCGCGGGGAGTATGGAGCAGGGAGTATGGAGCAGGCGCCGGGCACACTGACTGCGGGGAGTATGGAGAGGGCGCCAGGGACACTGACTGTGCCGCGGGGAGTATGGAGCAGGGCGTATGGAGCGGGCGCTGGGGACACTGACATTGGGGAGTATGGAGCGGCCATTTTCTTCCGGTCTGTGCCGGTCGCTGATTGGTCGTGGCTGTTTTGCCGCGACCAATCAGCGACTTGGATTTCCAGGACAGACAGAGGCCACGACCAATGAATATCCATGACAGACAGACAGACAGACGGAAGTGACCCTTAGACAATTATATAGTAGATATATACAGTCATGGCCAAAAGTATTGACACCCTTGCAATTCTGTCAGATAATACTCATTTTCTTCCTGAAAATGATTGCAAACACAAATTATTTGGTATTATTATCTTCATTTAATTTGTCTTAAATGAAAAAAACACAAAAAGTATTGTCCTAAAGCCAAATTGGATATAATTCCACACCAAAAGTATTGGCACTGTTCGAAAAATCATGTGATGCTTCTCTAATTTGTGTAATGAACAGCACCTGTAACTTACCTGTGGCACCTAACAGGTGTTGGCAATAACTAAATCACACTTGCAGCCAGTTGACATGGATTAAAGTTGACTCAACCTCTGCCCTGTGTCCTTGTGTGTACCACATAGAGCATGGAGAAAATAAGGAAGACCCAAGAACTGTCTGAGAACTTGAGAAACCAAATTGTGAGGAAGCATGAGCAATCTCAAGGCTACAAGTCCATCTCCAAAGACCTGAATGTTCGTGTATCTACCGTGCGCAGTGTCATCAAGAAGTTTAAAGCCCATGGCACTGTGGCTAACCTCCCTAGATGTGGACAGAAAAGAAAAATTGACAAGAGATTTCAGTGCAAGATTGTGCGGATGTTGGATAAAGAACCTCAACTAACATCCAAACAAGTTCAAGCTGCCTTGCAGTCCGAGGGTACAACAGTGTCAACCCGTACTATCCGTCGGCGTCTGAATGAAAAGGGACTGTATGGTAGGAGACCCAAAAAGACCCCACTTCTTACCCCGAGACATAATAAAGCCAGGCTGGAGTTTGCCTAAACTTACCTAAAAAAGCCTAAAACGTTTTGGAAGAATGTTCTCTGGTCAGATGAGACAAAAGTAGAGCTTTTTGGTCAAAGGCATCAACATAGAGTTTACAGGAGAAAAAAAGAGGCATTCAAAGAAAAGAACATGGTCCCTACAGTCAAACATTGGGGAGGTTCCCTGATGTTTTGGGGTTGCTTTGCTGCCTCTGGCACTGGACTGCTTGACCGTGTGCATGGCATTATGAAGTCTGAAGACTACCAACAAATTTTGCAGCATAATGTGGGGCCCAGTGTAAGAAAGCTGGGTCTCCCTCAGAGGTCATGGGACTTCCAGCAGCATAACACACTTCAAAAAGCACTAGAAAATGGTTTGAGAGAAAGCACTGGAGTCTTCTAAGGTGGCCAGCAATGAGTCCAGACCTGAATCCCATAGAACACCTGTGGAGAGATCTAAAAATGGCAGTTTGGAGAAGGCACCCTTCAAATATCAGGGACCTGGAGCAGTTTGCCAAAGAAGAATGGTCTAAAATTCCAGCAGATGCATTGTAAGAAACTCATTGATGGTTACCGGAAGTGGTTGGTCACAGCTATTTTGGCTAAAGGTTGTGCAACCAAGTATTAGGCTGAGGGTGCCAATACTTTTGTCTGGCCCATTTTTGGAGATTTGTGTGAAATGATCAATGTTTTGCTTTTTGCTTCATTCTCTTTTGTGTTTTTTTCATTTAAGACAAATTAAATGAAGATAATAATACCAAATAATTTGTGTTTGCAATCATTTTCAGGAAGAAAATGAGGTGTCAATACTTTTGGCCATGACTGTATGTGTGTGTGTGTATGTCCGGGATTGGCATCTGCACCGTCGCAGCTACAGCCACAAAATTTTGCACAGTCACACGTCTGGACCCCTAGAGCATCATAGGCTATGTTGTGAGGCAAAATTTTAACCCCGTGCGTTCCAATTCACCAAACAATTTTGCCCCTATCTACATAATGGGGAAAAAGTTAAAAGGAAAAGTGTTGGAGGCAAATTGACAGCCAGGAGGAGATGGCATACAGGTATATACTATATACAGGGGAGATGATATACAGCTATATATTATATACAGGAGATGACATACAGGTATATACTATATACAGGGGAGATGAATTACAGGTATATCTAATATATAAAGCTGAATGTGTGTGTGTATGTGGCACCCCTAGGGGTATTTGCCACAAAAATAGTTACTGACAGTAAGTACAAATACTAAAATAGCAAGACTGCACTACCACCTCCGGCCAGAAGGGGGAGCTCCAGAGACTCCCCTTGATCCATTCTGGTCTGAGAGAAGAACTGGCAGTTGGGCTAAGGAGCTGATAGTGAGAGGTCATACAGCTGAATTTCTAACAGCCCTATGACGGTTTCCAGGCCGAAATCACCGGCCTGAGGAGAAGAGGGATAGAGAAAAAGGACATTGTGAGAACCGGGTAGCATTAATCACTACCCAGAACAGGCGCAAAGACGGATACCGGATCCGTGGCTGTATTCATTATATATAATACAGCAACCGGAAAAACGTGAGGTGATATCAGCTTCACTAGGGCCGGACGCAGCAACAGACACAGAGTTCAGCGGTACTCCCAGAGGGGGTAAACCGATAAAAGGACTCGGGTTGCCCGTCGAACCAGGACCCGGAGGGGACAGATTGGGCCGGCAGCCAGTTCACATACAGCAGCAGGGCCACACAGAAATTGCGCACAATAAGAGGCGAAGACCCCGGCAGGGTCAAAGTAACTCAGAGTTCCCATACAGACTCCGGTGACAGGACTGGTTGTAAATCCTTTTATGTTAAAGTAAACTGGTTAAACGTTTCAGTGCCTCAGTCTTTCATTTGGACAATAGCCATCTATCCAGGATCAGGATCGTCACCGCTGGGAGAACCTGCTGCTGATCAAGTAAGTGCCTGTCCCCTCATGATACCCCTTACACTGTGCATTGCCTGAGGCCACAGCACCGAGTCAAGCCACCCGTGACATCCCCCTCAAGAGACAGACTCCATTGGTCCGGTGCTGGGTATCCCGGTCTCCTGGGCGTCACAATTGGCGTCACGAACAGGATCTAGCCAGCCCGTATACCGGGTATTGTGTGCCGTGATTGGAGCCCAAAACTGTGAAAACTGGGATGAAAAATCTTGAAAATTGACTTTATTAAACAAAAATCCATTCCCCATTGAAAACTATTGAAAGTGACTTTTCCCCATTGGTTATAATGGAGTAAAGATGGCCGCCATCCCCTGAGGTAATCACTTCATAACCGTTAGGCACGAGACTGTTAATTGAGCTACGCCATCACCTGAGCCCCAGTCTAACTGAAAAACTTCAGAATCCGCCATTACAGAGCGCGGTGGGTGGGAGCAGCAGGGGGCGTGTCATTGTGGGCGGCACCAAGCTGAGCGCTCTGACATCAGAGCAAGGGGAAAATCGATCCTGCTGCACAGCGGAACGAATCTACACTATCCCGACGGAAGCGGAGGACCGGAAGGGTCCGGATTAACTAAGGGGGCACAGTATGTCGCAGCACGGAGACGCCGCAGCACCCGGCAACGCTAATGCAGCTGAAAGACAGAGTGCCAATAGAGAGTCCGGCAGCGCAGCGGTGCAAGGAGTGGCGCCCATCATGCCGGTGCTGATGCCATATACCCCGGGTGGCCCATGGCTTCCAATGTATGAAGGTGAGCCTAATACCCCTGACGATTTCAGAGAAAAGATGCTGGCCCATTTTGACATGTTCCCTGTGGGTGAAGTTCAGCGTGTTAGTCTCCTGATGATGCAGTTAAGTGGCCATGCTAAGCGAGAAGTCACAGCATGGGCAGCTGATCTAAAAGGCACTGTTGAACGCATATTTGCTGGATTAAAAGCTACATTTGAAACCACGGCCAGCAGCAAAGCTAAAATACGATTCTTTAATTGCAAACAAAAAGCTAATGAGGGCGTGAGAGACTTTGCCTTAAACCTGCAGGAAGCCCTTAAATCACTTACACTGGCTGAACCCATTTTTAACACCGGAGCGGATAAACTGCTAAGAGATCAATTTATTGAGGGACTCTACACCCCTTCTCACCGGGGGCATGTGAGCATGCTTGTTTTTAAGAACCCTGAATTGACATTTGCCCAATTAAAGGAGAGCGCTATACGTCTCCAGCTGGCAGAGGCACCTCGGGATCAGGATCCTGCGCAACCCATGGCAGAGGCACCTCAACAACAGGGAGTGCCAGTGACATCAGCTATGTCTGGGGCCATTGCTAAGCCCCTGGGGCCCAGTACTAATGAGGCTCTTCAACAAAAGCTTGACTCTTTAGCTGATGTTGTTGCTTCAATGGCTAAAACCATGCAGGAGATGAGAGGACACAAGATGGAGTTGCCAAACTGTAGAGAGGATGTTCCATGGATGAGATCCCGGAGATACCCGACATGGAGAGGACGACCCCGCAACCGCTACCAACCAGATGGACAGCCCATTTGCTGCCGTTGCCAGCAGCCGGGCCACTTTGCACGAGATTGTGATTTAAACGGGAATCCCCTGGGAATGCGGGCCGCTTCGCAGGAATGAACTTTCAAGGCCCAACACCCTGGCACGACAGGTACATCGGAGGACGACCCATTATCCCTATCGTGCTGGACGGAATTCCCCTCAATGCTTTGCTGGACACAGGTTCCCAGATTTCATCTATACCCTATATCCTTTATAAGAGGTACTGGGCTGATGCAGATATTGATAAAGGGCCCTCTGATGTTGAACTAGATATATGGGCCAGTAATGGTAAGTTGGTACCGAAACTAGGATTCAGGGAGATGACCATAAAGATTGGTAAAGTAGAACTGAAGAAACAGGGTATAATTGTTGTTGATGTTGACCGGCGGAACTGTGAACCAACTGTATTGATAGGAATGAATGTGTTAGAGAACTGCTTTTCCGAAGTCATTTCTGTCTTACAGCAAATTGCTGAAACTGCCCAATCCTGCCAGCAGAGAGTTCTCCGGAGGGAAATAAAAGTATTGATGTTAAGGCAACAGGTAGAAGTTGCAGGTGGAGAAATCGGCAGTGTGAGGGTAAGTGATCCAACGTCTATTGTAATCCCACCAAAAACAGAAATGCTGGTATGGTGTAGAGCAGCCATTGGTACTAAGGGACGAGATTATCAAGCCTTAATAGAACCAGTGTACACCGACAGCAGGCCCACTATACTCACAGCACGAGGGATAGTCGAGGTACACCGGGGACGAGTGCCGGTACGACTTTTGAACTGTGGAGAGGAAGAGGTCACTTTGCCAAGGTATGCTACAATGGCAAAGCTATATACTGTTGACAACAATGCCATCACAACCATTGAGCCCTTAGAACCAACCTGTCAGGTGGAAGGCAATGGCTCAGATGGAGAAATGGAGGATTGGTGCCAACAGCTACACGTGGGCATAAATTCAACACCTACCCATCAAAAACAAGGGGTGTATAGGCTAGTGACGGAATATGAACAAGTCTTCAGTAAACACCCATTGGACTTCGGACGGATAGAAGGGGTAGAACACACAATCCCCACAGGTGACCATCCCCCAATAAAAGAAAGATATAGACCCATACCGCCCGCTCACTATCAATGTGCAAAAGATATGCTGAGGGAAATGAAACAGGCCGGGGTAATAAGAGACAGCTGTAGCCCCTGGGCGGCCCCTCTAGTGATTGTCAAAAAAAAGGACGGAACCATGAGAATGTGCGTAGACTACCGGAAGATTAATAACATCACCCATAAAGACGCCTACCCCTTGCCTAGGATAGAAGAGTCCTTAACTGCTTTGAAATCTGCTAATTATTTTTCCACCTTAGACTTAACAAGCGGGTATTGGCAAGTCCCTGTGGCTGAGAGAGATAAGGAAAAGACGGCATTCACCACACCAATGGGTCTATGTGAATTTAATCGCATGCCGTTCGGACTCTGCAACGCATCCGGTACCTTCCAGCGGCTGATGGAATGCTGCCTCGGACACAAGAACTTCAAGACCGTCCTCCTGTACCTAGATGATGTGATCGTCTACTCAAAGACTTACGAACAACACTTAATAGACCTGGCAGAAGTGTTCGAAGCCTTATCCAGGTATGGCATGAAAGTCAAGCCATCCAAATGTCACCTTCTCAAGCCAAAGGTACAGTACCTGGGACACATCGTGAGTTCGGAGGGAGTAGCACCAGATCCCGAGAAAATAAGCGCCATAAGGGATTGGCCAAGACCTACCAGCGCAAAAGAAGTGAGACAATTCCTGGGATTGGTGGGTTACTATCGCAGATTTATAAAAGGATTTACCAAGTTGGCAGCACCCTTGCAAGACACCTTGGTAGGGCAGACGAAGAAACCTCTGCGTCTGGTTTCAGAATTCCCATTTCTAGATCGATTGGTAATTGGCCGGGTCTTGCACGCATAAGGTAAGCTGGGGTGCAGTTGGTGGAGCTCACCGGGACATGATTATACAGATCCACCAAGTCAGGCAATTTCTCTGGCCATTGATTCCTTTCTGTCTCAGGTAAAGTCTTTAGTAGGTCTATTACAATATGGTTCATCTTCTCGCATAAGCCGTTTGTTTGTGGATGATAGGCCGTCGTCCGGATCTTTTTGCAACCATACATATTACAGAATTCTCTGAAGATCTCTGATTCAAAGGCTGTACCTTGGTCGGTGAGAACCTGTTCCGGATATCCATGGGGTCTACAAAAGTACGTTTGGAACGCTTTGGCTGCTGTTTTTGCTGTCAGATCTTTTACGGGTACTACTACCAAGAAGCGTGAATAATGGTCCACGATGGTCAAGGCATAGACATAGCCGGATCGGCTTGGTATTAACTTCACGTGGTCTATGGCTACAAGTTCAAGTGGTTGTTTGGTGATTATGGGCTGCAGTGGTGCTCTTTGGTTCTTTTGATCGTTTCTTCTGAGGTTGCACGGGCCACAATTTCTGCACCACTGTTCGATTGATTTTCTCATCCCGACCCAATAAAATCTTTCTCTTAGAAGTACTTCTAACTTTTTCCAACCGAAGTGACCAGCACCATTATGGTAAGCTTCGAGGACCATCTTCACATCTTGTTTAGGCAGTGCGAAGCCTTATCCAGGTATGGCATGAAAGTCAAGCCATCCAAATGTCACCTTCTCAAGCCAAAGGTACAGTACCTGGGACACATCGTGAGTTCGGAGGGAGTAGCACCAGATCCCGAGAAAATAAGCGCCATAAGGGATTGGCCAAGACCTACCAGCGCAAAAGAAGTGAGACAATTCCTGGGATTGGTGGGTTACTATCGCAGATTTATAAAAGGATTTACCAAGTTGGCAGCACCCTTGCAAGACACCTTGGTAGGGCAGACGAAGAAACCTTCAAACCGAAACCCTCCTTTTCAGTGGAACGACGAAAGGGAAGACTCCTTTGAACAACTAAAGAAGGCACTAACCGGAGAAGAGGTTCTGGCATACCCAGATTACCATAAACCTTTCATCCTCTACACCGATGCCAGTAATGTGGGACTAGGAGCGGTGCTGTCACAAAAGCAAGAAGGTCGGGAGAAAGTCATCGCCTTTGCAAGTAGAAAGCTCCGGCCTACTGAAAGAAATTCAGAAAATTACAGCTCCTTCAAATTGGAACTACTGGCAGTAGTTTGGGCTGTGACGGAGCGTTTCAAACACTATCTGGCCGCTGCAGAATTTATTGTCTATACTGACAACAATCCGTTGACCCACCTGGACACAGCCAAATTAGGTGCGTTAGAACAGCGATGGATAGCCCGGTTATCTAATTACAACTTCATAATCAAGTATCGAGCAGGTCGCAAGAATGGAAATGCCGATGCCCTATCCCGGATGCCACACTTGAGAGATGTAGAAGAGGAAACGGGGGAGCTTGAAGAAATTGAACTACCAGCCTTCCATCGTCCCAAGGCAAAACATCATCAGTCAAGTACCTATCAGAAACAACAAGAGGTGAATTTTAATCCGTTAGCACACCATAGATGGGCTGACACCCAAGACAGCAATCCGGCTGTGAAGTTGGTGAAGGAACTGTTGACTGAGCAAAGTGCATATCCCTATGAGGATGCCCCAGAAGAGACGCATCAACTCTGGAAAGAGAGAGGCAAAATGTTCCTGTATCAAGGGAAGCTCTGTAGAAGATACACCAATCCGAAAACACATGAATTGGTTTGGCAGATTATTGTGCCTAAACAAGATGTGAAGATGGTCCTCGAAGCTTACCATAATGGTGCTGGTCACTTCGGTTGGAAAAAGTTAGAAGTACTTCTAAGAGAAAGATTTTATTGGGATCGTCACCGCTGGGAGAACCTGCTGCTGATCAAGTAAGTGCCTGTCCCCTCATGATACCCCTTACACTGTGCATTGCCTGAGGACACAGCACCGAGTCAAGCCACCCGTGACATCCCCCTCAAGAGACAGACTCCATTGGTCCGGTGCTGGGTATCCCGGTCTCCTGGGCGTCACATGTATGTCTGGGATTGGCATCTGCACCGACGCAGCTACAGCCACAAAATTTTGCACAGTCACACGTCTGGACCCTGAGAGCATCATAGGCTATGTTGTGAGGCAAAATTTTAACCCCGCACATTCCAATTCACCAAACAGTTTTACCCCTATATACATAATAGGGAAAAAGTGAAAGGAAAAGTGTTGGAGGCAAATTGACAGCTGCCAGATGTGACCAAGGGGGACTTAAAGAGTGAGAGCGATGGTGTTTATACCGTACAGTTGCTAAGGTGGGGCCCCAGCATGGGATACTCACCACACACGGGGATATGAACACACAAAATGCGCCACACACTACCATGTGCTTGAACACATATACCACCCTCAGCAAACATTTCACCACACATACACCAACCTCACCACATAAAAGTCGAAACTCAAAAGTCGCTGCTTAAAACTCACCACGCGCAAAACTCGCCACATGCAAAACTAGGCTCACGCAAAACTCGCCACACGTGCAAAACTCACCTCATGGAAAATTCGCCACATGCAAAACTTGCACGCTTGGAAAATTGCCACATGTACAAAAGTTGCAACACATGCAAAAGTTGCCTCACACAAAACTTGCACATACTCAAAACACACCACACATAAAACTCGCCACGCTCAAAACTCGCCATGCGCAAAACTTGCTGCACACAACTTGCTACACTAACCTGTCACATGCAACTCGACACACAAAAAGTTGCTGCATGCATGTCGCCACACAAAACTCATCTCACAAAAGTCGCTACATGCATGTCGCCACATGCAACTCAACACACACAACTTGACACATGAAACTTGCCCTACAACACACACAAGTCTGGTATTATCCTTCAAAAATAAAAATCTAATTAATAAGCAGACAAACTACAAGAGCAGCAAATGTACCATATAGGAAATATGGCAGCTGTCAGTCACATGACCTGTCTATTATGTGTATGTGTGAGCTAATATATACTGCCAGGGGGGAGGGCTTCCTGTTGGCTGGGGATTTATCAGGCTGCCAATTTAGCTTACAAATACTGAGGTAAAAATACTGACCAAATAAAGTGTGAACGCGGTCTAATACAGGAGAAGATGACATACAGATATATACTATATACAGGGGAGATGACACACAGATATATACTATATACAGGAGAGATGACACACAGGTATATACTATATATAGGAGGAGATGACACACAGGTATATACTGTATACAGGAGATGACACACACATATATACTATATACAGGGAAGATGACACACAGGTATATACTATATACAGGAGGAGATGACATACAGGTATATACTATACACAGGAGGACATGACACACAGGTATATACTATATACAGGAGGAGATGACATACAGGTATATACTATATACAGAAGGAGATGACACACTGGTATATACTATATACAGGGGAGATGACATACAAATACATACTATATACTAGGGGAGATGACACACAAGTATATACTATATACATGGGAGATGACACACAGGTATATACTATATACAGAGGAGATGACACACAGGTACTGTATATACTATAGACAGGAGGAGAAGGAGATGACACACAGGTATATATTGTATACAGGAGGAGATGACATACAGGTATATACTATATGCAGGAGGAGATGACACACTGGTATATACTATATACAGGGGAGATGACATACAGGCACATACTATATATAGGGGAGATGACACACAGGTATATACTATATACAGGGGAGATGACACACAGGTATATACTATATACAGGAGGAAATGACACACAGGAATATACTATATACAGGGGAGATGACACACAGGTATATACTATATACAGGAGGAGATGACATACAGGTATATACTATATACAGGAGGAGATGACACACACATATATACTATATACAGGGGAGATGACACACAGGTATATACTATATACAGGAGGAGATGACATACAGGTATATACTATATACAGGAGGAGATGACACACACATATATACTATATACAGGGGAAATGACACACAGTTATATATTATATACAGGAGATGACATACAGGTACATACTATATCCAGGAGGAGATGACACACAGATATATACTACATACTGGAGGAGATGACACACAGGTATATACTATATACAGGAGGAGGGGACACACAGGTACAGTATATACTATATACAGGGGAGATGACACATGTATATACGATATACAGGAGGAGATGACATACTGATATATACTATATACAGGAGCAGAAGACACACAAGTCTATACTATATACAGGAGGAGATGACACACAGGTCTATACTATATACAGGAGGAGATGACATACAGGTACATACTATATACAGGAGGAGATGACACACAGGTATATATTATATAGAGGAGCAGATGACACACAGGTATATACTATATACAGGAGGAGATGACTTACAGGTATATACTATATACAGGAGGAGATGACACGTATATACTATATACAGGAGGAGATGACATACAGGTATACTGTATACTATATAAAAGAGATGACACATAGGTATATAGAGGAGGAGATGACATACAGCAGGTATATACTATATACAGGGGAGATGACATACAGGTATATACTATAAACAGGAGATGACATACAGGTATATATTATATATAGGAGGAGATGACATACAGGTATATAGTATATACAGAAGAGATGACATACAGGTATATACTATATACAGTAGGAGATGACACATAGGTATATACAATATACAGGAAGAGATGACATACAGCAGGTATATACTATTTACAGGGGAGATGACATACAGGTATATACTATATACAGGAGATGACATACAGGTGTATACTATATATAAGGGAAATGACAAACATGTATATACTGAGGGGAAAATGAGAGGTGTGAGGTGAAAATGAGGGGTGTGAGGTGAAAATGAAAAGGTGTGAGTGCAAAATGAGAGGAGTGAGGGAAAATAGTGGAGTGATCGGAAATTGACAGATGTGAGGTCGAAATGACAAGTGTTAGGGGGGAATGAGAGGAGTAAGGGGGAAAATAAGAGGAGTGAGGGGGAAAATGAGAGGTATAAGGGAGAAAATGAGAGATGTGAGGGGAAAATGAGAGGCGTGATGGGAAAATAAGAGAAGTGAGGTGCTATAACTAACCCCAAATATTTACTATGCCCAGGCAACACCGGGCTCTTTAGCTAGTATATCATAAAGAATATTCTGTGCAGTTCACGGACTAAAATTGATAGTGTTACTATCATAGGTATCATCTTATCCAGTAGATAAAAGCGTAATGCCAAGCTAGGGATCACCTTTAAAATCACTATTTTAAAGATTATATAACAAGACAAAAACAGACAACATAAGGTTAAAAACAAAACAGCTGAAAGGCTACATGAGCAAGCACAACCACAAAGCAGCACTGTAGCCTAGTGGTAACGACAGGCGCTTGCAGCATGGGAGACCTGGGTTCTAGTCCCCCCCCCCAATGGGAAGCTGCGAATGGAATTGCTAAAATTTCCACCAACATAGAAGAGGATTCTTTACTGTTAGGGCAGTGAGAATCTGGAATTGCTTGCCTGAGGAGGTGGTGATGGCGAACTCAGTCGAGGGGTTCAAGAGAGGCCTGGATGTCTTCCTGGAGCAGAACAATATTGTATCATACAATTAGGTTCTGTAGAAGGACGTAGATCTGGGGATTTATTATGATGGAATATAGGCTGAACTGGATGGACAAATGTCTTTTTTCGGCCTTACTAACTATGTTACTATGTTACATCATGCCTATCAAGAGGCTAATGTCTAACCTTCAACGATGCACTGAACACCAGATGCTGAAGCATTTATTGCCAAGTCGTGTAATAATGTTAGTTTGGAAATGCAGTGATAAGAAGCACTGAACAAAAGATACCTTAGTTAAACATGGAAATATTGCATATGCTGAACTATTAGCACCAGTGAGACAATGATACAATAATAAAGCAAGTATAGATGTGAATATCAAATATCAAAAGAAATCATGACAATAAGAAATCATGACCATGATAAACATTGGCCAATAAATCATGTCCAATAAAGCTGTAGTGCAAATAAAACAATCTTCCAGTCCCTGGTGTTATGAGTTAGTGGTGCTCCCTGCATAGAAAGCGTTGAATAAGTGCAACAGAATAGTATACTACTAGCACAATGACAAGATATTATACCTCACCAAAATTAACTGGTAAAACGCAGTATAAGACCCCCTTCACATAACAATCTCAGGGCAAGCAATAGCTTTAAAGTCTGCCATCTACGGTCTTAGATTACACATGGACATAAGCAAAGTCCAACAAGTTGTACATCAATATGAAACTGATAGGTCTAATTCACTGTACTATACAAGTACTATATTGCATTCCACAGTATTCACATTGTAAAATGTTCAAGTCCCATAGTGGATCTAAAGGTGCATTTGCACTTCACGATTATCGTTAAGAAGCGTTACTAGGGATGTTTGTCTTACGATAATTGAGCAGTGTAAACAATGATTGTTCATTGGGAAAAAATTATGTTTTGGTTTGTTTAAAAGATCATAGGTATTGGCACTCCATTGCCCCATGAAAGTGATCCTGTGTTGCTGAGAACAATGACAGCTTATGCGCACAGAATGATCTATTACTTATTTTTCCATTTCCACGCACATATTACATATAGTCAAAACAGGCTATTAAGTGACCTGAAGAAATAAACAACTAATAGGCAATCTTTTACCATCACCAGTGGGGGAGTGTAAACCCACTTTAGGTAAAAAAGAATAAAGAAGTCCAATAATATTTGTAAAAAAATGAAGCCCCATAAAGTCATGGAAAAACAGCTACAAAATGGGGCACAATCATGTTTGAAAGTGTTGGCTTTTGAAGTATGTTTGGGGTCATTTTCCTGCTGGAAGACTCATGACCTAGATCTTCAGATTTCATGATGCCTTGCACACATTCAAGACACCCAGTGCAAGTGGCAGCAAGACAAATTCGAAAACATCTTTCAATTTCCACCATGTTTGACTTTAGGTACTGTGTTCTTTTCTTTGCAGGCCTCATTCCATTTAAGTTTTTCTCATCTGTCCACAGTACACTTTCCTAGAGGGATTTTGGCAATCTTCATTTTATCTTTTTTATGTTTCTGTGTCATCAGTGGGGCCTCCCTGGGTCTCCTACCATAGAATTTAATTTCACACTGACACTGATGCATCCTGAGGCTGCAGGACAGCTTAAATTTCTTTGAAACTTGATTAAGGCATTTCAACCACCTGAACTATCTTGTGTTGCACCCTTCCATCAATTTTTCTCTTCCATCCATGTCCAGGGAGATTAGGTACAGTGCTATAGGTTGTGAACTTCTTGATTAGGTTGCACACCATGGTCAAAGTTACATCAAGATCTATGGTAGTGGACTTGCAACCTTGGGATTGGTGATATTTTTCAACAATTTTGGATCTCAGGTTCTCAGACAGTTCTCTTCTCCTCTTTCTGTTCTATATGCTTAGTGTGGCACACACAGACACACAATGCAAAGATTGAGTCGACTTCTACCCTTTTTATCTGATTTCAGATGTGATTTTCATATTGCCCACACCTGTTACTTCCCACAGGTGAGCTTGAATAACCCTTACATGCTTGAAACAAAGTTGTTTACTTACATTTTGGGAATGGTGCTAACAAATTTGTCCGGCCCATTCTGTGGGTTTTGTGTCAAATGGTGTCCAATTTGCTATTTTTCTCAGTTTTTTATGTTGTTTGAATACAAACAAAAGAAATAAACAAGTATATAACAAAATAGATGTAATTGCAATAATTTTCTGGGAGAAATACTTCATTTTCTGGAACAATTTAATGTGTGCCAACACTTTTGATAATACAGTTGTGCTAAAAAAAATACATACCCTGGCAGAATGTTTACATTTTTGACCTTTTTTCAGAGAATATAAATGATAACACCAAAACGTTTTCTCCACTCATGGTTAGTGGTTGGGTGAAGCCATTTATTGTCAAACTAATGTGTTTTCTATTTTTAAATAATAATGACAACCCACAACATCCAAATAACCCTGATCAAAAGTTTACATACCCTGGTGGTTTTGTCTTGATAACATGCACAGAAGTTGACACAAATGGGTTTGAATGGCTACTAAAGGTAACATCCTCACCTATGACCTGTTTGCTTGTAATCAGTGTGTGTCCATAAAAGCTGAGTGAGTTTCTGGGATCCAGACAGACTCTTGCATCTTTTATCCAGCCACTGAGTTTCTGGATTGTGAGCCATGGGGAAAGCAAAAGAATTATCAACGGATCTTAGGGAAAAGGTAGTTGAACTGTATAAAACAGGAAAAGGATATCCAAGGAATTGATAATGCCAGACAGCAGCGTTCAAACTGCGATTAACAAATGGAAAATCAGGGACTCTGTAAAAACAAAACCACGGTCAGGTAGACCAACAAAAATGTCACCCACAACTGCCAGAAAAATAGTTTGGGATCCAAAGAAAAACCCACAAGTAACATCAGCTAAAATACTGGACTCTCTGAAAACTAGCAGTGTGGCTGTTTCAAGATGCACAATAAGGAGGTACTTAAAGAAAAATGGGCTGCCTGGCCGAGTCGCCAGAAGAAAACCATTACTGCATAAATGTCACAAACTATCTCACCTACAATATGCAAAACAGCACAAAGACAAGCCTCAAAACTTCTGGAACAAGGTAATTTGGAGTGATGAGACTAAAATTCAACTTTTTGGCCACAGACTTAAACGTTACATTTGGAGAGAGGTCAATAAGGCCTATGATGAAAAGAACACCATTCCTACTGTAAAGCACAGAGGTGGATCACTGATGTTTTGGGCATGTGTGAACTTCAAATGCACAGGAAACTTGGTCAAAATTGAAGGAAAGATTAATGCAGCATGCTATCAGCAAATACTGGAGGCAAATTTGCAATCATCAGCCTGGAAGTTGCACATGGGACGTACTTGGACGATCCAACATGACAACGATCCAAAACACAAGGCCAAGTTGACCTGTCATTGGCTACAGCAGAACAAAGTGAAGGTTCTGGAGTGGCCATCTCAGTCTCCTGACCTCAATATCATTGAGCCACTCTGCGGAGATCTCAAGCGCACAGTTCATGCTAGACAGCCCAGGAATTTACAGGAACTGGAGGATTTTGCCAAGAAGAGTGGGCAGCTTTTCCATCTGAGAAAATAAAGAACCTTATCCACAATTATCACAAAAGACTTCAAGCTGTCAATGAAGTTAGAGGAGGCAATAAACAGTATTAAGAAATGGGGTATGTAAACTTTTTATTCTCATTAAGGCTTTGCACAAGGTGCAAAGCCAGGAAAGAAATAAGGAGGGTAATGCAGTCATCCATAGACACTTGAAGGCAGCAACTGTTGTGAATTCTGTGGCAGAGCTCGCTCCTGTGGTCACAAGTGGTACTTCGGCTGATTCTCTCTGTGAGCTTCCGTTGGTGGAGGAGAGTGGTACTGCGGCTTCTGAGTTTCCTTCCTCAGGTGATGTGGTGATGTCGTTAGGTGCTGCTCTATTTAACTCCACCTAGTGCTTTGATCCTGGCCTCCAGTCAATGTTCTAGTATTGGACCTGTTTCCTCCTGGATCGTTCCTGTGGCCTGCTGCTCTGCATAGCTAAGTTCCGCTTTTGCTTTTTTGTTTGCTATTTTTTCTGTCCAGCTTGCTTAATATTGTTTTCTTGCTTGCTGGAAGCTCTGGGACGCAGAGGGTGTACCTCCGTGCCGTTAGTTCGGTACGGAGGGTCTTTTTGCCCCCTTTGCGTGGTTTTTGTAGGGTTTTGTGTTGACTGCAAAGTTACCTTTCCTATCCTCGCTCTGTTCAGAAAGTCGGGCCTCACTTTGCTAAATCTATTTCATCTCTACGTTTGTCTTTTCATCTTAACTCACAGTCATTATATGTGGGGGCTGCCTTTTCCTTTGGGGTATTTCTCTGAGGCAAGGTAGGCTTATTTTCTATCTTCAGGCTAGCTAGTTTCTCAGGCTGTGCCGAGTTGCATAGGGAGCGTTAGGCGCAATCCACGGCTGCCTCTAGTGTGGTTGGAGAGGATTAGGGATTGCGGTCAGCAGAGTTCCCACGTCTCAGGGCTCGTTCTATGTTTTTGGGTTATTGTCAGGTCACTGTATGTGCTCTGACTTCTATGTCCATTGTGGTACTGAATTACCTTATCAGAACAGTACTGGAGGCCAAAAGTACTAATGATTCTCAATAGAGGGAAAAAAGAAGTTCTGAGACCATTTTTTTTTCTCTGCACTGTGTTTTGCCTTTTTTTTCCCCTAGACATTTGGGTTGTTCAGGACACAGGTGTAGCGATGGACATTAAAGGTCTTTCTTCATGTGTGGATCAGCTCACGGCAAGAGTTCAAAATATTCAAGACTTTGTGGTTCAGAATTCTATGTTAGAACCAAGAATTCCTATTCCTGATTTGTTTTTTGGAGATAGAACTAAATTTCTGAGTTTCAAAAATAATTGTAAACTATTTCTGGCTTTGAAACCTCGCTCCTCTGGTGACCCAGTTCAACAAGTTAGGATCATTATTTCTTTTTTACGTGGCGACCCTCAGGACTGGGCATTTTCTCTTGCGTCAGGAGATCCTGCATTAAGTAATATCGATGCGTTTTTCCTGGCGCTCGGATTGCTGTACGATGAGCCTAATTCAGTGGATAAGGCAGAGAAAAATTTGCTGGCTCTGTGTCAGGGTCAGGATGAGATAGAGGTATATTGTCAGAAATTTAGAAAGTGGTCAGTACTCACTCAATGGAATGAAGGTGCGCTTGCAGCTATTTTCAGAAAGGGTCTCTCTGAAGCCCTTAAGGATGTCATGGTGGGATTTCCTATGCCTGCTGGTCTGAATGAGTCTATGTCTTTGGCCATTCAGATCGGTCGACGCTTGCGTGAACGTAAATCTGTGCACCATTTGGCGGTATTATCTGAGCATAAACCTGAGCCTATGCAGTGCGATAGGACTTTGACCAGAGTTGAACGGCAAGAACACAGACGTCTGAATGGGCTGTGTTTCTACTGTGGTGATTCCACTCATGCTATCTCTGATTGTCCTAAGCGCACTAAGCGGTTCGCTAGGTCTGCCACCATTGGTATGGTACAGTCAAAATTTCTTTTGTCCGTTACCTTGATCTGCTCTTTGTCATCTTATTCTGTCATGGCATTTGTGGATTCAGGCGCTGCCCTGAATTTGATGGACTTGGAGTATGCTAGGCGTTGTGGGTTTTTCTTGGAGCCCTTGCAGTGTCCTATTCCATTGAGAGGAATTGATGCTACGCCTTTGGCCAAGAATAAGCCTCAGTACTGGACCCAGCTGACCATGTGTATGGCTCCTGCACATCAGGAGGTTATTCGCTTTCTGGTGTTGCATAATCTGCATGATGTGGTCGTGTTGGGGTTGCCATGGCTACAAGTCCATAATCCAGTATTAGATTGGAAATCCATGTCTGTGTCCAGCTGGGGTTGTCAGGGGGTACATGGTGATGTCCCATTTCTGTCTATTTCGTCATCCACCCCTTCTGAGGTTCCAGAGTTCTTGTCTGATTACCGGGATGTATTTGATGATCCCAAGTCCGATACCCTACCTCCGCATAGGGATTGTGATTGTGCTATCGATTTGATTCCTGGTAGTAAATTCCCAAAAGGTCGACTGTTTAATTTATCTGTGCCTGAGCACGCCGCTATGCGGAGTTATGTGAAGGAGTCCTTGGAGAAGGCATATTCGCCCGTCATCGTCGCCATTAGGAGCAGGGTTCTTTTTTGTGGCCAAGCAGGATGGTTCGCTGAGACCTTGTATAGATTACCGCCTTCTAAATAAGATCACGGTTAAATTTCAGTACCCCTTGCCGTTGTTATCTGATTTGTTTGCTCGGATTAAGGGGGCTAGTTGGTTCACCAAGATAGATCTTCGTGGTGCGTATAATCTTGTGCGTATTAAGCGAGGCGATGAATGGAAAACTGCATTTAATTCTCCCGAGGGCCATTTTGAGTATCTAGTAATGCCATTCGGACTTGCCAATGCTCCATCAGTGTTTCAGTCCTTTATGCATGACATCTTTCGAGAGTACCTGGATAAATTCCTGATTGTGTACTTGGATGACATTTTGATCTTCTCGGATGATTGGGAGTCTCATGTGAAGCAGGTCAGAACGGTGTTTCAGGTCCTGCGTGCTAATTCTTTGTTTGTGAAGGGATCAAAGTGTCTCTTTGGTGTTCAGAAGGTTTCATTTTTGGGGTTCATGTTTTCCCCTTCTACTATCGAGATGGACCCTGTTAAGGTCCAAGCCATCCATGATTGGACTCAGCCGACATCTCTGAAAAGTCTGCAAAAGTTCCTGGGCTTTGCTAATTTTTATCGTCGCTTCATCTGCAATTTTTCTAGTATTGCTAAACCATTGACCGATTTGACCAAGAAGGGTGCTGATGTGGTCAATTGGTCTTCTGCTGCTGTGGAAGCTTTTCAAGAGTTGAAGCGTCGTTTTTCTTCTGCCCCTGTGTTGTGTCAGCCAGATGTTTCGCTTCCATTCCAGGTCGAGGTTGATGCTTCTGAGATTGGAGCAGGGGCTGTTTTGTCGCAGAGAAGTTCTGATTGCTCGGTGATGAAACCATGTGCCTTCTTTTCCAGGAAGTTTTCGCCTGCTGAGCGAAATTATGATGTGGGCAATCGAGAGTTGCTGGCCATGAAGTGGGCATTCGAGGAGTGGCGTCATTGGCTTGAAGGAGCTAAGCATCGCGTGGTGGTCTTGACTGATCATAAGAACTTGACTTATCTCGAGTCTGCCAAGCGGTTGAATCCTAGACAAGCTCGTTGGTCGCTGTTTTTTGCCCGTTTTGACTTTGTGATTTCGTACCTTCCGGGCTCTAAAAATGTGAAGGCGGATGCTCTGTCTAGGAGTTTTGTGCCCGACTCTCCGGGTTTATCTGAGCCGGCGGGTATTCTCAAAGAGGGAGTAATTGTGTCTGCCATCTCCCCTGATTTGCGGCGGGTGCTGCAAAAATTTCAGGCTAATAAACCTGATCGTTGCCCAGCGGAGAGACTGTTTGTCCCAGATAGGTGGACGAATAAAGTTATCTCTGAGGTTCATTGTTCGGTGTTGGCTGGTCATCCTGGGATCTTTGGTACCAGAGAGTTAGTGGCTAGATCCTTTTGGTGGCCATCTCTGTCGCGGGATGTGCGTTCTTTTGTGCAGTCCTGTGGGATTTGTGCTCGGGCTAAGCCCTGCTGTTCTCGTGCCAGTGGGTTGCTTTTGCCCTTGCCGGTCCCGAAGAGGCCTTGGACACATATCTCTATGGATTTTATTTCAGATCTTCCCATCTCTCAAAAAATGTCAGTCATTTGGGTGGTCTGTGATCGCTTCTCTAAGATGGTCCATTTGGTACCCTTGTCTAAATTACCTTCCTCCTCTGATTTGGTGCCATTGTTCTTCCAGCATGTGGTTCGTTTACATGGCATTCCAGAGAATATCGTTTCTGACAGAGGTTCCCAGTTTGTTTCGAGGTTTTGGCGAGCCTTTTGTGCTAGGATGGGCATTGACTTGTCTTTTTCCTCGGCTTTCCATCCTCAAACTAATGGCCAGACCGAACGAACCAATCAGACCTTGGAAACATATCTGAGATGCTTTGTTTCTGCTGATCAGGATGACTGGGTGTCCTTTTTGCCTTTGGCTGAGTTCGCCCTTAATAATCGGGCCAGCTCGGCTACCTTGGTTTCGCCGTTTTTCTGCAACTCTGGGTTCCATCCTCGTTTCTCTTCAGGGCAGGTTGAGTCTTCGGACTGTCCTGGTGTGGATACTGTGGTGGACAGGTTGCAGCATATTTGGACTCATGTAGTGGACAATTTGACCTTGTCCCAGGAGAAGGCTCAACGTTTCGCTAATCGCAGACGCTGTGTGGGTCCTCGACTTCGTGTTGGGGTTTTGGTTTGGTTATCTTCTCGTCATATTCCTATGAAGGTTTCCTCTCCTAAGTTTATACCTCGTTTCATTGGTCCGTATAGGATTTCTGAGGTTCTTAATCCTGTGTCTTTTCGTCTGACCCTTCCAGATTCTTTTTCCATACATAACGTATTCTATAGGTCATTGTTGCGGAGATACGTGGCACCTATGGTTCCATCTGTTGATCCTCCTGCCCCGGTTTTGGTGGAGGGGGAGTTGGAGTATATTGTGGAGAAGATTTTGGATTCTCGTGTTTCAAGACGGAAACTTCAGTATCTGGTTAAGTGGAAGGGTTATGCTTAGGAAGATAATTCCTGGGTCTTTGCCTCTGATGTCCATGCTCCCAATCTTGTTCGTGCCTTTCATATGGCTCATCCTGGTCGTCCTGTGGGCTCTGGTGAGGGTTCGGTGACCCCTCCTCAAGGGGGGGTACTGTTGTGAATTCTGTGGCAGAGCTCCCTCCTGTGGTCACAAGTGGTACTTCGGCTGATTCTCTCTGTGAGCTTCCGTTGGTGGAGGAGAGTGGTACTGCGGCTTCTGAGTTTCCTTCCTCAGGTGATGTGGTGATGTCGTTAGGTGCTGCTCTATTTAACTCCACCTAGTGCTTTGATCCTGGCCTCCAGTCAATGTTCTAGTTTTGGACCTGTTTCCTCCTGGATCGTTCCTGTGGCCTGCTGCTCTGCATAGCTAAGTTCTGCTTTTGCTTTTTTGTTTGCTATTTTTTCTGTCCAGCTTGCTTAATATTGTTTTTTTGCTTGCTGGAAGCTCTGGGACGCAGAGGGTGTACCTCCGTGCCGTTAGTTTGATACGGAGGGTCTTTTTGCCCCCTTTGCGTGGTTTTTGTAGGGTTTTGTGTTGACCGCAAAGTTATCTTTCCTATCCTCGCTCTGTTCAGAAAGTCGGGCCTCACTTTGCTAAATCTATTTCATCTCTACGTTTGTCTTTTCATCTTAACTCACAGTCATTATATGTGGGGGCTGCCTTTTCCTTTGGGGTATTTCTCTGAGGCAAGGTAGGCTTATTTTCTATCTTCAGGCCAGCTAGTTTCTCAGGCTGTGCCAAGTTGCATAGGGAGCGTTAGGCGCAATCCACGGCTGCCTCTTGTGTGGTTGGAGAGGATTAGGGATTGCGGTCAGCAGAATTCCCACGTCTCAGGGCTCGTTCTATGTTTTTGTGTTATTGTCAGGTCACTGTATGTGCTCTGACTTCTATGTCCATTGTGGTACTGAATTATCTTATCAGAACAAGCAACTGGAGAGCCTCATTAAAATATTTTGAAGCTGTAGCTGATGTACTCCTAACTCACAAAGGCTTTGTGCAAGTGCAAATACGGAAGGTCATCCAGTCATCCGTAGACTATTGAAGGCATCAACTGACATTCAAATATTGATTAAAAACACTTTATGTGCTGCTGTCATCTGGTGGTGTGGAAAAGTCAGGGCTAATCCAGGCTTTGTTCATTTTTTCAGAGTGAGCCTGTCAGCATTTATTGTTGACAGCCAAAAGTGACTGTCGTTATGACTCCCTGAGTGGCATTAAAGACTCAATCAGACAAGATGCTAGTGGCAGGGCAGCACAACACCTCCATGGCGTAGAAGAACAGCTCATGCCAGGTGTTCAGCTTTGAGACCCAATAGTTGAAGCTCAAGGAATTAGGGAGTCTGCTGGCTTTTTTAGCCAGTTATTGCTTGACCATTTCAAAAAACTTCTCCCTCCTTGTCTAAAATTCCAGGTAACCTGGGACTGGACACTGGGAGGGTGTCATGAAATTGGCCCACAACTTTGACAGAGTACCCCTGCCTCTGCTGTACCTGGTGTGTGTCTCCCTCTCCTCTTTGGTTATGCAAGGATGCTTGCCCCTGCTGCCAGTGTTGTATGATGGGAATTTTTTCAACATATTTTCCACAATGACCTTATGGTATAGCATAATTTTAGTAGACCTCTCTGCCTCAGGAACAAGAGATGCAAGGTTCTCCTTGTAGTGTGAGTCTAGCAGAGTGATCAACCAGTTCTCTTTTTTGGTCAAGATGAATGTAACGTTAGGGTCACAGGAAAGGCAGCAGTACATACAGTCGGCCATATGTGCCAAGCTCCCTACAACCAACACTTCCTTGTCTCCACTATGATGACTACTCTCCAACTTCTACTCCTCCTCCATCTCTTCCTCCTCATTCCCCTTCTCAGATCATCCACTTACGAGAGATGGGATGAATCTTGCCTGGGTACTAGCCTCTGTTGGGTTAGCAACCCGTTTCTCCTCCTCAGCTTCCACCTCCTCATTGTTACCCAATCCGCTCTGAGCAGATGAGATGAGACTTGTCTGAGTAGTATCTCCCTGTCTCGTGTCTTCCTCCATCTCCACCTAGTACGCATGCAAAGCTTCAGCTTTAATTTTGAGCAGTGACTGTTTAAATAGTCACAGAAGTGAAGTCACAGAAGTGAAGTGAGATCGTTTCACTTATTATTTTGTCATCGCCGCTCATCATCTTTTTGCATTCCTCAAAGTCTTGGAGAACCGCACAAATGTCAGACATCTATGCCCATTCTTCAGTTATTAAGTGGAGACGCTGCCCAGAATAATGATGGGCAGGGCAGTTTGGAGCTGGTATTCGACAACTGTCCTATGTTGCACAGAAAGCCTTGCCAGCATGTGCAGTGTGGAGTTCTAGTGCGTGGCGATATCGCACACCAGTCAGTTAGCTGGCACTTGCACTGCAGCACTGCCAGAGCAGTGGCAGCTGTAGCTGACTCACGGAAATGGGTGCTGACGAGGTGTGCCTTGATCAGAAGCTTTGGCATATCTGAGTATGTTTTAAGAAACTGCTGAACTACCAAGTTGACCATGTGAGCCAAGCATGGTTCGTATGTGAGCTTGCCAAGCTTCACAGTTGCTACCAGGTTATGGCCATTATTACACATGATCATGCCTGGTTGGAGTCTCAGCGAAGAGAGACACATATCTGTCTGGTCTGTTATTCCTTTAAACAACTTTGTTGTGGTGTGTAGCTTTTCTATTAGACAAATTAGCTTCAGCAGATCCTATTGCCGCTTCACTGAGGCAGTGCTGCAGAGCTTCCAGCTTCCGACTGATGTGGGCGAAGTTTTCTGAGATACCAAATCGGCGATGGAGGAAGAGGAGGGGGTGCAGGTACTGGTGTAGGAGGTGTAAGAAACCCTGATAAAATGGAACTTGGCCCCAGCCTCCACAATGTTAATCTAGTGTGCCGACAGGGACATATAGCCTCCATGACCACAAGTGCTTGTCCACGTGTCAGTCATTAATTGTATGGCTGAAGCCATGAGTTGGCAGAAATCATCCCTGTCAACAAACCTAAACTGAAACATTTCCATGGTAGGTAAACTGGTAATGTGCCCGTTTAGCACTTGGGCCTGTGGGTGGGTGACTGGGAACTTTATTTTTCGTTCCAAGGCTTTGGTAGGGACAGCTGAATGCTGTGGTGGAAAAAGTTTTTGAAAGTGCCTGATGATGGTGCCTTAGAATGTGCAAGGACAGGTGCAGGGTGGGAGGCATCTTTTCCCATGTCATGGATAGGGGATTGGGAAACACCTGGCATAGGGGAAGAGGCAGTAATGTGACCCGTTGACATCAATTGTGGACCCATGCATTCGGTCCACTGAGTCGAGTGATTAGATGACGTGCCTGCTTTGCTGATGTCATTAGGCTCTTAGTGGTCAGGCCCCTGCTGATCTTGGCATGGCACACGTTGCAATTAGGACTGTGAACTACCTCCATAGAGGACACCTCTGAGGATAAGAGGTATCCGGGAACTGGTACGGTGGTCACAGACACATAACGGACGCAAAACCGTATTAGGCACACCAGGGCTCAGCGAGATCGTGGGTGCTGTAGAGCTGAACGGTTGCTGGATGGTGCATGGGGTGCTGCATGTTACCAAGTTCCTGAGAGGTTTATGCTGTGTAAATAAACCGAATGGACTTTTTAACCCTGAGTGTCCCAGCGTATATGCCTCAATGACCAGCCAAGTGAGTACTCCCCGTCTGCAGATAGTGGAGACACGTTACACAACATTAGGGAAGCAAAATGTAATTTTTCATTTGCATTTAATTTTTTGCACTACATTTAATTTTAATTTACATTGTAGGAATTTCTCTGAATCACCTTAAGGGCTTAAAATGATGCCACTTTGGGTAGTTTCCCATCATATAGGTCCTTTATTGTTACTTCAAAAGTGAATAAGTCCAAAACAAAATGTGGTCAGGCTTCGAAGAAGACCGTGATTTTTGCTATATGCAGCGATACTGTGTCATCGCTGTTTTTATCACAAGCGTTCAGACGATCGCATCTTCAAGTCCCCTAAGGAGGCTAACAATAACAGGAAAAAGTAAAGAAGAAGTTTAAAAAAAAATTCAAATCACCCTGTGGTAGTCCAACTCACGTGGCGGTATGCGGAGGTAGAAAAATAGGAACACTTAAATCTTGGTTGGTTTATTATAAGGCAGCATAAACCAACACAAGGGGAAAAATAAACACAGCTCTTCAGGCTAAAACTGAAAACAACAAAGAAAACAAAACACTGCAACACAGTCCATACTTATGCGGGTGGCACCCCACTCTGGAACAACACAGGTTCAGTTTGTCGTCTACAAGACACAAAAAGCCACTGGGGAGTCCTCTTTCCAAGCTTGCTTAACCCAGACTGCCCATAGAGCCAATTAAGCCAATGACATCACACAGGTCCTGGTAGCTCTGCCGGTGGAGATAAAGTGGACATTCTCCCACCCGCTTTATGAAGGTCCACATGAAACCAGCCCTTTGTGCAACTTTAAATTAACCCTCACAACACGTAGTGTGCTTGAGGAAAATATTCTGGCTTCATATCACTGACGCCATTAACAACTTCACGACCTTGCCCTTTTCCATTTTTGCGTTCTCGTTTTTCGCTCCCCTCCTTCGCAGAGCCATAACTTTTTTATTTTTCCGTCAATATAGCCATTTGAGGGCTTGCTTTTTGCGGGATAAGTTGCACTTTTCAAATACATCATTGGTTTTAGCATGTCGTGTACTAGAAAATAGGAAAAAAATCCCAAGTGCGGCGAAATTGCAAAATAAGTGTAATCCCACACTTGTTTTTTGTTTGGCTTTCTTGTTAGGTTCACTAAATGCTAAAACTGACCTGCCATTGTGATTCTCCAGGTCATTATGAGTTTTTCTAAGTGGTAAAAAAAAAAACCAAACTTTGCTAAAAAAAGAAAAAAAAAAGTGCAATTTTCTGTTACCCATAGCGTCTCCATTTTTCGTGATCTGGGGTCTGGTGAGGGCTTACTTTTTGTGAGCCAAGCTGACATTTTGATACCACTGTGGTGCAGATATGATCTTTTGTTTGCCCTTTATTACATTTTGATGCAATGTCATAGCGACTAAAAAAATGTAATTCTAGCGTTTCTAATTTTTTTCTCGCTAGGCTGTTTAGTGATCAGGTTAATCTTTTTTATTGATAGATCGGGTGATTCTGAAAGCGGTGATACCAAATATGTGTAGGTTTGATTTTTTTATTGTTTTATTTTGAATGGGCGAAAGGGGGTGATTTAAACTTTTATATTTTTTTTATTTTTTTCATATTTTTAAAACATTTTTTTTGCCATGCTTCAATAGCCTAGAAGCTGGCTAGAAGCTGGCACAACTCGATTAGCTCAGCTACATAGCAGCGATCATCAGATCGCTGCTATGTAGCTGAATTGCAGGCTTGCTATGAGCACCGACCACAGGAAACAGTTAGCTAACATAAATGAATTCAAGTATCCAGGTCCAGATGAATTTCTCCCCAGAGTACTGAAGGAGATAGCAGAAAATTTTTTTGAACCACTCTCCATAATCTTTGAAAATTCTTGGAAAACAGGAGATGTCCCAGAAGACTGGAGAAGAGCAAATGTTGTTCCTATCTTCAAAAAGGTGAAGAAGGTGGACCCAGGGAACTACAGGCCTGTGAGTCTGACTTCCATACCAGGAAAGATCTTTGAACAAATTATTAAACAACATGTATGTAGGTACCTGGATAACAATGAAGTGACTAACCAGAGTCATCATGGATTTGTAACTAATAAGTCATGTAAGACTAACTTAATTTCCTTCTATGACAGAATCACTGACTGAGTGATTCAGGGAAATGCTGTAGATATAGCATATCTTGACTTCGACTTCAGCAAAGCAATTGACAAAGTATCTCACACCATCCAAGTATGGAATGGACAAGGCAACTGATAGGTGGAGTCATAACTGGCTTCATGATCGGACCCAAAGAATGGTCGTAAATGGCTGCACATCCAGTTGGAAGAATGTCTCAAGTGGAGTACCACAGGGTTCTGTCCTGAGCCCTGTAATGTTCAACATTTTTATCAATGATTTAGATGAAGGAATTGAGGGTACACTGATTAAATTTGCTGATGACACAAAGCTAGGAGGGATAGCTAAAACTAGAGAAGAGAGAGAAGATTCAAAAAGATATAAATAAACTGGAGCAGTGGGCAGCAACTAACAGAATGGTTTTTAACAAGGAAAAATTCAAAGTACTACATCTGGGCAATTAAAATTAAAAAAGCATGGGAGGAATAGGGCTAAGCAACAGCACAGTGAAAAAGATTTGGGTATACTAATAGATCATAAACTGAACATAAGTCAACAGTGTAATGCAGCAGCAAAAAAGGCAAATGCAATTCTGGGATGTATTAACAGAAGCATTCAGTCTAGATCACACAAAGTCATTATTGCCCTCTACTCCTCTTTGGTCAGACCTCATCTGGAATACTATGTCCAGTTCTGGGCATCACATTTTCAAAAATACATCAACAAACTGGATCAAGTTCAGAGAAGAGTGACCAGAATGGTGACCGGTGTGCAAACCAAGGCCTATGAGGAATGGTTACGGGATTTGGGAATGTTTAGCTTGCAAAAAAAAAGACTGAGAGGAGACTTAATAGCTGTCTACAAAAATCTCAAGGACTGTCACATTGTAGAAGGATCATCTTTATTCTCATTTGCAGAAGGAAAAACTAGAAGCAATAGGATTAAACTGAATGGGTGGAGACTAGTGTTGAGCGATACCTTCCGATATCGGAAAGTATCGGTATCGGATTGGATCGGCCGATATTCAAAAAATATCGGATATCGCCGATACCGATACCCGATCCCAATGCAAGTCAATGGGACCAAAATATCGGAATGAAAATAAACCCTTTCTTTCCTTGTAGGTTAATTCTACATGAAGGAAAACAACAAAGAATAATGCAGGATGTATTTGGGAGGTGGCGGAGACATTAAAGGCATAGAGGTTTAGCCCAATCAAATAGAATAGCAGGAATTTTAATTTTTTTTTAAGACGTTCGGAGTTACAAAGATATTGACTATGTTAAGATTTTTTTTATTTTGTCAGATATTGATGTTTCACTATTCCACGCCCTTCACCTTTTTTTTTTTACTTTTCCCACACTTTTATCTTCATCATCATCAGCATCTTTGACATCAACTTCTTCTTCACCTTATTCATCTTCTTCTTCATCTTCTACCTATTTTTTTTATTACATTCTTCATATTCATTTTATTCAACTATTATTATTCTTCCTATTCTACTTCTTCATCATATTCTCATTTGTGACAGGCATTCCCGTAGTTGTTATCTATAAAAGTTTGAAGATTACACCTTCCGTTCTGCCTGTCACAAAAGTTACATTTGTCCGCGTTCAGTTTGGCCTGTAGCATCAGGCTTTATCCAGGGTCACCACGAGGAGGAACGGACTCACCCCCATACACTGCTTAGTCTTCTTCTGCATATAATTTAGATAATATCTTTTGCTCTGACATTAAGTGTTATGCTTAATGTTCTTCTGCTCTTTGTTCTGCAGCCTCTTGTTCTTCTGCTTCTCGGTCTTCCATGTCGTCGTCTCCAGGGTCGTCGTCTCCAGGGTCGTCGTCTCCGCCGTCGTCGTCTCCGCCGTCATCGTCGTCGTCGTCATCGGGGTGGTCTTCAGGGTCGTCGTCTCCAGGGTCGTCGTCATCTCAGTGGTTGTTGTCTCTGGTGTCGTCGTCATCTTAGGGGTGGTCTTCCGGGTCGTCGTCTTTAGGGTCTTGAACTTGGAAATGTAGCAGAAGGTACAAGAAGGCTGAGAAAATGCTGAGAACCAGCTGATGGAACTGGAACTCGGATGGCTACCTGAAGGTCCAAGAGCCAATGGAACTACCTAGGACCAGCTGACGTTACTGGAACCCGATTACTAAGCAGGAGGTACCCGTGCTAAAAAGCACTACCAAGGACCGCCTGACGTTGGTGGAACTCGGATACCCAGAAGGAGGCACCTAAGCCAAAGGCTCTGCCCGGAACCAGCTGGCGTTACTGGAACCAGGATGGGGAGCAGAAGGTACAAGAGCAAAAGACACTGCCGAGAACCAGCTGACGGCACTGGAACCCGGATGGGTAGCCGAATGTCCAAGAGCCAATGGCACGACCGAGGACCAGCTGACGGTGCTGGAACACGGTTACTAAGCAGGAGGTACCCGCGCTTAAAAGCACTACCAAGGAGAGCCTGGCGTTGGAGGAACTCGAATACCCAGAAGGAGGCACCTAAGCCAAAGGCTCTGCCCGGAACCAGCTGATGGTGCTGGAACCAGGATGAGGACCAGAAGGTCCACAGGAGAGGAGAGAACAGCTAGGCTGTGAGGCTGCCGCAGTTACCGAACACCAACAGTCCTACAGGGGGAGCTTGGCCTACTGGCACTACAGAACCAGCCTTGATTGCCAATTCCCGCAGCCCACATAGGAAGCTCCTAAACTGGAGGCACCATGGAGTTGGCTAACCCGACCGCAACACGACGGGACAACGTATTGGAGTCTAAGTGATCTTGACACTACCCGGAACCAGCTGACGGTGCTGGAACCAGGCTGGGCAGGAGGGAGTACCCGTGACAAAGACACTGCCGAGAACCAGCTGACGGTACTGGAACCCGGATGCGTTGCCCAAGTGTGCAAGAGCCAATGGCACCGAGGACCAGCTGACGGTGCTGGAACATGGTTACAAAGCTGTTGGTACCCGCGCTTAAAAGCACTACCAAGGACCGCCTGGCGTTGGTGGAACTCGGATACCCAGAAGGAGGCACCTAAGCCAAAGGCTCTGCCCGGAACCAGCTGACGGTGCTGGAACCAGGATGTGGACCAGAAGGTCCACAGGAGAGGAGAGAACAGCTAGGCCGTGAGGCTGCCGCAGTTACCGAACACCAACAGTCCTACAGGGGGAGATTGGCCTACTGGCACTACAGAACCAGCCTTGATTGCCAATTCCCGCAGCCCACATAGGAAGCTCCTAAACTGGAGGCACCATGGAGTTGGCTAACCCAACCGCAACACGACAGGACAATGTATTGGCGTCTAAGTGACCTTGACACTACCCGGAACCAGCTGACGGTACTGGACCCAGGCTGGGCATGAGGGAGTACCAGTGACAAAGACAATGCCGAGAACCAGCTGACGGTACTGGAACCCGGATGCGTTGCCCAAGTGTGCAAGAGCCAATGGCACCGAGGACCAGCTGACGGTGCTGGAACATGGTTACAAAGCTGTAGGTACCCGCGCTTAAAAGCACTACCAAGGACAGCCTGGCGTTGGCGGAACTCGGATACCCAGAAGGAGGCACCTAAGCCAAAGGCTCTGCCCGGTACCAGCTGACGGTACTGGAACCAGGATGGGGAGCAGAAGGTACAAGAGCAAAAGACACTGCCGAGAACCAGCTGACGGTACTGGAACCCGGATGCATTGGTCAACTGTGCAAGAGCCAATGGCACGACCGAGGACCAGCTGACGGTGCTGGAACATGGTTACTAAGCAGGAGGTACCCGCGCTTAAAAGCACTACCAAGGACCGCCTGGTGTTGGCGGAACTCGGATACCCAGAAGGAGGCACCTAAGCCAAAGGCTCTGCCCGGAACCAGCTTACGGTGCTGGAACCAGGATGTGGACCAGAAGGTTCACAGGAGAGGAGAGAACAGCTAGGCCGCGAGGCTGCCGCAGTTACCGAACACCAACAGACCTACAGGGGAAGCTTGGCCTACTGGCACTACAGAACCAGCCTTGATTGCCAATTCCCGCAGCCCACATAGGAAGCTCCTAAACTGGAGGCACCATGGAGTTGGCTAACCCGACCGCAACACGACGGGACAACGTATTGGCGTCTAAGTGACCTTGACACTACCCGGAACCAGCTGACGGTGCTGGACCCAGGCTGGGCACGAGGGAGTACCCGTGACAAAGACACTGCCGAGAACCAGCTGACGGTACTGGAACCCGGATTTGGACCTATTCAAGATTGTCTTCCTAGAGCCCCAACTAGCGGTGTTGGAGCAAGAGGTAAGCAGGGGGAGCAGAGTGTAGGCCGAAGCCTGCAGTGGAGGCAGCTTTGTGTCTGCGTTGCATTTGCAGGACACATTGCCGGCTACACAGCAGGGGAACAGCTGGTGTTGCTGAACCCCACTGACACATTGGCGGGTGTTTTTCTCTGTGCAGCTAGCACTTCCGGGCAACAACTGGCGGTGTTAGAGCCCAGGGTCAGCAGGAGGAGGAGAAGAGCAGAGTGTAGGCCGAAGCCTAGTAGAACCAATTTCAAAGGTAACCTTTAACCCCCCCTCAGGTGTTACAAACTACAAGAGCCACACCTTGTGCAGCATTAATGCTGCACAAGTAAAAGGTTGCTCTATAAATTTTTCTACTTGCACACGCTGAATGAAACACGTACACAATTTAGCCCATTATATAGTCACACTGTATTGGAGGCATGACTTGCCTTTTTATGGAGACGCAGCACAGGTGTCAAAATTTACACCTAGGTGCTGGGCGCAGACTATTAATCATCGTTATTTGCTGTACAGGAGTCTGCGCTCTTGTGTTATCCCTTGGCAATGCCCTGTTAGCGCTGCACGGCTTCTGACCTCATTTCATGTTGGCCGGTGCAGTTAGCGATGGCCATGAATCCCAGACCCACAGTGTCTTTTCATAAAGTCACACTGCGGTGCTGGGATTCGTGGCCTTGTGCAGTAAATATATTTGCCGCTCACACATGTCCTTACACCTGCTTCAGACTGGGCGGCCTCCGCTGATCCCTTATCGCATGCCGCGGCCATGAGGCCGCACAGTCTGAAGCAGGCGGAAGGAGATGAGTGAAGACAGGCGAACATATGCACTGCACATGCCCATCAATCACACCCTCGCAGTCAAAATAAATAAGACAACGAGGGGCGTTGTGTCGGGCAGGGTGGACGCACAGGCGCAGCCTGCAAACCAATGATGTCAGAAGACGGCCAGCGCTACCAAGGGGGGTGCTGCGTGTCATTTAAAAAGGAAAGTCACACCTCAGGGACAATGTAATGGTCTCTAAGGAGACACATTTTGTACGTGTTGAGTTCGACGTGTGCATGAAGAAAAAGTGAGCCACCTTGTACAAATGCAGCATTTCCGCTGTACAAGGTGGCTGTTAAACATACAAATGCCTGTGGGGGGGCAGGGTCCCTTTAATTTCAGTTCAGGTGCCTGCGTGGCGTTTGCAGGACACGTTGCCGGCTACACAGCAGGGGAACAGCTGGCGTTGCTGAATCCCACTGACACATTGGCTGGTGTTTTTCTCTGTGCAGCTAGCACTTCCGGGCAACGACTGGCGGTGTTAGAGCCCAGGGTCAGCAGGAGGAGGAGAGGAGCAGAGTGTAGGCCGAAGCCTGCACTGGTGGCAGCTTTTGGTCTGTTGTGTCTGCGTGGCGTTTGCAGGACACGTTGCCGGCTACACAGCAGGGGAACAGCTGGCATTGCGGAACCCCACTGACACATCAGCGAGTGTTTTTTCTATGTAGACAACACTTCCAGGAGACAACTGACAGTGTTGAAACCCAGGGAATCAAAGAGGAGCAAAGTGTAGGCCGAAGCCTGCACTGGAGGCAGGAAAATGTCTGTTATTGTGCCAGCGTGGCTTGTGCTGGACATGCTGCCGGCTACACAGCAGAGGAACAGCTGGCGTTGCTGAACCCCACTGACACATTGGCGGGTGTTTTTCTCTGTGCAGCTAGCACTTCCAGGCAAGAACTGGCGGTGTTAGAGCCCAGGGTCTGCAGTAGGAGCAGAGTGTAGGCCGAAGCCTGCACTGGAGCAAGTTGAAAGGGAACCTTTAACCCCGCCCAGGCGTTTGTTGCTGAAAGAGCCATCTTGTACAGCAGTAATACTGCAAAAGGAAAAAGGTGGCTCTTTAAATTAGGTTGGATCTCGGGCAGCTTGAATGCACAGGCACTGCCAGCCTGACACCTAAATGATGTCAGAAAACGGGCACCGCTAAGTGTGCATGGCCAAGGGATAACATTACAGCGCGGGCTCCGTGACAGAATCAAACAACGCTAAGGAGGCGGCGCACGGAGCCAAGGGGTTAGGAATGACGGCTGTGCTGCATCACATTACAAAGGAAAGTCCCACCTCCGGGACGGTTTAACGGTGTGAGGGGACACATTACATGAGTGTGTAGTTCACTGTTTCCAAGGAGCATAATTTAAAGAGCCACCTTTTCCTTGTGCAGTATTAGTGCTGCACAAGGTGGCTCTTTCAGTAACAAATGCCTAGGGGAGGGGGGACAGGTTCCCTTACATTTTAGTTGTGCCAGCGTGGCGGTCGCATGACACGTTGCCGGATACACAGCAGGGGAGCAGCAGGCGTGACTGAACCCCACTAACACATTGGCGAGGTGTTTGGCTCTGTGCAAACAGCACTTCCGGGCATCATCCAGCAGTGTTGGAGCCCAGGGACAGCAGGAGGAGCAGAGTGTAGGCCGAAGCCTGCACTGTAGGCATGTAAATGTCTGTTAGTGTGCCAGCGTGGCGGTCGCATGACACGTTGCCGGATACACAGCTGGGGATCAGCTGACGTTACTGAACCCCAATAACAGAGGAGCGACTGTTGACTATGCAGACAGCACTTCCAGGCACCAACTGGCGGTGTTAGAGCCCAGGGACAGCAGGAGGAGCAGATTGGAGGTATTGCAGCACACACAGCTGGGGCTCAGCTGACGTTACTGAACCCCAATAACAGAGGAGCGATTGTTGACTGTGCGGACAGCACTTCCAGGCACCAACTGGCGGTGTTAGAGCCCAGGGACAGCACGAGTAGCAGAGGAACAGAGTGTAGGCCGAAGCCTGATTGGAGCAAGTTGAAAGGGAACCTTTAACCCCCCCCCCCAAGGCGTTTGTAGCTGAAAGAGCCATCTTGTGCAGCACTAAGGATGCAAAAGGAAAACGTTGCTCTTTTGATTATGCTCCTTGCAAACACAGAGGTAAACACTTATAAAATGTGTCCCCTGATACCGTAAAACCGTCCCGGAGGTGGGAATTTCCTTCGTAATGGGACGCAGCACAGCCGTCATTCCTGTCCCCTTGGTGCCGTGCACTGCCTCATCAGCATTGTTTTAAGATGTCACGGAGCCTGTGCTGTTATGTTATCCCTTGGCGGCCATGCACACTTAGCGGTGCCCGTCTTCTGACATCATTTAGGTGTCAGGCTGTCAGTGCCTGTGCGTCCACGCTGCCTGAGATCCCACCTCGCAGTGTTGTCTAATGTAATCTGTTGTGAATTCTGTTGTCGGGCTCTCTCCTGTGGTCATGAATGGTACTTCGTCTGGTTCTGTCCATGGACTTTCTCTGGTGGCTGTGGGTGTTTCTGAGTTTCCTTCCACAGGTGACGAGGTTAATTCGTTAGCTGGCTCCTCTATTTAACTCCACTTAGATCTTTGCTCCATGCCACCTGTCAATGTTCCAGTATTGGTCTAGTTCACTCCTGGATCGTTCTTGTGACCTGTCTTCCCAGCAGAAGCTAAGTGACTGCTTGTTTTTCTCTGGTTTGCTATTTTTCTGTCCAGCTTGCTATTTGGATTGTTGTCTTGCTTGCTGGAAGCTCTGGGATGCAGAGGGAGCGCCTCCGCACCGTGAGTCGGTGCGGAGGGTCTTTTTGCGCCCTCTGCGTGGTCTTTTTGTAGGTTTTTGTGCTGACCGCAAAGCTACCTTTCCTATCCTCAGTCTGTTCAGTAAGTCGGGCCTCACTTTGCTTAATCTATTTCATCTCTGTGTTTGTATTTTCATCTTTACTCACAGTCATTACATGTGGGGGGCTGCCTTTTCCTTTGGGGAATTTCTCTGAGGCAAGGTAGGCTTTATTTTTCTATCTTTAGGGCTAGCTAGTTCCTTAGGCTTTGCCGAGTTGCATAGGGAGTGTTAGGAGCAATCCACGGCTATTTCTAGTGTGGTTGATAGGATTAGGGATTGCGGTCAGCAGAGTTCCCACGTCCCAGAGCTCGTCCTATATTATCAGTAACTATCAGGTCTTTCCGTGTGCTCTTAACCACCAGGTCCATTATTGTCCTGACCACCAGGTCATAACAGTAATCCCACTGTGGGCCTGGGATCCATGGGCATGCGCAGTGCATATCCTCGCCTCTCACTCCCCTCCTTCCCTCTTCTTCAGATTGTGCGGCGTCACGGCCGTGGCATGCTATTAGAGATCAGCTGATGGCGCACAGTGTGAAGAAGGCGGAGGGAGATGAGCGAGAGCCTGAGGGGAAGATTTGCACTGCGTATGCCCATGGATCCCAGGCCCGCAGTGTGATTCAATCAGAAGACACTGCGAGGCAAGATCTCGGGCAGCGCGGCCGCACAGGCGCAGCCAGCCTGACACCAAATTATGTCAGAAGACAGGCAGCGCAAATTGGGCATGGCCAAGGGATAACAGAACAGCGCAGGGTCCTCAGCTGCACAAGGTGGCTCTTTCAGTAACAAACGCCGGGGGGTGGGGACAGGTTCCCTTACATTTAGGTTGTTGTGTCAGCGTGGCGGTCGCAGGACACATTGCCGTCTACACAGCTGGGGATCAGCTGACATTACTGAACCCCAATAACAGAGGAGCGACTGTTGACTGTGCGGACAGCACTTCCAGGCACCAACTGGTGGTGTTAGAGCCCAGGGACAGCACGAGTAGCAGAGGAACAGAGTGTAGGCTGAAGCCTGATTGGAGCAAGTTGAAAGGGAACCTTTAACCCCCCCAAGGCGTTTGTAGCTGAAAGAGCCATCTTGTGCAGCACTAAGGATGCAAAAGGAAAAGGTTGCACTTTTAATTATGCTCCTTGCAAACACAGAGGTAAACACTTATAAAACGTGTCCCCTGATACCGTAAAACCGTCCCGGAGGTGGGAATTTCCTTCGTAATGGGACGCAGCACAGCCGTCATTAGTAGTGTATAATAGCCATGATCCGTCAAACTCAATCTGACATGTGCCCCGCCCCTATCAAAGTGTATCAAAGTGTGTAACCCCTCCCCTCCTCCTGTCAGCCAGCTGTCCCTGAGGCTGGCTGATTTCCCCTTTTGATATCGTTTGATATACTTTAATTTGTTGCAGTTTGATATTATTCACGTATTTTGTTTTTATACGTAGCTCGAGTTTTATTCTGTAAGCTGTGTTTTATTCACAGTGTATCCATATAGTTCAGAACTTAAAGCTGTTTATTTGTGTCTCTACACGTATTTGTTTTATATTTTTATACGTAGCTCGAGTTTGATTCTGTTAGCTGTGTTTTATTCATGTATCCATATAGTTCAGAACTTATATCACACAAAGCTGTTTATTTGTTGCTCTACTGAACACTAGTACTAAATGGTGAACATTAACTAAATGTTTATTTTCACAAACAGAAAAACTGCTATGGGTCAGAGGTTTATAACACCTAGGCCAATTGTTGTTGTATTTGCTTTCCCAATAAATGCTTATTTACACAAACCGAAAAGACAGATTTTCTGTTTGTACATGTATTATACCTGAAGGTTATGTAGGGGTATCTGCGTGTCATGTGCCCAGGCATTGTGTATTATTTATGTTTTATAACGCCCCATGTTTGATATTTGCTTTCCCTTTTTTGTGTCTGTAGATGTCATCTGAGAAGTTATTTGTGTTTCTACTGATCATTAACAGTAAATTGTAAGCTGTGTTTATTCACAGTGTAGCAGATTTTCTCCTTGTGGCTGCCTTATATACACAAACAGAAAAGTTACTGGACAACTTATTTCTGTATATATATATATATATATATATATATATATATATAATATGCACCAATGTTACAACACAAGCTATAATATGACCCAATGTTACAACACAAGTAAGAAGCGGCGTGTTTTATACGAATATAAACCAAAGACACGATATTGTAAAAAATTTAAAAAGATTTATTTCTCACAATAAAACAACATCTCAAAGACATTTCAATACTATAAAAATTATTACAGAATATAAAAAGTAAAAACATTAAATAGTACAATGAACAATTACACTTCTCACAAAATAATTAATATAGCGTTACAAGATGAGTACAGCATTTATCTAGTACATTCTTTACATCGTGAGCCGCATGGTTTGTAGCATCGGTAGAGACCTTTTTTTAGGTAGCAAAGTTCCACGTGTGGTACCTAATGACGGGGAATGTAAAGATTGAATTGTACGGGGTGCCGCCGCTAACTTCAGCGGTGTAGATACAGAGCGTGTCTCACTGTTGGTAATTTTTAATTCATCTAAAAGCTTCCTAGTAGCGGGGTTACCCACAACTGTAGACGGCATATTTAGCTCGGCCATAGCCTGCATAAATGAATCCCAACCCGGCGGTAAATTTCTACTGTTCAGAGCATGGCTCTGCGTTGTACTACGTACCAAATCCAGTAAGTTAGACCCGGGTATTACGGATCCTTTGAAAATAAATTCAGCATTATTATTCCATGCTGTGACATTTTTATTCTGCAGCAGCCTGTTTAGTAAAAATTCAGCATTCTTTTTATATCTTTGGTTTATATGTCCGACAATTTCAGCGATCTCATGATTTTTATCAGAGTTGGTATTTGGCAATTGCTGCTGACCAGGATCAGGAGGGCTAACGAGATTTAAAGCCGTTACTTCTTTTGAGCTGTGCCTCGTATGTACCAAGTAGCGTTGTAGCACAGAGCTATACATTTTAATTTTCACATCATCGGGAATGTCACGACGCTGTAAAATGTCGCTAATTTCACCATCAAGGCGTCGAATAACACTGTCGCGTATGTTATCTGTAGTACCGGGTCTTAGTTTGTCTAGCTCCTGTTTGGGGACTAGATACATTTTCGTTGCATGCTCCATTATCTTCCGGCGATCAGGCTTGTTATTATTGGAATTGCAAAAGCTAGAAGGGGGCCGATAAACCCGCCGGCCTGTTTTAGTAGGCGCTTCTTTTTCTTTATGGGCTGAGATCTGTCGCTCAGGGTTCTTATAGCTTTACGCCACTTCTTTAATATACCTTTTTGGCGCTCTTTCAGCGGAATCCTGCCTTTTAAGATATTTAAAGCAATCTCGCCTATGGCTGTAATTAAATCATTGCTTGCATCGCGCAAGATAGACTTTCTGACAGCGGGGGTTGCTTTCACTAGGGTTTTTAAGAGAGCCCAGTTACGCCGGAGCCTCTCAGACATCTTTACAGCACAACGCACACAGCGTAGAATGTCTGATACCGGGTAAAATTCACTTTTTAGAAGTGTTTTTCTTTTGAACATAGACAGCGGGAAACGCGGGTGGAAACAACCCAGTCCTTAAACGCAGATCCTCAGGCGTATTAGCTCGCAAATCTACAAGCAAATACCCGTAAGGCTCCCGCGTGGCATCCTCAAAAGCTTCTAGGAAAAAACGTGTTTTTCCGGGATACATCTGACGAGCTAGAGTTAAAATTTGTAATTTATCTCGGGGGTTGTTAAAAAGCACCATGTACTTTGTGTTTAAATTTATCGTACGGCTTTTCTTGCCCTGACAAAATATGTTTTGCACCAGGTAGAAAATGCTGAGATTTCTGTGGTGCACATACTTGGTAAAGGCTTTTTCTATCTCACAATTCTCACTAGCACTTTCCATGAGATCATCAACAATCGCCAAATTCACCTTCTCCGGTGGGAATAATTCGTCATCTACGAATGTATTCGGCAGACCCTCCACAAATCTGGCGTGGGGAAAAGAGAGAGAGATTTCATCATATAGTTTTTGCCAACACGAATAAAACCATACAATATTATCAGGTTTCTGAGAAAAATTAGCTTCAATATTATATAGCAGCTGTTTTACAAAATAGCTCTTTCCAGAATTAGACGGGCCTGCTAGAATGCAAGAGAAAGGGTGCTGCAGACGCGTATCCATCACAATACTCGACTAATACCCAAAAGGTAATGTTGTGAAATCGTTTAATAGTCAGCGCTTTGTATAAACGCACTTTTGTGTTTTGCGTAATGGCCTTGTTTCAATATCCCAGTACTTTTTATTTCTCACAATGGACGCCTGCTGTACGACAATACGTTTCTGAGTTTCTGCGGCAGAATTGCACGGGTAGTCCAGAACTAGATCTTTCAGACTGTTGAAATTAATAGATTGAGAGTTACCAACATTTAGTGTTATCCCCTTAACTTTTAAGACAGTTTTACCGGTGTTGAGTTTGTAGCCGTAAGTTTTGGGGCCCGCGGATACAAATTCTGTGATGTGTGTACCATCGGGTATTTCACTGGTCAGCTCCCCCAGGTAATCGCCTAAAGGCGGTTGCCACTCACCATCTCTCTGTACAAAAATAACTGAGTCTGTGTCGTGATAAAGGCACCTCTCCTGCAGCCGGTCCAGCAGCGAATAGAGCTCTAACCGAGCATACGCTGTTGTAAAACACGCTATAAAAATGTTTGTGTTTTTGTTGAGTGTGTGGTGGCCTTTTGCATATTTCCAGTTAACGGTTGCGGTGTCATCATCAAGGATATGTAACATCGAAATGTCATAGTAAGGCAGGAACAAATACTTAAAAAGCTCATCTGGATCCCTAACAATGCTGGTACATGATAGATTAGATCTCTGGGCAAACTTTCCCCATAAAGAATTTAAGAAAAGCTTGGCGATCTGTCGCTTAGCAGGATTGACAGCTATATTTTCAGGCCGTAATTGGACACCTTCTTTTTCAAGAAAAGAGTCAATGTACTGCCGTTTCTTGGCGTCATCAGTGCACCAGCTAGGATAACCAGAGGCTTCCTGCTTATCCCTAAGATGTAATTTAATGTAGGGAGCAAACAGATCATCAGTGGTTTTAGGAAAATGCCATATTTCATAGATGTGAGCGATCCGATACCCTTTTTCTATAGCCATCTCGAGCTCTATAGTGCACCAGGTGCCTGTCAGCGCCCGTTCTTCATCACTGTGGGCACAAATATCTACCTGGGAATTTGCAGCGCATGTGTTGCAAAGGGGAAACATTAATTTTTTGTTGAGTTTTACCGGTAGAACTGGAAAAAATAAATCTCTCGGCGGGTAGACCTTGACTCTAGCAATACCAAAGTATTTTTTAATGAATCCAAAATTGTCGTAGATGATGTCTGGATGGCCTACAGGGTATGTTTTAGTTTTGTTTACAATGGGGTACAGACTGGTGAAATCGTAGTAATGTAAAGTCTCCCCTTCTTCCAGATGGTGATAGAGCTTAATGGCGTTAGTTCGCCCACCATAAAGCGCATCACGGGGGTCTAAAGGAACGGGGAATTCCATCTGGCGGAGAAATGCTTGAAGGTTAGAATCATTTTCAATCATTTCATTCCACTCATGCTCCCACATCAGTCTTACTGTGTACCCGCAGCACTGTAAGTAACGCTTTTTAGCTAAAAAGGTGTAATATAACTGACCGTAGGACGTACTTGTGACCTTATTCGTGTCATTTTCATTATAGCACATGGGGCATCCGTGGTAAAAACACCCCTGAAATTCAAAGGCTATGTGCTGACCGCTAACATACGCATAACCATCTAGAAAATACTTCCCGACCTGTTTTTCACCGCCTCTCAAAGCGTGCTGTATGTCGATGTTCTCAGAGTGGGCTACATACATGAGCCACTGTATAGCGGGTGTCGAGTAGCGCTTTTTTGCCCAGTGATAATTATCACCAGGTAAAATGGCGATTGTCTTTTTTGGAAGAAATTTAAACCGGTACATTGTCATACACACCGAGGCCAGGGTGATGAGCTGAAAAGGATCAACACACCTGCTCACTACAATCCTTTGCTTTTGACGCTTACAGTATTTTTTAACATTTTTCTGCGTCATCTGCATAATACGCTCTCTATAGATCGCGCAGGCGTGTCTCAAAATTTCAACATCTTGTTTGCAATAAGATTTTAGCTCGGCCTTGAAGTCAAAAGTTGTATTTACCTGTGTCTCATACCACTCCAGGAACTCTACCTTCTCACCAGGTGACATGTACTCTACCCCATAATATTTTACATCAGGTATGGGACCTACATAGTTTTGGTTTTCTCGGGTATTGAAAAAGTGTGGAAAATGCCCTTTGCCTCCTGAAAAGCCCATGGCCTGTGGTAATTTACTGAGTTTCATGGGGATAAAATTTAGAGAGTCTATGAACCTTATAGACAAATCGGGTAGCGACACACACAAGAGACGGCCACCTTGGGTTATCAACTGTACTTGTAGTTTTTCAGAAATCAGTTCCTTAACAATAAAGTATGCGTCGTATCTTCCACCATTGTGGGCAATAAATGTATGATCTGAAAATTTACCGCTTGTAAAGAACTGTACAAAGTCATGTGTACAGGTATCACCCTCAAACTCCCAGGAGGGGTGGCCATACAGCGTTGTAGCATAAATGTAATTCGGGATGTGCGTGCCTGTCTCCTGCATACATTCAAAATCATAAAAGATATAGCAATCTGACTCATCCTGTGCTACATACTTCCGCATGTAACAAAGATGGGCATCGAATTTATTTATATGTCTGCGACATACAGGACAGCGCAAACCATTACATTTATGCTCTGTTTCGCTATTTCTGGGGACAAAAAGGTTGCATTTATCACAAAATGTTTTAAGTCTGCAGAATGCTGGGTCGCCTAATCCCAATTGTTTGTGATAATCTAGGCACACGCTCGAGCGGCAATAAACTCTGCAAACAGGACATCTGGGCTGTTGGTCGGCACCGCTTTCTACGCAATTCTCTCTCTGACAGGCTTTACAAAAATACTGACAGGAATGGTTGTTTTTGTGGTGAAACACTGAATTGCAGAGCTCACAAAAGTACTTAGCGCCGATAAAACCCTTCATATTTTTGATACCGTAGTAGTGATTATCATGGAACAATATGAATACGGTTTTGCCATTAGCTGTATTACCGCTCTCAAAGTAACGCCAATCGCCCTGACTATAGTACAGTACTTTAATGGTGACCTCCAAATATTTTTCAAATGCAGGGATGTCGCTAAAACTCACTAATTGATCATCAGGGATGCCCAGTGCTGCGTGTATGTTTTTAGAGCGGTTCAGTAAAACACCATCAGTGACATCCGTGTCGTCCATCAGGGCGCACACACTGGCAACCAAACACAGATTTGACGTGTAATTGTTAAAATCATACAGCCATTGTCTCTTTTGTTTAATGATCTGACTGCTTGCTATAGATTTCAAGCGCCTTTTTACACCACCGCGTCGGTTTTTAATGATGGTGACGACTAGCTTTAGCGAATTGGATGCTATGCATTCACTGTTACTTTGAAGTGCGCGGGCAACAGCATTTAAAAAAGATTCGGAAATAAAATCTTCACGGGTTTGTTTTGTAGTGAAAATAGGGTCTAAAGTATCACCGGCATCAAACCTTAACTGTACAAAGTCGCCAGGTTCAATGTCCCTGATGATTCTATCCAGTAATGCCTGAATGCCTTCATGAACAATATTCAAGCCCTCTTCAAATGATCGTACACGCTCCAAATTTACAAATCTAAAATGATCTGTATGTATATGGCCATTGAAATTGCGGAGGGCTCTTTCATGATGATGGATGTGTTGCAAAAATACTGTATGATCGGGGCGCCGCACATTACCAGCAGCGTCAGCGTCTGCGGCTTGTGAATTTTGTGTAGATGCATGTGCGGCATCTGCAGAGCTGCCTTGGCTATGTGAGTGCTGTTCTGACTCTTGTGACGACATCTGTGGTGGCTGTAGAGGCATTGCAGGACACATGTCACCACGACGCCTCCTAGAGCATAGCGCCCGTCTAGCGCTGACCAACAATTTTAGAGCCCTCTTTATAACTCTAGCCCTATTATACCTGGGTAGTGTTAGTTTAGGTGGTTTATGCATGCCGTAGCCGACCATATCTAGTCATAATGGGGTCGCTGTAGTTGTTATCTCGCCATTCAGCAGCAGGCTCCGAAGTGCGTATAGTTCGGACTTATTAGCCTGTGTTGGTCTTTGTGTTGATAATAATTTTTCAAAAGTATCGCAAAAAAACATTATTTTGGGGACCCAGCGTTTGTAGCGTAAGTAGCGAACGAAGTGTTCCTGAAACACAAGCATTTCAACGGGGCCCCAGCTGCGGGATTCATGCTGCAGATCTATAGCTGGCGCATGAATCCGTGGCTTTTTACACACCTTAAGCTCTTTACACACCTTAACATCAGCCGGCCGCGACCTCTTTGACCGTTTCTTAACATTAACAGAGTTAGATACACAGACATGAGATATGTCACCCAAATTAGAGGGTCCTGAGGGTCCGACCCCAGAGGCATTAGCAGGCCCCGTTACACATGGCGCTGACGGTTGCATAGTGTGGGACATACGTATAATGAGCGGTTCTACGGATGGTTGCTTACCATCAGCGAGCTGATCAATCTCGCGATCATACTCTTCACGAGTCATCGTGGCTGTTGCACCCACGGCGCAGGATGCGGTTGGTGGCTCTGTAACATGTTTTGTTTTTCGCTTATGTTTTCGGGGTGCCTCGACCACTTCTGGGTATAGTAGCGCGGGGTCATTCACACGGATTGTCGATGGCTGTCCGGTGCTTGAATGGGGTATTTCACGATGGTCCGACGGTACAGGGTTTCCTGCGTCCTGCACCACGCAGATCGGTGATAGCTGCGATGTTCTAACAGCTCCATTAGCCGTCTGTATCGCCGTCCACGCTGGTGCTGCGCCATTCTCGGTGATCTGTAGCGGCTGTAGAGGTGCTGGAGGTGTTTTTCTCATGACTTTGCGCTTAGCTGTAGGGAAGATTATACATGTGTCAGATATGTGTGTGAACGCCGCAGGTCGCTGCGCCTAGCTGTAGGGAAGATTATACATGTGTCAGATATGTGCGAGACCGTCGCAGGCCGCTGCGCCTAGCTGCAGGCAAGATTATACATGTGTCAGATATGTGTGGGCCCTGGATCTCAATGGTGAAGCACGTGTATCATTGATTGTACAGAGACTGTGCATGTATACCAAAATATACACTTACGGGATAGCGATGTGTGGTGAATGATTGCCGTGGCGTCTTCTGTAGCGACTGTGAGGCTCTCCATTAGCTCCGGTATATTCTCTTTTGTGAAGATTCTTCTAGGCTTCAGTTTACAAGCTATAAATAAAGATACAGGACTTAGTAGAGGCGTGGTGGATTTTCTCAGAGCGGTTGTGCAAAAACTTTTCATACGATTCTCACCTTTTCCTTTCTGGCACCCCGGTCCGAGCTGTTTTTTAGGTGCTCTAGAATCAGGGCTGTTTCTCGGCGTGGGGGTCTGGTACATCAGTTCCTCAACAGGCAGCTGATTGTGTTCCGTGGTGGTTGGTTCTGGAAGCATGTCGACATCTGTAAAGAATTAATATATATATTTACACGTCTAAATACTTAAAAGCTATATACACACACACACACACATACACAGCAGTCACACAACGCACCTATGATGTCCTGAGTCAAAGCCCCCACAGCAGCGCCACACTCCAGAGTAGGCACGCTGAAGCCGTTTAAAAAATCATCGCTGTAGTTGCTGATAAATTCATCTACAGCATCGGGGGTGTTCCTGGTAAATTCATCTACAGCATCGGGGGTGTTCCTGGTAAATTCATCTACAGCATCGGCGGTGTTCCTGGTAAATTCATCTAGATTATCGGGGAGGGCCCTGATTAATTCAGCTTAAACAAGAAAGAATAAACAATATAAAGATAATATATAAAACAATCCTTACTTAGAATGGGCCGTTAACAGATACATGTATATAAATCTTGAAACATACCGAGTACCGAATCCGCAACTTGACTGGAAAAAGACGAAAAATGTTGGGATTCCATCTAAAATAAATTATCTGTGTAAATTTTTTGCGCAATCTATATTAACCACACACCACCACTCGTCAAGCTCATTTATATACACAACAAATAAAACTGCGGCCCGTGTATAAATATTCTTATACTAAGCAAATCATGGGTAATACGGCTAAGTCTTTCTATATTAATTATGCGCCACAAATATGATTTATGCGGTAAAACTATATTACACAGCCCCACTAAATATACCGCTACTGTATAAATATGACTATAAATATGTCTATGTTAAACAAAACACATGTAGTAAGTAAGCGCTGCATGCGCTAGTTAGGGCGTATTAACAGTTATTAACTACTGTATTACATAAATTATGTTATAATAGTTGTCCGCGGCTAAGTCTTTCTATATTAATTATGTACCACAGAATATGGTTTATGCAGTAAAACTATATTATACAACGATACTAAATATGCAGCTAGCCTCCAGTATAACACTAACTTATTAAACAAATAACACCCTTAATTATGGTTTTAGAGATGCATAGTTAAATATAATTAAGCATTTGCGAATAATAAGACAACTGTATTATATACTTACATTTAGAATAGCTCTGCTTTTTAGTCTAGTCGGACTTCTGGTGAATGTCTGATGTACTTAGTGGTCCAGCCAGCTGTATTTATCCTGAGTGTCAGAAATCAGCTCACCTGTTAACACCCAGAAACACACCCAGTTACGCCCCATCACACGCCTTCTGTTAACACCCAGAACACAACCATACATGCAATTAATGCATGCATTAACTCACGCATGATATAGCCGGATTAAAACAGGAATTTTTATACAGCTGAATTTCTGAAAGAAGCAGGCTTTTGATTAACGAGCCACAATCATTTTAATCAATCATGACGTCTAAATCGTATGATGCCATATTAGAAAAACAATATTTTACAAGCCAGGCACCCGGATCATTCTCGGGTATTGACAAATTATTTAGATCTGCAAGAGCGCGCAGAATAAAGAAATCTGATGTGATTGCTTGGTTGAATAAGCAAGACACCTACACGCTACACAAGCCTGCTAGAAAACGCTTTTTGACAAATAAAATTTACGTCTCGGCCATTGATGCGCAGTGGCAGGCGGATCTCGTAAGTTTAATTGACTATTCAAGGGAAAATGATAATGTCAAATACATCCTGACGGTGATTGATGTTCTATCGAGATACGCATGGTGCGTGGCCTTGACAAACAAGACAGGCGCTAGTGTCGCCAGATCGTTCGAATTAATATTTCAAAATGATAAGCGCATACCGAAGAAACTGCAGACGGATCGCGGCAAAGAATTTATAAATTCATCACTCAGGCAACTATGTAATACGCACAATATTCATCACTTTTTTACAAACAATGATGTAAAAGCCGCTATGGTCGAGCGTTTTAATCGCACATTAAAAACCCGTATGTGGCGCTATCTTACGCATCATAATACCTTTAGGTATATTGATATTTTACCCGATTTGCTGTATAGCTACAACCATACGTACCACTCAACGATCCGCTGTAGTCCCGCGTCTGTGTCAGAGAGAAACGTGATGCAAATCTGGCGCAATATTTACAGTTCTACTATTACTAATAAACCGATTAAACCGTCTTTAACGGTTGGCTCTCATGTCAGAATATCGCGCTATAAGTCGACCTTCTGTATGGGCTATGAGAAGACGAACAGCGATGAGATTTTTTTAATCACCGGCGTCTCCAATAAATTTCATAAACCCCTTTATAAAATCAGTGATTTAGCCGGGGAGCCTGTAGAGGGGTCATTTTATAAGGAAGAGCTGCAAAAAATACCTATGGATGAGGATCGTGTCTACAGAGTAGAAAAAATTTTGAGAAAAAAACGTGTCAGGGGTGTGAGTCACTGCTTTGTCAAATGGCTGGGCTACCCCGAAAAATTCAATAATTGGATCCCGGCCTCGGAGTTGACAGATATATAACCATGGAACCGGGCTCATTTTTCGTGACATTACCCAGTAATTCGTCAATTAAAATCTACCCTGAAAACACAATATCGGAGTACAATACCAAGTTAGCGCGGGCCGTTCATCTTTCGGCAGATTATGAGGTGGCGTTAACGGAAATACAGTACCCCCATACGTGGAATACGTTTGATGCTTTTGAAGGGAGCTTCTACGCGGCTAAACACGGCGAACTGTTAGTACAGTATCACATAAAATCAGGATTTTACTCGTCCATTCCTAAGCTAGTTGGCGCGGTCAATGCCCGAATAGAAGCGCTGTATTTATCTACGCCTGCCTACAGAATACGGTATGATGAGCTACACCGCGAGGTGATCCTGCCCGACCCATCCCCTATACAATTTGCTCTGGGTACTAAGCTAAAATTTATTTTCGGACTGCAGACCGTCGATGACTCCCCCGTTGCTTTAATGCCGTGGAATCGCCGCTTTTACCCCGATTCAAAGGCTGGTTTTTATTCGCTTTTTGTATACACTGATATAATTCAACATCAACTTGTAGGTGACAGTTACGTTCAACTGCTACGAACCGTAGAAGTTAGCGGCGATGATAATGATATTGTCACGGTGCGCTACTCACGGCCCGATTACATACCGCTGTGCAAGCAACACTTTGACTCCATAAACATTACAGTCATGTCGGACCAGGGCACGCCGGTTAAATTCAGATACGGAAAGTGTACAGGTCCTTCTCAAAAAATTAGCATATAGTGTTAAATTTCATTATTTACCATAATGTAATGATTACAATTAAACTTTCATATATTATAGATTCATTATCCACCAACTGAAATTTGTCAGGTCTTTTATTGTTTAAATACTGATGATTTTGGCATACAACTCCTGATAACCCAAAAAACCTGTCTCAATAAATTAGCATATTTCACCCATCCAATCAAATAAAAGTGTTTTTTAATAACAAACAAAAAAACCATCAAATAATAATGTTCAGTTATGCACTCAATACTTGGTCGGGAATCCTTTGGCAGAAATGACTGCTTCAATGCGGCGTGGCATGGAGGCAATCAGCCTGTGACACTGCTGAGATGTTATGGAGGCCCAGGATGCTTCAATAGCGGCCTTATGCTCATCCAGAGTGTTGGGTCTTGCGTCTCTCAACTTTCTCTTCACAATATCCCACAGATTCTCTATGGGGTTCAGGTCAGGAGAGTTGGCAGGCCAATTGAGCACAGTAATACCATGGTCAGTAAACCATTTACCAGTGGTTTTGGCACTGTGAGCAGGTGCCAGCTCGTGCTGAAAAATGAAATCTTCATCTCCATAAAGCATTTCAGCCGATGGAAGCATGAAGTGCTCCAAAATGTCCTGATAGCTAGCTGCATTGACCCTGCCCTTGATGAAACACAGTGGACCAACACCAGCAGCTGACATGGCACCCCACACCATCACTGACTGTGGGTACTTGACACTGGACTTCAGGCATTTTGGCATTTCCTTCTCCCCAGTCTTCCTCCAGACTCTGGCACCTTGATTTCCGAATGACATACAAAATTTGCTTTCATCAGAAAAAAGTACTTGGGACCACTTAGCAACAGTCCAGTGCTGCTTCTCTGTAGCCCAGGTCAGGCGCCTCTGCCGCTGTTTATGGTTCAAAAGTGGCTTTACCTGGGGAATGCGGCACCTGTAGCCCATTTCCTGCACACGCCTGTGCACGGTGGCTCTGGATGTTTCCACACCAGACTCAGTCCACTGCTTCCTCAGGTTCCCCAAGGTCTGGAATCGGTCCTTCTCCACAATCTTCCTCAGGGTCCGGTCTCCTCTTCTCATCTTACCATTGAGGTGCCTTGATACAGCACTCTGGGAACAGCCTATTTGTTGAGAAATTTCTTTCTGGGTCTTACCCTCTTGCTTGAGGGTGTCAATGATGGCCTTCTTGACATCTGTCAGGTCGCTAGTCTTACCCATGATGGGGGTTTTGAGTAATGAACCAGGCAGGGAGTTTATAAAAGCCTCAGGTATCTTTTGCATGTGTTTAGAGTTAATTAGTTGATTCAGAAGATTAGGGTAATAGGTCGTTTAGAGAACCTTTTCTTGATATTCTAATTTATTGAGACAGGTTTTTTGGGTTATCAGGAGTTGTATGCCAAAATAATCAGTATTTAAACAATAAAAGACCTGACAAATTTCAGTTGGTGGATAATGAATCTATAATATATGAAAGTTTAATTGTAATCATTACATTATGGTAAATAATGAAATTTAACACTATATGCTAATTTTTTGAGAAGGACCTGTATAGTGCGATTACATTTTAGACCTCGTCAGCATTGACATGATAAAATGCTGTCTCAAAGGGTGTATGGAGATCCTGCTGTTTATGCCCGCTACTATACTGCCCAGTCGGGGCACGGACTAGAGGGATACCGCGGGAGCGAGTACATGTATGGCTCTGGCCTGGCAGGGCTATTTAAAGGCTTATTTCGTCGTGCCGTTCCGCTTTTCAGAAAAGGCTTAGAATTAGTAAAACCACACGTTCGGACGGCTGCCCGGAACATTGCTGCAGATGCCGTGACATCAGCATTGACGGCCCTTATGAAAAGGATAAATACACCAACCCAGCAAGACGGCTCTGGGATAATCTATGTCGCTAAAAAAGCCCAAAAAAGAAAGCGGCGCGTTTGCCCTCCTTTACCGCCGATGCTCATGAATAAAACTACATCCAAGAGACGTCCCCGTCAGAAACGAGTAAGACGCTCTGCGGACGACATCTTCTAATCAGTTACCATGGCTTTCCTGCATGACGCTTCTGTAGAGTGCGCAAAATCTGAACTGGATATTTTTGCCGTACCACCGACTCAAACAAGTATCGAGAAATCTCTATTTGTAGAAGTACAGCCGGTTGCTGCTCTGTCAGACAATGGACCGTTGGAGTTTTACATATCTGGTAGCGGTGATTATTATTATGATCTGAACAACACGCTTCTGTACATAAGCTGTCGCATCGTGAAGCAGGATAACACGGCCATCGCCGATGGTGCGCGTGTGGCGCTCATAAACTACCCTCTAGCCACTCTTTTTAACCAGGTCGATATTACTCTGGGAGACCGACTTATCTCACAATCGGACAATCTCTACAGCTATAGAGCGTACATAGAGACCCTTTTAAATTACAGTTCACAGACGCTGGCATCACAATTTACAGCCGGTTTGTTCTATAAAGACACTGCGGGGCATCATAATGACAGGCGCCTGGATGGCGCAAATGCGGGATTTATCAAAAGAGCCAGTGCCGCTTCTCGCTCAAAACCCATCGATCTTTTGGGGCCCATTTTTGGGGATATATTTAACCAGCCAAAGTTAATTTTGAACGGTCTTGACCTTAAGGTCAAGCTGTCAAGAAATAAGGATACTTTCTGCCTCATGTCCGCAGAAGCCGAGCCGCTGAAGGTACAAATCTCGCAGGCGGCTCTCTATGTGAAAAGAGTGCAGGTATCACCGGCTGTCCGAATCGGCCACAGCCAGGCCCTCCTAGCCGCAACAGCCAAGTACTCTGTTGACCGAACATGCCTGAAAGTGTACAGCATCGCCGCAGGGACACGGATCACGAACCACGAGAACCTCTTCCAAGGACAGATACCAAAAACTGTTATATTGGGGTTTGTAGATAATGAGGGCTTCAGCGGTTCTTATACAAAAAACCCACTGGACTTTCACCACTACCACGTCAACCACGCGGCATTATATCTGGATGGTCAGCAGATACCCGCGAGACCTTATAATCCTAATTTTAATGCTGATTTAGCCATCAGAGAATATATGGTGCTTGCCCATATATCGGGCAAGCAAAAGGCTGATTGTGCCATGGCGATAGATCGTGAAGAATTTATGGCTGGCTTCACGCTATTTGCTTTTGATTTATCGGCTGATCAAGAGCCTGGAGGCCATTTCTCGCTCATTAAAACAGGTAATCTGCGTGCTGAAGTCCGCTTTGCGATAGCGACACCCCACACGATAAATATGATTGTCTTTGCAGTCAACCACACCATTCTGGAAATTAATAACAGGCGAGAGATCTTGTACGATTTTAATTAAGCAACGATGGACAGTCTGCAGCTTACAGTTGTAGCGCGGTCCGATACTTATACAGACCGCATATTCGCCGGTGTGTTTCCATGTGATTTGCTTCCGGAAGAAAGCGTGACTCAGAGACCCGCTGCATATATTGTGAATACAGACCCGGCGAATCAAGCTGGTCGCCACTGGATATTAATCGTACTCTGCGACGATAAGACGGGCATATTTTTTGACAGTTACGGCTTCCGTGCGGATCATATTATCTTTCCACGTGCTTTTGTGACATTCCTGAACAAGAATTGTTATTCTTATTGTTATCAGAACGCACAAATTCAAGATTTGTATAGCCGTGTATGCGGTCATTATTGCATATATGTATTATACCATTTAGCTCGAGGCTTTCCATTTAAGAAGGTTTTACAAAATTTCACGTCTGACTTGCAGAATAATGATCGAACCGTATCAGGTTTTGTGACATCAAGATTTTCAGGCGCAGTCCTTTGTTCATCGTGTCGTTATCAGATTCCGCAAAGATGCATTTGTCAGCATTATGCTGTTAGCTAACTTAAAGTGTGTTTCCTTTTTTCTGTTTGTGTAAAGTGAGTGCGGTTAGCTTAAAATGTGTTCTTTATTTCCAATTAGTTCTGACAATAAAACATTTTAATGAACATAACACGCTGTATGTAGTCGTACAGATCCTAGGATATAATTATATACCATAACACCTCCAGGCAGCTGACCCGCAGATAACACCGATGACCCACAGATAACATCTACAGGCACAAATGTGTTATAAAACAAAGTTCTGCTTCACAAAGATCACCAAACAGCATGAATTTGTACAAAAATATCTGACCCTCAGATAACACAGCTGAAACACAAATAACTTCTCAGATGACATCTACAGACACAAAAAAGAGAAAGCAAATATCAAACATGGGGCGTTATAAAACATAAATAATACACAATGCCTGGGCACATGACACGCAGATACCCCTACATAACCTTCAGGTACAATACATGTACAAACAGAAAATCTGTCTTTTCGGTTTGTGTAAATAAGCATTTATTGGGAAAGCAAATACAACAACAATTGGCCTAGGTGTTATAAACCTCTGACCCATAGCAGTTTTTCTGTTTGTGAAAATAAACATTTAGTTAATGTTCACCATTTAGTACTAGTGTTCAGTAGAGCCACAAATAAACAGCTTTGTGTGTTATAAGTTCTGAACTATATGGATACATGAATAAAACACAGCTAACAGAATCAAACTCGAGCTACGTATAAAAATATAAAACAAATACGTGTAGAGACACAAATAAACAGCTTTAAGTTCTGAACTATATGGATACACTGTGAATAAAACACAGCTAACAGAATAAAACTCGAGCTACGTATAAAAACAAAATACGTGAATAATATCAAACTGCAACAAATTAAAGTATATCAAACGATATCAAAAGGGGAAATCAGCCAGCCTCAGGGACAGCTGGCTGACAGGAGGAGGGGAGGGGTTACACACTTTGATACACTTTGATAGGGGCGGGGCACCTGTCAGATTGAGTTTGACGGATCATGGCTATTATACACTACTGTCATTCCTATCCCCTTGGTGCCGTGCACCGCCTCATCAGCGTTGTTTTAAGCTGTCACGGAGCCTGCGCTGTTATGTTATCCCTTGGCCATGCACACTTAGCGGTGCCCATCTTCTGACATCATTTAGGTGTCAGGCTGTCAGTGCCTGTGCGTCCACGCTGCCCGAGATCCCACCTCGCAGTGTCGTCTAATGTAATCCCACTGCGGGCCTGGGATCCATGGGCATGCGCAGTGCGTATCCTCGCCTCTCACTCCCCTCCTTCCCTCTTCTTCAGACTGTGCGGCGTCACGGCCGCGGCATGCTATTAGGGATCAGCTGACGGCGCACAGTCTGAAGAAGGTGGAGGGAGATGAGCGAGAGCCTGAGGGGAAGATATGCACTGCGCATGCCCATGGATTCCAGGCCCGCAGTGTGATTAAATCAGAAGACACTGCGAGGCGGGATCTCGGGCAGCGCGGCCGCACAGGCGCAGCCAGCCTGACACCAAATTATGTCAGAAGACAGGCAGTGCAAATTGGGCATGGCCAAGGGATAGCAGAACAGCGCAGGGTCCGTGACAGCTTAAAACAACGCTGAGGAGGCAGCGCACGGCACCAAGGCGGTAGGAATGACGGCTGTGCTGCGTCACATTACGAAGGAAAGTCCCACCTCCGGGACGGTATAACGGTATCAGTGAACACATTTTATAAGTATTAAGTTCTGCGTGTGCAAGGAGCTAAACTAAAAGAGCTACCTTTTCCTTGTGCAGCATTACTGCTGCACAAGGTGGCTCTTTCAGTAACAAACGCCGGGGGGTGGGGACAGGTTCCATTACATTTAGGTTGTTGTGTCAGCGTGGTGGTCGCAGGACACATTGCCGGCTACACAGCTGGGGATCAGCTGACGTTACTGAAACCCAATAACACTGGGTCGTATCTTTTGACTGTGCAGCCTGCACTTCTGAGCCGCAACTGGCGGTGTTGGAGCCCAGGAATTGCAGTTCAGGTGGTAGAAAGATGAACACATCAGGAGACCTGGATGACACCCAATTACTTAATCAGGCAGAGGAGTGGCAAATTCCTGCGAGATCCAGGCCTGGTTCATTTTCAGAAAAGTAAGCCGGTCAACGTTATCAGAGGATAGTCGCATGCGACGGTCTGTTAGTACACCAACTGCGGCACTAAAGACACGTTCCGATAAGACACTAGCCGCAGGGCAAGCTAGCACCTCCAATGCATACTGGCTTAGCTCTGGCCATGTATCCACCTTAGAGACCCAAAACTTGAAAGGGGAAGAGCCATCTGGGAGTACAGTAAGAGGGCAAGACATGTAGTCTGTCACCATCTGATAGAACCGTTGCCTCCTGCTGACTGGAGCCGCCGGTGATGGTGTAGACATTTGGGGCGGGCACACAAAAGTTTTCCCCAGTTGGGCCATACTGGTCTTGCCTTGGGCAGAGGCACTGCTTCTGCTCTCTCTTTGTTCAGAGCCTCCTCCACTGCCTCAACACACTGAGCTGCTTTGTAAAGCACTAGCAGCACTCCTCTCAGTTGGACTGGAGAAGATGATGGAATTCACCAGTGTGTCGTGGTACTCCCGCATTTTACGCTCCCGGGTCAACGCTGGGATGAGGTTTTGGACATTGTCCTGGTAGCGAAGATCGAGGAGGGTGCACACCCAATAATCAGGCATGTTGAGAATGTGGTCGATGCGGTGGTCGTCTCTCAAGCACTGCAACATGAAATCAACCATGTGCTGCAGACTGCCAACTGGCCCAGAAACGCTGTCCCCTGCTTGAGACATGATCTCTGCCCGCTCTTCATCACCCCACCCTCGCTGTACACACTGACCACTGGACAATTGTGTAACTCCCTCCTCTGGACGGAGCTCTTCCTCCTCCATTGACTCCTCCTCATCCTCCTCACAAAGTGTCCCCTGCCTACCCCTTTATGAGGAACCACGTGGCGCTGACTGTCCAGAAGCTGATGGAAAAGGTGACTCCTCATCCTCCACCTCTTCCGCAACATCATCCCTTAACGCTTGCAGTGTTTGTTGAAGCAGGCAGATAAGGTGGACAGTCATGCTGACTAGTGCATCATCTGCACTTGCCATCCGCTTGGAATAATCGAAAGGACGCAAAACCTGGCAGACGTCCTTCATAGTGGCCCACTCTGTGGTTGTGAAGTCTGAACGGCGCTGACTGCGACTTCTTTGCCCCTGATGCAGCTTGTACTCCATTACTGCTTGCTGCTGCTCACACAACCGCTCCAACATATGTAACATGGAATTCCACCTGGTAGGTAGGTCACATATGATGCGATGTTCCGGAAGGCGGAATCGGCGCTGCAGAGCAGCAATGCGGGATCTTGCCAAGCTGGAACGCCGCAAGTGAGCACACTCTAGGCGGGCCTTGTGCAGCAGTGCATCAAGATCCGGATAGTCCCTCAGAAAACTCTGCACAACCAAATTGAGCACATGTGCCAGACATGGGATGTGAGTGAGGTTGCCAAGGGCCAGCTGCCATTGTCACACACTACCATGCCTGGCTGGAGATTCGCTGGCACAAACCACACATCGCTCTCCTGCTTGATGGCATTCCAGAGCTCCTGCGCTGTGTGGCTTCGATTCCCCAAAGAAACTAATTTCAAGACGGCCTGTTGACGTTTGGCCACGGCTGTGCTCATGTCGGTCGTAACAGGTAAACGTTCACGGGTCCATGTGGAGGTGGACTGTGACGGCTCCTGCAGCGATGATTCTGAGGAACTTGTGTATGAGGAGGAGTCAATGCGTACAGACTGGATTCCTGCAATCCTTGGAGTGGGCAGGACACGTCCTGCGCCACTCGCACGATCTGTACCCGGCTCAACAACATTAACCCAATGGGCAGTGAGGGAAAGGTATCGCCCCTGTCCATGTTGACGGGTCCACGCATCGGTGGTGAGGTGGACCTTGCTACTGACGGCGTTCAGTAGCGCGTGTTTTATGTGTCCCTCCACATGCTTGTGCAGGGCAGGGACGGCTTGCCTGCTGAAGTAAAAGCGGCTGGGCACCTTGTACTGTGGGACTGCCAATGCCATCAAGTCACGTAAGCTGTCAGTCTCCACCAGCCTGAATGAGAGCATTTCCAGTGACAGAAGTTTGGCAATGCCTGCATTCAGAGCCTGTGCTCGGGGTGGTTTGCCGAGAATGGCCACCTTTTCTCCCATGCCTGTTCTACCGATGGCTGTAGACTAGGCTGGGAGTGTGAGGATGACTGGGAACGTGGTGCTGTGGGTGGAATTACACTAGGTCTCTGGACAACAGTGCCAGAGGTTCTTCCATGGTGATCCTGGGAGGAAGCCGAACCAGCTGTGTGTGAGCTGGAGGAAGAGGCAACACGAGCTGAAGAGGTGGTAGCTGCCGCTGTTGGTTGGCCTAGGTCTTCAGTGTGTTTTTGTAACTCCACCGCGTGCCTGTTCCGCACATGTTTCCACATATTTGTGGTATTGAGGTTGCTGACACTTTTCCCTCTTTTGACTTTCTGATGACACAGCTTGCATTTGACAAAACAAATGTCATCTGCAACTGTGTCAAAAAAGGACCAGGCACTGCAAGTCTTGTGAGCGCCCTTTTTGGCTTTTGGAAGAGACAGGCTTCTAACGGGTGCCAAAGTGGAGGCTACAGGCTCCGCAGTCTTCCCCCTCCCTCTCCCTCGTTGGCCCGTTCGGGGAATCTCTTCCTCAGAGCTGCTCCCACCACCTTCCTGTTCCTCACGCCACGATGGGTCAAGGACCTCATCATCTCCACTACCCTCTGCCACCAACTGCTCCTCCTGGGTAGTCTCGGCAGCACAGTACGCACCAGAAAGCGGCACCTGAGTTTCATCATCAGATGCGTACTGCGCTGTGGTCACCGGAGGCACTGGCCCACCCACCTCTTCAGAGTCAGAGAGACAAAGCTGTTGGGCATCACTGCACACTGCCTCTTCTTCCATTTCTCCAATGCTGCTTGGCTGGCCCCCTGTTTCCAAGCCAAGAGATTCAGAGAACAGAAGTAGAGACGGCTCCTGTCCTGGGCTCTCTGACTGCCTGGCCAATTTGGCAGGTGGTGAAGAGACAGATGGCTGGTCTCCAGTGGTCTGTGCCTAAGAGGATGCGGCACTAATTGAAGTCGATGCCGATGCGTTAGCTGCCATCCATCCGACAATGGCTTCAATTTGATCTTCACGCAGCAGCGGTGCACGGCGCTCTCCTACAAAGCTGCGCATGAAGGACTGTTCCCTGCTGAAACTGGGTGATGATGAGTCACCGGCACAGAATCACCACGTCCTCTCCCTGCTCCTCTCCCAGCTCCGCGCCCACGCCCACGTGCCTTATTCCCTGCCCTCTTCATCTTGGTTCACAGATAAAGATAAGCAGAAAAGTATTAAGGCCTTAGTGTGCTTATTCCTGAAATGCTCCTCCTAACAGGTGTAAGAAACACTAATTTTCTAAAGTGTGGACTAGACTTTATTATTGATAAAATGTGGCCTACACAAGTGTTAAGTGGTGTTTGGTGAACTTTACTTTTTTGGGGGGGGCAGATGGGGCTACAGAGCGAGTTTCAATCACACGGAGACCGTGCAGACAGCCGTAAACGGCGCTGCAGGGCCCAAAAACATTCCTCTAGGTTATCCTATGTAGTGTTTTTCCACAATTTAGCTGGAGACGGGTGGAAAGCCACTAATAGGAAATTTGAGAAAAAATGTGCAGCAGGCTGCACTATGAGCAAAAAAGGACAAGTTTTTTTATGGTATGAAACAGCGACGAACCCTGAGCTGAAGACAACCGGCGGCTGTGGCTGCACACAGACTACAGGGTGAGCTGGGCTCACACGGAGACCGTGCAGACAGCCGTAAACGGCGCTGCAAGGCCCAAAAACCCTCCTCTAGTTTATCCTATGTAGTGTTTTTCCACAATTTAGCTGGAGACGGGTGGAAAGCCACTAATAGGAAATTTGAGAAAAAATGTGCTGCAGGCTGCACTATGAGCAAAAAAGGACAAGTTTTTTTTACTGTATGAGACAGTGACGAACCCTGAGCTGAATACAACCGGCTGTCGCTGCACACAGACTACAGGGTGAGCTGCTCTCACACGGAGACCGTGCAGACAACCGTAAACGGTGCTGCAAGGCCCAAAAAACACTCCTCTAGGTTATCCTATGTAGTGTTTTTCCACTATTTAGCTGGAGACGGGTGGAAAGCCACTAATAGGAAATTTGAGAAAAAATGTGCAGCAGGCTGCACTATGAGCAAAAAAAAAAGTTTTTTTTACGGTATGAGACAGTGACGAACCCTGAGCTGAATACAACCGGCTGTCGCTGCACACAGACTACAGGGCGAGCTGCACTCACACGGAGACCGTGCAGACAGCCGTAAACGGTGCTGCAAGGCCCCAAAACACTCCTCTAGGTTATCCTATGTAGTGTTTTTCCACTATTTAGCTGGAGACGGGTGGAAAGCCACTAATAGGAAATTTGAGAAAAAATGTGCAGCAGGCTGCACTATGAGCAAAAAAAAAAAAGTTTTTTTACGGTATGAGACAGTGACGAACCCTGAGCTGAATACAACCGGCTGTGGCTGCACACAGACTACAGGGCGAGCTGCACTCACACGGAGACCGTGCAGACAGCTGTAAACGGTGCTGCAAGGCCCAAAAACCCTCCTCTAGGTTATCCTATGTAGTGTTTTTCCACAATTTAGCTGGAGACGGGTGGAAAGCCACTAATAGGAAATTTGAGAAAAAATATGCTGCAGGCTGCACTATGAGCAAAAAAGGACAAGTTTTTTTTACTGTATGAGACAGTGACGAACCCTGAGCTGAATACAACCGGCTGTCGCTGCACACAGACTACAGGGCGAGCTGCACTCACACGGAGACCGTGCAGACAGCTGTAAACGGTGCTGCAAGGCCCAAAAACCCTCCTCTAGGTTATCCTATGTAGTGTTTTTCCACTATTTAGCTGGAGACGGGTGGAAAGCCACTAATAGGAAATTTGAGAAAAAATGTGCAGCAGGCTGCACTATGAGCAAAAAAAAAAAGTTTTTTTTACGGTATGAGACAGTGACGAACCCTGAGCTGAATACAACCGGCTGTGGCTGCACACAGACTACAGGGCGAGCTGCACTCACACGGAGACCGTGCAGACAGCCGTAAACGGTGCTGCAAGGCCCCAAAACACTCCTCTAGGTTATCCTATGTAGTGTTTTTCCACTATTTAGCTGGAGACGGGTGGAAAGCCACTAATAGGAAATTTGAGAAAAAATGTGCAGCAGGCTGCACTATGAGCAAAAAAAAAAAAGTCTTTTTTACGGTATGAGACAGTGACGAACCCTGAGCTGAATACAACCGGCTGTGGCTGCACACAGACTACAGGGCGAGCTGCACTCACACGGAGACCGTGCAGACAGCCGTAAACGGCGCTGCAAGGCCCAAATACACTCCTCTAGGTTATCCTATGTAGTGTTTTTCCACTATTTAGCTGGAGTCGGGTGGAAAGCCACTAATAGGAAATTTGAGAAAAAATGTGCAGCAGGCTGCACTATGAGCAAAAAAGGACAATGGATAGAACAGTATGAGGCAGTGTGAACCCCCCTGAGCTGAATACAACCGGCTATGGCTGCACACAGACTACAGAGTGAGCTGCACACACACACACACACAAGAGAGACCTTGCAGAACGCTGTTAAAACAGTGCTGCAAGGCAAGAGCAAGGTGAACACACAGCATTTGCTAAATTAGCCTTGGAAAAGCACAATAAAGCAATTCGCTATCTCAACTGGCCCTCAGTTAGAACACAGCGTCCTGTCCCTAACTGAAATCACAGCAGAGTGAGCGCAAAATGGCGGCAAGCGTTTTTTATAGTGCATCATGACATCATTTCAGCAGCCAATCACAGCCTTTCCAGTAGTTACATGCCCACCATGCTAAACAGGATGTGCCCACACTTCCATTCATTCCTCATTGGCTGCTGCGTGCAGTTTGAATTCTGGGAACTTCTGATTCCAGTATCCGATATGCGGTAAATATCGGAAATCGGTATCGGAATTCCGATACCGCAAATATCGGCCGATACCCGATACTTGCGGTATCGGAATGCTCAACACTAGTGGAGACGCAGATTAGATATTAGAAAAAACTTTTTGACAGTTAGGTTGATCAATGAGTGGAACAGGCTGCCAAGAGGGGTGGTGAATTCTCCTTCCATGGAAGTTTTCAAACAGAGGCTGAACAGACAGCGGTCTGGGATGATTTAGTGAATCCTGGTTGGACCAGATGACCCAGTATGTGCCTTCCAACTCTAGCATTCTATGATTCTATGATTCATTCAGACACTTGATAAGAGAATAAGAGCCTTTTAAAGAAGGGAAACTCAGTAAAAAGAAGCCATTAGGTACAGTTGTCATGTTCTGCCAATGTGGTGTCATAAAAATATAAAAACAGTTCTATAGTAATGAGCCATAATGAATTTGTGAAGTACTAAAAAGAATAATGGACCCCTACCATGACTTCTATACAGTGGTTATATAAAACCAGTCTTTCTCTGGATCCTTGCTTTTGTATTGTGAGAGTACTACCTCATGACTTTATTATGAACTGTGGTTATTTTTCACAGTGAGAGTGTATTATCCTAGATAAAATTATATTTCATATTTCAAATCCACACTGTTAAATATCATGGAAAAACAATAACATTTTTATATAGGCAGTAGTGAGGATTGCTCTCAAGAAAAAGAACGTGAATACGAAATATAGAATAGGGATGAATGAACCCAAACTGGAAACTTCGGGGTTTGTGCTGAAATTCTAGTGTCCGGTGTCAGACCTCCTGTTCGGGTTTGTCATCCTTATAAAGCTTGTTGAATGGCTAAATTAAATAGCAAAGGGCAGTCACCCCCTCCAGGAATGGGTATGTGGAGAGTGGCTGTTGATCTGGTATTTTGCACCTGTGTTGCTAATATCTTGCTTTATGGGCTGGCTGCACCCTGCAGTGCATTTGTTTTAAGATCTGGGCAGGTAAGTGTTGCTGCCTTTTTTCCTTGTTGAAAGGCTGCAGCACAGTCAATCAACAGGCTTAAAGGATGTGGGCACTTTTGGCTCCATCACAGCCATGTCAAGTAATGGCATGGCTTAGATTGGCTGGTGCAACATGTGACTCAGTCTGACTCTGTAAAATAAATAGTTTAAAAAAAAATTACGTTCAGTCCCCGACTTTTTAAAACCATCCGAGAGAAAAAAAAAGCTGTGATCTGGCATTTTTAACATCCACAAAGGTTCCCAGCCAATTAATATCAGCTCAAAGCTGTCTGCGTAGGCTTTATTGGTTGTTAAAAGGGGGACCCCACAAAAAAATGATGTGAGGTCCCCCTTCTATATATATAATTGTCTAAGGGTTTTTCTGTCTGTCTGTCTATCTGTCCTGGAAATCCCGCGTCTCTGATTGGTCGAGGCCACCAGGCCTCGACCAATCAGCGACGGGCACAGCATGGCGACGATGATGTCATAAAGGTTGCCTCGACCAATCAGCGACGGGCACAGTCTGCCGCGAATTCGCCTCGACCAATCAGCGACTGGCACAGTATCGATGTAGATGTCATAATGGTTGCCATGGCGACGATGATGTCATAAAGGTTCATGCAAAAAAGAAGAAAATATACATCTGCACCGCTGTAATTAGTTAGATCCTTATGCCACTCATCAGCTGTAACTCTATGCCGCATATAGCCTTAAAAACATCAGAGTATTTCAACCGGGGTGCTGCTATTGCCACAGTTCAGAAAGAATCTCCAAAAATAGAAAAAAAGGACCTGTTGAAGTGCTTTTAGCACGAAACGGCCGTCGTCCGTGTGTGTTTCACTACCCTCCCTGCAACATATGTAATTATGTCCGAATAAATCTGTGAGATTATCACCGGTGAGTGCTGTTTATCTTTTTTCTATTTTTGGAGATGTCATAAAGGTTGCCGCGACCAATCAGCGACGGGCACAGTCTGCCGCAAATTCTGGAATCATCATTGTCCAAATACTACGGGGACATGCATATTCTAGAATACCCGATGCGTTAGAATCGGGCCACAATCTAGTTATTTAATAACCAGTAAAGGTATGCAGACAGCTGAGAGCTGATATTAATAGGCTGGGAAGGGGCCATGGATATTGTGCCCTGACTACAGGTAATGAGTGGAGGACAGAGGAGCCTCTTAAAGAAGAAGTTACAAGCTTGTGAGAGCCAGACACCTTGCATATTTTTAGGTGACCAAATATTTATTTTCCACCATGTTTTGCAAAATAAATCTTTCCAAATCAGACAAGGTGATTTTCTGGATTGGTTTTCTCAATTTGACTCTCATGTTTGTGGTCTACCTATGATGTCAATTACAGGACTCTCTCATCTTTTTAAGTAGGAGAACTTGCACAATTGGTGGCTGACTAAATACTTTTTTCCCCCACTGTAGCGCCATCATTTTCCCCAGTGCTTTACAGACATTATCATCACTGTTCCCATTGGGGCTCACAATCTATATTCCCTATCAGTATATCTTTGTAGTGTCGGAGGAGACTGAAGACCCCAGAAGAAACCCAGAAAACAATGGGAGAAAAGGACCCAAGTGCTGCAAAGCAACAGAGCTAACCTCATATTGGGTCTATGTGAAAAATCTCTTATGAATTTCTACATTGACTTACATTGGTCAGCGTGCTCTCTGTGAGTACAGTTACATGAATCTGTACTTAGCCTAGGGCCTTGTGTACATGGCGGTATTTAAATAAGTATTTTCCATGAGTTTGTTTAAGCCCAAACCAGGAGTGGGTGACAAATGATGAACACGTTGATGTGTTTCCATTATACTTTTTATTTACTTGCTTCACTTTTGACTTTGCCTTAAAAATACTGATGGAACTACTGATAAAAAATTACCGTATAAGCCTAGGGTAGGAAATGCAGCAGCTACCCTGAGCTGAATACAACCGGCTGTCGCTGCACACAGACTACAGGGTGAGCTGCTCTCACACGGAGACCGTGCAGACAACCGTAAACGGTGCTGCAAGGCCCAAAAAACACTCCTCTAGGTTATCCTATGTAGTGTTTTTCCACTATTTAGCTGGAGATGGGTGGAAAGCCACTAATAGGAAATTTGAGAAAAAATGTGCAGCAGGCTGCACTATGAGCAAAAAAAAAAAAGTTTTTTTTACGGTATGAGACAGTGACGAACCCTGAGCTGAATACAACCGGCTGTGGCTGCACACAGACTACAGGGCGAGCTGCACTCACACGGAGACCGTGCAGACAGCTGTAAACGGTGCTGCAAGGCCCAAAAACCCTCCTCTAGGTTATCCTATGTAGTGTTTTTCCACTATTTAGCTGGAGACGGGTGGAAAGCCACTAATAGGAAATTTGAGAAAAAATGTGCAGCAGGCTGCACTATGAGCAAAAAAAAAAGTTTTTTTTACGGTATGAGACAGTGACGAACCCTGAGCTGAATACAACCGGCTGTCGCTGCACACAGACTACAGGGCGAGCTGCACTCACACGGAGACCGTGCAGACAGCCGTAAACGGTGCTGCAAGGCCCCAAAACACTCCTCTAGGTTATCCTATGTAGTGTTTTTCCACTATTTAGCTGGAGACGGGTGGAAAGCCACTAATAGGAAATTTGAGAAAAAATGTGCAGCAGGCTGCACTATGAGCAAAAAAAAAAAAGTTTTTTTACGGTATGAGACAGTGACGAACCCTGAGCTGAATACAACCGGCTGTGGCTGCACACAGACTACAGGGCGAGCTGCACTCACACGGAGACCGTGCAGACAGCTGTAAACGGTGCTGCAAGGCCCAAAAACCCTCCTCTAGGTTATCCTATGTAGTGTTTTTCCACAATTTAGCTGGAGACGGGTGGAAAGCCACTAATAGGAAATTTGAGAAAAAATGTGCTGCAGGCTGCACTATGAGCAAAAAAGGACAAGTTTTTTTTACTGTATGAGACAGTGACGAACCCTGAGCTGAATACAACCGGCTGTCGCTGCACACAGACTACAGGGCGAGCTGCACTCACACGGAGACCGTGCAGACAGCTGTAAACGGTGCTGCAAGGCCCAAAAACCCTCCTCTAGGTTATCCTATGTAGTGTTTTTCCACTATTTAGCTGGAGACGGGTGGAAAGCCACTAATAGGAAATTTGAGAAAAAATGTGCAGCAGGCTGCACTATGAGCAAAAAAAAAAAGTTTTTTTTACGGTATGAGACAGTGACGAACCCTGAGCTGAATACAACCGGCTGTGGCTGCACACAGACTACAGGGCGAGCTGCACTCACACGGAGACCGTGCAGACAGCCGTAAACGGTGCTGCAAGGCCCCAAAACACTCCTCTAGGTTATCCTATGTAGTGTTTTTCCACTATTTAGCTGGAGACGGGTGGAAAGCCACTAATAGGAAATTTGAGAAAAAATGTGCAGCAGGCTGCACTATGAGCAAAAAAAAAAAAGTCTTTTTTACGGTATGAGACAGTGACGAACCCTGAGCTGAATACAACCGGCTGTGGCTGCACACAGACTACAGGGCGAGCTGCACTCACACGGAGACCGTGCAGACAGCCGTAAACGGCGCTGCAAGGCCCAAATACACTCCTCTAGGTTATCCTATGTAGTGTTTTTCCACTATTTAGCTGGAGTCGGGTGGAAAGCCACTAATAGGAAATTTGAGAAAAAATGTGCAGCAGGCTGCACTATGAGCAAAAAAGGACAATGGATAGAACAGTATGAGGCAGTGTGAACCCCCCTGAGCTGAATACAACCGGCTATGGCTGCACACAGACTACAGAGTGAGCTGCACACACACACACACACAAGAGAGACCTTGCAGAACGCTGTTAAAACAGTGCTGCAAGGCAAGAGCAAGGTGAACACACAGCATTTGCTAAATTAGCCTTGGAAAAGCACAATAAAGCAATTCGCTATCTCAACTGGCCCTCAGTTAGAACACAGCGTCCTGTCCCTAACTGAAATCACAGCAGAGTGAGCGCAAAATGGCGGCAAGCGTTTTTTATAGTGCATCATGACATCATTTCAGCAGCCAATCACAGCCTTTCCAGTAGTTACATGCCCACCATGCTAAACAGGATGTGCCCACACTTCCATTCATTCCTCATTGGCTGCTGCGTGCAGTTTGAATTCTGGGAACTTCTGATTCCAGTATCCGATATGCGGTAAATATCGGAAATCGGTATCGGAATTCCGATACCGCAAATATCGGCCGATACCCGATACTTGCGGTATCGGAATGCTCAACACTAGTGGAGACGCAGATTAGATATTAGAAAAAATATCATCTTTACTCACAGTCATTATATGTGGGGGGCTGCCTTTTCCTTTGGGGAATTTCTCTGAGGCAAGGTAGGCTTTATTTTTCTATCTTCAGGGCTAGCTAGTTCCTTAGGCTGTGCCGAGTTGCATAGGGAGCGTTAGGCGCAATCCATGGCTATTTCTAGTGTGTTTGATAGGATTAGGGATTGCGGTCAGCAGAGTTCCCACGTCCCAGAGCTCGTCCTTTATTATCAGTAACTATCAGGTCATTCCGTGTGCTCTTAACCACCAGGTCCATTATTGTCCTGACCACCAGGTCATAACCGTACAGGTGGCCCAAAGTACTAATGCATCTCAATAGAGGGATAAGAGAAGTTCTGAGACCATTTTTTTTTTCTTTGCAGTGTGTTTTGTCTCTCTTTTCCCCTTTACCTCTGGGTGGTTCAGGACACTGGTGTACACATGAACATTCAAGGTCTGTCCTCTTGGATGGATAATCTCACTACAAGGGTACAAAACATTCAAGATTGTGTGGTTCAGAATCTGATGTCAGAGCCTAGGATTCCAATTCCTGATTTGTTTTTTGGTGATAGATCTAAGTTCTTGAATTTCAAAAATAATTGTAAATTGTTTCTTGCCTTGAAACCTCGCTCCTCAGGTGACCCTGTTCAACAAGTAAAGATCATTATCTCTTTGTTACGTGGTAACCCTCAAGACTGGGCATTTTCCCTTGCGCCAGGAGATCCGGCATTGCGTGATGTTGATGCGTTTTTCCTGGCGCTTGGATTGCCTTATGATGAACCTAATTCAGTGGATCAGGCAGAGAAAATCTTGCTGACTCTGTGTCAGGGTCAGGATGAAGCGGAGATATATTGTCAGAAGTTTAGAAAGTGGTCTGTGCTCACTCAGTGGAATGAATGTGCCCTGGCAGCAATTTTCAGAAAGGGTCTCTCTGAAGCCCTTAAGGATGTCATGGTGGGATTTCCCATGCCTGCTGGTCTGAATGAGTCTATGTCCTTGGCCATTCAGATCGATCGACGCTTGCGTGAGCGTAAAGCTGTGCACCATTTGGCGGTACTATCTGAGCATGGGCCTGAGCCTATGCAATGTGATATGACTTTGACCAGAGCTGAACGGCAAGAACACAGATGTCGGAATGGGCTATGTTTTTACTGTGGTGATTCCACTCATGCTATCTCCGATTGTCCTAAGTGCACTAAGCGGTTCGCTAGGTCTGCCTCCATTGGTACGGTACAGTCTAAACTTCTATTGTCTGTTACTCTGATTTGCTCTTTGTCATCCTGTATTCTGTTGTATTCTGTTATGGCATTTGTGGATTCAGGCGCTGCCCTGAATTTGATGGACTTGGAGTATGCTAGGCGCTGTGGTTTTTTCTTGGAGCCCTTGCAGTATCCTATTCCATTGAGAGGAATTGATGCTACGCCTTTGGCCAAGAATAAGCCTCAGTACTGGACCCAATTGACCATGTGCATGGCTCCTGCACATCAGGAGGATATCCGCTTTCTGGTGTTGCATAATCTGCATGATGTGGTCGTTTTGGGGTTGCGATGGCTACAGGTTCATAATCCAGTATTGGACTGGAAATCTATGTCTGTGTCCAGTTGGGGTTGCCAGGGGGTACATGGTGATGTTCCATTTTTGTCTATTTCGTCTTCCACTCCTTCTGAAGTTCCAGAGTTTTTGTCGGATTATCAGGATGTATTTGATGAGCCCAAAGCCAGTGCCCTACCTCCTCATAGGGATTGCGATTGTGCAATTAATTTGATTCCTGGTAGTAAGTTTCCTAAGGGCCGATTGTTCAATTTATCTGTGCCAGAACACGCCGCTATGCGGAGTTATATAAAGGAATCCTTGGAGAAAGGCCATATTCCCCCGTCGTCATCACCGTTAGGTGCAGGGTTCTTTTTTGTGGCCAAGAAGGATGGTTCTTTGAGACCTTGTATTGATTACCGCCTTCTTAATAAAATTACAGTCAAATTTCAGTATCCTTTGCCGTTGCTGTCTGATTTGTTTGCTCGTATTAAAGGGGCTAGTTGGTTCACCAAGATAGATCTTCGAGGGGCGTACAATCTTGTGCGTATTAAACAAGGCGATGGATGGAAAACAGCATTTAATATGCCCGAGGGCCATTTTGAGTACCTGGTTATGCCATTCGGGCTTTCCAATGCTCCATCAGTATTTCAGTCCTTTATGCATGACATCTTCCGAGAGTACCTGGATAAATTCCTGATTGTGTATTTGGATGATATTTTGGTCTTTTCGGATGATTGGGAGTCTCATGTGAAGCAGGTCAGAATGGTGTTCCAGGTCCTTCGTGCGAATTCCTTGTTTGTGAAGGGGTCAAAGTGTCTCTTTGGAGTTCAGAAGGTTTCATTTTTGGGGTTCATTTTTTCCCCTTCTACTATCGAGATGGACCCTGTTAAAGTCCAGGCCATTTACGATTGGACTCAGCTGACATCTGTGAAAAGCCTGCAAAAGTTCCTGGGCTTTGCTAATTTTTATCGGCGCTTCATCGCTAATTTTTCTACTGTTGCTAAACCATTGACTGATTTGACCAAGAAGGGTGCTGATGTGGTCAATTGGTCTTCTGCAGCTGTAGAGGCTTTTCATGAGTTGAAGCGTCGTTTTTCTTCTTCCCCTGTGTTGTGCCAGCCAGATGTTTCGCTCCCGTTTCAGGTTGAGGTTGATGCTTCTGACATTGGAGCAGGGGCTGTTTTGTCGCAAAGAAGTTCTGATGGCTCGGTGATGAAGCCATGTGCTTTCTTTTCTAGAAAGTTTTCGCCTGCTGAGCGTAATTATGATGTTGGTAATCGTGAGTTGTTGGCCATGAAGTGGGCATTCGAGGAGTGGCATCATTGGCTTGAAGGAGCCAAGCATCGCGTGGTGGTCTTGACAGATCACAAGAATTTGACTTATCTTGAGTCTGCCAAACGGTTGAATCCGAGACAGGCTCGATGGTCGTTATTTTTCTCCCGTTTTGATTTTGTGGTTTCGCACCTTCCGGGCTCTAAGAATGTGAAGGCTGATGCCCTGCCAAGGAGTTTTGTGCCTGACTCTCTGGGTGTTCCTGAGCCGGCGGGTATTCTCAAAGAGGGGGTAATTTTGTCTGCCATCTCCCCTGATTTGCGGCGGGTGCTGCAAAAATTTCAGGCTGATAGACCTGACCGTTGCCCAGCGGAGAAACTGTTTGTCCCTGATAGATGGACTAGTAGAGTTATCTCTGAGATTCATTGTTCAGTGTTGGCTGGGTGTCCTGGAATCTTTGGTACCAGAGATTTGGTGGCTAGATCCTTTTGGTGGCTGTCTTTGTCACGGGATGTGCGTTCTTTTGTGCAGTCCTGTGGGACTTGTGCTCGGGCTAAGCCCTGCTGTTCTCGTGCCAGTGGGTTGCTTTTGCACTTGCCGGTCCAGAAGAGGCCCTGGAAGCATATTTCTATGGATTTTATTTCGGATCTCCCCGTCTCTCAAAAGATGTCGGTCATTTGGGTGGTTTGTGGTCGCTTTTCTAAGATGGTCCATTTGGTACCTTTGTCTAAATTGCCTTCGTCCCCTGATTTGGTGCCATTATTTTTCCAGCATGTGGTTCGTTTACATGGTATCCCGGAGAACATCGTTTCTGACAGAGGTTCCCAGTTTGTTTCGAGGTTTTGGCGATCCTTTTGTGCTAGGATGGGCATTGATTTGTCTTTTTCCTCGGCTTTTCATCCTCAGACAAATGGCCAAACCGAACGAACTAATCAAACTTTGGAAACATATCTGAGATGCTTTGTTTCTGCTGATCAGGATGATTGGGTGTCCTTTTTGCCGTTGGCTGAGTTCGCCCTTAATAATCGGGCCAGCTCGGCTACTTTGGTTTCGTCGTTTTTCTGCAATTCTGGTTTCCATCCTCGTTTCTCTTCAGGGCAGGTTGAGTCTTCGGACTGTCCTGGTGTAGATACTGTGGTGGATAGGTTGCAGCAGATTTGGACTCATGTGGTGGACAATTTGACAATGTCCCAGGAGAAGGCTCAACGTTTCGCTAACCGCCGGCGCTGTGTGGGTCCCCGACTTCGTTTTGGGGATTTGGTTTGGTTGTCGTCTCGTTATGTTCCTATGAAGGTTTCCTCTCCTAAGTTTAAGCCTCGTTTCATTGGTCCGTATAAGATTTCTGAGATAATCAATCCTGTGTCATTTCGTTTGGCCCTTCCTGCTTCTTTTGCCATCCATAATGTGTTCCATAGGTCGTTATTGCGGAGATACGTGGCGCCTGTGGTTCCATCCGTTGATCCTCCTGCCCCGGTGTTAATTGAGGGGGAGTTGGAGTATGTGGTGGAGAAGATTTTGGATTCTCGTGTTTCGAGACGGAAAATCCAGTACCTGGTCAAGTGGAAGGGTTATGGTCAGGAAGATAATTCCTGGGTTTTTGCCTCTGATGTTCATGCTGCCGATCTGGTTCGTGCCTTTCATTTGGCTCATCCTGGTTGGCCTGGGGGCTCTGGTGAGGGTTTGGTGACCCCTCCTCAAGGAGGGGGTACTGTTGTGAATTCTGTTGTCGGGCTCCCTCCTGTGGTCATGAATGGTACTTCGGCTGGTTCTGTCCATGGACTTCCTCTGGTGTGTGTTTCTGAGTTTCCTTCCACAGGTCACGAGGTTTATTCTTTAGCTGGCTGATCTATTTAACTCCACTTAGATCTTTGCTCCATGCCACCTGTCAATGTTCCAGTATTGGTCTTGTTCACTCCTGGATCGTTCTTGTGACCTGTCTTCCCAGCAGAAGCTAAGTTCCAGCTTGTATTTCTTTTGTTTGCTATTTTTCTGTCCAGCTTGCTATTTTTATTGTTCTCTTGCTTGCTGGAAGCTCTGGGACGCAGAGGGAGCGCCTCCGCACCGTGAGTCGGTGCGGATGGTCTTTTTGCGCCCTCTGCGTGGTCTTTTTGTAGGTTTTTGTGCTGACCGCAAAGTAACCTTTCCTATCCTCGGTCTGTTCAGTAAGTCGGGCCTCACTTTGCTAAATCTATTTCATCTCTGTGTTTGTATTTTCATCTTTACTCACAGTCATTATATGTGGGGGGCTGCCTTTTCCTTTGGGGAATTTCTCTGAGGCAAGGTAGGCTTTATTTTTCTATCTTCAGGGCTAGCTAGTTCCTTAGGCTGTGCCGAGTTGCATAGGGAGCGTTAGGCGCAATCCACGGCTATTTCTAGTGTGTTTGATAGGATTAGGGATTGCGGTCAGCAGAGTTCCCACGTCCCAGAGCTCGTCCTTTATTATCAGTAACTATCAGGTCATTCCGTGTGCTCTTAACCACCAGGTCCATTATTGTCCTGACCACCAGGTCATAACAGCGGTCACAGTTACTGGAGGTGAGGTGGAGCCGCATATTCATGACTGTAATGAGTGGTACCATGTGACCGCTCAATACAGGAAGAATCTGCAGCGCTGGAAGAAGCAGGGACTGCAGGGACCGTGCCAGGAGTAGGTAAGTATAACTAGACAACCCCCGCCCCCCCTCCCCTGCCGACCCCCGGGTATGACTCGAGTATAAGCCGGGAGGGGGACTTTCAGCCCAAAAAAATGGGCTGAAAATCTCGGCTTATACTCGAGTATATACGGTACATGTGAATGCAGTTTTGCTTGGATAAAATATCCTGCAATTAACTGCAAAATACATGTACATGTGCATTTATATCAGAATAAAAAAAGATCCTCAGATGCTCCTTTCATCCCCCTGCTGTAGGTACAATATTACTTTTTACTATTGTCTCCTGCTGTTCTGATATAGTAGAGTGTAAGAATCAATTTCAGATGTATACAAGCTGACTTACATAAAATGTGTCTATATGTTTACAAGCATTTATTATCTATGTGCACAGCAGTAACAGATGTTAGAAATGATGTACTGAACAGAAACCCATGCTGAGTAACAACACCTATTTAATGGCAGGGTTGCTACAGGAAGAATACAACTATTTTAATTCCAGGTAAAGCACACTAGAGCATTATCGTTCCTTACATGTTCATTTTAGTAAAATATGCTACAAAAATATTTATCATATTATAATTATATCTACATCAGAAACAATATATGTACAGTATCTATTACATTTTTTTACTAGTAGTTATAATAATATGAACTTTAATTTAACGCTAATTTGTTGATTTGATAGTCATTTAAATTAATAGTGATAAATTATAATAACCTACAGTATTAATCATTGATTATGTTAGGCTTAAGTGTCTCCTTTATCAGAGCCATTTTCCACTAGGCCCTTGCAATCTTTCTCGACCTATAAGTCTACTGTTAGGTTCCTATTGTGAAGTGGATCCACAAAACCTCAGGTCCAGGTGGGCACACATTACCCCAGGCACTGGAACAGCAAGCAGGAAGGCATGTGGTAAGCATGGACTTGGGGCACACAAAAATTTCAGGGTCAGTAGTATAGATAAAGGGGAACCCAGCAAAGATGAATGTAAAATGAGTAGTCTAGCAGTAGTTTGTTTTTTGCAACCAAGATGGCCGAATGAAGATTAACCTGATGAGCTGAAAGTATGATGGGTCAGAGATGGTTTGCAAGCAGAAGCACAAGTAGTTGCGCAACCCAAACACAGGACACTAGAATCTTAATCCTAACTTGCAAGTGTTTAGGTGGGGAGATGATGTAAAGGAGCCAAACTAGGCGATTTACAAAACCCAACGTGGAGCACAACAGAGGACAGTGGACTCAGGGGAAGAAAGCACAGCCAAAGGACAAGTATGTAACATATACATGTGGAACCTTATTTTTGTAAGTATGTAAATTTCCATTTGTCTGTTCCGTTTTGACAAAGAATTTCATAACAAATAGAATTCTTATGCAAAACAGGTATGTCGCATTATTGATGCAAAAGGATGCAGAGGCTCCTCATTGAGAATTTTGGAGTCCATCTGGTTTCCATTTTGTGCTGGTTTCTAAAACACAAGATAAAACTCACCATGCAGAACTTTTTCTTACATTCTAAAAACGGACATAAATCTGAAACGAGACGGATCTCATAATAATCAATGGAGTCTCCCCTACTTCCGTTTGTATCAGTAATGCAACAGATCTGTTTTTTTTTTGCATGAATAAAATTTGTTCCCCTAAGAAAAGAAAATGGAATGTGCAAAATGTGAATGTAGCCTAATTGTTTTCTAATTTCAAATTTATGTAACAACTGCACAGGATACATTTACATTCCCTAGCATATTAATTAGGTTAGTAATTAGCCACCTGGCAAAGGTATTAGGTCACTGTTTGATGGTAGTAAAGTAGCACTGTATAATAGATTTTTCTATATGTCGTGTTATTAAATTAGTAGAGCACTATGTGGTACTTTGGTAGGTAAGGACCTGTATGGTATTGTGCAGGGCACCAGCTAACCCAACACCAGCCCTGCATGTGATCAGGGTATAAAAATAAACACATTAGACTTCAGGCATAAAAAATGTTACTAGAATAAATTACTAGAATTAGTGTTAATATTGCTCCTAGTACCCAGTCATAGCTCAGCTTCCATTTTAGGATAACCTCTACAAATATGAAGCATTAAAATTGGTTGATGTGGGTATATGTTTAAAGGGGTTGTTTGTGATTTAGAAAAATTAGCACAAATGGCAAATAATCAATTCAGTAGGAAGTATCATATCTTGTATAAAAGCCTAAACAGGGATTGCAGCAGCCAATTTTAGGCTAAAGAGAGGACATTTGTTATGATGCGGTGGTCTAGGAGCAACATGGAACGAGCTCTGAGGGAAGTGGTAACTGTACTGACTGCAGACCCTAAGCTCAACACAACACTAGAAGCAGCCGTGGAATGCTCCTAACTCTCCCTAGGCATCTCGTCACAGCCTAAGAGCTAACTACCCCTGAAGACAGTAGCAGAAAAACTATCTTGCCTCAGACAAAATCCCCAAAGGATAGATTAGCCCCCCACAAATAATGACTGTGAGTGGAGAGGAAAAAGACATACAGAGAATGAAACCAGAATGAGCACAGGAGGCCAGTCTAGCTTGATAGATAGGACAGGATGGAATACTGTGCGGTCAGTATAAAACACTACAAAAATCCACGCAGAGTTTACAAAAAATCTCCACACCTGACTAAAGGTGTGGAGGGTAACTCTGCTTCCCAGAGCTTCCAGCAAGACAGAAAATACTTCAAACTGATAATGCTGGACAAACAAAGAAAGCACAGAATGGATAAGACCACAAACTTTGGACAGAAAAAGTAAGCAAAAACTTAGCTTTGCAGAACTGGTCAGGATAACAGGGAACTCCAAAGAGATGTGAATCCAACCAGGAACCATTTACAAGTGGCACTAGCTGAAGGAACAGCCAGGCTTAAATAGGCGAGAGATGATAAGTGGAGGCAGCTGACCACAGCGAACTCCAAGGAGCAGCCATACCACTTGAAACCACAAGAGGGAGCCCAAGAGCAGAACTCACAAAAGTGCCACTTACAACCACCGGAGGGAGCCCAGGAGCAGAATTCACAACAGTACCCCCCCCTTGAGGAGGGGTCACCGAACCCTCACCAGAGCCCCCAGGCCGATCAGGACGAGCCAAATGAAAAGCACGAACCAAATCGGCGGCATGGACATCGGAGGCAACAACCCAAGAATTATCCTCCTGGCAATACCCCTTCCACTTGACAAGATACTGAAGCCTCCGCCTCGAAAAAAGAGAATCCAAAATCTTCTCAACCTCATATTCCAACTCCCCCTCAACCAACACCGGGGCAGGAGGGTCAACCGAGGGAACAACGGGCACCACATATCTCCGTAACAAAGATCTATGGAAAACATTATGAATGGCAAAAGAGGCTGGAAGAGCCAAACGAAAAGACACCGGATTAATAATTTCAGAAATTTTATAAGGACCAATAAACCGAGGCTTAAACTTAGGGGAGGAAACCTTCATAGGAATATGACGAGAAGACAACCAAACCAAATCCCCCACACGAAGCCGGGGACCAACACACCGACGGCGGTTAGCAAACCGTTGAGCCCTTTCCTGAGACAACATCAAATTGTCCACCACATGAGTCCAAATCTGCTGCAGCCTGTCCACCACAGAATCAACACCAGGACAATCAGAAGGCTCAACCTGCCCAGAAGAAAAACGAGGATGAAAACCAAAATTACAAAAGAAAGGTGAAACCAAAGTAGCCGAACTAGCCCGATTATTAAGGGCAAACTCGGCCAACGGCAAGAAAGCCACCCAGTCATCCTGATCAGCAGACACAAAGCATCTCAAATAGGTCTCCAAGGTCTGATTAGTTCGCTCAGTTTGGCCATTAGTCTGAGGATGAAACGCCGAAGAAAAAGACAAATAAATGCCCATCCTAGCACAAAAGGCCCGCCAAAATCTAGAGACAAACTGAGAACCTCTGTCAGAGACAATATTCTCCGGAATGCCATGCAAACAAACCACATGCTGAAAAAATAATGGAACCAGATCCGAGGAGGAAGGCAACTTAGGCAAAGGCACCAGATGGACCATTTTAGAGAACCGGTCACAAACAACCCAGATAACAGACATCTTCTGGGAAACAGGAAGATCTGAAATAAAATCCATGGAAATATGCGTCCAGGGCCTCTCAGGGACTGGCAAAGGCAAAAGCAACCCACTAGCGCGGGAACAGCAAGGCTTGGCCCGGGCGCAAGTCCTACAGGACTGCACAAAAGCACGCACATCGCGTGACAAGGAAGGCCACCAAAAGGACCTAGCAACCAAATCTCTGGTACCAAAAATCCCAGGATGACCAGCCAACACAGAACAATGAACCTCAGAAATAACCTTACTTGTCCATCTATCAGGAACGAACAGCTTCCCCACTGGACAGCGGTCAGGCCTATCAGCCTGAAATTCCTGAAGCGCCCGCTGCAAATCAGGGTAGATAGCAGAAAGAATCACCCCCTCCTTAAGAATGCCAACCGGCTCAAGGACTCCAGGAGAATCAGGCGAAAAACTCCTAGAGAGGGCATCAGCCTTAACATTCTTAGATCCCAGAAGATACGAGACCACAAAATCAAAACGGGAGAAAAACAGGGACCATCGAGCCTGTCTAGGATTCAGACGCTTGGCCGACTCGAGGTAAATCAGATTCTTATTATCGGTCAGGACCACAACGCGGTGTTTAGCACCCTCAAGCCAATGTCGCCACTCCTCAAACGCCCACTTCATAGCCAACAACTCCCGATTGCCGACATCATAATTGCGTTCCGCAGGCGAAAACTTTCTGGAAAAAAAAGCACACGGTTTCATCAAAGAACCATCAGATTCCCTCTGAGACAAAACAGCACCTGCCCCAATCTCAGAAGCGTCGACCTCAACCTGAAAAGGAAGAGAAACATCTGGGTGACGCAACACAGGGGCAGAAGTAAATCGGCGTTTAAGCTCCTGAAAGGCCTCAACTGCCTCTGAGGACCAATTCGTAACATCAGCGCCTTTCTTCGTCAAATCAGTAAGGGGCTTAACCACACTGGAAAAATTGGCAATGAAACGGCGATAGAAATGAGCAAAGCCCAAAATTTTTTGAAGGCCCTTCACAGATGTGGGTTTCATCCAGTCATGAATAGCTTGGACCTTAACAGGATCCATTTCTGTAGACAAGGGAGAAAAAATAAAACCCAAAAAAGAGACCTTCTGAACTCCGAATAGGCACTTAGACCCCTTCACAAATAAAGCATTATCACAAAGGATCTGGAACACCATCCTGACCTGCTTCACATGAGACTCCCAATCATCGGAAAAATCAAAATATCATCCAAATATACGACCATGAATTTATCAAGATAATTGCGGAAAATATCATGCATGAAAGACTGGAACACAGATGGAGCATTAGAAAGCCCAAATGGCATCACAAGATATTCAAAATGGCCTTCGGGCGTATTAAATGCAGATTTCCATTCGTCACCCTGTTTAATACGAACAAGATTATATGCCCCTCAGAGGTCAATCTTAGTAAACCACCTAGCCCCCTTAATCTGAGCAAACAAATCCGTAAGCAAGGGCAAGGGGTATTGGAATTTGACCGTGATTTTATTAAGAAGACGATAATCAATACAGGGTCTCAAGGAGCCATCCTTCTTAGCAACAAAAAAGAAACCCGCTCCCAAAGGTGACGAAGAGGGCCGAATATGCCCCTTCTCCAAAGACTCCTTCACATAACTCCGCATGGCGGCATGCTCCGGCACAGACAGATTGAAAAGTTGGCCCTTAGGGAACTTGCAACCAGGAATCAAGTTAATAGCACAATCACAGTCCCTGTGCGGAGGAAGGGAACTGGACTTGGGCTCATCAAATACATCCAGGAAATCTGACAAAAACTCAGGAACCTCAGGAGAGGGGGAAGAGGAAATTGACATCAAAGGAACGACACTATGTACCCCTTGACAACCCCAACTAGTCACCGACATAGTTTTCCAATCCAGCACCGGATTATGATCCTGTAACCATGGGAAACCTAGTACAACAACATCATGCAGGTTATGCAACACCAGAAAACGGCAATCTTCCTGATGTGCTAGAGCCATGTACATAGTCATCTGTGTCCAGTACTGAGGTTTATTCTTGGCCAAGGGTGTATCATCAATACCCCTCAAAGGAATAGGACTTTGCAAAGGCTGTAAGGAAAAACCACAGCACCTGGCGAATTCTAAGTCCATTAAGTTCCGGGCAGCGCCTGAATCCACAAATGCCATGACAGGAAAGGACGACAGTGAGCAAATCAGGGTTACAGATAAGAGAAATTTAGGCTGTATGGTACTAATGGTAACAGACCTAGCGACTCTCTTAGTACGCTTAGGGCAATCAGAGATAATATGAGTAGAATCACCACAGTAGAAACACAGCCTATTCTGACGTCTGAATTCCTGCCGTTCTATTCTAGTCAAAATCCTATCACATTGCATAGGTTCAGGACTTTGCTCAGAGGATACTGCCATATGGTGCACAGCTTTGTGCTCGCGCAGACGCCGATCGATCTGAATGGCTAGAGACATAGATTCGCTCAAACCGGCAGGCGTAGGAAAGCCCACCATAACATCTTTGAGGGCTTCAGAAAGACCCTTTCTGAAAATAGCAGCCAGAGCCTCTTCATTCCATTTAGTGAGCACAGACCATTTTCTAAATTTCTGGCAGTATAACTCTGCCTCTTCCTGGCCTTGACACAGGGCTAACAGGGTTTTTTCTGCATGATCCACAGAATTAGGTTCGTCGTACAATAATCCGAGCGCTTGAAAAAATGCATCATCATTCAATAATGCCGGATCCCCTGCTTCAAGAGAGAAAGCCCAGTCTTGAGGATCACCCCGCAGCAAGGATATGATGATTTTTACCTGTTGAATGGGATCACCAGAAGAACGGGGTTTCAAAGCAAAAAACAATCTGCAGTTATTTTTAAAGCTCAAAAACTTGGATCTGTCCCCAAAAAACAAATCAGGAGTAGGAATTCTAGGCTCTAAAGCCGGAGTCTGGACAACATAGGCCTGGATGCTCTGTACTCTTGCAGCAAGTTGATCCACACGAGAAAACAAACCTTGAACATCCATGCCAAAGCATATATCCTGAACCACCCAGATATAAAGAGGAAAAAAAAAAGACAAACTAGAACACAGAAAACAAAATGATTCAGAACTTTTTTTTCCTTCTTTTGAGATGCAATTAATTCATTTTTGGCCACTTGTACTGTTATGATGCGGTGGTCTAGGAGCAACATGGAACGAGCTCTGAGGGAAGTGGTAACTGTACTGACCGCAGACCCTAAGCTCGACACAACACTAGAAGCAGCCGTGGAATGCTCCTAACTCTCCCTAGGCATCTCGTGACAGCCTAAGAGCTAACTACCACCAGCTAACCCAACACCAGCCCTGCATGTGATCAGGGTATAAAAATAAACACATTAGACTTCAGGCATAAAAAATGTTACTAGAATAAATTACTAGAATTAGTGTTAATATTGCTCCTAGTACCCAGTCAGAGCTCAGCTTCCATTTTAGGATAACCTCTACAAATATGAAGCATTAAAATTGGTTGATGTGGGTATATGTTAGGTCTCGAGTTCCCGCTTCTGCACAGGGGGAATCTCGAGCCATCTCCGCTGCGGTCTCCCATTCTTATCCAGCCGCAGTGGAGCCTGCTCAGCAGGGACGTCAGTCCCAGCGTCTTGCTCAGTCTCACTCTGTACAGAGAGTTACTGCTGCTTCTTCAGCTTCTGCCATTAAAGCCAGTGCTGGTCAGCAGCGAGCGGACTTCTCTGGGACTAAGTCCTTGTCTGCACACACTGAGCATGCCCAGGGCAAGATCTCCCGTTGGAGATCGAGGGTCATGTGCTCAGGCCCTGCAGCACATTCCATTGGTCCTCTTGGCAGGTCTTGGAAGGGCAAAGTTTCTGTGGCCACTTCCTGTGCTGCAACTATAAAAACTGCGCATGACCGCACGGCCATGTGCTAGTGTACATTTGCTTATGTGTGTTTGTTGTGAGTGCAAGTCGTCCTTGGATACCCCTTCCCTATTGAATGACTGTTCGCGGAAGGTGTATGGTTGCTATCTAGTGCCCGACTTATCCTACAGCACGAATCACACAGTACAGCGTCCAGTTGCTGTGACCGCCAGTACGGCGCCGTGCACTTCCTCTGTGCTTTCCTTACCCAAGCCTGGGTGGTTAGTGGCGTTCGTCAGTGCGGCACCGCATGCACTCTTGTGCCCTAATATTTAGCTTCTTTACACACCCAGTTGCGGTGTTGTGCCAGCAAGGGTCTAATCGGACTTCAATCCTAGTTGGGGTTGAGTTCGCTGACTACTTGCTCGCGCTCTATGTGCAGTACCGCGATCCTGTGACGCAACAGGATCGCTTCCTTCACGCTGGGTGAAGTTTAACCCACGTGTGTATACTTATGAGTACCGCCATATAGTTCGTCATTACTTGGCAGCAGGTTCCATCTCTGCACGGTAGACCCCGGGCTGCGAACGCACCATACTCTATCTGTCCTATTATTTGGTGCGTTCCGCTAGCCCTAACATTACACTAGCGCCAGGGTCTGGCTAGTAATGACGGACAAACAGCAATCCTTGCGGTATATCCAGCAGCTGGAGGGTAGGTTGGCGGCTCTTGAGAGCGCAACCTCAGCTGTGGATGTTACCGCAGTTGCTGTACAGGCTGCTAGCGTGGCTGCAGAAACCCTGTCCATTGCCACCCCTGCTCCGACATTTTCTCGCCTCCCACTGCCAGAAAAATTTTCTGGCGATAGCAAATTTTGTAGGGGATTTGTGAGTCAGTGCTCTATTCACCTCGAGCTCCTGGCTGCACGTTTTCCCACAGAGCGGGCTAAGGTGGGATTTATAGTGTCTCTCTTGTCGGACAGGGCATTGGAATGGGCTACGCCGCTGTGGGAGCGTGGCGATCATGTGGTGCAGAGTGCTCCGCTGTTTCTGAGCACTCTGAAACAGGTCTTTTTAGGACCTCAAGTCACCCATGATACTGCGCTCTAACTGCTGGCATTAACTCAGGGTCAGTCCTTGGTCAGTCATTATGCCGTTCAATTCCGCACTTTAGCTTCTGAGCTGGATTGGTCGGATAAAGCTCTTATCCCCATATTTTGGAGGGGCCTGGCTGACCACGTTAAGGACGCTCTGGCCACTAGGGAGATTCCTGCCACACTGGAGGAGTTAATAACTGTCTCCACTCGAATTGACCTCCGTTTTAACGAGTGGAGGTTAGAGCGAGCCCAGTGTAGGCAGAGGTTTCGGCTGGCTCCTACCTTCGCCAAACCTCTGGAATCTCCGGTCCTGGTTCCTGAGTCACATGAGGCCAGGGAAGTGTCACAAGCGGGATCTAAGTCCCGGACCGCTTGTGCACTCAAGGTCTGTCATGTTTGCCAGCAGTCAGGACATCTAGCCACCAGATGTTCTCAGCGGTCGAGGAAACGTCAGCGTCTAGTGGTAGTAGGTGGAGGTACACTAGACACGGCGACGTTTGCCTCTAAATTGTCCTTTAAGGGGACAATTACTATAGGCTCATTCTCCCACTCGGTAGAGCTCTGCGTGGATTCTGGGGCGGAGGGCAATTTTATGTCTTCTGCCTTCGCCCAACGTCACGCAATACCCCTGGTTATGCTAGCTCAACCAGTAACGGTACGAGTTTTGAATGGGTCGACACTGCCCTCACAGATAACACACCAGACCATCCCTTTTACTCTGTCCATGTCGCCATCTCATCAGGAGATTATATCTCTGCTCGTCATTCCTGAGGGAATTGATGAGGTCCTGTTGGGAATACCTTGGCTACGGTACCACTCTCGTCGTATCGAGTGGTCCTCTGGCAGAATCCTGGGATGGGGCGAATCTTGTGGGGGTAGGTGTCAGAGGGAGTGCGTTCAGGTTGCTACTACAGAGGTACCCGCAGATCTTTCCTCTCTCCCCAAGCAGTATTGGTCTTATGCAGACATGTTCTCCAAAAAGGCGGCGGAGATCCTTCCGCCCCATCGCCCCTATGACTGTCCTATTGATCTCTTGCCTGGTGCTGAGCCTCCCCGGGGTCGAGTCTATCCGCTATCTCTCCCGGAGACGGAGGCCATGTCACAGTACATCCAGGAAAATCTGGCAAGAGGATTCATTAGGAAGTCAGTGTCACCTGCTGGGGCAGGGTTCTTCTTCGTGCAGAAGAAGAATGGGGAACTACGTCCATGCATAGACTACAGGGGTCTTAACGCCATCACCGTTAAAAATAAGTATCCTTTGCCCTTGATATCTGAGCTCTTCGATAGGCTTCGGGGAGCAAGGGTATTTACTAAACTAGATCTGCGGGGTGCTTACAACCTGATTCGCATCCGTGAGGGGGACGAATGGAAGACGGCTTTTAACACCAGGGATGGGCACTATGAATATCTGGTGATGCCCTTTGGGCTCTGTAATGCCCCAGCCGTTTTCCAAGACTTTGTGAACGATATCTTCCGGGATATGCTTTCCACCTCGGTCGTAGTCTATCTTTATGATATTCTCATCTACTCTCCAGATATTGACTCCCACCGGAGAGATGTTTGCAAAGTCTTCGACCTCCTACGGGCAAACTCCCTCTATGCCAAGTTGGAGAAGTGTATGTTTGAGCAGGAGTCCTTACCTTTCCTAGGCTACATCATCTCTGCCCAGGGATTGGCTATGGATCCTGCCAAACTACAGGCTGTGATGGACTGGCAGGAACCCCATTCTCTTAAAGCGGTGCAGCGCTTTATGGGGTTCATTAATTATTATCGCCAGTTCATTCCACACTTCTCAACTTTGGTAGGTCCCTTGGTTGCCCTCACCAAGAAGGGGGCGAATCCCAAATTGTGGTCTGAGGAGGTCTCCAAGGCCTTTAACTCTATAAAGTCACACTTTGCTAGCGCTCCCATCCTACATCGCCCCGATGTTGATAAGCCATTTATCATGGAGGTGGATGCCTCTTCTGTTGGTGCTGGAGCAGTCCTCTTCCAAAAGGATGCTCAAGGTCGGAAGCATCCTTGCTTCTTTTTCTCCAAGACCTTCTCACCAGCAGAGAGGAATTATTCCATCGGGGACAGGGAGTTGCTAGCCATGAAGTTGGCTTTCTCAGAGTGGAGACATCTCTTGGAGGGAGCACGTTTTCCCTTCCAAGTCTTCACAGACCATAAAAATTTGGTGTACCTGCAGACAGCCCAGCGGTTGAATTCTCGCCAGGCCAGATGGTCCTTATTCTTCTCCCGGTTTCATTTCACCCTCCATTTTCTTTCTGGGGAGAAGAACATTCGGGCCGACGCTCTCTCTCGCTCCGTTGTGTCATCTGCGGAGGAGGAGGAGGAGCCTCGGCTTATTGTCCCCACCGAGAGCTTGAGAACTGTGGCCCCGGTTTCGCTAGAGTCTGTGCCTCCGGGCAAGACTTTTGTACCATCCAGTTTGCGACCGGAGGTTCTCTCTTGGGCACACTCGTCCAGGGTGGGTGGACATTTTGGTACCAAAAGGACATCTGAGTTACTGGCGAGGACATACTGGTGGCCGCATATGGCTCGTGATGTCGCAGAGTATGTTCGGGCGTGTGTCTCTTGCGCCAAGAACAAGACTCCTTGGCAACGGCCAGCTGGTTTGCTTTATCCTCTGCCGGTGGCGGACAGGCCCTGGGAGATGGTCGGGATGGACTTTGTGGTGGGCTTACCCAAGTCTCGTAACTGCACCATTATCTGGGTGATCACCGACCATTTTTCCAAAATGGTGCACTTGGTGCCTCTTCCACGGCTACCTTCTGCACGGGCGTTGGCTGTCTTGTTCGTCAAGCATATCTTTCGCCTACACGGTATGCCAGACAAAATTGTTAGTGACCGGGGTCCCCAGTTTGCGTCTCGATTCTGGAGAGAGCTTTGTCGTCTACTCAGTATTGAGTTGAATCTCTCTTCGGCATATCATCCCGAGACGAATGGGTTGGTAGAGAGGGCCAACCAGACCTTGGTCACATATTTAAGACATTTTGTTTCTGCCAGGCAGGATGACTGGGCATCCTTGCTACCGTGGGCAGAGTTTGCACTTAACAATGCCGTAGCCGACTCCACAGGTCAGACTCCATTCCTCCTAAATTACGGCCAGCATCCGCGTGTTCCTGTGCCCATGCCTGTGTCTTCTGCTGACTCCAGGGTGGCAGACTGGGCTGTGGAGGCACGGGACATTTGGGACCGCACGCAGGATGCCATTCGGGCCTCCAAGGAGAGAATGACGTCCTCCGCCGATGTTCATCGGCGCCCCGCTCCGACCTTTGCTCCTGGCGACTTGGTGTGGCTCTCTGCCCGTAACATCAGGCTGCGAGTTGAGTCCACTAAGTTTGCTCCTCGCTACTTGGGTCCCTTCAAGGTTCTCGAACAGGTTAATCCTGTTTTCTACCGTTTGGATCTTCCTCCACGCTTGGGTATCACCGACACCTTTCATGTGTCCCTCTTGAAACCCGTATACATGTCCCGGTTTTCCGAGTCATCTGCCGGGACATCGGGTTCATCTACGGACGATTACGAGGTGAACGCTATTTTGGGGTGCAAGGTGGTACGCGGCAAAAAGTTCTATCTGGTGGATTGGAAGGGTTATGGCCCAGAGGACAGGTCATGGGAGCCTGCTGAAAACATTCGGGCCCCACAGCTCATTGCTGCCTTCGAGCGTAGCGAGGCCCAAGGAGGGGGGGGCCCAAGGAGGGGGGTAATGTTAGGTCTCGAGTTCCCGCTTCTGCACAGGGGGAATCTCGAGCCATCTCCGCTGCGGTCTCCCATTCTTATCCAGCCGCAGTGGAGTCTGCTCAGCAGGGACGTCGGTCCCAGCGTCTTGCTCAGTCTCACTCTGTACAGAGAGTTACTGCTGCTTCTTCAGCTTCTGCCATTAAAGCCAGTGCTGGTCAGCAGCGAGCGGACTTCTCTGGGACTAAGTCCTTGTCTGCACACACTGAGCATGCCCAGGGCAAGATCTCCCGTTGGAGATCGAGGGTCATGTGCTCAGGCCCTGCAGCACATTCCATTGGTCCTCTTGGCAGGTCTTGGAAGGGCAAAGTTTCTGTGGCCACTTCCTGTGCTGCAACTATAAAAACTGTGCATGACCGCACGGCCATGTGCTAGTGTACATTTGCTTATGTGTGTTTGTTGTGAGTGCAAGTCGTCCTTGGATACCCCTTCCCTATTGAATGACTGTTCGCGGAAGGTGTATGGTTGCTATCTAGTGCCCGACTTATCCTACAGCACGAATCACACAGTACAGCGTCCAGTTGCTGTGACCGCCAGTACGGCGCCGTGCACTTCCTCTGTGCTTTCCTTACCCAAGCCTGGGTGGTTAGTGGCGTTCGTCAGTGCGGCACCGCATGCACTCTTGTGCCCTAATATTTAGCTTCTTTACACACCCAGTTGCGGTGTTGTGCCAGCAAGGGTCTAATCAGACTTCAATCCTAGTTGGGGTTGAGTTCGCTGACTACTTGCTCGCGCTCTATGTGCGGTACTGCGATCCTGTGACGCAACAGGATCGCTTCCTTCACGCTGGGTGAAGTGTAGCCCACGTGTGTATACTTATGAGTACCGCCATATAGTCCGTCATTACTTGGCAGCAGGTTCCATCTCTGCATGGTGGACCCCGGGCTGCGAACGCACCATACTCTATCTGTCCTATTATTTGGTGCGTTCCGCTAGCCCTAACAGTATATGTTTAAAGGGGTTGTTTGTGATTTAGAAAAATTAGCACAAATGGCAAATAATCAATTCAGTAGGAAGTATCATATCTTGTATAAAAGCCTAAACAGGGATTGCAGCAGCCAATTTTAGGCTAAAGAGAGGACATTTGTTATGATGCGGTGGTCTAGGAGCAACATGGAATGAGCTCTGAGGGAAGTGGTAACTGTACTGACCGCAGACCCTAAGCTCAACACAACACTAGAAGCAGCCGTGGAATGCTCCTCACTCTCCCTAGGCATCTCGTCACAGCCTAAGAGCTAACTACCCCTGAAGACAGTAGCAGGAAAACTATCTTGCCTCAGAGAAAATCCCCAAAGGATAGATTAGCCCCCCACAAATAATGACTGTGAGTGGAGAGGAAAAAGACATACACAGAATGAAACCAGAATGAGCACAGGAGGCCAGTCTAGCTTGATAGAAAGGACAGGATGGAATACTGTGCGGTCAGTATAAAACACTACAAAAATCCACGCAGAGTTTACAAAAAATCTCCACACCTGACTAAAGGTGTGGAGGGTAACTCTGCTTCCCAGAGCTTCCAGCAAGACAGAAAATACTTCAAACTGATAATGCTGGACAAACAGAGAAAGCACAGAATGGATAAGATCACAAACTATGGACAGAAAAAGTAAGCAAAAACTTAGCTTTGCAGAACTGGTCAGGATAACAGGGAACTCCAAAGAGATGTGAATCCAACCAGGAACCATTTACAAGTGGCACTAGCTGAAGGAACAGCCAGGCTTAAATAGGCGAGAGATGATAAGTGGAGGCAGCTGACCACAGCTAACTCCAAGGAGCAGCCATACCACTTGAAACCACAAGAGGGAGCCCAAGAGCAGAACTCACAAAAGTGCCACTTACAACCACCGGAGGGAGCCCAGGAGCAGAATTCACAACAGATATTATAGCTTGCAATAGAGAGAGGGAGACAATTTTTAAAGCAGTGAACAAATATTCCAGTCAGGAGTATGTAGCATATTTGCAAGAATATAAGAGCATTAGTTGGTGAGATAGAGTTGTACTCAATAGGGAGAGAGACAGAAAGGTGGCAGCAGCAGTGCCAGTGTAATTGATTAAAAGGATATTCTCAAGTTTAAAAGTTATCATCCATCCACAGTATATGGCATAAATTTACATTCGTTGTGGGTCTGACCACTATGGCCCTTCAGTGATAACGAGAGACGGAACTCTGAAAAGCCCTGGCTGAATGGAGCAGAAGGCAATCATGCACACTGCCACTCCATTCATTTTAATGGCACTCTGAAAATTAACCAAGCACAACACTGAGCAATCTCCCATGCTTCCATTAAAATTAATGGCACAGCCTTCCACATGATCTTCAGAGCTCCAATTCTCAATCTAACTTGGTGCCCTGGTAGTTGGACTCCCAGCGATCAGAAAGTTATCACCCATCCATCGAATAAGGGAAATCTTTCAAACTATTCTGCTGTATTTGTATTCAAACTACACACATTTTTCATCCTTTTTGTAGCAACAAGCAGTGCAATAGTTTGAAATGTAAAACCGGTGTCAGACATTGTGCTGGGTGGGGGTGGGAGGGCTCTCTCTTTGGCCGGCGTCACACTACCGTAGAATATGGGCGAGTGCTATGCGAGAAAATATTGCATAGCACTCGGACCAGTGTTAATCTATGGGACAGCTCGCATCCTGTTTTTTTCTCAGGAGTATTCGACGTGCGTGTAAAATCGCAGTATGCTGTGATTGTTTGCGTTTATCTTCTGAGACTCGCCAATGCAAGCCTATGGGTGCAAGGAAAGCTCGGATGCCACACAAACCATCCATATAGTGTGCAAAAAATATGCACACATTTTCCTGATGCCTAGAAATTGCATCAGCCAAGAACAGGAAGCTTAGCATGCATAAGAACATGGAAGAACTAGAAGAAATAGAAGCAGAAATATCTACAGGTAACTTTGACATAGTGGGAATAACCGAGACATGGTTAGATGAAAGCTATGACTGGGCAGTTAACTTACAGGGTTACAGTCCGTTTAGAAAGGATCATAAAAATCGCAGAGGAGGAGGGGTTTGTCTTTATGTAAAGTCTTGTATAAAGTCCACTTTAATGGAGGATATTAGCGAAGGGAATGAGGATGTCAAGTCGATATAGGTCAAAATACATGGAGGGAAAAATAGTAACAAAATTCTCATTGGGGTCTGTTACAAACCCCCAAATATAACAGAAATCATGGAAAGTCTACAACTAAAGCTACTTTCACACTTCTGTCTTTTCAGATCCATCGCAATGCGTCGTTTTGGGAAAAAACAGATCCTGCAAATGTGCTCGCAGGATCCGTTTTTTCCCATAGACTTGTAATAGCGACGGATCGCGACGGATAGCCAGACGTCGCATCCGTCGTGCGACGGATCCGTCGTGTTTTGGCGGACCGTCATCTGGAAAAAACGTTCAATGTAACGTTTTTTGTCTGTGTCGAAAAAACGTACAGCGATGGATCCTGCGGCGTCCGTCGTTGGCTAGAATGGAAGCCTATGGGCGCAGAATCTGTTGCTCTCCGTCAAATGACGGAATCCAGCAACAGATTCCGTTTTTTTACACTGAGCATGCCTGGACGGATTTCTATTCCTTTAATTTAACCCATTTTTCCTGCAGCCGCTGCATCAACGGATCCGTCAAAAAACAGGATCCAGTGCATCCGTTTTTTACAATCTGCACAGTATCTGTCTTTTCAACACTTTGACGGATTGTGACTGATTCTAAAAGACGGAAGTGTGAAAGTAGCCTTAGGCAGATGGATGAAGCTGCAACCCATAATGAGGTCCTTGTTATGGTGGACTTTAACTACCCGAATATTAATTGGGAAGCAGAGACCTGTTAAACCCATAAAAGCAACACGTTTCTGCTAATAACCAAGAAAAATTATCTTTCACAATTGGTACAGATTCCAACCAGAGGAGCAGCACTTTTAGACCTAATACTATCTAATAGACCTGATAGAAAACAATCTGCAGGTCTTCGGGCATCTAATAAATAGCGACCACAATATTGTACAGTTTCACTTGTCTTTCGCTAGGGGGACTTGTCAGGGAGTCACAAAAACACTGAACTTTAGGAAGGCAAAGTTTGACCAGCTTAGAGGTTCCCTTTATCCCCATCTGTTCTTCAATTATATCAATAGTAAAAGAATCAAAAGTGAAAGTGTAGGCCCCTTAAAAAATTGTGAGGAAAGAATGGTTGTAGATGACGAGGAAAAAGCTAATATACACTGCTCAAAAAAATGAAAGGAACAGTAAAATCCCACATCCTAGATATCACTGAATGAAATATTCCAGTTGTAAGTCTTTATTCATTACATAGTGGAATGTGTTGAGAACAATAAAACCTAAAAATTATCAATGTAAATAACAACAAATATCCCACGGAGGTCTGGAGTTGGTATTATGCTCAAAATCAAAGTGGAAAATGAAATTACAGGCTGACCCAACTTCAGTGAAAATGCCTCAAGATAAGGAAATGATGCTCAGTTGTGTGTGTGGCCTCCACGTGCCTGTATGACTTTCCTACAACACCTGGGCATGCTCCTGATGAGGCGGCGGATGGTCTCCTAAGGGATCCTCTCCCAGACCAGGACTAAAGCATCCGCCAACTTCTGGACAGTCTGTGGTGCAACGTGACGTTGGTGGATGGTGCGAGACATGATGTCCCAGATGTGTTCAATCGATTTCAGGTCAGGGGAACGGGCGGGCCAGCCCATAGCTTCAATGCCTCCATCTTGCAGGAACTGCTGACACACTCCAGCCACATGAGATCTGGCATTGTCCTACATTAGGAGGAACCCAGGGCCAACTGCACCAGCATATGGTCTCACAAGGGGTCTGAGGATCTCATCTCAGTACCTAATGGCAGTCAGGCTACGTCTGGTGAGCACATGGAGTGCTGTGTGTCTCTCCAAAGAAATGCCACCTGTAGGGATTTTGCTCTGGTAGGCAGTGGAAGGGCCGCAGTGACAAGGCAACACACAGGCTTTCAGTCCAAACTTCAGTGGTTTATTCACACTTTAAATAGTCAGTGGCAGAAAGTAAGAAAAAAACAAACAAACTCCAGCTTGGAGATCCACTGGTCTCAGACACGGGATGGGCTTAACTAAGCGGCTGCCTGTTCAGGGGCGTTTGCCAGGTGCCATTCCCAGGGTTGTATGAGCTTTGTTGCGAACGTTTGCAGCATGAGTAATCTGACCAAACAAATTCAGGCTAACATGTGCCAAACAAAACAAACTCCATTACATAGACTATAACCACACCCACAGGTGAGGTACCTATCACATGGGCTGATCATGTGATCATGACATCACTGCTGGTCCTCAACCTTAGGGAAAAACAGGCCAAATCTTATCCTGATGGGAGAAATATATCTTCCATCCAGCACTACACCTTTTACTGCCCCACATACCTCCCCCTTTGTTCAACCCTATGGAGGTGGACACATGACATACAGTGGACTCTGGACAGGGCATCTGAGTTCCCCTGTAGTCTGCCTGCCCGATGCTCTATTGAAAAAATTTTGCAGGGACAGAAACAACCTGGTGACTCACGCATTCCTCTCCTTAGCTTGACTCATCCATGTAAGAGGGGAATGATCTGTCACCAAGAGAAATGTCCTCCCCAGAAAATAATAGTGAAGAGACTCAAGTGCCCAGTTAATGGCCAGGCACTCTCTCTCCACAATACTGTACCTGGTTTTGCCTGGGGTAAGCTTCCGGCTCAGGAAACTAACAGGATGCTCTTCCCCGTTAATCTCTTGAGACAACACGGCACCAAGACCTATCTCAGAGGCATCAGTCTGCACGATGAACTCTCTTTTGAAATCGAGTGTAATCAGAACCAGTGTACCACACAGTACTGATTTTAACATTACAAAGGCCTCTTCTATCCGATCATTCCAGTGGACTATCACAGACTTCCTCCCTTTCAAGCAGTCTGTTAAAAGAGCGGACAACGTTGCAAAGTTGGGAATAAAACCCCTGTAATATCCCACTAAGCCAAAAAAGGCTTTTATCTGCTTTGTTGTGAGGGGACGGGGCCAGTTCTGAATTGCCTCCACTTTGTTTATTTGGGGTTTGAGGGCTCATCTCCCAATGACATAACCCAAGTACCGAGCTTCCTCCAACCCTATGGAACACTTCTATGGATTGGCGGTTAGCTCTGCTTGTTGGAGAGAATCTATCACCGCCTGTACCTTGGGTGTGTGACTTTCCCAGTCTGCACTGTACACAACAATATCATCCAGATAGGCTGAGGCATAACGGCGATGGGGACGGAGAACAATATCCATTAACCGTTGGAATGTCGCTGGCGTGACATGCAAACCAAAGGGTAATACGTTATACTAGAACAGCCCTTCGGGCTTTACAAAGGCCATTTTTTCCTTAGCTGCCTCTGTTAGGCGCACCTGCCAGTATCCTTTTGTGAGATCAAGGGTTGAAAAATACCCTGCCTGCTCAAACCGCTCTATCAATTCATCCACCCGGGGCATGGGGTAAGCTTCAAATTTTGAAACTTCATTAAGTTTTCTGAAGTCATTACAGAACCTTAGCGTCCCATCAGGCTTAGGTATTATGACTAATGGACTGGCCCACTCACTTTGGGACTCTTCAGTGACCCCTAGCTGTAGCATAGTTTTTACCTCCTGCAATATGGCTTGTCGCCGGGCCTCAGGCACCCGATATAGCTTTAGTCGGATTTTGGCCTGTAGCTCCATGACAATGTCATGTGAGATTAAGAAAGTACATCCATGGAGCTCAGAGAAAACGTCTGAATTTCAGCTAACAAACTCCCGGACCTCCTGAACCTGTTTAGGAGATAAAGTATCTGCTATTTTGACTACATAGAAGGCTTCTCCTGGCTCACCCAGAGGTAATGGAGCATTCTCCACAGGAAATGCAGGCAGCGGACTATCCCCGCCAAGGTGGTCTCAATCTTTCCACAGTTTAAGCAAATTAATATGATAAACCTGCTCTGGCTTCCTCTGTCCTGGTTGGTACCTTATAGTCTACTGGTCCCACCTTCTCCACAATCTCATAGGGCCCCTGCCACCTTGCAAGAAATTTGCTATCCACTGTGGGCACAAGTACAACACCCGATCACCAGGACTAAAGGTTCTTACCTGAGCCTCCTGGTTATAGACCTGAGTCTGAGACCATTATGCTGCTTCCATATGTTCCTGGACCAATGGTAAGACTGTCTCCTTTCTTTCATTCTTGCAAAATGTTCTATTACACACTTGTGGGGGGTTGGTTGGTTCTCCAAGGCCTCTTTGTCTATATCAAGTAAGCCTCAGGGATGTCTGCCATTCAATAGTTCAAAGGGTGAGAACCCCATAGATGCCTGGGGCACCTCTCGAACAAATATGGTAGTAAGAGATCCCAATCCTTCCCATCTTTAGAAACTGCTTTTTTTTAGCATGCTCTTATTGAATCTTTCTACCAGACTATCTGTTTGGGGGGGATAAACTGAGTTCTTTCATAATTTTTGACATAAAGGGGGTTCCTTGGTCTGTTAAAATCTCTTGCGGAATCTCCACGTGGGAAAACATACCTATGAGTTCTTTTGCTATGAGCTTAGCTGACGTGTGGCAAAGCGGAATGGCCTCAGGATACTGGGTGGCATAATCTAGAACTACTAGGATGTGTTGGCGCCCCCTTGCTGACTTATTGACTGGACTGAACAGATCCATTGACACTCTTTCGACAGCTACCTCGATAATAGATAGAGGCACCAAAGGACACCGAAAGTGTGGCTGGGGACTTGTCATCTGGCACACTGGACAGAAATTACAATATCGTTTAACTTCTTCATGGACCCCTAGCAAGTAAAACTGCTGCAAAACTCGGACTAGGGTTTTCTTTCTGCCCAAATGCCCACCGAGTACATGTGCATGCACTAGGTCCATTACCAGCCTACGATATGCCTGAGGTACCAGTAACTGCTCTACCATTTCCCCAAGTATTTTCTCGACTCGATACAATAGGTCTTGGTTTAGCTCCGTACCAAAATTATCGCCCGATAAATTTAAGTCTGACAATTCAGGTCCTGGTGGCAAGTCTTCCACATTCCTTGCCACCACTTCTATGGGAGAATTTTCCACCTCCTCCACTGAAGGGGAGGTTACCCCTACCACCAACACTTCTTGCTCTGGGCTACCAGGTTCATGCCCCACTCCTGGAGAATGTCACCTGGTTGCCACCAGTGTTGGCAGTTGTCCTCTGGGTGAGACAACTGTTGGCCAAAGTACTGAAAATAAAGGGAAGTCTCTTCCAAGTATCAATTCATAATGTAAGCTAATCACAACCCCCACCTCGTGGCACCGCCTCCCCGCTGGCATGTTTATCACCACTAGTGTGGTAGGATAGTCTTCTAAGTCTCCATGTATACACAATACCCCAATTTTCCGACCTGGTTTGCACCAGATAGGCTTTTACCAGGGTCACGAGACTTCCTGAGTCCAGTAAGGCCACAGCTGGGGTGCCTTCCACATCAACCTTACACAAATGTCCCATGTTGGATCCCTCCGGGGTGCCGATTGCACAAATCAGTTCAGCATAATGGAATGGCCCCCTCCACATCTCATGGTATACTGGCCTATTTCCTGGTAGCTACTCCAGACCCTGGACACTACACTGACAGACACAGCAAACCTTCTTGCCACAGATTGCATTGATGTGCCATCCTGGATGAGCTGCACTACCTGAGCCACTTGTGTGTGTTGTAGAGTTCGTCTCATGCTACCACGAGTGTGACAGCACAACCAACATTCAAAAGTGACCAAAACATCAGCCAGAAAGCATTGGTACTGAGATGTGGTCTGTGGTCCCCACCTGCAGAACCACTCCTTTATTGAGTGTGTCTTGGTAATTGCCAATAATTTACATCTGTTGTCTATTCCTTTTGCAGAACGGAAATTGATTGCCAAACAGTGTTGCTTCCTAAGTTGACAGTTTTATTTCACAGAAGTTTGATTTACTTGGAGTTATATTCTGTTGTTTAAGTGTTCCCTTTATTTTTTGGAGCAGTTTATTAAACACCTTCTTCTCCATGGTGGAAAATAAAATGCTAGGTGAAATGCCGAGAGACAAAGAAAACCCTATATTATGGGTCACCAATCTAACCCAAGAAGAGGTTCAAAACCGACTAATTAAGATTAAAATAGATAAATCTCTGGGTCTGGATGGCATACACCCACGAGTACTAAGAGAACTAAGTATTGCAATAGACAAACCATTATTTCTTATATTTAGGGATTCTATAGCGACGGAGTCTGTTCCACAGGACTATAAACATAAGGATGAATGACCTCGAGGAGATCAAGGGATGGGGGCAGTGTTCTGGATCACTGCGTTGAGAAACACGTGATGGTGTCTCCGCGGTGTTGGATGTTTTGATCTCCTCGAGGTCATTCATCCTTATGTTTATAGTCCATTTACTAGGCACTGCTCCTAATAGCCAGTTACCTACTCCACACTGATGAGGGGCAAATACCCTGAAACAGCTGTCTGTGGATGGATACCATGTTTTGGCATAGGTAGTTTTCCTTTTTGGATGCTGCCCTTTCCGTGGTTGTCCCTTCCCGGTGAAAGACCTGGCTATTTATTGCTTGCATTGAGAAACACGTGATGGTGTCTCCGCGGCTTTTCTACATGTTACAGAGGACTGGCACATAGCAAATGTGGTACCAATATTCAAAAAGCGCTCTAAAAGTGAACCTGGAAATTATAGGCCAGTAAGTCTAACCTCTATTGTTGGTAAAATATTTGAATGGTTTCTGAGGGATGTTATTCTGGATTATCTCAATGAGAATAACTGTTAAACTCCATATCAGAAAGGGTTTATGAGGAATCGCTCCTGTCAAACCAATCTAATCAGTGTTTATGAAGAGGTAAGCTATAGACTGGACCAATGTGAGCCATTGGACATGATATTTCTTGAATTTTCCAAAGCGTTTGATACTGTGCCACACAAGAGGTTGGTACGCAAAATGAGAATGCTGGGTCTGGGGAAAATGTGTGTAAATGGGTAGGCAACTGGCATAGTGATAGAAAGCAGAGGGTGGTTATAAATGGTATATTCTCTTACTGGGTCGCTGTGCCCAGAGGGGTACCGCAGGGGTCAGTGTTGGGACCTTCTCTCTTCAACATATTTATTAACAATCTGGTAGAAGGTTTACCAGATCCCACAATGTCTGCCTGCTATTTCATCCTTCTTCTCCGCTAGATTTCTAAAACTTAATATGGACAAAACAGAATTCATCATCTTTCTCCAATCTCACTTAACTCCCCCAACAGACCTTTCCATTAAAGTAAATGGCTGCCCACTTGCCCTAGTCCCACAAGCTCGTTGCCTTGGTGTTATCCTTGACACTGATCTCTCCTTCAAACCACATATCTAAGCCCTTTCCTCTTCCTGCTGACTCAAACATTTTTCCCGGATCCATACATTCCGCAACCAAGAATCTGCAAAAACCCTAGTCCATGCGCTCATCATCGCCCGCTTTGACTACTGCAACCTCCTGCACTGTGGCCTCCCCTCTAACCCTCTCGCACCCCTCCAGTCTATTCTAAACTTTGCTGCCTGCCTAATCCACCTGTCCCCCGGCTATTCCCCAGCCTCTCCTCTCTGTCAATTCCTGCACTGGCTCCCCATTACCCAAAGACTGCATTTTAAAATCCTAACCATAGCTTACAAAGCCATCCATAACCAGTCTCCTCTGTACATCTGTTTCCTCGTCTCCCGGTACTTACCTGCACGTAACCTCCGATCCTCACAAGATCTTCTTCTATATTTCCCTCTTATCTCCTCTTCCCACAATCGTTTACAAGATTTCTCCCGCGCATCCCCAATACTCTGGAACTCTCTATCCCAACATATCAGACTCTCGCCTACCATGGAATCCTTCAAACAGAACCTGAAGAGCTACCTCTTCCGACAAGTCTACAACCTGCAGGTAACCACCGATAGACCAAACCGCTGCACAACCAGATCTACCCTCGCCTACTGTATTTTCATCCATCCCTTGTAGATTGTGAGCCCTCATGGGCAGGGTCCTCTCTCCTCAAGTACCAGTCGGGACTTGTATTGATTAAGATTATTATACTTGTTTTTTATTGTGTATACCCCTTCTCACATGCAAAGCGCCATGGAATAAATGGTGCTAAAATAAATAATAATAATATTTATTCCTTCTTCCCATGTGTATAACCTTACATTTAGCATTGTAAAACCACATCTGTCACCTCTCGGCCCAAGTTTCCAACTTATCCAGATCCATCTGTAGCAGAATACTATCTTCTCTTGTATTGACTGCTTTACATAGTTTTGTTTCATCTGCAAATATCGATATTTTACTGTGTAAACCTTCTACCTGATTGTTAATAAATATGTTGAAGAGAATAGGTCCCAAAACCACCCTCCGGTACCCCACTGGTCACAGCGACCCAGTTAAAGAAAATACCATTTATAACCACCCCCTGCTTTCTATCACTAAGCCAGTTACTTACCCAATTACACACATTTTCCCCCAGACCCAGCACTCTCATTTTGTGTACCAACCTCTTATGTGGCATGGTATCAAACGCTATGGAAACATCAAGGTATACCACCTTCAATGACTCACCTTGATCCAGTGTATAGCTTACCTCTTCATAAAAGCTGATTAGATTGGTTTGACACATCCTCCACCTTCATACCAGCATTTGTAACAAGGTGTATATTAATGGGTTATGCTGTTGTTTGTAAGTTTCATGTTGCCCTGGAATATTATCCTAAGTTGCCATATGATTGGAATATGGTATTTTTTTGTGCAAAATACACTTGAACTAAATAAACCTGTTATTTCTATGTGTGCTTTATGCTTTGAACAATAATTGATGTTTCTGATATCCAGGGTGTTTTTTTTCTGAAAAATTTACATCCTACAGTTTACTCGATAACAGATGTTTAATGAAATTTAAACAACAAAGCCTATTATAACATAGACATAGCATAGTCTTGCAATGGAGTATATCTCTCTGATGACACAAATTAATTTGTTAACATGTCCCGCATTTTAAGGCCAGAGCGCTGACGTCATGGATTATGAACATGTGTTATCGCTTTGCCATTATTTCCATAGACTCTATCATTAGCATCATTTGCATTTGCTCCACTTAGTTGTATTGCTGACATCAGGACCCTCCATTTTGCACACAGGATTCCAAAGGCGCACTCCACAAATCGTCGAGCGCGGGATAGCTGATAATTAAAATATTGGCGCAGGTGGTACAGGGCTCTCCGTGGATATAGCCTCATGACATTGCAGTTCAATTGAAATGCCTCATTAGCAACCATGACATAAGGAATTGCTTCCAAACTTGAACTCTATAGGAGATGGGGGGGGGGGGATGTCCAAATCATTAGCTTGTAGCACTTTGACCCATTATGGGAGAGTTGAAGACTCTTGAGTCTCCAGTTTTTCCATAAGCGCCAATATCGACAATTATAAACCTATATGTGCTGTTGACCAGGACCAACAGCACTTCAGAAAAAAATGTTTGTAATTGTAATATTGGGACCCTGAGTTTAGCGGCTTATAAACACGGATCTGCTTCCCATCCTGGGATCCTATGTAGCTGGGGAACTGACATGTTTTCTCAAATCCACGGGCCATCCGCAGCCAGTCTTCTTATTTGGGCTCAGGCATTACAGAAATATGAAGGCAGGACCATATTTCTGTACAAGTAGAATGTACAATGCCTGAGATGATGGATTTCCCAATAAGAAACCCCAGAGGAAGGTGCGCATAGGAGAGACCGGTTGGATAGAAATCTAAAATTAATAATAAACAAAAACAGAAATTGAGAAATTCACATCTCCATGCCAAACTAAGCCCTGGCTCAACAAGAGACAACACTATTACATACTTAGGAACAGATCTTTATGAGAAACATCAGGGAGTGAAAATGACAAAATGTGATGAAGCAAATAAAGTTAAGATGCGGGAAACATACAGACAATAGTTAGAAAAAAGGAAGGCCGGAGCCGGTTTGAAAATGCAAAAGACAATTAACAACCCACAAATATAGGATTAATGCATAATAAAATGTAAGTAAATGCATTTGCGCATCTTTGTGTCTTTGAAAGTTAGGCCAGGGCACACAGCCTCCAAAAGAAGGTCAAATTTAACAAGGTTCATCCAACTGTACTGATAGAACTTGTCAGGATGGCTGTGTAGAGAACCATACAGTCAGTAGAAATGTACTTTAGTCAGCCGTTGCCTCAAAAGTGGATCTACCCACCTTCGTCCCTGCCTCCTCATATCCACAATCGCTGGGTAAGGCTCCCCAAAACATTGAGACAAGACCCAGTTGTGTTGAAGGTTAGCCTGTCATACATGTTTGAGACAAACCAGAAAAAAACAATACACCAGCAGGGCCTCTATTTGAAAGACTGAAAGAGGGAACTTCTTGTGGAGCCAATATATAGGCTCCTTGATTATGTTTTTATTCATTTCAGGCCATTGAGCCATTTAATTCAATGGAGGAAAGTCAGTGAGAAATGTAATGGCATACGCATGTCATACGGATGTCATATGGATGCCATACGGATACATGGGTGGGAGAAAATCGCATCATCGCATTGCAAATGTGGATTACCATACGGAGAACACTCGTGCGACTCTCGGCAGGGTGACAAGGACTGATTTTTTTAGTGTGACGCCAGCCTTTCTCTTACACTCTATTTTTCTCTCTTTGTCACTCCAGCTCTTCTCTTTCTATGGTCATAGTCAGACTACTGTAGAATACGGGCGCGTGCTATGCAAGAAAATATCGTATAGCACTCAACCCAGTGTTAGTCTATGGTGCAGCTCACATCACCGTTTTATTTTCTCAGGCGTATTCAACGTGTGTGTAAAATCATAGCATTCTGCGATTGTACTCGTATATTGTCCAAGACTCACCAATGCAAGCCTATGGGTGCGAGAAAAACTCAGACACCACACAGACCATCTCTGTAGCTTGCAACAAATACGCACACATTTTCCTCATTTTAGCCCATTGAGCAATTTAATTCAATGAGGATAATCAGTGAGAATTGTAAAGCCATACACATGTCATAGGGATGTCATTTGGATGCCATACGTATAAATGGCATGACACACAGATTACCATACGGAAAACACTTGTGCAACTCTCGGAAGGGAGACTCGGACAAATTTTTCATACGTTTAGTGTGGCGACAGCCTATCTCTCAGTCAGTCTCTTTAAGATTCAACCCTGATGAATTAGGCTATCTTGATGATAATCAAATGAAACAGACCAGATCTAGACCTGAGGTAACATAGAAAGTCACACGCACAATTTTCAGTGCAATTGGACTACTGGCAATTAGCAACAAATTGAATTTTTAGAAAAAATTTGTTTAACCTGGTGAATTCAAATTTCCAAGAAAATTTGATCATTCATCTCTACTCACCAGTTAACCCCTTAATGATGGAGCCAATTTTGACCTTAAAGACCAAGCCAAATTTTACAATTCTGACCACTGTCACTTTATGAGGTTATAACTCTGGAACACTTCAACGTAGCCCACTGATTCTGAGACTCTTTTTTCGTGACATATGGTACTTCGTGATAGTAGTAAAATTTCTTCGATATGACTTGTGTTTATTTGTGAAAAAATGGAAATTTGGTGAAAATTTTGAAAATTTCACAGTTTTCAAAATTTTAATTCCTATGCCCTTAAATCAGAGAGATATGTCATGCAAAATAGTTCGGAAACAACATTTCCCACATGTCTACTTTACATCAGTACAATTTTGGAAACATCATTTTTTTTTGTTAGAAAGTTACTTATAAGGGTTAAGTTGACCAGTGATTTCTCATTTTTCCAACAAAATTAGCAAAACCATTTTTTTAGGGACCATACCAGATTTGAAATGACTTTGAGGGGTCTGTATGACACAAAGTACCCAAAAGTGATACCATTCTAAAAGCTGCACCCCTCAAGGTGCTCCAAATTACATTCAAGATGATTATTTTTTCACAAAAAATTTTCTTTAGACTGAAACATTTTTATTTTCACAAGGGTAACAGCAGAAAATGGACCCCAAAATTTGTTGTTTCTCCTAAATACACTGATACCCTTTTTGTGGGGGAAATCTAGTGTTTGGGTGTACTGTTAGGTGTTGAGTTCCCACTGCTGAACAGGGGGAATCTCACACCCTGTCCGTTGCGGTCTCCCATTCTCCTCCAGCCGCAGTAGAACCTGCTCAACAGAGACATCGGTCCCAGCGTCTGGCTCAAGCCGATACTGTGCGAATGGTTATTGCTGCCTTTCCAGGCTCTGTCTTTGTAGCCAGCACTGATCAGCAGTAAGCAGGCCTTTCTGGGACTAAGTCCTGCTTTTCCCATACTCAGCATGCACACGGGACGACCTCCCATTGGAGGTCGGGTGTCACATGCTCAGGTACTGTTGCGGCTCCCATTGGACCATCATGAAGGTCCTGGAGCGCTACTCCTATAAAAGGTTTGCATGGCCGCTCGGCCATGCGCTAGTGTAAACTTATTTACTTGTCTGTGTGTAGATGAATGCCTGTCGATGGATGAAAGCTCCGAATCATTCCCATCCCTAGTGTTGTTGCCTGCTCGCGAACGGAGGAAGCTACTTAGCGCCAGACAGTGCTACTCTGCACATCCAGCACACAAATCAGTGTCTCTCAGCAGCGACTGCCAGTGCAGCATCATTCGCTTAGTGCACTTTCTGGGCCCTGGTTAGGGTGTTTAGTGGTGTCTGCCAGAGCGATGTTGTATGCATTCTTGTACGATAAATTATTATTATTAGTTTAGTTCTACCCCTGACACCACAGTAACGGTGTCAAGCGTAAGAGGTCTAAAGGAACTCTTTCCCCGTGTCTTGGGACAGAGTTCTGTGACCCTTTACTTGTTGTGCTCTCTGTGCGGTATCACGGCCCTGTGAGGCAACAGGGTTCGCTTCCTTCATACCGGGTGAAGCTAACCCGTGTGTGTATTCACATTATACCGCCATCTAGTCCACCATTACTGAGCAGCAGGTGTCCTTTCTGCACGGTGGACCTCAGACTGCGAACGCACCTCATTTCCTCTCTATTATTTGGTGCTTTCTGCCAGTCCTAACATTACACTAGCGCCAGGGTCTGGCTCGTAATGGCGGACGAACAGCGACTGTAGCGGTACATCCAGCAGCTGGAGGGCAGGTTTGCCCCTCAGAGCGGGCTAAAGTGGGATTCATTATTTCTCTCTTGTCAGACAGGGCATTTGGAGTGGACTACGCCACTGTGGGAGCACGATGATCATGTGGTGCAGAGTGCTCCGCGGTTTCTGAGCACTCTGAAACAGGTCTTTTTGGGACCCCAAGTCACCCATGATACAGCGCTCCAACTGCTGGCATTGACACAGGGTTCATCCATGGTCAGTTTTTCTGTCCACTTCCGGACTTTAGCATCTGAGCTGGAGTGGCCAGCCCTCATCCCTGTATTTTGGAGGGGGCTGGCTGACCATGTGAAGGATGCCTTGGCCACTAGGGAGATTCCTGCCACACTGGAGGAGCTAATAACTATACCTACCCGCACCTTCGTTTTAACGATTGAAGGTTGGAGCGAGCCCAATGTAGCCAGAGGTGTTGGCTGGCTCCCACATTCGCCAAACTTCTGGGATCTCCGGTCCAGGCTTCCGAGCCATATGAGGCCGTGGAGGTGTTATGAGGGGGGTCTAAGTCCCGGACCACTTGTGCACTCAAGGTCAGTCCGGTCTGCCAGCAGTCGGGACATTATGCCAGGAAATGTCCCCAGCGGTTGGGAAAACACAGCGACGTTTTCCTCCAAACTGTCCTTCAAGGGGACAATTACCTTAGGCCCATCCACTCATACAGTAGAGCTTTGCGTGGGTTCCAGGGCAGAGGGCAACTTCATGTCTTCTGCCTTCGCCCAATGGCACGCAATACCTCTGGTCATGCTCGCCAAACCAGTGACCATACGAATGGTGAATGGGTCGACACTGCCCTCACAGATAACATACCAGACCATCCCATTTACTCTTTCTATGTCGCCATCCCATTAGGAGATTATCTCTTTACTCGTCATTCCTGAGGGAATTGATGAGGTCCTGTTAGGGATACCTTGGCTATGGTACCACTCCCCTCATATAGAGTGGTCCACAGGCAAAATTTTGGGATGGAGTGAATCTTATGAGGGTAGATGTCAGAGGGAGTACGTTCAGGTTGCTACTACTGAGGTACCCGCAGATTTTTCCTCTCTCCCCAAGCACTATTGGCCCTATGTGGACATGTTCTCCAAGAGGGTTGCAGAAACCCTTCCGCCTCACCGCCCCTATGACTGTCCTATTGACCTCTTGCTCGATGCTGAGCCTCCTTGGGGTCGAGTCTATCCATTATCTCTCCTGGAGATGAAGGCAATGTCTCAGTACATCCAGGAGAATCTGGCAAGAGGATTCATTAGGAAGTCAGTGTCACCCCCTGTGGGTTCTTCTTCGTGCAGATGAAGAACGGAGAACTACATCCATGCATAGACTACAGGGGTCTTAACGCCATCACCGTTAACAATAAGTACCCACTGCCCCTGATATCTGAGCTCTTTGATAGTCTTCGGGGAGCAAGGGTATTTACTAAACTAGATCTGTGGTGTGCTTACAACCTGATTTGCATCTGTGAGGGGGACGAATGGAAGACGGCTTTTAACACCAGGGATGGGCACTATGAATACCTGGTGATGCCCTTCGGGCTCCGTAATGCCTCAGCCGTTTTCCAAGATTTTGTGAACGATATCTTCCGGGATATGCTCTCCATCTCGGTTGTAGTCTATCTGGATGATATTCTTATCTACTCTCCAGATATAGACTCCCACCGGAGAGAAGTTTGCAAAGTCTTCGACCTCCTATGGGCAAACTCCTTCTATGCCAAGTTGGAGAAGTGTATGCTTGAGCAGGAGCCTTTGCCTTTCCTGGGCTATATTATCTCGGCCCAAGGATTGGCTATGGATCCCGCCAAGCTACAGGCTGTGATGGACTGGCAGGAACCTATTATCGCCAGTTCATTCCCCACTTCTGAACTTTGGTAGCTCCCCTGATTGCCCTCACCAAGAAGGGAGCTAATCCCAATTGTTGTTGGAGGAGGTCTCCAAGGCCTTCCTCTCTATCAAGTCACAATTCGCTGGCGCTCCCATTTTCCATCGTCCCAATGTTGATAAACCATTTATCATGGAGGTGGATGCCTCTTCCATCGGTGCTGGAGCTGTCCTCTTCCAGAAGGATGCTCAAGGTCGGAAGCATCTTTGCTTCTTCTTCTCCAAGACCTTCACACCGGCAGAGAGGAATTATTCCATCGGGATAGGGAGTTGCTAGCCATGAAGTTGGCCTTTTCGGAGTGGAGACACCTCCTGCAGGGGGCTCGCTTTCCCTTCCAAGTTTTCACCGACCACAAAAATTTGGTGTATTTGCAAACCGCCCAGCGGCTAAACTCTCGCCAGGCCAGATGGTCCCTGTTTTTCTCCCGGTTCCACTTTATCCTCCATTTTCTCTCCGAGGAGAAGAACACTAGTGCCGACCCTCTCTCCCGCTCCTTAGTGTCATCAGAGGAGGGTGAGGAGCCTCAGCTTATTGTCCCTTCAGAGAGCCTGAGAACTCTGGCTCCGGTTTCACTAGAGTCTGTGCCCCCAGACAAGACTTTTGTTCCACCTAATTTGTGACCGGAGGTTCTATCTTGGGCTCACTCATCCAGGATGGGTGGACATTTTGGGAGCAAGAGGACATCTGAGCTTCTGGACGTATTGGTAGCCACATATGGCTCGCGACATTGGCGACTATATTCAGGCATGTGTCTCCTGCGCCAAGAATCGGTCTCCTCGGCAACAGCCTGCTGGGCTACTTTACCCCCAGACAGGCCCTGGGAGATGTTCAGGATGAACTTCGTGGTGGGCTTACCCAAGTCTCGCAGCTGCATCGTTATCTGAGCTGAGTAGTCACCGACCATTTTTCTAAAATGATGCACTTGGTTCCACTTCCACGGTTACCTTCTGCACGGGCCTTGGTGGCGTTGTTTATTAAACATGTTTTCCGTCTACATGGCATGCCTGACAAAATTGTCAGTGACCGGGGTCCCCAGTCTGCATCTCGGTTCTGGAGAGAGCTCTGTCATTTACTCAGCATTGAGCTGAATCTCTTTTCTGCACACCATCCCGAGACGAATGAGTTGGTAGAGAGGGCCAACCAGACTCTGGTCACATACCTGTGTCATTTTGTCTCCGCCAGGCAGGATGACTGGGCATCTTTGCTATCATGGGCGGAATTTGCTTTGAACAACGTCATTGCCGACTCCACTGGGCAGACCCCATTCCTCCTTAATTATGGTCAGCATCCACATGTCCCTGTGCCCATGCCAATGTCATCCACCAATTCTAGGGTGGCAGACTCGGCGGTGGAGGCACGTGACATTTGGGACCGCACACAGGATACCATCCGGGCCTCCAAGGAGATAATGAGGGTTTCTGCCGATGCACACCGGTGCCCCACTCCGACCTCTGCTCCTGGCGACTTAGTGTGGCTCTCCACCCATAACATCAGGCTGCGAGTTGAGTCCACTAAGTTTGCACCTTGCTACATAGGCCCTTTCAAGGTTCTGGAACAGGTTTACCCTGTGGTCTACCATTTGGCTCTTCCTCCACGCCTAGGTATCACCAATACTTTTCATGTATCCCTCTTAAAGCCCGTCTATATTTCCCGGTTTTCCGAGTCATCTGCTGGGACATCGGGTTCGTCCACGGACGAGTACAAGGTGAATTTTATCTTGGGGTGCATGGTGGTACGTTGCAAGAAGTACTATTTGGTGGATTGGAAGGGTCACGGCCCAGGGGACAGAACCTAGGAACCTGTGGAGCATGATCGGGCTCCGCTGCTCATCTCATAGCGAGGCCCAAGGAGGAGGGGGCCCTAAGGAGGGGGGTAATGTTACCGAGCAGCAGGTGTCCTTTCTGCACGGTGGACCCCGGACTGCGAACGCACCTCATCTCCTCTCTAAATATTATTTGGTGCGTTTCGCCAGTCCTAACATGCACAATAGGGCTCGGAAGGGAAGGAGCACCTTTTGCCTTTTGGAATGTAAAATTTGCTGGAAAAATAAGCGTTAGCCATGCCGCATTTGGAGAGCCACTAATGTTCCTTAACAAGAGAAACCCCCGCAGTGACACCATTTTGAAACCACACCCCTCAAGAATTTAACCAGGGGTATAGTGCGCATTTTGAACCCACAGGTATGGCACAGAATTTGATAACATTAGGTCGTCATATTGAATATGTAATCATTAGTGTTGAGCGCAAGTGCTTGCTTCTACAGTTTGTATCGGGTGCTCAGGTATGCATCAAATATCGCGTGACATGCTCGAGTCTCTGCTCCCCGTGTTTCATGGCTGTTAGACACCACACAAAAACATGCGAGGATCTACAATACTCCATGCATACCCGAGCACCCGATGCAAACTCGAGTAGCGAGCACTTTCGCTCAATACTAGCCATCATATTGTCATTTTTTTTAACTTTTGAAAACCCCCCAATTCTAACGCTAACACACCCCTTACCCTTACACAGCCCCAACCCCAACCCTAAGCTCAACCTTAAGCCCAACTGCAAAGAATGGAAAAAAAATATCATTTTTATCTAAGGGGGATGACAAAGGCGGATTTGATTTTCAATTTCTTTATTTTGATCACTGTGATTGGATCTATCACAGTGATCAAAAGAAATGAATAGGAAAGATCTCCTATTGTTGCCAGGTACCAGCAGATCTCGGCGGTCACACTGCGCATGTGTCCGCCATTTCTTTTTACAGGAAGATAACTCCAGGCCGGGGGATGGAGCAGGAGGGACTGAGGGATGGTGTAGGTACCTGGGAGCCTCGGGGTGCATTATTTTTCTCTCCTCTGACATGTATATCATGTGAGAAGATAGATATATCATTGATACAGTCAGCAAACTTTTTCTGTGTGATCATCGTTGTTGACTGAATAACGCCAATCAAGTGATCAGACACCGGATATCTTGCCCTGATCATGTTCTCCAGGGTCTCGGCTACTCCCGGTAGCTGAGACCCCAGAGATTTTCCGTCTCTGGGGGGTGCTACAGCTTTACTCCCAATCACCATTTTAAAATGGCGATGAGGGAATAAGTATCCTTAGCAGCTCCCGTTTTAATGCACATCGGCAGTCGCTAAGAGGTTAAATCCTATGGTTGTCTCCGGTCTTTATTTACTTTCCTAGAGCAGTTATGGGTAATACATTGAAGGGACCACTGCAGACCACCACTGGCCTCATGAATGTTGCTTGCAAATAAAGCAATTGAAAATTGAGGTAAGCGAGAGATTGCATTTTCCTTAGCTTAGTTACTTCAAAACCTGTATAACCCTTTTAATGTTGTACTATTTTTAGTGTGTTTTTCTTCAAGGGAACAATTTTTGAGTATACCTATTTTATTAAGAAATTCAACAAAATAAAGTATATTTTATTTGTGAACAGGCAGGTAGTAGTTTAAAAGCAAGACAATCTGTTTTTAAAGCAAAATTATATGAGCAGCGATGAGCAGAGCACGTAATTCAATTATCCTGTCGGTATGTTTTTTTAAGGCTGATCTTAATTAGCATAGCTATTACAACACTATTAAAAGTGCTCTTTTGGCACCCAGTTCATTTGAACTAATGACACATCTAATAGGTTATTACTAAGTGATTGATGCTGATTATACAGCAGGAGTCGCCGGCACTTTTTTGTAACATTTCATTATAAATGTTATTGTCTTTAATGTACTTTTTCCATCTCTCAATTACTGCCTTGCTTCTGCATCCTCACTGTTCTTTTTGTATTTTTTGCTTTGTGGCTTCTTGTTCACAACATTAGTAAATATAATTATCATCCGGTAAGAGTAGGTGAGATAGAACTGACAATTTCAAAAGTAGGACATCAAGGTCTTTTCTTTAAAGCAATGATGAAGTCGATGGGAAAACAGCCCAAAGAAATCTAAAGAGCGCAAACGCAAATAAAAAGCCAAAATTACCTAATTGCTAATTCTAATTTCTTTATTTTCGGATTAGAGTACTGGTATCAGAAAGGAGCTGTGCAAAATGATCAGTCCAGTTTGTGGAAATTATTAACACAAGGGACATGAATGGAAATTTGCATCTAATATGACACAATTTTCCTGTTCAAGTTTAATACAGGAAAGTTTGCAATTACTTGGTACCAAATACATCAGGCTTTGTTCACGTGTATCAATCCGACATGACATTGTGTTCAATACAATTACTAATTGAGAGGTATAAATCTGAAGCTTCACTGAGAAGCCAACTCCTAGAAGAGCTGTGTAGCTAGTGCTCTGTATCTAATAAATAAGATGATATAGCAGATGCTACAATTTATGGGTTAATTGATAAATCAAGATGACATTTTTGCTAATGTATAGTGCTGTGAAAAAGTATTTTCTTCTTACCCAATTTTTTCTGTTTTATTTCTTACTCTTAGATTTTCCAGGTCATCAAACTACTTTAATTCTTAGGCACGGTTAACCCAAGCACACACAAAATGTTTTTAAACCATAATTTAATTTGCTGAAGAAAAAAGCTGGTTTTCCCAACCAGCCTATATAGCATAAAATATTTGTCCCCTTCTTTCCTAAATCATCCAGCCATCTTCAGGGCAGTGCTCACATTTTATAGCAAAGAGCTTTTCAATGGCTGTGCTGCTTGCCCAGGAAACCCACCACCTCTGATATACTGCAGAGGTGACCAGTAACCTAAGCAATGACAATGCATTATAGAATTATAGTTTTTATAAGCGCTTACTCATTTATGATGACAAAAAAAAAACTTTAACTAAATGTTAAATTGGGTTCAATTTCAGCAGCCACGCCTGCCATGATCACTGATAGATTAATATGAACATCACTTAAATAAAGGCAGTCGGCAATATGAAGCAGCATAAAATGTCACTCTATAAAGAGAGCATATGCGATTCATCCAAGAGGCGCTAAAGGAACCAAGATGAACATCTTAAAAACTGCAGGCCTCACCTTCGTTAAGGTAATTTCATGTATTCCACAATAAGGTGGCACTGAACAAAATGCCATCCGTGGTAGAGTGGCACGGTGTAAACTACAGCTGACCAAGAACTTCTGAATACAATGACTTATTACCGCAAAAACATTTCACTTAACTTTCTGCATTTCATTGATTCAAAGATAATACTTTTTCCAAGACACATTACATGTGGCATAAAGCTAACAGCTCGTTTCACCTTAAGAACATCAAATATAGAGTCAAACATGGTGGTATTAGTGTGACGGAGCTGGGCTGCTTTGTTTTAGCTGGACCTGGATCTTTGGTGGGGGTTGAATAATTATAAACCTTGACCCAGGATAGCAATTATTACAGATAATCAATTTGATGAGAATTAAGCCAGCCAGTGAATTCAAGCAATTTGTGATTTAATTCATGCAGCTCTATTAAAAAAAGTTCAAGCGCTATTTCATGCATTGCCAATGATTGCATCAATAATAGAGCAAGCTCATATTACATGAGGTGTGGATACACAGGCTTCCTCATAGTGACTTAAAATCACCTAAATCACATTACATGGTCTAGCGCAGCTAATAAAAAAGATGAGGCAGGGAAAGCAGTGTCACTTATTAGGCTGTGTGCTATAGTTTAAATACAGTCAATGTTTTATCAGCAGGAATTTATCACTACTGGACTAGGTCTCACATACAAGCCAGACCAGCTACTGTATTTTTCGGACTATAAGACGCATTGGACCATAAGACACATCCCAAATTTTCAGAAGGAAAATAGGGAAAAAAATAGTGTCAAATAGGGGTCCATCTTACAGTCTGAATTCAGCTTACCTGGAGGGATTGGCACAGGTGGAGGATTGGTCACGGGTTGTTTGGTGGTCCAGGCTGGTGCAGTGGCCTCTGGTAAATCCTATCCCAGGCTGGTGCGGTCGTGATGCTCTAGGGTTCCCGGTGGTTCTGCCGGTATTTTGTGAAAGGTTTGGTGCGCTGACATTTTGTGACAAGTGCGGTGTTGGTGTTCTGTGGTGTGGTGGGGCTCCCCTGGCATTTTGTGACTGGTGCGGCAGTGATGCTCTGAGCTGCGGTGGGGCTCCACTGGCATTTTGTGAAAGCCCGGAGGCCCCCGCAGATCCATTGCTGCGATGCGGTGGCCTCCGGGAAAATGGCCGCACAGGGCGGCGTATGCTCAGATTGAGATCTCTGCAATGAGATCTCGACTCCTGAGATCTCGGGAAGAGATCTCGTTGCCAAGATCTCAATCTGCTGTGATGCGGTAGCCTCCGGGAAAATAGCTGCAGGGGGTGACACATGCTCAGATTGAGATCTCGGCAATCTCCGCAGATTATTTTTTAATTCTTTAAAAAAGAACAAAATTTCACATGGCTACACTGACCACGGTGTGGGGCGGCACGGTGGCGCAGTGGTTAGCACTACAGCCTTGCAGCGCTGGAGTCCTGGGTTCAAGCCCCACTAAGGACAACATCTGCAAAGAGTTTGTATGTTCTCTCCGTGTTTGCGTGGGTTTCCTCCGGGCTCTCCGGTTTCCTCCCACATTCCAAAGACATACTGATAGGGAATTTAGATTGTGAGCCCCATTGGGGACAGTGATGATGATGTGTGCAAAATGTAAAGCGCTGCGGAATATGTTAGCGCTATATAAAAATAAAGATTATTATTATTATTATTAATAATCTGCCAAATAGTCTACTAGTCAATGTAAAAAAAAGCTCAAAATGAGACATTCATTTTATATGCTGTTATATATTATACTGTTATTTGAAGGTCAGCATGCGTATTAAAAGTAAAAAAAGCCAAGTGTTATACAAGACTGTTTGTTCAAAATAAAAGGCAAAATAAATTTCTAAAGCCCTTGTGTATTACATAACCCAAATATATTAAATAATGACTAATGTTATTTGTTACAACTGCAACATTGAGCAGATGGAAAAATGTATAATCAATAATCAATTCCATAATTCTTAGAATAAAGTTTTTTGAGCAGATGTTGTATAATACGTGAATCTATGTTCAACATTTATTTATTTAAAAAATCACTGACTACTTTTCTAGAACATGTTAACAAAAAATATTCTACAACTCCAGGATTTAAGACTTAATTTAGACTTTGCATTTTGCAGAGTTCAAGTGAATACACATAAAAAGGATTTTTTATGAGTCTGCCTTGTACGACGCTAGTCAAACGCGAAAAAATATTTAAAAATAAACAAGTAAGGATAAAATGTTCAATTACTGTAATTCATGGTGGAATTTGTAGCTGACACATTACCAGATGGATCAAAACTTGCATAAACTCTACATATTTTTTCACTGAGATATCGATATTATTAGTTCAGTTTTATAAGGACACAAGTAGAAGCTGTAAAACGTACCGTTGTGAAACAGATTTATATGTCTTTACGCTCGCTTCTCAAATTAAGTCTACAAATATTCAGTAACTTGAGTATAAACATATAGATGCATTTTTGTAGCCAAGATTATTCCAATGTGCGCAAATCGCTTTCTGCATAGTTGGAACAGCTGTTGGACGCTTAGCTTAAAACCTAAGTTCACAGTAAGTAACTTTGGTAACTTTGACATAGTGGGAATAACCGAGACATGGTTAGATGAAAGCTATGACTGGGCAGTTAACTTACAGGGTTACAGTCTGTTTAGAAAGGATCGTAAAAATCGGAGAGGAGGAGGGGTTTGTCTCTATGTAAAGTCTTGTCTAAAGTCCACTTTAAGGGAGGATATTAGCGAAGGGAATGAGGATGTCGAGTCCATATGGGTTGAAATTCATGGAGGGAAAAATGGTAACAAAATTCTCATTGGGGTCTGTTACAAACCCCCAAATATAACAGAAAGCATGGAAAGTCTACTTCTAAAGCAGATAGATGAAGCTGCAACCCATAATGAGGTCCTGGTTATGGGGGACTTTAACTACCCGGATATTAACTGGGAAACAGAAACCTGTGAAACCCATAAAGGCAACAGGTTTCTGCTAATAACCAAGAAAAATTATCTTTCACAATTGGTGCAGAATCCAACCAGAGGAGCAGCACTTTTAGACCTAATACTATCTAATAGACCTGACAGAATAACAAATCTGCAGGTGGTTGGGCATTTAGGAAATAGCGACCACAATATTGTGCAGTTTCACCTGTCTTTCACTAGGGGGACTTGTCAGGGAGTCACAAAAACATTGAACTTTAGGAAGGCAAAGTTTGAACAGCTTAGAGATGCCCTTAATCTGGTAGACTGGGACAATATCCTCAGAAATGAGAATACAGATAATAAATGGGAAATGTTTAAGAACATCCTAAATAGGCAGTGTAAGCGGTTTATACCTTGTGGGAATAAAAGGACTAGAAATAGGAAAAACCCAATGTGGCTAAACAAAGAAGTAAGACAGGCAATTAACAGTAAAAAGAAAGCATTTGCACTACTAAAGCAGGATGGCACCATTGAAGCTCTAAAAAACTATAGGGAGAAAAATACTTTATCTAAAAAACTAATTAAAGCTGCCAAAAAGGAAACAGAGAAGCACATTGCTAAGGAGAGTAAAACTAATCCCAAACTGTTCTTCAACTATATCAATAGTAAAAGAATAAAAACTGAAAATGTAGGCCCCTTAAAAAATAGTGAGGAAAGAATGGTTGTAGATGACGAGGAAAAAGCTAACATATTAAACACCTTCTTCTCCACGGTATTCACGGTGGAAAATGAAATGCTAGGTGAAATCCCAAGAAACAATGAAAACCCTATATTAAGGGTCACCAATCTAACCCAAGAAGAGGTGCGAAACCGGCTAAATAAGATTAAAATAGATAAATCTCCGGGTCCGGATGGCATACACCCACGAGTACTAAGAGAACTAAGTAATGTAATAGATAAACCATTATTTCTTATTTTTAGTGACTCTATAGCGACAGGGTCTGTTCCGCAGGACTGGCGCATAGCAAATGTGGTGCCAATATTCAAAAAGGGCTCTAAAAGTGAACCTGGAAATTATAGGCCAGTAAGTCTAACCTCTATTGTTGGTAAAATATTTGAAGGGTTTCTGAGGGATGTTATTCTGGATTATCTCAATGAGAATAACTGTTTAACTCCATATCAGCATGGGTTTATGAGAAATCGCTCCTGTCAAACCAATCTAATCAGTTTTTATGAAGAGGTAAGCTATAGACTGGACCACGGTGAGTCATTGGACGTGGTATATCTCGATTTTTCCAAAGCGTTTGATACCGTGCCGCACAAGAGGTTGGTACACAAAATGAGAATGCTTGGTCTGGGGGAAAATGTGTGTAAATGGGTTAGTAACTGGCTTAGTGATAGAAAGCAGAGGGTGGTTATAAATGGTATAGTCTCTAACTGGGTCGCTGTGACCAGTGGGGTACCGCAGGGGTCAGTATTGGGACCTGTTCTCTTCAACATATTCATTAATGATCTGGTAGAAGGTTTACACAGTAAAATATCGATATTTGCAGATGATACAAAACTATGTAAAGCAGTTAATACAAGAGAAGATAGTATTCTGCTACAGATGGATCTGGATAAGTTGGAAACTTGGGCTGAAAGGTGGCAGATGAGGTTTAACAATGATAAATGTAAGGTTATACACATGGGAAGAGGGAATCAATATCACCATTACACACTGAACGGGAAACCACTGGGTAAATCTGACAGGGAGAAGGACTTGGGGATCCTAGTTAATGATAAACTTACCTGGAGCAGCCAGTGCCAGGCAGCAGCTGCCAAGGCAAACAGGATCATGGGGTGCATTAAAAGAGGTCTGGATACACATGATGAGAGCATTATACTGCCTCTGTACAAATCCCTAGTTAGACCGCACATGGAGTACTGTGTCCAGTTTTGGGCACCGGTGCTCAGGAAGGATATAATGGAACTAGAGAGAGTACAAAGGAGGGCAACAAAATTAATAAAGGGGATGGGAGAACTACAATACCCAGATAGATTAGCGAAATTAGGATTATTTAGTCTAGAAAAAAGACGACTGAGGGGCGATCTAATAACCATGTATAAGTATATAAGGGGACAATACAAATATCTCGCTGAGGATCTGTTTATACCAAGGAAGGTGACGGGCACAAGGGGGCATTCTTTGCGTCTGGAGGAGAGAAGGTTTTTCCACCAACATAGAAGAGGATTCTTTACTGTTAGGGCAGTGAGAATCTGGAATTGCTTGCCTGAGGAGGTGGTGATGGCGAACTCAGTCGAGGGGTTCAAGAGAGGCCTGGATGTCTTCCTGGAGCAGAACAATATTGTATCATACAATTATTAGGTTCTGTAGAAGGACGTAGATCTGGGTATTTATTATGATGGAATATAGGCTGAACTGGATGGACAAATGTCTTTTTTCGGCCTTACTAACTATGTTACTATGTTACTATGTTACTATGTTATATAAAGCTTTTTTTTTGAAAATAGATTTTTAAGGGACTGAAAGAATAAAGATTCAAAGCTGCAACTTTTTATCATGTTCGTCCCAAAACATGGTGCCACCCAGAGGTATTGCTAAAGACTTAAAAGGTCAGGGACACAAACCCCAAAATATTTCTCCTGTTCCTCCCCTGCCACTTAAAAGAAAATCTATACATATATAATCCTCTTATATCAATGTAATAAAAGTAGTAAATATTACTTACGTACCAAAATATACTATTCAAAGACCAATATTACCCAAATTACTAATGCTACAGTACAATGCCCAAAGAATACCGCTACATGATGACCACTACCATTTCCACTACATAGAGACTAAATAATATTACCATATCTATACAAATGAAAACACACTGTACAAAGACCAATGATACTGCTATATAGAGTGTTCTGCTTAAATGAGCACAACCCAACAGATCTGTCGAAAAAACTTTAGAATCTACATTTTCTTTGGCATATTATAATACAAAGTACTCCGACAAATGCAGGCCATTCATTACAAACAAAATGTGTTAATATGGAAAAGCAAAAAAGTAATTTTCCTAACAAAGTGATTCAAGACCATGATGCAAAAATGAATACACCCCATTGTAAGCCGTAGGAGAAAAGCTAAAGTTTAGACTACAAAATTCTAATTAAAATAAGTCCAATCACTAGTAAATATAATTATTCATTAAACAGGGGTCTGCCACACAATTGACTGTAAAAAGGAGTTAATTAAAAAAGAATAAAAAAGAAAACCCCTTCCTGTTTCATGCTGACAGCAATAGCACCACATAGAAGAGAAATGTCACAAGACCTGAAAAAGAGAAAAAAATATTGATACAAGAAAGAAGAAGACTACAAATGTCTTCTAGACACCAGCCAGCAAAGTTTTACTTATCAGTCAGAATACTATAGCAAAAGGGATACAAAAATGTAACAAAAAGGGAACTGCAAACATCTTACATAGGAGTACAGGCCAATCACAGAAATTGACACCTAAACAGGAGCTTCTTCTAATGAGAAGGGTTGAAGAAAATTGACGTGCAAGATCATTACAACTAGCTAAAGAAGTAAAAAGCCAAATATGAGTGAGTTTTTTCTGATGACACAATATGGCGTACACGTCAAAAGAATGGCAAGCATGGGTGTCGTTCATGAAGGAAGCCTCCCCATCCTGCCTGTACCTGCAGCTTTGCACAGTACTTCAAAAATTATGTTATTACTATAATTTATAATTACCACCTACTCCCCCCAAAATACCACACAGAAATAGTGTCCCCAGATAGTGTCCCCCAAAATAAATGTCCCATAGAAAATAATAATGCACCCACTGTGATATCTAGAAAGCATTAAAGCTATTTGCTCCAAGACAATAATGAAGTATATGCTCCTATTAAGGTTATAATGTCCCAACTGCCCCCTTTATGTAATAGCAATGTCCCCTGAGTGCCCAAATCAAAATCAATAGTGTCCCCATTTATAACAAATTAGATCCTACGTGTGCCCCTTTCAGAACTAAAAATACCCCTAGCAGATGTGTAAATAGAAACCATGGTGTCCCAATAGCAAAAGTTTTAATTGGGCCCCATTCCATCGCCTACCCCAAAAAACCGCTTACTTTCTTGTTATGTGTAAAAATGTCATACTGCACAGGTGCAAAAAGGGAGATGAAAACGTATTAACCCCTTATTGACTGGAGCTTTTTCCTGTTTTGCGTTTTCATTTTTCACTCCCCTCCTTTCCAGAGCCATAACTTTTTATATTTTTCCGTCAATATGGCCGTGTGAGGGCTTGTTTTTTGCAGGACAAGTTGTAGTTTTGATTGACACAATTGGTTTTGCCGTGTCTTGTACTAGAAAACGGGAACAAAATTCCAAGTTCGGTGAAATTGCAAAAAAAGTGCAATCCCACACTTGTTTTAATGCAATGTCGCGGCGACCAAAAAAACGTAATTCTGACTTTTTGAATTTTTTTTCTCGCTGTGCCATTTAGCGAACAGGTTAATCCTTTTTTTTATTGATAGATTGGGCAAATTTTAACTTGGCGATACCAAATATGTGTATGCTTGATTTTTTTATATTGTTTTATTTTCAATGGAGCGAAAGGGGGGTGATTTGAACACATATATATATATATATATATATATATATATATATATATATATATTTTTTTATATTTTTAAAAACATTTTTTTTTCCTTGAGCCATACTTCAATGGACTTCATGGGAGGCTAGAAGCTGGCACAACTCGATTGGATCTTCTACATAAAGGCGATGCTCAGATCGCCTCTATGTAGCAGAATTACTGGATTGCAATGAGCGCCGACCACAGGGTAGCACTCACACCAATCTAGCAACAACAACCATATAGGTCTCAAGGAGATCTCTGGCTGTCATGCCGATGCGCCGATGACCCCCGATCACGTGACGGGGGTCACCACTGGGTGCATTTCCAGCCGGATGGCTGGAAGCGCTTGTTAAGTGCTGCTGTCAGAGTTTGACAGCGGCATTTAACTAGTTAATAGGTGCGGGCGGATCCCAATTGCGGGCACATGTCAGCTGCTCAAAGGAAATAAGCACCCTGAAGAGTCCTGCGCACAATAAGAATAAACAAGTTAGACATAGAAGAAAACTACTATGGCATAATAGGACTATAAGCATTGCGGTATATAATTACAGAGAGAAAAACAAACTATGTGAAAACCAAATCAGAGCTGCAAAGACTGCGACCGAGAAACACACTGTTACAGAAAGTAAAGATAATCCAAACAAATGCTTCTCCTACATAAACTTTAAGAAACTCAAAATTGATAGTGTTGGCCCCATCAAAAATAATCTGGATGAAATGGTGAAAGAGGATGAGGGAAAGGCCAATTTCCTAAACTCCTTCTTTTCTACAGTATTTACACAAGAAAATCCCATGAAAGTCCCCACTAAATATCACCTGCTTACTCAACAAAAATTAAAATAGACAAACAGCAAGGCCCAGATCACATACACCCATGAGCCATGAAGGAATTAAGTGTGTGAGAGAAAGGTCATCATTTCTAATATTCAGGGATTCCATAAATGCAGCTTCCCCCATGGGACTAAACATAGCAAATGAGCTAGTTTTCAAAAAGGGGGCAAAAACTGAGCCTGGAAATTATAGACCCATAACTTACCACAGAATAATAGAATGTTAGAGTTGGAGGGGCCCTCCAGGGTCATCTTGTCGAACCCCCTGCTCAATGCAGGATTCACTAAACCATCTCAGACAGATGTCTGCCCAGTCTCTGTTTGAAGATTTCCATTGAAGGAGAACTCACCACCTCTTGTGGCAACCTGTTTCACTAATTGATCACCCTCACTGTCAAAATATTTTTTCTAATATCTACTCTGTATCTTCTTCCTTTCAGTCTTTCATTCCATTGCTTCACAGTATAAAGGGATGATCCCTCTATACTTTAACATCCCTTCAAATATTTGCATAATTAATAAACTGGCCTACCGCCTCAATGCATTAACCTAACAATCCCTGTGTGGCCTATTTTAAAAAAAAAAAAAAAAAAAAAAGTTCCTCGCATTATGTTCTCATTCACTTTATGCAGTTAATAGCCCTCTGTGTCTGTACTGCTACATACTTAGGCAGGTAACTGGTTCATGCAGCTTTACATGAACACCCGAACCTTACACTATGGCCGGTCCGAATAACTAAAGCAATTGTTACCATCCACCTCTCGTGTCTCCCCTTTTCCTCATAGTCTGTAAGCTTGCGAGCAGGGCCCTCACTCCTCCTGGTATCTGTTTTGAACTGTATTTCTGTTATGCTGTAATGTCTATTGTCTGTACAAGTCCCCTCTATAATTTGTAAAGCGCTGCGGAATATGTTGGCGCTATAGAAATAAAAATTATTATTAATTATTATTATAAACTTAGCACTCAACGGATGAAGTGAAAGTAATTTAATGCAGTCCAAAATATAGTACATACAACTCAGACGTTTCGGTCATTTAAGATCTTCATCAGTGTACTACAACAGAAATCTAAAAGTAAGTACATAAAGCAAAGAAAGTATATACATCCAGGATCAAAATACATAAGTCATGATTCAATATTGTATGTGCAGAGGATTCTCTGCCAATATCAATTAGTGGAGATCTCCAAGCATAAGGAGAGAAATCCAGAAATAAATTTATCTGTTAAACAGATATAATCGGGTGAGTAAAGGTATGCTATGCATAGTAGTGCTAATGTAATATAAACCTACCCGTAGAGAGAAAGGTGAGAGTGATGCTGTATAGAGCTGTAATGATCCGGTATCCACGGTAGAGCTAAGATTCCCGTTTGTGCCTATAGTATGATGTAAACTTTGTCACTTCCGGATACAACGTGATTCCGATTGTTAGAGGCACTAATGATTAGTCCCGCCACTAGCTCTCTTATACCACACACATGTATCTAACAACAAGTGGTGGACACCACGTTGGATATCAGGTTCTATGTCCAGGAACCTATGGGTAGGCATCAAGGATAACAGGATAACATTTAGATCTGACACTTTACCACCACTGTTACTGATAAAGTTTACATCATACTCTAGACACAAATGGGAATATTAGATCTACAATGGATCACGGATCATTACAGCTCTATACAGCATCACTCTCACCTTTCTCTCTACGGGTAGGTTTATATTATATTAGCACTACTATGCATAATATACCTTTGCTCACAAGATTATATCTGTTTAAAAGGATATATTCTTGAGTGACACTGAGTCCTATAACATTATGCATATATCTTTCAACAAGCAGTTGAGAAGGTCCCTCCCCTTACCATTTTTCTATTGATACTTATTTATGTATAGTGATATTTATTTTGATATCCTCCTATTTAATGGATTACCCTTAAGGATGCTATAAATTTATTCCTGCATTTTTCCCCTTGTGCTTGGGCATCTCCACTAATTGATTTATAGTGTCAGAGAAGCCTCTACACATACAATATTGAATCATGACTTATGTATTTTGATCCTGGATGTATATACTTTCTTTGCTTTATGTACTTACTTTTAGATTTCTGTTGTAGTACACTGATGAAGGCCTTAAATGAACGTCTGAGCTGTCTATACTATGTTTTGAACTGCATTAAATTATCTTCACTCATCCGTTGAGTGGCAAGTTTATTAATTATATATTACTAGATGGTGGCCCGATTCTAACGCATCGGGTATTCTAGAATATGCATGTCCACGTAGTATATTGCCCAGCCACGTAGTATATTGCCCAGTAAATTAGTATATTGCCCAGCTACGTAGTATATTGGCCAGTCACGTAGTATATTGCCCAGCGACGTAGTATATTGCCCAGCCACGTAGTATATTGCCCAGTAAATTAGTATATTGCCCAGCTACGTAGTATATTGGCCAGTCACGTAGTATATTGCCCAGCTACATAGTATTTTGCCCAGCCACGTAGTATATTGCCCAGCCACGTAGTATATTGCCCAGTCACATAGTATATTGCCCAGTCACGTAGTATATTGCCCAGTCACGTAGTATATTGCCCAGCCACGTAGTATATTGCCCAGCAACTTAGTATATTGCCCAGCCACATAGTATATTGCACAGCCACGTAGTATGTAGTATATTAGTCAGCTACGTAGTATATTGCCCAGTCACGTAGTATATTGCCCAGCCACGTAGTATATTGCCCAGCAACGTAGTATATTGCCCAGCCATGTAGTATATTGCCCAGTCACGTAGTATATTGCCCAGCCACGTAGTATATTGCCCAGCAACTTAGTATATTGCCCAGCCACATAGTATATTGCACAGCCACGTAGTATGTAGTATATTAGTCAGCTACGTAGTATATTGCCCAGTCACGTAGTATATTGCCCAGCCACGTAGTATATTGCCCAGCAACGTAGTATATTGCCCAGCCATGTAGTATATTGCACAGCCACGTAGTATGTAGTATATTGGTCAGCCATGTAGTATGTTGCCCAGTAATGTAGTATATTGGCCAATGGCATAAGATAAAAAATACACATACACAGCATCAATAGTAAAAACTTGGTCACACAGGGTTAATAGCTGCGTAACCGGAGTGCGTTACACCGTGCTCCGGTAACGCTGGCATTAACCCTCTGTGAGGGCTGACTGGATGACTGGAGAGGAGTATGGAGCCGGCACTGACTGCGGGGAGGAAAGAGCGGCCATATTGCCGCTGGATTGTGGCCATCGCTGATTGGTCGTGGCAATGGTCGTGGGCGTTTTGCCACGACCAATCAGCGACTTGGATTCCATGACAGACAGAGGCTGCGACCAATGAATATCCGTGACAGAAAGACAGACGGAAGTGACGCTTAGACAATTATATAGTAGGATGGTTTGGGACCCTACTTGAGCACCGACAATAGTTGTGCCACGGTTTATCTTATACATCAAATATTTGTAGACATCTAACAAAGAGCCCGGAACTTTGATAAAACAAAGTACAGAGATCTTTCTAATGATCTTTTTACACCTTGGCCTGTAACACTGAGAAGGGGTATCATCAAGAAGTACAGTAAAAAAGATTTAGTCATCATTAATCATCATCAAAGGCAGCAATTCTTTACTGTAAGAGCAGTGAGATTATAGAACTCTTTGACACGGCATATTTTCATGGTCAATTCACTAAAAAGTTCAAGTAGAGTTTGGTTTCTGTCATGCTGGTGGTGAGAGGATGCCCAGCATGCTGCACAACATGAAGGGAACACCAATGCCCTGGCGATAGGGAGAGGAAAGAGGGGTCACCTCCTAACATAAACCTGAGTCACATCCCTGCACTCACTATCGCTCTTAGATGGGTGAAGCCCCCCGTGTGTGATCATGTGCCTAGGTCATCGCTGGCCCTGAATTCACCCTGACTTATGTTTAGGCCACGAAGCACTAGTGCCAGTACTACAATATGACTACACAAGGAAGGTAAGTACTCCTCAGCTTTTCAAAAGTTAATCTTTGCTGCTGTAACAGAAATGAACACCTCAGCTTATCCAGAGACTGGCTCCTTTAAAGTAATCAGTATAAAAAAATCTATAAAGAGCAAAACCCGCCACTCAACTTTGCAGCGTGAATAAATTGGTTTTTATTCAGTCCCAAAATAATCAATCAGACGTTTCGATCCCAACAGTGGACCTTCATCAGTAATGTACGCTGGGAGATGAAGGAAGAGATATATATATCGTAGGGTGGCTTTAATTAATCACGAGTATGTGGAGTAATGCACGCGTAGCATTTAACGGAAGGTGGATGCAGCCTTAAGAGATGCTGCCAATGCGGTGTCCACCGGAAAGGGATGAAGCTAGGAGTGGATTTATATGAGCATAGTTGAAGGGATTGTTCACAAGGTGCTGTAGCTGAGTTCTTAAGCTACAAGCTCACAGCCAGAAGGGAAAGGGTCCTAAACCCCTTTCAATTCAAGGTAATAGTCAAACAATTGAAAAAGTAAAATACTCACCAGCGCTGACAATTATTTGCTGATTGAGCTGTGTGCATCAATCTGAGGGTGCCGTATCCCATTGGCAGAGTCAGCACAAACAGGTAAGGAGAAGGTAAGTCCAGCACAACCGTCCGTTGATTAAAAAATGATTCCATTTTATTAGTAATCCATTAAAATTTGAAGAAGAAAAAAGTTGGTGATGAAAATTTTAAAACTCTTTTGTGTTTCAAGCTGAATAACCACCCTTAATCATAGTATAAAATTATAATTATGCTATGATTAAGAGCAGTTGTTCAACTTAAAATGCGTAAGAGTTTTAAAGGGAACCTGTCACCCCGTTTTTTGAGATTGAGCTATAAATACTGTTAAATAGGGCCTGCGCTGTGTGTTCCTATAGTGTATGTAGTGTACCCCGATTCCCCATGTATGCTGAGAAATAACTTACCAAAGTCGCCGTTTTCGCCTGTCAATCAGGCTGGTCAGGTCGGGAGGGCGTGGTGACATCGGTGGTTCTTCCTCAGCTTTACGTTGGTGGCGTAGTGGCGTAGTGGTGAACAAGCAGCGCGCGATCTGCGCTGTAATCCCTTGCATCGGTGGGGGCGGCCATCTTCCTGGGGCCGCGCGTGCCCAGATTGAGTGCTCTGCTGCACGGGGCTTCAGGAAAATGGCCGCGGGATGCCGCGCGTGCGCATTAGAGATCGCGGCGGCCATTTTCCCAAAGCCGAGATGCAAACTCGGCTTTGGGAAAATGGCCGCCGCGATCTCTAATGCGCACGCGCGGCATCCCGCGGCCATTTTCCTGAAGCCCCGTGCAGCAGAGCACTCGATCTGCGCACGCGCGGCCCCAGGAAGATGGTCGCCCCCACCGACGAAAGGGATGACCGCGCAGATCGCGCGCTGCTTGTTCACCACTACGCCACTACGCCACCAACGTAAAGCTGAGGAAGAACCACCGATGTCACCACGCCCTCCCGACCTGACCAGCCTGATTGACAGGCGAAAACGGCGACTTTGGTAAGTTATTTCTCAGCATACATGGGGAATCGGGGTACACTACATACACTATAGGAACACACAGCGCAGGCCCTATTTAACAGTATTTATAGCTCAATCTCAAAAAACGGGGGTGACAGGTTCCCTTTAACATTTTCTTCATCAACTTTTTTCTTCTTCAAATTTTAATGGATTACTAATAAAATTGAATATTTTTTTATAGTTTTATTTTTTTAAATTCAGTGGAAGCATGGTTGAAAAGCAATGTCTGACTTTCATTTGTTCATTTTCATACATTTTTTTATTTATTATTACTTTTGTCAGATTCAACTTACTTCTGTGACCATTGTGGGTTTTTTCTGTGATTAAATGAGGGGTACCAACAATTTTGACGACGTGCATACGTTCAGTACAGACCAAAAGTTTGGACACACCTTCCCATTTAAATATTTTTCTGTATTTTCATGACTATGAAAATTGTACATTCACATTGAAGGCATCAAAACTATGAATTAACACATGTGGAATTATATACTTAACAAAAAAGTGTGAAAGAACTGAAATTAGATCTTATATTCTAGGTTCTTCAAAGTAGCCACCTTTTGCTTTGATGACTGCTTTGCACACTCTTGGCATTCTCTTTGATGAGCTTCAAGAGGTAGTCACCGGGAATGGATTCACTTCACAGGTGTGCCCTGTCAGGTTTAATAAGTGGCATTTCTAGCCTTATAAAGGGGGTGGGGACCATCAGTTGTGTTGTGCAGAAGTCGGGTGGATACACAGCTGATAGTCCTAGTGAATAGACTGTTAGAATTTGAATTATGGCAAGAAAAAAAGTAAAGAAAAACGAGTGGCCATCATTACTTTAAGAAATGAAGGTCAGTCAGTCCGAAAAATTGGGAAAACTTTGAAAGTGTCCCAAAGTGCAGTGGCAAAAACCATCAAGCGCTACAAAGAAACTGGCTCACATGAGGACCGCCCCAGAAAGGAAGACCAAGAGTCACCTCTGCTTCTAAGGATAAGTTTATCCGAGTCACCAGCCTCAGAAATCGCAGGTTAACAGCAGCTCAGATTAGAGACCAGGTCAATGCCACACAGAGTTCTAGCAGCAGACACATCTCTACAACAACTGTTAAGAGGAGACTTTGTGCAGCAGACCTTCATGGTAAAATAGCTGCTAGGAAACCACTGCTAAGGACAGGCAACAAGCAGAAGAGACTTGTTTGGGCTAAAGAGCACAAGGAATGGACATTAGACCAGTGGAAATCTGTGTTTTGGTCTGATGAGTCCAAATTTGAGATCTTTGGTTCCAACCACCGTGTATTTGTGTGACACAGAAAAGGTGAACGTATGGACTCTACATGCATGGTTCCCACCATGAAGCATGGAGGAGGAGGTATGATGGTGTGGGGGTGCTTTGCTGGTGACACTGTTGGGGATTTATTCAAAATTGAAGGCATACTGAACCAGCATGGCTACCACAGCATCTTGCAGCGGCATGTTATTCCATCCGGTTTGCGTTTAGTTGGACCATCATTTATTTTTCAACAGGACAATGACCCCAAACACACCTCCAGGCTGTGTAAGGGCTATTTGACCAAGAAGGAGAGTGATGGGGTGCTACGCCAGATGACCTGGCCTCCACAGTCACCAGAGCTGAACCTAATCAAGATGGCTTGGGATGAGCTGGACCGCAGAGTGAAGACAAAAGGGCCAACAAGTGCTAAACATCTCTGGGAACTCCTTCAAGATTGTTGGAAGACCATTCCCAGTGACTACCTCTTGAAGCTCATCAAGAGAATTCCAAGAGTGTGTAAAGCAGTCATCAAAGCAAAAGGCGGCTACTTTGAAGAACCTAGAATACAAGACATTCTGTAATTTCAGTTATTTCGCACTTTTTTGTTAAGTCTATAATTCCACATGTGTTAATTCATAGTTTTGATGCCTTCAGTGTGAATGTACAATTTTCATAGTCATGAAAATAGAGAAAAATCTTTAAATGAGAAGGTGTGCCCAAACTTTTGATCTGTACTGTACTTACAAGCTGTTTGTTATAAGCTTCTAAACGCTGCTCTAAAGCTAGCTGGGTTGCAGGGGAGGAGTGTGTTGCTGAAGAGAGGAGTATCAGACAACCCTTTTAATGACACCGAGGTTTGCAAAGCTAGTCAGGCTTTCTTTAGTTCTAGAAGCATTGCCCTTCTTATTTTCTATTTTATCACCATCCAGTCCATCCTATATATTTGTTTTATTTTTATAATTCCACATGTTCTGCAGATCAATCATGAACAGGCAACATCAGTTTTTAATATGCAAAAATGCAAAAAATACCAATTTAGACAATAAATGATAAATATACTGGTTGCTTAAAAAAATGGTGATTTTTCAAGATATAATAAAATATCTGGCAATTAATATAATTAAAGCAGTTGAAAGTGCCATATGCATGTCAGCTAATCTGGCCAATGTTCTCACTAAAACATCTTTCTTGTTGCTGATTTTCAACCTATCCTTTGGCTAACTGCTTGAACACCTGTTTCTATAACCCCATTAGTGCTAAACCATATGTCACTGGAACATTCAATCCTGTCTTTGGCCATGGCTGATGCCATTTTTCAAAGCATTTGTGGAAGAAAAAAAAAACAGAAAATAACATTCTGTATTGTCGTTCTACTAAAAATAGTTTACCCTGAACGCATTATGGAAGGGCATATTTTCAATATACTAAAGCATGTTTTTTCCTTTTTATTAAATCTTTTTAACAACCTTTAATAAATATATATTTTCATTTTATGTAGCTTGCTAGCACAGCAATAGAATAAATCTTAGAATCGCAGATGCAAATCTTAAAAATTTGGTTAATTTATTTGTGGACTATTCAGAATGCTTTTATTTACAGTTTACAGCATGATCACAGCTACTAACAGAGCTGCCACTAGGAATTTTGAGGCCCCATACTGGCAAAACTTTCGGGGCCCACTTGTGACTCCACCCAGGCTCCACCCCATCCCCACCCCTTGAGCCTTTCACAGTCCCTCCTCCTACTCATAGAAAAACTCCACATCTGCACGACGTCCTCACCAATCACACAGAAACTGTTCCCATCACCAGATCACATACATAGCCAGCAGCTTTTGTTTTGGCCAAAAGATTTTTAAGCTGCCACCACAACAAGGTAGACTCTTTTGGCCATGCCCTACTCTAACCTATTAAACATTTGTTAAAATATGCAATACAATTTAGGTATATTTTTATTTATTTTTAAATGTTTAACCCCTTAATACCATATGACGTACTATCCCGTCCAGGTGACCTGGGACTTAATTCCCAGTGACGGGATAGTACGTCATATGCGATCGCGGTCGCGGCCGGGTGTCAGCTGCCTATCGCAGCTGACATCCGGCACTATGTGCCAGGAGTGGTCACGGACCGCTCCCGGCACATTAACCCGGCACATTAACCCCCGGCACACCGCGATCAAAGATGATCGCGGTGTGCCGGCGGTGCAGAGAAGCATCGCGCAGGGAGGGGGCTACCTGCAGGCTTCCCTGAGACGATCGGTACACGGTGATGTACTCAACATGTACTGAGCGTCTTCTCCCTGCAGTCCCCGGATCCAAAATGGCCGCGGGGCTGCATCCGGGTCTTGCAGGGAGCACTTCCGGGTCAGGATCAGGCTGCAGCTGCAGCTCTAATCCTGCCCGGCTGTATGTCAGATCACCGATCTGACAGAGTGCTGTGCACACTGTCAGATCGGTGATCTGTGATGTCCCCCCCTGGGACAAAGTGAAAAAGTAAGAAAAAAAAATTCCACACGTGTAAAAAAAAAAAAAAAAAAAAATTCCTAAATAAAGAAGAAAAAAAAAATATTATTCCCATAAATACATTTCTTTATCAAAAAAAAAAAACAATAAAAGTACACATATTTAGTATCACCGCGTCCGTAACGACCCGACCTATAAAACTGGCCCACTAGTTAACCCCTTCAGTGAACACCGTAAGAAGAAAAAAAAAACGAGTCAAAAAACAACGCTTTATTATCATAACGCTGAACAAAAAGTGGAATAACACGCGATCAAAAAGACGGATATAAATAACCATGGTACCTCTGAAAACGACATCTTGTCCCGCAAAAAACGAGCCGCCACATAGCAACATAACCAAAAAATAAAAAAGTTATAGTCCTCAGAATAAAGCGATGCCAAAATAATTATTTTTTCTATAAAATAGCTTTTATCGTATAAAAGCACCAAAACATTAAAAAAAGATATAAATGAGGTATCGCTGTAATCGTACTGACCCGAAGAATAAAACTGCTTCATCAATTTTACCAAACGCGGAATGGTATAAACGCCTCCCCCAAAAGAAATTCATGAATAGCTGGTTTTTGGTCATTCTGCCTCACAAAAAATCGGAATAAAAAGCGATCAAAAACTGTCACGTGTCCGAAAATGTTACCAATAAAAACGTCAACTCGTCCCGCAAAAAACAAGACCTCATATGACTCTGTGGACCAAAATATGGAAAAATTATAGGTCTTAAAATATGGAGACTTCAAAAACTTTTTTGCTCTAAAAAGCGTCTTTTAGTGTGTGACGGCTGCCAATCATAAAAATCCGATATAAAAAACACTATAAAAGTAAATCAAACCCCCCTTCATCACCCCCTTAGTTAGGCTAGGTTCGCATTGCATTAATGGGTTAACGCTAACGGACAGTGTTGCACGGCGAAAATGTCACAATTAACGCCGTGCAACGGGTCCATTAGCACACCCATTGACAGCAATGTGATTTTCGGGTGTAGCGCATCGCTAGAGCGTGCCATTTTCGGCTCGCGCTAGCAAGCTGCCGTTCTTTTGTGGCGCGCCTCGGACGCTGCTTGCAGTGTCCACGGCGCGCCCGAGGTCCGATCCCCGATCTTCCAGAGCGGGGACGTTAACGCGACCACTAAACATGTCACCTAAAAAGACATTGCGTTAGCGCAATCCGCTAGCGCTAAACGGATTTCCCTAGCGCAATGTGAACCTAGCCTTAGGGAAAAATAATAAAATAAAAAAAAATGTATTTATTTCCATTTTCCCATTAGGGTTAGAGCTAGGGTTAGGGCTAGGGTTAGGGTTAGGGCTAGGGTTAGGGCTAGGGTTAGGGCTAGGGTTAGGGTTTGGATTACATTTACGGTTGGGATTAGGGTTGGGATTAGAATTAGGGGTGTGTCAGAGTTAGGTGTGTGGTTAGGGTTACAGTTGGGATTAGGGTTAGGGGTGCGTTTGGATTAGGGTTTCATTTATAATTGGGGGTTTCCACTGTTTAGGCACATCAGGGGCTCTCCAAACGCGACATGGCGTCCGATCTCAATTCCAGCCAATTCTGCATTGAAAAAGTAAAACAGTGCTCCTTCACTTCCGAGCTCTCCCGTGCGCCTAAACAGGGGTTTACCCCAACATATGGGGTATCATCGTACTCGAGACAAATTGGACAACAACTGCTTGGGTCCAAGTCCTCTTGTTATCCTTGGGAAAATAAAAATTTGGGGGGCTAAAAATCATTTTTGTGGGAAAAAAAAAGGATTTTTTATTTTCACGGCTCTGCGTTGTAAACTGTAGTGAAACACTTGGGGGTTCAAAGTTTTCACAACACATCTAGATAAGTTCCTTGGGAGGTCTAGTTTCCAATATGAGGTCACTTGTGGGGGTTTGTACTGTTTGGGTACATCAGGGGCTCTGCAAATGCAACGTGACGCCTGCAGACCAATCCATCTAAGTCTGCATTCCAAATGGCGCTCCTTCCCTTCCGAGCTCTGCCATGCGCCCAAACAGTGGTTCCCCCCCACATATGGGGTATCAGCGTACTCAGGACAAATTGGACAACAACTTTTGCGGTCCAATTTATTCTGTTACCCTTGTAAAAATACAAAGCTGGGGGCTAAAAAAATCATTTTTGTGAAAAAGAAAAGAATTTTTATTTTCACGGCTCTGCATTATAAACTGTAGTGAAACACTTAGGGGTTCAAAGTTCTCACATCACATCTAGATAAGTTCCTTGGAAGGTCTAGTTTCTAATATGGGGTCACTTGTGGGGGGTTTGTACTGTTTGGGTACATCAGGGGCTCTGCAAATGCAACGTGACTCCTGCAGACCAATCCATCTAAGTCTGCATTCCAAATGGCGCTCCTTCCCTTCCGAGCTCTGCCATGCGCCCAAACAGTGGTTCCTCCCCACATATTGGGTATCAGCGTACTCAGGACAAATTGGACAACAACTTTTGGGGTCCAATTTATTCTGTTACCCTTGTGAAAATACAAAACTGGGGGCTAAAAAATAATTTTTGCGAAAAAAATAAAATTATTTTAACGGCTCTGCGTTATAAACTGTAGTGAAACACTTGGGGGCTTAAAGCTCTCAAAACACATCTAGATAAGTTCCTTAGGGGGTCTAGTTTCCAAAATGGTGTCACTTGTGGGGGGTTTTAATGTTTAGGCACATCAGGGGCTCTCCAAACCAACATGGCGTCCCATCTTAATTCCAGTCAATTTTGTATTGAAAAGTCAAATAGCGCTCCTTCCCTTCCGAGCTCTGCTATGTGCCCAAAAAGTGGTTTACCCCCACATATGGGGTATCGTCGCACTCAGGACAAATTGCACAACAACTTTTGTGGTCTAATTTCTTCTCTTACCCTTGGGAAAATAAAAAATTGAGGGCGAAAAGATCATTTTTGTGAAAAAATAAGATTTTTTATTTTTACGGCTCTGCATTATAAACTTCTGTGAAGCACTTGTTGGGTCAAAGTGCTCACCACACATCTAGATAAGTTCCTTAAGGGGTCTACTTTTCAAAATGGGGTCACTTGTGAGGGGTTCCAATGTTTAGGCACATCAGGGGCTCTCCAAACGCAACATGGCGTCCCATCTCAATTCCAGTCAATTTTGCATTGAAAAGTCAAATGGCGCTCCTTTCCTTACGAGCTCTGCCATGCGCCCAAACAGTGGTTTACTCCCACATATGGGGTATCGTCGCACTCAGGACAAATTGCACAACAACTTTTGTGGTCTAATTTCTAATCTTACCCTTGGGAAAATAAAAAATTGGTGGCGAAAAGATCATTTTTGTGAAAAAATATGATTTTTTATTTTTACGGCTCTGCATTATAAACTTCTGTGAAGCACTTGTTGGGTCAAAGTGCTCACCACACATCTAGATAAGTTCCTTAAGGGGTCTACTTTCCAAAATGGTGTCACTTGTGGGGATTTCAATGTTTAGGCACATCAGGGGCTCTCCAAACGCAACATTGCATCCCATCTCAATTCCTGTCAATTTTGCAATGAAAAGTCAAATGGCGCTCCTTTCCTTCCGAGCTCTGCCATGCGCCCAAACAGTGGTTTACCCCCACATATGGGGTATCAGCGTACTCAGCACAGATTGTACAACAAAGTTTGGCATCCATTTTATCCTGTTACCCTTGGTAAAATAAAACAAATTGGAGCTGAAATAAATTTTGTGTGAAAAAAAGTTAAATATTCATTTTTATTTAAACATTCCAAAAATTCCTGTGAAACCCCTGAAGGGTTAATAAACTTCTTGAATGTGGTTTTGAGCACCTTGAGGGGTGCAGTTTTTAGAATGGTGTCACACTTGGGTATTTTCTATCATATAGACCCCTCAAAATGACTTCAAATGAGATGTGGTCCCTAAAAAAAATGGTGTTGTAAAAATGAGAAAATGCTGGTCAACTTGTAACCCTTATAACTCCCTAACAAAAAAAAATTTTGGTTCCAAAATTGTGCTGATGTAAAGTAGACATGTGGGAAATGTTACTTATTAAGTATTTTGCATGACATATCTCTGTGATTTAAGGGCATAAAAATTTAAAGTTGGAAAATTGCGAAATTTTCTAAATTTTCGCCAAATTTCCATTTTTTTCACAAATAAATGCAAGTTATATCGAATAAATGTTACCACTATCATGAAGTACAATATGTCACGAGAAAACAATGTCAGAATCGCCAAGATCCGTTGAAGCGTTCCAGAGTTATAACCTCATAAAGGGACAGTGGTCAGAATTGTAAAAATTGGCCCGGTCATTAACGTGCAAACCACAATGACTAATAATATCACATACAAGGGACAAATACCATCGCACCATGACCAGACCACATATTACCACCACAGTGACCAGATAATCTATATATACAGTGGGGCAAAAAAGTATTTAGTCAGTCAGCAATAGTGCAAGTTCCACCACTTAAAAAGATGAGAGGCGTCTGTAATTTACATCATAGGTAGACCTCAACTATGGGAGACAAACTGAGAAAAAAAAATCCAGAAAATCACATTGTCTGTTTTTTTAACAATTTATTTGCATATTATGGTGGAAAATAAGTATTTGGTCAGAAACAAACAATCAAGATTTCTGGCTCTCACAGACCTGTAACTTCTTCTTTAAGAGTCTCCTCTTTCCTCCACTCATTACCTGTAGTAATGGCACCTGTTTAAACTTGTTATCAGTATAAAAAGACACCTGTGCACACCCTCAAACAGTCTGACTCCAAACTCCACTATGGTGAAGACCAAAGAGCTGTCAAAGGACACCAGAAACAAAATTGTAGCCCTGCACCAGGCTGGGAAGACTGAATCTGCAATAGCCAACCAGCTTGGAGTAAAGAAATCAACAATGGGAGCAATAATTAGAAAATGGAAGACATACAAGACCACTGATAATCTCCCTCGATCTGGGGCTCCACGCAAAATCCCACCCCGTGGGGTCAGAATGATCACAAGAACGGTGAGCAAAAATCCCAGAACCACGCGGAGGGACCTAGTGAATGAACTGCAGAGAGCTGGGACCAATGTAACAAGGCCTACCATAAGTAACACACTACGCCACCATGGACTCAGATCCTGCAGTGCCAAAGTGTCCCACTGCTTAAGCCAGTACATGTCCGGGCCCGTCTGAAGTTTGCTAGAGAGCATTTGGATGATCCAGAGGAGTTTTGGGAGAATGTCCTATGGTCTGATGAAACCAAACTGGAACTGTTTGGTAGAAACACAACTTGTCATGTTTGGAGGAAAAAGAATACTGAGTTGCATCCATCAAACACCATACCTACTGTAAAGCATGGTGGTGGAAACATCATGCTTTGGGGCTGTTTCTCTGCAAAGGGGCCAGGACGACTGATCCGGGTACATGAAAGAATGAATGGGGCCATGTATCGTGAGATTTTGAGTGCAAACCTCCTTCCATCAGCAAGGGCATTGAAGATGAAACGTTGCTGGGTCTTTCAACATGACAATGATCCAAAGCACACCGCCAGGGCAACGAAGGAGTGGCTTCGTAAGAAGCATTTCAAGGTCCTGGAGTGGCCTAGCCAGTCTCCAGATCTCAACCCTATAGAAAACCTTTGGAGGGAGTTGAAAGTCCGTGTTGCCAAGCGAAAAGCCAAAAACATCACTGCTCTAGAGGAGATCTGCATGGAGGAATGGGCCTACATACCAACAACAGTGTGTGGCAACCTTGTGAAGACTTACAGAAAACGTTTGACCTCTGTCATTGCCAACAAAGGATATATTACAAAGTATTGAGATGAAATTTTGTTTCTGACCAAATACTTATTTTCCACCATAATATGCAAATAAATTGTTAAAAAAACAGACAATGTGATTTTCTGGATTTTTTTTTCTCAGTTTGTCTCCCATAGTTGAGCTCTACCTATGATGTAAATTACAGACGCCTCTCATCTTTTTAAGTGGTGGAACTTGCACTATTGCTGACTGACTAAATACTTTTTTGCCCCACTGTATAATTGTCTAAGGGTTTTTCCGTCTGTCTGTTTTTCTGTCTGTCTGTCTGTCTGTCTTTCTGTCTGTCTGTCCTGGAAATCCCGCGTCTCTGATTGGTCGAGGCCACCAGGCCTCGACCAATCAGAGACCGGCACAGCATCGACGTAGAAATCCCGCGTCTCTGATTGGTCGAGGCCACCAGGCCTCGACCAATCAGCAACGGGCACATCGACGATGATGTCATAAAGGACGTAGACATCTCACATTTCTGATTCAGCGACGGGCACAGTATCGACGTAGATGTCATAATGGTTGCCATGGCGATGATGATGTCATAAAGGTTGCCTCGACCAATCAGCGACGGGCACAGTCTGCCGCAAATTCTGGAATCATCATTGTCCATGTACTACGGGGACATGCATATTCTAGAATACCCGATGCATTAGAATCGGGCCACAATCTAGTATCACATAAAGGGACAAATACCACCGCATCATGTTCAGACCACATATTACTACCACATAGTGACTAAATAATAGCACATACAAGGGACAAATACCACCACACCATGGCCGGACAACATATTACCACCACATAGTGACTGAATACTAGAATACTGATCATTAATAGAAAAAACACAATACTAATATCACCATAAGTGCCATTATACACAGGAGATCTGTACTTAGTATGCAGTGTCCTGGTACAGGTAATACAGTGATTACTGGTGACATTATACACAGGAGCTCTGTATACAGTATCAGTGTACAGGTTATACAGTGATCAATGTGGTTATACACAGGAGCTCTGTATATAGTGTCAGTGTACAGGTAATACAGTGTTCACCATTGACATTGTACACAGGACTTCTGTATATAGTATACAGAATATAGTGTCAGTGTACAGGTAACACACTGACTCACCAGTGATGTGTCTAGGTGAAGTCCTTCATCTTCAATTTTCACCTTCATCCAGCATTGCTTGCAGAACACATTGCTTAATTTTTTCCCAACTTACTATACCAGATGAAGAAAAAAAGGCGACATAGTGTCACTCTGCACAGTAACAGGACCACCTCCATTTAAAACAGTATCCTCAAAAAATAACATAACTGCAGTAATATTATCCCTTAATTAGCCCCTATAGTAATAATATCCTCCATCCTGGCCCCCAAGTGTCTCATTCCTGGCACCAGCCATATGTTCTCTCATCCTACCCTCATGAGTATCCATTCTGTCCCATGTGATATCCCATCCTGCCCCATCTGTCCTATGATCCTGCCCCATCTGTCCCATGATCCTGCCCCATCTGTCCCATGATCCTGCCCCATGATCCTGCCCCATCTGCCCCATGATCCTGCCCCATCTGCCCCATGATGCTGCCAAATCTGTCTCCATCACATCCATCCTGCACCTTGTGCCTCTATCCTGTTCCATGTCTCCATCCTGCCCCATGTTCCTGCACCATGTATCTCCATCCTGCCCCATCTGTCTCTATCCTGCCTCCTGTGTTTTCATCCTGCCCCATGTCTCCATCCTGCCCTCTGTGTCTCCATTCTTCCCCATGTCTCCACCCTGCCCCCGTGTCTCCATCCTGCCCCGTTTCTCCATTCTTTCCCGTGTCTCCATTCTGCCCCATGTCTCCACCCTGCCTCCATGTCTCCATCCTGTCCCCTGTGTCTCCATCCTGCCCCGTGTTTCCATTCTACCCTGTGTCTCCATTCTGCCCCCTGTGTCTCCATCCTGCCTCTGTGTCACCCATCCTGCCCCGTGTCTCCATCCTGCCCCCTGTGTCTCCATTCTGCCCAGTGTCTCCATTCTGCTTCATGTCTCCATTTTGCCCCGTCTCTATCCTGTCCCTGTGTCACCCATTCTGCCCCGTGTCACCCATCCTTCCCCCCGTGTAACACATCCTGCCCCTGTGTCTCCCATCCTGCTCCGTGTCTCCATTCTGCCCCATGTCTCCATTCTGTCCCCTTTGTCTCCATCCTGGCCCCTGTGTCTCGATTCTGCCCCGTGTCTCCATTCTGCCCCATGTCTTCATCCTGCCCCCTGTGTCTCCATCCTGCCCCGTGTTTCCATTCTGCCCCCTGTGTCTCCATCCTGCCCCATGTCTCAACTCTGCCCTGTGTCTCCATTCTGCCCGTGTCTCCCATCCTTACCTATGTCTCTATTCTGCCTTGTATCTCCCATCTTGCCCCGTGTCTCCATTCTGCCTCGTGTCTACATTTTGCCCCCTGTCTCCACCCTGTCCTTTGTCACCCATCCTGCCCTGTCAGCCATCCTGCCCCCGTGTCACCCATTCTGCTTCCGTGTCTCCCATCCTGCCCCATGTCTCCATTCTGCCCCTTGTCTCCATTCTGCTCCCTTTGTCTCCATCCTGTCACCTGTGTCTCTATCCTGCCCACTTTGTCTCCATTCTGCCCCATGTATCAATTCTTCCCTGTGTCTCCATCCTGCCCCATGTCACCCATCCTGCCCCGTTTCACCCATCCTGTTCCATTGTCACCCATTGTCACCCATCCTGCCCCGTGTCACCCATTTTGCCCCGTGTCACCCATGCTGCCTCCGTGTCTCCATTCTGCCCCATGTCTCCATTCTGCCCCGGGCTTGCTGCTTTCAATAAAAATAACTTTCTCCTTACCTGGCCGCGTTCCAGTGCTGACGTTCCACACCAGGCATTTCAAGCACGTTCTCACCAGTGAATGACAATGTTGTCATACGCTGGCGATGTGCACGCTGATGTCAGCTGACAGCCTCTGATTGACTGGCGGCTTTTAACTATTGCGGGCCTGCATGGCAATAGAGTAGAAACTGAACCTACCTGCCGCTGAGGCCCGATGAGCAGAACAGATGGGCCCTATATGCCAGTTAGGCCAGTAATGCCCTGATGGCGGCCCTGGCTACTAATATAGTAAAATTCCAATAAAATGATCACCCTGACTTTTTACCTGTTTTAAAAATAGCTGATAACTTATTGCTTGTTGGTATCGAGACTAATGTCTAGAATATTGCCACAGTGTTCGCTGGGGCACTGCAAATTATCGCCTATCCTTGTTAAGATGGGACAACCCATGTAGTCCAGTATTGATGGCACATGAGAGGCAAGGAACTATGGAATAGGATCTCCAATGAATCTACTAGTTTTTTCTAATTAAAGGGAACCTGTCAAGCAAAATTGCACAAAAAAAGGGCAGCATGAATCAGATCTTGTCAGGTACATTACTCTCTAAAACACTCCGGCATTTCAGAGAAAATATACTTTTAAGGTTTAGTCAGGGACCATAGCCAGAGTCAAGACTAGTGAGGTACCACACCCCCGCTGGCTCTTCCCAGCACTGCTGCAGGGGATTGACAAATCTCTTCTTATTGTGAAAATAGGGACATACCTTTCAATCTTCTGCAACGGCGTTGGGAAGAGCCGGCCAGAAGTTAAGTTGGACAAGTCTGGTTTCTGGCCTTGATCCTTGGCAAGATTTTATAAGTATATGTTTTTCTAAAATGAAGAGTTTTAGAGAATAATATACTTGGCTGCAATCATACAGCCAGGTCCATGATTTGGGCAGTATGAATCACCTGACAGGTTACCTTTAAGGTTAACGTCCACCAGAAATTGTAACATATCTTTATAATGGTTGGAGCTTCAATTTTTATACATCCATTAAATCCCTTGTCTTTCTTTACAAAAGAAAATTGATAAATCTCTGCAGCAGCTCATTGCATTTGCAGAAAAAGCTACGATTGGGAGTCCATTAGTTCGTGCGTGTGTTTAAATTCCAGTCATTTTTGGCAGCATGCACGTTAAGTTTAATAAACAATGTTTCCCTTTTCCTTGCTTATGTCTGCACACATCTATTGTGTCCTGTACATACAAGGATTGTTCCTGAAGAGGAATCATTGGGCATGTGCCCTAATTGAGCTAGAATTTATCTTAAATATATGATGTGTTTTGCATAATAATATAATAGAATGTAATAAAGGAAGACTTTATATGTAATTAAAAAAATCATGTTATTTCTCCCTTTTCAACATGTTGGCCAGCTAGAGTGAAAGCTTTGCTGAATTGCTATAAATATATAGGAAATTCACAATATAGACTGGCGGATATATTTAATCAGATCAATGGACAAAAGCAGATTTAGTTCCTGTGCGATTCGTTTAATTTTTTAGACCTCGTGCACATGAGATTACCAAAGATTAGCCGTATGATAATTGTGTAGTAACATATGATGTGACTATACTAATGACTACAAAAAGTGAAGAAATGCACTCCTCAACATTGAAATTGCAATACCAAGAAGGAAAAGTCATGGAGTTCTGGAAATCATATGATTGAAGGATCGATAGACATGATAATGATATACAAATGATTAAACCATAGAAACAAAATTTCCAAAATATCTTGATTTATTCAACATCGAGTATGAACCCCCACATGTAGAAATACATATACTTGCACTCATTGGCTGCTATCAATTAAGTCATTAATGGTTGTCTACGGGATATTCTGCCATACTGAATGCAAGTCATCAAAATCTGCTGCTGGCAGCTCCCTTTGCAATTGACAACCCATGATGTTCCAGATGTGCTTGATGGGAAAAAAGTCTGGAAACACTGCAGACCATGGTAGTGCATTCAGGCCATGCAGGCTGCTCACAGTAGCACGGGCTGCTTTATGATGATTCATTGTATAGCCACAATGATATGCTTTGTTGTAACAGTCGGAATTGTAATTTCTTATATCTGTTGCTTTGTGACAATTAGTCTTATTTCTTTGTATATGCATGCGCTAGATCTGTGATAAGCTTTTGTACTTGCGTTGAACTTTGTTGCAGTTCCATCTTGATATATTGCGCAGCAGCAATGACATTTGTTTATTCATCATTTCTCCATTCTTGCATTTGGCAAGCCCTGTCTTTGTGTATTCATGCACTAAAACTTCAGTGAAGCTGTTTGTAGTCACTTCCAGACATGGATTAACATGGCACTTTCCTTACAACACTGAACAATACTTGTTCGTAAGTGCCCATTAACACTGGCTCATAATATAATAGTTGATTATTTGACTATACATAGACGCATGCACTATTACTTACTCTACCTCTGAGAAAGCTATCAGTGTGCAGGGATACTCATGAGGTTCTTTAGCAAATTCCCTCATTGCCTACCTTGGTCATTATTTTTATTATCTTGTATTTTGGCCTTTTCTAGTATGGTTCCACATTATTTTGTTTTCTCATGTACATGGATTTAGGATTTAGACTGTTTTTGTTGTTATAGAAATATTCACTTTACTCATGTATCCATACTTTTGTGCACATTTTAGTTATAAAGTTGGTAATCTATTATTTTTTTTCATTAGTGGGCTTCTCAGGCGTTTGTGATTATAATCATTACTGGTACTCGTTTCTTGTCCTTTATTTTATATCATCTATTTTTTTGTATGCTTTTTAAATGCTTTTAGATATTATCATGTGTCCTGATTATAATTTTGTCATTATTATCAATAAATGATTTACATAGATGTATATTTTTGGGAGATGTGACTTAACTAGTGTAAAGCATTTTTTTCTTTCTTTATATATTGTATACTTTATTCACAAAAGCAGCATCTTATCATGTTGGTGCCCACTTATTTTTTGTTAATGTTTCCTCAGTAGCACAGGCAAGGAACACTTTGAAGAAAGGGTCTTACCACTATATGGTACCCATGAAACTGTTTCCACAAGAATATCAAAGTAATGCCAAGCTATTAGTGTACCTGTAATAAAGATTAAAGGAATACGGCTATCGTACTTTATGCTACCACACACAATAATCCCAGGAGTAGGACAAGTGTGACTTTCCGTTGTGAAGGTTTCTTCATGGTGTTGCCCATGTGGTCTCCAGATAGAGGCTCAAATTTAGCATTGGTGGCTGTAATGGAGGTCTATTCTCATCAGCAATAAGTCCTGGTTTTGTCGTGAACACAAAGATAGCTAGAGATTGGTTGGGGACCAGGGTCATGATATCAGACCAGGCCCGGAGCATGATTATTAAAATCAAACAGGGTCTGGCATGCTGGGTTAAGACATAATATTCACAGAAGTTAAACAGTAAAAAAAAACACTTCCCACTAGGGCTAATAACTAATCAAGAGATTACGGTATCAATTCACCTTTAAGTTGACAGTACATGCCACTATAGGTCTCAAGCCTCATAGAATCATAGAATAGTAGAGTAGTAGAGTTGGAAGGAACCTCCTGGATCATCTGGTCCAACCCCCTGATCAAAGCAGGAACCCCCTGATCAAAGCAGGATTCACTAAATCGTCCCAGACAGATGTCCGTCCAACCTCTGTTTGAAGACTTCCATTGAAGTCAAACTGGAACAGACCACAGAATAAAGAAAAGACCTGTGGTATGGTGTTGGATAGGACGCCATAACTCGAATAGGACTGACATGTCACCAGCCTGGCAGGAGTGTCCGCGGCACCTTATACCATGTATGCTTTGAAATGAGAGAGGAAGCCTATGAAAGGCAATGCACACAGATGCTGCTCTTGTTGGATATGTACCCATGCTACATGGCCACAATATCAACCATGGTGCCATTGTGCTGCCTGATAAACGATTTCCCTGTCAACTAATCCTCACTCAGCAGGGATGATGTTTTGTTATTAACTATGCTTACAAGTGAACATGAATATTTGTGGCATTGAGATGGTTTATTTAATAGCGCAGTTAGTTTTAGTGCACATATTAATTGCTTGTTTTTATTGTGCCATTTATACCGGGAGATGAGACATGTGTTTCTCAGCTCACTACATTTTATTATGAATAAAACGAGGTGCTTTTGTGCTGTGCGCTGCATTTTATTTTGTTTGAGGTGAAGTATGTGCTCACTTACTAAATGAGGCAGAAATGAAGCCAATTAAGTGTGAAATACTTCCAATATATTATTACTGCGAATCCAGGTCATTTATTTCTGCTAAAACGGAACAATCTCCAGCTCCTCTTTCAGTGCATGATTGCTGAGAAAGGAATGGAACAGGTTCGTTCATTTAGAAGGTGTGCAGTTTGTCATTATTTGTAATAACACACTGGAATCATTAAAGAGATAGCCCAATTACACAAAGTTATACTTAAATGTGTGCAAAATAGTCCGCGATACAATTTACTAAAATACTTCTATTACCACATACGACTCGTAGTCTGCGATGCTCATTGCTGCTTGCAGCTCTGGGCATTATCTATGACAGCATGTCATCAGTGCTGCGTGTGAAGGGGGCTGGATGGCTGATCATTTCAATAACCAAACCAGCCCCATTTCTGACATAGCTAATACATAAAACACAATGGTTTGAAGGGTATGGCTATTTTAAGTTGATTTTCATATATGTATGCCAATTGTTAACATATAGATATTAGCAATTTAGCACTAATTTCTTCTCCTAAAAAGCAGCAGAGGAGGAAAAATAATATTGTTTTCGGCTTCTAGGCGCTGCTGCGCCTTTGTTTTGGGTGATGCTTGAAAGCATCAGTCCAGTTTTATTCCTGGGTGCTATGAGATCAGGAAACTAAAAGGTTAATTGAGAGACCTGGGCAAGGTTGTCTACTATTTAAACCCCTGGTTCTTTGACGTCCGCTGCCAAACAATTAGTTTCACTACCTGGCTTGTGCTAGTCATTGCTTGTGTTGGTTTCCCAATTTTTCTTGCTTTTCTGACATCAGCCTGAATTTTGACCATCCTCTTCTTTTACAATTCTATTCCTGATGTGACATCTTGGTTTTGACCCTGTTTTGATGACCTACTGTCTCTAGATTGCCCCTCTGGATAGCAGCCCTTCCATGGAACCAATCCATTGAAACCCACTGTACAGGGGTTAAAGGGTGAAGGTCTGGGTTCCCCTGAACTCTGCCAGATAGAGTGGCTTGTGCCAAGTCTGTCTTAGGTAGCCTTTTTGAGCCTGTGGCCTCTGACAGATGTGCCAGTGACCAAGCCATTAACGCCCCATGAAAATAGCTTTGCACAGAGTATGGAGCTCTAAGTGACTTGCAGCAGCAATGACCAACATGTGACTAACAAGTCATAGACGATAGTCGTCACATATTAATATGACAGGAATAGGTAGATCCTGTTCTGGTCATATGCAAATGTGACAGTTACAGTAATGGTTAACCACATCAGGCATGAGTTGGTCATTGCTGGAGCCACATGCTTGTGCCAGGCAGAAGAGGAATTACAAAGACTGGGGGGAACCAGACAGTGTTGGAAGGGAGTGGCAAGGATCAGTAAGGAGTAGGGTTGAGCGAAACGGGTCAGCCAGATTCAGAAGTCGCCGACTATACCTAATAGGTATATACTCACCCTCAGACGCGCCCTGGTTCTAACCCGCAGCCTTCCTTCCTAAGAATCAGCGCCTGAAGGACCTTAGATGACGTCGCGGCTTGTGATTGGTTGCGCGACGCCCATGTGACCGCTCAAGCGACCAATCACAAGCCGCGACGTCATCGAAGGTCCTTCAGGCGCTCACTCTTAGGAAGGAAGGCTGCCGGTGAGAACCAGGGCGCATCCTAGGGTAAGTATATCAATATTTTTTATTTTGATTCTTTATTTTACACTTAAATATGGATCCCAGGGCCTGAAGGAGAGTTTCCTCTCCTTCAGACCCTGGGAACCATTAGAAACCCAATGCACTGCATTGGGTTTCGTGTTTCGGCCGACCCCGACCCCGACTTTTCTATAGGATCGGCCGATTTCACTCGACCTCACTTTTGAAACCCGACCCGATCCTATAAAAAGAAAAGTCGCTCAACCCTAGTAAGGAGATTATTCTATATTTTTTTATTTTACCCCATGCTGGATAATTAATGAAAATAATTTTCTGGGGTGGACAACTTCTTTATGTTTTTTTTATTGACTTAGTCAATGTACATAAATGCAGAACTGAATGTGGAATAACTGAAAATTAAACTAAAACAATAAATCTAAGCTATTGGAATTTTTTAAGTTTCAATCGTAATATTTTAGAAAACTATTGAAGTTCTCTTCAAATTAATTGCAAACTGGAGTTTCTTCGCATTTATTGATGATTGGGAAAATAACTTGATGAATTTGGACTTTGCAAATGTCTATTATGTGACTCGCACATTGAGATGAAACTTTTAGCCCAAGCAACATATTGGATAGTTTTACTATTAAGGCTCAGATTTATGATTCAAGCTCAGGTTAGTGAATATTGAAAATTGAATTTCATTTTTCAGTCTCGCAACTGAAACGGATCATTATTAGATGACTTTCAAAATAAGTTTAGCCATGGTTGATGAGCAGAAAAACATAATTCATAGTTCTATTGGCTTAGCTAAACTGAAATATATATATTTCCTAGTCAATGACATGGTTCGCAATTAAACTCATAACTCCCACCTCATTCCGACTTCTAGGAGTCATTTTTAACAATAACACTTTCAGAATAAAGTTACAAACATTTGCGCAGCTTCCTGCCGGCAGTATTCAATAAATGCATTAGATACACATCAAGTATTTTAATTACCATGCTGGAAACATCGATGACTCCTTTATCTTATGCATTTAATAACCTATTTGAATACATTCACATAAAATGGAACTTTTCTTCTCTCCGTTTTACAGGAAAAGACTGAATTATTTTTCTTGCTTTTTTTAATAGATGTAAAATTATTGCCGAATAGCATTTTTCATTATAAAACTACTTTGCAATTTTTCTATAGCTGCAACATGAGCAAAACATCCAGCAAACAGTCCTTGAACTTTTATTTATGTAACTATCATTATATTCATACAAACACTTGAATTTTCAAACAGGGATGAATTGTTCCATTCGATATTCTTTCCATTTAAGTTTGGAATCGGCTTAGTAACCCCAAGCGCAAGAATTATCCATTAGTAAAGTGTAACAATGACTGAAAATGTCTCTTGGAATTTTTTTCTGTCTTTCTTTTTATCTATCATTATACGTATTGTGTTAATGACATGTCTCGACAAACAAATGCATGCTAAAAGTGAATAGCCACATATTACTTGATTTCACTTTTAGGTCCAAAAAATAAAAGACCTGTCTGAGACAGAATAAGATCCTATAGAGAAGAATAAGGAAGGAGGGTCACAGCTTGGGATACTAATTACAAAAGAATCTGAAGAAGAAGAGATCGGTCAACAGTGTCAAAGGCGGAGAATAGATCAAGAAGGATAAGTACAAGGAAAGTACTCTTTAGACTTAAGGTACCTTCACACTCAGCAACTTTACAACGAGAATGACAACGATCCGTGACGTTGCAGCGTCCTGGATAGCGATCTCATTGTGTTTGACACGCAGCAGCGATCAGGATCCCGCTGTGCCATCGCTGGTCGAAGCTAGAAGTCCAGAACTTTACTTGGTCGTCAGGTCGGCGTGTATCGTCATGTTTGACAGCAAAAGCAATGATGCCAGCAATGTTTTTACATGGAGCAAACAACCAGCGAGAACGATTAGTGAGTCGCCGTTACGTCACTGGATCGCTCCTGCATCGTTCTGCTGTTGCCGTGTTTGACGTCTCTACAGCGACCTAAACAGCGACGCTGCAGCGATTGGCTCGTTGTCTATATCGCCGCAGCATCGGTGAGTGTGACGGTACCTTTAGGCAGTTATTAGGACTTTAGCAACATTGGTGCAGTCGGGTTCCAAAGAACACTATAATACCTTCATTTTCACAATATATTCCATGTATTGTTTGAATGCATATAGACTTGCATGCCACCTCAGATTCTTTGGGTCACTAAGGCTACTTTCACACTTCCGTCTTTTGTCCTCCATCACAATCCGTCGTCATGGGCAAATAACGGATCCTGCAAATGTGCTTGCAGGATGCGTTTTTTTGCCCATACACTTGTATTAGTGATGGATTGCGATGGATGGACACACGTCGCATCCGTCGTGCGATGGATCTGTCATGTTTTGGCGGACGTGACGCACAAAAAAAGTTCAATGTAACTTTTTTTGTGCGACGTGTCCGCCATTTTCGACGGCGAATGCGTGGCCGAAACTCCGCCCCCTCCACCTCGGACTGCAGAATGGGCAGTGGATGCATTGAAAAAGTGCATCCGCTGCCCACGTCTTGCAGTTATTTCACAACGTCCGTCGGTACGTCAGCCCGACGCATTGCGACGAGCCCGTACCGACGGAAGTGTGAAAGTAGCCTAACACACAGCAGAAACACCCGTATGTCAGGGCAGCATGGTGGCGCAGTGGTTAGCACTGCAGCCTTGCAGTGCTGGGGTCCTGGGTTCAAACCCCACCAAGGACAACATCTGAAAAGAGTTTGTATGTTCTCTCCGTGTTTGCGTGGGTTTCCTCCAGGTACTCCAGTTTCCTCCTACATTCCAAAGACATACTGATAGGGAATTTAGAATGTGAGCCCCATGGGGTTGTGTAGATAGAACAGTGATCGTCCAGGATAGCTGGGTAACAGGTAGCTGATGATCTGTGGAGACAGACAGTATAAGCGGAGTACTAGCAAAAGAACTTCAGAAACAGAAGCACATGCTGACAGGAACCAGAAGTAAGCAACACTGGATACTTGTTGCTCTGGCACCCTCCCTATGGTGGAGGGGCTAGAAATAGTGATTACTAACACATCATTGGTCAGAAGTACTTTTGGAAAATGCGCTCTGTCTCTTTAAGAGACAGGGAGTGAGCGTGCGTGCAACATAAGTACTCTGCTCGGGAACCTGCAGGCTGCATGCCAAGAAGCAGCTGAGGGAGGAGGAGCAGAGGCTGTATCCGAACAGTGTGGAGCCGGCACAGAGCGGGAGTCCCGACAGGGACCCCAGGAAGGTACAGAATCTGGGTGTAACATATCCTTATAAATGGCCCACCCTGTAGTGCTCGTGTATTGCATTGCAATGGTTTATAACACTGATCAAACTGCAAAACCTGAAGGTCCCATAGAAGGACTAAGTAAACAAGTGAAAAAAGTAACAAATTGCACAACAAGCTGTGAGGTCCATTTTTTCCTATTGGCCCTTATAATTTTTTGGGGGGCTAAAACAACATTTTAGCTGTAAAAATGTAATTATTCATTCTTCACCGCCCAATAGTTTAAATTTCTGTATGCCAAATTTTGTGTCAACATGCTCATTGCATGCCTAGATGCAGGGAATAGGAGTTCACGGGAAATTTTGCCACAGCACTTGCACTTACATCAGAAAGGTGAAATGAGTTCACTGGCTGTGAACTCCTATTCCCTGTCAGATGGCACCGCGAGCAGGAGAACTTTCCAATGCTCATGGTCAGGGTCAGACTGGCCTGGCGGGGTGTCGGGAAATTCCCCGGTGGGTCCCTGGAGAAAAGCAGGAGAGGGGAGAAAAAAATATTGCGGGCCCTTTAAATGTGGGTGTGGCTGAACAGCCGGGACACACAGACAGTTGAGAGCTGGGCCAGGGAGCAGGAGAGCAGCAGGGGGTCGCACAATCAGCAGCGTCACAGCTAGCAGACTCGGCCACAGCCGCGTCTGCTTAAAGTGACATTATTCCGCGCACCCTGCACTGCTGCTTCCAGTATAGGCGTGCAGCACTTCAAAAATGCCTGTGCTGGGCTGGAGACAAGCCAAGGTAGGGTACTAACATCCCAAATGTGTGTGTATGGTTATATATGGATTGTATGCATATGCCTGCATGTGTATGTATGCATGGCATATGCGTGTATATATGGTTGTATGTGTATATATGCTTGTATATGTGTATAAGACACAAAGTCCCATATCAATCTCAATGGAACCAAGAAGAGATCCCACAATTAATATGTAAAATCATTTTTATTGATAAATAAATATAAAAACTGAATAAATCCGAAATCATACAAAATACCGTACTAAGGGACGCCACAAAATACAGTAACTATGGATACATATATGCAGCAACCATCTGCATAAAACACATGCTAGAGGATGACTAAAAGTACTTAAGCCAAAAAAGTGCTAATGCTAGTACCCATATGTCCGAGAAGCTAAGCGACATATAATAGAAATCACCCAAGACTCTAAACATAGGGTCTCACAACCAATATTGGACCTCCCCGATATATATATAATTGCCGCAATGTGCCAATATAAAGGACTGAACCACCTCAATAGAAAAAAGGGGGGACAAAAAGGAAATAACCAACGGGTGTATATTACCTGCCGCACTGCTTCTCCTTGGCGTCCCTTCACCCCGACGCGCGTTTCGCCGCCAGCTTCTTCCAGGAGCGTGCCGGGGTGAAGGAGAGCCGAGCTAATATACCGGAGATATCCAATTGCCGGCCAGCAGTGCGAGTCATGCCGCCGGTGACGTCGGCGCATCGCGCGTCTGCCCTCCTCCTTAGAAACATCACTTCATAGTAACATAGTAACATAGTTAGTAAGGCCGAAAAAAGACATTTGTCCATCCAGTTCAGCCTATATTCCATCATAATAAATCCCCAGATCTACGTCCTTCTACAGAACCTAATAATTGTATGATACAATATTGTTCCGCTCCAGGAAGACATCCAGGCCTCTCTTGAACCCCTCGACTGAGTTCGCCATCACCACCTCCTCAGGCAAGCAATTCCAGATTCTTACCACCCTAACAGTAAAGAATCCTCTTCTATGTTGGTGGAAAAACCTTCTCTCCTCCAGACGCAAAGAATGCCCTCTTGTGCCCGTCACCTTCCTTGGTATAAACAGATCCCCAGCGAGATATTTGTATTGTCCCCTTATATACTTATACATGGTTATTAGATCGCCCCTCAGTCGTCTTTTTTCTAAGATAATAAATTTCGCTAAATAATCCTAATTTCGCTAATCTATCTGGGTATTGTAGTTTTCCCATCCCCTTTATTAATTTTGTTGCCCTCCTTTGTACTCTCTCTAATTCCATTATATCCTTCCTGAGCACCGGTGCCCAAAACTGGACACAGTACTCCATGTGCGGTCTAACTAGGGATTTGTACAGAGGCAGTATAATGCTCTCATCATGTGTATCAAGACCTCTCTTAATGCACCCCATGATCCTGTTTGCCTTGGCAGCTGCTGCCTGGCACTGGCTGCTCCAGGTAAGTTTATCATTAACTAGGATCCCCAAGTCCTTCTCCCTGTCAGATTTACCCAGTGGTTTCCCGTTCAGTGTGTAATGGTGATATTGATTCCTTCTTCCCATGTGTATAACCTTACATTTATCATTGTTAAACCTCATCTGCCACCTTTCAGCCCAAGTTTCCAACTTATCCAGATCCATCTGTAGCAGAATACTATCTTCTCTTGTATTAACTGCTTTACATAGTTTTGTATCATCTGCAAATATCGATATTTTACTGTGTAAACCTTCTACCAGATCATTAATGAATATGTTGAAGAGAACAGGTCCCAATACCGACCCCTGCGGTACCCCACTGGTCACAGCGACCCAGTTAGAGACTATACCATTTATAACCACCCTCTGCTTTCTATCACTAAGCCAGTTACTAACCCATTTACACACATTTTCCCCCAGACCAAGCATTCTCATTTTGTGTACCAACCTCTTGTGCGGCACGGTATCAAACGCTTTGGAAAAATCGAGATATACCACAGGCTGCGTGTCAGTGTATGAGCGTCACAGGAAGCGACGGAGGATCGGGACGGCGCGCATGCGCACCATCAGCGGTGACTACACTCCGGCTGAAGCCAAGAACCGCGTATGGAAAACAAGGGAGATATATTCCTAAGTGTGCTATACTACAAAAAGGGGGATCATATTGCTACATAGCGTGCTATACAAATAAAGAAGGGGGACAATCATACATAACCCACATACTAGAAAAGAAGGCAGCACATATATAAAAACTCCTAGTGCACATATATTGCTGTGAATCAATAATACGAAGTAAATATACATATAATAAAGTGCATATTAATAAAAAACAATAATAAATGACATACATGTATCTGATACAAAATTTCATGTTACAGAGAATTATTAAAGTGCATAGCAATAGATACATCTTAATTAAAGTGCATAGTGATAATGGCACATATTCTGCAAGTGAGAATGTTACATACGGGGTACAAAACAATTCCCAATGGAAACAAGAGAAATATATACATAAAATACCCTGTAATAAATATAGAGCCCACAACCTACCAATATGAACTACAATACATCAGCTACCAAGATAATAAAGCATAACCCTACATAAACCCCTAAGATAATAATAATAAATACAGAGGAGCTGATAGCAGCAAAAGAAAGACGTGGAGAACTTCTTCACACGATGTAGACAGAATCCACTGACATCCATATATATCCATACACGGTCATAGAAAATTCCGGAATCTAAACTGAACTGAAAGAATAAAAAGTTAAAATACAAATACAAATACAGAATAATATATACCAGCAACCCTCACCCCTAAAAGAGATGCCTATTACAAAAATGCTGAAAAGCCCATATTTTCATTCAAACCCCGGGGACTCAAAGTCCCCAGGCGTTGAATCCACCGACATTCCAATTGGGCCAACGCTCTGCCCAAATCACCACCTCTAATGCCAAGGTGTAATTGGTCAATGGCCTTGAACTTAAGATTCTTAGGGTTACATCCGTGGTACTTTTTAAAGTGTCTAGGTAATGTTTTTAACCGAGACACATCATTTGATCAGGGCCGCTTTTTCTATATCTAATATGTGTTCCCTAACTCTGATCTTGAATTCCCTGGTAGTAAGGCCCACATAAACTGATCCCTGAGATTGGCCGACTGACGAGCTACATACTGAGGAGAGGAAGGTAACATTGGTTTGAGAACGGGATCCGTAAGTAAGACCCCCCAATGTTTCCCAATGATATCTCTGAGGTTATTCCATTCTCCATTTTACAAAGAGATGAACCGTACCAGTGACTTGTCCTCATTGGTAACTGTCTTTTCCCCGCCATATAACAATTGGTTTCTTGTTGTAGATGACGCTCTTTTATATCCTCTTCGAATCATCCTACGGCTGTAGCCACGATCTTCAAATCTCCTAGTTAAATCTTGGCACTGTCTCTCAAACGCCGTTGAGTCCGAGCAGATTCTTCTTGCTCTGGCCAATAGGGATCCCCCGGATGATACTAATGGGGTGAGCTGAATCCACCATGAGGTATGAGTTAGTGGCCGTAGGTTTTCTGTAGATGTCAGTATGGATAACTCCTTCTTCAGACGCCTCGATCCATATATCTAAAAATTCCAAACATCTACCTGATTTAAACGTCAATTTAATGTTGACATCATTGTTGTTCAATTTCTGCATCAATGTTACAAGCCCAGGTTCATCTCCTTCCCACACAAACAGCACATCGTCAATATACCTCAAGCAGTTGTGTACATGACCTATCTCCTCAATTTCTTCTCCCAAGAAAATACGTCTTTCCCAGGCCCCCAAGAAAAGATTCGCATAAGACGGAGCGCTCCATCTTATGCAAATCTTTTCTTGGGGGCCTGGGAAAGACGTATTTCCCAGACGTATTTCGAGGCGTCTGAAGAAGGATCTTTTGGTGCATAGCCACTATGAGACTTCTAGGGGGCACAATACCAAACATCCTGAGAATTGGGGATTTTTTCCATGTGGCCTCTGCAAGGCGTGCTTAAATCTTATTAAAGGGAACCTGTCACCCCGTTTTTTGAGATTGAGCTATAAATACTGTTAAATAGGGCCTGCGCTGTGTGTTCCTATAGTGTATGTAGTGTACCCCGATTCCCCACCTATGCTGAGAAATAACTTACCAAAGTCGCCGTTTTCGCCTGTCAATCAGGCTGGTCAGGTCGGGAGGGCGTGGTGACATCGCTGGTTCTTCCTCAGCTTTACGTTGGTGGCGTAGTGGCGTAGTGGTGAACAAGCAGCGCGCGATCTGCGCTGTCATCCCTTTCATCGGTGGGGGCGGCCATCTTCCTGGGGCCGCGCGTGCGCAGATCGAGTGCTCTGCTGCACGGGGCTTCAGGAAAATGGCCGCGGGATGCCGCGCGTGCGCATTAGAGATCGCGGCGGCCATTTTCCCAAAGCCGAGATGCAAACTCGGCTTTGGGAAAATGGCCGCCGCGGTCTCTAATGCGCACGCGCGGCATCCCGCGGCCATTTTCCTGAAGCCCCGTGCAGCAGAGCACTCGATCTGCGCACGCGCGGCCCCAGGAAGATGGCCGCCCCCACCGACGAAAGGGATGACAGCGCAGATCACGCGCTGCTTGTTCACCACTACGCCACTACGCCACCAACGTAAAGCTGAGGAAGAACCAGCGATGTCACCACGCCCTCCCGACCTGACCAGCCTGATTGACAGGCGAAAACGGCGACTTTGGTAAGTTATTTCTCAGCATAGGTGGGGGATCGGGGTACACTACATACACTATAGGAACACACAGCGCAGGCCCTATTTAACAGTATTTATAGCTCAATCTCAAAAAACGGGGTGACAGGTTCCCTTTAAGACCAAAAATTTCAACAATGCGGATGGATCCCGTACGTTCCAAATAAGAAAACATCTTACATGCTCATCTAAAGGGGTGATTTACCACGCGGAATGCCCCTGTGGGAAAGTTTATGTGGGCCTTAATACCAGGGAATTCAAGATCAGAGTTAGGGAACACATATTAGATATAGAAAAAGCGGCCCTGATCAAATTATGTGTCTGGGTTAAAAACATTACCTAGACACTTTAAAAAGTACCACGGATGTAACCCTAGGAATCTTAAGTTCAAGGCCATTGACCAATTACACCTTGGCATTAGAGGTGGTGATTTGGGCAGAGCGTTGGCCTAATTGGAATGTCGGTGGATTCACCGCCTGTGGACTTTGAGTCCCCGGGGTTTGAATGAAAATATGGGCTTTTCGGCATTTTTGTAATAGGCATCTTTTTTAGGGGTGAGGGTTGCTGGTATATATTATTCTGTATTTGTATTTGTATTTTAACTTTTTATTCTTTCAGTTCAGTTTAGATTCCGGAATTTTCTATGACCGTGTATGGATATATATGGATGTCAGTGGATTCTGTCTACATCGTGTGAAGAAGTTCTCCACGTCTTTCTTTTGCTGCCATCAGCTCCTCTGTATTTATTATTATTATCTTAGGGGTTTATGTAGGGGTATGCTTTATTATCTTGGTAGCTGATGTATTCATATAGGTGGGTTGTGGGCTCTATATTTATTACAGGGTATTTTATGTATATATTTCTCTTGTTTCCATTGGGAATTGTTTTGTACCCCGTATGTAACATTCTCACTTGCAGAATATGTGCCATTATCACTATGCACTTTAATTAAGATGTATCTATTGCTATGCACTTTAATAATTCTCTGTAACATGAAATTTTGTATCAGATACATGTATGTCATTTATTATTGTTTTTTATTAATATGCACTTTATTATATGTATATTTACTTCGTATTATTGATTCACAGCAATATATGTGCACTAGGAGTTTTTATATATGCGCTGCCTTCTTTTCTAGTATGTGGGTTATGTATGATTGTCCCCCTTCTTTATTTGTATAGCATGCTATGTAGCAATATTATCCCCCTTTTTGTAGTATAGCACACTTAGGAATAAATCTCCCTTGTTTTCCATACGCGGTTCTTGGCTTCAGCCGGAGTGTAGTCACCGCTGATGGTGCGCATGCGCGCCGTCCCGATCCTCCGTCGCTTCCTGTGACGCTCATACACTGACACGCAGCCTGTGGGCTAGCGTGTCATTGAGCGTCGGCAGGAAGTGATGTTTCTAAGGAGGAGGGCAGATGCACGATGCGCCGACGTCACTGGCGGCATGACTCGCACTGCTGGCCGGCAATTGGATATCTCCGGTATATTAGCTCGGCTCTCCTTCCCCCCGGCACGCCCCTGGAAGAAGCTGGCGGCAAAATGCGCGTCGGGGTGAAGGGACGCCCAGGAGAAGCAGTGCGGCAGGTAATATACACCTGTTGGTTATTTCCTTTTTGTCCCCCTTTTTTTTCTATTGAGGCGGTTCAGTCCTTTATATTGGCACATTGCGGCAATTATATATATATCGGGGAGGTCCAATATTGGTTGCGAGACCCTATGTTTAGGGTCTTGGGTGATTTCTATTATATGCCGCTTAGCTTCTCGGACATATGGGTACTAGCATTAGCACTTTTTTGGCTTAAGTACTTTTAGTCATCCTCTAGCATGTGTTTTATGCAGATGGTTGTTGCATATATGTATCCATAGTTACTGTATTTTGTGGCGTCCCTTAGTACGGTATTTTGTATGAGTTTGGATTTATTCACTGTTTTTATATTTATTTATCAATAAAAATGATTTTACATATTAATTGTGGGATCTCTTCTTGGTTCCATTGAGATTGATATGGGACTTTGTGTCTTAGTATTGTGGAAGTGCCCTTTGCTATTGTTTGGACATTTAGTGATTTTTGTATGTGTGTATGTCTGCATGGTATATGTGTATGTATATGCCTGTATGTGTATGTCTGCATGGTATATGTGTGTGTATATATGCTTGTATGTGTATGCCTGTATGTGTATATATGCTTGTATATGTATGCCTGTATGTATGCATGGTATATATGTGTATGTATGCATAGTATATGTGTGTATATATTCCTGTATGTGTATATATGCATGGTATGTGCATATGAGCTTGTATGTGTATATATGCTTGCATGTGTATGCCTGTATGTGGAGAGTGAGAGGAGACAGCATGGGGGAGAAAAGAGTGAGGGGACAAAGAACAGAGACTAGGTAGTGTGGGGGGATGTATATAGATGGGGCAGTATGGGGGGACAGTTTGAGGGCATAGCAAGAAGGGAATGGTATGCTGTAGTGTGATGAGTGGGCACATTCTAGAGATGGGCAGTATAGGGGGGACACCATGAGAGAGGACAGTGTGAAGATGAGGCCCAGTATAGAAAAGAGAGCTCAACGAGGAGGGCATGGGCCATAAGAATTATAGAGTGTGTGGGTCATATTAAGTGCAGGGAGCATTGTGAGAGTTAGTAGCCTCCGCGTAGGGAAGATATTTTTATTCAGGAACATTGCAATGACTCTACTATTTTTAGGGGCGTCATGTGGGGATGTGCTGCAGAAGACTGGATAAGACGGAGGTCGGCGGAGAACAGCTGTGCATGAGAAGAGTCATCATGGAGTCTGGACAAGATGGAGATGAAAAGAAAGGGAAAGACTCCAAGCAGAGAAGAGGTCATAGGTAAGATACCTGGATGTGAATGTTTATTTGTGATACAGCCTGCGTCTCATCAGTGCTGGGGTTCCTGTGTGTTCCACAGTCTGATGACTGATGACAACAACTTCCAGTATCTCCATTGTTAAGGATTTACTGGGAGTTGTAGGTTCATGTGATACAAAGGTATATGGGGTTGAGTTGACACTACAATTGATGTACCATGTACTGATGGTGGTTCAGGTGACGTATTCATGTACTGGAGCGTTTGTGCCTGTCTGCGTGTTTGTGCCTGTCTGCGTATTTGGAATTATATGTATTTTTGTAAGACGTGTATTCTGGAATGTAAAAACATTTGTATGTTTGGGCATATTTACTAAATCTATAAGGGCTCTTTCACGTGTGAAACATTCTAACCTTGACATAACTGTCACCTTAGGGATGTGCTTGTATGGAGCGGATTCAGGAGCTGAGCCTGCTCCATACCAGGCAGATGTCGGATGTGATACACAGCCGGGGATTACCTGTAACAGTAGTGATCAGAGCTCGCCTTGATTGCTGCTGTTTTAGGTATTTAAATGCCCTTGTCAATCACTGACAGCGGCATTTAGATGGCACGATGGCCGGTGTCTGCACTCACCTGCACCCATCAGCCTCCTGTGACGCAGTTGCAGGTTGCTGATGGGTGTCACGTGCTGCTGCCATCTTAGTCGTCAGTGATGCCCAGCCTGAGGTTGGGCTTCCTGGATGATGCCACAATCACAGTGCCGGGACAATTACAGCACACTCACCTTGTAGTTAGCCGTGACTGTAATTTCTTCCTCCTTGCACTGACCCCATCATAGGAAGTGACTGGTGGAAGTGAGAATAAAGCTTAAATTTCTCCCTGCAGCCAACGCTTTCCCATTATGCCTGCTAACCAGGCTTTAAACCCCATTTACCTGCAGATTAACCCTAGATCTGCAGATAAATGTTTCTGAAGATGACAAGTTACCCTTAAAGGGACAGTGCAGAATGACGGCAGAAGTCCTGCCACTCGGTGCTTCACGGCGGGGCCAATCATGAAAATTCACCTTCCCACCTGTTTGTATTCCATCATTCTCCACCCTCTCTAATGTGATTGACAGTTCTGACTTCATAGTCAGAGAAGGATGGAAATGGATGTACATAAATGATTGGCCGCCATGATGATCTGAGCGGCTGTGCTTGGTATCAATAGTCATTCTGTGCTAACAGAGAGCCTTTAAAGAGGGTTGGATACACCTGAAGGGTTTCACTGTAACTCAAAACATTGTATATAATGCACCCGGAATTATATATGAGTATATATCTGTATAATGTCGGCATGATCCTCCTCCAGAGCGGGTCCACTGTGGGATACAAGAAGCAGGCATCCCGCGGTGGACTCGCTAGTGTGAAATTGCTATAAAGGTAGCATCCAGGGATTCTGTTACAGGGAATTTGTCGATGATTTCATGGTGTCCTAACTAAGGGAAACAAACTAGGGACAGATCCCCATACCAGAATGTCGGGTCACTCAGTTGTACTACAATCTTGTATTGGGAGCTCCAGCATGTAACGATGAGTCCTGAATATTCATGAGTTCCTGACTTTCTCTGCCCTCCGCTGCTAATTTGGTTTAAAAAGCAAAAACAAAAAAAAGCAAACCTGTAAATCAGGGGCCGGGTGTAGAGAAAGTCGGGAGCTCAGGAGCATCCGGACTCATCATTCACTGCTGCCAGAAACTTATTTTCCTAATGAGGTATATTGCCAATATGATTAATATCCCTGTCCGTATATTATATAAAAAAAAGTTTATGGAAGCTGTAGAGTGGGCCCCTAGAGTTAATTCCCCTGGTGGGCCCTAGGCACCCCAGTCCGACCATGCTCACGGTGCTGTCAGACAGGGAATAGCAGTTCACACAGAGACACTGAGCACACTAGATGTAGCAGAGCTGGACCCGTCATTATCAAATGGATTTAAAGCATCTCTGCAGAAAGGTGAGGAATACTGTTTTTTGCTTATTTTACCTCTTTTACAGATGATGAGGGCATCGGGGGAGTAGGCGAAATCGTAAGTATGGTTTAATTAAGAATATTAAAGGATTCTGCGTCTTCTCTTCTCTTTGTAGGTATATTTTTGAGTAAAATGTTAATTATTCATTTATTCATTTATTCTATAAACTACTGACAACATGTCTCCGAAGTTCCAAGCAATAAATTTTGTATTTATTTTCTGTCTAAATGGGTCTCAATACAAATGCACAAGCAGGGTGCAGTGGACCCAAATAAAATAGCAAATGCACAGGTGCAATACCTAATGAAACAGCCAGCCTTCAATAAGGGATTGGCCGTGTGGTACACCAATGCACTTAGATATATACTCTGTATGTGGCGTGTTCACACAAGGAATGCAAAGCATCTGGCTCCAGCCTATTAAAAACGCCCTATGGCGGGCTGCCCAGTGCTACAATGCATCCTGTGTGAACAGAGGCCACAGTGTACAGAACAATTTGGGCCCAACCACACCCTGCACCTTCCTCTTGGTGAAGAAAATGTTAAAACTCTTACGCATTTTAAGTTGAACAACTGCTCTTAATCATAGCATAATTATAATTTTATACTATGATTAAGGGCGGTTGTTCAGCTTGAAACACAAAAGAGTTTTAAAATTTTCATCACCAACTTTTTTCTTCTTCAAATTTTAATGGATTACTAATAAAATTGAATCATTTTTTATCAACGGACGGTTGTGCTGGACTTACCTTCTCCTTACCTGTTTGTGCTGACTCTGCCAATGGGATACGGCACCCTCAGATTGATGCACACAGCTTAATCAGCAAATAATTGTCAGCGCTGGTGAGTAGGGTTGAGCGACCTTGACCTTTTTAGAGTCGAGCCGTGTTTCGCGAAACCCGACTATCTTAAAAGTCGAGTCAAGTGGAATCGGCCGATTATTGCGAAAAGTCGGGTATCGACCGAAACACGAAACCCAATGCAAGTCAATGGGGGAGCATAGTCGGCAGTGAGTGGAGGCCAGGAAAACACCTACACTGCCCATTTTAATGGCAAAAACATCCATTCTTGTTACAGAAGCTTGTCAATCGTAATTTAGCTTATAATAATTGGAAGGCGTTTGAAATTGGGGGTCATTTGGCTAAAGTTGTGGGGGGTAGGGCTGGTTCAAGTAATTAGTGGGCCCAGTAAATCTGGACCACGTCACGGCAGTGGAGCAGGGAGAGGTAAGTATTTCAACTTTGCAAGTGCTGTGATCCTGAGCAAGCAGGGGGGGCCCACTCATTGGCATTGGCACTGGCACAGGGCCCCTCAAAGTACAGCGGTGTGTTTGCACGGCGGGGGCGCCTCCCACCGGCAGCAACACTTTTGCGTACTATGAGAGGCCCTGTGCCAGTGACGTCGCCAACTAGTATTCCTCCCCTACCTGATGAAGGAACCTGCACTTTCATCTGCACCTTCCTCTTTGTCCCCGTGTAAGGTGGTATGGTATGCGGGAAGGGGAACCTGACTTTCAGCAGGGTCACATTCTGGCTGTGTAGCATGCACGGGGAATGTAGCGTTCTGGGTCAATGTACCAGCAGACTCATCTTTCACTGGCTGGGCAATGGGCAGGATGAGGAGGAAACACAGATATAGGCCCAAATAATAAAGTGGGCTAAATGCTGTTCAAAATTGGTAACAGGACTAACCAGGGGGCATTGCTTTGTTCAGTGGAGTACAACTGTAATGAGAGGCTGACACAGTGAGTAGGGCCAACTCAGTAAGTAGGCTAAATGCAGTTCAAAATTGGTAACAGAAGTAAACAGGCGGCACTGGTTTGTTCAGTGTAGGAGAACATCAAGGAGCGTTAGTACGGCCAACAAAACAAGTAGGCCAAACGCAGTGTTATATTAAAAACAATTTAACGAGAGCCTGAAGATAGAAGCTAGGGAAAGGCAACCTGGAGAACACCTTGGAGCGGAAGACACCGTTTGTAGAACCCAGACCTAACTTGTAGGCCTAATGCAGTGTTATTTCAACAACTACTTAACGAGAGCTTCAAAGATAGAAGCTAGGGAGAGGCAACCTGGAGAACACCTTGGAGCGGCAGACACCGTCCCTACAACCCAGACCCAACTTGTAGGCCAAATGCAGTGTTGTTTCAACAACTACTTAACAAGAGCTTGAAGATAGAAGCTAGGGAGAGGCACCCTGGAGAACACCTTGGAGCGGCAGACACTGTATATAGAACCCAGACCCAACTTGTAGGCCTAATGCAGTGTTGTTTCAACAACTACTTAACGAGAGCTTCAAGATAGAAGCTAGGGAGAGGCAACCTGGAGAACACCTTGGAGCGGCAGACACCGTCTCTACAACCCAGACCCAACTTGTAGGCCTAATGCAGTGTTGTTTCAACAACTACTTAACTTAATGGAATTTCAGGACAGGAAACCTGGGGAACAGCACGGAGCGGCATACACCGTTAGTAGGCCCCAACCAAACTAGTAGCCCCACTGCAGTTGTTCGATTAAAAAACTATTTAACAAGAGCCTGAAAATTGAAGCTCAGGAAAGGCAACCAGGAGAACACCTTGGAGCGGCAGACACTGTTAGTAGGCTCCAATCAAACTAGTAGCCCCACTGCAGTTGTTCGATTAAAAAACTATTTAACAAGAGCCTGAAGATTGAAGCTGAGGAAAGGCAACCAGGAGAACACCTTGGAGCGGCAGACACTGTTAGTAGGCCCCAACCAAACTAGTAGCCCCACTGCAGTTGTTCGATTAAAAAACTATTTAACAAGAGCCTGAAGATTGAAGCTGAGGAAAGGCAACCAGGAGAACACCTTGGAGCGGCAGACATTGTTAGTAGGCCCCAACCAAACTAGTAGCCCCACTGCAGTTGTTTGATTAAAAAACTATTTAACAAGAGCCTGAAGATTGTAGCTCAGGAAAGGCAACCAGGAGAACACCTTGGAGCGGCAGACATTGTTAGTAGGCCCCAACCAAACTAGTAGCCCCACTGCAGTTGTTCGATTAAAAAACTATTTAACAAGAGCCTGAAGATTGAAGCTCAGGAAAGGCAACCAGGAGAACACCTTGGAGCAGCAGACACCGTCTCTACAACGCAGACCCAACTTTTAGGCCTAATGCAGTGTTGTTTCAACAACTACTTAACAAGAGCTTCAAGATAGAAGCGAGTGAGAGGCAACAGAGAGAACACCTTGGAACGGAAGACTCAGTTTGTAGACCACAACGAAACTTGTGGCCCCAATGCAGTTTTATAATTCTGACAAGCTGAAAATCAGCCTTTTTTTTTTTTTTTTAGAGGAGGACAGCTGTATTAAGTGGGGCAGACAGACACTGCTAGTAGGCCTTATACCACAAAGTAGGCTCACTGCAGGATAAAAAAAAGTTACATGGGTACACGGTCGGCATTGGTGTACTCAGCGGAGGACAAATGGAAGGAGGGACCGCAGACAGACTAAGTAGGCCTAAAATTTTAAAAAATAGGCTCAAAGCAGTTTGAATTATCTTGCAGGGGTACACAGGCAACATTGGTGTGGTCAGCGGAGGACAATTGGAAGGAGGGACCGCAGACAGACTTAGAAGGCCTAAAATTAAAAAAATTAGGCTCAATGCAGTTTGAATAATCTTGCAGGGGTACACAGGCAGCATTGGTGTGGTCAGCGGAGGACGATTGGAAGGAGTGTCTGACACAGTTAGTACTCCCAAAAAATAAATAGATGTTAATGTCTCGCAAAACAACAAAACAAAAAAAAAAGGGTGGCATACTTAGGTATAGGGGTGGGCTCCTCTGCTGAGTTTCAGACATAGTAATTTGGCGCTAAGTATTTACTAGTGTCAAAATAGGACACTGACCCTGACTATTTTAACTAGCATCATACATGTCAACAAATTGGTATTGTCAGTGCCTGGCATTGAAGGATGTCAGCGCATAGACTAAACATTGGTGGAGCTGTGAGAGATAATTTTGCAAGTGGTAGAACAGTGTTTGAGCTGGGGGGGAAACTCTCTTGTGGCCGGCGGTACAGGCCCAGGGCCCCTCATGTTACAACGGTGTGTCTGACGTTGGTTACGTGCCACCACCGCCAGAGACACTTTTTTGTACTATGAGGGACCCAGTGGCAGTGCCGTCGACCAAAAACGGGCACACCCACCTCTTCAGACAAACGGCACTCTCACGGGTGCTTGCGCCAAGTGGCGAGACCACGGCCCCGTGGGGGGAGTTAGCCCATTTAGGGAGGTGTAAACATGTCGCATGCTGGACTAACAGCTGCTGCAAATTAAGAGATTGGAACAGTCAGTAAGACCAGTCCACAAGCGAGACCTTTTTATAGGAAAGCTAGGTGTCAGCCGGGAAAGGTGGGGCAAAATAATTCGAAATCCATGAGTGGTTCATTTTAATGAAGGTTAGATCATCAACATTTTGGGTAGCCAGACGAGTCCTTTTTTCGGTCAATATTGAACCAGCAGCACTGAATACTCTTTCTGATAGCACACTAGCTGCTGGGCAAGCAAGCTCCTGCAATGCATATTCTGCCAATTCAGGCCAGGTGTCTATTTTGGATGCCCAGTAATCAAATGGGAATGCCGGTTGAGGGAGAACATCGATAAGGGATGAAAAATGGTTAGTAACCATACTGGACAAATGTTGTCTCCTGTCACTTTGAATTGATGCTGCAGTACCTGTCCTTTCTGCAGTAATTGCGAAATCACTCCACAACCTGGTCAGAAAACCCCTCTGTCCAACGCCACTTCTGATTTGTGCAACTCTAACACCTCTGCCCTGTTGCCCCCTGCAGCTCGTGTGAGAACCATCACCGGCACTGTGTGCTGGGAATGCCTGAATCAAACGGTCTACAAGAGTTGCTTGTTTGGTTGCTAATATTTGTTCTAGGTTCTCATGTGGCATGATATTTTGCAATTTGCCTTTATAGCGAGGAACAAGGAGGCAGGCCAACCAGTAATCGTTATCAGTCATCATTTTAATAATGCGTGGGTCCCTTTTGAGGATACGTAAGGCATAATCCGCCATGTGGGCCAAAGTTCCAGTTGTCAAATCTGCGGTTGCGCTGGGTTGAGGGGCAGTTTCAAGCAAATCTACGTCACTTGTCTCCCTCAAAAAACCTGAACCGGGCCTTGCAACGACACCAGTTTCTATTGGTCCCGGAGAAGTTTCCTCATTCAAAAAATACTCTTCCCCATCATCCTCCTTGTCCTCCTCCTCTTCGCCCGCTACCTCGTCCTGTAGATTGCCCTGACCAGACAATGGCTGACTGTCATCAAGGCTATCCTCTTCCTCGGCTGCAGACGCCTGCTCCTTTATGTGCATCAAACTTTGCATCAGCAGACGCATTAGGGGGATGCTCATGCTTATTATGGCGTTGTCTGCACTAACCAGCCGTGTGCATTCCTCAAAACACTGAAGGACTTGACACAGGTCTTGTACCTTCGACCACTGCACACCTGACAACTCCATGTCTGCCATCCAACTGCCTGCCCGTGTATGTGTATCCTCCCACAAATACATAACAGCACGCCTCTGTTCGCACAGTCTCTGAAGCATGTGCAGTGTAGAGTTCCACCTTGTTGCAACGTCAATGATTAGGCGATGCTGGGGAAGGTTCAAAGACCGCTGATGGTTCTGCATACGGCTGGAGTGTACGGGCGAAAGGCGGATATGCGTGCAAAGTCTGCGCACTTTGAGGAGCAGGTCGGGTAACCCCAGATAACTTTTCAGGAAGCACTGCACCACCAGGTTTAAGGTGTGAGCCAGGCAAGGAATGTCTTTCAGTTGGGAAACGGCTATGGCAGCCATAAAATTCCTTCCATTATCACTCACTACCTTACCTGCCTCAAGATGTACAGTGCCCAGCCATGACTGAGTTTCTTTCTGCAAGAACTCGGACAGAACTTCCGCGGTGTGTCTGTTGTCGCCCAAACACTTCATTGCCAATACAGCCTGCTGACGCTTGCCACTAGCTGTCCCATAATGGGAGACCTCGTGTGCAACAGTGGCAGCTGCGGATGGAGTGGTTGTGCGACTGCGGTCTGTGGACGAGCTCTCGCTTCTGCAGGAGGACGAGGAGGAGGAGGAGGGGGTGAACGCCTACAGCCAACTGTTTCCTAGACCGTGGGCTAGGCAGAACTGTCCCAATATTGCTGTCCCCTGTGGACCCTGCATCCACCACATTAACCCAGTGTGCCGTGATGGACACGTAACGTCCCTGGCCATGCCTACTGGTCCATGCATCTGTTGTCAGGTGCACCTTTGTACTCACAGATTGCCTGAGTGCATGGACGATGCGGTCTTTTACATGCTGGTGGAGGGCTGGGATGGCTTTTCTCAAAAAGAAGTGTCGACTGGGTAGCTTGTAGCGTGGTTCTGCGTAGTCCATCAGGGCTTTGAAAGCTTCGCTTTCAACTAACCGGTAGGGCATCATCTCTAATGAGATTAGTCTAGCAATGTGGGCATTCAAACCCTGTGTATGTGGATGCGAGGATGAGTACTTCCTTTTCCTAACGAGAGTCTCATGTAGGGTGAGCTGGACTGGAGAGCTGCAGATGGTGGAACTAGCGGGGGTGCCGGTGGACATGGCAGACTGAGAGAGGGTTGGAGATGGTATTCTTGCTGGTGCCCTACATGCAGTGTTTCCTACTACGAAATTGGTGATTCCCTGACTGCTTTGGCCTGGCGAAGAAACCTGCACATTTACTGCAGGTGGTGCGGGAAATGGTGGGCTTACAGTGAGGGAAGGGATGTAGCGTTGCTGACTAGCTACATTGGCCGAGGGTGCTACAACGTTAAGGGACATTTGGTAGTTAGTCCAGGCTTGCAAATGCATGGTGGTTAAATGTCTACACATGCAACTTGTATTTAGACTTTTAAGATTCTGACCTCTGCTTAAGGTACATCACATTTTTTGGGGGAAATTAATACTAAACAGTAAATCCCAAAACAGGAGGTACTTTTTGGATAAAATGTCATTTATTGAACAAAGAAAAATATAAAAAATGAAAAACATACACTAAAAAATTAATAATGACACACAAAAACGAGGAGAGACCACACCATACACTGCGGTAATGTGTATTTACTTTATCTTATGGAGTGCTATTTTCCGCACTTACCACCTTGGTCATCAGAGCTCTGTTGTATATTGTACCACATGTTGTTATAGCCAAAGCATAGGATAGTCTAAGTGTTAGACAGGAATATACTATATACTATTTGGCTTACACTGGTCACGGCACTCTTTCTATTGTATCTAATTGAGCTCCTATGTGCGGTAATTAGCCTTGCTTTATTCTTGCCACACCGCAGTGTTGCTAGATTTGGTGGCTTTCCTATGGTTTTGTCCCTCTTTTTATTAGATCCTGCACTTTTTTGTTATTGTGTGTCATTATTAATTTTTCAGTGTATGTTTTTTTCATTTTTTATATTTTTCTTTGTTCAATAAATGACATTTTATCCAAAAAGTACCTCCTGTTTTGGGATTTACTGTTTAGTATTAATTTCCCCCAAAAAATGTGATGTATGTTTCCGTATTTAGTGGTACTTGTATCCCCAGTTTAGGGGCATTCTATTAAGGGCAACCTATGTGAATTCTCTGCTTAAGGTAGTTGAACATTTTTGACAGATGACTTTGCGCTGATCATTTGGATGTTGTTTAAAAAAATGCCAGACTGCACTCTTTCTACTATCGGATACCTTTTCAGGCATTGCAGACTGAGATTCTTTAACCGGATGTCCATGCTGTCCTACAACTGGTTTTGGCTTTGCCACGCGTTTTTTGCCTAGATATGGGCCTGGCAGATGGAACCTGTTGCGATGTTGATGCCTGCTGCGGCTCCTCCTCCTCCGCTTCAGAGCTACTGCCGCCTGCACCCTGTTCCCCCAATGGCTGCCAATCGGGGTCAACAACTGGGTCATCTATGACCTCCTCTTCTATCTCGTGTGCAAATTCGTCTGTGTCACCGTGTAAGTCGGTGGTATAGCGTTTGTGACGGGGCACCATAGTCTCATCAGGGTCTGATTCTGGATCAGTACACTGCGAGGGCAATGTTCTGGTCTGAGTCAAAGGAACAGCATAGTAATCTGGCTGTGGCTGTGCATCTGTGAACTCCATGTCCGATTCAACTTGTAATGGGCATGGCCTGTTAACTGTTTCACTTTCTAACCCAGGAACGGTATGTGTAAAGAGCTCCATGGAGTAACCCATTGTGTCGCCTGAGAGCATCCTTCTCTGTTGTTCTTGGTGAAGAAGACAAGGAAGCGACTTGTCCCTGACCGTGAACATCCACTAACGACGCACTGCTTTTTACATTTAGCAGTTTCAGAAGAGGAGGCGAAAGAGCTAGAGGCTGAGTCAGCAAGGAAAACCAAAACTTGTTCTTGCTGCTCCGGCTTTAAAATTGGTTTTCCTACTCCGTTCGAGGCCTTGTGTAACCAGACAACGAACCTGGCTCAACAACTCGAGACTTAGGTGCTATATTGCTTTTCCCACGACCACCTGATGCTCCACCACCACTACCATCATTACCAGCTGGCAATGACCGCCCACGGCCACGACCTCTTCCACCAGACTTCCTCATTGTTTGAAAAACGTAACCAAACTAACGGTATTTGTTACTGTAAAACCAGTTACAAGGTAAACTCAAACTTCTGTTGGATTTATATATCCCTTTATAGGTGGGTGAGACTGCAGGTAAAATCAGGCCCAATGTATAACAGCACACAGCTTCAGTGGCAGACAGATATGCCACTAACAGGACTGACGCTGATGCAGACACTACCAATAAAAATCTCCCCCTTTTTATTTTTTCTGGGAGAATATTGAAGAAATGTGGCCCACTCTTATACAGTATATGTTCTGTGGCACAAAATTAGAGACAGGTGCCACACACAGCACTGGCAATGAGACAGAATTGCCAATCTTAACCCCTTCATGACCCAGCCTATTTTGACCTTAAAGACCTTGCCGTTTTTTGCAATTCTGACCAGTGTCCCTTTATGAGGTAATAACTCAGGAACGCTTCAACGGATCCTAGCGGTTCTGAGACTGTTTTTTCGTGACATATTGGGCTTCTTGTTAGTGGTAAATTTAGGTCAATAAATTCTGCGTTTATTTGTGATAAAAATGGAAATTTGGCGAAAATTTTGAAAATTTCGCAATTTTCACATTTTGAATTTTTATTCTGTTAAACCAGAGAGATATGTGACACAAAATAGTTAATAAATAACATTTCCCACATGTTTACTTTACATCAGCACAATTTTGGAAACAAAATTTTTTTTTGTTAGGAAGTTATAAGGGTTAAAATTTGACCAGCGATTTGTCATTTTTACAACGAAATTTACAAAACCATTTTTTTTAGGGACCACCTCACATTTGAAGTCAGTTTGAGGGGTCTATATGGCTGAAAATACCCAAAAGTGACACCATTCTAAAAACTGCACCCCTCAAGGTACTCAAAACCACATTCAAGAAGTTTATTAACCCTTCAGGTGCTTCACAGCAGCAGAAGCAACATGGAAGGAAAAAATGAACATTTAACTTTTTAGTCACAAAAATTATCTTTTAGCAACAATTTTTTTATTTTCCCAATGGTAAAAGGAGAAACTGAACCACGAAAGTTGTTGTCCAATTTGTCCTGAGTACGCTGATACCTCATATGTGGGGGTAAACCACTGTTTGGGCGCACGGCAGGGCTTGGAAGGGAAGGAGCGCCATTTGACTTTTTGAATCAAAAATTGGCTCCACTCTTTAGCGGACACCATGTCACGTTTGGAGAGCCCCCGTGTGCCTAAAAATTGGAGCTCCCCCACAAGTGACCCCATTTTGGAAACTAGACGCCCCAAGGAACTTATCTAGATGCATAGTGAGCACTTTGAACCCCCAGGTGCTTCACAAATTGATCCGTAAAAATGGAAAAGTACTTTTTTTCACAAAAAAATTCTTTTAGCCTCAATTTTTTCATTTTCACATGGGCAACAGGATAAAATGGATCCTAAAATGTGTTGGGCAATTTCTCCTGAGTACGCTGATACCTCATATGTGGGGGTAAACCACTGTTTGGGCACATGGTAAGGCTCGGAAGGGAAGGAGCGCCATTTGACTTTTTGAATGAAAAATTATTTCCATCGTTAGCGGACACCATGTCGCGTTTGGAGAGCTCCTGTGTGCCTAAACATTGGCGCTCCGCCACAAGTGACCCCATTTTGGAAACTAGACCCCGCAAGGAACTTATTTAGATGCCTAGTGAGCACTTTAAACCCTCAGGTGCTTCACAAATTGATCTGTAAAAATGAAAAAGTACTTTTTTTCACAAAAAAATTATTTTCGCCTCAATTTTTTCATTTTCACATGGGCAGTAGGATAAAATGGATCATAAAATTTGTTGGGCAATTTCTCCCGAGTACGCCGATACCTCATATGTGGGGGTAAACCACTGTTTGGGCACACGGCAGGGCTCGGAAGGGAAGGCGCGCCATTTGACTTTTAGAATGGAAAATTAGCTCCAATTGTTAGCGGACACCATGTCGCGTTTGGAGAGCCCCTGTGTAACTATGCATTGGAGCTCCCCCACAAGTTACCCCATTTTGGAAACTAGACCCCCCAAGGAACTTATCTAGATGCATATTGAGCACTTTAAACCCCCAGGTGCTTCACAGAAGTTTATAACGCAGAGCCATGAAAATAAAAAATAATTTTTCTTTCCTCAAAAATGATTTTTTAGCCTGGAATTTCCTATTTTGCCAAGGATAATAGGAGAAATTGGACCCCAAATATTGTTGTCCAGTTTGTCCTGAGTACGCTGATACCCCATATGTGGGGGTAAACCACTGTTTGGGCGCACGGCAGGGTTCGGAAGGGAAAGCACGCCATTTGGCTTTTTAATTGGAAAATTTGCTTCAATCATTAGCGGACACCATGTCACGTTTGGAGAACCCCTGTGTGCCTAAACATTGGAGATCCCCCAGAAATGACCCCATTTTGGAAACTAGACCCCCAAAGGAACTAATCTAGATGTGTGGTGAGGACTTTGAACCCCCAAGTGCTTCACAGAAGTTTATAACGCAGAGCAATGAAAATAAAAAAAAAAAATTATTTTCTCAAAAATGATCTTTTAGCCTGCAATTTTTTATTTTCCAAAGGGTAACAGGAGAAATTTGACCCCAAAAGTTGTTGTCCAGTTTCTCCTGAGTACGCTGATACCCCATATGTGGGGGTAAACCACTGTTTGGGCACATGCCGGGGCTCGGAAGTGAAGTAGTGACGTTTTGAAATGCAGACTTTGATGGAATGCTCTGTGGGCGTCACGTTGCGTTTGCAGAGCCCCTGATGTGGCTTAACAGTAGAAACCCCCCACAAATGACCCCATTTTGGAAACTAGACCCCGAAAGGAACTTATCTAGATGTGTGGTGAGCACTTTGAACCCCCAAGTGCTTCATAGAAGTTTATAATGCAGAGCCATGAAAATAATAAATACGTTTTCTTTCCTCAAAAATAATAATTTAGCCCAGAATTTTTTATTTTCCCAAGGGTTACAGGAGAAATTGGATCCCAAAAGTTGTTGTCCAGTTTCTCCTGAGTACGCTGATACCCCATATGTGGGGGTAAACCACTGTTTGGGCACATGCTGAGGCTCGGAAGTGAAGTAGTGACGTTTTGAAATGCAGAGTTTGATTGAATGCTCTGTGGGCGTCACGTTGCGTTTGCAGAGCCCCTGATGTGGCTTAACAGTAGAAACCCCCCACAAGTGACCCCATTTTTGAAACTAGACCCCGAAAGGAACTTATCTAGATGTGTGGTGAGCACTTTGAACCCCCAAGTGCTTCACAGAAGTTTATAATGCAGAGCCGTGAAAATAATAAATACGTTTTCTTTCCTCAAAAATAATTATTTAGCCCAGAATTTTTTAATTTTCCCAAGGGTAACAGGAGAAATTTGACCCCAATATTTGTTGTCCAGTTTCTCCTGAGTACAGTGATACCCCATATGTGGGGGTAAACTACTGTTTGGGCACATGCCGGGGCTCGGAATTGTAGTAGTGACGTTTTGAAATGCAGACTTTGATGGAATGCTCTGCGGGGGTCACGTTGCGTTTGCAGAGCCCCTGATGTGCCTAAACAGTAGAAACCCCCCACAAGTGACCCCATTTTGGAAACTAGACCCCGAAAGGAACTTATCTAGATGTGTGGTGAGCACTTTGAACCCCCAAGTGCTTCATAGAAGTTTATAATGCAGAGCCGTGAAAATAATAAATACGTTTTCTTTCCTCAAAAATAATTATTTAGCCCAGAATTTTTTATTTTCCCAAGGGTTACAGGAGAAATTGGACCCCAAAAGTTGTTGTCCAGTTTCTCTTGAGTACGCTGATACCCCATGTGTGGGGGTAAACCACTGTTTGGGCACACGTAGGGGCTCAGAAGGGAAGTAGTGACTTTTGAAATGCAGACTTTGATGGAATGGTCTGCGGGTGTCACATTGCGTTTGCAGAGCCCCTGGTGTGCCTAAACAGTAGAAACCCCCCACAAGTGACCCCATTTTAGAAACTAGACCCCCCAAGGAACTTATCTAGATATGTGGTGAGCACTTTGAACCCCCAAGTGCTTCACAGACGTTTACAACGCAGAGCCGTGAAAATAAAAAATAATTTTTCTTTCCTCAAAAATGATGTTTTAGCAAGCATTTCTTTATTTTCACAAGGGTAACAGGAGAAACTGGACCCCAGTAATTGTTGCGCAGTTTATCCTGAGTATGCTGGTACCCCATATGTGGGGGTAAACCACTGTTTGGGCACACGTCGGGGCTCGGAATTGAGGGAGCACCATTTGACTTTTTGAATACGAGATTGGCTGGAATCAATGGTGGCACCATGTTGCGTTTGGAGACCCCCTGATGTGCCTAAACAGTGGAAACCCCTCAATTCTAACTCCAACACTAACCCCCCCACACCCCTAACCCTAATCCCAACTGTAGCCATAACCCTAATCACAACCCTAACCCCAACACACTCCTAACCACAACCCAAACCCCAACACACCCCTAACCCCAACCCTAATTTCAACCCTAACCCTAAGGCTATGTGCCCACGTTGCGGATTCGTGTGAGATTTTTCAGCATCATTTTTGAAAAATCCGCGGGTAAAAGGCACTGCGTTTTACCTGCGGATTTTCCACGGATTTCCAGTGTTTTTTGTGCGGATTTCACCTGCGGATTCCTATTGAGGAACAGGTGTAAAACGCTGCGGAATCCGCACAAAGAATTGACATGCTGCGGAAAATACAACGCAGCGTTTCCGCGCGGTATTTTCCGCACCATGGGCACAGCGGATTTGGTTTTCCTTATGTTTACTTGGTACTGTAAACCTGATGGAACACTGCTGCGAATCTGCAGCGGCCAATCCGCACCGTGTGCACATGGCCTAATTCTAAAGGTATGTGCACACGCTGCGGAAAACGCTGCGGATCCGTAGCAGTTTCCCATGAGTTTACAGTTCAATGTAAACCTACGGGAAACAAAAATCGCTGTACACATGCTGCGGAAAAACTGCACGGAAACGCAGCGGTTTACATTCCGCAGCATGTCACTTCTTTGTGCGGATTCCGCAGCGGTTTTACAACTGCTCCAATAGAAAATCGCAATTGTAAAACCGCCGTGATATGCGCAGAAAAAAACGCGGTAAATCAGCCATAAATCTGCAGCGGTTTAGCACTGCGGATTTATCAAATCCGCAGCGGAAAAATCCGCAGAGGACCAGAATACGTGTGCACATACCGAAACCCTAACCCTAGCCCTAACCCTAGTCCTAACCCTAACCCTAACCCTACCCCTAACCCTAACCCTACCCCTAACCCTACCCCTACCCCTACCCCTAACCCTACCCCTACCCCTACCCCTAACCCTATTCTAAAATTAGTGGGAAAAAATAAATTTCTTTATTTTTTTATTGTCCCTACGTATGGGGGTGACAAAGGGGGGGGGTCATTTACTATTTTTTTTATTTTGATCACTGAGATAGATTATATCTCAGTGATCAAAATGTACTTTGGAACGAATCTGCCGGCCGGCAGATTCGGTGGGCGCACTGCGCATGCGCCCGCCATTTTGGAAGATGGCGGCACCCAGGGAGAAGACGGACGGAGCCCCGCAGGATCGGTAAGTATGATGGGGTGGGGGAAGCACGGGGGGGGGGATCGGAGCATGGGGGGGGAATCGGAGCGCGGCAGGCGTGGAACGGAGCACAGGGGCGTGGAACGGAGCACGGGGGGCTGGAACGGAGCACGGGGGGGTGGAACGGAGCACAGGGGGTGGATCGGAGTGCAGGGGGGTGATTGGAGCACGGGGGGTGATTGGAGCACGGGGGGAGCGGACAAGAGCACGGGGGGGAGCGGAGCACTGGACGGAGGGGAGCCGGAGCAGTGTACCAGCCAGATCGGGGGGCTGGGGGGGCGATCGGTGGGGTGGGGTGGGGGCACATAAGTATTTCCAGCCATGGCCGATGATATTTCAGCATCGGCCATGGCTGGATTGTAATATTTCACCCGTTATAATAGGTGAAATATTACAAATCACTCTGATTGGCAGTTTCACTTTCAACAGCCAATCAGAGCGATCATAGCCACGAGGGGGTGAAGCCACCCCCCCTGGGCTAAACTACCACTCCCCCTGTCCCTGCAGATCGGGTGAAATGGGAGTTAACCCTTTCACCCGATCTGCAGGGACGCGATCTTTCCATGACGCCACATAGGCGTCATGGGTCGGATTGGCACCGACTTTCATGACGCCTACGTGGCGTCATGGGTCGGGAAGGGGTTAATCTCCCACTATTTTTTTTTTTCAGGGAGAATTTAAAAGAAATCTGGCCCAGTATTACATACTAGGTTTAATGTGGCACAAAATTTGAGACAGGTGGCACACACAGGAGTGGCACTGAAGCAGAAATGCCAATCTTAATCTCCCACTATTTTTTTTCAGGGAGAATTTAAAAGAAATCTGGCCCAGTATTACACACTAGGTTTAATGTGGCACAAAATTTGAGACAGTTGGCACACACAGGACTGGCACTGAAGCAGAAATGCCAATCTTAATCTCTCACTATTTTTTTTTCAGGGAGAATTTAAAAGAAATCTGGCCCAGTATTACACACTAGGTTTAATGTGGCACAAAATTTGAGACAGGTGGCACACACAGGTGTGGCACTGAAGCAGAAATGCCAATCTTAATCTCCCACTATTTTTTTAAGGGAGAATTTAAACGAAATCTGGCCCAGTATTACACACTAGGTTTAATGTGGCACAAAATTTGAGACAGGTGGCACACACAGGAGTGGCACTGAAGCAGAAATGCCAATCTTAATCTCCCACTATTTTTTTTAAGGGAGAATTTAAAAGAAATCTGGCCCAGTATTACACACTAGGTTTAATGTGGCACAAAATTTGAGACAGGTGGCACACACAGGACTGACACTGAAGCAGAAATGCCAATCTTAATCTCCCACTATTTTTTTTTCAGGGAGAATTTAAAAGAAATCTGGCCCAGTATTACACACTAGGTTTAATGTGGCACAGAATTAGAGACAGATGCCACACACAGCACTGGCACTGAGGCAAAATTGCCAATCTTAATCTCCCACTATTTTTTTTTTTTGTTTATGGGAGAATTGGCAAGAAATCAGGCCCACTCTTAGACTGTATGTTTTCTGTGCCAGAAAATGAGACACAGATGCCACACACAGGACTGCCACTGATACAGATTTGCCAATTTTAATCTGCACCCTTTTTTTTTTTCTTCAGGGAGACTAGTAAATAAATCTGGGCCACTGTATTAGAGTATATTTTCTGTGGCAGAAAGTGGCTTGAAGAGATATAACGAAGAAAAAAAAAGGGACTGTCCTACAATTACTATCTCCCTGCAGTAATCTCAGCAAAGTATGGCAGGCAGCAATAACAAGGAGTGGACTGCTGCACAAAAAAGTCAAAAGTGTGGATAAACAAACAAGATAGCTGTGCAGAAAGGAAGGAACAACAGGATTTGTGCTTTGAAAAAAGCAGTTGGTTTGCACAGCGGTGTACAAACAGCAATGCAGCTATCAGGGAGCCTTCTAGGGCAGTCCAATGAGCTACAGCGCTGAGGAAAAGAAATGTAGCCTCCACTGTCCCTGCAAACAAAAGGTGGTGTTGGACAGTGGAAATCGCTACAGCACAAGCGGTTTGGGGGTTAATGGACCCTGCCTAACGCTATCCCTGCTTCTGACGAAGCGGCAGCAACTTCTTCCTATCCTCAGATCAGCAGCAGTAAGATGGCAGTCGGCGGGAACGCCCCTTTATAGCCCCTGTGACGCCGCAGAAAGCAAGCCAATCACTGCAATGCCCTTCTCTAAGATGGTGGGGACTGAGACCTATGTCATCACGCTGCCCACACTCTGCGTCCACCTTCATTGGCTGAGAAATGGCGCTTTTCGCGTCATTGAAATGCGACTTTGGCGTGAAAGTCGCGTACCGCATGGCCGACCCCACACAGGGATCGGGTCGGGTTTCATGAAACCCGACTTTGCCAAAAGTCGGCGACTTATGAAAATGACCGACCCATTTCGCTCAACCCTACTAGCCCCTATTATGAATGTTAACTTTAAGTTTGCATAGAAGAAACAGCAGGGATGATCTTAGAAGAGAGAGAAAGTGGTAGGGTAAGGAATGGGGTGGGGGCTTGGAGGAGTTCTTGGCTCTGTTCTATTTGTCTGGATTCTTTCAATTCCTTCTATGGTGATGATTGTACAGTAGTGTCTGTTAGATAATATGCCTACACTATTTTTTACTTAGTCAAGTAGTTTTTAATAGGTTTTCCATAATAGTATACAGTTATAACAAAGTAGCCAAATAATTTTACAAAGGGATGGGATAGGGCAGGGGAGCAAGGGTGATGCAAAGAAAAAGGAAGAAAGTGGGAAGAAAGGTAAGGAGACAAAGGAGTCAATTGTCATTTAAAATTAAAGAACTAAGAACCGTGCGTAAATGGGAATGATTATGCAGGGAGGAAGTGGGGAGAGCATATTATCGGCACGCACACCAGAGGTCACAGTAACTCACCAGTGCCTGTGCAGAAGATCCCGGAATGCAGTGCCCAAAGAAAGGAAGATGAGGTATGCACTTCTGAGGGAGCGCAGGGCGCAAGCGCAGAATTCAGGGGCTGTAACTGACGCTGATGGGAGGGGGTAAGTATTACAATGAGGACAGGAGGCAGGGATTTCTTCCAGGTACCACACGCCCCGGAGCTTGGAAGAAATCATTAACATAACGAAAGAATATAAGATTTCTCAGCAACAAGACCATTAATATGAGGCATACAGGTAGGACTAGTGTAAAATTTATATTACCTGTATGCCCATATTAATAGGTCATATACAGTAGGTCCCGAGGGTGACAGATTCCCTTTAATCATTTATCATGACCTAATCTCTCTCACACAAACCCATTGACATCATTAAGACAAATCTTGGATTTTGCCTACGTCTCAGATTATAAAATAAATCTAAGTAAATCTTAGATTATGGATCTACATTTGAATGGTGATTTAAGTCTGAACATCTGAAGCAAACTCCAGTATAAATTGGAAAATCAAGCCGTACCCTATCTGGGGAACCGGATTACTAAGAATCATGACATTCTAGTTGATAGAAATATGGGAGAATCCTGAAGTTCATGCAAGAGAATCTATCAAGCACAGTGGCATGTAAAAGTTTGGGCACCCCTGGTGAAAATTACAATTATTGTAAATAGTTAAGCAAGATGAAGATGAAAGGATCTCTAAAAGGTCTGAAGTTAAAGTATATTATTCCATATAAAAAGAGTAGAAAGTATGACGGCACCAGGATAAATGGTTTTAGATGGCCTTCAAGTGAGCAAATTACTGCAGCAATCAAAGTCTCTCATGGCAATCGGACCAACGGTGGAATATAATCACACTGTGGTGCTCTACGAAAGAGTAATTCATATTGAACATCCAAAGAAAAAGAAAAGGTGGCACTCACGTATTAAAAATCCTTTATTCTTCCATATATCGGACTAAGGACATGCCGAGGTGCAGAGAGTGAATCGGACGAAGGCCATTTCGCGCACGATGCGGTTCAACAGGTCCAGGTATGTGATTGGGAAACAAAACCATTCCTTTATAGTGAATACAAAAACAGCTGTGTGACATCACTAATTAGTCAATGCCCGGATAAATATGTGCCATCTTAAAAACACAATGACATAAATTTGAAGAGCGACAAATAAATCACTTATTACTATTAAAAACCTTATTTCTATAAATAGACAGACATGTCTAACTTATCATTTAGACCGATTGGACCTTGAGCTTTAGCTCTCAGAATCCATTTTGCTTCTTGTTGTAGGAGAAGCTTGTTCTAATTTCTTCCCCACGAGGGGTGTTTAACTACTTCCAATCCTGCAAAGTTCAGTAATCTGGGATTAGCATTACGTTTTTCCCGCATGTGATTAATCAACCGTAAGGAACCTTTCCCTGAACTAATGGAACTAAAATGTTCCCTAAATCTCGTGCACATTGGACGAATAGTTTTACCTATGTAATAAAAATGGCAAGGACAAAAAAGAATATATACTGTACAACATTTTTACTCCTACAGGAAATGAAATCATTAGTAATGTGTTCTATAGGACCTATTTTTAATGGACTATGTATTAAATGGAGCTGGCAATAATTGCAATTTCCGCATCTATAATTACCTGGACTGGAGGTGGTTTTTAACCAATTTTTTTCCTCCGGTGCTATACGATTCTGCAGTAATATGTCTCCCAGATTTTTTATACGTTTATGCGCAAATTGTGGATTGTCAATATTAATTTTGGCTAAATCCCGATCTGATTGCAAAATGTGCCAGTTCTTTCTAATTAACTATTGCCTCCAAAACAGGATGTGAACCGCATGTTTTCCACATTTGTAATATTTAAGTAACTTACAAATTCCTCAAATTGTTCTTTTGTCCCGTTCCATATAATAAATATGTCATTGACATATCTTAAAAAACAGTGTATATGTTTAAGAATAGGATTTAGGGAATTATAGATGTATTTATTTTCAAAAAATGCAAGAAACAAATTAGCAAAGACGCATGCGACCGGCGTACCCATAGCGGTACCGGTCTTTTGGATATACCACTTCTCAAGAAATTTGAAGGTATTATGTGATAATACAAAATGTAAACCTTCCAAGATAAATGAAATAAGAGTCCGATCTGTATCGTTATATTTTAATACCTTTTCTGTGGCTTCTATGGAAGCCAAAGAAAAAGTATTTTGCCAATCATAATCTTTCAAAACCAACCAACCAACCAATCAATACAAAACCAATCCCCCGAATCTTTGACATATGAAGGTACTTGTCGCAATAATGGCTTTAATAACCAATCCAGGTATTGTGATAACAGCTCTGTTAAAGAACCGATCCCTGATATTATAGGACATCCTGGAGGTTTTTTAGGGTCTTTATGTATCTTTGGGATACTGTACCAAAAAGCCACGTGGGGAAATTCAGGGAATAGATTTTCTCCTCTTTTTTAGACAGAACTCCAAGAGACACATATTTATTTACTAAAGTTCTCAGTTTTTCTCTGTGTTTTAAAATTGGATTTTCATCTAGCTGCGCATAGGTGTCATAATCATTTAGTTGGGATAAAGCTTCTTCTATATAGTAACTACAGTCAAGTAGAACCATATTCCCACCTTTATCCTCCTTGCAGAATACTTCATGTGTCCATTTTTTCATTTCCGGTAACGCATTCTTTTCTTGCTTTGTTAAATTCTGATTAGGGGGATGATAAAGAATCGCCAGTCGTGAAAGAGATCAATAGCATTCCCCGGAGAGATTGGGGGCATGTAGTTAAAATGTACCCCACCCATGAACGGGACTATGTTTCCTAAGAATCGCAATATCAATAAAAACATGAAAAAACGCAAATCCAGAATGGATGGTTGGATCACAAACTCTGAGTCTAGTGCAACAGAAGATCAAATAGAGGAACAAGAACTTGCCTCCACATCCTCCGCACCTTTAAACATGTTACCCCCTGTAGGAAGAAAACAAGATGGGGGAGGAAACGTAAACTCTTGGAGGAAACAAAAGCAAGTCTCGTGGAAGGAATGAACCCCACAGGAGATAATTTACAGATAATAAACCTTTCGCATAGGACTTTGAACAACCATCACATTGCGGTCTTGTCTAAGGGTTTTAATTTCTGTGTATCAGAACTGTGTATCGTTAGCTAAGAAAGGTGCCTTTACCAACATAAAAAGAAAGGTACAAATCAAGCTACGCGAGATGCAGGATATCTGGTTTAGCAAGAAGGCCGACGAAATTCAGGGCTATGCAGATACCCATGACCGGAAACGCTTCTACAATGTGCTCAAAGCTGTATATGGACCCCAGTCATCAAGCTCTTCATCTCTGCTTAACGCAGATGGAACTGAGCTGCTGTCAGAAAGGAAACAAATTCTGGAATGGTGGGCTGAGCACTTTAATAATATTCTTAATTGCCCTGCCAATATCAATGATGAGGCGATTGCTCGTCTGCCCCAGGTAGAAATCAACAAGGAGCTTGATGTTCTTCCAAGTGGAGATGAAGTAAGGAAAGTAGTAAAACAACTTTCTTGTGGAAAAGCACCCGGAAATGATGCCATACCTGCTGAGATATATAACGCTGGCGGCCCTGTTCTGATGCAAATGGTGACCAAACTATTCCAATATATGTGGACAAAGGAACAGGTTCCACAACAGATGAAAGATGCCAGCATAATTCACATATACAAGAGGAAAGGTAATCTCCAATCTTGTGACAACCATCGAGGCATCTCCCTTCTGTCCACTGCAGGCAAGATATTGGCTCGTCTCTTGCTCAACCGCCTTTTACATCACCTTGAGCAAGGACTATTACCCAAAAGCCAGTGTGGTTTCCGTGGTAAATGTGGAGCAGTAGACATGGTCTTTTCAGCACGTCAACTTCAGGAAAAGTGCCAGGAGCAACATCGTGACCTTTATTTAACTTTTGTTGATTTGACCAAGGCTTTTGACACAGTCAGTAGAGACGGCCTGTGGAAGATCATGGAAAAATTCGGCTGCCCGAGCAAGTTCATCTCAGTCATCTGGCAGTTCCATGATGGCATGATGGTGAAGGTTCTGAACGATGTAGACGTATCTGAGGCTTTCCCAGTAACAAACGGCGTAAAACAAAGCTGTGTGCTTTCTCCAACCCTGTTCAGTATGCTGTTCTCTGCAATGTTAAGTGATGCCTTTAAGAACTGTGAAGATGGAATCCAGGTTAGGTACAGGACTGATGGCAAGCTATTCAACCCAAAACGCCTGAAGGCGGTTACGAAAGTGCATTAGACTGTTATCCGTGAATTACTATTTGCTGCTTACTGTGCACTTAACGCTAGCACGGAACAGCAGATGCAGCATGAAATGGACTGTTTTTCACAAGCATGCAACAGTTTTAGTCTCGAGATCAACATTAGAAAAACCAAAGTCATGTATCAACCGGTTCCAGGAAAACTGTACAAGGAGCCACGTATCACGGTGAAGGAGCAAAACCTCAAAGCAGTCAATAACTTCACCTACTTAGGCAGCACACTTTCCCGTGAAATAACCATAGACACTGAGGCTAATAACAGAATCGCCAAAGCCAGTGCCGCGTTCGGGAGACAGTGTAAGAACGTCTGGGAACGAAGGGGACTCAGCCTTACCACCAAGCTGAAGGTCTACTGCGCGGTGGTCGTCACCACACTTCTCTATGCTAGCGAGACCTGGACAGTGTACTGCCGGCATGCTAAACAGCTTAATCATTTCCACATGAGTTGCCTCTGCAGACTCCTCCACATCAATGTCCCAGACACGGCAATTCTGGAACAAACTGGGCTCTGCAGCGTTTACACTCTCTTGCTGAAAGTCCAAGCCAGGTGGGCTGGACATGTGGTCAGAATGCCTGACAGCCGACTACCAAAACAACTGCTGTACGGAGAACTGTGCCAAGGAAAGCGAGCAGTTGGGGGGGGCAGAAGAAGCGCTATAAAGACTGCCTTAAGGTGTCTCTCAAAAAGCTGGAAGTCACCACCAATGAATGGGAAGAGCTTGCCCTGGATCGTCCAGGTTGGCGGGGCAGGATCACCTCAGGAGCATGTGCAGCTGAAGATAGGCAAAAAGCAATAGTGCAGACTAATCTGCACCGTATATCACCCTCTGGAGAAACAGATACTATCAGCTATGGAGAGTTACCATTATTAAAACTTAACCTTTAATGAGGATAACCTAAAATATATGAACCCAACAAACAAACACATATACATATACATACAAAAAGTGCCCAAAATAACCAGTGCTCAAAATATAAAAGAATGGAACGGTCTCACCATTCAGAACGGACACTTGGATCTTTTCTCAGCCAATGGGGCTATGATAAGTAACGGTCATGGGGAGAAAAACATCGGCTAGGGCATAAGTCCTGTCTACCCTGTAAACCTTGTGTAACTCCTGTCCTTACAAGGACAGGCCCCAAGTGGACCCTGCTATGGACAACCACCAGATGAATGGGTGTAGGTAAATCGGTTTCCTCTTCTCCCAAGTGTCCGTTCTGAATGGTGAGACCGTTCCATTCTTTTATATTTTGAGCACTGGTTATTTTGGGCACTTTTTGTATGTATATGTATATATGTTTGTTTGTTGGGTTCATATATTTTAGGTTATCCTCATTAAAGGTTAAGTTTTAATAATGGTAACTCTCCATAGCTGATAGTAGCAGCTGAAGATAGGAAAATCTGTGACGCAAAAAGAAGGCACGCTGTATGCAAGGCACAAGTAGAATCTGGTGTACTGACCACATCTGCTTCCTTATGTCAAGTATGTGGGTGAACCTTCAGGGCCCGGATTGGACTCATCAGCCACCTCTGGACCCATAACTACTAATTCTCTTCTAACCCTGAAGTCATGGTCATCTTCAAAAACGAAGGACGAACATCATCATCATCAGAACAATTTGATTTAGTGGAATTCAAGATAGATATGTTTAAAAATACTAGAAAACTTAATTTAACCCCTTCATGACCCAGCCTATTTTGACCTTAAAGACCTTGCCGTTTTTTGCAATTCTGACCAGTGTCCCTTTATGAGGTAATAACTCAGGAACGCTTCAACGGATCCTAGCGGTTCTGAGATTGTTTTTTCGTGACATATTGGGCTTCATGTTAGTGGTAAATTTAGGTCAATAAATTCTGCGTTTATTTGTGATAAAAATGGAAATTTGGCGAAAATTTTGAAAATTTTGCAATTTTCACATTTTGAATTTTTATTCTGTTAAACCAGAGAGATATGTGACACAAAATAGTTAATAAATAACATTTCCCACATGTTTACTTTACATCAGCACAATTTTGGAAACAAAATTTTTTTTTGTTAGGAAGTTATAAGGGTTAAAATTTGACCAGCGATTTGTCATTTTTACAACGAAATTTACAAAACCATTTTTTTTAGGGACCACCTCACATTTGAAGTCAGTTTGAGGGGTCTATATGGCTGAAAATACCCAAAAGTGACACCATTCTAAAAACTGCACCCCTCAAGGTACTCAAAACCACATTCAAGAAGTTTATTAACCCTTCAGGTGCTTCACAGCAGCAGAAGCAACATGGAAGGAAAAAATTAACATTTAACTTTTTAGTCACAAAAATTATCTTTTAGCAACAATTTTTTTATTTTCCCAATGGTAAAAGGAGAAACTGAACCACGAAAGTTGTTGTACAATTTGTCCTGAGTACGCTGATACCTCATATGTGGGGGTAAACCACTGTTTGGGCGCACGGCAGGGCTTGGAAGGGAAGGAGCGCCATTTGACTTTTTGAATCAAAAATTGGCTCCACTCTTTAGCGGACACCATGTCACGTTTGGAGAGCCCCCGTGTGCCTAAAAATTGGAGCTCCCCCACAAGTGACCCCATTTTGGAAACTAGACGCCCCAAGGAACTTATCTAGATGCATAGTGAGCACTTTGAACCCCCAGGTGCTTCACAAATTGATCCGTAAAAATGGAAAAGTACTTTTTTTCACAAAAAAATTCTTTTAGCCTCAATTTTTTCATTTTCACATGGGCAACAGGATAAAATGGATCCTAAAATGTGTTTGGCAATTTCTCCTGAGTACGCCGATACCTCATATGTGGGGGTAAACCACTGTTTGGGCACATGGTAAGGCTCGGAAGGGAAGGAGCGCCATTTGACTTTTTGAATGAAAAATTATTTCCATCGTTAGCGGACACCATGTCGCGTTTGGAGAGCTCCTGTGTGCCTAAACATTGGCGCTCCGCCACAAGTGACCCCATTTTGGAAACTAGACCCCGCAAGGAACTTATTTAGATGCCTAGTGAGCACTTTAAACCCTCAGGTGCTTCACAAATTGATCTGTAAAAATGAAAAAGTACTTTTTTTCACAAAAAAATTATTTTCGCCTCAATTTTTTCATTTTCACATGGGCAGTAGGATAAAATGGATCATAACATTTGTTGGGCAATTTCTCCCGAGTACGCCGATACCTCATATGTGGGGGTAAACCACTGTTTGGGCACACGGCAGGGCTCGGAAGGGAAGGCGCACCATTTGACTTTTTGAATGGAAAATTAGCTCCAATTGTTAGCGGACACCATGTCGCGTTTGGAGAGCCCCTGTGTGCCTAAACATTGGAGCTCCCCCACAAGTGACCCCATTTTGGAAACTAGACCCCCCAAGGAACTTATCTAGATGCATATTGAGCACTTTAAACCCCCAGGTGCTTCACAGAAGTTTATAACGCAGAGCCATGAAAATAAAAAATAATTTTTCTTTCCTCAAAAATGATTTTTTAGCCTGGAATTACCTATTTTGCCAAGGATAATAGGAGAAATTGGACCCCAAATATTGTTGTCCAGTTTGTCCTGAGTACACTGATACCCCATATGTGGGGGTAAACCACTGTTTGGGCGCACGGCAGGGCTCGGAAGGGATGGCACGCCATTTGGCTTTTTAAATGGAAAATTAGCTCCAATCATTAGCGGACACCATGTCACGTTTGAGAGCCCCTGTGTGCCTAAACATTGGAGATCCCCCAGAAATGACATCATTTTAGAAACTAGACCCCCAAAGGAACTAATCTAGATGTGTGGTGAGGACTTTGAACCCCCAAGTGCTTCACAGAAGTTTATAACGCAGAGCCATGAAAATAAAAAAAAAAAAATATTTTCTCAAAAATGATATTTTAGCCTGCAATTTTTTATTTTCCCAAGGGTAACAGGAGAAATTTGACCCCAAAAGTTGTTGTCCAGTTTCTCCTGAGTACGCTGATACCCCATATGTGGGGGTAAACCACTGTTTGGGCACATGCCGAGGCTCGGAAGTGAAGTAGTGACGTTTTGAAATGCAGACTTTGATGGAATGCTCTGTGGGCGTCACGTTGCGTTTGCAGAGCCCCTGATGTGGCTTAACAGTAGAAACCCCCCACAAGTGACCCCATTTTGGAAACTAGACCCCGAAAGGAACTTATCTAGATGTGTGTTGAGCACTTTGAACCCCCAAGCGCTTCATAGAAGTTTATAATGCAGAGCCGTGAAAATAATAAATACGTTTTCTTTCCTCAAAAATAATTATTTAGCCCAGAATTTTTTAATTTTCCCAAGGGTAACAGGAGAAATTTGACCCCAATATTTGTTGTCCAGTTTCTCCTGAGTACGGTGATACCCCATATGTGGGGGTAAACTACTGTTTGGGCACATGCCGGGGCTTGGAATTGAAGTAGTGACGTTTTGAAATGCAGACTTTGATGGAATGCTCTGCGGGCGTCACGTTGCGTTTGCAGAGCCCCTGATGTGCCTAAACAGTAGAAACCCCCCACAAGTGACCCCATTTTGGAAACTAGACTCCGAAAGGAACTTATCTAGATGTGTGGTGAGCACTTTGAACCCCCAAGTGCTTCATAGAAGTTTATAATGCAGAGCCGTGAAAATAATAAATACGTTTTCTTTCCTCAAAAATAATTATTTAGCCCAGAATTTTTTATTTTCCCAAGGGTTACAGGAGAAATTGGACCCCAAAAGTTGTTTTCCAGTTTCTCCTGAGTACGCTGATACCCCATGAGTGGGGGTAAACCACTGTTTGGGCACATGTCGGGGCTCAGAAGGGAAGTAGTGACTTTTGAAATGCAGACTTTGATGGAATGGTCTGCGGGTGTCACGTTGCGTTTGCAGAGCCCCTGGTGTGCCTAAACAGTAGAAACCTCCACAAGTGCCCTTATTTTAGAAACTAGACCCCCCAAGGAACTCATCTAGATAGTGGTGAGCACTTTGAACCCCCAAGTGCTTCACAGACGTTTACAACGCAGAGCCGTGAAAATAAAAAAATCATTTTTCTTTCCTCAAAAATTATGTTTTAGCAAGCATTTTTTTAGATTCACAAGGGTAACAGGAGAAATTGGACCCCAGTAATTGTTGCGCAGTTTGTCCTGAGTATGCTGCGTTTGGAGACCCCTGATGTGCCTAAACAGTGGTAACCCCTCAATTCTAACTCCAACACTAACCCCCCCACACCCCTAACCCTAATCCCAACTGTAGCCATAACCCTAATCACAACCCTAACCACAACCCTAATTCCAACCCTAACCCTAAGGCTATGTGCCCACGTTGCGGATTCGTGTGAGATATTTCCGCACCATTTTTGAAAAATCCGCGGGTAAAAGGCACTGCGTTTTACCTGCGGATTTTCCGCGGATTTCCAGTGTTTTTTGTGCGGATTTCACCTGCGGATTCCTATTGAGGAACAGGTGTAAAACGCTGCGGAATCCGCACAAAGAATTGACATGCTGCGGAAAATACAACGCAGCGTTTCCGCGCGGTATTTTCCGCACCATGGGCACAGCGGATTTGGTTTTTCATATGTTTACATGGTACTGTAAACCTGATGGAACACTGCTGCGAATCCGCAGCGGCCAATCCGCAGCCAAATCCGCACAGTGTGCACATAGACTAATTCTAAAGGTATGTGCACACGCTGCGGAAAACGCTGCGGATCCGCAGCAGTTTCCCATGAGTTTACAGTTCAATGTAAACCTACGGGAAACAAAAATCGCTGTACACATGCTGCGGAAAAACTGCACGGAAACGCAGCGGTTTACATTCCGCAGCATGTCACTTCTTTGTGCGGATTCCGCAGCGGTTTTACAACTGCTCCAATAGAAAATCGCAGTTGTAAAACCGCAGTGAAATGCGCAGAAAAAAACGCGGTAAATCCGCCATAAATCCGCAGCGGTTTAGCACTGCGGATTTATCAAATCCGCAGCAGAAAAATCCGCATAGGACCAGAATACGTGTGCACATACCGAAACCCTAACCCTAGCCCTAACCCTACCCCTAACCCTACCCCTAACCCTAACCCTACCCCTAACCCTACCCCTACCCCTAACCCTAACCCTAACCCTAGCCCTACCCCTACCCCTAACCCTACCCCTAACCCTAACCCTAGCCCTAACCCTACCCCTAACCCTAACCCTACCCCTAACCCTACCCCTAACCCTAACCCTAACCCTATTCTAACATTAGTGGAAAAAAAGAAATTTCTTTATTTTTTTATTGTCCCTACCTATGGGGGTAACAAAGGGGGGGGTCATTTATTATTTTTTTTATTTTGATCACTGAGATATAATCTATCTCAATGATCAAAATGCACTTTGGAATGAATCTGCCGGCCGGCAGATTCGGCGGGTGCACTGCGCATGCGCCCGCCATTTTGGAAGATGGCGGCGCCCAGGGAGAAGACGGACGGGACCCCGGCTGGATCGGTAAGTATGATGGGGTGGGGGGGACCACGGGGGGGGGATCGGAGCATGGGTGGGGAATCGGAGCGCGGGAGGGGTGGAACGGAGCACGGGGGACGTGGAACGGAGCACGGGGGGCTGGAATGGAGCACGGGGGGGTGGAACGGAGCACCGGGGGTGTGGATCGGAGTGCAGGGGGGGTGATTGGAGCACGGGGGGGTGATTGGAGCACGGGGGGAGCGGACAAGAGCACGGGGGGGAGCGGAGCACTGGACGGAGGGGAGCCGGAGCAGTGTACCGGCCAGATCGGGGGGCTGGGGGGGAGATCGGTGGGGTGGGGGCACATTAGTATTTCCAGCCATGGCCGATGATATTTCAGCATCGGCCATGGCTGGATTGTAATATTTCACCAGTTATAATAGGTGAAATATTACAAATCGCTCTGATTGGCAGTTTCACTTTCAACAGCCAATCAGAGCGATCGTAGCCACGAGGGGGTGAAGCCACCCCCCCTGTGCTAAACTACCACTCCCCCTGTCCCTGCAGATCGGGTGAAATGGGAGTTAACCCTTTCACCCGATCTGCAGGGACGCGATCTTTCCATGACACCACATAGGCGTCATGGGTCGGATTGGCACCGACTACGTGGCGTCATGGGTCGGGAAGGGGTTAAAAACGCACTTTGCCAGTATCAAAAATAAACGTGCAGCTGAAACAGCGGTAAATTTAGAGAATCCAATACCAGTAGGTAATTTGGGTTTTATGGTAAGTCAACAAACAGAGGGAAATGATCTGCATGATACGCTGTTGCTAGCGCATCTTAGAGATACAAGGAAAAATACTGAGGAACTTTTTTTGTAGATTGTGCACAAAGTGATAAAGTCCCGTTCATGGGTGGGGTACATTCTAACTACATGCCCCCAATCTCTCCAGGGAATGCTATCGATCTCTTTCATGACTCAGTTATTAGAGACGTGGAGGCGATTCTTTATCATCCCCCTTTTCAGAATTTAACAAAGCAAGAAAAGAGTGCGTTACAGGAAATGAAAAAATGGACAGATGTAGTATTCCGCAAGGCGGATAAAGGTGGGAATATGGTTCTACTTGACCACAGTTACTATATAGAAGAAGCTTTATCCCAACTAAATGATTCTGACACCTATGCGCAGCAAGATGGAAATCTTTATTAAATAAATATGTGTCTCTTGGAGTTACGTCTAAAAAAAGAGGAGAAAATCTATTCCCTGAATTTCCCCATGTGGCGTTTTGGTACAGTATCCCAAAGATACATAAAGACCCTAAAAAACCTCTAGGATGCCCTATAATATCAGGGATCGGCTCTTTAACAGAGCCGTTATCACAATACCTGGATTGGTTATTAAAGCCATTATTGTGACAAGTATCTTCATATGTCAAAGATTCGGGGGATTTTTTGTTGGGCTTGAAAGAATATGATTGGCAAAATACTTTTTCTTTGGCTTCCATAGATGTTGTCAGCCTGTATACTCGCATTCCACAGAAAATAGGCATAGAAGCCATAGAAAAGGTATTAAAATATAACGATACAGATTAGAGTCTTATTTCTTTTATCTTGGAATGTTTATATTTTGTATTATCACATAATACCTTCAAATTTCTTGAGAGGTGGTATATCCAAAAGACCGGTGCCGCTATGGGTACGCCGCGTCTTTGCTAATTTGTTTCTTGCGGTTTTTGAAAATAAATACATCTATAATTCCCTAAATCCTTTTCTTAAACATATACGCTGTTCTTTAAGATATGTCAATTTGAGGAATTTGTAAATTACTTAAATATTACAAATGTGGAAAACATGCGGTTCACATCCTGTTTTGGACAATTAAAAAACCTAAAGTCAAGTTTTTTTAGAGAGGGGTTACCCAAAATTATTATGTGATGAAGCAGAAAAACATGCAGAAAAAATCACACAGACTGATCTCCTTAAAAAACGAAAAAATAAAGATAAATCTAGAGACATCCAGCGGACTAAAACTGAACAGAAGGTGATTTTTAATTTTAAACATAGCCCAATGGACTGTTCACACAGCTATTAGAAAGAACTGGTACATTTTGCAATCAGATCGGAATTTAGCCAAAATTAATATTGGCAATCCACAATTTGCGTATAAACGCACAAAAAATCTGGGAGACATATTACTGCAGAATCGTATAGCACCGAAGGAAAAAAATTCGTTAAAACCACCTCCAGTCCAGGTAATTATAGATGCGAAAATTGCAATTATTGCCAGCTCCAAATAATACATAGTCCATTAAAAATAGGTCCTATAGAACACATTACTAAAGATTTAATTTCCTGTAGGAGTAAAAATGTTGTATATATTCTTTTCTGTCCTTGCCATTTTTATTACATAGGTAAAACTATTTGTCCAATGTGCACGAGATTTAGGGAACATTTTAGTTCCATTAGTTCAGGGAAAGGTTCCTTACGGTTGATTAATCACATGCGGGAAAAACATAATGCTAATCCCAGATTACTGAACTTTGCAGGATTGGAAGTAGTTAAACACCCCTCGAGGGGAGGAAATTAGAACAAGCTTCTCCTACAACAAGAAGCAAAATGGATTCTGAGAGCTAATGCTCAAGGGTCCAATGGGTCTAAATGATAAGTTAAACATGTCTGTCTTTTTATAGAAATAAGGTTTTTTATATTAATAAGTGATTTATTTGTCGCTCTGCAAATTTATGTGATTGTGACTGTGTTTTTAAGATGGCACATATTTATCCGGGCATAGACTAATTAGTGATGTCACACAGCTGTTTTTGTATTCACTGTAAAGGAATGATTTTATTTCCCAATCACATACCTGGACCCGTTGAAGCGCATCGTGTGCGAAACGGCCGTCATCCGGTTCACTCTCTGCACCCTCTCGTTTTACCTGCAGCCTGAAAGGCATGTCCTCTCTCCGATATATGGAAGAATAAAGGATTTTTAATACATCGCTTGGTGGGTGCCACCTTTTCTTTTTCTTTGGATGTTCAATATAAAGTATATTATTGTCAAATAGGAAGGTAGCCATTTTTCAATATCCCTAGAATATCACACTCATTAAAGTTTCATTGTTCAGATCGTTTTCCTAGAAGTCAGTTATTTCTTGCAGCCGTTGTGCTTTTATTGTGATACATATAATTGTTTCAAAGAAAAACGAAAAACAATTTTATAACCGCTGAACTTGCTTTCTTTTTTAATGTAATCAATGTTTGCCTTTTTCAAAGGAATGTCTGAAAAGGCGCAGCAAGCAATGACAGATGAAAAAGGCTTGTTTTCTGCAATCAATGAACACTGCACAAATATCAAATGTCAACAAAGACAGTACAGTACAAGAAGTCTTAACAAGCAGTCTAAAGGGAAGAAACAAATACTGACAAGTGTCTTTCATTGATAAGAACTCTGCAGATAAGCTACAGCTTATCAACTGGTTTTGCCAAGAAATTACACAGTTCTGTTGTAGCTCATTTCCTTTATTGACAGTGTTTGAGAAGTAGAAGTTTACTAGATTAAAGGATGTTCATTAAACTGAAATCTTAATTAAAGTCAAACTTTCATCAACAAAAGAAAACAATTTTATTAGCAGCAAAGCTACATATAGCAGAAGAGAAATATCTAAGATTTGATTTGGTCTGGTTCTCTGTAGAAAATCACCTATACATCCAAGGCTATGTTTACACAGTGTTTCAGGCTACTATCAGTGGCTTTGTTGGGGCTTAGGTCCGAAGACCTGAAAAATTGAATTTAGATGTTTGCAATGATGGGGCCTTGCCTTTAGTGATGCAAGCAGAGTCATATTTTGCTTTGTTGGACACCACGTTTTTGTGCTCCTTCAAATAAACATACATTGCCAAAAATGATGGCCGACACGCACAATGTGACTTCATCTGCAACATTAAAGTCAATGGCCCTATTCAAATCCCATTTTCCAGGGCTTCAGAGGTATGCCACGACAGAGCAACTGATAGTAGTCTAAAATCCTAAAAAGTAGTATGATTCTAAGTGCACATTGCATCTGTATTCCTAGGCAATAAGATACATCAGAATCATTTCCCGACTTATACTGTAACATTGTCATAGGCCATCATCATCTGAAGAATGCCGAAAGTGTGTTCTTTTGGCCTCTATCTGGTCGGTTGTATTTGCATACTGTTTATTTTACTGTACAGGAAAGCACAGTGGAATGGGCTTTCCTATACGAAAAATCAATGGAAAAAACATGGCATATTTGGGCGTTCTCGTATATTATGTTCAAGTTATTTCAGCTGCATGATTTGCATCTGTAAGGCCGGTTTCACATTTGCGGTTGTGTCTGCAGCGTTTCTTCCACAATAATCCGCATGCGCTGTGTATTCCTATATTTTAACATTAGGGACACATGTGTCTGCGTTTGATTGTGTTTTGCCACGTTTGACGATGCATGCGTCGTTTTGTCGTCTGCGGTTTGGCTCGGTAAAACGCTACATGTAGTAATTTTAGAGGCGTCAATTTGCCGCCTAGAAATGTATGCGGTTGTTAGCGGAAGAAATGCGGCATAAAAACGCATTGCTGTCTATGTGAACGCATGCGGCCCGCAAGCACATGCGTTTGCTTGTGTTCGTGAAAGCATGCGTTGCACAAGAGAAAAACATGTCTAGACACTGATAAGCCACCCCCCACATACAAGGTGATAAAAGTAAGGAGTGAACAGTTGCAGGTCACTACTCAGCAGACAGAGAAGCAGAGCAGACAGACAAAAGCACCTTGGAGGAAACAAGACTCTGAACAATGTGAGTATATCCTAGCCAATGCCTTTATTCTTTATTTTCTGTCACTACATGTCCTAATTTCTGCCATTTCTTTCTTTCTGCATGCATCAGAATGTCTTCTTCTTCTGATGAGGAGAAACGTCGTGGGCCTTCTCAAGCCGAACATGTCAGTGAAGTGAGTACTAACCTCCTCAGATTGATAAGTATTCACTGCCACATCTACACATATGACAATTTTTTTTTCCTTTTTTTAGAGCACTTCTTCCACTGCGGCAGAGGGTGAGCAGGAGCAGCGGGGTCACAGTCAGGTGTCAAGGCAGCAGCGTGTTAGTATACCTGGCTGACTGTTTACTGTATCCTCACTTTAGTATTCTTGAATCTTCCTTTCTTTACTTTCCTCTTTCTTTACATTTTTCTTGTGGACTCCTTTTTTATCTTGACTTTCCTTATTCATGCCATTTCTCAGCCTCTGTTTTCTTTCTTTTCCTTATGTTAATGTATACAACATTTAATGTCTTCATTTATGTTTTAGGTTCCAGAATGAGATGAGGACCTCATTGACAACGATATCCTCACCTCCCTGGTTCATGAGCGAGTCCCGTTGTGGGACACCCGGGTTCCACAGCACTCGGACAACTGTTATGACCTGGTGGTTAGGAGCACCCGGAATGACCTGATAGTCAAACCTCATACAGGACGAGCTCTGGGATGTGGGAGCTCTGCTGACCGCAAGCCCTAATCCTATCACACACACTAAAAATAGCCGTGGAGCGCTCCTGACCAGACCTAGGCGCCTCATCACAGCCTAAGAACTATCTAGCCCTAGAGATAGAAAATAAAGCCTACCTTGCCTCAGAAAAATTCCCCAAAGGTAAAGGAAGCCCCCCACATATATTGACTGTGAGTAAAGATGAAAGTCACAAACGCAGAAATGAAACAGGTTTCAGCAAAGGGAGGCAAGACTTACTAAATAGACAGAGGATAGGAAAGGTAACTTTGCGATCAGCACAAAAACCTACAAAAGACCACGCAGAGGTCCACGGTGCGGAGGGGCCACTCTGCATCCCAGAGCTTCCAGCTAGCAAGACAAAATCATGAAAACCAGCTGGACAAGAAAACAGAGAACAAAATAAGACAATAAGGAACTTAGCTTCTGCAGGAGAAGGCAGGTCACCAGAGAGATCCAGGAGCGAACTGAACGAATGCAAAAACATTGACAGCTGGCATGGAGTAACGATCTGAGAGGAATTAAATAGAGCAGCCAACCAAAGGATAAACCACGTCACCTGTTTAAGGAACCTAAGAAGCAGCAGCTTCACTCATAGCCACCAGAGGGAGCCCATAGACAGAACTCGCCAAAGTACCATTCACGACTACAGGAGGGAGTTCGACAACAGAATTCACAACAGTACCCCCCTCTTGAGGAGGGGTCACCGAACCCTCACCAGAGCCCCCAGGCCGATCAGGATGAGCCAAATGAAAGGCACGAACCAGATCGGCAGCATGAACATCAGAGGCAAAAACCCAGGAATTATCTTCCTGACCATAACCCTTCCACTTGACCAGGTACTGGAATTTCCGTCTCGAAACACGAGAATCCAAAATCTTCTCCACCACATACTCCAACTGCCCCTCGACCAACACCGGGGCAGGAGGATCAACGGAGGGAACCATAGGCGCCACGTATTTCCGCAACAACGACCTATGGAACACATTATGGATGGCAAAAGAAGCTGGAAGGTCCAAACGAAATGACACAGGATTAAGAACTTCAGAAATCTTGTATGGCCCAATGAAACGAGGCTTAAACTTAGGAGAGGAAAACTTCATAGGAACGTGACGAGATGACAACCAAACCAAATCCCCAACACGAAGTCGGGGACCAACACAACGCCGGCGGTTAGTGAAACGTTGAGCCTTCTCCTGGGACAATGTCAAATTGTCCACCACATGAGTCCAAATCTGCTGCAACCTGTCCACCACAGCATCCACACCAGGACAGTCCAAAGGCTCAACCTGCCCTGAAGAGAAACGAGGATGGAAACCAGAATTACAGAAAAAAGGAGAAACTAAAGTAGCCGAGCTGGCCCGATTATTAAGAGCGAACTCAGCCAAAGGCAAGAAGGACACCCAATCATCCTGATCAGCAGAAACAAAGCATCTCAGATATGTCTGCAAAGTCTGATTAGTTTGTTCGGTTTGGCCATTAGTCTGAGGATGGAAAGCCGAAGAAAAAGACAAATCAATGCCCATCTTAGCGCAAAAGGACCGCCAAAACCTCGAAACAAACTGGGAACCTCTGTCCGAGACGATGTTCTCTGGAATGCCATGCAAACGAACCACATGCTGGAAAAAAAATGGCACCAAATCATAGGAGGAATGCAATTTAGACAAGGGTACCAAATGGACCATCTTAGAGAAGCGATCACAAACCACCCAAATGACCGACATCTTTTGAGAAACAGGGAGATCAGAAATAAAATCCATGGAAATATGCGTCCAGGGCCTCTTCGGGATCGGCAAGGGCAAAAGCAACCCACTGGCACGAGAACAGCAGGGTTTAGCCTGAGCACAAATCCCACAGGACTGCACAAAAGAACGCACATCCCGTGACAAAGAAGGCCACCAAAAGGATCTAGCCACCAAATCTCTGGTACCAAAGATTCCAGGATGACCAGCCAACACTGAACAATGAATCTCAGAGATAACTCTACTAGTCCATCTATCAGGAACAAACAGTTTCTCCGTAGGACAACGGTCAGGTCTATCAGCCTGAAACTTTTGCAGCACACGCCGCAAATCAGGGGAAATGGCAGACAAAATTACCCCTTCTTTAAGAATACCCGTCGGCTCCGGAACACCCGGAGAGTCAGGCACAAAACTCCTTGACAGGGCGTCAGCCTTCACATTCTTAGATCCCGGAAGGTATGAAACCACAAAATCAAAACGGGAGAAAAAGAGTGACCATCGAGCCTGTCTAGGATTCAACCATTTGGCAGACTCGAGATAAGTCAAATTCTTGTGATCCATCAAGACCACCACACGATGTTTAGCTCCTTCAAGCCAATGTCACCACTCCTCGAATGCCCACTTCATGGCCAACAACTCCCGATTGCCCACATCATAATTGCGCTCAGCAGGTGAGAATTTTCTAGAAAAGAAGGCACAGGGTTTCATCACCGAGCCATCAGAACTTCTTTGCGACAAAACAGCCCCTGCTCCAATTTCAGAAGCATCAACCTCAACCTGAAAAGGGAGCGAAACATCTGGCTGGCACAACACAGGGGCAGAAGAAAAACGATGCTTCAATTCCTGAAAAGCCTCTACAGCCGCAGAGGACCAATTGACCACATCAGCACCTTTCTTGGTCAAATCAGTCAACGGTTTAGCAATACTGGAAAAATTAGCGATGAAGCGACGATAAAAATTAGCAAAGCCCAGGAACTTTTGTAAGCTCTTCACAGATGTCGGCTGAGTCCAATCGTAAATGGCCTGAACTTTAACAGGGTCCATCTCGATAGTAGAAGGGGAAAAAATGAAACCCAAAAATGAAACCTTCTGAACTCCAAAGAGACACTTTGACCCCTTCACAAACAAGGAATTCGCACGAAGGACCTGGAACACCATTCTGACCTGCTTCACATGAGACTCCCAATCATCCGAAAAGACCAAAATGTCATCCAAATATACAATCATGAATCTATCCAGGTACTCTCGGAAGATGTCATGCATAAAGGACTGAAACACAGATGGAGCATTAGAAAGCCCGAATGGCATAACTAGGTACTCAAAATGGCCTCAGGCGTATTAAATGCCGTTTTCCATTCATCACCCTGTTTAATTCGCACAAGATTATACGCACCACGAAGATCTATCTTGGTGAACCAACTATCCCCCTTAATCCGAGCAAATAAATCAGACAACAGCGGCAAAGGATACTGAAATTTGACTGTGATATTATTAAGAAGGCGGTAATCAATACAAGGTGTCAAAGAACCATCCTTCTTGGCCACAAAAAAAGAACCCTGCTCCCAACGGTGATGACGACGGGCGAATATGACCTTTCTCCAAGGATTCCTTTATATAACTCCGCATAGCGGCATGCTCTGGCACAGATAAATTAAACAGACGGCCCTTAGGAAACTTACTACCAGGAATCAAATTAATAGCACAGTCGCAATCCCTATGAGGAGGTAGGGCACCAGATTTGGGCTCTTCAAATACATCCCGGTAATCTGATAAAAACTCAGGGACTTCAGAAGGAGTGGATGGCAAAATTTACAGCAATGGAACATCACCATGTACCCCCTGACAACCCCAGCTGGACACAGACATAGATTTCCAATCCAATACTGGATTATGGACCTGTAGCCATGGCAACCCCAAAACGACCACATCATGCAGATTATGCAACACCAAAAAGCGAATATCCTCCTGATGTGCAGGAGCCATGCACATGGTCAATTGGGTCCAGTACTGAGGCTTATTCTTGGCCAAAGGCGTAGCATCAATTCCTCTCAATGGAATAGGATACTGCAAGGGCTCCAAGAAAAAACCACAGCGCCTAGCAAACTCCAAGTCCATCAAATTCAGTGCAGCACCTGGATCCATAAATGCCATAACAGAATAGGATGACAAAGAGCAAATCAGAGTAACGGACAAAAGAAATTTCGACTGTACCCTACTAATGGTGGCAGACCTAGCGAAACGCTTAGTGCGCTTAGGACAATCGGAGATAGCATGAGTGGAATCACCACAGTAAAAACACAGCCCATTCCGATGTCTATGTTCTTGCCGTTCAGCTCTGGTCAAAGTCCTATCACATTGCATAGGCTCAGGTCTATGCTCAGATAATACCGCCAAATGGTGCACAGCTTTACGCTCACGCAAGCGTCGATCGATCTGAATGGCCAAAGACATAGACTCATTCAGACCAGCAGGCATGGGAAATCCCACCATGACATCCTTAAGGGCTTCAGAAAGACCCTTTCTGAAAATTGCTGCCAGGGCACATTCATTCCACTGAGTAAGCACAGACCACTTTCTAAACTTCTGACAGTACATCTCCGCTTCATCCTGACCCTGACACAAAGCCAGCAAAATTTTCTCTGCCTGATCCACTGAATTTGGCTCATCATAAAGCAATCCAAGCGCCAGAAAAAATGCATCAACATCACGCAATGCAGGATCTCCTGGCGCAAGGGAAAATGCCCAGTCTTGAGGGTCACCACGCAACAAAGAAATAATGATTTTTACCTGTTGAACGGGGTCACCAGAGGAGCGGGGTTTCAAAGCTAGAAACAGTTTACAATTATTTTTGAAATTCAAGAACCTAGATCTATCCCCAGAAAATAAGTCAGGAATAGGAATTCTAGGCTCTAACATAGGATTCTGAACCACAAAATCTTGAATGTTTTGTACCCTTGCAGTGAGATGATCCACACAAGAGGACAAACCTTGAATGTCCATATCTACACCTGTGTCCTGAACCACCCAAAGGTCTAGGGGAAAAGAAAGACAAAACACAGTGCAAAGAAAAAAAAATGGTCTCAGAAGTTCTCTTATCCCTCTATTGAGATGCATTAATACTTTGGGCCAGCTTTACTGTTATGACCTGGTGGTTAGGAGCAACCGGAATGACCTGATAGTTAAACCTCATACAGGACGAGCTCTGGGATGTGGGAGCTCTGCTGACCGCAAGCCCTAATCCTATCACACACACTAGAAATAGCCGTGGAGCGCTCCTGACCAGACCTAGCGATGAAGCGACGATAAAAATTAGCAAAGCCCAGGAACTTTTGTAAGCTCTTCACAGATGTCGGCTGAGTCCAATCGTAAATGGCCTGAACTTTAACAGGGTCCATCTCGATAGTAGAAGGGGAAAAAATGAAACCCAAAAATGAAACCTTCTGAACTCCAAAGAGACACTTTGACCCCTTCACAAACAAGGAATTCGCACGAAGGACCTGGAACACCATTCTGACCTGCTTCACATGAGACTCCCAATCATCCGAAAAGACCAAAATGTCATCCAAATATACAATCATGAATCTATCCAGGTACTCTCGGAAGATGTCATGCATAAAGGACTGAAACACAGATGGAGCATTAGAAAGCCCGAATGGCATAACTAGGTACTCAAAATGGCCTCAGGCGTATTAAATGCCGTTTTCCATTCATCACCCTGTTTAATTCGCACAAGATTATACGCACCACGAAGATCTATCTTGGTGAACCAACTATCCCCCTTAATCCGAGCAAATAAATCAGACAACAGCGGCAAAGGATACTGAAATTTGACTGTGATCTTATTAAGAAGGCGGTAATCAATACAAGGTCTCAAAGAACCATCCTTCTTGGCCACAAAAAAGAACCCTGCTCCCAACGGTGATGACGACGGGCGAATATGACCTTTCTCCAAGGATTCCTTTATATAACTCCGCATAGCGGCATGCTCTGGCACAGATAAATTAAACAGACGGCCCTTAGGAAACTTACTACCAGGAATCAAATTAATAGCACAGTCGCAATCCCTATGAGGAGGTAGGGCACCAGATTTGGGCTCTTCAAATACATCCCGGTAATCTGATAAAAACTCAGGGACTTCAGAAGGAGTGGATGGCAAAATTGACAGCAATGGAATATCACCATGTACCCCCTGACAACCCCAGCTGGACACAGACATAGATTTCCAATCCAATACTGGATTATGGACCTGTAGCCATGGCAACCCCAAAACGACCACATCATGCAGATTATGCAACACCAAAAAGCGAATATCCTCCTGATGTGCAGGAGCCATGCACATGGTCAATTGGGTCCAGTACTGAGGCTTATTCTTGGCCAAAGGCGTAACATCAATTCCTCTCAATGGAATAGGATACTGCAAGGGCTCCAAGAAAAAAACACAGCGCCTAGCAAACTCCAAGTCCATCAAATTCAGTGCAGCACCTGGATCCACAAATGCCATAACAGAATAGGATGACAAAGAGCAAATCAGAGTAACGGACAAAAGAAATTTCGACTGTACCCTACTAATGGTGGCAGACCTAGCGAAACGCTTAGTGCGCTTAGGACAATCGGAGATAGCATGAGTGGAATCACCACAGTAAAAACACAGCCCATTCCGATGTCTATGTTCTTGCTGTTCAGCTCTGGTCAAAGTCCTATCACATTGCATAGGCTCAGGTCTATGCTCAGATAATACCACCAAATGGTGCACAGCTTTACGCTCACGCAAGCGTCGATCGATCTGAATGGCCAAAGACATAGACTCATTCAGACCAGCAGGCGTGGGAAATCCCACCATGACATCCTTAAGGGCTTCAGAAAGACCCTTTCTGAAAATTGCTGCCAGGGCACATTCATTCCACTGAGTAAGCACAGACCACTTTCTAAACTTCTGACAGTACATCTCCGCTTCATCCTGACCCTGACACAAAGCCAGCAAAATTTTCTCTGCCTGATCCACTGAATTTGGCTCATCATAAAGCAATCCAAGCGCCAGAAAAAATGCATCAACATCACGCAATGCAGGATCTCCTGGCGCAAGGGAAAATGCCCAGTCTTGAGGGTCACCACGCAACAAAGAAATAATGATTTTTACCTGTTAAACGGGGTCACCAGAGGAGCGGGGTTTCAAAGCTAGAAACAGTTTACAATTATTTTTGAAATTCAAGAACCTAGATCTATCCCCAGAAAATAAGTCAGGAATAGGAATTCTAGGCTCTAACATAGGATTCTGAACCACAAAATCTTGAATGTTTTGTACCCTTGCAGTGAGATGATCCACACAAGAGGACAAACCTTGAATGTCCATATCTACACCTGTGTCCTGAACCACCCAAAGGTCTAGGGGAAAAGAAAGACAAAACACAGTGCAAAGAAAAAAAAATGGTCTCAGAAGTTCTCTTATCCCTCTATTGAGATGCATTAATACTTTGGGCCAGCTTTACTGTTATGACCTGGTGGTTAGGAGCAACCGGAATGACCTGATAGTTAAACCTCATACAGGACGAGCTCTGGGATGTGGGAGCTCTGCTGACCGCAAGCCCTAATCCTATCACACACAATAAAAATAGCCGTGGAGCGCTCCTGACCAGACCTAGGCGCGTTGTCACAGCCTAAGAACTATCTAGCCCTAGAGATAGAAAATAAAGCCTACCTTGCCTCAGAGAAATTCCCCAAAGGTAAAGGAAGCCCCCCACATATATTGACTGTGAGTAAAGATGAAAGTCACAAACGCAGAAATGAAACAGGTTTCAGCAAAGGGAGGCCAGACTTACTAAATAGACAGAGGATAGGAAAGGTACCTTTGCGATCAGCACAAAAACCTACAAAAGACCAAGCAGAGTGTGCAAAAAAGACCTCCGCACCGACTCACGGTGCGGAGGGGTCACTCTGCATCCCAGAGCTTCCAGCTAGCAAGACAAAATCATGAAAACCAGCTGGACAAGAAAACAGAGAACAAAATAAGACAATAAGGAACTTAGCTTCTGCAGGAGAAGGCAGGTCACCAGAGAGATCCAGGAGCGAACTGAACGAATGCAAAAACATTGACAGCTGGCATGGAGTAACGATCTGAGAGGAATTAAATAGAGCAGCCAACCAAAGGATAAACCACGTCACCTGTGTAAGGAACCTCAGAAGCAGCAGCTTCACTCATAGCCACCAGAGGGAGCCCATAGACAGAACTCGCCGAAGTACCATTCACGACCAAAGGAGGGAGTTCGACAACAGAATTCACAACCAACAGACAACGTGACGATCTGGTGCCTATGGAATGAGGTGGCCAAAGCGATGTGGGATGGCTTGGACAATGCCCCGACTCGGGTCTGAACTGCATTTTGCAAGTATTGCAATGGAGTGTGAAGCAGCAGAGACCTTGGCCGTGCTCACACAACTGTGTGTGATGACACACACTCTCAGGAGTTTCTCTCATCGCACACAGTTGTGTGAACACGACCAAAAGTACAGTGTCTAACCATTATGTTTTGTTTTTTCAACAGTGCTCAAAGTCAAAACACGTTGGAGTTCAATGAAGGACCGCTTCAACAAGGACCTGCGTCAAGAGAGCCGTGTTCCCAGTGGTTCTGGAGCAAGGATCCGAAAGTATAAAAACCATTGCATTCTGGCATTTTTAAGACTGGTCCTTGCCCAGAGAACGTAAGTATTTCTCCTGTGCATTAGGTTGTGCTGCATTGCCATAATCTGTATGTTTCTATTCAACAGGAGTTGGCGTTTATTCAGTTTTTGGTATTAATTTTTTTCCTTTGTTCACAGCACATGGAGCAGCACTGTTGACCCATGTTCTGGAGCGGTCCTTCATCCGACAGCCACGGACCCACCCCAGCCATCCTGCAGCGCTGCAGCAAGTGGGCCTGCCACACTAACTGGAGACCAGGAAGCTGGTCCATCAGGTGTTCCCCTTTCCCAGTCCTCTGCCTCTGCCCCTTTTTTTGGGCTCCTCCCAGCAGCGGCAGAGGGCATCGGACAGGTCACTCATGCCCGAATTTTTGCACTTGAGCTCGGTTTTTCACGATGGACTCAAGGCTTTGGGTGACCGACTGGATACTGCCATTAGCCATATGAATACACGTATCCAGGAGGTCACCAAAATCCTTGATCAAGTAAAAGCCGACCTCCAGAGGCCAGCACATCATTTTTTTAACCAAATTGAACAGGGCATGTCGGAACACCTTTCTCCTGATCTCCAGCTTAGTGTCATGCAGGCCTGCAATGCTGCTTACGTGCAGGCTATGCAGCAGTTGGTATTTTGAGCAGACAGTGGCGGCATATCCACCTGAGCCAACATTGTCATGATTGACCTCATTGCCGACCTCTGCTGCATACCACTGTACGACCACCTCCATTCCAAGCACTGCCGGACACCACTACAGCACCACCACCATGCCGAGTGCTGTAGGACAGCCCACCGCCACCACCATGACAGCCGCTGCTCCTGATTGGACCTCCTCCACTGACACCACGATGCAGTAGCACGACCCTGGCATGGCCTTCCGCATCGCCACCACGATGCAGCAGCAGGACCCTGGCATGGCCTTCCGCTCCACCGCCACCACGATGCAGCAGCAGGACCCTGGCATGGCCTTCTGCTCTACCACCACCACGATGCAGCAGGACCCTGGCATGGCCTTCCACTCTATGAGCACTATGGACTCTGGCATGGCTGCACGCTCTACGAGCACTATGGACTCTGGCACGGCTACATGCTCTACGAGCACAATTGACCCTGGCATGGCCTTCCGCTCTATGAGAACTATGGAGCCTGGCATGGCCTTCCGCTCTAGGAGCACTATGGACTCTTGCATGGCTGCACGCTCAACGAGCACTATGGACTCTGACATGGCGGCACGCTCTACGACCACTATGGACTCCGGCATGGCTGCACACTCTACGAGCACTATGGACTCTGGCATGGTTGCACGCTCTATGAGCACTATGGACTCTGGCATGGCTGGACGCTCTACAAGCACAGTGCAGCCGGACCCTGACAGGTCACCCACCACGACCATGCCACGACAAATGAGCCCACCAAGGCTTCCCAGAACACGTCGATCCCAGAAAGGGGAAAAAAATTAAAAAATGCGTACTATCAGTATTCCTTCCCCCCTCACCTCCCAGTATGTCTGTAATGTTAGGTTTGTCTCACCCTTCCAGTGCGTCTCAGGCCTCTCATGTGTCAAGCCCCATCCCCGAACAACCAGACCCCACTAGTTTAATTGCCTCTTCTCCATCCACCCCTGCATCGTCCACACTTAGCCAGGCCTCACAGCTTCACCCCCCCCCATTTCTATCACTCTACCCCAAGCAGGCGCAGTTAAATAAATATTTTTCTTGTTCTAAAATAAATACAACTGTTTTTTGCCCCCAATTATGTTTGGTTAATTGTGTCTTGCACCAAATAAAACACTGCACCGCTCACTTTATTTTTTGGCCACATCATAGCTCCAGTAGTTAGCAAGTACAACACTTTGGGTGTCTTTAGTATAGAGATATGAGGTGGGCCAAAAATTTATACTTGTATTTTCTCCATAATCTCTTCATTCTGCTTAGTCTGTGACTAGTGTTGCAGACTGAAGAGAAAATGGTGGCAATACGATGCAGAACTATACTCAACAGGTCAGGTGTCCAAAAACTCATTAGTTAGGACACCTGACCTGGTGAGTAGAGAAGTGCATTGTGTAACATCCTTTTTCTCTTTTGTGTACGTAATCTATTTCACACAAAGTGAAGGGACGATGACGGTCATACAAGGCATATCTATGCTCACCTGGACATGTGTCAGAAATAGTGAATTCATGAGGCTGTTATATGTGCATTATGAATTCATTATTTCTGACACCTGACTTGATGAGTATAGATCTGTTTTGTATTAACCAGTCATTGTCTCTTCAGTCTGCGTCCAATGGATACTGCAGAACAGAATCAGGACGCAATGACGTCAACAACCTTACCACTAACAACCTGGCTGCTATCACACTAGCAGTATTTGGTCAGTATTTTAAATCAGTATTTGCAAGCCAAAACCAGGAGTCGAACAATTAGAGGAAAAGTATAATATTAACATATTCAGCACTTCTGCATTTATCACCCACTCCTGGTTTTGGCTTACAAATACTGATATAAAATACTGACCAAATACTGCTAGTGAGGGCAGCCTTGGTTTGTAGAGGAAATACAAATGTTAGTAACATTTAAGAAAATAACTCGTACAGACAAAATCCCAAGAGGCCATTTACACAACATTGTCCTGCCTTGACACACGTCCAATATCTGATTCAAAAAAGGCAGCAAATTGGTCCAGCATGTGGCCAACTTCAGCAGTTGACCGCAGCGGGTGATGCTGGTAATCGGGCAATGGGTTTGCAACTGGTTCATCAAGTTCAATGTTGGGTCGCTCCTTAGCTATTATGTAATTGTGCAGAACCACACAGGCTTTGACCACCTCGTCGACTGTCTCCATTTTTAGATTAATGGCTGTTGCAAGAATGCGCCATTTTGAGACAAGAATCTCAAAGGTACACTCTACTGTTCTTTGGGCACTGGTCAGTCTGTAGTTAAAGATCCTTTTAGTGTGGTTCAAGTCCGGTCTGGAATATGGCTTCAGTAGGTTTTCACACATATGAAATGCCTCATCCCCAACCATAACAAATGGCATCGGTGGACCTTGAGTGTTGGGGAGAGGTCGTGGCCGTGGAAAATTAAAATTTTTGCCATACACATGGCAGCCCATATCCGAGTTCTTAAAAGTCTGGGAATTAGGGTTGAGCGACCTTTACTTTTATAGGATCGGGTCGGGTTTCACGAAACCCGACTTTTGAAAAAGTCGGGTCGAGTGAAATCGGCCGATCCTATAAAAAAGTCGGGGTCGGGGTCGGACGAAACCCGAAACCCAATGCAGTGCATTGGGTTTCCATGGTTCCCAGGGTCTGAAGGAGCGGAAACTCTCCTTCAGGCCCTGCGATCCATATTTTAGTGTAAAATAAAGAATTAAAATAAAAAATATCGCAATACTTACCCTCTGACGCGCCCTGGTACTCTCCGGGAACCTTCCTTCCTTAGAATCAGCCTTCCAGGACCCTGCGGTGACGTCGCGGTGACGTCGCGGCTTGTGATTGGCCGCGCGGCCAATCACAAGCCGCGACGTCACCCGCGACGTCACCGAAGGTCCTGGAAGGGCTGATTCTTAGGAAGGAAGGCTGCCGGAAAGAAGCAGGGCGCGTCCGAGGGTGAGTATATACCTAATAGGAATATACTCACCCTCGGACGCGCCCTGCTTCTTTCCGGCAGCCTTCCTTCCTAAGAATCAGCCCTTCCAGGACCTTCGGTGACGTCGCGGGTGACGTCGCGGCTTGTGATTGGCCGCGCGAGCGGTCACATGGGCGGCCGCGCGGCCAATCACAAGCCGCGACGTCACCGCGACGTCACCGCAGGGTCCTGGAAGGCTGATTCTAAGGAAGGAAGGTTCCCGGGTAGTACCAGGGCGCGTCAGAGGGTAAGTATTGCGATATTTTTTATTTTAATTCTTTATTTTACACTTAAATCTGAATTCCGATACCAATTCCCGATATCTTAAACATATCGGGAATCGGTATCGGAATTCCGATTCTAGAGTCAAAAGATCGCCGACTTCATGGCCGACCCCACACTGGGGTCGGGTCGGGTTTCATGAAACCCGACCTTGCCAAAAGTCGGCGACTTTTGAAAAATTTCGACCCGTTTCGCTCAACCCTACTGGGAATTATTGTCACGGCCAAAAGCTCCAGTGTCCACGGCGATGAAGCAACAGTCCGCATCGGCTATTGCCATGAGCACAACAGAAAAATATTTTTTATAATTGAAGTACTCCGATCCTGTTCTGGCTAGTTTGTTAACCCCTTCATGACCGTGGGATTTTTAGTTTTTCCGTGTTCGTTTTTCACTCCCCTCCTTCCCAGAGCCATAACTTTTTTATTTTTCCGTCAATTTGTCCATGTGAGGGCTTATTTTTTGTGGGACGAGTTGTACTTTTGAACGACTTCATTGGTTTTACCATGTCGTGTACTAGAAAACGGAAAAAAAATTCCAAGTGCGGTGAAATTGCAAAAAAAGTGCAATCCCACACTTGTTTTTTGCTTGGCTTTTTTGCTAGCTTCACTAAATGCTAAAACTGACCTGCCATTATGATTCTCCAGGTCATTACGAGTTCATAGACACCTAACATGACTAGACTATTTTTTACCTAAGTGGTGAAAAAAAATTCCAAACATTGCTAAAAAAAAATAATTGCGCCATTTTCCGATACTCGTAGCGTCTCCATTTTTAATGATCTGGGGTCGGTTGAGAGCTTATTTTTTGCGTGCCGAGCTGGTGTTTTTAATTATTCCAATTCGGTGCTGATACGTGCTTTTGATCGCCCGTTATTGCATTTTAATGCAATGTCGCGGCGACCAAAAAAACGTAATTCTGGCGTTTTGATTTTTTTTCTTGTTACGCCGTTTAGCGATCAGGTTAATGCTTTTTTTTATTGATAGATCAGGCGAGTCTGAACGTGGCGATAACAAATATGCGTAGATTTGATTTTTTTTTATTGATTTATTTTGATTGGGGCAAAAGGGGGGTGATTTAAACTTTTATATTTTTTTTATTTTTTTCACATTTTTTAAACTTTTTTTAAAAAACTTTTGCCATGCTTGAATAGCCTCCATGGGATGCTAGAAGCAGGCACAGCACGATCGCCTCTGCTACATAGCAGCGATCTGCTGTTCGCTGCTATGTAGTAGAAAATCAGGTGTGCTGTGAGCGCCGACCACAGGGTGGCGCTCACAGCTACCGGCGATCAGTAACCATAGAGGTCTCAAGGACCTCTATGGTTACAATGGAGAAGCATCGCCGACCCCCGATCATGTGACGGGGGTCGGCGATGACGTCATTTCCGGCCGCCCGGCCGGATGCGGTAGTTAAATGCCGCTGTCTGCGTTTGACAGCAGCATTTAACTAGTTAATAGCGGCGGGTGAATCGCGATTTCACCTTCCGCTATTGCGGGCACATGTCAGCTGTTCAAAACAGCTGACATGTCCCGGCTTTGATGCGGGCTCAACGTGGAGCCCTGCATCAAAGCAGGGGAGCTGACATCGGACGTACTATGCCGTCCGATGTCAGTAAGGGGTTAATGCGGATGTGCTTTCCATCCACCGCTCCCAAACAGTTTGGGAAATCATACACACTCCAGAATTTTTCAGCAATTTCAATCCACATATCTGCGGTGGGTAGGGGTATAAACTCATCCCAGAGAACATTCCACAAAGCCCGGCAGGTGTCTGCAACTATTCCAGACAGGGTGGAAATTCCAAGCTGGTATTGGAAGTGGAGGAATGATAAACTCTCTCCGGTTGCCAGAAATCTGGAAGAAAAAAAAAAAAATTTTTTCAAACAATTCTATTTATGGTGTTGTTATGCTAAAGACATAAAGGAAAATACCTAAAAAATACATATCAGAACACCCAAAATTAGCACTGGCATTTGTTTAGATTTGTTATGTACCTTAATGTAACCAGCAGACGTTCCTCTGGTGGAATCGCTCTACGGAGCTGGGTGTCCTGTCTCCGTATGGCTCCTTGGACATGAGCAAGAAAATCCCGGAATGAGTCTTGCGACATCCTTGTATATTCCGGGCATTTGTCCGGGGTTGCATTAAGCTCGCCATAAAGCATGTGATAAGCTCCACGTCTCTCACGTAGTTCGATAATGAGGTGTCTCCAAAAACGCCTACGCTGTCTCCTTCTCCATCTTTCGCGATTTCTGTCTTGCTCCCAAGCAAACGCACAGGCAAGAAACAGCTTGATGCTTAAATCCAGGTTGAAATAAAAGGACTTAACGACTTAAGGACTCAAGGTTTCAAGGATTTAAGGACTGCAACACAGGTCTCCAGTACTTTGGAAGGGCCCCCACTGAAGGGGTTTTAAGCACCCTGATCCCAGTGAGTAGAATTCTGCCAACTACTGCGGCCTTTGTGGGTACGGCCGTAGCAAGTGTCAGGGAGAGAGACGGAAACCAGTGTTGATCTTGTCTTTTTTTTTTCTTTTTCATCATCGTTTAATAAAAATGTATTCCCTATTGGACTACATCTGTGTTCTGGACCTTTACTGTCTAAATAGCTGTGACCAAAAGGAAAGTAAGGTAACCCGTGGGAAGAAGCTGTGTCAGTCCTGTCCTATTTTATGTGCAATGGGCCGGGGGTGCTCACTGATCGTTTGCTCATCGTTTGCTCACCCTTGTTACAATAGATCAGACTTTTACAAATACAGCAATACCAAATATGTGTATTTTGTATATTTTTTTTTTACTGGGGCAAAAGGGGAGATTTGAAATGTTTTTTTTTTTTTCATATTTTAGAAAACCTTTTATTTCACTTTTTACTGTATTTTAGAGCCCCTTTAGGGACTTGAATCTGCGCTCATCTGCTTATGCTCTACATAGCAGGACTTTAGCACTGCTCTATAGCTAACATCATGATCTCTTATGAATGCCAGCTATAGGCTGACTTTCACATGAGGATCAAAATGGCAGGCACAGAAGTCATCAGCAGACAGCCCATTGGTGCCCCATGATTACGTAACATAGGAATGACGCCTCCTTTGCAGACTTATGTTAAATGCTGCTGTCAGCGATTGACAGCGGCAATTAACAGGTTAACAGCCATGGGCAGAGCAGAGCTCCACTGGTGGCTGTTAAAGGCACATTGTGATGACAATGCATTTAATCTTAATTATCCAGACATCTATTTTTAGTAGGCCATGAGGCATAGACTTATATCATTATGCTGACTGTTGTTGTATGTTGAATTGATATTTGTAAATTGTTGAATGGTTGTTATTTACCTCTTATATCAGCTTCTACAGTTTATTGTTCTGTTATCTTTGCACAATAGAGATGCAGGGTCACTGAACAATGATATTTGCTAATATGTTGATTACACATTATACCAGACCTTGCAGGATAAACTAAATAATTAAACAATGGGAGTTATCAACCTTTCCATTTGACCTGTGAATAATGACTTGAAGAACAGTTGTGAATTATAAAAAGACTATATGAATCTTTAACAATATACATCCAGACATCCAAGAGATCCAGAGATCAAAAGAACAAAAGACTCTTTACAAAACTGCAGCCAGGATCACTCTATAGGATAGTTACCAGATCATGGCTCCATCATGAGGGACACAGATTTGACCTTCTACATGATGCCAGCTTAGGGGACCACAGCCCCGACCATCACTGAACCCATGGATAAGTTTGGGGCAGTCAGGATTTTGACTAACCTGTCACCTGACCCCCATGAATACATTTTGGAAAGCCAGAATTGGGCCCCACTGGTCACCTGTCTCCATGAATGCTCTGAGAAACCAAGTTGTGAAAAGAGATGAGCGCCAATCTCAAATTCAGCACGAATTAGTACATTCGGAACTGTATTTGGAATCCCGAGAGTTTTTCCTCAAAGTCGGCTAAATTCGGCCACTGTTCGGTAAATGAACGCATTTCCACTAATGCTTTTGTTAGGATTTTGGCTAGGATAGTGGTGCTGTATGATAAGTGCGGGGGGCATGTTTGATGAGGGAAGGGGGTGAGGAGAGGTTGGAGAGGGTGAGTATCGGCAGACTGTAGTTTTTTTCTTTTTAACTTAATAGGTGGAGATTCTGGCAGCCAATCAGGGCGCACAAACCATCCACAACATCCAGACACAAGGACTTCTCTCATTGGCTGCTGAAGTCACATGTTTCTCTTCATATAAAAAGCTGTTTTGGTGCTATTTTGTCAGTGTCACAGTGCATATAGGCTGCTTCTGCTGCTGCTGCAAGTAGTCAGAAAGTTAGCTAGGCAGTTTATTGTCAGCTAGTTCAGCTAGATAGAATACTGTGTGAAATCGACCTTCCAGCATTTAAATCGTTTGTGCTAATACTGTGGTCAAGACACCAGGCTACATTTCATAATCTAAATTGCTTGTGCTAATACTATGCTGTAGGCACCAGGCCACATTTCAGAATCTAAATCATTTGTGCTAATACTGTGATGCAGGCACCAGGCCACATTTCAGAATGTAAATTGTTTGTGCAACAGTGTGGTCCAGCGTGGAGTCCACATTTCCAAACATAAATCCTATCTGCTAATAGTGTGAGCCATACACAAGGCTATATTTCATAATCTAAATTGTTTGTGCTAATACTGTGGTGCAGGCAACAGGTCACATATCAGAAAATAAATAATTTGTACTAATACTGTGGTGCAGGCACCAGGTCACATTTCAGAATCTAAATCGTCTGTGCAAATTGTGTGGTCCAGCCAGCAGTATATATTTCAGCATCTAAATCCTTTCTGCTAATTGCGCTGTACATTCAGGAGTCCATATTTCATAATTTAAATTGTTTGTGCTAATTGTGTGGTCCAGACATCAGTCCACATTTCAGCATCTAAATCTTTTGTGCTAATTCTGTGGTCCAGCCACACTATTTCATCAAATAAATACAGATTATTAATTTAGTGACAGAAGTGGGCCTAGGGTTGTAAAACTGCTAGTAAAAAGAGGGGAAGGTTACATCCAACATGAGTGGGGAAAAAGTGAGGTCATAGTGGAAGGGGCTCGTCCTATCCAAAGACAACTTACAACTTGTGTTACTGGATCTCTTTTTCTCTGCCAGTCGCACAGCAATACGCCTTGTAGATGAGGGCCTGAGAGAGCATATGCTTCATTGGATGACAAGCGCTTCATAAAGTGGCCTCTCCTCCTCTTCCTCCACCTTAACATCACACACAGTACAGTCCACAGAGGTGGCACCTCAATTACCCTTGCTTCCTCCCCTAATCACAACTGACCCAGAGTAGAAATAGTATAATTATGCAGCATGGATGTATGGGACAGGGCCTGAGACAGGGCATGGACCAGCAACTCTAGCTTAAACATTTATCAGTATCAGGTGGATGAATGACAGGTGTAGACCTGGTTCTCGGAGAGCCCTGCCAAATTCAGGCAACACAAATGAAGGAGACCTAACTTGGAAAAGTGTCATTAATTGCCCGAGAGTAGAAATTTTATAATGGCACAGCAGCAGTCAGGCATGGGACCTTTATGAGCCATGATCTGGGACAGCATTTACAGCATTGAATTTAAGTTCACATTAAAAGATGAATGAGGGACTGGTGTAGGCCTGCTGTGCTGGGAGCGCAGATACCATGCAACAGCTCAAACGCTTTTCTGCTCAACCACACTTAGGTGGCACAAATGTCAGCTTTGTTGACTATTGTTTAAAAAATTTAAGGATAGTAACATAGGTAGTTGACTGAAAGTAAGTGCAGGCCAGCTGGTCTGGGAGTCCTACTGCTACAGGCAATACAAGCAAAGGAGACCCAACTTGGAGTCCAAACATATTCAAAAATAAGGGCAGACACCACTAAAGTGTAATCAATTTCCCTAGAGTAGAGATAGTATAATGGGGATCTGACACCATTTCCACTACAGGCATCCCACCAAGTGGCAAGTGCTTGTGGGCAGGGACGACACATCTTGCTGGCGGCACACTGTGTTAACATAGTGGAACCCGGGACCCATTTGGACCTTGGGATGGAACACATCCTCCCAATGCCGAGGACTGCGGGCCCTAAGTCAATCAGAGTTTCCTGCACAGTATACAGCTCCTGCACCTTCTCCTCCTCTTCAGTCTCCATCTCCGAAATGAACACTTCAGTCACAAGCTGGAAGCATTGCAGCACTGCCTCAGCCAAGTGGCAACAGGCTATGCTGAAGCTAATATGCTTAGGTAACAAACCGCACAATGCTGAAGAGTTATGGACAGCTCTGAAAGAGCAGGCAAATATGTGGCTGACAACGCTGAACCTACAGCCAGGCATCGTCGTGTTTAACAATGGCCGGAACCTAGTGGTGGCTCTGAGGTGAGGCAAGCTCACACACGTATCATGCCTGGCCCATGTGCTTAACCTCATGGTTAAGCGGATCCTTAAAACCTACCCAGAGCTGCCGAATCTGCTAGTCAAAGTACGCCGTCTGTCTGCCTATTTCAGAAAGTCAGCTACAGTTTCCACCACCCTTGCAGTGCTTCAGCAGCATTTGCAGCATCTGGCTCACCAACTGGTGTGTGATGTCCCCATGCATTAAAACTCTACACTGCAGATGATGGGAAGGAATTGTGAGCAAAAGAGGGCAGTTATTGACTATCAGAATCAACAAGGCCATCTGTAATCTGTATTCAGTTCAGACTCCACACATAAGACCTCAGGAGTGAACATGGATGTCAGATACAGTATATGTATCATCCTCCAGAGCTTTGAGGACTCCACCAAGATGGTGAGCGGCGATGACGCCATAATTCGCGTCAGTGTCACCATCCCATTTCTCTGTGTTCTGAAACGCTCTCTGCTCACAATCAAAGAGGATGTATTGCAGGCAGAGCATGATGAGATGGAGCAAGGAACCATACAGGGTGATTACACACAGCCCAGCTTCATCTCATCCCGTGGATTGTGTAACAATGAGGAAGAGGAGGAGGAAGAACAGGAACTAGTTTCATGTGCTATGGAAGGTACTACCTGCACAACAGTCATACCGTCTGTTCAGCGTGGATGGCCTGAGGACAGGGAGGAAGAGGAGGAGCAGGAGAGCACGGTCAGTCGTCCTCTTGGTGAGGACACAAAAGTCTTGCCTGTTAGCAGTCTGGCACGCATGGCTGAGTTTATGTTACGCTGCCTTTCCCATGACCCTCACGTTCTCAAGATTTTGGTTGACAGCCATTACTGGTTGGTGACACTTTTAGACACATGCTGCAAGGAGAAATTTCTATCTCTTATTCCCGAGGTGGACAGGTCTACTAAAATGTGGCAGTTCTAGAACACCCCTATTGCAAAATTATTTAAAAAATTCCCAACTAAAAACTCGGCAGAGGTCACAGTTCGTTGAACAACCAAGGAGTACAAGTGAGAGAGACAAAACTCCAATCCAGCAGAGGCAGGGGAACACTGGCAAAGTTCTAGGAGACTTTTCTCAGACCCTTCCCTCGTACAGGCCCTGAGGCGCAGCCTACTCTCACAAGGAGTGCAAAGTTTTGGAAGATGCTGAGGGAGTACCTTGCTGACCATACCTACGTCCTATGTGATTCCTCTGTGCCTTATTATTGGGTAACCAATCTGGACATGTGGCATGAACTGGCTCTCTATGCCTTTGAGGTCCTGGCCTGCCCTGCTGCTAGCATTTTGTCAGAGCGGATTTTTAGTGCCACTTGTGGAATTATAACTGAAAAGCGCATCCACCTGTCAACTGAAAATGCTGACAGGCTGACTCTTATAAAAATGAACAAGGGCTGAATAGGGCCAGACTTCTCAACACCACCGAATGATTGCAGCTAAACATAACCTCAAATACATTGTCTTTTTTGTGGAGGTGTATTCTCATGCACCTCTTCACAGCCACACATGGGTATACACTTCCTGATTCGGTCTGTTTAATATTATCCTCCTCCTTATCCTCATCATCCGCAACCATACGAACACCTGGGTGAACGTATTCCGTGATGCAAAAGTCACTCATTTTTTGTGCAAGGGTGTTTTTATGATGCCCATTAATAATTTTAAACCAAAAAAATTTTACTCCCCCAGGGTGAAATGTTTGTCAGCCCATGCACTTAGTGTACCACCACTAGATCACCAGGGTTAACGTGTTCCATGCTGCTACATCCAGTCCAATTTTTGGCAAGGATGTCTATGATGCCCATAAAATATTTTTTTTAAATGTACTCCCCATGGGGAAATGTTTGTAAGCCCATGCACTTAGTGTATGGGCATTACAAGTGTTGGAGATCAGCTCCTTTAAATTGGGCCTAATATTTAATGAGGCCTTCCCCAACGTCTCATCATCCACCGCCACTAAATCACCAGGGTTAACGTGTTCCTCTCTGCTAAGCCAGTCAAGTTTTGGCAAGGGTGTCTATGATGCCTATAAAATATTTTTTACAAATGTACCCCCCATGGGGAAATATTTGTCAGCCCATGCACTTAGTGTATGGGCATTACAAGTCTAGGATACCGACTCCTTTGTTATGGGACAGCTTTTTTTATAAAACCCTCATCCATGATTCTTACAAGGGGGATTGTGTTGCGTGCAAATTTGGGTCAAGGTGGCCCTTGTACTCAATGCATAAGGAAACAGTATGGCAGGACAAACTGAAGAATGTGAAGTGGGTTTTCCTGTGGCCATTCAGTCCCTGGGTTCAAAGGCTTATTGGGGTGAATATGACTTGGCAGCAGGGCAGGTCTTGCTGTTAATACATAAGAAAACAGTATGGCAGGACCAACTAAATAAAGTGAAGTGGGTTTTCCTGTGGTCATCCAGTACCTGGGTTCAAAACCTTATTGGGGTGCATATGACTTTGTAGCATGGCAGGCCTTGTAATTAATACATAAGAAAGCAGTATGGCAGGACCAACGAAATAATGTGAAGTGGGTTTTCCTGTGGCCATCCAGTACCTGGGCTCAAAGCCTTATTGGGGTGCATATGACATGGTAGCATGGCAGGCCTTACAGCTAGCACATAAGAAAACAGTATGGTAGGACCAACTGAACAATGTGAAATGGGTTTTCCTGTGGCCATCCAGTACCTGGGCTCAAAGGCTTATTGGGGTGCATACGACTTGGTAGCAGGGCAGGCCTTGCAGTTAATACATAAGAAAATGGTATGGGATTACAAAATAACTAATGTGAAGTGTATTTTCCTGTGGCCATCCAGTACCTGGTTTCAAAGGCTTATTGGGGTGCATATGACTTGTTAGCAGGAGAGGCCTTGCTGTTAATACATAAGAAAACAGTATGGCAGTACCAAATGAAGAATGTGAAGTGGGTTTTCCTGTGGCCATCCAGTACCTGGGTTCAAATGCTTATTGGTGTGCATATGACTTGGTAGCAGGGCAGACCTTGCAGTCAATACATAAGAAAACAGTATGGGATTACAAAATGACTAATGTGAAGTGTGTTTTCCTGTGGCCATCCAGTACCTGGGTTCAAAGGCTTATTGACGTGCATATGACTTGTTAGCAGGGCAGGCCTTGCATTCAATGCAACTTTTTTCAGGAAGCCCTCCAGTACCTTTCGTGAAGGGGGTATTGGGGTGCGTCGTAATTGTTGGCAGCCCAGCCACTAAATGCATAGGCAATAACAGCATAGGAGACCCACTGTTTAATAATGGCCCTTTAAGAATATTAAAGCTGCCTGATGCCCCTCTAAAAATAGGCTTTGGGACTTTGAGTCCCTCCTTCATAAATGAAAAAAGATGTGTCTCCTTATGTGTCACACTACACATGGCCAGCTAGGGTTGTTAAATGTTACAATGACATTTACTAGTGAATGCATTTGTATGTTAAAGTTGAAAAACGCATAAAAAATGCTGCATGTGAACACAGCCCAAGTGGTGAAGGAACATTTTGGTCTGGGTCAAAATATTTTTGCCTTATATATAAGTCATTACTCTGGAAAGGATGTACCTTAACATATTTCCCAGCAAAATCCATTTTGGTTACATTTTTGTATGTTTTTAGGTGCACATGTAAAAATGGCATGAAACTCTGACAACATTATTATTATTATTATTATTTATTGTTATAGCGCCATTTATTCCATGGCGCTTTACATGTGAGGAGGGGTATACATAATAAATACAAGTACAATAATCTTAAACAATACAAGTCATAACTGGTACAGGAGGAGAGAGGACCCTGCCCGCGAGGGCTCACAATCTCCAAGGGATGGGTGAGAATACAGTAGGTGAGGATAGAGCTGGCCATGCAGCCGTTTGGTCAATCGGTGGTTACTGCAGGTTGTAGGCTTGTCGGAAGAGGTGGGTCTTCAGGTCCTTTTTGAAGGTTTCGATGGTAGGCGAGAGTCTGATGTGTTGTGGTAGAGGGTTCCAGAGTAGGGGTGATACGCGAGAGAAATCTTGTATACGATTGTGGGAAGAGGAGATAAGAGGGGAGTAGAGAAGGAGATCTTGTGAGGATCGGAGGTTGCATGTAGGTAAGTACCGGGAGACGAGGTCACAGATGTATGGAGGAGACAGGTTGTGGATGGCTTTGTATATCATGGTTAGGGTTTTGTAATGGAGTCTCTGGGCAATGGGGAACCAGTGAAGGGATTGACAGAGGGGAGAGGCCGGGGAATAGCGGGGGGACAAGGGGATTAGTCGGGCAGCAGAGTTTAGAATAGATTGGAGGGGTGCGAGAGTGTTAGAGGGGAGGCCACAAAGCAGGAGGTTGCAGTAGTCAAGGCGAGAGATGATGAGGGCATGGACTAGGGTTTTTGCAGATTCTTGGTTGCTTGCTTACAGCTGTGACCTAGGAGGGCGATCCCCTTGATGTTCCTGTGTCATTTGAGCAGTGTTTCCATCATTTTTAGACGCTTTTACACCTTAAATGGACCCCTGGGTGGGATCGCGGTAAAAATACTTGGGTTTCCCACAGACTTACATCGGGCTCGCTGCTCGAGTTAAGTACCCGAGTATTCCAATTTGCTCGACCCGAGCAACGAGCACCCAAGCATTTTAGTGCTCTCCCATCACTTGTCTAGGTTGAAAGCAATGCTAAATTTGAAAACACATCAAAAATGCTACGTGTGAACATAGCCCAAGTGGTGGAGGAGCATTTTTGTTTGGAGTTATTTATTTTGCCTTGTAAACAAATCATTACCCTGGAAAGAATGTTCCTTAACATACCCTATTTCCCCAGGAAAATCCATTTTGGTTTTGTTTTTGTATGTTTTATTGTGAGTTTGTAAAAGCGGTATAACACTCCAACAACATTGTTCACAGCAGTGACCTGGGAGTCAGAAATGATTCCAATGGTCTTCGCCATGATGTTCTCACATCACTTGCGCACTCTTCCCATCGATTTCCGCCATTTTTAGACTCTCTGAAGACCCCCAGGGGGGCCGCGCCAAAAATGCTCGAGTTACCAACAGACTTACATTGGGCTCGTTGTTCATGTTCAGGTAGAGCACCCAAGCATTTCAATATGCTCGACCCGAGCATTTTAGTGCTTGCCCATGACTACTGTCTGCCGTAAATATTGCAATGAAAATTCCTTCCTGGAAATTAGATCCTAGGTTCCTTGATTCTTCGAAGGTGATCGCCGTAATAAACCCTTGAACTTCCTGTAACTCTCAAAATCCCTGTTTTGATCTGGTCATTGTTCAAAAAATATGTAGCGCCTGTTGAGTCATCACCCTTGCCACCACCACCGGTTATTGTTGATGATAATTTGGAGTTCCAGGTGGCAAGAATTGTGGATTCCCATGTGGCTCGCCGCTCTTTACAATACTTATAGAACCAGAAACATATGGGCTACTTGCACATTGAACAAGTCTGTAAGAACATGTTCACACACACCACCAAGAAACTTGAAGACACAAAAGAGCACAGTGAGGTCAAAAATATTCTGTTGTAAAAAAAATCACTGTAATAAGCAAGTGCTACTCAAAAGATGGAAAAACCCAGGGTATTTAGTTGATACTTTTTTTGCAAAAAAATGTATACTAAGCTGCTCCACCAATCGTCAAGGTATACCCATATAGAGCAGTCCTAACTAATGTATATAATCCCTATTTGATGTATTTAAAAACCTGATCATCTGTATAGTACCTGTATAAGCAGGTTTCAGAGAGGGAATATCCATATGGACATCCTGGATGGAACAGCTTAAATGTAAATAACCCACAAAGGAGTGGTGGACTCCCCAGTCTTGTAGAAACATGAGAACAATTATAGAACCAGAAACACATGGGCTACTTGCACATTGAACAAGTCTGTAAGAACATGTTCACACACCACCAAGAAACTTGAAGACACAAAAGAGCACAGTGAGGTCAAAAATACTCTGTTGTAAAAAAAAAAAATCACAGTAATAAGCAAGTGCTAGTCAAAAGATGGAAAAAAACAGGGTATTTAGTTGATTTAGTCTTTTGACTAGCACTTGCTTATTACTGTGATTTTTTTTTTACAACAGAGTATTTTTGACCTCATTGTGCTCTTTTGTGTCTTCATCTTTACAATACTTGGTGAACTGGAAGGGGCATGGTCCTGAGGAGAAGATGTGGGTTCCGGCATCTGAGGTTATTACCAATAAACTAATTTGGTTCATCCATGTGGCCTATCTGGACTCTTCATGCTGGCTAAGGTTGTTCTCAAATGCAACTGCTTATCATTTGCTCACTCTATATATACTGGCTCTGGGTGTTTAGTCCTTGATGGTGAAAGATTAGGGTTTGACAGGAGCAAGTAAGGTCAGAGACCAGGGCCTCTCTACCATCAAGAGTACTCGTGAGATAGGCATAGTTAGCGTCACAGTTCCAGGGACAGTTTAGGGTCCCTCTTCCTTACTTAAGACCATCTTAGTCTGACAAATATATAGTAGAAATTTATTTCAGGTCCGTACTTGAATCTGGATCCGAACGCAAAAGAAGTAGAGATGAGCAAATATATTCGGCTCCCTCTTATCGGCAAGCTATAGCGCTTACTGAAAAAGCTGCATCGGGAACCCAGCTAACTGGAGCGCTCCGATAATCAGATGTACCAAGCCACAGCTGCATGTTTCACTATAGCTTGCTGAATAAGGAGGAAGCCTCAGATATTTGCTTACCTGTAAATAGAAGTCAATATGGACCCGTAGTTTGATGCTTTAAATGGCTGTAAAATGATCAAAGTCAGGATTAGGAGGCTACAAGAGGAAGCTAATTGGGATTAAGAGAAAGACAATTGTCCTGCAATCTAATATGGATAGGGAAATGACTTAAAATAACACAGAATAAAAAATATAAAAGAATAATCTTAAACCAGGAGGACAAGTGCTGGAAGAAGTGCACGTGACGCTATAGCTAGAAGAGGCAGGGAAGGAGTTATCCAACAGTGTTTTTGTGGGAGGGGTTGTTTTTGTTAGGGAACTGACTTAAAGATCTGAGTAAGTGGAATAGGCGTAGGAGGAGGAGGTAGACAACCTTGGTTTTGTGGGTTTTTTGTTTATAGGGGTACTCATAAAACAGTAGTACAACAATCTGCATGCCATTATCTGTCTGTATACAGGCCATGTATTATTCTGAACTTTTTTGCTTTGAAAATAATGAGAAGAGCAAATAGGGAATGTGGCCATGTTGCTGCTGCTGGTGGTATTGTTTCTGCTGGAGAGATAGAGAGGACATGGTCGATCTGTGCCTGAGTGCCCAAATGAAACACCTTCCTATGGTGCATGCAGGCGACAAGACGGTCTGCATAATGTTGTTGGCACAAGTACCGCTGGACAAATGGTGAGGTCAGAACACGTAGAGGCAGTTTTAGATTGGTTGGCTGAGAGTGCCTTCAGTTCCTTTGCTTTGTCTTCCACCCGTGCCTCTTCTGAAAAAGCATATTGTGCACCTGCGGCCAAAGGCATTTGCCTTCTATCTCACCCCCTTGCAAATCAGGCAAGCAGTCTGAGCCACAAATCATGCAGCAGGCACTTCTGCTTTTTGGTGACTCTGCTCGCTTTGGTTCAGTTGGCCATCCACCTTCCCCTGGCTAACAATTGCAAGAGATTGAATGCCCAACCACTTGTTCTGTTGGAGTATCAGTAAGTGGGAGGGGTAGTGCTGATGGTCAGTGGATCACTGCAGCACATCTTAGATGATGATGATGAAACACAGATGCCAACTGCCGCAGCTTTCTGCTGTGTGTAGTCCAGCAAAGAGGACAGGGGTGAGGATTGGGTGGAACATCATGCTGTGGATTATTATTATTAATTTTTTTTTTAGAGCACCATTGTGCTGTTCATTATTATTATTATTATTATCCGGGGTCCGGGGAGAGGACCTTACTCCTGCGGCCCTACATCTATCAGTGTAATGAGGAAGGAGACAGTAGGCTTGGGAGATGCAGCAGCTCTGGTGTTGGTGAGGTTGTAGCGGGGTCATTGCAGGCTGTAAGCTGTTCTGAAAAAATTGATTTTCAAGATCCACTTGAAATTTCTGAATGTAGTGGATTATAGAATGCTTTGGATCACAGAATTCTAAAGGATGGGGGATAATAAGGATAAGTCTTGCAGTCAACTGGATGAGGATACAGCGGGGGATACAGACAATACAGAGGACCCAGATAATACACCTCTCATCGAGGACAATTTGTCTTTGCCTCTGGGCAGCCTTGTACACATGAGGAAATACATGCTGTTGTGCCTGCATAATGACCACCGAGTTGGCAGGATTCTTACATGTGCTGATTACGGTGTGGCCACCCTGCTGGATCCCCACTACAAGCACAAAGTGCCATCCTTACTTCCGTCACTACAGAGTTATTGGAAACTGCAGGTATACAAGTGCTGGCTGATAGATGCACTACTGAAGGCGTCCTCACCTTACAACAGGGGCTCAGTGGAAGTGAAGCACTCGGTAGGGCCGTGGGATACCCGGGCCGGGTCAGACCGTTCTTCGGAGGTTTTCACAGCAGTAGTGACCCTTTCCATAGCCCTGGGCGTCCAATAAAATAATGAGGGAAAGGGGAATAAAGTTTATAGGGGATTAGTTCGTGATGCCACCCATGGTGTTTGGCAATAAGGAAAATGGCTGACACTGCGGTTCAGGTCCACTGAGGCAGTTGGTGATGCAGCAAAGGTGTCACAGCTCTCCATGGGTACAGCTAGGCCCCAGGGCAGTTAATGTATTAAAGTCAATGATGGTGAATGTTGTAGTGCAGGGAAGGTGGCGCAGTAATAATTCTGAGGACACAGCAGGATGCAATATTCACACTTTACTCACAGTTCTTAGGTACAGTCACCAGCCGTGTGCTGTGTCCTCCGGGTCTGTGGTCCAGCCAGCTCTCAGGTAATTTGGATGCACTTTTCCGAGACTCCCTTCTTGTGTACTTTTCTGGCCGTCTCTCTGCACTGGCTTCACCCTCCTGCCCTGCACCTCACACACAGTGTCCCAAGCAAGCAGCCTTGGGTCCTGTCGGGTGACGCTTTCCTTGGTCCCCTTAACCCTATGTGGCTGCCTTTTCAGCGAATCTATTTGTGGATTTGGCTGTGGCACATAAAGATACCACAGCCTTCGGTTTGCTAGCTGAGTCTTGTAGTTTCTCCACTAGTCTGGGGCCGGTCCCTCCACTGTGACCTGGTCCTTTCATCCGACTCCTCCCCACTAACTAACTAACTTTTCCTCCAACTGTCACTCTCTCCACCCACACCCTCTACCTAGTTCCCCCTCCAGCCTGAGATGGGGCCCTCCCTCAATAGGGTCTGCCCAGGTCACCTGGCCTGGAGTGGTGTTGGATGCTAGTGTGGATCTCGGGTAGTGCCTCCTCCTTACCCGAGAGTGGAGTACCACACCTCAGGCTGAGGTGCAGTACCTCTGTGGCAACTGGACTCTCAGGGGTGCCACAGAAGCACAAGGCAGAGGAGGAAGTCGCCAACCAAGCAGGGTCACCAGTACCACCACGGAAGGAAGGGTTTGCATGGCAGAAATGTGTAAAAACTTACTCAGTACGTCGTAACATATAGCAGCAGCATCTGATATGGTCCCTATTAGCAGGAGGCAGCTTTGACGTTATGCCTGCATAGCAACTCACTCAGGATTAATAATCTTGCCTGAAGAAGGAGCCACTGTGCTCTGAAAGCTTGCAAACATATTATTTTCTGGTTAGCCAATAAAGGTATCCTAGAATACTTCTATCATCATTGGGCAGAAAAGTATTCACATCGATAAGTTAGAAACTAAAAGAAACAACTGAGTCTTACAGTTCCTGTACAGGGATATCATAACACAGCAGTCCCTAGTGGTGCCTGTGGGTACAGAAATAGTCCTAACCAACTATTATATGGCAACTCGGACCTAAACTTCCTAAGGCCAGTCTCACACATCCAGATAATTCCGGTACCGTAAAATTCGGTACCGGAATTATCCATGTCCATGTGTCCGTGAGCTCATGTAGGCCATCCGTGTGGCACACGTGTGGCAGCCGTGTGCCGCCCGTGTGCCGACTGGGTACCACATGGAGCGTGCAGGAGACAGTGCTAGAGATAAGCGCTGTCCCCTGCATCTGGTGCTGAAGCCGCCATTCATATCTTCTTTCCAGCAGCGTTCGCTGGAGAGAAGATAAAAAATCCTTTTTTTTTTTTTGTGTTTAAAATAAAGATCCCTGTCCCCTTCCCTCCTCCCACCCCCTGTGCGCTCGCCCGCTGTTACTTACCTGGCTCCCTCGAAACGTCCTCTCCGCGCCGCACCTTCTCCAGTATGAGAGGTCATGTGGTGCTGCCCATTACAGTCATGAATATGCGGCTCCACCCCTATGGGAGGTGGAGCCGCATATTCATGACTGTAATCAGCTGTACCACGTGACCGCTCATACAGGAGAAGCTGGCACTGAGAGGAAGCTGCGAGGGAGCTGGGTGAGTATTTTAGTAACAGCGGGCGGGTGCACAGGGGGTGTGAGAGGAGAGTTGACAGGGATCTTTAGTTTAAACACAAAAAAAACAAAAAAGGATTTTTCATATCTTCTCTCCAGCGAAAGCTGCTGGATAGAAGATATGAATGGCGGCTTCAGCACCACGCTGGGGGGACAGCGCTTACTGTAGCGCTGTCTCCTGCATGGCACACGGACTGCACACGGACAGTGTCCATGTACGGTACGTGTTTTACATGGACCCATTGACTTTAATGGGTCCGTGTAATCCGTGCGCTCCCACGAACACTGACATGTCTCCGTGTTTTGCACACGGACACACGGTCCATGAAAACACGCTAACATGTGCAGAGACACATTGATTTCAATGTGTCTACGTGAGTCAGTGTCTCCGGTACGTGAGGAAACTGACACCTCACGTACCGGAGCCACTGACGTGTGAAACCGGCCTAAATGGACATCAAGTTGCTTCACGTTCCTCTTTAAGAACCGGAGGGCAGAGCAGAGAGTGAATTAACTACAAGAGGAGAAGTGTGCTGAACAAAGGAGTGATGTTACAGTGAATAAAGTAAATAACAAAATACCAAACATAGAATAAAGCAATTACTTTTAACAAATATACAACCTACTTACTAAAGTTAAATAGAAGAAAGGTGCAAAGTATAGCAAAGGAACAAGATGAAAATCCTTAGCTCAAAGCTCACTGTGTGGCTCCAAACATCAACATAATGTCAGAACACCTAAGTGAATATATCAGCAGCAGGAAATGCCTGCTGGGGGACAGAATATAAAGCTGCACCCAAAAGGTGATAGGTGGACAAAGGAAAACACCTGTGGTAAGTTAGACAGACTATAGCCAGAAAACAGAACCCAAGCACTCAGAGAAAAGGTGTCTCCTGTACCTTGGCAGAAAAAGAAGCCGACTACAAAAACACAAGCTCGAGAGATCAAATCCATGAGCAAGACCGTTTCTACAACATGGTGGAAGGGTATGTGTCCACACATCTCCACATACTGATTGATGAGTCTGACCTATTTAATTTCTGGGTCTCTAAATATGAACACATGGCTTGAATTGCTCTTTATGCTTGGAAGATGATGGTGTGGACTGTTTGAACTGTTTAGCACAGCAGGAGGTGTGATTACAGACAGGGGAATGCCACAGCCAATGTGAGCAATCTCTCATTGATTAAAATTAATCAAGGGTGGATCCCACAAGACTTGTTTGTGCCTTTGGCTGAACATAGAAATATACCAGCTATACTTAGTCATTGTTAGACTCCACTGCAGTGTGTTTGTTTTAGTTTCCATTCACAATGTTTTATTAAATTTGAGTAGACCCAAATTTTTTTAACCCCTTTCTGACATCAGACGTACTATCCCATCAAAGTGACCTGGGACCGTATGACCATCTATGGGATAGTACGTCAGCTGCGCTCCCACCTTGGTGTCAGCTGATTATTACAGCTGACACCAGGCACTATGTGCCAGGCGCTGTCATGGACCACTCCCTGCACTTTAACCCTCGAAACACTGCGATCAAACAAGATCGCAGCATTCAGGTGGCATAGAGAAGCATCGCGCAGGGAGGGGGCTCCCTGCGTGCTTCCCTGAGACCCTCAGAACAACACGATGTGATCGCGTTGTTCCGAGGGTCTCATCCGGTCTCCTCCTTGCAGGCCCCCGGATCCAAGATGGCCGTGGGGTCCTTCCAGGTCCTGCAGGGAGATGGCTTGTCAGTGCCTGCTGAGAGCAGGCACCGGTAAGCCTTATTCACTGCCTGTCAGATCGCTGATCTGGTACAGTGCTCTGCAAAGTGTCAGATCAGAGATCTGACTTTATGCAGTGATGTCCCACCCTGGGACAATGTGAAAAAGTAAAAAAATATTTTTATACCGTGTAAAAATATATTTTTTTAAATTTCTAAATAAGGAAAAAAAAAAATAAAAAAATCAATAAAAGTACACATATTTGGTATCCCCGCGTCCATAACGACTCTACCTTTAAAAATTTCCCACTAGTTAACCCCTTCAATGAACATCAAAATCTGCATTCCTAAAACGTCACTACTTCCCTTCCGAGCCTCGTCGTGTGCCCAAACAGTAGCTCTCCCACATTTGGGGTGTCAGCATACTCAGGGTAAATTGGGCAACTTTTGGGGTCCAATGTCTCCTGTTACCCTTGGAAAAATCTAAATATTGGGGGCTAAAAAATCATTTTTGTGAAAAAAATATATATTTTTTATTTTCACGGCTCTGCGTTATTAACTTTAGAGAAACACTTTAGGGTTCAAAGTTCTCACAACACATCTAGATAAGTTCCTTGGGGGTCTAGTTTCCAATATGTGGTTACTTGTGGTGGGTTTCTACTGTTTACGTGCATCAGGGGCTCTGCAAACGCAACGTGATGCCCACAGGACATTCAATCAAAGTCTGCATTCCAAAACGGCGCTCCTTCCCTTCAGAACCCTGCCATGTGCCCAAACAGTGGTTTACCCTCACAAAATGGGTATCATCGTACTCAGGACGAATTGCACAACAACTTTTGGGATCCAATTTCTCCTGTTACCCTCGGGAAAATAAAAAATTGGGGATGAACAATCCCTTTATGAAAAAAATATGATTTTTTTATTTTTACAGCTTTACATTCTAAACCTCTGTGAAGCACTTGGACGTTCATATTGCTCACCACACATCTAGATAGGTTCCTTAGGGGGTCTACGTTCCAAAATGTTGTCACTTGTGGGGAGTTTCCTCTGGTTAGGTGCATCAGGGGCTCTTCAAACGCGACATGTTGTCCAATCTCAATTCCAGCCAATTTTGCATTGAAAATTCAAACGGCGCTCCTTCCCTTCCAAGCTCTGCCATGCGCCCAAACAGTGGTTTACCCCCACATATGGGTATCGGCGTACTCAGGACAAATAGTACAATTTTGCAGTTTGATTTCTCCTGTTACCCTTGGTAAAATAAAACAAATTGGATCTGAAGTAAATTTTTTGTGAAAAAAAGTTAAATGTTCATTTTTTTTAAAAAAACATTTCAAAAATTCCTGGGAAGCACCTGCAGGGTTAATAAACTGCTCGAATGTGGTTTTGAGCACCTTTGAGCAGGTTTAATTTTTAGAATTGTGTCACTTTTGGGTATTTTCTATCATATAAACCCCTCAAAGTGACTTCAAATGTAATGTGGTCCCTAAAAAAAAGTTGTTGCAAAAATGAGAAATCGCTGGTCAACTTTTAACCCTTATAACTCCCCAACAAAAAAATGTTGGTTCCAAAATTATGCTGATGTAAAGTAGACATGTGGGAAATGTTACTTATTATGTATTTTGGGTGACATACAGTTAGGTCCATATATATTTGGACAGAGACAACATTTTTCTAATTTTGGTTATAGACATTGCCACAATGAATTTTAAACAAAATAATTCAGGTGCAGTTGAAGTTCAGACTTTCAGCTTTCATTTGAGGGTATCCACATTAAAATTGGATGAAGGGTTTAGGAGTTTCAGCTCCTTAACATGTGCCACCCTGTTTTAAAATGGACCAAAAGTAATTGGACAGATTCAATAATTTTAAATAAAATATTCATTTTTAGTACTTGGTTGAATACCCTTTGTTGGCAATGACTGCCTGAAGTCTTGAACTCATGGACATCACCAGACGCTGTGTTTCCTCCTTTTTGATGCTCTGCCAGGCCTTCACTATGGTGGTTTTCAGTTGCTGTTTGTTTGTGGGCCTTTTTGTCTGAAGTTTAGTCTTTAACAAGTGAAATGCATGCTCAATTGGGTTGAGATCAGATGACTGACTTGGCCATTCAAAAATATTCGACTTCTTTGCTTCAATAAACTCCTGGATTGCTTTGGCTTTATGTTTTGGGTCATTGTCCATCTGTAGTATGAAACGACGACCAATCAGTTTGGCTGCATTTGGCTGGATCTGAGCACACAGTATGGCTCTGAATACCTCAGAATTCATTCGGCTGCTTCTGTCCTGTGTCACATCATCAATAAACAATAGTGACCCAGTGCCACTGGCAGCTATGCATGCCCAAGCCATCACACTGCCTCCGCAGTGTTTTACAGATGATGTGGTATGTGTTGTGAATTCTGTGGCAGAGCTCCCTCCTGTGGTCACAAGTGGTACTTCGGCTGATTCTCTCTGTGAGCTTCCGTTGGTGGAGGAAAGTGGTACTGCAGCTTCTGAGTTTCCTTCCTCAGGTGATGTGGTGAAGTTGTTAGGTGCTGCTCTATTTAACTCCACCTTGTGCTTTGATCCTGGCCTCCAGTCTATGTTCTAGTATTGGACCTGTTTCCTCCTGGATCGTTCCTGTGGCCTGCTGCTCTGCATAGCTAAGTTCCGCTTTGCTATTTTGTTTGCTGTTTTTTTTTGTCCAGCTTGTCTATTTGTTTTTTCCTGCTTGCTGGGAGCTCTGGGACGCAGAGGGTGTACCTCCGTGCCGTTAGTTCGGTACGGAGGGTCTTTTTGCCCCCTTTGCGTGGTTTTTGTAGGGTTTTGTGTTGACCGCAAAGTTACCTTTCTATCCTCGCTCTGTTTAGAAAGTCGGGCCTCACGGGGCGTGGCCAAGGCAAAGATGGAGTAGGATGTGCAGCCACTGAGCTCTGGGGAAGCTCCCTATCAAATCGACATACATCCGTGTTTTAAAGTGCCCCTTTTTACTTCTACTCCCTGGATGTGGGATGCCCTAACCCCGGGGATCATTTTGAGACATTCATTAAGTGTTTTGGGGTGCTTCTAGACGTTTTGCAGCCCTGCCGCGCGGTTGAGGCCTCATCTCCAGCCTGACCGCTGGGCCTCCCTCTCGGCCCCTATAGATGGTCGACTGTCAGGCCTGAATAGACTCCCTGTACAGTGACGATCCTCGAGGTGACCGGGACTGCGGGTTGAGCAGACTCCCACCTGCTTCCCTGCATCCGGATCAGGGGACTCTCCTGCCCTACTGAGAGGGTGAGTCACAGAACGCTGCCTGGCTAATATCGATCCCTGCCTGCTGACGGAGGAGTGAGGGACGGTCGCTGTGGCTTAGGAATTAGACCGGAGCATCGCTCCCCCAGACACCGACAAGCGGACTGGCTCTAGAGTTGCCTGCGGGTAGTCGGCGTTCCTGTCTCGGCGGAAGATCCGAGCCCCAGGAGGAGTGCGGGAGTGAATCGGAGGCGTCGCCGCCACCTTTAACAGCTCCACAGGTGGAGCCGGCACCGGACTGCAGAGATCGAAGGGAAGTACGCGACCCCCTCTTCCACATGTCCCCCCTGCTGCCTCGGCTAGCCGCCTGTGCGGTTCACCGCTTACCTCTAGCGGTGCTCCCTCCGGCCGGGCGCTCCTGCTGGTGCTCTCCGGTGGGCTGCCCGACGCCGCGGCGGGCCGTGACCTGGCTTGTACGGCGGTACCCGCGGAGAGCGCTCTGATCTGTGGCGGCGCGGCGGGGGATCTCCATGTGTGGCGGCGCTCCGTTCCTTCGGCGACCCGGTGGGCGCCCCTGACATCTCCCGGAGGGTGCACTGAGAGAGCGGGAGATTTCCCGCCAACCCTGCCGCCATTTTTGGTTGCCGTCTGGTGCGGAGAGAGCCCCTGATTGCTGAGGGGTGGGCTGTGCCTTGCTGGGACCAGCTTTAGTTTAACTCGAACCCTATCTCCAGCTGCCCCATACCCATATGAATGACATTTGTGGAGCAGGTTTACATATTTGTGGAGGGTGCCCATAACATCACCAGGGTGCACAGTCACAGAGGGCTGCTCCTCAAGCTGGGATCACATTAAGCCTGCAGCCCAGGTGCACGCTTCATCTCCTGCTGCCCCATACCCAGTGGTGTTTAACCCTTGCCGGACTGGATTAGTTTAAAGCGGCACTGTATGTAAAACACCTGCTTATATGAAAGCAGGAAAATAGCCTAAACTGACTCAATCTGTACAGATTACGTTTTGCCAGCTCCCTATCGCGGAGATATCAGGAGATCAGTATATCTATGCTCATTAATACTGAGATTTATTAGAAGAGTGGGTCTTAACCACCCAATTTCTCCTTTTTCTGAAAACTCTTATAAGATACGATTATTTTCACTAAGTTTAATATACCAGTAGAGGCGTTCATCAGGACTGTATTGCTATTTCCTGATCTTATAGTGACACTTAGTGTCCATCCTGAATTTTACGCTTTAAACTCAAAGCAATGAGTGCCTGAAATTTTTCCTCTTTGTCCAAGTTGTGATTACAGCATTTCACGTTTTCTGACGCTCTCAAGATGGGTAAATCACAAAAAGAACGTGAAAAACTTTCAAACAAAGCCATGGCACACAACCAGAAAAAAGGAACTCATGGCGCTCTTGACTCATACCTTAAAAAAAAAAGTGAGATCTCTCAAACTCCTGCTAGGCGGTCCCTCAAAAAAGCGATCTCATCAGAAAATATAGATGAATCGGAACTCAGTGACGTTGATTCTGACAGTGACTCCGCTACAGGAGACATAGCCCCTATCTCCAGAGCCTTTATGAAAAAGCTGATGGCCCAAAAACATGAAGCCACTCTTAGAGGAAGTCTCGGGTATGCGAGCTGACCTTCAACACCTCGGCCACAGGGTCGAGTCACTAGAAACTGCAAACGTTGATATAGTGGAAGCTGTTACCTGCCTAAATGATCAAGCTCTCAAACAGCAACAACATCTAAACGTAGCGCTATTAGCCGTTGAAGATCAAGAAAACAGGAGTAGGAGGAAAAATATCCGGATAAGAGGGGTTCCAGAATCCTTTGCTCGAGAAGCACTAGACAAGGTGGCGAAAGAAATCTTCGCTAACCTTCTGGACACAGAGAGGGCCTCAAAAATTATTATTGAAAGAGTTCACCACGCCCTAAGGCCTAAACCAAAAGCCGAAGAACCTCCCAGAGACATTATCTGTGGCCTCCTTAGCTACGTTGATACAGCCGCCATCCTGGCAAACGCTAGGGAACAAGACAAAATTACATATGACAATTCACAAATTCAACTTTTTCAGGACTTGGCCCCATCTACATTAGCAAAAAGACGGATACTCAGACCCCTTCTTGCCGCTCTGAAAGCCAAAAATCTGACATATAAATGGCTATTTCCATTCGGCCTAGCAGTGAACACCGCCAGCCGTCAAATTACAATTCGTACCCCAGAGGATCTTCACAAGGCTTGGGAGACGCTAAATATCGCGCCAATTGATATACTGTCTTGGATGCCAGTCGACTCCAATTGGAGCCTACCCTCAATAAAGAAACCCTCAGAGTGGTCACAAAAGAAGAAACATGCATCTCCCAAAGTCAAGAAACAAGACCCCAAGAAACATCCACCATGAGTTCCTTTTTCTCCCCCCCTGCTTTTTATAAATAAGAACAGATCAACTACTCTACTTGTTTTGCTTTTTAGGCTAACATGTCTGCCTCTCTAAGTTTTCTTTTCTAAAAATGTTATGTTTGGCTCTTCTCATAGCATTAAGAGTTATCACAACTTGGACTACCCTCGCCTATATCTGGGTGTTACTACCCCCCCCCCTGCGATGGGCGAGTGCTTAACTGTACAAAGTTTGTTACTCATGTTGTGTTTTTCCCTTTTTTTCCTTAGGTACCGGGGTGGGACAAATTCTGCTCTAACACATGACGAATATGAACGATAAGGTGAGCTCTGGGTCCATCACAGTTGCCTCTTTTAATGTTAAGGGCCTTAATGCACCTGCAAAAAGAAACCACATTTTTACCCTTCTAAAGAAACAAAAAACTCAGGTAGCCTTCCTCCAAGAAACCCACTTCAAAAATGGTAGAACCCCTAATACCTCCTTCTCCCCATACCCAACTTGGTTCAATAGTTGTAACTCCTCCGCATCCAAGGGTGTTAGTATTGTGCTAAAAAAAGGCCTCCCATTCTCGCCCAGGGATACATTGGGTGACCATGAAGGGAGATATATTTTTGTAAAAGGCTTCCTAGCCAATACTTTAGTTACTTTTGCCAACTTGTATGCACCTAATAAACAGCAGACCCAATGGATCACCAAAACGTTAGAGGTACTGCAACTCTTCACAGAAGGGTTACTGATTGTGGGTGGTGACCTTAATATTACTTTGGACCCTGAGATTGACTCCTCAAGCGGTCTATCCTTCATCGCACAGAAAGCGAGACAACCTTCTGAACAAGTTATCTACCCTCCATCTTATCGACCCATGGCGTATTATTCACCCCACCACTAAAGATTTTACTTTCTTTTCCCATCCCCATTCATCATACCACCGTATTGATCTCATTTTGATCCAGTCGCGATCTCTCAGTTTAGTCAAATCCGCCAATATAGGCCAAATCACAATATCTGACCATGCCCCGATCTTTATAGATATCGCCATTGACACCTTGCCTCGCCCTGCAACATCCTGGAGACTAAATGAATCCCTATTGGATAACCCACAAAATTTGGAAAAAATAAAATACACGATGTCGCGTTATTTCATAGAAAATGTCGCAGACGGTCCACTTACACCCAATATATGGGAAGCACACAAAGCTGTTCTTCGAGGGGAGCTCATATCAATCGGTGCCCATGCAAAAAAACAGAGGGAGAAAGAAATGATGTCTCTTTTACATCAAATAGCAACCACAGAATGCCTCCACAAAAAAACTAACACCCAGAATCTACAACGGGATCTGGTGGCCCTTCGTAATAAATTAAAAGACTTGCTTAACATTAAATCTGCAAAGATCTTCATGCATTGTAAACACCGATTCTATGTACATGGAAATAAGAATAGTAGACTGACCTCTCATCTACTTAAAAAGCAGAGAGAAAATAAATTCATAAAATATATCCATAAAGACCCAAACACGAGAGTCGACAGGTCCGAAGATATTGCAGAGGCGTTCAGATGCTATTACCAATCCCTCTATGATTTAGAAGCCCCTGACCCCATGAAAGACTGTATAACTGCTGCAGATAGGATTCAAGAATTCCTAGCCCCTCTTTCCCTTCCAACAGTCCAAATTAAAGACCACTCGGCTCTCTTAGCCCAAGTCACCTGCCAAGAAATTAGCAAAACTTTACAAAACATGGCACTCAATAAGACTCCAGGCCCGGATGGCTTCCCAAAGTCCTATTATAGAAAATTCTCAGACATACTTCTTCCACGCCTGGCCTCTCTTTTTAACTCCTTCCTGGCAGGAAATCCCCCAACTAAACAAACTTTAGAAGCACACATATCTGTTATCCCAAAGGAGGGGAGAGACGGTGGCCAATGTGGTAACTATCGCCCAATATCATTATTGAACTCAGATTTGAAACTCTGGGCAAAAATCCTTGCGTCAAGGATCAACATCATCCTTGAGTCCCTGATTCATCCTGATCAAGTGGGCTTTGTAAAGGGACGAGAGGGTAAAGACAATGCTCTAAAAATCCTCTTAGCCATTTCACATGCCAGACGCGCTGGAACCCCGTTGGCTCTGTTATCTACTGATGCTGAGAAAGCCTTTGACAGAGTCAGTTGGCACTACATGGTATGCACTTTACGGAAGTTTGACTTCCCCCAACCTTTTATTGATGCCATCATGACTCTATACTCTGTTCCAACCGCTAGGGTCAGGGTCAACGGGTTACTTTCAGATTCCTTTGGGATTAGGAATGGAACTAGGCAAGGCTGCCCTCTCTCCCCCTCCCTCTTTGTGCTAGTTATGGAGACCTTAATACAAAGAATAAGACAGGAGGAGTTGATCAGGGGTCTAGTCGTGGAACAGACAGAATTTAAAACAGCTGCATTCGCGGACGACCTTATGATCGTGATCTCAAATCCTATGACTGCTTTTCCCTTTATCCTGAAACTTCTTGATGAGTTTGGGGTCATCTCCAACTTCAAAGTTAATATGCACAAATCGGAAGTCATGAATGTTTCGATACCGGTCAGAACAGTCTTGGATCTTAAAAAGTCTACCCCCTTCAAATGGCTCGCAGACAAACTGAAGTATCTAGGAGTCTTTCTCACTGCTAATCCCTCATCTCTGTATAAATACAATTTTGTGCCCCTTCTGGATAATCTCCAAACACTTCTTAAATCCTATGACTTACCATTCCTCTCATGGATCGGGAGGATTAATGTAATTAAATCATACATCCTACCAAAAATATTCTACCACATGACCATGATTCCCATACCTCTCCCCAAATCTTTTTTCACTTTAGCCAATAAAATAGTCAATGGATATGTGTGGAGGGGCAGGAGGGCTAGACTACCCTTCAAAATACTATCACTCCCGAAAAAGAAAGGTGGTCTTGGACTCCCTAACTTTAAGACTTATTATCAGGCGGTCCATCTGGCTAGGTGGATGTGCCTGGTGAATACAAAACATGATTCAAAAAACCCTAATCTTGAACGCTTGTTAATGGGAGGTGAGGCGGAGAAGTATCTCTGGACCGCTGCTGCCCCTCCACAAAATTCTCTAGAGGAAATAACCCACAACACCCTGAATATAAGAAAGAAGCTAGTCCAGAATAACTGGCCACGATGCCTTTTTTTGGACAGTATGCCTTTGGGAGTTATACCTTGGCTCATTGAGCCAAAGTATATAGACTCATTTGACCTCTGGAAATCCCTGCCATCCCTCCCAATTTCACACCTACTCTCCAACCAAATTAGTTGCATTGACAGTTGGCCTCGAGACGCCAAGAAACAACCCAAAGATTTCATTCAAATCCACCATGTACAATATATTTTTTCCAAGCTTAAGTCGGACATCCAAACTAATTCCGATTGGCTCTGGTTGGAACTTCTTCTTAAACTCAACCCTACACCCCCTAAATTAATTTCTAAACTATACCATAACTTAATCTCCCCTAAAGCTCACTTTAAACCCCTATATATTTCTTCTTGGGAGTCAGAGTTGAACATATCTCTCTCCAACAGAGAAATAGCGCAGGTCTTAGAGCACTCACATGGGTTCTCAAGATGTGTCTTGCTCCAGGAGAATGCCTTTAAAGTCCTCTCCAGATGGTACAGAACCCCTGAGTCGCTCTACCACTTTGGCCTCTCGGAATCTCCTCTTTGCTGGAGATGTTTGAAGACTAAAGGCTCTCTGGCGCACATTTTTTGGTCATGCCCAATTATCGCTAAATTTTGGGAGGAGATATTCAACCAACTCCGCAAGATGAAACTAATAACGCATAACTTGACTCCCCAAGAGGTTTTACTGTCCCTCCCTACGAAGTCCTACAAACCTAAGAAGCATGATCTACTCCCCCTTTTAATAGCCGCTGCCAAGCACTTGATCGCCTTACACTGGAGACAAACGACCCCCCCCTCATATCAATGAATGGCCTAAAAAAGTCCAGGACATCTTCAGGATGGAAGAATTGACTAGTTGGGATTCACATACACACGATAAATTCTTTCGTATATGGCTGCCATGGCAGCTAGCTTCTCAAGCTACCCCCTAGTCTCCCACTCACTATTCTCCTTACACAACATATGGCTGTACTGAACTCTTTTCTCCTAAGGCCCTTTCCTGCACTGTGATGGTCCCAGATACAGCTCAATTACCTAATTGTTGGTGTAATGCTCGATACTCGTCTTATTCTCTGCTTCCTAATTGGTCAAAAGTATCTGTTATGCTCCTCGTATATTTATGGTTCCATGTTGATTGTTTTTTTTTATCCCTGATGGGATACTTTTACACATGGAGTCCTGCTTTGACCGCCTCTTCCCCCCCCCCGGTACACCCCCCACCCCCTCTCCCCTCCCTTCCTTTTTTAACTTTTTCTAAGATTGTTTTTATTGTTATTGTTTGTTTTAATTTCTGAACGAGATCTACTTGAGATTCAGGTTACGGATTGTGTGGCCTACTATGTGGATCGCATACCAGGAATGCTAAAATCAGACCCATTGACACTTATAGTTATTAATCCGCAATGAGCGTCCGGCCGAAATGCTACAGTATAATCCATCTTTACTATGTATCCACCCTAATCTGATTCATATAACTTATATGACTGTTTACATGTTTATATGTGTTGAAAAGTTTGAAAAAAAAAAATTAAAAAAAAAAAAAAAAAGAAAGTCGGGCCTCACTTTGCTAAATCTATTTCATCTCTACGTTTGTCTTTTCATCTTTACTCACAGTCATTATATGTGGGGGCTGCCTTTTCCTTTGGGGTATTTCTCTGAGGCAAGGTAGGCTTATTTTCTATCTTCAGGCTAGCTAGTTTCTCAGGCTGTGCCGAGTTGCATAGGGAGCGTTAGGCGCAATCCACGGCTGCCTTTAGTGTGTTGGAGAGGATTAGGGATTGCGGTCAGCAGAGTTTCCACATCTCAGCGCTCGTTCTATGTTTTTGGGTTATTGTCAGGTCACTGTATGTGCTCTGACCTCAATGTCCATTGTGGTACTGAATCACCTTATCATGACAGTACTGGAGGCCTAAAGTACTAATGATTCTCAATAGAGGGAAAAAAGAAGTTCTGAGACCATTTTTTTTTCTCTGCACTGTGTTTTGCCTTTTTTTTCCCCTAGACATTTGGGTGTTTCAGGACACAGGTGTAGCGATGGATATTAAGGGTCTGTCTTCATGTGTGGATCAGCTCACGGCAAGAGTACAAAATATTCAAGACTTTGTGGTTCAGAATTCTATGTTAGAACCGAGAATTCCTATTCCTGATTTGTTTTTTGGAGATAGAACTAAATTTCTGAGTTTCAAAAATAATTGTAAACTATTTCTGGCTTTGAAACCTCGCTCCTCTGGTGACCCAGTTCAACAAGTTAGGATCATTATTTCTTTTTTACGTGGCGACCCTCAGGACTGGGCATTTTCTCTTGCGTCAGGAGATCCTGCATTAAGTAATATCGATGCGTTTTTCCTGGCGCTCGGATTGCTGTACGATGAACCTAATTCAGTGGATCAGGCAGAGAAAAATTTGCTGGCTCTGTGTCAGGGTCAGGATGAGATAGAGGTATATTGTCAGAAATTTAGAAAGTGGTCTGTGCTCACTCAGTGGAATGAAGGTGCGCTTGCAGCTATTTTCAGAAAAGGTCTCTCTGAAGCCCTTAAGGATGTCATGGTGGGATTTCCTATGCCTGCAGGTCTGAATGAGTCTATGTCTTTGGCCATTCAGATCGGTCGACGCTTGCGTGAGCGTAAATCTGTGCACCATTTGGCGGTATCACCTGAGCTTAAATCTGAGCCTATGCAGTGCGATAGGACTTTGACCAGAGTTGAACGGCAAGAACACAGACGTCTGAATGGGCTGTGTTTCTACTGTGGTGATTCCACTCATGCTATCTCTGATTGTCCTAAGCGCACTAAGCGGTTCGCTAGGTCTGCCACCATTGGTACGGTACAGTCAAAATTTCTTCTGTCCGTTACCTTGACCTGCTCTTTGTCATCGTATTCTGTCATGGCATTTGTGGATTCAGGCGCTGCCCTGAATTTGATGGACTTGGAGTATGCTAGGCGTTGTGGGTTTTTCTTGGAGCCCTTGCAGTGTCCTATTCCATTGAGAGGAATTGATGCTACGCCTTTGGCCAAGAATAAGCCTCAGTATTGGACCCAGCTGACCATGTGCATGGCTCCTGCACATCAGGAGGTTATTCGCTTTTTGGTGTTGCATAATCTGCATGATGTGGTCGTGTTGGGGTTGCCATGGCTACAAATCCATAATCCAGTATTAGATTGGAAATCCATGTCTGTGTCCAGCTGGGGTTGTCAGGGGTTACATGGTGATGTCCCATTTCTGACTATTTCGTCATCCACCCCTTCTGAGGTTCCAGAGTTCTTGTCTGATTATCGGGATGTATTTGATGAGCCCAAGTCCGATACCCTACCTCCGCATAGGGATTGTGATTGTGCTATCGATTTGATTCCTGGTAGTAAATTCCCAAAAGGTCGACTGTTTAATTTATCTGTGCCTGAGCACGCCGCTATACGGAGTTATGTGAAGGAGTCCTTGGAGAAGGGGCATATTCGCCCGTCATCGTCGCCATTAGGAGCAGGGTTCTTTTTTGTGGCCAAGAAGGATGGTTCACTGAGACCTTGTATAGATTACCGCCTTCTGAATAAGATCACGGTTAAATTTCAGTACCCTTTGCCGTTGTTATCTGATTTGTTTGCTCGGATTAAGGGGGCTAGTTGGTTCACCAAGATAGATCTTCGTGGTGCATATAATCTTGTGCGTATTAAGCGAGGCGATGAATGGAAAACTGCATTTAATACGCCCGAGGGCCATTTTGAGTATCTAGTAATGCCATTCGGACTTGCCAATGCTCCATCAGTGTTTCAGTCCTTTATGCATGACATCTTCCGAGAGTACCTGGATAAATTCCTGATTGTGTACTTGGATGACATTTTGATCTTCTCGGATGATTGGGAGTCTCATGTGAAGCAGGTCAGAACGGTGTTTCAGGTCCTGCGTGCTAATTCTTTGTTTGTGAAGGGATCAAAGTGTCTCTTTGGTGTTCAGAAGGTTTCATTTTTGGGGTTCATCTTTTCCCCTTCTACTATCGAGATGGACCCTGTTAAGGTCCAAGCCATCCATGATTGGACTCAGCCGACATCTCTGAAAAGTCTGCAAAAGTTCCTGGGCTTTGCTAATTTTTATCGTCGCTTCATCTGCAATTTTTCTAGTATTGCTAAACCATTGACCGATTTGACCAAGAAGGGTGCTGATGTGGTCAATTGGTCTTCTGCTGCTGTGGAAGCTTTTCAAGTGTTGAAGCGTCGTTTTTCTTCTGCCCCTGTGTTGTGTCAACCAGATGTTTCGCTTCCGTTCCAGGTCGAGGTTGATGCTTCTGAGATTGGAGCAGGGGCTGTTTTGTCGCAGAGAAGTTCTGATTGCTCGGTGATGAAACCATGCGCCTTCTTTTCCAGGAAGTTTTCGCCTGCTGAGCGAAATTATGATGTGGGCAATCGAGAGTTGCTGGCCATGAAGTGGGCATTCGAGGAGTGGCGTCATTGGCTTGAAGGAGCTAAGCATCGTGTGGTGGTCTTGACTGATCATAAGAACTTGACTTATCTCGAGTCTGCCAAGCGGTTGAATCCTAGACAGGCTCGTTGGTCGCTGTTTTTTGCCCGTTTTGACTTTGTGATTTCGTACCTTCCGGGCTCTAAAAATGTGAAGGCGGATGCTCTGTCTAGGAGTTTTGTGCCCGACTCTCTGGGTTTATCTGAGCCGGCGGGTATCCTCAAAGAGGGAGTAATTGTGTCTGCCATCTCCCCTGATTTGCAGCGGGTGCTGCAAAAATTTCAGGCTAATAAACCTGATCGTTGCCCAGCGGAGAAACTGTTTGTCCCTAATAGGTGGACAAATAAAGTTATCTCTGAGGTTCATTGTTTGGTGTTGGCTGGTCATCCTGGAATCTTTGGTACCAGAGAGTTAGTGGCTAGATCCTTTTGGTGGCCATCTCTGTCGCGGGATGTGCGTACTTTTGTGCAGTCCTGTGGGATTTGTGCTCAGGCTAAGCCCTGCTGTTCTCGTGCCAGTGGGTTGCTTTTGCACTTGCCGATCCCGAAGAGGCCTTGGACACATATCCCTATGGATTTTATTTCAGATCTTCCCGTCTCTCAAAAGATGTTAGTCATTTGGGTGGTCTGTGATCGCTTCTCTAAGATGGTCCATTTGGTACCCTTGTCTAAATTGCCTTCCTCCTCTGATTTGGTGCCATTGTTCTTCCAGCATGTGGTTCGTTTACATGGCATTCCAGAGAATATCGTTTCTGACAGAGGTTCCCAGTTTGTTTCGAGGTTTTGGCGAGCCTTTTGTGGTAGGATGGGCATTGACTTGTCTTTTTCCTCGGCTTTCCATCCTCAGACTAATGGCCAGACCGAACGAACCAATCAGACCTTGGAAACATATCTGAGATGCTTTGTTTCTGCTGATCAGGATGACTGGGTGTCCTTTTTGCCTTTGGCTGAGTTCGCCCTGAATAATCGGGCCAGCTCGGCTACCTTGGTTTCGCCGTTTTTCTGCAACTCTGGTTTCCATCCTCGTTTCTCTTCAGGGCAGGTTGAGTCTTCGGACTGTCCTGGTGTGGATACTGTGGTGGACAGGTTGCAGCAGATTTGGACTCATGTAGTGGACAATTTGACCTTGTCCCAGGAGAAGGCTCAACGTTTCGCTAATCGCAGACGCTGTGTGGGTCCCCGACTTCGTGTTGGGGATTTGGTTTGGTTATCTTCTCGTCATATTCCTATGAAGGTTTCCTCTCCTAAGTTTAAACCTCGTTTCATTGGTCTGTATAGGATTTCTGAGGTTCTTAACCCTGTGTCTTTTCGTCTGACCCTTCCAGATTCTTTTTCCATACATAACGTATTCCATAGGTCATTGTTGCGGAGATACGTGGCACCTATGGTTCCATCTGTTGATCCTCCTGCCCCGGTTTTGGTGGAGGGGGAGTTGGAGTATATTGTGGAGAAGATTTTGGATTCTCGTGTTTCAAAACGGAAACTCCAGTATCTGGTTAAGTGGAAGGGTTATGCTCAGGAAGATAATTCCTGGGTCTTTGCCTCTGATGTCCATGCTCCCGATCTTGTTCGTGCCTTTCATATGGCTCATCCTGGTCGTCCTGGGGGCTCTGGTGAGGGTTCGGTGACCCCTCCTCAAGGGGGGGGTACTGTTGTGAATTCTGTGGCAGAGCTCCCTCCTGTGGTCACAAGTGGTACTTCGGCTGATTCTCTCTGTGAGCTTCCGTTGGTGGAGGAAAGTGGTACTGCGGCTACTGAGTTTCCTTCCTCAGGTGATGTGGTGAAGTCATTAGGTGCTGCTCTATTTAACTCCACCTTGTGCTTTGATCCTGGCCTCCAGTCAATGTTCTAGTATTGGACCTGTTTCCTCCTGGATTGTTCCTGTGGCCTGCTGCTCTGCATAGCTAAGTTCCGCTTTGCTATTTTGTTTGCTGTTTTTTTCTGTCCAGCTTGTCTATTTGTTTTTTCCTGCTTGCTGGGAGCTCTGGGACGCAGAGGGTGTACCTCCGTGCCGTTAGTTCGGTACGGAGGGTCTTTTTGCCCCCTTTGCGTGGTTTTTGTAGGGTTTTGTGTTGACCGTAAAGTTACCTTTCTATCCTCGCTCTATTTAGAAAGTCGGGCCTCACTTTGATAAATCTATTTCATCTCTACGTTTGTCTTTTCATCTTTACTCACAGTCATTATATGTGGGGGCTGCCTTTTCCTTTGGGGTATTTCTCTGAGGCAAGGTAGGCTTATTTTCTATCTTCAGGCTAGCTAGTTTCTCAGGCTGTGCCGAGTTGCATAGGGAGCGTTAGGCGCTGCCTTTAGTGTGTTGGAGAGGATTAGGGATTGCAGTCAGCAGAGTTTCCACGTCTCAGAGCTCGTTCTATGTTTTTGGGTTATTGTCAGGTCACTGTATGTGCTCTGACCTCAATGTCCATTGTGGTACTGAATCACCTTATCATGACAGGTATGCTTTGGATCGTGAGCTGTACCACACCTTCGCCATGCTTTTCTCTTTCCATCATTCTGGTAGAGGCTGATCTTGGCTTCATCTGTCCAAAGAATGTTTTTCCAGAACTGTGCTGGCTTTTTTAGATGCTTTTTAGCAAAGTCCAGTCTATCGTTTTTATTCTTGATGCTTATGAGTGGCTTGCACCGTGCAGTGAACCCTCTGTATTTACTTTCATGCAGTCTTCTCTTTATGGTAGATTTGGATATTGATACGCCGACCTCCTGGAGAGTGTTGTTCACTTGGTTGGTTGTTGTGAAGGGGTTTCTCTTCACCATGGAGATAATTCTGCGATCATCCACCACTGTTGTCTTCCGTGGGTGCTCAGGTCTTTTTGCATTGATGAGTTCACCAGTGCTTTATTTCTTTCTCAGGATGTACCAAACTGTAGATTTTGCCACTCCTAATATTGTAGCAATTTCTCGGAAGGGTTTTTTTCTGTTTTCGCAGCGTAAGGATGGCTTATTTCATCTGCATGGAGAGCTCCTTTGACCGCATGTTTACTTCACAGCAAAACCTTCCAAATGCAAGCACCACACCTCAAATCAACTCCAGGCCTTTTATCTGCTTAATTGAGAATGACATAGCGAAGGGATTGCCCACACCTGTCCATGAAATAGCCTTGGAGTCAATTGTCCAATTACTTTTGGTCCCTTTAAAAACAGGGTAGTACATGTTAAGGAGCTGAAACTCCCAAACCCTTCATCCAATTTTAATGTGGATACCGTCAAATGAAAGCTGAAAGTCTGAACTTCAACTGCATCTGAATTGTTTTGTTTAAAATTCATTGTGGTAATGTCTATAACCAAAATTAGAAAAATGTTGTCTCTGTCCAAATATATATGGACCTAACTGTATGTGTGTGATTTAAGGGCATGAAAATTCAAAGTTGGAAAATTGTGAAATTTTCTAAATTTTCATCAAATTTCATTTTTTTTCACAAATATACACAAGTAATATCAAAGAAATTTTACAACTGTCATGAAGTACAATATGTCACGAGAAAACATTGTCAGAATCACCACAATCCGTTGAAGCGTTCCAGAGTTATAACCTCATAAAGGAACAGAGGTCAGAATTGTAAAAATTGGCCCGGTCATTAACGTGCAAACCACCCTCGGGGGTAAAAGGGTTAAAAAAGAGGGTGTTTTGCACAGTACTCCCACAGATACTTTTTTCAGAGTACTTCTACAGAGACATATGCAAAGTACACACAGGTTTTTCTGGCACAGTACTCACACTGACACAGTTGCAGAGTAGAAAATTCTGTTTTTATGCACAGTACTGCCACACACATGGGTTCAGAGTATAACTATTTTTTAGGCCTCCAACTCAATTTTTTTTGACACATTACTCACACAGACAGAGCTGCAGAGTAATTAAAGAGGCTTTTTTCAACAGTACACACTTAGGCTTTTTGGCACAGTACTCCTAGCGGTTTTTTGGGACAGTACTCCCAGAGACTTTTTGACACAATACACACCAAGGATTTTTGGCTCAGTACACACAGAGGCTTTTTGGTACAGCACACACAGAGACTTTATAGCACAGTGCTCCCAGAGGAAAGGTTACAGAGGCTTTAACCCCTTTACCCCCAAGGGTTCTTTGCACATTAATGACCAGGGCAATTTTTACAGTTCTGACTACTGTCCCTTTACGAGGTAATAATTCTGGAAGGCTTCCATGGATCCCAATGATTCTGTGATTGTTTTTTTCATGACATATTTTATTTCATGATAGTGGTAAAATTTATTTAATATGACTTGCGTTTATTTGTGAAATAAATGGAAATTTGGCAAAAAGATTTAAAATTTCGCAATTATCCAACTTTGAATTTTCATGCCCTTAAATAACAGAGATATGTCACACAAAATACTTAATAATTAACATTTCCCACATGTCTACTTTACATCAGCACAATTTTAGAACCAACATTTTGTTTTGTTATGAAGTTAAAAGGGTTAAAATTTGAACAGCAGTTTATCATTTTTACAACATAATTTTTTTGGGGGACCACATCACATTTGAAGTCATTTTGAGGGGTCTATATGATAGAAAATACCCAAAAGTGACACCATTCTAAAAACTGCACCTCTCAATGTGCTCAAAACCACATTCAAGATGTTTATTAATCCTTCAGGAACTTCACAGGAATTTTTGGAATGTTTTAAAAAAATGAACATTTAACTTTTGTCACAAAAAATTACTTGAGGTCCAATCTTTTTATTTTACCAAGGGTAACAGGAGAAATTGGATCCCACATGGCAGAGCTCAGAAGGGAAGGAGCGTCGTTTGACTTTTTCAATGCAAAATTGGCTGGAATTAAGATTGGATGCCATATCGCATTTGGAGAGCCCCTGAAGTGCCTAAACAGTGGAAACCCCCACCAGTGACACCATTTTGGAAACAAAACCACCTAAGGAACTTATCTAGATGTGTGGTGAGCACTTTGAACCACCAAGTGCTTCATGATGACATCGGGTTACCATGGCCATGATCGGGACCCCACCTCACACCACGGGGTCCTTGATCTAAAGGCAGAGGTGCTGTCAGCCCTGCCTGCTCCCCAAATCCTGTGATTGTGTTAGATCGCAGCATTTCAGGGGTTAAAGTGCCAGGAGCTGTTAGAATCACCTGACACCCGGGTGTGTAGCCGATAGCGATGACGTACTATTCCATCCATGCTCAGACAGTCCCAGGTCACTTGAACGGTATAGTACGTCGATTGGCAGAGAGGGGTTAAGGCACACTTTTTTTTAGGCACAGCTACAACTAGTACAGATATACTGTAGCAGTAGAGTGGAAATTTTATTTAGATGCACTACTCAAAAAATGATGCAGAGTACAATATTTTTTTTCATATACTACTCACAAAAACGCTGCAGAGTGTAATTATTTTTTGCACACACTATTCACAAAAAGCTACTGCAGAGTACAATCATTTTTCACGCACACTACTTGCAAAAAACTGCTACAGAGTGCACTTTTTTTTATAGACACACTACTCACATAAAACCAGTGCAGAGTGCAATCATTTTTTAGACACACTACTCGCTAAAAAATGCTGAAGAGTACAATAATTTTTTACACACACTATTCGCAAAAAAACACTGCAGAGTACATTTATTTTTTTAGGTGCACTAGTTGCAAAAAATGATGCAGAGTACACAGATTTTTTAGACACGCCACTTGCAAAAAAATGCTGCAGAGTACAAATATTTCTTACACACTATTTACAAAAAAAAGCGCTACAGAGTACAAATATTTTTTACACATACTACTCGCAAAGAAATGCTGCAGAGTAAAATTAGTCTTTACATACACTATTTGTATAGACACAGTGGTACAGTAAAATTATTTATTTGGTTTACAAATTGAAAAGAGACGGCTGCTGCCAACATTTATTTATTTGCCATACTACTACAAAACACATACCAGTCCATAAAAAATATTTTTATGGCAACGTGGCAGCTGATGCAATATATTTATTTGTTAACCAACAAATGGAAAAGAGATAGCTGCTGCTGAGATTTATTTATTTGCCACACTACTAAAAAAAGCATACCGGTCCAGAAAAACTATTTGTTAGGGCTATAAATGGCAATGAGATGGCTGATGCCAGTTATTTATTTTCATGTCTACTAAAAAACACACAGCGGTCCTGAAAAATTATTTATTTAGAGTACTAATAGCCACAAGATGGCTGATGCCAATTATTTTTTTCCCAGACTACTAGAAAACACACACCAATCCATAAAAATTATATATTTGACCTAGAAATGGCAACGATATGGCTGAAGCCAATGGTTTATTTCCCTGACTAAAAACACACACTCGTCCAGAAAAAATATATTTTTGGTCTATGAATGGTAAAGAGATTGCTGATGCCAGTTATTTATTTGCAACAGTACTAGAAAACACACAGCGCTTCGGAATAATTAGTTATTTGACATATAAATTGCAACAAGATGGCTGATGCCAATTATGTACTCGGAACACTACTAGAAAACACACAGTATTCCTGAAAAATGATTTATTTGGCCTAGAAATTGCAACAAGTCGGCTGATTCAAATTATTTATTTCCCGACTACTAGAAAACACACAGCGGTCCTGAAAAATTATTTCTTTGGGCTATTAATTGAAACTTCTCATGAAAGAACCAAAAGAGTCCACACAACTTAAACACTTGCAGTGCCACCATCCAAATCTCTATGTGAGCCACAGCCAGCAGATGACCTGAAGATTTCGGGTGCTCATCCCAAGCCACAACAGTCCTCCAATATCAAATATAGGCAAGCTACGGTTTGAACCGTTGAAGCACACTTTCGCGAATCGATCGTCGTCATTCACGCACCCCTGTTCCCATTCTCCCACAGAAGATGCTGCATTAAAGTCTGAAAAACTAGCCTGGTGAGTGCCATTCTTTTGTCTATATTTGCTATTAAAGGCAATGCGATTGCTGATGACAATTATTTATTTCTCAGGCTACTAAAAAACACAAATCTCCAGAAAAATTATGTTTTGGGCCTAAAAATGTAAACTAGATGGTTGATGCCAATTATTAATTTCCCAGACTACTAAAAAACACACAATAGTCCAGAAAAATTATTTTTTTTGGGCCTAGAAATGGCATTTTGACAGATGATGCGATATATTTGCAAAAGTACTAGAAAACACCCAGCGATCCTAAAAACTTATTTCTTTGTCCTACTAATGGCAATGTGATGGCTGATGCAATTATTTCTTTCTCAGACTACTAGAAAACATGCAGCGACCTAAAGGACATTTATCCCACAGATTGTGCAGAGTACATACAGCGGCTTAAAGAAACATTACACCTACAGGCCGGGGGGTATAGAGTATGCACAATGTTGTTTTTTTTGCAGAGGGCATAGTCACGATATGTCTCTCACCCCAGCTCTGTCTTATTTCTACACTAATAAGAGCAGAATGGCAGCGGAACTTATACAGGCTGGGTCATGTGGTGCATCGGCCAGTCACAGTTATGCCAATACTTGGCATGGCTTTGATGGCTCCGGAAGTGCCCACAGTCTAAAAGCATGTTGATTGGCGGACCTGCAGATTTTCAACAAGCTTTAGTATACTGGTGAACCCAAAGAAGAAACCAGAAAAACAGTAAAAAGTCTGTGTTTGGGGTTTGGTAATGGACCCCAGGTGTCCGGTACCTACCCCGAACTTTACTGCTTGGGTTCGCTCATCCCTACACCTGACGATATCTATGAGATTTGCATACACATGGTCATGTGCCAACTAGACGTTCTCAGCATCTCTCAATTCACTTGTAATGAGTGAAGCCAAGAACCTCTAGTTGGAAGCTGGCAAGAAGAATGCAATTGCATTAATGCGACTACGTGACTGCTCGCTCTGACCGGCATTACTGGTGACTTTTTTAAGCTAACCAGACAACTACTTTAAACTTATATAACTTCTACAATGCTTCCAAAGGTATCCATGGAATATAAAAGCATGATATAAATTCTTTAGATCATATAAATTGTGTGGTTGAGGTCTCCATGCATTGGATTTGTTGCTTCAGACTATCTCTCAAATACTTGCTTGGATTGAGATATGCGGAATTAAAGGATAAGTCATAACCTTGAATTTTCTACAATGCTCCTCAAACCGTTCCTGAACAATTTTTGTTATGTGCCATTTTACTGCTTAAAGAAGCAGCTGCCATTATTGAATACTGTTACCATGAAGAGTGTAATTGGTCTGTAGCAAACTATAGACAGGTGTCATGTGCCTTTAGGAAATCCATGGCCCAAAGTATCCCAGCAGAATATTGCAGAATGATATAAAGGAAAACAAGATTCACTATAACAGACCCAGTCTGTTTTTTCCATTTTAAGCTCTTTTTGTGGTACTCTCTGTTTATCATGGGTATGCAGTAGACAAAAATAGTATCCAGTATACATTGAAAATATAAAAAAACATAGAAAACTTAATTAACCCTAGAACGCATACCTGGGGCCTCGCAGGCCTGTCAGGTTACTTGTTTTCTATTTTCTGTAAAAGTACTTTAGTTAGAATTTTGAAAATCTAGGTATTCCTCTGGTATATAGTTGTTAGTAATTTCCAGTTATTCATATATTTTTATGTTACAGACATTTCGGTATAACAACCTTTTTTTGGGACTACCCCATATTCACTCACCTGGGACCTTTTAGGCCTGTACTAGGTTTATATGTGATACTCAGTCTTTTTGTCTGTGTTGTTGCTGGGGAAGAACTTTTATGACTCTGCTTTTGCTGGGAACAGTGTGGATTCTGCATGACAACATGGTCATGCGATCTTGGAAGGGAGGCTCCCTCACAAAGTCATGTGTCTCTGACCTCATCGCAGGTCTTTTTGTCCTAATTGCTGGAGAGACTTTGGAGGAAGAAGTCAGCTTTCTTTTGTCTGGAAATAGAAACTTTCTGAGCTCCAAAACCAGAGGCTTCTACTGCACTACAAGAAAGTGATCTGTTGAAGGTAAGAGGAGGGGGGCTCCACTTTACCCACTGGTGTGCTGGGACCCTAACAAAGAGTCTTATCACATACTGTTTACAGTGCACAAGCCTGATTGTAATATTTTTTTTTTCTTTTTAGTTTACTGACATCTAAAATTACAATGGCACAGTCTACTTCCAGGGGATTGACTGACCATGAAATCGAGGAGATTGTTTTCAATAGTGATGACGAAAGTGAAATTTCTTTGTCTGATGAAAAGTACATGCCACCAGCTAATGTATCAACTTCATCGTCCAGCGATTCTTCAGATGATGAAGAAGTAGTGGATCCAGCAGAATGTTCAAATAGAACATCTAAATCGAATATTTTTTGGTACAGTACTGCTGTGGCTCCTGCACGTACCCCATCAAATAACATTATTAGAGTTGCTCAAGGAGCTGTTGGAATTCCCCAATTCATGTTCAAAAGAGATGTAAATTTGTTTCGGATGATGGTCTGATTTACTGTGGCAAAGAAGCTGATGCTCCAGTCCAGAAAGACCTATGTTCCGACATAGTAAAAACACTTGCTCTACCAATTTTCAATTCAGGAAAAAATATTACAATGGATAATTACTTTACCAATTTTGAAATGGCCAACTTTTTGCTTCAAAAGCTACTTACACTTGTTGGTACTATGAGGCCAAACCGCCGCGAAATTCCTCCAATCATGAAGCACAATGCACAGCGAACAATCTACAAGAGTGTATTCGGTTTCTGCAATCAAGCAACAATGGTGTCTTATAAAGCCAAGAAAGAAAAATCCGTGATATTACTGAGTACAATGCATCAGGATGGAAGTATTGACACCAATGACAGGAAAAAAAACTGTCTATATCATACTGCATTATAATAAGACAAAAGGAGGTGTTGACAAGATGGACGAAATGATTGGAGAGTATTCGTGCAAAAGGCAGACTAAATGTTGGCCTGTTGCCCTTTTTTCCAATATCCTTGATGTGTCAGCCCTCAATAGCTACATTGTTTATTGTCAAAGTAATCCAGAATTCCATGCCAACAGGAAAGATAAGAGACGTCTATTTTTGACAGAACTTTGTTATGAACTTTTGATGTCTACTATGATGGAGAGAAGCAGCATGATATGCTTATCAAGGCAAATTACGGAGGCAATGATCCGATGTGGAATACGCTTTCTGGAACATCCAGAGCAAAGAGAAAAAAAAGAAAGCGCTGCTATATTTGTCCAGCAAAGAAGGAAAGAAAATCGGAGCGTTTCTGTTCTACTTGTGGACAAAATGTATGCAAGGAACATTCAGCCGAAAAAATAATATGCGAGAATTGTCGGGGGAATATGTAAAGTTACAAATAAATATTCCTGCACCAAGTTTGCTACAAGCAAAAAATGTTTTCATAAAAAAATTGCATATAGAATGCCTATATTTGGCGTGCCCGATTACTTACTTTTTTGTTGTTTTATGCACATAATTATGTTTTGAAATATACACATCTTAGGCTGTGTTCCCAGTAGTGATGGGGTTCGCCAGAAGGGGATCCATAATGGATCTGACCTCCTGGTAACTCCAGCTAAGGCTGCTGGAATGGCAGGATTCCGCCAGCCTTAGCTGGGGTCACCAGGAGGTCAGATCCATTACGGATCCCTCCTGGTGGACCCCAGCGCTAGTTGGAATGCATCCTTACCTTGCAATTGTAAAATAAATTTGGAAAAGTATTTTTATTTGAGTTATTCCGTGTTATTTGCACACAGGCCTAAAAGGCCCCAGGTGCGTGAATATGGGGTAGTCCCAAAAAAAGGTTGTTATACCGAAATGCCTATAACATAAAAATATATGAACAACTGGAAATTACTAACAACTATATACCTGAGGAATAAAGATTCCACTAAAGGGGTACTGTGGGGAGATAAAAAGTATTCACATGAAAATACATTCATGAACTATAAAGCTAAAATCCATAAAGCTGTTTCCAATCATCATAGTATTTGCTAATTAGTGTGACTGGTATTGCTCATTAGTGTCCCCCCTTCCTTTGGGGGTGTTACATCACAGATCTGTTGGTAACCTGCCCCTCCTACACACACACACACACACACACACACCATCCAAACAAGAGGTCCTGTGTGATTTTGTCTTCAAAACCAGCATTTCACTAATTAGCAGATACTATTATAATTATAAAAAGCGCAAAGAATGTCAGCTTTATAGTTTATGAAGGTATTTACATGTGAATAATTATTTTATCTCTTTAAGTACCCCTTTGAATTCACACAGCATAAATGGCATATGCAGCAACCTATTATGTAAATAAGAAAGGAAGATATTGAAATAATAATTATCATATCAACTATTCAATTGCATGATACCAAAAAACATTTCAAATCTATTAAATACCTGATAAATATACAGTACAGACCAAAGTTTGGACACACCTTCTTATTTAAAGATTGTTCTGTATTTTCATGACTATGAAAATTGTACATTCAAAGTGAAGGCATCAAAACTATGAATTAACACATATTATATACTTAACACAAAAGTGTGAAACAACTGAAATGATGTCTTATATTCTAGGTTCTTCAAAGTAGCCACCTTTTGCTTTGATGACTGCTTTGCACACTCTTGGCATTTTCTTAATGAGCTTCAAGAGGTGGTCACTGGGAATGGTTTTCACTTCACAGGTGTGCTCTGTCAGGTTTAATAAGTGGGATTTCTTGCCTTATAAATGGGGTTGGGACCATCAGTTGTGTTGTGCAGAAGTCTGGTGGATACACAGCTTATAGTACTACTGAATAGACTGTTACAATTTGTATTATGGCAAGAAAAAAGCAGCAAAGTAAAGAAAAATGAGTGGCCATCATTACTTTAAGAAAAGTGAATTTGTGTCCAAACTTTTGGTCTGTACTGTATATTAAATCAGTTTTAGTAATCCTGCCAGCTGGTGACCGGGTTCCTAATTTAAAACTTCAATTTGCTTCATGCTATAACTGCATAATAAGTGAATACGATCACTGCCACTTTTAGATTACATACAGTCATGGCCAAAAAGTATTGACACCCCTGCAATTCTGTCAGATAATACTCATTTTCTTCCTGAAAATGATTGCAAACACAAATTCTTTGGTATTATTATCTTTATTTAATTTTTCTTAAATGAAAAAACACAAAAGAGAATGAAGCAAAAAGCAAAACATTGATCATTTCACACAAAACTCCAAAAATGGGCCAGACAAAAGTATTGGCACCCTCAGCCTAATGGTTTCACAACCTTTAGCCAAAATAACTGCGACCAACCACTTCCGGTAACCATAAATGAGTTTCTTACAATGCTCTGCTGGAATTTTAGACCTTTCTTCTTTGGCAAACTGCTCCAGGTCCCTGATATTTGAAGGGTGCTTTCTCCAAACTGCCATTTTTAGATCTCTCCACAGGTGTTCTATGGGATTCAGGTCTGGACTCATTGCTGGCCACCTTAGAAGTCTCCAGTGCTTTCTCTCAAACCATTTTCTAGTGTTTTTTGAAGTGTGTTTTGGGTCATTGTCCTGCTGGACCCATGACCTCTGAGGGAGACCCAGCTTTCTCACACTGGGCCCTACATTATGCTGCAAAATTTGTTGGTAGTCTTTAGACTTCATAATGCCATGCACACGGTCAAGCAGTCCAGTGCCAGAGGCAGCAAAGCAACCCCAAAACATCAGGGAACCTCCGCCATGTTTGACTGTAGGGACCGTGTTCTTTTCTTTGAATGCCTCTTTTTTTCTCCTGTAAACTCTATGTTGATGTCTTTGCCCAAAAAGCTCTACTTTTGTCTCATCTGACCAGAGAACATTCTTCCAAAACGTTTTAGGCTTTTTCAGGTAAGTTTTGGCAAACTCCAGCCTGGCTTTTTTATGTCTCGGGGTAAGAAGTGAGGTCTTCCAGGGTCTCCTACCATGCAGTCCCTTTTCATTCAGACTCCGACGGATAGTACGGGTTGACACTGTTGTACCCTCGGACTGCAGGGCAGCTTGAACTTGTTTGGATGTTAGTCGAGGTTCTTTATCCAACATCCGCAAAATCTTGCGTTGAAATATCTTGTCAATTTTTCTTTTCCATCCACATCTAGGGAGGTTAGCCACCGTGCCATGGGCTTTAAACTTCTTGATGACACTGCGCATGGTAGACACATGAACATTCAGGCCTTTGGAGATGGACTTGTAGCCTTGAGATTGCTCATGCTTCCTCACAATTTGGTTTCTCAAGTCCTTAGACAGTTCTTTGGTCTTCTTTCTTTTCTCCATGCTCAATGTGGTACACACAAGGACACAGGACAGAGGTTGAGTCAACTTTAATCCATGTCAACTGGCTGCAAGTGTGATTTAGTTATTGCCAACACCTGTTAGGTGCCACAGGTAAGTTAGAGGTGCTGTTTTTTTTTAAATTTATTACACAAATTAGAGAAGCATCAGATGATTTTTCGAACAGTGCCAATACTTTTGTCCACCCACTTTTTTATGTTTGGTGTGGAATTATATCCAATTTGGCTTTAGGACAATTCTTTTCGTGTTTTTTTCATTTAAGATAAATCAAATGAAGATAATAATACCAAATAATTTGTGTTTGCAATCATTTTCAGGAAGAAAATGAGTATTATCTGACAAAATTGCAGGGGTGTCAATACTTTTGGCCATGACTGTAGTTATATAGGTTGAAAAAAGACCTAGGTCCATCAAGTTCAACCTTTTTCCCCATTTTACTCTCTAAATTATTTTCACAAGGGTGTCATGTCCCCCTGGAAGACCTGGAGTTAGATGTTCAATTCGGGTAATGAATCCCAGGTCTTCTTTTGAGATGGTGTGATTTGTGTCCCACATTAAATGCATTTAGTTTCTTCTAGTGCTGAAGAGGTCAGCGACCCTTTCTATGCTGGTCAGAAACATTCAGCTGAATTTCAGCTGCTTCTGATCTGGCCATTACCTCTTCCTATATAAACTGGTCATACCTTCTTGTCCCTGCCAGTGAAAGATTCTTCTTCCTGTGCTGTTTACTAAAGCTAAGTGGTCAGAATAGAGTTGTCGTAGAAGTGTTCTGTGGTTTGCTGTAGTATGTTATGTTTACCTCATGGTCCTTGGTCCATTTAGTTTATTCCTCCCTATCCCTATCTTCTTCCCTATTGTTAGTGCATTTTGCATGATAGAGGTTTTCTGTTATCCTTGTTTTGTCGTTGTTTTGTTTACATTACATTTCTGTCACATGCCTCATATGGTGAGAGAGTGACAAATCAAGGTTTAACAGTAGCATAGGTCAGGGCCTCCGACCTCTCTACCTTCAAAAGTACCCCTGGGAGAGGGATAGTTAGGCTCCCAGCTCCTGGGACAGTATGAGGCCCCATTTCTTTACCGAAGACTGTCACACTGAAAATTTTCTGTAACTAGAGATGGGTAAACCCCTGGATGTTTGGGTCCAGTGGGTTTGGCTAAACAGTTATAAAAAGTTTGGGTACCAGAAGAGTACCAGGACCCCATTAACTTGAATGGGGAGCCCAAATATCTAGTGTTTGCCATGCTGTCTTGTGCATGACACCGTAGCAAACACTGCTTTTGATCGGCAGTAAAATCATTACCGCTGGTCAAACAGTTGCAGTTCCCATCAAAGGACAGGGTGAGCCCGCTCCTTTGATTGAAGGTAAAAAAAAGTTTACCTCCGTTCACTGGCATCAGATGATGGGAATACTGCTCCCATAACCCTACACCTGCTGCCGCCAATAACAGCAAATGCAGAAGGTGGCTCTGTATTTTTGATAACCAGCCAGGCAAAACTCACACATGGGGGCTGCAGCCCTCAGTTGTCAGTGTTAGCAAGGCTGGTTATCAAGAATAGAGGGGTCCCCACTCCGATTTTCTTATTTATTTAAATAAATAATTTAAAAAAATTGGCGTGTGGTCCCCCGCATTTTTGACAATCCAACCAAGCAAAAGCAGACAGCTGGGGATTGGTATTCTCAGGCTGGTCAGGGGCCATGGATATTACCCTTCCCTGCCTAAAAATGGCAACCCGCAGCCACCCAGAAAATGTGCATCTATTAGATGTGCCAATTCTGGCACTTTGCTGGGTTCTTCCCACTTGCCTTGTAACAGTGACAAGTATAGTTCATATTTGTAGGGTTGATGTCACCTTTGTATTGTCCGGTGACATCAAGTCCACAAATTAGTAATGGAAAGGCATCTATAAGACATCTATCTGTTACTTATCTTAGCTTTTTTTTTAAATAAAAGAAAACACACCCTTACTTTTTTTATTTAAAAATATCAAACACAGTTATACTCAGCTAACACCCATTCCATTAAATCCCACGTCTCCTGTAATAAAACAAAAAGAAAAAACAACAATATCCCTCACCTGTCCATCGTTGTGTCCCACGTCGTAATCCATGTCTGGGAGATAAATAGTTTTCAACCTGGACAATGTCAAGATGCGACCGTCCAGGCTGAGAACCACTGGGGAATGAGCTGCTGCGAGCACAGCATCAGTGACTAGCAGTGATGTCATTGAGGTTACCGCCAGTCACTGAGGCTGCATTCCCAGCTTGGCAAATGAAACCTCAGTGCGTTCACTGCTACCACAGTGAGAAAGTCCCGCAGTGCAGCACTGAACTCAGAGAGTTCACTGTGGGAAATTTCTCACAGTGAACTGTGGTGAATTCTCTGAGCTCAGCAGTGCACAGTGAGACTTTAAATAAATAAATAATTTTAAAAAAATGACTTAAGTTCCCCACTTTTTTTGATAACCAGCCAGGCAAAACTCACAGCTGGGGGTTGTACGTCCAAGGTCAGATCCCCTGCTTTGATGCGGGCTCCGGCGGTGAGCCCGCATCAAAACCAGGACATGTCAGCTGTTTTGAACTGCTGGCATGTGCCCGCAATAGTGGTGGGTGGAATCGCAATTCACCCACCACTATTAACTAGTTAAAGGGAACCTGTCACCTGAATTTGGCGGGACGGGTTTTGGGTCATATGGGCGGAGTTTTGGGGTGTTTGATTCACCCTTTCCTTACCCGCTGGCTGCATGCTGGCCGAAATATTGGATTGAAGTTCATTCTCTGTCCTCTGTAGTACACGCCTACGCAAGGCAAGATTGCCTTGCGCAGGCGTGTACTACGGAGGACACAGTATGAACTTCAACCCAATATTGCGGCCAGCATGCAGCCAGCGGGTAAGGAAAGGGTGAATCAAACACCCCAAAACTCCGCCCATATGACCCAAAACCAGTCCCGCCAAATTCAGGTGACAGGTTCCCTTTAAATGCTGCTGTCAAACGCTGACAGCAGCATTTAACTACCGTTTCCGGCCATCGGGCTGGAAATAAGCGCATGTGATCAGGTGTCAGTGATGGGTCAGCATATCTACCAGAGGTCTCCTTGATGCCGAATTGTTATGAGTGCCACCCTGTGGTCGAAGAAGGATGGAGCACATGAGAAAGCTGCTACACCCTGGCTCGGGGCAGAAAGCCGGCATCCCTGCATTTTGGCCGTGAACTTCCTCAGCACTAGTGTTGAGCGATACCGTCCGATACTTGAAAGTATCAGTATCGGATAGTATCGGCCGATACCCGAAAAATATCGGATATCGCCGATACCGATATCCGATACCAATACAAGTCAATGGGACATAAAGTATCGGAAGGTATCCTGATGGATCCCAGGGTCTGAAGGAGAGCAAACTCTCCTTCAGGCCCTGGGATCCATAGGGATGTGTAAAATAAAGAATTAAAATAAAAAATATTGATATGCTCACCTCTCCGGCGGCCCCTGGACATCACGCTGGTAACCGGCCGGCTTCTTTGTTTAAAATGAGCGCCTTCAGGACCTGCGAATGACGTCGCGGGTTCTGATTGGTCGCGTGCCGCCCATGTGACCGGCACACGACCAATCAGAAGCCGCGACGTCATTCGCAGGTCCTTAATTCCGAGAATTAGGAGTTTTGTGAATGAGAATGACGTCGCGGCTTCTGATTGGTCGCGTGCCGGTCACATGGGCGGCACGCGACCAATCAGAACCCGCGACGTCATTCGCAGGTCCTGAAGGCGCTCATTTTAAACAAAGAAGCCGGCCGGTTACCAGCGTGATGTCCAGGGGCCGCCGGAGAGGTGAGCATATCAATATTTTTTATTTTAATTCTTTATTTTACACATCCCTATTGATCCGATACCGATACCCGATACCACAAAAGTATCGGATCTCGGTATCGGAATTCCGATACCGCAAGTATCGGCCGATACCCGATACTTGCGGTATCGGAATGCTCAACACTACTCAGCACTTTATGTGGCCAAAAGATCCTGACCCGGAAGCGGTCCCCTTGCATGGCGGCAAGCACAAGATACTTCAGGCCACTTCCTGCAAGAGGAAGCGCCTGATTAATGTTCTAGTGTCTGTCTTGGGGCCAGTCTTGATTCTTGTACAGGCGCTTTTCTATAACTCAGGTCCCAATGCACGCTATGCTCACTCCTGCTTCCAGTGTGCTCCCAGTGTGTGCTCTGCTCACTCATGCTCCATGTGCTTCCCAGTGTGTGCTCTGCTTGCTCCTGCTCCCAGTGTGCATCCCAGTGCGTGCTCTGCTCACTCCTACTCCAAGTGTGCATACCAGTGCATGCGCTGCTCACTCCTGCTCTCAGTATGCATCCCAGTGTGCCTTCTGCTCACTCCTACTCCCAGTGTGCTTCCCTGTGCGCCCTCTGCTTTCTCCAAATCCCAGTGTGCCTGTCAGTGTTTTGCCTGCAAACTCCTGTTTCTCGTTTGTTTTCCTGTGCATTCTTGGCTCTGACCTGATCCCAGCTCTGCCTCCTTTATTTTCAGTGTCTGCCTTCCCTAGGCTCTGGTGGTCTTGGTACTGGTTCAGTCTCCTCGGCCTCTAGTCCTCGGACCCTGTCCCTTCAGCCCTGCTTCCCATCTCAGTATCCAGTTTCCCTGTTAGTCCTTAGCTCCTTGCTCTGTTCCTTTGTGCCCCTTGTCCACCTATGGTTTCGCATCTATATAGAGTGGGGCAAAAAAGTATTTAGTCAGTCAGCAATAGTGCAAGTTCCACCACTTAAAAAGATGAGAGGCGTCTGTAATTTACATCATAGGTAGACCTCAACTATGGGAGACACTGAGAAAAAAAATCCAGAAAATCACATTGTCTGTTTTTTTAACATTTTATTTGCATATTATGGTGGAAAATAAGTATTTGGTCAGAAACAAAATTTCATCTCAATACTTTGTAATATATCCTTTGTTGGCAATGACAGAGGTCAAACGTTTTCTGTAAGTCTTCACAAGGTTGCCACACACTGTTGTTGGTATGTTGGCCCATTCCTCCATGCAGATCTCCTCTAGAGCAGTGATGTTTTTGGCTTTTCGCTTGGCAACACGGACTTTCAACTCCCTCCAAAGGTTTTCTATAGGGTTGAGATCTGGAGACTGGCTAGGCCACTCCAGGACCTTGAAATGCCATTCCTTCGTTGCCCTGGCGGTGTGCTTTGGATCATTGTCATGTTGAAAGACCCAGCCACGTTTCATCTTCAATGCCCTTGCTGATGGAAGGAGGTTTGCACTCAAAATCTCACGATACATGGCCCCATTCATTCTTTCATGTACCCGGATCAGTTGTCCTGGCCCCTTTGCAGAGAAACAGCCCCAAAGCATGATGTTTCCACCACCATGCTTTACAGTAGGTATGGTGTTTGATGGATGCAACTCAGTATTCTTTTTCCTCCAAACACGACAAGTTGTGTTTCTACCAAACAGTTCCAGTTTGGTTTCATCAGACCATAGGGCATTCTCCCAAAACTCCTCTGGATCATCCAAATGCTCTCTAGCAAACTTCAGACGGGCCCGGACATGTACTGGCTTAAGCAGTGGGACACGTCTGGCACTGCAGGATCTGAGTCCATGGTGGCGTAGTGTGTTACTTATGGTAGGCCTTGTTACATTGGTCCCAGCTCTCTGCAGTTCATTCACTAGGTCCCCCCGCGTGGTTCTGGGATTTTTGCTCACCGTTCTTGTGATCATTCTGACCCCACGGGGTGGGATTTTGCGTGGAGCCCCAGATCGAGGGAGATTATCAGTGGTCTTGTATGTCTTGTATGTCTTCCATTTTCTAATTATTGCTCCCACTGTTGATTTCTTCACTCCAAGCTGGTTGGCTATTGCAGATTCAGTCTTCCCAGCCTGGTGCAGGGCTACAATTTTGTTTCTGGTGTCCTTTGACAGCTCTTTGGTCTTCACCATAGTGGAGTTTGGAGTCAGACTGTTTGAGGGTGTGCACAGGTGTCTTTTTATACTGATAACAAGTTTAAACAGGTGCCATTACTACAGGTAATGAGTGGAGGAAAGAGGAGACTCTTAAAGAAGAAGTTACAGGTCTGTGAGAGCCAGAAATCTTGATTGTTTGTTTCTGACCAAATACTTATTTTCCACCATAATATGCAAAAAAAATGTTAAAAAAACAGACAATGTGATTTTCTGGATTTTTTTTCTCAGTTTGTCTCCCATAGTTGAGGTCTACCTATGATGTTAATTACAGACGCCTCTCATCTTTTCAAGTGGTGGAACTTGCACTATTGCTGACTGACTAAATACTTTTTTGCCCCATCTATATATATAATTGTCTAAGGGTTTTTCCGTCTGTCTGTCTGTCTTTCTGTCTGTCTGTCCTGGAAATCCCACGTCTCTGATTGGTCGATGCCGCCAGGCCTCGACCAATCAGCGACGGGCACAGTATCGACGTAGAAATCCCACGTCTCTGATTGGTCGAGGCCTGGCGGCCTCGACCAATCAGCGACGGGCACAGCGACGATGATGTCATAAAGGACGTAGACATCCCGCGTCTGATTGGTCGAGGCCGCCAGGCCTCGACCAATCAGCAACGGGCACAGTATCGATGTAGATGTCATAATGGTTGCCATGGCGACGATGATGTCATAAAGGTTGCCTCGACCAATCAGCGACGGGCACAGTCTGCCATGAATTCTGGAATCATCATTGTCCATATACTACGCGGACATGCATATTCTAGAATACCCGATGCGTTAGAATCGGGCCACAATCTAGTATTCACATAGTTCTCCATCTCCTACGAGCCGTCCCCAGGGTACCAGCTACCATGGTATTTTACCCTCCTGGGCCTGCCCCTGACACTTCCTGTATAAGGGTTGGTCTCACTAGGTCAGCTCGCTCAGGCTGGGTTGGTGTCATGATCCAGAGGGTCCACTCTAGGAATCGTGACATTGAAAATGATCTCACAACAGTTTTCACAAGTGATCATATTACATATTCCTGGCCAGTTGAAAATTAACATGCTTTTGTGTTCAGCATATGCAGTCATAAACCACATAAACGTTGTCCATATTTATATGAACCCCTGGTGCTATGCCATGTAGAATAGAGTGAGTGCTCGAGGACCTATTAGAATGATCACTTAGGAAGATGATATTATCAATGGTAAGACAAGTTCACAACCAACAATCAGTATACGTTTTAATCAGTATATAAAATAGGTAAGTATTTCTTAAATATATCAATAATTTGGTAAAAGTTTTTTCTATGCAGTATGGTTATAACTATTGGACTCTTATCCTGACAACGATTGGTATTTCCAGACATTGAATATTGTTGATGTACTTTAGAATTGTCGACTGTTTTAGCCCGTGTTATATTGGAAGAAGAATACCCTCCATGTCACGGTCAAGTATCAACTCTTAAATATAGCTTACTTGAGATATTCAACAAGGACAGTCTGTAGCATATTCACCTTTCAATAAATTGTGTTTTTTTATGCAAGGATTACAGCTAATTACAACGAATTACAGGCAATCTATTTTCTACAGAGGGTAAAAATGAGTTTATGTGTCAAATGATCACCACTTAAAACAATATTCAAAATCTCAATCAACTTGGAATAAAAAATGGAAAAAAAAATCGAATTTGTCATTATTATTAATAATTAATTATTGGATGGACACCAGATAACTGTGCTATATACTGAGTATATCATGTATATAGCAGCCATACCAATACAAACCGGGATGGATTTCAATTAGTATATATCTACTATATAATTGTCTAAAGGGTCACTTCCGTCTGTCTGTCTGTCCTTCTGTCACGGTTATTCATTCGCTGATTGGTCTCGCCAGCTGCCTGTCATGGCTGCCGCGACCAATCAGCGATGGGCATAGTCCGGAAGAAAATACTCCACTCCGGTCACCGCTAACACAGGGTTAATGCCGGTGGTAACGGGCTGCGTTATGAAACGGGTAACGCACTCCGTTACCGCCGCTATTAACCCTGTGTGCCCCCAACTTTTCACTATTGACGCTGCCTATGTGGCATCAATAGTAAAAAATGTAATGTTAAAAATAATAAAAAAAATAAACCTGCTATACTCACCCTCCGTAGTCGCTCCCGCCGGCCGCCATCTTCTGCTGCAGTTTCCGGTGGCAAAGATGGTATGGCAGAAGGACCTGCCATGACGTCACGGTCATGTGACCACAACGTCATCACAGACCCTGCGTGCCTGCGCGACAAGGACCTGCCATGACATCACAGTCATGTGACGGTGACGTCATCACAGGCCGTGCGCGCCAGCGCTAGAAAGACCTGCCATGATGTCACGGTCATGTGACCGCGACGTCATCACAGGTCCTGCGCTCTGATACCAATCCTGGGACCGCAAGCTGCCGTGGACTACAAGGGGCCTTCGGAAAGGTGAGTATATGTTTATTTTTTATTTTTTCACCTGTGACAAACCTCGCTGGGCAATATACTACGTAGCTGGGCAATATACTACGTGGCTCCGTGCGATATACTATGTCACTGGGCAATATACTACGTGGCTCTGTGCTGTATACTACGTCATTCGGCAATATACTACTTAACTGGGCAATATGCTACGTTACTGGCCAATTTACTATGTGGCTCCGTGCGATATACTACGTCACTGGACAATATACTACATGGCTCTGTGCTGTATACTATATCGCTGTGCGATATACTACGTCACTGGGCAATATACTACGTGACTGGGCAATATACTACATAACTGGGCAATATACTACGTGGCTGCGCAATATACTACGTCACTAGGCAATATACTACGTAACTGGGCAATATACTATGTGGCAGGGCAATATACTACGCCACTGGCCAATATACTACGTAACTAGGCAATATACTACGTGGCTGGGCGATATACTACATCACTGGGCAATATACTACGTGACTGGGCAATATACTACATAACTGGGCAATATACTACGTGGCTGCGCAATATACTACGTCACTAGGCAATATACTACATAACTGGGCAATATACTACGTGGCTGGGCAATATACTATGCCACTGGCCAATATACTACGTAACTAGGCAATATACTACGTGGCTGGGCAATATACTATGTGGCTGGGCAATATACTACGTCACTGAGCAATATACTACGTGTCTGGGCAATATACTACGTGACTGGGCAATATACTACGTAACTAGGCAATATACTCCGTGGCTGGGCAATATACTACGCCGCTGGCCAATATACTACGTAACTAGGCAATATACTACGTGGCTGGGCAATATACTACGTCACTGAGCAATATACTACGTGACTGGGCAATATACTACATGACTGGGCAATATACTACGTGGCTGGGCAATATACTACGTGGCTGGGCAATATACTACGAGGTTGGGCAATATACTATGTGGCTGGGCAATATTCTACGTGGCTGGGCAATATACTACGTGGGCTGTGCAATATACTACGTGGACATGCATATTCTAGAATACCCGATGCGTTAGAATCGGGCCACCATCTAGTATATATATACAGTATAAGGCTCCTTCCACCAGTGCAGAAATATATTTGACAGGGATAGAGAGAATTTGGCTCCCGGCAAACATCCCTTGAATTATAAATAATACCGTAAATATCTAAAAAAAAAAAAAATAGGAATTGTAAGTAGAAATGAAATTACTGTAATTAAAAATTACCTTTAATGTGCAGCAGAGTATTTGGTATGTTTCTCTAACTGGTCGGATAAAGCTACAGTAACTTACAGCTACAAAGTGTATTTCTATCACATGATAACCATAGTGTACATAATCCTGATACCAATCTACGGTATTTTGTCTATGGCCATAAGAACATGTTTGCTATCCCTGGTATAACAAGGGGACGAGCACCATAACCAAGTACATACATTAAATTCTCTGTCATTGATCCTATTCCTGAAAATATAGGTGTCAATGGAGGGGGGATTTATCCTATTGGGTTTTAGGGAGAGGGTGATATAGAGGGACTTTGGGCTATGGGGGGTTCAAAAACTCTTTTGAAAGAGTAACCGTCATCTTAATTTTTATTACTTAAATCAATTGAACACATGAAAATAAGCAAATTTATAATGATCTTATCAGTGAAATCTGCTTCTTTCTCCACCAGGACTGATCATTCACAATTCATGGGCACAATCTGTATTCAATGAAAGACTGAGATTCTGGTTTGGCTTTTATCCTAAGTCATGTGACAAGGCTCGTTAAAGGGTCGACATTGACTTTTATGATTGCTACTTCCAATAGGTGGCACTAGAGTTCTTAGTCCTCTTTCTCTCTGTAGAGACAATTTACAGAATTTACCATTACAGAGATAGAAGATGGCAGTTGCTGCTGATAAGGTTCTCTGGAGGGTGAGTGCTCTGCCCCTAGCATTACCCACCTCCTCTCCCCTCCGGTCTACATAGAAATTTATGAGCATCAGATGCCATCTCCTGTCTTCGTAATGTAAAAATCTGCCTTCACTCAATAGAGATTTTATCCGTGAATTGTACATTTTGAAAATGAAAGATCATTCCAGGAGAAAAAAGAATCACATTTCGCTGATAAGATATATTATACAAAGTTTCTTATTTTCACATTTACTATTGATAATAATTGAAATAAAAATTAAAACAATGGCTACTCTTTAAGCGTCTAGTATTCCTAATGATTATCAACAATACTATTTCCCGTTCAGGTCTGGGGAGGAAGACAGGATATGATAGCAGCAGCTAACTGCAATGCACTCCTGGGAAATTCTGTCACTTCCGGATCACAGTAGAAAGCTGCTGCCCATGGACTGGAAGTGAAGAGACCATCACTGCAGAGGAGTAAAGAGGCTGAAAAGGGTGTAAATTACACTGCAGAGAAGTGTCTTGTTGCATCGATATGGTAAAAGGAATGATATTCATTGCTCTAGCGATTTTGTGAACTTGTGGGACAACCCCTTTAATGCTACTCTTTCCTTTCATATTTTCCTCTTTTAGGAAATGCACTTACATTTCCTTAGAATTATTTGCATTGTATAAAATGGAATGATGGGATGTCGCTTTTTGGCTAGATCTTTTTCTTCATTTTATTTTTTGTCCATTACAGTAATAACATAATAACACGACTCTTCTGTGATTAATCATCTTGAACTACTGTTTGCTTTGAAAAAAAAATGACCTTTTGTGAGGATAATCATTATTTGCTTCACTTTTCAGGATGTTGATAGACCTAGGAAACAATAAAGCATACACAGAGTAATACCAGTAATTACCAACAACTATAGTAATGCCTGGAACACTGGAATGTTCATCTACTAATAGACAACTACATGAAGCTTATTCATATTTTGTCTGTAAATGTCAGCATATATTTCACACAGAAAAAAATATACAGGAAAAATGCAATATAAGGAAAATCAAATTTTTAAAGCAACATTACAATGTAATAAACCAAATGTATTAGTAATAAGCACTGTTTATGACCACATCTATATATATAACTGTCTAAGGGGTACTTCTGTTTGTCTGTAACTAACTAACTTCCGTAACAGGAAAACCGCACCACTGATTGGTTGTGGCCGGCCGGGTGCAACCAATCAGCTACAGGCTTAGTTCGGCTGCGAATTGGCCCCTCCCTACTCTCCTCAAGTCAGTGCCAGTGTGTCACCCCATGCCGGACCAACTTTTTACTATTGATGCTGCCTATGCAGCATCAATAGTAAAAAGATATAAAATAAAAAATTGTGCTATTCTCACCTTCCAGCGTCAACCGATGTGCGCGATGCTGCCGCCAGCTTCCGTTCCCAGTGATGCATTGCAAAATTACCCAGATGACTAAGCGGTCTCGCGAGACCGCTAAGTCATGTGGGTAATTTTGCAATGCATCACTGGGAATGGAAGCTGGTGGCAGCATCGCGCACATCGTGAAAGCTTTGGTGGGTGCTGGAGGGTGAGTATATAACTATTTTTTATTTTTATTTTTTTTAACAGGGATATGGTGCCCACACTGCTATATACTATGTGGGCTGTGTTATATACTGCGTGGGCCGTGTTATATGCTGCGTGGGCTGTGTTATGTACTGCTTGGCTGTGTTATATACTACGTGGGCTGTGCTATATATTACATAGGCTGTGTTATATACTGCCTGGCTGCTATATACTACATGGGCAGTGTTTTATACTGCTTGGGCTATGTTATATACTACGTGGCCTGTGTTATATACTGTGTGGGCTGTGCTATATATTATGTGGGCAGTGCTATATATTATGTGGGTTGTTATATACTATGTGGCTGCTATATACTAAGTGGCTGTCCTATATACTACATGACTGTGCTATATACTACGTGGCTGTCGGTGTTATATACTACGTGGCTGTGTTATATACTACGTGGCTGTGTTATATACTTCGTGGCTGTGTTATATACTTCGTGGCTGTGCCATATACTACGTGGCTGTGCTATATACTACGTGGTTGTGCTAAGCGCCACGTACCTACATACATATTATAGAATACCCGATGCGTTACAATCGGGCCTCCATCTAGTATACTGTATATTTGTGTAGCTTTAATGAAATATGATAGAATATTTTTAAGTGGAATTGAATTGTACTCAAATATTACAAATATCTACATTTAACAAAATGTAATGTAATTGTAATTTGCTTCCATGTGGATTCAGCAAACAGCATCAACTGGCTTTCATTTTGCTGAAATATAAAAGGCCATGAAAAGGTTAAAGAAAAGGAAAAAATATTTATGCTCACCTTACAGCTCACCTTTCCAGGCCCACCACTACTCACAATCCCCTGTCCAGTTCTTGTTGCATCTTTTCACTCCGTGAGCCATAGGCTATGTGCACACATTGCGGATTTGCCTCTGGAATTTTTTGCGCGGATTCTGCATCTCTTGGCAGAAAACGCAGGTGCGGATTTGATGCATTTTTTTATGCGGATTTTGTGCAGATTTACTACGTTTTTACCCCTGCGGATTTCTATAATGGAATGAGTACAAAAACGCTGCAGATCCGCACAAGTAAATGACATGCTCCTTCTTTTAATCCACAGCGTTTTCCATGAGGAATTTTCCACACCATTAGCACAGCAGTTTTTTTTTCCAATTGATTTACATTGCACTGTAAATCACTTGCAGATCTGCAGCATTTCTGTGTGGAAAAAACTCTGCGGATCCGCAGTAAATCCGCAACGTGTGCACATAGCCTTAATCACCAGACCTGTTCATGCTAAACTGGGACTTCCGGCTCTCAAGATCCCCATGATATTTCAATATATGCATGTGCAAGGTCATGGCTTGTGCAAAACTGTCCTCATTAGAGCCAGATGTCCCTGTCTTGTGTGAAGAGGCCTTGGGATTCAGAGCTTGCAACAGTGATAAGAAGATGTGACGAGAACTGGGCATCTGATGGTGAGGAGCGGAGGGACCAGAGATGTGACCAGTAAGGTGACTAGAGATTTTCTTTAAATTATTTTTTAACATCTTATCTTTAGTATGCCCTGCGGTCCAGAGTTTATGGCTGACCATTAATGACCATGAAAATTTAAACAATATACCGTATATACTCGAGTATAAGCCGAGATTTTCAGCCCACTTTTTTGGGCTGAAAGTCCCCCTCTCAGCTCTTACTCGAGTCATACCCAGGGGTTGGCAGATGAGGGGGAGCGGGGGCTGTCTAATTATACTTACCTGCTCCTGGTGCGGTCCCTGCAGGTCCCTGGCTTTCTGGCGCCGGCAGCTTCCTCCAGTACTGAGCGGTCACATGGTACCGCTCATTACAGTATTGAATATGCGGCTTCACCTCCCATAGAGGTGGAGCCACATATTAATTACTGTAATGAGGGGTAACGGTGACCGCTCACTACAGAAAGAAGCTGCAGCCCCGGGGAAGCAGGGACTGCACAGCGCCAGGAGCAGGAAAGTATAATGGGGAGGGGGAGCGCTGCGCTGCCCGATACTCACCTGCTCCTCATTTCAGCACCGCTCCATCTTCAGCAGTGGCGCTCAGGTCAGAGGGTGCGGTGACGTGGTTAGTGCGCGCCCTCAGCATGAATGCCAGTGCTGAAGATGGAGCGGCACTGGAACAAGGAGCACGTGAATATTGAAAGTGCCGGGGGGGCCTGAGCAACGGAGAGGTGAGTATGTGAGTTTTATTTATCACAGCAAAAGGGGCAAGTGTCTGTATGGAGCATCTATGGGACCACAATGTTTGTGCAGCACTATAAGGGGCCATAACGTTTATGCAGCACTATATGGGGCCATAACGATTGTGCAGCACTATAGAGGCCATAAGGTTTGTGCAGCACTATATGGGGCCATAACGTTTGTGCAGCACTATAGAGGCCATAAGGTTTGTGCAGCACTATATGGGGCCATAACGTTTGTGCAGCACTGTATGGGGCCATAACATTTGTGCAGCACTGTATGGGGCCATAACCTTTGTGCAGCACTGTATGGGGCCATAATGTTTGTGCAGCACTATAAGGGGCCATAACGTTTGTGCAGCACTATATGGGGCCATAAGGTTAGTGCAGCACTATATGGGGCCATTAGGTTTGTGCAGCACTATATGGGGCCATAACGTTTGTGTAGTACTGTATGGGGCAAGTGTCTATATGGGGCCATAACGTTTGTGCAGCACTGTATGGGGCCATAATGTTTGTGCAGCACTATATGGGGCAAGTGTCTGTATGGGGCCATAATCAAGGTTTGTGCAGCACTATATGGGGAAAATATCTTTATGGAGCATCTTATGGGGCCATAATCAGCATTTTTGCAGCATTATATTGGGCAAATATGTCTATGGAGCATCTTATGGGGCCATTATTAACCTTTATGCAGGATTATATGGGGCATATTTCAATATGGAGCATCTTATGGGGCCATCATAAACTTTATGGAGCATTACATGGGGCTCCTGATTCAATATGGATATTCAAAAACACTTAACCTACTGATGTCTCAATTAATTTTACTTTTATTGGTATCTATTTTAACTTTTGACATTTACTGGTAGCTGCTGCATTTCCCACCCTAGGCTTATATGCGAGTCATTGTTTTCCCAGTTTTTTGTGGCAAAATTAGGGGGGTCGGCTTATACTCGGGTCGGCTTATACTCGAGTATATACGGTACTTCTTCTGAAAGGAGAATATTTTTGGAGGTCGGAATTTATCACTTTCTGTGACATTGTTAAAGCATAGCCAACTTAAACAACCTATATCACCTATCCATAGGATAAGTATTAGGCCATGCTCACATGTTCAGATTTTGGTCAGTATTTTACATCAGTATTTGAAAGCCAAAACCAGGAGTGGGAAAATGATGTCACAGCCACACATTCAGTATACGGTCAGTATTATACCACAGTATTTGTAAGACAAAATCATGACTGGAACCGTCAGAGGAAAGGTATAATAAAAACATGTGTCCTACTTCTGTATTTATCACCCATTCCTGGTTTGGGCTTACAAATACAGAGGTAAAATACTTACTAAATACTGAATGTGTGAATGTGTGGCACCCCAGAGTTCGGTTGCACAGTGACATTGCCTCCCTCTGAGGGGTGATGTCATGCCTGGAGGCAAGAAGGGGTCCCCATGCCAGGTAATACACAGCATGAATCATGATTCTTGCTCTGGGCCAGAAGGGGGAGCTCTAGACCTGACTTCAGGGGAGCTGTTCTCTCTGATCGGGAGGAGGAGTCAGTTAAGGCTGTTGGGTGGTTAGTCTGAGGAGAGGGAAGGAACAGGAGCGGAGACAATGGAAATGAAGCTGTTTCAGAGCTAACCCTGGAACGGAGCGCTGACAAAAAGGACTCCAGGATTCTTGGCTGTGCGGTTGCGATGTCTCAGAAGCCATTTTTAACACAATGCTAAACTCCTTATAGCTTGTGCTACTTTGAGTATTTTACATTGCCAAAATGTGTTATCATGGCCTGCAGTGTCTCCAGACTTTTCACCCATCAAGCATATGGAATTGAAGGCAGCGCATTTCTATTATAAAGCAAGCTGACTTTTAGGCTTGCTTTGGACGAATTGATGAAGGGCCTCAAATCCACTGGATTATGACTTATCTTCAGAACTTCCATTAAACCGTTGATGTTGTTGCATGCTACAAGATTGCCCTCCATGAAGAAGTATAGGACAAGATCTTTATCACAGTTACTGAACAAAGAAATCCAAACAGCTTCCGCAAGTAGATTCCACTGCTGTAGCCTGGAACCTAACAGCTCAGCGTTACTCTTGGGCAGGTCCAAATCTCTAACAAGATCATTCAGTTTTCTTTGTATTATAAAGGTGTGGTTCAGTTAATTTTGCTGACAGAAAGTCTGGGTAATGGGTGGAAGATGCTTCATGACACCAAGCACCCACTTCTTCCTCACTTGACCCAACTGAAAATGGTTCTGGTGCTTTTGGAACCAGCAGTTCTTCTGTATGGGGTACTGGGCGTATTGCAGATGAAATGTTTGGATACTGTATAGTTTACTTCTTCCTTGAAACTCCTTTCCTAATGGGCACACCATGCAGAAATACCAATTGATAGTGTGATCAGTTGGCTCTCTTCAAATCATTGAGACTGCAAAAAGCATAGATTGCCTTTTGCCATATGTCTATTGCAGTATATGTGTGGAGCTCAACTCTTGTTCTGATCTCCTATTCTGCAGCCAAAATAAGGGTTGTAGGCTTTCTTATCATGGCAGTCAAGTTTCACCTTTGTGACACAAAAGTGACTTGTCGGCATATGTAGCAAAAACTTTAGGCTTTGTTAATGCAAGAATGAGGCATATCTGAAAATAACATATAAAAACATGTCAATATGCTAAGGAACTAAGCTAAGAAATTCTATACCTTACACAGAGAGCATTTATAAAAGTAGGTGACACAAATATAATTAGGATTACGTCATCAGAGTTGAGTTTGCGTTTTTTGATAGGTCACCCTAAGATGATCCTGAAGGCTCACTCCATAGATGGCGTAATAGACGAGCTACTAGCAATGCACTAAGGATGATGAAATAATAAAGACACAAGTTGCCTATAAGCATGGATGAAAACTGTCCTAAGTAATTACAACCTTCTCTAGATCTTGAAAATTAGAGCCAATCAGCAAATTTAAGTATCATATAATCTTTTTCAGACCCTCAAAATTAGTTAATTTCTACTTTTTTTCTCTGAACCAATTTGAGTGTAGAGCATGTCTATTAATTCTGCGATTTACATAATTCTATATATTTTCCTTCTGGGGATTGCAATGTTAATATTGAATATATGTTCTTTCCACACAAAAAAAAAATAGTGTAGCAGTTTTATGTGTTCCATTTATAGTGGCACTATTGGTAATATTGGGCTTGGAATACAAGGTTTTGTTTTAGTTTTTGTTTTAGTAATAGTTTAGATATAGCACCCCTTTATTACTGGTTATATTGATATATAAATTTGCATTAACACTAATATAAAGGAGGACATCACTGTACTATTGTTAAATAAAACCGTTATTATAAATAACACCACTATATATGGGACCAATCATACTGCCATACAATGACTTCAGTATATTTGTGCATTTTTTAATATGAACAGAGTCCAATATTAGATGTATACATCTGGCCATATAGTGGAAGTTACCAGCTCTGCATATCATATTGTAAGTTATTACATCATAGTGTCATAGTTAAAGGTAGACATAACTGCAGCGAATTTGACCTATAACCCAACATGTTGATCCAGAAGAAGGCAAAAACTCGGAGTCGTAAGCTCATTGTCCCATATGAGGGAAAAATTTGCCGACTCCACATGCGACTATCAGACTAATTCCCTGACCCAATGTCCATCACAAAATGTAGTACTCGTCATAACATGTAGTATTAGATCAGTCAACAAAGGCATCCAGAACCTTCTTGAATTTTTTTTAGTGAAACAACCATTACAACAAAAAGAGGTAGAGAGTTTCATCCACAGTAAATAATTGAAGTCTGTGATTCTGATTATTACTGTTCAGATAAAACCAGTAGCTCCCTCGTGAGGTCTCTTCTAGTTGAATTAATTCCTTTTCCCTTCTCCATCTGTCTAAGACCACCATGAAGACTTCCATGTCTCATCTTTGCAGGCATTTGATACAGTGCCACATAAAAGCTTGGTACATAACATGAGAGGAACGGGACGAAGATAATATGTGTTATTGGCTCAGTGATAGGAAACAGAGGGAGGGTTATTATGGAATATACTCTGAGGCCTCTTTAACATATTTATTAATGACCTTGTAGAGGGCATACAGAGTGCAATTTTAATACTTGGAAAAAATACTAAACGCAGCAAGGTAATCAACATAATGTAACAGATGTATTACTTATATTAGAGCTTATTAGAGATTTTGCTGGACATATGGGCTGAGTAATGGTAATACAGGCTTAATGTGGATAAATGTAAGGTTATGATTTGAGCAGAGGAAATAAAATATATAGTTCTATACTAAATGGTAAAATTCTAGGTAAAACTCTCACTGAAAAATGCTTGGGTGTATGGATGTAGAGCAAACTCAACCTTACTGACCAGTGCCGGGCAGCTGCTGCCAAGGAAAAAATCATGGGATTCATTAAAAGAGGAATAGATGCTCATGACAAGGTGGTTTTGCCTCTACACAAGTATGTTACATCAGTATTTGTAAGCCAAAACCAGAAGTGGAACAATCAGAGAAAATGTCTAATAGAAACGCCTCACTTCTATATTTTTCACCCATTTCCGATTTCAACTTACAAATACTGAGGTAAAATACTGACCAAATACTGAACTAAGCCTTATACTATTATTATACATGTTTCATTTTTGCTGTGTTTTTTTCTGCCATGAAAACCTTCTCTCTTGGCAGTAATGAAGTGGCTTACAAAAAGCAGATTTTGCTGCAGGTTTTGCTGCATTTTTATTGCCTCTTGTGCATGCTGATAAAGTTTAGTGCCCCCCCCAAAAACATGATACTTCCTTAGGTTTTTGCACCAAAAATACAGCAAAACCTGATACCTGCGTTTTTTTGCATTTACTCATTGCTTTTTATGGGTGCAAAAACACTGAAGAAGAAAAGACTAAAAGATGTGACATGCTGCAGTTTTCCAATTCAGTCAGGAGAAAAATGCAATGTGTGTGCATGAGATTTCTGATCTCACAGCTTTTTATGGCACTCTGAAATGCAGCTCAAATTAAACAGCAGCAAAAAAACACAGAAAAAAATAAAATGTGTGAAGATAGCCTTAGGGTATGTGCACACGTCAGGATTTTCTAGCAGAAATTTCCTGACAAAAACCGGACATTTCTGCCACAAATCCGCATGCGTTTTTAGCGCGTTTTGACGCATTTTTTTTGCGCTTTTTTGTGCGTTTTTTTTGCTTTCTTTTTTCCCAATGCATACAATAGCGGGTAAAATGCGAAAAATCCACAAAATTAATGAACATGCTTTTTTACCGCAATGCGTCTTTTTGCGGAAAAAAACGCATCATGAGCACAAAAATTACAGAATGCATTCTCAATGATAGGATGCATATGTCTGCAGTTTGTAATGCATTTTTATCACGAAAAAAACGCGAAAAAACCTGTACGTGTGCACATACCCTAACTGTATATACTAAAGCGAACAAGAACATACAATAGCTGATCTAGAACGAATGCAGAGAAAAGTAACCAAGGTTATTAACCGAAAGGGTGACTGCAATATCAAGAAAGGTTATCAAACTTGGAGATATTTAGTTGGTAAAATGAAGGCTTAGGATCGATCTTATTCCAATGTTCAAGTATATGAGGGGACAGCAGAGATATTTATAAAGAGAACCGGATTTGGACAGGATAACACCTCTAAGCCATCATTAATCAACTATCCTGTGCAAAGCTCATAATATTGCTCATGGGACAACTTTTTTACATGTTCCCACACAGATGATAAAATTGTACAGATGCCTGGTCATGTGTATGCCAGAAGCCTGTCCTCCAAAGCTGCTTTTTAATGTGATGATTTTCTGTTTTAAGATTCATGTAATGCAGACAAGTGAATTTATACTCTAAAACACCAAGCTACACAAAGTAACAGGTAGATCTAAATGAAAAATTGTTTTAATAATTTGCTAAAAACTGTCTTATTTTTTTAAAGGACATACCATAATTGTCGTAACCAAAGAACATATTTAGAATGCCCCAAAAATATAATTCTGACAGCATCATAGAAAAGATGTTTTAATAAAGTTTCAGAATTGTACAAATGATAAAATAACAATAAAAAAGCTGTACACAAATAAGAACACGTATTGTACAATGGTATTTAAAGAAATGGTTTGCTGTAATAACTACAATATTCATAATACTCAGTAGTACTGACCAGCTTACATCATACACTGTAAACTGCAATCCCTATAGAAATAATTGTGCTTTTACCTACATAACCAGTACGCATAACAAGAAATGTGCAAATATTATAAAATTAAAAAAAGGCAAAAAGGCTCTTCGCTTATTCAAAAGCTATCAGTTTGCGTTCATTTGCTATCAACATAAACAGCTACATTTTAGATTTATCACTGACAAAGGTAAAGGAATGCTTCTTCAGAATAAAAGGTCTAAATCCACAAAAGATGAATGCAACAACGTACAATACATTTACAAAACACATGTTACTGTTTTATAGCGAGAACGGAAATATATTGTATTGGCTTCAGAAAGGACGAAAGAAATCTTTCAAGGTCTGGTTAAAGTATCGGACTTTGACTTCTCAGACTGTGCTGAAGTATGCTTTGTCTATGAAGGGAGTGAAATAATGTTTGACAGACCCGTGATGTTCATATATTTGGAATTTACAGTGGTAATTAAGTTGTACTAATAGGTCGATTTAATATCCAACAGGGATTACAAGCAGGACATTCAGAAATGTTATAGATAACATAGAAAGAGCCTCTGTGGCATAGTATAGAATGCAGTTTATTTGCCTTTGTCACATGTACCCCAACCACACAATGTCTAGCTGGGGTGTTAGGATAGTCAACATTTTGTGGAACAACACAGTGTGTGAACATAACCTTGAGAACTATTATTTGAGTAGGGGGTATGTGACTTGGGAACATCGGAACCATTACATTCACGATAAGGACATGGCATTGATTGCTTTATGGGGTCAAATAGGGCAGTAATTATAGAAATTACATGGAAAATTTTGATGGACAAGAAAAGTGTAACATAATATAGTGAGTATATGACTTGCAAATACTACAAATATCTTTGAATACAAATCTTGTAGACACTGCCGATATGTAATTTTTGGAATATTAAAGGAGTATTCCTGTATTAAAACATTTCTGGCATATCAATTGGATTCAACTTTTGGAAAATAACATACACTTTAAAGATTTTGGTCATGCTTAGCTCTTTTGATAAGGCCAAGTTCACACAATCGTGTTTTCGGCCTGAGTGCTATCCAAGGAAGAAAAAACACACTCAGGCCAATGTTATTCAATAGAGCGGTGCGAACAAGCATTTTTTTTTTGTCCATGCAGGGAATCTGCTGGTTCACTCAATTTTATCAGTGTGCTGGAGGAGACTCGTCTATTCAAGTCTATGAGTGCACAAAAAAAAATTGGTTTCCATTTGGAGCTACCGTATAGGATTCAAATTTTACAGATAAATTGCAAGTCTTTAACATAGGAAACTGTAAATGGTCTTGCATATCTTTAATAATTGCTGCTGGTATAAAAGGAGACTGCACACAGATGAAAAATGAGAAAACAAAATGTCAAGAGTTTTCTAAAGATTGTTATACGTTCATGCAAACGGAGCCGTACAAGAATAGACATCAATTGAGAGAGTCATACGAGTCCAGTCATGTCTCAAAATGTAAAGATTACACTGGCTCGGAATTGTTGAACAGGAAAACTATGGAAACCAGAAATGCTTAAGTTTTGTGACAATCTTTTTTAATAAGTCAAGATCTGTTTGTAAACTTGAGAGAACTTATGGTATATTCACAAATGTTTCAGGCAAAATGCCTTTTATATATTTCACCGATCAGGGTGCAGTTTAAAGAGAACCTGTCGTCAGGATTATGCATGTTAAAACAAAGGCCATAATGGCACTGTTATACTGACTTAACAGATCCCTTTAAGAAATCGTCATCCTGGTTGTTGTTCAAACATGTGAAGTTTGTGTTTCCTAAGCCTTGGGACAGGACAGTGGGCCAGGGTCTTCAGCTCTGCAGCGGCCCCTACGCTGTGTCTAGTGTCTGTATCTACTTCCTGTTTTAAATTTCACACCGGCACCATCCTTAACAGTGGGTGGCACTTGCACAGATTGATCTCGCAGAAAGTTTCAGTAAAATGGTGCTGGATCATTGACAAGCCAAGATCTCAATCTGTGATTGCATTCCCATTTTTCTGAAGACTGACGGGAGGTCAATCTGTGCATGTGCTTCCACCAGTGCCATTTTACTGATGGCTGCTGCATCATCAATCTACGCAAAAGCTGTCTGCTGTAAGAACTTAGGCAGTGCGAAATGAAAAACAGGAAGAAGATACAGACAGCACAGGCAGCCGAGGGGCTGGGGCAGCTGATGACCCTACCCACAGTTCCATCCTAATGCACTGAAAGCTTAGGATACCGAAACTTTTAATGATGATTAAACAACCAGACTATGGATTTTTTCACTGAAGCGGTCTATTGAATCAGTATACCAGCGACTTTATATCATATCTTTAACATGTATAATCCTGAGGACAGGTTCTCTTTAATTCTAACATTAATACAATTTTCTTCATTTAAATACAGTTGTGCTCAAAAGTTTACATACCCTGGCAGAAATTTTACTTTCTTGGCATTTTTTCAGAGAATATGAATGATAACACTAAAAGTTTTTCTCCACTCATGGTTAGTGGTTAGGTGAAGCCATTTATTGTCAAACTACTGCGTTTTCTCTTTTTAAATCATAATGACAACTCAAACATCCAAATGACCCCGATGAAAAGTTCACAAACCCCATTTCTTAATATCGTGTATTGCCCGCTCTAACATCAATGACAGCTTGAAGTCTTTTGTGGTAGTTGTGGATGAGGTTCTTTATTTTCTATGGTAAAGCTGCCCACTCTTCTTCGCAAAAAGCCTCCAAAGTGATTTTGACTAAGGGTGGGAGTGGGGGGCTGTTCTTACATAGTAACATAGTTAGTAAGGCCGAAAAAAGACATTTGTCCATCCAGATCAGCCTAGATTCCATCATAATAAATCCCCAGATCTACGTCCTTCTACAGAACCTAATAATTGTATGATACAATATTATTCTGCTCCAAGAAGACATCCAGGCCTCTCTTGAACCCCATAGTAACATAGTTCTTGCGAGAGGAAAAAGTAGAGGAAAGGGCTGATGTGCTACAATAATGTGGGCTAGGAACAAATGTGATGCAATGGAGGAGACAGTATATGTGCTGGAAGGACAGGGCAGAATATGTTGCAAAAGTGAGGCGTGACAAAAACAAACCTGCTGAAGGGGGCAGTGATCTCTTGTAGGGGTGTAGATGGAGAACTTTTATGTTATTTTAAGCTACGGTACTTATTTTTCAAGTAAACCTCTGTGCAATCTGACAATATGTCATGCCCCCAAAATAAGTGCACCCCAGTTTATTATTATCATTTTGTAATTGAAATAGCTATTGACAAAATATAAAGCCTGATAGTAGAAGGAGCTAATAATCTGCTTCTGTACGTAACTCTTTCGACAACTATCTGTGATAATATGAATGATGAAAAGTGCGCTTTGGTGAAGATAAAATGAAAAAAAGCTCAGAAATTAAAACAGAGATGAAAAGTCTCCACATCAATTTAAAGATTACCATCTGTTTCCACCCGAGATCTATCGTATCTGCAGTACATTCTTTTTAGAGTCCAGTCATGTGCAAACAGCATTGCTAAATATAAAGTCACACTGTCTCATAATGAAGTCGGAGTCTAAAGTTTGTATAGTAAAGTAACATACGTAATACATAAAATCAGACATGGACAGATCCCTAGAGTCAAATAGTCAATTTGCTGAAGAATTTGCTTCTGGTTCCTAAATTTTTGGGCTGTTTTCTAGCTTAGAAGGTTCCTATTGGGGGTCTACTGGCCCCTAACTAGTAATTGTAGAAATATGTTTTAGTATATATAGAAATCGGTGTGGAATATTGGTAAGATTTCCATTGTATAGAATCCAAACTAGGTCACGGATAGTAACCCGATGATTGGTTTTTTTGTCTTAATGTTACATTATAAGACTATTTTCATAGCAAGTCTTTAATTATAGCAGATATCTGTCAAATATATTTTACTATATTAATAATTTCGCATTGTGTATCATTAAAATGTAATGTAATATAGTCACTTTTGAGAGATCGCCTGTGATTAGACAAAAGGAAATCAAAAGAAGCACCAGGCAAGACCAAGGGCTACGTCTGGTATTGCAGCTCAGCCTCAGGGTGGCCCGTGCCCTGGAAAAAGAAATAAAACAGACTCTCTAATTATGGGCAATCTCTTTAGAATTAAGGCAACAGAAGATTCTAAAAGATGCATATACTGTACTTTCATGCAAATATGTCTATTATGCTTATGCATGCCATGTATGCCACTCTTGATAAATTCACACCAAAACCAGCCCCATGCATGAAATGTTAAATGTTATTTTAGAGGGGTGTGATGCAATCTGTGAAATCCATGACACAACGCCACAGATGTCGGTAACCTCTTCTTCTTTTTATACACAAATGAAAATATGGAGTTCAGCTTTTTAGCTATTCTGAATCAGAAAACCTTGGAGACGGCAAATTGTTTTGCATTAAAGTAAAAAGGGCGAGTATTGATGATTTCTGCAATGTAAGTCTCATTCTGTTATGAAAGAAATATTCCAATGGAAATCTTTGTATAAATGGTCAAATAAGGTAAACTTTAAAAAAGTTAAATTGCTGCTCTCTCAAAGGTTTTTAATACATTTTATTGGTAGTATAATATTTATAGGTGGCAACGGAGAAAACTGAACTATGCAGAAAAGTTTAAAGAGAGCCTGTCGGGTCTCCCATGCCCTCCGACCAAGCAGCATTCATTTATTTATCAGTAAATTCACTCGCTAACCAGCCCTGTATAATGTTTTTCTATACAAATGAGGTGTTAAAAAACTATTTATATTGTCCCCATTTCCTATACTAATGAGGGATTTGACTAGTTGATGGGGCGCTAGTTGCCCCAGTCTAGTCAGCCCTCTTTCCATGTTATCACGCCCCTGTGGGAATGATAACATAATTTTCAGGACCTATCGTCTTCGCCAGCCACTGCAAATCTCGCGCACGCGTACCACACATTTTGACAGCGTCACTGAGTCTTTGAAGCCAGATGTAAGCTTCCCAGCTTCAAGGGTGAACTGTGCATGGCCAGAAGTCCAGAAGATTGCTACCATTCATGCAGAGTGCTCCTCTGAAGCCGGGAAGAGTACATCTGGCTTCAGAGACGCAGAGATGCTGCCGAAACATGCGGCACATGCGTGCGAGATTTGCAGGAGCTGGCGATGACGACAGCTCCTGAAATTTATGTTATCACGCCCAAGGAGGCATGATAACATGGAAAGTGGGCTGACTAGTCTGGGGCAACTAATGCTCCATGGACTAGTCAAAGCTCTCATCAGCATGGGGACTTGACAGGTTCCCTTTAATAATATTCCAGTCTGAAAATATTAATCCTGAAAACACTCACAAAATTATCTAAAAGGTAATTTATTTTTTTATTTTTAGACATTCTCTAATTCTATACCTCCATTAAATAATAAATAAAATAAAATAAAATGAAAGAAAAAGGAATCCTATGTCCAAAGCCCAAGGAATCAGCAAAACAAGATCTGTTATTAATGTTGAAGTAAGATTCTGCTCCTGGTGCCAATGACAATTCTTCTACTACTTACCGCCTGACTAACTTCATTCTGATGGGACACTAAGGGGGCTCAAAATCACAATCCACATTTTTTTTGAGAAACTGCTCCACTCTAGAAGCTGGATTAGGAGTTACTACTAACCCAAGGCTAGGACCTCATCAACTTATTTTCTTTCATCCGAGAGGATCATGCACATTTTGCAAATTAAACTCTGATCAGAGTGTGATCAGAGTGTGATAGGATTTTCTCTGATGCGAAGATGGGAAAAAAATTCTCCATCTTCTGTCAGTCCATGGAAATTGGACCACACTCAGTTGTTCTCAGAGTACAGTACAATGTTTTCCTCAAACTCATTAACTTGCATGGCCAAGTGTGATCTGTCAATCGGATCGAACTCGGGCATGCTGTATGTTTAAGGAAAACTCACACATGTGCGCAGCCCCATAGAATAACATTGGCCTGAGTGTGATCTGATGTTTTGTCAGATTGCACTCAGACCGAAAATAAGGTGGTGTGCATGACCCTAATTCAAGTGAATAAAGCTGAGCTGCTATTACAAGCCACAATTCATGGACAAGAGTATAACTGTTTCTGTAGTAAAAGCAAACCTATTTTGTTATCCCACACAACCCCCTTAAATTATGGACACAATTTTAAATTAAAAAATGGAGCCCAAAAGGGGTTGGTAAAGGAAGCACTGAATTTTGGTGCTCAAGCTAAATATTATTTAAATTATCCATTAATTTATTAGTAACCAAATACATCAATGCCTTAAATGACTATCTTATGAAATAAGATTTCCTGGTAGGGTATGGTGCAGTAGCGTAATAAGAAAATACTATTGCATTTTCTGAAAATATAGAAGGCAACAGGGTTTAAATCCCATCAAGGACAACATCTGCAAAGAGTTTTTATGTTCTCCCCATGTTTGCGTGAGTTTCCTTTGGGTACTATGATTTCGTTCCATATTCCAAAGACATAGTGATAGGGAATTTAGATTGTGAGCCCCAATGGGAACAGCGATGATGATATCTGTAAAGTATATGCAAACAGTATTGTCTTGAGACAAATATTGCTGGAATAACTGAAAATATTACTTCTTAAAAGTTTGTCTCAGAATATGATTTTACAGTTTATAAATAGACAAAATACATATAAATAAGTTTCTATATGTATCTTGCAATCATCTTACATCATGGCATGTGCTATAGCCTAGAGCTGCAATCATAGTTCTGCATATCATTACAGGAATATGTTTATAGTTTGTCAAAAGGTACAGTGGATCAAATATATTAATACTGGGGGAAATTTAGAATGAGCAGTTTTTTTAAAGAAGCACTCTCATCAAAGTATTTATCTGCTTAATATATTTCAGTTATCATATTATATGGCACTGTGTACTTACAATTGCTCATTTTGTCTTTCTACCCAGCAAATTGTTCTCTTTTCCAATAGGTCTAAGATATCTCATGATTAAAAACTCATTAGCTGAATTCTTTTAAGCTCCATATAGAAAAAGAATGTTTTTCTCCCTGCACAAATGACCTCCTTTTTCAACTCCTGACCCAGCTTCTCCCGTTCTTTTTCCAGAGACCTTGCAGTGATGACTGATGCAGGAAAATGAGACTTCCTGTTTATACATAGAGCTTAGAAGGATTCAGCTAGTCAGTTACTAATCATGCAATGTCATAGACCTTATGGAAAACAGAAGAATTAACTGGGTAAAAGGGTTAAATGAGCAATTGCAAGTACACAGTGCTATATAATATGATGACTAGAATATACGTATTAACCCCTTCATGACCCAGCCTATTTTGACCTTAATGGCCTGGCCATTTTTTGCAATTCTGACCAGTGTCCCTTTATGAGGTAATAACTCAGGAACGCTTCAACGGATCTAGGCGATTCTGAGACTGTTTTTTGTGATATATTGGGCTTCATGTTAGTAGTAAATTTAGGTTGATAATTCTTGTGAAAAAATCAGAAATTTGGCTAAAATTTAGAAAATTTTGCAATTTTTAAATTTTGAATTTTTATTCTGTTAAACCAGAGAGTTATGTGACACAAAATAGTGAATAAATAACATTACCCACATGTCTACTTTAGATCAGCACAATTTTGGAACCAAAATTTTTTTTGCTAGGAAGTTATAAGGGTTAAAATTTGACCAGCGATTTCTCATTTTTACAACAAAATTTACAAAACCATTTTTTTGGGACCACCTCACATTTGAAGTTAGTTTGAGGGGTCTATATGGCTGAAAATACCAAAAAGTGACACCATTCTAAAAACTACACCCCCTCAAGGTGCTCAAAACCACATTCAAGAAGTTTATTAACCCTTCAGGTGCTTCACAGCAGCAGAAGCAACATGGAAGGAAAAAATGAACATTTAAGTTTTTAGTCACAAAAATGATATTTTAGCAACAATTTTTTAATTTTCCCAAGGGTAAAAGGAGAAAGTGGACCCGGAAAGTTATTGTACAATTTGTCCTGAGTACGCCGATACCCCATATGTGGGGGGGGGAACCATTGTTAGGGCACACGACAGGGCTTGGAAGGGAAGGAGCGCCATTTGACTTATTGAATTAAAAATTGGCTCCAGTCTTTAGCGGACACCATGCAGCGTTTGGAGAGCCCCCGTGTGCCTAAATATTGGAGCTCCCTCACAAATGACCCCATTTTGGAAACTAGACCCCCAAAGAACTTATCTAGATGCATAGTGAGCACTTTGAACCCCCAGGTGCTTCACAAATTGATCCATAAAAATCAAAAAGCACCTTTTTTCACAAAAAATTTATTTCAGCCTCAATTTTTCATTTTCACATGGCCAACAGGATAAAATAGATCCTAAAATTTGCTGGACAATTTCTCCTGAGTAAACCGATACCTCACATGTAAAACCACTGTTTGGGCACACGGCAAGGCTCGGAAGGGAAGGAGCGCCATTTGACTTTTGAATGAAAAATTTGCTCCAATCGTTAGTGGATACCATGTCGCGTTTGGAGAGCCTCTGATGTGCCTAAACATTGGAGCTCCCCCACAAGTGACCCCATTTTGGAAACTAGACCTCCCAAGGAACTAATCTAGATGTGCGATGGGCACTTTGAACCCCCAAGTGCTTCACAGAAATTTATAACGCAGAGCTGTGAAAATAAAAAATCATTTTTCTTTCCTCAAAAATTATTTTTCAGCAAGCAATTTTTTTATTTTCACAAGAGTAACAGGAGAAATGGGACCCCAAAAATTGTTTTCCAGTTTGTACTGAGTATGGTGATACCCCATATGTGGGGGCAACCACTGTTTGGGCACACGTCAGGGCTCGGAGGAGAAGTAGTGACGTTTTAAAATGCAGACTTTGATGGAATGGCCTTCAGGCGTCATGTTGCGTTTGCAGAGTCCCTGATGTGCCTAAACTGTAGAAACCCCCCCAAGTGACACTATTTTGGAAACTAGACCCCCCAAGGAACTTATCTAGATGTGTGGTGAGCACTTTGAACCCCTAAGTGCTTCACAAACATTTATAACGCAGAGCCGTGAAAATAAAAAATCATTTTTTTCCCCACAAAAATAAGTTTTCAGCCCCCATTTTTCTATTTTCCCAAGGATACAGGAGAAATTAGACCCCCCAAAGTTGTTGTGCAATTTTTCCTGAGTACGCTTGAGCCCCATATGTTTGGGTAAACCACTGTTTGGGCACACGTCGGGGCTCGGAAGGGAGGGAGTACCATTTGGCTTTTTGAACGCAAGATTGGCTGGAATAAATGGTGGCGCCATGTCGCGTTTGGAGACCCCTGATGTGCCTAAACAGTGGAAACCCCTCAATTCTAACTCCAACACTAACCCCAACACACCCCTACCCTAATCCCAACTCTAGCCATAACCCTAATCACAACCATAACTCCAACACACCCCTAACCACAACCCTAACCCCAACACACCCCTAACACTAATCTCAACCCTAACCCCAACCCTAACCATAACCCTAACCACAAGCCTAACCCTAACCCCAGCACACCCCTAACCCTAATCTTAACCCTATTTCCAACCCTAACCCTAATTCCAACCCTAACTCTAATTCCCACCCTAACCCTAAGGCTATGTGCCCACATTACGGATTCGTGCGAGGATTTTTCCCGCACAGTTTTTGAAAGATCTGCAGGTAAAATGCACTGGTTTTCATTGGTGAAATATTACGATTGCTCTGATTAAAGGTGAATCGTCACTTTTAACAGCCAATCAGAGCGATCGTAGCCACGGGGGGACGAAGCCACCCGCCATGGGCTCAAGAACCACTCCCCCTGTCCCTGCAGTCAGATGAAATTACAGTTAACCCTTTCACCCGACCTGCAGCAGCGAAATCTGACCATGACGCATATGCTGCGTCACAGGTCGGATTGGCACAGGTTTTCATGATGCATACGCTGCGTCAAAGGTTGGGAAGGGGTTAAAAGGACAAAAGTTTTATGGGAGTGCTTCTTTAAGTAATATTTTCTTGAGGCAGTGTTGCTGTTTCTTGCATTGCAAGATGAATCAGATTTATCAAAGTAGAACACAATAATTGAAAAATTTGGTCCATTTTTCATGACAGCACTTCTGTGCACAGATGTTTTTTCAATTTTTACATCACATCCTCCTAATAAAATGAGGTGTGGCTTTCTAAAAACAAACACTTGGCAAACACTTACTAGACTGGCTGACTACAATAACTTTTGCACCCAAATTTTAAAGGGAACCTGTCACCTGAATTTAGCGGGACTGGTTTTGGGTCATATGGGCGGAGTTTTTGGGTGTTTGATTCACACTTTCCTTGCTGCATGCCAGATGCAATATTAGATTGAAGTTCATTCTCTGTCCTCCGTAGTACACGCCTGCGCAAGGCAAGATTGCCTTGCGCAGGCGTGTACTACGGAGGACAGAGAATGAACTTCAATCCAATATTTCGGCCAGCATGCAGCCAGCAGGTAAGGAAAGGGTGAATCAAACACCCGAAAACTCCGCCCATATGACCAAAAACTGGTCCCGCCAAATTCAGGTGACAGGTTCCCTTTAAAGCTGCTGAGAGTGTCATAAAATCACAAAAAGTTTCAATTTTTGCATGAATATAACAAGCTATAGAATGTACTACATTCGATGCCAAAAAAATTTGAATAAGCTTTTTGAACTCTTCAGTGGATGTCACACTACAAATACAGTAGTCACAGTGCCGCAATGTTCGATACGCGAGTCTGATTTTTGAGCAGACATTTGCAGTTGATTTGCTTTGTACATTGGCACTACACAATAATCGGCACAATTCCCCAGAAATGAACAATTATTGACACAGGGGCTTTAGCTAATATTCTGGTTTAAATACTTTTATATGCAATTAATACATGTTGTAGTACCAACACATCCCTGACTCGACATTGACCAAGTAGGCAGTGCTGAGAATTCTACCAGATAAAGTTTTGAACAACTTTGCCTCTTTATGTACAACTGTAAAGATTTTTCCAACTTTTGTATTTGTGGCAATTAAAAGAAATATTTATGTAAACATAAATTAAAGATTTTTTTTCCTTTTACGTCATCAATCTGTTACAACATTGAAATGATTACACCATTGCTCCACATTAACATAAATAAACATAATATGCGACTTTTCAATAAATGAATTTAAAATAGAACAGTATAATAAACTATTGAAATTAAACATAACTGATATACATATATATTCCAGCAGCATAGCTTTTGCAATACTAAATGTACAATAGATTTAAAAATACATCAAATTAAAGAACACAAATATTTATACAAAATCACTGAAATCTTTGGTACCAAAATTAAGGGCACCTATATTTGGTAACAAAATGGTCTAAAAATCGCACAAAACTTAGAAATGTATTTGTTGCTCTACAATTATGCCATGGCTGGTCTGAGGATCAGACTACACTAATAATTTTAAAGTCCCCATATACATTACATTAAAGTTGATTAAAATGAATGTTTTTAACCAAAATGATGATTGAACATTTTAGCTGACCAAACACAGACCATCATAGTTTGAAGAGAAGGGAGTTGTCCGGTCTAAAACTACAAGTCTGCAGTCACTCTGTTGCCCGCTATGAGGATTCTCATGTGCTACGAGTGTTACTCATGTGACATACTCCGGGCCGCATTCCGACTCAACTGTCCCTGGCCTTGCTCAATACACTTGTATTGAGCGAGGCTGCGCCCATCTAGTCGAAATGTGGTTGGAAGTATGCATATCACATACTTGTGGTCACATGAGTGCCGTTCCCACCGCAGGAGAATCCTCACTGCACGCAATGAGAGGATTCACAAGTCACATAGAGAGAAGGCAGACTTGTAAGTTTTAGACCAGACAACCACTTTAAGTCGGCCGTGTTTGATTTGTTTCATTTGAAAGTCAGCCAAAATATATTTCTTTGCCATGTTTGAAGAAAGATGAACAATCTTTATAGGTCAGAATATTCACAGAAAGATCATCTGGTAACAAGCATGTTTGGCCAGGTTGGTAGACTATACAGGGACTAAATATGGACTAAATTATGCATAGTTTCTACTGCATTATGATTGTTTGTTAAAATATCGTTCCTTGATTGAAATTGTTTACTGCCATCAACTAAAACCTCATGTGTATGGGGGCTCTGAAAACGACTTCAAACTCATCCTACTACATTTCTTCTGTATTCCTGAAAATACATTTAAAGCTGGGTTTACGCACACAGATTTCTGACTAAGCCGACCGATTTTACCGAAACTAAATTTATTCTGAGTTTCACACAAAATGTTTTAAACAAAATTTTCATCTTCCTAATCAGCTTTGGATGCCATAAGCTGGGACTTTTCTATTTCCTAATACTGGAGTTGAGTTTTTCATATTTTAGATGCCATTTAGACACTACATCATGATTGCCAGCCCTTTTTGTTTCCTGGCAGATGGGACAGTTTACAATAAGATTAATTGGCCATGTTCATTCGAAAAATGTTACCGGATTGACTTAAGAAGAAATCGGTCAGATATCTGTATGAGTAAAAGCACCAAAACACCTATATATACACAAAACAAGAAAGTGGACTGATCACCAACGTAAGAATGCAGCTGTGCAACAAGACTAAACATAGGTACACAATCTATTGTCATGTGTTCTTCCAGGTCTGTTGGGGTATTGATGGTACATTATTCTAATCCACAAACTGTAAAGCTAAAATGGCAAACTTTCCAATAACCTCAGATGTGGCAGAGTTTAAAACTGATAGCACAGAATCACCATCGCTAGGCATCTAATTCCAATCTATAAATGAAGGCCTGCCCATTATAAACTGTTAAGTTGTCTGCCACTTATTTGTAAACCACATGTTCTACAAAGGGCAGACCCATTCAACCTCAATGATCATGCTAGAGAATCTAGACCAAGTGACTTTTCTGTCTCTTATTCTTGTGACATTCTTATTGTTTCTAATCTACAAAAAAGTTTAGAAAAATTACAAATTTATATTACAAGGGCAATCAAAATGATGGGTCTAATAGCAAAACGGAATCCACATAATTATTGATTGAGATGTGAATGTAAACTAGGTGCCTTAAGTTTTTTTAACAACCATCATGGATCACTTGCACTTCCATCACGTAACCACAGACTTATCTTCATTCTTCTAGATCAAGTGATTGTATTTTCTGGTCTTGTAAACACTAGTAATACATTCGAGTTTTCAACTCAGTGGCACTTACTCCGAACCAAGCATCTTCCCGTAACACTGGTTTATAGCACCTTGCACAACAACTAGAACCCATGTGTGAACAGGTTTTTTAAAATGCCATACCATATTCTCTTCCATTAAAAAGAGCACAGCTCTAAACATATCCTGAAAATATCTCGACAGAGATGCTTTACTGATTACATTTTAGTAAACTTTATTGCTGTTCACATTTCCCAGTAGTAAGTTTTAGCGCCCCTTTGTTATGCAATAAGTTCAATGTCTTGAATTCAAGTGGCATCCTGTGGGGACCGGCATTAGAAAAATATTTGTATTTCAGCTCATCGTAATAATGATATTTTACTAGGTTTCCATAAACATCCTTGGGGAAAGGCCAAAATCCATAAAGATGAATTTCATCACAAAATCGTGTCGCCAGTGTGTACATTAGAAGTCCAGTGCTGGGTCTCTTGATTTGGACCTTGTTTGTTAACCAGTACCTGAAGAGAAGAACAGAAAACAGATTTATGAGAAGACTGAGCATTTGCAAAACTATTTAGCAATATTGTGACTACATACTGGAAGGTGGAACGTCACTTTATAGTAACCAAGCGGGAAAAAAATTAACAAAGCCAATGCAAAATATTTATGTCACTTCTACTATCTTACAGCGAGTTGCAATTTTTGGGCTAACTCATCTTCTCCAACGAAGGTGAATTAATAAGTATACAATATATATAAAAAAAATCCATCAACTGTTATCAACCCTTACATTTTGTAACTGGTCATTATTGGTACCGTACTTTATAAAAAGTAGGCAAAAAAATAATTGGGCATTGCCGAGTCCATAGCAACCTGTTCAATAAAACTCTTTCATTATTTATTTTGGATGGTGAACAGAACACCACAAAAATGAAATTTGAAAAAAATCCATTATTGCTTCTTTTTAGGTTTACCCTGTTGTGCAAAAAACTAAAATAAAAAGTGATGAAAGATTTAAATAAATCCCCAAATAGTAGTGAAAATACTGATACAAAATAAAGCTTGTTGTTGAATGAACACTGGGCCAGAGATGTGGCACAACAGTGGAGCAGAGAGCTGGACAACAGGTAAGGAACAACTGGTGTGGCCTGTGAGGTGGGCGCTGAGGTGAGTTTGAGCTTTTTTCAAAAGTTAAAAACAAAACAAAACCCTGGGTGCACTCTGCTTTCTTTCCATTTCTCTTCACCTGTGTTTTGTAGCATCTTTAGCTCACTGTTCACTCTGGGCCGTGATATCTGTCCGTCAGAGAACTTATCCACTCGTCTAAAGAAGTATTTAGCAAAATAATTATCTTGGAGTGCTATATAGCTGCATACTAATTACCGTCCCTCACAGTGCGTGTAAGGTAGAAGACACTCTTAGGCCAAATTCTCACATCCTTATTCTGCGTTCTGAGTATAGTCCATGATGAATGAACTAGCTGTGGGTCTCCTGAGAGTTTCATGGGCATATATACGGCTGTTGAGCTTCAATCAGGAGACTGCAGCTTCATGCATCGTGGACCATACTCATACCACGAAACACAGATGTCTAAATCCAGCCTTATTGTGCAAAGAAAATTTTTGCTTTGGTAGATTGAGTAGTTATACCGTAATAATGTATTTTTTAATTTATTATTATTATTTATTATTGGCGCTTTACATGTGAGGAGGGGTATACATAAAAACAGGTACAATAATCTTGAACAATACAAGTCACAACTGGTACAGGAGCAGAGAGGACCCTGCCACCGAGGGCTCACAATCTACAAGGGATGGGTGAGGATACAGTAGGTAAGGATAGAGCTGGTCGTGCAGTGGTTTGGTCGATCAGTGATTACTGCAGGTTGTAGGTTTGCCGGAAGAGGTAGGTCTTCAGGTTCTTTTTGAAGGTTTTGATGGTAGGAGAGAGTCTGATATGTTGGGGTAGAGAGTTCCAGAGTAAGGGTGATGCGCGAGAGAAATCTTGTATGCGATTGTGGGAAGAGATAAGAGGGGAGGAGAGAAGGAGATCTTGTGAGGATCAGAGGTTGCGTGCAGGAAAGTACCGGGAGACAAGGTCACAGATGTATGGAAGAGACAGGTTGTGGATGGCTTTGTATGTCATGGTTAGGCTTTTGTACTGGAGTTTCTGGGTAATGAGGAGCCAGTGAAGGATATTGACAGAGGAGAGGCCGGGGTATAGCGGGGGGACAGGTGGATTAGTCGGGCAGCTGAATTTAGAATAGATTGGAGGGGTGCGAGAGTGTTCGAGAGGAGGTCACAGAGCAGGAGGTTACAGTAGTCGAGGCGGGAGATGAGGGCGTGGACTAGGGTTTTTGCAGATTCTTGGTTTAGGAATGTACGGATCTGTGAAATATTTTTGAGTTGAAGGCAGCAAGAAGTGGAAAGGGCTTGGATATGCGGTTTGAAGGAGAGATCAGTGTCTAGGATTACCCCAAGATAGCGAGCTTGTGGGACTCGGGAGAGTGGGCAGCCATTTACTGTAATGGATAGGTTTGTTGGGGGGGTCGCGTGAGATGGGGGAAAGACAATGAATTCTGTTTTGTCCATGTTAAGTTTTAGAAATCTAGCCGAGAAGAAGGATGAAATAGCGGATAGACATTGAGGGATTCTGGTTAGTAGGGTGGTGATATATGTTCCAGAGATGTAGATCTGTGTGTCATCAGCATAGAGATGATACTGAAAGCCATGAGATTCTATGAGCTGTCCCAGGCCAAAAATGTAAATGGAGAAGAGCAGGGGCCCTAAAACTGAACTTTGCGGGACTCCGACAGATAGGGGGTGAGGTGAGGAGGTGGTGTGTGAATGGGAGACGCTGATTTTTCGGTTAGTTAGGTATGACGAGATCCAGGATAGTAGGAAGCATACGTTACTCAGAAAACAAAAAATATTTATTATTTATATCTAAAAAGCCACCAACCTGTGGCTGCACCAAACACCAACACAAAAACTGTGAACAAACTAGTGAGGGGAACTAGGAATACCCTGAACTGATATCTATATTGTGGTCTGCCTATCAGCGGGGGTTGGCGCCCTATGGGATAACGTTATGAGGCTACACAGTGACAAGGCGGACGGCATTTACACCCCACGATGAGTACCAATCTTGGCGCTATTATAATATGCTACATTCCTGAGGGAATATGATTGTTACACTGTTGTGGATATTAAGCCATAAGATTGATGGCATTCATGTGTATGATTTGGTACAACTGGGGTTTTTTGAGATGGTAGACATCCCAGATGGGATATATTAGAGGTTGATGAGCTATAAACTGATCATATGAAGCTGACCTTTAGAATATCTTCATCAAATAGTGATCAGTAAGGTTTGGCATTGAGTAATATTGATGAAACTAGCCACCACCTCATAAAGTATAAGCAACATCTTCTGTGCATACTTTGAGAAAGTCACGCAAGTAGATATAAGCGAGAATATATTGCTAAATATTCGGGTGACTTTTGCCACACGCCTGTGTCATGTTCTCTATTTGTTTTTAAACACTGTGTGGGGTATAGGATTCCTTAGATGAGGAGTGGTCTATGTTTAGTCCAGAGGGGACCTTTAGTTCACTATTGTGTGGGTAGAGGGGCCCAACGGCTGTCTAGGGTTTGATAGGGACCCCAGGGAAAGCCGACGTGGAGCGGGGGCGCCATAATGTTATCCCATAGGGCGCCAACCCCCGCTGATAGGCAGACCACAATATAGATATCAGTTCAGGGTATTCCTAGTTCCCCTCACTAGTTTGTTCACAGTTTTTGTGTTGGTGTTTGGTGCAGCCACAGGTTGGTGGCTTTTTAGATATAAATAAAATATTTTTTGTTTTCTGAGTAACGTATGCTTCCTACAAATTCCTACTCTAAAATATTGAGATCCAGGATAGTGCCAAGTCTGTGATGCCAAGGGATGTGAGGGTCTGTAGTAATAGGGAATGGTCCACTGTGTCAAAGGCAGAGGACAGGTACAGGAGGAGGAGGATAGAGTAGTGTCGCTTGCTCTTGGCGATTAATAGGTCATTGGTGACCTTAGCTGGGCAGTTTCAGTGGAGTGGTGTAACCGGAAGCCTGATTGTAAGCAGTCGAAAAGGGAGCAGGAAGATAGATGGGAGGACAGTTCAAGATGGACGTGTTGTTCCAGTAGTTTTGAGGCATAGGGGAGAAGTGATATAGACGATAGCTAGATACAGAGGATGGGTCAAGAGAGGGCTTTTTGAGGATAGGTGTGATTGAGGCATGTTTAAAGCTTGAGGGAAAAACACCAGTTGTTAGTGATAGGTTGAAGAGATGAGTTAGAGTTGGGATGAAGACTGTGGAGAGGTTTGGGATGAAGTGGGAAGGGATCGGGTCAAGTGCACAGGTGGTGAGATGCGATCTTGGGAGTAGAGTGGCGAGTCGATCTTCTGTATTACTTTTAGTGTCTAAAAGTTGGTTTAGACACTAAAGTAATATTAACAAAATATTAAAAAAATATAGTGTTTCAAGATCCTAAGCATTAAAGGTCTCTTGCTTTAATGAGCATGTAGTCAAAAAAATAAAGTGTGTCTTATTAATAATCCACAATGTGTTAACAGAACTGATGAACTGGAACATTTTTGTACAGTTCTTTCATATAGAGTTCATACAGTTATCTGTACTAACACCTTAGCAGCGCACAACTGTAGATATCCTCTTCTTAAGAATTTCATTTACATGCCTAGAGAAAAATTCTTGACTTTTTCTAACATCCATACCGTGAAAGCTTATGTAATGAAATACCCTGAAAAAATGATACGTTTGACTACTAAAAGGGGTAATAATGGAGAAGGAGTGTCTTTGGTACCTGAGATTCTTTTCTTCAAGTTGTAATAATCCACAACAAAGTACAAAAAATTGAAACCATGAGCCACTTTAGAAGATAAGATAGCCGACACTACTATCAGGAAGCTCATCCATTCACCAAGGGTATTGTTATATATGATATTTGGACAAAGTTATCTAAGTTTTGCAGCTGTCAATTTTCAGACAACGCAAAAAATACCAATATTCAAAAAGCGCAGACTACCTTTTATATCCTATATCTAACCCTTGTCATCTCCATCATTTCCTTTATCACAATATTAGCTGTGAAGTTATTGTAGCAGTGCGTGATGGATGTTGTACCATCCTTTGGGACCTAATTAAAAAAAAAAAAAAAACAACTCTTCCAACTGGTTCCTCAATCCATAAATGACAAAGCCTGAATAGATATTATGAACAGACATTTTTTTTTCTATTTTTTTAGCCTATGCTGTCATAACTTTTTTGTATGACGATGAAATTGCTTTATTTGTCAGTGATGTTTGTGAGTTTATATCAATTACTGTGCAATTGATATTAATTTTATTTTATAATGCAAATATAAAAAAAACTATTTTGGGGGAGTATTTTGCTTATTTTTACACTGTTTATGTTTCATACCAAATAGGCAGATGAATAAACTCTTCTGGTTATTATGGTATGTTGTAAACTAAATAGTGTCTTTATTTTCTTATTTTCAGAGGGATATAATTGCTTTTTTATTTTTCATTTTTCCCTTACATTTTATATTTTTATTTATTTGTTATATAATATGCCACACAACAGGTAAAAAAAAATCCACCTCTATTGAACACTATGTTTTCATTTTCTTGCTCAGTTTTTCACTGAAAAGGGGGCATTACAGGAAAATACCCACCTGCTATTTCAAAAGTTACAGCCAAGTTGATCTGGATCTGTTAAGTCTGTTAAGTCCCAGCATCTGTGCTATATCTGGCAGACGCACAATAATCATGTAATCACTGGGACCAAAAGAAGCATCCAGATTGCTGATACCTCCATTTACTACATATTGTTCGATAATTACTATGTAGCCTAAAATCAAAGCCAGAACCAGTGATAAACTGCTTCTGTCTTCCTCCCAGGGTCTTCAGCTAACTCTGACAGCCGGATACTTGATCTGCTTGGTTACAAGAGAAGGAATGACAATGCAGGACTTCAAAAGGCAAAATGGTCACTTCATCATGCACGTTCTATGTCAGTCTTGATAGAGCACAGTGGCCAAATTCATTAAGAGGCACACGTTGTTAGGGCTAGCGGAATGCACCAAATAATAAGACAGATAGAGTATGGTGCGTTCGCAGCCCGGGGTCCACCGTGCAGAGGTGGAACCTGCTGCCAAGTAATGACGGACTATATGGCGGTACTCATAAGTATACACACGTGGGTTAAACTTCACCCAGCGTGAAGGAAGCGATCCTGTTGCGTCACAGGATCGCGGTACCGCACATAGAGCGCGAGCAAGTAGTCAGCGAACTCAACCCCAACTAGGATTGAAGTCCGATTAGACCCTTGCTGGCACAACACCGCAGCTGGGTGTGTAAGGAAGCTAAATAACAATATTAAGACACAAGAGTGCATGCGGTGCCGCACTGATGAACGCCACTAACCACCCAGGCTTGGGTAAGGAACAGAGGAAGTGCATGGCGCCGTACTGGCGGTCACAGCAACTGGACGCTGTAATGTGTGATTCGTGCTGTAGGATAAGTCGGGCGCTAGATAGCAACCATACACCTTCCGCGAACAGACATTCAATAGGGAAGGGGTATCCAAGGACGACTTGCACTCACAACAAACACACGTATGCAAATGTACACTAGCGCATGGCCGTGCGGTCATGTGCAGTTTATATAGTTGCAGCACAGGAAGTGGCCACAGAAACTTTGCCCTTCCAAGACCTGCCAAGAGGACCAATGGAATGTGCTGCAGAGCCTGAGCACATGACCCTCGATCTCCAACGGGAGATCCTGCCCTGGGCATGCTCAGTGTGTGCAGACAAGGACTTAGTCCCAGAGAAGTCCGCTCGCTGCTGACCAGCACTGGCATTAATGGCAGAAGCTGAAGAAGCAGCAGTAACTCTCTGTACAGAGTGAGACTGAGCAAGACGCTGGGACCGACGTCCCTGCTGAGCAGACTCCACTGCGGCTGGATAAGAATGGGAGACCGCAGCGGAGATGGCTCGAGATTCCCCCTGTGCAGAAGCGGGAACTCGAGACCTAACACACATCACTTAGTGATTTCAGCACCTCTACTAAGTAAAGTTCACCTCCATAAGCTGTGCCAGAAATGCTACTCATAGAAAATACTAGCAGATTTGACGAGCTGGCACGTTGGGTATGGTCATGCCCTATTTCGGCACCTTCCCAGCTCCACCCATTTCAGTGGCATCATCAGGGTTTCATGAGTTGTGTTAGACAAAGAACATTGGAGCCCAAGTGAAGATTAAGCTTATTCTCCTTAGATAAAATGTGCGTGAGGCTGTTCAATATGGGCTCCCCCAAATATATAGAATGGACACTGCATATAATGCATGTTTAAATGTATAAAAATGTATAATGTAAAATCTTTTGTCACGTCAGTGGTGTTGTCAGCTCTTCATCAAGATTATATTGATATCTTAAAGCGAGTGACAAATAATAATAATAAATTTTTATTTATATAGCGCCAACATATTCCGCAGCACTTTACAATTAAGCGGGGACATGTACAGACAATAAATTCAGTACAAGTTAAGACAATTTAAACAGTGACAAATGATCTCTATGTCATTTTAACAAGTTTAAAAATGTGTGTCTTAACGTGAATAATTTGGAAGATTCTTGATTGTTTTAGTATTGTTATAATCTTTAAATCGATTTAAATGTCCAAGTTGTAAATGGCTCTAATGGGTTAAAATAAAGCAATTTTTCCAGTTTTGGGAAGAGATGATAGAATCTTCCTACACTGCCCCCTCCAAAAAAACAAAAAAAAAACTAAAAAATCATAAAACAATTACAAATAATTTTTAGTTCCATCATATATTATGTAGCTATCGTGAATATTGTGCATGTGTTCTGCATACTACAAATCTTCCACTGAAATGTAAATTTTGATTGGTTGCTCAAATAGGTGTCGCTGTATGTGATTAAAGGAGATGGACGCAGTGGATCTCCCCAGCAACAAAATATCTCTTGTACTATCTTATTACATTGGTTGTCCCTCCAAGGACATTTTTGGCATATCACTAGGATATGCAATAAATGTTTGAACAATGCGAGTGTGGACTGTACTGTTGCGTTCATGCCCCTGAAGACAACAACCTCATCATTTCAATAGTGTCATGCATTATATGACAAAGTCACTGGTAAAGTGCTGGAGGGGAGATATGTTTCACTACGCCTAATGGTGTCAGTGATATAAAACCCAGAGTATTTTCCTCCAGCACACTATGTGCTGTGAGGTTTCAGCTAAATTGCATAATGTGCTGGTTTTTATGTGGACATCCATAGTGTGGGTGGGAGGATGTCCATCTTATCTCCCCTGCAGAGCTGTCACCACCGTGCGCTGACAGGACCTGTGTGATGTCACAGTCATGTGATCAGTCACATGATGGCGGAGTCCCATGGTCTGGGGCTTAAGTAGCTGGCTTCCAAAGGCAGAAGTGTTCAGTGTTCGTGGAGAGGAAGCACTCCAGGAAAGTGTTTGTGTCTGTGTTAAAGGACCTGAACCGTGGACATTGCTGACCGTGAGCAGGCTGATCCCCACCATGAGAAGGACTGCGGGTTTTTTTTCGGTTTTGCCCAGAAAGCGTGTTTATTTTTCTAAGCTTGGTTTATGCTGCCTTTAATAAACCAAGAACGTTCTTAAAGAGACAGTGTTCCGTTTCTACCTCTGGGTTTCCTGTTGAGTGAGCCGCTCTACCACATTACACACGCAGATAGGGTAAAAGTGTGATAGGAATTGTAAGTGTACTATGATTAGTGCATTCTGTTATAAGATGCCTAATGTTTGTAAGAGAGATCTGCCCAACAACAGACTGCAGGACAGATATAGTTAGGTGTTGTGAGTAGCCCAAAGGGGGAAGGCTTAGTGATAGGGACAGGAGACTGCTTCCTGTTTTAAAAGAGTTTGAATTTTTTAGCTAGTGTGACAAAGTCAAGTTCAAGGTGCAGTGGGCCTATAGCAAAAGCGAGCACATATTGTTTTGGGCGGTATGAGACCTTACAAAATTCTCTGCAGACATTCCTGCAACGTCCGGAGCCCAAGGCTCAAAACAGGTGCTATGGAGAGAACTTCAACCACTTCTGTACAGAGGATGTTGGACATGGAACTGAGTGCAGGAATCTTGGGTGTACTGCGGAACTGGACAGGATGAGTGATCTTGGGGATAGTCCAGGCAGAACAGAAATAGAAGCTGGAATTTTACTGTGCTAAGAATCAAGAAAAGGCGGGTGCTGTGCATTGAAACAAACTGGGTGTCCCGTGATCTTTGTGCGGCAGCTCTTGCAGTCCTGCAAGCGAGTGGAATGCATCCTACATGTGACAGCACATTGGAACTGGGTATACAATTTTCCTGTAAAGTTACAGAGTGGCATGGAGTCGCTGCTCGCCCACGACTACCACCCTCTAGCACCTTACACAATCCCACTGACATCACCCATATCTATATATATAATGAGGCCAAGGGCACATACTGTTATGAACAGAGAGGTGTTTGCACATATGTAGCTCTCTCTCTTCAATCATTACTATGGGAGCTCCAAAAATGTCCCAGATGGAAATATCCCTTTAAACTTGTTGAACAATAGTTTGAAAATAGAACAGGTGGAGCAGTCTGACTGCATTACTAGGAAAGTAGTTTAAATGTCAATTCTTATGCTGTGGTCTGGTGCTGCATTTTCAATTTATTCCTGGAGGTATTTCAGAGCCTGAAAGGTTTTTAACAATAAAATTGGTGTTATGATTACATACAGATCATCTAGATAAGCACTTGGATTCTCATTGGAGACAAAAATGTCTGAAACGTTACCGGCAACTGTTTATACAAGAGGAAGCAGCTACAAAGCCCAACATGCTTTGTCAGCTGAAAGGACTAGCCAAGGCCAGTGATTGTGGAAGCATACAAATATATTCTCACTGGGATGAAGGCTTTGAAGTCGGCCAAATGTCTGTAACAATGTTTGAAATTCTAAGAGACAAGCTCAGTTCCCTGCTCTTTCAGGCATGAGTTCCTTACTTTCTCAAGCATGTCCACATTATGCAGAATGAATCTTGAGAAAAGAAAGAGAATATGGAAGTTCTAAAATAAATATCCAAATGAAAAACAATTGTGGTACATATCTAATAAAAATAAATACATATACGGGAAAATCTACACATTGGATTAATAAATTAATTGTAATCGGCGATCATTCAGCGATCAGGGAAATGGAAGACGAAGTGTATTAGAGCTCCATTTCTTATCAACTGTTACACTTGAATGATTGTCTTCGGAATAAAAGGGAAATATAGCATTATGGGAAAGACTGATTTAAATTACCAATTTGCTGAGGTTCAAAGTGATACTGACTGGACAGGATCTACCAGAAAACTTTTGTAGGCCTTTGAATCTGTCAAGACGGAAACATAAAGAACAGACATTTGTCCAATTTGGAACTTGTTATTCTAGGGAAGTATTGTGTTACACCTAATACATATGAACCTCCTTGAGATCCAAAAGTTGTTAAATCATGAAACGAGCAAGGCAGGCAGCTTAAACATACCTTCTGTGAAAAATAAAAAAAGTTCACAGCCTCTTTGAATTTCATGTACTACATTATTGTGGTACCTTTTCCATCAACGTTCTGTAGTTCGGGGTATAGAACTCTTCTCCCTAATTTGCTCCTTGTTATCACTGCCATGTTACAGATACAGTCAAGCTGCTGTCTGATTACAATTACCATTTCTAGAAGCCGGAAAGCTTATATTACACTTGCCATTCTCTTAACCCTGTTAGTATACTCTTGTGGTTACACTCCTCATTTACTGCAGACACTGGCAATCAGGTCCAGTTTTAGACAAAGTGGCGCCCTAGGCAAAAGTTTGAAGTGGGGCCCCTTATGTTAACATACTGCACCATCACAAAAAAATGTACATGTGCAGGATGCGGATACAGTTGGCGGAGGGGACCGGAACCAGTGCTGGAACTGGGCCCCCCAAATTTACGTGCCTTACATCGGCCACGTGGTTTGGCACTATTAGTGGTATGCAGGAGTGTTGCTATAGTCAGAAAAGATCAAGGGCCCAAGCCCCTAGACAAAGATTTGTCCCCCCAACCACCTCCTACATTTTTTTATACCAAATATAACCCACTGATATACAGGTATACAGATAATGTAGTAATGCTACCCGTAGTCCTATGTAACACCATAGATAACACAGTGATACAGTAAGTGAGTATAGATAATGTAATATATGTCACGTGCAGTGGTAGTACCACATGGCGATATTGTTTTGGTTGGAATAAGTGCCGATGTCTTCTGCAGTCTCGCTGATTCTTAAGACTTTCTGCTATGGTCCCCTGAATTGCACCACAAAAGGCAGATACTGTGTAGGATACTACTGATAGGGCTGCTCTGACTATGGCACTGTAAAATGGGACAATCTTTGAAGAAGGAATGTATTTGGGAACACTATTCATAAGGCACTGTAACTTGGGGCCCAATATATGTCAAGTGTCTTGTTTGAGCATTTTTCACTGTTTATGGAACTGCCAGATTCAAAAGTGCAGTCCCATTGTCCATGAATGGAGATGAGGTCGAACATACACACCACTACTTAAATCAAGACTTGGCTCTGTAGGACCTAGTTTCCAGGATCAGTGGAGGTCTCAGCGATGAGTAAGTAACCCTATATCCAATGAATGGAGAATAACTTACTATTTTGGGAAAAAACCCTTTAAAGGGTTATAACATTATATGACATTTAGGACTTATTCTTAGGATAGGGGCTTACGATAAGTCAACAGTATCAGCATCAGTGAGGGTCTGATACCTGGCACCCCAAACAATTAGTTTCTATCAGTGCTCTTGAATTGGAGTTGAAGTGCAGAACTTGAAAGTGTCCGATAACAGTTAATTAGTGGGAGGTGAGGAGTATCAGACCCCCCAATCTGATAATAATAATGTATGCAATAGGTAGGTCCTCAGTGTTATATGACTAGACAGCTTCTCTTAGCATTTATACAAGGACCTGACATCAGATTCCTGCTATCCAAATTGCAGGCTACATGATTCAGGCACTTGCTGCATTATTGCAGTCATGTATGTATAGGGAGAGACAAGTCAGTCTAGGTGAGCAGATTTGGGGAGAGCCTGCCAGGTACCGACCTCGGACTAATCAACCAAGAAACATAGGCCCCAATTCATTAAGGTGTTTATTTCAGAATTCTGGTTTAAAACACCTTAATTTCAGAGTTTCTTCCCACTTTTTTGGCATTTTTTTGGAGTGCGGATGTTTTCTTCGTCTACAATATGTTAAGGCCATGGTCACACCTTCAGTATTTGGTCAGTATTTTACTTCAGTATTTGTAAGCCAAAACCAGTGGGTGATAAATCCAGAAGTGGTGATGTGTTTCTATTATACTTTTTCTCTAATTGTTCCCCTTCTGGTTTTATCTCACAAAGTCTGATGTACAATACTGACCAAATGCTGAACGATTGAACAGGGCTGGCATTAGGGGCAGGCAGACCAGGCATCTGCCTGGGGCCCCCGCTCCTCCAGGGGCTCCCAGCTAGCGGCACATCATGCAGCCGCAATGGGGCCCCTGTGAGGCAAGGGGGTCCGCCTGCCACCAGCGCCGACTCCCCCACCGCCGCATTGAACTATACTGGCGTCTGCCGGTACAGTTCAAAGCAATGATGGAGGACAGAGCGTCACCCAACGCTTCCTCTGCCATCATCCCCCACTCTGCCTCTGACACTGCGGGTGCGCGATGACATCATCGTGCACTTACTGTGTGCCAGGCAGTGCAGCCACCAAGACAGGAGCAGGGTGCAGCGCAGGCACAAGGAGAGGTGAGGAGTGTGTTGGTTTTTTACTGGACTGTGGGGCCATTCTCAGGGGGAGAGATGCGGGCTGTGCTATATTGTTCTATACTGCTATGCGGGCTGTGCTATATACTACTATGTGGGCTGTGCTATATACTACTATGAGGGCTGTGCTATATAATACTATGTGGGCTGTGCTATATGCTACTGTGTGGGCTGTGCTATATACTACTGTGTGGGCTGTGCTATACACTACTATGTGGGCTGTGCTGTATACTACTATGTGCGCTGTGCTGTATACTACTATGTGGGCTGTGCTGTATACTACTACATGGGCTGTGCTGTATACTACTACGTGGGCTGTGCTGTATACTACTAAAAGGGCTGTGCTATATAATACTATATGGGCTGTGCTATCTATTGCTATGTGGGCTTTGCTGTATACTACTATGTGGGCTGTGTTGTATACTATTATGTGGGCTGTGCTATATACTACATGGCTGTGCTATATAATACATGGCTGTGCTATATACTATGTGGATGTGCTATATACTACGTGGCTGTGCTTTATACTACGTGGCTGTGCTTTATACTACGTGGCTGTGCTCTATACTACGTGGGCTGTGTTATATACTATGTGGGCTGTGTTATATACTACGTTGGCTGTTTTATATACTACTATGTGGGCTGTGCTATATACTACATGGGCTGTGCTATATACTATGTATACTGTGTTATATACTACATGGCTGAGCTATATACTACGTGGGCTCTGTTATATAGTACATGGGCTGTGTTATCTACTACATGGGCTGTGCTATATACTATGCAGGCTGTGCTATATACTATGGGGGCTATATTATATTCTATGGGGAGACAGTGTTTTATACTATGTGGCTGTGTTATATACTATTGTGGGGGTATATTATATTATATGGGGGAGGCTGTGTTATATACTATGGCGGGTATATTATATTCTATGGGGGGGCTGTGTTATATACTATGTGGCTGTGTTTTATACTTAGGGTGGTACATCATATTCTATGGGGGAAGCTGTGTTATATACTATGGGGGGCTGCATTATATTCTATGGGGGCTACATTATATAATATGGGGAGGTGGGCTGTATTATATTCTATGGGGGCTGTATTAGATTTTATGAGGGATGACTGCATCATACTCTTTGATGGGGCTATATTATATTCTATGGGGAGGTGGGCTGTATTATATTCTATTAGCGGCTACATTATATTCTATGGGGGGCTGTATTATATTTATATTCTATGAGGGGTGATTGCATCATACTTTATGAGGGGGCTACATTACACTATGAGGGGGCTTATTATATTCTATGAAGGTTACATTATACTCTGTGGGGTGGTTGCATTATACTCTGTGGGGTGGCTGCATTATACTTTGGGGTGGCTGCATTACACTCTGAAGGTTGGAGGCTGCATTATACTATATGTGGTATGTATTATACTGTATCGAGGACTATTGGAATACATTATATCATATGAAGAACTATGGGGTGCATTATACTATGGGAAGTGAATTGTGCTACATGGATGACTATGGCAGTGCATTATACTATACTGGAGCACTATGAGGAGTGCATTGTGCTATATGGAGGACTATGAGGAGTGTATTATACTATGTGGAGGACTGAGTAGTGTATGTTAATATATGGAGGACTATAGGGAGTGTATTATACTATATGGAGGACTGTGGTGCACATTATAATATATGGAGGACTATGGGGTGTATTATATTAAACAAGTCAAATGCTGCATATTCAGATTGTTTTTGCCGGAATAAAAATCATTGTTCTCAGCAGCACATCGCTGGTGTAAACTGTAGATGTGCTGCTGATAACATGATACTGTATGGTGATCTGTTAGTGATCTATTAGTGATCATTCTGTGCCCATCATTCTTTCTCAGACGGTGGAAAGAGGCCGTGAAACAAGCATTGAACGACTTCAGTATTGTCGATCAAACTAATTTAGCGGCCTGAACTCAGCGCATGTAAATACAACCGAAATGCTTGAGTGATGTGCAATATGTTAGCATTTGGGGCCCCATTTTAAACTTTGCCTAGGGTCCCACTTTGCCTAAAAGCACTGCTGTGTTATTTGCAGTTTTTTTTTTTTATAAATGTTTTCATTGCTTTCAATGGCTGAAAAAACGTTGCAAGAATTGACATGCTGTAGATCTAAGAAAACACAGCAATTCTGAAATTCAGTCAGGGAAAAAAACAAGCGCATGCAGATTTCTGAAATCTCATGGCTTTTGAAAATGCTGTAAAAGGCATGATCATATGCAGAATTTTTCCAGCATTTTTTTTTCTACAAACAAGCTGCTTTTCACAGCACCAACAAAATCTTCATTATTGTTGCTGAAGGCCTCTTGGAAGCCTCATGGACCAATTTTTCTCTTTCATCAATTTTTGAGAAACGTCCAGTTCTAGGTAATGTCACTGTTGTGACAAATTTAAGCCACTTCTTGATGACCGTCTTTACACCATTTCATTGTATATGTAATGCCTTGGAAATATTTTTGTACGCTTTTGTACCCTTTTCCTTACTAGACCATGGCTTTTCCTGTAAGATGCAACTAAGAAAATGGCAGGAAAATCCTGTTAGAACAGGTCAACTTTATATGGGGCTAATCAGAAATATTGGAAATGATGACAGCTATTTAACATGAATGCAAATGTGGCTCATTTGCAAAACAACTACATCCCCAATTAAAATGCAACCTCACTATTTTAGTTTTGATATTTTTTACTTTACCTCTCAAAATTATTTCTATTTGTTTATCAATGGATTTGTGCAGATTATGGGTGACATTAAAGATGGAAAAGGTTCTGAAATTATTTTTTTGGTATGATTTTTTGTTTTCTATCACATTATAGTGACTTTTTCCATTATATTTCTTAGGAAAACAGATAGTATGAATGGGTCATACAGTATATTAGTAAATCAGAAGGTATAGCAGTTGTCAAAGTTTAGTAGTTATGCTTCTGTTACTGATGTTAAAGGGACACTGTCACCTGAATTTGGAGGGAACAATCTTCAGCCATGGAGGCGGGGTTTTGGGGTTTTTGATTCACCCTTTCCTTACCCGCTGGCTGCATGCTGGCTGCAATATTGGATTGAAGTTCATTCTCTGTCTTCCGTAGTACACGCCTGCGCAAGGCAAGATTGTCTTGCGCAGGCGTGTACTATGGAGGACAGAGAATGAACTTCAATCCAATATTGCAGTCAGCATGCAGCCAGCGGGTAAGGAAAGGGTGAATCAAAAACCCAAAACCCCCGCCTCCATGGCTGAAGATTGTTCCCTCCAAATTCAGGTGACAGTGTCCCTTTAATTTTTCTGTTTTTGTGACAATTGGCATGATTGACATCAGGAAGTCCAGCCATTCTGGTTGTCACTTTTGAATTGGTTTCTCAGGCAATGACAAGCCACCATCATGTTCTCAGCATGATTAATCAGTATTGTGCAGTTGCTGAAAAGATAATAATTAAAAGATAAACATGGCTGGACTTTCTGTTGTCACAAATCAGATTACCATCAGTCATCCTTTGCAAAGTATGATAGCAAGGAACAATGTCATTACGAAGCCGTTATTAATATGTACCAGTTACAAACTGCACTTTTAATTTCCAATCATTATTAAATTCTTGATCGCCGTGGCCTACATATAAACATTTATAGCAAATGTTGATCACTGCTTAAAACCTTTAATCATGTCTGTCTTCTAAACTTGGAGCCTGGATAATTTAACCTAAAACACTGAATGGATGTGAATTTATCTTTAGCAGAATAACATCAGGTTACATCAAGTTATTAGTGCCAACAACAAAGGTTTATGCAAATGCCACTGAAAATGATGTTCATGCATAACAAGTCATAGTAAATTATTCCTTATGTTGTTTTCACTATCAGAATTACCAATACCTTTATGTCAGGCAAAATTTTAACATGCAAATACAATGCAACTATTGTACTCATTCATTGATATTTTTGCTTTTATAGGCCCAAATAATTATATGCAATCTAATTAGATCATATAGGCATATCCAATTAGAAAGATATGTTATTATTTCAAAGTATCTAAAATGAAAAAATAAACTACATTTGTATATAGTTTTCAGTAAACAATTTCATGCACTTTTGTCTAAAGTTCCTATAAAGGAGAAACACGTCCGTGTCTCGCATGTGAAATCCAAGCTCTGGCGCCGACACTCCAGAGCGGAGCGTGCGGCTCCATGTGTTGCTATGCGGCCGCACGCTCCGCTCCACAGTGTCGGCGCCAGAGGAGGGATTTCACATGCGAGACACGGACGTGTTTCTCGCATGTGTGATCCCGGCCTAAGGCAGAGGTGCACAACGTTTTTTGATCAAATGGCCACAATGCCATACTGAACCAATCTAAAGGCCTGAAACGTTTTTTAAAGGAGTACCTAAATGAATACAATCACCAGAACCACAATGAGTACATTAATACAAAATCAAAACCGAGTTTTATGTATTTGCAGAGGATTTGCTGATTTTCTGCTAAAAACAAAAAACAATCAGTGTGAACACACCAACTTAAACTGAGTTTTTAGAGCAGAAACTTGCCACATCTTCGTTATAATATGTTTTTGAGAATGTTTAAATATTAACAGACTAAAAGCAAATTAAGAATTGCTACATGTGTACAAGATCAGAAACACTGTCAGCACACACATGCGGTTCCAGAACCACTATCAGTACATGAATGCTGCACAAGAACCACAATAAGTACATGAATGCAGCATCAGAACCACCATTAGTACATGAATGCAGTGCTAGAACTATCAGTACATGAATGTAACACCAGAACCACCATCAGTACATGAATGCAGTGCCAGAACCACCATCAATACATGTATACAGCACCAAGGTTAGTACAGAGGTCAAGGTCAATTGTAATGTCAGGTCTGCTGCCTATATAATTGTATTGCTTTAACCTACAATTCCCAATATGTCCTTAACAATTTTAAGGAAATGCTGGGAGCTGCTGTTACCAGCCATTATCCGACTGTGGACCATAGAGGAACCACAGCACTGATTAGACGAAGTCTGCATTGCAAATAAACATTTGCATGAAGTAATCTTATAGGTGACATCTTCTCTGATTGTAGTCAGTCTCACACTTTTAGTCTCCATGTTCAGACGCTATGACAGTGCACTCAAAAACAAAAGTATCATTATACTGCCACATAAAAATAAATATCTCCCATGCCTGATTAAATAATTGTCCCTGACTGTGCTTCCTGCACTATATATCCCCCATACTGCCCCTCTCAATAATATACTACCCACACTGCCCCTTTCCATAATATCCCCCCACACTACCCCTCTCCTTAATGTTCACCCAATACACTGCTCCTCTCAAAAATAGAACCCCAAACTGCCCCTTTCCATAATACATCCCTCACACTACCTCTCTGCATAAAGTCACACCTCACCTCACTGTACTATGCCCCCTTTCACATTCCCCCAAATTGCCCCATAATATCCCAAACTGCCCCAAAATGTGCTTTGGTATGTAATACTAATCCTCCCCTCCTACTGCCTATTATCTCCTCCATGGAACGCTTACTGATGATGAATGGTTTCCGCTCCTCTGTGGTGTGTGTGCCAGCAGAAGTGTGCTGACATAATCACGCCTCTGCATGTCAGGGCAGAGAATGATAAGCACTCCTATGCCTCAGTCCTGACTTACAAGTACTCAAATATAGGAAGAATGGAAGGCGACATCTCCTGATTCCTGCGGGCCGCAACACATCTCCCGGTTGCTCGCATGAGGCCCGTGGACTTTATGTTGTGCAGGCCTGCTATAAGTGCATATGTATCTCCTTCATTACAGACTGCATAACTTCATTACAGACTATAAAGCTGCCTAATAGAAGGGCACAGAAATGAGTGTATGACAGATTAGACTACACATATTTCCAAGAAAAGCTAGAGACTACAGAGGATTTGCTTAAATGGGTATGCCACCACGGCAAAAGTGATGACCAATTCTCTGGATATGAATCCAATAAATTGATAAAAATCAGTGCCTCATGTAAAAATGATTATTCCTATATTGTATTATATATAAAAATACAAAGGTAAGGCATCAATTCTTCAAGACTGGCGTTGTTGATGCTGATCTTGACGAGGAGGTGTGCCGGAGTAAAATGCTCCTGATTCACGAATCAAAAGCAGCTGATGAGTAGAATGCACCTCTGTGTGTGCCACACCACAAATCCTACTCCAGTTCCTGTTGGAGCAAGATTTGTGGAGTAGAAGATGTCGCTGTTCACGAGTAGTGTTCGCCATGCCCCATCCTGCCCCAGCTCCACCCACTTTGTCGCACCTGGAAGAAAATGATGTGAGAACACAAAAGTTGCAAAATTTTAGTCCAGCCTCCAGTTGCTCTAAAATGTTATGATTTTTCAAAGCTACTTACGCTATAGATTATAAGCTTACATGCATGGGTCTCACTCCTTTTGGTATCTATTGATTCATGGACTGCTCTGTAGTGTCTTATATTGTTTGTACATGTCTCCTCTGAATTACAAAGTGCAATAGTTGACCACCACTGCTCCGTCACACTGATTAGAGTCCACTCTCATGTGCTGCAGATCAGCTCCATTCTTCCATTAGTAGCTAACTGGTAGAGATGTCAAGGTCAGCCCCCCACAAATCTGATATTGATGGCCTATGCTAAGGATAGGTCATCAATATTGGTATAGTGGAAAACCCCTTTAAGGTCTGTGCTATTTATAGACATAGATGTATATTGGACATGGACACCCAAAACAGTGAATGACATTTAAAGAACATTATTTGCAAAGATTTAATGTTAGCGGCATTAGAGCCATGGGTCATTTTGATAGTTATAACCCCATTCGCGGGCAATACAAAATTATCAACTTGAAAACTATCCTGCTATATTCAGTCAAAGAACTGATGTTAGGTAGTGTTACTGACTACTGCTTTTCCAGATTTGCGTTGGTCTGGAGCACAAGTGTCTCTTTGCAATAAAATTTGTAATGAATTGATTGCAGTAGTAAGTTGTTCTGAACACAGAAGTATATAATACTTTAGGTCTCCTCACAGTGAGAAATTGATCACTGCTCTTGTAATATTTAAAGAATAAAAACCAGAGGGATGTCTGCTGTATATACATCACATAAGATACACTAAGACTGCTGTATATAAATCACAAAGGAGACACAGACTGTTGTATATACATCACATAGGAGATACTAAGATTGCTGTAAACATCACATAGGAGACAGTGGAGCTGTTGCATACATTATTTAGGACACATTGTGATTGGTGCATACATTACATAGGAGACAGTGGAAATTTTGTATATAGATTAAACAGGAGACAATGGGGCTGTTAACTTAATCATCAGAGCATTGGTAGCACACAGTGCGCTAACTCCACCCACAACTAGTCAGTGTCAGGATGTAATCCTTTATTGTATGTGCAGCATCATTCAGAAGTGATCACAGCATGTGCACAGTGTATGGTGAATTTGAGGGTCAACATTTGGCAAAATGGAGCCAGCAGCCAAAGCATTGTAGTGCCTGGAAATCTGCCCAGGGGCCGGAGAAAATTACATTTAAGGGCTGCAGGTCAGAGGTTCCCAACCCCAGTAGAGCATTCAATAATTTGTACATATCCATAATCCTATAACCACGTGGGTATTTGGGGCCTCATACACAGAATACATTTTTTTTGTTTTCATCACTACTTTCTGAGAGCTATAGCTATTGACTTTTTATTTGTTAATATAGCTGTATAAAACCGTATTTTTTAATATAATGTATTAATTTCTTTCAGGGGGAAAATGGAAAGCAAAAACTGCGATATTGCACTTGTTTTGGGGATTTTATTTATACAGCATTCACTGTTCAGTACAGACATTATCTTTATTTTGTTGGTCTATATGATCAAAAGATGTACATTTATCATTTCTCTTTTATTACTTTTGTGCAATAAAAGTAGATCTCCTAAATATTTTTTTAATAGGTTGACACATTCTCTCCCATGTGTCTAACCACTTCCCGTATATACTTTAGCCTCATTGACTCATGTGATTAAATGACTGCAACAGTCAGGATCAGAGATAAATGTGATCCTAGCCGAGTGATAGCTGTGTCCATTCCTGTGCTATGTTCTTACAGCACTTTGCACTAAAAGTCATGGTACAGTAAGCCTGCAGGGTTGAAAATGATTATACAGCATAAGTGAAGAGTCACAATGCCATCTAACTCAGACAAGGAACGCAATGCAATGCTCAAACTGGCAGGTGGTTCTCCCAACCTGAGCATGGCAGCTGAAAAGAAATGCATGAAGTTTTTAGCCCCTTCGGAAAAAAAAAGAAGCCAAATGTGGTTTATCTGTGCTGATGTTGAAGATCCAAATGGAAGTATAAGGCTACGTGCACACGCTGTGGAAAGTCCTGCGGATTTTTCTGGACTGATTTTGGTAAATCCGCAGGTAAGCTGCACTGCGGATTACATGCGGATTACATGCGGAATTACCACGTATTTACTGCATTTTTTTGGCAGATTTTTTGCGGATTTCAAATGCGGTTTTACACCTGCGGATTCCAATTATGGAGCAGGTGTAAACCGCTTTGGAATTGAAATAAACTCAGTAGAACAAAAGACGTGCGCACTATTCAGCCTGAGCTTCCTGTTTCACCTCCCTTCGGTTTAAGAACGTTTTACTACCACTACGGACCAAGGGTGCTCATACAGAAAAAAAGCTGTTCCACATGAATCCATAAAAGAAAAGAAAGAGCACTCACCAGCCGTGTGTTCAAGTCCGGTCTTTATTAAAGTGGCTTTACGATAAAAAACAGAGCATGGCAGGGAGATGCAGTGGAGGGACGACAGCTGTTTCGCGCTCCTGCGCTTCAACAGGTCCAATGACCTGTCCTGTTGAAGCGCAGGAGCGCGAAACAGCTGTCGTCCCTCCACTGCATCTCCCTGCCATGCTCTGTTTTTTATCGTAAAGCCACTTTAATAAAGACCGGACTTGAACACACGGCTGGTGAGTGCTCTCTCTTTTCTTTTATGGATTCATGTGGAACTCGCTTTGGAATTGACATGCTGTGGAATAAACAATGCTACGTTTCCGTGCGTTTTTTTCTGCAGCATGTGTACTGCGGACTTTGTTTTCCATAGGCTTACATGGTACTGTAAACTCAGGGAAAGCAGCTGCGAATTCGCAGAATTTTTCATTTAGGTTTCTTTAGTCAATGTGTTTCAAAGTCATTGAAGACTTCTTACTCAGGACATAAACCATATATACAGTGGGGCAAAAAAGTATTTAGTCAGTCAGCAATAGTGCAAGTTCCACCACTTGTATATAACCATAGATACGGTATACAGTTTGTGTCCTGAGGAAGAAGTCTGGCATAACTTTGAAACGGAAAGAGAAGGAGATCCAGCTCAACGAAATAGTGAAAAATCCATAATTTATTTCACTCAAAATACAGTGAAAGGACAAAACATCAGCATACAGAAAAAATTATAAAAACAAGGTCAACGCGTTTCCGGTGACTAAGCACCCTTAATCATGATTAAGGGTGCTTAGTCACCGGAAACGCGTTGACCTTGTTTTTATAATTTTTTCTGTATGCTGATGTTTGTTAATCATGATTAAGGGTGCTTAGTCACCGGAAACGCGTTGACCTTGTTTTTATAATTTTTTCTGTATGCTGATGTTTTGTCCTTTCACTGTATTTTGAGTGAAATAAATTATGGATTTTTCACTATTTCGTTGAGCTGGATCTCCTTCTCTTTCCTGTTCGTCCACGCCCTGACACAGCGGTTCCGTGCTCCGAGCTCCTGGGAATGTCGGTATGGTGAGCTGGATTTTGTTTTTCCTGTATAACTTTGAAACACACTGACTAAAGTATCTGAAATAAAAAATCATTTATTACACTTACATTTGGCTCCTTTTCTTTCCACTTTCCTGGTAAGAAGACCCGTGAATCTGCAGCAGCTGTCTCCATGTGTATTAATGGTTGTGTCACACAAACTTATCAGGTTAGCATATCCTTCAATTGCATAATCGTTATTCCCTAATAGACACTATTTGCCCTTTTTTACTCTTAGTTTCTACTATATCTATGGGTCGGGGGAGCTGGCCGCCAGTCCGAGCATTGCGTTGCGTCCCTCGTCAGAGTTATACAGCTGTATGACTCTGCCCTAATGATGACCGGGGCAATTGATGAGCGTGCATGCTTGGATAAAGTGTTATCTGAGCAGGTTCATATCCTAATCAAATATTTTCAGTGTACTTGATAAAAAATGCTCGAGTCGCAGCGAGTGCAAGTCTGCATTGCCTAACAAACAGGCAATCCCTGCATGTGTTGCGGCTGTTGAACAGCCACGAGACATGCAGCCTCGGCGTCTTGAGCATTTTTAGAGCACGGCAAAAATACTCGGTTAGGACATGAGCATGCTCAAATAAGACCCTATCCGAGCACGCTCGCTCATCACTAATAACTGCTTGACTGACAGCTGGCAGAGAAAGTTCAGATCTCTGCTGTCTATCCCCGTAAATGAAGCTGTGAATACTGACTTTGGCATTTAATTTATTAAAACATAAGGAGGGTGCTCGGTTGTTCTCTCATCATTGCTGCTCACTACAAATGGAGATAAATATGATAGCCTGTTGCTAAAAAAAAATAATACAACTAATCCCGCAAAAAATAAAATGCATTAAGAATTATTTAAATGAAACAATTAAAAGATTATGGCCATCATAATGCAGTGATCTAAAATTAAAATTTCCCCGGGTCATTGAGGCCAAAATTGTCAGCGTCTTTAAGGGGTAAAGTAATTGTTTCGCTTACTGAAACCTCTAATCTTTTTCAAGAAGAATTTCACAGCAAAAATGGCATAAAAGGTTACGGAGATGAAAAAAACTAGAAAAAAATTCAATGTTCCCGACCAGAGGTAGATATTATAATTAATTAATGAGCGCTATTGCTTTTGTTCACTGTCTTTGCTTTAGGTCAGGAGAATCTTAGGAAGAGGAAGTGTGCACAAGTCTAGGGTTTCCCCTAGAGTCCTGCCTACAGGAAATGTGCAGCATTTTAGCATTAAAGCTAAAGATCATCCTCCTTGGTTTTATAAAGAAAGGACAAAAACAAATGTAATGGAAGAATAAGAATCGTATAACGTGGCTATGGCAGCTTTTACAGATTAAAAAAAATGTAAAAATATTTTACCAGCTCTGCTGCATTGAAAAAAAAACTTGTTAAATTGTGAAGAAAAGTGACACAATGAATGGAGAGAAACATACTTTACTAGCGCCTGAGGACCAAAGAGGCTCAGGAGAATAGTCGGATTGGTCTCCAGCTGTATCTCACTGCCTGCTGCGGGGTCTCACTGGTCTTTCTCTGTGAGTAGGGAGAAATCGGTCACTCCATGGAAGCAGGTGGAGAAAAGTCACTGGTGAACCACCTGCTCGTGTGGACTAATTCCCAGCGGTTCTCAAAATAAGTTTTTCTCCGAAATGCTGCAATGGTTCAGAATCAAACATACATGGCTGAAACCATACAGCCAGTGCCTGATACATGCTGTCTGTGGATTGGGCACCATGTATCCGCTGTTTTAAGTTGATTGTTTCAGCACCAGAACTAGGTGTTATGAACTATAGCATGTGTGTCAAAAAAAGATATTTGACTATTCTCTATTAGTAACGGTAGAAGTAAGAAGACTGAAATCTCTTCTTTCTATCATAGTATGTCAGCTTCCAGGTATGTCTAGTGGCTGTCAACAGTGTCCAACAGTTTATTCTCTATGGTGCTCATTGGTTTGGGATCCATACAGATTCTTATGTCTATGGGTCTATGGGTCTAAGCGGCCAATTCCTCATTGTAGGGTGGCTGCATTATCGGTATTATTGCACCTGTGTATTTGCCATCTTAACTTGGGTCCGCTGCACCCTGGTTAGTGCAATTGTTGGAGGCCTTGAACAGGTAAGCATCTTTGCCTATATACTGGTGTTTTTTTGTTTAGAATAGTGGAGGTCTTTCCTCTTATGGTGTTTTTTTAGATTAGGACTGCCAATATGTAAGGACCCTTGACGTGGGTTGGCAGCTTAAATATTGTGGCCATAATATCGACCAATACCTTGCATACATTGTTATGTTTTTGGTGCACTGTATATTTTTTCCAGGGTGCGGCTGGGCCCTAGATGGCTCTGTACACTGTGGCCTCTGTTCGCACAGGATGCATTATGGTAAGCCCGCTATATTGCGTCATTAATAGGCTTTGAGTCATATACTTTGCATTCCTGTGTGAACACGCCACATACAGACTATTTGCACAGGTGCACCAAGCGGCCAATTCCTCATTGTAGGGTGGCTGCATTATCGGTATTATTGCACCTGTGTATTTGCCATCTTAACTTGGGTCCGCTGCACCCTGGTTAGTGCAATTGTTGGAGGCCTTGAACAGGTAAGCATCTTTGCCTGTATACTGGTGTTTTTTTGTTTAGAATAGTGGAGGTCTTTCCTCTTATGGTGTTTTTTTAGATTAGGACTGCCAATATGTAAGGACCCTTGACGTGGGTTGGCAGCTTAAATATTGTGGCCATAATATCGACCAATACCTTGCATACATTGTTATGTTTTTGGTGCACTGTATATTTTTTCCAGGGTGCGGCTGGGCCCTAGATGGCTCTGTACACTGTGGCCTCTGTTCGCACAGGATGCATTATGGTAAGCCCGCTATATTGCGTCATTAATAGGCTTTGAGCCATATACTTTGCATTCCTGTGTGAACACGCCACATACAGACTATTTGCACAGGTGCACCAAGCGGCCAATTCCTCATTGTAGGGTGGCTGCATTATCGGTATTATTGCACCTGTGTATTTGCCATCTTAACTTGGGTCCGCTGCACCCTGGTTAGTGCAATTGTTGGAGGCCTTGAACAGGTAAGCATCTTTGCCTGTATACTGGTGTTTTTTTGTTTAGAATAGTGGAGGTCTTTCCTCTTATGGTGTTTTTTTAGATTAGGACTGCCAATATGTAAGGACCCTTGACGTGGGTTGGCAGCTTAAATATTGTGGCCATAATATCGACCAATACCTTGCATACATTGTTATGTTTTTGGTGCACTGTATATTTTTTCCAGGGTGCGGCTGGGCCCTAGATGGCTCTGTACACTGTGGCCTCTGTTCGCACAGGATGCATTATGGTAAGCCCGCTATATTGCGTCATTAATAGGCTTTGAGCCATATACTTTGCATTCCTGTGTGAACACGCCACATACAGACTATTTGCACAGGTGCACCAAGCGGCCAATTCCTCATTGTAGGGTGGCTGCATTATCGGTATTATTGCACCTGTGTATTTGCCATCTTAACTTGGGTCCGCTGCACCCTGGTTAGTGCAATTGTTGGAGGCCTTGAACAGGTAAGCATCTTTGCCTGTATACTGGTGTTTTTTTCTATGGGTCTTGTACCATAGTAGTTTGCAGCCTGCAGTGGTTTGCTAAAAGAGGAATAATGGAGGAATGACACAATACAGAGCTATATGAACAGCTGCTCCACTATTATTATTTCATGTGGAATGCTAAATACTAAACTTACTAAAACTGCCATGTCAGCCGTTTTAAAGATGTTGCCAACCTTGTAAAAAAAAAAGGTATGTGAATGTGTTTAAAAGGTACCAGTCATGTCCAAAAACACTATTTACCTGCAGATATATAAAGTTCATTTACAGTTAGACAGCATTAAAATCCTGCTTGGCTGCTTTGCTGGAGCAGCGGCTGCAGGGAGAAAATTATGTTTTATTGTCCCTTAAGCCGCTCACTTTCAGTTATAGGGGCATGCAGGGAGCTGTAAAGGTCACCACTCACCATGAGAGCACTGTAACTAGTCCTGGAACTTTGACTGACAGTCTGCTATGCACTCACACATGCTGCACACAAACGCTGCAGAATAGCCCTCATTCAAAGTGATTGGGATTGATTACAGCCACACTCACAGCATAGTGAGTGGTGACTGATACTTCTCCTTGCACTGTCCTATGACCAATGTTCAACTGGGGTGCCAAGGGCCCACCAGTAACATTGACTTTGGGGGGCCCACTTTTCACCTGCATACAAATATTACAATACCCTCATTCATAAATCTACCTATATCTCTATATAATAATAAACTGGGTAATTCGGTTAATGAATGATGAGATGCTGCTTTTTTTCTGTACAGAGTGAATCAAGTGAATTATGCCAAGTACTGCCCATACAGTGGGGTTTGTGACCCAGGGGCCCACTGGAGGATTCCCTTGTTCCTCTATGGGCCAGTTGGGGCCTGCCTTTGACAAAGTGAGAGGCTACAAGTATTTTTTTACCTGTAGATCTGCTTACAGTGAGGCAGGCATGATTGTAATGCAATTTGTGTGCAGTCTAACCCTATATCTGCATGTAAAAAGCTTTTCTGGACATGACAGGTCTTATTTAAAGGGCAAAAATTTCAAAAGATCAAATGTACGTGAATTTATAAAGCAGTCCTGATCTAAGGATTTCAGTGCATCAATTCTGGGTTCTGGAAGTCTGTTTCCATCTCTGTTTTGACAGCTGAAGTGGCCACAATGGTCACATTCTGGGCTACTGGCATCATGGCTCATTACTGAACAGTAATGCCAGAAAAGTACAGCACATAACCATGGACTGGATGCAGAAGTCAAGAGTTGGCCTTTTGTAAAGAAAGGAGGACACGAGGGTCTTCTGTGCTGGATCAGTGAAGAAAAAGGGATTTATGTTGGTTCTTTTTCTCGCTGCTACTTTTATTTTTTACTCTTTAAAAAAATGGAGAATTCTTTTAAATAATTATCAGTAAAATTGGTATATTATTAATTATTAAGTTATCCCCCCCAAAAAAACACATTTAAGGTAAGAAAAAAAAATTATATTCCTATGCTACATAGCTTATGCTGTGACATATCTTTGAAATCTGTGAGATTCCATCTGAGACAGCTCTATTTAAATGAATTGGTCGACAGTCTGCTCTTTTATTACTGAGGATTGGTGAGGATCACGTCAGAAATTCACCAATGCTTCTGAATTAGGCACAACGTGAGTCTACTGCTGTGCAGAAGGAAGAAAGTCGTCTTGGCAGAAAAACAGAAAAGAATGGTGGGAGCATCTGTAACAAATTTATCCTTTATACGTCAAATAATTAAACTCTGGGCTCTTTCTAGAAACATGTAATATCACAGTCCTCTAAAGTGTATTGCAATCACACGGGTGGCTTATCCATGAGTTTATTTGGGATTTGTTTTCATCCACTACATGAGGAAAATTGTCTACTGCGTATGGTTGGATCAACACTGCTCAATGATAGACTGAACGTGACGAAATTGTATCAAGTTATTATGGTGATAAAACTGAAAATATTGCTAAGGCAATGTCCAGATGGTATTTGAATGCTTGGACCAGTCTTGTTCTGCTCAGTATATTGTCAGGTATTGGTCTTTGACTTGTGCATGCTGAGACTTTTTTCCAACCAAAAATGCTCAAGTGCACTAGAACACTGGCTAACATCAGTCAGTATCTTCTGCATGGGAGATCCATTGCACACACAGACCGATAAAACATTGTCTGACAGTAACTAGTGATGGGCTAACCCGATCACAACCTAATCACAACCCAGGGTCCACCGTCCAGAGATGTTAAACTGCTGCTAATGTGAACAATGACGGAACACATAGCGAGCGATTGCTTGCACACACTGAGTTAAACGCCACTCAGTGTGAACATCACATGAACTGTACTCACATGCAGAAACAAAACAGAAGCTCTGCAACAGAGCTGTGTCACTTGCACACAGAAACGTAACAGATGCTCAGCAACTGAACTGTATCACTCGCACACATAAACAGATCAGGTGTGGCGCTACATACAACCCTTGTTAACCTCACAGGGGAGTGCACCCCACTAACGGGGTAAAAGGCAAACAGTGGTCACACAATCAGCAAATGCACTCAAACAACTTTCCTCCAGAGGTGCCGGAATTCTAATGGCTAAACGCTTGACCTGACTTCACACAGAAAATCTCCTCTCCGGAGAACCAGAATTCTAACTGCTTACCGCCGACTTTGAGCACATGCTGGTAAAGACCACACTGGTGCAAAGTCCCATACACACACAAGTAACAAGAATGATACTAGCGCATCCGTGTGTGCCTCTGAGACCCTTTTATATGTTCAGATCATGTCCAGTCAGACAGGACCTTGCTCGCGGACCAATCCGGACCTACCACATCACCAGAGCAACTGACAGCCGACCACCAATGAGACGCCGCCATATCAAGAGCATGCTCAGTAGGGTGATTTCTCGACTTATAGTCTCCAGAGCGACCGCTGGTTAGCATAGACTTGGCAGAAGAGCCAGCAGTAACCAGACGAACAGCACAAGCCTGAGCAAGATGCTGGGACCAATGTCAATGCTCAGCAGCACCCGCAGTGGCCAAAGCTGCATGGGAGACCACCAATGCAGACAAGGCTTGGGATCTACCCTGTGCTACGGGTGAATCCCTGCGCCTAACACTATCCTTTAGTGTTATCATGGTGATATCACTGAGGTCACTGCAGATCATCGGCTAGCTCACACTGAAGTTGTCTGGGAATGCAGCCTCAGTAACCTTGATGACGTCACCGCTAGTCACTACCATGGTTTTCAGCCTGGACGGTCTCATCTTCGCACCTTCCAGGTTAAAAACTAATTATCGTAGGCATCGATTACGGCATGGGACAGTATGTCCGACAGGTGAATATTGTTGTTTTTTCTTTTTCCATTTACAGCAGACCATGGCTTCAATGGAATGGTCATTATGTGAGTATTTTTGTTATCATTTTCTGTTTTGTTTTTTTTTTTACATGGGATGAGAGCGTCAATGGAATGAAAATAAGGTGAGTATAAAAGTGTTTGTTATTTTTAAATACATATATTTTTAAATCCATATGTAAAACGGTGTGAATTTTTAAAAAAGGACTTTATTCTAGGTGGTCTTTATTGGCAACATGACTGCGGTTAGTAATGGAGAGGCGACTTGTAAATGCCTCTCCATTACTAACTGCTGGGCTTGATGTCACCTGAAACTTGAAAATACAAAGGTGGCATCAACCCCACAAATAAGAATCCCACTTGCAACCACCAAAAGGAAAGTGGGAATAGCCGGGCAAAGCACTAGAATTGGTGCATCTAGTAAATGCACCTTTTATGGGGCAGCTGCATGTTGCTATTTTTAGGATAAAGGGTCAATATCCATGGCCCCGTACCAACCTGAAAATACGAGCCCCAAGATGTCTGCTTTAGCTTGGATAGTTATAAAAAATGTGGGGATCCCACAACTTTTTTTCATTATTTATTTAAATAATTGAAAAAAACGGCATGGAGACCCCTCTATTTTTGATAAACAGCCATGATGAAGCTGACAACTGAGGGTTGCAGCCTGTAGCTGTTAGTTTTGACATGCTGCTTATCAAAAATAGAAACACCCCATGACATTTTTTTTAATTATTATTTATTTATTTATAACTCATGAGCTGGCTGATGAATACTCCTATCAGCTGCGCCTACTCTCACTGTTATTAACGGCAGCAGGCATAGGCTGATGGGAAAACAATAATACTAAAGCAGAAAACATAGTTACATAGACCATCAAATTAGAGGCCATAACCACATAGGTTTAATAGGCCAACTGTATCATGGACATTCCATAAGTACTATACAAAACATCAAAAAAAGGAGTAATGGTCCATTTAAAATTATAACAAAATATTATTTATTATTATTATTATTATTAAGGAGCATGTATAAAGACAGGTATACATTTAAACATTCTATATATGAGGACAAGATGATAGGTAGGGCTAAGTGAGAACAGAAAGACCAACACATCCATGCATCAAGTATAGTGGATATGGGAAGTAAATCCTGGACACAATATCTTGTGCAAAAAAATGTCAATCATAAAGTGCTAGTGCTTTTGCATTTCTTATTAGATCATGGTATTACTGGTGAGAGTGAAATTCTATCAGAATGAATTCAAAATATCAAAAGAGAACTTATATTTAAGTGGAAAGAGAATCCTCACCAGCAAGTCAATGCACATATCCATAACAAAGTCTATCACTTAGTCCAGGTTCTTACCCATAATGTCCCACTAGGATGAGTCAGTCAGCAGCCCCAACACCAGTTTCTCGTGGGATTCCGAGGAATTTTTAAGTTTTAAATAGACTATTACTCCTTTCTTGTTGGTGTTTTGTGTAGGCTGATGGGAGTAGTACTCTCTCATCAGCCGACGCTTCTGTAACCGGAGGTAAACTTTTTACCTCCGGTCACAGCTGCTGGCTCATGCTGTCATATGATATCATGGGAACCGCAGGTCACTGACTGCCAGTAATAATCTTACTGCCAATCAAATGCATTGTTAGCCAAGCTGTCATGCAGATGACAGGGTGGCAAACAGTGCATGTTTGGGCCCCCCATTCATCTGAACGGTGTTATTTTTGGTACTATTCTGCTACCTGAACCAAACTTTCTTAAAATGTTCGGCCAAACTCACTGTCCCCGAATATTCTGGGGTTCGCACATGACTACTAGTAACCTAAATATGTATTCACAGTTTAGTTAAACATAATTTATTCAATTTATTGCCCACTTTTATACAGTATGTAATTCTTTTTTCTGCAAAGTTAAATAAGCAATATACGTAGAAATAATAAAAAAAAGTCTTGAGTAAGCATCATGTCCTGGAACTGGAGGATGTTTCTGAATTGCTGGCCTGGCTCAGTTCTGTTATTCAATGCCTCTAAGCAGCCATCATGTTATCATCGCTGCTGCTAAATATCACTGGATAAATTCTGCATACTGTGCTTACTTCTTCATCTTTGAACACTACATTATCTTGTGTTTACACCCTAGGCCCTGATAACATAACACACGAAACCCCATTACAACAACACACGAACAGAATGTGATGAAGAAATAAAGATTAATTGGCACATTTAGGCTGCCCAATAATGTGTTTTTTTCCCGTTTAATGATTCTTTACAATTAAGTCTGAGACAAAGTATATCCCATGCCGATGTATATCACTTACATAAAATTACAATAAACTGCATACGCACACAAGACGGAGCACAGCGCTGATACGATATTAGGGTATACATCACCTTTTTAATATAACATGACAGCCACTAAAGTTCACAAACTTGGTGCCTTGTGTAAACCGATAACCTCCACGTCTACTAGTGTACAAACCTTGTTTATATACATTAATGTTCATAGCATTTATTCATTTCAAAACATTTAAAAGTTTAAAAGAGGTTGACAGAGATTGTTGTATTTTTGAAGTGATTATAAATAAATTCATTTTCTAATTTACATGTATAAATCGTTGCCCTCTTACATAATCTGGATTCTCTTATTTTCAGTGTGGCAGTCTGTAAAGTTTTGGCTTAGCCTGTAACTCTCCAAAATCTCCGGTATATCAGCCATGTGATCATTGAACATGGCCACTTGACACAGATGTAGTAAAGGTCACCATGACTCACAATGCACCATTTTAATAATATATTACAGACGGTTATCACACCTAAAGAAACAAAAATGTTATCCCCCTAAATCTTTCCAAATCTGTCTATAACATTGTGTAGTTGAAATAACATACTTACCGAATGCAGTCTTCCCCTATTCAAATCTATATGTAAATTAAGCTGAAGTGCTTTTGTCGTGTGTGAAAGCACTTGCCAAACCTTTGCTCTCTCCAGCTCTAGATCCCACCCAGTGTTGCCTTCTCCTGTTCGACCAACAGCTCCTTTGCTGTAGGACTCCAAGTAAAATAGCTGTCAATAAATCAGGCAAAGGCAGCGTTGGCCAGGAATTAGAGCTGGAGTGACTTAGGTTTGTGCAGTGCTTTGGTCACATGCCAAATACACTCCAGTCTCATTTATACATCAATTCAATCTCAGATCTCTTGATAACAAAGGAATTGACTCTTTAGATAAAGGTATGACTGGACCTATATTTACAAGAGAATAAAGATAGTTTCCATAAAAATAATTTGGGGAGGAGTTAAGAATCCTGCTGATAGATTCCCTTTAAATTGTGAAAGTGACTTCTAGTGCATACATAAACCCCAGTGTGATCTGGCTAGTCTGCTTTGAAGTCACATGACCCAGAATATGACCAGGGCAATGCTGGAAACCATGGAAGACTGCAGTTTCAAGTATTTTTTACAACTACCCTACAACTACAGACATAGTTACAATGGCTCAGGGGACAACATTTTTGTCAGGAGTTCTTCATTAACAGATTCAAGGTAACAACAATAGAAGAGCCATTTACTAGAGCTTAGTTAGTTGTCAAACTCAATATTTTTGTACATTGTTATCTGATTCAAAGTAACCATTCTCTAGGTCTGCACAACAGTTCTGACCCTGTATTTGTACAGCTCTAGGTTTATTAATAATTGTGTGCTGTCCCAACACAGTACACTATGTTCCAAATTATTATGCAGATGACATTTATCTCGGATTTTCCTAAATGGTCGGTGCAAATGACAGTCAGTCTAATAAAAGTCATCACCCGTTAGAGTTTACATTGAATTTTATTGAAGAAACCTCCCATTGATAACTGTTAGGACTAGCGGAACGCACCAAATAATAAGATAGGTAGAATAAGGTGCGTTCGCAGCCCGGGGTCCACCATGCAGAGATGGAACCTGCTGCCAAGTAATGACGGACTATATGGCAGTACAATGTGAATACTCACACGGGTTAACTTCACCCAGTGTGAAGGAAGCGAACCCTGTTAAGTCACAGGGCCGCGGTACCGCAGACAAGAGCACAAGCAAGGAGTCTCCGAGCTCAGTCCTAAGACTTGGGATCTGAGTTTCTGTAGACTACTTGCGGACGACACCGCAACTGGGGTGTCAGCGTAACCAAAATAATAACTAAAGAATGCACGAGAGTGCGTGCGGTGCCGCACTGGCGGACGCCACTAACCACCCAGGCTTGGGTCAGGAAAGCGCTGTGAAAGCGCATGGTGCCGCACTGGCGGACACAGCAACTGGACGCTGTATTGGTGTGTAACGTGCTGTTGGATAAGTCGGGCGCTAGACAGCAATCATCCACCTTCCGCGAACAGTCATCCAATAGGGAGGGTTTTTTAAAGAACGACTTTCGCTCACAACACACACACGTTTACAAATGTACATTAGCGCATGGCCGTGCGGTCATGCGAAGCTTATATAGCTGCAGCACATTCAGGACCTTCCAATAAAGGACCAATGGGAAGCTGCCACAGAAGTTTAGCACCTTCAAGACCTTCCTGGAGGACCAATGGGAACCGCTGCAGCATCTGAGCATGTGACCCTTGATCTCCAACGGGAGATCTCACCCTGGGCATGTTCAGAAGGGAAAAAGCAGGACTTAGTCCCAAAGCGTCTGCTCGCCGCTGCCCAGCACTGGCCTCAATGGCAGAAGCTGGAAAAGCAGCAGTAACCCTATGCTCAGTGAGACTGAGCAAGACGCTGGGACAGATGTCTCCGCTGAGCAGACTCCACTGCGGCTGGAGAAGAATGGGAGACCGCAGCAGAGATGGTTCGAGATTCCCCCTGTGCAGAGGCGGGAACTCAACACCTAACAGATAACAGTATAATCTCCTAAATGAATAAAAACTCAAAATGCACTATTCCAAATTATTAGGCACATTAGAATTTCTAAACATTTGATATGTTTTAAAGAACTGAAAATGCTCATTTGTGGAATTTGCAGCATTAGGAGGTCACATTCACTGAACAAAAAAGCTATAATAAAACAATAACACTGGCGCTCACCCACAAAGCTGTCGGTCCTCAGCCGCTGGAATCAGTCAGGGTGGTGCCCCCCTGTATCACTATAAACCAAATAAAAACAGTAGATGCCGCGCTGGAGGAAGCTAAGAACAAACGCCAACTGCGTACACTATCTGGTGAAAAGGGATCCACCAGAATTCTAACCGCATAGCTACTAGCAAAAAAATCCCGGGAACGGTACCACACGAACAGGTAGACAGATCCTCCACCACCCCACACTAATGGAAAATAGCGTTCGGACACCAATGTCCCTCCGCTTACCTTATCGCAGGTAAATGCTGCTGAGTGTGGACCTGTGCTGCGGAAATCTTCACCCGCCCGGTCAGTACCCCTGGGGCTATGGTGCAGCGTGTATCAGGTGGCGGGGTGCGGTGTAGGGAAGCCCCGGCCGGTAGCGTTCCCTAGTTACCGCATGTAACAAAAAGATGGCCGATAGGCTCCTCCTACCTAGTGACGTCACCTGGAGTACGGAGCGCAAGATCGCTCAAAAAAGGGGATAGGAAACAACCAACGCGTTTCGAAGAAAATAAAAGAAAAGAAAATAAGGAGAAAATAAAGAAAATGAGAAATGAAAGAAAATGGAAATCAAGTTCTCTAAACTGGAATCAGGGTATGGGGTTGATAACCAATATTGGAAAAATAAGTAAAGAAAACTAAAAAAAATAAAAAGTAAAAACTAAAAAAATAAAAAGATATAAAAATAATAATAATGAACAAAATGAAATGCAAAAAAGAAATGCAAAAAAGAAAAAAATAATTGAAAAAATAGAAATAAAAATTGATTGTATGGGGTAAGTAAGGCACTGGTTAAGGAACCAGAAGGGTATGAGTCTTACCGTCTAGAAAGTGCGCACGGTTGAGGCTATAAGTGCAGTGGGTCAGTTCGTCTAGAAAAAACAAGGTAGCTCATGTTAGCCAATCAATCTCATGATTTAAGCCCCTAGGGTGAAGGGTATCTAAGGTGTGAATCCAGTACGTCTCCCTTTGCTTTAAGAGTTTGATATGGTTGATGTGGTAACCTTATCAAACTCTTAAAGCAAAGGGAAACGTACTGGATTCACACCTTAGATACCCTTCACCCTAGGGGCTTAAATCGTGAGATTGATTGGCTAACATGAGCTACCTTGTTTTTTCTAGACGAACTGACCCACTGCACTTATAGCCTCAACCGTGCGCACTTTCTAGACGGTAAGACTCATACCCTTCTGGTTCCTTAACCAGTGCCTTATTTACCCCATACAATCAATTTTTATTTCTATTTTTTCAATTATTTTTTTCTTTTTTGCATTTCTTTTTTGCATTTCATTTTGTTCATTATTATTATTTTTATATCTTTTTATTTTTTTAGTTTTTACTTTTTATTTTTTTAGTTTTCTTAACTTATTTTTCCAATATTGGTTATCATCCCCATACCCTGATTCCAGTTTAGAGAACTTGATTTCCATTTTCTTTCATTTCTCATTTTCTTTATTTTCTCCTTATTTTCTTTTCTTTTATTTTCTTTCAGTTTGGACTCCTACCGTTTATACATGTACTTAAGTTTACAGTGTTGTTATGAATTTGTATACCTTGTGTTATCTGTATTTATATGGGTCCTCTTACTATGCCATTGCATCCCCACTCTCTATACATGTACCAATGTCATTTATGTCCCTCATCTCTTGAGCCCCAGGGATCCGGACACTGTTGCTTCAGCCTACAATGCACACTGCGCAGGTGCGGGCGCCATCTTGCTGTCCCTGCACCGTTCTAGCCGATAATACGGACTGCGCATGCGCGGTGGCCATCTTATAGTCCCTGCCTTGCCACTCTAACCCACAGTTCGTATTACCCATGCGCGGGCGCCATCTTGCTACCGCACAGCCACCGGCTTCCCCTCCACATTATGGATACAGAGAGGGACTTTTGGCACAACGCATGCGTGGAACCTTCACCCCTCCCTCCCCTTCGGTCCCGGCATTGACTGCGCAGGCGTGGGCTTTCCGGATCGCATCCTGTCACCTGACCGACCAGGGCCTTATACAGCGCTGCAGGATTTGACATGGCAGCTGTTCCACAGCAAAGACGCAGATTGCGTCTGCTCCTACCATTTGGCCACCAACGCCGGCTCCCCGCACGCTACCAGCTAAGCACAGATGTGAGACTTCACTTCTAACTTAAGATAAGTAACATGGGATGTTGAGTAATCTATCCTAACAGCCCCCCTCTTCCTCTACCTACTATATTGCAGCCATATCTCTGTTTATCACAGCTCCCTCACAGTGGGGTATCCGGGACCCCTATATTTGGACCAGGAGTGAACCTGCATACTGGCAGGTAATACACCAACCTTATATTTGTCCACTATAGGCCTACCTCACAGCCTACTTATCTTATACATATCTATTCCTACAGCAACATCTACGTATATTTTCCGTACATTGGGGACATCCGGTGCACTACAAGTTTATTATCAAATTGGCAAGTACAGCATGGTTTCTTTCTATTCTGACCTAATATAGACTGAGCATACATTTCAACATATGTCTATATATCTCCCTAGTTGAGCCTATACGCATGTCTCATATCACGGCAACCGGCCCGTCCCACTGGGTGCAATAAGAACAGTATACTGGCAAGTATACCATAGTTTATTTTCAAGTATTATATACTCACTACGGATTCAACCGATAACGTATTATTTGCTCCTACAGTCATACCCAGATGCATACTCCACTACACGACGACCAACGGTTCGTTACACGTGTACTAAACAGCAATTAATAAGTACGTTTTAGCCGGTTTCTGTTTGATCACCACCATGAGACAATATCATGTCTAGATGACAATAATCGATGTTATTGCCTTCGGTTTTTTCTAGGATTATTTAAATTCCTTTATGTTTGGCTGACACCCTCTGCAACACTGTAATACGACAGTATATAAGGAAAACTCCTATTAGGGTATGCTACAGTCTTATCATCTTGTTCTCCAACTTTAGCGCACGACACATGTTTTCCTGTGTCTCTATTTCTCGTCCTGTTATGATTTGCGCTACGCATATGAGCATTGGCATCTATTGTTTGATCTCCACCTTGGCTCTGGGACATGTTTTCCAATTCTGTATATATGTAAATGGTTTTGTACATAGTTGCTTTGCACATAGTTATTTATTGTTTCTTTTTTGTCATTTATTCCAGCGATAACGTGATCAAGGCCACGAGTTGGCCGAAACGTCGTTTATGCCTATCGCTTCACCATTTTACCGTTTGCAACAATTATTTCAATAAACTGTTTTCACCTGCATCAAGCAAATCTCATAGTACGAGTGCAGTGATTATACATTACTACGTTTGTTGGGACTATTGGTTCCGTTCACTTGCACCGTCACGTCCTCAATAGTCGAGTGCTAACCTTCGAATTCGCTGCAGTGATACCGACAACGATATTGATCGCTGCAGCGTTGCTGTTTGGTCGCTGGAGAGCTGTCACACAGACAGCTATCCAGCGACCAACGATGCCGGTAACCAGGATAAACATCGGGTTACTAAGCGCAGGGCCGCGCTTAGTAACCCGATGTTTACCCTGGTTACCATCGTAAAAGTAAAAAAAAACAAACACTACATACTTACCTTCCGCTGTCTGTCCTCGGCGCTCTGCTTTCCTGCACTGACTGTGAGCGCAGCGGCCGGAAAGCAGAGCGGTGACGTCACCGTTGTGCTTTCCGGCTGGCCGGTGCTCACAGCCAGTGCAGAGAAGCACAGCGCCGAGGACAGACAGCAGAAGGTAAGTATGTAGTGTTTTTTTTTTTTTTTACTTTTACGCTGGTAACCAGGGTAAATATCGGGTTACTAAGCGCGGCCCTGCGCTTAGTAACCCGATGTTTACCCTTGTTACCAGTGAAGACATTGCTGAATCGGCATCACACACGCCGATTCAGCGATGTCTGCAGGAAGTCCAGCGACGAAATAAAGTTCTGGACTTTCTGCAGCAACCAACGATATCACAGCAGGATCCTGCTGCCTGTCAAACGTAACGATATCGCTATCCAGGACGCTGCAACGTCACGGATCGCTAGCGATATTGTTCAGTGTGACGGTACCTTAAGTCCCCTACATACTTTATAAGTGTTTTAGTTATCAACTTGGGGGTGACAGACTCCCCTTAATCGCTCTCTTTTGCTCCTGAGCCACACATATCAAGAATAACATCTTTTAAGTAGTTGATTTTTATCTTCTTTAGAAATACCCTATTAGTTCAAGGTCATTAAAACACTGCAGTTTGCTAACTGGAATTACTTTGTAATTATTTTTCCAGGGAACAGCGAGAGAGAACGACAAATCATCTTAATCAATTACAGCCTTCCGTAACATTTATCCTGTATTGTTAGACTGATTACATGGCATATCGGTTTCTTTGTCAATACATCTGCAGATTCACACAGAAATTGTGGGAAAAAAAGCAATTGGAAGTGATGCACGATAATGAAAGCCAAGCTACAGGAGAATGGCTCATACACTTGCTAACATTCTGTGGTGTAATAACAATAAAACAATAGGAAGAGCAACAAATCCTTCCCCTGCACAATAAATCTTCAGAATTCTCACAGTACCCAAGTTCACAAAAAATATGAATGGGTCATAAAGACAGACAATAGATTCAATAGAGACAAAGATAAATATCTATATGTGTAAAATCCTCATAAAAGACTTAATAATGAGACGGAAAGCCAGACAACCATACATAGAAAGCTTGCAGCTATGTAAAATGTAAAACGGTCTATGCTTCCTTTTCCATATACACAGAGGCAGGCACTGGCAGCAAAGCGCTCCTATGCAGGACATGTGTCTGGCCACTCAGCCTCATCATGCCCCTTCTGCAGGTTTGGACTGGCCCAGAGAACAGGAGAATCCTCTGGTGGGCTCCTGTGCAGGAGTGGGCAACCACCCTCTTCTATGAGCAGTACTTGGCACAATTCACTTGGATCACTATGTACAGACCGAGTCAGCATCTTATTCATTTATCAATCTACCAAGTTTATAGCTATAGAAATGTGTGAACAAGGATAAAGTAAAAAAGCGGGGCCCCGCAGCTGAAGTTATCGGTGGCCCCTTGGCACCCCATTCCGACACTGCCCTTCTGCGTGTTCACACTAGACAGAACATGCACAGAGCAATGGACCCTCAGGGCATGGCACCTTGACGGACTTAGTGGGTCCAGAGGTGGCAGCATAAAGAAAAAGGCAACACAGCGTTTAGAGGCAAATGCTGAAATTAATTTGCTGCCTTGACCTCCCACCTTGGGCCCTTTGGTAGATAAAACAGTTGCACATGCATTATGTCTGCCCTGTCATACACAAGTTATGATTTTGTGTACAGTGGGGAAAATAAGTATTTGATCCTTTGCTGATTTTGTAAGTGTGTTCATGTCTTTGTCAGTGGGCAAACTTACAAAATCAGCAAGGAATCAATACTTATTTCCCCCACTGTATATATGTTTAAAGAAATGATTGGTTAAATGACTGTCCAGACCAAGCACAAGTGCTCGGTGTACACAGACATGGCCATAAAGTTCAGTGCAACTTCCCACTTACTTGCTTTCCATCTCTAAGCTCATCTACTTCTTGTAAAAGCAGAGCTGTCAATCAAGGAAGTGGGGGCAAAGATAGAAGTAAAGCAAATAGGTGGGAATTGCCCAGCCTAAGCCACTCAGCCATGCCAAGGGTGCACCACGTGCCTGTGCTTCTTTTAAAAAGTCTTTTTTGTTTGTTTTTTTGTTGACAGGCTCCTTTTGAGTTATTAAGCATACCTATTCCCTTTTCATCAGAAAAAAGGAAATTACATCCTTAAACCCTTCATATAGTAATGTTTTCTTATTTCCTCATCTAAAAAAGTCCCAAAGTATTTATACTTACAAAAGGGAAGAGGGGACCAGATTTCATAATGCTACCAACATATTTCAGACCTTGAGCCCATTCTGTCTGTAACCCTATAAATACTGTACTCATGTTTTCATTTTCATTACATACTTTCATTTCATGGACTTTTCAAAAGCTTTTGATACGGTGCCACACAAAAGGTTGATACATAAAATGAGAATATTGGGGATAGGGGAAAATATGTGTAAGTGGGTTAAGAGCTGGCTCAGGGATAGGAAACAAAGGGTGGTTATTAATGGAGCACACTCGGACTGGGTCGCGGTTAGCAGTGGGGTACCACAGGTGTCAGTATTGGGCCCTCTTCTTTTTTAAATATTTATTAATGACTTTGTAGGGGGCACACAGAGCAGAATTTCAATATTTGTAGATGGCACTAAGCTCTGCAGGGTAATCAATACAGAGGAGGACAATTTTATATTACAGGATCATTTATGTGAACTAGAAGCTTGGGCTGATAAATGGCAAATTAGCTTTAATGGGGATAAATGTAAGGTCATGAACTTAGGTAGAAGCAATAAGATGTATAACTATGCGCTTAATTGTAAAACACTGGGCAAAACCGTCAATGAAAAAGACCTGGGTGTATGGGTGGATGACAAACTCACATTTAGTTGCCAGTGTCAGGCATCTGCTACAAAGGCAAATAACATAATGGGATGCAATAAAAGAGGCATAGATGCTCATGAGGAGAACATAATTTTACCTCTATACAAGTCACTAGTTCGACCACACTTCGAATACTGTGCACAGTTCTGTTCTCCGGTGTATAAAAAAGACATTGCTGAACTAGAGCGGATGCAGAGAAGAGCGACCAAGGTTATTAGAGGACTGGGGGGTCTGCAATACCAAGAAAGGTTATTACACTTGGGGCTTTTTAGTTTGGAAAAATGAAGGCTAAGGGGTGATCTTATTTTAATGTATAAATATATGAGGGGACAGTACAAAGACCTTTCTGATGATCTTTTTAATCATAGACCTGAGACAGGGACAAGGGGGCATCCTCTACGTCTGGAGGAAAGAAGGTTTAAGCATAATAACAGATGCGGACTCTTTACTGTAAGAGCAGTGAAACTATAGAACTCTCTGCCGTATGATGTAAGGAGTGATTCATTACTAAAATTAAAGAGGGGACTGGATACCTTTGTTGAAAAGTATAATGTTACAGGGTATATACACTAGATTCCTTGATAGGGCGTTAATCCAGGGAACTAGTCTGATTGCCGTATGTGGAGTCGGGAAATAATTTTTTTCCCCAATGTGGAGCTTACTCTTTGCCGCATGGTTTTTTTCTGCCTTCCTCTGGATCAACATGTTAGGGCATGTTAGGTTAGGCTATAGGTTGAAATAGATGGACTTAAAGTCTTCCTTCAACCTTAATAACTATATTACTATGTTACTGGAAAATGTGCCCACTACTACAAATTCTGTAAGGCTACCTTGAAATGCTTACATTGATCAGCAGCAATGCACCAGTGATTTTCAGTGAATTTATTTCTAAATGCCATAAATGCAGAGGTAATGACCAGTGGGACAATTGCCATGCACTTTATAGAAAAATATTTAGAATTGAGAGTCCTCAGTGGTTGAAACCTTTTAATGGCTAACTGAAAAGATGGTAACAAATTTCAAGCTTTCGAGACTACTCAGGCCTCTTCATCAGGCATAGACTAATACAACAACTGAAGAATACCGGTTTTTACGTACCGGTAATAGGATTTTACAGAGTCCACGACAGCACCCACAACGAGAGAGGGGATCCGCCCACCTTCCGGACAGGAACCTACAGGTTAAAAAGGGGCGGTCCCCCTCACCCTCCAGTTTGTGTTCCAGAGTACAAGGGATACCGCCAATGAATCAGTACATGATAATATTATCTTAGACACTACTAAATACCACCACCTCTATAGAGTGATCCCTAAAGGCACACCTTCCAACAGAGTGCAAGAATAAGTAACTAAATACGGGGGGGAATGTATGGGTGCTGTCGTGGACTCTGTAAAATCCTATTACCGGTACGTAAAAAACGGTTTTCCTATCGCCACGACAGCACCCACAACGAGAGACTTTCAAAGAATATCTATTTGGGAGGGACCACAGCACTAAGTACTGAACGGCCAAACTGTAAGCTGGAATTGGCGGATAGATCAAGGCGATAGTGCTTATAAAAGGTGGAAGGTGATGACCAAGTTGCCGCCTTACATATCATTTCAATGGGGACATCTGCCTTCTCCGCCCAAGATGATGCCATAGCCCGAGTGGAATGCGCCCTGATGCCTTCTGGTGGTGTTACTCTCCTGGCAGAGTAAGCAAGACATATCGCTTCTCTAATCCATCTAGCGATAGAATTCTTCGTGACACTTGAACCCTTTTTCCGATTCTGGAAAGAAACAAACAAAGCCCTACTCTGTCTCCAGCTTTGTGTCCTATTCAAGTATTCTAATATCGCCCTCTTTACATCTAGAGTATGATATTTTTTCTCCTCTTCTGAACCTGGATTTTCATAAAAAGATGGTAAATAAATCTCCTGACTTCTATGAAATTTAGTTGCTACTTTTGGCAAGTATGCAGGATCAGGTTTTAAGACAATCTTATCCTGAAGAATTATTAGATAGGGAGGATCTACTGAAAACGCATGTATATCACTGACCCTCCTGGCAGATGTTAACGCTAAAAGTAGAGCTGTTTTTAAGATTAAATTTTTTATCGAAATAGAATCCAACGGCTCGAAAGGAGGTTCAGTCAATGCCTCAAGCACCAAATTTAGATCCCACGGGGGTAACCTTACAATATGGATTGGGTTAGAACGCTGACATGCCTTAATAAACCTAGCAACCCATCTATTACCAGCTATATCACTGTTATACAGAGCCCCTAAGGCTGAAACATGAACTCTCAGAGTGTTGACTGCTAAACCCAATTCCCAGCCTTTCTGAAGGAATTCTAGAATAACCGAAATCGGAGCTTTATTTCCTAATGGTTGCTGATAAAATATAAGGAATTTTTTCCAAATTTTAGTGTAAATTTTTGTAGTGACCTCCTTCCTGCTTTTCAATAAGGTAGCTATTAAAGCATTGGAGAACCCCCTCTCCTTCAGAAGCTCCCTCTCAAGTTCCAAGCCGTTAAGTGAAGAGTCTCCAAATTTGGATGATGAAATGGACCTTGAGAAAGGAGTTCCGGAACCACTGGCAACACCCAGGGATCGGTCACAGAAATTTTCCTGAGGAGAGAGAACCAAGGCCTCCTGGGCCAGAAGGGGGCAATTAAGATCACTCTGGCTCTTTCCTCTCGGATCTTTCTGAGAACTATCGGAATCAGACACATTGGGGGAAAGGCATATGCCAGCTGGAAGTCCCAACGGATACGAAGGGAATCCACTAAGAACGTTCGGTCTGCTATGTGTAATGATGCAAACTTCCTGACCTTCCTGTTCTCCCTTGTAGCAAAGAGATCTATTACCGGCAACCCCCAAAGACTGACTATCCGATTGAATATCTGTTTGTTTAGAAACCATTCCCCCTGACGAAGGGAATGGCGACTGAGATAGTCTGCCTCTATATTGAGTTCCCCTCTTATATGAACTGCCGACAGGGAATGCAAGTGATTCTCGGCCAGAGACAATATCTGTGCTGTAGTGGTCATTAGGGATCGTGACCTTGTCCCCCCCTGATGATTGATGTAGGCCACCACAGTCATATTGTCGGTTTGTATTTGTGCATGCGAATTTTTCAGGGATGGTAGTAAGTGAAGAAGAGCCTGATTGACCGCAGCAAGCTCTCTCAAATTTGAGGAATTTGGGGATTCTTGGATCGACCATCGCCCTTGGGTTAGAATGTCTCCCATATGGGCCCCCCAACCGAACGGACTAGCGTCTGTTGTAACTACGTTGTCTGGAGTGATGGTCCAGAGAACTCCCTTTGCTAAATGTGCTAGGTTGAGCCACCATCTCAGATCGTGAAGAGTGGCGGGTGATAGACTGAACTTTCTGCTTAGAGAACCCCGAAGATCTCTCTCTGCTTGAATAACTTCGTACTGAAGCATTCGAGTATGAGCCTGAGCCCATCTCACCGCCGGTATACACGCAGTCAATGATCCCAGTAGAGACATTGCGTCTCTTAAACTTAAGTTTGGAACTTTCCTTACGGCCGTGATCTTCCAAATGATCTTCTGCTTCTTCTCTTCTGGTAGGAAGGATGACTGATTTTCTGAGTCTAGAAGAACTCCTAGGAACATTTGACATCTTGTAGGTTCTAGTCTTGACTTTTCCCTGTTGATTATCCATCCGAGTTCCTGTAGGGATGATATTATGGCATTTACCCTAGCCGTACACTGAGCAATTGAATTCCCGACTATTAAAAAATCATCTAGATAAGGCACCACAAGGGTTTCCCTTTCCCTGATATGGGCCATTACTTCCGAAATAACCTTTGTAAAAACTCTAGGTGCCATGGATAGGCCAAAAGGCATTGCCAGAAATTGGAAATGTTTAATCTGATGGTTTACCCATACTGCCATCCTGAGGAATTGCTGGTGATTTCTGTGAACTGGAAGATGGTAGTATGCATCTTTTAGATCCAAGACCGACATGTAGCACCTAGGAAACAAAAGCTTAGTTGTTGATTTAATGGATTCCATCTTAAAAGCGTGGTACTGAAGATATTTATTTAATTAACGCAAATTTATGATAGTCCTAAAGGACCCATCAGGTTTGGAAATCAAAAATAGCGGAGAATAAAACCCCAACTTCTCCTGATGTTTTGGAACCTCTTCAATAACTCGCTTTGTAAGCAATTGTTGAATCTCTAATTCTAATGCCTGTTGTTGGGCCGGAGAATCCAGCGATGTTGTTACAAAGTGATCTGGGGGGATTCTCAAAAATTCTAATTTTAACCCTGACTCAACTACCCCCATTATCCAGGCACTAGAAGTTATTTTTTTCCATTCATCGGAGAAGAACCTCAGTCTTCCCCCTACTGGTAGATCTGTTCTATCTGTAGTTACGTCTACGTCTTGAGAAAGATGAAGGGTTCTTATAGTATCCACCTTTCTTCTTTTGATCCGATGTTTCCCAGTCACGATTATATCCCTGCTGGTCTGACTGAAATCTCCTGAACGGCATGCGTCTCCGGAAGGCGTTCCTAAAAGTGGGATTAAATGTTTTAGGAAATCCCTTCTTTCTATCTTCTGCCTTTGCAAGGATGTCATCCAGCACCGGGCCGAATAGGTACTCACCCCTACACGGAATGGAGCACAACTTGGCTTTAGCCTGAGCATCCCCCTTCCAGGTCTTTAGCCATAGTGCCCGTCGGGCTGCATTTGAAAGACTCGCCGATCTTGCGGCCAATTTCAGGGAATCAATCGAAGCATCAGCTAGATAAGCCGCTCCTTCTCTGACCTGAGACAGGGAATTCAATAATTTATCCCTGGGTACTTTTGCTTTAAGCTGTTCCTCCAGCTGAGTCACCCAGACCATATTTGATCTAGCAGTACAGGTGCCTGCGATTGCGGGCTTAAAGGCTCTAGATGATGACTCCCACAGCTTCTTAAGGAGCATGTCAGCCTTCCTATCTGAGGGATCCTTAAGGAGTCCTACATCCTCTAGTGGTAGCGAGGCTGTTTTTGAAGTAGAGGCCACTGCCGCATCTACTTTCGGAATCTTCATCCACTGAGATAAGGCATCATCCTCAAAGGGGTACCTTCTTTTTGCGGCCGAAGGTAAGAACCCTTTATCCAGCTTGTCCCACTCCCGTTTGACCAGATCTTTAATTGAATCTACCACCGGGAAAGCTTTACGACTTCTCTGGCTCAGCCCCGCGAACATAATCTCCTGGGTTGTTTTCGCTTCTTTACTTTCTGCAACCCCCATAGTCGCACGGACTGCCTTAATTATGGTTTCCATATTGTCAACGGAAAAGCAAGGCCTTCCCTCCTCATCCGAGGAGGATGGTGAAGAACTTTCCGAGCATTCGCCCTCTTGTAACGAAGGGCTAGAATCGGACACCATCTCCATACTGATCTTTTCATGCCGTCTAGATTTAAGGGACGATTTTATTTCTTCCCTAATTACTTCCCTCAAATCCGATACCCGGAGAGGGGCCTCTTCTTCTAACGTACGGCATATACACGTCTGACATAACTTCTTTAAATAGGTGTCAGGTAGTGGCTCCGTGCATAAAGCACACTGTTTATGCTTAGATTTAGAGACCTTCTTCCCCTATAACAAAGCATAGTACAGAAAACAGTTGTATCAGCCACCGGCTCGGATATAACACTCACCACTGCTGAAAAATATAGAGTACCGGTTTCTGAGGGGGCGAGGTGCGAAGTGACGTCGGGTTGCCAGAGTCCTGCTGCCCGCGTACCACATCACCGCTACGAGATCTGCTGCTGCTCCTCTGCTGCTCTCCTAGCTGTCGGTGTTCGGCGTCTCCTGTAGAAGACATGCTGCCGCACACACTCACCAAGCGCTGCCTTTCTTTTAAAAGTCCCGCGCTCCTCCTCCCGGTCCCCACCGGAAGTCGAAAGTTTACTTCCGGGTCATAGGCGCCGACCTGCTCCAGCAGTATCGCGCGCGCGTGGACGACCCAGGGCGGCATGCCTTCCCCCAGGAATGCCACTGATCCTTGCCAGACGAGGGGGGAAGCTGAACAAAGGACTTCCACCGACGCTGCTTCCGGGCCCCCGACTCTGCCGTTCCCCCCGGACACCGCACAGAGGCTTGGCAGACCCGGGTAAGACGAAAACCTGCAGGCTCCCGCCGTCCGGACAGGAACCCAAACTGGAGGGCGAGGGGGACCGCCCCTTTTTAACCTGTAGGTTCCTGTCCGGAAGGTGGGCGGATCCCCTCCCTCGTTGTGGGTGCTGTCGTGGCGATAGGAAAAACATATTTATACACAACACAGCACAGAACTGTCATTATGGGAGAGTGATAAGTGATTAACAGTTGTGTCCATAAATACTGGAAAGTTTCTAGATTAGGAGTGAATGTTTTGTTGTCCTCTGATTGGGGCCTGGTTCTGTTATGATGACCCCACATGGTCTGAAGTGCAAATGCCTTAATTGATATAAAAATACATAAATCCATGCGACACATTCATTCCTGCACTAAGTGTGTCAAAGGTTGTCATAAACTTATACTCCCAAATTCTCCAGTCTCTTTGAGATTTGAACTTACCTTTCAATACAAGTAATTTCAGGTCCATGGTGCTATGATGGCATACAAAAATGTTTGCCTGATCATAGCACCATGGACCTGAAATTACTTGTCTCAGCTAAATCTCTCCTCTCTCACTTTGCTGTCATCTTGATCTCCTATTTGGCTCTTACTTTACTGTCACCTCAATCACCTCCTTGGCTCTAACAGTACTGTCACCTCGATCTCCTTTCTGGCTTTCACTTTACTGTCACCTCGATCACCTCTTTGGCTCTAACAGTACTGTCACCTAGATCTCCTCTCTGGCTCTCACAGTGCTATCACCTCCACCTCCTTTCTGGCTCTCACAGTGCTATCACCTCCATCTCCTCTCTGGCTCTCACAGTGCTATCACCTCCATCTCCTCTCTGGCTCTCACAGTGCTATCACCTCCATCTCCTCTCTAGCTCTCACAGTGCTATAACCTGCATCTCCTCTCTGGCTCTCACAGTGCTATCACCTCCATCTCCTCTCTGGCTCTCACAGTGCTATCACCTCCATCTCCTCTCTGGCTCTCACAGTGCTGTCAACTCCATCTCCTCTCTGGCTCTCACAGTGCTATCACCTCCATCTCCTCTCTGGCTCTCACAGTGCTGTCAACTCCATCTCCTCTCTGGCTCTCACAGTGCTATCACCTCCATCTCCTCTCTGGCTCTCACAGTGCTATCACCTCCATCTCCTCTCTGGCTCTCACAGTGCTATCACCTCCATCTCCTCTCTGGCTCTCACAGTGCTGTCAACTCCATCTCCTCTCTGGCTCTCACAGTGCTATCACCTCCATCTCCTCTCTGGCTCTCACAGTGCTGTCAACTCCATCTCCTCTCTGGCTCTCACAGTGCTATCACCTCCATCTCCTCTCTGGCTCTCACAGTGCTATCACCTCCATCTCCTCTCTGGCTCTCACAGTGCTGTCAACTCCATCTCCTCTCTGGTCTCACAGTATTGTCACCTCCATCTCCACTCTGGCTCTCACAGTGCTATCACCTCCATCTACTCTCTAGCTCTCACAGTGCTATAATCTCCATCTCCTCTCTGGCTCTCACAGTGCTATAATCTCCATCTCCTCTCTGGCTCTCACAGTGCTGTCAACTCCATCTCCTCTCTGGTCTCACAGTGCTGTCAACTCCATCTCCTCTCTGGCTCTCACAGTGCTACAGTCTGTAGACTCCAGCTCTCCATTGTTACAGCTCAGACAAGAATACAGAGAAGAATTTCTATTGAGGGGTGACTTCTCATTAGTCACTGCAAATTGTGGAAATTGCGGCAAGTATATTCCTGGCAGACTGCTCAGATAGGTAACCTCCCTCTGATAATAAATATAAATGAATAATAAGGAGCACCAGAGCTACATGACTATACACATTATTTGTTGGTTTCCTTGGCTAGACATCAATGCAATATATGCAGATTTTCCAACCAGAGAAATGGATTTAGGTTTTTTTCACACATAGGAAAACAAATTTAACTTTTTAAAAATATATTTATTCCCACACACTTCTCCTTTCACACTTCTGCATTTCACCAGTTTATGAGATCTACCTTGTTCCGCCTAGGATGATGAAAAGTTAACAGAAAGTGTGAACTAAATACACATTAGAGAAAACTGCTAAGCTCTTCTGCATGGAGAAGTGAGGGAATGCATGCATTTCAATATCGCTGCAGCGATGTCCAGGAGTAATGCTAAGTACTCCCCTGATGGCTTGTTCCATACTATGGTACCAGAAGGAGCAGCTGGCGGAGACACAGATGAGTTGTGGCCAAGAAGGCACCGAAGCAAATATTAAATTCAAATCTTTACACAGTTCACTGCAACCAACAGAGCGCGGGAACAAGAACAGCAGCATTGTGGTTGACATGTGCTACAATAATGGCAAACTGGCTATATGGCTGAGCTTTGCAAGGCTACGTACACAACTCATTTAGGTGAATATTCAGGGTATATGTAAATTTCCAATGTGACTAGAGGGGATAAAGGAACCACTGCATATCACATACAACAGTGTTGTGAAAAAGTAATTGTCTTATGAAACCAAACACTTGCTATAAATTCACATTGTCATGATTCAGGCCAGGGTGTGTTTCATGTTATTCTCTCCCCGGTTTTGGTCATGCTGGGGTTAACCTTCTCTGCCTTGTTTTGGTTTCGGTATGGCTATTTCAGTCTGCTGTACCTGCAGACCTGTGATAACTCATGCCCCCAGGCTAGAGCAGCTGACCCCTTGTTACAATGTTTGTCTTCTGTCCTTGTACTCTGTTCCCGTGACTTTTCTTTCCTGCCTTCCCACTTTGTCTTATTGCTCGCTCTCTGTTCTTGGACCCCTTGGTATGTGACCCGGCTTGGCTTCTGTCTCTCGTCTCGGTTATATCTGCTCCCGTCTGGCACTGACTTCTGGCTTGTATTTGACCACATATATTGCTGTGACCTCTGGTACTTCTTGTCCTTACGGTTTCTGACTCGGCTCGTCTGACCACTCTTTTGCCACTTGGTGGCGCTTGTGCTGCTGCTCAATGGTGTTACGCTGTGTGTGCAGCCTCTCTTCCCTCACCAGCATCCTCTGGTGGAGGTTGTGCTATACTGCACTGCAGCAGCATTACACACAGCAGACTGTTACATTACTTCTGTGGGAGGCTACCTCATATTGCAGAATGGCTTCATTTCAGCCAAACTGATTTTTTTCTGCATAAATTTCTACCTTAGGCAAAGTCAAACCCTCTCTATTGTCTAGCTGGACAGGCAAAAAAAACACCTCAAATACTTCAGCCCTGAGACATTATGATATGACTAGATGGTGGCCCGATTCTAACGCATCGGGTGTTCTAGAGTATGTATGTAGTTTATTTATGAAGTTTTCAGAATAATGCAATTTATGCACAGGACTCGGCCAGCCGGGCGCGACCAAATTAGCGAAGCGTGGTTCAAATCCCGCGCCAATTCACGGCCAGACTGCGACTGTTGCAGATTGTTCGCGGCCGGGCGTGACCAATCCAGGTTTTTGAGGGCCCCGGGCGAAAGAATCTTAGTGGGCTCCCCTCTTTAACACATACCACAATTCATGATGCACAGATACAGCAGAGAAATATAGCACAGCCCACGTAGTATATAGCACAGCCCACGTAGTATATAACACAGCCCACGTAGTATACAGCACAGCCCACGTAGTATATAACACAGCCCACACAGTATATAACATAGCCGCCATAGTATATAGCCCAGCCACATAGTGTATAGCACAGCTATGTAGTATATTGCCCAGCCACGAAGTATATTGCCCACCCACGTAGTATATTGCCCAGCCACCTAGTATGTTGCCCAGCCACATAGTATATTGCACAGCCACGTAATATATAGTACAGCCACGTAGTATATAGCACAGAGACATAGTATATAACACAGAGACGTAGTATATAACACAGGCCACGTAGTATAGAGCACAGCGATGTAGTATATTGCCCAGTATAGAGCACAGCAATGTAGTATATAGCATAGCCCACATAGTATATAGCATAGCAAACATAGTATATAGCAGAGATGTAGTATATAGCACAGCCCATACAGTATATAGCACAGCCCATGCAGTATCTAATACAGCCCACGTAGTATATAGCAATGTGGGCACCATATCCCTGTTAAAAAAATAATTAAAATAAAAAAAGTTATATACTCACCGTCCGTCAGCCCCTGGATCCAGCCGAGACGTTTACCAAGAGCCGGTCCCAAGAGTGCACTGCGGTCTCGCGAGACAATGACATAGCGGTCTCGCAAGACAGCTACGTCATCATCTAGCGAGACCGCAATGTATGGACCGGAGCGTCGCGAGGAGCAGGAAAGGCCTGGGCTGGATCCGGGAGCCGACAGAAGGTGAGTATATAATGATTTTTTATTTTTTTTATTATTTTTAACATTAGATCTTTTTACTATTGATGCTGCATAGGCAGCATCAATAGTAAAAAGTTGGTCACACAGGGTTAATAGCAGCATTACACCGCGACATAACGCGGTCCGTTAACGCTGCCATTAACCCTGTGTGAGCGCTGACTGGAGGAGAGTATGGAGCGGCCATTTTGCCACCGGACTGTGCCTGTCGCTGATTGGTTGTGGCTGTTTTGCTGCGACCAATCAGCAACTTGGGATTTCCGTGACCGACAGAAAGGAAGACAGAAGGACAGACAGAAAGACGGAAGTGACCCTTAGACAATTATATAGTAGAAGAACATTTCTGGTGCAATCTTATTGGTTCAATCTCTAGTGACAATAAGTACCAGAGTAATACACTTCCAACAACAGGCTGACCACTGCGATTGTATTCTTATAGTATAACACTATTTTAGCATGACGAGTTCCTACAACATTATCTAGAAGAATTATGGATCATTTAAATATCAGTTCCACCTTTAACAGGCACTGATGTTACCCTTGAGAAGAAAAATATAACACATTACGGTAATTCTCCTTAAATGTTATGTATCTTAATTGTGTTCCGACTTCCTCATTAAGAAGTCATCAATACAGAGTACATGACCCAAGCTATAAAACTGCACCATAACCTATATGGCAAAGACAATAAAAAAAAAAAAGTAAAATTTTCATGTTACTGACACATAAAAAATTAAATAGATGGTGTTCAAAAAGTCGTATAGAAAACAAAAATGGTATCACTGAAAAATGTCATCTCGGCCCACAATAAATGTTGCCGTCAGCTTAAAAAGTTTTTTTACCTATTTGCCCAGTCAAGTTAGAGACCTCAGGTATTGACCATGGCTAGAAATAGTTAAAGGGACACTGTCACCTGAATTTGGAGGGAACAATCTTCAGCCATGGAGGCGGGGTTCTTGGGTTTTTGATTCACCCTTTCCTTACCCGCTGGCTGCATGCTGACTGCAATATTGGATTGAAGTTCATTCTCTGTCCTCCGCAGTACATGCCTGCACAAGGCAATCTTGCACAGCGCAGGCATGTACTATGGAGGACAGAGAATGAACTTCAATCCAATATTGCAGCCAGCATGCAGCCAGCGGGTAAGGAAAGAGTGAGTCAAAAACCCAAGAACCCCGCCTCCATGGCTGAAGATTGTTCCCTCCAAATCCAGGTGACAGTGTCCCTTTAATGGTAGAAGGACCCTAAAGACTGGGCTCCAACACCAAAAAAACATAACTTTTAGGCTATGTGCACACGTTCAGGAATTCATGCAGAAAATTCCTGTGGAAATCCGGACATTTCTGCCAGATTTCCACATGAAATCCACATGCGTTTTTTTGCGCGGTTTTGACGCGGTTTTTGTGTGTTTTTTGCGCGGTTTTTCCCGGACATTTCCCAATGAATTAGACAGTGAGAAATCCGTGAAAAAAACGCAATATTAATGAACAGGTTCATTGTTTTTCCGCAATGCGTTTTTCATGCGGAAAAACGCACATCATGTGCACAGAAATTGCGGATTCCATTATAAATGATGGGATGCTTAATGTATGCAGATTATTTGCGGTTTTATAGCATTTTTATAGCGCAAAAACGCTAAAAAACCGCAAATCTGCAACGTGTGCACATAGCCTTACAGTGTAATTAAAAACATGAGAAAAAGTTAAAAAGAAAAAAAAAATAAGGATCCATACGTTTACGCATAGCTATGAATAACGGTTGCTAACCCGAAATGTGTAAACTTATGGATCCTTAATCTTTTTATCTTTTATTGCTTTTTGCTCACCATGTTTTCAATTGCACCATAAAACTAAAGTTTTAACATTTTCCAATTGGTGCTGGAGCCCAGTCCTCACGGACCCTTCTTCCATTTCGGACCTGGATACCAGTCTGGTGTGCTCCTACACTCCTTGCACAACACCCTGACCAAACAAGGTCTACCAAGGTTCCTATTTGAATACAAGTGATTTTCACACTGAATTGTCCTTGCTGGAAGGTGAGCTGATTACTAGAGTTGAGCGACCTTGACCTTTTTAGAGTCGAGCCGGGTTTCGCGAAACCCGACTATCTCAAAAGTCGGGTCGAGTGAAATCGGCCGATTATGACGTAAAGTCGGGATCGACCGAAACACGAAACCCAATGCAAGTCAATGGGGCAGCATAGTCGGCAGTGAGTGGGGGCCAGGAAAACACCTAGAGTGCCCATTTTAATGTCAAAACCATCCATTCTTCTTAATGAAGCTTGTCAAGTGTAATTTACCTTATAATAATTGGAAGGCATTTGAAATTGGGGGTCATTTGGCTAAAGTTGTGTGGGGTAGGGCTGGTTCAAGTAATTAGTGGGCCCAGGAAATCTGGACCACGTCACGGCAGTGGAGCAGGGAGAGGTAAGTATTTCAACTTTGCAAGTGCTGTGATCCTGAGCAAGCAGGGGGGGCCCACTTGTTGGCATTGGCACTGGCACAGGGCCCCTCAAAGTACAGCGGTGTGTTTGCACGGCGGGGGCGCCTCCCACCGGCAGCAACACTTTTGCGTACTATGAGAGGCCCTGTGCCAGTGACGTCGCCAACTAGTATTCCTCCCCCCACCTGATGAAGGAACCTGCACTTTCATCTGCACCTTCCTCTTTGTCCCCGTGTAAGGTGGTATGGTATGCGGGAAGAGCAACCTGACTTTCAGCAGGGTCACAATGTTGTTGTGTAGCATGCACGGGGAATGTTGCGTTATGGGTCAATGTACCAGCAGACTCATCTATCACTGGCTGGGCAATGGGCACGATGAAGTGGAAACACAGATATAGGCCCAAAGAATAAAGTGGGCTAAATGCAGTTCAAAATTGGTAACACAGGAATAACCAGGGGGCATTGCAGTGGAGGACAACTGGAATGAGAGGCTGACACAGAGAGTAGGGCCAAATCAGTAAGTAGTCGAAATGCAGTTCAAAATTGGCAACCGTAGTAAACAGGCGGCACAGCTTTGTTCAGTGGAGGAGAACAGCAAGGAGTGGCAGACACCGATAGTAGGCCCCAACCCAACTAGTAGGCCAAATGCAGTCTAACATTAACAACTACTTAACGAGAGCCTGAAAATGGAATTTCAGGACAGGAAACCAGGAGAACAGCAAGGAGTGGCAGACACCGATAGTAGGCCCCAAACCAACTAGTACGCCAAATGCAGTTGTTCCATTTAACCACAATTTAATGAGAGCCTGAAGATAGAAGCTCAGGAAAGGCAACCTGGGGAACACCTTGGAGTGTAACACACTATCTCTCTCCACCCCATACCCATTTTGTAGGCCTAATGCAGTGTACTTTTCTACAACTACTAAACGAGAGTCGGAAGACCGAAGCAATGGCAAGGAAACCTGGGGAACACCTTGGAGTGTAACACACCATCTCTCTCCACCCCATACCCAATTTGTAGGCCTAATGCAGTGTAGTTTCCAAGAACTACTAAACGAGAGCCGGAAGATCGAAGCTCAGGAAAGGCAACCTGGGGAACACCTTGGAGTGTAACACACCCTCTCTCTACACCCCATACCCAATTTGAAGGCCTAATGCAGTGTAGTTTCCAAGAACTACTAAACGAGAGCCGGAAGATCGAAGCTCAGGAAAGGCAACCTGGGGAACACCTTGGAGTGTAACACACCCTCTCTCTACACCCCATACCCAATTTGTAGGCCTAATGCAGCGTAGTTTCCGACAACTACTAAACGAGAGCATGAAGATCGAAGCTCAGGAAAGGCAACCTGGGGAACACCTTGGAGTGTAACACACCCTCTCTCTACACCCCATACCCAATTTGAAGGCCTAATGCAGTGTAGTTTCCAAGAATTACTAAACGAGAGCCGGAAGATCGAAGCTCAGGAAAGGCAACCTGGGGAACACCTTGGAGTGGAACACACCATCTCTCTACACCCCATACCCAATTTGAAGGCCTAATGCAGCGTAGTTTCCAACAACTACTAAACGAGAGCCGGAAGATCGAAGCTCAGGAAAGGCAACCTGGGGAACACCTTGGAGTGTAACACAACGTCTCTCTACACCACGGAAGGGCTGATTCTTAGGAAGGAAGGCTGTTGGAAATAAGCATTGCGCGTCCGAGGGTGATTATATTCTTATTAGGTATATACTCACCCTCGGACGCGCCCTGCTTCTTTATTTGGAATGAATGTTTATTTGCAATGTGGTGTTGACTTTCTCTATTATTTTGGTAATTAATGATTTTATTATTTTCATTGTTTTGCATCTTCTCGGCAATAATATAAAGAAGACGCGACAGGACAACACTCGGTGGATGCCATATCTGTGTTTTCAATTTAAAAAACCTTTCAGTTAACTACTTGCAGGAGAAAGTAATTGTAGCTGGTGGCCATTTTTAGTACTGTACCAGATTTTAGTTGTGTGTTTGTTTTTAATGTTAAAATGTCTGCATTTGATATCTCACCAGTATTTTCTTTTTTATAAGCAAAATACTTTTTTTTTTATTTTATGATGTTGGTTCAAGGGGTACACGGGCAGCAGTAGACAGGTCAGTGGAGGCCTAGTGGAAGGAGGGACCGCAGACAGGCTTCGAAGCCCTAACATAATTGATTGGGCTGCCTGTAGGCAATTTAAAATTGGTTCCAGGGGAACACGGGCAGCAGTAGACAGGTCAGTGGAGGCCTAGAGGAAGGAGGGACCGCAGATGCGCCAATGTTTCCCCCATACCAAATTTGTAGGCCTAATGCAGTGTAGTTTCCAACAACTACTAAACGAGAGCCGGAATATCGAAGCTCAGGAAAGGCAACCTGGGGAACACCTTGGAGTGTAACACACCCTCTCTCTACACCCCATACCCAATTTGAAGGCCTAATGCAGCGTAGTTTCCAACAACTACTAAACGAGAGCCGGAAGATCGAAGCTCAGGAAAGGCAACCTGGGGAACCCCTTGGAGTGGAACACACCATCTCTCTACACCCCATACCCAATTTGAAGGCCTAATGCAGCGTAGTTTCCAACAACTACTAAACGAGAGCCGGAAGATCGAAGCTCAGGAAAGGCAACCTGGGGAACACCTTGGAGTGTAACACAACGTCTCTCTACACCACGGAAGGGCTGATTCTTAGGAAGGAAGGCTGTTGGAAATAAGCATTGCGCGTCCGAGGGTGATTATATTCTTATTAGGTATATACTCACCCTCGGACGCGCCTTGCTTCTTTATTTGGAATGAATGTTTATTTGCAATGTGGTGTTGACTTTCTCTATTATTTTGGTAATTAATGATTTTATTATTTTCATTGTTTTGCATCTTCTCGGCAATAATATAAAGAAGACGCGACAGGACAACACTCGGTGGATGCCATATCTGTGTTTTCAATTTAAAAAACCTTTCAGTTAACTACTTGCAGGAGAAAGTAATTGTAGCTGGTGGCCATTTTTAGTACTGTACCAGATTTTAGTTGTGTGTTTGTTTTTAATGTTAAAATGTCTGCATTTGATATCTCTCCAGTATTTTCTTTTTTGTAAGCAAAATACTTATTTTTATATTTTCTGATGTTGGTTCCAGGGGTACACGGGCAGCAGTGCCCTGGTCAGTGTAGTAGTAGTTGAAAGAATGGACCACAGACAGGCATCGAAGGCCTAAAATAAAAAAATTGGGCTGGCTGTAGGCAATTTTAAATTGGTTCCAGGGGTACACGGGCAGCAGTGGTGTGGTCAGTGGAGGCCTAGTGGAAGGAGTGACCGCAGACAGGCATCGAAGGCCTAAAATAATAACACATGGCTGTAGGCAATTTTAAATTGGTTCCAGGGGTACACGGGCAGCAGTGGTGTGGTCAGTGGAGGCCTAGTGGAAGGAGTGACCGCAGACAGGCATCGAAGGCCTAAAATAATAACACATGGCTGTAGGCAATTTTAAATTGGTTCCAGGGGTACAGGGGCAGCAGTGGTGTGGTCAGTGGAGGCCTAGTGGAAGGAGTGACCGCAGACAGGCATCGAAGGCCTAAAATAATAACACATGGCTGTAGGCAATTTTAAATTGGTTCCAGGGGTACACGGGCAGCAGTGGTGTGGTCAGTGGAGGCCTAGTGGAAGGAGTGACCGCAGACAGGCATCGAAGGCCTAAAATAATAACACATGGCTGTAGGCAATTTTAAATTGGTTCCAGGGGTACACGGGCAGCAGTGACCTGGTGAGTGTAGTAGTAGTTGAAAGAATGGACCGCAGACAGGCATCGAAGGCCTAAAATAAAAAAATTGGGCTGGCTGTAGGCAATTTTAAATTGGTTCCAGGGGTACACGGGCAGCAGTGGTGTGGTCAGTGGAGGCCTAGTGGAAGGAGTGACCGCAGACAGGCATCGAAGGCCTAAAATAATAACACATGGCTGTAGGCAATTTTAAATTGGTTCCAGGGGTACACGGGCAGCAGTGCCCTGGTCAGTGTAGTAGTAGTTGAAAGAATGGACCGCAGACAGGCATCGAAGGCCTAAAATAATAACACATGGCTGTAGGCAATTTTAAATTGGTTCCAGGGGTACACGGGCAGCAGTGGTGTGGTCAGTGGAGGCCTAGTGGAAGGAGTGACCGCAGACAGGCATCGAAGGCCTAAAATAATAACACATGGCTGTAGGCAATTTTAAATTGGTTCCAGGGGTACACGGGCAGCAGTGGTGTGGTCAGTGGAGGCCTAGTGGAAGGAGTGACCGCAGACAGGCATCGAAGGCCTAAAATAATAACACATGGCTGTAGGCAATTTTAAATTGGTTCCAGGGGTACACGGGCAGCAGTGGTGTGGTCAGTGGAGGCCTAGTGGAAGGAGTGACCACAGACAGGCATCGAAGGCCTAAAATAATAACACATGGCTGTAGGCAATTTTAAATTGGTTCCAGGGGTACACGGGCAGCAGTGGTGTGGTCAGTGGAGGCCTAGTGGAAGGAGTCACCGCAGACAGGCATCGAAGGCCTAAAATAATAACACATGGCTGTAGGCAATTTTAAATTGGTTCCAGGGGTACACGGGCAGCAGTGGTGTGGTCAGTGGAGGCCTAGTGGAAGGAGTGACCACAGACAGGCATCGAAGGCCTAAAATAAAAAAATTGGGCTGGCTGTAGGCAATTTTAAATTGGTTCCAGGGGTACACTGGCAGCAGTGGTGTGGTCAGTAGAGGCCTAGTGGAAGGAGTGACCGTAGACAGGCATCGAAGGCCTAAAATAATAACACATGGCTGTAGGCAATTTTAAATTGGTTCCAGGGGTACACGGGCAGCAGTGGTGTGGTCAGTGGAGGCCTAGTGGAAGGAGTGACCACAGACAGGCATCGAAGGCCTAACATAACAAAAATGTCAATACAATGGTATTGTCAGTGGCAGGCATTGAAGGATGTCAGCGCATAGACTAAACATTGGTGGAGCTGTGAGATAATTTTGCAAGTGGTAGAGCACTGTTTGAGCTGGGGTGGGGGGAAACTGTCTTGTGGCCGGCGGTACAGGCCCAGGGCCCCTCATATTACAACGGTGTGTCTGACGTTGGGTGCGCACCACCACCGCCAGAGACACTTTATTGTACTAGGAGGGGCCCAGTGGCAGTGCCGTCGACCAAAAGCGGGCTCACCCACCTCTTCAGACAAACTGCACTCTCACGGGTGCTGTCGCCAAGTGTCGATACCACGGCCCCGTGTGGGGAGCTTGGCCATTTAGTGAGGTGTAAACATGTCGTATGCTGGACAATCAGGTGCTGAAAATTACGAGATTGGAAAAGGCATTCAGAATAGTCCACAGGCAAGACCTTTTCATAGGAAAGCTAGGTGTCAGCCGGGCAAGGTGGGGCAAAAGATTTCGAAATCCAGTTGTGGTTCATTTTAATGAAGGTTAGATCATCTACATTTTGGGTAGCCAGACGAGTCCTTTTTTCTGTTAGTATTGAACCTGCAGCACTGAATACTCTTTCTGATAGGACACTAGCTGCCGGGCAAGCAAGCTCCTGCAATGCATATTCTGCCAATTCTGGCCAGGTGTCTAATTTTGATGCCCAGTAATCAAATGGGAATGACGGTTGAGGGAGAACATCGATAAGGGATGAAAAATAGTTTGTAACCATACTGGACAAATGTTGTCTCCTGTCACTTTGAATTGATGCTGCAGTACCTGTCCTGTCTGCGGTCATAGCAAAATCACTCCACAACCTGGTCAGAAAACCCCTCTGGCCAACGCCACTTCTGATTTCTGCCCCTCTAACTCCTCTGGTCTGCTGGCCCCTGCAGCTCGTGTGAGAACGATCACGGGCGCTGTGTGCAGGGAATGCCAGAAGAAAACGGTCAACAAGAGTTGATTGTTTGGTTGCTAATATTAGTTCCAAGTTCTCATGTGGCATTATATTTTGCAATTTGCCTTTATAGCGAGGATCAAGGAGGCAGGCCAACCAGTAATCGTCATCATTCATCATTTTAGTTATGCGTGTGTCCCTTTTGAGGATACGTAAGGCATAATCCGCCATGTGGGCCAAAGTTCCAGTTCTCAAATCTGCGGTTGTGCTTGGTTGAGGGGCAGTTTCAGGCAAATCCACGTCACTTGTGTCCCTCAAAAAACCAGAACCCGGCCTTGCCGCGCCACCAATTTCCAGTGGCCCCGGAAAAGCTTCCTCATTAAAAATATGAAGTGCACATAATTACATCACCCAGCTTTCCACACAGACTTTCCTCTGCTCCTAGCATTCTCATGGTATGTCTATCCAGCCAGCTTCCCTGCGCTGTCTGTCTATGAAGTGCACATAATTACATCACCCAGCTTTCCACACAGACTTTCCTCTGCTCCTAGCATTCTCATGGTATGCTTTTCAGCTAACCCCAGCATACCCTGTGTTATTTATGACCTTGTTTACTCAGGCCTGATTGTATGCATCTGGTCCACCCTTAATTCTCTGACCAAGATGAGCAGAGACCACTCCTCTCTGCTTCACACCTGAACGCACTTAGTTTGCCATATATTGCATAGTATAAGTCTGCATGGACTTCAGTCTGCAGTGTGATCCCTTAGAAGTGTGTCCTTAAAAGTGTGGATTACAGTAGAATTAAAACCTGAATTGAACCTGAAGGGAACTGAAGGTAACTGGCCACAGTCTTTGAAAAGAATGTTTCTGTTTGTTTTCACTTTCACTCCTATAATCCTTCACTTTCTGCTACCTCCCCTGATCCCTACACCTAGTAAGGAAATGTTCATCTCCTCTTCAATCCTCCCCATCCATCTCACCTCCTCCTCCAAACTGTTCCTTAACATACAATCCTCTGTCTCCAAGCACAGACAGCCCCCTCAAGCCCTCTCCTGCTCCCACCTGCTAACACTTTCTCTGCTCCTTCTTACTGCTGGTGATATCTCTCCAAATCCTGGTCCTCCTCACCATATTCCCACAATCATTTCTACCTCCCATCCACGCTCTAGCACAAACTTCCGTAACCTCTCTAACCTAATACCCATTCACCCAGCCCCCGCTTCCCCAGTCCCACTAACGGGAGCTCTGTGGAACGCTCGCTCTGTCTGCAACAAGCTCTCCTACATCCATGATCTCTTTGTTACTACCAAACTTTCCTTCCTTGCCATCACCGAAACCTGGCTCACCCCCTCTGACTCAGTCTCCCCTGCTGCACTCTCTTACGGTGGCTTCCACCTTTCCCACACACCCCGCCCCAGCAGCAAACATGGCGGAGGAGTTGGTTTTCTCCTGTCAGATAACTGCTCCTTCACTCCAATCCCACTGCCACCCTCTGTTACCCTCCCTTCCTTTGAGGTGCACTCTATGCGCATCTATTCCCCCACCAACCTCCAACTGGCTGTCATTTACCGCCCCCCAGGGCCAGCCACCATCTTCTTTGACCACTTCACCACCTGGCTACTTCATTTCCTTTCTGCGGACATCCCCACTATCATCATGGGCGACTTCAACATACCCATTGACACTTCCCTCTCAGCTGCCACTAAACTTCTATCTCTCACTTCCTCCTTCAGCCTCACTCAATGGTCTTCTGCAGCCACTCACAAAGACGGTCACACACTGGACCTCATCTTCACCCGCCTCTGCTCTCTATCTAACCTCTCTAACTCACCTCTTCCTCTCTCTGACCACAACTTTCTCACATTCTCATCTCTCTCCACTCCATGTCTACAATCCCCACCCCACAAACTTTCACACCCTCGCAGAAATATTAAACATCTTGACCTACATTCATTCTCTGAATCCCTCCTCCCCCTCACAGGCATAAGTTCCATACACAATGCGGATGACGCTGCTGCTCTATATAATACCACAATAGCTGTAGCTTTGGAATCTGCTGCCCCACTTACACATACCAAAGCTCGCAAAATCAACAGACAGCCCTGGCACACCAGCCTGACCAAAGAACTCAGGCGAGCTTCCAGAGCTGCTGAGCGCAGATGGAAAAGATCCCACTCTAACGAGCACTTCATCGCATTCAAACAGTCCCTCACTACTTTCAAGACCACACTTGCCACAGCTAAACAAACCTACTTCTCATCTCTCATATCCTCCCTCTCTCACAACCCTAAACAGTTATTCAACACCTTCAATTCTCTCCTCCGTCCCCCAGCACCTCCTCCCTCCCCACTTATCTCTGCTGAAGACTTTGCCTCATTTTTCAAGCAGAAGATTGATAGCATTAGAGACAGTTTTGGTCAACAACCCCCAGAGCTCTTCCTCCCGATTTCACAACCCTCCACCTCCAAAACCAACTTCTCCACCATTACAGAAGATCAACTCTCCACTCTACTCTCAAGATCACATCTCACCACCTGTGCACTTGACCCACTCCCATCCCACCTCATCCCAAACCTCACCACAATCTTCATCCCAACCCTAACCCATCTCTTCAACTTATCTCTAACAACTGGTGTTTTCCCCTCAAGCTTTAAACATGCCTCCATCACACCTATCCTCAAAAAGCCCTCTCTTGACCCATCCTCTGTATCTAGCTATCGCCCTATATCACTTCTCCCCTATGCCTCCAAACTACTGGAACAACACGTTTACCTTGAACTGTCCTCCCATCTCTCTTCCTGCTCCCTCTTTGACCGCCTACAATCTGGCTTCCGGTCACACCATTCCACCGAAACTGCCCTAACTAAAGTCACCAATGACCTCTTAACCGCCAAGAGCAAGCGACACTACTCTGTCCTCCTCCTCCTCGACCTGTCGGCTGCCTTTGACACAGTGGACCATTCCCTATTATTACAAACCCTCTCATCCCTTGGCATCGCAGACTTGGCCCTATCCTGGATCTCATCATACCTAACAGACCGGACATTCAGCGTCTCCCACTCACACACCACCTCCTCACCTCGCCCTCTATCTGTCGGAGTCCCACAAGGTTCAGTCCTTGGGCCCTTGCTCTTCTCCATTTACACCTTTGGCCTGGGACAGCTCATAGAATCTCATGGCTTTCAGTATCACCTCTATGCTGACGACACACAGATCTACATCTCTGGACCAGATATCACCTCCCTTCTAACCAGAATCCCTCAATGTCTGTCCACTATTTCATCCTTCTTCTCCGCTAGATTTTTGAAACTTAACATGGACAAAACAGAATTCATCATCTTTCCCCCATCTCACGCGACCCCCCCAACGAACCTATCAATTACAGTAAATGGCTGCCCACTCTCCCCAGTCCCACAAGCTCGCTGCCTTGGGGTAATCCTTGACGCTGATCTCTCCTTCAAACCACATATCCAAGCCCTTTCCACTTCCTGCCGACTGCAACTCAAAAATATTTCACGAATCCGTTCATTCCTCAACCATGAATCTGCAAAAACCCTAGTCCATGCCCTCATCATCTCTCGCCTTGACTACTGCAACCTCCTGCTCTGTGGCCTCCCCGCTAACACTCTCGCACCCCTCCAATCTATTCTAAACTCTGCTGCCCGACTAATCCACCTGTCCCCCCGCTATTCCCCGGCCTCTCCCCTCTGTCAATCCCTTCACTGGCTCCCCATTGCCCAGAGACTCCACTACAAAACCCTAACCATGACGTACAAAGCCATCCACAACCTGTCTCCTCCATACATCTGTGACCTCGTCTCCCGGTACTTACCTACCCGCAACCTCCGATCCTCACAAGATCTCCTACTCTACTCCCCTCTTATCTCCTCTTCCCACAATCGTATACAAGATTTCTCTCGCGTATCACCCCTACTCTGGAACCCTCTACCACAACACATCAGACTCTCGCCTACCATCGAAACCTTCAAAAAGAACCTGAAGACCCACCTCTTCAGACAAGCCTACAACCTGCAGCTACCACCGATCGACCAAACCGCTGCATGACCATCTCTACCCTCACCTACTGTATTCTCACCCATCCCTTGTAGATTGTGAGCCCTCGCGGGCAGGGTCCTCATTCCTCCTGTACCAGTTATGACTTGTATTGTTTAAGATTATTGTACTTGTTTTCATTATGTATACCCCTCCTCACATGTAAAGCGCCATGGAATAAATGGCGCTATAACAATAAATAATAATAATAATAATAATTAAAAATATAATCATCCCCATCATCCTCCTCGTCCTCCTCCTCCTCTTCGCCCGCTACCTCGTCCTGTACACTGCCCTGGCCAGACAATGGCTGACTGTCATCAAGGCTTTCCTCTTCCTCAGCTGCAGACGCTTGATCCTTTATGTGCGTCAAACTTTGCATCAGCAGACGCATTAGGGGGATGCTCATGCTTATTATGGCGTTGTCTGCACTAACCAGCCGTGTGCATGCCTCAAAACACTGAAGGACTTGACACATGTCTTGAATCTTCGACCACTGCACACCTGACAACTCCATGTCTGCCATCCTACTGCCTGCCCGTGTATGTGTATCCTCCCACAAAAACATAACAGCCCGCCTCTGTTCACACAGTCTCTGAAGCATGTGCAGTGTTGAGTTCCACCTTGTTGCAACGTCTATGATTAGGCGATGCTGGGGAAGGTTCAAAGAACGCTGATAGGTCTGCATACGGCTGGAGTGTACGGGCGAACGGCGGATATGTGAGCAAAGTCCACGCACTTTGAGGAGCAGGTCGGATAACCCCGGATAACTATTCAGGAAGCACTGCACCACCAGGTTTAAGGTGTGAGCCAGGCAAGGAATGTGTTTCAGTTGGGAAAGGGAGATGGCAGCCATGAAATTCCTTCCGTTATCACTCACTACCTTGCCTGCCTCAAGATCTACAGTGCCCAGCCACGACTGCGTTTCTTTCTGCAAGAACTCGGACAGAACTTCCGCGGTGTGTCTGTTGTCGCCCAAACACTTCATAGCCAATACAGCCTGCTGACGTTTGCCAGTAGCTGCCCCATAATGGGAGACCTGGTGTGCAACAGTGGCAGCTGCGGATGGAGTGGTTGTGCGACTGCGGTCTGTGGACGAGCTCTCGCTTCTGCAGGAGGACGAAGAGGAGGAGGAGGGGGTGCGAACGGCTACAGCCAATTGTTTCCTAGACCGTGGGCTAGGCAGAACTGTCCCAAACTTGCTGTCCCCTGTGGACCCTGCATCCACCACATTTACCCAGTGTGCCGTGATGGACACGTAACGTCCCTGGCCATGCCTACTGGTCCATGCATCTGTTGTCAGGTGCACCTTTGTGCTCACAGATTGCCTGAGTGCATGGACGATGCGCTCTTTAACATGCTGGTGGAGGGCTGGGATGGCTTTTCTGGAAAAAAAGTGTCGACTGGGTAGCTCGTAGCGTGGTACAGCGTAGTCCATCAGGGCTTTGAAAGCTTCGCTTTCAACTAACCGGTAGGGCATCATCTCTAACGAGATTAGTCTAGCTATGTGTGCGTTCAAACCCTGTATACGCGGATGCGAGGCTAAGTACTTCCTTTTTCTAACCATAGTCTCATGTAGGGTGAGCTGGACTGGAGAGCTGGAGATCGTGGAACTAGCGGGGGTGCCGGTGGACATGGCAGACTGAGAGACGGTGGGAGATGGTATTGTTGCCACCGGTGCCCTAGATGCAGTGTTTCCTACTACGAAACTGGTGATTCCCTGACCCTGACGGCTTTGGCCTGGCAAAGAAACCTGCACAGATACTGCAGGTGGTGCGGAAAATGGTGGCCCTACACTGCCGGAAGGGATGTTGCGTTGCTGACTAGCTTCATTGGCCGAGGGTGCTACAACCTTAAGGGACGTTTGGTAGTTAGTCCAGGCTTGCAAATGCATGGTGGTTAAATGTCTATGCATGCAACTTGTATTGAGACTTTTCAGATTCTGTCCTCTGCTTAAGGTAGTTGAACATTTTTGACAGATGACTTTGCGCTGATCAATTGGATGTTGTTTAAAAAAATGCCAGACTGCACTCTTTCTAGCATCGGATACCTTTTCAGGCATTGCAGACTGAGCTTTAACCGGATGGCCACGCTGTCCTCCAACAGGTTTTAGCTTTGCCACGCGTTTTGGGCAAGATACGGGCCCGGCAGATGGAACCTGTTGCGATGTTGATGCCTGCTGCGGCCCCTCCTCCTCCGCTTCAGAACTGCTGCCGCCTGCACCCTGTTCCCCCAATGGCTGCCAATCGGGGTCAAGAACTGGGTCATCTATTACCTCTTCTTGTAGCTCGTGTGCAACTTCGTCTGTGTCACCGTGTCGGTCGGTGGTATAGCGTTCGTGATGGGGCAACATAGTCTCATCAGGGTCTGATTCTTGATCAGCACCCTGCGATGGCAATGTTGTGGTCTGAGTCAAAGGACCAGGATAGTAGTCTGGCTGTGGCTGTGCATCAGTGCACTCCATGTCAGATTCAACTTGTAATGGGCATGGACTGTTAACTGCTTCACTTTCTAAGCCAGGGACGGTATGTGTAAAGAGCTCCATGGAGTAACCCGTTGTGTCGCCTGCTGCATTCTTCTCTGTTGTTGTTTTTGCTGAAGAGGACAAGGAAGCGACTTGTCCCTGACCGTGAACATCCACTAACGACGCGCTGCTTTGACATTTACCAGTTTCACGAGAGGAGGCAAAAGAGCTAGAGGCTGAGTCAGCAAGATAAGCCAAAACTTGCTCTTGCTGCTCCGGCTTTAAAAGCGGTTTTCCTACTCCCAGAAAAGGGAGCGTTCGAGGCCTTGTGTAGCCAGACGACGAACCTGGCTCCACAGCTCCAGACCTAGGTGCAATATTTTTTTTCCCACGACCAGCTGATGCTCCACCACTACCACTACCCTCATTACCAGCTGACAATGAACGCCCCCGGCCACGACCTCTTCCACCAGACTTCCTCATTGTTTTAAAAACGTTACCAAACGAACGGTATTTGTTGCTGTCACACAACTTACACGGTGAGCTATAACTTCAGTATGATTTAGCTACCCCTTTACAGGTGGGTGAGACCACAACGAAAATCAGCCACAATGTTACACACTCTGTTGTTGTTGGCAACAAATGAGATGGCACACACGCAGGACTGTCACTGAAGCGCAAATGTAAATATTTATCTCCCACTGATTTGTGTTTGTTTTTTTTAAAAGGGAGACTTCAGAAAAAAAAAAAATTAAAAAAAAATTATTTTTTACAGAAGAATTTATAAAACAAATAAAATGAAATGATTGTTTCAGGGAGAATTTAGGAAAAAAAAAAAAAAAAAGGCTTTCTAGGGCCCACTGAGTGACAGATGACGCACACAGGAGTCAGGAGTGGCACACAAGCCCAGAGGCCAATATTAATCTCCCACTGATTGATTTAGTGATTTTTTTTGGTAGATTTTGGAACCCAAATCAAGCAAAAAAATTAATAGGCTTTCTATGGCCCACAATTGGGGAGAGAGAGAGAGATGGCACACCCAGGAGTCAAGACTGGCACACAAGCAGAAGGGGCAATATGAATCTCCCACAGATTTTTTTTTTTTTTTTTTTTTTTCAGGGAGACTTGAGAGAAAAAAAAATACAAAAAAAATGATTTTTTTCAGGAATAATTTAGAAACCAAAGAAAATAAAATGATTGTTTCAGGGAGAATTTAGAAAACAAATAAAACAAAAAATAGGCTTCCTAGGGCCCACTGAGTGACAGATGACGCACACAGGAGTCAGGAGTGGCACACAAGCCCAGAGGCCAATATTAATCTCCCACTGATTGATTTAGTGATTTTTTTCAGGTAGATTTTGGAACCCAAATCAAGCAAAAAAATTAATAGGCTTTCTATGGCCCACTATTTGTGAGAGAGATGGCACGCTCAGGACTGGCACACAAGCCCAGAGGCCAATATTAATCTCCCATTTTTTTTTTTTCCAGGGAAAATTTATAAACCCAATAAAAAAAATAATAATAAATAGGCTTTCTATGGCCCACTATCTGAGAGAGAGAGATGGCACGCTTAGGACTGGCACACAAGCCCAAAGCCCAATATTAATCTCCCACTGATTGATTTAATTATTTTTTCAGGTAGAATTTAGAACCCAAATCAAGCAAAAAAATTAATAGGCTTTCTATGGCCCACTGAGTGAGAGATGGCACACACAGGAGTAAGGAGTGGCACACAAGCCCTGAGGCCAATATTTTTCTCCCACTGATTGATTGATTGATTTTTTCAGGTAGAATTAGGAACCCAAATCAACCCAAAAAATAAATAGGCTTTCTATGGCCCACTATTTGTGAGAGAGATGGCACGCTCAGGACTGGCACACAAGCCCAGAGGCCAATATTAATCTCCCACTTTTTTTTTTTTTCCAGGGAAAATTTATAAACCCAATAAAAAAAATAATAATAAATAGGCTTTCTATGGCCCACTATCTGAGAGAGAGAGAGATGGCACGCTTAGGACTGGCACACAAGCCCAAAGGCCAATACTAATCTCCCACTGATTGATTGATTGATTTTTTCAGGTAGAATTATGAACCCAAATCAACCAAAAAAATAAATAGGCTTTCTATGGCCCACTATTTGTGAGAGAGATGGCACGCTCAGGACTGGCACACAAGCCCAGAGGCCAATATTAATCTCCCACTTTTTTTTTTTTTCCAGGGAAAATTTATAAACCCAATAAAATAATAAAAAAATAGGCTTTCTATGGCCCACTATCTGAGAGAGAGAGAGATGGCACGCTTAGGACTGGCACACAAGCCCAAAGGCCAATATTAATCTCCCACTGATTGATTTATTGATTTTTTCAGGTAGAATTTAGAACCCAAATCAAGCAAAAAAATTAATAGGCTTTCTATGGCCCACTGAGTGAGAGATGACACAGACAGAGATGGCACTCTAGCAGAAATGTCAATCTTAATCTCCCACAAAAAAAAAAAAAGGAACTGTCCTTCAATTACTATCTCCCTGCAGTAATCTCAGCCAGGTATGGCAGGCAGCAATAAGGAGTGGACTGATGCACAAATTAAATAAAAAGTGTGGACAAACAAACAAGATAGCTGTGCAGAAAGGAAGGAACAAGAGGATTTGTGCTTTGAAAAAAGCAGTTGGTTTGCACAGCGGCGTACACACAGCAATGCAGCTATCAGGGAGCCTTCTAGGGCAGCCCAATGAGCTACAGCGCTGAGGAAAAAAAAAAAAAAAGGAGCTTCCACTGTCCCTGCACACCGAAGGTGGTGTTGGGCAGTGGAAATCGCTACAGCACAAGCGGTTTTGTGGTTAATGGACCCTGCCTAACGCTATCCCTGCTTCTGACGAAGCGGCAGCAACCTCTCCCTAAGCTCAGATCAGCAGCAGTAACATGGCGGTCGGCGGGAACTCCCCTTTATAGCCCCTGTGACGCCGCAGACAGCAAGCCAATCACTGCAATGCCCTTCTCTAAGATGGTGGGGACCAGGACCTATGTCATCACGCTGCCCACACTCTGCGTTTACCTTCATTGGCTGAGAAATGGCGCTTTTCGCGTCATTGAAACGCGACTTTGGCGTGAAAGTCGCGTACCGCATGGCCGACCACGCACAGGGGTCGGATCGGGTTTCATGAAACTCGACTTCGCCAAAAGTCGGCGACTTTTGAAAATGTTCGACCCGTTTCGCTCAACCCTACTGATTACTATGTTTTCTCCTTCCCTATAAATGGTTAGCCCAAACTCGACATACAACCCTGAAGAACATCTGCAGAACTGTGAATTGGATGGGCTTTTGTGGAGACCGGCTCAAAGCAGTGATGACAAGGAATTATTACCGATTTCATCTTGACTTTCCTATTTAGGAGCGCCTTGTTCTTCGAGCGGCTATCCTGAACTGTGCTTGCTTACAATCCTCTTATATGATGATTCTCACAATTGTAAATGGAGGAGATAAAACTGACTACATTGGCTGCATTCTTATCGTTCATCACTGTAAAATGTTTCAGTAATAATATTCAAGAACTAAATAACTATCAGAATCACAGATTGTGGTTTTGGACATGGTTTTGTTTTCAGTTGGTGTTATCAAGTATAAGGAAAGCATGAGAAAGTGGCAGATAGAGTCTATCAAAGAAGAGATTACCCCTCCCATTAAGCATTATTGTTTAAGGCTGGAAAATCTCTTTAAACTATAAATGTTGGTTGGTCATTTACATACAAAATGAGCAAAACATAATCATGACTTTTTCAGAACTGCATCTTTACATTTCAGTATAAAGATTAATATGAATGCTATATAAAAGACAGATTTGCCAAATTGCAGAGCCCAACAGAAAATCCATCATGATTTGGGTATCGTTCCATTTGGACCACTAAACATTGATACTAATATAGAGCATAATTGGAAACACTTACTATATATACTCGAGTATAAGCCGAGATTTTCAGCCCATTTTTGGGGGCTGAAAGTCCCCCTCTCAGCTTATACTCGAGTCATACCCAGGGGTCGGCAGGAGAAGGGGAGCGGGGGCTGTGTAATAATACCTGCTCCTGGCGCGGTCCCTGCAGGTCCCTTGTTCTCCCGGCGCCTCAGCTTCTTCCTGTATTGAGCAGTCACATGGTACCGGTCATTACAGTAATGAATATGCGGCTCCACCTCCCATAGGGGTGGGGCTGCATATTCATTACTGTCAAGAGCGGTACCATGTGACCGCTCAATACAGGAAGAAGCTGCGGCGCCGGGGAACCAGGGACTGCACCGCGCCAGGAGCAGGTGAGTATAATAGGGAGGGGGAGCACAGCGCTGCACGATATTCACCTCTCCTCATTCCAGCCGCCACTCTGTCTTCAGTGTCTTCTGCAGTGACGCTCAGGTCAGAGGACGCGATGATGTGGTTAGTACGCCCCCTCTGCCTAAACATCAGTGCAGAAGACGCTGAAGACGGAGCAGCGGCAGGAAAGAGGAAAAGTGAATATTTATAGTGCCGAGGACCTGAGCGACGAGAGGTGAGTATGTGATTTTTTTTTATCACAGCAACAGCAAATGGGGAAAGTTTCTGTATGGAGCATCTTATGGGGCCATAATTAATGTTTGTGCAGCACTATATGGGGCAAATATCTTTATGGAGCATCTTATGGGGCCATAATTAACATTTGTGCAGCATTATATGGGGCAAATATCTTTATGGAGCATCTTATGGGGCCAAAATTAACGTTTGTGCAGCATTATATGGGGCAAATATCTTTATGGAGCATCTTATGGGGCCATAATCAATGTTTGTGCAGAACTATATGGGGCAACTATCTTTATGGAGCATCTTATGGGGCCATAATTAACGTTTGTGCAGCACTATAAGGGGCCTATATCTTTATGGAGCATCTTATGGGGCCATAATCAACGTTTGTACAGCACTATACGGGGCAACTATCCTTATGGAGCATCTTATGGGGCCATAATGTTTGTGCAGCACTAAATATCTTTATGGAGCATCTTATGGGGCCATAATCAACATTTTTGCAGCATTATATTGGGCAAATGTGTCTATGGAGCATTTTATAGGGCCATTATTAACCTTTATGCAGGATTATATGGGGAATATTTTAATATGGAGCATATTATGGGGCCCATCATAAACTTTATGGAGCATTATATGGGGCTCCTGATTAAATATGGATATTCAAAAACACTTAACCTACTGATGTCTCAATTAATTTTACTTTTATTGGTATCTATTTTTACTTTTGAAATTTATTGGTAGCTGTTGCATTTTCCACCCTAGGCTTATACTCGAGTCATTAAGTTTTCCCAGTTTTTTGTGGTAAAATTAGGGGGGGTCGGCTTATACTCGAGTATATACAGTACTTAAAAAAAGGAACAAAACTTAAAAGGATTTTTTCTAGCCATACGATATTGATGACCTATCCTTCGAAATGAAGATTGCAGGCTGAAATTTAGTGTAATTTTTTATTTAGAGGCAACCACTAACACAGGAGCGGACATATCATTGGTGCAAGCAGGTCCTATCTCAGACTCAAAAAAGGACCCATATACTGTCCTTGCACAGGGACCCTCTTCTGTCTGCATCCGCCACTGTACTAAAACATGTAAAAATCATTTTATTTGCCCATGTGAAAGATGACCATAATCTTTACAGGGGTTTTCCATCCTTTTGAAATTGACCTATTTTTAGGAAAAAAAACCCCTTTAAAATCTATGGACACCTTTGAGATGGGAAAAAAATGAATTTTACATTTGTAAGTAGTTCCGTTTAGTTAAAAAAATTGCACTATAACTTTAGTCTGCAATCTTTATTCCTAAACTCTATTTTCAGACCTCCTGATTTACAGTTTGAAATCTGGTCCAGGATTCAGATTTTTCACTTCTGTATGTTGCTATATTAATTAGCTTACATATCATTACAACTTCTATCCTGCAATTCCCTTGTCGTGTGTTTTCATTTTTTTCTATAGAATATTTTCTCTGTTCTCCTTTAGATACTTTCCCATCTGCCACACTGCAGATAATATATATACACACTGATAGGGTTGGCGGAACGCACCAAATATATAATTTATTAAATGGAATTGGTGCGTTCGCAACCCGGGATCCACCGTGCAGGAAAGCACCTGCTGCTAAATAATGGCGGCTCTATATGGCGGTATATACCAACTCTGTTAGCTTCACAGAGTAACCGCGAGAGGAAAGCTCTGTGCCCTGTTAGACTTTCACAGAGGCACAGGCCAACTACCCAGATGTGAGCAGTGAGTGGTCATGCATGCATACAAAACTCCTCGCCGGAGATGCCAGCATTCTAGGGGCTTATTTCAGCCGGGTCCCTGAACACACTTAAACACAATCTCCTCGCCGGAGGTGCCAGCATTCTAGGGGCTTATTTCAGCCGGGTCCCTGAACACATTCAAACACATGACCACATTGGCGCAAAGCATATAGCATAAGACGATACTAGCGCATGGCCGTGCGGTCATGCGCAGTTTATATAGTTGCAGCACAGGAAGCTGCTACTGAAGTTTTTGCCCTTTCAGGACCTTCCAGAAGGACCAATGGAAAGTGCTGCAGTACCTGAGCATGTTTTGCCCTTTCGGGACCTTCCAGAAGGACCAATGGAATGTACTGCAGCACCTGAGCATGTGACCGAACATGTGGCCCTCGACCTCCAATGGGAGACCCTGCCCTGGGCATGCTCAGTGTGAGTAAACAAGGACTTAGTCCCAGAGAGGCTCGCTCGCCGCAGATCAGTGCAGGGTACCATAGGAAAGCCAGAAAAGGCAGTAGTGACCCTATGCACCGAATCAGCCCCAGCGAGACGCTGGGAGCGACGTCTCCGCTGAGCAGAGCCCACTGCGGCCGATACCGAATGGGAGACCGCAGCAGACATGGATCGAGATTCCCCCTGTGCAGCAGAGGAAACTCGACTCCTAACACACAGCTCTGGCAAACAGTACAGACAAAAAGTTTGGACACACCTTCTCATTTAAAGATTTTTCTGTATTATTATGACTACAAAAATTGAACAAAAAAGTGTGAAACAACTGAAATTATGTCTTATATTCTAGGTTCTTCAAAGTAGCCACCTTTTGCTTTGATGAATGCTTTGCACACTCTTGGCATTCTCTTGATGAGCTTCAAGAGGTAGTCAACAGAAATGGTCTTCCAACAATCTTGAAGGAGTTCCCAGAGATGCTTAGCACTTGTTGGCCCTTTTGCCTTCACTCTGCAGTCCAGCTCACCCCAAACCATCTCGATTGGGTTCAGGTCTAGTGACTGTGGAGGCCAGGTTATCTGGCGTCGCATCCCATCACTATCCTCCTTGATCAAATAGCCCTTTCACAGCCTGGAGGTATGTTTGGGGTCATTGTCCTGTTGAAAAATAAATGATGGTCCAACTAAACGCAAATCGGATGGAATAGCATGCCGCTGCAAGATGCTGTGGTAGCCATGCTGGTTCAGTATGCCTTCAATTTTGAATAAATCCCCAAACAGTGTCACCAGCAAAGCACCCCCACACCATCACACCTCCTCCATGCTTCAAGGTGGGAACCAGGCATGTAGAGTCCATCCGTTCACCTTTTCTGCGTCGCATAAAGACACGGTGGTTGGAACCAAAGATCTCAAATTTGGACTCATCAGACCAAAGCACAAATTTCCACTGGTCTAATGTCCATTCCTTGTATTCTTTAGCCCAAACAAGTCTCTTCTGTTTGTTGCCTGTCCTTAGCAGTGTTTTTCTAGCAGCTATTTTACCATGAAGGCCTGCTGCACAAAGTCTCCTCTTAACAGTTGTTGAAGAGATGTGTCTGCTGCTAGAACTCTGTGTGGTATTGACTGGTCTCTAATCTGAGCTGCTGTTAACCTGCAAGTAATGATGGCCAGTCGTTTTTCTTTACTTAGCTGCTTTTTTCTTCCCATAATACAAATTCTAACAGTCCTTTCAGTAGGACTATAAGCTGTGTATCCACCAGACTTCTGCACAACACCACTGATGGTCCCAACCCCATTTATAAGGCAAGAAATCCCACTTATTAAACCTGACAGGGCACACCTGTGAATTGAAAACCATTCCCGGAGACTACCTCTTGAAGCTCATCAAGAGAATGCCAAGAGTGTGCAAAGCAGTCATCAAAGCAAAAGGTGGCTACTTTGAAGAACCTAGAATATAAGACATAATTTCAGTTGTTTCACACTTTTTTTGTTAAGTATATAATTCTACATGTGTTAATTCATAGTTTTGACGCCTTCAGTGTGAATGTACAATTTTCATAGTCATTAAAATACCAAAAAATCTTTAAATGAGAAGGTGTGTCCAAACCTTTGGTCTGTACTGTATATATATACACACATATACATACACACACATACTACCCTACCCGTAAGCTCTCTGCTGCTATCTCTAACACTGAGTGAAATGAAGAGGAGAGCAGTGAAAACAGTCAGAGGAGCAGGAGCTCTTACAAACTGTATTATTTATGCTGATCACTTAACTGGATAAAGAACTAGGACAACCCATGATAATCAAATGAGAACTCCAAAAAAAGGTAAAAACAACTGATACCTCCTATAACTGCACTATTCGAGTTTTGTCAGCACCTCTGATCCCTGAGGGTGATGTGACATTGTTGTGTTATGTGCAGGATGCAACCATTGAACAGCCCCTGTTCAGCTGCAGCTCCTACTATTTAAGAAGCAGATGTCTGCCCTGATGAAATATTGATGAACTGCCCATTAGCTGTAGTGGACAAGTGACACAAATCACCTCACTCTCCGGAAACAGCGATGTTAACATCCCTGGAATTATGCCACTAAGGGAGGCAAGTATTCATTGTTTACATTTTACGTGAGGTCCTGAATTAATCAAAGAAGCACTCCCATCAAAGTTTTTATCCTCTTAATATATTGCAGTCATCATATTATATAGGACTGTGTACTTACAATTGCTCTTTTTGCCCCTCTACCCAGCTATTTTTTCTCTTTTCCATTATGTTTATGGCATTAAAAACAGACCAGTTGAAACCTTCTAAGCGCTATCAGTCATCATTACAACTACAATCCTACATCACAGACAAAAGGAAACAAGGAAGAGATATAAAAGCAAGGGGGTGAAGAAGCAGCTGGGTGAGAAATTGAAGAGGAGGTAGAGCTGGGCCAGGGCCAGGGACTTCTCAATGATGTAATTGTAGTGCTAATGCTGACGCATGCAGGTAGAAGAGACTTCCTGTTTCTACAAAGAGATAATAAGAATTTAGTTAGTCTGTTCTTAATCATGTGATGTCACAGACCTAATGAAAAACAGAATAATTAACTGGGTAGAAAGGCAAAATGAGCAATTGTACGTGTACAGTGCTATGCAATATTTTGATGGCAATACATTGAGAGGATAAAAACTTTGATGGAAGTGTGGTACAGTTGTACAGTAGTGAAAAACAACTTAAAGTCTGTATTATAGAAGCAAATAACCAAATATAAATTCAGTTTTTAGGTGTTAGTAATCTTTGTCTTACATCCTTACATAACTTTTATTGCTGAATTATTCTCAAGGAAATTGGTAAAATAGTGTTCAGATATTAATCTTTAAGGCTACTTTACCACCCATAGTATGTTATGTTGGAAAGTACAAAAAACATGCCAAGAACCTGAAGCACAGGCAATTTTGTCCTGGTCTAACAGTTGTGCTCATATTTCAATGTTACACTGCTAGCCAACAACAATGTACTGTATCTAAGGCTACATTTTTGTACTTTATAGATATAATAAATCATGTACCTAGGGAACAACAGGGTGGTGAAGAAAACGGGAGATATGATACAAGGGAAAATATTAAAACTGAAGGACATCTGAAAATAAAACAACGTAAATGTAATATATTTCATATTTCTACTCTGTCACTCCAAACTTTTATAGTCTTTCACATTTCAGTGAGACACAATGAATAGCTGTTCGGCTTCGCACACTGAGGTACCACAGAGAACAATTATTCATCCTTTGTTGGCATACAACTTAATACATTTAAACCTTTTACATTATGGTCATCTTTCTCCACAAAAGTGCGACTGTAACAAAAGGTTAAACACTAATGCACAATCAATTATTCCTTTATAGCATGGGTTGCTGCTTTCACGATGTAAGTTATTCTTACATCAAATGTAAGTTATTCTACAATATGAACACATGCCTGAAGTCAAATTATATATTCTTTCTCAAGTCTTCCCATAAATCATTCTTTTAGATGAAAATTAACTGAAGAAATCAATTGTAACAAGAAAGACTAGTCATTTTCAGGTACTTACCCTCTGACAGCGTGAATGAGCCTTAGCGATGGATAGGCAGTTCGTACTCGAAGTTTGTTTTTAAGAATTAAAGCATTAACCCATTCGACGTGCTTCTCTCCACCTTTGACCATGAAAGCTGGTATCCAGAGCACGCTGTCGTTAAGCATGGAGAGTCTGTGAACAAATTTTGCCCGGTCACTTACGTTGCGAAATCCTCCAAATGCTCTTTGTACAACAGATGGGTTCATGGTAATAAAGTCTGATTTGGTTCCAACATCAGCAGCAAATTCAACAACAGGCGCTAAATTGCACCTATAAGGATAAAACACAACAGGTATGAACACACCAGTGTACAGATAACACATTTCTTATTTTAACAAAAAGACCCCGGGAAAGTAAAAAACATATCCATGCATGTACATCCTTCTCCCCGTCATTCTGCACATTTAGCTTCAGACCGGGGTACTGGCACCAATAACTAGATATTTTGATATCTTTGATGCCAGTACTTACCATGGAGTTTAAAGAGTCAAGGTTAATTGCCGATAAGCTTTTATACGAACTATCTTGACATCCATTCACTTACTACTGTCAGATCAGACACTGAGCATGTGAGCTTGGGGGAATTAATTTAGTCCCAATACCAAAATTTACAAAATGAGCTTAAAAGAGTCCTGAATGCCTTTTAGTGGAAAATAATTACAAAATATAGTTGATAGATTTGTTAAGATGTTCTGTTAAAGGATTAGTCATCTATAGTGAAGAGAGAATAGTGAAATATTCGGATTCCGTAAAATAGGCACGAGTAATTTCTAATATCCGTGTTGTTTGTACTTATAACGAATCCAATGCAAGTCAATGGGAAAGTCAAATATTTTTCTGCTGGACCCAACAAACAGGTCTGGGGGCATGGGAAAAAAAGCTGAAATGGATGGGAACGTGCTAAAACGAATGGGAACAGCATGGAGAAGATACCTGCATGCCTTTCTGACTCACAGAGCGATAGATGAAAAGCCGGCAATTCATCTGTCGCGTACAGTAAAATCACAGCCGGAGCCGACAGGATAGAATAGATTATATACAGTATATACACATAGAACATATAGATATATAGATGTCAGCCGCATATGTATTTATGTATTTTATTACACTAGTCAACAACAAAAAAATCATCAGCAAAGGTAATATGTCTGTTTTATGGAGTTTGATGTGCTGCACTGCTGATTCAAAAAAATGTGCTTAGTTCTGCTCTATCACATAAGTTTCTGAGATAGAAGTATTTTTGTTTACATTATTTCTGCATTTTCAATGTATGTGGTTTTACCCATTTCTTTCCTTGTCTTACTTAATTGTGAATTGTCTTACAGGACCATCAGAAAAGATTTTATTGAGTTTAATGGGAAGGAGTACTCACATTGCAGTCAACCAATGACTGTTTGTCATGAATCACGGGGGGGATATTTTGATTATCCCACAACTGCCACCAATATGTCAGGAATTACATACAGGGGGATGTATTTTTGTATAACCCTCCGCTGCCACCAATATGTTAAGAACTGGAAGTGTTTGGTTGCCCCCAGTTCTTTGTCAGGGGATTTATTTAACGTATATACTCGAGAATAAGCCGACCCAAGTATAAGCTGAGACCCCTAATTTTGCCACAAACAACTGGGAAAACTTAATGACTTGAGTATAAGCCTAGGGTTGGAAATGCAGCAGCTACAGGTAAATTTCAAAAATAAAAATAGATACCAATAAAAGTAAAGTTAATTGAGACATCAGTAGGTTAAGTGTTTTTGAATATCCATATTGAATCAGGAGCCCCATATAATGCTCCATAAAGTTTATGATGGGCCCTATAAGATGCTCCATATTAAAATATGCCCCATATAATCCTGCATAAAGGTTAATAATGGCCCCATAAGATGCTCTATAGACACATGTGCCCCATATAATGCTGCACAAATGTTGATTATGGCCCCATAAGATGCTCCATAGAGACATTTGCCCAATATAATGCTGCACAAATGTTGATTATGGCCCCATAAGACGCTCCATCGAGATATTTACCACATATAGTGCTGCACAAACGTTATGGCCCCATAAGATGCTCAATAAAGATAGTTGTCCCATACAGTGCTGCACAAACGTTGATTATGGCCTCATAAGATGCTCCATACAGACACTTGCCCCATATAGTGCTGCACAAACGTTATTGCCCCATAAGATGCTCCATAAAGATATTTTCCCCATTATAATGCTTCACAAACGTTGATTATGGCCCCATAAGATGCTCTATAGAGACACTTGCCCCATATGCTGTTGCTGTGATAAAAAAAAATCACATACTCACCTCTCATCGCTCAGGTCCCCGGCACTTTCAATATTCACCTCTCCTCGTTCCGGGCGCCGCTCTGTTATCAGTGTCTTCTGCACTGACGTTCAGGCAGAGGGCATGCACTAACCACGTCATTGCGCCCTCTGACCTGAGCGTCACTGTAGAAGACGCTGGAAAGAGAGCGGCGCCCGGAATGAGAGGTGAATATCGTGCAGTGCTCCCCCTCCCCATTATACTCACCTGCTCCTGGCGTGGTCCCTGGTTCTCCTGCACCGCAGCTTCTTCCTGTAATGAGCGGTCACCGTTACCCCTCATTACAGTAATGAATATGCGGGTACATATTCATTACTGTAATGAGCGGTACCATGTGACTGCTCACTAAAGGAAGAAGCTGCCGGCGCCGGAGAACCAGGGACCTGCAGGGACCGCGCCAGGAGCAGGTGAGTATTATTAGACTCCCCTCCTCTGCCGACCCCTGGGTATGACTCAAGTATAAGCCGAGAGGGGGACTTTCAGCCTCAAAAATTGGGCTGAAAATCTCGGCTTATACTCGAGTATATACGGTGTATCCCACTTCCCAGTTCCGGTTTGGAACTTTCAGCTCTCTGGCGCCCCCTTACCCTCAGGTCAGTCAGGGAACTACACCTAGGATAATTTGTCACCAGAAAGGCTGCCTTCTATGTACAGGCTATTGGGCACACTGCAGTGAGGGAGAAATATCTACTCCAGCTCAGGCGAGAAATACAATTATCAAACGCCATCTGTCACTGCCCGAGTTTCCCTAAAGCTCAGAACACTTCGCTGCCACCAGCTCCTATTACTATGATTAATAGCGGGTCAGAAGCCAACCCAATCAGTAGTGTAATTTACTTCAGAGGACGTTGGATGCACGTTTTAGAGCAAGGAAAATAAAACAAGTAAATATAACTTTTACTCCAAAAGGAAAAAGGCAGTGTTTACAAAAGTATAAAAAGATTGTTACCAAATGAGACAAATACAATATGTACACAACGATTACAAAAAAGGGATTAACCCCTTTAAGACCCTTGCCATTTTCCATTTTTGCGTTCTCTTTTTTCGCTCTCCCCCTTCCCAGAGCCATAACTTTTTTATTTTTCCGTCAAAATGGCCATCTGAGGGCTTGTTTTTTGCGGGACAAGTTGCACTTTTAAACGACATCATTGGTTTTAGCATGTCATGTACTAGAAAATGGGAAAAAATTCCAAGTGCGGTGAAATTACAAAAAAAGTACAATCCCACACTTGTTTTGTTTGGCTTTTTTGCTAGGTTCACTAAATGCTAAAACTGACCGGCCATTTGATTCTCCAGGTCATTACAAGTTCATAGACATCAAACATGTCTAGGTTACGTTTTATCTAAATGGTATAAAAAAAATTGCGCAATTTTCCAATACCAGTAAGTCTTGATTTTTCGGGATCTGGGGTCAGGTGAGGGCTTATTTTTTGCGTGCCGAGCTGACATTTTTAATAATACCATTTTGGTGCAGATACGTTCTTTTGATCGCCCGTTATTACATTTTAAAGCAATGTCATGGCGACCAAAAAAACAATTCTGGGGTTTCAATTTTTTTTCTTGCTACATTGTTTAGCGATCAGGTTAATCTTTTTTTATAGATCGGGCGATTCTGAACATGGCGATACCAAATATGTGTAGGTTTGATTTTCTTTAATTTTTTTTTTTTTTCATATTTTTAAAAAATTTTTTTTTACATTTGCCATGCTTCAATAGCCTCCATCGGCTCTGCTACAGAGGAGCGATAGTCAGATCACACCTATGTAGTAGATTTACTGCATTGCTATGAGCACCGACCACAGGGTGGCGCTCATAGCAATCTGGCATCAACAACCATAGAGGTCTCAAGGAGACCTAAGGTTGTCATGCCGACGCATCGCTGACCCCCGATCATGTGATGTGGGTCGGCGATGAGCTCATTTCCGGCCCAATGGCCAGAAGCGGTAGTTAAATGCCGCTGTCAGCATTTGACAGCGGCATTTAACTAGTTAATATTGTCAGGTGAGTCGCGATTCCACCCGTCGCTATTGCGGGCACATGTAAGCTGTTCAAAACAACTCACATATCCCGGCTTTGATTTGGGCTCACCGCCGCAGCCCGCATCAAAGCGGGGGTACCGACCTCCGCCGTAAGAGTACGGCGGAGGTCGGCAAGGGGTTAAAGATGAAAAGCAATTACAGTTCTCTCAGACAATGGTACGCCATGTGGTGGCGGTGGGACGGGACCTTCCCAAATTATCAGGTCAGATTGTACAGTCTGTTGTAGCTGAATCCCCCGGCAAAAGACAACTCCTTTAATGAGGTTGAACCTCTTATGTCCTCTGCTCGTGACATCACTGAGGGGGCTAGATACACCCCCTTGGAAAGTTATGGAAAACCTTCCATTGACCATAACTCGGGGTGGGAACCTCGAAGAGGGATGATGAAAGGATTATATGTCTTCTCACAAGATTAGTTGCATTTAAGTCTAAACATGGGGTCTCTGTGGGAGCCGGTTAAGAAGAAATCCATTTCTCAGATTCTGCTGGTTCTGGAACCTAGAAAAATCACTGTGTGGTGGCTCTATTGATGCACATTCCAAAAATGGAACTTTCACACCTATTTCACTACTTGGTATCAAGCTATTTCATCCTGAATAACTCTATCATACAACAAAGGAAACACATGTTTCCAGAACTGCTTTCAGCCAGTTTCACAGCTGCCAGGTGGGAGAGGGGGGAATCACACACTGGAGTTTCACTTTACAGCTGTATTGTCAGCAGGGAGAAGGAGCTGGGGGAAAGGGGGGTCTAGTCAAATCTGCTGCGTGTCTGCAGAAGCGCTTTGTGTTTAGACCAGCAAACCTAATGGGGGGGAGGAAAGTGTGTGTGCTGAGCTGGCATGTCATTTGCAAACCTAAAAGATGTAGCGTAGCAGAGCTCTGTATGAGTCATGTCACAAGGAGGCTTACATCAGACTTCATGACACTGCGTCTCAGAAAGTCACATGTTATGGGGAGGAGCTATCTGTTGAGGCGGTAAGATGTGAGTCAGTCAGAAAAGGATGGTGATAGCAGCAAGGACTGGTATGTGAGACTGACAGGAGACAGGCCTCTACAGGGATCTGAGCCCTGCCACAGGGAGATAGAAGGGAAGGCAGCGGACAGCCGCCATTGTGAGAGCATTATCACTAAATTTCTGGGAGGGCAAGTTGCGTCAGAGGGAAAAAATAGCTCAGCCACTGAGGTGTAACTGAGTGAGGGTTTCCACAGAGAGAGAACCTGAAAGCAGCCAATATCACACTGAGAAACTGCCTGTCTGCAAATGTTCATCTGTAAGAAACAAACTGACCCATTTACCTCACAACTGTATATAGTTATCTACCAGATTACCTCCAATAAAATCAGTTCTAAATACAAGCTGCCTCTGTCATCTACATATAGTGGGTCGACGCATTTTTTTTAGTTTGTCATCTCCATTGAACTGAACTTCCTCTACTGTTTGATCTGATTTAAAGGACAAAAATGCCCCTCCAATGTGTCAATCATCCAAACAGATTCTGCTATATGTGTGGTTATTTTACATCAAAAGGCCAAGTACGTTCAATCACTCATGATGTTAAAAAGATGTATAACACGAATTAAAAAATATATAAGATCAGGGAAAAATAATCGAAAACTGTGAAACATATAATCCCTTTAAAGGGACCAGATGCATTTTAAGTGTCCACTTGGTAATCAAGACAAAAGCTGGGCCACTCATGTGATATGCTCAAGTTGTTCAAATGGTCTTCGTGACTGGTTGACTATGAGGAAAGTGACTATGTCATTTGCTGTTCCCATGATTTGGAGAGAACCCAAAAATCATAGTGATGACTGCTACTTTTGTTTTGTCAAACTCAAGGGCTTTTCCACAAAGAACAAACATAATATTAATTACCCTGAACTTCAATCTGCGATTAGGCCAGTTACACATGATGGTACCTTGCCAGTTACTGTACCGCCGTTGTCTGAACTGGATGAAAATGAAGTACACTGCGTGCAGAATTATTAGGCAAGTTGTATTTTTGATCACATGATACTTTTTATGCATGTTGTCCTACTCCAAGCTGTTTAGGCTTGTGAGCCAACTACCAATTAAGTAAATCAGGTGATGTGCATCTCTGTAATGAGGAGGGGTGTTGTCTAATGACATCAACACCCTATATAAGGTGTGCTTAATTATTAGGCAATTTCCTTTCCTTTGGCAAAATGGGTCAGAAGAGAGATTTGACGGGCTCTGAAAAGTCCAAAATTGTGAGATGTCTTGCAGAGGGATGTAGCAGTCTTGAAATTGCCAAACTTTTGAAGCTTGATCACTGAACAATCAAGCTTTTCATGGCTAATAGCCAACAGGGTCGCAAGAAGCGTGTTGGGCAAAAAAGGCGCAAAATAACTGCCCATGAATTGAGGAAAATCAAGCGTGAAACTGCCAAGATGCCATTTGCCACCAGTTTTGCCATATTTCAGAGCTGCAACATTAGTGGAGTATCAAAAAGCACAAGGTGTGCGATACTCAGGGACATGGCCAAGGTAAGGAAGGCTGAAAAACGACCACCTTTGAACAAGAAACATAAGATAAAACGTCAAGACTGGGCCAAGAAATATGTTAAGACTGACTTTTCAAAGGCTTTATGGACTGATGAAATGAGAGTGACTCTTGGTGGGCCAGATGGATGGGCCAGAGGCTGGATCAGTAAAGGGCAGAGAGCTCCACTCCAACTCAGACGCCAGCAAGGTGGAGGTGGGGTACTGGTATGGGCTGGTATCATCAAAGATGAATTTGTGGGACCTTTTCGGGTTGAGGATGGCATGAAGATCAACTCCCAGACCTACCGCCAGTTTCTGGAAGACAACTTCTTCAAGCAGTGGTACAGGAAGAAGTCGGTATCGTTCAAGAAAAACATGATTTTCATGCAGGTCAATGCTCCATCACATGCCTCCAACTACTCCACAGCATGGCTGACCAGTAAAGGTCTCAAAGAAGAAAACAAAAATGACATGGCACCCTTGTTCACCTGATTTGAACCCCATAGAGAACCTGTGGTCCCTTATAAAATGCGAGATCTACAGGGAGGGAAAACAGTCCACCACTCGGAACAGTGTCTGGGAGGCTGTGGTGGCTGCTGCACGCAATGTTGATCTTAAACAGATCAAGCACCTGACAGAATCTATGGATGGAAGGCTGCTGAGTGTCATCATAAAGAAAGGTGGCTATATTGGTCACTAATTATTTGGGGATTTTGTTTTTGCATGTCAGAAATGTTTATTTCTATATTTTGTGCAGTTATATTGGTTTACCTAGTGAAAATAAACAAGTGAGATGTTAATATATTTGGTTTTTATTAAGTTGCCTAATAATTCTGCACAGTAATAGTTACCTGCACAAACAGATATCCTCCTAAGATAGCCAAGTCTAAAAAAAAAAACACTCCAACTTCCAAAAATATTAAGCTTTGATATTTATGAGTCTTTTGGGTTGATTGAGAAGATAGTTGTTGATCAATAATAAAAATAATCCTCTAAAATACAACTTGCCTAATAGTTCTGCACGCAGTGTAGAATATGAAGACTATGGAGCTGAAGCTACTGGCGAAGACATGGAGACCTCAAGTCAAGATCAGTATGTACCTGATGGAGCAGCAGAGCTGCCAGAATGTTTTACTGATCATGAACTAAATGATTTTATCAGAGACCTTTCTTTGTCAAAAGATAAAGCTGAACTTCTTGCATCTAGGTTGAAACAGAAGAATCTTCTTCATGATGATGTCAAAGTGTGTTATTACTGAAACAGAAGTAACACTAACATAATTTTTCATAGTTGATGGATCATAGCCTCTGTAAAAATCCCTAATTAGACCGCACATGGAGTACTGTGTCCAGTTTTGGGCACCGGTGCTCAGGAAGGATATAATGGAACTAGAGAGAGTACAAAGGAGGGCAACAAAATTAATAAAGGGGATGGGAGAACTACAATACCCAGATAGATTAGCGAAATTAGGATTATTTAGTCTAGAAAAAAGACGACTGAGGGGCGATCTAATAACAATGTATAAGTATATAAGGGGACAAATACAAATATCTCGCTGAGGATCTGTTTATACCAAGGAAGGTGACGGGCACAAGGGGGCATTCTTTGCATCTGGAGGAGAGAAGGTTTTTCCACCAACATAGAAGAGGATTCTTTAGTGTTAGGGCAGTGAGAATCTGGAATTGCTTGCCTGAGGAGGTGGTGATGGCGAACTCAGTCGAGGGGTTCAAGAGAGGCCTGGATGTCTTCCTGGAGCAGAACAATATTGTATCATACAATTAGGTTCTGTAGAAGGACGTAGATCTGGGGATTTATTATGATGGAATATAGGCTGAACTGGATGGACAAATGTCTTTTTTCGGCCTTACTAACTATGTTACTATGTTACTATGACCAATGGTGTACTGTAAGAATATATGCACATGTTGCAGATTTAGAACCTGATTCCCATAGGGAAAAATGATGTACTCGTCCATAAAATTACCATAAATCTTTATTTAATACATTAAAATACAAAACAAAAGACATAAACCAGGTGCGTGTCAGTTGACAATAAGAAAACAATAATAAACACCAAGGGCCCCACCCCCACCGGTACCCCACCATAGAGGCGCTAAACTATTGCACCATTTACCAGAGTAATATTGTAATAAACAATGTTCCTATATTTATTATACATCACACAACTATGGTCCGCTGCACACAATCCCTCTAGCAGAACCCGTATAGATTACTCATGTAACCCCTAGTACCGGCCTAAAGTATATATATCTATACCGGCGCAAAGCACACGGTCATGCTGGAATCCCTGGAGAGAATCTCCCTTCAGAGAATAGGGTCCGGTACCAAACATAAAGGATGCCAACCTAACAGGTCTCTCAACCGGGAAAAATATATCTACTACTTACATAGTTGTAAGGTGCACAGCAGGTGGGGAACCAGGGGGGGTGAGTGCCCGCCCCAACGCGCGTTTCGGTCCCGTCCTTCGTCAGGGGGTTTTGTATTTTAATGTATTAAATAAAGATTTATGGTAATTTTATGGACGAGTACATCATTTTTCCCTATGGGAATCAGGTTCTATGTATATGGATGTGTCCTTGGTATAAGGTCTCCACATGGGGTGGTGGTATGATAAATTAATTAGTAGATACAATATAATTATCACCCTCCCCAATATGTGGTATTGGTGTTTGTTGGTGGTTTATGTTGCAGATTTGCCTGTGGAATTTTCTGTGCAGATTCTGCATCTCTTGGCAGAAAACGCAGGTTAAAATCCACACGTTTTTGATGCATTTTTAATGTGAAGCTAAATAAAGATCTATTATTTAACAAAAAAAATCGCAGCTCTCTGACCAGCTGAGATGATTTCAATGCCGATCAGTAGCGGTGTTTGCAGGGCTGTCATACACATGACAGCGTGACAAACACCCGTTGTTCGGGCAGCCAATCACAGTAATGCCATACCAAAGATGGTGTCAACATTACTGTGATTGGCAAGCAAGCCCAGCATTTTCACTGGCTGCAAATAAAGCGCCAAACATCCAAATAGATAGTGTATGGAGTTGTGCTGTTTTTCTCCGTATGCTGTTTATACCAAGGCACTGCTACAGGCGATACCAGCTAACAGGTGGGGGTGCCGCATGTTGGTTCCTGTGGTTCAGTTGTTATGATCATAAGGCAGATGAACAGCATAAGGTGCGACATATGTAAAACAAGTCTTTGCATAAAATATGCTTTTTCGCATGTCATTAAATGCTGTTTATTTACAGTTTCTATTTTATCAATTGTTTCACACGAAACACAAATATCTTCCTATTTGTTCTATTGTGCAGCATCATATGACATTTTAATCATTACATAAAGGTATATTATTATACATAAAAAGAATCACAATATCCAATAATCCAACCTGAACCACAGGTGACCTCCCAAAGAGTGAAGAGTTATTAAAACCAAGCAATAGATCTAAACTTGCAGTTAGTATTATCAGTAAAGACTGTAAAAGGACCATTTGTGGTTATATAGCTGGCACCACAGACCTCAGAATATAATAAAATATCCAGAGGGCGTCACAGAGGACCAAAGTAGATTGAAAAAAATGTTCAGTCATTTTGTTACTTCAGAATAGAGTCTGCAAGTTCTTTTTCTAGCTGAGTACTCTCCAAAATAGATAAAAAATCCATCAGAGTTCTTGCTTCTGGTTCTAATAACTTTCTATAAACAAGAATAGGGTAGGGGCTGTACACAGATATTCAGTGTGGAGAGGGGATAAAGTGTCTACTACCCCTGGAAGGACAAAGATAAACTGCAGATAAGGAAGAAATGAGGTGCAGATAGAAGCTATGCTAATTTGTGATTTAGTAAAGATTGCAGGACCCTGCAGATACAGACCTCAGATCCAGCCTATATTACTGGGAGAGAGACTCAAAGAAGAATAAATTCTGAAAAATGGAAAAGGATGCAAACTGCATATAAGGGGCCAAAAAAGGAAGGAAAAAAGGATTACAGATTGAAACTTAATAAAATTGCACCTTTCTCCAACCTTTGTCGAAGGTGTCCAGTACTGTTAAAGGGAACCTGTCACCCCGAAAATCGCGGGTGAGGTAAGCCCACCGGCGTCAGGGGCTTATCTGCAGCATTCTGTAATGCTGTAGATAAGCCCCTGATGTTACCTGAAAAAGGAGAAAAAGATGTTATATTATACTCACCCAGGGGCGGTCCCGCTGCTGGTCCGGTCGGATGGGTGTCTCTGGTCCGCTGCGGCTCCTCCCATCTTCATTACAAGACGTCCTCTTCTGATCTTCAGCCACGGCTCCGGCGCAGGCGTACTTTGCTCTGCCCTGTTGAGGGCAGACAAAGTACTGCAGTGCGCAGGCGCCGGGCCTTTGACCTTTCCGGCGCCTGCGCACTGCAGTACTATCCTCTGCCCTCAAGAGGGCAGAGCAAAGTATGCCTGCGCCGGAGCCATGGCTGAAGATCAGAAGAGAACGTCTTGTAATGAAGATGGGAGGCGCCGCAGCGGACCAGAGATGCCCATCCGACCGGACCAGCAGCGGGACCGCCCCTGGGTGAGTATAATATAACGTCTTTTTCTCCTTTTTCAGGTAACATCGGGGGCTTATCTACAGCATTACAGAATGCTGCAGATAACTCCCGTGATGCCGGTGGGCTTACCTCACCCGCTATTTTCGGGGTGACAGGTTCCCTTTAAGAGGAATGCAAAGAGGCTGGTAGTGTGCCAATAGGAGACCAGCACCTCGCCTACTGCAAAGTTGATATTACAAAGGAGACAAGGGATAGAAAACCTGATTTTTAGATCATAGAAACAATGTAGTATCGGCCAAGTGGGTAAGACATGAAGTAGTAAAGCAAACTATAAAGGGGCAGAGCAATCAAGAAGGATACCAAGGAAAGGAGTGGAGAACGAAAACGTAGCATTCTTCTAAACCACGCTCCAAAACGTTAATAAAACAACACTACTTACTAGATAAATAAAATAGGTAATATTTAAATGATGGGGATAAAATATGACAACTGTGTCTTTTTTTTCCATTTTAATGCCTAATTTCATCAGCATTTAACATATGTGTCTGTGGACTAATAACTCATTTCTTTAGAAAGGATTAGGTATTAGATCAGGTAATCTACTGGTCTGACTTTTACTCGCCGCACATTTTCAAACTTGTAGCATTTTGTAACTTAACTTAATTGAGTAATAAAATTTGAGCGCAATAAATGTAGCATAAAAAGGTCGTTAAAACAGATTGAATCGAGCAGTTTATGTGCTACAGTTAATTGATAATTTACAGTGTGTTACAAAATGCAAACCCTTATTACTAATTAAAATGCATGAAACATGCAAATGGCATGATATTTTTCACGATATGCAAAGATAAGCTATTTGTAGAGATCTGCAATACTTAATAATATTATGAATATTGGGGCGGACTGATGGAGAGCAGCCATACTCCTTTAAGGCTTATTTTAGAATTTCTACATAAAGTGTTTTTTTTTTTTTTTGCTTTTCTATCAGTCAAAAAAGAAATTTTTGTCATATACGGTAAACAGACATTTTTTGCTCTCCTTCAGTTCAAAATTATTTCCATTAAAAATTTACGACAATATTTTAGATGTTTACTTGCCCCAAGGGACATTCAGCAACCACATACAATTGCAAGTGTCCCTAAGTAAAACTATGGGAAAATCAAGATTTCTATTCTCAACTTTTAACATCAATTTCACCCTCTTTATAGTGATAAAAAGCCAAGCTATAAACTAAAAAGAGTTTTAAAGGAATTTTGAACAAAATAAAATGGTAGATTAAAACAGGAACATCTGGACCTTCCACCATAAAACTTCACACCATGACTAGATTTTATCTGGTATTACTTATTGCAATGAGAATCATTTAGCGAAGCCAAATGTGAACAATGGACATAGCTTTTATCTTTTAAATTTAATCAAAAGAGCAGTACACCCATTGTGGGAAGTATGAAAAGTCCAAAAGCCAATAAGCAGAAACAGGAGTTGTCCTCTGTTTGCTCTGAGGGCCAATGATTTCAATATCGGTCCAGCCCCAATTCAGGACAGGCTGCAGTGGATACATGGCCGTCCAATAAGTCATTGCTCCAGGAAAATAAAGACCAGTGGGGACCACTAGAACAGTGATTAATTATTCCAAATAAAAAGCACCATATTTCCTGCAACATATTTGAATTTCTTAAACACTTGGAATAGGGTTGACCAGGACTGAAAAATTCACTTTCAGACCCCCTAGAAAATAAAAATCTATATTCACCTCATGCAGGGGTCTTGTTTCAGCGATCCTGGTCCTGCTCTTTCTGGCAGGTCACGTGACCACTGCAGCCAACCTTTACTATTTTGTTAAAGTGGAGATTCACTCTTATGGAATATTGATGAGCTGAAATTGATCAGCAACCGATGATTGGCTGCAGTGGTCACGTAACCTGCCAGGAATAGCAGCTATGATGTTGCTGGAACCGCATCGCTGCAGGATGAGAGTATAGACTGTTTTTTGTAATGGTGCCCTGAAGTGATTAGACAGGGGCTATCCTGAAGTGGACAACTCCTAATGACTGAACCACATTTCTATGTTTTATGTTACTGCAAGTTTACTTAATTTTCAGACTGATTTAGATCGGTGATACTTTGTGTTTTTTTTTTTTTTTTGTTTTTTCATCTGATTGTAAGAGGACTACATAACTATGCAAAAAACTAAAAATAATTAAGTAAAATTTGCTTTAAATGTATATGTGAAATAATCACTGCACTAGACTGAGTTTAAAAGGATAGAAGGGGGCAGTAAAAATGAATCTATAGTCCAAACAATTGTCATCAGCCATTATTGTATAGTACTTACGGTACTTGTACTTAAAGGGAACCTGTCACCCCCAAAATCGATGGTGAGGTAATAATAATAATAATAATAATCTTTATTTATATAGCGCCAACATATTCCGCAGCGCTTTACAGTTTAACAGTTTCAAACACAAAAGTCATAAGTAACAACGTTAACAATACAATAATTAAAGCAAAATAAGACGACCCTGCTCGTGAGAGCTTACAATCTACAATGAGGGGGGGGAGATGCAAAGTACAGGTGTGTATTTACAATGATGTATTTACAATCATGGTCCAGCCATCTTCAGGGGTTGGGGAATAGATGGGGATAGTGAATGGGCTACACACACACAAACATAACATAACTTTGATTAGTGAACGTGATAGGCCGCTCTGAACAAATGTGTTTTGAGCGAGCGCCTAAAACTATGCAAATTATGGATGGTCCTAATATCTTGGGGTAGAGCATTCCAGAGGATTGGCGCAACACGGGAGAAGTCTTGGAGTCGGGAGTGGGAGGTACGGAATAGTGCAGAGGTTAATCGAAAGTCATTTGCAGAGCGCAGTGGTCTGTTAGGCTGATAGACAGAAATGAGGGAGGAGATGTAAGGGGGTGCCGCACTGTGGAGAGCTTTGTGGGTGAGAACAAGTACTTTGAATTGTATCCTGTAATGAATGGGCAGCCAGTGTAACGACTGGCGAAGAGCGGACGTGTCCGAGTAACGATTAGCCAGATGGACGACCCTGGCTGCTGCATTAAGGATGGACTGGAGAGGGGAAAGTCGAGTGAGGGGGAGGCCAATTAATAGAGCGTTACAGTAGTCCAGGCGGGAGTGGATCAGGGCAACAGTGAGGGTTTTAGCTGTCTCCATGGTGAGAAAAGGGCGGATTCTAGAGATGTTCTTTAGGTGTAAGCGGCACGAGCGGGCAAGAGATTGTATATGGGAGGTGAAGGAGAAATCGGAGTCAAACATAACACCCAGACAGCGCACCTGCTTCCGGGGTGTTATTATGGTGCCACCCACGGAGAGGGAAATGTCAGATTTAGGGAGGTTAGTAGATGGTGGGAGCAGAAGAAGTTCAGTTTTGGAGAGGTTGAGTTTCAGATAGAGAGCGGACATGATGTCAGAGACTGCGGACAGACAGTCAGTGGCGTTCTGTAGTACAGCAGGGGTAAGGTCAGGGGATGACGTATATAGTTGTCTATCGTCGGCATAAAGATGGTACTGAAAGCCAAATCTGCTGATGGTCTGTCCAATTGGGGCCGTGTAGAGAGAGAACAGAAGGGGGCCAAGGACTGAGCCCTGAGGTACCCCAACAGTGAGAGGAAGAGGAGATGAAGTGGAGCCAGAGAACAGAACACTGAAGGAGCGGTCAGAAAGGTAGGAGGAGAACCAGGAGAGAGCAGTGTCCTTAATGCCTAGTGACTGGAGCCTAGAGAGAAGGAGAGGGTGGTCAACAGAGTCAAAAGCTGCAGAAAGGTCGAGAAGAATGAGCAGAGAGTGGTCACCATTACGTTTTGCTGTCAGAAGGTCATTGGTCACTTTGATGAGTGCAGTTTCTGTCGAATGTAAGGGGCGGAAACCGGACTGTGAAGGGTCTAGGAGGGAGTGAGTGGAGAGGTAACGGGTAAGGCGGGAGTATATCAGGCGCTCCAAGAGTTTAGAGATGAAGGGGAGATTGGAGACCGGTCTGTAGTTGTTTGTGCAGGATGGGTCGAGGGTGGGTTTCTTTAGTAATGGAGTAATGATAGAGTGTTTGAAGGAGGAGGGGAAAATGCCAGAGGAGAGGGAGAGATTAAAGATTGTAGTTAGGTGACTTGTGACAACTGGAGAGAGACACTGGAGGAGATGTGAGGGAATGGGGTCGGTAGTGCATGTAGTCGGACGAGAAGAGGAGACGAGCTTGGAGACTTCTTCTTCTGTGATGGGATCGAATGTGGAGAGTGAGCCAGGGGCAATGAGGGGAGGGATGGGAGTCACTGAACTTAGTTGTTGGGAGCGGATTTCCTGACGGATATTGTCTATTTTCTCTATAAAGTGGGAGGCCAGGTCACCAGCACAAATATCTATGATAGGGGCTTGTGCTTTTGGCCTGAGGAGGGAGTGAAAGGTGTCAAAAAGTTTCTTGGGGTTGTTGGATAGTGAGGAGATCATAGTGGTAAAGTAGGTCTGTTTAAGTGAAGGGCAAAGTTATAGGTCCTTAACATAAATTTGAAGGTAAGCTCACAGTCATCAGGGGCTTATCTACAGCATTCTGTAATGCTGTAGATAAGCCCCCGATGTACCCTGAAAGAGGAGAAAAAGACGTTAGATTATACTCACCCAGGGGCGGTTCCGCTGCGGTCCGGTCAAATGGATGTCTCAGGTCCGCTCCGGCGCCTCCCGTCTTCATTCCATGATGTCCTCTTCTGGTCTTCATGCTGCGGCTCTGGCGCAGGCGTACTTTGTCTGCCCTGTTAAAGTACTGCAGTGCACAGGCGACGGGCCTCTCTGACCTTTCTGGCGCCTGCACACTGCAGTACTTTGCTCTGCCCTCAACAGGGCAGACAAAGTACGCCTGCGCCGGAGCTGCGGCGTGAAGACCAGAAGAGGACGTCATGGAACGAAGATGGAAGGCACTGTTCCTGACTTGATACACCCATCGGAGCAGGACCGCCCCTGGGTGAGTATAATCTAACCTCTTTTTCTCCTCTTTCAGGTAACATCGGCAGCTTATCATCTGCAGCATTACAGAATGCTGTAGATAAGCCCCTGATGATGGTGAGCTTACCTCACCATCGATTTTGGGGGTGACAGGTTCCCTTTAATATTGGTGGTGCAGTTTACTTGCGAAACCAGTGAGGTATGCACTATGATGGTCGGCTGGCAAGTGGTGCTGCTAGATTAGTGTATGACAAAATAGTATAATTTAATCACAGCTAAACTAGAGGCAACCTGCATAAATGTAAAATACACACAGTTATCATGAATTGTTGTTATAATGTACTTACTAGTACCAGCACTGGTGATGCAGTGTGTTTGCATACCCATGTTGTTTTGAGGGTAATGGTTAGCTGTTGTGATGAGCGAGTATACTCATTGCTCAGGCTTTACCGAGCACGCTTGGGTGGTCTCCGAGTATTTGTGACTGCTCGGAGACTTAGTTTTTGTCCACGCAGCAGCATGATTTATGGCTGCTAGACAGCTTGAATACGTGAGGGGATTCCCTAGTAACCAGGCAACCCCCACATGTACTCAGGCTGGCTAGCAGCCTTAAATCATGCAGCTGCCTCGACAAAAATTAAATCTCCGAGCACATCCAAATACTCGGAGGACACGCGAGAATGCTCGGAGAAACCCGAGCAACGAGTACACTCGCTCATCAATAGTCGGCTGGCAAGTGAAGCTGTATGCAGGACGCAGAGAGCCGAGAATACAAATTGGTCTGGGTAAGTTGCTCTGCGAGGCGGACCAATTGGTATTCTCGGTTCTCTACCCATACATGTGAATTCCAAGCAGTTTCTAGCCTTCAGATATTACTGAATATCTGCTAACACTGCACCCTGCAAAACAAATGCTTTCTTCCCACACTTATTCAGCATTTCTTTACAACAGTGACCTTAATTTCTTTTTTGCAACTGATAAAAACACAAAAACTCAAATGTAGACGAACCCCAATATCCACGACATTGGCGGTGCCCATGCATATTCCTCCTCTTTCAGCTGTATCTTAGTGAGAAACTTATTTATAAGCTTTATTTGGATCGACTGAAATAAAAAAACGATATTATTATTCAGTGAGCTTGACCCAGTCTGTAAGCAACCTTTTCCTTTATCCTGTGTTAGACATGTTTTGTGGCACCTATGTTTATATGTCCGTTCTCTATATCTTTCAAAACAATTTTTTTTTCTTATGCATATGGAGCACCCCCAGTAGGGCAGTGGGGGCCCTTCGGTTCTCAAGGGGATGTCATGGTGGCCGACCCGGTCCATGGCCCTAGGGGCGTCCGTTGATAAAAGGGGGTAAGGTCTTTAAAGGGATAATGTTTGTGACGCCACCTGTGGTATTCGGTCAGGGTGACCAATGCTGCTTAGGGGTTCGCTGGAGTGATGTTATGCCAGCTAGATGTTATACCTTCCCACAGGTGAAGTATGTCCTGAGGGATTCCCAGAGTGTAGATGGTAGATGGTGTGAGGCGCAGTGGAGAACGAGGACACAAGGGTGCAGTCTCTTTACCTTTTTACTGAAGGTTCAGCATCCACAGTCCAGAGCACCAGATCACAGGGCAGGCAGAGTCCGGCCGGTCTGAAGGCAAATCCAGAGTCCCCTTATCCAGGTGGAAATCAGTAGCCTTCTTCTAGCGCCTGAGTGTTGTAGTACCTCCCTGCTGTGCGCCTCGGTAAGACCCTCACAACTGTTGTAAATGTTCTAGATGTTATGTCTTGTTCTCTCTCTCTGTCCCCCTGATGGATAGGATAGGACAAACCCGTATGACTGATGGCCTGAGGCTTTGTACAGGGACACTATCACACCCCGGCCCCCACAGTTGCCACCGTGCCTCCTGGGTATAAGGTCGGGCAACTAATATGGAACTAGCTGTCCTGTCAGTCTCTGGAGCCAGGCTTGGAGACGATGACTCCCTCGATGTTCTGGCTACCGGCTTCTGCACCTCAGAAAGGAGGCAGCCTTTTACAGGGCAGAACGCCTTCTGGTTTCCTCTCCTTTTGCTATGACTTCGTTTCTCACTCTTAGCAATGCAATTCTCTTCAATGTTTCTTTCCTTGGATGCTGCCGCATTGGTAAGCAGGCGCACCTCAGTTTCCTTCTGTCTAGGCCTCTGACAGGATCCCACCTGTCAGGGACCCACTACCTGAGTGGAGCTCAGATAGCGTCTTACTGAGTGTAGCCCAGCCAGCGTCCACCAGACTGGTGCTGCCTGGGTGAAACCCAGCTCGCTTCTGCCTAACTTCCTGTCCAAACCACCACTTTTACCTAATTGTGAGGAGTGCCCTAATAAATAGAAACATGGCTCCACCTGGCGGCCTGGAGTGTGAAGTGTGTTGTGTGGTTTGTGATACCTGGTAAAGAGATCTCCTTTATTGCCTTCAGACGTAACATCACTGCGCCTGGTGGAAGAATGACATTACCGCCACGACCAGGACCCTGGGGCGCTGCACATACATTCCTTCAGGTGTTTTTTTTCAGTTGAATGCAGAAGTTATCATGTGCCCAAAAATTCAACAAAATTTAAGGAAAATGGTACAAAAAAAGTACCGTATATATTCCTTAATTTGTCACAATTTACTTCAGACAAAAATAACACAGCAAAAAAAAAAAAAATATATATATATATATTAGAAATACCGCGCTACAAGTGGCTAGGACTAAACTACATTGGACACCTATGCATGCAGGTCCGACATCTTGATCTGAAGTAAGCGGTCCAGCCGTTCAACGATTTCTACACGGCTTCATGCAGTAGGTAGCACAGCACCAACAGTTACCATTCATTATTGCGATATTGTGACATTATTAAAAAGGCTCATTAGTTCAGCCACAAGTAGGTTCATTACGTATACAGAGGATCAGTGTATCCCTCCTTTATTGAATACATGGTGGCCGACTAACTAGATAGTAAGTAGTGGTTGCCGCTCACGAGTATAAGGAGTTTCTTTATGACATACTAGGACCGTGGATGTAGTCTAGTCCTAGCCACTTGTAGCGCGGTATTTCTAATTTATCTATATTGATTGGTTTGCCCCTTTGTCGGATCGGGCACATTATCCGACGGATATACCGGCGGCACTTGTGTGGTCTATATTTTTGGTTATAGCGCCAGTGTATTTTATTATATATATATATATATATATATATATACTACAAAAAAATCACTCTAATGTTAACATACTAATATATATAACAAAAATCCCTCATCACGTTTGTGCCTAGATATTGTGCCCACCCCAATTTTTTTTATTTTTTTAATCCCATTAGGGCTCATTCAGATGTCCGATTTTCTCATACAAGTGAGATCTGTAGTTTTTATGGATACCACTAGTACCTGTCATAGTCTATCGGGACAGTAACATGTCCGGGATTTGAAGAGACATGTCTGAGTTTGATCCAAGGGTTCGATCGAAATTGTCAATGCAAGTCAACAATGGGTCCATGAACAAAAAAAAAAAATCAAACTACAACTGAATGTCAGATTTTCATGGACCGATTTTTCCCACATATGAGAAAAACAGATGACACTGATCAAATTATGATCAGAATAATTGGTCCATTTTCCTTTTTTGAGGAAAAATCATACATGTATACTGTATATACGTAAATATGTTCATAAAGTCATAACTTGCAGCACTTGGACCCTAGCAAAACCATAAAGCCAGCGATGCCCATATATATTTATGGTTTTGCTAGGGCCCAAGTGCCACACGTTATGACTGTATAAACAGTATGAACATATTCTCAGCTTTTCTGCACACCATAAATAGCAGTAGATTAATGTATATATCTCACTTCTGACCTGTAATAGAAAGGATTAATGGTCTCCATGAAAACATGTGAGAATATGTCTTGTCAGTAAAGCTCAGAAGCTTAGCATCAGTCAAGAACCATCCTGTATAAATGGAAACATACCTGTCTCTTCCCAATGTTCTGTGAGCTTTTAAAATTATTAGTGTGGTCACAGGGGGCTTCGAGAATTGTTGTCAAGGTAACTATCTGGCTGGCAAATCCCATGATTTTCTTATTTTAACTGATTCTAAGACTCGTGTAACCCTATAACGTTGTTTAGCCTACATGTCTTCTCCTATCCCTCAGCTTTCCCGCTAGGGTTTGCATCCTGTATCTTATCCAATATAGTGAATTGGGTCATATCTCAATGTCTTTTACAAATTACATTTGTTGAAATAGAAACAGTATATATGATAAAATAACATCAGAACAAAATAGCATTTAGAGCAAATTAGAGATTCTGTTTCAATTATACAGTTTCAGAGACTCATCAATATACTCCTCAACGATTGGAAAAATTCTATGGGAACAATAGAATTAGTTCTAAATGGCTGCACGTGGAATGCATTAAGAGCTGGATCCTTATTTAAAAACAAAAGCTGCATGTTGCTCTTATTCTTGATGACATTATCCATATGTATACAGCTCTGGCAAAAATTAACCCCTTCATGACCTTGGGATTTTCCATTTTTCCGTGTTCGTTTTTCGCTCCCCTCCTTCCCAGAGCCATAACTTTTTTATTTTTCCGTCAATTTGGCCATGTGAGGGCTTATTTTTTGTGGGATGAGTTGTACTTTTGAACGACATCATTGGTTTTACCATGTCGTGTACTAGAAAACAGGAAAAAAAATTCCAAGTGCGGTGAAATTGCAAAAAAAGTGCAGTCCCACACTTGTTTTTTGCTTGGATTTTTTGCTAGGTTCACTAAATGCTAAAACTGACCTGCCATTATGATTCTCCGGGTCATTACGAGTTCATAGACACCTAACATGACTAGGTTATTTTTTATCTAAGTGGTGAAAAAAATTTCCAAACTTTGCTAAAAAAATAAAAATTGAGCCATTTTCCGATTCTCGTAGCGTCTCCATTTTTCGTGATCTGGGGTCGCGTGAGGGATTTTTTTTTGCGTGCCGAGCTGGCGTTTTTTATAGTATTTTGGTGCAGATACGTTCTTTTGAGCGCCCGTTATTGCATTTTAATTCAATGTCACGGCGACCAAAAAAACGTAATTCTGGCATTTACTTTTATTTTTTACTTTTGCCATGCTTCAATAGCCTCCATGGGAGGCTAGAAGCAGGCACAACACAATCACCTCTGCTACATAGCAGCGATCTGATGTTCACTGCTATGTATCAGAAATGCAGGTGTGCTGTGAGCGGCGACCACAGGGTGGCGCTCACAGCTACCGGCGATCAGTAACCATAGAGGTCTCAAGGACCTCTATGGTTACTATTCTGAAGCATCGCCGACCTCCGACCATGTGACGGGGGTCGGCGATGCGATTATTTCCGGCCGCCCGGCCGGAGGCGGTAGTTAAATGCCGCTGTCTGCATTTGACAGCGGCATTTAACTATTTAATAGGCGCGTGCAGATTGTGATTCTGCCCGCGCCTATTACGGGCACATGTCAGCTGTTCAAAACAGCTCACATGTCCCGGCCTTGATGCGGGCTCACCGCCGGAGCCCGCATCAAAGAGGGGCTTCTGACCTCGGACATACTATCCCGTCCGAGGTCAGAAAGGGGTTAAGAGACCACTGCAACATTTTCAGTTTGTCTGATTTTTCTCTTTATAGGTATATTTTTGAGTAAAATGTAAATTGTCCTTTTATTCTATAAACTACTGACAACATGTCTCCAAAGTTCCAAGCAATACATTTTGTATTTATTTTCTGAAAATGAGAAATAACAAAAAAATGCATGGCTTGCAGACCTCAAATACAGTAATGCAAAGAAAAACCAAGTTCATAATCATTTAAAAACAACAATCCGCATGCGTCATGCGTACATATCTTTAACATGGTGTATGCAGGGACATGCGTTTGCATGAGTATGTGTACGCATGCGTCGTTTCCCAGTGTGCAGTGGTTTCCAGCGAATGCAACATGTTGCATTTTTTGAGGCATCAAATATTGCACAATCATGCACAGGTGAATGATTGCGATTGAGTGTGTCAAAAAAAGTATGATTGTCTATGGAAACGCATTGGTATGCAAGGACATGCGCATGCATGCGTTCGGTAAGCATGCATACTTTAGACTGCGCATGTCTAGGAAATGATGTCACCAACTCCACCATGCACATAAAAAACACAAACGCACACCAAAACGCATTTACACGCATGCACAAGGCATAAGCATGCATTTGCATGTGTTTGCGTATGCAGATGATACGCTGCGCACAGAAACGCTAATGTGAACATAGCCTAAGACCATTGTAAAATAGTGTAAAAAAGTAGTAAAACAATACAAGGAATGTACACAATCAGTAACAAAGTGTGCAAGTGAGAAAAAAGTCATCTGTAAACCATTTGTTTGCTGAAAACATGGAGGTAAATTTTACACTAACATAATTAATGAGAACCTATCAAATATTTCTATCCCTTCTTGCAAAACATTTCTATGAACTGTGTAACTGAGTATCAACTGTGTCACTTTATGACTCTGAATCACCGATTTGGCAGCTACAAATTGCATCTTGAAGTTCTGTATGGATCAGTCTGGAAGAGCATTGGGTTGTGACGATGCACTTCAGCTTCCTCAGCCTCATGATGTAGACCCTGCCTAGCGCCTCTCTCTGGTCTGACAAGTCATTGGCTTTGGCATATGGCAAAAAAACCCAGTAAGTCAATCAAACAATAGAAGCACCAGACAGGGGACAGTGCATGAGTCTTAGGAACGGGCAGTGCATAGTCACTCCCCAATGTGCTTTCACAGACACTCCAACACATTATTTCTCGCTTCTGTTGCAGACTTTTGTGTTTCAAAAAGGGTTCAATCTACAATTTTTAAATGTCTTCACAGTCATACAAATGGTTTGTAGTGACCAGTTCTTAAATATACCGCTATTCAAAATTCTTAGCTAGTTGCCCATTATGCCCCTAGCATGAAACTCTCTGCTGTATGGAGACAATGCAGCTGGCACAGACAGCAGTATCCTTACCACAGTGTAGAACAGCACTGTACATGCGCCACAAGATACCAATATGTGTGACATGTCAAGCACTTGTGCAGAGGTTCCTGTAGCTGTGGGATTCACATGAGCCGGACAATGTGGTCACGCTCCACTATAGGCTAAGAGATACAGGAATAGGACAGTGCTTGAATAGTTCTTGGAGTCCAAACTCGGACACTTTCTTTTTTATCATGTACCATTTTCAAAATTTGAAATGCAAGGAGAAAAGGATTTAGGATGTCAGATGTATTATCCCATGGATTCAATAGAAAAGACATTACAATTTCTGGTTTTCTCTATCTCATACATTGTTATTCACAGCTTTGTCTGCGGGTCGCTCTTCTGCCGCTCTAAGGTAGGTAGTAATTTCCATTTCCGTTAATAATGAAATAATAAGGAAACCTTCTAACCACACAGTGACTGTTGGCAGATTACTGTCTAGTTGAATTTAATTTGCTTTATCTATGACATTGTGTAAAATCATCATTTCTCATTTTTAGATCATCTGGAGTCCATCACTATATTGTTCGATCTTTAGTACTTATCCGAGCTAAGATAATTATCTGAATTATCCAACAGTCAAAACTCTGTGCTAGTAATATAAAGCTGTCGCCTATACACACCACCTACTCATTTCCTTCATGACAACTACCGTAAAAATCAGATGTACATGAACAATGTAGCTATACATAATGGGCCGTGATTCTTGTGAAATAACCGCAATGAAGAGTTTTCTTCCCACAAGCTAATACTATGAAAAGGGTAATGTACAAGTATTTTATTGTATTGTAGAATTTTACACTTTTGTACTTTCTACTGAGGAGAGTTACTCAATGTCCATTTACGATCTAGAGATGGACTCAGACTGCAGACATTTTTGGAAGTTTTTAGACTGTTAGTTATACTAAGGTTTACATAGAAATTATTTTAAAAAAAACATACTGCTGGTATACATTTTTTGCAGTGGACTCTTTGTATAGTGAAGCGCAGTCTGCTGTGCTCGCATATACATTAATAGGAACCTGTCACCTTGTTAAACACTATTTCCCTGCAGATATAAAGGGTTAATCCACTGATAAATAGAATTACAATGCTGCCCGGCCACCTTATTGAAAGTGCAGCTTATTCTCTCCCAGGAGCCGCTGGCTTACAGTCATAGGGCAGTGCACGGAGCGGCCATAGTTACCACTCCCAGCACTGCTCAGTATATTTTGAGTGGCGGCTGCATGCACGCCCCGACATACTGAAAGCCAGTTCTACAGTGCATCTGTGTAGAGTTGGCTGTTAAAGTGCTTACATATGCTACTCACAGTCTAGTGATTGGTGACTAACTGCTCCGAGCATACCCCATGACTGAAAGCCAGTGGCTCCTGTAGGGAAAAAGGTGCATTTTTCCCCGGCATTAGCGCCTTCAGAAAAGCAGGCAAGCAGCATTGTAACGCTATTTAATTGCAGAATAACCCTATAGACGATGCGTATACTTAACCTAACATAATCACATCCTTTCCAATAAGTTTAAAGAGATCTTGTCAGAAACTTACCTTCCCCTCAAACCATTAATGATTGCATAGTCCTTTAAAAGCCAAGCCAACTTGTCCCTTTATGACCCCAAAACACTGTTCCAGCCAAAAGTTTGGATGAGGTGAATGAAAGTGCATTGGTGTGTGACGATGCACTTCCAGCTTCTCAGCCTCACGCTGGCTGTATTTCCTACTTGGCAGTACTCTACCCTCGCTGTTTGCTCTGATGCTATACTGTCCTCATACATGTTAGCCGGGTGAGCAATGAGACATGTAGATAAACCCCCTGTCTTCTTTAAGAAAAATAGGCTGTAAAGTTGTAACCTTCTTTTACTGCTTGAAGATTTGACAGGAAAGGGTGAAACTATAGGATGCAATAACAGGAACATTTCAGAATACATAACTGCACAAAGCATAAAACACAAATAGTCTGCAATACACAGGTAACATGAGGTAATACAAACTGATGATTACCTACTTAGTAAAGCAAATATATTGATAAACACAGGACTATAACACACAGATAGTTGCTTACAAACTATGCTTAGAGCAGGCTGTTCAAGGAGCATGAAGAAAATGAATGGTGTGGTTTCTCCTCAGATGCAACAGAGCTAACAGATGTCAGCAGTGTGATTCCTATAAGTGTGTCCTAGAAGTGTGAAGATTAATTTAGAATTAAAACCAGAAGGATGTATACAGACTGTGCCCTGCTATCTGCCACCATTCCACTCAAACCAGCATGTCTATTCTTCCTACAGGTATGTTCATGCACCCAGTTCTACTGCTGTCTGTCTATGAAGTGCACATAGTACATCACCCAACTTTCCACACAGACTTTCCTCTGCTCCTAGCATTCTCATGGTATGCCTTTCAGCTAACCCCAGCTTACCCTGTGTTACTTATGACGTTGTTTATTCTGGCTTGATTGTATGCATCTGGACAACTCTTAATTCTCTGACCAAGATGAGCAGAGACCACTCCTCTCTGCTTCACACCTGAATGCACTTAGCTGTACATATATTGCATGGTACAAGTCTGCAATGACTTCAGTCTGCAGTGTGAGTCCTAGAAGTGTGAAGATTAATTTAGAATTAAAACCAGAATTGAACCAGAAGGGAAATGAAGGTAGCTGGCCAGTCACTGTAAAAAATGTTTCTGTTTGTTTTGACTTTAACCCCTATAATTCTTCACTTTCTGCAAACTCCCCTAATCCCTACTCCTAATAAAGAACTGTTCATCTCCTCTTCAATCCTCCCCATCCATCTCACCTCCTCCTCAGAACAGTTCCTTAACATACAATCCTCTGTCTCCAAGCACAGACAGCCACCTCATGCCCTCTCCTGTTCCCACCTGCTAACACTTTCTCTACTCCTTCTCACTGCTGGTGATATTGCTCCAAATCCTGGTCCTCCTCACCACATCCCCACAGTCAGTTCTACCTCCCATACACGCTCAAACACAAATTTCCGTAACCTCTCTAATCTTATACCCATTCGCCCAGCTCCCACTTCCCCAGTCCCACTAACAGGAGCTCTGTGGAACGCTCGCTCTGTCTGCAACAAGCTTTCCTACTCTAACCCATATCTTCAACCTATCACTAACTGGTGTTTCCCCCTCAAGCTTTAAACATGCCTCAATTACACCTATCCTCAAAAAGCCCTCTCTTGACCCATCCTCTGTATCTATCGCCGTATATCACTTCACCCCTATGCCTCAAAACTACTGAAACAACACGTCCAACAACACGTCCATCTTGAACTGTCCTCCCATCTATCTTCCTGCTCCCTTATCGACCGCTAACAATCAGGCTTCCGGTCACACCACTCCACTGAAACTGCCCTAAGGTCTCATCTCTATGCTGATGACACACAGATCTACATCTCTGGACCAGATATGATATCACCACCCTACTAACCAGAATCCCTCAATGTCTATCCACTATTTCATCCTTCTTCTCCGCTAGATTTCGAAAACTTAACATTGACAAAACAGAATTCATTGCCTTTCCTCCATCTCACGCGACCCCCCCAACGAACCTATCCATTACAGTAAACGGCTGCCCACTCTCCCCAGTCCCACAAGCTCGCTGTCTCGAGTTAATCCTTGACACTGATCTCTCCTTCAAACCGCATATCCAAGCCCTTTCCACTTTCTGCCACCTTCAACTCAAAAATATATCCGTACATTCCTAAACCAAGAATCTGCAAAAACCCTAGTCCATGCCCTCATCATCTCCTGCCTCAACTACTGTAACCTTCTGCTCTGTGGCCTCCTCTCGAACACTCTCGCATCCCTCCAGTCTATTCTAAACTCAGCTGCCCGATTAATCCACCTGTCCCCCTGCTATTCCCCGGCCTCTCCCCTCTGTCAATCCCTTCACTGGCTCCCCATTACCCAGAGACTCCAGTACAAAAGCCATCCATAACCTGTCTCCTCCATACATCTGTGACCTCGTCTCCTGGTACTTTCCTGCATGCAACCTCCGATCCTCACAAGATCTCATTTTCTACTCCCCTCTAATCTCCTCTTCCCACAATCGCATACAAGATTTCTCTTGTGCATCACCTCTACTCTAGAACTCTCTACCACAACATATCAGACTCTCACCTACCATCAATACCTTCAAAAAGAAAAGAACCTGAAGACCTACCTCTTCCGGCAAGCCTGCAACCTGCAGTAATCACCGATCGACCAAACCACTGCACGACCAGCTCTATCCTTACCTACAGTATCCTCACCCATCCCTTGTAGATTGTGAGCCCTCGCGAGCAGGGTGCGCTCTCCTCCTGTACCAGTTGTGACTTGTATTGCTCAAGATTATTGTACCTGTTTTTATTATGTATACCCCTCCTCACATGTAAAGCACCATGGAATAAATGTTGCTATAATAATAAATAATAATAATAATAAATAATAATGTATGGAGGAGCATTGGCTGCTGTTCCCTTCACCGTGTCATAACAAGACCACAATGCAACAGGAACAATCCCACAATGCCCTAGGAACTTCCCATAATACATTGCAAATTAAACTGGAATCTATGCATTAAACCGCCAGCAGATGGTGCTGTTACCTTACAATATGAAATATAGAAAGGGTTAATACACACGAAGATAAGATGTCTGTAATAACTGAGACGTAAAAAAATATGACTAAACTTACTAGACAGCAATTATATGGCTGGACAGAACAGATACACTGCCATTGACCTGTCAATCATCCAGAGGAGGGCACTGCTAGGTAGGAAATACAGCCAGCGTGAGGCTGAGAATCTACAAGTGCATCATCACACCCCATCAAAACATGATTTCTTTCTGTTGGAGCATCAATTCGGATCATAAAAGGATTGAGTGTCTTATCTTTAAAAGGGATACACAATCATGAATGGTTGAGGGGTGGTGGTGGGGGGTTGATTTAACATAAATGTGAAGCATAGGCAGAATCCTATGCAGAAAGGAAAAAAACATGTAACTCGGGGCATGCCTTGAGGCGGCAGCTACAAGTGTGCTGCTGTTTTTATGACTATACAAAGCACTTTTTCTAGTTTGAGAGTATTCTGGGTTATAATGTGAGGCTGGTATATGCTGCACTATTAGTTTTATCCCTTCGTAGGCCAAAGACTGGACCAACTGTTTGTGGATATCAAGCCTGTCTGTTCCATCCTCAGCTCGAATGTTAAAGTGATTATTGCGTTCTGGCTGGCAGTCTTAGGTCATGTACCTATATACAGAAATGCAGTGCTGCATTTTTTTCTGCAGGAGTCCACAACAAAATATTCAATAGAAATATGCTTGGATTCAGTTTTTGCTGTGCTTTCCTCCTAATTCATGCATTTTTGGCACAGATATTTCAGAACATTTAATGCACAAACACTAGGATTCTCCATGTAAAAACATGATTGCTTGTTTTTTTCCACCTTCCAAAAGAAGTCTATAAGGAAAAATCGAACCATCAATCTCTGATCATGGGAGTGCGACATCCAACACCCCGCCGACCAGCTATTCTTGGTGCCAGGATAAAGTGCACAGTCATGGAGCTGCTCCATTTATTGATAGTTGCTGCCGTGAGGTACTGCATATCCGCCCTCTATTGATTTTAATAGGTGGAGGATGCGCAGCACCCAGCTGCAGCCGCTATCAGTAGATGGAGCAGTTCCGTAACCGAGCACTTCTGGCCTTCGGCCAGCAACGAGAACAGTTGATCAGTAGGGGAGCTGGGTGTCGCAACCACACCGATCAGACATTGATGAACTATCCTAAGGATATCCTTTGGACAGGTCATCATTGTTAAAGAATTGGACAACTTTTTTAAGGAGGAGACCATGACAAAAAAAAAGGTTGTTGTGCATGCAGAAGTAATATTTTTCCCCACTTTCCTCTCTTGGATTTGATACTATACATACCCACTGGTCTCTTTATGAGGCCACTGGTGAACAGTATACAGAAAAAAGTCCATGTGTTTAACAGTGGCTCAGTTTGCAGCACGATATACTGTAAGCTTCTGCACACTTCTGATAAATAGTTTCCTTAGGCTAAATATTAAGATGACCCCTCACAATTGCTCAGCATCCTATTAGGAAACATTAAATTGTTACTGTAAATCAGAAAACGATAAGGTTATGTATTGAATAGGATCACATATGTTAAACCAACACAACATGCTCTGTTTGCAAGTATATGTACTAAGAATTACAAGTTGTCCATTATTGAATTTTTAACTGTATGTCCCTGCAGTCACTCTATTCTCAACCTCGGCATGTCCTTGAGCCTGAACGTTCAATTCTACTCTTCGAATGATTTCTGCCGTATCCTCGGACCATCCTCTGTAGTGCTTTTCCCAACAGTCTGAGAGCACAGAAGAATGCCCAACAGGCAAAGGCTCAACCATCCATACAGTATTTACAAGCGCTTAAGTGGAGATGAAAGAAATCAATTTGGGCTGAAAGCCAGAACCCCCCAAACACCAGAGACTAATGAAATCACTACAGTTCTGAAACCAGGACTAGGTTGACAGCACAAAGCATGAAAACTGAGATTCTTTTCAGCAGTACAGTGTGCTGCAAACATCAGAAAGTGGTAACAGCTCCAAGAAGATGTGTTATAGAAGTTTTATATGAAGTTGAAAAGCGACGTTGTGTCTCAGGGTCAATGTATCCATACTGACAGTAGTATGCCATAGTCCCAATAAAATATTCTAAAATGCTGACTGAAAGGCGACTTTCTTCTGTCTACTTTATTCTCCACTCCCTGTTGTCAAGTGTAATCCATCTAAAGCAGCCAAAATTGCCAAAATAGTTAACAGGAAGTGAAATTGGGACTTTGTCTCTTGGGACCTGAGCCAAATCCACACGCAGGGGACCTGACATAACATACCAGTGCGTAATATGTTGGGACGGGGTTAGCAAATGTGACATGGAGAATTTAAAATATATTAAAAAGAATTAAAAAAAAACCAAATCCTGCAATTTTCAAACTGGCAACTGAGACTGATATTAGACTCTTCCTGTTCTAGACAGATAACTTTTCAGCACTCTTACTGTCATAGAAGACAGTATTGCAATGTAATATAACACGTCTATACAAAGCATACCAGCCTCCTAGCAATAGTCCAATTTGGGTGGCCTTGGGGCATAGAGTTGCCATTTTGTATACCAATTGGAATGCCCTGAGATTCTGTCTGTGAGGTGAGAGATCAACATGATTGTTCATCAAAGGATCTAAAGGCTTAAAACAGTTTTGATCAGAGTTAGCCCCAAGTATCTGCTGTATATGATAACTGACTCCCACCGGGTATAGTGTGGGCTCAAATCTGACTTCTGGCATACATATTTGGCAGATATGAGAAGTAGGTGGATGCCAGACAGGGCCAGTCTCCCACTTTACTCCAACTCATGTGGTCTATGTAGCCCCATAGACTGTAAAAAACATAGGATCTACCATTCACAATAAGTAATAGTCACAGCTTCTGCCTTCCTTCACAACAGCCTTTGCCAAGATTAGAGTATAACCACTCTATACTTTTACAAGGGTCAAACAAATAGGGTCTGATTTAATCTATTGTGATACAAAAAAACATACTATAAAATGTTAAAAGCGTTTAAAATAAAAATTATAGAAACTTGACTCCAGTTCACCCAGCCGCTCCATGCCCATCCACCTGGAGCCCAGACGCCGGCATCACCCTGGCCTCACATCAAGGAAAATAGAAAAAATTGGAGTCCGACTCAACAGAACTGGGTTTTACTTTTCTTTTTCTTTTTCAAAAGAAATTCAGTCACACACTGAAAGACGCTATTTATTGCAAACAATATTTTTTGCTTTACCACATTTTGAGAGCTATAATTTTTACATATTTGAATCCACAGAGTCATGTGAGGTCTTGTTTTTTTGCGGGACGAGTTGACGTTTTTATTGGTAACATTTTCGGGCACGTGACTTTTTTTATCGCTTCTTATTCCGATTTTTGTGAGGCAGAATGATCAAAAACCAGCTATTCATTAATTTCTTTTAAGGGAGGCGCTTATACCGTTCCGCGTTTGGTAAAATTAATAAAGCAGTTTTATTCTTCGGGTCAGTACGATTACAGCGATACCTCATTTATATCATTTTTTTATGTTTTGGTGCTTTTATACGATAAAAATTATATTATAGAAAAAATAATTATTTTTGCATCGCTTTATTCTGAGGACTATAACTTTTTAATTTTTTTGCTGATGATGCTGTATGGCAGCTCGTTTTTTGCGAGACAAGATGACATTTTCAGCGGTATTATGGATATTTATATCTGTCTTTTTAATCGCGTGTTATTCCACTTTTTGTTCGGCGGTATGATAATAAAGCGTTGTTTTTTGCCTCGTTTTTTTTTTTTTTTCTTACGGTGTTTACTGAAGGGGTTAACTAGTGGTACAGTTTTATAGGTTGGGTTGTTACGGACGCGGCGATACTAAATATGTGTACTTTTATTGTTTGATTTTTTATTTAGATAAAGAAATGTATTTATGGGAATAATATATATTTTTTTCATTATTTAGGAATGTTTTGTTTTTGTTTGTTTTTTACACATGTGGAATTTTTTTTTTACTTTTTTTTACTTTGTCCCAGGAGGGACATCACAGATCGCTGATCTGACAGTTTGCACAGCACTCTGTCAGATCAGCGATCTGACTTAGAACACTGCAGGCTTACCATGCGCCTGGTCTGAGCAGGCACTTGGTAAGCCACCTCCCTCCCTACAGGACCCGGATGCCGCGGCCATCTTGTATCCGGGGCTTGCAGCGAGGAAGGAGGTAGGAGACCCTCGGTGCAACGCGATCACATCGCGTTGCTGCGGGGGTCACAGGGAAACCCGCAGGGAGCCCCCTCCCTGTGCGATGCTTCCCTATACCGCCGACACACCGCGATCATGTTTGATCGCGGTGTGCCGGGGGGTTAATGTGCCGGGGGCGGTCCGTTACCGCTCCTGGCACATAGTGCCGGATGTCAGCTGCGATAGGCAGCTGACACCCGGCCGCACTTCCCCCGTGAGCGCGGCTGATCGCGAATGACGTACTATCCCGTCGGTGGTCATACGGGCCCACCCCACCTTGATGGGATAGTACGTCATATGTCAGAAAGGGGTTAAAGAGGAAGTTACAGGTCTTTGAGAGCCATAAATCTTGCATGTTTTTAGGTGAACAAACACTTATTTTCCACCATAATTTGCAAAAAAACTTGACAATCTGACAAGGTGATTTTCTGGATTTGTTTTCTCAATTTTGACTCTCATAGTTGTGGTCTACCTATGATGTTGCAGGCCTCTATCTTCTTTTAAGTGGGAGAACTTGCACAATTGGTGGCTGATTAAATACTTTTTTTCCCCCACTGTAACTGAAATTCTATTTACATGTCTTCTTTATTTTTCCAGATTATCCTGGTACACTGCTTATAGAGTGGTCTCTGTACAATTGTAGCATGTTTAAGCAATACCAGGCTTCATGAGCAACATGAAGCCTGGTATTGTCTTGTTAAAAAATGCCTCATTGGACACTTTAGAGAAATGTCCATTCCACTGGTTCCACGAGCCAATCAATATACAGCCAAGCTGTTAGTGTATCTGAAATGAAGACTAGAGGAGTCTGGGTATTGTACTCATGACACCCTACATCATAATCCTGAGGGTATGACCAGTGTGGCATTCTTTTAAGAATCCCTCTTCATGGCATTGCCCATGTGGTCTCTAGACCAATCTCCGGCTATCAGTTATTTCCAAGACAAGGGCAAAAATTAAGTGATCTATTAAGTGAGAGGATAGACCATTATCCAACCTCCACTACACATCATGATCTGCACCATGATAGCCTTTAAGAGTGATGGCTTGAGGCTAATAAATACCTGTAGCTGAAGGTCTGGCTCATAGCCAAAAGTTGTGCAAATTACTTTTGATGGTCTGTATAGGCACTGACACATTAGGCTTGGTGTGTGCCTGATGTCCAATTTCGCTTTCAGCACAGAATGGTTTAATTGTGGAATGAATAGCACAGTCATTTCACCAATGTGTCCTAGGAGCTATCATGGCCTTCAACATCCCCAGAGATATCTCCCACCAAGCACATCTGGGACAGCATTGGACAGAATTTGCAAAGGGAATGGCTGATCTTTATAATTTGTGAGCTCAAGAACATTCAGCATGGCAGAACATTTCTCAGACAACTATTAACAACATCACTGATAGCAGCCAAGATGTCCAAGCGTCTGTATTTCTGCATGTAGTTCTCATTCTTGATACTAAATAAATTGTGATGCTTTGAAAATGTTGTTTCCAATTTTTCATCATTTGCTAGTATGTCTATCAATCCAGTGATTTCCATAATTCCTTGACTATTCCGTATTTGTGTTGGAATTTTTAACATTAAGGAGTGGACAGTTATGGTCATACATTTTGACACTGACAAAATTTTTATTCTTTTATGCATAGACTCAATATTTACCATGTTGACCCTGATATTTCAGGACTTCTGTAATTCACCCTGGCAGCTGGATATCAACTTCTGACCAAATTCTGATGGCAACCCATCTTTGCCTATTCAGTTCTTTGAGTTCACAACAATTTCTGTGTTTTTATTTGTCCATCCAAAGTGATTTCTGTTCTCTATCCTGAACAGGGATGGTGATCACACAATGGAAGTTTATTGTCAGACAGTGCTGGATATGGGCAAACAAGCGCTGTCGGTCACCGTAGGAGTGGCAGTAAACTAAAACACCTCACGACCTGCACGATCGACCCGCTCCCATCCTACCTCATCCCTAACCTTTCCACGGTATTCATCCCAACCCTAACACACCTCTTCAACCTCTCACTCACAACAGCTGTCTTCCCCTCATCCTTAAAGCATGCCAAGATCACACCCATCCTCAAAAAGCCCTCCCTCGACCCATCCTCTGTGTTTAGCTATCGCTCGATATCTCTTCTCCCTTATGCCTCCAAATTACTGGAGCAACACCTCCATTTTGAACTGTCCTTCCACCTCTCCTCCTGCTCCCTCTTTGATCGGTTACAATCTGGCTTCCGACCCCATCACTCAATTGAAACTGCCCTAACTGAAGTCACCAATGACCTACTAACTGCCAGGAGCAAGCGGCACTACTCTGTCCTCCTTCTCCTGGACCTGTCTTCTGCCTTCAACACTGTGGACCACTCCCTTCTCCTACAGATCCTCTCATCTCTTGGCATCACAGACTTGGCCCTATCCTGGATCTCGTCATATCTGACAGACCGAACATTCAGTGTCTCCCTCCCCCACACCACCTCCTCACTTCACCCCTTGTCAGTCGGTGTTCCTCAAGGCTCTGTTCTAGGACCCCTACACTTCTCCATCTACACCTTCGGCCTTGGACTGCTCACAGAATCCCACGGTATGCAGTACCATCTCTACGCCAAAGACATGCAGATCTACTTATCCGAACCTGACCTCACCTCCTTACTTACCAAAATCCCGCACTGTCTGTCTACTATTTTAGCATTCTTTTCTGCTCGCTTTCTAAAACTGAACATGGACAAAACAGAATTCATCATCTTTCCCCCATCACACTATACCCTTCCACCAGACCTATCCACCAATATCAATGGCTGCTCACTTTCCCCAGTCCCACACGCCCAGTGCCTCGGGGTGATCCTCGACTCTGCCCTCTCTTTCAAGCCACATATCCAAGCCCTTGCCTCCTCCTGCCATCTCAAACTCAAAAATATTTCCCGGATCCGCGCATTCCTTGACCGTGACACCACAAAAACACTAGTGCATGCCCTTATCATCTCCCGCCTTGACTGTTATGCTGTGCTATCAGGCAACACAGTGTGCAGTAATCAGCGCACATACAGTGATATGGCAATAACCCAAAAACAATAGAACAAGCTCTGAGACGTGGAATCTCTGCAGACTGCAATACCTGAACCTATCCTCACACAACTAAAAGCAGCAGTGGATTGCGCCTAACACTACCTATGCAACTCGGCACTGCCTGAGGAGCTGACTAGCCTGAAGATAGAAATACAAGCCTGACTTGCCTCAGAGAAATACCCCAAAGGAATAGGCAGCCCCCCACATATAATGACTGTTAGCAAGATGAAAAGACAAAACGTAGGAATGAAATAGATTCAGCAAAGTGAGGCCCGATATTCTAGACAGAGCGAGGATAGCAAAGAGAACTATGCAGTCTACAAAAAACCCTAAAGCAGAACCACGCAAAGGGGGGCAAAAAGACCCACCGTGCCGAACTAACGGCACGGCGGTGCACCCTTTGCGTCTCAGAGCTTCCAGCAAAAGAGAATAGCACAGCTGGACAGAAAAAACGGAAACAAAAACAAAGTAACACTTATCTAGCAGAGCAGCAGGCCACAGGAAAGATGCAGTAGCTCAGATCCAACACTGGAACATTGACAAGGAGCAAGGAAGACAGACTCAGGTGGAGTTAAATAGCAAGGCAGCCAACGAGCTCACCAAAACACCTGAGGGAGGAAGCCCAGAGGCTGCAATACCACTTGTGACCACAGGAGTGAATTCAGCCACAGAATTCACAACAGTACCCCCCCCTTGAGGAGGGGTCACTGAACCCTCACCAGAACCCCCAGGCCGACCAGGATGAGCCACATGAAAGGCACGAACAAGATCTGGGGCATGGACATCAGAGGCAAAAACCCAGGAATTATCCTCCTGAGCATAACCCTTCCATTTGACCAGATACTGGAGTTTCCGTCTAGAGACACGAGAATCCAAAATTTTCTCCACAATATACTCCAATTCCCCCTCCACCAAAACAGGGGCAGGAGGCTCCACAGATGGAACCATAGGTGCCACGTATCTTCTCAACAACGACCTATGGAATACATTATGTATGGAAAAGGAGTCTGGGAGGGTCAGACGAAAAGACACCGGATTGAGAATCTCAGAAATCCTATACGGACCAATAAAACGAGGTTTAAATTTAGGAGAGGAAACGTTCATAGGAATATGACGAGAAGATAACCAAACCAGATCCCCAACACGAAGTCGGGGACCCACACGGCGTCTACGATTAGCGAAAAGCTGAGCCTTCTCCTGGGACAAGGTCAAATTGTCCACTACCTGAGTCCAGATCTGCTGCAACCTGTCCACCACAGAATCCACACCAGGACAGTCCGAAGACTCAACCTGTCCTGAAGAGAAACGAGGATGGAACCCAGAATTGCAGAAAAATGGAGAGACCAAGGTAGCCGAGCTGGCCCGATTATTAAGGGCGAACTCAGCCAACGGCAAAAATGACACCCAATCATCCTGGTCAGCAGAAACAAAACATCTCAGATATGTTTCCAAGGTCTGATTGGTTCGTTCGGTCTGGCCATTAGTCTGAGGATGGAAGGCCGAGGAAAAAGATAGGTCAATGCCCATCTTACCACAAAAGGCTCGCCAGAACCTCGAGACAAACTGGGAACCTCTGTCAGAAACAATATTCTCAGGAATGCCATGCAAACGAACCACATGCTTGAAGAACAAAGGCACCAAATCAGAGGAGGAAGGCAATTTAACCAAGGGCACCAGATGGACCATTTTAGAAAAGCGATCACAGACCACCCAAATGACCGACATCTTTTGAGAAACGGGAAGGTCAGAAATGAAATCCATCGAAATATGTGTCCAAGGCCTCTTCGGGACCGGCAAGGGCAAAAGCAACCCACTGGCACGTGAACAGCAGGGCTTAGCCCTAGCACAAATCCCACAGGACTGCACAAAAGCACGCACATCCCGTGACAGAGATGGCCACCAGAAGGATCTAGCCACTAACTCTCTGGTACCAAAGATTCCTGGATGACCAGCCAGCACCGAACAATGAAGTTCAGAGATAACTTTACTAGTCCACCTATCAGGGACGAACAGTTTCTCGGCCGGACAACGATCAGGTTTATTAGCCTGAAATTTCTGCAACACTCTCCGCAAATCAGGAGAGATGGCAGACACAATGACTCCTTCCTTGAGGATACTCGCCGGCTCAGATAACCCCGGAGAGTCGGGCACAAAACTCCTAGACAGAGCATCCGCCTTCACATTTTTAGAGCCCGGAAGGTACGAAATCACAAAATCAAAACGAGCAAAAAATAACGACCAACGGGCCTGTCTAGGATTCAAGCGCTTGGCAGACTCGAGATAAGTAAGATTCTTATGATCAGTCAATACCACCACGCGATGCTTAGCTCCCTCAAGCCAATGACGCCACTCCTCGAATGCCCACTTCATGGCCAGCAACTCTCGGTTGCCCACATCATAATTACGCTCAGCAGCAGAAAATTTCCTGGAAAAGAAAGCACATGGTTTCAACACTGAGCAACCAGAACCTCTCTGTGACAAAACCGCCCCTACTCCAATCTCAGAAGCATCAACCTCGACTTGGAACGGAAGAGAAACATCTGGTTGACACAACACAGGGGCACAGCAAAAACGACGCTTCAACTCCTGAAAAGCTTCCACGGCAGCAGAAGACCAATTAACCAAATCAGCACCCTTCTTGGTCAAATCGGTCAATGGTCTGGCAATGCTAGAAAAATTACAGATGAAGCGACGATAAAAATTAGCAAAGCCCAGGAATTTCTGCAGACTTTTCAGAGATGTCGGCTGAGTCCAATCCTGGATGGCCTGGACCTTAACCGGATCCATCTCGATAGTAGAAGGGGAAAAGATGAACCCCAAAAATGAAACTTTCTGCACACCGAAGAGACACTTTGATCCCTTCACGAACAAGGAATTAGCACGCAGTACCTGGAAAACCATTCTGACTTGCTTCACATGAGACTCCCAATCATCAGAGAAGATCAAAATGTCATCCAAGTAAACAATCAGGAATTTATCCAGATACTCACGGAAAATGTCATGCATAAAAGACTGAAAAACAGATGGAGCATTGGCAAGTCCGAACGGCATCACCAGATACTCAAAATGACCCTCGGGCGTATTAAATGCCGTTTTCCATTTATCTCCCTGCCTGATTCTCACCAGATTATACGCACCACGAAGATCAATCTTAGTAAACCAACTAGCCCCCTTAATCCGAGCAAACAAGTCAGATATCAATGGCAAGGGATACTGAAACTTAACAGTGATCTTATTAAGAAGGCGGTAATCAATACACGGTCTTAGCGAACCATCCTTTTTGGCTACAAAAAAGAACCCTGCTCCCAATGGTGATGACGATGGGCGAATATGTCCCTTCTCCAGGGATTCTTTCACATAACTGCGCATAGCGGTGTGTTCAGGCACGGACAAATTAAATAAACGACCCTTAGGGAATTTACTACCAGGAATTAAATTGATAGCACAATCACAATTCCTATGCGGAGGTAGGGCATCAGACTTGGGCTCTTCAAATACATCCTGAAAGTCAGACAAGAACTCTGGGATGTCAGAAGGAATGGATGACGAAATAGACAAAAATGGAACATCACCATGTACTCCCTGACAACCCCAGCTGGTTACCGACATAGAGTTCCAATCTAATACTGGATTATGGGTTTGTAGCCATGGCAACCCCAACACGACCACATCATGCAGATTATGCAGTACCAGAAAGCGAATAACTTCCTGATGTGCAGGAGCCATGCACATGGTCAGCTGGGCCCAGTACTGAGGCTTATTCTTGGCCAAAGGTGTAGCATCAATTCCTCTCAACGGAATAGGACACCGCAAAGGCTCCAAGAAAAATCCACAACGTTTAGCATAATCCAAATCCATCAGATTCAGGGCAGCGCCTGAATCCACAAACGCCAAGACAGAATACGATGACAAAGAGCATATCAAGGTAATGGACAGAAGGAATTTGGACTGTACAGTACCAATGACGGCAGAGCTATCGAACCGCCTAGTGCGCTTAGGACAATTAGAAATAGCATGAGTGGAATCACCACAGTAGAAACACAGCCTGTTCAGACGTCTGTGTTCTTGCCGTTCGACTTTAGTCATAGTCCTGTCGCACTGCATAGGCTCAGGTTTACTCTCAGACAATACCGCCAGATGGTGCACAGATTTACGCTCGCGCAAGCGACGACCGATCTGAATGGCCAAGGACATAGACTCATTCAAACCAGCAGGCATAGGAAATCCCACCATGACATCCTTAAGAGCTTCAGAGAGACCCTTTCTGAACCAAGCCGCCAGTGCAGATTCATTCCACAGAGTGAGTACTGACCACTTCCTAAATTTCTGACAATATACTTCTACATCATCCTGACCCTGGCATAAAGCCAGCAAATTTTTCTCAGCCTGATCCACTGAATTAGGCTCATCGTAAAGCAATCCAAGCGCCTGGAAAAACGCATCAACATTACTCAATGCAGGGTCTCCTGGCGCAAGAGAAAACGCCCAGTCCTGTGGGTCGCCGTGCAAAAAAGAAATAATAATCAAAACCTGTTGAATAGGATTACCAGAAGAATGAGTTTTCAAGGCCAGAAATAGCTTACAATTATTTTTGAAGCTCAGGAACTTAGTTCTGTCACCAAAAAAACAAATCAGGAATATGAATTCTTGGTTCTAGCATAGATTTCTGATCAATTGTATCTTGAATCTTTTGTACATTTATAACGAGATTATCCATTGAGGAGCACAGAGCCTGAATATCCATGTCCACAGCTGTGTCCTGAAGCACTCTAATGTCTAGGGGAAAAAAAAAAACAAAAAACTGAAGACAGAGCTGAGGAAAAAAAAATGATGTCAGGACTTCTTTTTTCCCTCTATTGAGAATCATTGGTTTGGGCTCCTTGTACTGTTATGCTGTGCTATCAGGCAACACAGTGTGCAGTAATCAGCGCACATACAGTGATATGGCAATAACCCAAAAACAATAGAACAAGCTCTGAGACGTGGAATCTCTGCAGACTGCAATACCTGAACCTATCCTCACACAACTAAAAGCAGCAGTGGATTGCGCCTAACACTACCTATGCAACTCGGCACTGCCTGAGGAGCTGACTAGCCTGAAGATTGAAATACAAGCCTGACTTGCCTCAGAGAAATACCCCAAAGGAATAGGCAGCCCCCCACATATAATGACTGTTAGCAAGATGAAAAGACAAAACGTAGGAATGAAATAGATTCAGCAAAGTGAGGCCCGATATTCTAGACAGAGCGAGGATAGCAAAGAGAACTATTCAGTCTACAAAAAACCCTAAAGCAGAACCACGCAAAGGGGGGCAAAAAGACCCACCGTGCCGAACTAACGGCACGGCGGTGCACCCTTTGCGTCTCAGAGCTTCCAGCAAAAGAGAATAGCACAGCTGGACAGAAAAAACGGAAACAAAAACAAAGTAACACTTATCTAGCAGAGCAGCAGGCCACAGGAAAGATGCAGTAGCTCAGATCCAACACTGGAACATTGACAAGGAGCAAGGAAGACAGACTCAGGTGGAGTTAAATAGCAAGGCAGCCAACGAGCTCACCAAAACACCTGAGGGAGGAAGCCCAGAGGCTGCAATACCACTTGTGACCACAGGAGTGAATTCAGCCACAGAATTCACAACACTTGACTACTGCAACCTCCTACTCTCTGGAATCCCCTCTAGCACTCTGGCACCACTCCAATCCATCCTACACTCTGCTGCCCGACTAATCTACCTGTCTCCCTGCTATTCCCCAGCCTCTCCCTTATGCCAAACCCTTCACTGGCTTCCTATGACCCAGAGACTCAAGTTCAAAACCCTCACAATGACATGCAAAGCCATCCACACAGACATCACCTCCTTACATCTGTCACATGGTCTCCCGGTACCTACCTACACGCAACCTCCGATCCTCTCAAGACCATCTTCTCTACTCCCCTCTCATCTCTTCTTCCCACAACCGCATTCAAGACTTCTCCCGTGCTTCCCCCATACTCTGGAACTCTCTACCCCAACACATCAGACTCTCACTTATTATAGAAACCTTCAAAAAGTACCTGAAGACTCACCTCTTCCGACAAGCCTACAGCCTGCAGTGATCCTCAACCTACTGAACCGCCGCACAACCAGCTCTACCCTCTCCTAGTTTATCCTCACCCATCCCCTTCAGACTGTGAGCTCTCGTGGGCAGGGTCCTCCCTCCTTATATACCTGTGTGCTTTGTTTTTTGCTCATGTTTAATGTATTTGTCTATATTTGCCCCGTATTCACATGTAAAGCGCCATGGAATAAATGGCGCTATAAAAATGTATAATAATAATAAAATAATAATAATAAAAGGGGGGGAATGGTGCAGTGAGGCACTAGCCACGCTAAGGGAGCAGCGAGAACCTTCATTTACACATTGCAATAAAGTTGTTATTTGTGGCAATGGAGGAAAAGATTTTAAAACAAAAAGAACAATATGTATTGCTGCTCCATCTACTACAAGTCTATTACGTTAGTTTGTAGTGTAAATCTGGAGTGACATAATCCCTTTAACTAGCAATTTGAGGGTGACAAACTACCTTTAACTGATACCACATAAATCAGAAATAAAAATATAAGAATTTAATAAAAGTAAAATATAATATATTATCGTTTCATTTACATCAAACACACATATTTGCATCTAGGAATAAAAGTAAGCTGTACTGTTAGACTGAACCAATAATCAAAAAAATTCATCAAGGAAAGCTCGGTAGTCTATGAAAAAATCTAAACAATCTGTATAATAACCTCATATATCACTGATGTTTCTGATCCCTGGGGGACGCATGGGCTGCGTTCTAGAAATAATTGCTTAACCCACAAAATAGCTGTTCAGTTTGCTTAGGCGAACAATAGATATGTAATGCTACTGAGAGTGAAGCCACCCTGGACACTGAAGCATTTTATTCTAGATTTTCAATTATTTAACAAAAGCAATATAATTAAAGCAATACTCCAGAGCACCCCACAGACTGCGCCACACATGCAGTATTACTTTACTGGAGATAATCATATTTTGTCACCTTTGTTTCCACTTCAATTCCCTATTTCTGAGTCTCCTGTCAATTTCATCACTGTATCACTTCCTCATCGAGGGGAGGTTAATCCTGAAATTCCCGATTCATAAATGAAACGCCATATAAGATATACAGTCTTATTGTAAAGCTAAGGCGGCTGACATTTGTCTTGTTGCCAGTGGCTACTTACAACGGGTACAAAAGTTGCAGCAGAAACCAAGCCCTAGTTTTGAGAAAGAACCAAATGGGCAATATGGCCTATATGCCAAGACCAATACTATTAAAGATTCATAATAGTTGAGAGCCCTGTTGGAAATTTTCCATTTTCCATTGGAGCCCACCAGCATTCACTTAATCCACGGTACTATACGTTCAGAAGTCAAAAAGTCGATGTACAGAACAACAGTGGAAAGCAAAGAAGCCAGTCTGACTTATTATTTTTCCTGGAAAGTTTATCAAAAAAATCTCAGACTATATTTTTTATGAACAAATGCATAATAAATCATTATGTTTACTAATGATCCATGTCTACAGCCCATAATTCTACTATAAAGGCATCAGCTGCATTCACTGGGAACTGTAAGGTGATGATAATTAAAAGGCCAAAAAATTGCCCTAATTTACATATTATCCTGGAATTTCTGGACCCTAAATACTGACGCAGCATTACAAGTCATGTACGGTGCATATGGAAGTTAACAACTGGCAGGAGAAGTCATCCTTTCAAAATACATTTTTATAATGAATCTAAACTACGGTAATACAAAAGCACTCAGGAGGATTCATTTTGAATTGGAGGAAATGCTCAGTGGTTTTCATACACAGGGAAGAGCACTGAAGGCACCCTCAAATTGAAGTCTACATGTACATTTTTCTCAGAACTGAGGTCAGTGGGACTAAAAGAGTATGAAAAACAATGAAGAAGATGGGAGGTTTTGATATAACAGCTTCTTGAAGGCCTTTTTTATATGGTATTTCCATTTAACAAATGAATCAGACCGTAGAAAAATCTACTATATAATTGTCTAAGGGTCACTTCCGTCTCTCTGTCTGTCCTGGATATTCATTGGTCGCGGCCTCTGTCTGTGATGGAAATTCAAGTCGCTGATTGGTCTTACCAGCTGCCTGTCATGGCTGCCGCGACCAATCAGCGATGGCCACAGTCCAATTAGTCCCTCCCTACTCCTCTGCAGTCAGTGCCCGGCGCCTGCTCCATAGTCCCCGCAGTCAGTGCCCGCTCCATACTCCCCTCCAGTCACCGCTCACACAAAGTTAATGCCAGTGGTAACGGACCACGTTATGCCACGGGTAACTAACTCCGTTACCGCCGCTATTAGCTCTGTGTAACCAAGTTTTTACTATTGATGCTGCCTATGTGGAGCGCCCCCAGATGCAGGGCCGTGGGTTACTCGGTACCGGTCTGTTGTGAATTCTGTTGTTAAGCTCCCTCCTGTGGTCATGAATGGTACTTCGGCTGGTTCTGTCCATGGGCTTCCTCTGGTGGTTGTGAGTTGGGCTGCGACTTCTGAGGTTCCTTCCACAGGTGACGAGGTTAATTCGTTAGCTGGCTGCTCTATTTAAATCCACCTAGATCATTGCTCCATGCCACCTGTCAATGTTCCAGTATTGGTCTAGTTCGCTCCTGGATCGTTTTTGTGACCTGTCTTCCCAGCAGAAGCTAAGTTCCTGCTTGTTTTTCTCTGTTTTCTATTTTTTCTGTCCAGCTTGCTATTTTGATTTTTGTCTTGCTTGCTGGAAGCTCTGGGACGCAGAGGGAGCGCCTCCGCACCGTGAGTCGGTGCGGAGGGTCTTTTTGCGCCCTCTGCGTGGTCTTTTTGTAGTTTTTTGTGCTGACCGCAAAGTTACCTTTCCTATCCTCTGTCTGTTCAGTAAGTCGGGTCTCACTTTGCTAAATCTATTTCATCTCTGTGTTTGTAATTTTCATCTTAACTCACAGTCATTATATGTGGGGGCTGCCTGTTCCTTTGGGGAATTTCTCTGAGGCAAGGTAGGCTTTATTTTTCTATCTCTAGGGCTAGCTAGTTCCTTAGGCTGTGACGAGTTGCATAGGGAGCGTTAGGAGCAATCCACGGCTATTTCTAGTGTGTGTGATAGGATTAGGGATTGCGGTCAGCAGAGTTCCCACGTCTCAGAGCTTGTCTGTATTATTAGTAACTATCAGGTCATTCCGTGTGCTCTTAACCACCAGGTCCATTATTGTCCTCACCACCAGGTCATAACAGTACAGGTGGCCCAAAGTATTAATGCATCTCAATAGAGGGATAAGAGAAGTTCTGAGACCATTTTTTTTTCTTTGCAGTGTGTTTTGTCTCTCTTTTCCCCTTTACCTCTGGGTGGTTCAGGATACAGGTGTAGATATGGACATTCAAGGTCTGTTCTCTTGTATGGATAATCTCACTGCAAGGGTACAAAACATTCAAGATTTTGTGGTTCAGAATCCGATGTTAGAGCCTAGGATTCCAATTCCTGATTTGTTTTTTTGGGGATAGATCTAAGTTTCTGAATTTCAAAAATAATTGTAAATTGTTTCTTGCTTTGAAACCTCGCTCCTCAGGTGACCCTGTTCAACAAGTGAAAATCATTATTTCTTTGTTACGTGGCGACCCTCAAGACTGGGCATTTTCCCTTGCGCCAGGAGATCCGGCATTGCATGATGTTGATGCGTTTTTTCTGGCGCTTGGATTGCTTTATGATGAACCAAATTCAGTGGATCAGGCAGAGAAAATCTTGCTGGCTCTGTGTCAGGGTCAGGATGAGGTAGAGATATATTGTCAGAAGTTTAGGAAGTGGTCTGTACTCAGTGGAATGAATGTGCCCTGGCAGCAATTTTCAGAAAGGGTCTCTCTGAAGCCCTTAAGGATGTCATGGTGGGATTTCCCATGCCTGCTGGTCTGAATGAGTCTATGTCTTTGGCCATTCAGATCGATCGACGCTTGCGTGAGCGTAAAGCTGTGCACCATTTGGCGGTACTATCTGAGCATGGGCCTGAGCCTATGCAATGTGATAGGACTTTGACCAGAGCTGAACGGCAAGAACACAGACGTCGGAATGGGCTATGTTTTTACTGTGGTGATTCCACTCATGCTATCTCCGATTGTCCTAAGCGCACTAAGCGGTTCACTAGGTCTGCCACCATTGGTACGGTACAGTCTAAATTTCTATTGTCTGTTACTCTGATTTGCTCTTTGTCATCCTATTCTGTTATGGCATTTGTGGATTCAGGCGCTGCCCTGAATTTGATGGACTTGGAGTTTGCTAGGCGCTGTGCTTTTTCTTGGAGCCCTTGCAGTATCCTATTCCATTGAGAGGAATTGATGCTACGCCTTTGGCCAAGAATAAGCCTCAGTACTGGACCCAATTGACCATGTGCTTGGCTCCTGCACATCAGGAGGATATTCGCTTTTTGGTGTTGCATAATTTGCATGATGTGGTCGTTTTGGGGTTGCCATGGCTACAGGTCCATAATCCAGTATTGGATTGGAAATCTATGTCTTTGTCCAGCTGGGGTTGTCAGGGGGTACATGGTGATGTTCCATTTTTGTCTATTTCGTCATCCACCCCTTCTGAAGTCCCGGAGTTTTTGTCGGATTACCGGGATGTATTTGATGAGCCCAAATCCAGTGCCCTACCTCCTCATAGGGATTGCGATTTTGCTATCAATTTGATTCCTGGTAGTAAGTTTCCTAAGGGCCGACTGTTCAATTTATCTGTGCCAGAACACGCCGCTATGCGGAGTTATATAAAGGAATCCTTGGAGAAGGGTCATATTCGCCCGTCGTAGTCACCATTGGGAGCAGGGTTCTTTTTTGTGGCCAAGAAGGATGGTTCTTTGAGACCTTGTATTGATTACCGCCTTCTTAATAAGATCACAGTCAAATTTCAGTACCCTTTGCCGCTGCTGTCTGATTAATTTGCTCGGATTAAGGGGGCTAGTTGGTTCACCAAGATAGATCTTCGTGGTGCGTATAATCTTGTGCGTATTAAACAGGGCGATGAATGGAAAACAGCATTTAATACGCCCGAGGGCCATTTTGAGTACCTGGTTATGCCATTCGGGCTTTCCAATGCTCCATCAGTATTTCAGTCCTTTATGCATGACATCTTCCGAGAGTACCTGGATAAATTCCTGATTGTGTATTTGGATGATATTTTGGTCTTCTCGGATGATTGGGAGTCTCACGTGAAGCAGGTCAGAATGGTGTTCCAGGTCCTTCGTGCGAATTCTTTGTTTGTGAAGGGGTCAAAGTGTCTCTTTGGAGTTCAGAAGGTTTCATTTTTGGGTTTCATTTTTTCCCCTTCTACTATCAAGATGGACCCTGTTAAAGTCCAGGCCATTTATGATTGGACTCAGCCGACATCTGTGAAGAGTCTGCAAAAGTTCCTGGGCTTTGCTAATTTTTATCGTCGCTTCATCAGTAATTTTTCTAGTGTTGCTAAACCGTTGACTGATTTGACCAAGAAGGGTGCTGATGTGGTCAATTGGTCTTCTGCGGCTGTGGAAGCTTTTCAGGAGTTGAAGCGTCGTTTTTCTTCTGCCCCTGTGTTGTGCCAGCCAGATATTTCGCTCCCGTTTCAGGTCGAGGTTGATGCTTCGGAGATTGGAGCAGGGGCTGTTTTGTCGCAAAGAAGTTCTGATGGCTCGGTGATGAAACCATGTGCCTTCTTTTCTAGAAAATTTTCGCCTGCTGAGCGCAATTATGATGTTGGCAATCGAGAGTTGTTGGCCATGAAGTGGGCATTCGAGGAGTGGCGTCATTGGCTTGAAGGAGCTAAGCATCGCGTGGTGGTCTTGATGGATCACAAGAATTTGACTTATCTCGAGTCTGCCAAACGGTTGAATCCTAGACAGGCTCGTTGGTCGCTATTTTTCTCCCGTTTTGATTTTGTGGTTTCGTACCTTCCGGGCTCTAAGAATGTGAAGGCTGATGCCCTGTCAAGGAGTTTTGTGCCCGACTCTCCGGGTGTTCCTGAGTCGGCGGGTATTCTCAAAGAGGGGGTAATTTTGTCTGCCATCTCCCCTGATTTGCGGCGGGTGCTGCAAAAATTTCAGGCTGATAGACCTGACCGTTGCCCAGCGGAGAAACTGTTTGTCCCTGAGGTACATTGTTCGGTGTTGGCTGGTCATCCTGGAATCTTTGGTACCAGAGATTTGGTGGCTAGATCCTTTTGGTGGCCGTCTTTGTCGCGGGATGTGCGTTCTTTTGTGCAGTCCTGTGGGACTTGTGCTCGGGCTAAGCCCTGCTGTTCTCGTGCCAGTGGGTTGCTTTTGCCGGTCCCGAAGAGGCCCTGGACGCATATTTCTATGGATTTTATTTCGGATCTCCCTGTCTCTCAAAAGATGTCGGTCATTTGGGTGGTTTGTGATCGCTTCTCTAAGATGGTCCATTTGGTACCCTTGTCTAAATTGCCTTCCTCCTCTGATTTGGTGCCATTGTTTTTCCAGCATGTGGTTCGTTTACATGGCATTCCGGAGAACATCGTTTCGGACAGAGGTTCCCAGTTTGTTTCGAGGTTTTGGCGATCCTTTTGTGCTAGGGATGGGCATTGATTTGTCTTTTTCCTCAGCTTTCCATCCTCAGACAAATGGCCAAACTGAACGAACTAATCAGACTTTGGAAACATATCTGAGATGCTTTGTTTCTGCTGATCAGGATGATTGGGTGTCCTTTTTGCCTTTGGCTGAGTTCGCCCTTAATAATCGGGCCAGCTCGGCTACTTTGGTTTCGCCGTTTTTCTGCAATTCTGGTTTCCATCCTCGTTTCTCTTCAGGGCAGGTTGAGTCTTCGGACTGTCCTGGTGTAGATACTGTGGTGGATAGGTTGCAGCAGATTTGGACTCATGTGGTGGACAATTTCACATTGTCCAGGGAGAAGGCTCAACGTTTCGCTAACCGCCGGCGCTGTGTGGGTCCCCGACTTCGTGTTGGGGATTTGGTTTGGTTGTCGTCTCGTTATGTTCCTATGAAGGTTTCCTCTCCTAAGTTTAAGCCTCGTTTCATTGGTCCGTATAAGATTTCTGAGGTTCTCAATCCTGTGTCATTTCGCTTGACCCTTCCAGCTTCTTTTGCCATCCATAATGTATTCCATAGGTCGTTGTTACGGAGATACGTGGCGCCTGTGGTTCCATCCGTTGATCCTCCTGCCCCGGTGTTGGTTGAGGGGGAGTTGGAGTATGTGGTGGAGAAGATTTTGGATTCTCGTATTTCGAGACGGAAACTCCAGTACCTGGTCAAGTGGAAGGGTTATGGTCAGGAAGATAATTCTTGGGTCTTTGCCTCTGATGTTCATGCTGCCGATCTGGTTCGTGCCTTTCATTTGGCTCGTCCTGGTCGGCCTGGGGGCTCTGGTGAGGGTTCGGTGACCCCTCCTCAAGGGGGGGTACTGTTGTGAATTCTGTTGTTAAGCTCCCTCCTGTGGTCATGAATGGTACTTCGGCTGGTTCTGTCGATGGGCTTCCTCTGGTGGTTGTGAGTGGGGCTGCGGCTTCTGAGGTTCCTTCCACAGGTGACGAGGTTAATTCGTTAGCTGGCTGCTCTATTTAACTCCACCTAGATCATTGCTCCATGCCACCTGTCAATGTTCCAGTATTGGTCTAGTTCGCTCCTGGATCGTTCTTGTGACCTGTCTTCCCAGCAGAAGCTAAGTTCCTGCTTGTTTTTCTCTGTTTTCTATTTTTTCTGTCCAGCTTGCTATTTTGATTTTTGTCTTGCTTGCTGGAAGCTCTGGGACGCAGAGGGAGCGCCTCCGCACCGTGAGTCGGTGCGGAGGGTCTTTTTGCGCCCTCTGTGTGGTCTTTTTGTAGTTTTTTGTGCTGACCGCAAAGTTACGTTTCCTATCCTCTGTCTGTTCAGTAAGTCGGGCCTCACTTTGCTAAATCTATTTCATCTCTGTGTTTGTAATTTTCATCTTAACTCACAGTCATTATATGTGGGGGGCTGCCTGTTCCTTTGGGGAATTTCTCTGAGGCAAGGTAGGCTTTATTTTTCTATCTCTAGGGCTAGTTAGTTCCCTAGGCTGTGACGAGTTGCATAGGGAGCGTTAGGAGCAATCCACGGCTATTTCTAGTGTGTGTGATAGGATTAGGGATTGCGGTCAGCAGAGTTCCCACGTCTCAGAGCTTGTCTGTATTATTAGTAACTATCAGGTCATTCCGTGTGCTCTTAACCACCAGGTCCATTATTGTACTCACCACCAGGTCATAACACCGGTCCTCTGCTGGCTCAGTTCTGGGGATGTCACGGTGGCTGGACCCGGTCCGTGACCCTGCTAAGGGGCGTCCAATGAAAGGTGATGCGAGTCTGTCAAGGTTTTGTGATGCCACCTGTGGTATTCGGTCAGGGTGACCGATTCTGCTTGGGGTCTACTGGGGTGATGTGATGGCAGCTAGATGGTAAACCTTCCCACAGGTGAAGTATGTCCCCAGGGCTTCCCGGTAAGGTTAGTGGTGACGGTGTGAGGTGCAGACAATACGAGGACACAGGGTTGCAGTCTCTTTACCGAAGACTTCAGGATCCTCAATCCAGAGCACAGTTAACAAGGCTGTCTGAGACCGGCCAGTCCGAAGGCACATCCAGAGTTCTCTTTGCAGGTGGAATTCAGTGCCTTCCACTAGCGCCTGTGTGTTGTAGTGCTTCCCTGCTGAGCATTCGTGATAGTCCTCACAACTTCTATTCTAGTTTCTTTCTAATTCGTTCCAGTTCTTTCTAGTTCTCCGTCCCGAGGTATGTTATGGCTAGGATGCACCCGTTTGACGGGTAGGCTCGGAGTTCTTCCGGGACCCTAGAGACGCCCCTCTCCATGCGTTGCCCCCTATATCTGCTTAGGTGATGTAAGGTAGACAGCCAACCTATAATTAACTGTCCTGCGGAGTTTGAAGTAAGGTATAGAGTCAGTTACTTCCTTGGTGTTCCGGCCACCGGCTACGCGCCTCAGTAGGATGTTACCGTTCTCCGGGCACGACTCCTACTGGCTCTCCTTTGTGCTTGATCTTGTTTCTCACTGTCCACAATATCCTTCGCTTCGTGTCTATTTCTTAGGATACCGCCGCGGGGTGTGCAGGCACGGTTCTGTAACGTTCTATTCTGGTCGCTAGGTACCTGCCAGGTTCCCACGCCTGACAGGGCCCCCCCTGAATCTTCTCACTGCAACACCCCCTGACACGGGATGTTGCCTGAATCCAACCCAGTCAGCTTCTGACTAACTTCCTATCCAACCCCTAGTTTTACCAGTGTGAGGAGTGGCCTAATAAATAAAACCTTTTGCTCCCCCTAGTGGCCGGAGTGTGAAGTGTAATGTGTGCTGGTGATACCTGGTCAGATGAACTCCTTTAGCCCCATCAGACGTACCATCACTCCCCTTAGTGGCAGAGTGACGTTACTGCAACAACCAGATCTCTGGGGCGCTGCATATGCAGCATCAATAGTAAAAAGATCTAATGTTAAAAATAATAAAAAAAACTAAAAACCTGCTATACTCACCCTCTGTAGTCTGACGATGCGCTCACGCCTGCCGCCAGCTTCCGGTCCCAGAGATGCATTGCAAAATTACCCAGAAGACTTAGCGGTCTCGCGAGACCGCTAAGTGATCTGGGAAATTTCTCAATGCATCCTGGGAACGCAAAATGGCGGCAACCGCGCGCATCGCCAGAGGTTCGCTGGATCTACGCTGGATCCCGCCGGGTGAGTAGCTATTTTTTATTCTAATTATTTTTTTTAACAGGGATATGGTGCCCACACTGCTAAATACTGCGTGGGCTGTTATATACTGCGTGGCTGCTATATACTACCTGGCCAGTGTTAGATACTATGTGGGCTGTGTTCTATACTGCGTGGGCTGTGCTATATATTACGTGGCCAGTGTTATATACTGCATGGACAGTGTTATATACTACATGGCTGCTATATACTATGTGGCTGTGTTCTATACTGCGTGCTATATACTACGTGGCCACTGTTAGACACTATGTGGGCTGTGCTATATATTACATGGGCTGTGTTATATATTACGTGGCCAGTGTTACATACTACGTGGGCTGTGTTATTTACTGCGTGGCTGCTATATACTGTGTGGGCTGTGTTATATACTACGTGGGCTGTTATTTACTGCGTGGCCTATATTAACGCATCGGGTATTCTACAATATGTATGTATGTATATAGCAGCCACATGGTATATACCACAGACCACGTAGTACTCCTATATATTACGTGGCCTGTGCTATATACTATGTGGCTGCTGTATACATACATACATATTCTAGAATACCCGATGCATTAGATTTGGGCCACCATCTAGTAAGTAAATAAATATTGATTAAAAGGTTCTGTAATGCCGACATCCCTGCATATTTCCCCTTCCTTTCCTCAGTAGGGATGCACACATGCTTGCCATAACAGTTTCCGAGTGGCGTCTCCTGCTCCGGCTCCATGGTTCCAGGGCCAGCGTTCATGCACTCACTTCACGCTTCTTAAAGAGGCAGCGCACAATCCAGAAGTGACCTAGCCATAGCTGGGAGGAATTAGGTATTTAAGGCACTCTCCACGGTAGGGAGGTGCTGAGCAACTTCAGTACCTAGTGTGTCTTCAACCTACTAATCCATTTTCAGGTCCCTGTTCCTGAACCTGTTTTGCGAGACTGTATCAGTGCCTGTCCAAAGATTCTGAGCCCGTCCTCTCTGAATCTGCACCAGTATCCATACTGCCAGTGATCCTGATTCTGTCCTGTCTGATACTCCGAGTCTGTACCTGTGTCCCTGACCCCTGAGGTCAGCTGCTCCAGTACCAGGGGCTGCCCTGGAGTGGTACTTGGTGGCTATTTGCAGATCATGCTAACTTCACCATCAGAGGCTCTAGTGAAGAACCAGGTAGTTGCATAGTTTGTACATCCAGCGTAAGCCAGGTCTAAGGCTCAGTGGGTCCACACACAACAGCGTGAAAGTTTGCTCAAGCCTTGGATCCCGCTTCCTCCACTACCCCTCCACTCTCGAAGTTGTTTTGGAAGATAACCCGCCAACTAAATCAGCAGAATGAAATCCTTTCCTACTTGCAGAAGGTGAATGCCCGATTAGATGCTCTGATGCCAGCTGCTTCACCTGCACCAGACTAAGTTGCAGCAACCTCAGCAGTTACTATCCAGTCTGCAACTCATGCACCCAGAACGGGGTCCACAACCACCAGCGTGACAGGTTCTACAGCCATGGAATACAAATAATTGCTATATATATATTGGTGTTAACTGGGGGGCCTTTTGGTCTGTGCTTTCTGGTTCTGTCTTGAACACACTGGAAATGGTCATTGGAAAAGGCTCATCTGGTGTTTCAGGACATTTTTGCTGTGTCAAGAACGAGACCAAGAAGCACAAACTGGTTGGAACTGAGTAAGGAAACTGGGTGAGTGCCAGGAGAGAGATTTACCGTAAAATTGTGGATATTCTTTTATTACTTTTAGCCAGTCTCAGGATTTTTAGCAATAATTTATACTCCCCAGACAGTGCTTTTATTATTATGAATTCTATAATTACAATACTTCAAAGAAGAATAAACCTGCCATAAAATGCTGCACTTTTGAAGGTGAAAAATAGCATTAAATACATCATTTCAGCTAGACCTGGCTCTTTTCATTTTGTGACTTTGATATATCGTTGTCAAGCACCAGAGACTGATAAGCGCCTATGATACATATGAAGTGATAATCTCCAGAAACAGACAGCGGCTCACCTTATTACAAAGTCATGGCTGTCAATCTCGCTGCCACATCCACTGTTGAGAAGGATTCCGGAATTACCCACGACTGCACAAGTCTGAAACCGGCGGCTCTTCATTGGTGATACTTCAGGCAAAAGACTGTGCAGATTGTGTGAAATATTTAGAGTACGGCGTCTATCCAGAACATAATGAATTACATCTCCCGGCTTGAAGCTGCTTTTAACTACAGATACATCTCTCTCAGCATCCAGAAACCGCAGAATATCTTTCCTAGGAGAAAGGAACATAATAAACAAATCAGCATTGCTATGGCATCCAATGCATACATCCAAACTGCAAGCAGACATCCATTGATCCTTATGTAGATCGCATGTAGGGTGGCGAAACACGGACACTTTGGGTGGTATAACAGTTTGATAATAAGTATCATTACAGTAATTAATACAGTATCTGATAGTAAGCACCATTCATTATTCAAAAGTGCAAGATGTGACATTTTATAATGGAGGGTATTTGATACTACCATGAAGTCAGAACAGTGGCCACAATCATTGTGCACCTAATAGACGGTTTGTCACGGCAGCAGATTTTTAATTTCAATGTCCTGGAGCAATGGCTTTTACACACAACCATTTGATGATCATATACTCTAAATTTTTAGCATTCCTTAAGATTTGTAGTGACAATATTAAATACAGTATACACAGTAGTCATCAGAAAGTCTTTAAAACACTGAGATGCTAAAAAGTTTGTATGCATCACGAAGACATGAACCGTAGACTTGTATTATTTTCGAGGGAAAAAAAGCAATTATGGTAAATGAACTGACCTAACAAGAGCTGCATACCAACCTGAGATTGTTATAGAACCAATAGAGAACAAGAGAAGCAGCCAAGAATGACGCCTATGTGTTGTGAACACCCAGGACATGGATTATCGTCTTAGAACAATTCCACCTAATAGCTGGATCTCAGGTATTGCAGTCACATCCCAGGACCTGGCAACAAGTGCGCAAAATCAGCCATACTGCTATGAAATCTCTAGTATCAGGAGTAGAAGTTAAAAGTAACCCGACTGAGATCACGATGTCACCAGACTGCACAATACACATTGCATATATTAATACAGAAATCTCTTACATATGGTCAGGTTGGTGTACTTAACGGTACGTTAAAAGTGGTATTCCCATCTCCAAGATCCTATCTCAATTTTTAGTAGGTGCAATAATAATAATATTAGCAAATACCTGCAATTAGAACTGTAGTATAGTTCTTCTGATTTGCCATGTCGTTTACCCCATGTGCAGGGCATTGCAGTAGCTTAGGTATCCATGGTTACAACTACTGATATAGTGACAGTTAAGGTACCTTCACACTGAGCGACGCTGCAGCGATCCAGACAACGATCCCGATCGCTGCAGCGTCGCTGTTTGGTCGCTGGAGAGCTGTCACACAGACAGCTCTCCAGCGACCAACGATGCCGGTAACCAGGGTAAACATCGGGTTACTAAGCGCAGGGCTGCGCTTAGTAACCCGATGTTTACCCTGGTTACCAGCGTAAAAGTAAAAAAAAAACAAACACTTCATACTTACCTTCCGCTGTCTGTCCCTCGGCGCTCTGCTTCTCTGCCCTGAGTAAGCACAGCGGCCGGAAAGCACAGCGGTGACGTCACCACTGTGCTTACACAGGGCAGAGAAGCAGAGCGCCGAGGGACAGACAACGGAAGGTAAGTATGAAGTGTTTGTTTTTTTTTTACTTTTACGCTGGTAACCAAGGTAAACATCGGGTTACTAAGCGCGGCCCTGCGCTTAGTAACCCAATGTTTACCCTGGTTACCAGTGAAGACATCGCTGAATCGGCGTCACACACACCGATTCAGCGATGTCTGCAGGGAGTCCAGCGACGAAAGAAAGTGCTGGCCTTCTAGCTCCGACCAACGACATCACAGCAGGATCCTGATCGCTGCTGTGTGTCAAACTGAACGATATCGCTAGCCAGGACGCTGCAACGTCACGGATCGCTAGCGATATCGTTCAGTGTGAAGGTACCTTAAGTTAGTTGTTAGTGGTTGTTACCATGGATAACTAAGCTAGTGCATTGCTCTGTACATGGGGTAAGCGACATAGTGAATCAGAAGAAGTTGTTTTTGCTAATATTATTATTATTATTATGCCTACTAAATATTGGGATATGATCTTGGAGATAGGAATACCCCGAAATTTGAACTGCATATTTCTAGTACCTCGTATAAGAGAGATGCCGTAAAGTGGCTACGAGGTACACATAAATATGGCCATTTTTATGCGCTAAAAGCTCTCATTTTTCATATTTCTAGTGCAGTAATGCAGTTCAAATTTCATGTTTTCAAGTTTGCATGTTTTGGCGCTGCAGTGTGCTGCCCTTTTTACTTAACTATATACGAGTTGGCGACTCTGGGTTCAGCACCTGTTCACACTCAGTCTATGTTTGGATGTGCAGGTCAGGTTTTTGAAATGTATTCTTTAGCCTTCTGATCGTGCACTCCCCGCCTCCTAGCCACACGTGTTTTAATTATAGTAGGTCCAATACCCCTCCACAGAAAGAGAGAATTTGAGTCCAAGAAGAGGTTTCACATGTACCCATTCAGATGGAGACGTTTATTCTCAGCGAGGTAGTTCAAGCGTAGGACCTCGTATAAGAGAGATGCCGTAAAGTGGCTACGAGGTACACATAAATATGGCCATTTTTATGCGCTAAAAGCTCTCATTTTTCATATTTCTAGTGCAGTAATGCAGTTCAAATTTCGTGTTTTCAAGTTTGCATGTTTTGGCGCTGCAGTGTGCTGCCCTTGGAACTTAGATTGGTGGCCCACTCCAGTGCTGAAATAAAAAAAAATGGCTGGATCCGCGCTTTAAAGTCTCCATTGTGATAATAATGCTTTGGGAGAGAGTTCTATTAACCCTTGCTCTCGCTGAGGAATGTGAGTATAAGCGTCGAATTTCAGAAATGAATGGAAGAGCCAATTCGAAGCCCAAGCTAATTTTATCAACAATTTCTGGCAAAAGCAGCAACTAATTTGGACGCGATAAGTACAATTTGTATTAATTCTAGATGTCTACAAGTTGGTTCCTAGTGTTTAAATTGTCTCACATTTTCCAGTACATCTACGGTGAGCAAAACAATACAACTTTTTTTCAATTTTATGATACGATCACAACTTTTCTAAAAAGAAAAAAAGTCTGGCAGGGCTTAATGAGATGTGGGCAGATGTTGGCTGCATACTTTAGGGCAACATGGTGGCTCAGTGGTTAGCACTGTTGTTTTGCAGCACTGGTGTCCTGGGTTCAAATCCCACCAAAGACAACTTCAACAAGGAGTTTATATGTTCTCCCAGTGTTTGTGTGGGTTTCCTCCAGGTTCTCCGATTTCCTCCCACACTCAGAAGACATACTAATAGGGAATAGGGATTTCTTGCAGAAAATGTCCGGTTTTGTTCAGGAAATTTCTGCAAGGAATCCTGACGTGTGCACATAGCCTAAATCTATTTTGGAATAAAGCTGTTCACATATTTTATCTGGCAAATGGCTTAATTTCTCCTTTGTAGAATCCAAAATAACCCTGATCAGATCGAGCAATTTCTCACACGATATGACCATAAGTAATAATTGTCCTGTTTAAGGGACCAAAACGCATCTCAATGGTTTGCCAGAATCTGATGATTACCTTACCCATGAAAAGGTTGTATTAAAGGCTTATTTTGCATTGATAAGTTGAGTATACTATTGATACGGCTGATGGAAACATGCACTTATTAAATAATAATGATCCAACCATTGTCTCACTTTGTCGCAATGGATACATCTATGGACACAGCGTCGTATAAATAAACTGCTCAAAAAAGTAAAGGGAAAACTTAAACTACAGAATACAACTCCAAGTAAATCAAACTTCTGTGAAATCAAACTGTCCACTTAGGAAGCAACACTGTTTGACAATCAATTTCACATGCTGCTATGCAAATGGAATAAACAACAGATGGAAATTATTGGCAATTATCAAGACACACTCAATAAAGGACTGGTTCGGCAGGTGGGGACCACAGACCACATCTCAGTATCAATGCTTTCTGGCTGATGTTTTGGTCACTTTTGAATGTTGGTTGTGCTTTCACACTTGTGGTAGCATGAGATGGACTCTACAACCCACACAAGTGGCTCAGGTAGTGCAGCTCATCAAGGATGGCACATCAATGCGAGCTGTGGCAAGAAGGTTTGCTGTGTCTGTCAGCCAGAGGCTGGAGGCGCTACCAGGAGACAGGTCAGTACACCAGGAGACATGGAGGGGGCCGTAGGAGGGCAACAACCAAGCAGCAGGACAGCTACAAGGAGTTTATATGTTCTCCCACTTTTTGTGTGGGTTTCCTCCGGGTTCTCCGATTTCCTCCCACACTCAGAAGACATACTGATAGGAATATAGAGTGTGAGCCCCAATGAGGACGATGATAATGTAAAGCGTTGTGGAATAAAAGGCGCTGCATAAGTGATTAAAATAAACAAAAAATAAATATTTTACAGTGGGGTAAAAATACCCCTCTTAGCATTTTGAGAAGTACTTTAAGCTGAGGAAGAGCACAAAATTTGTAGTATCTCAAATTTGTAATACTAAGGAATACATAAGGTTAACTAGGGCATCCAGTTAATAGATATTGATTACCTATTCTGTAGATAGGTTATCAATATCTGATCGGCGCAGGTATGACACTCAGTACCCCCACCTATCAGCCATTATACCCAGCAGTGTTGGCTGGATGGAAATACATTGAACGAAGCTGCAATGTGATTCAATGTGTTTCACATGCACAGGAACGGTTCATCAGTACCTAGTTTGCAAAATACAGGGATCAGGGCCGTATTTGCCACTAGGCACTTGAGGGCACGTGCCTAGGGTGGCAGGATGCGGGGGGGTGCACTTGAGCAAGGTTTTTTTTTTTTATAAAGTGAAGTCCGGGTTCAAGCACCCGCCCCCTCCCTTCCTCTCTCCCCCTCCCTCTCTCTCTCCCTCCCGCCCCATCCCTGAAGACTTCATACTCACCCTCCTCCAGCGGTGCCTGCTGCAACTCCGTCTCAGCGCCGGCAGCTACCACGTGACCGCTCATACAGGAAGGAAGACGCTGCGGGGACAGAGATACTGGGAAGTTCAGCGCCGCACAGTGAGAAAAAGGTGAGTATGAAAGGGAAGGATAGAGGAGGACGGGGGGAGGATGGAAGAGTCATGTTTACAGGGTGGGAGGCTGGGGAAGCCATGCATACAGGAGGGGGGATATGAGCCATGCATACAGGTGGGGGGGAATATGATACATGCATACAGGAGGGGGGAAATATGAGCTATGGATACAGGAGGGGGGATATGAGCCATGCATACAGGAGGGGGAGAATATGAGCCATGCATACAGGTGGGGGGGAATATGAGCCATGCATACAGGGGGGGAAATATGAGCCATGCATACAGGAGGGGGGGAATATGAGCCATGCATACAGGTGGGGGGAATATGATACATGCATACAGGAGGGGGGAAATATGAGCTATGCATACAGGGGGGGAAATATGAGCCATGCATACAGGAGGGGGGGAATATGAGTCATGCATATGGGATGAGCCATGCATACAGGGGGGAATATGATCCATGCACACAGGAGTGGGGGAATATGAGCCATGCATATGGGATGGGAGGGAGATGAGCCATGCATACAGGAGGGGGGATTTGAGCCATGCATACAGAAGGGGGAAATATGAGCCGTGCATATGGGATGAGAGGGAGATGAGCCATGTATACAGGAGGGGGGGATATGAGCCATGCATACAGGAGGACAGGAGGGGGGATATGAGCCATGCATACAGGATGGGGGAAGATGAGCCATGCATACAAGATGGGAGGGGGGCATTATACAGTATTGAGCATCATGTGGGGTCATTATACAGTATGGAGCATCATGTATGGCCATTATACAGTATTGAGCATCATGTGGGATCATTATACAGTATGGAGAACTGTGTGTGGCCATTATACACTATGGAGCATCATGTGTTGCCGTTATATAGTATTGAGCATCATGTGTGGCTGTTATATTGTATTGAGCGTCATGTGTGGCCGTTATATAGAAATGAGCATCATGTGTGGCCGTTATATAGTATTAAGCATCATGTGTGGCCATTATGCAGTATGGAGCACTGTGTGGCCATATTTTTTTTGGGTTATAATTATTGTATATGAAACAGTGTGATCAGCAGTGCTAAATGGGTGTGGTTGGGATGTGGATATGGGTGTGACTAGTTGTGAAATGGGTGTGGTCAGAGGCGTGGTCTAAAATTTGCCACAACACACTACGCGCGCCGCAAACTTTATACCTCTTCCCTTCTTCAAAAGTTGGGAGGTATGATACCGCATTTGCCAGATCACGGTAAGTGTCGCAAATCCCATAGGGAATGAATGAGGCCGAACTCAGTGTTGCCGTAAGTGATCCGTTACGCGGCAGATGCAGAAAAACTGCCGAATCTGCTGCAAAAGGCTACTTTCACATCAGCGATTCTTGCCAAAGTCACTGCCGATAGTGTCATACTCACCAAAGGGGGAGGCAGCACTAAAAGTGCCTAGGGCTGCAGAAACTCTAAATACGGCCCTGACAGGGATGCATACATAGAAATGCTCCCAACATACACAGGTGCACACTACATACCCACATACGACACACAAGGACATACTCATACATACACTTAAATACAGTATACATTTACCTTGTATATGAACAAATACATACACCTTCTTTGCATATTCACCAGATAAAAGGACCCACCACATACTTAGATGTGCACTGTCCCATAACAAAAACACTGCAAATTGCAGTGAGAATGCTAAATAAAACAAAAAGAACAATCCAGCTCACCCAGTTTGTACTTGCTAGCAATATAAAGGAGAAATCCAGCCATTTTCCAGATAAAATATGCAAACAGCTTTATTCCAAAATCGATTAAAAGTAGGAAATCAAGGCACTACAAAATTGTAGGAATAAATCCCAAGAGTTTCAGACTAAAACTTGGTATTTGATCAATGAGCAAAGACAAAGTTTTAGTCTGAAATGCATAGGCTTTATTCTTACAATTTCTCACACTCAATAAAGGAGTGGTTCTGCAGGTGGGGACCACAGACCACATCTCTGTATCAATGCTTTCTGGCTGATGTTTTGGTCACTTTTGAATGTTGGTTGTGCTTTCACACTTGTGGTAGCATGAGACGAACTCTACAACCCACACAAGTGGCTCAGGTAGTGCAGCTCATCCAGGATGACACATCAATGCGAGCTGTGGAAAGAAGGCTATTATTATTATTTATTGATATAGCGCCATTTATTCCATGGCGCTTTACATGTAAGGAGGGGTATACATAATAAAAACAAGTACAATAATCTTAAACAATACAAGTCATAACTGGTACAGGAGGAGAGAGGACCCGACCCGCGAAGGCTAACAATCTACAAGGGATGGGTGAGAATACAGTAGGTGAGGGTAGAGCTGGTCATGCAGCGGTTTGGTCGATCGGTGGTTACTGCAGGTTATAGGCTTGCCGGAAGAGGTAGGTCTTCAGGTTCTTTTTGAAGGTTTCGATGGTAGGTGAGAGTCTGAAATGTTGGGGTAGAGGGTTCCAGAGTAGGGGTGATACGTGAGAGAAATCTTGTATACGATTGTGGGAAGAGGAGATAAGAGGTGAGTAGAGAAGGAGGTCTTGTGAGGATCAGAGGCTGCGTGTAGGTAAGTACCGGGAGACGAGTTCACGGATGTATGGAGGAGACAGGTTGTGGATGGCTTTGTACGTCATGGTTAGGGTTTTGTACTGGAGTCTCTGGGCAATGGGGAGCCAGTGAAGGGATTGACAGAGGGGAGAAGCCGGGGAATAGCGGGGGGACAGGTGGATTAGTCGGGCAGCAGAGTTTAGAATAGATTGGAGGGGTGCGAGAGTGTTAGAGGGGAGGCCACAGAGTAGGAGGTTGCAGTAGTCAAGGCGCGAGATGATGAGGGCATGGACTAGGGTTTTTGCAGATTCTTGGTTGAGGAATGAACGGATTCGTGAAATATTTTTGAGTTGAAGTCGGCAGGAAGTGGAAAGGGCTTGGATATGTGGTTTGAAGGAGAGATCAGCATCAAGGATTACCTCGAGGCAGCGAGCTTGTAGGAGAGTGGGCTGCCATTTACTGTAATGGATAGATTCGTTGGGGGGGTCACGTGAGATGGGGGAAAGATGATGAATTCTGTTTTGTCCATGTTAAGTTTCAGAAATCTAGCGGAGAAGAAGGATGAAATAGTGGACAGACACTGAGGGATTCTGGTTAGTAGGGAGGTGATATTTGGTCCAGAGATGTAGATCTGTGTGTCATCAGCATAGAGATGATACTGAAAGTCATGAGATTCTATGAGCTGTCCCAGGCCAAAGGTGTAAATGGAGAAGAGCAGGGGCCCTAGGACTGAACCTTGTGGGACTCCGACAGATAGGGGGCGAGGTGAGGAGGTGGTGTGTGAGTGGGAGACGCTGAATGTCCGGTCTGTTTGCTGTGTCGGTCAGCTAGAGGCTGGAGGTGCTACCAGGAGACAAGTCAGTACACCAGGAGACGTGGAGGGGGCCGTAGGAGGTTAATAACCCAGCAGCAGGACCGCTACCTCAGCTTTTGTGCAAGGAGAAACAGTATATTGTGCATGTGTCTGCACAAACGGTTAGAAATTAACGCCATGAGGATGGTTTGAGTGCTCGACGTCCACAGATGGGGGCTGTGCTCACAGCCCAACACCGTGCAGGACGCTTGGAATTTGCCACAGAACACCAGGTTGGCAAATTCGCCACTGGCACCCTGTGCTCTTCACAGACGAAAGCAGGTTCACACTGAGCACATGTGACAGACGTGACAAAGTCTGGAGATGCCGTGGAGAGCAATCTGTTTCATGCAACATCCTTCAGCATGAACGGATTGGCAGTGGGTCAGTAAGTGTGGTGGCATTTCTTTGGAGGGCCGCACAGCTCTCCATGTGCTCGCCAGAGGTAGCCTGACTGCCATTATGTACAGAGTCAAGATCCTCAGACCCCTTGTGAGACCATATGCTGGGGCTATTGGCCCTGGGTTTCTCCTAATGCAGGACAATGCCAGACCTCATGTGGCTGTAGTGTGTCAGCAGTTCCTGCAAGATGAGGGCATTGAAGCTATGGACTGGCCCGCCCATTCCCCAGACCTGAATCCCATTGAACACATCTGGGACATCATGTCTCGCTCCATCCACCAACATCACGTTGCACCACAGACTGTCGAGGAGTTGGTGGATGCTTTAGTCCAGGTCTGGGAGGAGATCCCACAGGAGACCATCCGCAGACTCATCAGAAGCATGCCCAGGAGTTGTACTGTAGGGAGGTCGTACAGGCACGTGGAGGCCACACACCATACTGAGCATCATTTTGACTTGTTTTAAGGACATTACATTCCACTTTTAATTTTGTGTGTGACTCCAAATCCAGGCCTCCATTGGTTAATAAATTTGATTTCCATTGTTGATTTGTGTGTGATTGTGTTGTCAGCACATTCAACTTTGTACAGAACAAAGTATTTAATGATAATATTTCATTCATTCAGATTTAGGGTGTGTTATTTGAGTGTTCCCTTTATATTTTTGAGCAGTCTATATATCTATTTATGAGCTCGTAGCATTAGAACAATGCAATATTAGTCCATAATTCTCCTCAGTGCACATGCATTTATCAGCAGCAGAGTATAGAGTACAAGGGTGTACTTGCCAGCTCTAACCATGACACTAAGTATGCTGTAGTGATGGGATAATCTAGTAGGTTGTTCTGAAAAGGGTGGAGCTTATGCAAATTATGTCGCTGGATGTAAGTGGTTCTGGGGACAAGGTTTAAATGCCTTGATCATCTGCTACAAAACTCTGATACGTCTAAGTGGGCATACCATAAATTGGTGTAAATTATAGCAAAAATCTTGCTAGTTTATGAGTGAAATAGATTTCAGTTTGTGGCGTATGGAGAGCCCAAGATGGGCCACATGTATTGGGTTCGCCTAACTCTAGCAGGTTTCTGTTTAAGCCTGTTATAGGACTCCTTACTCTAGTGGGTTTCTGTTTAAGCCTGTTATAGGATGCCTATCTCTAGTGGGTTTTTGTTTAAGCCCGTTTTAGGACGCCTTACTCTAGCGGGTTTCTGTTCAAGTCTGTTACAGTAGAAAGATAAGCGCGTGCACAGCCGTATATAAAGTGCCAGAGTAGGTTCCAATACCATGAAGTGTAGCAAAAAACTCGGCACTCAAACTTAGCTTTATAAGTGGTTTAATTGTATCCACGCTTAGTAGCAAGAAAAGTTTCGGCCCTATTAGCCGGACCTTCATCAGTCACAGCAGTAAGTTGTCAATAAAAACAGATGGACCCACAGGATTGTGGGTTCTCAGTAAAGTCGTAGCAGAAGGTGGACACAGTCCGTGTCTCAGGAGTGTAGCCGAATCCGGCAGATAACCTTAGGAGATCTAGAGCCTGCATGTCTGGTCTGAAGGGGATGCGGCATCCACGGCAAGTCGCATGTTATAGGACGCCTTACTCTAGTGGGTTTCTGTTTAAACCTGTTATAATACGCCTTACTCTAGCGGGCTTCTGTTCAAGTCTCTTATAGGAGACGCCAGTGTTCAGAAATTTACCTAAAAATGTTTTTATGGTTTTGGTGTGAATAGTCTTGCTTGAAGCCTAGAAAATGTAATTACTGTAAACTAGTGTTTGGAGTATATTTTAGTGCTGCAGGTTCTGTAATATTAAAATACATAAAAGCCTCAGTAAATATAATATCAGATTTTTAAATTTTCCGTGTGTTTGCCCTTTACCTTTATTACAGCTTTCATTCTTTTGTGCTGCCTGCTTTTAGCATTTTACAGTAATTTGTTAGCAGAATTTCTGGATATTTTTCCATGCTTCTTATGATAGCTGAAGGTTTTATATGTTAGGTTGTGAGAAGCAGGAAATGAGCCTAAGTAATCTGGCACACATTTAATGATCACTGATCGGAGGTGGCTCGTCTATTCAATGTCTTGTCTCCCACGGTGATAGGGTTCTTTGGTCAACTCATAATCATAGGAAATGAGCACAACTCATGGCTAGAGATGGGCAGATCAACTCACAGGACCCCAGTCCAGCGTCCGACTCAGTGCTACCTGGCGGATAGACTGGAGACTAGCAAATCTCCTGTGTCCCTGACGCAACGTCATCTGTGTGACGTGATGAACAGATGACGTTGTGCCAGCCCTGACAAAACAAATGCCATGCAAGGGACCCCAGAAGATGAGAGATTTGCAGGTCTCCCATCTAGCCACAAATTACCACTGACCTGGATGCTGGACCAGAATCCCGAGACTTGATCCACTAATCTCCACTCATGATGTTTAGGTGCAAAAAGTCAAGAAATATTTAATTGAAACCCGAAGTATAATAAGACTCTTAAGAATATAATGCTAATAAAAAAAATTAGAGACACTAAATGTAATAATATTAAATCAAACTATGTTAAACTATCAAAAGTGAGATAACTTGGTCAAGGTCACCTCCATGCCTCCTACCACTTTGTCTCCAGCAATAATCCTAGATGAGAATGGTCTTAAAAGGGAAGCCATTATCAGAATTTGAATGATTATTTAAAAATCAGGCTTTTGTGTTAACTGTATATATATTTTTTAAATTTGGGAATGTTTTTATTTTCCATAGCAGAATATTTATGAAAAATAATACTTAAAAATCCTACTTCTTGGTTCTGGAAATCCACATGTACATTAAGAACAATGAACATGGTGATCCTGTCTGTATTGAAGCATCTAATGAGCGTGCAAAGGTCATTGTGAAGGGAGAAGGGTAGGGTCAGCTGTGACACCACCTATTTTGATTGGTGGCCCCAGTTTTATAGGTATCGTATAGCATTAATTACCTGTCATTGTAAACCTGTTTCTCATAAGAAACATCTGTAAACTCTTCCTGAAAAGACAGGAAGTAGGAGTCAAATACTTCCAGTGGCAAAACTACAGGTTACGAATTATGTTTTTTTTTGTTTTTTTTTAAATAGAGACCTGGTACTGATGAGAAGAAGCCAACTGTATAACACTTTTTTTCATTGGAAGGCTTGCAAGTTTAAAATAATGAATCCACAGTCCATGTACGAGATCAAGAATAATAGCAGAAGGCACCACAAATGTAACATCAATCTAGACAACAACATTGGTTTTTAAATTACTACAATTGATAACATAGATTTTTTTTATAATCTACCCAAGTTAGTAAAAGTTGTTTGTGGAATAGCCACTTTAAAGTTCTGTGTATCTGATAGTCCACAAGGTCTTATACCACTAATTGAAATCTTAATTTCTCTATATCTCCAAGATTTTTTAAAATATTATTTTTTCAAATACATTTTTTTAGAGTTCCCAACAAATAGTGTTCATGGAGTTATAATAGCTCAAAGAAAGTCAAAAGAGTCTCCTTTTGTCATCCATCTGTCGGAGACGGCATACATGAAATAGTAGTTGGGTAAATTCCATAACTTTTTTATTTCATAATGATGAATATCAACCCAGATAAAAGCCTGAGTTGAAAACTACAAGTTTCAAACTTTTAACAGTTCTTACTCATGGTATCATTCTGAGAACGTTAAATTACTTCCAGGTAAGCACATCTCACTTTTGTTGTACCTCATTTCCCACAATGATATCCAGTAAAAAGTATATATGTTTTCTTTTTAACTGGGACCCCAATGATAGTTCCCGCTGTATTGTATTCTGTGCACATCGGAAAAGATTCACATAGCTGGAAAAAAAACACAGCTAGATATATTTTTTGAAAATATTACAAATTGGATATTTATTGGCCAAATATCTTGATTATAAATTAAACTTTCAATACAGAAGCAAAATAGGATTGTTTCACATGATTTATGTCGCAGTTTTTTGTTTTATTTTCTCTCCTTGTAAAAATTGAGTGTACTTCTTTAAAAGCAGAAGTACAGTACTTTCTTTATCAAGTTATTACAAATTACTGATTTAATTATATTTTGTGTTGCTACTTCGGCTAAATGTAACTAATAAAAAGTGCCAATATTAATTATCAAAACCCAAAAAATACAATGTGCAGAAACTGAGAATATCAAACAGTGTAGTAGCTGCTGGTGGCATATAAACATGATCCATTATGTGTTAATAAGAGATATAATGGAATCAGTCGTTGTTACGTTTTACTCATTAGCTCCATCAGACTTTGTTTGCTGCCGAGAGATAACACGTTGCATATAAAGCTATAAATGTTACTCTTCAAGATGGAACTCATTAATAGAATGCGACTTGATGGAGATACTAATGAGAAGACAAACATGCCATAGTCTGGCCTCTCTCTACATTACAATATTACATGTGGTTGTGCCGGAATTAAGAAAAAAAACACACAAACAAGCAGGGGGATGGGAATGCTACATGATAGTATAAGAAGAATGACCAACTCATTAAAAATAACCTGTGGAATGATTTTGTAATTTGAAGCCATGGCTGTAATGGCGCTGTAATACAGACTAAATTGATAACTTTGGTGAATAAATCCGCTTTGTTGTTCTTCTATCATCACATCTGAAGTTTTCTGCTACATAGATTTTGGTGCACAGGGGCCGGACTATACATGAGGTCTTCTCCTCGCCGTTTGTGATTATCCCACGCTTTCACCTGCCTCCTCAAAGAAGAGATTGCAAATAGAGGAGGCAGATCACTGAAAAAGCAATGACCTGTCATTCAAAGACCAGAGGTAGGTGGAGGGGGTGGGAAATCACAGACAGGGAGGACAAGACCCTGTGCACAGTCCGGCCCCTGTGCACCGAAATCTAATTAGGAGAAAACTTCAAATGGTGATTAAAGAAGAACGAAAAGTGGATTTCTAAAACAAAGGTATTAATTTAATCTGTATTACAGCGCCATTACAGCCATGATGGCGAACTCAGTCGATGATGGCGAACTCAGTCGAGGGGTTCAAGAGAGGCCTGGATGTCTTCCTGGAGCAGAACAATATTGTATCATACAATTATTAGGTTCTGTAGAAGGACGTAGATCTGGGGATTTATTATGATGGAATATAGGCTGAACTGGATGGACAAATGTCTTTTTTCGGCCTTACTAACTATGTTACTATGTTACTATGTTACTATGTTACTATGTCTTTACAAAATTGTGCTGACAGGTTCTCTTTAAACCCTAGCTGCTCCGGACTGCTGAACATGTGTGTTTGGGGAGTTGAGAGAGAGAATACTGTAGCTTTTTCCAAAATGAGAGTTTAGTTTACAACTACCTAAAGAATAAGGGCATTTTAAATACTGTAACCCATACAAAATGTAAAGGAAGCTGGCCAAACCATTCATTTTTATGAGGATTGTTAGGCCATTTGGGTCCTCCAAACTATCTGCGATACATTATGTTGGGGGCATAAGGAATTGCGGTTGAAATTGAATTGCTAGATCTTTTTGTTTGGTGCAGAAATAAACGGATTCAGACAGCAGCTTTCATTGCATCCGCGAGTGTTGGGGAGAGATAGCCACTATCTTTAGACGGCTGACAGCTATCTAATGTGCATTGCCAGCTGTAAGCCAACAGCTATCTAGCCCAACTCTCTGATATACAGGAACGCATGGCTTGGCTGAGTTTTCCTGAGCTACCCATGAGACAGCATCTGCCAGATTACATTGGAAATCAGACAGATCAGATCATTCTCTCCCAACATCATCTGTCAGGGGATCATCATGAAGCCCCCATATACATTATCGGCAGGATAAGTCAACAGTCGGAGAAATGCACAGTGCACAATTACTATCAATCTGTGGTGAATTCACAATAATATCTGCATGTGTTTCATTTGCATTTTGTGGCGAATTTCATCCTTTATAATTGCAAAGGGGGGAAATCTGCACCAAACTGCTATAATATCGGCATGCTGCAGATTGTTATTATTTATTATTATGGCGCCATTTTTTCTATGATGATAACATTGTTGCTGATTTATCCATATACCCATCTTTCTACCAAGCGTGATGCTATGGGAACTTTCAGATAACATTTATGAGTACTGTCAGCATATGATGCCTGTGGAGAGACTGCAATGAAAGAAATTCCGTATGTTAGCTGCAAGTGACTTAAGAATAAAATGCTGTGCAATATTATTATAAGGCTACGGTCACACATTCAGTATTTGGTGAGTTTGTTACCTCAATATTTGTAAACCAGGAGTGGAAGAGTCAGAGGAAAAGTATAATAGAAACACGTCACCGCATACTGCTACCATTGTTGAGCTTAGTTCACACATTACTCCAATTTTCAAGGTGTGTATAAGCATAGTAAAAAATAACTGCAATATGTAGATGTTACATAAATGTAAATTAAATTTGTAAAAAGTTTATGGATTACAAGGGTTTACATTGGACAATAATGGAAATTTGTACCCTGACTGCGCCTGAATGCTCTCATTATACCCAATAGTAAAAATGTACTAAAAATTGTTCAGAAAAAAAATAGATCACGGGTATGCAAAAATAAATCAATAGGGTGAAGCACAAACGCAAAAGGTATCTCAGCCCAACATTTTGCATTCACCAAAGGTACAGTGTATCTAAACACACACTGAGAATTTTTTTTCCGAAGAAATCCGTAATGACAGCGACGATTCTATTCCTCATTACATTTTATGCAATTAAATCTTTTCACATACGGTAATTTTATTGTTCTACTGCTATAGTAAATTATTGTTTGCCGCTCTCCTCTGTTTTGTATGCCTTCTGGCCAGCATCTTTATATATCATGTAGGACAGACCAACTCTTTGATCATTCAGACTGGGATTTCATGTAAAGAAGTGTCCATGATGTGTGAGCCCAACTTAAGGAGGTTGTCCTGGCTCTAGCTACAAATCTATAGTCACTCTATGTGACTGCAGACTTGTGAATCCTCACATCACGCACACTGCATGCTGTGGGGATTCTCTGGTGCCGGCTCCGTAAGCGATGGGAGCGTGACTGAAAGTATGCAACATGCATATATGCGGTCATGTGCAAACTAGATGGGTGCGACCTCACTCCATGCAAATGCATGGAGCTTGTCATCCAGCAGAGCGGACCTGAACCCCATTCACTTGAATGAGCGCCCCGACAGTAAAGTATTTGATACGCTGTCATATGCATGACAGCGCGGCAAACACCGCTTCTGAACGGCGGTGAAATCAACCCCGCCAGTCAGCGAGCCCAAAATTTGTCAAAAGACAGCGCGAGTGCTCAGCTGTGATCGGAGGGATAACGTTTACCTGCGGTCACTGGTGTCAGCTGATGGGACAACTGCTCCCATCATCCAACACCTGCTGCCACTAATAATGAGAGCAGGAGCGGATGATGTGGGCATTCATCAGTCGCTGCTCTGTAAATAAATAAAAAAAAAACCTGCTTGGGTTCCCCCTTATTTTTGATAACCAGCCCGCAAAACTCACAGCTGGGGGCTGCAACCCTCAGCTGTTATCTACAACAAGGCTGGTCATCAAGAATAGTGGGGTCCGCATGCCATATTTTTTAATTATTTAAATAACTAATTTTTAAAAAACAGTCGTTTCCCCCCATTTTTGACAACTAGCCTTGCTAAAGCAGGCAGCTGGGGGCTGGTATTCTCAGGCTGGTAAGGAGCCATGGATATTGACACCCCAGCTTAAAATAGCAGCCCACAGCTGCCAAGAAAAGGCAAATCTATTAGGTGCACCAATTCTGGCGCTTTGCCTGACTCTTCCCACTGTAGCGGTGGCAAGTGGGGTTCATATTTGTGGAGTTGATGCCACCTTTGTATTGTCAGGTGACATCAAGCTCCGAGGATAGTAATGGAGAGACATCTATAAGATGCCCCCATTATTAACCTCATAGTCATTGTATGAAAACACAGATACCCAGAATAAAATCATCCGAAACTAGAATGAGGAAGTGCAGGGTGATCATAGTATAGTCAGATCGCATTTGTGAATTCATTGTCCGATAAAAACAATCAGAGCTGGGCCTAATAATGTGGCTATTGCTAGGCTCCAGCCTTACTGTGTTGTGGTCGCAGTGCCGCATTTTAGCCATGACAAGCCCAGTACATCCAAGGCCAGTAAGTACTTACTAACCATGATGTAAGCCAAGGTTAAATAGCGGTTAAAGAAGCACTCCCATCATAATTTTTATCCTCTTAAAATATTGTAATCATCATATTATATAGCACTATGTACCATATATACTCGAGTATAAGCCGAGATTTTCAGCCCAAATTTTTGGGCTGAAAGTGCACCTCTTGGCTTATACTCGAGTCATGGTCGGCGGCAGGGTCGGCGGGTGAGGGGGAGAGAGTACTGTTGCATACTCACCTGCTTCCGGGGCTCCTGGCGCTCCTCCTGCCTGTCCCACGGTCTTTGGGTGCCGCAGCTCTTCCCCTGTTCAGCGGTCACATGGTACCGGTCATTAAAGTTATGAATATGGACTCCACTCCCATAGGGGTGGAGCCGCATATTCATTCCTCTAATGAGCGGTAATGGTGACCGCTGACAGAGGAAGAGGCTGCGGCACCCGGAGACCATCTGTCCGGGATAAGGAGCCAGGGATGCCGGGAGCAGGTAAGTATTACATATTTACCTGTCCGCGTTCCACACGCCGGGCGCCGCTCCGTCTTCCCGTCCTCTGTTGTGACTGTTCAGGTCAGAGGGTGCGATGACGTATTCGTGTGCGCGCCGCCCTCTGCCTGAACAGTCAGTGCGGAGAGACGCCGAGACGGGACGCTGAGGAGCTGCGGGCAGCAAGAGAGGTGAGTATGTCATTTTTTTTTTATTGCAGCAGCAGCACCATTGTATATGGGGCACAGCTTTATATGGCACATCTGTGGGGCAATAATGAACAGTGCAGAGCATTGTATATGGGGCACATCTTTATATGGAGCAATAATGAACGGTGCAGTGCATTGTATATGGGGTACAGCTTTATATGGCACATCTATGGGGCAATAATGAACGGTGCAGAGCATTGTACATGGGGCACAGCTTTACATGGAGCATCTTATGGGGCAATAATGAACGGTACAGAGCATTGTATATGGGGCACAGCTTTATATGGCACATCTATGGGGCAATAATGAACGGTGCAGAGCATTGTATATGGGGCACATCTTTATATGGAGCAATAATGAACGGTGCAGAGCATTGTATATGGGGCACAGCTTTATATGGCAAATCTATGGGGCAATAATGAATGGTGCAGAGCATTGTATATGGGGCACAGCTTTAAATGGAGCATCTTATGGGGCAATAATGAACGGTACAGAGCATTGTATATGGGGCCCAGCTTTATATGGCACATCTATGGGGCAATAATGAACGGTGCAGAGCATTGTATAAGGGGCACATCTTTATATGGAGCAATAATGAACGGTGCAGAGCATTGTATATGGGGCACAGCTTTATATGGCACATCTATGGGGCAATAATGAACGGTGCAGAGCATTGTATATGGGGCACAGCTTTATATGGAGCATCTTATGGAGCAATAATGAACAGTATGCAGCATTATATGTGGCACAGCTTTATATGGAGTATCTTATGGGGCAATAATGAACGGTATGGAGCATCTATTTTTATTTTTGAAATTCACCGGTAGCTGCTGCATTTCCTACCCTAGGCTTATACTCGAGTCAATAAGTTTTACCAGTTTTTTGTGGCAAAATTAGGGGGGTCGGCTTATACTCGGGTCGGCTTATACTTGAGTATATACGGTACCTACAATTGCCCATTTCTACCCAGCTAATTCTTCCATTTTCTATTAGGTCTATGACATCACATGATTAAAAACTGACTAGCTGAATCTTTTTAAGATCTATGTAGAAACAGAAGAACAATTTTGCTTGTATAAGACTTCAGTCACTGCAATAATCAATGGCAGGGAGGAGGAGGGAGTAGCTGAATCAGGAGTTGAATAAGGGATTGATTTCTGCCATACAAGAAACTTCCTGTTTCTACATAGAACAGAGAAAACAGAAGAATTTGATGGGTAGACAGGCAAAATGAGCAATTGTAAGTACACAGTGCTATACACAGGTGCTTCTCACAAAATAAGAATATCAACAAAAAGATAATTTAATTCAGTTCTTCAATACAAAAAGTGAAACTCCTATATTATATAGAGTCATTATAAACAGCAGGGCCGTATTTGCCACTAGCCACTTGAGGGCATGTGCCTAGGGCAGCAGGATGTGGGGGGGACGCACTTGAGCAAGGTTTTTTTTTATAAAGTGAAGTCCGGGGTCAAGTGCCCGCCCCCTCCCTCCCTCTCTCCCCCTCCTTCCCTCTCTCCCTCCCGCCCCTTCCCTGAAGACTTCATACTCACCTCCTCCAGTGGTGCCTGCTGCAACTCCGTCTCAGCGCCGGCAGCTCGTCCTGTCTTCAGCGGTCATGTGGTACCGCTCATTAAGGTGATGAATATGGATGCATATTCATCACCTTAATGATCGATACCACGTGACCGCTCATACAGGAAGGAAGACGCTGCGGGGACAGAGATGCCAGGAAGTTCAGCGCCGCACGGTGAGAGAAAGGTGAGTATGACAGGGGAGGATAGAGGAGGATGGGGGAGGATGGAGGAGTCATGCTTACAGGGTGGGAGGATGGGGGAGCCATGCATACAGGAGGGGGGGGAATATGAGCCATGCATACAGGAGGGGGGGAATATGAGCCATGCATACAGGAAGGGGGGGGAATATGAGCCATGCATGCATGAGGGGGGAATATGAGCCATGCATACAGGAGGGGGGAATATGAGCCATGCATACAGGAGGGGGAATATGAGACATGCATACAGGAGGGGGGATATGAGCCATGCATATAGGAGGGAGGGAATATGAGCCATGCATAGAGGAGGGGGGGAATATGAACCATGCATACAGGAGGGGGGAATATGAGCCATGCATATGGGATGAGCCATGCATACAGGGGGGAATATGATCCATGCACACAGGAGGGGGGTGTTATGATATGGTGGTCTAGGAGCAACATGGAACGAGCTCTGAAGGACATTTTAACTGTACTGACCGCAGTCCCTAAGCTCAACACAACACTAGAAGTAGCCGTGGAATGCTCCTAACTCTCCCTAGGCATCTCGTCACAGCCTAAGAGCTAACTACCCCTAAAGAAAGAAGCAGGAAAACTATCTTGCCTCAGAGAAAATCCCCAAAGGATAGATTAGCCCCCCACAAATAATGACTGTGAGTGGAGAGGGAAAAGACATACACAGAATGAAACCAGGATGAGCACAGGAGGCCAGTCTAGCTAAATAGATAGGACAGGATGGAATACTGTGCGGTCAGTATAAAACACTACAAAAATCCACGCAGAGTTTACAAAAAATCTCCACACCTGACTAAAGGTGTGGAGGGCAAATCTGCCCCCCAGAGCTTCCAGCAAGACAGAATTAATTCACACTGATAAGCTGGACAAACATAGAAAGCACAGAATGGAAAAGTCCACAATCTATGGACAGAAAAGAGCAAGCAAAAACTTAACTTAGCTGAACTGGTCAGGATAACAGGGAACTCCAAAGAGATGTGAATCCAACCAGGAACCATTTACAAGTGGCACTGGCTGAAGAAAGAGCCAGACATAAATAGCCGAGCAGAAGAGATGATAAGTGGAGGCAGCTGATGACAGCTAACTCCAAGGAGCAGCCATACCACTAGAAACCACAAGAGGGAGCCCAAGAGCAGAACTCACAACAGTATTCCCCCCTTGAGGAGGGGTCACCGAACCCTCACCAGAGCCCCCAGGCCGATCAGGACGAGCCAAGTGAAAAGCACGAACCAAATCGGTGGCATGGACATCGGAGGCAACAACCCAAGAATTATCCTCCTGGCCATAACCCTTCCACTTGACAAGATACTAAAGCCTCCGCCTCGAAAAACGAGAATCCAAAATCTTCTCAACCTCATATTCCAACTCTCCCTCAACCAACACCGGGTCAGGAGGGTCAACCGAGGGAACAACGGGCACCACATATCTCCGCAACAAAGATCTATGGAAAACATTATGATTGGCAAAAGAGGCAGGAAGAGCCAAACGAAAAGACACCGGATAAATAATTTCAGAAATGTTATAAGGACCAATAAACCGAGGCTTAAACTTAGGAGGAGAAACCTTCATAGGAACATGACGAGAAGACAACCAAACCAAATCCCCCACACGAAACCGGGGACCAACACACCGAAGGCGGTTAGCAAAACGTTGAGCCCTTTCCTGAGACAACGTCAAATTGTCCACCACATGAATCCAAATCTGCTGCAGCCTGTCCACCACAGAATTAACACCAGGACAATCAGAAGGCTCAACCTGCCCAGAAGAAAAACGAGGATGAAAACCAAAATTACAAAAGAAAGGTGAAACCAAAGTAGCCAAACTAGCCCGAATATTAAGGGCAAACTCGGCCAATGGCAAGAAAGACACCCAATCATCCTGATCAGCAGACACAAAGCATCTCAAATAGGTTTCCAAGGTCTGATTAGTTCGCTCAGTTTGGCCATTAGTCTGAGGATGAAACGCCGAAGAAAAAGACAAATCAATGCCCATCCTAGCACAAAAGGCCCGCCAAAATCTAGAGACAAACTGAGAACCACCGTCAGACACAATATTCTCCGGAATGCCATGCAAACGAACCACATGCTGAAAAAATAATGGAACCAGATCTGAGGAGGAAGGCAACTTAGGCAAAGGTACCAGATGGACCATTTTAGAGAACCGGTCACAAACAACCCAGATAACAAACATCTTCTGGGAAACAGGAAGATCCGAAATAAAATCCATGGAAATATGCGTCCAGGGCCTCTCAGGGACTGGCAAAGGCAAAAGCAACCCACTAGCGCGGGAACAGCAAGGCTTGGCCTGGGCGCAAGTCCCACAGGACTGCACAAAAGCACGCACATCGCGCGACAAGGAAGGCCACCAAAAAGACCTAGCAATCAAATCTCTGGAACCAAAAATCCCAGGATGACCAGCCAACACTGAACAATGAACCTCAGAAATTACCTTACTTGTCCATCTATCAGGAACAAACAGCTTCCCCACTGGACAGCGGTCAGGCCTATCAGCCTGAAATTCCTGAAGCACCCGCCGCAAATCAGGGGAGATAGCAGAAAGAATCACCCCTTCCTTAAGAATGCCAACCAGCTCAAGGACTCCAGGAGAATCAGGCGAAAAACTCCTAGAGAGGGCATCAGCCTTAACATTCTTAGATCCCGGAAGATACGAGACCATAAAATCAAAACGGGAGAAAAACAGGGACCATCGAGCCTGTCTAGGATTCAGCCACTTGGCCGACTCGAGGTAAATCAGATTCATATGATCGGTCAGGACCACAACACGGTGTTTAGCTCCCTCAAGCCAATGTCGCCACTCCTCAAACGCCCACTTCATAGCCAACAACTCCCGATTGCCGACCTCATAATTGCGTTCCGCAGGCGAAAACTTTCTGGGAAAAAAAGCACACGGTTTCATCAAAGAACCATCAGACTCCCTCTAAGACAAAACGGCCCCTGGCCCAATCTCAGAAGCGTCGACCTCAACCTGAAAAGTAAGAGAAACATCCGGTTGACGCAACACAGGGACAGAAGTAAATCGGCGTTTAAGCTCCTGAAAGGCCTCAACAGCCTCAGAGGACCAATTCGTCATATCAGCACCTTTCTTCGTCAAATCAGTAAGGGGCTTAACCACACTGGAAAAGTTGGCAATGAAACGGCGATAGAAATTAGCAAATCCCAAAAATTTTTGAAGACCCTTCACAGATGTGGGTTGGATCCAGTCATGAATTGCTTGGACCTTAACAGGATCCATTTCTATAGACGAGGGAGAAAAAATAAAACCCAAAAAAGAGACCTTTTGAACTCCGAATAGGCACTTAGACCCCTTCACAAATAAAGCATTATCACGAAGGATCTGGAACACCATCCTGACCTGCTTCACATGAGACTCCCAATCATCGGAAAAAATCAAAATATCATCCAAATATACGACCATGAATTTATTAAGATAATTGCGGAAAATATCATGCATGAAAGACTGGAACACAGATGGAGCATTAGAGAGCCAAATGGCATCACAAGGTATTCAAAATGGCCTTTGGGCGTATTAAATGCAGTTTTCCATTCGTCACCCTGTTTAATACGAACAAGATTATATGCCCCTCGGAGGTCAATCTTAGTAAACGAACTAGCCCCATTATTCTGAGCAAACAAATCAGTAAGCAAAGGCAAGGGGTATTGGAATTTGACCGTGATCTTATTAAGAAGACGATAATCAATACAGGGTCTCAAGGAGCCATCCTTCTTAGCAACAAAAAAGAAACCCGCTCCCAATTGTGACGAAGAGGGCCGAATATGCCCTTTCTCCAAAGATTCCTTAACATAGCTCCGCATGGCGGCATGCTCTGGCACAGACAGATTGAAAAGTCGGCCCTTAGGGAACTTACAATCAGGAATCAAGTTAATAGCACAATCACAGTCCCTATGTGGAGGAAGGGAACTGGACATGGGCTCATCAAATACATCCTGGAAATCTGACAAAAACTCAGGGACCTCAGAAGAGGGGGAAGAGGAAATTGACATCAAAGGAACGTCACTATGTACTCCTCGACAACCCCAACTAGTCACCGGCATAGTTTTCCAATCCAGCACCGGATTATGTTCCTGTAACCAAGGAAATCCCAGTACAACAACATCATGCAGGTTATGCAACACCAGAAAACGGCAATCTTCCTGATGTGCAGGAGCCATGTACATAGTCATCTGTGTCCAGTACTGAGGTTTATCCTTGGCCAAGGGTGTAGCATCAATGCCCCTCAAACGAATAGGGCTCTGCAAAGGCTGCAAGGAAAAACCACAGCGCCTGGCGAATTCTAAGTCCATTAAGTTCAGGGCAGCGCCTGAATCCACAAATGTCATGACAGAAAAGGACGACAATGAGCAAATCAGGGTCACAGATAAGAGAAATTTAGGCTGTATAGTACTAATGGTAACAGACCTAGCGACTCTCTTAGTACGCTTAGGGCAATCAGAGATAACATGATCAGAATCACCACAGTAAAAACACAGCCTGTTCTGACGTCTGAATTCCTGCCGTTCTGTTCTAGTCAAAATCCTATCACATTGCATAGGTTCAGGACTTTGCTCAGAGGATACTGCCATATGGTGCACAGCTTTGCACTCGCGCAGACGCCGATCAATCTGAATGGCTAGAGAGATAGATTCGCTCAAACCGGCAGGTGTAGGAAAGCCCACCATAACATCTTTAAGGGTTTCAGAAAGACCTTTTCTGAAAATAGCAGCCAGAGCCTCTTCATTCCATTTAGTGAGCACAGACCATTTTCTAAATTTCTGACAGTATAACTCTGCCGCTTCCTGACCTTGACACAAGGCCAACAGGGTTTTTTCTGCATGATCCACAGAATTAGGTTCGTCATACAATAATCCGAGTGCTTGAAAAAATGCATCTACATTCAATAATGCCGGATCCCCTGTTTCAAGAGAAAAAGCCCAGTCTTGAGGGTCACCAAGCAGCAAGGATATGATGATTTTTACTTGCTGAATGGGATCACCAGAAGAATGGGGTTTCAAAGCAAAAAACAATTTGCAGTTATTTTTAAAGTTCAAAAACTTGGATCTGTCCCCAAAAAACAAATCAGGAGTAGGAATTCTGGGCTCTAAAGCCAGAGTCTGGACAACATAGTCCTGGATACTCTGTACTCTTGCAGCAAGTTGATCCACACGAGAAAACAAACCCTGAACATCCATGCCAAAGCATATATCCTGAACCACCCAGATATCAAGAGGAAAAAAAAAAAAAGACAAACCAAAGGACAGAAAAAAAAATGGTTCAGAACTATCTATTCCTTCTTTTGAGATGCATTTAATTCATTGATGGCCACTTGTACTGTTATGATACGGTGGTCTAGGAGCAACATGGAACGAGCTCTGGAGGACGTGGTAACTGTACTGACCGCAGTCCCTAAGCTCAACACAACACTGGGCAGCACGGTGGCGCAGTGGTTAGCACTACAGCCTTGCAGCGCTGGGGTCCTGGGTTCTAATCCCACCCAGGACAACATACAACATCTGCAAAGAATTTGTATGTTCTCTCCATGTTTGCGTGGGTTTCCTCCGAGCACTCCGGTTTCCTCCCACATTCCAAAGACATACTGATAGGAATTCTAGATTGTGAGCCCAATCGGGGACAGTGATGATAACGTGTGCAAACTGTAAAGCGCTGCGGAATATGTTAGCGCTATATAAAAATAAAGATTATTATTATTTATTAAGTAGCCGTGGAATGCTCCTAACTCTCCCTAGGCATCTCGTCACAGCCTAAGAGCTAACTACCCCTAAAGAAAGAAGCAGGAAAACTATCTTGCCTCAGAGAAAATCCCCAAAGGATAGATTAGCCCCCCACAAATAATGACTGTGAGTGGAGAGGGAAAAGACATACACAGAATGAAACCAGGATGAGCACAGGAGGCCAGTCTAGCTAAATAGATAGGACAGGATGGAATACTGTGCGGTCAGTATAAAACACTACAAAAATCCACGCAGAGTTTACAAAAAGTCTCCACACCTGAATAAAGGTGTGGAGGGCAAATCTGCCTCCCAGAGCTTCCAGCAAGACGGAATTAATTCACACTGATAAGCTGGACAAACATAGAAAGCACAGAATGGAAAAGTCCACAATCTATGGACAGAAAAGAGCAAGCAAAAACTTAGCTTAGCTGAACTGGTCAGGATAACAGGGAACTCCAAAGAGATGTGAATCCAACTAGGAACCATTTACAAGTGGCACTGGCTGAAAAAAGAGCCAGGCTGAAATAGCTGAGCAGAAGAGACGATAAGTGGAGGCAGCTGATGACAGCTAACTCCAAGGAGCAGCCATACCACTAGAAACCACAAGAGGGAGCCCAAGAGCAGAACTCACAAAAGTGCCACTTACAACCACCGGAGGGAGCCCAAGAGCGGAATTCACAACAGGGGGGATATGAGCCATGCATATGGGATGGGAGGGAGATGAGCCATGCATATAGGAGGGGGGGGGAATATGAGCCATGCATACAGGAGGGGGGAAATATGAGCCATGCATATGGGATGGGAGGGAGATGAGCCATGCATATAGGAGGGAGGATATGAGCCATGCATACAGGAGGGGGGGATATGAGCCTTGCATACAGGATGGGGGGAGATGAGCCATGCATACAAAATGGGAGGGGGGTATTATACAGTATTGAGCATCATGTGGGGTCATTATACAGTATGGAGCATCATGTGTGGCCGTTATACAGTATTGAGCATCATGTGTGGCCGTTATATAGTATTGAGCATCATGTGTGGCCATTATATAGTATTGAGCATCATGTGTGGCCATTATATAGTACTGAGCATCATGTGTGGCCGTTATATAGTATTGAGCATCATGTGTGGCCGTTATATAGTATTGAGCATCATGTGTGGCTGTTATATAGTATTGAGCATCATGTGTGGCCATTATATAGTATTGAGCATCATGTGTGGCCGTTATATAGTATTGAGCATTATGTGTGGCCGTTATATAGTATTGAGCATCATGTGTGGCCATTATGCAGTATGGAGCACTGTGGCCATATTTGTTTTTGGTTATAATTATTGTATATGAAACAGTGTGATCAGCAGTGGTAAATTGGTGTGGTTGGGATGTGGATATGGGTGTGACTAGTTGTGAAATGGGTGTGGTCAGAGACGTGGCCTAAAATTTGCCACAGCGCACTACGCGCGCCGCAAACTTTATACCTCTTTCCCTTCTTCAAAAGTTGTGAGGTATGATACCGCATTTGCCAGATCACGGTAAGTGTCCCAAATCCCATAGGGAATGAATGAGGCCGAACACAGTGTTGCCGTAAGTGATCCGTTACGCGGCAGATGCAGAAAAACTGTCAGATCTGCTGCAAAAGGCTACTTTCACATCAGCGATTCTTGCCAAAGTCACTGCCGATAGTGTCATACTCACCAAAGGGGGAGGCAGCACTAAAAGTGCCCAGGGCAGCAGAAACTCTAAATACGGCCCCGACAAACAGAGTAATCTATTTCAAGTATTTATTTCTATTAATATTGATGACTAGCTATTGAACCCGTTCTATGCCCGGGTGGCGAGCATTTATATTGGTATATGGTCTCCATCCTGGTATGTGCTGCTCCATCTTGCGTCCCCATCCTGTCATGTGCTGCTCCATCCTGCCATATGCTGCACCCATCCTGTGCCCCCATTCTGACATGTGCTGCTCCCATCCTGCACCCCCATTCTGACATGTGCTGCTGCTGCTGCCATCCTGCGCCCCCGTTCTGTCATATGCTGCTCCCATCCTGCACCCCCGTTCTGTCATGTGCTGCTCCCATCCTGCGCCACCGTTCTGTCATGTGCTGCTCCCATCCATATGCCCCATACGCTGCTCCATAAAGGTTTATGGCCCCCATAAGATGCTCCATATTATATGCCCCGTACACTGCTCCATAAAGGTTTATGGCCCCCATAAGATGCTCCATAGTATATGCCTCCGTACACTGCTCCACTATGGTTGATGGCCCCCATAAGATGCTCTATAGTATATGCCCCCGTACACTGCTCCATTATGGTTGATGGCCCCCATAAGATGCTCCATAGTATATGCCCCCGTACACTGCTCCATTATGGTTGATGGCCCCCATAAGATGCTCCATAGTATATGCCCCCGTACACTGCTCCATTATGGTTGATGGCCCCCATAAGATGCTCCATAGTATATGCCCCCGTACACTGCTCCATTATGGTTGATGGCCCCCATAAGATGCTCCATATTATATGCCCCCGTACACTGCTCCATTATGGTTGATGGCCCCCATAAGATGCTCCATAATATATGCCCCCCATAAGATGCTCCATAATATATGCCCCCCATAAGATGCTCCATAATATATGCCCCCCATAAGATGCTCCATAATATATGCCCCCCATAAGATGCTCCATAATATATGCCCCCCATAAGATGCTCCATAATATATGCCCCCCATAAGATGCTCCATAATATATGCCCCGTATGCTGCTGCGATATATAAAAAAAATAACATACTCACCTATCGTCGCTGGGCGCCGAGTGCTGGGGGGCCTGAGCAGGCGGGGACACCGGCGCGCTGTGGGGGTCAGGTGCCGGTATCGCCACCAGCTCAGGCCCCCCAGCACTTGCTATACTCACCTGTTTGTCCCGTTCCAGCGCTGCCCGCCGCTTCTTCCGGCTCCTCCGGCTGTGACTGTTTAGTCAGAGGGCGGCGCGCATTAAGCGCGTCATCGCGCCCTCTGAACTGTGAACGTCACAGGCAGAGGACCGGGACACGGAGCCGCACGCAGCGCTGGAACGGGGGACAGGTGAATATACTTACCCTCCTGGCGGTCCCTGCCTCTCCAGTGGAGATCGCAGTGTGCGTTCAGTGCTTACGCATACAGCGATCTCCTGGGAGCATCACTCTGTGAGATCCAGACTGCGCCGGCGCTTGCGCAGTCTATAAAGGCTTCGGACAGAGTGACGCTCCCAGCGTTATATTATAGATTATGGCTTACAGCCAATGAAAACCCAAAAGTCATTATCTCAGTAAATTAAAATACTTTATAACGTATATGAAATCTAAAATGTTGGCCTACTGAAATGCATGTTCAGTAAATACTTGGTCGGGGCTTCTTTTGCATCAATTACTCATAAATGCGATGTGGCATGGAGGCGATTAGCCTGTAGCACTGCTGAGGTGTTATGGAAGCTCAGGTTGCTTTGAAAGCAGCCTTCAGCTTGATTGCATTGTTGGGTCTGGTGTCTCTCATCTTCCTCTTGTCAATAAACCATACATTCTCTATGGGGATAAGGTCAGGCGAGTTTGCTGGCCAATCAAGCTCAGTGATATTGTTGTTTTTAAACCAGGTATTGGTACATGTGGCAGTGTAGACAAGTGCCAAGTCCTGTAGAGAATGACATTTCCATCTCCAAAAAGCTTGTCGGCAGAGAGAAGGATGAAGAGCTGTAAAATTTCCTGGTAGACGGCTGCACTGACTTTGATCTTAATAAAACACAGTGGACATACACCAGCAAATGACATAGCTCCCTAAACCATCACACTAGACCCCAAGCAGCTTGGATTATGTGCCTCTCCACTCTTCCTCCAGACTCTGGGACCTTGAATTTTGAATGAAATGTAACATTTACTTTCATCTGAAAACAACACATTGGACCACTGAGCAACAGTCCAGTTCTTTTTCTCCTTGGCCAAGGTAAGACGCTTCTGGCATTACCCATTGGTCATGAGTGGCTTGACACAAGGAATGGACACTTGTAGCCCATGTCCTGGATATGTCTGTGTGTGGTGGATCTTGAAGCAATGACTCCAGCAGAAATCCACTCCTAGTGAATCTCCCCCAAATTTTTGAATGGCCTTTTCTTAACAATCCTTTCAAGGCTGCGGTTATCCCGGTTGCTTGTGCACCTTTTTCTACCACATTTTTCCTTCCACTCAACTGTCCATTAATATGCTTGGATACAGCACTCTGTGAACAGCCAGCATCTATAGCAATGACCTTTTGTGGCTTAGCCTCCTTGTGGAGTGTGTAAATGACTGCCTTCTGGACATCTGTCAAATCAGCAGTCTTCCCCATGATTGTGGAGCCTACTGAAACAGATTAAGGGACCTTTTTAAACACTTAGGAAGTCTTTGCAGGTGTTTTTTGTTAATTATTCTAATTTACTGAGCTAATGACTTTTGGGTTTTTATTGGCTGTAAGCCATAATCATCAACATTAACAGAAATAAACACTTGAAATACAACACTCTGTTTGTAATGTATTAAAGAACTGAAATAAATTAACTTTTTGATGATATTCTAATTTTGTCAGAAGCACCTGTAATATGATGACTGCAAGAGAATAAGAAGATAAAAACGTTGTTGGCAGTGCTTCATAAAATTTGCCAATAACTGAATATTTTTTGCAGCAAATCAGTTTCAGTCACAAGCATCAATGGGTAGAAATTTTCCTGACCTGTAACACATTTATAAAAATAAAATTTTTGCTTATGGCTTCTTTAATATTTTGTGGTATTCAGGATAGAGGTTAGTAATCATTTACTATTATAGGCAACTGGCTTAGCCTGAAACATTTCTCTAGAGGTCATCACCACCTCCAACTGGGTTTTAACATTATTCCTTCTTTTTAATGCTTACTCGGTGCTATAATTTGCTGACTCAATTCTTTCTGCTACTTTTCTGTTCTGCTACTTTTACTCTATTCCTGTATCTGGATATTGAAATTCATGGACAGGCTAAGGCCTCGCGGATGTACAGACGTGTCCTTTTTTTAACATGTCTCTAAATCCAAAATTTCTCACGAAGCAAATGGTTACCCAAACATATAAAGGTATGCATCCGGCAGATGCCTAGTTGGATGCCATCATCCATTCACTCATCTGTATGTGTATAATGTATACTGGATGGCTATGATGGATACCTCTGACAGATGCCATCTGTGGGCCATTCATCACCCATAGTTTTGTCATGTTAAAAATGGATAAGTTTAACCAAAACGTTTTTTTCACTAGATGGCTGTATTGGATAGGTCTTTTGGATGCCAGATGTCACCTATAGGGCTACTATGTGTAATATATATAAAAAAATACAATGATATATATATATATATATATATGTATACTAGCTGAAGAGCCCGGCGTTGCCTGGGCATAGTAAATATCTGTGGTTAGTTATATAACCTCACTTCTCTTATTTTCCCATCACGCCTCTCATTTTCCCAATCACATCTTTCATTTTCCCCCTCACATCTCTCATTTTCTCCCTCACACCTCTCATTTTCTCCCTCACTCCTCTCATTCCCCCCTAACACTTGTCATTTCAACCTCACATCTGTCATTTTCTGATCACTCCACTATTTTTGCTCACTCCTCTCATTTTGTACTCACACCTTTTCATTTTCACCTCACACCTCTCATTTTCACCTCATCACCTCAGTATATACATGTTTGTCATCTCCCTTATATATAGTATACATCTGTATGTCTTCTCCTGTATATAGTATATACCTGTATGTCATCTCCCCTGTATATAGTATATACCTGCTCTGTGTCATCTCCCCTATATATAGTATATACCTGAATGTCATCTCCTTCTATATATAGTATATACCTGTATGTCATCTCCTCCTGTATATAGTATATACCTGTGTGTCATCTCCCCTGTATATAGTATATATCTGAGTGTCATCTCCTCCTGCATATAGTATATACCTGCATGTCATCTTCTATATATAGCATATACCTGTATGTCATCTCCTCCTGTATATAGTATATACCTGTGTGTCATCTCCCCTGTATATAGTATATATCTGAGTGTCATCTCCTCCTGCATATAGTATATACCTGCATGTCATCTTCTATATATAGCATATACCTGTATGTCATCTCCTCCTGTATATAGTATATACCTGTATGTCATCTCCTCCTGTATATATATGTACCTATATGTCATCTCCTCCTCTATATAGTATATACCTGTGTGTCATCTCTCCTGTATATAGTATATATCTGTGTGTCATCTCCCCTGTATATAGTATATACCTGTGTGTCATCTCCTCCTGTATTAGACCTCGTTCACACGTTATTTGCTCAGTATTTTTACCTCAGTATTTGTAAGCTAAATTGGCAGCCTGATAAATCCCCAGCCAACAGGAAGCCCTCCCCCTGGCAGTATATATTAGCTCACACATACACATAATAGACAGGTCATGTGACTGACAGCTGCCGTATTTCCTATATGGTGCAATTGTTGTAGTTTGTCTGCTTATTAATCAGATTTTTATTTTTGAAGGATAATACCAGACTTGTGTGTGTTTTAGGGCGAGTTTCGTTTGTCAAGTTGTGCGTGTTGAGTTGCGTGTGGCGACATGCATGTAGCGACTTTTGTGAGATGAGTTTTGTGTAGCAACATGAGTGTAGCAACTTTTTGTGTGTCGAGTTGCATGTGACAGGTTAGTGTAGCAACTTGTGTGCAGCAAGTTTTGCGCATGGCGAGTTTTGCGCGTTGCGAGTATTATGTGTGGTGCCTTTTGAGTATGTGCAAGTTTTGTGTGAGGCAACTTTTGCATGTGTTGCAACTTTTGTGCATGTGGCAATTTTTCCGCGTGTGCAAGTTTTGCGTGTGGTGAGTTTTTCATGAGGAGAATTTTGCACTTGTGGCGAGTTTTGCAAGAGCCTAGTTTTTGCATGTGGCGAGTTCTGCGCGTGGCGAGTTTTGAGTGGCGACTTTTGTGTTTTGACTTTTATGTGGCGAGGTTGGTGTATTTGTGGTGAAATGTGTGCTGAGGGTAATATGTGTTCAAGCACGTGGTAGTGTGTGGCGCATTTTGTGTGTGTTCATATCCCCGTGTGTGGTGAGTATCCCATGTCGAGGCCCCACCTTAGCAACTGTACGGTATATACTCTTTGGCGCCATCGCTCTCATTGTTTAAGTCCCCCTTGTTCACATCTGGCAGCTGTCAATTTGCCTCCTACACTTTTCCTTTCATTTTTTCCCATTATGTAGATAGGGGCAAAATTGTTTGGTGAATTGGAAAGCGCGGGGTTAAAATTTCACCTCACAACATAGCCTATGACACTCTCGGGGTCCAGACGTGTGACTGTGCAAAATTTTGTTGCTGTAGCTGCGACGCTTCCAACACTTTTCCTTTCACTTTTTCCCCATTATGTAGATAGGGGCAAAATTGTTTGGTGAATTGGAAAGCGCGGGGTTAATATTTCACCTCACAACATAGCCTATGACGCTCTCGGGGTCCAGACGTGTGACTGTGCAAAATTTTGTGGCTGTAGCTGCGACGCTTCCAACACTTTTCCTTTCACTTTTTTCCCCATTATGTAGATAGGGGCAAAATTGTTTGGTGAATTGGAACGCGCGGGGTTAAAATTTCGCCTCACAATATAGCCTATGACGCTCTCGGGGTCCAGACGTGTGACTGTGGAAAATTTTGTGGCTGTAGCTGCGACGGTGCAGATGCCAATCCCGGACATACACACCTACACACACACACACACACACATTCAGCTTTATATAGTAGATATGTGTGTGTGTGTGTGTGTGTATATACAGGAAAAGTTAGACAACCATAGGTTTTTCCTATATGAAAAGTATCCATCACCTTTGCCCTGTCCACTCTTGTAGCATTCCTACAGCCTCCTCACAAGGTGACAACTCTCCTGCATACGTAGGAAAATGCCTTTGATAATTGTTGCTCTCCCTATGATATAATCTGCACTGAGCAGTTGGATGGATATCTCTTCTGCTCCACGTAAACGCCTTCTCTCCAGCATTGATTGATTGATGCGCAGATGTCAAGCAGACAGCCTGTTGCACCTGCGCAGCTCTTGTTCCCTACTGTACAAGCATATGAGAAAAGGGGCAAAGTGAATTAGAAGAACTATACTACATTTCTAATTGGAGATATTCGCCAATATTATTATTACACTTAGTACATAATGGAATAGGATCTTGGAGACGGGAATACCTCTTTAAGTTCATAGAGTAAATCTCTCTAAACTGCAGCTCTATTAATACTGCAGATAAGCAGTAGAAGGGATCTTAATGTTATTAAATGCTGGTGACTTGCTCTATATGTTTCTCTTTTGATATCTCAGTACATGATCTGAAACAAAAACATGCTCAGTTGAAAAGTCAGACATCGCCTTTCACATATGCCCAGGATAGCAGTGTTATAATAAACAAATCATTGTGTTTCTCGTGCTCCCACGCACAATGCACATAGCGCTAAATAATAAATGTACAATATTATAGAATAAAATGGCCCTGAAGACATTTCTATATTTATCAACTCCACTGCCACTGAGACCTTTCAGCTACTATTGTTAGGCACCTTGTACATTACATATTTCTGTAAGGCTTCATATCTTGGCTTTCCAAAAGTTCTAAATTACAGTTTTCATATTCTGCACACGCTAAGAATTTGCACTGTAAACATGTACTTGACAATCTTTAAAGTGTTTTCTACAGCTTTTCAAAAAACTGGACAAAGGCAGGCAATGTACTAACATAAGCACCTATGCTCATTCATTTTATCCCCTGCCGCTCCCACCATGCCACTCAAGTGCTCCCTGCTGTTATTGCAGCATTGAGGTGTCCCTTTACCAAAGTGGCCACTAAAGGTACCTTCACACATAACGATATTGTTAACGATATCGTTGCTATTTGTGACGTAGCAACGATATCGTTAATGAAATCGTTCTGTGTGACAGCGACCAACGATCAGGCCCCTGCTGGGAGATCGTTGGTCGCTGAACAAAGTCCAGAACTTTATTTCGTCGTTGGACTCCCTGGAGACATCGCTGGATCGGCGTGTGTGACACCGATCCAGCGATGTCTTCACTGGTAACCAGGGTAAACATCGGGTAACTAAGCGCAGGGCCGCGCTTAGTAACCCGATGTTTACCCTGGTTACCATGCTAAAAGTAAAAAAAAACAAACACTACATACTTACCTACAGCCGTCTGTCCTCCAGCGCTGTGCTCTGCACTCCTCCTGTACTGGCTGTGAGCCGGAAAGCAGAGCGGTGACGTCACCGCTCTGCTTTCCGGCTCACAGACAGTACAGGAGGAGAGCAGAGAAGCAGAGCACAGCGCTGGAGGACAGACAGCTGTAGGTAAGTATCTAGTGTTTGTTTTTTTTTACTTTTAGCATGGTAACCAGGGTAAACATCGGGTTACTAAGCGCGGCCCTGCGCTTAGTTACCCGATGTTTACCCTGGTTACCGGCATCGTTGGTCGCTGGAGAGCGGTCTGTGTGACAGCTCTCCAGCGACCAAACAGCGATGCTGCAGCGATCCGAATCGTTGTCGGTATCGCTGCAGCGTCGCTTAATGTGAAGGGGCCTTAAGTGTATCGGTGCGTGGCTATAACAGTTATGAGGGAAGATGGTAAGTTATTGCTACAGCCAAGTATATAAAGGACGGCGGGAAACATCCAAGAGGTGTCGACAGGGTGGCAGAGGATAAAATGAATAATTAATTATAGCGTCTCTTTTTATTTTATCATGATGACCGCCTTTCAACAACTTTTTAAAAATAGCCTTTGAAGAGGTTTTCCCGTCTTAGGCAAAGTTCTCATGAATATTTAGTTAAGCAGTTGTGGGCTACTATTTTGAGGCTGGGGAGGGCAAAATACCCATGGATCTTCCCAGCCTGAGAATACCAGCCCCCAAAAGTCTGCTTTACCTTGATTAGTTACCAAAAACAGGGGAGATCACATGGCATTTTGTTTTTATTATTAGTTATTTAACAGCATGGAAGCCTCTACTTTTGATAACCAGCCAAGATAAACCAGACAGCTGAGGGAGGAGTCTATGCTTGGGGTCCTTGCTTTGACACTAGGTGTCCCTTACGAACCCTTAACTTTAAAGTTAATCCATCCCTACCGATTTGGTAACTAAGTGGGAAAAAAAGTACAAATTCTAAATAAAGTATGAAAAAAATAACAGAAAACTGCAAAAGTATACAAAAAAGTATATTTGGGTTCACATCATCTGGTATGAGCCAAGCTACAAAACAGATCCATAACCTATACAATGAAAATCATAAAAAACAGGAAAAATGTAGGTTTTTAAAAATACTTACACACAAAAAATGGAAAAGAAACTGGTTAAAAAATAGTATTGAAAAAAATGGTATTACAAAAACACTTCGTCCTTCAAGCACTGTTAACTTCAAATTCTTTCTATGTGCGACCTATTTACCCGGCCAAGTTTGAAACCTCTGTATTAGATTGTGAGCCAATCCTGCCGACAATATCCAGAACATTGTGCGCATATAGTCTAATCCATGTCTCATCAGTATTGAGTAAATTACACTTGTCTTCTATTAGAACTAAGCGCTTTGCTTTCAGAAAAGTGTGTGGCAATTGGGGGCAACAAAATATTTATACTGCTGGGTGGGGCCATGCAAGAGTGAAGAGCACTTCTATCAAAACTGCTGCTAAGTATCAAAATTATTGGAAAATGTGACCTTGCATATGGGATCCTATTCATTATGCTAACTGGAAAGACTGCAAACACCGCTAAGACCTAATGAGACATCTATGCATGACGCTATGATCTAATGCATACCAAGTCAATTATCAATTTTGGAAAACCCTTCTAGACCTGATGTAGGTTGTTTTAATAAAAACACTGGTGTACTCACCCTACCCGGGTCCAGTATCGAGTCTCCACCACTGCACCATCATGGTCTTCAGCACTGACATCACGTTGACAGCACTTCAGCCAATCAGTGAGCTCAACAGTTCGTACCAACTGTGGCAAAGTCGCAGAGCTCAGCTGTTGGTGACAGCAACGTCAACATGACCTCAGAACAGGAGACACCAGTAGCTGTGGCAGAGACTCAGCACGGGACAAAAGAGGGGTAAGTAAATTGACAGTATGTTTTTTTTTAAAGACAAAAAATAATAGAAACCTGCAGTGTTGGGGAGGAAAACCCCTTTAATATGCACATACTGTAATTCAGAACTTCATAATTGTAATTTTATAGCGATCTTTCTCATTGCCATTTTGGAGCCACCCTGGCTAGCTATTTCTTTGCACAATGCGTTTTTTTTTTTTTTTTTCATTTTTCTGGAGCAATCTGACTCGCCCTGATGTTTTTTCTCTCCTAAGTAGGACGGTTAGAACCTTGTCAGATCTTAAATTGGAATACACTTTGGACTTATGCATACAACCGATTCCCTCGGATAAGGGCTATCCATGATATTCTTTGCGCATGTCCAATTTTTCCTCAAACTGAGTCGCCCTAAGAAAATGGATTTTGATTCGAGTGTCGAAAAAGTAAGTCTATGGGTCCGTGAAAAACATCGGACGGCACTCAGATGACAGAGTGCAGTCCGATTTTCATGGACTGACATAATGGAGAAGATGGAGAAACTTTATTTTTTTCTCTACATGTTTCGAGAAAAGCTTAAGAGACTCTGGTTTGAATATAATCGGACCAATTTTCGCAGATGGAGAGAAAACGGTTGTGTGACCATACCCTTAAAAACAGCCTTAGGAGTCTGACATCTCTCCATTTTTCCACCTCTTCTTCTATGCATGAAAGACTATGGGTCAATACAGCTTAAAAAAGTTAGGCTCAGATCATTTTTTAATCTTACGTATACGAGAGCTATGGAATAATTTTGTATTTTATCCTTATAATTATACACAAAACTCAGTAAACCGTAAACACAGACCAGAAATGTACTATAGTCTTAGCTTTGGTACATTTTTATATTCAAAAAGAGAAATGCGATGCAAATCTTCACAACCAGCACATGTAATAATAAGTGTAATACTGCAATAAATAATCGATTCAATTTCTTATTTTATTGGTCACATATGGATAAGTGCCATTATACTGAGCACATTACTATTGTTACAGTGATGTGCCTTTGTATGATAAGATCTGAAATAATTGGTACTTGTAATTAAAATTGGTACTTGGTTATCATTGGTACTTGATAATTGTATCTAAAATGTTACACTAAGATCAACACTAAGATGAACAATAAAAAACAGAACTCTAAACTATAAGCAAAAACAGGAAACTTGCCTTCTGCTTGAGAGAACACCACATAAACATTAATGTAATCATTCAGGAAATGTTCAGGTCAAATTAGACAGTAAGAACTTGTGTACATGGCTGGATTATGAATCCATGTTGTACTGATCTTTGTAAAGATGCCCACAACCTGCCATTGTCCACTACTTTACTCTTGTGGGTATGAATTTAATTTTCTTACAGATTCAGCACAAATTATATTCCACCCGAAAAGCAATACTTTCGATACAGACGGCCACTAGTTCTGACTAGTGTTGAGCATTCCGATACCGCAAGTATCGGGTATCGGCCGATACTTGCGGTATCGGAATTCCGATACCGAGATCCGATACTTTTGTGGTATCGGGTATCGGTATCGGATCCATAGGAATGTGTAAAATAAAGAATTAAAATAAAAAATATTGATATACTCACCTCTCCGGCGGCCCCTGGACATCATGCTGGTAACCGGCAGGCTTCTTTGTTTAAAATGAGCGCGTTTAGGGCCTGCAAATTACGTCGCGGCTTCTGATTGGTCACGTGCCGCTCATGTGACCGCCACGCGACCAATCAGATGCCGCGACGTCATTCACAGGTCCTAAATTCCTAGAATTAGGAGTTTAGTGAATGAGAATGACGTCGCGGCTTCTGATTGGTCGCGTGCCGCTCATGTGACCGCCACGCGACCAATCAGAAGCCGTGACGTCATTCTCATTCACTAAACTCCTAATTCTAGGAATTTAGGACCTGCGAATGATGTCGCGGCATCTGATTGGTCGTGTGGCGGTCACATGAGCGGCACACGACCAATCAGAAGCCGCGACGTCATTCGCAGGCCCTAAACGCGCTCATTTTAAACAAAGAAGCCTGCCGGTTACCAGCGTGATGTCCAGGGGCCGCCGGAGAGGTGAATATATCAATATTTTTTATTTTAATTCTTTATTTTACACATTAATATGGATCCCAGGGCCTGAAGGAGAGTTTCCTCTCCTTCAGACCCTGGGAACCATAGAGGATACCTTCCGATACTTGGTGTCCCATTGACTTGTATTGGTATCGGATATCGGTATCGGCGATATCCGATATTTTTCGGGTATCGGCCGATACTATCCGATACCGATACTTTCAAGTATCGGACGGTATCGCTCAACACTAGTTCTGACACATAATACTAACCTATCGGGCTGTATACAATGCATTATTATGTACATGCAGATTAGCCCTCTCACAGACCACCACAAACCATCTTGCAAGTATTGCCAAGTATCTGCACTATCCTTCATTGCCTGACCCGGTAACCCTTTCCTGACTGGGAAATTTTCAGATTTTGTGTTTTCATTTTTTCTTCCCCTTTTTTCCAGGAGCCATAACTTTTTATTGTTCTTTCCATATAGTAGTATGAGGGCTTGTTTTTTTTTTTTTTGTTTTTTTTTGCAGGACAAGTTATACTTTTGAACAGCACCATTTATTTTATTGTGTGATATACTGGAAATTGGTTAAACAAATTCCAAGTGCGTAAAAATAAGCACAATTCTTCTGATATTCTTAGCCTGGGAGAGGGGCCCATATCCCTAGCCCCTTCCCAGGCTATTAATATCAGCCCATAGCTGTTTAGCCTTTGGTGGTAAGAAATGATAGGGGATCCATACTTGATTTTCTTTCTAGAGTCCCCCATAAACTAATAACCCAAACAAAAAAATTGTTCAAAAATTAGGTAAAGACAATCCAAATTTATTAAAATATTGAAATTTTATTATTACAACAAAAAGACACAACACCATAAAAGTAGAGAAAGATAGGAAAAAATACAAAAATATTATATATACAAAATACTAAATAAGAGGGGGAATGGGTGTGCCACGTAATCAATTCATCATATATTATAACATCATAATACAGAATGATGCAATGTAAAATATCAGGTACAAATAAGTTAAACAGAAACCACTCCATGTAATCTAGGGCATAAATGAAGAGATTATTACTGATGAAAAAAGTGCTGTGTGCAAAACATGATGCAAATGTATAGCATGGTCAGGTTGAGAAAATATACCGTATATACATACATATATTGAATAAGAAATTTTATGTCAAATAAAAAGAATTTATATTAAACAACCGATCAGATATTAATTAAATATATCAAATATATTGCACACAGCCACATTGCATAATGCCCAAGTGCAAAAGATAACAAATTCAAGTGTAAAATACACTTTTGGGGTGTATAGCCACATCCGATGGACACATGCAGCGGATATTAATAGGTCTGTGCATTGCGCCTGATGAAAGATGCATACATACCAGCACCCTTGGAGCACAATACATCCCCCTCCACAAACTCCAACGAGCGTTTTGCACCACTTCGTCAGGGATTTGGATTGTCTTTGCCTAATTTTTGAACAATTTTTTGCTTGGGTTATCAGTCTGATATGTTCATAGGTATTTAATTTTCAGATTTTGGAATTTCCTTCTATTTAGGGTTATATCCCCCGTAAATTAACCAGTAAAGGATAAGCATATAGCTGTGAGCTGTTAATAATAGCATGGGAATATTTTGGGATATTGACTCCTTTTCCAGATTATTAACCCCTTTCTGCCATCGGAAGTACTATCCCGTCCATGTGACCTAGGCCTTACTTCCCATGGACGGGATAGTACGTCATAGCGATCGGCCGGACACACGAGTGGTGTCGGCTGATTCTCACAGCTGACACCCAGCAATAAGTGCCAGGAGCGGTCACAAACTGCTCCAGGCATTTTAACCCTGAAATGCTGCGATCACACATGATCGCTGACAGCTCCTCTGCCTTTGGATCGGAGACCTTGCGGCATGACGCGGGGTCCCGATCGCTGCCATGGAGACCCGATCGCTGCCATCATGACGACATCCAGGTCTCCAGAGCTGAGAAACTTCCCATCATGCGCAGTGCATGTCAGGAAGTCTCTCAGGTTAGTGTAAACTACATGCAGCGCTGACAGCTTCTATAGCATGCAGATCTGCATGCTATAGAAGCAATCAGCATGCAAAAAATTATTGTCCCATGGTGGGACAAAGTGTAAAAGTTAGAATAAAAAAAAAAAAAAAATTTAAATAATTGTAAAAATATTTTTAAAAGTAATAGAAAATAATAAAAAAAAACTATTTCTGATATCAATAAATAAATATTTGAATAAAAAAATCTAAACAATAAAATTACACATTTGTTATCCCTGCGTCCATAATGACCCGCCCTATAAAACTGTCCCACTAGTTAACCCTTTAGAGAATACCATAAAAAAGGCAAAAAATAATGATTTATTATCATACCGAAATGAAACGTCATCTTGTCCCGCAAAAAACAAGCCACCTGTCACGCCGTTCTGTCTGTATCTGGTTTTCAGCGTGACAATGCATATGTTTGCTTTAACCCTTTACTCTTTTCCCCCTAATTTGAGCTGGGATACTGTTGGCTGTTACCTGGATGGAGCCTTCTCAGTTCCCTGCTCTGCTGCGCAGTCGTACATAGGTGTTTAGGTATTTGCCCTGCTGCATACCTTCCTCATGTGCGGTCCCTGGTTGCTGCTGTGAAGCTGTCCGTGGGTTGTGAGGTCATTTGCAGCTGGTGCATTACTTTCCACGTGGGTCAGTGCATGCAGTTTCAGTCAGGTGCCCTGAGTCTCAGATCCTGCACTGTTTGTGCTTTAATGGTTTCTGTGTGTTCTTAGGGCGTGCGCGGCCACACCTTCCCTGCTTTTATCAGGGTTAGGGTGTGTACTGCAAATGCTGTCCCCAGCCAATTGCTATATAAAGTTCCCCTACCCTATGGGCAGGGCCTGAGCTACTCACTAAACTCCTGAACTTTGCTATGTGTGTTTGTGTTTCTGCACCTCTCTTGTCTATGTTTTGGTACCAAAGTCTTTGCCTTGATTGCTGTTTTGTCCTGTTCTTGTGCCTGTCCTGCTTGCGGTATATCCAGGCCCGAGTCCTTGATCCTGTACCTGTCCTGTACCTGAACCTGTCTGAACTGTGTCTGCTGTGATTATGTTCCTGGAATCCCTCTGCATCTGGAGCCTCACTCCCAGTGACTATGAGTCTCTTGAAACCGGTGTTTCTGCTGAGCATCTACTACTCTGTGCTGACTACCATGCTGTGTTAACCCCGTCTGGCTCATGTCCAGTACGGCGGTGTTTGCACCATCACGCTTGAGTTCCTTCCTAGGTCCGATGCCCGTAGCCTGACGACCGCAGTCTGGAACCTGATGACCACTATCTGCAGCTTGGAGCCTGATGTCTCTGGTGGTGCCTGTAGGTCATGTCAAATGTCCAGAACCGAACAACTCCTGTCTGATGTCTGCCGGTGACCCTGGGTCCAGATGTCCTGATGTCCTGTTTGTACCCTGTTGTCCTGCCTGTGTCTTGATGACCTCATGGACCCTGATGTCCTGATATCCTGTCTGTTCCCTGATGTTCTGAATTGCTCCCTGTGTCTGATATCCTGATGCAACTGATGCCCTGGGCTGCCACGACAGTGTCCCAGCCGACGACCTGGGCTGCCACGCCAGTGTCCCAGATGTCTATCCGGTATTCCTGTGTCCTGATTCCCTTCCTGTGTCCTGATGTCCTGAGGTCTTTCCTGAGTCCAGATGTCCTGATGTCCTGTCTGTACCCTGATGTCTTGCCCGCGCCCTGATGTCCTCATGTACCCTGATGTCCTGCTTGTGTCCTGATGTCCCGCCTATGTGTGCCGCTGTGATCCGTTGGTGCCTTGGGGTCCACTGGGTGGTACCCTTCTGAGGTGTGGAATCGGGAGCCTGACATCGTCATATTTTGTTTATGTACTGTGTGACTTTACTTTAGTAAACTTTACTTTCTCTATACCTGAAGTTGTGTGGTGTAATCAAGTCCTACGTGTCTCTTACCTTGTCCACATGCTCAGCTGCCACAGAAAACCCGTCTCTGCGCTCCCCTAGTTCGGGTAGGCCCGGGTCCCCCTCTGCGGTTTAAAGGGTCCGTATTGCGTCCCTGGGGGACGCATGCCCTATGCCTTCTGAGGTTGTTCGGCTTGGGGGCGTCTATGGGCTGGGCCGCATCTGCGGCTGCAGCTGATCGTGACACCACCATACAGCTAGCTCCATCACTGGAAAAATAAAAAAGCTATAGCTCTCAGAATAAAGAGATGCAAAAATAATTATTTTTTATATAAAATAGTTTTTATTGTATAAAAGCGCCAAAACATTAAAAAAAGATATAAATGAGGTATCGCTGTAAGCGTACTAACTCGATGAATAAAACTGCCTTATCAATTTTACCAAACACGGAATGGTATAAATGCCCCCCCAAAAGAAATTCGTGAATTGCTGGTTTTTGTTCAATCTGCCTCCCAAAAATCAGATTAAAAAGCGAATAAAATTGTCATGTGCCTGAAAATGGTACGAATAAAAATGTCAACTTGTCCAGCAAAAAACAAGACCTCACATGACTCTGTGGGCCAAAATATGTAAAAATTATAGCTCTCAAAATATGCTGATGCAAAACTATTTTTTGCAATAAAAAGCGTCTTTTAATGTGTGACAGCAGTCAAAAACCCAATAAAATGCCTTTTCACATATCCTGATATTTCCAGGACCGAAGATGTCGGTGTCCATGTGTGTAATACTTGCAGCACATGTGTAGCATGCGTATGCAGCATCAGTACCACAAGGACAGGCGTCAGGGAAGAAGCATTAAAGTAAGCGCTGTTCCCCCGGTGCCAGGTGCTGAACACGGCTCTCATCAATCTCCCCTGCTCTGCCCGCGATTGGCACAAGCAGGGGTTAATCATTCTGCATACTCAGGACAAATTGCACAATAACTCTTGGGGTCCAATTTCTTCTTTTACCCTTGGGAAAATAAAAATTTGGGGACTGAAAGATCATTTTTGTGGAAAAAATATGATTTTTTAATTTAACGGCTCTACGTTACAAACTTCTGCGAAGCCCTTGCGGGTTCAAAATGCTCACCACACATCTAGATAAGGTTATTGGGAGGGTCTAGTTTCCAAAATGGGGAGTTTCCACTGTTTAGGCACATCAGGGGCTCTCCAAATGCGACATGGCGTCCGATCTTAATTCCAGACAATTTTGCGTTGAAAAAGTCAAACGGCACTCCTTCCCTTCCGAGCTGTGTCATGCACCCAAACAGTAGTTTGCCTGCACATATGAGGAATCAGATTACTCAGGACAAATTGCACAACTTTTTTGGCTCAATTTCTCCTGTTACCCTTGGTAAAATAAAAAAAATTACATCTGAAGTAATTTTTTTTGTGAAAAAGTTCAATAATTTTTTTTTTTTAAAACATTACAAAAATTCCTGTGAAGAACCTAAAGTGTTAATAAACTTCTTGAATATGGTTTTAAGCACCTTGAGGGGTGCAGTTTTTAGAATGATGTCAATTTAGGTATTTTCTATTAAATAGACCCCTCAAAGTGACTTCAAATGTGATGTGGTTCCTAAAAAAAAAAATGGTGTTGTAAAAATGAGAAATCGCAGGACAACTGTTAACCCTTATAACTTCCTAACAAAAAAAAATTGGGGTTCCAAAATTGTGCCAATGTAAAGTAAACATGTGGGAAATGTTAATTATTAAGAATTTTGTGTGACATATCTCTGTGATTTAAGGGCATGAAAATTCAACGTTGGAAAATTACTAAATTTTCACCAAATTTACATTTTTTTCACAAATAAGTGCATGTAATATAAAAAATTTTTTTTACCACTACCATGAAGTACAATATGTCTTGAGAAAACAATGTCAGAATCACCGGGATCCATGGTAGCGTTCCAGAGTTATTACCTCATAAAAGGACAGTGGTCAGAATTGTAAAAATTGTCCAGGTCACCAACATGCAAACCACCCTTGGGGGTAAAGGGGTTTTACATCAGTCCCCAGTTGTCGACTTTCCCTCTGCTGTTTATGAAAATTACCGAGGAGCCCATTTAAAAAAAAATATATACCGTATATACTAGAGTATAAGCCGAGATTTTCAGCCCAAATTTTTGGGCTGAAAGTGCCCCTCTTGGCTTATACTCGAGTCACAGTAGCGGTGGGGTCGGCGGGTGAGGGGGTGAGGGCGCTGAGGTATACTTACCTAGTCCCAGTGATCCTCGCGCTGTCCCTGCCGTCCCACAGTCTTCTGTGTTGCAGCTTCTTCCCCTCTTCAGCGATCACGTGGGACCGCTCATTAGAGAAATGAATAGGCGGCTCCACCTTCCATAGGGGTGGAGCCGCCTATTCATTTCTCTAATCAGCGGTAACGGTGACCGCTGATAGAGAAAGAAGCTGCGGCACCGAAGACAGCTGTGACAGGCGGGGAGCGCCAGGATCGCTGGGACTAGGTAAGTATGTCATATTCACCTGTCCGCGTTCCAGCCGCCGGGCGCCGCTGCATCTTCCCAGCGTCTCCGCTCTGACTGTGCAGGTCAGACGGCGCGATGACGCATATAGTGTGCGCGGCGCCCTCTGCCTGATCAGTCAGTGCAGAGACGCCGGGACGAGACGCCGGGACCGGATGCTGGGAGCTGCAAGCAAGAGAGGTGAGTATGGCTTTTTTTTTTTTATTGCAGCAGCAGCGGCCATGGCACAGATTTATGTGGAGCATCTATGGGGATATATGAACGCTGCAGAGCACTATATGGGGCACAGCTATGGGGAGATATGAACGCTGCAGAGCACTATATGGCACAGCCAAGGGGGAATATGAACAGTGCAGAGCACTATATGGGGCACAGCTATGGGGAGATATGAACGCTGCAGAGCACTATATGGGGCACAGCTATGGGGAGATATGAACGCTGCAGAGCACTGTATGGGGCACAGCTATGGGGAGATATGAACGCTGCAGAGCACTATATGGCACAGCCAAGGGGGAATATGAACAGTGCAGAGCACTATATGGGGCACAGCTATGGGGAGATATGAACGGCGCAGAGCACTATATGGCACAGCTATGGGGAAATAATGATCTATTTTTATTTTTGAAATTCACCGGTAGCTGCTGCATTTCCACCCTAGGCTTATACTCGAGTCAATAGGTTTTCCCAGTTTTTTGTGGCAAAATTAGGGGGGTCGGCTTATACTCGGGTCGGCTTCTACTCGAGTATATACGGTATATATATTTATTTTACACACGATGTACATAGTGGGTGCTGAATACAACTGCCATCATTGTCGCGCTAATCTCAGGGAGACCATGCAACAATGATAAGAGGTGCATTCGGCACCCGGTACCTGAGATCAGCACAAACTGTACACCTTTTCCCAGGCACCGCTACGTGTCACATTGATGCGGCACACAGATGGCACACGGATGCCACACGTATGCAACACATTGACATGGATAGCTCCGGTATTGGTTTTTACAGTACCGTAAATATCGGGATGTGTGAAAGGGGGCTTATTTCAGTGGTGGAGAAAAATTTAGCAGTTTGTAAAAAAAAAATTCACTTGAAACTCGTAACGTTTTCAATTTGTGTTCAATGGGGCTATGCGAGGGCTTATTTTTTGCATGATGAGCTGATGTTTTGATTGTCTCATATTGCATTTTATTGTAGTGTTGTGGCAGCCGAAAAACAAATTCTTGCTTTTTGATTTTTTTCCCCTCATTATGTCATTTACCAATTGGGTTAATTTTAGATTTTCATAGATAGGACTTTTAGGAACGCAGCAACTCTAAATTTGTGCATTTATTTTTATTGGAGAAAAAGGAGGTGATTTGAACTTAAATATTTGTTATTTTTTCATATTTTGAAAAACTTTTTTTTTACTTTCTATTTTACTTGTTAGTCCTCTTAGGGGACTTGAACCTACGATAGTCTGATCATTTGTACTCATGTCATGGGCATGCCGATGGGCGCATAGAATGCTTACATTAAATGCCTCTGTCACAGATTTAGAGAGGCATTTAACGAGTTAAAAGTCAATTAGATTTAAATATTGGCTTAATATCACAGCCATCATCTGCCAGGAAAGATGACTTGCAAGTCAGTCAGGGAAACTGCATATGATGTCCCAGTATGTCATATGTCAGTAAGGGGTTAAGGAGGGCTAATGAGCTTTGCAACATGGCCAGAGAAAAATGCCAAGCCAGAAACTTATCTATGGATAGCCTGTTTAGATTGGTTGCCCCTCATGAGTGCAGAACAACATCTGGTTGGCTGAGTAAGACACCGTCTAGGTAAAATGACAGAAGTATTGGTTCTCATCTAAGAGATTAGATGAGTATAGGGTCTTATAGGCCATACTCTATTGTCAACCAGAGTCTACCTGTTTTAGAGGTCTTTGCAGCTCCATGTTGTACAGCCTGGCTGGCTATGGGACATGGCCTATAAGAGCAAATACTCAGCTGATCGCTTTGAAAACTAGTACTTACCAAATGTTGGGTAATCAATGTCTTACTCAACCAACAGATACTCTTCTTGACTGAGGAGGGGCAAACTCCAAAACAGGTCATCTGTAGATGAATTTCTGGCATGCCATTAATTCTTGGTCATGTTGCAAACCTCATTAAAAAGTCAAACGTTGAGCTAAATGGTGGCTAGTATCTACCTGTCCTAAGCGGTTCTGCAAGATTGTTTATTTTATTTTGCGAGAGTGCTAATGGCACCTCCTTCCCCCACATGCAGATTTGAGAGTAGTTTGTTAACAGCTCATTTGGCTGACAGTTATCTCCAGATTCTCCCATACACAAGGTTGCTCAGCTTGGCTGAGCATGCATGTGTTCTCTATGAGAACAGCTGTCAAACACTGCAGGTGTCAGCTTATCTCCAGGTTTTCAGCTGGCTCGCTTCATCTCCAGTCTTTTCTGATGTTCCCCAAAAAAACAAACTGGCCAGCACCTCCTAACTGAAATAAGCAAATATTAAACAGGTGCCAGCTTCTGTGACAGGACTATACAGTCATGGCCAAAAGTATTAACACCCCTGCAATTCTGTCAGATAATACTCAGTTTCTTCCTGAAAATGATTGCAATCACAAATTCTTTGGCATTATTATCTTCATTTAATTTGTCTTAAATGAAAAAACACAAAAAGAATTGCTCTAAAGCCAAATTGGATATACTTGCACACCAAACATAAAAAAGGGGGTGGGCAAAAGTATTGGCACCATTTGAAAAATCATGTGATGCTTCTCTAATTTGTGTAATTAACAGCAAATGTAACTCACCTGTGGCACCTAACAGGTGTTGGCAATAACTAAATCACACTTGCAGGCAGTTGACATGGATTAAAGTTGACTCAACCTCTGTCCTGTGTCCTTGTGTGTACCACATTGAGCATGGAGAAAAGAAAGACCAAAGAACTGTCTGAGGACTTGGGAAACCAAATTGTGAGGAAGCATGAGCAATCTCAAGGCTACAAGTCCATCTCCAAAGACCTGAATGTTCCTGTGGCTACCGTGCACAGTGTCATCAAGAACTTTCAAGCCCATGGCACTGTGTCTAACCTCCCTAGATGTTAATGGAAAAGTAAAATTGACAAGAGATTTCAGCGCAAGATTGTGCGGATGTTGGATAAAGAACCTAGACTAACATCCAAACAAGTTCAAGCTGCCCTGCAGTCCGAGGGTACAACAGTGTCAACCCGTACTATCCGTCGGCGTCTGAATGAAAAGGGACTGTATGGTAGGAGACCCAGGAAGACCCCACTTCTTACCCCGAGACATAAAAATGCCAGGCTGGAGTTTGCCAAAACTTACCTGAAAAAGCCTAAAACGATTTGGAAGAATGTTCTCTGGTCAGATGAGACAAAAGTAGAGCTTTTTGGGCAAAGGCATCAACATAGAGTTTACAGGAGAAAAAAAGAGGCATTCAAAGAAAAGAACACGGTCCCTATAGTCAAACATGGTAGAGGTTCCCTGATGTTTTGGGGTGGCTTTGCTGCCTCTGGCACTGGACTGCTTGACCGTGTGCATGGCATTATGAAGTCTGAAGACTACCAACAAATTTTGCAGCATAATGTAGGGCCCAGTGTGAGAAAGCTGGGTCTCCCTCAGAGGCCATGGGTCTTCCAGCAGGACAATGACCCAAAACACACTTCAAAATGCACTAGAAAATGGTTTGAGAGAAAGCACTGGAGACTTCTAAGGTGGCCAGTAATGAGTCCAAACCTGGATCCCATAGAACACCTGTGGAGAGTTCTAAAAATGGCAGTTTGGAGAAGGCACCCTTCAAATATCAGGGACCTGGAGCAGTTTGCCAAAGAAGAATGGTCTAAAATTCCAGCAGAGCATTGTAAGAAACTCATTGATGGTTACCGGAAGTGGTTGGTCACAGTTATTTTGGCTAAAGGTTGTGAAACCAAGTATTAGGCTGAGGGTGCCAATACTTTTGTCTGGCCCATTTTTGGAGTTTTGTGTGAAATGATCAATGTTTTGCTTTTTGCTTCATTCTCTTTTGTGTTTTTTCATTTAAGACAAATTAAATGAAGATAATAATACCAAAGAATTTGTGATTGCAATCATTTTCAGGAAGAAACTGAGTATCATCTGACAGAATTGCAGGGGTGTTAATACTTTTGGCCATGACTGTACACATACCAAATAGCGCGGAAAATATTAAACATAAGGAATTTAATCACCTTTGGCAGCTTATCTTTAGAGAGAAAAAAATTCAGTCCAATCCTTAGCCGAATCCAGGTCAAGACTTTTCTGGTCTACCTTGAATTTGCACTGACTTTTCCTGCACACACTAGGCCTCCATCAGTTTAGAGGAGGACTAAAAGAGACTAAAGTCAGAGGGAACTAGCAGTGGATTAGTGGTAAGCAGCAAGGTGACTAATATTTTTTTTAACCCCCATGTTTATTATGCTCTAGGACAGTGTTCCTCAACTCCAGTCCTCAGGAGCCACCAACAGATAAGGTTTTCAGAATTACATTAGTGTTGCCCAGGTGATAATTCCATCACCCCTGCAATTCTAAGAAAATCTAAGGTAACCCAGAAAACATGATCTGTTGATGCTTTTGGGAAACACTGCTCCAAAGTCTAGATAGACCACTGAGCAAATTTGTATTTGACTGACATTAAAGCAAATGTAATTACTTAACCAGATTCAAGTAAAGGTACCGTCACATTTAGCGACGCTGCAGCGATCTAGACAACGATCACGATCGCTGCAGCGTCGCTGTGTGGTCGCTGGAGAGCTGTCACACAGACAGCTCTCCAGCGACCAACTATGCGAAGTCCCCTGGTAACCAGGGTAAACATCGGGTTACTAAGCGCAGGGCCACGCTTAGTAACCCGATATTTACCCTGGTTACCAGTGTGTTATGGTCTGGTGGTTAGGAGCACCCGGCACGACCTGATAGTTACACTCACACAGGACAAGCTCTGGAATGTGGGAGCTCTGCTGTCCGCAACCCCTAATCCTATCACACAACTAAAAATAGCCGTGGAGCGTTCCTGACTCTCCCTAGACGCCTCTTCACAGCCTAAGAGCTAGCTAGCCCTAGAGATTGAAAATAAAGCCTACCTTGCCTCAGAGAAATTCCCCAAAGGAAAAGGCAGCCCCCCACATATATTGACTGTGAGTAAAGATGAAAGTCACAAACGCAGAAATGAAACAGGTTTCAGCAAAGGGAGGCCAGACTTACTAAACAGACAGAGGATAGGAAAGGTATCTTTGCGGTCAGCACAAAAACTAAAAAAGACCACGCAGAGTGTGCAAAAAGACCTCCGCACCGACTCACGGTGCGGAGGTGCCACTCTGCATCCCAGAGCTTCCAGCTAGCAAGACAAAATCATGATAACCAGCTGGACAAGGAAACACTGAACAAATAATAACTATCAGGAACTTAGCTTCTGCTGGAGAAGACAGGTCACCAGAAAGATCCAAGAGCGAACTGAACTAATGCAGGAACATTGACAGCTGGCAAGGAGTAAGATCTGAGTGGAGTTAAATAGAGCAGCCAACCAAAGGATAAACCACGTCACCTGTGTAAGGAACCTCAAAAGCAGCAGCTTCGCACGAAGGACCTGGAACACCATTCTGACCTGCTTCACATGAGACTCCCAATCATCCGAAAAGACCAAAATGTCATCCAAATATACAATCATGAATCTATCCAGGTACTCTCGGAAGATGTCATGCATAAAGGACTGAAACACAGATGGAGCATTAGAAAGCCCGAATGGCATAACCAGGTACTCAAAATGGCCCTCGGGCATATTAAATGCTGTTTTCCATTCATCGCCCCGTTTAATTCGCACAAGATTATACGCCCCTCGAAGATCTATCTTGGTGAACCAACTAGCCCCCTTAATCCGAGCAAACAAATCAGACAGCAGCGGCAAAGTATACTGAAATTTGACTGTGATCTTATTAAGAAGGCGGTAATCAATACAAGGTCTCAAAGAGCCATCCTTCTTGGCCACAAAAAAGAACCCTGCTCCCAATGGTGACGACGACGGGCAAATATGACCCTTCTCCACGGATTCCTTTACATAACTCCGCATAGCGGCGTGCTCTGGCACAGATAAATTAAACAGACGGCCCTTAGGAAACTTACTACCAGGAATCAAATTAATAGCACAATCGCAATCCCTATGAGGAGGTAGGGCACTGGATTTGGGCTCTTCAAATACATCCCGGTAATCTGATAAAAACTCAGGGACTTCAGAAGGAGTGGAAGGCAAAATTGACAACAATGGAACATCACCATGTACCCCCTGACAACCCCAGCCGGACACAGACATAGATTTCCAATCCAACACTGGATTGTGGACCTGTAGCCATGGCAACCCCAAAACAACCACATCATGCAGATTATGCAACACTAAAAAGCGAATATCCTCCTGATGTGCAGGAGCCATGCACATGGTCAATTGAGTCCAATACTGAGGCTTATTCTTGGCCAAAGGCGTAGCATCAATTCCTCTCAATGGAATAGGATACTGCAAGGGCTCCAAGAAAAAACCACAGCGCCTGGCAAACTCCAAGTCCATCAAATTCAGGGCAGCGCCTGAATCCACAAATGCCATAACAGAATAGGATGACAGAGAGCAAATCAGAGTAACGGACAAAAGAAATTTAGACTGTACCGTACCAATGGTGGCAGACCTAGCGAACCGCTTAGTGCGCTTAGGACAATCGGAGATAGCATGAGTGGATTCACCACAGTAAATCCACTCCGACGTCTGTGTTCTTGCCGTTCAGCTCTGGTCAAAGTCCTATCACTCTGCATAGGCTCAGGCCTATGCTCAGAGAATACCGCCAGATGGTGCACAGCTTTGCGCTCACGCAAGCGCCGATCGATCTGAATGGCCAAGGACATAGACTCATTCAGACCAGCAGGCGTGGGAAATCCCACCATGACATCCTTAAGGGCTTCAGAAAGACCCTTTCTGAAAATTGCCGCCAGGGCACACTCATTCCACTGAGTAAGCACAGACCACTTTCTAAACCTCTGACAGTACACCTCCGCTTCATCCTGACCCTGACACAAAGCCAGCAAGAATTTCTCTGCCTGATCCACTGAATTTGGTTCATCATAAAGCAATCTAAGCGCCAGAAAAAACGCATCAACATCACGCAATGCAGGATCTCCTGGCGCAAAGGAAAATGCCCAGTCTTGAGGGTCACCACGCAACAAAGAAATAATGATTTTTACTTGTTGAACGGGGTCACCAGAGGAGCGGGGTTTCAAAGCTAGAAACAGCTTACAATTATTTTTGAAATTCAAGAACTTAGATCTATCCCCAGAAAATAAATCAGGAATAGGAATTCTAGGCTCTAATATAGGATTCTGAACCACAAAATCTTGAATGTTTTGTACCCTTGCAGTGAGATGATCCACACAAGAGGACAGACCTTGAATGTCCATATCTACACCTGTGTCCTGAACCACCCAAAGGTTTAGGGGAAAAGAAAGACAAAACACAGTGCAAAGAAAAAAAAATGGTCTCAGAACTTCTCTTATCCCTCTATTGAGATGCATTAATACTTTGGGCCAGCTGTACTGTTATGGACCTGGTGGTTAGGAGCACCTGGCACGACCTGATAGTTAAACTCACACAGGACAAGCTCTGGAATGTGGGAGCTCTGCTGACCGCAACCCCTAATCCTATCACACAACTAAAAATAGCCGTGGAGCGTTCCTGACTCTCCCTAGACGCCTCTTCACAGCCTAAGAGCTAGCTAGCCCTAGAGATAGAAAATAAAGCCTACCTTGCCTCAGAGAAATTCCCCAAAGGAAAAGGCAGCCCCCCACATATATTGACTGTGAGTAAAGATGAAAGTCACAAACGCAGAAATGAAACAGGTTTCAGCAAAGGGAGGCCAGACTTACTAAACAGACAGAGGATAGGAAAGGTATCTTTGCGGTCAGCACAAAAACTAAAAAAGACCACGCAGTTAAATAGAGCAGCCAACCAAAGGATAAACCACGTCACCTGTGTAAGGAACCTCAGAAGCAGCAGCTTCACTCACAGCCACCAGAGGGAGTCCATGGACAGAACTCGCCGAAGTACCATTCACGACCACAGGAGGGAGTTCGACAACAGAATTCACAACACCAGTGCTAATGTAAAAAAAAAAAAAACACTATATACTTACATTCCGGTGTCTGTCCCCCGTCGCTGTGCTTTCCTGCACTGACTGCGAGAGCCGGCTGGCCGTCAAGCACAGCGGTGACGTCACCGCTGTAATCTGCTTTACGGCTGGCTGGCGCTGACAGTGCAGGGAAGCAGAACGCCGAGGGATGCGACAGACACCGGAATGTAAGTATGAAATGTTTTTTTTTTTTTACATTTACACTGGTAACCATGGTAAACATCGGGTTACTAAGCGCGGCCCTGCGCTTAGTAACCCGATGTTTACCCTGGTTACCAGTGAAGACATCACTGAATTGGCATCACACACGCCGATTCAGCGATGTCTGCAGGAGATCCAGCGACGAAATAAAATTCTGGACTTTCTGCTCCGACCAACGATGTCACAGCAGGATCCAGATCGCTGCTGCGTGTCAAACACAACGATATCGCTAGCCAGGACGCTGCAACGTCACGGATCGCTAGCGATATCGTTCAGTGTGAAAGTACCTTAAGTCGCATAAATAGAAGTTCAATAGATTCACTCATCACTGCACTCCATGCTGATCTCTAGAACAAGGGGCAGCCTCTCTACAAATGTGTCTGGAGTCATGGGAACTCAGTCTTGCAGCATGGGTGCTGTGAGGCACCAAGCTGCCCGCCCTGCTGATGCATTGGTGCTGTGGCGGTGTTCAACACACGACTCCGCTCCATTAGGGCGATAGGGACAAACTAAGCAGTTTGCCGTGACATGGCAGTGGGCTTCATACAGTCTAATCAGAATGTTAAACTAAGAACCTCATGTTTAGTTATCTATATTTTTGCCTAGTGGCATTAGTTCAATGTATGATTTTTGGAGGTGCTGTCCATTCTCTTTTCAGCATACTACAAATGTGTCATACAACTTTGAACAAGTAAGTTAGACTATGCTGCCTGCAATACTGGACAACTTATAAATATACAGGTGCTTCTCACAAACTTAGAATATCATCAAAAAGTTAATGATATCCTATTTCAGTTCTTCAATACAAAAAGTCGTGATTATGGCTTACAGCCAATGAAAACCCAAAAGTCATCAGAATAATTAACAAAAACACCTGCAAAGGCTTCCTAAGCATTTAAAAAGGTCCCCTAGTCTGTTTCAGTAGGCTCCACAATCATGGAGAAGACTGCTGACTTGACAGGTGTCCAGAAAGCAGTCATTGACACACTCCACAAGGAGGGTAAGCCACAGAAGGTCATTGCTAAAGAAGCTGGCAGTTCACAGAGTGATGTATTCAAGCATATTAATTGCAAATTGAGTGCTTTATGTATGTATGAAGGGTAATGTAAGATTTTTTTTCTGATATTAGTTATTCTTTGAATTGCAGACATCATTAAAGGGAATCTGTCACCCCTTGGGATGTATGCAACCTATTAATATGGGCATACAGGTGATAGAAATGTTAAAATAGTCCTACCTGTATGCCTCATATCTACGATCTTGCTGAAAAATCATCTTTTAATTCATTATGTTAATAATTTCTTCTTCGAGGCTCCGGGGCATGTGGTACCTGGAAAAAATATCTGCCTCCTGTCTTCATTATCATATCATCCCCTCTCAAAAGCTTTCCAGTACCCTGTGAGGCATAATGGTGGCCCCGGAATCACTTGCCTGTGCCCTGCAATAGTACTATTTTACAGTACCTATTTTGTCATTCTATGGGCATTGGCTTCAGAGTGATTTATTTCACTTTGACACCTTACGGCAGGACAGTGGCTCAGTGGTTAGCATTGCAACGCTGGAGTCCTGGGTTCAAATCTCACCAAGGACAACATCTGCAAGGAGTTTGTATGTTCTCCCCGTGTTTGCGTGGGTTTCCTCCGGGTACTCCGCTTCCTCCCACATTCCAAAGACATACTGATAGGGAATTTAGATTGTGAGCCCCATCGGGGACAGCGATGATAATGTGTGCAAACTATATGCTGCAGAATATGTTAGCGCTAATTAAAAAGAAAGATTTATTTATTATTTAGGTGCATTTGCTTATTGTGTGTCTTAGTTTTTTTGAACAGTTTTATGGAACTTTTTTTTTTTTAAATCAAGAAATTAAAAGCTGGAATGTCTACTTTTCTTCTACTAACAAAGTTAAACTAATGTATGATGAACTGAAAAGATGACACATCACTTCCTAGACTTATTTTGCAGCCAGTGTATAACTGTGCTTGAGAAACATTACGCCAATATCTCAATGTCACCCACAAACCACAAGGCAGATATCTAACAGGCCTGAGCAGATGTGTTCCTTAAACCACCGGATGCTGTCTAGATTGACTTTTCTTCAGAAGCTGGTATGCAAGTCGTATGCAAAAAGCAAAGGATTTAAAAAACATATATATATATATATATATATATATATATATATATATATATATATATATATATATATATATATATATATACACACATATATATATATATATATTTTTTTTTTTTTATTGTACAGTGGCACATGTGCAAAAACCACTAGGAAGCAATGTTCTTCCCATACCCAAGCTGCTGCTCTAGATTCACAAGAGCAGAAGTTCAATTGTTATAAAGACTCCAAGGATCTGGCCAGTCTTAACAGATATAGGGTCCAATTCATCAAAGCTTTCAGATCAGAATTCTGTTGTAAAAGCTCTGAAAAGTCGCAAGATATATGCGTAACTTGGAGTTGTGCCAAAATTTTGAGACTTTTGTTTTTATTCACACCAGTTTCTCCCAACTCCGTCAAAATGGGTTGAGCTGTAGAGGGATGAAACATCTGGTCTAATACATGATGAGCTGTGTCATTCCCTACCACATAAATCTTATTCTGGTCCCTGACTGGAGTAAGTCTTCTGGCATGGCACACGCCACTCGTCATAAGTCCCAGGAATGTCTGACTCCAGGACAGCCCTTATCAAGACCGTCATGAACAATGTCAGTGTTCATGAATCGGGACCTTAATTTATTCTTTCATTGGGCCCACTCAATGAAAATGTTATCAGTATTTAACATCTGATAATTGTGATCTGCATTTTCAAGGGATCTTAAAGTGAATCTGTCAGCCAATTCATGTTGTTGCTGAAACCAAGAGCAGCATTAGAGGGAATATGTCAGTAGGATCAGCCATCTAAGAGGACTATATGGGCATAAAGGTTATAGGAAGCTGAATAAAAAAATAACTTGACATCTGCAATCCAAAGACACATTTTTATTACATGTAAATGAGATGTTCAGGACTATGGAACAGATCTGCATGAGAATTTGCCTCCAGAGATTAATTTACAATAAACAAGTGTTACCAGTATGAGACATATATGACCGGCACTCTGCTCTCATAATGACGCACAGCTCTGCAGGGAGATCAGAACTAACAGAGTACAGCAGATCTAACACAGTACACCAGATCTAACACAGTACAGCAGATCTAACAGAGTACAGCAGATCTAACACAGTACACCAGATCTAACACAGTACAGCAGATCTAACAGAGTACAGCAGATCTAACACAGTACAGCAGATCTAACACAGTACAGCAGATCTAACACAGTACAGCAGATCTAACACAGTACAGCAGATCTAACACAGTACAGCAGATCTAACACAGTACAGCAGATCTAACACAGTACAGCAGATCTAACACGGAACAGCAGATCTAACACAGTACAGCAGAAGCAACTTCTCTCATTACAAACACACTTGCAGCTGTCCTCTTAACCCCTTAGTGACAGAGCCCATTTGGTACTTAATGACCAGGCCAATTTTTGCAATTCTGACCACTGTCACTTTATGAGGTTATAACTCTGGAACGCTTCAACGGATCCTGCTGATTCTGAGATTGTTTTTTCGTGACATATTGTACTTCATGTTAGTGGTAACACTTCTTCGATATTACTTGCGAATATTTATGAAAAAAACGGAAATATGGCGAAAATTTTTTAAATTTAGCAATTTTCAAACTTTGTATTTTTATGCCCTTAAATCAGAGAGATATGTCACAAAAAATAGTTAATAAATAACATTTCCCACATGTCTACTTTACATCAGCACAATTTTGGAAACAAAATTTTTTTTGTTAGGGAGTTATAAGGGTTAAAAGTTGACCAGCAATTTCTCATTTTTATAAAACCATTTTTTTTTAGGGACCACATCACATTTGAAGTCATTTTGAGGGGTCTATATGATAGAAAATAATGAAGTGTGACACCATTCTAAAAACTACACCCCTCAAGGTTCTCAAAACCACATTCAAGAAGTTTATTAACCCCTTACGTGCTTCACAGGAACTGAAACAATGTGGAAGGAAAAAATGAACATTTTACTTTTTTTTGCAAACATCTTAATTCAGAACCATTTTTTTATTTTCACAAGTGTAAAAACAGAAATGTAACCATAAATTTTGTTATGCAATTTCTCCTGAATACGCCAATACCCCATATGTGGGGGTAAACTTTTTGGGCGCACCGCAGAACTTAGAAGTGAAGGAGCGCCGTTTGACTTTTTCAATGCAGAATTGGCTGGAATTGAGATCGGACGCCATGTCACGTTTAGAGAGCCCCTGACGTGCCTAAACAGTGGAAACTCCCCACAAGTGACACCATTTTGGAAACTAGACCCCTTAAGGAACTTATCTAGATGTGTGGCGAGCACTTTGAACCCCCATGTGCTTCACAGAAGTTTATAATGTAGAGCCGTGAAAAAAAAAATCACATTTTTTCTACAAAAATGATATTTTTGCCCACAAATTTTTATTTTCACAAGGGTGACAGGAGAAATTAGACCACTAAAGTTGTTGTTGTGCAATTTCTCCTGAGTACGTCGATACCCAATATGTGGGGGTAAACCACTGTTTGGGCGCACCGCAGAGCTTGGAAGAGAAAGAGTGCCGTTTTACTTTTTCAATGTAGAATTGGCTGGAATTGAGATCGGACGCCATGTCGCGTTTGGAGAGCCCCTGATGTGCCTAAACAGTAGAAATCCCCCACAAGTGACCCCATTTTGGAAACTAGACCCCCCATGGAACTTATCTAGATGTGTGGTGAGAACCTTGAATGCCCAAGTGCTTCACAGAAGTTTATAATGCAGAGCCGTGAAAATAAAAAATATTTTTTTTTTCCACAAAAAAGATTTTTTAGCCCCCAAGTTTTTATTTTCACAAGGGTAACAAGAGAAATTGGACCCCAAAATTTGTTGTCCAATTTGTCCTGAGTATGCTGGTACCCCATATGTGGGGGTAAACCACTGTTTGGGCGCACGGCAGAGCTCGGAAGGAAGGAGCGCCGTTTTGGAATGCAGACTTTGATAGAATGGTCTGCGGGTATTATGTTGCGTTTGCAGAGCCCCTGATGTACCTAACCAGTAGAAACCCTCCACAAGTGACCCCATTTTGGAAACTAGACCCCCCAAGGAACTTATCTAGATGTGTGGTGAGAACTTTGAATGCCCAAGTGCTTCACAGAAGTTTAGAATGCAGAGTCGTGAAAATAAAAAATATTTTTTTTTTCCACAAAAAAGATATTGTAGCCCCCAAGTTTTTATCTTCACAAGGGTAACAGGAGAAATTGGACTGCAATAGTTGTTGTCCAATTTATCCCGAGTACGCTGATGCACCATATGTGGGGGTAAACCACTGTTTGGGCGCACGGCAGAGCTCGGAAGGGAAGGAGCGCCTTTTTGGAATGCAGACTTTGACAGAATGGTCTGTGGGCATTATGTTGCGATTGCAGAGCCCCTGATGTACCTAAACTGTAGTAACCCCCCACAAATGACCCCATTTTGGAAACTAGACCCCCCAAGGAACTTATCTAGATGTGTGGTGAGAACTTTGAATGCCCAAGTGCTTCACAGAAGTTTAGAATGCAGAGTCGTGAAAATAAAAAATATTTTTTTTTTCACAAAAAAGATATTGTAGCCCCCAAGTTTTTATTTTCACAAGGGTAACAAGAGAAATTGGACCCCAGAAGTTGTTGTCCAATTTATCCCGAGTACGCTGATGCCCCATATGTGGGGGTAACCCACTGTTTGGGCGCACGGCAGAGCTCAGAAGGGAGGGAGCACCATTTGACTTTTTGAGCGCAAAATTGGCTGTCGTGTTTGGAGACCCCCTGATGTACCTAAACAGTGGAAACCCCCAATTCTAGCTCCAACCCTAACCCCAACACACCCCTAACCCTAATCCCAACCTGATCCATAATCCTAATCACTAACCCTAACCATAATCACAAGCCTTACCCCAAAACAACCCTAATGTCAACCCTAACCATAACCCTAATCAAAACCCTAAATCCAACACACCCCTAATCCTAATCTCAACCCTAATCTCAAACCTAACCCTAATCCCAATACACCCCTAATCACAACCCTAACCTTAACCCTAATCCCAAACCTAACCCTAATCCCAAGCGTAACCCTAATGCCAACCCTAACCATAATACCAACCCTAATCCAAACCCTAACCCTAATCCCAGCTCTAACCCTAACTTTAGCCCCAACCCTAGCCCTAACTTTAGCCCCAACCCTAACCCTAGCCCTAAGGCTACTTTCACACTTGCGTCGTTTGGCATTCCGTTGCAATCCGTCGTTTTGGACAAGAAACGAATCCTGCAAATGTGCCTGCAGGATGGGTTTTTTGCCCATAGACTTGTATTGCCGACGGATCGTGACGGATGGCCACACGTCGCGTCCGTCGTGCACTGGATCAGTTGTGTTTTGGCGGACCGTTGGCACAAAAAAAGTTCAATGAAACGTTTTTTTGTACGTCGCATTCGCCATTTCTGACCGCACATGCGTGGCCGTAACTCCGCCCCCTCCTCCCCAGGACATAGATTGGGCAGCGGATGCGTTGAAAAACTACAGCTGCTGCCCACGTTGTGCACAATTTTCACAACGTGCGTCGGTATGTCAGGCCGACGCATTGCGACGGCCCCGTACCGACGTAAGTGTGAAAGAAGCCTAACCCTAAATTTAGCCCCAACCCTAACCCTAAATTTAGCCCCAACCCTAGCCCTAACCCTAACCCTAGCCCTAACCCTACCCCTACCCCTAACCCTAACCCTACCCCTAACCCTAACCCTACCCCAACCCCTAACCCTAACCCTACCCCTAACCCTAATTTTAGCCCCAACTGCTGTTCTCCTGCCGGCCGGCAGATGGAGACAGATGGCGGGCGCACTGCGAATGCGCCCGCCATTTTCTTCTGCCGGTGGCCAGGAGGAGCAGCAAGAGGATACAGGGACACAGGTGAGTATTGTAGGGTCCTCGAATCCCCCTATTTCTCTGTCCTCTGATGTGCGATCACATCAGAGGACGGAGAATTACACTTTACTTTTTTTTTTTTTTGCCGTCGCCGGTAAACAGTTAATTACCGGCGATCGCAAAACAGGGGTCCGACCCCAATCATGCTCTTTGGGGTCTCGGCTACCCCCGGCAGCCGAGACCCCAAAGATTCTCGCGGGGCCGGCCGGCGGGCGCACTGCACATGCGCCCGCCATTTTGAAGATGGCGGCGCCCACCGGGAGCCACGAGGAGCATCGGGGGAGCTAGGTGAGTATTGGGGGGCCACCTGGGACCCCTTTTCTCTGTCCTCTGATGTGCGATCACATCGGAGGACAGAGAAATTAAAGAGATCGTGTTTTTTTTTTTTTGTGATCGCCGGTAAACGGTTAATTACCGGCGATCGCAAATGCGGGGTGGGTTAAAAATCCCCCGAATCATGTTCTCTGGGGTCTCGGCTACCCCCGGCAGCCGAGACCCCGGAGAAAATCGGCCTCTGGGGGGCGCTATTCACTTTTTCCACAGCGCCATTAATTAACGGCGCTGTGGTTTAAGTACCCTTAGCGGCCACCGTTAAAAGGCGTATCGGCGGTCGCTAAGGGGTTAAAGTGCTGTCAGCTCTGCTGTACTGCCCAACTCCCCACAATGGCAGCCTGTGATATGGAAGCTGAAGCAGTGTGAAAGCCCAACTGCAAATGTATTTGTAAAAATGCAACTCTGCTGTATTGTGTTTGTTATAATCAGGCACAGCTCTGCAGAAAAGCAGAAAGTACTACAAGAGCTGTAGCACAAATGTGTTTGTAATGAGACAACCATCACTTCTGCTCTCACTGCAGAGCTGTGTGTGATTATGAGAGCAAAGTGTCAGTCATACATGTCTCATACTGGTAACTCCCTCCTTGAATAAAATAAGCTCTGGAGTTATATTCTCAAGCACATCAGTGTCCGGTCCATGGATCTTTACAGATCATTTACTTATAAGAAAAAAGTAGATTTCTCTGAAATAAGACATTGGAACACAGATATCAAAGTAACATTACGGCTGGGCCTTATAATGTAAGCACATTTTGCCATTTACCTTTCGCGTTCCCAATATATCCTCATAGACTGTAAGCTTGAGAGCAGGGTTCCCACTCTTTTGGTATCTGAGTTAGGTGTTATTATGTAATGTCTTTATTGTCTGTTCAAGTACCATCTAAAATTATAGAAGTGCAGCGGAATATGTTGGCACTATAAAAATACAAATTATTATCATCATTTTATTCAGCTTTCTATAATCTGCATGCTCATATAGACGGTTTAAAGAAGCCCTGCCATGATGATTTTTTTCAAATAAATGTGTGCATATGTGTATATAGTGTTTGTGTTTTAATATGCTCACCTAACGCTGCCTTCTCTGGGATCCAGTGTCGTTCTTCTCCCTCCTCTTGAGGGACAGGTCTCTCCCTTTATATCCACAATCTGTAAGACAGCCTAGTTGGAAGAAGCCACCAGGGAATGGCCTCTTGGACTATCCACTGCACAAGCATGGCCTCTGGCTGGCTTTTAAATGTATGTTTTCTTCTGAAATGTAGCAGCGTTTCAGAGTAAGACTGACCTGCCTGAAATGACGGAGTTAGACTCTGATTGATGATACCTGCCTTATTCCAGCAGCATGAATTATTGGCCACATTCTTTTTAAATGCTTTAGGTATGTATGAAAGTTACGGTAAGATTATTATTCTGATATTAGTTATTCTTTGAATTGAACAACATTAAAAGGAATCTGTCACCCCTTGGGATGTATATGACCTATTAATATGGGCATACAGGTGATAGAAATGATAAAATAGTCCTACTTGTATGCCTCATATTTGCGATCTTGCTGAAAAATCATCTTTTAATTCTTTATATCAATTATTTTTTCAGGCTCTGGGGTGTGCGGTGCCTGCCTGAAAGAAATCTCTGCGTCTTGTCTTCATTATCATACCACCCCCCTCCCAACAGCGTCCCAGTACCCTGTGAGGCATAATGGTGGCCCCGGAATCCCTTGCCTGTGCCCTGCAAATGCAATAGTACTATTTTACAGTATCAATTCTGTCATTCTATGGGCATTGGCTTCAGCTTTCTTCTGTGCAGGCACTGGCGAGTCAATGCTACTACAATGACCTCCCAAGTGAGCGGCGATAAGGTGCTCTCCCCACCATGCATACATGGGCAACAGAGGCATCAGGAACTGTATGGTTCCTAACTATGCATTGTGGAAGGAGAGCACCTTATTGTTGTGCACGCCTGCACAGAAGAACGCTGAAGTCAGTGCCCATAGAAGGAAGGAATAGATATGTATAATCGCCCTATTACATGTCACAGGGTACTAATGGGAGGGGAGTGGTATGACAATGAAGACATGAGACAGAGATTTCTTCCAGGCCCTGCATGCCTCGGAGCCTGGAAGAAATCATTAAAAAAAGGATTAAAAGACGATTTTTCAACAACAAGACTGCAGATATGAGGCATACAGGTAAGGCTAAGTTCACATTAGCGTCTCTGTGCGCAGCGTATCATCTGCATGAGCAAACACATTTAATCGTATGGTTACGCTGCATTTTTTATCTGCACCATTTTAAGCATGACTCCAAAAAACGCTGCATTTGTATGCGTTTTTGCCTGTGTTTGCGTTGATTATGCGCATGCGTTCGATATTTCCAGGACAGCGTGTCTCAATGGGCGTGTCCCGGACATGCACCGTCCGAAATACACAAGCGCATCGAACGCATGTCCTTGCGTACCAAAGCGTTCACATAGACAGTAATGCGCTGTTTTGACACACTCGTCTGCATGCATATGTCTGCGCAAAATTGACACCTCAAAAAATGCAACATGTTGTGCTTGCCACACACCGCGAAATGACGCATGCATACGCATCCGCATGCTAACGCATGTCCCTGCGTACACAATGTTAAATATATGTACGTAAGATGAATGCAGATCGGTACACAGGTATACGCTGTGCACACATATGCAAATGTGAACCCGGCCTTAGACTACTTTAGCAGTTCTATAACCTGTATGCCCAAATTAATAGGTTGATAACAAAGACCCCAAATACATGTTGTGAGATACGGGGTGTGGCAAAAAATTTACCAACCCTCAGCCTTAGTAAATCAGCTCCAAAGATACCATATTTTAGAAAGGAGAAAAATACGGAGCATCGATGAAAATTATATCAAAAATATTTATTCAATAAGTATTCCATACTAAAATGTGAAGTTCAATAACATTAACATTATGCAGTAACATGCACGAAAGAAATGCCTAGAAATGCTGAAGACCCCCATCCCCAAACCCACAATTAATGTCCAATAACCAATGTCCTGCGCTGCTCTAGCTTCACCTCTACTGACGGAACCAAAGAATTTCAAATTAAACAATAGATTTCCTGTAGTACAACCAATGTAATCTATTATGCTACATGTCCTTGCCCCATGGTGTATGTGGGGTTAACTACTCGGGAACTTAGAGTCCGAGTTCGTGAGCATGTGCGGGACATTGGTGTGGCCAGGACAGTGTCCGACACGTCTGATTTGAAATCAATTTCCCGTCACTTTAGGTCGCACCATAAATGTGACACGAAACTTCTTCAGGTGAGGGGAATTGAGGTTTTACGCCTTGGTGGGGATAACAAAAAGCTTTTAGCACAAATTGAAACAAAATGGATTGTGCAACTTGACACTATGTCACCAAATGGCCTGAACGAAGCACTGAGCTTCGCCCCCTACCTATGAGCAGTTTGTGATTTTTGTGTGCTACTCTTGCTCTCGGTGTGTTCTGTAATAAGGTACCTCCTGCTTCCCCATCAACTTCCTATTCTCTCTCTCCCCTTTGTCTCAGCCGCTATGTTACATAGTAACATAGTTAGTAAGGCCGAAAATAGACATTTGTCCATCCAGTTCAGCCTATATTCCATCATAATAAATCCCCAGATCTACGTCCTTCTGCAGAACCTAATAATTGTATGTTACAATATTGTTCTGCTCCAGGAAGACATCCAGGCCTCTCTTGAACCCCTCGACTGAGTTCGCCATCACCACCTCCTCAGGCAAGCAATTCCAGATTCTCACTGCCCTAACAGTAAAGAATCCTCTTCGATGTTGGTGGAAAAACCTTCTCTCCTCCAGACGCAAAGAATGCCCCCTTGTGCCCGTCACCTTCCTTGGTATCAACAGATCCTCAGCGAGATATTTGTATTGTCCCCTTATATACTTATACATGGTTATTAGATCGCCCCTCAGTCGTCTTTTTTTCTAGACTAAATAATCCTAATTTCGCTAATCTATCTGGGTATTGTAGTTCTCCCATCCCCTTTATTAATTTTATTGCCCTCCTTTGTACTCTCTCTAGTTCCATTATATCCTTCCTGAGCACCGGTGCCCAAAACTGGACACAGTACTCCATGTGCGGTCTAACTAGGGATTTGTACAGAGGCAGTATAATGCTCTCATCATGTGTATCCAGACCTCTTTTAATGCACCCCATGATCCTGTTTGCCTTGGCAGCTGCTGCCTGGCACTGGCTGCTCCAGGTAAGTTTATCATTAACTAGGATCCCCAAGTCCTTCTCCCTGTCAGATTTACCCAATGGTTTCCCGTTCAGTGTGTAATGGTGATATTGATTCCTTCTTCCCATGTGTATAACCTTACATTTATCATTGTTAAACCTCATCTGTCACCTTTCAGCCCAAGTTTCCAACTTATCCAGATCCATCTGTAGCAGAATACTATCTTCTCTTGTATTAACTGCTTTACATAGTTTTGTATCATCTGCAAATATTGATATTTTACTGTGTAAACCTTCTACCAGATCATTAATGAATATGTTGAAGAGAACATGTCCCAATACCGACCCCTGCGGTACCCCACTGGTCACAGCGACCCAGTTAGAGACTATACCATTTATAACCACCCTCTGCTTTCTATCACTAAGCCAGTTACTAACCCATTTACACACATTTTCCCCCAGACCAAGCATTCTCATTTTGTGTACCAACCTCTTGTGCGGCACGGTATCAAACGCTTTGGAAAAATCGAGATATACCACGTCCAATGACTCACCGTGGTCCAGCCTATAGCTTACCTCTTCATAAAAACTGATTAGATTGGTTTGACAGGAGCGATTTGTTGTTTTTATTTATATGTGATTTTAAAGTTTTTTTCCTTTTTTTTGCATTATCAGTAATCTTAATAGATCTGGTGCCCAAGGTATTTTCTATGGACGTGTCTATTGCCCTGCCAATATTTTTTGATTGATACCACTCCAACCCGGAGGGACTAAAGCTAGGCCCTATGGATAAGAAGTGTGACTTCTCCATTTGCCCATCATGATAGAAATTTACCTCTATTGGAATGGATGGACTTTTCCTTAAAATGTGGACCTGCCATACTTTGATATTATGGTTTATGTAATGTGTGTGCTTTCTTGATATTGTTAGCTGAATATGTTTGCATTGGGTCTCTTGTTTGTGGTTGGGTGGACGGCATGCTATAGCATATGACTGCTCTCTGATGAGGCTATACTCCCCACTGGTGGCTGTGAGCGTCGCGCTGCGGTCCGCTGTGTCCTGGTGTGGATAGGCGTCTTCCAGTCTTGTTCGCGTGCTCCGTGTGCTGTACCGCTCCCTGCGCATGCGCGCTTGGGCTGATGCCGAGCTCCACGGCCAGGACCTGTCGGATGCAGTGCGCACGCCCCGACAGCGCCGCCGTGATTGGCTGCCGAGTATCATGTGATCGGGGTCAGGGGCTATTTTAAGGTCCTTGCTGGCCCAAAGAGATTATCCCCTTGAGGAAGCGGTACTGTGCTGCCACGAAACGCACGTCGGGGTCCATCTTCCGGCTGTCTCCCCACCTCACCCCTGTTACTGGTAAGCCCTGCACTCATACCAACCCCTTATTGAGCGGTGAATTATCATGAAGCCCCACTGAGGGATGCTTGTTCGGGGAATTGATATTTAACATTGGGCTAGTCCGTTTTTGTTGCTTTTGCATTTTTTAGCACTCAGTTATATGTGATCATTTGGGGGGGTTCCTTGATGTTCCCCTTATGGGGGCATTAATTGTGGGTTTGGGGATGGGGTCTTTAGCATTTCTAGGCATTTCTTTCGTGCATGTTACTGCATAATGTTAATGTTATTGAACTTCACATTTTACTATGGAATACTTATTGAATAAATATTTTTGATATAATTTTCATCGATGCTCCATATTTTTCTCCTTTCTAAATTAATATGTTATATATGTCCCGGAGGGTGACAGATTCCCATTAAATCCCTACAGCATCCACTATTACAAAGTCATGCTTTACTCTGATGTGCTGCAGCCAGGCCACACGGAGAAGCATATGAACACAAGGATCAATCTACTGGAAGGTTCAGCTACGGTATCACTTCATCTAACTCAACAGATCTCTAGAATTAGTTAACCTCACTAACTAATCATGGTGTTGGGTGAAACATTTGAATCTGTGCATTTACCCCATGGCCTGAGATGGTAATAGGCTTGAGCTGCACTACGGAGTTCACTGCTCCATCTTTAGGCTCTTTGCACCCTGTATGAATCAGCACTCAAAGCTCGGTATCTGATCCAGTTTCCTTTACCCTGGGACCAGGGTGTGTTTTGGTATCCTGCAGCTTGGCAAGAGTCCCAAGTATAAACCTTCAGCTTCAACTGCAGGACTCAACTTGCCCAGTTTCAGGTCCGCTATCTCCCCCGTGTTTCCTTGGTCTTCGTACCCCAAGTCTGAATCTGCTTGTGTCGTAAACTAGAAGATTGTGCCTAAACCTCAGCTACTGCCTGTGTACCAACTGCCAACCATTTGTGCCAACATGGTCGCATGCACCAACTAATATCTCTTAATTAATCCAAGAACTGCACTAAATTGTTTTTTGCATCTGAACATAAGACTAAATAAGAACTTTGTCATTAGCAAATTAATCTTTGCTGCACTTGTTTGCTACCTTGCTAACAATTGCTATTCCTATGACTAACAAACGCAGCACTACGGGGCTGAGGATGTTCCTCTAGGCAGGGAATGTGAACCACTGAATCCAAGAAGGTAAAGAATTTCCCCTTGTAAAAATGCACTTTCAATATTCCTTTGTAATACAGATAAAATATAGATATACAGTATATTAGGTAAACTGTTTCCACAGCACATTTATTAGAAAAAGGAAACTCTAAATAAAAGTGTGCCTCTGATTAAACATTTCGGTTAAACCACAGCACAGAATCCCCTGCCATTGTTCATGATAATGTCGCAATGCCCTGTGCTATATTTTAAGTGGACTAACTAATAATAAACCAGAAGTAGACTGCTATGTTATCTGGAAAAACACAGGTAGCGAGGCCATGGAAACTGTCCTACATTAAGATCGTGAAACAAGTCAGATCATATTACCCAATATACTGAATGCTTCTTGCAACCAAAATGTATTTGCACAATGTCAATTGTGCAACTTGCAATGTGTGTCTAAAAAGTGAAGTTGATCACCACTAAAAGTCTCACACTCCCAGAGTTGCAAAACTAATGATCTGAAACTTATGTGATTAAAAAAAACACTGTTTCCAAATTGAGATTCTGATTTGGCTTTTATCCTAAGTCATATTACAAGACTCGTTAAAGGGTTGGTTGATTGTGACCCTAAACAAAATACAGCACAAAAAGAGGATTCTGAATCCTCTTTTTGTGCTATATTTGTCTAGCGTTAGGACTCGTAAACGTGGGGACCCATGACGTGGGTTATGAGCTTGCTTATTTTGGCCAAAATATAAACTAATACCTCATATATTTTTTAATATGTGTTTTTTTGCACATTTTTCGGGGTGCCATTCTGTCTTGTAAACTGTGGTGTCATTTCACATGGGATGCATTTGGATAGCGCTGGGCAGCCCGCCTGAGCTAATAGAAGGGTGTCACTACTAGGCTGTTAACCTGGATGCTGTGCATCTCCACTGTGTGAACAGCGCCACATACAAGTCTTTTATGTGCAGTAATATGCCAAGCAGCCACCCCCTCCATTAGTTTGGTAGGTTGTGAGTGGTTGCCTCATCCGTATTTCTGCACCTGTGTTGCCGCCAGCTTAACCACATGGGTCCACTACATCCTGCATTTGTTTCGAGGCCTAGGCAGGTAAGCATCTCTGCCTTTTTGCTGTTTTCCGAATTTTTGGAGGATCTCGGAATCCTCTTTTTGTGCTATATTTGTTGTGCACTGACTTGTTTGGTAAAATATACAGCAACTTCAGAGCAGAAGACATCTGAAAAATGGTCGGGTCCCTATGTTTAGCGGCTTTCGAAACCTGAAGTGGTTAAAGGACGCTAAAATGCCTGAACATATGCACAGCAAGTCATTTTTACAAAGGATTGGTCATATTCATTGTCTTGAGAACTTTTTTAAGTTGGATTTTGGGGCGGACCAACCTAAAAAAGAAGTCTTGTGCACATACCCTAAATGTGTTATTTACACTCCAAAAACATTACTACTGTCTTTCAGATGCTACATGCCTTTGGACAATTCCATTACTCAACTCTGGGATCCAAGAAGTATTGTTTCTCCTTGCGGAGAGTGACATGATAAGCATGTCGAGGTGAGGAGACTTAAAGCCGCACTGCTCCTCTGGTAAATATGCAAATTGTCTCTTCAGAGAGGAAGAGGACTAGAGCTCTAGTGCCATCTATTGGAAGTAGCAATCCTAACAGTCAATGTCGATCTTTTAACGAGTCTTGTCACATGACTTAGGATAAAAGCCAAACCAGAATCTCAATTTGCATATTACATCGCTGCTACTGCCTGCGCCCTGCCATACTCACATGACCTCGGCATCCTGGCGCGTCTCCACTGCTGCAGCGTCTTCCTCTCAGCGCTCGCTCCCGGTTTCTGCTGCTCGTCGGGTGCGCGCACGCTTGGCTCAGCGCTGCGCACGCACATTTCTGAACTCCATTCTGGTACCTCGTTCCTGTCCTCTCTATTACCTTGGAGGACTCCTAAACCGGAAGTGCTACGCAGCGCCGCTTTATTACCCTGCCTCTTCCTTTTCCCTGTGCCTGATGCTCATTTGTTATTACAAGTGGTCTTGGCCGCACGCATTTCTGTGTACCTTATTTCCTGACTTGGTTCTTCCTTTGCTCTCCTTAGATCCAGTCCTTGGTGTCCGTCCTGTGTTTCTGCCGTACCTGCCAGCCCTGAGGCTCTTTCTTGTCCGTCAGTCCTGTGTCTTAGCCGTACCTGCCAGCCCTGTATTTTTGCCTTCCAGCTCTTGTCTTTATCGAGTTCATGCTCCTCTCTCCTGCCTGTCAGTTCCCCTCCTCTGTCCAGTCCGTGACTCGCTCTCTAGTCCATCCTTGTCTCCCAGCTGCCATGGCGATAGTCTCCCGCGGGTCTTCCCCTAACGCTCCCTGTATAGGGGGTGGTCCATCTGGTCAGCTCACCCGATGGAGGATCGTTGTCACGGTCCAGTGGGTCCACTCCTTGGTATTCTCACTTGAGTCCTCATAGTAGCATCAGGCCATGGACCCTGCTGGTGTCTCCGCTACCCAAAAGGAGTTACTTTTCCTACAGGAGAACCAGACTAGGATCATGTCCTTTTTAAAAAATATGGAGTCTCGTCTTGCGGCCTTACAGTCCTCTGATCCAGGTAACGCCTCTCAGTTGGCCGCTCTTCAGCAGGAGCTCGGCCAACAATGGGACACTCAGTCTCATATTCTCAACTATATGGCCTCAGTTGACAACCGGATTCTTTCTCTCCAGAATGCTGCCTTTACTCCTGTCCAGGCTTCTGCTCCACAATCCTCGCCCCATCTAGCCAGACCTCCTCGGTATGGAGGGGATCCTAAATTATGTCGCGGGTTTCTTAACCAGTGCCAGTTACATTTTGAATTCTCACCATTACTATACCCTACCGACCGAGCTAAGGTAGCTTTTGTGGTTTCCCATTTGGAGGGTGAGGCTTTGGCCTGGGTGAATCCTCTCTGGGAGCGTGACGATCCTTTGGTTTCCCAACTCACCCCCTTCTTAGATACCTTTCGCAAGGTATTCGATGAACCTGGTCATTTGGTCTCTACCACTGAGTCCCTTTTCAACTTTCTTTAAGACACTCTCTCTGTTGGTCAGTACGCCATCCGTTTCCGTACGCTGTCCTCAGATCTGGGCTGGAACAATGAGGCTTTGGTAGGAGCTTTTTGGCGAGGTCTGTCATCTTGAATTAAAGATGTACTGGCGTGGCGAGACACACCTACTTCATTGGATGATCGTATTTCTCTGGCGACTCGCATTGATTTACGCTTCCAGGAGCGTTCTCACAAAGTCCCCAGAGAGAGGAAACCTCTTCGTTTGTCCTCAGCTACATGTGGTCCCTTCAACTCTCAAACCGCTTCGGTCCCCACTCCTTCTCCTGAGCCTATGCAGGTAGATTGTCTCAAGCCTGCAGAACAATGCCGTAAGGAGAGACTCGCACAAGGTCTTTGCTTTTATTGCAGCATTGCCTCCCATCTTCTGCGTTCCTGTCCCCTGAAGCCGGGAAACGCCTCCGCCTAGGACAGGTAAGAGAGGTCTTCCTAGGTAGAACCCAGACCCAGTATAAAAGAACTAAGTATAGATACCACATATATAGAAATAAGTCACCAGATTAAATTACCTATTATGGTCCTAGATATACCTATCTGGATCTGGCCAGAGGCTTTATTCGGAAGTCCTCCTCACCTGCAGGAGCAGGTTTTTTCTTTGTCAAGAAGAAGGATGGTTCTCTTCGTCCCTGCATTGATTACCGATGACTTAATAAAATCACGATTAAAAACAAGTACCCACTCCCTCTCATTCTGGAACTCTTTGACCGTTTTCGAGGAGCACGAATCCTCACTAAACTGGATCTCCGAGGAGCTTATAATTTAATCCGTATCTGCGTGGGGGATGAATGGAAGACTGCATTTAATACCAGAGACGGTCATTATGAGTATTTGGTTAAGCCCTACGGTTTATGCAATACACCTGCAGTCTTCCAAGAGTTGGTTAATGATGTATTTCGGGATCTAATTTACACCTGTGCAGTGGTGTACTTGGACGATATTCTAGTGTTTTCACCAGACCTGCCTTCTCATAGAAGAGATGTTCGACAAGTACTCCAGCGTCTGAGGGAGAATCACTTGTACGCTAAACTTGAAAATTGTCTTTTCCGTTCTTGGGTTTCGTCATCTCCGATTCTGGTTTAAGCATGGATCCGGGAAAAGTTTTTGCCGTGCTCGACTGGCCGCGTCCCTTCGGGATAAAAGCAATTCAGCGATTTCTTGGATTTGCGAATTATCGGCAGTTTATTCCTCACTCCTCTTCTTTGTCTGCTCCTATGTCCTCTAAGATACGAAAAGGGGCTAACCCTCACCAATTGTCAGCAGAAGGTGAAGAATCTTTCCTGTCTCACAAACAAGCATTTGCTTCAGCTCCTCTACTCCAATGCCCTGAAGCTAATAAGCCCTTCGTTCTTGAGGTTGATGCCTCTGCTACTGCGACCGGAGCAGTTCTTTCCCAGAAGTCCTCTTCCGGTAGCCTTGCTCCCTGTGGTTTTTTCACCAAAACGTTCTCCTCTTCCGAAAGGAACTATTCCATCGGCGATATGCAACTTCTGGCTATCAAATTGGCACTGGAGGTGTGGAAGTATCTTTTGGAGGGAGCCTTACACCCCTTTCTATACGGACCATAAGAATTTGGTATACATTCATTCTGCGCACAGACTGAATCCCCGGCAGGCCAGGTGGGCCCTGTTCTTTGCCCGTTTCAACTTTGAGCTTCGCTTCCAGTCTGGTAATAAAAACTTCAAGGCCGACGCATGGTCCAGATCCTTTTGCCGGTGGATATTTAGGAGGAGGCCATGCACATCATCGATCCATCTAAAATCATCACAGTTGCTCAGGTCAGTCTGACCTCTTTACCTCCGGGTAAGACTTTTGTTTTCTGAAAACAGAAGACGTGTTCTACAATGGGGTCATGCCTCCAAACAGGCGGGACATGTCGGTTTCAAGAAGACCCTCATTCTTGTATCTACTACTACTACTGGTGGCCGACTCTTTTGCAGGATGTCCGAAGTTTCATTGCCTCTTGTCTTTCTTGTGCTAAGAATAAGGTTCCTAGGCAGTTACCTTCTGGGCTTTTTCATCCTCTTCCGGTGCCTTCTACTCCATGGAAACATATTGCAATGGATTTTATTACTGACCTGTCTCGTTCTTCTGGCTGCATGGTCGTCTTCGTGGTCATGGACCAATTTTCTAAGATGGCTCATTTCATTGCTCTCCCTGGTTTACCTTCGGCTCCTGAATTGGCGAAGATTTTTATCCATCATATTTTTCGTATTCATGGTCTACCTCAACATATTGTTTCTGACCGAGGAGTCCAGTTCACCGCTCGATTCTGGAGATCTCTCTGAAAGTCGATGAACATCTCACTTGACTTCTATTCGGCCTTCCAATGCGCAGACCAATGGCCAAGTGGAGCGTATAAATCAGATTTTGGTGACTTATCTGTCATTTCTCCAATGCTCATCAGAATGATTGGTCTGACTTACTACCGTGGGCTGAATTGCCTATAATAACCATACCAACGAAGCTTCTACTAAAATCCATTTTTTATCGTCTACGGTCAACATCCTGGTCTTCCTCTACCGGTTCCTCCTGTCTCTGCTGTACCGGCGGCTGATCTTCTGTCTAGAATGTTCTCCAGGGTCTGGCAGGACACCAAGTCCGCTCCCGAACTAGCTCAGGATAGGATGAAGAGCCATGCGGATAAAAGGCGTCTTGATTCTCCTTTATATCATCCTGATGATAAGATATGGGTATCTTCTAACTTCATCCATCTTAAAGTCCCTTCACATAAGCTTTGACCCCGGTACATTGGACCTTTTGAGGTTTTGTCTCGCTTTAATAATGTCTCTTACAAGCTTAAGTTACCCACCTCTCTCCATATTCCCAATTCCTTTCATGTGTCTCTGCTAAAGCCAGTGGTTTTCAATCAGTTTCATATCTTGACTCTTCATTCACTTTCACCTGTTTTCGCAGATGATGTCTTTGAGGTTAAGGACATTCTTGCCATGAAAAAACTTAGAGGTAGAACTTTGCTTTTGGTCGACTGGAAGGGTTCTGGCTCTGAGGAAAGGTCCTGGGAGCCTCAAGAAAACATTCTGGCTCACTGAATTTTAGCTAGGTTTCTTTCTAGCCTTAAACTAAGGGAGCGTAAAGGCGGGGGTGCTGTTACGTCGCTGCCACTGCATCCCCGTGCCCTGCGATACTCACATGTCCTCGGCATCCCGGCACATCTCCACTGCTGCAGCGTCTTCCCCTCAGAACTTGCTCCCGATTTCTGCCACTCGTCGGGTGCGCGTGCACGCTTGGCTCAGCGCTGCGCGCGCACATTTATGAACTCCGTTCTGGTACCTCCTTCCTGTCCTCTCTATTACCTTGGAGGACTCCTAAACCGGAAGTGCTACGCAGCGCCGCTTTATTACCCTGCCTCTTCCTTTCCCCTGTGCCTGATGCTCATTTGTTATTACAAGTGGTCTTGGCCGCACGCCTTTCTGTGTACCTTATTTCCTGACTTGGTTCTTCCTTTGCTCTCCTTAGATCCAGTCATTGGTGTCCGTCCTGTTTGCCCTGTGTTTCTGCCGTACCTGCCAGCCCTGAGGCTCTGCCATGCCCGTCAGTCCTTTATCTCAGCCGTACCTGCCAGCCCTGTGTTTTTGCCTTCCAGCTCTTGTCTTTATTGAGTTCGTGCTCCTGTCTCCCGCCTGTCAGTTCCCTTCCTCCGTCCAGTCAGTGACTCGCTCTCTAATCCATCCTTGTTTCCCAGCCGCCATGGCGATAGTCTCCCGCGGGTCTGCCCCTAACGCTCCCTGTATAGGGGGTGGTCCATCTGGTCAGCTCGCCTGAGGGAGGATTGTTGTCACGGTCCAGTGGGTCCACTCCTTGGTATTCTCACTTGAGTCCTCATATTGTAGACACTGTGTTTCGGGTACTGCCCCTCGTCAGTGCAAAGTGGAGATCTGGTTTGGCTGAGTAAGAGGCGTCTCTAAAATAATCCCAATCTGTTCTCTTGCTGGGCTACCCAGCTTTAAATAAGGAACTGTGAATTAACAAAAATGTACATTCACCTTCAGCCCCACCATAGGGAAAAATCAATGGTCAACTTAAAGTATGTGTTGTCATTCACCCCTTGGGTAGTAGATGAATGTTTTGCATGGGGTATCCACTCCTATTAACTGAAGATGAGTAGATCGATATCTGCAGGATTAAAAGGGGTATTCTCATCTCCAAGATCTCAATATGTAGTAAGTATAATAATAATGTTAGTAAATCCCTCCAATTAGAAATGTAGCATAGTTTATTTGATTAGCTATGTCTCTTTCCTCATGTGCAGGCATTGCAGGACTTAATTCATTAGCGGACGTAACTATGGATACCTAAGGTCCTGCAATGCCTGCACATGAGGAGAAAGGCACAGAGAATTAAAAAACTATAGTACATTTCTGAAAACAGGTTTGAGATACTCTTTTGTAGCGCGTCTTCTCCTGGAGAGAGTCTGTACCACTTCCATCATATTATACACCTGCAAGGCGGCAGCTTTTTTGATCAGGTGTTGGTATAGGAGTGACCAGCTAGCACCATACTAACACCATTCATTTGCAAACATTATGTGGATCTAGGACATAGGATTCCCCGCAAGTACAGTGCGATAATAGGATTCCAGGACACAGGTTTCTTCATAAGTACAGTGCAACAACAAGACTCCCTGCATCCATCCTTAACAAACTAGTACTCAGAACGGATCGTCATCATTACACATTGTGAACAGGTAAAGAGAGCTTTTCCAGCTATACTCCTTTACACTTTGTGTATTCATCAAGACACTCTTTTTTTGTGCATCTCAAACGTGCTATCATTATTTAATTGGACTTAGCCCAAAGTGCACCCAGGCAAAGGGCGCATTTGAGCATACTGCTCTAAAGAAGATAGGTGGTAGCGCTAGTGGTAACCTCTTTTTCATATGCAACATTTCTGATTGGAGGTAATTGCTAATATTATTATTATTACACCTACTACATACTGGGACAGGATCTTGGAGATGGGAATATCCCTTTAAAGTACAATTTGTGTGAAACAGCATCAAAGAGCAGGTAAACGTCTTTTTACGTGGCCACCTAGGCTTACACAAAATGCAAAATTGTTTTCCATCTTCAAAATCACTGGATAGGTCTTCCTCTTTTCTAAAGTGTAAGGTCTTATGGTCAGCGAGGTCCTCTCGCTCTCTATTCTGTAATGTGTACATTCTTCCTCTCTCTTCCCCCTACCTCTCTCTTCCTCTCCATCTCCACCCTCTCCCTCTCTCCCTCCCGCTCTCCCCTTCTCTCCCCCTCCCTCTTTTCTTCCCTCACCTTCTCCCTCTCTCTCTCTCCTCCCTCTCCCTCTCTCTCTCTCTTTCTCTCTCCCCTATAGAGTGTAAGCTTTTATGAACAGCAGAGTCCTCTCCAGTAGAGTTATGCTCAGCGGGGTCCTCTCTCTCTTTGTAGTGTGTATGCTCCTCTCTGTGTATCTAAGGCCCCTTTCACACTTCAGTCTTTTGCCATCAGTCTCAATCTGGCGAATTTTGAAAAAAACAAATCCGGCGAATGTTGCTGGCGGATCCGTTTTTTTCTAATAGACTTGTATTAGCGACGGATGGCCTCACGTTTCATCCGTCATTCGCCGGATCTGTCGAAAATTGCTTGTCCTGTGGCCAGAGGAAACAGACATAGCAACTTTTTTTGTGTCCATCGAAAAAACGGACAGCGACGGATCCGTCGTCATCCATCGTTTGCTAGAATGGAAGCCTATGGCGACGGATTCAGTTTTTTTCTAACTGAGCATGCTCCGATTTTTTTAGGATCCAATTAGCTGGATTAGCTAGTCAGATCCGGCGAAAAAACAGATCTGTCGCATCAGTTTTTCACAATCTGCGACGGATCTGTTTTTTTCATCATTCAATGGATTGTGACTGATGGCAAAAAACTGATGTGTGAAAGCAGCCTAATAGAGTGTAAGCTCTTATGGTCAGTGTCATTCTCTCTCTTTTCTCTACCCCACGAGTATTTTTTGAAAAATTCAACCTTTCCTTACTGCGATTTGTGCAAATTTATTCACAGGAGAATCAAATTCTTTGGGAAAATTCCACAAATCCAACTAATTTGAATCTCAAAAAGGTCCACTCATCTCTACTACTAACTCACAATAGCTCTTTTAATTCAGCATTTCAAAATGTTTTCAAAACTAAACAAACCAATAAATGCTCCAACAGGTTAAGTATAAATCAACAGGTTTAATTTCGATCTTCAGATTTGTACACACTGTTGCAGTCTCATAAGCAATATTATTTCACTTTCATTCATTGTAAGTTTACACTCCGGGTCACTCACCGTATTTCCAAAGCCAATGAAGAATTGATCTTCCAGCCCGCTTCTGCATGGTTGAAGACTGCCGAGCCTTCTTTTCTTAAGATTTTATCTGAGCTATTCACCATCAGTCTACTCAATGTGAGCTCACCATCCCTGAAATGTAACAAAGACACGAGCTAATTAGCTTCATAGTCAATAAATATTTCTTATGCATGAGACACGGAAACAGCTGTGGATTGTAAAACATCAATACATGAAAGCTCCTCACTCATAAAGGTACTTAACGTGGTTTCCAAATTTAAATAAACTTTAGAGGCATTGCTCCACTTCCTTACATCATTATTTATACAAGTACAGAATTTTTATTACAAGAACTGCTCTCCTAGGCACTAAGTTTGCTGGGGGGTTTTTGGGACCAAGGTCTAAGTCTCCACACATCTGTAACACACTGATAATGTCCAAAGACTTCAGAGTAATGTCTGGAACTACAAAAATGAAGAAAGGTTCCAGCTTCATCAATTTGCAAAGTTTTCGTTCTTTGTCAGTGCTATGCTTTTAAAGATGCTATCCATGACTATTTACATTTTTTACAACAAAGCCTAAGAACTATCAGGCAGGTACGGACTGGGGCTGAAATTCAGCTCTGGCACTTGAAATCACACAGGCCCATGCTGTCCCCATCCCCAAGCACCAGATGAGATATATTACCCTGGATGGAGGAAGGCAAGATTTACTACAACACCAATATTTCTATTGATATGTCACAACTCTTAACAGTATGGGTATCTGAGAACACCAATTTCTTAACAACGTAGCAGACAATGTGGCCCATGACCAGACAGGCCCTTCTGGCATTTGCCAGAATTGCCAGATGGCCAGTCTGGCCCTGCTAACAGGCCTAACCTGCCTGCCTGTTGTGCACGGCGCCAATATCTGCCAGCACAGACACTATTAGCAGCTACCTGCATGTTATATTTTTTATTATGGGTCTTAGATAATTAATAGTTCTAAACATGTCCTTTAATGTAACACGTGGCAAGGTCCTTCAGAGAGATACAAATTCTTCTTACTAAATTCGAATATCAAAAAGTTAATTTATTTTATTTTTCAATACAAAAACTCAAACTCATATTGAGTCATTACAAACAGAGTGATCTGTTTCAAGTGTTTATTTCTGTTAATGTTATTGATTATGAATGTACTCCACTAAGGTGAAGCTAATACAGTTAAAGTGGTTGTTTGGTCCAGATCTCTGTGTGACTGCAGACTAATGAATCGCTTGGTTCTGAGCCGTGACTGACGGGTACGTGTGCGTTATGCATACCCTCAGCCAGAGTTCGTCTAGGGGGTGCGGTCTCATTCCATACACTTGTATTCATCAAGTCCGCACCCACTAGTCTGGCTCTGGTATGTAAATCGCCAGTTCAAAAACCGGGGAATCGTGCGTGCGCTGGGGATTCATAAGTCTGCAGCAACATAGAGTGACTGCAGACTTATTTTGCACTGGACAAACCCTTTAACCCCTTTCCGTCTTTGGGCTTAATAGTACGCCAACGTCGGACTCCCTCCCTTTGATGTGGGCTCTGGCGGGGAGCCCACATCTTTCAAAACAGCTGACATGTGCCCGAAACAGCGGTAGGTGGAATCGTGATCCACCCGCGGCTATTAACCCATTAAATGCCGCTGTCAATGCCGACAGCGGCATTTAACATGCATTTCCTGCCCATCGTTGACCCCCGTCATGAGATTGCGGGTCACTGATGGGTTGGCATGACACGCAGAAGTCTCATGGAGACCTCTATGGTTGTCACTGCCGGATTGCTATGAGCGCCACCCATCGTAATGCAATAACAGGCAATCCAAAGACCTTATCTGCACTAAAATGGTATCATTGAAAACGTCAACGCAAAAAATAAGCCCTCACCCAACCAGAGATCATGAAAAATGCAGACGCTACGGGTATTGGAAAATGGCGCAAATTTTTTTTTCTTTAACAAAGTTTGGAATTTTTTTTTTATTACTTAGATAAAAAGAACCCAGACATGTTTGGTGTCTATGAACTCGTAATGACCTGGAGAAACATAATGGCAGGTCAGTTTTAGCATTTAGTGAACCTAGCAAGAAAGCAAAGCAAACAAACACTGTGACATTGCATTTTTTTTTTTTTGCAATTTCACTGCACTTTGAATGTTTTCCCTTTTTCCAGGACATGATATGTTAAAACCAGTGGTGTCTTTTAAAAGTGCAACTCATCCCGCAAAAAACAAGCCCTCACATGGCAATATTGACAGGAAAAAAAGTTATGGCTCTGGGAAGAAGGGTAGCAAAAAATGAAAACGCAAAACCAAAAATACCTCCTGTCAAGAAGGGGTTAAGCCAAAAGAACTTATCAAACTGTTACGATGCCAATAGTGTATATATTTTTATATTTATTAGATAATTTCTGTTCTCAATAATTCTATTACATTTCGAGTTAGTCCATGTGACTGTAGACATGAATCTTGACAGTGAGCCCAAATCACACTTCAGGATTCTCTCTTGCCAACAGCTACATACACCTTCCATACATGTGGTAACTAGACTGGCTAGATGTGCTTGGCCTCACTCCATTCACTTGTATTGCATGATGCCACACACATATAGTCGGAATGTGGCTGGAAGTATGCAAATTATGTACTTGCGGTCACGTGACTGCTTGCTCCCTGCACCATCACCGGAGAATCTAAATTCCCTATCAGTATGTGGTTGGAGTGTGGGAGGAGACCAGACAACTTGGAGGAAACCCACACAAACACGGTGAGAACATACAAACTCCTTGCAGATGTTGTTCTTGGTAGATTTGAACCCAGGACCCCAGTGCTGCAAAGCAACGGTGCTAATCCCTGAGCCACTGTGCTGCCTGCTGATTTGCTAATGATAGTCTCATCCTGGCCTATGATTTCTCAGCCAAGATAGCTCATTGGACTCATATAATGATATGACTGTTATTCTTAACTAGATGGTGGCCCGATTCTAACGCATTGGGTATTCTAGAATATGCATGTCCACGTAGTATATTGCCCAGTCACGTAGTATATTGCCCAGCCACGTAGTATATTGCCCAGCCACGTAGTATATTGCCCAGTGATGTAGTATATTGCCCAACCACGTAGTATATTGCCCAGCCACGTAGTATATTGCACAGCCACCTAGTATATTGCCCAGTCACGTAGTATATTGCCCAGCCAGGTTTGTCACAGTTTAAAAAATAAAAAATAAACATATACTCACCTTTCCGAGGGCCCCTTGCAGTCCACGGCAGCTTCCGGTCCCAGGGTTGGTACGAGCGCAGGACATGTGATCACGTCGCGGTCACATGACCGTGATGTCATGGCAGGTCTTTCTAGCGCAGGCGCGCAGGGCCTGTGATGACGTCGCGGTCACATGACCGTGACGTCATGGCAGGTCCTTCTCGCGCAGGGCCTGTGATGACGTCGCGGTCACATGACCATAATGTTATGGCAGGTCCTTCTCCCATACCATCTTTGCCACCGGAACCTGCAACGGAAGATGGCGGCCGGCACGAGCGACTACGGAGGGTGACTATAGCAGTTTTTTTTTTTAAATTATTTTTAACATTACATTTCTTACTATTGATGCCGCATAGGCAGCGTCAATAGTAAAAAGTTGGGGACACACAGGGTTAATAGCGGCGGTAACGGAGTGCGTTACCCGCAGCATAATGCAGTCCGTTACCATCGGCATTAACCGTGTATTAGCGGTGACCGGAGGGGAGTATGCAGACGACAGGCACTGACTGCGGGGAGTAAGGAGCGGCCATTTTCTTCCGGACTGTGCCCGTCGCTGATTGGTCTCGGCAGCCATGACAGGCAGCTGGCGAGACCAATCAGCGAATGAATAACCGTGACAGACAGACAGAAGGACAGACGGAAGTGACCCTTAGACAATTATATAGTAGATGTGCACAATTCTTCCTTGCATTACTCAGAAACCAGTAAAAATAAAGGAGGTATTCTTGTATAACTGCTTCTGCGCATCTTCATACATGAAGGATGACATGTGCATGTCTACAGAATTAGGGAGAATGCAGACGCCCATGAAATAGAGTCCTTACACAGGCAGCGATTTATAGACTAAACACTGTTTTCCCAACCTAAAGCACAACTCCAGTGTTTTTTTTTATTTTACCGTTGGAGTTGTGCTCACCAGCTGCCGTCTTCATCTGTTAGCGGCGCGCTGCTCTGGAGGGTCTCCAGCAGTTTGTGAGGATGGTGCTCCAGTGTTTGCTGGGCGATCCAGAAGACGCTACTCAATGTAAGTCTATGAGCTCCAGCACGAGGCCAAAAGATAGCAATGTAGGATGAGAGTGATGCTGGGAACAGCTGAAGACAGCCACTGATGAGCAAAATACTAAGGGCAATAAACTTAGATTACTGGCACCAGTCCAACACTGAGTATATGGCCGAGATTACACATGTGAGAAATACGGCCGAGTCTCGCATGTTAATACCTGGTACTGCCGCCGGCTCTCGGGAGTGGAGCATGCGGCTCCATGTAATGCTATGCGGCAGCACACTCCGCTCCTAAGTGCCAGGTATTAACATGCGAGACTCGGCCATAATTCTCACATGTGTGATCCCGGCCTATAAAAGAAAAACACTGGAGTGGTGCTTAAGCTCAACAGCCTCATAGCCAATACATTGACAGTTGAGTTCGGGAGGAGAAACCAACATTAAGTTTGTGAATCAAAGTCACTCCATGGACCTCGTTCACATACACATGTGAACCTTAACCCCTCTGTGACCTTGGACGTACTATCCCGTCGAGGTGCCCTGGGCCTATCTGACCCTTGACGGGATAGTACGTCCTGCCCTTTAATGCGATACCGCGACTTAAGTCGCGGTGATCGCATTAAAATTCCGACGCCATCTCACCTGGGGGGAGATGGCCTCGGCATCCAGAGCATTGTCGCCGCCCACCCGCCCTCTCGATCGCTGTGATTGGCTCTTCAATTCTGAACAGCCAATCACAGCCATTCTCATTGTTTCAGCCAATCGGAGCGGCTGAAACAATGAGGTGACAGGCTAGGATCGAGTACCGATGTACTCGATCCTAGGTCCGGTGCCTGGCAACGCCAGGCACCGGCAAGAACACCCCGGATTGGCGCGATCGCCGATCACATCGATCGCGCCAATCGCAGGGCACCGTGCGGTATTACCGCGCTGTGCCCTGCCGGAACCTGCGTGGATCGGTGCTCTAATAGCACCGATCCTAGGATAGGACACAGTGCAGGCCCAGCAGGGCCTGCAGGAGCCGATTGGCGCGATCGATGTCATCGTCGATCGCGCCAATCACAGGGCGCAGCGGCGATCACGCTGTGACCGCTCTGTGCCCTGCAGGTGACCTGGCTGTGACCTGCCTAGGATGGCGCGAACAGATCCGATCCTAGGCAGGTCACAGCCAGGTCACCAGGAAAGCTCTGATTGGTGGGATCGATGTTATGGTCGATCCCACCAATGACAGGTCACAGCAGCAGCATGACCGCTCTGTGACCTGTCTGTGTCACCTGCCTGACCTGTGTATGACCGCTCTGCAGGGTCCTCATTCTAGCTGAGGATTCCTACAGAGCGGTCATACTGCTGGATCTCCCTGCTGGATTTTGTGCCTGGATCTCCCTGCCGTGCTGGGTATTGTGGTGCCACAGCAGCCTGTAGCACCACAATCCCTGCTAAAGAAAGAAGACAACTAAACGTAAGTTTTATCCCTGATCCCTGCCCAATCCCCGTTCATCCACCCCAATCCCCGTTCATCCACCCCAATCCCCGTTCATCCACCCCAATCCCCGTTCATCCACCCCAATCCCCCCTTCCCCCTCTTTTTACCCCCTCCACCCCCATTTGTGCCGCCTCCGTGCGCACATTTAGTAGCCGCCGAGCGTTGATTGGTGACGCAGTTCACCGATCAACGCTCGCGCTCGCTTTTTTTCCCTCGCCCCCGTTGCGCCAACTCCGTACACACATTCCGCAGCCGCCAAAGTTTGATAAGTGACGCAGTTCACTTATCAGAGTTTGTGCCTGCCGTTTTCCTTTTTTTTTTTTCACCCCCCTTTTGCGCCACCTGACTACAACCGTACGTTTTGATCACTGATCCCTGCCCAATCCCCACTTCCACCCCCATCTCCCTTCCCCCTCTTTTTACCCCCCTTTGCACCTCCTTCCGTGCGCCCATTTAACAGCCGCCGAACGTTGATTGGTGACGTAGTTCACCGATCAACGCTCGCGCTCGCTTTTTTTCCCTCACCCCCGTTGCGCCAACTCCGTACACACATTCCGCAGCCGCCAAAGTTTGATAAGTGACGCAGTTCACTTATCAGAGTTTGTGCCTGCCGTTTTCCTTTTTTTTTTTTTCACCCCCCTTTTGCGCCACCTGACTACAACCGTACGTTTTGATCACTGATCCCTGCCCAATCCCCACTTCCACCCCCATCTCCCTTCCCCCTCTTTTTACCCCCCTTTGCACCTCCTTCCGTGCGCCCATTTAACAGCCGCCGAACGTTGATTGGTGACGCAGTTCACCGATCAACGCTCGCGCTCGCTTTTTTTCCCTCACCCCCGTTGCACCAACTCCGTACACACATTCCGCAGCCGCCAAAGTTTGATAAGTGACGCAGTTCACTTATCAGAGTTTGTGCCTGCCGTTTTCCTTTTTTTTTTTTTCACCCCCCTTTTGCGCCACCTGACTACAACCGTACGTTTTGATCACTGATCCCTGCCCAATCCCCACTTCCACCCCCATCTCCCTTCCCCCTCTTTTTACCCCCCTTTGCACCTCCTTCCGTGCGCCCATTTAACAGCCGCCGAGCGTTGATTGGTGACGCAGTTCACCGATCAACTCTCGCGCTCGCTTTTTTCCCTTCAGCCTTTTTGCGCAACCTCCGTACACACATCCCGCAGCCGCCAAACTTTGATAAGTGACGCAGTTCTCTTATCAGAGTTTGTGCCTGCCTTTTTTTTTTTTTTACAGGTTTTTCTTCTCCTTTTAGCATTTTCTTTTCAGATAAGTTTGCACAAATCACTATCCCCCCACACATACACATACAGTTATCAATAAAGTGCACCCAATCACCATATTCACACAAAAATGTCCCGCTCGTCCCGTTCGTCCCAACAGCGCTATTCATTGGAGGAGGCATATGCTTTCCTTGCCTCCGACACTGATAGCGAGGGAGAGGATCCCACTTTTCTTCACTTTTCTGATTCTTCATCCTCTTCCTCCTCCTCCTCCTCTTCCTCCTCGGGTCCTGCGGAACCACCACGCAGACGCCCCAGGACAGAAGATGAGGCAGCCCCCACCACTCCTGAACCAGCGCTCCCCACTGCGGAACCCACATGGACCTCGCCCCCCGAAAATTACGAGCCACTGATTCCTGATTTTGTGGCAGAATCAGGAATCAAGTTTGACACCACGGGCCTCACAGAAACAGACTTTTTCAAAGTCTTTTTCTCTGAGGATTTTATTAACCTCATGGTGGAGCAAACTAATTTGTATGCTCGTCAATTTTTGGAGCAAAACCCTGGTACATCATTTTCCAACTGGTCTCCTGTAGACGCAGTTGAAATGATGCAGTTTTGGGGCCTGGTCCTCCACATGGGGATCGTGAAGAAGCCAGAAATGCGGCAATATTGGAGTGTAGATGTTTTATATAACACTCCAGTATTCCGAATGGCCATGGTTCGGAGACGTTTTGAGGCCATCCATAAATTCCTGCATTATTCCGATAATGCACAGTGTCCCGCACGAGATGACCCCAACTTTGACCGTCTGTTCAAAGTTCGGCCGGTCATCGAACACTTCAACAAAAAGTTTTCTGAAGTGTACGTGCCCAAAAGGGACATCTGCGTGGATGAGTCCTTGGTCCATTTTAAGGGGCGGCTCGGATTCCGTCAATACCTGCCCAACAAAAGGGCCAGGTACGGAATCAAACTCTACAAGCTGTGTGAGAGTGCCTCAGGGTACATCCACAGGTTTAGAGTGTATGAAGGGAAGGACAGCAGGATTGAACCCCCTGAGTGTCCTCCTGTCCTGGGAGTGAGTGGGAAGATCGTGTGGGATTTGGTGCACCCACTGCTGGATAAAGGTTATCACCTCTATACTGATAACTTTTATACCAGCATCCCACTCTACAAATCCCTCTCTGCACGAGGTACCGCAGCCTGCGGTACTGTGCGCAAAAATCAGAGAGGCCTCCCAAAGACGCTACTTCGGCAGATGCTCAGAAAAGGTGAGAGCAAGGCCCAATGTAGCGACCACCTGCTGGTGGTCAAGTACAAGGACAAGAGGGATGTCCTTCTCTTGACCACCATACATGGTGATGGCAGAGCCCTCAGCACTGTACGGGGTACCTCTACACAGGTCTGCAAACCGGACTGTGTACTGGGCTACAACAAAAGCATGGGGGGGTTGATCTCTCTGATCAACTCCTCCAACCATACAGTGCTTTGAGAAAGGCCAAGGTGTGGTACAAAAAGTTGGCCGTCCACATCGTACAAATGGCAATGCTCAACGCTTTCCTGCTGTTACGATGTGCACGCCACACCGATACGTCGTACCTTCAGTTCCAGGAGGTAGTGGTTAAGGCCCTGATATTTGGTACTCCGGAAGGAGAGGGCCCCAGTACTTCCGGAACTGAAGGTGCTCGTATCGTACCAAGCCAGCATTTTCCGGGGGTGGTCCCGCCAACCGGCAGAAAAGGTAAGCCGCAAAAAAGGTGCCGAGTGTGTTACAAAAGGGGAATACGCAAGGACACCATTTATCAATGCGACACCTGCCCCGAAAAACCTGGCCTGTGTATGAAGGATTGCTTCAGATTGTACCACACCTCCATGCACTACTAATTTACTTTACAAGAAAGCGTACATTAGTTCCAAAAAGGGGGCACATCTAGATAAGTTCCTTGGGGGGGGTCTAGGTTCCAAAATGATGTCACTTGTGTTTTTTTTTTACTGTTTAGGCACATCAGGGGCTCTGCAAACGGAACATGACGACCGCAGACAATTTCTGCATTCCAAAACGTCACAACTTCCCTTTCGAGCCCCAACGTGTGCCTAAACAGTTTTTTCCCACATATGGCGTACCAGCGTAATCAGGACAATTTGGACAACAACTTTTGATGTCCAATTTCTCCTGTTACCTTTGGGAAAATTAAAAATTGGGGACTAAAATATCATTTTTGTGGGAAAAAATAGGATTTTTTATTTTCACGCCTGGGCATTATAAACTTTAGTGAAGCACGTGGGGGTTCAAATTTCTCACCAAACACCTAGATAAGTTCCTTAGGGGGTACAGTTTCCAAAATGGGGTCACTTGTGGGGGGTATCTACTGTTTAGTCACATCAGGGGCTCTGCAAATGGAACATGATGCCAGCAGAACATTCCATCAAAGTCTGCATTCCAAAACGTCACTACTTCCCTTTCGAGCCCCAACGTGTGCCCAAACAGTAGTTCCTCCCCACATATGGGGTATCAGCGTACTCAGGACAAATTGGACAACAACTTTTGGGGTCCAATTTCTCCTGGTACCCTTGGGAAAATTAAAAATTGGGGACTAAAATATCATTTTTGTGGGAAAAAATAGGATTTTTTATTTTCACACCTGGGCATTATAAACTTTAGTGAAGCACGTGGGGGTTCAAATTCTCACCACACAACTAGATAAGTTCCTTAGGGGGTACAGTTTCCAAAATGGGGTCACTTGTGGGGGGTTTCTACTGTTTAGTCACATCAGGGGCTCTGCAAATGGAACATGATGCCAGCAGAACATTCCATCAAAGTCTGCATTCCAAAACGTCACTACTTCCCTTTCGAGCCCCAACGTGTGCCCAAACAGTAGTTCCTCCCCACATATGGGGTATCAGCGTACTCAGGACAAATTGGACAACAACTTTTGGGGTCCAATTTCTCCTGGTACCCTTGTGAAAATTAAAAATTGGGGACTAAAATATCATTTTTGTAGGAAAAAATAGGATTTTTTATTTTCACGCCTGGGCATTATATACTTTAGTGAAGCACGTGGGGGTTCAAAATTCTCACCACACAACTAGATAAGTTCCTTAGAGGGTCTAGTTTCCAAAATGGGGTCACTTGTGGGGGGTTTCCACTGTTTAGGCACATCATGGGCTCTCCAAACGCGACATGGCGTCCGATCTCAATTCCAGCCAAAGTTAGCTTGAAAAAGTCAAACGGCGCTCCTTTCCTTCTGAGCCCTGCCATGCGCCCAAACAGTGGTTCCCCCCAAATATGGGGTATCAGCGTACTCAGGACAAATTGGACAACAACTTTTGGGGTCCAATTTCTCCTTTTACCCTTGAGAAAATAAAAAATTGGGGACTAAACGATCATGTTTGTGGAAAAAAAATAGGAATTTTTTTTTTCACGCCCGGGCGTTATAAACTTTCGTGAAGCACTTGGGGGATAAAAGTGCTCATGACACACCTAGATAAGTTCCTTAGGGGGTCTAGTTTCCAAAATGGGGTCATTTGTGGGGGGTTTCCACTGTTTAGGCACATCAGGGGGTCGCCAAACGCGACATGGCGTCCGATCTCAATTCCAGCCAAATTTAGCTTGAAAAAGTCAAACGGCGCTCCTTTCCTTCTGAGCCCTGCCATGCGCCCAAACAGTGGTCCCCCCCCCACATATGGGGTATCAGCGTACTCAGGACAAATTGGACAACAACTTTTGGGGTCCAATTTCTCCTTTTACCCTTGAGAAAATAAAAAATTGGGGACTAAACGATCATGTTTGTGGAAAAAATAGGAATTTTTTTTTTCACGCCCGGGCGTTATAAACTTTCGTGAATAACTTGGGGGATAAAAGTGCTCATGACACATCTAGATAAGTTCCTTAGGGGGTCTAGTTTCCAAAATGGGGTCATTTGTGGGGGGTTTCCACTGTTTAGGCACATCAGGGGGTCGCCAAACGCGACATGGCGTCCGATCTCAATTCCAGCCAAATTTAGCTTGAAAAAGTCAAACGGCGCTCCTTTCCTTCTGAGCCCTGCCATGCGCCCAAACAGTGGTCCCCCCCACATATGGGGTATCAGCGTACTCAGGACAAATTGGACAACAACTTTTGGGGTCCAATTTCTCCTTTTACCCTTGAGAAAATAAAAAATTGGGGACTAAACGATCATGTTTGTGGAAAAAATAGGATTTTTTTTTTCACGCCCGGGCGTTATAAACTTTCGTGAAGCACTTGGGGGATAAAAGTGCTCATGACACATCTAGATAAGTTCCTTAGGGGGTCTAGTTTCCAAAATAGGGTCACTTGTGGGGGGTTTCCACTGTTTAGGCACATCAGGGGGTCGCCAAACGCGACATGGCGTCCGATCTCAATTCCAGCCAAATTTAGCTTGAAAAAGTCAAACGGCGCTCCTTTCCTTCTGAGCCCTGCCATGCGCCCAAAAAGTGGTTCCCCCTCACATGTGGGGTATCAGCGTACTCAGGATAAATTGGACAACAACTTTTGAGGTCCATTTTCTCTTTTTACCCTTGGGAAATTAAAAAGATTATTGCTGAAAGATCATTTTTGTGACTAAAAAGTAAAATGTTAATTTTTTCCTTCCATGTTGCTTCTGCTGCTGTGAATCACCTGAAGGGTTAATAAACTTCTTGAATGTGGTTTTGAGCACCTTGAGGGGTGCAGTTTTTAGAATGGTGTCGCTTTTGGGTATTTTCTGCCATATAGACCCTTCAAAATGACTTCAAATGTGAGGTGGTCCCTAAAAAAAATGGTTTTGTAAATTTGGTTGTAAAAATGAGAAATTGCTGGTCAAATTTTAACCCTTATAACTTCCTTGAAAAAAAAAAGTTTGTTTCAAAAATTGTGCTGATGTAAAGTAGACATGTGGGAAATGTTATTTATTAACTATATTGTGTCACATAACTCTCTGGTTTAACAGAATAAAAATTCAAAGTTGGAAAATTGTGAAATTTTCAAAATTTTCGCCAAATTTCCGTTTTTTTCACAAATAAACGCAAGTTATATCGAAGAAATTTTAGCACTATCATGAAGTACAATATGTTACAAGAAAACATTCTCAGAATCGCTAAGATCCGTTGAAGCGTTTCGGAGTTATAACCTCATAAAGGGACAGTGGTCAGAATTGTAAAAATTGGCCTGGTCATTAACGTGCAAACCACCCTTGGGGGTAAAGGGGTTAAAGAGTAGCCATCATTTTAATTTTTATTTCATAAACAAATAGTACACATGAAAATAAGCAACTTTGTAATATATCCTATCAGAGAAATCTGCTTCTTTCTCTGCCAGAATTGATTAGTCCTTATCAAAATTCCCAGTTCTGAGGTAAGATCTGAATTCAGTGAAGACAGACTGTTAGGCCGGAGTCACACATGCAAGAAACACGCCCGTGTCTCGCATGTGAAAACCAAGCTCTGGCTCTGATGCAACTTCCTTAAGGCCAGTCTCACACGTCCAGATAATTCCGGTACCGGAATTATCCGTGTCCGTGTGTCCGTGTGCTTACTGTGAACATCAGTGTGGCACACGTGCGGCAGCTGTGTGCCGCCCGTGTGCCGACTGGGTACCACACGGAGCGTGCAGGAGACAGCACTAGAGATAAGCGCTGTCCCCTGCATCTGGTGCTGAAACCGCCATTCATATCTTCTCTCCAGCAGCGTTCGCTGGAGAGAAGATATGAAAAATCCTTTTTTTTTTTTCGTGTTTAAAATAAAGATCCCTGTCCCCTCCTCCCTCCCACCCCGTGTGCCCGCCCGCTGTTACTAAAATACTCACCCGGCTCCCTTGAAGCGTCCTCTCCAGTTCTCCAGTATGAGCGGTCACGTGGTGCCGCCCATTACAGTCATGAATATGCGGCTCCACCCCTATGGGAGGTGGAGCCGCATATTCATGACTGTAATCGGCGGCACCACGTGACCGCTCATACAGGAGAAGCTGGCGCTGAGAGGAAGCTGTGAGGGAGCCGGGTGAGTATTTTATTAACAGCGGGCGGGCGCACAGGGGGTGGGAGGGGGGAGGGGACAGGGATCTTTATTTTAAAGGGAACCTGTCACCTGAATTTGGCGGGACTGGTTTTGGGTCATATGGGCGGAGTTTTCGGGTGTTTGATTCACCCTTTCCTTACCCGCTGGCTGCATGCTGGCTGCAATATTGGATTGAAGTTCATTCTATGTCCTCCATAGTACACGCCTGCACAAGGCAAGATTGCTTTGCCCAGGCGTGTACTACGGAGGACAGAGAATGAACTTCAATCCAATATTGCAGCCAGCATGCAGCCAGCGGGTAAGGAAAGGGTGAATCAAACACCCGAAAACTCCGCCCATATGACCCAAAACCAGTCCCGCCAAATTCAGGTGACAGAGTCCCTTTAAACACGAAAAATAAAAAAAAAAAGGATTTTTCATATCTTCTCTCCAGCAAACGCTGCTGGAGAGAAGATATGAATGGCGGCTTCAGCACCACGCTGTGGGGACAGTGCTTACTGTAGCGCTGTCTCCTGCACGGCACACGGACTGCACACGGACAGCGTGACTTTAATGGGTCCGTGTAATCCGTGCGCTCCCACGAACACTGACATGTTTCCATGTTTTGCACACGGACACACGGTCCGTGAAAACACGCTGACATGTGCAGAGACACATTGATTTCAATGTGTCTACGTGAGTCAGTGTCTCCGGTACGTGAGGAAACTGTCACCTCACGTACCGGAGCCACTGACGTGTGAAACCGGCCTAAAGGGAACCTGTCACCTCATTTTTGGCTGTTAAACTGGTCCCAGTGTGATAATGGTTGCCATGACTTCGGGCCAGTCACGGCAATCAAATGCAATGCTGTATGGGTGCCTAATTTCAAAAGTATACTGAATGATCCTTGACTGAAAAGATAAAGTGACCACCTATATGACTGAAAGAACAAGGTATGAGAGGGAATCATCTAATGATATAAAGTGTTTTTAAATCTAATACTTAGGAGATTATGACAAAAACATGTTAGTGATACACATTGCATCACTAACAGCACACTGGGACCAGTTTAACAGCCAAAAATGGGGTGACAGGTTCTCTTTTGGCTATGTGCACACATTGCGGATTAGGCTTAGGAATTTCTGGTGTGGATTCTGCCTCTCCTGGCAGAGAACGCACCTGCAGATTTGTCGTTTTTTTTTGTGCGGTTCCGCAGCGTTTTTTGTGCGTTTTTGCTGCGGTTTTCTTGTGGATTTGCTGTGGTTTTTACCCCTGCAGTTTTCTATAATGGAATAGGTACAAAAACGCTGCAGATTCACAAAAAAGAAGTGACATGCTACTTCTTTTAAACCGCAGCGTTTCCGCAGCGGATTTTCCACAAAGTGTGCACAGCATTGTTTTTTTCTCATTGATTTAGACTGTACTGTAAATCAAATGTGGATCTGCAGCTTTTCTGCACTGCAAAAAACGCTGCAGATCCGCAGAGAATCCGCAACGTGTGCACATACCCTTAAGGTTTTGCCACCAAAAACGCAGCAAAACCTGATACATGCTTTTTTTTGCTGCATTTTGGGGAAGACATAACAGTTTCCCTTTACGCTATGTGCACAAATTGCGGATTGGGGTGCAGAATTTTTGCGCACAAAATCCGCACCTCCGGGCAGAAAACACAGGTGCAGATTTGCTGCGGATTTTATGCGGATTTTGTGCGTTTTTGTTGCGGAATTGATACGGATTTTGTACGGATTTTCTGCGTTTTTAACCCCTGTGGATTTCTTTAATGGAAGGGGTCAGAAACGCTGCAGTTCTGCACAAAAAATGTGGCCTGCTACTTCTTTTGATCCGCAGCGGATTTCATGCAGAAATTTCCACACCATTTGCACAGTATTTCTTTTTTTCTATTGATTTACATTGTACTGTAAATCATTTTGCGGAACTGCAGCGTTTCTGCACGGAAAAATCCGCAGCGGATCTGCACTAATTCCGCATAGTGTGCACATAGCCTTAACCCCTTCACCCCCAGAGCTTTTTCCGTTTTTTCATTTTCGTTTTTCACTCCCCTCCTTCCCAGAGCCATAACTTTTTTATTTTTCTGTCAATATGGCCATGTGAGGGCTTATTTTTTGTGGGATGAGATGTACTTTTGAACGACATTGGTTTTACCATGCCGTGTAAAAAAATTCCAAGTGTGATGAAATTGCAAACAAAGTGCAATCTCACACTTGTTTTTTGTTTGGCTTTTTTGCTAGGTTCACCAAATGCTAAAACTGACCTGCTAATATGATTCTCCAGGTCATTACGAGTTCATAGACTCCTAACATGTCTAGGTTATTTTTTATGTAAGTGGTGAAAAAAAATTCCAAAGTTTGCTAAAAAAAAATAAAAATAAAAAAAATTGCGTGATTTTCCGATACCCGTAGCGTCTCCAGTTTTCGTGATCTGGGGTCAGGTGAAGGCTTATTTTTTGCGTGCCGAACTGGCATTTTTAATGATACCATTTTCATGTATATACGTTCTTTTGATCGCCCGTTATTGCATTTTAATGCAATGTCGCGGTGACCAAAAAAACATAATTTTGGCGTTTTGATTTTTTTTCTCGCTACGCCATTTAGCAGTCAGGTTAATCCTTTGTTTTTATTGATAGATCGGGCGATTCTGAACGCGGCGATACCAAATATGTGTATGTTTGATTTTTTTTAATTGTTTTATTTTGATTGGGGCGAAAGGGGGGTGATTTGAACTTTTATATATTTTTTATTTTTTTTATATTTTAAACACTTTTTTTTTAAATTTTGGCATGCTTCAATAGCCTCCATAGGAGGCTAGAAGCATGCACTACACGATCGCCTCTGCTACATAGAGGTGAAGTACAGATCACCTCTATGTAGCAGAAAGGCAGGTGTACTTTCAACGCCGACCACAGGGTAGTGCTCAAAGCAATCGGCCATCAACAGAGGCCTCTGGTTGTTATGGCAATGCACAGCTGACCCCCGATCATGTGACGGGGGTCAGTGGTGCGAGCACTTCCAGCCGTGCGGCCAGGAGCGCTAGTTAAATGCCGCTGTCAGCGCTTGACGGCGGTATTTAACTAGTTAATGGGCGCGGGCGGATCGCGATTCCACTCGCGCTCATTGCGCGCACATGTCAGCTGTACAAAACAGCTGACATGTCGCGGCTTTGAGGTGGGCTCACCGCCGGAGCCCACCTCAAAGCAGGGGATCTGCCAGCTGACGTACTATTCCATCAGCTGGCAGAAAGGGGTTAAATACCATTGTCAGAGATTGACACTGGCATTTAAGAGATTAAGGCTATGTGCACACATTCAGGATTTCTTGCAGAAATTTCCTGAGCAAAACAGGACATTTTCTGCAAGAAATCCGCATGCGTTTTTCTCGCGTTTTTACCGCATTTTTTTCCAGAGATTCCCAATGCAATAATGTAGTGGGAAATCCGCAAAAAATCCACAAAATTAATGAACATGCTGCGTTTTTTACCGCGATGCATTTTTTTCCCGCGAAGATCTGCACAAAAATTGCGGAATACATTCTAAATGATGGAATGCATAATGTATGCGTTTTTTTCGCGTTTTTATAGCAAAAAATCAGCGACGTGTGTGCACACAGCCTAAGAGTAGATGCCAGCTGTGTGTCACAGTCAGCATCTGCCAGATATGGTGCCGACTCAGCTCTTGATTTCTCTTTTTTTGCCATCTCCAAACATAATGTTACATCATGTAGCGGGAAGTGGTTAAAAATGTAGACTTAAATGGGTTTTACAATTTTGCACAACAACAATCCCCAAGCTAAATTTTTGTTTAAATAGAAAACTGTGCTTTACATCTAAACTGTACTCCCAGTGCCTATATATATATATATATATATATATATATATATATATATATATATATATATATATATATATATATATATATATACAGTTAGGTCCATATATATTTGGACAGAGACAACATTTTTCTAATTTTGGTTATAGTCATTACCACAATGAATTTTAAACAAAACAATTCAGTTGCAGTTGAAGATCAGACTTTCAGCTTTCATTTGGGGGTATCCACATTAAAATTGGATGAAGGGTTTAGGAGTTTCAGCTCCTTAACATGTGCCACCCTGTTTTTAAAGGGACCAAAAGTCATTGGACAATTGACTCCAAGGCTATTTCATGGACAGGTGTAGGCAATCCCTTCGCTATGTTGTTCTCAATTAAGTAGATAAAAGGCCTGGAGTTGATTTAAGGTGTGGTGCTTGCATTTGGAAGGTTTTGCTGTGAAGTAAACATGAGATCCAGGGAGTCTATATATACACTACCAATGGCACTTCTACTAACACTTGACAATCAATGGCGGACTAACATTAAATTAACCGCATGAAGAGATCCATCATAATAAAACACAATACTTTTATTAAACATCAATAAAAACAAACATATAACAAGGCTTTATGTGATACATTTAACAAAGTGTCCAGTGGGAGGAGAAATACCCGGCACTATAGGTACATATATATAATGGTAAGTATCAACAGGTACTCATCTACTGTGGTAAGTCTTACTAACCATATAGCCAAGCAACTTCGGTATGAACTAGTGAATCGCTGACATAAAGGGATAAACTAGGGAACGGGAAAATATTAGTATATACGAGGGGGCTATTCATGCCACTCAATACCTCTGTATTACCCTAATACCCGTACCATATGCGCAGACAGCTGCACCCACACCATAAATGCTGCTAATGTAGCGACTAGAAGGCAGAAGAATGAAAAAGCGTAATATAATATTACCAGATTGTGCACAGATATCCGGCTCCCACGAGCGCCCCGACGCGCGTTTCGCCCTAGCTTCTTCCGGGGGCGAAGTAAACATGCGGTCAATGGAGCTCTCCATGCAGGTGAAACAAGCCATCCTTACGCTGCGAAAACAGGAAAAACCCTCTCGAGAAATTGCTACAATATTAGGAGTGGCAAAATCTACAGTTTGGTACATGCTAAGAAAGAAAGAAAGCACTGGTGAACTCATCAATGCAAAAAGACCTGGGCGCCCATGGAAGACAACAGTGGTGGATGATCGCAGAATAATCTCCATGGTGAAGAGAAACCCCTTCACAACAGCCAACCAAGTGAACAACACTCTCCAGGAGGTCGGCGTATCAATATCCAAATCTACCATAAAGAGAAGACTGCATGAAAGTAAATACAGAGGGTTCACTGCACGGTGCAAGCCACTCATAAGCATCAAGAATAATAAGGCTAGACTGGACTTTGCTAAAAAACATCTAAAAAAGCCAGCACAGTTCTGGACTAACATTCTTTGGACAGATGAAGCCAAGATCAACCTCTACCAGAATGATGGAAAGAAAAAAGTATGGCGAAGGCGTGGTACAGCTCATGATCCAAAGCATACCACATCATCTGTAAAACACGGCGGAGGCAGTGTGATGGCTTGGGCATGCATGGCTGCCAGTGGCACTGGGTCACTAGTGTTTATTGATGATGTGACACAGGACAGAAGCAGCGGAATGAATTCTGAGGTATTCAGAGCCATACTGTGTGCTCAGATCTAGCCAAATGCAGCCAAACTGATTGGTCGCCGTTTCATACTACAGATGGACAATGACCCAAAACATAAAGCCAAAGCAATCCAGGAGTTTATGAAAGCAAAGAAGTGGGATATTTTTGAATGGCCAAGTCAGTCATCTGATCTCAACCCAATTGAGCATGCATTTCACTTGTTAAAGACTAAACTTCAGACAGAAAGGCCCACAAACAAACAGCAACTGAAAACCACCGTAGTGAAGGCCTGGCAGAGAATCAAAAAGGAGGAAACACAGCGTCTGGTGATGTCCATGAATTCAAGACTTCAGGCAGTCATTGCCAACAAAGGGTATTCAACCAAGTACTAAAAATGAATATTTTATTTAAAATTATTGAATCTGTCCAATTACTTTTGGTCCCATTTAAAACATGGTGGCACATGTTAAGGAACTGAAACTCCTAAACCCTTCATCCAATTTTAATGTGGATACCCTCAAATGAAAGCTGAAAGTCTGAACTTCAACTGCACCAGAATTGTTTTGTTTAAAATTCATGGTGGTAATGTCTATAACCAAAATTAGAAAAATGTTGTCTCTGTCCAAATATATATGGACCTAACTGTATATATATATACACACTAGCTATTGAACCTGTTCTACGCCCGGGTGGCGAGCATTTATATTGGTATATTGTCTCCATCCTGGTATGTGCTGCTCCATCCTGCGTCCCCATCCTGTCATGTGCTGCTCCATCCTGCGTCCCCATCCTGTCATGTGCTGCTCCATCCTGCGTCCCCATCCTGTCATGTGCTGCTCCATCCTGCATCCCCATCTTGTCATGTGCTGCTCCCATCCTGCGCCCCCGTTCTGTCATGTGCTGCTCCCATCCTGCGCCTCCATTCTGTCATTTGCTGCTCCCATCCTGTCATGTGCTGCTCCCATCCTGCGCCCCCGTTCTGTCATGTGCTGCTCCCATCCTGCGCCCCCATTCTGTCATGTGCTGCTCCCATCCTGCTCCCCTGTTCTGTCATGTGCTGCTCACATCCTGGACCCGTTCTGTCATGTGCTGCTGCCATCCTGCACCCGTTCTGTCAAGTGCTGCTGCCATTCTGCGCCCATTCTGTCATGTGCTGCTGCCATTCTGCGCCCGTTCTGTCATGTGCTGCTGCCATCCTGCGCCCGTTCTGTCATGTGCTGCTGCCATCCTGCGCCCGTTCTGTCATGTGCTGCTGCCATCCTGCGCCCGTTCTGTCATGTGCTGCTGCCATCCTGCGCCCGTTCTGTCATGTGCTGCTGCCATCCTGCGCCCATTCTGTCATGTGCTGCTGCCATCCTGCCCCCGTTCTGTCATGTGCTGCTGCCATCCTGCGCCACCATTGTATTATATGCCCCCCATAAGACGCTCCAGTGTGTATGCCCCCGTATGCTGCTGCCATATAAAAAAAAAAATCTACCATACTCACCTATCGTCCGGCTCCACTGCAGGTGTGTCTTCAAGAAAATGGCGCCGGAAAGCGCGGACTGCGCAGGCGCCGATTCCGGCAGCAGGAATCGGCGCCTGCGCAGTCCGCGCTTTCCGGCGCCATTTTCTTGAAGACACACCTGCAGTGGAGCCGGAGTGGGTCTTCAGGAAAATGGCGCCAGAAAGCACGGACTGCGCAGGCGCCAATTCCGGCAGCAGGAATCGGCGCCTGCGCAGTCCGCGCTTTCCGGCGCCATTTTCTTGAAGACACACTCCGGCTCCTCTGCCTGTGACTGGTAAGTCAGAGGGCGGCGCCGGCGCGCATTAAGCGCGTCATCGCGCCCTCTGAACTGTCACAGCAGAGGAGCCAGGAGACGGAGCCGCACGCAGCGCTGGAACGGGGAAAGGTGAATATACTTACCCTCCTGGCGGTCCCTGACTCTCCGGTGGAGATCGCGGTATGCGTTCAGTGCTTACGCATACCGCGATCTCCTGGGAGCGTCACTCTGTGGGGGCCAGACTGCGCCGGCGCTTGCGCCGGCGCAGTCTATAAAGGCTTCGGACAGAGTGACGCTCCCAGCGTTATATTATAGATGTATATATATATATATATATATATATATATATATATATATATATATATATATATATATATATATATATATGCACTGGGAGTACAGTTTAGATGTAAAGCATATATATATAGCACTGACATCAAATCAGCAGCGCTGCAGCCAACACCTGATCTCAGCAGCATTGCCAGGGTAAATGGTATTGTGGCGCCCCTGGGGTCCAGTCGCCACAGAGTTCTGCACCTCATCCAGAGGTGTGGTATTCCGCTCTCAGGTAAGGAGGGGGCATTGCACAGAACCCTACACCTGCATCCAACATTAGACAATTCAGTTAGGGCACATGGGCGTACCCTAAGGGAGGATGTCCTCATCCCAGTCTGGATAGTAAAGGGTGTTGGAGTAGTGGGTGTAGTAGGTAGAGTAGGGGAGTAGCTAATTAGGAAGTGAGATTGTGAGAGGAGCTGAATGGAGTAAGATGTGCAGAAAGAGGCTCCCTGTCAGAGGGAGCTAGAGAAAGGAGAAGCTACAGAAAGAAGAGAGAAAGAAGGGGTCCTAGAGGCACGGGTAATGAGCAAGCCACCCGTGGGGCCTGCATCCACGCTGAACATCACCAGGTGAAGGGACCAGGGCACAGTGGGGAACCAGCCCCCAAGACTAGTGGAGGAATAGAAGATTCAGCCAACCAGAGGCTGCAGCATCTGCATGTGCTGCAGCCAAATCCAACACATTCGCTGAAAAGGCAGCCATATAGGATCCAGGGGACCAACAGAGAGTGTCGCCTGACAAGATCTGAGGCTACTGGAATGGGACACTGTGTGGCAGGCGCATGGCAGAAGGGTGAGAGCCAGCACAGCGAAATGGCCAGGAAAGGAACATAGAAAGGGGAAGGTGCACCCAATTTACTTGAGAGCTGCCTGGACCACAGACCCGGAAGACATAGCACCCTGGCAGGGGACTACAACTAAGAACCGTGAGTAAACGTATGGAAACTGCACCCTGCTGTGTCCTCTGAATTATTACTGCTTCACCTGCCCTGCACTGCAACCACCATCATCCCCTTTAACATCCTCACTGCCCTGGGGTGTAGCTCTACCTGTGGAGAGCTGTAACAACACTGCTGCATCACCATCAGCCCCAGTGCACTGTTCAAGTCGGCTAACATCTCCTATTTGCCGAATACCACAGGTGGCACAGGTGACTTCCCCTGACGAAGCTGCGTCTAGCAGCGATACGTGTGGGGCTCCCCCCACACTCTCTGTATCCCGGGTTCGCCCTTTTCCACCTTTGACTACTGACTGCCGACGACCCATGCCACATACTGGATGACCTACTCTGGGTATTTATCTTTAACCCCTGTATCTTTTTACATCATTGTGCCACATACTTCCATTTTTATGGACGCCTTCTCTATACCTGAGTGGGTTTATTTCCCCACCTGGCTGCTTTGCTTGTCGCATCTCTTTACTTAGCTAATATCTCATAATTTATTTTTTTTTGGGGGGGGGGATTTTTTTTTGTTACATTATTCTCTTATGCGCTTATTGGGGCCCCATTGATGGTATTAGTCTCTTTCTCTATATTAGGGCACTTTTTTTATTGCAAGGTTGTCTGGGGACGCCCAGACTCTTTATGCTCATATATGTTTATATTTGTATAGATATTGTTATATTGTGGCCATTTGAAATATTGAGTCATATTTTACCTATATAAGTATCAGGGGGTTCTTATTTTTCCATATTATAGGCCTTTCCCATATATTGTTTTGGGAAAGGTATGTATATATATTCATGCATATACAGTACTTCTATGGTATAACAATCCAATTGTGGCATGTCTTTATTGCTGTCGTTTAATATCATTTATATTTGGGCTGTTTATATATGAATATCTTGGGACCAGTAGTGTGGTTGTTGTATTTTATATGTTTTTATTTTTGTGCATTTGTTTCTTTCATTAATAAATAATTTTTGTATTTTTTGCTATTCAGTTTGTATTTTTTGGGGCGTGCGCCCTATTTGCATAGCTTTCTTTCTCTTGTTGTTTTTCCATGATGTTTTTGCTATGCATTGAGCTGCACCCCTTTATATGTTCATCATAATTATGGTAGTCGCCCAGTTGTGGTGCTCCCTAACTCTCTAAAGAATACCACAGGTGGCATCTCAAACAATTCCCATTGTCCCATAAACTTTATTCCCTTTTTCATCATCACTCTTTTATTGGACGCCGTGACACATCCCTTTAAGAACCAGCTCAGTACCGAGTAGCCCCACGGCCCTGGCGAGCACTCCAGTATGAGCTGCTGAGCTCGCTGATTGGCTGAAGTACTGTCCACTTGACGTCAGCAGTGCAGCCAATAACAAAGACCAGGATTAGCAGCAGAGACTTAGCGCTGGACCCAGGGAGAGTGAATAAAGCATAGTTCATTGTTTTATAAAAACAAACTGCAGCAATGGGGCCTGTGATTTTCCAAAATTATATTGTACACATTTGAAAACTTGCATGTACTCCCCCGCTTCCAGGATTCCTGCTTGCTGGGGAAGTGGTGTGCCTACCCGAGTGACAGTTTGGGCCTCTGCAGTATCGAAGGAGCACAATTGCACTGAAGCTGGAAAGGATCGTGAGCTAACAACGCCAGAGGGATCCACTCAGCCTCCCTATTACCACATAGGCAACATATAGTAACTTACTGCAGAAAATCAGAATACTCATCATGTATCTATAGATCACAAAGACGCAGCAAAATATTAAAATACACTTAGGATGAAATGAACTTTGGAAAGCATTCATGGCGGTCTGAGTTGCCCTTTTACTGTTATTGATAGAAGCTACTTCATTATCTATCCTCATTTATTATTGGTATACAAAATCCACAAAGCAAAATTCAATAAATGAGCATAAATTAGTAATATAGATCTGAGCAAAACAATAAAAGCACATAATTCAACCAGCAAAATACCGTAATTTTCCTGTCCGTTACTGAAAAGAAAAAAAAATGATAATAATAATAGATACGGAGTCGTACGTTTTAAAAAAGGTATAAAGCAAAAAAACATTATCTAAATGACAAGCTGGAAACTTATTACCTAGTGGTAGAAGCCAAGTATGAGATGCATAAGAGATAGGGGTTTAGTTCTTATCATTCTATTTTGTCATAAAAATACATATCTGAAGTCAGAAAAATTTCTTATGGCACACCAAATTGCAAATTTCTCATTTGCCGTCAGTTTAATGTACTTCTAGAACAGTCTCGGATCACTCTTTCTTCTTTTCACTGAATGCCATTTTTACTTTGTCTTTTCTTATTGCGAAGACATCAGGCTTATTGACCTTAACTAAGACTAGAGAGACTTTCAATCTTTAATGTTTTTCTGTAAATTCCTGGAACTTCCTATCTGAATTGTACTTTTGCCCTTCTGGTCCTTTTGGTAGACAGTCATCCCTGGGAGGTTTCACTACAAGCCTTCTTTATTTAGAGATAATAAATCCCACTGTGATTTTGTAGCACCCCAAAGCCTTGTTACCCTCTATATCTTAAGATTTTTTTCTAAATCAGAAACAAGCAGTTTGTGCATGAAAACCAATCAATGAGTGTTAATGAAAGCAGTTTGTTAAAGAGAATCGGGTTGAAACAGGAACGAGAGACATCAATTATGGGAAGCAATTGGAGGCAATTATTGCTGCACTGGGACTCTGTGCTTCCCTTCACAAGCACATTTCATATTTACCAGTGATCCATACAAATTCTCACCTTATGCTAAGGCTATAGATCAGAACAGCACTAACAATCCCTGTAGCTCTCTGGTTTAGGACAGAATATGCTCTTGTGCTGGTACAGTGGGGAAAAAAAGTATTTAGTCAGCCACCAATTGTGCAAGTTCTCCCACTTAAAAAGATGAGAGAGACCTATAATTGACATCATAGGTAGACCACAACTATGAGAAAATCCAGAAAATCACCTTGTCTGATTTGGCAAGATTTATTTTGCAAGTTATGGTGGAAAATAAGTATTTGGTCATTAACAAAAGTTCATCTCAATATTTTGTTATATATCCTTTGTTGATAATGACAGAGGTCAAAAGTTTTCTGTAATTCTTCACAAGGTTGGCACACACTGTTGGTGGTATGTTGGCCCATTCCTCCATGCAGATCTCCACTAGAGCAGTGATGTTTTGGGCCTGTCGCTGGGCAACACGGACTTTCAACTCCCTACAAAGGTTTTCTATGGGGTTGAGATCTAGAGACTGGCTAGGCCACTCCAGGACATTCATATGCTTCTTACAAAGCCATTCCCTCGTTGCCCTGGCGGTGTGCTTGGGATCATTATCATGCTGAAAGACCCATCCACGTTCCATCTTCAATGCCCTTGCTGATGGAAGGAGGTTTGCACTCAAAATCTCACGATATATGGCCCCATTCATTCTTTCATGTACACGGATCAGTTGTCCTGGTCCCTTTGCAGAGAAACAGCCCCAAAGCATGATGTTGCCACCTCCATGCTTCACAGTAGGTATGGTGTTCTTTGGATGCAACTCAGCATTCTGTCTCCTCCAAACACGACAAGTTTTGTTTCTACCAAACAGTTCTACCTTGATTTCATCAGACCATATGACATTCTCTCAATATTCTTCTGGATAATCCAAATGCTCTCTCGCAAACTTCAGATGGGCCCATATATGTACTGGCTTAAGCAGAGAGACACGTCTGGCATTGCACGATCTGAGTCCCTAGTGTGCGTAGAGTATTACTGATGGTAGCCTTTGTTACGGTGGTCCCAGCTCTATGAAGGCCATTCACTAGGTCCCCCCATGTGGTTCTGGGATTTTTTCTCACCGGTGATCATTTTGAGAGATGGGAGGGGAGAACTACAATACCCAGATAGATTAGCGAAATTAGGATTATTTAGTCTAGAAAAAAGACGACTGAGGGGCGATCTAATAACCATGTATAAGTATATAAGGGGACAATACAAATATCTCGCTGAGGATCTGTTTATACCAAGGAAGGTGACAGGCACCAGGGGGCATTTTTTGCGTCTGGAGGAGAGAAGGTTTTTCCACCAACATAGAAGAGGATTCTTTACTGTTAGGGCAGTGAGAATCTGGAATTGCTTGCCTGAGGAGGTGGTGATGGCGAACTCAGTCGAGGGGTTCAAGAGAGGCCTGGATGTCTTCCTGGAGCAGAACAATATTGTACCATACAATTATTAGGTTCTGTAGAAGGACGTAGAGCTGGGTATTTATTATGATGGAATATAGGCTGAACTGGATGGACAAATGTCTTTTTTCGGCCTTACTAACTATGTTACTATGTTACTATGTTACCCCACGGGGTGAGATCTTGCATAGAGCCCCAGATCAAGGCAGATCATCAGTGGTCTTGAAAGTCTTCCATATTCTTATTATAGATCCCACAGTTGCTTGCCTATTGCAGATTCAGTCTTCCCAGCCAGGTGCAGGGCTACAATTTTTTTTTCTGGTGTCCTTCGACAGCTCTTTGGTCTTCACAATAGTGGAGTTTGGAGTGTGACTGTTTGAGGTTGTGGACAGGTGTCTTTGATATTGATAACAAGTTCAAACAGGTGCTATTACTACAGGTAATGAGTGGAGAACAGATAAGCCTCTTAAAGAAGAAGTTACAGGTTTGTGAGAGCCAGAAATCTTGCATGTTATTAGGTGGCCAAATGCTTATTTTCTACCATAATTTGCAAAATAAATCTTGCCACATCAGACAAGGTGATTTTCTGGATTTGCTTTATCAATTTTGACTCTTCATGGTTGTTGTTTACCTATGATGTCAATTACAGGCCGCTCTCATCTTTTTAAAGGGACACTGTCACCTGAATTTGGAGGGAACAATCTTCAGCCATGGAGGCGGGGTTTGGGGGTTTTTGATTCACCCTTTCCTTACCCGCTGGCTGCATGCTGGCTGCAATATTGGATTGAAGTTCATTCTCTGTCCTCCGTAGTACATGCCTGCACAAGGCAATCTTGCCATGCGAAGGCGTGTACTATGGAGGACAGAGAATGAACTTCAAACCAATATTGCAGCCAGCATGCAGCCAGCGGGTAAGGAAAGGGTGAATCAAAAACCGCAAAACCCCGCCTCCATGGCTGAAGATTGTTCCCTCCAAATTCAGGTGACAGTGTCCCTTTAAGTGGGAAAACTTGCACAATTGGTGGCGAACTAAATATTTTTTTTTAGCAGAATTTCATTATGTTCTAATGGTGGCATTTGCATTACTTTTATTTTACCTTCTTGCCCCTGGACCTTTAGGAACAAAGTAGACTGAGAGGAGAAAAAAAAACTATGGCAAAAAAAATGTACACAATTATTTAGATTGGTATTGTTGATTAATTGTATTATTGAACAACTATAGTGCTGATGGTCAATCCAAAAGGTTAATAGCCCTGAACCCTGAATATTTGAGAAAGTAAAAACAAGTGTTCATCTTCCTTAGGAGAATATATACGTGTGCAGAATTATAGGTCAACTATTAGTGTGCAGATTTATATGCAACCATCACAAACCAAACAACTCAAAATATACATAGATTTCTGAAATTTCACAAAACTATAGCCACCATTCTTATCAACAAAATTCATAAGACTTCCATCCATGGAGTCTTTAAGTTTCTAAATCTGTTGATGATCAACTTTTTGGCCAGTACCAAACACAGCCTCCGAGACATTATTCAGAGAGGTGACTGTTTCCTTCAATGTAAATCTCCCTTTTAAGAAAGGTCCACAAGTTCTCAATAGGGTTTAGGTCAGGGGGGTTCCTTTCATTTCATCAGTTCTCAAAACTATTAAACATCTGTCTTCAGATATTTCTTGGCCCAGTCTTGATGTTTCACCTTCTGTGTCTTGTTCAGTGGTGGTTGGGTTTCATTCTTCCTTATCTCGGCCATGTCTCTGAGCACTGAACACCTTGAACTTTCTTGGCAGCCCAAGGAGGTTGCAATTCTGGTACATGACAGCACTGGAGGATAATGGCTTCCTGGTCACTGTGTTTCATTCTTCTCAAATCTTTGGCAGTAAATGTGTGTCATTCTTTCTCAATACGTTGTCACAGCATCACAATATCTTAAAACAAACATACCTTGATCTACCTCTCATAATTTTCTGCTACTGTTTTCTGCCGTTCTAGCTATATTTCATGCTGAGATGATTGATGGTGAAAAAGCAAAGAATTAATCTGCTCATCCATACAGAAAATCAGTCCCTGGCCTATGAATTGTTCTTTTGACTGAGCATGCAGGGGACTAGTGCTGTGGCAAATCACTGAGCCTTGCCACTATGTAAGTTTCCTTTACTATATTCCCATGCTAGCTTTGTGTCTTGATATTTTTAGGGTGTATATCAAATGGACTGTATTCTTTGAATTTTGACCTGGACGTTGTTTGACTGCTCTGATTTTGACCTCTCGACAGCCTTCATGTTTTGTTTAACCCCAACACTGCTCTTAAATCAAGTTATTTTTTTGTTTCTGACTCCTGACTCATTTACTTATTCTTCTTAACTCAATTCACAAGTTAGCAATTGCTCTGCAGACTCAACCTATAGTTCTCGTAGTGAACGCCAGATTTCTTTACAAGGGCAGGTGCAAACAACCATAGATTCTCTCATCTGTGAGAATCGGATCAGTTATGCAAATGACACTTCTAATCAAAGTCTGACCTGAATTTGATCAAGGTGTGAGCATAGTTTGATCAGATTCTCTCAGATGAGGAGAAGATGGAGATAAAAAAAAACTTTTCCAACTTCTCCATTCTGCAAGTCTATGAAAAGTGGACCTCATCGGAGTGCAGTCTGATGTTTTCATGCATTCATTGACTAGCTTTACCAAATGCAGCCGAAATGTCGGATCAAACTCGGGCACGCATCAATTTTTTCCTCAGACAGTTTCTGCCTGAGGAAAAATAATAGTATTGGACATGTGCTCGGCTGCATAGAATAACATTGGTCCAACTGAGATCCAATGTTTTGTTGGATGGATTGCACTTGGACAGCAAATACACACATGTGCACCTTGCCTAAGGCTGGGACTACATAGTCACTTTGGCCACTACATAGGTCACATGGCTAAAGATCGTTTAAAGCCACTGCAACTCTACACCATAATGCAGGTGAATGGAGTTGCATCATTACCTGCAAGATGCTGAGACAACCAAGCTGCAAAAGTTCAGAAATACCGTATATACTCGAGTATAAGCCGAGATTTTCAGCCCAAATTTTTGGGCTGAAAGTGCCCCTCTCGGCTTATACTCGAGTCAAGGTGGGTGGCAGGGTCGGCGGGTGAGGGGGAGAGGGCGCTGAGGCATACTTACCTGCTTCCAGCGATCCTGGTGCTGTCCCTGCCGTCCCACGGTCTTCTGTGCTGCAGCTCTTCCCCTCTTCATCGGTCACGTGGGACCGCTCATTAGAGAAATGAATAGGCGGCTCCACCTCCCATAGGGGTGGAGCCGCCTATTCATTTCTCTAATCAGCGGTAACGGTGACCGCTGATAGAGAAAGAAGCTGCGGCACTGAAGACCGTGGGACAGGCAGAGGGAGCCGGACGTCGGGACCAGGTAAGTATGTCATATTTACCTGTCCCCGTTCCAGCCGCCGGGCGTCGCTCCATCTTCCCGGCGCCGCTCCGTCTTCCCGGCGTCTCTGCGCTCTGACTGTTCAGGTCAGAGGGCGCGATGACGCATATAGTGTGCGCGGCGCCCTCTGCCTGATCAGTCAGCGCAGAGAGACGCCGGGACCGGACGCCGGAACGAGACGCCGGGAGCTGCAATCAAGAGAGGTGAGTATGGCTTTTTTTATTTTTTATTGCAGCAGCGGCACAGATTTATGTGGAGCATCTATGGGGCAGTATGAACGGTGCAGAGCACTATATGGGGCACAGATATGGGGGCAGTATGAACGGTGCAGATTCAAGCTTGAGGAGGCTAATTTGCATATTCCAGGTGCCTTCTGGGAAAAGCGAAGTCTCCCTAAGCTAGAAGATCGTTGGGTACAGCCGGGACCAGCTGCTTGGAAAGCATCACCAAACTTTTTGCCTGTAGGATATTATTGCAAGAGAGCTTGGCTGAGTAGATTACACAAGAAGGAAAACACACAGCAAGTCAGCAGGATCTAGGAGCAACATGGCAGATGTGACAACCTACATGGTGAGCTGCAGCATGTGCTACATGTTCACAGATCGACCAGAACAAGAATCAAATTTCACCTGTCAGAAGTGTAGACTAGTGGCCCTTTTAGAAGAAAAGGTGCGGGGTCTGGAAGAAAGAATAGCAACTTTGAAAATCATCAAAGAGAATGAAGACTTTCTAGACAGAACAGAAGCATCTCTACTCGTCACAGAAGGTGAAAAAAGTGTCAGAGAACCTCCAAAAGCAGATGAGTGGAAGCATGTGACCAAAAGAAGCAAGAAGACCATGGAGAAATCACCAACCACACAACTGAAGAACCGATATCAAATCTTTGTAGAGGATGAAGATGGCACACCTAAGGATGAAGCAATACCAGCAAGCAAAAAAGAAAAAGGCACACAGCAACAAGTGACAGCAAAAAGTACAGCCAAGAAGCAACGAAGAGTGGTGGTGGTGGGAGACTCACTACTGAGAGGCACAGAAGCAGCCATCTGCAGACCGGACATAACTGCAAGAGAAGTATGCTGCCTTCCAGGTGCGATGATCAAGGATGTGACCGATAGGATACCAAAGCTCTTCAGCTCCAAGGACGTCCACCCATTTCTTCTGATACATGTTGGCACCAATGACACGGCAAGGAAGGACCTACCGACAATCTGCAAAGACTTTGAAGAGTTGGGGAAGAAAGTAAAGGAACTGGATGCACAGGTAGTTTTTTCTTCTATCCTTCCAGTAGACGGGCATGGCACCAGGAGATGGAACAGGATCCTTGATGCAAACAACTGGCTAAGACGATGGTGCAGACAACAAGGATTCGGATTCCTAGACCACGGTGTGAATTACTGGTACGATGGACTCCTCGCCAGAGACGGACTACACCTCAACAAACCTGGGAAACACACATTCGCCAGAAGACTCGCTACACTCATCAGGAGGGCGTTAAACTAGAAGAAGAGGGGACGGGAAGAAAAACATTAGACTTGAACAAAGAAGACCCAGGAAAACATACTCAGATGGGAGGTAAGAACATTTCTAAAACAATCCACAGCGAGGAGATTGGAACAAAACAAAATCCTCTAAACTGCATGCTCGCAAACGCCAGAAGCCTGACAAACAAGATGGAAGAACTAGAAGCAGAAATATCTACAGGTAACTTTGACATAGTGGGAATAACCGAGACATGGTTAGATGAAAGCTATGACTGGGCATTTAACTTACAGGGTTACAGTCTGTTTAGAAAGGATCGTAAAAATCGGAGAGGAGGAGGGGTTTGTCTCTATGTAAAGTCTTGTCTAAAGTCCACTTTAAGGGAGGATATTAGCGAAGGAAATGAGGATGTCGAGTCCATATGGGTCGAAATTCATGGAGGGAAAAATGGTAACAAAATTCTCATTGGGGTCTGTTACAAACCCCCAAATATAACAGAAACCATGGAAAGTCTACTTCTAAAGCAGATAGATGAAGCTGCAACCCATAATGAGGTCCTGGTTATGGGGGACTTTAACTACCCGGATATTAACTGGGAAACAGAAACCTGTGAAACCCATAAAGGCAACAGGTTTCTGCTAATAACCAAGAAAAATTATCTTTCACAATTGGTGCAGAATCCAACCAGAGGAGCAGCACTTTTAGACCTAATACTATCTAATAGACCTGACAGAATAACAAATCTGCCGGTGGTTGGGCATCTAGGAAATAGCGACCACAATATTGTGCAGTTTCACCTGTCTTTCACTAGGGGGACTTGTCAGGGAGTCACAAAAACACTGAACTTTAGGAAGGCAAAGTTTGACCAGCTTAGAGATGCCCTTAATCTGGTAGACTGGGACAATATCCTCAGAAATAAGAATACAGATAATAAATGGGAAATGTTTAAGAACATCCTAAATAGGCAGTGTAAGCGGTTTATACCTTGTGGGAATAAAAGGACTAGAAATAGGAAAAACCCAATGTGGCTAAACAATGAAGTAAGACAGGCAATTAACAGTAAAAAGAAAGCATTTGCACTACTAAAGCAGGATGGCACCATTGAAGCTCTAAAAAACTATAGGGAGAAAAATACTTTATCTAAAAAACTAATTAAAGCTGCCAAAAAGGAAACAGAGAAGCACATTGCTAAGGAGAGTAAAACTAATCCCAAACTGTTCTTCAACTATATCAATAGTAAAAGAATAATAACTGAAAATGTAGGCCCCTTAAAAAATAGTGAGGAAAGAATGGTTGTAGATAACGAGGAAAAAGCTAACATATTAAACACCTTCTTCTCCACGGTATTCACGGTGGAAAATGAAATGCTAGGTGAAATCCCAAGAAACAATGAAAACCCTATATTAAGGGTCACCAATCTAACCCAAGAAGAGATGCGAAACCGGCTAAATAAGATTAAAATAGATAAATCTCCGGGTCCGGATGGCATACACCCACGAGTACTAAGAGAACTAAGTAATGTAATAGATAAACCATTATTTCTTATTTTTAGGGACTCTATAGCGACAGGGTCTGTTCCGCAGGACTGGCGCATAGCAAATGTGGTGCCAATATTCAAAAAGGGCTCTAAAAGTGAACCTGGAAATTATAGGCCAGTAAGTCTAACCTCTATTGTTGGTAAAATATTTGAAGGGTTTCTGAGGGATGTTATTCTGGATTATCTCAATGAGAATAACTGTTTAACTCCATATCAGCATGGGTTTATGAGAAATCGCTCCTGTCAAACCAATCTAATCAGTTTTTATGAAGAGGTAAGCTATAGGCTGGGCCACGGTGAGTCATTGGACGTGGTATATCTTGATTTTTCCAAAGCGTTTGATACCGTGCCGCACAAGAGGTTGGTACACAAAATGAGAATGCTTGGTCTGGGGGAAAATGTGTGTAAATGGGTTAGTAACTGGCTTAGTGATAGAAAGCAGAGGGTGGTTATAAATGGTATAGTCTCTAACTGGGTCGCTGTGACCAGTGGGGTACCGCAGGGGTCAGTATTGGGACCTGTTCTCTTCAACATATTCATTAATGATCTGGTAGAAGGTTTACACAGTAAAATATCGATATTTGCAGATGATACAAAACTATGTAAAGCAGTTAATACAAGAGAAGATAGTATTCTGCTACAGATGGATCTGGATAAGTTGGAAACTTGGGCTGAAAGGTGGCAGATGAGGTTTAACAATGATAAATGTAAGGTTATACACATGGGAAGAAGGAATCAATATCACCATTACACACTGAACGGGAAACCACTGGGTAAATCTGACAGGGAGAAGGACTTGGGGATCCTAGTTAATGATAAACTTACCTGGAGCAGCCAGTGCCAGGCAGCAGCTGCCAAGGCAAACAGGATCATGGGGTGCATTAAAAGAGGTCTGGATACACATGATGAGAGCATTATACTGCCTCTGTACAAATCCCTAGTTAGACCGCACATGGAGTACTGTGTCCAGTTTTGGGCACCGGTGCTCAGGAAGGATATAATGGAACTAGAGAGAGTACAAAGGAGGGCAACAAAATTAATAAAGGGGATGGGAGAACTACAATACCCAGATAGATTAGCGAAATTAGGATTATTTAGTCTAGAAAAAAGACGACTGAGGGGCGATCTAATAACCATGTATAAGTATATAAGGGGACAATACAAATATCTCGCTGAGGATCTGTTTATACCAAGGAAGGTGACGGGCACAAGGGGGCATTCTTTGCGTCTGGAGGAGAGAAGGTTTTTCCACCAACATAGAAGAGGATTCTTTACTGTTAGGGCAGTGAGAATCTGGAATTGCTTGCCTGAGGAGGTGGTGATGGCAAACTCAGTCGAGGGGTTCAAGAGAGGCCTGGATGTCTTCCTGGAGCAGAACAATATTGTATCATACAATTATTAGGTTCTGTAGAAGGACGTAGATCTGGGGATTTATTATGATGGAATATAGGCTGAACTGGATGGACAAATGTCTTTTTTCGGCCTTACTAACTATGTTACTATGTTACTATATGGGGCACAGATATGGGGGCAGTATGAACGGTGCATAGCACTTTATGGGGCACAGATATGGGGGCAGTATGAACGGTGCAGAGCACTATATGGGGCACAGATATGGGGGCAGTATGAACGGTGCAGAGCACTATATGGGGCACAGATATGGGGGCAGTATGAACGGTGCAGAGCACTATATGGGGCACAGATATGGGGGCAATATGAACGGTGCAGAGCACTATATGGGGCACAGATATGGGGGCAGTATGAACGGTGCAGAGCACTATATGGGGCACAGATATGGGGGCAATATGAACGGTGCAGAGCATACAGGGCACAGATATGGGGCAATATGAACGGTGCAGAGCACTATATGGCACAGATATGGGGAAATATGAACGGTGCAGAGCACTATATGGCAGAGCTATGGGGAAATATGAACGATGCAGAGCACTATATGGCACAGCTATGGGGAAATAATGATCTATTTTTATTTTTGAAATTCACTGGTAAATGCTGCATTTCCACCATAGGCTTATACTCGAGTCAATAGGTTTTCCCAGTTTTTTGTGGCAAAATTAGGGGGGTCGGCTTATACTCGGGTCGGCTTATACTCGAGTATATACGGTAGTTAAATTTTCTGTAATTTGCTTATGGCAGAACCTTATTGGTCCCAATATGACCCCATTTACTTGTGTTATGCGGTGATGTGGCAGAAGCACAAAGCAATCCTAGAAAGCGCTACCTGTGTCACTTCCAAAGCCGCCAAGTCATCCGACCCTAAGTGTTAAAGCTTGAAAACCAGGGAGTTGCTTAACTTCTACTAACCAAAGTTGCCTGCCAAAAGTTTGGCCATGGAAGTCCAATTTGAGCTGATGGGGATCGTAACTCTACCGTAATCTACCAGCAAAAAAAACTTGTCAGGTAAAGATTGTTGCACATTTTCAATATGTGGATGAAAATAATGACAAATACTTGAAAAAGTTCCATTTACCCAGTGGTTTCCTCATGCCTGTGGTTAGTTTTACAACACGATTGGACTGCACATTTTAAACAGTATAATAAGTGGAGCAACATTCGGATCAGGGTTTACCACAAGAAAGAAAATCACTCAACATGTTCTTGTGGTTTTCATGATGATCCATATATCATGGCTTTCACAGCATAGGTTGGCCCAGCAGCGAGATTAATAGACCTATATGTCATGACATCAAAATTATGGATTTCACAAGTTGCTTTAATTTAGAATACAAACTGAAAAACCAAACAGAAAGCGTTTCTCATAAACAGAGATTTTATCACAATATGCAATCAGTCAGATAAGCACAATTTCCTTTTAGGAAAAGAAAACTTAAAATGCGGACTTGTACAGTGGGGCAAAAAAGTATTTAGTCAGTCAGCAATAGTGCAAGTTCCACCACTTAAAAAGATGAGAGGCGTCTGTAATTTACATCATAGGTAGACCTCAACTATGGGAGACAAACTGAGAAAAAAAAATCCAGAAAATCACATTGTCTGTTCTTTTAACATTTTATTTGCATATTATGGTGGAAAATAAGTATTTGGTCAGAAACAAACAATCAAGATTTCTGGCTCTCACAGACCTGTAACTTCTTCTTTAAGAGTCTCCTCTTTCCTCCACTCATTACCTGTAGTAATGGCACCTGTTTAAACTTGTTATCAGTATAAAAAGACACCTGTGCACACTCTCAAACAGTCTGACTCCAAACTCCACTATGGTGAAGACCAAAGAGCTGTGAAAGGACACCAGAAACAAAATTGTAGCCCTGCACCAGGCTGGGAAGACTGAATCTGCAATAGCCAACCAGCTTGGAGAGAAGAAATCAACAGTGGGAGCAATAATTAGAAAATGGAAGACATACAAGACCACTGATAATCTCCCTCGATCTGGGGCTCCACGCAAAATCCCACCCCGTGGGGTCAGAATGATCACAAGAACGGTGAGCAAAAATCCCAGAACCACGTGGGGGGACCTAGTGAATGAACTGCAGAGAGCTGGGACCAATGTAACAAGGCCTACCATAAGTAACACACTACGCCACCATGGACTCAGATCCTGCAGTGCCAGACGTGTCCCACTGCTTAAGCCAGTACATATCCGGGCCCGTCTGAAGTTTGCTAGAGAGCATTTGGATGATCCAGAGGAGTTTTGGGAGAATGTCCTATGGTCTGATGAAACCAAACTGGAACTGTTTGGTAGAAACACAACTTGTCGTGTTTGGAGGAAAAAGAATACTGAGTTGCATCCATCAAACACCATACCTACTGTAAAGCATGGTGGTGGAAACATCATGCTTTGGGGCTGTTTCTCTGCAAAGGGGCCAGGACGACCGATCCGGGTACATGAAAGAATGAATGGGGCCATGTATCGTGAGATTTTGAGTGCAAACCTCCTTCCATCAGCAAGGGCATTGAAGATGAAACGTGGCTGGGTCTTTCAACATGACAATGATCCAAAGCACACCGCCAGGGCAACAAAGGAGTGGCTTCGTAAGAAGCATTTCAAGGTCCTGGAGTGGCCTAGCCAGTCTCCAGATCTCAACCCAATAGAAAACCTTTGGAGGGAGTTGAAAGTCCGTGTTGCCAAGCGAAAAGCCAAAAACATCACTGCTCTAGAGGAGATCTGCATGGAGGAATGGGCCAACATACCAACAACAGTGTGTGGCAACCTTGTGAAGACTTACAGAAAACGTTTGACCTCTGTCATTGCCAACAAAGGATATATTACAAAGTATTGAGATGAAATTTTGTTTCTGACCAAATACTTATTTTCCACCATAATATGCAAATAAAATGTTAAAAAAACAGACAATGTGATTTTCTGGATTTTTTTTTCTCAGTTTGTCTCCCATAGTTGAGGTCTACCTATGATGTAAATTACAGACGCCTCTCATCTTTTTAAGTGGTGGAACTTGCACTATTGCTGACTGACTAAATACTTTTTTGCCCCACTGTATCTATGGGAGGATTCACATTCTTTACAGCCATATGTGACACAGAATTGGAGCACGGTATTGGTGACTGAGGAAATCGGAATTTTTACAAAACCAGAGCTCAATATACAGGTGCTTCTCACAAAATTACAATATCATCGAAAAGTTAAATTACTTCAGTTCTTCAATACAAAAAGTGAAACTCATATTATACTGTATAGAAAAACATTTAGAATTGAGAGTCCTCAGTGGTTGATACCTTTTAATGGCTAACTGAAAAGATGGTAACAAATTGCAAGCTTTTGAGACTACTTAGGTCTCTTCATCAGGCAAAGACTAGTACAAAATCTGAAAAATCACATATCTTAACACAACACGTTGCGTCCATAAATATTGGAACAGTTCATAGATAAGGAATGTTTTATTGTCCTCTGATTGGGGTCTGGTTCTGTGTTGTGTTGCCCCCACAAGGTCTGAGGAGCAAATTTGTTAATTGATGTAAAAACACATAAATCCATTGATTCCTGCACTGAGTGTGTCAAAGGTCGTCATCAGTTTATACTCCCATTATACATTATACTGTATAGAGACATTACAGAGTGATGTATTTCAAGTGTTTATTTCTGTTAATGGTGACGATTATGGCTTACAGCCAATAAAACCCCAAAAGTCATTATCTCAGTAAATTAGAATACTTTATAACACCAGCTTGAAAAATGATTTTAAAATCCGAAATGTTGGCCTACTGAAATTTATGTTCAGTAAATGCACTTAATACTTGGTCAGGGCTCCTTTTGCATCATTACTGCATCAATGCAGCGTGGCAAGGAGGTGATCAGTCTGTAGTACTGCTTAGGTGTTATGGAAGCCCAGGTTGCTTGGATAGCAGTCTTCAGCTCATCTGCATTGTGGGGTCTGGTGTCTCATCTTCCTCTTGACAATACCCCATAGATTTTCTATGAGTTACAGATCAGGCAAGTTTGCTTGTCAATCAAGCACAGTGATACTGTTGTTTTTAAACCAGGTATTAGTACTTTTGGCAGTGTGGACAGGTGCCAAGTCCTGCTTGAGAATGAAAGTTCCATCTCCAAAAAGCTTGTCGGCAGTGGGAAGCATGAAGTGCTCTTAAATTTCCGGGTAGACGGCTGCACTAACTTTGGTCTTGATAAAACACAGTGGACCTACACCAGCAGATGACATGGCTCCCCAAACCATCACTGATTGTGGATACTTCACACTAGACCTCAAGCAGCTTGGATTGTGGCCTCTCCACTCTTCCTCCAGACTCTGGGACCCTGATTTCCAAATGGAAAGCAAAATCTACTTTCATCTCAAAACAACACCTTGGACCACTGAGCAACTGTCCAGTTCTTTTCTTCATTGTCCCAGGTAAGACGCTTATGGCATTGTCTATTGGTCATGAGTGGTTTGACACAAGGAATGCGACACTTGTAGCCCGTGTCCTGGGAAAGGGTGAACACTTATGACCATGCGATATTTCAGTTTCTCTTTTATTAAAAATTTGCAAAAATTTCTACATTTGCTTTTCTTTCACTCAAGATGGGTGCAGAGTGTGCATTAATGAGAAAAAAAAAACTTTTTTGAATTGACCAAATGGCTGCAATGAAACAGAGTGAAAATTTAAAGGGGTCTGAATACTTTCCGTACCCACTGTATAATGTTGTGTCTATGAATTGACAAGAAGCAATACTTTATGGGAAACCTAATTTCAAACATGCACACATGGTGACTGCTGATAACATGAACTAGACCAATTTTAGGAATTTTGCATCCAGGTTTAAAGGGCCACTGTCACCCCCCTCCAGCCGTTATAAACTAAAAGAGCCACCTTGTGCAGCAGTAATGCTGCATTCTAACAAGGTGGCTCTTTTAGTTTTTTGTTCATGTATTCCCAAAATAAAGCGCTTTGAAACTTATCTAAAATACCTATCTTTCACCAGGGAGGCAGGTCCTCACTCCCCAGCTTGAACCGCTACTCTGTCGTCACTCCAATCTTCAGGGGCTTTCGGCGCCGCCCCTCCACGCTGTTTTAGCTTCAAAACTGGCGCCTGCGTTGTGTATAACTGTGTGGGGCAGGCGCAGTAAGCTCTGGCCGTCTCATGTCCCAGCCAGGCTTGCAGACTGCGCCTATGCGGGCAGTGCGGCCACCCACCTTGGGAATCCCAGCCCCAAGGTGTGTGTTATGCATTATGCACAGTGTGGGGCTAGGATTCCTGGGCATGCGCACTGCGTCTGCGTGTGTCAGCCTGTCACCCAGGTCCCCCGCCTTACAGCGTCTGTCTATTCAGCTCATCGTGCCTCCTCCTAGAAATCGCTGGGAAAGAATTGCTAGGAGGAGGCACGATCAGCTGAATATACAGACGCTGAAAGGCGGGGGATAAGTTTCAAAGCGCTTTATTTTGGGAATACATGAGCAAAAAACTAAAAGAGCCACCTTGTTAGAATGCAGCATTACTATTGCACAAGGTGGCTCTTTTAGTTTATAACGGCTGGAAGGGGTGACAGTGGCCCTTTAAATACTTGGTCATATGTTATAACAAAGATTTTTTTCAACAGATGTGAATGCACTTCAGTCTCTATTTTCCAAGACACTATTTATGCTATTTTTTTAATTTGTGTAGCTGGTTAAAGGTGAGCAAACACTTTAGCACAAGGAAGGAGATCCTCATGCCTGGGGTCTCGATGAACTTTTCTCTGCCTGCTGGACATATTGCCAGGAACCGCAGTGCTCAGGCCTGCAGTTGTGTTTTGATTGCTGCTGGCCCTTAAATTTCTTCCTGCTCTGCAAGCACTTGCATGCATCATTCACTAGTACTGAACGCTGAGTGAGCATGCAATGAAAGATCACGTCCCACACTGGCCAGTGCCAGTTTCTGCATGTATTCTGTGGAAGGAGTGAGCATGCAATGTACTTCCATCCCACAAAAAAGATGGCAGAGGCAGCATCTCCTGTGATGTCTATACCTGTTATGACCTGGTGGTCAGGACAATAATGGACCTGGTGGTTAAGAGCACACGGAATGACCTGATAGTTACTGATAATAAGGACGAGCTCTGGGACGTGGGAACTCTGCTGACCGCAATCCCTAAACCTATCAAGCACACTAGAAATAGCCGTGGATTGCGCCTAACGCTCCCTATGCAACTCGGCACAGCCTAAGAAACTAGCTAGCCCTGAAGATAGAAAAATAAAGCCTACCTTGCCTCAGAGAAATTCCCCAAAGGAAAAGGCAGCCCCCCACATATAATGACTGTGAGTAAAGATGAAAATACAAACACAGAGATGAAATAGATTTAGCAAAGTGAGGCCCGACTTACTGAACAGACCGAGGATAGGAAAGGTTACTTTGCGGTCAGCACAAAAACCTACAAAAAGACCACGCAGAGGGCGCAAAAAGACCCTCCGCACCGACTCACGGTGCGGAGGCGCTCCCTCTGCGTCCCAGAGCTTCCAGCAAGCAAGACAACAAATTAAATAGCAAGCTGGACAGAAAAATAGCAAACCAAAGAAATACAAGCTGGAACTTAGCTTCTGATGGGAAGACAGGTCACAAGAACGATCCAGGAGTGAACAGACCAATACTGGAACATTGACAGGTGGCATGGAGCAAAGATATAAGTGGAGTTAAATAGAGCAGCAGCTAATGAATTAACCTCGTCACCTGTGAAACTCAGAAACACCCACCAGAGGAAGTCCATGGACAGAACCAGCCGAAGTACCATTCATGACCACAGGAGGGAGCCTGACAACAGAATTCACAACATATACCGCAGCCTCATGTCTCCTGTGATGCCTATACCGCAGCCCCTTGTCTCCTGTGATGCCTATACCGCAGCCCCATGTCTCCTGTGATGCCTATACCGCAGCCCTATGTCTCCTGTGATGCCTATACCGCAGCCCCATGTCTCCTGTGATGCCTATACCGCAGCCCCTTGTCTCCTGTGATGCCTATACCGCAGCCCCATGTCTCCTGTGATGCCTATACCGCAGCCCTATGTCTCCTGACATGTGATGCCTTTACCGCAGCCCCATGTCTCCTGTGATGCCTATACCGCAGCCCCATGTCTCCTGTGATGCCTATACCGCAGCCCCATGTCTCCTGTGATGCCTATACCGCAGCCCCATGTCTCCTGTGATGCCTATACCACAGCCCCATGTCTCCTGTGATGCCTATACCGCAGCCCCATGTCTCCTGTGATGCCTACACCGCAGCCCCATGTCTCCTGTGATGCCTATACTGCAGCCCCATGTCTCCTGTGATGCCTATACCGCATTCCCATGTCTCCTGTGATGCCTACACCGCAGCCCCATGTCTCCTGTGATGCCTATACTGCAGCCCCATGTCTCCTGTGATGCCGACACCGCAGCCCCATGTCTCCTGTGATGCCTATACCGCAGCCCCATGTCTCCTGTGATGCCTATACCGCAGCCCCATGTCTCCTGTGATGCCTATACCACAGCCCCATGTCTCCTGTGATGCCTATACCGCAGCCCCATGTCTCCTGTGATGCCTATACCGCATCCCCATGTCTCCTGTGATGCCTATACCGCAGCCTCATGTCTCCTGTTATGTATTAAATGTTTGACCAAATATAGCGGGATACTTTTTAGTCAATAACTTTGTATGGCCCTCAATGGATGGTATAAATGTCCAAATAGCCCTTGGCAGTAAAAAGGTTCCCATAGCCTGCTTTGCCACCTCTGCCAAGTTAATATGCCATCTTTTTCCATCACAATTTCACTGCAATTCCTGAATTCATAACCTGGTATTGAGCTCCCCACATTTTTTTCCTAAAAAAATGATTATGGTATTCAAGGTTTTGAGGTATGATGCATTCCCTGCACCATTGTGGTTGCAGGACGACCCTAAGATGTATTTCCTAATGGTCTTGGTCCTTCTCTTGCCGCATCAAAATAAAATATTCACTTATTGCATCAAGATCTACTCTCTCTCTATATCAATTTGGTGCTGAGATTTCAATAAGAACTAAGTCAGGATTGCGGTCCTTACCTCAAGCATGTACACTTTAGGAGCAGAAGTGCCGGTCTTCCCTCCAGAGTTCCTTTGAACAAGGGCATAGCCCAGGAAATTGAGAGTCCTGATTAGAACTGCCAATGTTTGGAACTGGGAGATAGTGATTCTACAAGACTGCTAAAAACCCTGACAGGAGATGAGAGAAAGGGGAAGAAAGGTGTACACAAATCAACAGGATGGAGGAAGTCGACTGGAGTTCATCTCCTGGAATGTTACTACTAAATATATTCAGTCATGGTCTGAGCAAACACTAGAGACCGAGATACTTGGAAACTAACTGTACACTATGTAAGATAAAAGTTCTCATTGCAGAAAAATGACAGTGGAGAGAAAAAGCAAGTCAATTGCTGCCTAACTAAAGCATTTTAATAACATGAGAGTACACCTTTAATATTACAACTCTGTGAAATTGGTTTTGGGACAAAGCTGGAAATTTACATTACAATGTGCTCAGATGCACAGATGCATGTGTTTTATTTTTCTGGTTCATTTCAATTTCAAGACATGCACAAGCTGATGACAGAAAAAGCCTTGGGGTTAGTGATGAGTGAACATGCTCAGATAACTTGTTATCTGAGTATGCTCATGTGTTATCCGAGTATGTTGGGTGTGTTCGGATAATATATTCAAGTCCTGTGGCGGCATGTTTTGCCATGGTAGACAGCCTCAACGCATGCAGGGATTGCCAAACAAAGAGGCAATCCCTGCATGTGTTACGACTATCTAGTGCCGCAACACATGCAGCCACATGTATTCGAATATATTAACTGAGCACGCCCAAAATGCTCGGATATCACCCAAGCATGCTCGGATAAGACATCATCTGACCACGTTCGCCCATCACTACTTGTGATCTCTTGAATATATACACCTATTGGTAACTATGAAAGGGTTCAAAATGGGTAAGTAGATGGGCATGACAACTTTAAAAAGTAGATGATTAGTTAGGAATCACAACTGAAGCATAGAACAAGTGAAATTTCTACATCATTTGATCCAAATTACGAAGAAAACTTTAAAAGGAATCTCCATGCAAAATCTGAAAGTTCAGTAAGTCTGGCAATATTAAAACATTCTGTACAAAGATTCATTGCCTTACTGGACCTGACTACAACAACAACAAAAATATATAACATTTTTGCTTGACATTTCATATACAGCTCTATATAGACAACTGTAGAAAAATATTGAACCATCAAGCAGTTTCATAAGGTGTGCCGAAGTAGAAATATTGGAAAACCAATTTCACCGCCTCAAAACGATAACATTAAATGGTTTCATATTCCAAGGAATTAAATAATTAGTATTCTACCTTCTCCCCATAATAATACGATGCCCAAGCTAACATTAAACAGCCAAACTTTATGAACACTAAGTTCCAGCCAAGTTTTTGAAAACAGGACTCAAGCCTCACATTAGTTACTTCCATCACTAGATGAAGACAATGATTGTAGCGCAGATTTACGCAGACTTCCTACAGCAGGACACAGATGTGTTTTTCTAGTAGAGGACAAACAAAAACACATCATATAATGTTTCCGTAGGGGGGAAAAAAAATAGAAAACATGACTGTGATAATCAATATGCATGTTACATAGTTGCATAATGTGGCCCTAATTACTTTTGTGGAAAGCAGAAGTGTTGTGCTAATTACCATAGTCACAATCTGGATTGGTAAAAATGTGCATCATGATGTCTGAAGTAACCTGGAGAACATCCAAACCTCGTTCTGTACGGAGTGGGAAACGTAATGGGCTGAAGATGGAACTCTTTATAAAATACTAATGTCCCTTAGAGGTAGTATAGTTTTATAGCCGAACATTTGTGGTCTTTAGCTTTGAATAGTGTTAAGCAAATAAGAACAACAGAAGGCTTTCGACTTGGAGAGCAACCGATCTGTCACAACCCACGGCTTTGTAATTGCTGAACTTAATTAATACGGAGGGTGATGCCGGCTGAACCGCGTGTGTTCCCCTCAATATTGTAACCAAAACCTTCTTGGGGCTGGGACGTGGGCATGGTTGCCCTCTTTACCACTGAAGCAGGTGGGGGGCTTTATTCCCCTTCAAATCACATGACTTAGGATAAGCTCATTATAACGGAGAAGGGAAATCAGTGAGAGGGGAGAGATAATTAAAGACTTGATGACAGTAATCCCATTGTCATGATACCAGATTGCTGTCCATGCCAGGCCACGGCCCCTCAAACACTTGCCTTTTCTTTGAATAATAAGACTGGAAATAAATGAGACCTGGGAGACTGACAGATCGGCTGAATATCAGTCAACATGTCTCGCACCTATCTTGCACGTTCTCTCAGACAAGATTACTCCATCACGCTGTACAATGAATGTCTGCCTGTTGTGATATACCCCTATTATGAGCTTCCACTTTTGCAGCAAGCAATATGTTTCTTGATAGACTTGCATGTTCTCTGGCAGATTCTATATATCCTTCGTCCTTTGTCTCCCAACACTACATCCCCAGGAGCGCCTATATCCAAGGGCGGCCCAATTTATATATGGTCACCGTATGGCCGGCTGCTTTGTCTATCCATTTCTTTGTTTCTCTCATTCTCTATGCATGTTTCTTTGTCTGTGCCTACATGTTAGGCTCTTCTGGCTTTGTGCTTCTCCCTTTCTCTGGCCTTGCCTTTTACCCATTCACCGAGTACCGGTTTCTTTTATTAGTCAGGCCCCTTATTTTTTAACCTCTTGACTCCTCTGACCTTCCCCTTACACTCATCCATAATTTTGGGTTATGCAGCCCCAGATTAGGATTCAGCGTCACACTTTATCTTTCCTCTTCTCCGATATCAATGGCAGTGATAAAACCGGAGACAGAGTGCCGTGATCCAACATTTTTTCTCCTGCTACAGTCAATCATATGTTGGTGATTTATGGCAGCATCACATTTTAGTTCAATAGAAAATTACAGTACTTAGCTAATGTACCCATTTCATTGCAGCCCCAGTCAGCGGGAGATTCACTTTTGTGTCTGTCAATATAAAGACTGTGTATATCAGCACTCATCCACTGCACTATAAAACCCTGGGAAATACTAAACACGCTGTAGGCATTATTACTGTAGAGTCATAGAGACTGAAAGCCTTTAATTATTACCTGCGAGAGGAACACGATCCAAACTAAGTCACCCCACTAAATACTGGGATATTACTCTATGAGTAATCACCCTTCTACTAGGCAAGATGAGCCTGGATATCACGGGAGAAGTTGGCCAGAAGTGTAAAAAATCCTTAAAATCCAATATTTTTTTTAATGTAACCAATTTCTCCATACACGAGGATAAATATATTGGCTTGTACTGTATGAGAAAAAGCCATAACCGGCGGCGTGTCCAGCGTGATTCACCTTACGGGCACAGTGATGATGGGACAAGAAATGTCTGATCATACTAATAGCAATAATAATAAAAGGGAATGCAATGCATCTGGTGACTTATTTAATGACCATTGTTATGATTGACTCCTATTGAATGAAAAGTTGTTACATTTTTAAACATATAAAAAACAATAGAACAAAAAAAAAAAGTGTGATCAGTTATACAGAAAACCAGAAAAAAAAAAGTTAGAGGAAGTGTGCAGACTAAAGATCACTTCAGGGACATAAGAAGCACATCTGCCACCAGGGCTGCTACTAAGTGCAATGACACATTCTGATGGGCAAACATAGGAAATCCTCAGCCTCCACCAACACAACACAAAGCACTGACAGCAGAGGAAAGTTGTCCTTTGTCAGCAGGCATGCCAGCGGGAGCAGCAGGGATCGCAGGTGCCACTGGCCCACAGCACTCACCCATTGAGAGGGGAATCCTGGTGCTCATCAGTCCTGGCGATCTCGGTGGTCTTATAGAAGATCAGGAGGATACTGATGGTGCAGATCGTCCACCTCTTCCTTATAGATCGCATGTCTTCTCGTCCCTGGCATACAGGAGCTCCCGATCCTCAGGTTCTCCTTGTAGTGATGAGATGGCAGGAGGAATCAGGTGGAGGAGATGCCGTGGTCTCCTGCGAGAGATGGGCAGCTGATGCTCAGGCATAGAGTGGCTGCAGCCGCGGTGCGCACAATCACCGGCAGCGGCAGCAGTCTCCCTCCTGCACTTCTCAGACACAGCCCCGCCCCTCTAGCCGGCTGTGCCACGCCCCTTCTGTCGGGATAGCTTTCGGAGCCGCCCGATATGTGACGTCATTAGGTGGCCAAAACCGTGATAGCTGTCATAGTGAGCACCTATCGTGGGGGAGCGAGGCTCTGCTCTGCTGCTGGAGGGGCTCAGCCGCCCCCTCACCTCACCGTGCAAACTCCGCTGCCAGTGCAGTCTATTATACATTGGCCTTATAATGGTCTGTTAACGGTTTCCTTCCCGGCAGACGGACGTCTGACACTGACTCACTGGGCTGTGACGTGCATGTGACTGGTAACTTCTCAGCAACGCAGGAACACTAGTGTATAATGCGATGGCGAAGGGCGCAGTCATATACAGGGTACATATATATATAGGGGCAGCTGTGGGTCCTCGGGGGAGATACACCCCCAGCGTCTTTTCTGCACGACGGACCCTCCTATGGCTGTGTGCACACCAGGCTTTATCAGGGGGACGCCGTGCAACCACCTCAATGTAAAAATCCACATCCCCGTGTTCAGTCATGTGTCATTTTTTAGGGTACGTGCCCACGATCAGTACCTGCAGGGTTTGACGCTGCGTATTTATGAAGAATGAAACCTGCAGCGGCCAGGTGTGGAGAGGTTTCCACGTCCACCGACGCCTGCGGATCGCCCGCGGACACTGACACGCGTCTTTCCAGATCGCAGCATGTCAATTGTCAGACGCGACAACAGCAATTCCATCTATAGAATGTATTTTATGCGGTGATTCCGCACGCGTCAGTGATCACATGCGCATCCACCTGCGCCCAATAGACGGCAGGACGCTGTGGACACAGAGAACGTGCGCGGCGTCCAAGCTGCTGCTAAAGCCAGATCGTGGGAACGTTCCCTTATAACCGATCCAGGCTTCGGAAGCCGAGAAGAAGCAGCGTGTGCCTATGTCGGGCGCCATCTCCTAAGCTATACTTTACCGCCTAGAAAAAAAAAAGATGTCAAAAAACAATGGCCAAACCGCCATCAGCGATGGTGGCCACATACCTCAGAGCATTAATATCACCCCTTTCCCAGCAACCCACAACCATTCTGATCAAGGTCACCCAAATGTGCATATTTTTGGATTGTATAATAGTACCGAGTTTCTTCATATTGTAAAATCACCAGCAAAGCCAAGTGGTTATGTATCTTCTGGGGGGACACACAGAGGGGCACTATGTCCCCAACACGTTTATTAATAAAGCTGGCCACCTACCATCGCTGTCCTCGCATCCTCTACCTTCGGGCGACCACAGGCTTCTATTTTTCTTTCCACTACCACACAATATAAGACACATTCAGGGCGCTGTCAGGAGGGTTTTCATGTAGATTTCTGTTATGTTTGCTAATGACAGGTGTTATGAAGGCAATCCAGAAACACAGTGTGCTTAGCGATCAGAGCGCACACAGTGATCTGACAAATACCCAAAAATACAAGAACGAGCTCTGAGACGTGGAAACTCTGTAGACTGCACACCTGATCCTATCCTAAACACAACTAAAAGCGGCTGTGGATTGCGCCTAACAACTACCTAGGCAACTCGGCACAGCCTAAGAAACTAGCTAGCCTGAAGATAGAAAAATAGGCCTGACTTGCCCCCAGAGAAATTCCCCAAAGGAAAAGGCAGCCCCCCACATATAATGACTGTGAGTAAGATGAAAAGACAAAACGTAGGGATGAAATAGATTCAGCAAAGTGGGGCCCGATATTCTAGGACAGAGCGAGGACAGTAAAGCGAACTTTGCAGTCTACAAAAAACCCTAAAGCAAAACCACGCAAAGGGGGCAAAAGAAACCCACCGTGCCGAACTAACGGCACGGCGGTACACCCTTTGCGTCTCAGAGCTTCCAGCAAAACAAAAGACAAGCTGGACAGAAAAAAAGCAACAAAAAAGCAAAAGGCACTTAGCTATACAGAGCAGCAGGTCACAGGAACAATCAGGAGAAGCTCAGATCCAACACTGAAACATTGACAAGGAGCAAGGATAGCAGCATCAGGCGGAGTTAAGTAATGAAGCAGTTAACGAGCTCACCAGAACACCTGAGGGAGGAAGCTCAGAAGCTGCAGTACCACTTGTGACCACAGGAGTGAATTCAGCCACAGAATTCACAACAGTACCCCCCCCTTGAGGAGGGGTCACCGAACCCTCACCAGAGCCCCCAGGCCGACCAGAATGAGCCGCATGAAAGGCACGAACAAGATCGGAAGCATGAACATCAGAGGCAAAAACCCAGGAATTATCTTCCTGAGCATAACCCTTCCATTTAACCAGATACTGGAGTTTCCGTCTAGAAATACGAGAATCCAAAATCTTCTCCACAATATACTCCAATTCCCCCTCCACCAAAACCGGGGCAGGAGGCTCAACAGATGGAACCATAGGTGCCACGTATCTCCGCAACAACGACCTATGGAATACATTATGTATGGAAAAGGAGTCCGGGAGGGTCAAACGAAAAGACACAGGATTGAGAACCTCAGAAATCCTATACGGACCAATAAAACGAGGTTTAAATTTAGGAGAGGAAACCTTCATAGGAATATGACGAGAAGATAACCAAACCAGATCCCCAACACGAAGTCGGGGACCCACACGGCGTCTGCGATTAGCGAAAAGTTGAGCTTTCTCCTGGGACAAGATCAAATTGTCCACTACCTGAGTCCAGATCTGCTGCAACCTATCCACCACAGAATCCACACCAGGACAGTCCGAAGACTCAACCTGTCCTGAAGAGAAACGAGGATGGAACCCAGAATTGCAAAAAAATGGAGAAACCAAGGTAGCCGAGCTGGCCCGATTATTAAGGGCGAACTCAGCCAACGGCAAAAAGGACACCCAATCATCCTGGTCTGCAGAAACAAAACATCTCAGATATGTTTCCAAGGTCTGATTGGTTCGTTCGGTCTGGCCATTAGTCTGAGGATGGAAAGCCGAGGAAAAGGATAGGTCAATGCCCATCCTACCACAAAAGGCTCGCCAAAACCTCGAAACAAACTGGGAACCTCTGTCAGAAACAATATTCTCAGGAATGCCATGCAACCGAACCACATGCTGAAAGAACAAAGGTACCAAATCAGAGGAGGAAGGCAATTTAGCCAAGGGCACCAGATGGACCATTTTAGAAAAGCGATCACAGACCACCCAAATGACTGACATCTTTTGAGAAACTGGAAGGTCAGAAATGAAATCCATCGAAATATGTGTCCAAGGCCTCTTTGGGACCGGCAAGGGCAAAAGCAACCCACTGGCACGAGAACAGCAGGGCTTAGCCCTAGCACAAATCCCACAGGACTGCACAAAAGTACGTACATCCCGTGACAGAGATGGCCACCAGAAGGATCTAGCCACTAACTCTCTGGTACCAAAGATTCCAGGATGACCAGCCAACACCGAACAATGAAGTTCAGAGATAAGTTTATTAGTCCACCTATCAGGGACGAACAGTTTCTCTGCTGGACAACGATCAGGTTTATTCGCCTGAAATTTTTGCAGCACCCGCCGCAAATCAGGGGAGATGGCAGACACAATGACTCCTTCCTTGAGGATACCCGCTGGCTCAGATAAACCCGGAGAGTCGGGCACCAAACTCCTAGACAGAGCATCCGCCTTCACATTTTTAGAGCCCGGAAGGTACGAAATCACAAAGTCGAAGCGGGCAAAAAATAACGACCAACGGGCCTGTCTAGGATTCAAGCGCTTGGCAGACTCGAGATAAGTCAAGTTCTTATGATCAGTCAATACCACCACGCGATGCTTAGCTCCTTCAAGCCAATGACGCCACTCCTCGAATGCCCACTTCATGGCCAGCAACTCTCGATTGCCCACATCATAATTACGCTCAGCGGGCGAAAACTTCCTGGAAAAGAAAGCACATGGTTTCATCACTGAGCAATCAGAACCTCTCTGTGACAAAACCGCCCCTGCTCCAATCTCAGAAGCATCAACCTCGACCTGGAACGGAAGAGAAACATCTGGCTGACACAACACAGGGGCAGAACAAAAACGACGCTTCAACTCCTGAAAAGCTTCCACAGCAGCAGAAGACCAATTAACCAAATCAGCACCCTTCTTGGTCAAATCGGTCAATGGTTTGGCAATGCTAGAAAAATTACAGATGAAGCGACGATAAAAATTAGCAAAGCCCAGGAACTTTTGCAGACTTTTCAGAGATGTCGGCTGAATCCAATCCTGGATGGCTTGGACCTTAACTGGATCCATCTCGATAGTAGAAGGGGTAAAGATGAACCCTAAAAATGAAACTTTCTGCACACCGAAGAGACACTTTGATCCCTTCACAAACAAAGAGTTAGCACGCAGGACCTGAAAAACCATTCTGACCTGCTTCACATGAGACTCCCAATCATCTGAGAAGATCAAAATGTCATCCAAGTAAACAATCAGGAATTTATCCAGATACTCACGGAAGATGTCATGCATAAAAGACTGAAACATGGAGCATTGGCAAGTCCGAACGGCATCACTAGATACTCAAAATGACCCTCGGGCGTATTGAATGCAGTTTTCCATTCATCTCCTTGCCTGATTCTCACCAGATTATACGCACCACGAAGATCTATCTTAGTGAACCAACTAGCCCCCTTAATCCGAGCAAACAAGTCAGATAACAATGGCAAGGGATACTGAAATTTAACAGTGATCTTATTAAGAAGGCGGTAATCAATACACGGTCTCAGCGAACCATCCTTCTTGGCTACAAAGAAGAACCCTGCTCCCAGTGGTGATGACGATGGGCGAATATGTCCCTTCTCCAGGGATTCCTTCACATAACTGCGCATAGCGGCGTGTTCGGGCACGGATAAATTAAATAATCGACCTTTAGGGAATTTACTACCAGGAATCAAATTGATAGCACAATCACAATCCCTATGCGGAGGTAGAGCATCGGACTTGGGCTCTTCAAATACATCCTGATAATCAGACAAGAACTCTGGGACCTCAGAAGGGGTGGATGACGAAATCGACAAAAATGGAACATCACCATGTACCCCCTGACAACCCCAGCTGGATACCGACATGGAATTCCAATCCAATACTGGATTATGGGTTTGTAGCCATGGCAACCCCAACACGACCACATCATGCAGATTATGCAACACCAGAAAGCGAATAACTTCCTGATGTGCAGGAGCCATGCACATGGTCAGCTGGGCCCAGTATTGAGGTTTATTCTTGGCCAAAGGTGTAGCATCAATTCCTCTCAATGGAATAGGACACCGCAAAGGCTCCAAGAAAAACCCACAACGTTTAGCATAATCCAAATCCATCAGATTCAGGGCAGCGCCCGAATCCACAAACGCCATGACAGAAAACGACGACAAAGAGCATATCAAGGTAATGGACAGAAGGAATTTGGACTGTACAGTACCAATGACGGCAGACCTAGCGGACCGCTTAGTGCGCTTAGGACAATCAGAAATAGCATGAGTGGAATCACCACAGTAGAAACACAGACCATTCAGACGTCTGTATTCCTGCCGTTCAACTCTAGTCATAGTCCTATCGCACTGCATAGGCTCAGGTTTAACCTCAGGCAGTACCGCCAAATGGTGCACAGATTTACGCTCGCGCAAGCGTCGACCGATCTGAATGGCCAAAGACAAAGACTCATTCAAACCAGCAGGCATAGGAAATCCCACCATGACATCCTTAAAAGCCTCAGAGAGACCCTTTCTGAACAAAGCTGCCAGCGCAGATTCATTCCACTGAGTGAGTACTGACCATTTCCTAAATTTCTGACAATATACTTCTATATCATCCTGACCCTGGCACAAAGCCAGCAAATTTTTCTCAGCCTGATCCACTGAATTAGGCTCATCGTACAGCAATCCGAGCGCCAGGAAAAAAGCATCGACACTACTCAATGCAGGGTCTCCTGGCGCAAGAGAAAATGCCCAGTCTTGATGGTCGCCGCGCAAAAAAGAAATAATAATCAAAACCTGTTGAATAGGATTACCAGAAGAATGAGGTTTCAAGGCCAGAAATAGCTTACAATTATTTTTGAAACTTAGAAACTTAGTTCTATCTCCAAAAAACAAATCAGGAATAGGAATTCTTGGTTCTAACATAGATTTCTGATCAATAGTATCTTGAATTTTTTGTACATTTATAACGAGATTATCCATTGAAGAGCACAGACCCTGAATATCCATGTCCACACCTGTGTCCAGAATCACCCAAATGTCTAGGGGAAAAAAAAAAAGTGAACACAGAGCAGGAAAAAAAAAAAAAAAATGATGTCAGAACTTTTTCTTTCCCTCTATTGAGAATCATTAGTTTGGCTCCTTGTACTGTTATGTTTGCTAATGACAGGTGTTATGAAGGCAATCCAGAAACACAGTGTACTTAGCGATCAGAGCGCACACAGTGATCTGACAAATACCCAAAAATACAAGAACGAGCTCTGAGACGTGGAAACTCTGTAGACTGCACACCTGATCCTATCCTAAACACAACTAAAAGCGGCTGTGGATTGCGCCTAACAACTACCTAGGCAACTCGGCACAGCCTAAGAAACTAGCTAGCCTGAAGATAGAAAAATAGGCCTGACTTGCCCCCAGAGAAATTCCCCAAAGGAAAAGGCAGCCCCCCACATATAATGACTGTGAGTAAGATGAAAAGACAAAACGTAGGGATGAAATAGATTCAGCAAAGTGGGGCCCGATATTCTAGGACAGAGCGAGGACAGTAAAGCGAACTTTGCAGTCTACAAAAAACCCTAAAGCAAAACCACGCAAAGGGGGCAAAAAAAAACCACCGTGCCGAACTAACGGCACGGCGGTACACCCTTTGCGTCTCAGAGCTTCCAGCAAAACAAAAGACAAGCTGGACAGAAAAAAAGCAACAAAAAAGCAAAAGGCACTTAGCTATACAGAGCAGCAGGTCACAGGAACAATCAGGAGAAGCTCAGATCCAACACTGAAACATTGACAAGGAGCAAGGATAGCAGCATCAGGCGGAGTTAAGTAATGAAGCAGTTAACGAGCTCATCAGAACACCTGAGGGAGGAAGCTCAGAAGCTGCAGTACCACTTGTGACCACAGGAGTGAATTCAGCCACAGAATTCACAACAGATTTCAGTGCATATTACGCTGTGAAATCAACTTGAAAATTACCCAAAAGCTTCTTTTTTTTTTCAATGAGAAATCTTTCATGGTTTTTTCTCTACAGATTCCCACACCACTTCTATAATCTACACTCATTGAGGAGCTTTCTATGCAAGTATGGCTCAGGAGACATAGCAGGTAGCCAGAGAAGGATTGAATGGCGTTAATGTGTACATGGACTTTCAGCTTTTCAAACTGCATATCTCACCTATCATTTCTGGAAAGGGTATTCCTGTCTCCAAGATCCTGCCCTAATATGTAGTAGGTGTAATAATATTAGCAAATAACTCCAATTAGAAATATTGAATAGTTCTTCTGATTCGCTATGTCCCCATGTGCAGGGCATTGCATTTGCTTAGGTATCCATGCTAACAACCACTAACATAACTGTCGCTATATGAGTGGTCGTAACCATGGATACCTAAGCAAATGCAATGCCCTGCACATGGGGTAAGCAATATAGCAAATCAGAAGAACTATACATTTCTTATGCGAGTTATTTGTTAGTATGATTATTACATCTACTACATATTGGGACAGGATCTTGGAGGTGGGAATAACCCTTTAATGTAGCAGTTTTCATATCTACAGCCATATGAACCATAACACTGATTTTCCATGATAAAAGTAGGTTGGCCCTTCGAGGGTGATTTTTAATAGATTTCAGTACTTTGTATACATCAAGATCTGTGTGAACAAGCCATACTTGACATCCACTTAGGATAAGCTTCCAATATACCCCAAATTTACAAATTAAACTAAGCTGTGACGGATCTCACTGGGAAAGGGGTGTGTCGACTTCACTCATCTGCGAAGAGGGGAGAGAAGGACCCAGCAGAGATCGGCTCTCTGGCGCCACCGCTTGCCTCAGGTTAGTCGGAACTGCACCAAGGGCAAATAGTCACCGGAAAGGCTTCCCTTATAGGTTCGAGTTATTGAAACGCTTCCAGTGAGGGGGCATATACATCATCAGTCCAGGCTGGGGACATATTTGTAAACCTCCCGGCCGTCATTATCAGAGTTACTCACTAACACTGTTTGGTATGCTGCCACCAGTTCCTCGTTCAATAGAATCCCCGTCCGACAGCAGGCTTATATCGGGTCTGAAACCTACCCGGGTAGCATATACAGGTCCTTCTCAAAAAATTAGCATATAGTGTTAAATTTCATTATTTACCATAATGTAATGATTACAATTAAACTTTCATATATTATAGATTCATTATCCACCAACTGAAATTTGTCAGGTCTTTTATTGTTTTAATACTGATGATTTTGGCATACAACTCCTGATAACCCAAAAAACCTGTCTCAATAAATTAGCATATCAAGAAAAGGTTCTCTAAACGACCTATTACCCTAATCTTCTGAATCAACTAATTAACTCTAAACACATGCAAAAGATACCTGAGGCTTTTATAAACTCCCTGCCTGGTTCATTACTCAAAACCCCCATCATGGGTAAGACTAGCGACCTGACAGATGTCAAGAAGGCCATCATTGACACCCTCAAGCAAGAGGGTAAGACCCAGAAAGAAATTTCTCAACAAATAGGCTGTTCCCAGAGTGCTGTATCAAGGCACCTCAATGGTAAGTCTGTTGGAAGGAAACAATGTGGCAGAAAACGCTGTACAACGAGAAGAGGAGACCGGACCCTGAGGAAGATTGTGGAGAAGGACCGATTCCAGACCTTGGGGAACCTGAGGAAGCAGTGGACTGAGTCTGGTGTGGAAACATCCAGAGCCACCGTGCACAGGCGTGTGCAGGAAATGGGCTACAGGTGCCGCATTCCCCAGGTAAAGCCACTTTTGAACCATAAACAGCGGCAGAGGCGCCTGACCTGGGCTACAGAGAAGCAGCACTGGACTGTTGCTAAGTGGTCCCAAGTACTTTTTTCTGATGAAAGCAAATTTTGCATGTCATTCGGAAATCAAGGTGCCAGAGTCTGGAGGAAGACTGGGGAGAAGGAAATGCCAAAATGCCTGAAGTCCAGTGTCAAGTACCCACAGTCAGTGATGGTGTGGGGTGCCATGTCAGCTGCTGGTGTTGGTCCACTGTGTTTCATCAAGGGCAGGGTCAATGCAGCTAGCTATCAGGAGATTTTGGAGCACTTCATGCTTCCATCGGCTGAAATGCTTTATGGAGATGAAGATTTCATTTTTCAGCACGACCTGGCACCTGCTCACAGTGCCAAAACCACTGGTAAATGGTTTACTGACCATGGTATTACTGTGCTCAATTGGCCTGCCAACTCTCCTGACCTGAACCCCATAGAGAATCTGTGGGATATTGTGAAGAGAAAGTTGAGAGACGCAAGACCCAACACTCTGGATGAGCTTAAGGCCGCTATTGAAGCATCCTGGGCCTCCATAACATCTCAGCAGTGTCACAGGCTGATTGCCTCCATGCCACGCCGCATTGAAGCAGTCATTTCTGCCAAAGGATTCCCGACCAAGTATTGAGTGCATAACTGAACATTATTATTTGTTGGTTTTTTTGTTTGTTATTAAAAAACACTTTTATTTGATTGGATGGGTGAAATATGCTAATTTATTGAGACAGGTTTTTTGGGTTATCAGGAGTTGTATGCCAAAATCATCAGTATTAAAACAATAAAAGACCTGACAAATTTCAGTTGGTGGATAATGAATCTATAATATATGAAAGTTTAATTGTAATCATTACATTATGGTAAATAATGAAATTGAACACTATATGCTAATTTTTTGAGAAGGACCTGTAATAACAACTGAGCGTGCAGACATGGGGAATCATGAATCGAGATAAAAGAGCAGCCCAAGATTAATTTTATATTTAATCGCCATCCAAGAAGTATCATTTCTCCTTGCGGAGAGTGACATGTTACGCATGTCAAGGTGAGGAGACTTAGGGCAGTACCCCAAAACACAGTGTCTGCAAATTGAGATTCTGGTTTGGCTATTATCCCAAGTAATGTGACAAGGCTTGTTAAAGGGTTGACATTGACTGTTAGAATTGCTACTTCCAATAGGTGGCACTAGAGTTCTAGTCCTCTTCCTCTCTGAAGAGAAAATGTGCATATTAAATCACCAAAAGGCGCGCTAGAAATATACAGGTATAATATTTACAAGAACAGTTATGCAAGTATACAGTCAAGAGTGTAGTACAAGGGTAAGGTATAGATAGGTTGCAATTACCTTGTTATGTAGTATGTGACCACATGGATCACAGGTCCAAATCTTTGTTATGTGTTTCCCTGGCTGTGTCAGCTAACGGGCCTCCTGCCAGTAGAAAAACTGAGTCCAAAATGAGGAGCTGCCTATTATCCCCTAGGCTGCCCTCTCTCACAAGCTGTGCCAGCCCCTGCTGGGCAGCCTCCCTCCTTCCATATGTGAGAGTATGGTATTTGAGGCCAGAACTGTGGAGCTCCATAACTTTAAGCCCAAAGCTCTGAATGGAATGACAGCTGCGCCACTGGATTCTGCTGCATTTATCTGTGCAGGGAGACCAAATATGCCTACCGCATGTAATTCCTGGTAACTATGTATTATAACTCAATAACCCAGACTTCTGCAGCTGGCTGCAGGGGACGGGCGTCTGGGGGAAGGGATGTCGATTCCGATTATGTGCTCAGCTAGGCTCAGAGATATTTCATTCTGTTATTATAGGTCATTTTCCAGTTTCCATATCTCAGAGCCTTGTGCTGGTCTGAGATCTGTAGTGTCATGAGGTCTGAGTCAAAAAAAGGAGCCAGTTGTCTCGTAGCTGTACAAGAGTTCACATCTCCGAGATAATTGTGGAGGACACAAGGTCTATGGTTTCCCCCCGGAGAGAGCTTCAAATGCCTATTTGCTTGGGTTAATTAAAGAAAAACATTGGTCAACTCTGCTCTGTCCAAGGAAGTGCCTTTGCTGGATAATGAGGTCCCATTGTATAAGGTGTATTTGATTTGCCTTTGGCCTGCGGGGAATTCCAAAGTTAGGGGGCTGGCTTGGAGTGAGTATCTTTGGGCCACTGCATCTGACAGGGAATTCTATCAGATATCAAAATGATATCAATTAGATATAATTTTCCCATATCTCACATAAGCCTATTGCGTTACAGGGAGTGTAGCCCTTCTAAAACCCACAGCCTTACTAATGTGAGTTCTTGGTGTGTCCTTGTAGTGCAGCCGCTGTGTGTATCATCCCTGTTTCTCTTGATAGAGGGTGCTTGCTTTCCTGGAGTCAGTACTGTTTGCAGAGAATGCTCATTTGTGCTTTTATTGTGAGAGGTCCAGAGCAGTGCTCACATCCCACCACTACTCCCTGCGGCGGCCGATTGGCAGAACTTCGTACTGCAGAGAACACTCATTCATGCAGGCCAGAACTATGCGCTGTGCGATGCGGCAAGTGGAAGCAACTATGCCTGTGCAGCATCGGAGGACAACATAGAGGCACCGACGATGGCAAAATCTGGCTATTACTATTTGATGTTACCTGATCGTTTTAGGCTCAGTTCACACCTGCGTTCTAGGAACAGAAAATACATGTCGAACATGTACCCATTCTATAATGAATGTGGAGCGCCCCCAGATGCAGGGCCGCGGGTTACTCGGTACCAGTCCTCTCTGGCTCAGTACTGGGGATGTCACGGTGGCTGGACCCTGTCCGTGACCCTGCTAAGGGGCGTCCAATAAAAGAGATGATGAAAGTCAGCTAAGACTTCGTGACGCCACCTGTGGTGTTCGGTCAGGGTGACCGACGCTGCTTTGGGTCCACTGGGGTGATGTGATGGCAGCTAGATGGTATACCTTCCCACAGGTGAAGTATGTCCCCAGTGCTTCCCAGTGGTGTAGGTGGCGATGGTGTAAGGTGCAGTCAATAACGAGGACACAGGGTTGCAGTCTCTTTACCTTTTACTGAAGGCTTCAGGATCCGCTATCCAGAGCACTGTCAACAGGGCTGTCTGAGACCGGCTGGTCCGAAGGCACATCCAGAGTTCCCTTTGCAGGTGGAAATCGTTGACTACCACTAGCGCCTGTGTGTTGTAGTGCTTCCCTGCTGAGCATTCGGGATAGTCCTCACAACTTCTGTTCTCGTTCTTTCTCATTCTTTCTAGTTCTTTCTCTCTCCGTCCCCCAAGTTTGTTATGGCTAGGATGCACCCGTTTGACGGGAAGGCTCGGAGCTATTCTGGGACCCTAGAGATGCCCCTCTCCACGGTTGCCCCCTATGTCTGCTTAGGTGATGTAAGGTAGACAGCCAACCTATAATTACCTGTCCTGCGGTATATGAAGTAAGGCATAAAGTCAGTTACTTCTTCGGTGTTCCGGGCACCGGCTACGCACCTCAGTAGGATGTTGCCGTTCTTGGGGCACGACTCCTACTAGCTCTCCTTTATGCTTGATCTCGTTTCTCACTGTCCACAATATCCTTCGCTTCGTGTCCTTTCTTTAGATGCCACCGCAAGGTAGTGCATGCGCGGCTCTGTAACGATCTGTTCTTGTCGCTAAGTCTCTGCCAGGTTCCCACGCCTGACAGGGACTCCCCTGAAGTCTCCCCCGCAACACCCCCTGCCACGGGATGTTGCCTGGGCAAAACCCAGTCAGCTTCTGTCTAACTTCCTATCCAACCCCTAGTTTTCCAAGTGTGAGGAGTGGCCTAATAAATAAAACCTTTTGCTCCCCCTAGTGGCTGGAGTGTGAAATGTAATGTGCACTCCTTTAGTGCCATCAGACGTACCATCACTCCCCTTAGTGGCAGAGCTACATTACTGCAACGACCAGGTCTCTGGGGCGCTGCAAATGTATAACCCCCCACTTCTCCGCTGACTACAGTAGGGTCTGACTGATTTTAAATTGCAGTGCCTGTTATTTTACCAGAAAAAAAAGTGCAGTAATGCTGTATTAAAAAAATTAATTCTAAAGGCATCTTTAAACAAAACTGTAGGAAATACAATATGTCTATCTTGTGTTTCTACTGTTTTATTCTTTTTTATGAAGTTTACATAATTAATGTGATTTATCTCTTGAATTCATAATGCATCTGTATGTAAACACTAAGGGCCTTTATATATATTGCATTGTGTCATTCTAGATTCCATTAAATATGGCACAGGCGCGCTGATGTCTAAGCACTCACCCACCTGAGATGTGAGTCTATTAACAGCAATAGAAAAAAAAGCACAAAACATAGGGGCAGAATGCCTAAATCTTAGAAAAAAATTATTATAGACTGGTATTTTATTCTCAAGACTTGATCAAAATCCTTCCAGATAAAATGCGCAATGTGAATCAAGAGGTGCCCTCTCTTAATAAACTTTGTGTATCTTTGCCCTGGTAGAAATCGAAATCTACACCAGCTATAGAGTATGTGCAGATTTCTGCTGTGTTTCAGGCATAAAATATAGTGAATCTGTTAGGAAGACCCACACATGTCCATGTCCATCCCTTCTAACAAAAAATGGATTTTCCGTGACCAATTTATAAGGGTGCGTGCCGACGATCCGCAACTGGCAGTGCTTTGGATGCAGCGCATGTTCTCTGCATCAAAAGCGCTGCCAACTATTGAACGCAAGTGAATCCGCATGTGTTCGCTGCACTGTGCAGATTCACCGTGTCCAATATATTCTATGGGTGAAACATTACAGACATGCTGCAGTCTGGAGAGATGCGCCACATGTCTGTCTCCGTGGGTGATCCACAGGCATCTGTGCACATATAGTGGACATGGGATTTCTTTAAATCCCATCCACTATGCTGTAACATCTGGACGCTGCAGGTTGGACGCTGCAGATGTACGCAACGTCCAACCCGCAATGTTTACTGAATGTGTGCACATACCCTAAGGGTTTCCTCATTATTATATATTACATATGTAAGGAGATAGACCGGACTGCGGATTCCTGTATGCCGGGTCCGGAACTGAAAGGGCTGCATCCTCTGTTTCCGGGGGGAAGCATTAGACAGGCAGATCTTCCCCTGCTGCTGGAGGGAAGGAGGAGAGAGACGGAGCTTCCTGCTGACAGAAGGGGGTGGGCAGAACCAAAAGAGCACATGCAGCAGCGTGAGGTCAGGCGCCGGCTCAGAACAGTGAGTAGGGCAGCATAGGGAGCAGCACGCAGAATGGTGAGCGGCGCGCTCTGCTTCCCTCGTCAGAGAGTATCGGCGTGGCAACGGGCCTTATAGAGGGAGCCACCGTCGCCTGCAGAGCGGTGCGGAGCAGAGCCATGCCTGCAGAGCAGAGCCAAGCCAGGTGCTGCAGCAGCCAGAGAGAGAAGTGCTCTGTCCGGGGAGCATCAGAGCTGCACAGACCAGTGAACGCTGTCACCCCCCCCCCCCCCCCCCCCCCCGTCAGCAGCGGGGACCAGAGAGAGAGAGACGGGCGGTGTGTGCCCGGTGACCGTTATAAAGCCAGGTGCCAGACGTTTCAGGATCGTGAATACCGTATGTGTGCCACCTGAAAGAGACCGGGAGCGTGACCGTCATTTACATCCCAACTGTACTAGTGAATGTCGGCCCAGAGACTTGTGACCTGATTTCGCCAGCGTATGAGGGCAGAGCCTCGCCTAATTCTGACAGGACTGTGGCATATACCTTGGCGGCCACCGAAGTCTCTTTACTGCGGACTCCACAGGACATTTCAAAGACTTAAAGTTGCCAGCCGGGAATGGATCATTGCCATCTTCCCAGGACCACACTGGATCCACGTTGTATCGACGGCTGTTGGCAGCATTATCTTCTCCGGAACTATTCCTGTCAGGAAGACCCCTGATGGATAAGTGACTTTATTGAAAACGACTTTCTTTGTTTCGCTTGCATTTTACCTCACGTTTTCTCTATTTTACCTGCATTTTACCTCACGTTTTCCCTATTCTGCCTGCATTTTACCTCACATTTTCCCTATTCTGCCCACATTTTACCTCATGTTTTCCCTATCTCCCTGTGTGGCGTAAGACCCTTTTTATCAAACTCTGTTGACCCTTGATCTGCCTCCTGTCGGTCACTGCATCCCGTAACCTGCTTACACATATATATTAGATTAGCTGAAACATATCATATTTATAATTGCATTCATTTATTTAAAAGCTTAATTTTCTATGTATTGCTGCTCCATGCTTACTGTAGTCACTCTTCTGTTCCTTTGATTCCCTCTCAAAAAACCCAGCTTGTGTTCAGTGCTGGTGAGAAGAATCTGCTCATTTTATGTTGTTTATATTCGATAACCTGCACAAAAGCAGGAATTACTTAGCCATTGGTATACAACAAAATCTGGGTTTACAACCCTGGTACTGATGCTGAGCATGTGTGACAACAGTTTAAAATCAAAGCAGTGATACTGAGCTAATGTGGCTATGATTTAAAACCCTAGCAATGACACTGAGCATGTGTGAGAATGGATTACAACCCTGGCAGTGATACTGAGCACATGTGACAACGATTTACAAGCATAGCAGTGATATGGATCATGTGAGACAATTGTTTGCAATGTTGGCCATGATACCGAGTATATGTGACAATGATTTAAAACAGAAAAAGAAAGTCGAGCGGGCACCACCTAAATATTTCTCACCATATATGCCCGGTGCTACCAATGCGCTTATAAATACAGTACTATAAAGAAAGAAGAAAAGAGAAGCGCAAAGAGGTGCACACTGAGCCAATGTAATCAATATAAACAAATCTTTATTGAGACCAAAACTTCAGTGCTAAACTTTAAAAACATACCCTGTCTCCTAGTGAGTATATTACTTATTTATCTTCACATGCAGTGGGTGATGCCTGTGGTTCCATTTCTGTTTTTTTTTTTTTTTTTTTTTTCTAAATGTATCATAATATTGTTTATGTGCATTTCCATGCCCACAATATATGAAGGGCTCATTGTTTAGTACTTAGTGGACATATTAAATGGATATCTGCATGTTCTTAATTAGTCATCTAAACCTTGGGATATCATAGTATTATTATATATAACAAGAGCCGGATATCTATTTTGGACATTATTAAACCACGTCAGGACGGCACCACAGGACACTTATCTGCATTGCTCTGACTTTATACTATTTTGCAACTCACGGAGCTACGCCACAGGATTATTTTTCCTAGGGGGTCTGGTTTCTATCATGTCCCCATACAGAGGACATTGAAAGTAGTGTGTATAGGCATATGTTTTATGCTGTTTTTAATGTATGTTTTTAAAGTTTAGCACTGAAGTTTTGGTCTCAATAAAGATTTGTTTATATTGATTACATTGGCTCAGTGTGCACCTCTTTGCGCTTCTCTTTTCTTCTTTCTTTATAGCAATGATTTAAAACCCTAGCAGTGATACTGAGCATGTGTGACATCGGTATACAATCATGGCAGTCATACTGAGCTTGCATGAGAACAATTTACAATCCTTACAGTGATACTGATCATATGTAAGAATAGTTTACAACCCTAGCAGTGATACTGTGCATGTGTGACAATGGATTGCCACCCTGGCAGTGATACTGAGCATGTGTGACAATGGATTACAACTCTGGCAGTGATACTGAGCATGTGTGACAATGGATTACAATTCTGGCAGTGATACTGAGCATGTGTGACAATGGATTACAACCCTGGCAGTGATAATGAGCACATGTGACAACGATTTACAACCCTAGCAGTGATACTGAGCATGTGAGACATTAGTTTATAATGTTGGCAATGACAATGTTGGCTGTTGTGAGTTCTGTTTTTGGGCTCCCTCTGGTGGTTACTGATGGTACTGGGTGATTTGTGTTCTGCTGTCTCTGGTGTCCACCTGTTCTATTAGGATTTGGGAGTTTCCTATTTAACCGGGCTTTCTTGTCATTTCCCCGCCGGCTATCAAGGTTATCAGAGTGTTTTGTTACCTCAGCTTCTGGCTTCAGTAATCTTCAGGACAAGCTAAGTTTTTGATTTTCTTGTTCCACGTTTTGATTTATTTTTGTCTTGTCCAGCTTGCATATAATTGTTTCTTTGCTGCTGGTTGCGCTAGCGGGCTGTAATTGCTCCTCATGTTCCATGAGTTGGAACATGAGTTCAAGTAATTACAGGATGGTTTTTTGAAGGGTTTTTTTGCTGACCGCGCAGTTTACTTTTGTATCCTCTGCTATCTAGTTTTAGCGGGCCTCATTTTGCTGAATCTGATTTCATACTGTGTATGTGCCTTCCTCTCATTTCACCGTCATTATATGTGGGGGGCTGCTATTTCTGTGGGGTATTTCTCTGGAGGCAAGAGAGGTCTGTGTTTCTTCTAATAGGGGAAGTTAGATCTTCGGCTGGTGCGAGACGTCTAAGATCAACGTAGGCACGTTCCCCGGCTATTGTTATTTGTGTGTTCAGGTTTAGGGTCGCGGTCAGCTCAGGTTCCATCACCCTAGAGCTCGTTGGTGCTTGTCCTTTTGTGATTCCCTGCCATTGGAATCATGACAGTTGGCATGTGTGACAATGATTTAGAACCCTGGCAGTGATACCAAGCGTTTACAATCATGGGGGTCATATTGAGCTTGTATGAGAATGGTTTACAATCCTGGATGAAGCATAACTCAATAATTGTACGCAGACAAGAGTGTTCACCAAAGTTAATTCTCGTAATTGAAACCACCATTTCATGAAACAAAACTGATTCTGTAACGGTTGTATCAGTTGCATGTAATCAACAGTAGCTAACAGAGGAATATGCAGCGCACCAGAGTCCTGGTTCGTTGCAGTAATGTTATTCTTCCACTAGGGCGAGTGATGTTACGTCTGAAGGCAATGAAGGAGATCTTCTGTCCAGGTATCACAACCATTACATACACTTCACACTCCTGGCTTGAGACCGACATGGAAAGGTCTCCAGATCGAGCTGGCTGGAGTGATCTCCAATCAGATCCAGACTGCGGTCTGAGGAAGACGAGGGAACACGGAGCTGCGCCTGCATCTCATGCGGCAGCATCCTAAGAAAGGATACGAAAGGAAGTGTGTTGCAGTGAGTGAGCAATGAAGTCATAGCAACAGAAGTGAAACATCAGAGGGAGACCAGCTAGAAGCAGGCTGCCTCTTTCTGAAGCGCAGAACCGGTAGCCAGAACACCGAGGGAGTAAAGAGCTCTATGCTGTTACTTCAGAGACTGGCAGGATAGTTGATTCCACGTTGGCTGCCCGACCATTTACACAGGAGGCTCGGTGGCAAACTGTGGGGGCCGGGGCGTCTCTAGGGTCCCTATAAAAAGCTTCAGGCCACCGGTCATACGTGTTTTGTTCTATCCGACCACAGGGAACAGTGAGAGGAGTAACAGCAGTGAGGACCTTATTGGAGCTTATGCAAGTAGGGACCTACTGTATTACTGTGCGCTAGGGGAAGGCTATTGATTTCCACCTGGATAAGGGGACTCTGGATTTGCCTTCAGACCGGCCGGACTCTGCCTACCCTGTGGTCCCTACCCTGGACTGTGGATGCTGAAGCCTTCAGTAAAGGTAAAGAGACTGAAACCTTGTGTCCTCGTTATTTACTGCGCCTCACACCATCCATCATCTACTCAATGGGAAGCCCTGGGGATATACTTCACCTGTGGGAAGGTATACCATCTAGCTGCCTTAACATCACCCCAGCGGACCCCTAAGCAGCGTCGGTCACTCTGACCGAATACCACAGGTGGCGTCATGAACATTATCCTATAAACTTTTGTTCCTTTTATTGGATGCCCCTCAAAGGGCCACGGACTGGGTCTAGCCACCGTGACATCCCCACCGAGAACAGAAGGGCCTAGATCCAAGTACCCCATTGCCCTAATATGGGGGCGCTCCAACTTTGGCATCATGAACAGGATTTACTTAAGCCTGAGAATTCGGGTCATGTGTGCCTAAGAACTATGCCAGAATCGTATTTGAACTGTTTCTGCTGAAAGACTGTGTATTGCCATTTACCGCCAATATTCCTTCCAAAACCGCCGCCATTACCGCGCCACGAGGAGCGCAGGAGAAGAAGAAGGGCGTGCCATCGTGGGCGGATCCAGCTGAGTGGCGCGAAAAATATGCCCACCCTCTGCCAAGACTGTGATGTGAGGAAGGAGGTGGTGCCGAAAACCAACATGGCGGAGGGAGGTGAGCGGACCCCGGAGCATGGGATGGAGCACGAGGACTCTCTCAGCCAGGGCCTGCAAGAACTGTACCCTTCACCGACGACGAATCCGGACCTCCTGCGGAAGGAAGAGGAAGAATGCACCTGTCAGCTTGTGCGCCAGGAGCTGGAAGCTGTGGCCGAGTGGAAGAAGACCTTCATCCGGAGCCTCACCAGACGTCTGTCGGCAGCCTCGTCTGGTCCGGACCAAGAAAGAGGTTCCGGCGCTCCGAAGTCAGAAAGCAAGGCCCTGCCGGAAAGCGAGATGCTGCAAACAGATGACAATGCCGCAGCACAAGGCTCTGCAACCAGCGTTCCAGACCATAGCGGAGACAGAGCAGACCGGCACCGGAGGGACCGCATCTGAAGCAGGTATGAAGAACGACCCTGCCCTGATGACCGACACCACTCCAGCGACTGCTCGTGCCACTGCTACTGACTCCGTTCCAGTGACTGATCTTGCAGTAGCCGCTACCTTTGCTGTAGCAAATGCCCATACCCAAGCTACGCAGACCCCCATCTGGAGTGAGGGAGCCCCTTATGTAGTACCTGGTAGCCGCCAGTATCCAACCGGGTTAAATCCACCAGTGCTACCTCCAGAACTGCAGTAAACCTCGAAGCCCTGAAAAATTGTAAATAGTTCTAAAAGCTTTTCCTGTTCCTTTGCTGCTTTTTCAAGTACTAAGCCCGTCTAGGGTTATTCCTTAAAGGGGTCCCGCGTTAAAGAGATCCTATGTTTCAGTTGCACCTGTTTTTGCACAAGTTTTCTACTGTTCTACCAAAGAACTGTGGAATCATGAACTGTGCATGATTGGAACTTGATTGTACATAGTTTGCACCTTCTTAAAGGTGCTCTCTACTGGTTTTACAAAAAGAAGCCTTTGCAAAGAAACTGTTCCTGAGGACTTCGTGAACGTTTTTGCTGTTTTAAAAGTTGATAACTGACTTGTTGATTGTTTGCACTACCTCGACAAAGACTTGAGTTTCCCTCTTAAAGGGAATGTTTACTTGTTGGACTTTGCCTTAAGAACTTAGATAGCAATAATGTTTACATAGCAGATAGTATGTAGCAGGTTAGATTGTGATAGGATGTTTTATAATGCTTAGAATAAAATGTTAAAGTGATGTACTTTAGATAAAACTATAGGTTTTGGAAAGAAAATGCAGTGGGCCCGTGGGGGTAGACAGATAGTCCTACATATGTAGAAGAAAGATAAGGAAACTGTTGATTAGCACCTTAAGGGTTAATGATAGTATACCCTTAGAGGGTACTTGAACTTAGTAAGATAAAATACCTGTATGGGTAATTGTGTTTCATAGTTATAGTAATTGTTTTATATTTGCCTTTGAAAGTTGTACGCACAATGTAAATATGTTATTGTTTGCAACGTTCAAGTGTCCTCACCTCCCATAAAGGGAAGCTTAATATATATTAACTTGTTTATTAGCATTTCAAAAAAATGTTGCATGTCTTTTGCTGATGTATTGTTGTTTTCTTTTTCCCAGTCTGGGAGTACTGGATTTAACTGGAGGAGGGAGGGAGGGGGGGGGTGCAGCGCCCCAGGGTGGTTTTGAGTGGAACTACTGCTCCTTGGGTTTAGCTTTGCAGCTGCTTTCACTAATCATCTCTCCTGGCTCTGCTATTTAACCTGGCTCTAGTCTTCAGCCTATGCCACTTGTCAATGTTTTCTGGCTGGATTCACTTCTCTGCTTGGATTCTCCTGGTTTCCTGACCAGTTCTGCAAAGATAAGTTCTGGCTTTGCTCATTTCAGTCCACATGTTGTGGACTTATTGTTCTGTGCATTCTATTTTTGTCCAGCTTGTCATTATGGATTTTTTCTGTTAGCTGGAAGCTCTGGGAAGCAGATTTACCCTCCACTAGTGTTGAGCATTCCGATACCGCAAGTATCGGGTATCGGCCGATACTTGCGGTATCGGAATTCCGATACCGAGATCCGATACTTTTGTGGTATCGGGTATCGGATCAATAGGGATGTGTAAAATAAAGAATTAAAATAAAAAATATTGATATGCTCACCTCTCCGGCGGCCCCTGGACATCACGCTTGTTACCGGCCGGCTTCTTTGTTTAAAATGAGCGCGTTTAGGACCTGCGAATGACGTCGCGGCTTCTGATTGGTCGCGTGCCGCTCATGTGATCGCCACGCGACCAATCAGAAGCCGCGACGTCATTCTCATTCACTAAACTCCTAATTCTAGGAATTAAGGACCTGCGAATGACGTCACGGCTTCTGATTGGTCGCGTGGCGGTCACATGAGCGGCACGCGACCAATCAGAAGCCGCGACGTCATTCGCAGGTCCTAAACGCGCTCATTTTAAACAAAGAAGCCGGCCGGTTACCAGCGTGATGTCCAAGGGCCGCCGGAGAGGTGAGCATATCAATATTTTTTATTTTAATTCTTTATTTTACACCTCACTATGGATCCCAGGGCCTGAAGGAGAGTTTCCTCTCCTTCAGACCCTGGGAACCATCAGGATATATTCCGATACTTGATGTCCCATTAACTTGTATTGGTATCGGATATCGGTATCGGCGGTATCCGATATTTTTTGGGTATCGGCCGATACTATCCGATACCGATACTTTCAAGTATCGGATGGTATCGCTCAACACTACCCTCCACACCTTTAGTCAGGTGTGGAGATTTTGTAAACTCTGTGTGGATTGTTTTGTAGTTTTTATACTGACCGCACGGTATCCTTTCCTGTCCTATCTATCAAGCTAGACTGGCCTCCTATGCTAAAATCTGATTTCATCTCTGCGTATGTTATTTTCCCCTCCTCTCACCGTGAATATTTGTGGGGGGCTATCTTTCCTTTGGGGATTTTCTCCGAGGCAAGATAGGTTTCCTGTTTCCATCTTTAGGGGAAGTTAGATCTTAGGCTGTGCCGAGGGGTCTAGGGAGCGTCAGGTACCCCCCACGGCTATTTCTAGTTGCGCTGCTAGGTTCAGGGTCTGCGGTCAGTACAGATACCACCTCCTTCAGAGCTTGTCTCATGTTGTTCCTAAACCACCAGATCATAACAGTACAAGTGGCCAAAAATGAATTAAATGTATCTCAAAAGAAGGAAAAGAAAGTTCTGAACCATTTTTTTCTCTGTGCTCTGGTTTGTTTGTTTTTTTTTCCTCTTGATATCTGGCTGGTTCAGGATATATGTTTTGGCATGGATGTTCAGGGTTTGTTTTCTCGTGTGGATCAACTTGCTGCAAGAGTACAGAATATCCAGGACTATGTTGTCCAGACTCCGGCTTTAGAGCCCAGAATTCCTACTCCGGATTTGTTCTTTGGGGACAGATCCAAGTTTTTGAACTTTAAAAATAACTGCAAATTGTTTTTTGCTTTGAAACCCCGTTCTTCAGGTGATCCCATTCAGCAGGTGAAAATCATCATATCCTTGCTGCGTGGTGATCCGCAAGACTGGGCTTTTTCTCTTGAAACAGGGGATCCGGCATTATTGAATGTAGACACATTTTTTCAAGCGCTCGGATTATTGTATGACGAACCTAACTCTGTAGAGCATGCTGAGAATACACTGTTGGCCCTGTGTCAACGTCAGGAAGCGGCACAGTTATACTGCCAGAAATTTAGAAAATGGTCTGTGCTCACTATATGGAATGAAGAGGCTCTGGCTGCTATTTTCAGAAAAGGTCTTTCTGAAACCCTTTAAAATGTTATGGTGGGCTTTCCTACGCCTGCCGGTTTGAACGAATCTATGTCTCTAGCCATTCAGATTGATTGGCGTCTGCGCGAGCGCAAAGCTGTGCACCATATGGCAGAATCCTCTGAGCATAGTCCTGAACCTATGCAATGTGATAGGATTTTGACTAGAATAGAACGGCAGGAATTCAGTCATCAGAATAGGCTGTGTTTTTACTGTGGTGATTCGGCTCATGTTATCTCTGATTGCCCTAAGCGAACTAAGAGAGTCGCTAGGTCTGTTACCATTAGTACTATACAGCCTAAATTTCTCTTATCTGTGACCCTGATTTGCTCATTGTCGTCCTTTTCTGTCATGGCATTTGTGGATTCAGGCGCTGCCCTGAACTTAATGGACTTAGAATTCGCCAGGCGCTGTGGTTTTTCCTTGCAGCCTTTGCAGAGCCCTATTCCTTTGAGGGGCATTGATGCGACACCCTTGGCCAAGGATAAACCTCAGTACTGGACACAGATGACTATGTACATGGCTCCTGCACATCAGGAAGATTGCCGTTTTCTGGTGTTGCATAACCTGCATGATGTTGTTGTGCTGGGATTTCCATGGTTACAGGAACATAATCCGGTGCAGGATTGGAAAACTATGTCTGTGACTAGTTGGGGTTGTCAAGGGGTACATAGTGACGTTCCTTTGTGTCAATTTCCTCTTCCCCCTCTTCTGAGGTCCCTGAGTTTTTGTCGGATTTCCAGGATGTATTTGATGAGCCCAAGTCCAGTTCCCTTCCTCCACATAGGGACTGTGATTGTGCTATTATCTTGATTCCTGGTTGTAAGTTCCCTAAGGGCCGACTTTTCGATCTGTCTGTGCCAGAGCATGCCGCCATGCAGAGCTATGTTAAGGAATCTTTAGAGAAAGGGCATATTCGGCCCTCTTCGTCACCATTGGGAGCGGGTTTCTTTTTTGTTGCTAAGAAGGATGGCTCCTTGAGACCCTGTATTGATTATCGTCTTCTTAATAAGATCACGGTCAAATTCCAATACCCCTTGCCTTTGCTTACTGATTTGTTTGCTCAGATTAAGGGGGCTAGTTGGTTTACTAAGATTGACCTCCGAGGGGCATATAATCTTGTTCGTATTAAACAGGATGACGAATGGAAAACTGCATTTAATACGCCCGAAGGCCATTTTGAATACCTTGTGATGCCATTTGGGCTCTCTAATGCTCCATCTGTGTTCTAGTCTTTCATGCATGATATTTTCCGCAATTATCTTGATAAATTCATGGTCGTATATTTGGATGGTATTTTGATTTTTTCCAATGATTGGGAGTCTCATGTGAAGCAGGTCAGGAGGGTGTACCAGATCCTTTGTGATAATGCTTTATTTGTGAAGGGGTCTAAGTGCCTATTCTGAGTTCAGAAGGTCTCTTTTTTGGGTTTTGTTTTTTCTCCCTCGTCTATAGAAATGGATCCTGTTAAGGTCCAAGCTATTCATGACTGGATCCAACCCACATCTGTGAAGGGTCTTCAAAAATTTTTGGGCTTTGCTAATTTCTATCGCCGTTTCATTGCCAACTTTTCCAGTGTGGTTAAGCCCCTTACTGATTTGACGAAGAAAGGCGCTGATGTGACGAATTGGTCCTCTGAGGCTGTTGAGGCCTTTCAGGAGCTTAAACGCCGATTTACTTCTGCCCCTGTGTTGCGTCAACCGGATGTTTCTCTTCCTTTTCAGGTTGAGGTCGACGCTTCTGAGATTGGGGCAGGGGCCGTCTTGTCTCAGAGGGAGTCTGATGGTTCTTTGATGAAACCGTGTGCTTTTTTTTCCAGAAAGTTTTCGCCTGCGGAACGCAATTATGATGTTGGCAATCGGGAGTTGTTGGCTATGAAGTGGGCGTTTGAGGAGTGGCGACATTGGCTTTAGGGAGCTAAACACCGTGTTGTGGTCCTGACCGATCATAAGAATCTGATTTACCTCGAGTCGGCCAAGCGGCTGAATCCTAGACAGGCTCGATGGTCCCTGTTTTTCTCCCGTTTTGATTTTGTGGTCTCGTATCTTCCGGGATCTAAGAATGTTAAGGCTGATGCCCTCTCTAGGAGTTTTTCGCCTGATTCTCCTGGAGTCCTTGAGCCGGTTGGCATTCTTAAGGAGGGGGTCATTCTTTCTGCTATCTCCCCTGATTTGCACCAGGTGCTTCAGGAATTTCAGGCTGATAGGCCTGACCGCTGTCCAGTGGGGAAGCTGTTTGTTCCTGATAGATGGACAAGTAAGGGAATTTCTGAGGTTCATTGTTCAGTGTTGGCTGGTTATCCTGGGATTTTTGGTACTAGAGATTTGGTTGCTAGGTCCTTTTGGTGGCCTTCCTTGTCTCGCGATGTGCGTGCTTTTGTGCAGTCCTGTGGGACTTGCGCCCGGGCCAAGCCTTGCTGTTCCCGCGCTAGTGGGTTGCTTTTGCCTTTGCCGGTCCCTGAGAGGCCCTGGACGCATATTTCCATGGATTTTATTTCGGATCTTCCTGTTTCCCAGAAGATGTCTGTTATCTGGGTTGTTTGTGACCGGTTCTCTAAAATGGTCCATTTGGTACCTTTGCCTAAGTTGCCTTCCTCCTCAGATCTGGTTCCATTGTTTTTTCAGCATGTGGTTCGTTTGCATGGCATTCCGGAGAATATTGTGTCTGACAGAGGTTCTCAGTTTGTCTCTAGATTTTGGCGGGCCTTTTGTGCTAGGATGGGCATTGATTTGTCTTTTTCTTCGGCATTTCATCCTCAGACTAATGGCCAAACTGAGCGAACTAATCAGACCTTGGAGACCTATTTGAGATGCTTTGTGTCTGCTGATCAGGATGATTGGGTGTCTTTTCTTGCCGTTGGCCGAGTTTGCCCTTAATAATCGGGCTAGTTCGGCTACTTTGGTTTCACCGTTCTTTTGTAATTTTGGTTTTCATCCTCGTTTTTCTTCTGGGCAGGTTGAGCCTTCTGATTGTCCTGGTGTTGATTCTGTGGTGGACAGGCTGCAGCAGATTTGGACTCATGTGGTGGACAATTTGATGTTGTCTCAGGAAAGGGCTCAACGTTTTGCTAACCGCCGTCGGCGTGTTGGTCCCCGGCTTCGTGTGGGGGATTTGGTTTGGTTGTCTTCTCGTCATGTTCCTATGAAGGTTTCTTCTCCTAAGTTTAAGCCTCGGTTTATTGGTCCTTATAAAATTTCTGAAATTATTAATCCGGTCTCTTTTCGTTTGGCTCTTCCAGCCTCTTTTTCCATTCATAATGTTTTCCATAGATCTTTGTTGCGGAGATATGTGGTGACCGTTGTTCCCTCGGTTGACCCTCCTGCCCCGGTGTTGGTTGAGGGAGAGTTGGAAAATGAGGTTGAGAAGATTTTGGATTCTCGTTTTTCGAGGCGGAGGCTCCAGTATCTTGTCAAGTGGAAGGGTTATGGCCAGGAGGATAATTCTTGGGTTGTTGCCTCCGATGTCCATGCTACCGATTTGGTTCGTGCTTTTCACTTGGCTCGTCTTGATCGGCCTGGGGGCTCTGGTGAGGGTTCGGTGACCCCTCCTCTTAATTCTGTTCTTGGGCTCCCTCCAGTGGTTGTAAATGGCACTTTTGTGAATTCTGCCCTTGGGCTCCTGTTATGACCTGGTGGTCAGGACAATAATGGACCTGGTGGTTAAGAGCACACGGAATGACCTGATACAGTGGGGCAAAAAAGTATTTAGTCAGTCAGCAATAGTGCAAGTTCCACCACTTAAAAAGATGAGAGGCGTCTGTAATTTACATCATAGGTAGACCTCAACTATGGGAGACAAACTGAAAAAAAAGAATCCAGAAAATCACATTGTCTGTTTTTTTAACATTTTATTTGCATATTATGGTGGAAAATAAGTATTTGGACAGAAACAAAATTTCATCTCAATACTTTGTAATATATCCTTTGTTGGCAATGACAGAGGTCAAACATTTTCTGTAAGTCTTCACAAGGTTGCCACACACTGTTGTTGGTATGTTGGCCCATTCCTCCATGCAGATCTCCTCTAGAGCAGTGATGTTTTTGGCTTTTCGCTTGGCAACACGGACTTTCAACTCCCTCCAAAGGTTTTCTATAGGGTTGAGATCTGGAGACTGGCTAGGCCACTCCAGGACCTTGAAATGCTTCTTACGAAGCCACTCCTTTGTTGCCCTGGCGGTGTGCTTTGGATCATTGTCATGTTGAAGGACCCAGCCATGTTTCATCTTCAATGCCCTTGCTGATGGAAGGAGGTTTGCACTCAAAATCTCACGATACATGGCCCCATTCATTCTTTCATGTACCCAAATCAGTCGTCCTGGCCCCTTTGCAGAGAAACAGCCCCAAAGCATGATGTTTCCACCACCATGCTTTACAGTAGGTATGGTGTTTGATGGATGCAACTCAGTATTCTTTTTCCTCCAAACACGACAACTTGTGTTTCTACCAAACAGTTCCAGTTTGGTTTCATCAGACCATAGGACATTCTCCCAAAACTCCTCTGGATCATCCAAATGCTCTCTAGCAAACTTCAGACGGGCCCGGACATGTACTGGCTTAAGCAGTGGGACACGTCTGGCACTGCAGGATCTGAGTCCATGGTGGCGTAGTGTGTTACTTATGGTAGGCCTTGTTACATTGGTCCCAGCTCTCTGCAGTTCATTCACTAGGTCCCCCCGCGTGGTTCTGGGATTTTTGCTCACCGTTCTTGTGATCATTCTGACCCCACGGGGTGGGATTTTGCGTGGAGCCCCAGATCGAGGGAGATTATCAGTGGTCTTATATGTCTTCCATTTTCTAATTATTGCTCCCACTGTTGATTTCTTCACTCCAAGCTGGTTGGCTATTGCAGATTCAGTCTTCCCAGCCTGGTGCAGGGCTACAATTTTGTTTCTGGTGTCCTTTGACAGCTCTGTGTTCTTCACCATAGTGGAGTTTGGAGTCAGACTGTTTGAGGGTGTGCACAGGTGTCTTTTTATACTGATAACAAGTTTAAACAGGTGCCATTACTACAGGTAATGAGTGGAGGAAAGAGGAGACTCTTAAAGAAGAAGTTACAGGTCTGTGAGAGCCAGAAATCTTGATTGTTTGTTTCTGACCAAATACTTATTTTCCACCATAATATGCAAATAAAATGATAAAAAAAACAGACAATGTGATTTTCTGGATTTTTTTTTTTCTCAGTTTGGCTCGTATAGTTGAGGTCTACCTATGATGTAAATTACAGACGCCTCTCATCTTTTTAAGTGGTGGAACTTGCACTATTGCTGACTGACTAAATACTTTTTTGCCCCACTGTAGTTACTGATAATAAGGACGAGCTCTGGGACGTGGGAACTCTGCTGATCGCAATCCCTAAACCTATCAAACACAATAGAAATAGCCGTGGATTGCGCCTAACGCTCCCTATGCAACTCGGCACAGCCTAAGAAACTAGGTAGCCCTGAAGATAGAAAAATAAAGCCTACCTTGCCTCAGAGAAATTCCCCAAAGGAAAAGGCAGCCCCCCACATATAATGATGGTGAGTAAAGATGAAAATACAAAACACAGAGATGAAATAGATTTAGCAAAGTGAGGCCCGACTTACTGAACAGACCGAGGATAGGAAAGGTTACTTTGCGGTCAGCACAAAAACCTACAAAAAGACCACGCAGAGGGCGCAAAAAGACCCTCCGCACCGACTCACGGTGCGGAGGCGCTCCCTCTGCGTCCCAGAGGTTCCAGCAAGCAAGCCAACAAATTAAATAGCAAGCTGGACAGAAAAATAGCAAACCCAAGAAATACAAGCTGGAACTTAGCTTCTGATGGGGAGACAGGTCACAAGAACGATCCAGGAGTGAACTAGACCAATACTGGAACATTGACAGGTGGCATGGAGCAAAGATCTAAGTGGAGTTAAATAGAGCAGCAGCTAACGAATTAACCTCGTCACCTGTGAAACTCAGAAACACCCACCAGAGGAAGTCCATGGACAGAACCAGCTGAAGTACCATTCATGACCACAGGAGGGAGCCCGACAACAGAATTCACAACTGTTCCCCCTTGAGGAGGGGTCACCGAACCCTCACCAGAGCCCCCAGGCCGACCAGGATGAGCCAAATGAAAGACACGAACCAGATCGGCAGCATGAACATCAGAGGCAAAAACCCAGGAATTATCTTCCTGACCATAACCCTTCCACTTGACCAGGTACTGGAGTTTCCTTCTCGAAACACGAGAATCCAAAATCTTCTCCACCACATACTCCAACTCCCCCTCAATTAACACCGGGGCAGGAGGATCAACGGATGGAACCACAGGCGCCACGTATCTCCGCAATAACGACCTATGGAACACATTATGGATGGCAAAAGAAGCAGGAAGGGCCAAACGAAATGACACAGGATTGATAACCTCAGAAATCTTATACGGACCAATGAAACGAGGCTTAAACGTAGGAGAGGAAACCTTCATAGGAACATAACGAGACAACAACCAAACCAAATCCCCAACACGAAGTCGGGGACACACACAGCGCCGGCGGTTAGCGAAATGTTGAACCTTCTCCTGGGACAATGTCAAATTGTCCACCACATGAGTCCAAATCTGCTGCAACCTATCCACCACAGTATCTACACCAGGACAGTCTGAAGACACAACCTGCCCTGAAGAGAAACGAGGATGGAAACCAGAATTGCAGAAAACGGCGAAACCAAAGTAGCCGAGCTGGCCCGATTATTAAGGGCGAACTCAGCCAACGGCAAAAAGGACACCCAATCATCCTGATCAGCAGAAACAAAGCATCTCAGATATGTTTCCAAAGTTTGATTAGTTTGTTCGGTTTGGCCATTTGTCTGAGGATGAAAAGCCGAGGAAAAAGACAAATCAATGCCCATCCTAGCACAAAAGGATCGCCAAAACCTTGAAACAAACTGGGAACCTCAGTCAGAAACGATGTTCTCCGGGATACCATGTAAACGAACCACATGCTGGAAAAATAATGGCACCAAATCAGAGGAGGAAGGCAATATAGACAAAGGTACCAAATGGACCATCTTAGAAAAGCGATCACAAACCACCCAAATGACCGACATCTTTTGAGAGACGGGGAGATCCGAAATAAAATCCATAGAAATATGCGTCCAGGGCCTCTTCGGGACCGGCAAGGGCAAAAGCAACCCACTGGCACGAGAACAGCAGGGCTTAGCCCGAGCACAAGTCCCACAGGACTGCACAAAAGAACGCACATCCCGCGACAAAGACGGCCACCAGAAGGATCTAGCCAACAAATCTCTGGTACCAAAGATTCCAGGATGCCCAGCCAACACTGAACAATGAATCTCAGAGATAACTCTACTAGTCCATTTATCAGGGACAAACAGTTTCTCCGCTGGGCAACGGTCAGGTCTATCAGCCTGAAATTTTTGCAGCACCCGCCACAAATCAGGGGAGATGGCAGACAAAATTACCCCCTCTTTGAGAATACCCGCCGGCTCAGGAACACCCAGAGAGTCAGGCACAAAACTCCTTGACAGGGCATCAGCCTTCACATTCTTAGAGCCCGGAAGGTACGAAACCACAAAATCAAAACGGGAGAAAAATAACGACCATCGAGCCTGTCTCGGATTCAACCGTTTGGCAGACTCAAGATAAGTCAAATTCTTGTGATCTGTCAAGACCACCACGCGATGCTTGGCTCCTTCCAGCCAATGACGCCACTCCTCGAATGCCCACTTCATGGCCAACAATTCACGATTACCAACATCATAGTTACGCTCAGCAGGCGAAAACTTTCTAGAAAAGAAAGCACATGGCTTCCTCACCGAGCCATCAGAACTTCTCTGCGACAAAACAGCCCCTGCTCCAATCTCAGAAGCATCAACCTCAACCTGAAACGGAAGCGAAACATCTGGTTGGCACAACACAGGGGCAGAAGAAAAACGACGCTTCAACTCCTGAAAAGCCTCTACAGCCGCAGAAGACCAATTGACCACATCAGCACCCTTCTTGGTCAAATCAGTCAACGGTTTAGCAACAGTAGAAAAATTAGCGATGAAGCGCCGATAAAAATTAGCAAAGCCCAGGAACTTTTGCAGGCTCTTCACAGATGTCGGCTGTGTCCAATCGTAAATGCCCTGGACTTTACCAGGGTCCATCTCGATAGTGGAAGGGGAAAAAATGAACCCCAAAAATGAAACCTTCTGAACTCCAAAGAGACACTTTGACCCCTTCACAAACAAGGAATTCGCACGAAGGACCTGGAACACCATTCTGACCTGCTTCACATGAGACTCCCAATCATCCGAAAAGACCAAAATATCATCCAAATACACAATCAGGAATTTATCCAGGCACTCTCGGAAGATGTCATGCATAAAGGACTGAAATACTGATGGAGCATTGGAAAGCCCGAATGGCATAACCAGGTACTCAAAATGGCCCTTGGGCGTATTAAATGTTGTTTTCCATTCATCGCCTTGTCTAATACGCACAAGATTATACACCCCTCGAAGATCTATCTTGGTGAACCAACTAGCCCCTTTAATACGAGCAAACAAATCAGACAGCAACGGCAAAGGATACTGAAATTTGACTGTAATTTTATTAAGAAGGCGGTAATCAATACAAGGTCTCAAAGAACCATCCTTCTTGGCCACAAAAAAGAACCCTGCTCCTAACAGTGATGACGACGGGCGAATATGGCCTTTCTCCAAGGATTCCTTTATATAATTCCGCATAGCGGCGTGTTCTGGCACAGATAAATTGAACAATCGGCCCTTAGGAAACTTACTACCAGGAATCAAATTAATTGCACAATCGCAATCCCTATGAGGAGGTAGGGCACTGGCTTTGGGCTCATCAAATACATCCCGATAATCCGACAAAAACTCTGGAACTTCAGAAGGAGTGGAAGACGAAATAGACAAAAATGGAACATCACCATGTACCCCCTGGCAACCCCAGCTGGACACAGACATAGATTTCCAGTCCAATACTGGATTATGAACCTGTAGCCATGGCAACCCCAAAACGACCACATCATGCAGATTATGCAACACCAGAAAGCGGATATCCTCCTGATGTGCAGGAGCCATGCACATGGTCAATTGGGTCCAATACTGAGGCTTATTCTTGGCCAAAGGCGTAGCATCAATTCCTCTCAATGGAATAGGATACTGCAAGGGCTACAAGAAAAAACCACAGCGCCTAGCATACTCCAAGTCCATCAAATTCAGGGCAGCGCCTGAATCCACAAATGCCATAACAGAATAGGATGACAAAGAGCAAATCAGAGTAACAGACAATAGAAATTTAGACTGTACCGTACCAATGGTGGCAGACCTAGCGAACCGCTTAGTGTGCTTAGGACAATCGGAGATAGCATGAGTGGAATCACCACAGTAAAAACATAGCCCATTCCGACGTCTGTGTTCTTGCCGTTCAGCTCTGGTCCAAGTCCTATCACATTGCATAGGCTCAGGCCCATGCTCAGATAGTACCGCCAAATGGTGCACAGCTTTACGCTCACGCAAGCGTCGATCGATCTGAATGGCCAAGGACATAGACTCATTCAGACCAGCAGGCATGGGAAACCCCACCATGACATCCTTAAGGGCTTCAGAGAGACCCTTTCTGAAGATTGCTGCCAGGGCACATTCATTCCACTGAGTGAGCACAGACCACTTTCTAAACTTCTGACAATATATCTCCGCTTCATCCTGACCCTGACACAGAGCCAGCAAGATTTTCTCTGCCTGATCCACTGAATTAGGTTCGTCATAAAGCAATCCAAGCGCCAGGAAAAACGCATCAACATCACGCAATGCCGGATCTCCTGGCGCAAGGGAAAATGCCCAGTCTTGAGGGTCACCACGTAACAAAGAAATAATGATCTTTACTTGTTGAACAGGGTCACCTGAGGAGCGAGGTTTCAAGGCAAGAAACAATTTACAATTATTTTTGAAATTCAAGAACTTAGATCTATCACCAAAAAACAAATCAGGAATTGGAATCCTAGGCTCTGCCATCGGATTCTGAACCACAAAATCTTGAATGTTTTGTATCCTTGTAGTGAGATTATCCATCCAAGAGGACAGACCTTGAATGTCCATGTTTACACCAGTGTCCTGAACCACCCAGAGGTAAAGGGGAAAAAAGAGACAAAACACACTGCAAAGAAAAAAAAATGGTCTCAGAACTTCTCTTATCCCTCTATTGAGATGCATTAGTACTTTGGGCCACCTGTACTGTTATGACCTGGTGGTCAGGACAATAATGGACCTGGTGGTTAAGAGCACACGGAATGACCTGATAGTTACTGATAATAAGGACGAGCTCTGGGATGTGGGAACTCTGCTGACCGCAATCCCTAAACCTATCAAACACAATAGAAATAGCCGTAGATTGCGCCTAACGCTCCCTATGCAACTCGGCACAGCCTAAGAAACTAGCTAGCCCTGAAGATAGAAAAATAAAGCCTACCTTGCCTCAGAGAAATTCCCCAAAGGAAAAGGCAGCCCCCCACATATAATGACGGTGAGTAAAGATGAAAATACAAAACACAGAGATGAAATAGATTTAGCAAAGTGAGGCCCGACTTACTGAACAGACCGAGGATAGGAAAGGTTACTTTGCGGTCAGCACAAAAACCTACAAAAAGACCACGCAGAGGGCGCAAAAAGACCCTCCGCACCGACTCACGGTGCGGAGGCGCTCCCTCTGCGTCCCAGAGGTTCCAGCAAGCAAGCCAACAAATTAAATAGCAAGCTGGACAGAAAAATAGCGAACCCAAGAAATACAAGCTGGAACTTAGCTTCTGATGGGAAGACAGGTCACAAGAACGATCCAGGAGTGAACTAGACCAATACTGGAACATTGACAGGTGGCATGGAGCAAAGATCTAAGTGGAGTTAAATAAAGCAGCAGCTAACGAATTAACCTCGTCACCTGTGAAACTCAGAAACACCCACCAGAGGAAGTCCATGGACAGAACCAGCTGAAGTACCATTCATGACCACAGGAGGGAGCCCGACAACAGAATTCACAACAGGCTCCCTCTGGTGGTTTTAAGTGGAACTGCTGCTCCTTGGGTTTAGCTTTGCAGCTGCTTTCACTAATCGTCTCTCCTGGCTCTGCTATTTATCCTGGCTCTAGTCTTCAGCCTATGCCACTTGTCAATGTTTTCTGTCTGGATTCACATCTCTGCTTGGATTCTCCTGGTTTCCTGACCAGTTCTGCAAAGATAAGTTCTGGCTTTGCTCATTTCAGTCCACATGTTGTGGACTTATTGTTCTGTGCATTCTATTTTTGTCCAGCTTGTCATTATGGATTTTTTCTGTTAGCTGGAATCTCTGGGAAGCAGATTTACCCTCCACACCTTTAGTCAGGTGTGGAGATTTTGTAAACTCTGTGTGGATTGTTTTGTAGTTTTTATACTGACCGCACAGTATCCTTTCCTGTCCTATCTATCAAGCTAGACTGGCCTCCTATGCTAAAATCTGATTTAATCTCTGCGTATGTTATTTTCCCCTCCTCTCACCGTGAATATTTGTGGGGGGCTATCTTTCCTTTGGGGATTTTCTCTGAGGCAAGATAGGTTTCCTGTTTCCATCTTTAGGGGAAGTTAGATCTTAGGCTGTGCCGAGTGGTCTAGGGAGCGTCAGGTACCCCCCACGGCTATTCCTAGTTGCGCTGCTAGGTTCAGGGTCTGCGGTCAGTACAGATACCACCTCCTTCAGAGCTTGTCTCATGTTGTTCCTAAACCACCAGATCATAACACCTGACCACAGAGTCGTGACGTGGAGAGCTAAAAGAAAACAGAGCAAGAATAAAGTTTCAGAAACCAAAAGAAGTGAAAGGAAGAGGAGCTGGGAAGGAAAGGAAATAGACTCACTTCAGGAATTCAACTGGTGTTTATCAGATGGAGTAAATCCCTTAAGGTACCTTCACACTCAGCGACGCTGCAGCGATACTGACAACGATCCGGATCGCTGCAGCGTCGCTGTTTGGTCGCTAAAGAGCTGTCACACAGACAGCTCTCCAGCTACCAACGATGCCGGTAACGAGGGTAAACATCGGGTTACTAAGAGCAGGGCCGCGCTTAGTAACCCGATTTTTACCCTGGTTACCATCGTAAAAGTAAAAAAACAAACACTACATACTTACCTTCCACTGTCTGTCCCCGGTGCTGTGCTTTCCTGCACTGACTGTGAGCACAGCGGCCGGAAAGCAGAGCGGCGACGTCACCGCTGTGCTTTCCGGCTGGCCGGCGCTCACAGCCAGTGCAGAGAAGCACAGCGGAGGACAAACAGCGGAAGGTAAGTATGTCACACACGCCGATTCAGCGATATCTGCAGGGAGTCCAGTGACGAAATAAAGTGCTGGACTTTCTGCAGCGACCAACGACATCACTGCAAGATCCTAATTGCTGCTGCGTGTCAAACTGAACGATATCGCTAGCCAGGACGCTGCAACGTCACGGATCGCTAGCGATATCGTTCGGTGTGAAGGTACCTTTAGTTGAAGGGCTGGAACTCTTAAACCCAAGCCAAGTTAGAGGTATAGCCATCAAAGATATGCAGTGAAGGATAAACATAAAAAAACCAAAATGTGATAGGACAGACCAAAACAGGAAAATCTGGACCCGTAGAAGCGCATATTGCGTGAAACGGCCGTCGTCCTGCTTCATTTGCCTGCATAACCTGCACTTGTTTTACCCGTAATACCTTGTCCATGATCTTTATTATGCAATAAAGGACTAAGGTTGTTTTTTCACCAAGAAGTGGAGTGTTGCTGTTTTTTTCTTGTTTTATCAAAACAGGAAAAGGAAAACACCTAGAGAAGAGCAAACCAAGAAGGGGAAACAAAGGCAATTGTGACCATCAGCATTTGGACAAGGCAGAAAAGGCAATAGCTCAGCAGAACCAACTACAGAGCAACATGTCAGTGGACCAAAATCACAAACTGAGCCATGGCAACCAAATAGGCAGTGTGGAGGAAGGGCAGTAAAGCAGAGCTTGACAGTGCTGGGAGAGGAGAAAAGCTGATAGAAGGGTTTGTATTGTGACACAGCTAAACTCAGCTGTGCTGTCACTCCACCCCCACACGAACCTTATCTGAAAGGTATTAGTCATCTGTGTTTTCTATACATTGAGGAGTATAAGCACTCAGTGAAAAATTGTCTTATAACATCAACTTGGACTTAAAAAGTTTGCTCATCAAATTGCTAATATCTCTGCAATGGAGAGACAAAATAAGCTAAATATACATTCACTGTATGTGAATGTTTATTCTGCCGCTGGTTGCATCTGATAAGTACTATAGTAACTATTATGGGCTACATTGTGATGATGGATGCTAGTATTCTTGTTTGCAATACAACAACTCTCACTATATCTTTATGTTTATTTAAGTTATGACTCAGTTTTCTGATGCTGTAGCTATGTTCTCAGATGTGGAATGTAAGCCCGCAAGGGCAGGGTCCTCGCCCCTCTGTATCAGTCCGTCATTGTTAGTTTGTTTACTGTATGTGATATTTGTAACTTGTATGTAACCCCTTCTCATGTACAGCACCGTGGAATCAATGGTGCTATATAAATAAATAATAATAATAAGAAGAAGAATAATGTGTTCTGGTGCTTTATTTGTTCTTGGTTTTGCTAGCATATTTGTGTACTCATAGTTATTTCTAGTGCTCTACTCATGAGTTTATAAAACATGGAAAGTTTGTGGTCTGTATCCATGCTGCCAGATAAGGAGGAGACATCAAACACCAGAGATACTGTATTTTCAGACAATTAGATGCACCCCAAATTTTGGGGAGGAAAATAGAAAAAAAATTTTTTATAAGATGGGCGTCTGTCTTATAGTCCGAATTTAAGGCTTCTTACCTAGGGGGATACGGCGGTCTAGCGGGGTCACAGGAGGCATGTTCCCTTCCTCAGGAAGTCATCGTTGGCAGAAGTGGAGCAATGCTGCAGGCCCTGGGTGGGAGAAGTGTGTGCCCCAGTAGTGCAATGCCCGGCCGATCTCAGTCTGCACAAACGCCACCTCTGGCAGCCATCTTCCTGAAGCCTTGGGCTTCAGGGAATTAGTCGCGAGAGGTGGAGCTTGTGCACCTTGAGATCTTGGTCATGCATGCATCGCCTCTGGGGGCCCATGGCTTCGGGAAAATGGTCGCCGGGAAAGCAATGCACTCTGCTCTTTCTCATCACCGACAACAGGTCCGCAGCATTGCACTGCTTCGGCCTCCTGAGGAAGGGAAGCTGCCTTCTGTGATCCTGCTCCACCACCGCCGCCGCATCCCCCCTGGTAAGCTACATTCAGACTATAAGATGCACTCTCCATTTTACCCCAACATTTTTTGGGAAAAAATGTCTTATAGTCCAAATATATGGAAATATAAAAGTTTCTGTTTCTTTTCCTGTTTTGTTTTCTATTTTTTCTATGCGTTTTAAAGTGTAACCCACTTCTCCAGGTAATAAAAAACGTTAGTATAAAAGTATCTTTGGCGTTTGACGTGTCCTCACCAGCTGGCAGCATAGATACAGAACACAAACTTTCCATGTTTTTTATGCTTTTTTGATGATAGCACCTGTGGATCTGCAGCAGTCATACAACCCTGGATCAGATCAGCATATATTGATTCGATTTCTGATACTAATCAACTATAGAAGACTCTATTTTTGAGCTATTTTTTCTCCACAGCCGTTTTGCATTTTCTACTTTTGAGTTTGGTTTTGGTGCTTTATTTGTACTTTGTTCTGGTTGTATAAATATGTGCACAGGAGATTAGTTCTGGTGCTATAATTATGAGTTTGGTTCTGGTACTGTATTTATATACTCAGTATAGTTCTGTTGCTCTGTCAATATATTTATTTTATGAGTTTGCTTCTGCTACTGTATTTATGTTCTGCAATTGGCACACGTGCCTTAACCCCTTTACAACCGCCAATACACCTTTTAACAGCGGCAGTTAAGGGTACTTATGCCTCAGCGCCGCTTTTTAACGGTGCTGATAAATAAGTGGATACTGCCCCCAGTGTCCTAAAATCTCTGGGGTCTCAGCTACCGGGGGTAGATGAGACCCCAGAGAATATGATTCGGGTTGGTTTTTACCGACCCAGGTGTTGTGATCACTGTTATTCACAAAATAACGGCGACAGCAAAAAAAAAGGGCAATTTCCTACTTATTTTCCTCTTCTCTGATTTGATCTAGCACATCAGAGGAAAGAAATGGGGTCCCCTGAGCTCCCCCAGTACCTGTAATGTCACCCGGTCCCTCCAGCTGTGTCTCCCTATGTCTTGGAAGAAAATGGCTGGCGCATATGCAGTGCACCTGCCGAGATCTGCCGACCGGCACCCGGCAACAATAGATTTCTCCTATTGGTTTATTTTGATCACTGTGATAGACCCTATCACAGTGATCAAAATTAAAAAAAATAGTGAATCAAACCCCCCTTTATCACTCCTTAATTAGATAAAAATAATAAAATAAAAAATTTATTTATTTCTATATTTCCATTATGTTTAGAGTTAGGGTTGAGGCTAAAGTTGGGTTTAGTGCTAGAGTTAGCGATGGGGCTAGGGTTAGGGTTGTGGCTAGGGTTAGAGCTTGGGTTAGTGTTGAGCTAGGGTTAGGGTTGGACTAGGGTTATGGTTGGGGCTAGGGTTGGGACTAGGGCTAGGGTCGGGGCTAGGGTTAGGGTTGGGATTAGAGCTAGAGATAGGGTTTGGCTAGGGTTAAGGTTGGGACTAGGGTTGGGCTAGGGTTAGGGTTGGAGCTAGGGATAGGCTTTGCGCTAGGGTTAGGGTTGGGACTAGGGTTGGGGTTAGGGTTGTGTTGAGGTTAAGGGTGTGTTAGGGTTAGGGTTGGGATTAGGGCCGTGTTAGGGTTGGAGTTAGAAATTTGGCATTTCCACTTTTTAGGTACATCACGAGTCTCCAAATGCAACATGACACCCACCAATGATTCCAGCCAATTTTGAGTTCAAAAAGTCAAATGGTGCTCCCTCCCTTCTGAGCCCTGCCATGCGCTCACATAGTGACTTTCCCCCACATAAGGGGTATCGGCATACTTAGAATAAATTGCACAACAATGTGGTCCATTTTCTCCTAATACCCTTGTGAAAATAAAAAAAATTTGGCTCCAAAATAATTTTTTTGTGAAAAAAGTAAAATGTTCATTTTTTCCTTCCACATTGCTTTAGTTCTCATGAAGCACCTGAAGGGTTAATAAAGTTCTTGAATGTGGTGTTGCACACCTTGAGGGGTGCAGTTTTTAGAATGGTGTCACTTTTGGGTGTTTTCTTTTATATTGACCCCCCAAACTCACTTCAAATGTGAGGTGGTCCCTAAAAAAAATTGTTTTGTTAATTTTGTTGGAAAAATGACAAATCACTGATCAATTTTTAACCCTGATAACACCCTAACAATAAAAATTGTTTCAAAAATTGTGCTGATGTAAAGTAGACAAGTGGGAAATGTTATTTATTAACTATTTTGTGCAATATGACTTTCTGATTAAAGTGCACAATAATTAAAAGTTTCAAAATTTTTGCCAAATTTCTGTTTTTTAAATAAAATAAATAAACACAAGATGTATCGAAGAAATTTTACCACTTCCATGAAGTACAATATGTCATGAAAAAAACCAATCTCAGAATGACTGGGATCCGTTGAAGTGATCCAGAGCTATAACCTCATAAAGTGACAGTGGTCAGAATTGTAAAAATTGGCTCGGTCATTAAGTACCCAATTGGCTCTGTCACTAAGGGGTTAAGATTGTTTCAGCATTTATAGGTAGAAGAAGCCTGGAGCGAAACGTGCGTTGGGGTGAAGTGGAACGCTGTGCTGCTTGCAGGTAGATATGGCCACATGAAATGTTTATGTACATTGTCACTGTTGTTATACTCTGGGCATGCTTAGGCAGCTTAAAATGTACAGAATTAAATATATTACTACGATACCATTACCATGCAAAATGATCTTCTGAAATGATGTATTGCACATAGCCTCCAACTTATGTTAGGGTGCTTGGGCATTTTTTATGCATTTTATTTAGTTTTCCAATAAAGCCTTAATTAATATCATTCTGGATCTCTTCGTTATGGTTACCCTTTGGGCAACCATGTGTTGTTTGTAATATAAGTAAAGGATGAGTATAATGTAGTGAGTTTAGTTAAATATGCATTTAATCTAGTGTGGCAAAAAGGAACTGTAACCTGGGGATGGTAGCAAACACATTAATATATAGTTTATTTAAAATACGGTAATTATTTTATTAGGATAGAAGTAGAATAATGTTTGCAAGAATCCTACACAGTGGACATCCAACACTTATAAATACAATAATATATTTAAAAGGGAGGTCCAATACTTCGCTGTTGAAAATCTATTTCTAGAATATGTCATCAATATGAGAGTGGTGGTGGTCCGACCCCTGGCACACCCATCGATCAGCTTATATTAGCTCCAGTGGCGGCCAGATGTGTAAACATCCAGCTGGTAGCAGCTGATCAATGGTTTGCCTGGAATCAGACCCCCACCAGTCTAATATTGATAAAATATTTATTCCAAGGATAGGTCATCAGCAGTGGCGTAACTACCACGGTCGCAGCAGTCGCCACTGCGACCGGGCCCGGGGGAAGTCAGGGGCCCCGGCAGGTCAGATGCACGCCGACACCAGCAAAAAGTTAAAAACTGTTGCCGTGCAGGTGATTCCTCCCGCACGGCAACAGACAGACCGGCCCTCCACCTGACCTGCCGGGCGCACACATCAGATCAGCAGCCGACGCCTGATCTGAAAGGAAGAGCTGAAGATCCTGTGGTGACGTCATCACTATCATAGGGCTTTCACCATTTATCAGCTCCGCCTCCTGATCACATGACGATGACGTCACCACAGGTCCTTCAGCTCTCAGCAGCTCAGTCCTGGTTGTGTGCAGCTCGTGTTCTCTGGTATCAACCAGCAGCAGATTTCTGGTTCCTGCTGTTCTGGTGAGATGTGGAGACGGATGGGGCAGAATGTGGAGACGGATGGGGCAGAATGTGGAGACGGATGGGGCAGAATGCGGAGACGGATGGGGCAGAATGGGGAGACGGATGGGGCAGAATGCGGAGACGGATGGGGCAGAATGCGGAGACGGATGGGGCAGAGTGCGGAGTCGGATGGGGCAGAATGAGGAGTCGGATGGGGCAGAATGAGGAGTCGGATGGGGCAGAGTGTGGAGTCGGATGGGGCAGAGTGCGGAGTCGGATGGGGCAGAGTGCGGAGTCGGATGGGGCAGAGTGAGGAGTCGGATAGGGCAGAGTGCGGAGACGGATGGGGCAGAGTGCGGAGACGGATGGGGCAGAGTGAGGAGTCGGATGGGGCAGAGTGAGGAGTCGGATGGGGCAGAGTGAGGAGTCGGATGGGGCAGAGTGAGGAGTCTGATGGGGCAGAGTGAGGAGTCTGATGGGGCAGAGTGAGGAGTCTGATGGGGCAGAGTGCGGAGTCGGATGGGGCAGAGTGCGGAGTCGGATGGGGCAGGAGCATGGGCAGGATGTGGATTTGGGTGAAAAATATTTTGGCGGGGGGGGCCCCATTTGAAAGTTCGCACCGGGGCCCATAACTTTGTAGTTACGCCACTGGTCATCAGTACAAAAGCAGTGGACAATCCTTGTAAATAGGGGAACTTTTGTTAAAAAATAGACTCTAACCATTTTCCACAGCAGTCACTGTGAGGGAAAAGCAGCATTAAATTGTTGCCATTTATTTAAGTGGTCATGCAGGTAAAGTATGAATGAGTGGGGTCTTACAGAGTAACTGTGAATTCTAACTCATAGAAAAGTGTCAAACATTCATAAGACAAACTCACCGTATACTACATTAAAGTTGCTTTATTTTATTTTTTCTAATGGTGATGATCTTCCCCTTTTATCTATTTCATATTTTTTGGGGGGACGTGACGTCTGTTTCTGTTTTTTAAGGACAAAAAGAATCAGGTAAAAGTAAGAACTATAGTATAATTCTGTGTATTTAACGTTTATTATTACATAGTATTATGTAATATTTATTTTTAAGTAATATTTTGATGAAGATAACATTTAATGAAATTAGATTTGACTTTTTTATTGGATTGAATTAAGGAATCAGAGGATTCTCACCACAAAGCCATTCACTGTTGATCTTTGTGTAATGCAATAACAGAACTGGTCCCAGACAGCACAGTTTCTCAAAGAGTTCTTTGAAGTCTAGCTTCTTTTTAACTGATGGTACTCATATACAATTTCTTCTGTGATGACACATGAAATGCAAAAACTTCATATGTTAATCTCGCCCCCCTTAGAGCTTAACCCGTTCACCCCCAAAGCCTGTTTCCACCTTCCTGACCAAGCCACATTTTACAATTCTGACCAGTGTCACTCTATGTGGTAATAACTCTGCAATGATTCAATGGATTCCAGTGATTCTCAGACTGTTTTTTGTGACATATTGTAGTTCATGATCGTGGTAAAATTTGTTCTATATGACTTTCATTTATTTGTGAAAAAATCGGAAATTTGGCGAAAATGTTGAAAATTTAGCAATTTTCACTTTTTAATTTTTATGAAAGTTATGTCGCAATACTTAATAAACAACATTTCCCACATGTCTACTTTGCATCAGCACATTTTTGAAACATTATTTTTTTTTTGTTAGGAATTTACAAAACATTTCTTAAGGGACCACATTACATTTGAAGCGACTTTGAGGGGCCTATGTAACAGGAAATACCCCAAAATGACACCATTCCAAAAACTGCACCTGTCAAGGTGCTCAAAATCACATTCAAGAAGTTTATTAACCCTTCAGGTGCTTCACGTGAATTAATGGAATGTGGAAGAAAAAAAATGAACATTTAACTTTTTTAACACAAATTTTACTTTAGACCCACATTTTTTTATTGTCACAAGTAGAGTTGAGCAACTTTAACTTTTTTTGGATCGTTTCAGGTTTCGCGAAACACGACTTTCTCAAAAGTTGGGATGGGTGAAATCAGCCGATTATTGCAAAAAGTTGGGGTCGGCCGAAAAACGAAATCCAATGCAAGTCAATGGGGAATCAAAGTCGGCAGTGAGTGGAGGACAGGAAAACACCTACAGTGCCCATTTTAATGCCAAAAACACCAATTCGTATTACTGAAGCTTGTCAATCTTAATTTAGTTAGGCATTGAAAACAGGGGCTCATTTGGCTAAAGTTGTAGGGGGGTAGGGCTGGCTCAAGATTTTCGTGGGCCCAGGAAACGTGGAATACGTCACGGCGGTGGAGCAGGGAGAGGTAAGTATTTCAACTTTGCAAGTGCTGTGATCCTGAGCAAGCAGGGGGGGCCCACTAGTTGGCACTGGCACAGCGCCCCTCATAGTACAGCGGTGTGTTTGATGGCGGGTGGCGCCTCCCACTGCCAGAGAAACTTTTGCATACTATGAGGGGCCCTGTGCCAGTGCCAACGAGTATGCCCCTCCACCTGATGAAGGAACCTGCACTTTCATCTGCACCTTCCTCTTTGTCCCCGTGTAAGGTGGTATAGTATGTGGGAAGGGGAACCTGACTTTCAGCAGGGTCAGATTCTGGTTGTGTAGAGTGCAAGGGGAATATAGTGGTCTGGGTCAATGTACCAGCAGACTCATCTAGCAGTGGCTGGCCAATGGGCAGGATGAGGAGGAAACACAGATATAGTCCCAAATAAGAAAGTAGGCTAAATGCAGTTCAAAATTGGTAACAGGACTAAACTGGCGGCATTGCTTTGTTCAGCGGAGGACAACTGTAATGAGGGGCAGACACAGTTAGTAGGCCCCAAAAAGTAAGTAGACTAAATGCAGTTCAAAATTGCTAACAGGACTAAACTGGTGGCATTGCTTTGCTCAGCGGAGGACAACTGTAAGGAGTGGCTGACACAGTTACTAGGCCTAAAATAAAAAAGTTGGCTAAATGCAGTTCAAAATTTGTAACAGGAGTACACAGGCGGCATAGCTTTGTTCAGCGGAGGAGGACAACTGTTATGAGAGGCTCACACAGTTACTAGGCCCAAGTAAGTAAGTTGGCTAAATGCAGTTCAAAATTGGTAACAGGAGTACACAGGCGGCATTGCTTTGTTCAGTGGAGGACAACTGTAATAAGTGGCTCAGACAGACTTAGTAGGCCTAAAATAAAAAAGTAGGCTAAATGCAGTTCAAAATAGGTAAGAGGAGTACACAGGCGGCATTGCTTTTTTCAGTGGAGGAGGACAACTGTTATGAGAAGCTCACACAGACTTAGTAGGCCTAAAGTAAAAAAGTAGGCTAAATGCAGTTCAAAATTGGTAACAGGAGTACACAGGCGGCATAGCTTTGTTCAGCAGAGGAGGACAACTGTTATGAGAAGCTCACACAGACTTAGTAGGCCTAAAATGAAAAGTTGGCTAAATGCAGTTCAATATTGGTAACAGGAGTACACAGGCGGCATAGCTTTGTTCAGCGGAGGAGGACAACTGTTATGAGAGGCTCACACAGTTACTAGGCCCAAGTAAGTAAGTAGGCTAAATGCAGTTCAAAATTGGTAGCAGGAGTACACAGGCAGCATTGCTTTGTTCAGTGGAGGACAACTGTAAAAAGTGGCTCAGACAGACTTAGTAGGCCTAAAATAAAAATGTAGGCTAAATGCAGTTCAAAATATTGTAGGTAAGAGGAGTACACAGGCGGCATTGCTTTTTTCAGTGGAGTAGGACAACTGTTATGAGAGGCTCACACAGACTTAATGTCAGGACTCTGGATTTCCTGTTTTATTTGTGGTACTGTTTGCCTTTTTCCAAGATGGCATCTGCTGCTTCGCTTCTGCCCATGTGATCCACCTTCCCTGTCTTTATAACCCTGGTTCACATCCCACTCCTTGCTTGTGTATTCCGCTAGTACTCCAGGCTTGTGCTGCAAGAGATTTCCCTGCTTCAGATACTCCGGCTTCGCCTCCTCAGCAAACCTTTCCAGCTCTCAGAGGTGTTTGTGCTGCAAGCTGTTTTTCCTGTGTTTCTCTGCATCCTCCTCCTGATTGCATGGACATGTAAGCTCTGCCTGCTGCAGCTGTCTAGTTTGGTATCGGTTGCCAGTTTATTTGACTGTTTCTGGACTCGAAGCTCTGCTCTGCTTCAGGACTCTTGTCTAGTGACTGCAAACCCTGGTATGAACTGTGTTCTATGATCTGCTTTACTCCAGAGAGTGCTACGCCCATAAGACTTTGCCCGCAGTGGAGCTGCAAATGAACTACTCCTAAGAAGGACCTTGTTTGTCATTCACTTGAACTTATGTGCACATGCTGTACCCACGTTTGTGCAAAGTATCTTCTCCTGATATCACCTTGATTGCTGTGTATTGTACTTGCTCACGCATTGCACCTGTGTTCATTGAATTATACAGACTTTACACTTTACTTGGTTCTGCTGCCTTATTTGTCTCAAGCTAAGAGATTCCTGAGTGTACCGCTATAATTGTTACAGGATACACAAGCCAAATAAGGAATCTGCTGAGACAATGGCTACTGAACCTAAGATTGAGCAACTGTTTTCTATGATGAGATCTCTGCAAAAAGAATTTGGCAGTCTGCAGAGTAAGGTTGGAGGCTTGGAACATAATCAGCAGGTGTTTGGACAGACTCTGCAGGATCTGAGCTCTCGAATGGACGTTCAGGAGAATAAATTTAAAAGCATGGAGTCCCAGTATGGACAGGCTTTTCAGGACTTAAGTGCTCAGTTGGCCACACAAGAGGTCTTACCCCCTGGACAGCCGCAGGCAGTCCTCCTAAGCTGCCGCCATTTCGATACAATGGTGATCGTGATAAATTTCGTGATTTTGTAAATCAATGTTTCTTATATTTTGATGTGCATGTGGACCGCTTTCACACTGATCGATCTAAGGTGTTATGTATCATTATGCTATTGACATCACGAGCACTCGCCTGGGTGAATCCGATGATCGAGTCTCGTGATCCACGTTTAAATGTATTGGATGATTTTTTGGCTGCCATGGCATTAATGTTTGATGACCCTAACCGCCGTGCCTCTGCTGAGACCGCCTTACTGTCCTTGCGTCAGGGTAAACATTCAGTTATTGAATATGCCACTGATTTTAGAAGGCTAGCTGTGGATACTAATTGGGATTGTTATGCACAATTGCCTATTTTCAGGAGAGGTCTGTCTAGTGTTATAAAGGATGAACTAGCCCACTCTGAGTCACCACAAGAGCTAGAAACATTTATCCAACATTGTATACGCATTGATATTCGCCTTACTGAGCGTAGACAGGAGAAAATGGCAATATTTAATCGCATGTCTAACTATTCTCTTTCTCCCAAGGAATCTGCAGGTAAAGCCACTTCTGAGACTGAGGTGGTGCCTATGCAAATTGACTCAGTACAGAGGCGTGAGAGTAATGAACGCCGGGAACACCGCCTCCGGGAGAGTCTATGCTTCTCTTGTGGCCAATCTGACCACTTCCTGATCAACTGTCCCAAGCGGCCTAACAAGGTGTTAGCAGCGGTAGGGGAATATGATGACTGTGATGCTGAGTCAGATGTCTCTAAATTTAGTCCACCAGTGAATGCTGTTTTTCATGCACTCTCAATGACTACTTCTTCCACTAAGCAGAAGGAGAGGAGTTCTCACTGTTCACTCCCTATAAAGGTTTTATGCTCTGGACAGTGGATCTCTAGTGCAGCCATGATCGACTCTGGCGCAGGGGGTAATTTCATGGAGGATCAGGGTAAGGAATATGCAGTGCAGAGTCACGGATACTCAGTCGCAAAATTTACACCTGTCAAAGCCAACATCTTCTACTTTCCTATGGTTGATCATGTCTCTTTTATTTTTCATTTACTAATAGGGATGAGCAAACCCAAACTTAAAAGTTTAGGGTTCGTACTGGACAGTTGTCCGGTGCTAATCGCCTTCTCTCAGAAGTCCATTGCAATGTTTGAAGTTCCGGGGTATGTCCGTAGCAGAGAGAGAGAATTTTCCAGATGTGTTCGTGTTCTGGTTGAACTTCGGGTACAGTTCTGGTAACTGAACCCAAATATGGAATTAAATTTGGGACGTGCACAGAACCCGAACGTCCACAGGTCTGGTCATTCCTAGTTAATAATATTTTAACTAGTATGTAACAATAGATGATGGACATAGCTCTAACTATACTTTTCTCCCTGCAAAACGTTCTGCCCAGATGCTTGCTCCATGGAAAGCAATGGAAATGCTGTCCACAGACAAGCATCTTGTGCCACTATAATCGTTAAAGAAAATTCTAAGAAAATACAGTAGCATTCTCTTTAAGCTCTTTCCAATATTCTTATTATATATAACATGTTGCTTGCAGGAGGCTGTAACTTGATTGAGAGCACTTGGCAGTTAATATTATGACAACCTTATTACCAGGGTTTTGTGAGATAGAACAGGATCATTGTGACATTCGCTGAGGTGATGGTTAGGTCATATGGCAAATTTAGAAGGTACAGCATATCTTTTATCTAACAGAGAAAAGTGACATTGAAATAGACTGTACAATAGACTGGACAGTTATACCTTAAAAGGAATCTATAAGGAAGATCACCCTCCCAAACCAAAAATCCACTGACCCCTTTCTATCTTTTATCCATTTCTGAATTTTATTTGTATGCACATTTTTTTTGAGTGGAATTGAATACTACATGAATTTTATAATAATCCATATTCTCCAGAATGTGAATATTTTGAATTTCTCTCTGCACGAATTAAACATAATGGCGTCCAGTACCCGATATAGGACCAGCAAAAGGTTTTAAAAAAAAAATAATACAAAATAACCTCAACGCTCATATTCCTGGTCATTTCCACTGCTTGGTCTCACCTGTAAGATCCTTGGGGCCTCTTCTAACTAACGCCGCATGTTGAAATAACTAGACCTGGACTTCTAACTGTGACTAGGTTTGGGAGAAAAGTGTACCTTGTCAGGTTTTGGTACATAACAAAATGCACCAAAACTTTAGGATGTACACTGTAGGCTAGGAGTCCCATGACAATGTGGGACAATGCCTGGAGTTTCAGTAGCTGGCAGCAAGAAGTAGCACTGAGAGCTAGAAAGTGAACAGTGATCAGTGAAGTGGAGCAATGAGATAAGTAGGGTTGAGCGAAACGGATCGGTCATTTTCATAAGTCGCCGACTTTTGGCAAAGTCGGGTTTCATGAAACCTGACCCGATCCCTGTGTGGGGTCGGCCATGCGGTACGCGACCTTCGCGCCAAAGTCGCGTTTCATATGACGCGTTCAGCGCCATTTCCCAGCCAATGAAGGAGGACGCAGAGTGTGGGCAGTGCGATAACATAGTTCTCGGTCCCCACCATCTTAGAGAAGGGCATGGCAGTGATTGGCTTGCTTTCTGCGGCGCCAAAGACATACTGATAGGAATTCTAGATTGTGAGCCCAATTGGGGACAGTGATGATAATGTGTGCAAAACTGTAAAGTGCTGCGGAATTTGTTAGCGCCATATAAAAAATAAAGATAAAATAAAGATTATCTGTGCCAGTCCAGTCTGTGGTATCGGTCTGTCATTTTGTGCCACTGAAACAATACTGTAAAACAGTGGGCCAGATTTATTCACTAGTCTCCCATCAAAAAAAAAAAGAAGGGGAGATTAATATTGGCAAATCTGTGCCAGTCCAGTCTGTGGTATCGGTCTGTCATTTTGTGCCACTGAAACAATACTGTAAAACAGTGGGCCAGATTTATTCACCAGTCTCCCATCAAAAAAAAAAAAAGAAGGGGAGATTTTTTTTTCCAGTGTGTGCATCTGCGTCAGTCCTGTTTTTGGCATATCTGTCAGCCACTGTCTGCCACTGAAACTGTGTACTGTAATACAGTGGGCCTGATTTTCCCTGCAGTCTCACACACCTATAAAGGGAGATTTAAATTCACAACAATTTTGCGTCCACCTTGTAACTGGTTTTACAGTACAAAATACCGTTTGTTAGTTTGGTTACATATTTCCAAGAATGAGGAAGTCTGGTGGAAGAGGTCGTGGCCGTGGGCGGTCATTGCCAGCTGGTAATGATGGTAGTGGTGGTGGAGCATCAGGTGGTCATGGGAAAAGCAATATAGCACCTAAGTCTCGAGTTGTTCAGCCACCGTCATCGTCTGGCTACACAAGGCCTCGAACGCTCCCTTTTCTGGGAGTAGGAAAACCGCTTTTAAAGCCGGAGCAGCAGGAACAAGTTTTGGCTTTCCTTGCTGACTCTGCTTCTAGCTCTTTTGCCTCCTCTTCGGAAAGGGCAAAATGTTAAAGCAGCGCGTGGTCAGTGGATGTTCCCGGTCAGGGACTAGTCGCTTACTTGCGTTCTTCACTCAGAACAACAGAGAAGGATGCGTCAGGCAACACAACGGGTTACTCCATGGAGCTCTTTACACATACCGTTCCTGGGTTAGAAAGGGAAATTGTTAACAGGCCATGCCCATTGCAAGATGAATCGGACATGGAGTGCACAGATGCACAGCCACAGCCAGATTATTATGCTGTTCCTTTGACTCAGATCACAACATTGCCCTCGCAGTGTACTGATCCAGAATCTGACCCAGATGAGACGATGGAGCCCTGTCACGAACGCTATAGCACCGGCTTACACGGTGACACAGAGAAAGGTGCACAGGACATAGAAAAGGAGGTCATAGATGACCCAGTTGTTGACCCCGATTGGCAGCGGAACAAGGTGCAGCCGGCAGTAGCTCTGAAGCGGAGGAGGAGAAGCCACAGCAGGCATCAACATTGCAACAGGTTCCATCTGGCAGGCCCGTATCTGGCCAAAAACATGTGGCAAAACCAAAACTAGTTGTAGGACAGCGTGGCCATCCGGTTAATGTAGCTCAATGTGCAATGCCTGAAAAGGTATCCGATAGTAGGAAGAGTCTGGCAGTCTGGCATTTTTTTAACCAACATCCAAATGATCAGTACAAAGTCATCTGTAAGAAATGCTCAAGGACCTTCAGCAGAGGTCAGAATGTTAAAAATCTAAATACAAGTTGCATGCGTAGACATTGAACCACCATGCACTTGCAAGCCTGGACTAACTACCAAACGTCCCTTAACGTTGTTGCACCCTCTCACAATGAAGCTAGTCAGCAACGCTACATCCCTTCCCTCACTGTAAGCCCACCGTTTAGCACACCACCTGCAGCAAATGTGGAGGTTTCGTCGCAAGGCCAAAGCAGTCAGGAAATTACCAGGTTCTTGGTAGGAAACACTGTATGTAGGCCAACAGCAAGAATACCATCACCAACCCTCTCTCAGTCTGCCATGTCCACCGGCACTTCCACTAGTTCCACGATCTGCAGCTCTCCAGTCCAGCTCACCCTACATGAGACTCTCGTTAGGAAAAGGAAGTACTCATCCTCGCATCCGCGTACACAGGATTTGAACGCCCACATTGCTAAACTAATCTCGTTAGAGATGATGCCCTACCGGTTAGTTGAAAGGAAAGCTTTCAAAGCCCTGCTGGACTATGCTGTACCACGCTACGAGCTACCCAGTCGACACTTCTTTTCGAGAAAAGCCATCCCAGCCCTCCACCAGCATGTAAAAGACTGCATTGTCCATGCACTCAGGCAATCTGTGAGTAGAAAGGTGCACCTGACAACAGATGCATGGACCAGTAGGCATGGCCAGGGGCGTTACGTGTCCATCACGGCACACTGGGTTAATGTGGTGGATGCAGGGTCCACAGGGGACAGCAATATTGGGACAGTTCTGCCTAGCCCACGGTCTAGGAAACAGTTGGCTGTAGACGTTAGCCACCCCTCCTCCTCCTCCTCGTCCTCCAGCAGAAGCGAGAGCTCGTCCACAGACCGCAGTCGCACAACTACTCCATCTGCAGATGCCACTGTTGCACACGAGGTGTCCCGTTATGGAACAGCTAGTGGCAAGCGTCAGCAGGCTGTATTGGCAATGAAGTGTTTGGGCGACAACAGACACACCGCGGAAGTTCTGTCCGAGTTCTTGCAGCAATAAACTCAGTCATGGCTGGGCAGTGTACATCTTGAGGCAGGCAAGGTAGTGAGTGATAACAGAAGGAATTTTATGGCTGCCATAGCCCTTTCACAACTGAAACACATTCCTTACCTGGCTCACACCATAAACTTGGTGGTGCAGTGCTTCCTGAAAAGTTATCCGGTGTTACCCGACCTGCTCCTGAAGGTGCGCAGACTTTGCTTGTACATCCGCCGTTCGCCCGTACACTCCAGCCGTATGCAGAACCATCAGCGATCTTTGAACCTTCCCCAGCATCGCCTAATCATCGACGTTGCAACAAGGTGGAACTCCACACTGCACATACTTCAGAGACTGTGCGAACAGAGGCGTGCTGTTATGTATTTGTGGGAGGATACACATACGCGGGCAGGCAGTTGGATGGCAGATATGGAGTTGTCAGGTGTGCAGTGGTCGAAGCTACAAGACCTCTGTCAAGTCCTTCAGTGTTTTGAGGAATGCACACGGCTGGTTAGTGCAGACAACACCATAATAAGCATGATCATCCCCCTAATGCGTCTGCTGATGCAAAGTTTGACACACATAAAGGAGCAGGCGTCTGCAGCCGAGGACGAGGGAAGCCATGATGACAGTCAGCCATTGTCTGGTCAGGGAAGTTTACTGGATGAGGTGGTGGGCGAAGAGGAGGAGGATGAGTAGGATGATGGGGATGAGTATTTTTTGGATGAGGAAGCTTCTCAGGGGGCAATAGAAGCTGGTGGCGTTGCAAGGCCAGGTACAGGGTTGTTGAGGGAGGAAAGTGACGTTGATTTGTCCGAAAGTGCTCCTCAACCCAGCACAAGCAGTGAATTGACAACTGGAACATTGGCCCACATGGCGGATTATGCCTTGCGTATCCTAAAAAGGGACCCCCGCATTATAAAAATGATGACCGATGACGATTACTGGTTGGCCTGCCTTCTGGATCCACGCTATAAGGGGAAACTGCAAAACATCATGCCACATGAGAACCTTGAACAAATATTGGCAACCAAACAAGCAACTCTTGTTGACCGTTTGATTCAGGCATTCCCAGCACACAGCGCTGGTGATGGTTCTCACACGAGCTGCAGGGAGCAACAGGGCAGAGGTATTAGAGGTGCACAAATCAGAAGTGGCGTTGGACAGAGGGGTTTTCTGACCAGGTTGTGGAGTGATATCGCAATGACCGCAGACAGGACAGGTACTGCAGCATCAATTCAAAGTGACAGGAGACAACATTTGTCCAGTATGGTTACTAACTATTTTTCCTCCCCTATCGATGTTCTCCTTCACCCGTCATTCCCATTTGATTACTGGGCATCCAAAATAGACACCTGGCCTGAATTGTCCGAATATGCATTGCAGGAGCTTGTTTGCCTAGCAGCTAGTGTGCTATCAGAAAGAGTATTCAGTGCTGCTGGTTTAATACTGACCGAAAAAAGGACTCGTCTGGCTACCCAAAATGTTGATGATCTAACCTTCATTAAAATGAACCACTCATGGATTTCTAATTATTTTGCCCCACCTTTCCCGGCTGACACCTAGCTTTCCTTTAAAAAGGTCTTGCTTTTGGACTGGTCTTACTGAGTGTTCCAATTTCTCCATTTGCAGCTGCTGTATGTCCAGCATACGACATGTTTACACCTCCCTACATGGGCTGAATCCCCCCACGTGGCCGTGGTCTCGCCACTTGGCGGAAGCACCCGTGAGAGTGCCGTTTGTCTGAAGAGGTGGGTGTGCCCACTTTTGGTTAACGGCACTGGCACCGGATCCCTCATAGTACAATGAAGTGTCTCTGGCAGTGGTGGCATGCACCCAACGTCAGACACACCGTTGCAACAGGAGAGGCCTTGGGCCAGTACCGCTGGGCACGAGAGAGTGCCCCCCACCCCCCAGCTCAAACTGTGCTCTACCACTTGCAAAATTATCTGTCACTGCTCCACCGCTGTTTAGTCTATGCGGTGAAATCCTTCAATGCCTGGCACTGACAATACCAATTTGTTGACATGTATATTGCTACTTAAAAAATTCAGTGGCCCTGTCCTACATTTACACCAGTAAATACTTTGCGCCAAATAACAAAGTCTGAAAGTCATCAGAGGAGCCCTCCCCTGTACCTAAGTATGCCACCCTTTTTTTGTTTGTTTGTTTTTTTTTGCGAGACATCTATGTATTATTTTGGAGTACTAACTGTGTCAGACACTCCGTCCAATTGTCCTCCGCTGACCACAGCAATGCTGCCTGTGTACCCCTGGAACCTATTTAAAAATGCATAGAGCCACCTTTTTTATGTTAGGCCTACTAAGTCAGTCTGCGGTCCCTCCTTCCAATAGTCCTCCACTGACCACACCAATGCTGCCTGTGTAACCCTGCAAGATAACTGAAACTGCATTGAGCCTACTTTTTTATGTTAGGCCTACTAAGTCTGTCTGCGGTCCCTCCTTCCAATAGTCCTCCGCTGACCACACCAATGCTGCCTGTGTACCCCTGCAAGATAACTGAAACTGCATTGAGCCTACTTTTTTATGTTTGGCCTACTAAGTCTGTCTGCGGTCCCTCCTTCCAATAGTCCTCCACTGACCACACCAATGCTGCCTGTGTACCCCTGCAAGATAATTGAAACTGCATTGAGCCTCCTTTTGCTATTTTAGGCCTACTAAGTCTGCCTGCGGTCCCTTCCAATAGTCCTTTGCTGACCACACCAATGCTGCCTGTGTACCCCTGCAAGATAATTGAAACTGCATTGAGCCTACTTTTGTTATTTTAGGCCTACTAAGTCTGTCTGTGGTCCCTCCTTCCAATAGTCCTCTGCTGACCACACCAATGCTGCCTGTGTACCCCTGCAAGATAACTGAAACAGCATTGAGCCTACTTTTTTATGTTAGGCCTACTAAGTCTGTCTGCGGTCCCTCCTTCCAATAGTCCTCCATTGACCACACCAATGCTCCCTGTGTACCCCTGCAAGATAATTGAAACTGCATTGAGCCTACTTTTTTATGTTAGGCATACTAAGTCGGTCTGCGGTCCCTCCTTCCAATAGTCCTCCACTGACCACACCAATGCTGCCTGTGTACCCCTGCAAGATAATTGAAACTGCATTGAGCCTACTTTTTTATGTTAGGCCTACTAAGTCTGTCTGCGGTCCCTCCTTCCAATAGTCCTCCGCTGACCACACCAATGCTGCCAGTGTACCCCTGCAAGATAACTGAAACTGCATTGAGCCTACTTTTTTTATGTTTGGCCTACTAACTCTGTCTGCGGTCCCTCCTTCCAATAGTCCTCCACTGACCACACCAATGCTGCCTGCGTAGCCCTGCAAGATAATTGAAACTGCATTGAGCCTCCTTTTGCTATTTTAGGCCTACTAAGTCTGTCTGCGGTCCCTTCTTCCAATAGTCCTTCGCTGACCACACCAATGCTGCCTGTGTACCCCTGCAAGATAATTGAAACTGCATTGAGCCTACTTTTGTTATTTTAGGCCTACTAAGTCTGTCTGTGGTCCCTCTTTCCAATAGTCCTCTGCTGACCACACCAATGCTGCCTGTGTACCCCTGCAAAATAACTGAAACTGCATTGAGCCTACTTTTTTATGTTAGGCCTACTAAGTCTGTCTGCGGTCCCTCCTTCCAATAGTCCTCCATTGACCACACCAATGCTCCCTGTGTACCCCTGCAAGATAATTGAAACTGCATTGAGCCTACTTTTTTATGTTAGGCCTACTAAGTCTGTCTGCGGTCCCTCCTTCCAATAGTCCTCCGCTGACTACATCAATGCTGCCTGTGCACCCCTGCAAGATAAGTGAAACTGCATTGAGCCTACTTTTTTATGTTAGGCATACTAAGTCGGTCTGCGGTCCCTCCTTCCAATAGTCCTCCACTGACCACACCAATGCTGCCAGTGTACCCCTGCAAGATAATTGAAACTGCATTGAGCCTACTTTTTTTTATGTTTGGCCTACTTTGTCTGTCTGCGGTCCCTCCTTCCAATAGTCCTCCACTGACCACACCAATGCTGCCTGCGTACCCCTGCAAGATAATTGAAACTGCATTGAGCCTCCTTTTGCTATTTTAGGCCTACTAAGTCTGTCTGCGGTCCCTTCTTCCAATAGTCCTTCGCTGACCACACCAATGCTTCCTGTGTACCCCTGCAAGATAATTGAAACTGCATTGAGCCTACTTTTGTTATTTTAGGCCTACTAAGTCTGTCTGTGGTCCCTCTTTCCAATAGTCCTCCGCTGACCACACCAATGCTGCCTGTGTACCCCTGCAAGATAACTGAAACTGCATTGAGCCTACTTTTTTATGTTAGGCCTACTAAGTCTGTCTGCGGTCCCTCCTTCCAATAGTCCTCCATTGACCACACCAATGCTCCCTGTGTACCCCTGCAAGATAATTGAAACTGCATTGAGCCTACTTTTTTATGTTAGGCCTACTAAGTCTGTCTGCGGTCTCTCCTTCCAATAGTCCTCCGCTGACTACATCAATGCGGCCTGTGCACCCCTGCAAGATAATTGAAACTGCATTGAGCCTACTTTTTTATGTTAGACCTACTAAGTCTGTCTGCGGTCCCTCCTTCCAATAGTCCTTCGCTGACCACACCAATGCTGCCTGTGTACCCCTGCAAGATAATTGAAACTGCATTGAGCCTACTTTTGTTATTTTAGGCCTACTAGGTCTGTCTGCGGTCCCTCCTTCCAATAGTCCTCCGCTGACCACACCAATGCTTCCTGTTTACCCCTGCAAGATAATTGAAACTGCATTGAGCCTCCTTTTGTTATTTTAGGCCTACTAAGTCTGTCTGCAGTCCCTCCTTCCAATAGTCCTCCGCTCACCACACCAATGCTGCCTGTGTACCCCTGGAACCTATTTAAAAGTGCATAGAGCCACCTTTTTTTATGTTAGGCCTACTAAGTCTGTCTGCGGCCCCTCCTTCCAATTGTCCTTCGCTGACCACACCAATGCTGCCTGTGTACCCTTGCAAGATAATTACAACTGCATTGAGCCTACTTTTTTTTATGTTAGGCTTACTAAGTCTGTCTGCGGTCCCTCCTTCCAATAGTCCTCCACTGACTACACAAATGCTGACCGTGTACCCATGTAACCTTTTTTAATCCAGCATCGAGCCAACTTTGTGGTGTAAGGCCTACCAGCAGTGTCTGGCTGCGCCACTCAATACAGCTGTCCTCTTTAAAAAAAATGACCTTGAATTATCAGGTTTTCAGCCTATCGGAATTTTAAAACTGCAGTGGAGCTACTAGTTTGGTTGGGGCCTACTAACAGTGTCTGCCGATCCAAGGTGTTCTCCTGGTTGCCTTTCCTGAGCTTCTATCTTCAGGCTCTTGTTAAATAGTTGTTAAATGGAACAACTGCAGGGGGGCTACTACTTTGTTTGGGGCCTACTAACGGTGTCTGCCGCTCCTTGCTGTTCTCCTGGTTTCCTGTCCTGAACTTCCATTTTCAGGCTCTCGTTAAGTAGTTGTTAATACTACACTGCATTTGGCCTGCTAGTTTGGTTGGGGCCTACTAACGGTGTCTGCCGCTCCTTGCTGTTCTCCTCCACTGAACAAAGCAGTGCCGCTTGTTTACTACTGTTACCAATTTTGAACTGCATTTAGACTACTTACTGATTTGGGCCTACTCACTGTGTCAGCCTCTCATTACAGTTGTCCTCCACTGAACAAAGCAATGCCGCCTGTTTAGTCCTGTTACCAATTTTGAACTGCTTTTAGCCTACTTTTGTATTTTGGACTATATCTGTGTTTCCTCCTCATCCTGCCCATTGCCCAGCCAGTGCTAGATGACTCTGCTGGTACATTGACCCAGACCGCTACATTCCCCTTGCATGCTACACAGCCAGATTCTGACCCTGCTGAAAGTGAGGTTCCCCTTCCCAAATACTATACCACCTTACACGGGGACAAAGAGGAAGGTACAGATGAAAGTGCAGGTTCCTTCATCAGGTGGGGGGAATACTCATTGGCGACATCACTGGCACAGGGCCCCTCATAGTACGCAAAAGTGTCGCTGCCGGTGGGAGGCGCCCCCACCGTGCAAACACACCGCCGTACTTTGAGGGGCCCTGTGCCAGTGCCAATGCGAATGAGTGGGCCCCCCCTGCTTGCTCAGGATCACAGCACTTGCAAAGTTGAAATACTTACCTCTCCCTGCTCCACTGCCATGACGTGGTCCTCGTTTCCTGGGCCCACTAAATACTTGACCCAGCCATACCCCCCACAACTTTAGCCAAATGACCCCCAATGTCCAATGCCTAACTATTATTATAAGGTAAATTAAGATTGACAAGCTTCAGTACGAAGAATGGATGTTTTTGCCATTAAAATGGGCACTGTAGGTGTTTTCCTGGCCTCCACTCACTGCCGACTATGCTTCCCCATTGACTTGCATTGGGTTTCGTGTTTCGGTCGATCCCCACTTTTCACGATAATCGGCCGATTTCACTCGACTCGACTTTTGAGATAGTCGGGTTTCGCGAAACCCGACTCGACCCTAAAAAAGTAAAAGTCGCTCATCCCTAGAGATAAGTATTAGTTTTTTTTTCTGTTTTTTCTTTTTTCTTACATTTACTATGCTCTGGGGTGTCTCTGCACCTCAGAGAATAACAATGGACATTTAGAGAATGAATTCCCTGCAAGTTAATTTTCCTGATAATATCCACACAAGTTTGTCCCTTTTATGCGGCAAAGATTTATTTTTAAGAAATCCGATACGTATGCCCTCTAAATTTTTTCCATATAGTCTTTAACCCTCATTTATGAAATATTATCCCCCTTGGAAAATGTTAACCTGTGCCAACTAGCATTCAAAGTTATTATATGGAAACTAGTATTAAGTCACTAAGTCATGATTTTACATTTCATGTAGTTAGTGAAAAAATGTATTTAAATTGTCCAATATTTGTTATTTTACATTAAATAAAGTAATACATGTGTAACACCCCAGGTTCCTGGTTGTTACAGTGGCATTGCTTTCCTCACGGGGAGAGTGATGTCATGTTTGGAAGCGAGGAATGATCTCTTTTATCAGGTAATCACAAGCATGTAACATGTTCATACCTCAGGCCAGAAGGGGAGCTCTGATCCAGCATATGGTTGGCTCCCCTATATATATTCCTGGTCTGGAGGGGAAGAGCATTCAGTCAGTGAGTGCCAGACAGCAGACTGGAGCAGTCTGAGGCAGAGAGGAAAGAGAGGGGCCGTGCAGCCACGAGAGGTGCTGCAGCTCCTGGAAAGAGACGAAGCAAAGCAGAACAGATTGTAGAGAGTGTGAAGGGGAAGTGAAGTGCAGGAGAGTGAAGTGTTGTCGGTTAGCTGCGACTGAGCTACCTCCCTGCTGAGCGCAGATACCGGTAGCCGGAAGATCGGGGTTGTGAACGACTCTACGTCTCACAGCAGAAACTGTCAGGACAGCTGGATTACAAGTCACCTGTCCGCCCTTACAGCTGAGGACACAGTAGCGCATAGAGCCCGGGTCATGATAGAGACCCTGTAAAAAGGTTCAAGCTACCTGTCGTACGGGTAGTGTCCTACTAACCTGGAGGACAGAGAGAATGTAAGGACCTTGTGAGAGGCTTAAGGCAGCAAGGGACTACACCACAGCACTAGAGGGTAGGCTTCCAACCCCACCTGGTTAGGGGGACTCCCAACTCGCTTCCAAGCCGGCGGTACCACACCTGTACCTGAAATCCGGGACCCTGGACTGTGGCTGTCTTGCATCAGTAAACCAGGTAAAGAGACTGCAAACCTGTGTCCTCCATTTCTTTCTACACTACCTACCACCTGTCCCTACTACAATGGGAGCCCTGGGGACCCAGCTTCACCTGTAGGAAGCCATACCATCCCTGATGCCACAACATTATCTCAGAGGACCCCTTTAAGCAGCGTCGGTCACCCTTTGACCAAATAGCACAGGTGGCGTCACGAACACAAACTTTACTCAAACCCCTTTAAAGACCTTTCCCTTAACATGGGTGCCACCGCCCCACGGCCCTTGCGGGCGTTCCACATACTATAAAAGGATATCTTAATACACTCATAAAAATTAAATTGGGATATTTTCTTTTTGAAGTTTCTTTCTTGCAGTCAGGATACAGCTTTCTGTGTTGTTGTACACAACGTAATCTTGCCTTGCGCAGGCGTGTACTATGGAGGACAGAGAATGAACTTCAATCCAATATTGCAGCCAGCATGCAGCCAGTGGGTAAGGAAAGGGTGAATCAAAAACCCAAAAACCCCGCCTCCATGGCTGAAGATTGTTCCCTCCAAATCCAGGTGACAGTGTCCCTTTAAGTGTGCTTCCATGGTTTCTTTGCAGCTTTGTATCTCATTGGCATCAAAGTGGAATATCAGAGTCTGTCATAAGTTGGTGAATTTTGACTTCAAATACACTTTTCAACACAAGCTCATAATCATGATGGTGGCATGCAAAAAGGAGCAAATCCCTGTTGAATTTTTGTTGCAAGAGCACACAAGCATTATTGATAAAACCTTTATTTGAAGCTATAGTATAAAAACAGAGGATCTGCACTTTATCTAGGAAGTTCCAAGTGGTGATCGTATTACAAACAGCTTGTTCCTGCTCTTTACCTCTAGAATCCTCCAATTTTGGCACACCAATAAATTGCTCTTTATTTCTAAATTAAATTACTGTAGAAAGACGTTCTTTGACATTTCGGACATCCAAAACTGGTAACAATTTACCAACCCAGGTTGCAGGAACAACTTTTTGTGCCTCATTTTGAAAACCAATTTTTATGGCTTCTGCATGTTCCTTTTGTTTTTCAGCTAAGTCACTAGGCTGACTGGCACAGCAAAAATATCATGTCTTCTTCTGTTTCCAATAACTGAAGTGATTCGGCATACACAATGTCAAATAGATTATCCGAATTGCTTGAAAACTCTTCTCTACAACACTCAAATATGTCTTGTGTTCTCTTTTCATTTTTTTGCAGGTTCCTGATGATTAGGTAAAAATTTTGTAGGCATTCTTACCTTTTCCCAAAATATAATGCACTCACAAATAGCAAGATTTGTGCTTTCACTGACAGATAATTTAACTTCACGATTATTTATTATAAAATAACTGCTAAAATAAAACTAAAAGAACTTGGCGATTTGACGGTAGTTTCGACCCTGCTATTTTAAGACTTACATTCCTCACTGAAAATATACGTTATTTAGAACTGTGCAATTCCACCGACATGATTTTTCACTGAAAACAATCCATCCTCTACCAAAAACAACCGAGATAACAACATGGTATGGATGGGGACATGTAAATACACATGTATATAATAAAAAACCCTGCACTCAACTTAAGTGATCAATACAGTTATTTAATGTGATTCACTGTAGTGGTCAAAAAACGTTTTGGTCTTACATCAGACCTTCTTCATTTACTACAAAAAGAATATAAAGAAACAAACGATGTACAAAGAAAGTATATACAATAAATGGAAGTCACATGGTCAAGTGGTAAAACAGTCAGAAGCAGAATAAATGCTGATGCCATAAGCTTTCACCGTAAACCTCATCAAAAGAACATATATGCAAAACTCAGGTGTAGAGACAGAAATGCAAGGGACAGAGTAGTGAGGCCTGAGAGTTAATGATGGTAATGATGTGTGTTGACACATACCAAATTGCAGTGTTTCTATTGGTACAGATGGGCCCACAGGTGCAGTAGCAGATCACTGGATCTATAGTGACAAAATGCATTGGTTCAAAAAAGAGGGGAACAAATGGAAGTGCAGTGTAATAAAAAAATAACCACGTACCCAAAAGACTGTGCGTCCTGGAATAAAAGATGCAGATGTTGGGGCCTGAAAATGGATGCAAATGGTTAACAGTCATGGATTACCAAGGGTTCCAAGGCAATGGTGGTAAAAGGAGCATAAGAGCCAGAAAAAATGATTGACCTGTAAGCTTGTAGCTGACAAGTGCGGCGTGCCACATTGGCATGTAGGGACTCTGTGTCTGCCACTGGTCCTGTGAGTGAAAGCGCGGTCAGTGTGTTGAAAAAGATGAAGGGGCGGGCTAAAGTGACCATGTGCTGTTGATCGACATGAAAACCCGGAAGTGACATCACCAGATGATGACGGATGCAAGTTCCATGGGGAGCTGGTGCGTTCCACTCATACAGAAAGCGCTCCACTGGGTTTCAGCTGTGAGGAGGCAGGTGTAGGTAGGGGAAACTGATCTTGCGGTGCGTTCCACTGCATTCCAAATGTGAGGAGGCAGGTGTTATGTGTTACGGAACCACTCAGCACCCAGAATATGTTGTGCAGTTATATGTATGTATAATAGGTTCCATGTGAGATGCATGTCCCTAATGCATCAGCCCACAGGCTGCGCCCCTGGGCAGAGGGGACACGATATTCCCCTTTTGTCCGCCCCCCACCTTTGTAATTCCCACAGTAAATATCGGCAGGCTCCGGCCACATGCAGATGCAGCTATTGTAATGTATGTCTGGCCTGCCGCTTTTCTATTGGCTTGCCCTCTGTATCTGTGTGATATATTCTGTGTCCTTTGAGTAAAGTGTTGTCAGACTGGAAATACGTGGAGAAGCAGTGATCTTTTATATGCGCCCATGTAACCAAGCAATTCCAGCCAGCGTCCTTCATTCAGACTCCAGCCAAAGCAGAGTGGACCTCCTGAAACACGGGGTGGTACTGAAAGAGGTACCCAAGCTTGGTAGACCCCGTTACAGCAGGTATCGGAGGGGGATAACTGATCTTGCAATGCAGAATAAGACATGCAGGTGGAAAAGGTGCAAGCCAGAATGTGGAGGAAATATGATCTCTAGTAAAGGTGACTCTAGGAGGAAAAGAGAATAACAGGTATTAGCAGCAGCATATAAATAAATTCATCAACCATTCACCATGAATTGGAAATGTATACAGTTCTGTAAATAAACATGGATTAGACATAAGAGTATCATAACATGGTGATGGAGAAAAATACACTATTGCATAAGATACAGATACCCCTGAGGTAAAAAAATGGTCCAAAGACGCACTCAGTGTCTAGGGTACTACATAAATTACAAAAGGTCATATTCTCTGTTAAGACCTTTAGGGGATAAGGTGTCTAAAGTGTGTATCCAAAAGGCCTCCCATCGTTTTAATTGTTTAATACAGGCCCCTCCTCTCCTGGACTGTGGAATTTGTTCCAGGATGTGAGATTTCAGTTGGGGTATTTTATGTCCCATGGTAATGAAATGGTGGGGGATGGGGAGCAGCATATTCTTGCATCGAATAGTATGTTTATGCTTAGAAATTCGATCTTTGACAGATTGTGTCATCTCTCCCACATATAATAACCCGCAGCGACATTTAATTGTATAAATGGCAAAAGAAGTATGGCACGTAAAGAAACCCCGGATTTTGTACATCTTGCCAGTTAGCGGATGATAGATGCCTGGGCCTTTCTGTACATTATTGCTCTGTGTGCAGTTTAAACAAGAAAATGTGCCATTTTTGGGACTTTGTAGGAAGCGTCTCTTAATGGACTTGTCGGGACCTATGTCAGCCCTTATTAAAGTGTCTCTTAAGTTCAGGGCCCGTCTAAAACAGGGTAAAAAAGGTTCAGTGAATTCCAGGATTTCAGGGTATGCTGAGTGGAGAAGTGGCCAATGTTTCCGGAAGGTTTTATGGATCAAATTGGCGAAGGGGTGATAGGAGTGAACGAAAGGAATCCTGTCAGTTTTTTGCGTCTCACGATTTGTTGTGGTGGTCTGGACCTGTTGATGACAGATTGGGGATAACCTCTCTCCCTGAACTTAGATTCCATTTCTTGGGCTCTGACTACCTGAGTACTGTCATCAGAAACAATGCGATTTACACGCTGTAATTGTGCCCTGGGAATGGAAGATTTCATTGGGACAGGATGAAAACAGACAAAGTGTAGCAGGCTGTTGAGATCCGTATCTTTTATATACAAGTCTGTGGACAGTGTTCCATTTGCGTTCTTAATAACCTTGGTGTCCAAGAAATTGATTCTGGACATATCATGGGAAATAGTGAAACTTAATCCCGGCCACCATTTTTTAAGAGATTGTGGAAAGCAGATAAGGACTCGAGCAAGCCCCCCATATGCAAAATATGTCGTCTATATACTGCTTCCATATGATAACGTTATTAAGAAAAAGAGGGGAGTCATAGATGATAGAATCTTCGAAGTCGGCCATATAACAATTAGCATAGGGGAGCACTATGTTCGAGCCCATTTCTGTACCACGGGTCTGCAGAAATAATTCATCCTGAAACAGGAAAAAATTTTTTGTAAGTACCAGGGTAAGAAGCTCCACACATAAATCAATCTGATTAGTTTCTAAACCTGAGGACTGTAACAGGTGACGGACTGATGAGATACCCTGTGTTCTGTCTTCATACACATTGATACGGTGTGTGATCCAACATACAGCATAAACCACTTCTCTCCTCCAAATAAGCAGACTGTTCTCTGTAGTCTAACTTATTTATTGGTAAACAGGTATTGCAAACGCGGTAAAACTATAAGAATACAAATGACATAAATAAGTATTGGGCCAAATAATAGCACAGCTGACACTTGACAACTAACAGAGAATGTATACAGTATGATACAACTTGTGTATATAACTACATACAGTAAGTCTCTGATAATACATTCCCTATGTACTGGCTGCTATACAGTAAATCACATTCTGTACAACACTATATTACAAAAACAGAGGAAACAATCTTACCGGATAAACTTAACCAGGATTGCAAGTAAGTGAGATGGTTCCAGCACAGCGCATGAGCACGTGTGTCCCAGGAAGTACACAGAAAATAAAGTAGTTTCCCTCTCCCAGCATACCTTGGTACAATCCCACAATGCAACACTCTAATTGTTACTAAGGCACAGATTATAAATTTAACCACCACTAGATGGTGCTATAACACAGCAAACCAAACACTATAGTACTAAACTTCAATGCATAATACGAGACACACTGTCCTTACTGGAATGGACAGAACACCCTGTTCATGGGGAATTGAGGTGTAGAGGTCCTTAACGTCTAGAGTTACCAGAAGACAATCAATGGAGACTTGACCTACAGTATTGATGACATGTAGAAAAGCTCCAGCATCAAGGAGAAATGATTTGGTCTTTTTGATAGGGGGGGTGAGGAGCTTCTCAAGATAAATTGAGAGAGGTGACAAAATAGACTCAGTGGAGGCCACTATGAGTCTCCCTGGTGGATGTTGTAAGTTTTTATGGACCTTCGGGAGGGTATAGAAGACTGGGGTGACTGGATTATGTTTTGTAAGAAAGTCACATGTCTTCTGATCAAGAATCCCCATGTCTTTATATTTCCCCAAAGACTCCGAGATGAGTGCCCTAATACTGTTCATAGGGTCCTGGTGTAGTTTATGATAGATGGTATTATCACTGATTTGTCTACGTGACTCAAACAGATAATAGGAACGATCCATCACCACTATCGCACCCCCTTTATCCGCTGGTTTAATAATAATTCTGTCATCATCTCGGAGTGTTTTTAAGGCCTGATGGTCTACAGCTGTAAGGTTAGGGAGATAAAAGAGTTTGCCCCTTTCCATATTAGACCTGAGATCTTGAGTTTTGTATTAAACCTATGAATGTGTCTAAGGCATGGGAGCGCTGCAGTGGTCTCTAGAGACTTTTGTTTTTTAAACCGAGATTCATTGCTGATAATGGTCTGGTGACAGCTAGTGACGTTGTGCTGGGTACTGTATTCTCAGGTGGCTTAGAGAAATGAACTTTCAATCTGAGTCTCCGGAAGAACCTTTGAAGGTCCATGTCCAGATCAAACGTCTTATACTTATAAGAGGGGCAAAAGGATAGCCCTTTCTGCAGAACATTGCATTCAGCAACCTCTAATGTTCGTGAAGAAATGTTCATTACCAAGCGGGCACGTACCTGTAACCGGGTGGTGCGAGGCGGATAGTCCCTTTGGCCTGTGCCCCCTTCTTGTCCTCCTCGTCTTCATGGTTTCTTTCTCTGGGCTAAAAAAGGTGGTGGATTGGAAGGAGGACCCACTCGTTCTTGTTCTGAACCAGAGGTTGAGAGATCTGTGGAAGAGCGAGGTGTGGGCCTTGAGGTAGCCCGCCATGTATGGCATCAGAATTTATTCTGCTTCTGACTGTTTTACCACTTGAACAAGTGACTTACATTTATTGTATATACTTTCTTTGTACATCATTTGTTTCTTTATATTCTTTTTGTAGTAACTGAAGAAGGTCTGATGTAAGACCGAAATGTTTTTTGACAACTACAGTGAATCACATTAAATAACCATATTGATCACTTAAGTTGAGTGCCGGGTTTCTTATTATATACTAACGCTGTGGGAACCTACCCTGGCACCCTCAATAGTTGTGCGCATGATTCTCAATTCCACGTAAATACACATGTTCCTAAGTATGCAAGTACTTACATGTTTCAATTCAACTCAACATGGGTTAACTTACACAAAACGTCATGAAATTTGATTTTCTGTGTGTGTTGACACTAGACGAAAGAAATAAGATTGAATGTGGTAAAAAAAAAATTGAATTTGATAAATGATAAATAAAGGATACTAATCCATGGGATTTTGGCAAATTTGAATCTCACCATATTAAGTTGTCTCTACAAATAAACATTAAATGCTCTTGGGATGACAAAGTACTTAGAGGGAATCTGTCAGAAGGTTTTTCCTGTGTAAACTGAAGGCAACATGCTGTAGAGGTTAAAAAACAGATTTCAGTGATGCCTCTCTTTATCAAGGTAAGGTTTTGCTTGCTTACAATGATTGTTTTAGTACCAGGAGCTTATCATTGCTGTCCTACAATCAACTGTGATTAACTCTAGTCCGACATGCGATAGTCACCTCACTGTCTATGGACTTTGTACATACAGAGCCTAGTGTGAGCGGACAGAAACCATGGAAAGTCTACTTCTAAAGCAGATAGATGAAGCTGCAACCCATAATGAGGTCCTGGTTATGGGGGACTTTAACTACCCGGATATTAACTGGGAAAGTGAAACCTGTGAAACCCATAAAGGCAACAGGTTTCTGCTAATAACCAAGAAAAATTATCTTTCACAATTGGTGCAGAATCCAACCAGAGGAGCAGCACTTTTAGACCTAATACTATCTAATAGACCTGACAGAATAACAAATCTGCAGGTGGTTGGGCATCTAGGAAATAGCGACCACAATATTGTACAGTTTCACCTGTCTTTCACTAGGGGGACTTGTCAGGGAGTCACAAAAACACTGAACTTTAGGAAGGCAAAGTTTGACCAGCTTAGAGATGCCCTTAATCTGGTAGACTGGGACAATATCCTCAGAAATAAGAATACAGATAATAAATGGGAAATGTTTAAGAACATCCTAAATAGGCAGTGTAAGCGGTTTATACCTTGTGGGAATAAAAGGACTAGAAATAGGAAAAACCCAATGTGGCTAAACAAAGAAGTAAGACAGGCAATTAACAGTAAAAAGAAAGCATTTGCACTACTAAAGCAGGATGGCACCATTGAAGCTCTAAAAAACTATAGGGAGAAAAATACTTTATCTAAAAAACTAATTAAAGCTGCCAAAAAGGAAACAGAGAAGCACATTTCTAGGGAGAGTAAAACTAATCCCAAACTGTTCTTCAACTATATCAATAGTAAAAGAATAAAAACTGAAAATGTAGGCCCCTTAAAAAATAGTGAGGAAAGAATGGTTGTAGATTACGAGGAAAAAGCTAACATATTAAACACCTTCTTCTCCACGGTATTCACGGTGGAAAATGAAATGCTAGGTGAAATCCCAAGAAACAATGAAAACCCTATATTAAGGGTCACCAATCTAACCCAAGAAGAGGTGCGAAATCGGCTAAATAAGATTAAAATAGATAAATCTCCGGGTCCGGATGGCATACACCCATGAGTACTAAGGGAACTAAGTAATGTAATAGATAAACCATTATTTCTTATTTTTAGGGACTCTATAGCGACAGGATCTGTTCCGCAGGACTGGCGCATAGCAAATGTGGTGCCAATATTCAAAAAGGGCTCTAAAAGTGAACCTGGAAATTATAGGCCAGTAAGTCTAACCTCTATTGTTGGTAAAATATTTGAAGGGTTTCTGAGGGATGTTATTCTGGATTATCTCAATGAGAATAACTGTTTAACTCCATATCAGCATGGGTTTATGAGAAATCGCTCCTGTCAAACCAATCTAATCAGCTTTTATGAAGAGGCAAGCTATAGGCTGGACCACGGTGAGTCATTGGACGTGGTATATCTCGATTTTTCCAAAGCGTTTGATACCGTGCCACACAAGAGGTTGGTACACAAAATGAGAATGCTTCGTCTGGGGGAAAATGTGTGTAAATGGGTTAGTAACTGGCTTAGTGATAGAAAGCAGAGGGTGGTTATAAATGGTATAGTCTCTAACTGGGTCGCTGTGACCAGTGGGGTACCGCAGGGGTCAGTATTGGGACCTGTTCTCTTCAACATATTCATTAATGATCTGGTAGAAGGTTTACACAGTAAAATATCGATATTTGCAGATGATACAAAACTATGTAAAGCAGTTAATACAAGAGAAGATAGTATTCTGCTACAGATGGATCTGGATAAGTTGGAAACTTGGGCTGAAAGGTGGCAGATGAGGTTTAACAATGATAAATGTAAGGTTATACACATGGGAAGAAGGAATCAATATCACCATTACACACTGAATGGGAAACCACTGGGTAAATCTGACAGGGAGAAGGACTTGGGGATCCTAGTTAATGATAAACTTACCTGGAGCAGCCAGTGCCAGGCAGCAGCTGCCAAGGCAAACAGGATCATGGGGTGCATTAAAAGAGGTCTGGATACACATGATGAGAGCATTATACTGCCTCTGTACAAATCCCTAGTTAGACCGCACATGGAGTACTGTGTCCAGTTTTGGGCACCGGTGCTCATGAAGGATATAATGGAACTAGAGAGAGTACAAAGGAGGGCAACAAAATTAATAAAGGGGATGGGAGAACTACAATACCCAGACAGATTAGCGAAATTAGGATTATTTAGTCTAGAAAAAAGACGACTGAGGGGCGATCTAATAACCATGTATAAGTATATAAGGGGACAATACAAATATCTCGCTGAGGATCTGTTTATACCAAGGAAGGTGACGGGCACAAGGGGGCATTCTTTGCGTCTGGAGGAGAGAAGGTTTTTCCACCAACATAGAAGAGGATTCTTTACTGTTAGGGCAGTGAGAATCTGGAATTGCTTGCCTGAGGAGGTGGTGATGGCGAACTCAGTCGAGGGGTTCAAGAGAGGCCTGGATGTCTTCCTGGAGCAGAACAATATTGTATCATACAATTATTAGGTTCTGTAGAAGGACGTAGATCTGGGGATTTATTATGATGGAATATAGGCTGAACTGGATGGACAAATGTCTTTTTTCGGCCTTACTAACTATGTTACTATGTTATGTGGTGTGGGAGGGGGCAGCTTTCTCAGCTCTGCTTCATGCTAAATCTAAAAGCATTGATATTGCCAGAACGGCAGTAATATAAGTGATACATTGCTGGATTCAGCTTCTTTTTGCCTACATCAGGCTGCTCCCAGAGGAGGAAAAAAAAAACCTGCAGACGGATTCCATTTTAGGAGCCATAGGCCTCTTGATGTGTCTCCTTGCCCAGTACCAGCCTCTTTAGTTTGATTGATATCTTACAGTCTTATTTAATTGATTAGCTCCTGATCTGACAAAACTATTAAAACACTAATTACACTGGAATGCAGCAACGGATAGAATATATAAAGGAGTTGAGTTAAATGTCAAGACATATTTGCCTATATATAGTATTTGAGGGGCTGACAGATTCCATTTAATCTTTCTATACAGTCCCTTTTCATGCCAAATTAATGGTTATATAAACTGTATATCCATGAATCATAAACAAAGATGAGAAAGTGTTAAAGTTCTGGAAGATTTCAGCATTTTGATTCATTTCATTTGTATCGAACATAGTTCCAGCTGAATTCCCTAAACACAATGGATCATAGATTTTTATTTAGTGCATTTCACTATTGCTGCATACCTCTGACTCATCAAATGTACTATTATTAATCGTTGCTTCAGTTATGATAGACGTCAAAGATCAGTGAAACTAAAAAATGTTGATTTTTTTTTTAGAACTCTGTGAAACAATAGGACAAATGACCACTGCTTTATATTTATCAGAATATTTAACATAATGTTTCCCTCAGACCTTTATATCTATTCTTAAGATAACATTGTTATCTTTATAGTTTAGGATGCCAAGGCCAAGGTAAATGAAGTAAAAAAAATGATATTAGTCAATTTACAAGACCAAACACATTCTAGAAGCTAAATAGAAACAGGTAATGACTATATGATTTTACAAATCAGGTCTAGTCCACCCCGGGAAAGAAGCACACCGTGGAAATATTTAATGGTTATTAAAAATGGGTCATTGCTTTATTGTTTCTGTGTTTACTAACAGTTAGTGTGCAATTTTGGTTAAAATGAAAAAAAATGTTAATCTATTTTTTTTTAATTTCCTTTTATTATGCTCTGGGTTCTGGAGAGACATAAGGAACATTCAATTTGAGGAAAATAACTTTGCTGCAAATTGAATATCCTGGTAAAATCTTTTGTATATTGGCAGATTTTCTCACCTCTATCAATGAGTCTTTAGAATGTTCATTCCACTTGTTTAGGATCCAGCTGGATAAAAATGTCATGTGGGGTGCGCTACAGAAGTAAACAGGTTCTTCAAAAATGATTAAGGTACCATCACACTGAACGATATCGCTAGCGATCCGTGACGTTGCAACGTCCTGGCTAGCGATATCGTTCAGTTTGACACACAGCAGCGATCAGAATCCTGCTGTGATGTCGTTGGTTGCTGCAGAAAGTCCAGCACTTTATTTCGTTGCTGGACTCCCTGTAGACATCGCTGAATCGGCGTGTGTGATGCCGATTCAGCGATGTCTTCACTGGTAACCAGGGTAAACATCGGGTTACTAAGCGCAGGGCTGTGCTTAGTAACCCGATGTTTACCCTGGTTACCAGCGTAAAAGCTAAAAAAAACAAACACTTCCTACTTACCTTCCGCTGTCTGTCCCCGGCGCTGTGCTTCTCTGCACTGGCTGTGAGCGCCGGCCAGCCGGAAAGAACAGCGGTGACGTCACCGCTCTGCTTTCCGGCCGCTGTGCTCACAGTCAGTGCAGGAAAGCACAGCGCCGGGGACAGACAGCGGAAGGTAAGTAGGAAGTGTTTGTTTTTTTTACTTTTACGATGGTAACCATGGTAAACATCGTTGTCGGTATCGCTGCAGCGTCGCTGAGTGTGAAGGTACCTTTAGTGATGAGCGAACGCGCTCGCCACTATTCGTTACTCGCACCGAGCATTTCCGGGATTACTCAGCGGGAACTGGTGTCTCCACCCAGCATTTTTGGCGGACTTTAGAGACCCAATCACGCTGCAGGGATTGTCTGCCAGGCCATGAAACGCCGCAGACATCTTTGTTGTGGTCGTGCAGTGATTGGCTTGGCCACACAGCATCATCCCGAGTATAAGAGACCTGACACCGCCCTGCTCGCCACATTCAGCTCCAGATTCAGTGAGTGTAGGGAGAGCTGCTGCAGAGATAGGGTCAGAATCGTGCTTTTAATAGTTAGTGTAGGTCTGCAACTGTTAATTCCACAACTCCTGAGAAACCAACAGGTCTTTTTAGGGCTAATTCGTGGGTCCCGAGATTGCAGCACTAGGTAGGCAGGGCACAGCATATCCACATCAGTGCAAGGCCTGCAGGCACTGTATGTGCGTCCATTGCTCCAACTGCCTCCCTCCCAAAGCTCCATGACTGTCTGCTGCTGCTGCTTATTTACTACATACCTAGCTGCAGTTTTCTTTTTTTTTCCAAAATTCACCCCCCCCAAAAAAAAAAAAAATGTATGCAGTATGTTATGTCAGACTGAGGCCTGGTGTATCTGTTTAAAAATCATAGTTTTGCAGGCATACGTAGCATAGTTCTGTGTGCTAGCCTTGTGCTACTCTTTTTTTTGTTAAATTCAGCAAAAATAAAAAAAAACACATTAATACAGTCATGTCAGCCCGAGTCCTGGTGTATCTGTTTTTGAAAAATCTTATTTCCGCAGGCATGCATAGCATAGTTGTGTGTGATAGCCTTTTGCCATTCTTTTTTTTTTTTTTTCATTCACCCAAAAGCAAAAAAAAAAATGTAATACAGTCTGTTATGTCAGGCTGAGGGCTGGTGTTTCTGTTTTTGAAAAATTGTATTTCCGCAGGCATACGTAGCATAGTTCTGTGTGCTAGCCTTGTTCAATTTTTTTGTTAAATTCACCATGAAAAAACACATTAATACAGTCTGTTATGTTAGGCTGAGTCCTGGTGTATCTGTTTTTGAAAAATCGTATTTCCGCAGGCATACGTAGCATAGTTCTGTTTGCTAGCCTTGTTCAATTTTTTTTGTTACATTCACCAAAAAGCAAAAAACACATTAATACAGTCTGTTATGTCTGTCTGAGTCCTGGTGTATCTGTTTGTGCAAAAAATCATATTTCTGCAGGCATAAGTAGCATAGTTCTGTGTGCTAGCCTTGTGCCACTCTTTTTTTAGTTTTAAATTCACCAAAAAGGCCAAAAAAATGTAATACAGTCTGTTATGTCAGGCTTAGTCCTGGTGTTTCTGTGTTTGAAAAATTGTAGCTTTGCAGGCATACTGATCAGATATAACTTAGCTCCAAATAAATACATTTGTGTTGAGCTTTTGAAATAGTGCAGTAGTGCATTAAAGTGGGCAAGGCAAGGGGCAAGCGACGGGGAAGTGGACGTGATGCTGATGGTGCATGCAGAGGACGAGGCCGTGGCCAAGCTGAAAGTGGGCCACAACAAAGACCCACATCTTCTCGCTCGACCTTCCTGTCCCAGTTTCTAGGGGACCGCAGTACACCAATATTGAAGCAAGAGAAGTATGAAACGGTTGTTGGTTGGATAGCGGATAATACTTCCAGTCACTTAGCCACCACCACCATGTTTTCCACATGGTCAAGTCTGAGTAGCCGTGAGTGTGGCCTGGACATTCCTCACCCTGATCCTCCTTCCTCCCACCATGCCGAGTGCCCTGAGACAACTGATCCCACACTTGGACACTACGAAGAGCTGTTCAGTTTTCCCTTTCAAGATTCCGGACTCTCGGCCGGTCAACTTGATTTGAGGACAGATGAGATTGCATGTAGCAATGCCCAAAGCTTTGACCAGCCACGGTCACTCGAAGGTGATGTTGGGAAAGTGTCACAAGAGGTGAACTATGATGAGACACAATTGCCAGAAAGTCAGGAGGAGGAGCAGGGTGCTGATGTGGAAGACGACGTGGTGGATGACATAGTGACTGACCCAACCTGGCAGGAGGACATGCCGAGCGAGGATAGCAGCACACATGGGGAAGGAGGCATATCACCCCAACAGGCAGGAAGAAGCAGTGTGGTGGCCACAGACAAAAGGCGTGCATCCGTTCCCTGTAACACCAACACGAGGGAAGTTGCCATTCCAACTGTTAGATCTTCCCGAGTCTGGTTATTTTTTAAAGACTTTGCCGATAAACCCAAACAGGCCATTTACAGCACCTGCCATGCTCACATCAGCAGGGGTAGCAAAACTACAAGCCTGACCACCACCGGCATGATCAGGCACATGGCAGCAAAGCACCTAACCTTGTGGGCCGAACTCCAGGCTCCAGGAACACTGTCTGCAGGTGACACCACTGTTTCTTCCACTGTTTTGCATAGAAGACAATCCCCAGTCCACTGTGCATGTGAAGATGCCTTAAGCCCTGCACCTGTTGTTGCCCACAGTCAAGCAGCACCATCATCAAGCCAATCCACATCCTTGTTCCAGCACAGCCTTCAGTTGTCTATACTCCAGTCATTGAAACGCAAGCAGAAATACACAGCCAATGCCCCACAGGCCACAGTCCTAAATTCTAACACTTCTCTTCTGCTTGCGCTCGACATGTTGCCTTTTAGGCTCGTTGAGATGGAAGCTTTCTGCAACCTGATTGTGGCGGCCGTCCTAAGGTACTCGGTCCCCAGTCGCCACTATTTCTCCCGGTGTGCCATACTGGCATTACACCAGCATGTGTCCCACAACATTACCCGTGACCCCAACAATACTGTTACAGGGAAAGTCCACCTAACCACAGACATGTGGACAAGTGCTTGTGGCCAAGGACGGTACATCTCACTGACCACACACTGGGTTAACATAGTGGAAGCCAGGGCCAAGTCGGACCTTGGGTTGGAACACATCCTCCCAACACCGAGGATTGCGGGCCCTACACCAATCAGGGTGGCCCCCACAGTGTACAGCTCCTGAACCTCCTCCTCTTCTGAAATCAACACATCAGTCAGAAGCTGGAAGTACTGCAGCACTGCCTCAGCCAAGCGGCAACAGGATGTGCTGAAGCTAATCTGCATAGGTGACAAACCGCACAATGCAGAAGAGTTGTGGACAGCTCTGAAATAGCAGCCAGATATATAGATGACACCGCTGAACCTACAGCCAGGCATGGTCATGTGTGACAATGGCAAGAACATGGTGGCAGCTCTGAGGCAAGGTGAGCTCACACATGTACCTTGCTTGGCCCATGTGCTTAACATCGTGGTTCAACGTTTTCTGAAAAGCTACCCAGAACTGCTGGATCTGCTAGTGAAAGTACGCCATCTGTCTCCCCATTTTAGAAAGTCAACTACAGCTTCAGCCGCCCTTGCCGTGCTTCAGCAGCGTTTGCAGTTTTCGACTCACTGACTGGTGTGTGATGTCCCCACATGCTGGAACTCTACGCTGCATATGTTGGAAAGGATTTGTGAGCAGAAGAGGGCAGTTGTTGACTACAACATCAACAAGGCCATCAATATTCAGTTCAGACTCCAAACAAAAGTCCTCAGGAGTGGACATAGATGTCAGACATATGTACCATCCTCCAAAACTTTGAGGGCTGCACCAGATGGTAAGCGGCGATGAAGCCATAATTTGCATCACCATCCCGCTTCTCTGCAGTCTGAAAACCTCTCTGCTCACAATTAAAGAGGATGCATTGCAGGCAGAGCATGAGGACATGGAACAAGGAACCATAGAGGGGAATTACACTCAGCCCAGCCTCATGTCTTCTCAACGTGGATTGGTAGGCAATGAGGAGGAGGAAGAACAGGAGTTACTTTCATGTGCTATAGATGGTACAAGCACAGCTTTCATACCGTCTGTTCAGCGGGGATGGACACAGGACAGGGAGGAGGAGGATGAGGATGAGGAGGACAACATGGTCAGTCATCCCGTTGGTTAGGATACAGAAGTCTTGCCTGCTAGCAGTCTGGCACGCATGGCTGACTTTATGTTGCACTGCGTTTCACAAGACCCTCACATTGTAAAAATCTTTGGTGACACTCATTACTGGTTGGTGACACTTCTAGACCCATGATACAAGGAGAACTTTCAATCTCTTCTGCCAGAGGCAGAGAGGTGTACTAAAATGTTGCAGTACCAGAGGGCCCTTGTAGCGGAAATACTTAGAAAATTCCCATGTGAGAACGCTGGCAGCAGACGTCAGAGTTTGTTGTACAACCAAGGAGTTCAAGCGAGAGAGACAGAAGTACATTCCAGTTCAATCCAATCCACATGGGTATACGCTTCCAGATTTGGTCTGTTTGTTGTTATCATCCTCCTTATCCTCATCATCATCATCCGCAACCAGTAGAACACCAGGGTGAACGGATTCTGTGATGCCAAAGTCACAATTTTTTTTGTGCAAGGGTGTTTTTATGATGCCCATTATTAATTGGAAAACAAAACAAATGTTACGTTCACAGGGGGAAATGTCATAAAAAAAGATGTATGTCTATTATTCCCATTTATTCTTATATTTTCTATTTTTCCTATCTCTGGACAGTCCTCAAATAAGGTTGTGTATGCCTCTACAATAGAAAGTAATTCAAAGACTTTTATATTATATTTTTATTTATAGCCCTGTCTCTGAGCTGTTGTTAGGGACAAACATATCTCGTTGGACACATTCTGGCTTCAAATCTATGAACATGTGTTCACCCCTTCCTTTTGTAACTTACTTTCAGTGGTGGATTCACATTTTTTAGTTATTTGTTTTACTTCATTATGATTTATCTTTATGTCTCCTCATTCTCCACCACTGGATCACCAGGCTTAACGTCTTCTGTGCTGCTACAGACAGTCAATTTTTTTGGCAAGGGTGTTTATGATGCCCATAGTATATTTTAAAAAAGTTTACACCCCATGGAGAAATGTTTGTCATCCCATACACTTAGTGTATGGGCATTACAAGTCTAGGAGACCCGCTCCTATTAATTGGGCCTAGTTTTTAATGAGGCCTTCAGCAATGTCTCCTCATTCTCCACCACTAGATCACTAACCTTAACGTCTTCTGTGCTGCTACAGACAGTCAATTTTTTTGGCAAGGGTGTCTATGATGCCCATAGTATATTTTTTGAAAATGTACTCCAATGGGGAAATGTTTGTCAGCCCATACACTTAGTGTATGGGCATTACAAATCTAGTAGACCCGCTCCTTTACATTGGTCCTAGTTTTTTATGATACCTTCAGCAATGTCTCCTCATTCTCCACCACTAGATCAACTGGCTTAACATCTGTGCTGCTACAGACAGTCAATTTTTTGTCAAGGGTGTCTATGATGCCCATAGTATATATTTTTTTAAAATACCCCCCCATGGGGAAATGTTTGTCAGCCCATACACTTATTGTATTGGCATTACAAGTCTACGAGACCCACTCCTTTACATTCAGCCTAGTTTTTAATGAGGCCTTCAGCAATGTCTCTTCGGCAAGGGTGTCTATGATGCCCATAGTATATTGTTAAAAAATGTACCACCCGTGGGGAAATGTTTGTTATCCCATACACTTAGTTTATGGGCATTACAAGTCTAGGAGACCTGATCATTTAAATTGGGACTAGTTTTTAATGAGGCCTTCCTGCACCTCATCATTTTCAAACACTAGATCACCAGGGTTCACGTGTTCTGTGCTGCTACAGACAGTCAATTTTTTGGCAAGGGTGTCTATGATCCCCATGAAATATTGTAAAAAAATTTACCCTCCATGGGCAAATGCTTGTCAGGCCATGCACTCCATTACAAGTCTCAGAGATCCAAACCCCTACATCGGGCCTACTTCTTAACTTGGTTTCCTGCAATGTCTCTTCCTTACCTGCCACTAGATGACCAGGGTGAACGTGTGCTTTACTGTTATAGGCCACTGAATTTTGGGAAAGGGGAGCTGTTATGGAAATAGTTTATTTATTAAAAAAGTACCCCCCTTGGGGAATTGTTTGTCAGCTCATGCACTCCATTACAAGTCTCAGAGACGCACACCCCTACATTGGGCCTACTTCTTAACTTGGTTTCCTGCAATGTCTCTTCCTTACCTGCCACTAGATGACCAGCGTGAATGTGTTCTGTACTGTTATAGGCCACTGAAGTTTGGGCAAGGGGGGCTGTGATGGCAATAGTATATTTTTTTAAAAAGGTACCCCCATTGGTGAAACCATAACCTTCTTGGCAAAGACTTCATAACATTTGTGTACCTTATAGAGCTCACTTGAAAAGCTCCTTTTTGTGTTGCCTGGTTGCTCACATTGCACACAATACACTTCATATAAATTTGATAAAGCAATGCTGTTAGTTTGGCTCAGTAGTTCATTACAAATATTTCTTTGTCCACTATGTTAGTTTCTCTCCTTGAGAGCCATAAGTTTGGCTACATCAAATATACAAATGGTGAATATACAAATAGCGATTTGGAATCTAGATTGAAATATACCGAATGCATTCAGACAATTACAAAGCTGTATTTCTTGTAAAACATTTACAGATGTGACAGACAATTCTCATAGTGACAAAATCTTGAGAAATGTTTATTTATTCACTTCACAAACAGTTCTAAGCTTCTATATGTTTGTTGTTTTTTCATTGTAAAACGTTAAGGTTTACTGAACCTCTGCCTGTGGTGGTTTAATCTAAATCCTTGTGGCTTTTATATTCTAAGGGTTTATGGCCCTTGTTTGATGAGTCCATGATATCTTAGTTTCATCCGTCCTTGAAAGCTGGCCAATTGAAGGGCTGGGTGAAACTAGAGTTACTACATAGTGTAAATCACTATATACGACCAGAGAAACATGACTAAGACAGATGGCAAAACAGTGGAACCTGTACATGCACAGTGTGCTCATACCTGCATAATTGGCGATGCCTACGCAGATTAGTGAATCTCCCAAGGGTTCTCTGTCTTGGTGTTGCTTCTCTGATATTCCAGAGGAATGATGTTTAAAAGCCTCTTGGTGATGATGTAAGTATACTGTATGTAGTTAATATTTATATATACTTAATCATTATATGTAGTTAATCCTTATATGTACTTACCCTTTGTATGCTAACATATACGAAAGTATATGCACTCATACTATTCAATCATACTATTCCTTTAATTTTGTAGTTTGCAATAAAATTCCATTGTATTGCAAGTATTAGCATTCCTTAAAGCCGTATCTGAACCTTAGTGTTAAAAACTTGTCAAATAAAATTGCCAAATTCTCCTATAAATAATTCTGCAAAGAGGGAACCATCATATCGTTAAAAAATCGTCCTTCAATGTAGTGCATCCTGCTCTCAACATATTGTCGGGATTCCATTACCATTTGAAAAGGGGTTGACAGCTTGATGTTTCACGGTCTCCATTTTTTTTTCAAAATAACAGTCTCCTGTCTCCAATCACGTCATTCAGACTGCATTGTTGGGTATTCTCAAAATCTTATCATTTTGTGTCACATTAGTAAACTTCATAGTCTTGCAAGGATTTAAAGTATTCTGTTTCACTTGCTTTTGGACTAATTGGTGATAATTTTATCAGCCACAACTCTGAAGTTTTAGCAAGTTTTGGTGGAAGAGATACAGATTCTTTCCTTTTTTTCCTTGCAGTCAGTTCTCCTTAACTCTGTGTGATTTTATATGTGATTTTTTATTTGAACATTGAGAAATGGATTTGGTAGGGGAAGAAAGCACTTTTCTGACATTTGAAAAACAAATTTTGGAACCATGCCTTGTTTAACGTCCACCATCTTGCAATGTACGATCTTTTCCTACAGTTTAACAGTTCAATTAATGCTTTTATTTTCCATCAGAAGACGATTTCAGGGAAGCAACATTATTTTCTTTTTCTGATACAATAACAGTCGGAAAAAAAATTATCTTAAAGTGTTTCTGTGGAGAAAATGCACACTTTGCATGGAGGTGTAATTAATGCCATTTACTTTGATATGTTGGAAATCTTGCACTAAAGAGCCCCATTAATAATCACTTGGGTAGATTAATTTAGACCCTTTTATGTCTATTATTGGCGACGTCTGGATGTACAAAATGCATATTGTGAAGTGGATTTTCATGGGCCCATCCAATATGTGGGTTTCAAGGCATAATTGGATGCATATGACTATGCAGCAGAGCTGGCCTTGCTGCCAATGTGTGAAACAATGGAGTGCGGGAGTACAAAATGAATATTGGAAGTGGATTTTCATGGGCCCATCCAGTATGTGGGTTCCAAAATGTAATGGGGTGCATATGTCTGACTATGCAGCAGGGCTGGCCTTTCCGTCAATGTGTAAAACAAAGGAGTACGGGAGTAAAAAATGCATATTGTGAAGTGGATTTTCATGGACCCATCCAGTATGTGGGTTCCAAGGCGTAATGGGGTGTATAAGAATTGGTAGCAGGGCAGGCCTTGCATTTAATGCAACATTTTTTCAGGAGGTCCTCCAGGATATCTTATGAAAGGGGTATTGTGGTGCGTCGTAATTCTTGGCAGCCCATCCACTCACAGCGTAGGCTACAACAGTTTAGGAGACCCACAGTTTAATAATGGCCCTTTAAGAATATTAATGCCACCCGATGCACCAGTACAAATAGGCTCTGTGACTTTAAGAGTCCCTCCTTCAAAAATGAAACAAGATGGGTCTGCTTATGTATCACACACCACATGGCCAGCTTTGGTTGTTAAATGTTACAATGACATTTCTCATTTGTAGCGGTTGAAAGCAATGTTAAAGTTGAAAAATGCTGCGTCTGAACTAAGCCCAAGTGGGGGAGGAAATTTTCAGTCTGGGGTTAACTATTTGGCCTTAAGGGCAAGTCATTAACCTGCAAAGGATGTACTTTAATATATTTCCCAGCAAATTCCATTTTGATTTCGTTTTAGTGTGTTTTTTGTGGCACCGGGAAAAATGGCATGAATCCCCGAAAAAAATTGTTTACAGCTGTGAACTAGGAGTTAGGAATGCTTCCAGGGGCAATCCCCATGATGCCCCTGTGTCATTTGAGCAGTGTTTCCATCATTTCAGACATTTTTAGACCTTTAAAGGACCCCCGGGGGGATCGCGGTAAAAATACTTGGGTCTCCCATAGACTTACATTGGGCTCGTTGCTCGGGTCGAGTACCCAAGTATTCCAATCTGCTTGACCTGAGCATTTTAGTGCTCGCTCATCTATATATATAATTGTCTAAGGGTTTTTCCGTCTGTCTGTCTGTCCTGGAAATCCCGCGTCTCTGATTGGTCGAGGCCGCTAGGCCTCGACCAATCAGAGACCGGCACAGCATCGACGTAGAAATCCCGCGTCTCTGATTGGCCAATCAGCAACGGGCACAGCGACGATGATGTCATAAAGGACGTAGACATCTCACGTTTCTGATTCAGCGACGGGCACAGTATCGACGTAGATGTCATAATGGTTGCCATGGCGACGATGATGTCATAAAGGTTGCCTCGACCAATCAGCGACGGCACAGCGACGATGATGTCATAAAGGACGTAGACATCCCGCGTCTCTGATTGGTCGAGGCCGCAAGGCCTCGACCAATCAGCAACGGGCACAGCGACGATGATGTCATAATGGTTGCCATGGCGACATTGATTTCATAAAGGTTGCCTTGACCAATCAGCAACGGGCACAGTCTGCCGCGAATTCTGGAATCATCATTTTCCATATACTACAGGGACATGCATATTCTAGAATACCCGATGCGTTAGAATCGGGCCACAGTCTAGTCAGTAATAATGATGATAAGGTTTTTTTTGTTCACATTCATTTCTACACCATGCCAGTGCCTATAGGGGGCAGCAACAGCTGTTTTTCTTCATGCTCCCATAAGTGTTGTGTCTGACTTAAAAACACCTCCCCATTACCTAGCTGTGGGCTTGATGTCACAAGACAATACAAATGTGACATCAACTCCACAAATATTACCTCACTTGCCACCACTACAGGGTAAGTAAGAAGAGCCAGGCAAAGCACCACAAATAACGCATCTAATAAAGGTGCCTTTTCTGGGCAGCTGCTAGCTGCTATTTTTAGACTGGGGGTCAATAATTATGGCCCCTTACCAGCATGAGAATACCCACCCTCAGCTGTCTGCTCTAGCAAGACTGGTTGTCAAAAATGGGGAAACCCCATGTTGTATTTTTAAATTATTTATTTAAATATTAAAAAAAAACAGTGTGGGAACCCCTCTATTCTTGATAACCAGCCCCACTGAAGCTGACAGCTGAGGGTTGCAGCCCGCAGCAGTGAGTTTTTCCTCGCTTGCTATCAAAAATTCAGTTAAACTCATGCCATTTTTACAATTTTTTTTTTATAGCGCAGGTGGTGGCTGATACTCTCATCAGCCGCCGCCTGCTCTCACTGTTATTAGCGGTAGCAGGTGTAGGCTGATGGGAGTAATAGTCCCATCAGCCGCCGCCTGCTCTTGCTCTTATCAGTTGAATATAACTCTCAACATTCTCTCCTGCTCACCCTGATCACTGACAAGGAAGAATGATGAGAGCAGTCTTCATCACCTGGCACCAGGGAACAGCGCTAACTGTACCACTGCTTCCTTGGCGCCTGTACGTGCGGTGCTGACTCAGTATATGGGTGGCATATGGTTGTCACACGTATTACACACATGAATATCTTTGGTACTGGAACCATAAATATCAGGATGTCTGAAACCTGCCTAAAAGAGAGAACGAGAGAGAACCCTGCTGACCATGAAGCTTACACTCTATAGGAAAGAGAGAGAGAGCACCCTGCTTACCATAAGAGCTTACACTCTACAGGAGAGATACAGGACCCCCCTGACCATAAGACTTACACAATACAGGAGATAGAGACTTTTCCAAGTGACTCTAGAGATGGAAAACAACAGTAAAAGCTGTGCACCACTGAGAACTGCTGTTCTGTCATATTCTAGGTACTGAAACTCCCTGCCCACTGTGCAAGGTATGATAATCCGTAAGATGTCACATCTGCAGGGCATTATGGGGAGGCATGTGCGGCAATGCAAAATGACGTTAGCCCACTCTCCGATACTTCAGTAGTGTGAGAAATGGTGTCGGCATGTTTTTTTGGTTAGGGAATCATCTATCAAATCTCAAAATGTTTGACTTCATGTGAAACTGAGAATTTCAGGAAATTATCTTCAAAGTTGAAACTTTATGGTTCATCCATTCATCTCTAGATAATTTGGCTTTTAATAGTATTTTTGAGTGCATTTTTTACAATATATTTTTATAGCATTTTTTTTTCAGCTGTGGCTTTTGTCTCCTTTTGGGGTGTTGCCTTTTAAACAACAGCTTTGTTTTGGAAACTTCCTGTTACTTGGCATTGTTAACATTTTCTTTATGAAGTCATGTGTGAATTGCATGTGATTTTATTTTGTTTCCCTTGCAATATTACACACATGTGCTTTTGTTTATGGATCTTCCTCATCTCATTGTAGTCTATGAGGAAAATGCACAAAAAATAGAATTAGACTTATCAGTAATTTGGTTCCTAATAACCTACCACGACAGCACGGGTAATTCTGTCTGCTGTTGTGGGGGGTTGTTAGAGAAAAGGGTATTTAATGCAACAGAGATTGCCATGTTGCAGATTTCAAAATTGCTCCGCAGGTAGATTCCATAAAAAAGCACAGTGGCTATGACAATTATAGATGCTGGAAATGTAATAAGCTGTATTTTGTTGCACATGAATCTTGTGAATTCTGCTTCTGTCACTAAATGTTACCTATGCTGCTTCTAACGTACAGCTATGTCCAATTGTTGCTTCTGCTTTTTTATCGCTGCTCATTCTGTACATGTTGCTGCAGCTGCACAAGGTATATTCTCCATCCTCTCCTGTGCTTTAGGCCAGTATCTGTGGCTATGTCTGTCCAACATCTTGCTGACGATTAGAAATGATTCTTACAGCTTCTTCGTATCTCTATGTGATGACTTGGCAAGGAATTAAGTGTCATTACTAGGGTTGAGCGACTTTTCTTTTTATAGGATCGGGTCGGGTTTCACGAAACCCGACTTTTTCAAAAGTCAGGTCGAGTGAAATCGGCCGATCCTATAGAAAAGTCGGGGTCGGCCGAAACACGAAACCCAATGCAGTGCATAGGGTTTCTAATGGTTCCCAGGGTCTGAAGGAGAGGAAACTCTCCTTCAGGCCCTGGGATCCATGTTTAAGTGTAAAATAAAGAATCAAAATAAAAAATATTGATATACTTACCCTCGGACGCGCCCTGGTTCTCACCGGCAGCCTTCCTTCCTAAGAATGAGCGCCTGAAGGACGTTCGATGACGTCGCGGCTTGTAATTGGTCGCGTGAGCGGTCACATGGGCGTCACGCAACCAATCACAAGCCGCGACGTCATCGAAGGCCCTTCAGGAGCTCAATCTTAGGAAGGAAGGCTGCCAGTTAGTATCAGGGCGCGTCCGAGGGTGAGTATATCAATTTTTTTTTTTTTTCTTTATTTTACACTTAAATATGAATTCCGATACCGATTCCCGATATCTTAAACATATCGGAGCTCGGTATCGGAATTCCGATTCCAGATCAGAAGATCGCCAACCTCATGGCCGACCCCACTCAGGGGTCGGGTCGGGTTTCATGAAACCCGACTTTGCTAAAAGTCGGCGACTTCTGAATCTGGCCGACCTGTTTCGCTCAACCCTAGTCATTACCAGAGCTGATGGCGGGCACTGAGTTATAGTGAGAGAGCTTCTGTTAGCAGCTCCCAGACTGTATAGGAGAGATGGGATAATGCTTTATGCATATTGTCCTCTCCTTCCCTTTTTTCCCCCTTTGGTTATTTTGGTGTCACTATCACCCAGATAGCCTAATCAAAAAGAATTTAGCCCACACCATTTTTTAGAACCATTGTTTTTAAAGCTCTGAAATGCAAGCTTTCTTCTTCTTCTGGTGGGTCCCGGAAGTGAAACCATCTGCTCTCGATTCCTCATGTTGTTCATTGTTTTTATTTTGTGTAAGTGTTTTTTTGTTTTAGACAAGACTCAGCGGTGATCAAAATACTCCGTACATGATTAACACCTGGGGCTGGCTTAATCATCTAGAGTCTGGTGGTCCCATTACGCTCCTTATCGTGTGTTTGGTGTTCTAGTGCCTTTTTTTAAATAAATACATGGATATCATTAAAGCTGTGACCTTCACCCTTCCAGAGAATTGCTGTGTGTTTAATTCATAATATGCATAGAAAGACTATAAGATTGGGGGAGGTTTCCATGGAGTCTTGGCGGACTGCCTGCAGGCAATGATTTTTTTCATTCAAGGTGGCAGATAGGAACTGTATTATTGTCTTTTAAAAATCAAGCTAGATATGGTGGTTGGGAGGGGGGAGGCAATATAGGAATGCGGTCATAATGTAGCCTGGACTACGAGAGGAGAAATTGGAATTATATATTAATGTATTTTCTAGAGTTTTTTTTTTAAATACCTAATCAAGTCAGTGTAATTGAAGGAATGAAAGACATCACCCAAAGATATGAAAAGAAGAGCTCATGTGTAAAGAACATAGGAATTATTTATTCCTTGCCAGTAAACCAAAGTTCCTATATGGCTGTAGTATTGACAGAAATGAGGAATCGTCACAAGAGAAATGCATTTACTCCCAGGTCCACGCTTCTGTTTTTCTGTCTGGTGACTGCTTTGTGCTATCAGAGAATCCTGTAACTCCAGACTGCAGTTTGATGAAATTTCTTATGTTTTCTATATTTGTACCATTTATTTGAGAAGACTAAAATTCAAAAACATTAATTTTCCATATTTTAGAATTATCTACAGTACAGACCAAAAGTTTGGACACACCTTCTCATTTAAAGATTTTTCTGTATTTTCATGACTATGAAAATTGTACATTCACACTGAAGGCATCAAAACTATGAATTAACACATGTGGAATTATATACTTAACAAAAAAGTGTGACACAACTGAATTTATGTCTGATATTCTAGGTTCTTCAAAGTAGCCACCTTTTGCTTTGATGACCGCTGTGTGCCCTGTCAGGTTTATTAAGTGGGAATTCTTGCCTTATAAATGGGGCTGGGACCATCAGTTGTGTTGAGCAGAAGTCTGGTGGATACACAGCTGATAGTCCTACTGAATAGATTGTTAGAATTTGTATTATGGAAAGAAAAAAGCAGCTAAGTAAAGAAAAACTAGTGGCCATCATTACTTTAACCCCTTCCCGACCTTTGACGCATACGCTGCGTCATGAAAGTCGGTGCCATTCCGACCCATGACGCAGCAAAGGGTTAACTCCCATTTCACCCGATCTGCAGGGACAGGGGGAGTGGTAGTTTAGCACAGGGGGGGTGGCTTCACCCCCTCGTGGCTACGATCGCTCTGATTGGCTGTTGAAAGTGAAACTGCCAATCAGAGCGATTTGTAATATTTCACCTAAAAAAATGGTGAAATATTACAATCCAGCCATGGCCGATGCTGCAATATCATTGGCCATGGCTGGACACACTAATGTGCACCCACCCCACTCCTCCGATCGCCCCCCCCAGCCCCCCGATCTGTGGTCTGCTCCCCTCGGTCCTGTGCTCCGCTCCCCCGTCCTCCTGCCTGCTCCCCCCATGCTCCAATCACACCCCCCGTGCTCCAATCAAACCCCCCCGCACTCCGATCCCACCCCCCACACAGCGATCCCCCCCCGCACAGCGATCCCCCCCCGTACTCCGATCCACCCCCCCGCACAGCGATCCCCCACTCCGTGCTCCAATCCACCCCCCCGTGTTCCGATCCACCCCCCCGTGCTCCGACGCCCCCCCGTGCTCCGACGCCCCCCCCCGTGCCCTGATCTCCCCCCCCTTATACTTACCTGGCCTCCCGGGGACCGTCCGTCTTCTTTCCTGGGCGCCGCCATCTTCCAAAATGGCGGGCGCATGTGCAGTGCGCCCGCCGAATCTGCCGGCCGGCAGATTCGTTCCAGAGTGAATTTTGATCACTGAGATACGTTATATCTCAGTGATCAAAATAAAAAAAAAAAGTAAATGACCCCGCCCCCCTTTGTCACCCCCATAGGTAGGGACAATAAAAAAAATATTTTTTTTTTCCCACTAAGGTTGGGGTAAGAACTGGGGTTAGGGTTAGGGGTAGGGTTAGGGTTAGGGTTAGGGGTAGGGTTAGGGGTAGGGTTAGGGTTAGGGGTAGGGTTAGGGTTAGGGGTAGGGTTAGGGTTAGGGTTAGGGGTAGGGTTAGGGTTTCGGTATGTGCACACGTATTCTGGTCCTCTGCGGATTTTTCCGCTGCGGATTTGATAAATCCGCAGTGCTAAACCGCTGCGGATTTATGGCGGATTTACCATGTTTTTTCTGCGCATTTCAATGCGGTTTTACAACAGCGATTTTCTATTTGAGCAGTTGTAAAACCGCTGCGGAATCCGCAGAAAGAAGTGACATGCTGCGGAATGTAAACCGCAGCGTTTCCGTGCAGTTTTTCTGCAGCATGTGTACAGCAATTTTTGTTTTCCATAGGTTTGCATTGAACTGTAAACTCATGGGAAACTGCTGCGGATCCGCAGCGTTTTCCGCAGCGTGTGCACATACCTTTAGAATTAGGCTATGTGCACACGGTGCGGATTGGCCGCTGCGGATCTGCAGCAGAGTTCCATCAGGTTTACAATACCATGTAAACATATGGAAAGCCAAATCCGCTGTGCCCATGGTGCGGAAAATACCGCGCGGGAACGCTGCGTTGTATTTTCCGCAGCATGTCAATTCTTTGTGCGGATTCCGCAGCGTTTTACACCTATTCCTCAATAGGAATCCGCAGGTGAAATCCGGACAAAAAACACTGGAAATCCGCGGTAAATCCGCAGGTAAAACGCAGTGCCTTTTACCCGCGGATTTTTAAAAAATGGTGCTGAAAAATCTCATACGAATCCGCAACGTTGGCACATAGCCTTAGGGCTAGGGTTGGGTTGGAATTAGGGTTGTGGTTAGGGTTAGGGGTGTGTTGGGGTTACGGGTGTGTTGGGGTTAGGGTTGTGATTAGGGTTACGGCTACAGTTGGGATAAGGGTTAGGGGTGTGTTGGAGTTAGAATTGAGGGGTTACCACTGTTTAGGCACATCAGGGGGTCTCCAAACGCAACATGGCGCCACCATTGATTCCAGCCAATCTTGTATTCAAAAAGTCAAATGGTGCTCCCTCACTTCCGAGCCCCGACGTGCACCCAAACAGTGGTTTACCCCCACATATGGGGTACCAGCATACTCAGGACAAACTGCGCAACAATTACTGGGGTCCAATTTCTCCTGTTACCCTTGTGAAAATAAAGAAATGCTTGCTAAAACATCATTTTTGAGGAAAGAAAAATGATTTTTTATTTTCACGGCTCTGCGTTGTAAACGTCTGTGAAGCACTTGGGGGTTCAAAGTGCTCACCACATATCTAGATAAGTTCCTTGGGGGGTCTAGTTTCTAAAATGGGATCACTTGTGGGGGGTTTCTACTGTTTAGTCACACCAGGGGCTCTGCAAACGCAATGTGACGCCCGCAGACCATTCCATCAAAGTCTGCATTTCAAAAGTCACTACTTCCCTTCTGAGCCCCGACGTGTGCCCAAACAGTGGTTTACCCCCACACATGGGGTATCAGCGTACTCAGGAGAAACTGGACAACAACTTTTGGGGTCCAATTTCTCCTGTAACCCTTGGGAAAATAAAAAATTCTGGGCTAAATAATTATTTTTGAGGAAAGAAAACGTATTTATTATTTTCACGGCTCTGCATTATAAACTTCTATGAAGCACTTGGGGGTTCAAAGTGCTCACCACACATCTAGATACGTTCCTTTCGGGGTCTAGTTTCCAAAATGGGGTCACTTGTGGGGGGTTTCTACTGTTTAGGCACATCAGGGGCTCTGCAAACGCAACGTGACGCCCGCAGAGCATTCCATCAAAGTCTGCATTTCAAAACGTCACTACTTCAATTCCGAGCCCCGGCATGTGCCCAAACAGTAGTTTACCCCCACATATGGGGTATCACCGTACTCAGGAGAAACTGGACAACAAATATTGGGGTCAAATTTCTCCTGTTACCCTTGGGAAAATTAAAACATTCTGGGCTAAATAATTATTTTTGAGGAAAGAAAACGTATTTATTATTTTCACGGCTCTGCATTATAAACTTCTATGAAGCACTTGGGGGTTCAAAGTGCTCAACACACATCTAGATAAGTTCCTTTCGGGGTCTAGTTTCCAAAATGGGGTCACTTGTGGGGGGTTTCTACTGTTAAGCCACATCAGGGGCTCTGCAAACGCAACGTGACGCCCACAGAGCATTCCATCAAAGTCTGCATTTCAAAATGTCACTACTTCACTTCCGAGCCCCGGCATGTGCCCAAACAGTGGTTTACCCCCACATATGGGGTATCAGCGTACTCAGGAGAAACTGGACAACAACTTTTGGGGTAAAATTTCTCCTGTTACCCTTTGTAAAATAAAAAATTGCAGGCTAAAAATCATTTTTGAGAAAATAATTTTTTATTTTTATTTTCATGGCTCTGCGTTATAAACTTCTGTGAAGCACTTGGGGGTTCAAAGTCCTCACCACACATCTAGATAAGTTCCTTTGGGGGTCTAGTTTCCAAAATAAGGGTCATTTCTGGGGGATCTCCAATGTTTAGGCACACAGGGGCTCTCCAAACGTGACATGGTGTCCGCTAATGATTGGAGCTAATTTTCCATTTAAAAAGCCAAATGGCGTGCCATCCCTTCCGAGCCCTGCCGTGCGCCCAAACAGTGGTTTACCCCCACATATGGGGTATCAGCGTACTCAGGACAAACTGGACAACAATATTTGGGGTCCAATTTCTCCTATTATCCTTGGCAAAATAGGAAATTCCAGGCTAAAAAATCATTTTTGAGGAAAGAAAAAATATTTTTTATTTTCATGGCTCTGCGTTATAAACTTCTGTGAAGCACCTGGGGGTTTAAAGTGCTCAATATGCATCTAGATTAGTTCCTTGGGGGGTCTAGTTTCCAAAATGGGGTCACTTGTGGGGGAGCTGCAATGCATAGGCACACAGGGGCTCTCCAAACGCGACATGGTGTCCGCTAACAATTGGAGCTAATTTTCCATTCAAAAAGTCAAATGGCGCGCCTTCCCTTCCGAGCCCTGCCGTGTGCCCAAACAGTGGTTTACCCCCACATATCGGCGTACTCGGGAGAAATTGCCCAACAAATTTTATGATCCATTTTATCCTACTGCCCATGTGAAAATGAAAAAATTGAGGCGAAAAGAATTTTTTTGTGAAAAAAAAGTACTTTTTCATTTTTACAGATCAATTTGTGAAGCACCTGAGGGTTTAAAGTGCTCACTAGGCATCTAAATAAGTTCCTTGGGGGGTCTAGTTTCCAAAATGGGGTCACTTGTGGGGGAGCGCCAATGTTTAGGCACACAGAAGCTCTCCAAACGCGACATGGTGTCCGCTAACGATGGAAATAATTTTTCATTCAAAAAGTCAAATGGCGCTCCTTCCCTTCCGAGCCTTACCATGTGCCCAAACAGTGGTTTACCCCCACATATGAGGTATCGGCGTACTCAGGAGAAATTGCCCAACACATTTTAGGATCCATTTTATCCTGTTGCCCATGTGAAAATGAAAAAATTGAGGCTAAAAGAATTTTTTTGTGAAAAAAAAGTACTTTTTCATTTTTACGGATCAATTTGTGAAGCACCTGGGGGTTCAAAGTGCTCACTATGCATCTAGATAAGTTCCTTGGGGCGTCTAGTTTCCAAAATGGGGTCACTTGTGGGGGAGCTCCAATTTTTAGGCACACGGGGGCTCTCCAAACGTGACATGGTGTCCGCTAAAGAGTGGAGCCAATTTTTGATTCAAAAAGTCAAATGGCGCTCCTTCCCTTCCAAGCCCTGCCGTGCGCCCAAACAGTGATTTACCCCCACATATGAGGTATCAGCGTACTCAGGACAAATTGGACAACAACTTTCGTGGTTCAGTTTCTCCTTTTACCATTGGGAAAATAAAAAAATTGTTGCTAAAAGATAATTTTTGTGACTAAAAAGTTAAATGTTCATTTTTTCCTTCCATGTTGCTTCTGCTGCTGTGAAGCACCTGAAGGGTTAATAAACTTCTTGAATGTGGTTTTGAGTACCTTGAGGGGTGCAGTTTTTAGAATGGTGTCACTTTTGGGTATTTTCAGCCATATAGACCCCTCAAACTGACTTCAAATGTGAGGTGGTCCCTAAAAAAAATGGTTTTGTAAATTTCGTTGTAAAAATGACAAATCGCTGGTCAAATTTTAACCCTTATAACTTCCTAACAAAAAAAAATTTTGTTTCCAAAATTGTGCTGATGTAAAGTAAACATGTGGGAAATGTTATTTATTAACTATTTTGTGTCACATATCTCTCTGGTTTAACAGAATAAAAATTCAAAATGTGAAAATTGCGAAATTTTCAAAATTTTCGCCAAATTTCCATTTTTATCACAAATAAACGCAGAATTTATTGACCTAAATTTACCACTAACATGAAGCCCAATATGTCATGAAAAAACAATCTCAGAACCGCTAGGATCCGTTGAAGCGTTCCTGAGTTATTACCTCATAAAGGGACACTGGTCAGAATTGCAAAAAACGGCAAGGTCTTTAAGGTCAAAATAGGCTGGGTCATGAAGGGGTTAAGAAATGAAGGTCAGTTAGTCTGAAAAATTGGGCAAACTTTGAAAGTGTCCCAAGTGCAGTGGCAAAAACCATCAGGCGCTACGAAGAAACTGACTCACATGAGGACCGCCCCAGGGAAGGAAGACCAAGAGTCACCTATGCTTCTGAGAATAAGTTTATCCGAGTCACCAGCTTCAGAAATTGCAGGTTAACAGCAGCTCAGATTAGAGACCAGGTCAATGCCACACAGAGTTCTAGCAGCAGACACATCTCTACAACAACTGTTAAGAGGAGACTTTGTGCAGCAGGCCTTCATGGTAAAATAGCGGCTAGAAAACCACTGCTAAGGACAGGCAACAAGCAGAAGAGACTTGTTTGGGCTAAAGAACAGAAGGACTGGACATTAGACCAGTGGAAATCTGTGCTTTGGTCTGATGAGTCCAAATTTGAGATCTTTGGTTCCAACCACCGTGTCTTTGTGTGATGCAGAAAAGGTGAACGGATGGAATCTACATGCCTGGTTCCACCATGAAGCATGGAGGAGGTGTGATGGTGTGGGGGTGCTTTGCTGGTGACACTGTTGGGGATTTATTCAAAATTGAAGGCATACTGAACCAGCATGGCTACCACAGCATCTTGCAGCGGCATGCTATTCCATCCGGTTTGCGTTTAGTTGGACCATCATTTATTTTTCAACAGGACAATGACCTCAAACACATCTCCAAGCTGTGTAAGGGCTATTTGACCAAGAAGGAGAGTGATGGGGTGCTACACCAGATGACCTGGCCTCCACAGTCACCAGATGGTTTGGGGTGAAATAAACCGCAGAGTGAAAGCAAAAGGGCCAGCAAGTGCTAAGCATCTCTGGGAATTCCTTTAAAATTGTTGGAAGACCATTCCCGGTGACTACCTCTTGAATCCCATCAAGAAAATGCCTAGAGTTTGCAAAGCAGTCATCAAAGCAAAAGGTGGCTACTTTGAAGAACCTAGAATATAAGACAGAATTTCAGTTGTTTCACACTTTTTTGTTAAGTATACAATTGCACATGTGTTAATTCATAGTTTTGATGCCTTCAGTGTGAATGTACAATTTTCATAGTCATGAAAATACAGAATTTTTTTTAAATGAGAAGGTGTATCCAAACTTTTGGTCTGCACTGTATATCTGCACCTTTCCTATTTAATTCACTGTTGTAGCAAAGTTGTTGTGAAATGTAGTATATTTTAGCTTCTAAGATTGTATTACTGGTCGTGACTTGGGATGACCAGACCCGTGGAAGTTCGAATTCTGGTACCCAACCTGAACTTTATTGCAAAGTTCAGTTTGGGTACCAAAACTGTACCCGAACTTGAACCAGAACCCGAACCCTAACGAAAACCTTGGGAACCCAAACTTTTGAGCTGGAAAATTCTCTCTCTCACACTACCCCGGAACTCACAACATTGTAATGGACTTTGTTGAGAATTCAGTGTTCGGAATTTAGCACCAGACAAATCAGTTGATCTTTTATGTTTGGGTCTGCTCATCTCTATTTGTGATATTGTAAGCAGGTTGCAGGATGCAGTGACTGACGGACAGGAGGCAGAGAAAGGGTTAACAAATATAACAGTTTTACTTTAATAGGGGTTAACTCCTCACATGGAGATGAAAGGTTTAATGGGGAGAATAACAGTCCAACTGTAAGGCTAGGTTCACATTGCGTTATGGTGGTACGTTTAACAGACTACATTACACCGTGGCATAACGCGATGTAACATAGTCCGTTAACACCGCCATAGACTGCAATGTCGGACGCATCACTAGCGCACGCCTACAATGGGCGTGTGCTAGCGATGTGCCGTCATTGAGAGACCCTGAGACGCGGGCTGCAGCATTTACGGGTCCTTCACCACTAGCGCAGATAGAGCTAGCAGATGCTCTATCTGCGCTAGTGCACTGTAATGCCGGCACTTGCGCTAGCAGCAGGCCGTTAGCGTATGTGCTGAATGGACTGCTGCTAATGCAGTGTGAACTTAGCCTAAAGGATATGCAGAGTTAAGGAACAATGAATCAGATAACGGCAGTTCTTGTGAATGCTGCGGGGGAGTCAATAGCGCCAACAACGGCTTGTGCAGTGCTAGTACAAGAAGGTTCAGCTGGTAACGGTGGTCCATCTTCTGGTGGCAGCAGTCGGTCTCCGGTACCTTCCGCTGAGCCCCTAGTCCATGAACATATGCGGCCGGAGCAAACAAGGCCACAGCATGATCAGGGTCTCCAATAGGTGGGAAGGTATATGCTGGCAAGGTGGGCTGCAAACGTCTGTCCAGTACGCGGTTCTCTCTTTGTGGCATGTGCGTTGTACTCATGGTCACAAAGCACACGGTACCTCACTCTCTGCCAGCTACCTGACGTGCTGCCTATTCCTGCCAAGACTGAAGCGCCGACAACAGCTGTCACGATGTTTCTCCAATGAGGTCCTGCAGTCCATGGTCCGACGATGAGGGCAGCAGCGAACAGTCCTGAACCCTGCCCTTGCTTTTACGCTGGCGTGCGGCGCTTAACTGAACAGGGCTCCAAGCTCTTTCCTTATTACTGCGGTGGGCTCTGGCAGCGTCCCAGCAGTGTCCCGGCATCAGATCGGCAGAGTGTCAGTGTGGCCCTGCTGCGCACCGCTCGGAGCCCACTACGCACGCAACTTGCCTCTGTCACTGCCCGCGGGAAACTGCCTGATGCTGCGCGCACTTTTACTTATAACTGCGTCCCCAGATTCCGTGTCAGGGAACCTCTCCAGGCCTTTTTGCCTTACCCCGGACAACATGGGACGCAGCCTCAGCAGTTCCGGACCCTGTCTGGCACAGGTACCCCGGTCTTCCTCCTTACAATACCCCTCCTGTATTTGATATGTAGTTTAACATAAGAATGGCGCTTATAACACATTAGGCTATGTTCCCACGAGGAGTCTTCAGTGAATTTTTAATATTCTAGATTTTCTGTAGCATTTCTGCACCTATCATCTGAATTAGATTATTTGTGTTTTTTCCCTTGCGTTCTCGAATGCATTATTTTACATGTGGTTTTGTCACATTTTTGATGCTGTGGTTTTTGTCTCTTTTTGGTATGTCATGTGCTTTGTTTTTGATACTGGTATTTGGCTTTGACAAAATGTTGCTACTTATACAGTAATTGGCAGACTAAATACATTTTGAGTGCATTTCTGGAATGGAAATGCACAGAAAATGCAGATTTTCTGCATCTAATGTAACCCTATATGGAAAATCCACACATTTATGTGTACCTGCAAGAGAAATTGACATTTTGCGCATTTTAGGCACGCACTGCAGGTCAGTTTATGGACAAAAAAGCACAGTGGCCTTGATATTTCTATAAATTCCAAACAATTTTCTGTAACTGTAAGGCACTGTATTTTTGGCACTGTCAAAATCCATAGAATCAAAAACTCACAAAAAATTCATTGAGGGACCTGTTAGGTGTCAAGTTCCCGCCACTGCACAGGGGGAATCTTGAACCACCTCCGCTGCGGTGTCTCATTTTCCTCCAGCCGCAGTGGAGCCTGCTCAGCAGAGATGTTGGTCCCAGCGCCTGGCTCAGACAGATACTGCGCATTTGGTTTCTGCTGGCCTTCCAGGTTCAGCTATTATAACCAGTACTGTTCAGTAGCGAGCAGGCGCTCCTGGGACTAAGTCCTGCTCTTCTCCTTCTGAGCATGCCCAAGGGAAGACCTCTCATTGGAGGTTGGGGGTCACATGCTTAGGTCCTGTAACAGCTCCTATTGGTCCATTAGGAAGGTCCTGGAAAGCTACAGTTATAAAAGGTTCGCATGGCCGCATGGCCATGCGCTAGTATAATTCTGTTATCGTGTGTGTGTTTGTATGCCTGTTCAGGTGATTGCTCCTTAATCATTCCCATTCCTAGTGTTGTTGAATGCTCGCAAATGTTGGAGTTAACTAGCGCCTGACAGGGTTAATCTATACACTAGAGCACGATCTAAACAGCAGTGACCGCCAGTACGGTGCTGTACGCACTCTGTGCGGCTATCTTCAATTACTCCTGACAATCGGTCAGTGTAGGGTGGGAACTCCCGCTCGATCTCTGCATCTGACTCAGGGTGTCCTCAGGCGTGGGCTCAAAAGCCACCGAGGATCAGAGCGGGATCAAACACCAGCATAGTGGGGGTGAATTGCAGGGATCCCACTAGTATTCATTTGATGCTCCCTGTGACAGCTAGCAGGGCACAGTGTTTCCTTGATTCCCTGTGACTCTGTGAAGCAACAGAGTTCGCTCATGAACAGACCGGGTGACGGAACCCGTGTCTATTCTGGTGTAGTACTGCCATATAGTGCCGCCATTACCTAGCAGCAGGTTCCACTCCTACACGGTGGACCCCGGGCTGCGAACGCACCTTTACTATCGATATATTTACTTGGTGCGTTCCGCCAGCCCTAACAGGACCTTAACCTTAAAGAAGCAAGCTTATCCAACTATGTGACAGAAAGTCCAGTGTCCAGCAGAATATTTACATTGTCAACTCACATACTACTTATGTATGTTGGAGATTTTTTGTCTTATGCACCCCTGTTCTTTCTACTGAGAACTGGGGGCATTGTTTGTCCTTAGAGCACTGTCTAGTACTCTGATACTGGACCTATCCAATGTATAGGTCATTCATATCAGATCGGTGAGGGTCTGACATGCAGCAGAACAGCTCCATACAGTTTAGTGTCTGCTGCCAAAATTGCAGCTTACCTCCTATTGAATGCCCATGAAGTAGTGTATGCAGATGTGCTATGATAACAGCTGGTTGTAGGGGGCAGATGTGTGTGTTGACCCCATCTGATGCCAGTGACTTATGCTAGGTCATCAATATTGGTGTACTTGGCAACCCTTTATTTTTATTTTGACAAATGTGGGGCATGATTATGTGTCACTTACTAATATGCAAGTAGGACAGGTTCTTCTCTTCTGCTTGGTTAGTGCCACCTTTCTCATAGACTGCACATCTCTCCAGGCCGCAAAATGGCTGCTGATGGAGAATCATGTGATCAGACCGGTCTATCAGTTGTCTCCAATTGAAAACAACTTTCCTATCTGAAGTGTTTTTCAATTGGAGGATGTTGGTGGACTGCTCTGGTCAACTGCTTATCCATGAGTAGTCATTTTTGTGGACAGGAGAGCTGCACAGTCTATGAAGGAGGCAGCTCTAACATGTATAACAGTATAACATTTATTAATTAGTAAGCGCCACAAAAATGATGTCCCCACCCAAAAAAAGCTGTAAAATAATCTATTAACCCTTTCAAGTAGACCTGTTTTGCATGAAGTCTTATTGGTAATGCTCCATGGGAGAAAAACATGCAAATTAGCTCTTTCCCAAAAGGAAAAATAATAGTAGTCTATAGGTGTTAGGTACCTTTTGAGAATAGGTTTACACATTGCACCCGTGGTGTGCAACAAGTGAACTCTGCCTGCATCACTGTCCAGCAAGCCTTACAATAGCACTAGGGATATTCGTCAAGCCAGACATCAATTTTGACTGCCATTCGAGGGCATTTCCCCTAATCACTACTGAGTAATTGAGCTAATTTAGCTGAAATAGCACATTTACATATTCTTTTTTCTACAAATACTTGTTGCATGATATTATCATTGATCCTAAACTTTTCTTCCCACATTTGCCATCTGCTTATGTCTTCAATATACTTATAGCCAGCATATCTGGTTAGTTATTAATAATCACTTTCAGATGCTCGGGAGGTGTCTTACCTATTTTTAACATAGTTATTTTTATCATTAGTAGGGGTAATCATGAATTAAAGAAACGAGTTATGTAAAATTGAAAATATGAAATGTATCAGTATAAGTAAAAACTTCATATGGTGGATGATAAAAGTATCTTGAAGGCATTGTCTAATCTACCTTCTTAGTCTACGGTCACATGTTCAGTATTTGGTCAGTATTTTACATCCGTATTTGTAAGCTAAAACCAGGAGTGGGTGAAAAATACAGAAGTGGTGACGTGTTTCTATTATACCTCTTCTCTGATTGTTCCTCACCTGGTTTTGGCTTATAAATACTGATGTAAAATACTGACCAAATACTGACCGCTCTACTGCCTCCAAGCTAATTGCTTACTAGATGGCAATGATCTTTTAATCCCTTCACAACCTTAGATGTATCCATACTTCCAGGTGGGGAAGATGTTCAGCTGACTAGACAGCTGACACCCGGCGCTCTCTGCCAGGAATGGTGCTCGCACTGCTCCTGGCAGTTTAACCCTCCAAATGCTGTGATCAATATTGATCGAAGCCTTTAGAAGGCAGACAGAGAGAGAGGGCTCCCTCTGCCCTCTGATCAGCACCCCCGCAACGTCATTGTGAGATGCTAATTGTTGCCATGGTTTCCCAGTGTCACCAGGGCTAGCAAGTTAGTTTGAATATGCACAGTAAATGATCTTACTAACTTTGGTCAATGCAGCATTGACAGGTATAAAGCAAAGCAATACTCCTGCATTTCTGTGCTTTATAACTACGATCAGAGCCCATGTAAAAGGGAAAGGTCTTTAAGGGGAATGTTCGTGACGCCACCTGTGGTATTCGGTCAGGGTGACCGATGCTGCTTTAATGGGTCCGCTGGGGTGATGTTATGGCAGCTAGATGGTATACCTTCCCACAGGTGAAGTGTATCCCCAGGGCTTCCCAGTGTGTAGATGGTGAATGATGAATGGTGCAGTGAAGAACGAGGATACATGGTTGCAGTCTCTTTACCTTTACTGAAGACTTCAGCATCCACAGTCAAGGGCACCAGATCACAGGGCAGGCAGAGTCAGGCCGGTTTGGAGGCAAGTCCAGAGTTCCCTTATCCAGGTGGAAATCAGTAGCCTTCCTTTGTGCTGCGGTGGTGTAGTCCCTTACTGCCTATGGCTTCACATAAGGGTCTCACAAATGCGATGTTCCACTCTCTCTGTCCCCCATATAGGATAGGACAATACCCGTATGACTGGTGACTTGAGCCTGTTTATAGGGTCTCTTAGATAACCCGGCTCTGAAGATGTCACCGTGCCTCCTGGGTGTAGGTGCGGACAGGTAACCTGCAATTAGCTGTCCTGCCGGTCTCTGAAATAAGGCATAGAGGTCCTTACTCCCTCGGTATTCCAGCTACCGGGATGTTGCGCCTCAGAAGGAGACAGCTTAAATGGGGCTGGTCCCCTTCTTGCATCCTCTCCATTGCTTCAACTTCCTTCATGCTCGCTGCAATACAATTCTGCCTTTCAATGTCTCTTTCTGGGAGCTGCAGCTCTGAGGGCATGCACAGCTCCTCTATCCTTCTGTCCTCCTTAGACTCTGGTCTGGAACTGATTGAACTCCTGTCTGGAGCTCTGCCAGGAACTGACTCCTGTCTGGAATTGACTAACTTTCCCTACAGACTACCAGTTATATATATATATATATATATATATATATATATATATATATATGTGTGTATATATATATATATATTTATATATATATATATATATATATGGTGTGACCTAATAAATAGGATCAGGAGCTCCCCCTGGTGGTCTGGAGTGTGAAATGTGTTGCATGTTTGTGAAACCTGGATGCAGTTATCCTTCTTTGCCTCCAAACGTAGCATCATTCTCCCCGGGAGGAAAGCAATACCACTGCGATGACCAGGACCCTGGGGCGCCGCACTTCCCCCCCCTAACCCCCCCCCCCCCCCCCCCCCCCGTTAAATCCAGTACTCCCGGACTGGGAAAAGAAAACAACAGTTACAGGTTAGCAAGAGACATACAAATTTTTAAAATGCTATAAAACAAATTAATATGAACTGATGCTTCCCTTTATGGGCAGTGGGGACATTTGAACGTTGCATTAACAAAACATATTTACATTGTGGATCCACTTCTAGGAACAATCTAATGGAACAGTGCAACCATTGACTAGCTATGAAATGTCATTACCCACTACGGGTATACTATCTCTTTTGGCTTCAAAGTGCAAATCAACATTCTATTACTTTTGTTTTTCAAGCGCAAAGTTTTCATCCAACCCCTGCGGGTTACTTTATTCTTCTTCAGCTCATCATTAGTACATCATCTTTAATTTGGTCCTGCTCATTACATTAACTCACTATCTGCTATGCAAAAATACAATTCTTCTAACTTCTAGAACATTATCAGACACCATGCTAACTAAATTCAAATTTTGGCTTTCATTAATATTTACTATATTAACTCTTTAATATACTTTGTCAAAGTGCAACGATTAAACATTCCCTTTAAGGGTTTAAACAATATTCAAGTCTCTTTTACTGAGGTAGTGCAAAGTATCAATCACATTAATATTCAAGTCCATTAAAACTTTTGAAACAGCAATAACGATGCGAGGGACCCATCATTAACCCTCAACGTTGGTCTTGAGCGGGCTACAAGGCATGTATCCAGACTCGGAATCCTGCCACGCCAAAAGGGTTTTTCTTCAGGTCTCTGGAAAACAAAACACTTTCAAGCAACATTAGAAGCTGTTTCCTTAGAAGCAGTCTCTTTAAAAGCTTTTTTAAAACCAGTAGGAAGCACCTTTAAGAAGGTGCAAACTATTTACAAGACAGTTTGTGAATCATTCACCATCCATGATTCCAATGTTCTTTAAATGGAAGGTAACTGTGCAAAACACAGGATCCTTTTAACATGGGACCCCTTTAAGAAGAAGCCCTGGTCGGGTTCAATAAACGTTAGCAGCAAAAAGGCAACAATGAACTATTTACAGTCATTTTTCACATTTCTAAACTACTTTAGCAGTTTTGGAAGTAGTACTAGTGGAGGCAGTCCCTTAGGGTATGGGCGGCTACCAGGTACTACCTAGGGTGCGCCTGAACTCCTAACGGGGGTTTGGGTGCCCACTGACCTCTGTTCCACAACAGCTTGGGTGCAGGTAATGGTTGGTCCTGTTACTACTGCAGTCTCTGTAGTGGTAATAGTACACACCATGGTCTTTGTAGTGGTGCAGGTAGGGGTGACAGTAGGAGTGGTGGTAGTTGCAGCTACTTTAGCACAAAGGGGCGCTGTTACTGTATGAGGAGGCACGGCTGGTGTCTTGGAGCTAGACGGCTTTGACGTAGAGTCTTTACACTTGTGTACGTTTAAAGCGTACCACACTTTTGCACCAAAGTGCCTAGTGTACGTGACACGGTCTCTGGGGTAAAGATCTCTTTCTGGGTGTCCTTCCCAAAGGTGGGACTCCAGGTCCCTGCTGTTAACGAAGATTTCGGCATAGAGTCCCTGCTCTTTGATGAAACCCCAGCCTCCTTTTAGTTTAAAGGTTACCACTATGCCCTGCTTAAGTGGGGCCTGATTGACATAGCGGTCCTTGCGGGCCTGGGCCATGGCCTGCAGATCCTTTTTATCAAAGGCTCTGTGCTGGGCCTGGTGCTCTTCCTCCCTTTCCTCCCATTGGCAGGTGAGCTGCCACTGGTAGTCGTCCCAGCTCAGGACCTCCAGGGTTTCTCCCTCCTGTTTAGCTGTCCCGGGGAACCCCATGAGGTTTGATCCAGGATTCACCCAGCAGTAGATTGTTTTCTCCGCATACACTGTCATGGAAATTTGGTTTGGATAAATCTATCCCTGTGTGTGCTGAGGCCGTTCCCAATAAGACTGAGTATTTTGAGCGCTCATCAAGAATGGACTGTACACCATTGTGACAATACCATTCCACCAATACTGATGATTCATTGTACATACATGGATTTATAATTGCATATAGAAAGGAGGTGGTTAGGGGTGGTTAGTTAATTACCATATTGTCTAGCTCCTCTGTTACTGGTTATCTAAATATATATTGTTAAGGACTGGCGGAACTCACCAAGTATAGATGATATGAAACTAGGTGCGTTCGCAGTCCGAGGTCCACCGTGCAGGTAAAAACCCTGCTGCTAGTAAGACGGACTATATGGCGGTACTATAAGTATACACGCACGGGTTAACTTCACCCTGCGTGAAGGAAGCGATCCTGTTGAGTCACAGGACCGCGGTACCGCACATAGAGCGCGAGCCAGAAGTCAGCGAACACAACCCCAACACAGGATTGAAGTCCGATTAGACCACTTGCTGGCACAACACCGCAACTGGGTGTGTAAGGAAACTATTACAATAGTAGATAAAGGCACGAGAGTGCATGCAGTGCCGCACTGACGGACGCCACTAACTACCCAGGCTTGGGTAAGGAAAGCGCAGAGGAAGCGCACGGCGCCGTACAGGCGGTCACAGCAACTAGACGCTGTTATGTGTGTAACGTGCTGTTGGATAAGTCGGGCGCTAGATAGCAAACATACACCTTCCGCGAACAGTCATCCAATAGGGAGGGTATTTTAAAGAGCAACTTTCACACACAACACACACACATATTATCAAGACAATACTAGCGCATGGCCGTGCGGTCATGCGCTTTTTATATAGCTGCAGCACAGGAAACAGCTACAGAAGTTTTGCCCTTTCAGGACCTGCCAAAAGGACCAATGGAATGTGCTGCAGTATCTGAGCATGTGACCCTCGATCTCCAATGGGAGATCTTGCCCTGGGCATGCTCAGTGTGTGCAAATAAGGACTTAGTCCCAGAGAAGCCCGCTCGCCGCAGATCAGTGCAGGGTACAACAGGAGAGCTAGAAAAGGCAGCAGTAACCCTTTGCACAGAATCAGTCCCAGCAAGACGCTGGGAGCGACGCCTCCGCTGAGCAGAGCCCACTGCGGCCGAAGCAGAATGGGAGACCGCAGCAGACACGGATCGAGATTCCCCCTGTGCAGCAGAGGAAACTCGACTCCTAACCTTACCCCCCCTCCTAGGGCCCCCCCCTCCTTGGGTCTCGCTATGTTCGAAGGCAGCAATAAGCTGCAGAGCCCGAATGTGCTCAGCAGGCTCCCAGGACCTATCCTCAGGACCGTAACCCTTCCAGTCCACCCAAAAAATTTTTTTGCCATGTACCACCTTGCACCCCAAGATAGCGTTCACCTCGAAATCGTTCGTAGACGAACCCGATGTCTCGGCAGATGACTCAGAAAACCGGGACATGTATACGGGCTTAAGGAGGGATACATGAAAGGTGTCAGTGATACCAAGGCGTGGAGGAAGGGCCAGACGGTAGACCACAGGATTAACCTGTTCGAGGACCTTGAAGGGGCCCAAGTAGCGAGGAGCAAACTTAGTGGACTCAACTCGCAGCCTGATGTTACGGGCGGAGAGCCACACCAAGTCGCCAGGAGCAAAGGTCGGAGCGGGGCGCCGATGAGCATCGGCGGAGGACCTCATTCTCTCCTTAGAGGCCCGAATGGCATCCTGAGTGCGGTCCCAAATATCCCGTGCCTCCACAGCCCAGTCTGCCACCCTGGAGTCTGCGGAAGACACGGGCATAGGCACAGGTACTCGTGGATACTGACCATAGTTGAGAAGGAATGGGGTTTGTCCAGTGGAGTCGGCTACAGCGTTGTTCAGCGGAAACTCTGCCCATGATAGCAAGGATGCCCAGTCCTCCTGCCTGGCTGAAACAAAATGTCGCAAGTATGTGACCAAGGTCTGGTTGGCCCTCTCTACCAACCCATTCGTCTCGGGATGATAAGCGGAAGAGAGATTCAACTCGATACTGAGAAGACGACAAAGCTCTCTCCAGAACCGAGACGCAAACTGGGGACCCCGGTCACTGACAATTTTGTCAGGCATACCATGTAGGCGGAAGATGTGTTTAATGAACAACGCTGCCAAGGCCCGTGCAGAAGGTAACCGTGGTAGCGGCACCAAATGCACCATTTTTGAGAAATGATCGGTGATGACCCAAATGATGGTACAGCCGCGAGACTTGGGTAAACCCACGACAAAGTCCATCCCGACCATCTCCCAGGGTCTATCTGCCAACAGCAAGGGATAGAGCAACCCAGCTGGCCTTTGACGCAGAGATTTATTTTTGGCGCAGGAGACACACGCCAGAATATAATCCCTGACATCCCGGACCATATGCGGCCACCAGTACGTCCTCGCCAGTAGCTCAGATGTCCTTTTTGTCCCAAAGTGTCCACCCACCCTGGACGAATGAGCCCAAGAGAGAACCTCCGGTCGCAAATTAATGGGCACAAAAGTCTTGCCCGGAGGCACAGACTCTAGCGAAACCGGCGCGACGGTTCTCAGGCTCTCAGAAGGGACAATAAGCCGAGGCTCCTCTTCCTCCTCCTCAGTTGACATAAGGGAGCGAGAGAGAGCGTCGGCACGAATATTCTTCTCCCCGGCGAGATAATGCAGAGTAAAATGGAACCGGGAGAAAAATAAGGACCATCTGGCCTGACAAGAATTCAGCCGCTGGGCTGTGTGTAAATACACCAAATTTTTGTGGTCCGTGAAAACCTGGAAGGGAAACCGTGCATCTTCCAGAAGATGTCTCCACTCTGAAAAGGCCAACTTCATTGCTAGCAACTCCCTATCCCCGATGGAGTAATTTCTCTCCGCTGATGTGAAGGTCTTAGAGAAGAAGAAGCATGGATGCTTCCGACCTTGAGCGTCCTTTTGATAGAGGACTGCTCCAGCACCAACGGATGAGGCATCCACCTCCATTAGGAATGGCTTATCCACATCGGGGCGATGTAAGATGGGAGCGCTAGCAAAATGAGACTTAACAGAAGTGAAGGCCTTGGAGACCTCTTCCGACCACAATTTGGGATTTGCTCCCTTCTTGGTGAGGGTCACCAAGGGAGCTACCAGAGTTGAGAAGTGGGGAATGAACTGGCGGTAATAATTAATGAACCCCATAAAGCGCTGCACCGCCTTAAGAGAATGGGGCTCTTGCCAGTCCATCACAGCCTGTAGTTTGGCAGGATCCATAGCCAATCCCTGGGCGGAGATGATATAGCCCAGGAACGGTAAAGACTCCTGCTCAAACATACACTTCTCCAACTTTGCATAGAGAGAGTTTGCCCGTAAGAGGTCGAAGACTCTGCCAACATCTCTCCGGTGGGAGTCAATATCTGGAGAAAAGATGAGAATATCATCCAGATTGACTACAACCGAGGTGGAAAGCGTATCCCGGAAGATATCGTTGACAAAGTCTTGGAATACGGCTGGGGCATTACAGAGCCTGAAGGGCATCACCAGATACTCATAATGCCCATCTCTGGTGTTAAACGCCGTTTTCCATTCGTCCCCCTCACGGATGCGAATCAGGTTGTAAGCACCCCGCAGATCTAATTTAGAAAACACTCTAGCTCCCCGAAGCCTATCAAAGAGCTCGCATATCAAGGGCAAAGGATACTTGTTCTTAACGGTGATAGCGTTAAGACCCCTGTAGTCTATGCATGGACGTAGTTCCCCATTCTTCTTCTGCACGAAGAAGAACCCTGCCCCAGCAGGTGACACTGACTTCCTGATGAACCCTCTTGCCAGATTCTCTTGTATGTACTGAGACATGGCCTCCGTCTCCGGGAGAGATAATGGATAAACTCGACCCCGGGGAGGCTCTGCACCAGGCAAGAGATCGATAGGACAGTCATAAGGGCGATGGGGCGGAAGGGTCTCCGCCGCCTTTTTGGAGAACACTTCTGCATAAGACCAGTATTGCTTGGGGAGAGAGGAAAGATCTGCGGGTACCTTTGTTGTAGCAACCTGAACACACTCTCGGTAACACCTACCCCCACATGATTCACCCCATCCCAGAATTCTGCCTGAGGACCACTCGATGTGAGGAGAGTGGAACCACAACCAAGGTATCCCCAACAGGACCTCATCAATCCCCTCGGGAATGATGAGCAGAGATATAATCTCCTGATGGGATGGTGACATGGACAGAGTAAAAGGGATGGTCTGATATGTTATCTGTGCGGGGAGTGTCGACCCATTCACCACTCGTACCGTTACTGGTTGAGATAGCATAACCAGGGGTATTGCGTGACGCTGGGCGAAGGCAGAAGACATGAAATTGCCTTCCGCCCCAGAATCCACGCAGAGCTCTACCGAGTGGGAGGATGAGCCAAAAGTTATTATCCCCTTAAAGGACAATTTGGAGGCAAACGTCACCGTGTCTAGTGCACCTCCACCTACTACCACTAGACGCTGACGTTTCCTCGACCGCTGGCGACATCTGGTGGCAAGATGTCCTGACTGTTTGCAAACATGGCAAACCTGGAGTGCACGAGCGGTCCGGGATTTAGATCCCGCTCGAGACACTACCTTAGGTTCATGGGACTCAGGAGCCTGGACTGGAGATTCCAAAGGTTTGGCAAAGGTGGGAGCCAGCCGAAACCTCTGCCTACACTGGGCTCGCTCTAACCTCCGCTCGTGAAAACGGAGGTCAATACGAGTAGACACTGTTATTAATTCTTCCAGTGTGGCGGGAATCTCCCTAGTGGCCAGGGCGTCCTTAACGTGGTCAGCCAGCCCCCTCCAAAATATAGGAATAAGAGGTTTATCCGACCACTCCAGCTCAGATGCTAGAGTGCGGAAGCGGACGGCAAAATGGCTGACCAAGGACGAGCCCTGAGTCAATGCCAACAGTTGGAGCGCCGTATCATGGGTGACACGAGGTCCTAAAAAGACCTGTTTCAGAGTGCTCAGGAATAACGGAGCACTCTGCACCACATGATCGCCACGCTCCCACAGCGGCGTGGCCCACTGCAACGCCCTGTCTGACAGTAAAGATATGATAAAGCCCACCTTAGCCCGCTCTGTAGGGAAACAAGAGGCCAGAAGCTCGAGATGTATTGAGCACTGACTCACGAAACCCCTACAGGACTTACTGTCACCAGAAAATTTCTCTGGTAGCGGGAGGCGAGATAGCGTCGGTACAGGGGCGGCAGTGGACAAGGTAGCTGCAGCCACACTTGCAGCCTGAACAGCCTGAACAGCGACAGCAGTAACATCCACAGCTGAGGTTGAACGCTCAAGAGCCACCAACCTTCCCTCCAGCTGCTGGATGTACCGCTGTAAACGCTGATCATCCGTCATTACTAGCCAGACCTTGGCGCTTGTATTATGTTAAGGACTGGCGGAACGCACCAAGTATAGATGATATGAAACTAGGTGCGTTCGCAGTCCGAGGTCCACCGTGGGCATGCTCAGTGTGTGCAAATAATTACTTAGTCCCAGAGAAGCCCGCTCGCCGCAGATCAGTGCAGGGTACAACAGGAGAGCCAGAAAAGGCAGCAGTAACCCTTTGCACAGAATCAGTCCCAGCAAGACGCTGGGAGCAACGCCTCCGCTGAGCAGAGCCCACTGCGGCCGAAGCAGAATGGGAGACCGCAGCAGACACGGATCGAGATTCCCCCTGTGCAGCAGAGGAAACTCGACTCCTAACATAGATGGAATATTGTGATTAATGCCCAAATGAATGCTGATTAAGCAACTAAAGTGTAGCGGTTTGCATCTAGGACTAAGTTGAGACATATTATCATCACTTAATCACATCTGGTGCTGTTCTGCTTTCTGCTGGAAATCCCCGAACAGTCTGTCTGGTGTATATCAGTTTATGTCAACCATTTTATGCAAATGATTATAGTGTATATATTAGCTTTGGATATATGAGTCTACATGAGTATATATAACTATATAGGAGTATATACGCAAGTGAGATCTATGTGATATATATTTCCATCACAATCCCCCCCCTAGATATCACTTGCCCTAATCCTAGCCTCCTGTCCCAAAGCTCTGCAACTCTTTTATGCTGCCGGTGAGCTGACGCATGCTTAGCGCATACACCCCCCTCCGCACAGACTTTTTTAGCAAATGGGCGGTCAGGAGATCTGTTCCTAACGGGGGTTCGTTGCAATCAGTCTCTTAGTCAGCAGCATGTGTAGTCAGCAGTGTGTATTCTTTATCAGGTAGGTCATCTATCTGGTCAGAGGGCATCCACAACATCATTCTGGCTTGGGTGTCATCCTCTGGAAGAGGAACTTTCTGGCAATGCGTTGTGTGGATCCAAGTGGGTCTTCCCTCGAGTTTCACAGAGGTTGGTGTCATCAGCAGCACTTGGAAAGGACCATCAAATCTGGGATCAAGTGGTGTTCTCCTTACAAACTTTTTTACCAACACCCAGTCTCCTGGCTTCAAGGAGTGCGTACTGAACACTGAATCTGGATCTGGCAATGAAAAAAAAACTAGAGAATGGATATTAGCAAGTTTCTTGGTGAGTTCAATTACATAAGCAGACAAAGTATCATATTGAATAGTCAGCTGCTGAGGGAAAGAATACCTCATGTCCGGCCTGAGCTGAGTTTTTCTTTGTGAAGAAGGACGGCTCTCTGCGACCCTGCATTGACTACAGGGGCCTTAACCAAATTACCATAAAAAATAAGTACCCCCTACCCCTGATCTCCGAGCTGTTTGATCGCCTGAAGGGTTCCAGAGTCTTCATGAAGCTTGGCCTATGAGGGGCATACAACCTAATTCAAATTTGCCAGGAAGACGAATGGAAGATGGCTTTCAACACCCACGATGACCATTACGAGTATCGCCTTATGCCATTTGGAGTCTGTAATGCCCCAGCCGTCTTCCAAGAACTGGTGAGTGACATCTTTTCTGACCTGCTCTATACATGTGTAATGGTATACCTGGAAGACATCTTGGTAATCTCTCCTGATCTGCCAACACACAGGAGCGATGTTCGCCAGGTTTGACTTAGATTAAGAACTAATTCTAAAGACATACTGATAGGGATTTAGATTGTGAGCCCCAATGGGGACAGCGATGATAATGTGTGCAACCTGTAAAGCGCTGCGGAATATGTTAGTGCCTTATAAAAATAAAGATTATAACTGTCTCTACGCCAAATATGAAAAGTGCGTCTTCGAACAGTCCTCCCTTCTGTTTCTGGGATACATCATTTCTGAGACCAGTCTGAAGATGGATCCTGAAAAGGTGTCCGCTGTCATGAAGTGGCCCCATCCAGGCGGTCTTATGGCTATCCAGCAGTTTCCCGGGTTTGCAAATTACAGTATTACGTCAATTTCATTAGCATTTTTCTTCCCGGACTGCTACTATTTCTGCACTGACCTGCAAGTTTGCCAATCCTAAGAAATGGACTCCTGAAGCAGACGCTTTTATATCCCTCAAGCAGGCATTCTCCTCGGCTCCGGTGCTGCGTCACCCAAACCATAACAAGCAGATTTCCTGAAGGTGGATGCATCTTCCACAGGGGCTGGAGCCGTCCTCACTCAGAAGTCTTCATCCGGTCGCATGGTATCCTGTAGCTTTTTCTCTAAACTCTTTTTGGGAACCAGAACATAATTACTCTTTTGGCAATAGAGAACTGCTCATGATCAAGCTGGCTCTGGAGAAGTGGCGGTACTTGCTGGAAAGAGCATTGCACCCTGTGGTAATTTACACTGACCACAAGAATCTGGCTTATGTGCAGTCTGCTCAGCAGCTTAACCCACATCAAGCAAGGTGGCCTTTGTTCTTTGCTTGCTTCAACTTCACACTCCAGATTAAGCCGGCAGATAAAAATGTTATGGAGATTGCGCTCTCCAGGTCCTTCCAGGACTCTGACCAGGAGGAGGAGGAGCCTAAATATATCATTGAGCCCTCCAAAATAATCACAGTCACTCCGCTAGACTTATCCCGTCTACCCACCGATAAGACTTACGTGGCAGAACCTGACAGAAAGCAGGTTCTTCTCTGGGGACATTCTTCTAAGGTGGCAGGCTATGCCGGACAGAAGAAGACAACTCTTCTTATCTCTCTACACTATTGGTGGCCGACACTGTGCACAGATGTTGCAAATTTCATCTCCACTTGTCCCTCTTGTGCCTGAAATAAGACTCCCAAAAAGCTTCCGACTGGTTGGTTGCTTCCATTGCCTGTGCCGTCTGCTCCATAGCAGCATATCTCCATGGATTTCATCACGGATCTGCCAGTGTCGGCTGGATGTACTGTCATCTGGGTGGTAGTGGATCGTTTCTCCAAGATGGCTCATTTCATCCCGCTATCCAGTCTTCCATCTGCGTCAGTACTGGCAAAAGAATTAATTCTTCAGATTTTTCATCTCCGTGATCTGCCACTTCACATAGTCTCCGATAGAGGTGTCCAGTATTCCTCTCGTTTCTGGAGGGCCACCTGTAAGCTACTGGATATTACTTTTGATTTTTCATCTTCTTACCATCCTGAAATGGAATGAGTTAATCAGATCCTGACTACTTTTCTGTTTTTTGTGGTCTACGGTCAACACCCCAAAGTGCTGTTCCCTGTAGCTATAACATCCGATATTCCTTCTGCTGATTCCCTCATCAGGAACTTTTCTGACATCTGGGAGGACACCAAATCTCTTTGGTAAAATCCTCCGAACAGATGAAAAGACAAGTGGATAAGAGATGTCTGGATTCACCTCTGTTTCATCCTGGAGATAAGGTCTGGCTATCATCTAAGCATATCCGCCTTAAGATACCATCCTATATATTGGGTTCAATCTACTTCATTGGTTCCTTTGAGATGTTGAACCAGATTAATCCTGTAGCCTACAAACTCAAACTCTCGGCCTCCTTGAGAATCCCCAATTCCTTCCATGTGTCTTTTCTCAAACCTGTTGTCCTTAGTTCTTTTTTAAGGTTCCTGGTGCCACTCTGACTCCTGTCAGAGCTGAGGACGTTTTTGAGGTAGAGAACATTTTGGCCACCAAGAAAGTAAGAGGGAAGATATTCTTTCTTGTGGATTGGAAGAGGTTTGGTCCTGAGGAGGAGTCCTGGGAGCCCCTGGGAGAACATCCATGCCCCTCTCCTCCTGGAGAAATTTCTGACAGGCTTGAAAAAGAGTGGGAGTAAGGGGGTACTGTAGTGCCCGCATCTCTGTCTGCAGTCCCTCTCTTTTTGCAAAGCCATCAGCGTACTCACCGCCGAGGCTCCCGTTCTGCTCCTTCTGGGTCTTTCAGGGTGACTGATGCTTCCTTTGAGTATCCTAGCATACACTGGGATTCTCAAATGAAGCGCTATCAATGAGGAAGTAGTAAAAAAAAATAAAACAGATAGTGCAGTGAGGGAAGGATATCGATTTTTCAATTAAATTATGTTAGAAAAAAGATTAGATTATGATATTAAATATAATTTAGTTTCAGACCACCCCTTTAATAGCCTGATTAAACAGACAGACCTCAGTAAGTGACTGCTGATCGGTGATAACTAACCGATTGGTGGTTGTTTAGTGCCGTAAGTCACTAGGTGTAAACATACCCCTATACAGAATAAATATTTACATCCAGTAACTCACCGCTGATGTCTCGTTTGATTTCAAGCCTTTGTCTTCTTCATCTTGTCAAACCTTCACGCTGACGTCCTAACTCCAGGACTCAGTCATTTCAGTTTGCTGCACTAATCACTGCTGCCCTGAAATTAAAACAGGTCACACATATATGTATACATATGTTTCCTGAATATGAAATTCCCCCATACTACACAGCTCAACAATGTATTCGTTATTATGCAATGTATCAGTCCAAATTTAAATTGTAATCCACCACTGTGCCCCCCAATATCTATAAATAGCCACTTTTCCCCACCCAAGAAATATATAATTTTATTAGCACCTGTTCTCTTTCCTCAATTCATTACCAGTCACACTCCTGCATCCTCAATGTCCCCCTGCCCCAATTCATTATGTTATGTCCTCTCTCTCTTAATCTTTCTCTTGACCCCACTCTCTGTTCCTTGTCATTTGCTCTCTCCCACCTTAAACCCCTTCCCGACATGCACCATACATATTCTGCTCTGCGGGAGCAGGATCCCGACAAACAGCAGAATATGTACAGCGGCACAATAACGCGGCCCCATGCTGAGCGCCCCGGCAATCAGGTGCAGGTGTCAGCTCTATGTGAGAGCTGACACCCTGCAGCAACAAACACAATCGGTGCTAACACCAATCGCGGGCATTTATCCGTCTGAGGCTGTTGGTAGTGACAGTGACATAGATGAGCATTGTACAGGGAATCAGTTCCCTGTGTGCTTCCATCATGGAAACACAATGCGATCTCTCTGTCCTGATGGTCTTCATGGAGACCCCCGGCCGCAGTATGGATGTGGGGTCCTTTGGAATTCTGCAAGGAAGGTGGCTTGTGAGAGCCTGCTGAGAGCAATGGTACCGCTGAAAATGTCATCTTGTCCCGAAAAATAAAAGCTGTCATACAGCTCCATCAGCAGAATTTTTTTTTATATAAAACAACTTTTATTGTGTAAAAAGCTCCAAAGCATAAAAAAACTATATAAATTGGGTAGCGCTATAATCATACTGACCTGAAGAATAAAGCTGCCTTATCAATTTTACCACGCGTGGAAAGGTATAAAAAAAATCCCTTAAAAGTAATTCCTGAGTTGCTGGTTTTTGTTCATTCTGTCTCACAAAAATCGGAATAGAAAGCAATCCAAATATGTCATGTCCCCGAAAATGGTACCAATAAAAATGTCAGCTTGTCCTGCAAAAAACAAGTCATAACATGACTCTGTCGGCCCAAATGTGGAAAAATTATCGCTCTCAAAATATGATTATGCAAAAACCTGATATACTGTAAATCTGGTATCGCTGTAATCACACCGATCTGAAGAATAAAGTCACTTAATCACTTATACCGCATGACGAACAGTGCAAAAAATAAATAAAACCAATTCTTCACCTGCTATTGATTTTTTCATTCTGCCTCCCTAAGATCGCAGTAAGGCTCGGTGCACATTTATCCTGCGCTCTACGCTGAGCGCTTACAACAGCGTTTCCATGTAAATCCCCAGTATGCCTAAACCGTATTTAGTGGCCAAATGTTTGCCATTTCTGTAGTGATGAGAATCTGCCTAATTTACAGGTGCGTCTCTCCAGAAGCATGAGCTGGGCATAATGTGCTAGTCACTACAACGGAAGTTTGCAAATTTCACTCAGCAACATCAACTGCTGCTTGTTTCTGGAAAATACTCATGGAGTTAAAATCGTCACTATACATGTAGATATATTCCCAAAGGGTTATAATTTCCAAAATAAGGTTACTTGAGGGGGGATTCAGCTTTTTCTATCACTTAGGGTCTCTTTATATGGAATCCACAAACTATTCTGGGAAAATCTGCGTTCCAGGAAGGAAATACCACTCCGTCCCTCCCAAGTCTCTCCGTATGGCTAAGTAGTACTGTACCAACACATATGGGGTATTGCCATATTTAGTAGAAATTATGGGACAAATTTGTGCCATTTTTACCCATTTTCTAGTATGAAAATATAAAACTTGGGGCTAACACACAATCTTGGTTGTAAAATGTAAATTGTTTTATCGTCACTGCCCAATCGTATTATAGTTTGTACCACACCTGTGGTGTCCATGTAATCACTGCACCCCTATATAAATTCATTGAGATGTTTTGTTTGTAAAATGGGGTCACATATGGGAGGTTCTGCTGTGTAGGCACCTCAGGGGCTCTGCCAATATAGCATGGTGTAATGCTGCCGCAGCTCAGTATGCACAGCCTCTACCAGGGGGAGCTGGTGGAGGAAGAAAGTTTGCGCTTACAGTGTAGCACCACGGTGTGGCAGCGCAAAGGCGACTAGATGACGAGAGAGTGGTCAGTCAAGCCGAGTCAGTAACGGTCAGGAAACGCAGTACCAGAGGAAACAGCAACAAACGTGGTCAGATGCAAGCCAGAGAAGTCAAAAGCAAGACAGGAACAGAAAAGCCAGAGACGTGAGACAGACAAACGAGTCAGAGTTCAAGCTAGGTCAGATACCAGGAGGTCAGAGCATGGGGAACAAACACTAAGTCAATGGGGTAGCAGGAGTGGGAAAGCATGGGTACTGAGCAAACGGGCAGAGGGCAAATCAGGATGTAACGGGGTAAGCCGCTCAAGCCTGGGCAGGAGCTGTAACAATGCCTGCAGACAGCAGCGGGCAGAAATAGCCAAAACAGATCCCAGAATGAGGCAGAGAAAAGTGAACCCCAGCATGACCAGACTTCTTACCCTAGACTATGAGGATGTTCTTAGAGTTTAGCTATTTACATCTATGATTGTCTTGTTCTCTATGGCATACACTTTGGAATTTTGTTACCTTATTGTGGAATTTTTTTTGTATGACTCTTTGACTGACAAAGGTCCATGTGGGACTGAAACGTCTCTTGTCAATCTATTGGACAGACAGCAATAAAAAGCTTCAGATATTCTTGTTAAGTTGAGTGCCAAGTCTTATTCATATATTCACTGACCTGGGAACCTACTTGCGCACCACTTAAATGGCTATGCTACATTTCACACCGCTCTTCTATTTTTATATCCAGCATGGCAAAACAGACACCTGTGGACTGCAACCCCCAGCTGTCTCTTTATCATGGCTGGTTATCAAGAATAGAGGGGTCCCCTAGCCTTTTTTTAATTATTTATTTAAATAGCGTGGGTTTCCCTGTATTTTTGAATACTGATAGGCAAACTGACAGCTGCAGGCTGCAACCTCTGGCTGTCAGCTTTAGCATGGCTAGTTATCAAGAAGAGAGGGGTCCCCTCGCCTTTTCTTACAGTAATCATCCCAGAAAAGGCGTATCTATCAGATGCACCAATTCTTGCATTTTGCCAGGCTTTTCCCACTTGCCCTATGGCTGTGGCAACTAGGGTTAATATTTGTGGGGATGATGTTAGCTGTTTTATGGCAGCTGACATCAAGCCCACAGGTTAGTAATGGAGAGGCATCTATAAGAGGCATATCCATTAGTAAACCCATATTAAGTTTTGAAATAAACACTCAACCAGAATAACATCCTTTAATTGAAATAAATGACATAGACTCCTCTTATTTGAAATAAAAATAAAAAACAAGTTTATACTCACCTTATGCCCGTTCCATTGAAGCCCTTGTCTTTTGTAAAAGGCATAAAATAATAAACCACCTTGATATTCATCTTATGCCTAATCCTCAATACCCTTTTTCCCTTTCTAAAAATAAAAATAAGAAAAAACCATATCCCTCACCTGTCTGAAGTGAAGATATCCCACGCCATAATCCATCTGTGCAACATGTGCTGTTCAGCATGCTGAGAAGCAGAGGAGAATGAGCTGCAGTGGGCGGGCCCCTGAACTGCGGTGACCTCAGTGAGATCATCGCTAGCACCTTGAGAAAGAGTCTCATGGTGCAGCGCTAAGCTCAGTGAATTCACCACAATTTGCCATTAAAAAATTCTTATGGTGAACTTCAGTGAACTCACTGAGCTCAGCGCTGCACAGTGAGACTTTTTCTTACGTCGTTAGTGATGATCTCATTAAGGTCTCTGACCTGGCTCACAATGAAGTAAGTTGGGAACGCAGCCTCTGTTACCTGCGGTAACATCGATGACGTTACTGCTAGTCACTGAGGATGCACTCACAGTGCCTCATTCTCACATGGATTCAGCCTGGTCGGTCACATCATGTCACCGTTTAGGTTGTAAAACACAGATCGCAGATATGAATTACAGTGTGGGAAATCTTCTTTTCATACAGGTGAAAGATATGGCTGTTTATTATTTTTATTTTTTTACAGGAGACATGGGCTTGAATGGAATGGTCATAAGGTGAGTATCATGGTTGTTTATTATTTTCTGTTTTACAGGTGACAAGGCTTCAATAGAATGGACATAAGGTGAGTACAACTTTGTTTGCTATTTTTAAATAAATTTGTAAAACAGGGTGTGGACTTTTATTTCAAATAAAGGACTTTAATACATTTTTACTTAGAATATGACTTTGGAGTTAGTAGTGGAGAGGCGTCTTATTGACATCTCAACATTACTAAATACTGAGCTTGATGTCACCTGACAATGCAAAGGTGGCATCAACCCCACAAATATTACTTTGCTTGCTATCACCACAGGACAAGTGGGAAGAGTAGGCAAAGTGCCAGAATTAGCGCATCTTATAGATGCACCTTTTCTGGGGTGGCTGCAAGCTGCTATGCTTAGGCTTGAGGGGCCAAAATCCATTGTTCCTTACCAGCCTGAGAATAGCAGCCCCAAGCTGTCTGATTTAGCTTAGGCTTGAAAGGCCAATATCCATTGTTCCTTACCAGCCTGAGAATAGCAGCCCCAAGCTGTCTGATTTAGCTTGGCTGGTTGTCAAAAAATGCGGGGGGACCTTTTTTTTATAAATTAAAGGCATGGGGACCCCTCCATTCTTGAAAACCAGCCATGATAAAGCTGACAGCATTGGGTTGCAAAGGCTTATGGAAATAGAGAGGCGTCGGCTAATGTGAGTACTGATTGGTGGTAAACTATTTGCATCCTATTACAGCTGCTGGCTCACGCAGCTCTCTCCCCGTAGAAATAATCTTTCTGCTGATCAGAGCCGCCGGTGTTTCTTGTGCTGTCATGCAAATGACAGCGTGGGAACACCTGATGTTGGGTTGCCGAACCCGAACAGTGACATGAACATCCTGGAGAAGTCTGTTTTCAGGGTCTGTGCCCGAACAGCAGGTGTTCGGTATGGACCCTCATCTTTACTGTTCGGGTTCATCCATCAGTATTTATCATCAATTGTTCCCCCCTGCTCCCACAATCAATTCATCATTATTTACTCTATCCCATACCCAATCCTCAATTCATTATCAATTGTTCTCTCCCACCCTCCACTCTCAATTCATCTCCCCCATGCTCAATACATCATCATTTACTCTCCCCAGTCCCACAATGAATTAATCATCATTTGCTGTCCCCCACCCCATCCTTAATACATCATCATTTACTCTCCCACACCCCAATTCATCATTACTTATTGTCTTCCACCCTCAATTCATCATCATTTACTCTCCCCCACCCTCAAATCATCATTTGCTCTCCCATCCTCCACTCTCATTATCATTTACTGTCCCCATCCCTTATCCTTAATTCATTATCATTTGCTCTCCCCACCCTTAATTCATCATCACTTGCTCTCCCCCAGACCCCACTCTCAATTCATCATCATTTGCTCTTCTACACTTTCAATTCATCATTACTTATTGTCTGCCACCCTCAATTCATCATAATTTGTTTGAACCACTTCTGAAAAATAGGCAGAGGCTGTTCCCCAAGAGCTACACTACCGCTCTGTTTTGACAGCCATGGAACTCCAGGAAAGCTCCCTACATGGAGATTTGTGCCACCGATTGCGCCACACAATACATTATAATATGGTTAATCTGGCTAAGGGCCCTCCCAGAGCGCTGGGCCCAGGGCAATAGCCCAGATTACTCTCAATATAATGTGTCTGTGGATAAAATGACATATCGTATACTTGTGTTGAATTCACGTGACTACCATAACCACGCATTCATATATATATACATAACCCTCATGCAAGGTATATGCAATCCTGATATACCACAAGCATGCAAGTGCTTTAAAGACACAGCACATACAGTTAGGGCCAGAAATATTTGGACAGTGACACAATTTTCGCGAGTTGGGCTCTGCATGCCACCACATTGGATTTGAAATGAAACCTCTACAACAGAATTCAAGTGCAGATTGTAACGTTTAATTTGAAGGGTTGAACAAAAATATCTGATAGAAAATGTAGGAATTGTACACATTTCTTTACAAACACTCCACATTTTAGGAGGTCAAAAGTAATTGGACAAATAAACATAACCCAAACAAAATATTTTTATTTTCAATATTTTGTTGCAAATCCTTTGGAGGCAATCACTGCCTTAAGTCTGGAACCCATGGACATCACCAAACGCTGGGTTTCCTCCTTCTTAATGCTTTGCCAGGCCTTTACAGCCGCAGCCTTCAGGTCTTGCTTGTTTGTGGGTCTTTCCGTCTTAAGTCTGGATTTGAGCAAGTGAAATGCATGCTCAATTGGGTTTAGATCTGGAGATTGACTTGGCCATTGCAGAATGTTCCACTTTTTGGCACTCATGAACTCCTGGGTAGCTTTGGATGTATGCTGGGGTCATTGTCCATCTTTACTATGAAGCGCCGTCCAATCAACTTTGCAGCATTTGGCTGAATCTGGGCTGAAAGTATATCCCGGTACACTTCAGAATTCATCCGGCTACTCTTGTCTGCTCTTATGTCATCAATAAACACAAGTGACCCAGTGCCATTGAAAGCCATGCATGCCCATGCCATCACGTTGCCTCCACCATGTTTTACAGAGGATGTGGTGTGCCTTGGATCATGTGCCGTTCCCTTTCTTCTCCAAACTTTTTTCTTCCCATCATTTTGGTACAGGTTGATCTTTGTCTCATCTGTCCATAGAATACTTTTCCAGAACTGAGCTGGCTTCTTAAGGTGTTTTTCTGCAAATTTAACTCTGGCCTGTCTATTTTTGGTATTGATGAATGGTTTGCATCTAGATGTGAACCCTTTGTATTTACTGTCATGGAGTCTTCTCTTTACTGTTGACTTAGAGACAGATACACCTACTTCACTGAGAGTGTTCTGGACTTCAGTTGATGTTGTGAACGGGTTCTTCTTCATTAAATTAAGTATGCGGCGATCATCCACCACTGTTGTCATCCGTGGACGCCCAGGCCTTTTTGAGTTCCCAAGCTCACCAGTCAATTCCTTTTTTCTCAGAATGTACCCAACTGTTGATTTTGCTACTCCAAGCATGTCTGCTATCTCTCTGATGGATTTTTTCTTTTTTTTCAGCCTCAGGATGTTCTGCTTCACCTCAATTGAGAGTTCCTTTGACCGCATGTTGTCTGCTCACAGCAACAGCTTCCAAATGCAAAACCACACACCTGGAATCCACCCCTGACCTTTTAACTACTTCATTGATTACAGGTTAACGAGGGAGACGCCTTCAGAGTTAATTGCAGCCCTTAGAGTCCATTGTCCAATTACTTTTGGTCCCTTGAAAAAGAGGACGCTATGCATTACAGAGCTATGATTCCTAAACCCTTTCTCCGATTTGGATGTGGAAACTATCATATTGCAGCTGGGAGTGTGCACTTTCAGCCCATATTATATATATAATTGTATTTCTGAACATGTTTTTGTAAACAGCTAAAATAACAAAACTTGTGTCACTGTCCAAATATTTCTGGCCCTAACTGTATCATACATTTATATGGGGTTATATTATTCTATAAATGATGCATGGAACTGGTATTTACCTAAATGTTGACTCCTTCTTTCTGATATACATTCCCTTCTTGAACACTGAAAAGTAAATGTAATTATGTGCAGATCTCACTGTAATGAATAGTTTAGCATATTTTACTTCCCAATGAATATCACAATTAAACTTGTAATTGTTTTTTATTGCAAACTATTCTTTGCATTTTCAAATGAACAATTATCAAGCTGAACCTTAAAATATTGTGTCCTTTGAGAACAAAGGATTCTATGATCCCTCTACTACAACATAGCATAAATTACTCTGAAGATAACACACTGGATTCTGTTGCAAATAATGGGTAGGAATTAAGTCATTGCCACTACTAATGAATGCATTGTACTGTTTTGGACAAAATCTCATTACCGACTACTACAAAACAATATCTGAAGGCACAAAAATGTTACATTCATAGGCACAATACCTGTTGAACAACCCATTCTAAAATTATAAATTTTATCTTTATGTGATGAGCAATTATATTCACTTGCACTACTCTGGCAATCCCTTCTCAATCCTGTTTTACCCATGTAAAATAATAACACGTACACTCACCTCCGGTGTCGATGTTGTTCCAGTAGTGTATGCACTGGGTCTCACAGAAATCGCATTACATTGTTGTGTTTCGTGATCTCTGCGGCCAATCAGCGCTGGCTTTACACTTGCCGCTTTCAGGCAAATCCCATACATCCGTGTAAGTGAGAGCTGCTGAATGCATTCGGGTATAACAGAGCGGCAAGCTTTCATTTCAGGTCAATCAAACTCTTGAACATTGGCAAATTAACATCCTGGCACTGACTGACAGCCAGCTCAGCATTGCATCAGTACACAGCCAGCTGTCAGTCAGTGGTAGGGCATGGTTACAGCTGCCGCTCACTATGTACTAAGCGATGACTGCGACAGACATGGGAGGAATAAGATACTTTCCCCCGGCAGCCAGGCTTCCAGAACTATGGCTTTAGAACACTATTAACCTCCAAATTAACCACAAATTGCCAGATTAATACCATTTTTTATGTTCCTTTTAATGCCACTTATTTGGCAGAACTTGTGTCAGTATTCTGACACAATTTTCTTAGTAAAATGTGTCTGAGGGAGGCAAATTTTTTAATCTACGACCTTCAACAGTCAGCCAATATGTTGTAGTCGTTAAGACTTGCTGTACTGGGGCATACTAACTTTTCTCCCTCTGTATGCTCTAGTTTACTGCTTGCATGTGTGTATAGGGAGAAACCTGTCAGTCATTGGTGATGGGCAGGGAGAAGTCTGCGGGACCTTGCCTTTCTGACTAGTTTCCCATGTAGCTCGGCACTCAGCAGCTTTTAAGGTATGGATTGGGCAGCGTAAATCAGCTGTCAGATTCCCTATAACTAAATTTTTATTAAAACAACTACAGTATGAACATGAGTATGCGTAGAAAAGGAAATTGTTAGATTCTATTAGAGTACAAACTGATATGATGTTGTGAAGTACGTTGATAAAATGTAAAAATGTGTAAGATGAATAATTGCATGGTGCAATTAAGGCAAACTGTTTTTCAACTCTGGCACGCTCTCTTGCCCAGGTTAGACTTGACATATGGAAAGTCATATGGTTCAGAAGACATAAAATAATATGATTCACTGATAATTCTTCATAGCATCATAATTTATATATATACCCTAATATTAAAGCCCGAAAGGTTGTCATTAGAGATGAGCAGATTAATCCATTTCCAGGAACCGGCAAATCCCCGCAAATTTGAATAATTTGCCAATTAATTTGCAAATAATTGCGAAAAAGGCTTGTCACAATTTCACATACTGTTAAAGATTGAAACAGCTAGAGAATGGGCTCATGATGTCAGGTGCGGCCTTTTCCATAATGCCTTGCAGCTGCAACATCACATAGTCTAGGGTAGCCATTCAAGGGAAACTATCACAGTGACTGTAAAAAATGAGGGCAGAGCAAGCAGCTATATTTCGGGATATTACAACCTAGAAATAGAAAAAGGCTTAAATCTGACTATTATGTACTACTGCATTGCTGAAATACAGTCAAAATGGGTGTGGTAGTCTTAGTATGTGAATAATCCAAAAATTACAGGGAGATGCTGAACCTGCATAGTCAATGAGACTGTGAAAAGCTTGATCTGCCATATATTGCTATAAAAGCATCTTAATAACTTTTCTTTGCACATTGCAAACAAGGAGGGCAGTTTAATATCCATATGTTCTAAATTTGCTTTTGAGGAAAAATCCTAAAACCAAAGCATGTGTGAGAGAATGGCTAGCTATTTTATTTGTATTTTTTTGAATACAAGAAAAAGCTCCACATTCTAGAAATGTAAATGTAACTGTGTGTTAGGGCTGGAGGAACGCACCAAGTATATTTAGATATAATTATTGGTGCGTTCGCAGCCCAGGGTCCATCGTGCAGGGGATGAACCTGCTGCTAGCAAATGGCGGCACAATATGGCAGTATAAGCGAACTCTGTCACTTCTCAGAATCGCACAGAAGGGAAAACACTGTGCCTTGTTAGCATCACAGGGGAACACAGCTACCTAACAGAGCAAAAGCAATCAGTGGTCAGGGAGTAGCAAGCACACAAACACCTCCTCTCCGGTGGAGCCGGAATTCTAATGGGCCGGCTTTACACCAGCCATAGTGCCGATCCCTTGTGTTAAAAGCCATCTTCCATTTGTCCCCCTCACAGATGCGAATCAGGTTGTAAGCACCCCACAGATCTAGTTTAGCAAACACCCTTGCTCCCCAAAGCCTATCAAAAAGCTCAGATATCAGGAGCAATGGGTACTTGTTCTTAATGGTGATGGCGTTAAGACCACTGTAATCTATGCATGGACGTAATTCTCTGTTCTTCTTCTGCACGAAGAAGAACCCAGCCCCTGCAGGTGGCACTTACTTCCTAATGAATCCCCTTGCTAGAATCTCCTGGATGTACTGAGACATCGCCTCCGTCTCTGGGAGAGACAATGGGTAGACTCAACTCCGGGGAGGCTCAGCACCAGGCAAGAGGTCAATAGGACAGTCATAGGGGCGGTGAGGCGGAAGGGTCTCCGCAGCCTTTTTGGAGAACACGTACGCATAGTGAAAATATTGCTTGGGGAGAGAGGAGAGATCTGCGGGTACCTCAGTAGTAGCAACCTGAACGCATTCCCTCTGACATCTACCCCCACAAGATTCACTCCATCCCAAAATCCTGCCTGTGGACCACTCAATATGAGTACAGTGATACCGTAGCCAAGGTATCCCTAACAGGACCTCATCAATTCCTTCAGGAATGATGAGCAGAGATATTATCTCCTGATGAGATGGCTACATGGATAGAGTGAATGGGATGGTCTGGTGTGTAATCTTTGACAGCAGTGTCGACCCATTAACCACTCGTACGGTCACTGGTTGGGTGTGCATCACCAGAGGTATTGCGTGTCGTTGGGTGAAGGCAGAAGACATAAAATTGCCCTCTGCCCCGGAATCCACACAAAGCTCTACCAAATGAGTGGATGGGCCAATGGTAATTGTCCCCTTAAATTACAATTTGGAGGCAAACGTCGCCATGTCTAGTGTACCTCCACCTACTACCACTAGATGCTGACGTTTCCCCGACCGCTGGGGACATCTGGTGGCAAGATGTCCTGACTGCTGGCAAACATGACAGACCCTAAGTGCACGAGCGGTCCGGGACTTAGATCCCGCTCGTGACACCTCCAAGGCCTCATGTGACTTGGGCGCCTGGATCAGAGATTCCAAAGGTTTGGCGAAGGTGGGAGCCAGCCAAAACCTCTGTCTACACTGGGCTCACTCTAACCTCCGCTCGTTAAAATGAAGATCAATACGAGTAGACACAGCTATTAGCTCCTCCAGTGTGGCGGGAATCTCTCTAGTGGCCAGAGCGTCCTTTCATGGTCAGCCAGCCCCCTCCATAATATAGGAATGAGGGCTTTATCTGACCACTCCAGCTCAGATGCTAAGGTGTGGAAGTGGATGGCAAAATGGCTAACCAAGGATGAGCCATGAGTCAATGCCAACAGTTGGAGCACCGTATCATGTGTGACTCGGGGTCCTAAGAAGACCTGTTTCAGAGTGCTCAGGAACAGCGGAGCACTCTGCACCACATGATCGCCACGCTCCCACAGCGGCATAGCCCACTCCAACGCTCTGTCCAACAGGAGAGACATAATGAATCCCACCTTTGCCCGCTCTGTAGGGAAACGTGCAGCCAGGAGCTCGAGGTGTATAGAGCACTGGCTCACGAAACCACTACAAGATTTGCCATCACCAGAAAATTTCTCTGGCAGCGGGAGGCGAGATAGAGTCAGAGCAGGGGTGGCAGTGGACAAAGTTGCTGCAGCCATGCTAGCAGCCTGAACAGCTACTGCGGTAACATCCACAGCTGAGGTTGTGCGCTCGAGAGCCGCCAAACTGCCCTCCAGCAGCTGGATGTACCACAAAAATTGCTGTTTGTCTGCCATTGCTAGCCAGACCCTGGCACTAGGATTATGTTAGGGCTGGCGGAATGCACCAAGTATATTTAGATATAATTATTGGTGCGTTCTCAGTCAAGGGTCCACTGTGCAGGAGACGAACCTGCTGCTAGCAAATGGCGGCACAATATGGCAATATAAGCGAACTATGTTACTACTCAAAGTCGCGCAGAAGGGAAAACGCTGTGCCCTGTTAGCGTCACAGGGGAACACAGCTGCCTAACAGAGCAAAAACAATCAATGGTCAGGGAGTAGCAAGCACACAAACACCTCCTCTCCGGTGGAGCCGAAATTCTAATGGCTTTACGCCAGCCCTGAATTCACTATACAAAACTCCTCAATGGAGGTGCCGGTTTTCTAGTGGCTTATTTCATCCAGACCCTGACCACAAGCAGACAAGACCACTGAATAGCAAAAGCTAATGACATAAGCTGATCCTAGCACATGGTAGTGCGGCCATGCAAACCTTTTATAGCTGCAGTAACTTCAGGACCTTCCTAGAGGACCAATGGGAGCTGCCGCAGTACTTGAGTATGTGACCCCAGACCTCCAATGAGAGGTCTTACCTTGAGCATGCTCAGAAGGGGAAAAGCAGGACTTAGTCCCAGAGATGTCTGCTATCTGCTGACCAGTACTGGCTACAATAGCTGAGCCTGGAAAGGCAGCAGTAAGCATCCGCACAGTATCAGGCTGAGTCAGACGCTGAGACCAACGTCTCTGCTGAGCAGGCTCCACTGCAGCTGGAGAAGAATGGAGACTGCAGCAGAGATGGCTCAAGACTCCACCTGTGCAGAGGTGGGAACTCAACCCCTAACACTGTGTACCTCAGAAAATATGCGTGTTGGGAAAAAATTGTTTTTGCACATTTCCTTGTATTAGTCCAATATTAGACTTCTACATGTCACCCGAATGCACCTGTTACAGGTGCTTGCACCTCTTTAGCTTTTCTTGTCATATCTTTATTGGTAAAGGGCTAGGTGTGCTTTATACCTTTTAAAAAAAAATTTTAGACTTCCGGGAGGCGGAGCCTGTTGATGGCCGCATTGTACAAGAGCTCCCAGGCCACAGGGGATTTATAAGACCTTATCCCCTAAGCTGCAACACCGAACGGCCAGGATAAGGACCGGACAAGGATCCACATCAGAGGATCCAGCTCTCCAGGTGCCCCGGAGTTCCGTGGCGCAGGTAGCGCCGAAAGTAGTACTGCACGCAGCGAAGCCCCCCTGAAGCAGGAGTTGGTGGGGGAAGGGCGTGCCACGCGGTCCCCAGGAGACCAAGGAGACAGGGGAGGTACGCGGCAGCCGTTGATTGCTGGTGGCGGGAACGGAGAGGGAAGCCGCAGTGCACCGGCGCCATCTTGGCTGGGATCTGCGTGCCCAGCTACAGTGTCCCCAGGCTGAGCCGACCTTTCAGCACTTCATCTCCAGGTCTGCAACAACGCAGATTGTGATCTGGGAGATAGAAGACACAGGGGAGATGAGCGGTGAGGAGCTGTGGAATCCCGGTGTTATTTCCTTTGCGGAGTTTTATAAGGCATCGGAGGCAATACTAGCTCTACACTGCGGGTGGCAGCAGAGGCTTCACTAGATCTCACCTAAAGCAAATACTGATGTAATTAACTATTTATGCGACATTACCGACATCTCTGCTCATTATACCAGCATCTGACTTAGTATGGATAAATTTATGGGCAAGAATGCCAGTGCTGGCAGAAATTCAACACGTAATCAGTTAAGCACCTCCCCGATATCAAAAAATCCTGATATTGCTAGCAATAACCCTCAGTCTATTGCAAACGCTATCATAGATCGTTTAATGCCTGAAATAGACAATAGGCTGGCAGCTTTTCAAACTTCCTTGGACATGATAGTGTAACAAGTCAATGCTCAGGGTGTGCGTATGGATGAGGCAGAGCAAAGAATCTCAGACTTAAAAGACTCTACTAAGGCCCTGAAGGAAAAACTGGACAATAAAGAGAAGGATATCTCAGACCAGTGGGACAAAGTAGATGACCTTGAAAACAGGTCTCGTCGTAACAACTTAAGAATCATAGGCCTTCCTGAGTCGGTCCCCCCATCAGAGCTGGTTAAAATTACATCGGAATGGCTACCAAAATCTCTAGGTATTTTACCAGCTTCAGGAGCAATGGCCATTGAAAGAGTCCACAGACTAGGACCCCCGAGGGGAGGGGATGGGAGGGAGATAGGCCAAGAATGGTCATTTTTAGAGTCCTGGACTTCCAAGACAAAGAGTGCATTCTATCAGCATTCAGGAAGCAAAGATCCCTATTCTATGACAAAAGTAAAATTCTCTTGTTCCAGGACTATTCGGCTGCTTTGGCAGCCAGACGCAAAGCCTTTACTCCTGCCTGCAAAATTTTGGTGGACAGGGATATTCGCTTTGGACTGCAGTACCCGGCGGTTCTACGTTTTGGTATGTCGGGGGAAAATTGGATCTTCAATGACCCAGTAAAGGCCCTGAAATTTCTTCAGGGGAATCTCCAATCACATGCTGCACCTGGCAATACTTGAACATAAGATGCTGATTTAGTTTATTAGTCTTCGGTGATGTCGTGGTTAATGTTATTATTTGTACATTCATCAGAAACATATTCTCTGTTTTGCTCATTCTGCTTATGAGCATATTGGGTTCAGTCACTCAATTCACAGTTACAAAGTTTATTTTGTTAGGGGAATGGGAGGGGGGTTGGGTCTCTGCATGCACAAACTTAATACTTTTGACTCGGGAGCAATCGTGCCCACTCGCTGGGATGGGCGGGGGTCCCACTCACAGCTATTGTACACTGGTCTTATGTTTATCCGTGTGGGTGTGGGTTGATCGCAGTTCAGGTCAGTTCTGAGGATTCCGCAATCCGCTCTCTGCATTGGTGCTCGTGGAATGCTAACGGGTTGAATACCCCAATTAAGAGGAAAAAGGTACTTAATTTTTTACATAAAAAAAACTTTCACATCATCTTTCTGCAGGAAACACACTGGATAAAAAATAATCACCCGTCTATGTACAGTAGAAAGTACACTCTATGTGCTGAGGCTTCATATTCAAAAAAACAGCGGGGAGTAGCCATATTAATTCATAATAGCCTTAAGTATGAAGTAATTGATATGGGGATCCACAAGGGAGATTCCTCCTGGTTAGAGTGGTGATAGAAGGGATGAACTTCAGCCTGGCTAATATATACGCCCCTAATACTCCTGACACACAATTTCAAGCTAAAATCATGGAGAGCATGGCGGGGTGGGACACATCTAGGGTAGTCATGGGGGGCGACTTTAATGAGGTGAGTGACGCCTCTATGGACAGATCTAGACCATGAACTACACAGCAGTCAACTCAGGGTAACTACATACAATCATTGTCGGAGCAGCTAGACTTGGTGGATATCTGGAGATTGCAACACCCAATAGAGAGGGACTACTCTGGACTGACTCTCACGCCAGAATTGACTGTTGGCTCTTACACTCATCACTACTACCACTAATATTACAAACAGATATACAAAATATTCATATATCAGATCATGCCCCAGTAACTTTTAAGTCAAGTTTAACAATCCCTATAGCTCAGGTGAGGGGGTGGCGTTTTCTCTCATACCTTTTTCAGTCAGAGGATTTTAAAAAATATCTACAAATGTCATGGGAGGTTTACAAGAATGACAATCGCTCTCATTGTGACGATGCGATGTTGTTTTGGATGGCTTCCAAGGGGACAAATTATATCCTACGTTAGTCACAAAAGAAAAGAATTAATGAAAAGGACACTAGAAACACAAAGTTCATTAACCCAAGCCTATAAAGATTTCAAATTAAACAATATGCCATTAACAAAACAGAAATTCTTAGAGGCCAAGGAGGAAGCAGACGCTTTGGCGCACGAGATGGCTGTGAATAATTTAGATTACCAAAAGCATAAATATTTTAAATGGGGTAACAAACCAGGGAGGGTGCTGGTGTCCCTTACGCGGCCATTTAGGAAGGCGACGAGAATACATAAAGTAAAGCAACGTAATGGCCCTATTTTAACAAGTAATGAGGAGATAGTGAATGAGTTTGGGTCATTCTTTGGGGAGTTGTACAAATTGGAGCCAAAAGAGGGAGGGGAAAATAAGAACTTCTTACAAAGACACCTGGCACCAACACTCACGGAGGAGGAGAGGGTGGCCATCAGTTTTCCCATTACTCCCACAGAGATTCTACAAGTTATAAACAAACTAAAGATTTCCAAGGCACCTGGCCCGGATGGGTTCAGTAATGAACATCATAAAATCCTGGGAGCCCCCATAGCATCTCATCTTAGCGAGTTGTACAATAAGGTGGTCATGAATGGTCACCTTCCAGATCGGTTTAACGAAGCAGTTATCATTGTTCTTCCAAAACCGGGCAAAGACCACATGCAAGTTGAGGGTTATAGACCAATATCGCTACTTAACTCCAACTTCAAGATTTTTACAAAAATCCTGGCCGACAGACTCCAAAAAATAATCCCAAATCTGATCACACCACAACAAACGGGATTTATACATGGTAAATCTTTTACATATAACATCATAACGGTCCTGGGTGCTATATCTTACAGTAGAGTACATAAACATATGAAAACTATTGTGGTTAGCCTAGACGCCGATAAGGCGTTCGATAGGGTGGCATGGGATTATTTGCATGATCTATTATCATTTAGAAATTTTGGCCCTTGGTTCTGTGATGCAGTTAAAACAATTTATAAAAACCCATTGTCCAGAATCTCGGTAAACAACACTTTATCTAGGTCTTTTGAAATCCAACGGGGAACGTGCCAGGGCTGCCCATTGTCGCCCCTGTTATTTAATCTGGTGCTAGATCCACTCTTAAGAACGCTGCAGACTGAATCGGCATTTGAGGGTGTCAAGGTGGGGGCTACCTCAATTAAAATCTCAGCTTTTGCTGACGATATTCTTTTGTTTATTGCGAACCCAGACCATGCAATACCGGCCATTATGAAAGCTTTGGAAGAATTTGGCAGATGCTCTGGCTTTAAGGTCAATTACAATAAATCTGAGGCTCTGGCGATATTCAGGTCTGGGAGACTGCGGGACTCCCTGTTCCCATTTCATTGGAGTCAGGAGTCTATTAAATATTTAGGGATTCGGCTTCCGGCAGATCCGTCCATATTATATAGCGTAAATTACAAACCACTGATAGCTTCAATCATTAGTCTTCTTCAGTCATGGAAACACTTTACATTATCTTTCTCAGGCCGATGTCACCTGATCAAAATGGTTGCATTCCCCAAATTGCTGTACGCTTTTCAGACCTTGCCTCTACTACTATCTAATGTAGACCTCAGTTTGCTAAATTGAACTTTTCGAAAGTTTGTCTGGGGTGTGGGGGGCAGATCGCGTATAAGTCTCATAAAATTACAGGCGTTAAGGGCAGAGGGCGGAATCAACTTCCCCAATGTAGGAAGATATAACTTGGCGGCCAACTTTAGATATGCCATCGATTGGATAAGAGGTGTTTCCCACTGTTAGGAGTCGAGTTTCCTCTGCTGCACAGGGGGAATCTCGATCCGTGTCTGCTGCGGTCTCCCATTCTGCATCGGCCGCAGTGGAGTCTGCTCAGCGGAGACGTCGCTCCCAGCGTCTCGCTGAGGCTGATTCTGTGCATAGGGTTACTACTGCCTTTTCTGGCTCTCCTGTTGTACCCTGCACTGATCTGCGGCGAGCTGGCTTCTCTGGGACTAAGTCCTTATTTACACACACTGAGCATGCCCAGGGCAAGATCTCTCAGTGGAGGTCTAGGGTCACATGCTCAGGTACTGCAGCGACTCCCATTGGTCCTTCTCATGGAAGGTCCTGCAGGTACTAGGACTAGTTCTGCTTTGCACACTGAGTATGCCCAGGGCAGGATTTCTCAGTGGAGGTCTGGGGTCACGTGCTCAGATGCTGCAGCAATTCCATTGGTCCTTCTTTCACAGGTCCTATATGTGCTGCAGCTATTTAAGGCTCGCATGGCCGCACGGCCATGCGCTAGTATCGCTGGCACCTCCGGCAAGGAGATTGTGTTTAAGTGTGTTCAGGGACCCGGCTGAAATAAGCCCCTAGAATGCTGGCATCTCCGGCGAGGAGTTTTGTATGCATGAATGACCACTCACTGCTCACATCTGGGTAGTTGGCCTGTGCCTCTGTGAAAGTCTAACAGGGCACAGAGCTTTCCTCTCGCGGTTACTCTGTGAAGCTAACAGAGTTGGTATATACCGCCATATAGAGCCGCCATTATTTAGCAGCAGGTACTTTCCTGCACGGTGGATCCCGGGTTGCGAACGCACCAATTCCATTCAATAAATAATATATTTGATGTGTTCCGCCAACCCTAACACCCACTATGCTAACATTGGTTTAGAGCAACAAATATGTCCACACATCTCACTGCCGGCAATGTTGTATTTGGGTGGGGGAGGGGCTTCCAACGGAGTTACGGGAACACCCGACGATGTGGCAGACAATACTGACTTGGAGACGATGTAGAAGGCTTTGTAATTTACGGGCTGGACTGTCCCCATTTCAATCATTTCTTGGTAATCCTGGGTTCCTGAAAGGTAATCCACCATTAAGCTACAGGCTTCTGGCTGAACAGGGATGTAGACTAGCAATAGATTTGATGAATCTTGACTTTTCTGTGCTCTCTTTTGACGCAGCATCACAGCGTTTTCCATTATTTAAGAACAACCCCTTCTTATTCCTTCAGGCACAGAGTTTGGTTCAAAAGTGTTTACTGACCGGGGGGGTTGGGGTGGGGAGGAACAAATTGGATGGCTATATTAGGAATACAGGATCACAGCCAGCGTCCATAAGTGGCATTTATTCTCTGTTACGCAGGAGTTGGACATGGAAAGGGAGAGATACAGGATTAGCAAAGTGGTCAAAAGACCTTCCGGGCTTGAGAGTAGGGGAATTTCTTGAGGCTATTAATGTGCAAAGAAAAATTTTGACATATAGTAGTTATACTGACATGGCTCTATTGATTCTACATAGGGCTTATATTACCCCACACCTGCAGTCTAGGATGTCTCCTACGACTCTTTATTATTGCTTCAAATGCAAAATGCGTAACACAGACATATATCACCGCTTATGGAGCTGTTCGAAGATTCAAGAACTGTGGGGTACCTTACATGACGAATTGCAGAGGATGTGTGGGATTAGTTTCTCACTCACACCACAATGGGCCATTTTCAACATTTTGGAGGAGGCGCATCACAGCCTGCCTAAACATGTTAAAGCAACACTCATGATTTGGGCCTCTGCTTCCAGGAAAAGCATACTGCAATACTGGTTGAGTCCGATTGCCCCACCACTTTCTCTTATTCAAGCTAAGGTTATGTTCCTTTTCAGAATGGAGTGGATAGACGCGCTGATCACCAAAGAAAAGATGTCTGGTAAATTCCTAACCACATGGTCTCTCTTTATTCCATCTCTTCCTCTTGGGGTTAAGGAAAAATTGCGAGCCCAGTTTGAAAACACACAATGGTATTTATTACAGCGGATAAGTGGTTACACACCAATTCCATAATATAAACCAAAGGTTGAGTGCACGCAGAGAAGGGGTGGTTGGGGAGGGGTGGGGGGGAGAGTTTGGGTTCAGGGGTTCTTGTTATTGATGTTTATTTGTCTTACTATTCAAAACCTAATAAACAGATTTAAAAAAAAAAGAAAAAAAAACATTTTAAATTTTTAATCAATTTTTAATAGGCAAATTGAACAATCATACAGCCCTCAGTCATACAGCATGCTGTTGATGCATGTTCTTTTCCATCCATACATCTCCTGGCTGTCCATGATGTTTTTAAGTATACTGAATTGCTCTATATTATATAGAGTTTATATCTGTTTATGTTGATGATTATGGCTTATAACCAATGAAAACCCAAAAGTCATTATCTTAGTAAATTATAATACACCTGAAAACGCTTCCTAAGCATTTAAAAAGGTCCCTTAGTCTGTTTCAGTAGGTTCCACAATCATGGGAAAGACTGCTGACTTGACAGGTGTCCAGAAGGCAGTCATTGACACACTCCACAGGGAGGGTAAGCCACGAAATGTCATTGCTAAAGATTTGCTAAAGAAGCTCGCTGTTCACATAGTGCTGTATGCAAGCATATTAATGGAAAGTTGAGTGGAAGGAAAAAGTGTGGTAGAAAAAGGTGCACAACTAACCGGGATAACTGTATCCTCGAAAAGGGCGTTCAAAAATTTGGGAGAGATTCTGTTATGACCTGGTGGTAAGGACAATAATGGACCTGGTGGTTAAGAGCACACGGAATGACCTGATAGTTACTAATAATATAGGACGAGCTCTGAGACGTGGGAACTCTGCTGACCGCAATCCCTAATCCTATCACACACACTAGAAATAGCCGTGGATTGCTCCTAACGCTCCCTATGCAACTCGACACAGCCTAAGAAACTAGCTAGCCCTAGAGATAGAAAAATTAAGCCTACCTTGCCTCAGAGAAATTCCCCAAAGGAAAAGGCAGCCCCCCACATATAATGACTGTGAGTAAGGATGAAAATTACAAACACAGAGATGAAATAGATTTAGCAAAGTGAGGCCCGACTTACTGAACAGACAGAGGATAGGAAAGGTAACTTTGCGGTCAGCACAAAAAACTACAAAAAGACCACGCAGAGGGCGCAAAAAGACCCTCCGCACCGACTCACGGTGCGGAGGCGCTCCCTCTGCGTCCCAGAGCTTCCAGCTAGCAAGACAAAAATCAAAATAGCAAGCTGGACAGAAAAATAGCAAACCAGAGAAAAACAAGCAGGAACTTAGCTTCTGCTGGGAAGACAGGTCACAAGAACGATCCAGGAGAGAACTAGACCAATACTGGAACATTGACAGGTGGCATGGAGCAATGATCTAAGTGGAGTTAAATAGAGCAGCCAGCTAACGAATTAACCTCGTCACCTGTGGAAGGAAACTCAGAAGCCGCAGCTCCACTCACAACCACCAGAGGAAGCCCATGGACAGAACCAGCCGAAGTACCATTCATGACCACAGGAGGGAGCTTGACAACAGAATTCACAACAAGATTCACAAGGAGTGCACTGCTGCTGGAGTCATTGCTTCAAGAGCCACCACACACAGACATATCCAGGACATGGGCTACAAGTGTCACATTCCTTGTATCAAGCCACTCATGACCAATAGACAACACCAGAAGCAACTTACTTGGGCCAAGGATAAAAAAGAACTGGAATGTTGCTCAGTAGTACAAGGTGTTGTTTTCAGATGAAACGCGACTGATCTTAACACCATAAAGAATCTATGGGGTATTGTCAAGAGAAAGATGAGAGACTCGAGACCCAACAATGCAGACAAGCTGAAAGCTGATATCAAAACTTCCAAAACAGCTCAGCAGTGCCACAGGCTGATCGCTTCCATGCAACTCTGCATTGATGCACTAATTGATGCAAAAGGAGCCCCGACCAAGTATTGATTGCATCTACTAAACATACATTTCAGTAGGCCAACATTTCAGATTTTAAAATAATTTTTCAAGCTGGTGTCATAAAGTATTCTAATTTACTGAGATAATGACTTTTGGGTTTTCATTATCTGTAAGCCATAATCATCAACATTAATAGAAATAAACACTTTTTGAAATAGATCAACCTGTTTGTAATCTGTCTATATAATATGAGTTTCACATTTTGTATTGAAGAGCTGAAATAAATTAACTTGTTGGTGATATTTTAATTTTGTGACAAGCCCCTGTACATAAGATGCATTAAAGACCTCAAAAATAATTTAGGGCAATCCTAGGAGACCTCGTAGTGTTAGACACATCTTTTTTGACCCATTGAAGGCTTTACAGTATTGAGATTCACTGCACATTTATTTATTGCATATTCAATTGTTTGGGTAAATTCTGGAAAATTATAATTTCAAGAGATCTGATCATCTTTAGCAGTCAAGATGCTTTATACTCCGATGGACTATGTACATCCACCATAAACCTCATACATCATGCTCTGCTGTTTGCATGAGTATAGATCGTATTATGAAATTCAGTGTTTATATCTGTTGATATGATGTAAGAAGTTACAGCACCCCAGCATTACCCCATTCTTTGCTAATACCATAATAAGTACAGTACTCTGTAGTGGCACTAGTTTAAATCCTTCTTGCCATTTGTGTTGTCTTTTGTAGGCTGCAGGCTGATTTCTTCAGTTTAATATTCTTGTTTCGCAGCTGTTATTCTTTTAGGGTTTCCTCTAGTTTCTCTGTGCAATCTTTTCTGAACATAAATCCTCAGCTTCGCACTGCCTGTTTGACCTTAAGGAGTCTGGCTTTTAAGTTACCTACAGTTTTGTTTCTCTCCTTGTAAACTAAAATGGGAATGAAGGAAAGCAAATAGCAGCTTTTGATACAATAGTTTGCTTCTTTTAAGGAGATAACTTTCAGGATTTTAAGGCTTTAGTGGAGTATTTTTATTTTGCAAACCTATAACTGCAAAATTAAATTAAATTAATTAAAGAGTAACTAAACTTCGAACCATTTTTCAATGAAAGTTCCTATCAAATTTGAAAATACAAGGTCAAAGTTTAATTACACTGTCACATGTACAGGTATAGTTTATCAATGAAAAAACTACACAAATACTGTAACACATACAGTGTGTGCCATTTATGATGTACATCGGCATTTCCCCTTTTCCACTATTTTCTTTAACGTCCTGCAGTTTAGGTCTGAAAACTTGTATCCATTATTAATACATTTCTAGGACTCAACAGGGCCATTGAAGTAAAGAAGATTATAACCTCAACTAAAGTTAACTTAGAAGAATGTTAATAGCCAAATGGGTTAACCAGATACCATCTTTGCAATTACCTTCAATATGGATATCTCCAGTTAGAGAATGACAACCCTCCTCCTCATCATTTCCTTCTGCCCTGTCAAAACCAAGAAATTATTAGTAATAAAAAAGCTACTTAAAATTGGGACACGTTCAGCAGTGTCTTTTTCCTTTCTCCACAGAAATTGAGACACCTATCTAGGTGAGTCATGGCTTCCAGTAGGCATTGATTTGCAATGGTCTTAACATACAGTTGTACTCAAAAGTTTACATACCACAGCAGAATTTTTGCTTTCTTGACCTTTTTTCAGAGATTATGAATGCTAGCATCAAAATTTTTTCTCCACTTATGGTTAGTGGTTGGGTGAAGCTATTTATTATCTTACTACTGTGTTTTCTATTTTTAAATCATAATTACAATCCAAAAAATCCAAATGATCCTGATCAAAAGTTCACATACCCTGGTGATTTTGGCTTGATAGCATGCACAGAAGTTGACACAAATGGGTTTGAATGGCTACTAAAGGTAACATCCTCAACGGTGACCAGTTTGCTTGTAATCGGTGTGTTTGCATAAGAGCTGAGTGAGTTTCTGGGATCCAGACAGACTCTTGCATCTTTCCTCCGGCCACTGACGTTTCTGGATTGTGAGTCATGGGGAAAGCAAAAGAATCGTCAAGGGATCTACAATAAGAGGTAGTTGAACAGTATGAAACAGGAACGGGATGCAAAAAAGATATCCAAGGAATTGATAAAGCCAGTCAGCATCATTCAAACTGTATTAGCAAATGGATATTCAAAAACTCTGTAAAACCAAAACCACGGTCAGGTAGACCAACAAAAATGTTGTCCACAACTGCCAGGAAAATTGTTCGGGATGCATAGAAAAACCCACAAATAACATCAGCCGAAATACTGGACTTTCTGAAAACTAGCAGTGTGGCTGTTTCAAGATGTACAATAAGGAGGTACTTGAAGAAAAATAGGCTGCATGGTCGAGTCACCAGAAGAAAGCCATTACTGCACAAATGCCACAAAGTATCTAGCCTACAATATGCAAAATAGCACAGAGACAAGCCTCAAAACTTCTGGAACAAGGTAATTTGTAGTGATGAGACCAAAATGGAACTTTTTGATCACAACCATAAACGTTACATTTGGACAGAGGTCAACAATAACTGGAGTGAGAGGAGTGAGGGGGAAAATGAGAGGTGTGAGGGAGAAAATAAGAGGAGTGAGGGGAAAAATGAGAGGTGTGAGGGAGAAAATGAGAGATGTGAGGGGGAAAATGAAAGATGTGAGGGGGAAAATGAGAGGCAAGATGGGAAAACAAGAGAAGTGAGGTGCTATAACTAACCACTAGGGTTGAGCGAAACGGGTCGTTCATTTTCAAAAGTCGCCGACTTTTGGCAAAGTCGGGTTTCATGAAACCCGATCCGACCCCTGTGCGGGGTCGGCCATGCGATACGCGACTTTCGCGCCAAAGTCGGGTTTCAATGACGCGAAAAGCGCCATTTCTCAGCCAATGAAGGTAAACGCAGAGTGTGGGCAGCGTGATGACATAGGTCCTGGTCCCCACCATCTTAGAGAAGGGCATTGCAGTGATTGGCTTGCTGTCTGCGGTGTCACAGGGGCTATAAAGGGGCGTTCCCGCCGACCGCTATCTTACTGCTGCTGATCTGAGCTTAGGGAGAGGTTGCTGCCGCTTCGTCAGAAGCAGGAATAGCGTTAGGCAGGGTCCATTAACCACCAAACCGCTTGTGCTGTAGCGATTTCCACTGCCCAACACCACCTTCGGTGTGCAGGGACAGTGGACGCTACATTTTTTTTTTTTTTCCTCAGCGCTGTAGCTCATTGGGCTGCCCTAGAAGGCTCCCTGATAGCTGCATTGCTGTGTGTACGCCGCTATGCAAACCAACTGCTTTTTTCAAAGCACAAATCCTCTTGTTCCTTCCTTTCTGCACAGCTATCTTGTTTGTTTGTCCACACTTTTTAATTAATTTGTGCATCAGTCCACTCCTTATTGCTGCCTGCCATACCTGGCTGAGATTACTGCAGGGAGATAGTAATTGAAGGACAGTTCCTTTTTTTTTTTTTTTTTTTTTTGTGGGAGATTAAGATTGGCATTTCTGCTAGAGTGCCATCCCTATCTGTGCCATCTCTCACTCAGTGGGCCATAGAAAGCCTATTTATTTTTTTGCTTGATTTGGGTTATAAAATCTACCTGAAAAAGTCACTACATCAATCAGTGGGAGAAAAATATTGGCCTCAGGGCTTGTGTGCCACTCTTGACTCCTGTGTGTGCCATCTCTCAGTCAGTGGGCCATAGAAAGCCTATTTTTTTTTTTGCTTGATTTGGGTTCTAAAATCTACCTGAAAAAATCACTACATCAACCAGTGGGAGAAAAATATTGGCCTCAGGGCTTGTGTGCCACTCCTGACTCCTGTGTGCATCATCACTCACTCAGTGGGCCATAGAAAGACTATTTTTTTTTTTTTTGCTTTATTTGGGTTCTAAATTCTACCTGAAAAAATCAATAAATCAATCAGTGGGAGATTAATATTGGCCTTTGGGCTTGTGTGCCAGTCCTAAGCGTGCCATCTCTCTCTCTCAGATAGTGGGCCATAGAAAGCCTATTTATTATTTTTTTTATTGGGTTTATAAATTTTCGCTGGAACAAAAAAAAAAAAAGTGGGAGATTAATATTGGCCTCTGGGCTTGTGTGCCAGTCCTGAGCGTGCCATCTCTCTCACAAATAGTGGGCCATAGAAAGCCTATTTATTTTTTTGCTTGATTTGGGTTATAAAATCTACCTGAAAAAATCACTACATCAATCAGTGGGAGAAAAATATTGGCCTCAGGGCTTGTGTGCCACTCCTGACTCCTGTGTGTGCCATCTCTCACTCAGTGGGCCATAGAAAGCCTATTTATTTTTTTGCTTGATTTGGGTTCTAAAATCTACCTGAAAAAATCACTACATCAATCAGTGGGAGAAAAATATTGGCCTCAGGGCTTGTGTGCCACTCCTAACTCCTGTGTGCATCATCATTCACTCAGTGGGCCATAGAAAGCCCTTTTTTTTTTTTTTTGCTTTATTTGGGTTCTAAATTCTACCTGAAAAAATCAATAAATCAATCAGTGGGAGATTAATATTGGCCTTTGGGCTTGTGTGCCAGTCCTAAGCGTGCCATCTCTCTCTCTCAGATAGTGGGCCATAGAAAGCCTATTTATTATTTTTTTTATTGGGTTTATAAATTTTCCCTGGAACAAAAAAAAAAAAGTGGGAGATTAATATTGGCCTCTGGGCTTGTGTGCCAGTCCTGAGCGTGCCATCTCTCCCACAAATAGTGGGCCATAGAAAGCCTATTTATTTTTTTGCTTGATTTGGGTTCTAAAATCTACCTGAAAAAATCACTACATCAATCAGTGGGAGAAAAATATTGGCCTCTGGGCTTGTGTGCCACTCCTGACTCCTGTGTGTGTCATCTCTCACTCAGTGGGCCATAGCAAGCCTTTTTTTGTTTTATTTGTTTTCTAAATTCTCCCTGAAAAAATCATTTTATTTTATTTGGTTTCTAAATTCTTCCTGAAAAAATCATTTTATTCTATTATTTTTTTTCCTAAAGTCTCCCTTAAAAAAAAAAAAAAAACAAATCAGTGGGAGATTAATATTGCCCTTTCTGCTTGTGTGCCAGTCTTGACTCCTGGGTGTGCCATCTCTCTCTCTCTCTCCAATTGTGGGCCATAGAAAGCCTATTATTTTTTTAGCTTGATTTGGGTTCCAAAATCTACCTGCAAAAATCACTACATCAATCAGTGGGAGATAAATATTGGCCTCTGGGCTTGTGTGCCACTCCTGACTCCTGTGTGCGTCATCTCTCACTCAGTGGGCCATAGCAAGCCTTTTTTTGTTTTATTTGTTTTCTAAATTCTCCCTGAAAAAATCATTTTATTTTATTTGGTTTCTAAATTCTTCCTGAAAAAAATCATTTTATTCTATTATTATTTTTTTCCTAAAGTCTCCCTGAAAAAAAAAAAAAAAAAAAAAACAGTGGGAGATTAATATTGCCCTTTCTGCTTGTGTGCCAGTCTTGACTCCTGGGTGTGCCATCTCTCTCTCTCTCTCCAATTGTGGGCCATAGAAAGCCTATTATTTTTTTAGCTTGATTTGGGTTCCAAAATCTACCTGAAAAAATCACTACATCAATCAGTGGGAGATAAATATTGGCCTCTGGGCTTGTGTGCCACTCCTGACTCCTGTGTGCGTCATCTCTCACTCAGTGGGCCATAGAAAGCCTTTTTTTGTTTTATTTGTTTTCTAAATTCTCCCTGAAAAAAGCATTTTCTTTTATTTGGTTTCTAAATTCTTCCCGAAAAAATCATTTTATTCTATTATTTTTTTTTCCTAAAGTCTCCCTGAAAAAAAAAAAAATCAAATCAGTGGGAGATTAATATTTACATTTGTGCTTTCAGTGACAGTCCTGCGTGTGTGGCATCTCTCTCATTTGTTGCCACCAACAACAGAGTGTGTAACATTGTGCCTGATTTTCGTTGTGGTCTCACTCACCTGTAAAGGGGTAGCTAAATCATACTGAAGTTATAGCTCACCGTGTAATTTGTGTGACAGCAACAAATACCGTTAGTTTGTTTACGTTTTTAAAACAATGAGGAAGTCTGGTGGAAGAGGTCGTGGCCGGGGGCGTTCATTGTCAGCTGGTAATGAGGGTAGTGGTAGTGGTGGAGCATCAGCTGGTCGTGGGAAAAAAAATATTGCACCTAAGTCTGGAGCTGTGGAGCCAGGTTCGTCGTCTGGCTACACAAGGCCTCGAACGCTCCCTTTTCTGGGAGTAGGAAAACCGCTTTTAAAGCCGGAGCAGCAAGAGCAAGTTTTGGCTTATCTTGCTGACTCAGCCTCTAGCTCTTTTGCCTCCTCTCGTGAAACTGGTAAATGTCAAAGCAGCGCGTCGTTAGTGGATGTTCACGGTCAGGGACAAGTCGCTTCCTTGTCCTCTTCAGCAAAAACAACAACAGAGAAGAATGCAGCAGGCGACACAACGGGTTACTCCATGGAGCTCTTTACACATACCATCCCTGGCTTAGAAAGTGAAGCAGTTAACAGTCCATGCCCATTACAAGTTGAATCTGACATGGAGTGCACTGATGCACAGCCACAGCCAGACTACTATGCTGGTCCTTTGACTCAGACCACAACATTGCCCTCGCAGGGTAATAATCAAGAATCAGACCCTGATGAGACTATGTTGCCCCATCACGAACGCTATACCACCGACCGACACGGTGACACAGACGAAGTTGCACACGAGCTACAAGAAGAGGTAATAGATGACCCAGTTCTTGACCCCGATTGGCAGCCATTGGGGGAACAGGGTGCAGGCGGCAGCAGTTCTGAAGCGGAGGAGGAGGGGCCGCAGCAGGCATCAACATCGCAACAGGTTCCATCTGCCGGGCCCGTATCTTGCCCAAAACGCGTGGCAAAGCCAAAATCTGTTGGAGGACAGCGTGGCCATCCGGTTAAAGCTCAGTCTGCAATGCCTGAAAAGGTATCCGATGCTAGAAAGAGTGCAGTGTGGCATTTTTTTAAACAACATCCAATTGATCAGCGCAAAGTCATCTGTCAAAAATGTTCAACTACCTTAAGCAGAGGACAGAATCTGAAAAGTCTCAATACAAGTTGCATGCATAGACATTTAACCACCATGCATTTGCAAGCCTGGACTAACTACCAAACGTCCCTTAAGGTTGTAGCACCCTCGGCCAATGAAGCTAGTCAGCAACGCAACATCCCTTCCGGCAGCGTAGGGCCACCATTTTCCGCACCACCTGCAGTATCTGTGCAGGTTTCTTTGCCAGGCCAAAGCAGTCAGGGTCAGGGAATCACCAGTTTTGTAGTAGGAAACACTGCATCTAGGGCACCGGCGGCAACAATACCATCTCCCACCGTCTCTCAGTCTGCCATGTCCACCGGCACCCCCGCTAGTTCCACGATCTCCAGCTCTCCAGTCCAGCTCACCCTACATGAGACTATGGTTAGAAAAAGGAAGTACTTAGCCTCGCATCCGCGTACACAGGGTTTGAACGCCCACATAGCTAGACTAATCTCGTTAGAGATGATGCCCTACCGGTTAGTTGAAAGCGAAGCTTTCAAAGCCCTGATGGACTACGCTGTACCACGCTACGAGCTACCCAGTCGACACTTTTTTTCCAGAAAAGCCATCCCAGCCCTCCACCAGCATGTTAAAGAGCGCATCGTCCATGCACTCAGGCAATCTGTGAGCACAAAGGTGCACCTGACAACAGATGCATGGACCAGTAGGCATGGCCAGGGACGTTACGTGTCCATCACGGCACACTGGGTAAATGTGGTGGATGCAGGGTCCACAGGGGACAGCAAGTTTGGGACAGTTCTGCCTAGCCCACGGTCTAGGAAACAGTTGGCTGTAGCCGTTCGCACCCCCTCCTCCTCCTCTTCGTCCTCCTGCAGAAGCGAGAGCTCGTCCACAGACCGCAGTCGCACAACCACTTCATCCGCAGCTGCCACTGTTGCACACCAGGTCTCCCATTATTGGGCAGCTACTGGCAAACGTCAGCAGGCTGTATTGGCTATGAAGTGTTTGGGCGACAACAGACACACCGCGGAAGTTCTGTCCGAGTTCTTGCAGAAAGAAACGCAGTTGTGGCTGGGCACTGTAGATCTTGAGGCAGGCAAGGTAGTGAGTGATAACGGAAGGAATTTCATGGCTGCCATCTCCCTTTCCCAACTGAAACACATTCGTTGCCTGGCTCACACCTTAAACCTGGTGGTGCAGTGCTTCCTGAAAAGTTATCCGGGGTTATCCGACCTGCTCCTCAAAGTGCGTGGACTTTGCTCACATATCCGCCGTTCGCCCGTACACTCCACCCGTATGCAGACCTATCAGCGTTCTTTGAACCTTCCCCAGCATCGCCTAATCATAGACGTTGCAACAAGGTGGAACTCAACACTGCACATGCTTCAGAGACTGTGCGAACAGAGGCGGGCTGTTATGTTTTTGTGGGAGGATACACATACACGGGCAGGCAGTAGGATGGCAGACATGGAGTTGTCAGGTGTGCAGTGGTCGAAGATTCAAGACATGTGTCAAGTCCTTCAGTGTTTTGAGGAATGCACATGGCTGGTTAGTGCAGACAACGCCATAATAAGCATGAGCATCCCCCTAATGCGTCTGCTGATGCAAAGTTTGACGCACATAAAGGATCAGGCGTCTGCAGCTGAGGAAGAGGAAAGCCTTGATGACAGTCAGCCATTGTCTGGCCAGGGCAGTGTACAGAACGAGTTAGCGGGCGAAGAGGAGGAGGAGGACGAGGAGGATGATGGGGATGATTATATTTTTAATGAGGAAGCTTTTCCGGGGCCACTGGAAATTGGTGGCGCGGCAAGGCCGGGTTCTGGTTTTTGGAGGGACACAAGTGACGTGGATTTGCCTGAAACTGCCCCTCAACCAAGCACAACCGCAGATTTGAGAACTGGAACTTTGGCCCACATGGCGGATTATGCCTTACGTATCCTCAAAAGGGACACACGCATAACTAAAATGATGAACGATGACGATTACTGGTTGGCCTGCCTCCTTGATCCTCGCTATAAAGGCAAATTGCAAAATATAATGCCACATGAGAACTTGGAACTAATATTAGCAACCAAACAATCAACTCTTGTTGACCGTTTGCTTCTGGCATTCCCTGCACACAGCGCCCGTGATCGTTCTCACACGAGCTGCAGGGGCCAGCAGACCAGAGGAGTTAGAGGGGCAGAAATCAGAAGTGGCGTTGGCCAGAGGGGTTTTCTGACCAGGTTGTGGAGTGATTTTGCTATGACCGCAGACAGGGCAGGTACTGCAGCATCAATTCAAAGTGACAGGAGACAACATTTGTCCAGTATGGTTACAAACTATTTTTCATCCCTTATCGATGTTCTCCCTCAACCGTCATTCCCATTTGATTACTGGGCATCAAAATTAGACACCTGGCCAGAATTGGCAGAATATGCATTGCAGGAGCTTGCTTGCCCGGCAGCTAGTGTCCTATCAGAAAGAGTATTCAGTGCTGCAGGTTCAATACTAACAGAAAAAAGGACTCGTCTGGCTACCCAAAATGTAGATGATCTAACCTTCATTAAAATGAACCACAACTGGATTTCGAAATCTTTTGCCCCACCTTGCCCGGTAGACACCTAGCTTTCCTATGAAAAGGTCTTGCCTGTGGACTATTCTGAATGCCTTTTCCAATCTCGTAATTTTCTGCACCTGATTGTCCAGCATACGACAAGTTTACACCTCACTAAATGGCCAAACTCCCCACACGGGGCCGTGGTATCGACACTTGGCGACAGCACCCGTGAGAGTGCTGTTTGTCTGAAGAGGTGGGTGTGCCCGCTTTTGGTCGACGGCACTGCCACTGGGTCCCTCCTAGTACAATAAAGTGTCTCTGGCGGTGGTGGTGCGCACCCAACGTCAGACACACCGTTGTAATATGAGGGGCCCTGGGCCTGTACCGCCGGCCACAAGACAGTTCCCCCCCCCCAGCTCAAACAGTGCTCTACCACTTGCAAAATTATCTCACAGCTCCACCAATGTTTAGTCTATGCGCTGACATCCTTCAATGCCTGCCACTGACAATTCCATTGTATTGACATTTTTGTTATGTTAGGCCTTCGAAGCCTGTCTGCGGTCACTCCTTCCACTATGACTCCACTGACCACACCACTGCTGCCCGTGTACCCCTGGAACCAATTTAAAATTGCCTACAGCCAGCCCAATTTTTTTATTTTAGGCCTTCGATGCCTGTCTGCGGTCCGTTCTTTCTACTACTACTACACTGACCAGGCCACTGCTGCCCGTGTACCCCTGGAACCAATTTAAAATTGCCTACAGCCATGTGTTATTATTTTAGGCCTTCGATGCCTGTCTGCGGTCACTCCTTACAATATGCCTCCACTGACCACACCACTGCTGCCCGTGTACCCCTGGAACCAATTTAAAATTGCCTACAGCCAGCCCAATTTTTTTATTATAGGCCTTTGATGCCTGTCTGCGGTCCATTCTTTCCACTACTACTACACTGACCAGGCCACTGCTGCCCGTGTACCCCTGGAACCAATTTAAAATTGCCTACAGCCATGTGTTATTATTTTAGGCCTTCGATGCCTGTCTGCGGTCACTCCTTACAATATGCCTCCACTGACCACACCACTGCTGCCCGTGTACCCCTGGAACCAATTTCAAATTGCCTACAGCCATGTGTTATTATTTTAGGCCTTCGACGCCTGTCTGCGGTCACTCCTTCCACTAGGCCTCCACTGACCACACCACTGCTGCCCGTGTACCCCTGGAACCAACATCAGAAAATATAAAAATAAGTATTTTGCTTATAAAAAAGAAAATACTGGAGAGATATCAAATGCAGACATTTTAACATTAAAAACAAACACATACAACAAAAATCTGGTACAGTACTAAAAATGGCCACCAGCTACAATAACTTTCTCCTGCAAGTAGTTAGCTGAAAGTTTTTTTCAATTTAAAACACAGATATGGCATCCACCGAGTGTTGTCCTGTCGCGTCTTCTTTATATTATTGCCAAGAAGATGCAAAACAATGAAAATAATAAAATCATTATTTACCAAAAAAATTGAGTAAGTCAAAACCACATTGCAAATAAACATTCATTACAAATAAAGAAGCAGGGCGCGTCCGAGGGTGAGTATATACCTAATAAGAATATAATCACCCTCGGACGCGCCCTGCTTCTTTCCGACAGCCTTCCTTCCTAAGAATCAGCCCTTCCGTGGTGTAGAGAGAGGGTTTGTTACACTCCAAGGTGGTCCCCAGGTTGCCTTTCCTGAGCTTCGATCTTCATGCTCTCGTTTAGTAGTTGTCGGAAAGTAGGCTGCATTAGGCCTACAAATTGGGTATGGGGTGGAGAGAGATGGTGTGTTACACTCCAAGGTGTTCCCCAGGTTTCCTTGCCATTGCTTCGGTCTTCCGACTCTCGTTTAGTAGTTGTAGAAAACTACACTGCATTAGGCCTAAAAAATGGGTATCGGGTGGAGAGAGATGGTGTGTTACACTCCAAGGTGTTCCCCAGGTTGCCTTTCCTGAGCTTCGATCTTCCGGCTCTCGTTTAGTAGTTGTTGGAAACTACACTGCATTAGGCCTACAAATTGGGTATGGGGTGTAGAGAGATGGTGTGTTCCACTCCAAGGTGTTCTCCAGGTTGCCTTTCCTGAGCTTCGATCTTCCGGCTCTCGTTTAGTAGTTCTTGGAAACTACACTGCATTAGGCCTACAAATTGGGTATGGGGTGTAGAGAGATGGTGTGTTCCACTCCAAGGTGTTCTCCAGGTTGCCTTTCCTGAGCTTCGATCTTCCGGCTCTCGTTTAGTAGTTCTTGGAAACTACACTGCATTAGGCCTAAAAAATGGGTATCGGGTGGAGAGAGATGGTGTGTTACACTCCAAGGTGTTCCCCAGGTTGCCTTTCCTGAGCTTCGATCTTCCGGCTCTCGTTTAGTAGTTGTTGGAAACTACACTGCATTAGGCCTACAAATTGGGTATGGGGTGTAGAGAGATGGTGTGTTCCACTCCAAGGTGTTCTCCAGGTTGCCTTTCCTGAGCTTCGATCTTCCGGCTCTCGTTTAGTAGTTCTTGGAAACTACACTGCATTAGGCCTACAAATTGGGTATGGGGTGTAGAGAGATGGTGTGTTACACTCCAAGGTGTTCCCCAGGTTGCCTTTCCTGAGCTTCGATCTTCCGGCTCTCGTTTAGTAGTTGTTGGAAACTACACTGCATTAGGCCTACAAATTGGGTATGGGGTGTAGAGAGATGGTGTGTTCCACTCCAAGGTGTTCTCCAGGTTGCCTTTCCTGAGCTTCGATCTTCCGGCTCTCGTTTAGTAGTTCCTGGAAACTACACTGCATTAGGCCTACAAATTGGGTATGGGGTGTAGAGAGATGGTGTGTTCCACTCCAAGGTGTTCTCCAGGTTGCCTTTCCTGAGCTTCGATCTTCCGGCTCTCGTTTAGTAGTTCTTGGAAACTACACTGCATTAGGCCTACAAATTTGGTATGGGGTGTAGAGAGATGGTGTGTTCCACTCCAAGGTGTTCTCCAGGTTGCCTTTCCTGAGCTTCGATCTTCCGGCTCTCGTTTAGTAGTTCTTGGAAACTACACTGCATTAGGCCTACAAATTGGGTATGGGGTGTAGAGAGATGGTGTGTTCCACTCCAAGGTGTTCTCCAGTTTGCCTTTCCTGAGCTTCGATCTTCATGCTCTCGTTTAGTAGTTGTCGGAAAGTAGGCTGCATTAGGCCTACAAATTGGGTATGGGGTGGAGAGAGATGGTGTGTTACACTCCAAGGTGTTCCCCAGGTTTCCTTGCCATTGCTTCGGTCTTCCGACTCTCGTTTAGTAGTTGTAGAAAACTACACTGCATTAGGCCTAAAAAATGGGTATCGGGTGGAGAGAGATGGTGTGTTACACTCCAAGGTGTTCCCCAGGTTGCCTTTCCTGAGCTTCGATCTTCCGGCTCTCGTTTAGTAGTTGTTGGAAACTACACTGCATTAGGCCTACAAATTGGGTATGGGGTGTAGAGAGATGGTGTGTTCCACTCCAAGGTGTTCTCCAGGTTGCCTTTCCTGAGCTTCGATCTTCCGGCTCTCGTTTAGTAGTTCTTGGAAACTACACTGCATTAGGCCTACAAATTGGGTATGGGGTGTAGAGAGATGGTGTGTTCCACTCCAAGGTGTTCTCCAGGTTGCCTTTCCTGAGCTTCGATCTTCCGGCTCTCGTTTAGTAGTTCTTGGAAACTACACTGCATTAGGCCTACAAATTTGGTATGGGGTGTAGAGAGATGGTGTGTTCCACTCCAAGGTGTTCTCCAGGTTGCCTTTCCTGAGCTTCGATCTTCCGGCTCTCGTTTAGTAGTTCTTGGAAACTACACTGCATTAGGCCTACAAATTGGGTATGGGGTGTAGAGAGATGGTGTGTTCCACTCCAAGGTGTTCTCCAGTTTGCCTTTCCTGAGCTTCGATCTTCCGGCTCTCGTTTAGTAGTTCTTGGAAACTACGCTGCATTAGGCCTACAAATTGGGTATGGGGTGTAGAGAGATGGTGTGTTACACTCCAAGGTGTTCCCCAGGTTTCCTTGCCATTGCTTCGGTCTTCCGACTCTCGTTTAGTAGTTGTAGAAAACTACACTGCATTAGGCCTAAAAAATGGGTATCGGGTGGAGAGAGATGGTGTGTTACACTCCAAGGTGTTCTCCAGGTTGCCTTTCCTGAGCTTCGATCTTCCGGCTCTCGTTTAGTAGTTCTTGGAAACTACACTGCATTAGGCCTACAAATTGGGTATGGGGTGTAGAGAGATGGTGTGTTCCACTCCAAGGTGTTCTCCAGGTTGCCTTTCCTGAGCTTCGATCTTCCGGCTCTCGTTTAGTAGTTCTTGGAAACTACACTGCATTAGGCCTACAAATTGGGTATGGGGTGTAGAGAGATGGTGTGTTCCACTCCAAGGTGTTCTCCAGGTTGCCTTTCCTGAGCTTCGATCTTCCGGCTCTCATTTATTAGTTGTTGGAAACTACGCTGCATTAGGCCTACAAATTGGGTATGGGGTGTAGAGAGATGGTGTGTTCCACTCCAAGGTGTTCCCCAGGTTTCCTCGCCAATGCTTCGATCTTCATGCTCTCGTTTAGTAGTTGTTGGAAACTACGCTGCATTAGGCCTACAAATTGGGTATGGGGTGTAGAGAGATGGTGTGTTCCACTCCAAGGTGTTCTCCAGGTTGCCTTTCCTGAGCTTCGATCTTCCGGCTCTCGTTTAGTAGTTGTTGGAAACTACACTGCATTAGGCCTACAAATTGGGTATGGGGTGTAGAGAGATGGTGTGTTCCACTCCAAGGTGTTCTCCAGGTTGCCTTTCCTGAGCTTCGATCTTCCGGCTCTCATTTAGTAGTTGTTGGAAACTACGCTGCATTAGGCCTACAAATTGGGTATGGGGTGTAGAGAGATGGTGTGTTCCACTCCAAGGTGTTCTCCAGGTTGCCTTTCCTGAACTTCTATCTTCAGGCTCTCATTAAATTGTGGTTAAACGGAACAACTGCATTTGGCGTACTAGTTGGTTTGGGGCCTACTATCGGCGTCTGCCACTCCTTGCTGTTCTCCTGGTTTCCTGTCCTGAAATTCCGTTTTCAGGCGCTCGTTAAGTAGTTGTTAATGTTAGACTGCATTTGGCCTACTAGTTGGGTTGGGGCCTACTATCGGTGTCTGCCACTCCTTGCTGTTCTCCTCCACTGAACAAAGCTGTGCCACCTGTTTACTACGGTTGCCAATTTTGAACTGCATTTCGACTACTTACTGATTTGGGCCTACTCTCTGTGTCAGCCTCTCATTCCAGTTGTCCTCCACTGCAATGCCCCCTGGTTATTCCTGTGTTACCAATTTTGAACTGCATTTAGCCAACTTTATTCTTTGGGCCTATATCTGTGTTTCCTCCTCATCCTGCCCATTGCCCAGCCAGTGATAGATGAGTCTGCTGGTACATTGACCCATAACGCAACATTCCCCGTGCACGCTACACAACAACATTGTGACCCTGCTGAAAGTCAGGTTGCTCTTCGCGCATACCATACCACCTTACACGGGGACAAAGAGGAAGGTGCAGATGAAAGTGCAGGTTCCTTCATCAGGTGGGGGGAGGAATACTAGTTGGCGACGTCACTGGCACAGGGCCTCTCATAGTACGCAAAAGTGTTGCTGCCGGTGGGAGGCGCCCCCGCCGTGCAAACACACCGCTGTACTTTGAGGGGCCCTGTGCCAGTGCCAATGCCAATGAGTGGGCCCCCCCTGCTTGCTCAGGTTCACAGCACTTGCAAAGTTGAAATACTTACCTCTCCCTGCTCCACTGCCGTGACGTGGTCCAGATTTCCTGGGCCCACTAATTACTTGAACCAGCCCTACCCACCACAACTTTAGCCAAATGACCCCCAATTTCAAATGCCTTCCAATTATTATAAGGTAAATTACGCTTGACAAGCTTCATTAAGAAGAATGGATGGTTTTGACATTAAAATGGGCACTCTAGGTGTTTTCCTGGCCCCCACTCACTGCCGACTATGCTGCCCCATTGACTTGCATTGGGTTTCGTGTTTCGGTCGATCCCGACTTTACGTCATAATCGGCCGATTTCACTCGACCCGACTTTTGAGATAGTCGGGTTTCGCGAAACCTGGCTCGACTCTAAAAAGGTCAAGGTCGCTCAACTCTACTAACCACAGATATTTACTATGCCCAGGCAACGCCGAGCTCTTCAGCTAGTATATATATATATATATATATATATATATACCTATTCTATGTGTAGGCGTTTATTTTAGCTATTCTATTCTAACCTGTCAGTGTGATTTTTCTGTACACCGCACTGAATTACCGGCTTTTCTATAGAACACCGGTGCGTATTTCTCGCGAGTCACGCACATGGTCTGTGTGTAATCCATATTTTTCTCGCCCCCCATAGACTTTCATTGGCAGATTTCTTGCGCAATTCGCTGACAAACGCAGCATGCTGCGATTTTCTCAGCCCGTAAAATACGGCCAAGAAATATACAGCAGATAAGAACTGCCCCATAGAGAACCATTTGTCTGTGTGCAATGCGTTGTTTTTGCGCCTCTCATATGTCCGTATTCCTCTCTAGTGTGACCCCGGCCTTAAAATGTAAAGTTTTTATCAGGTATAAAAGTAATACCAAGAAAAAATATTTCAGAGCTTTTTCCACCCTGTATATATTATCTGTACAATTCAATTAAAAAATAAACTGTAATCTTTTCAGGTGCAAAAAGAAAAAGAAAGAACTAAATAATGTGGTTGCATATTTATGTACACTATCAAACTAATGCTTTGGTGCAGTGCCAGCTGACATCATTTGGTCTTTTTTGGTAGGAGTTAATCAGCATTGCACATCTAGAGATGGCAATCTTTGCCCGCTCTATCAGACTGTAAGGGCATCTCCTGTATCCTACCCTCTTCTAGTCAACCCAGAGATTTTCAATTTGATTCAGGTCTGTGCTCTGGTTGAGCCATTTGGTTTGTGTTGTCGTGCTGAAAGATGAAATCCCACTTTATCTTCAGCCTTTTTTTTTTTTACCTCAGGACTAAAGTAAAGGTTTTGATGCAAAACTGACTGATATTTGGAACTGCTCAAAGTTCCTTCAGTGAATAAATCTCCATCTCCTGTAAAAAATGCACCTAAGCATAATACTGCCTCCAAATTGCTTCACTGTGGATATGGTGTTTTTTGGTGCTGTGCAGTATTAGCACTGGCAAAAGTATAATTTCCCACATGCTATTGACAGACTGGATGTAGATTTTGCCAAAACATAGTCAGGTGTTGATGGATATCTTTGTAAGAAAGGATTTCTTGTACAATAAGGAGGTACTTGAAGAAAAATAGGCTGCATGGTCGAGTCACCAGAAGAAAGCCATTACTGCACAAATGCCACAAAGTATCTAGCCTACAATATGCAAAATAGCACAGAGACAAGCCTCAAAACTTCTGGAACAAGGTAATTTGTAGTGATGAGACCAAAATTGAACTTTTTGACCACAACCATAAACGTTACATTTGGACAGAGGTCAACAATAACTATGATGAAAGAAACACCATTACTAGTGTAAAGCACGTAGGTGGATCGATGAATTTTTGGGGATGTGTGAGCTACAGAGGCACAGGAAATTTGGTCAAAGTCAAAGAAAAGATGAATGCAGTACATTATCAGCAAATACTGGAGGCAAATTTGCAACCATCAGCCTGGAAGCTGTGCATGGGACATACTTCGACCTTCTAACATGACAACAATCCAAAACATAAGGCCAAGTCGACTTGTCATTGGCTACAGCAGAACAAAGTGAAGGTTCTGGAGTGGCCATCTCAGTTTCCTGACCTCAATATCAATGAGCCACTCTGTGGAGATCTCAAGCGTGCAGTTCATGCTAGACAGTCCAGGAATTTACAGTAACTGGAGGCTTTTTGCCAAGAAGAGTGGGCAGCTTTACCATCTGAGAAAATAAAGATCCATAACTACCACAAAAGACATCAAGCTGTCATTGATGTTAGAAGGGGCAATACACGGTATTAAGAAATGGGGTATGTGAACTTTTGATCAGGGTTATTTGGATGCTTTGGGTTGTCATGATTTAAAAAAAAAAATCACAGTACTTTCACAATAAATGGCTTCACCCACCCACTAATCAAGAGTGGAGAGAAAGTGTTATCATTCATATTCTCTGAAAAAAGGCCAAGAAAGCCAAAATTCTGTCGGGGTATATAAACTTTTGAGCACAACTGTATATAGCTGCTGCCGAGCAGGTGAGGAACTAAAGCATTGCTCATTTGGGAATCTTAAGACTTTCTAAGGACTCCATGTTGAATGCTTACAATTTTGTTTCTCCTGTTATCCATGGAGTTTCTCTAATAAAATATATAAAAAAAAGGTCCTCATACTGTAGTCATTTATTATGGCTGGTCTAAGGTTCACATAAATTGCTTCATTCAAATATCTCAGATCTTAGCACTAAAAAATACATATTAAAATTTGATACGCAAAATGAAGGAAAGTGATCATTATCTGACCTTGTAAGAACATCCAATTAGAATGTAAATCATAACTGTCAAGCACTGCCTAATTTTAACAGCCAATTCTAACTGTATTTAGGCACAGACAGTATAACAAGTCTTAACATTTCCTATTCCTGCTATGCAATTTTATGTATTCTAATAGTATACTGACTGCCCAATATTTTGTTCTGAAGGTTACTGGCTGCTTTTATCTAATACTGTGAAAACTCTCTGAGACAACCAACTAAAATCCCATTAAAAAGTTGTCTTCTCCGGGTGAAGTTCTCTCAAAGAAGAAAGCCTGTGTACATAATGATTGTTATGAAAATTTTGCAAAGATGCGATCATCTTGATTTTCTGTGTCAAATATTAAACCATTGCTTCTATAACCTTTAAAAAGGGCAGCTTCTGGGTCAGTTGTGAACTAAGTCACATGACCATGTATAAAAAGAGAAATACCTCCAGAAATCTTTGTTGGCACAGTTCGCCAAGCTATCCACAAATGAAAGTTAAAACTGTATCATGGAAAGAAAAAGCTTTATGCAATGGATATAAAATGTGTATACACCCCTGTTAGGCTGGAGTCACACACAATGTTTAAAAATACGGTTCGTTTTCTACAGACCAAATACGCAGAAATGTTCACTGAACAGTGATCCGTATGTCATCCGTAGGCAAGGTGTGGCTACATATTTTGCATATGTAAACCTCTGTATGGCATCCGTATGGCATCCGTATGGTGAGAAAATTCTAGCCGGCTTGCAAAATGGAAATACAATGGATCCATGGGCTCAAATTTTCGTGAAAACATATATACAGTCTACATATATATATATATACATATATACATACATATATATATATATATATATATATATATATACAGTATGGACCAAAAGTTTGGACACACCTTCTCATTTAAAGATTTTTCTGTATTTTCATGACTATGAAAATTGTACATTCACACTAAAGGCATCAAAACTATGAATTAACACATGTGGAATTATATACTTAACAAAAAAGTATGAAACAACTGAAATTATGTCTTATATTCTAGGTTCTTCAAAGTAGCCACCTTTTGCTTTGATGACTGCTTTGCACACTCTTGACATTCTCTTGATGAGCTTCAAGAGGTAGTCACCGGGAATGGTGTTCCAAGAATCTTGAAGGCGTTCCCAGAGATGTTTAGCACTTATTGGCCCTTTTGTCTTCACTCTGCAGTCCAGCTCACCCCAAACCATCTCAATTGGGTTCAGGTCTGGTGACTATGGAGGCCAGGTCATCTGGTGTAGCACCCCATCACTCTCCTTCTTGGTCAAATAGCCCTCACACAGCCTGGAGGTGTGTTTGGGGTCATTGTCCTGTTGAAAAATAAATGATGGTCCAACTATACACAAACTGGATGGAATAGCATGCCGCTGCAAGATGCTGTGGTAGCCATGATGGTTCAGTATGCCTTCAATTTTGAATAAATACCCAACAGTGTCACGAGCAAAGCATCCCCACACCATCACACCTTCTCCATGCTTCACGGTGGGAACCAGGCATGTAGAGTCCATCCGTTCACCTTTTTTGCATCGCACAAAGACACGGTGGTTGGAACCAAATATCTCTAATTTGGACTCATCAGACCAAAGCACCAATTTCCACTGGTCTAATGTCCATTCCTTGTGTTATTTAGCCCAAACAAGTCTCTTCTGCTTGCTGCCTGTCCTTAGCAGTGGTTTCCTAGCAGCTATTCTACCATGAAGGCCTGCTGCACAAAGTCTCCTCTTAACAGTTTTTGTAGAGATGTGTCTGCTGCTAGAACTCTGTGTGGCATTGCCCTGGTTTCTAATCTGAGCTTCTGTTAACCTGCGATTTCTGAGTGCTACTGCACTTGGGGACACTTTCAAAGTTTTCTCAATTTTTTGGACTGACGGACCGTCATTTCTTAAAGTGATGATGGCCACTCGTTTTTCCTTACTTAGCTGCTTTTTTCTTGCCATAATACAAATTCTAACAGTCTATTCAGTAGGACTATCAGCTGTGTATCCACCAGACTTCTGCACAGCTTACAGATGCGCCTTTTCTGGGGTGGCTGGGGGCAGATGTTTTTAGCCGAGGGGGGGCAATAACAATGGTCCCTCTCTGGGCTATTAATACCTGCTCTCAGTCACTGGCTTTCCTATTCTGGAGGAGAAAATGTCGCAGGATCCCACGCCAGTTTTTTCCGTGATTTAACCTTTTAATTTAACACTTCTAACATTATTAGTGAGGAATATGTAAAAATATAAGGGATATGAAATGGTTTACTGTATGTAAACCATGTCTCATATCCTGTCGGTTTTGATAAGGAGATAGCAAAAGCCGGCAATTGAGTTACCGGCTTTTCTGCTGTATAGCTTTGTATTAAATATAAATATATATATATATGTGTGTGTGTCAATGACATATATCTAATATATAAAGCTGAATGTGTGTGTGTGTGTGTGTGTGTATATATATCTACTATATAAAGCTGAATGTGTGTGTGTATGTGTGTGTGTGTATGTGTGTTTGTCCGGGATTGGCATCTGCACCGTCGCAGCTACAGCCACAAAATTTTGCACAGTCACACGTCTGGACCCCGAGAGCGTCATAGGCTATATTGTGAGGCGAAATTTTAACCCCGCGCTTTCCAATTCACCAAACAATTTTGCCCCTATTTACATAATGGGGAAAAAAGTGAAAGGAAAAGTGTTGGAGGCGTCGCAGCTACAGAAACAACATTTTGCACAGTCACACGTCTGGACCCTGAGAGCGTCATAGGCTACGTTGTGAGGTGAAATTTTAACCCCGCGCTTTCCAATTCACCAAACAATTTTGCCCCTATCTACATAATGGGGAAAAAGTGAAATGAAAATTGTTGGAGGCGTCGCAGCTACAGCCACAAAATTTTGCACAGTCACAAGTCTGGACCCCAAGAGCATCATAGGCTATGTTGTGAGGTGAAATTTTAACTCCGCGCTTTCCAATTCACCAAACTATTTTTCCCCTATCTACATAATGGAGAAAAGTGAAAGGAAAAGTGTTGGAGGCAAATTGACAGCTGCCAGATGTGAACAAGGGGGACTTAAAGAATGAGAGCGATGGTGCCAAAGAGTATATACCGTACAGTTGCTAAGGTGGGGCCCCGACATGAGATACTCACCACACATGGGGATATGAACACACACAAAATGCGCCACACACTACCACATGCTTGAACACATATACCACCCTCAGCACACATTTCACCACACATACACCAACCTCGCCACATAAAAGTCGAAACACAAAAGTCGCCGCTCAAAACTCGCCACGCACAAAACTCGCCACATGCAAAAACTAGGCTCACGCAAAACTCGCCACAAGTGCAAAACTCACCTCATGGAAAACTTGCCACACGCAAAACTTGCACACGCGGAAAAATTGCCACATTCACAAAATTTGCAACACATGCAAAAGTTGCCTCACACAAAACTTGCACATACTCAAAAGGCACCAGACATAAAACTCACAACGCGCAAAACTCGCCATGCGCAAAACTTGCTGCACACAACTTGCTATACTAACCTGTCACATGCAACTCGACACACAAAAAGTTGCTACACGCATGTTGCCACACAAAACTCATCTCACAAAAGTCGCTACATGCATGTCGCCACACGCAACTCAACACACACAACTTGACAAACGAAACTCGCCCTAAAACACACACAAGTCTGGTATTATCCTTCAAAAATAAAAATCTGATTAATAAGCAGACAAACTACAAGAGCAACAAATGTACCATATAGGAAATACAGCAGCTGTCAGTCACATGACCTGTCTATTATGTGTATGTGTGAGCTAATATATACTGCCATGGGGAGGGCTTCCTGTTGGCTGGGGATTTATCAGGCTGCCAATTTATCTTACAAATACTGAGGTAAAAATACTGAGCAAATAACGTGTTAACGAGGTCTAATACAGGAGATCACACAGGTATATACTATATACAGGGGAGATGACACACAGATATATACTATATACAGGAGAGATGACACACAGGTATATGTTATATAGAGGAGGAGATGACATACAGGTACATACTATATACAGGAGGAGATGACATACAGGTATATACTATATACAGGAGGAGATGACACACAGGTATATACTATATACAGGAGCAGATTACCTACAGGTATATACTATATACAGGAGGAGATGACATACAGGTATATGCTATATATAGAAGATGACATACAGGTATATACTATATACAGGAGGAGATGACACACAGATATATACTATATACAGGGGAGATGACACACAAGTATATACTATATACAGGAGGAGATGACATACAGGTATATACTATATATAGAAGAAGATTACATACAGGTATATACTATATATAGGAGGAGATGACATACAGGTATATACTATATATAGGAGGAGATGACATACAGGTATATACTATATATAGGAGGAGATGACATACAGCAGGTATATACTGTATACAGGGGAGATGACATACAGGTATATACTATACACAGGAGATGACATACAAGTGTATACTATATATAAGGCAGATGACAAACATGTATATACTGAGGTGAAAATGAGAGGTGTGAGGTGAAAATGAAAAGGTGTGAGTGCAAAATGAGAGGAGTGAGGGAAAATAGTGGAGTGATCGGAAAATGACAGATGTGAGGTCGAAATGACAAGTGTTAGGGGGGAATGAGAGGAGTGAGGGAGAAAATGAGAGGTGTGAGGGAGAAAATGAGAGATGTGAGGGGGAAAATTAAAGATGTGATTGGGAAAATGAGAGGCATGATGGGAAAATAAGAGAAGTGACGTGCTATAACTAACCACAGATATTTACTATGCCCAGGCAACGCCGGGCTCTTCAGCTAGTATATATATATATATATATATATATATATATATATATATATATGTATGTCCGGGATTGGCATCTGCACCGTCACAGCTACAGCCACAAAATTTTGCACAGTCACACATCTGGACCCCGAGAGCGTCATAGGCTATGTTGTGAGGTGAAATTTTAACCCCGCGCGTTCCAATTCATCAAACAATTTTGCCCCTATCTACATAATGGGGAAAAAGTGAAAGGAAAAGTGTTGGAGGCAAATTGTCAGCTGCCAGATGTGAACAAGGGGGACTTAAAGAATGAGAGCGATGGCGCCAAAGAGTTTATACCATACAGTTGCTAAGGTGGGGCCCCGACATGGGATACTCACCACACCTGGGGATATGAGCACACACACAAAATGCGCCACACACTACCACGTGCTTGAACACATATACCACCCTCAGCACACATTTCACAACACATACACCAACCTCGCCACATAAAAGTCGAAACACAAAAGTCACCACTCAAAACTCGCCACGCGCAAAATTCGCCACATGCAAAACTCGCCACATGCAAAACTAGGCTCACGCAAAACTAGCCACACGTGCAAAACTCACCTCATGGAAAACTCACCAAACGCAAAACTTGCACACATGGAAAAATTGCCACATGCACAAAAGTTGCAACACATGCAAAAGTTGCCTCACCCAAAACTTGCACATACTCAAAACGCACCACACATAAAACTCACCATGCCCAAAACTTGCCATGCACAAAACTTGCTGCACACAACTTGCTACACTAACCTGTCACATGCAACTCGACACAAAAAGTTGCTACACGCATGTCGCCACACAAAACTCATCTCACAAAAGTCGTTACATGCATGTCGCCACACGCAACTCAGCACACTCAACTTGACACATGAAACTCACCCTAAAGCACACACAAGTATGGTATTATCCTTCCAAAATAAAAATCTGATTAATAGGCAGACAAACTGCAAGAGCAACAAATGTACTATATAGGAAATACGGCAACTGTCAGTCACATGACCTGTCTATTATGTGTATGTGTGAGCTAATATATACAGCCAGGGGGGAGGGCTTCCTGTTGGCTGGGGATTTATGTATGTATTTTTGATAACCAGCCAGGCAAAACTGACTACTGCGGGCTACAACCCTCAGCTATTAGCTATTGCACACAGCCAGAATATAGTCCTTTAATTGAATGAATGATTGACACAGACTCCTTTAATTAACCTAAATTAACCCATACTCCCATACTCACGTCATTGCCCAGTCCACAGAAGCCATGGTCTCCTGTAACAGAATGAAAATAATAAACCACAATATTCCATAACTGTTTGTTGCAATTCATGTCTAGGGATATACAGTTTTCAGACTGGATGGTGCCAAGATGCGACCGTCCAGGCTGAGAACCAATGAGAAATTAACTGCTATGAACAGGACAATACAAAAGTGACATCAATCCCACAAATATGAACCCCGTTTGCCAAAGCCACAGGGCTAGTGGGAAGAGCCAAGCAAAGCACCAGAATTGCACATCTAATAGATTCACCTTTACTGGGGGGACTGTGGGTTGCTATTTTTAGGCTGGGGGGAAATATCCATGACCCCTTACCAGCCAGAGAATACCAGCCCCCAGCTGTCATGTTAGCTTGGCTGGTTATCAAAAATGGGACCCCATGCTTTTTTCATTATTTATTTAAATAATTTAAAAAACACAATGGGGACCCCTCTATTCTTGAAAACCAGCCTTGCTAATGCTGACAGCTGAGGGCTGCAGCACAGTTTTGCCTGGCTGGTTATCAAATTAACTAATGAGACTCCCATCAGCCTCTCCTGCTCTCACTGTTATTACTGTTATTAGCAGCAGCAGGCATTGGATGATCGAAACAGTAGTCCTATCAGCTGGCACCATATGACAGTATGACAAACACCCAGTGTTTGGCAGTGGAACTCAAACAGTTACACAGATTTCCTGGTCAATTTTTTTTTATTTATGGCGCAATTGTTGGGTCAATTGATGCCACTTTTCCTGTTGTCTGCCACTAATTTTAGCTGTTTTAGCAGCTTTTTTACCCCCCCAAAAGGTATTGTCTATGTTAGGGTTGGCGGAAGGCACCGAATATATTTATTAGATGAGATAGGTGCGTTCGCAACCTGGGATCCACCGTGCAGGAAAGAACCTGCTGCTAAGTAAGGCGGTGAAGTAAATTAGTATAAACAAACTCTGTTACTTCACAGAGCCCATAATAAAGAGAACGCTGTGCCCTGTTTAGCTCACAGGGAACACAGCTACTGAGTAGAGCCAACAGTGGTCATGCAGTCCCAACCAAACACGCTGCTCCTCTCCGGTGGAGCCGGAATTCTAATGGCTATTAGCCAGCCCTGAATTCACTCATGAGAAACTCCTCGCCGGAGGTGCCAGCATTCTAGGGGCTTATTTCAGCCGGGTCCCTGACCACACACATGACCACACTGGTGCTGAGCTCGTACATATTTGATACTAACGCATGGCCGTGCGGTCATGAAATCCTTTTATAGCTGCAGCAACTTCAGGACCTTCCTAGAAGGACCAATGGAAGGCTGCCACAGAACTTGATCAGGTACAGGGCTTTCCTGGAGGACCAATGGAAGTTGCTGCAGTACCTGAGCATGTGACCCTAGAACTCCACTGAGAGATCATACCCTGGGCATGCTCAGTGTGTGCCAAGCAGGACTTAGTCCCAGAAAAGCCTGCTCGTCGCAGACCAGTGCAGGGTACAATAGCAGAGCCAGGAAAGGCAGCAGTAACCCTTTGCTCAGTATCAGATTCAATGAGACACTGGGACCGACGTCTCCGCTGAGCAGGCTCCACTGCGGCCGATGCAGAATGGGAGACCGCAGCAGACACGGCTCGAGATTACCCCTGTGCAGCGGCGGGAACTTGACTCCTAACAGTCTATTTGTTTGGTTTTGCCTCCCATTGAAGTCAATGGGGTGTGGGTACGTTCTTCGAACCATTCGGTAAACATTTGCCAATCCCATCCGAACTGAACCTTGAAAGGTTCGCTCATCTCTACCAATAATACTGCATGGAGGAATATGTGGTGCACATAAAACTGTATGGAGGACTATGTAATGCCCATAACACTGTATGGAGGATTATACTGTCCAGTCTAAAATGAAACATCTGCAATCATTGTCCGCTGCGAGGATTCGCCTGTTTCTGAGTTATTTTAGAAATTACAATATATAGCACTCATGTAATCTAAGTAGTAAGTGAAATCTTTGGCATTGTACTGTACCCATATTTCTCTGCCATATTTGTACATTATAAATCGTGGTACATGTTAAAGGGGCCCACTGAGACTCTTTTGCCCATGAAAACCTGGAGCTGGCCCTGCCTCTACATATAACAAATTTGCACCCTTTAATTTCTTTCACGTGACACTAAAGGGTGTTTAGACTTGCTTAGCCTAATAAATAAATACATTAAAAAAACAACATGGATTCCTCCATATTTTTTGATAACCAGCAAAGGTAAAGCAGACAGCTGTGGGATGATATTATCAGGCTGGGAAGGTACGAGGTTATTGGTCTCTTACCAGCCTAAAAATACCAGCCTGCAATTCTGGCATTTTGTTTGGCTCTTCCCAATTGCCCTGGTGCGATAGCAATTGGGGTAATCATACTTGGGGTTGATATCAGCTATGATTTGTCAAAAATTTCAGCTCGCATCAAGCCCTGTGGTTAGTAATGGAAAGGTGTTTAGACACCCCTATTACTAAAACAGTAATCAAAAATTAAAAGAAAAATTAAAAGAACACAAAAAACTTCCCCACACTTTCCTCGGTTCACAAAATAATTAAGAAAGAAAAAAGCCATGCAGGTCCACCGTAGTCCATTGAATCTGCCGTAGTCTACCAAATTAGCCATAGTCCACAAATTGATACCTGAAAAACATAAAAAAAGAGGGAAAAAAGCAAAACACTGTCTCTTGCTCACCAATTTATTAAAAAATGTTCCCACATGCAGCTCCAATGCTGCACTCGCCGGGTACTGACGTCAACGCTCATCAAAGGTGCCAGCTCCCGCTTGGTTCCTCGAGACCTGGCAGCTCTGAACAGTGGTGACATCACTAGCCATACTGCTCATCAGAGTTAGCGAGTCACGTGCACTCTGTGAGACAAGGCAACTCTGATGATCGCTATAGTTTTTGACGCAGATTGACAGTGGCATTCAGCAGTTTAACAGGTTCCGGCAAAGTCCTTCTCTACATCTTAGAGGCAGATGATGTTCGAATAAGGCCTAGTTATGGGCAAGCACTAATATACTCGAGTGATTGGTACTTGAATAGAGCAGGTCGGACACTCGGACCTATAATGAAAGTCAAAGGGAAACTTGAGTATTTTTTCGGAAGACTCTAATAGGAGGGCTTGGGAGGCAGGAAAATTGCTGAAATGGATGGAAATAGCATTCAGATGGAATAAGAACAGCATGGGGAAGATGCCTGGATGCATCTCTGGCTCCCAGGTTGCCGCTAGGAACGATATTGTCAGAGTATTACTCCACTTTTACAGACCGACAATAAAACATAAAAAACCAAAGATAAAATGGATTTTACAGGAAAAAATGTTAGGAAACATTCTTTTCTGTATAATTACTTGTATATAAGGAAAAAAGAAAAAGAAATAAAACTCTGTCTCCTCCACCTCTTAATAGCTGGGCCATCGCTCATCGGATTTTCCCATCGCCTGTTACTACAGTAGATGACATAGTAGACGTGGAAATTAAACTACGCCCATTGGTAGTCACTAGTAAATTTAACATTTTATAACCTTACCGGAGACACATCTGGTTTAACTTATGAATGAGAGACTCTGAAAGTCGCAAAGTCGATGCGGAAAATGCAAGAACTGCAAACATTAAAAAGAGGGACTGTGATACACCCTGTATTAGACATAAAGAAGGGCCTCATAAACATTCTGTTAAAATTGTCAGGTAACAGGATTCCTAGAGTCATAAATCCTTTGCAGTAACTGCAAAGTCTGACATTAATTTGAAGTATGGACTCTAATACCCCCTGGAAGACCCATAGAGGAGGTTCTCAGAAAACATATATTTCCTATTTTTAAGGAGTGGGATTCCTAGGTTCCTAAAGCATATGCACTAAGTGCAAGGGTTGCCAAAAATTAAGAGGGACTGCCATACACACTGGAAAACACATATAGGAAGTCCTCAGAAAATATTTTTTCCCAATTGTAAGGAGTGAAACTACTAGACTGGTAAATCTTACACACAAAGTGCAAGGGCTGAAAAGCATTCATCCCTGGAAGGTATACATATAAATATATGACAGAGCATTGTAGTGTTAGGCCTCAAAATTATGAAGAAGGGCATCATGCACACCTTGGAAAAATTAAGAGAGGTGGTCACAAGATGGCCCTCTAAAAATTATGAGTGAAAGCCGCATGGTCTTATTATGAGTGAGGATCTCCTGTTTACTTTTTAAAACTTTTGAGTAATAGTTGCTTGATGATCCTATAAAAATTCGAGGCAAGGGCCCCCTGTTTACCCTCTAAAAATTATGAGTGAAGGCCGTCTGATGACCCTTAAAAATTATGAGCAAGGGCCCCCTATTTACCCTATAAATATTATGAGTGAGGGCTGCCTCATGACCCTCTGATAATTCAGAGATAGAAGATGAGGAGCAGAAAGGGGTGCAAAAAATCGTGTAGGAGGTAGAGAAAACCCTTGATGAAACTAGGGCCCATGGTACTCAGCATCAGTAGCATATGTGCCAGGGTCTGACTAGGTCCCATCCTCTACAAGGTTCTCCCATTGTGCTGTCAGGGAAATGTAGCATCCCTGGCCTCAATCACTTGTCAACGTGTTGGTCGTTAACTGGACTTTCCCAGTAACAGCATTAGTCAGGGCACGGGTGATGTTAGGGCACATGTGCTGGTGACACTGGGAAAAATATTGACATCTGGGACGCAAATACCAGGGAATGTCTGTTGCCATGAGTTTGCAGCAAGTCTCAGTGTCCACAAGCCTAAATGGCAATATTTCCAAGGTATGCAGTCAGAAAATGTGCCCATTTAGTGCTTGAGGCTGTTGGAGGGTGGCTCGAAATTTGCATTTGCTTTCCAAGGCATGGGGTAGGGACAGCTAAACGCTGTGCTAGAGCAAAGAATTGGATGTGGTTGCTGATGGTGCTTGCGAATGTGTAACTGTAAGGGTAATGGACTGTTCTGCTGCATTTCTACACCTGAATACCACAATGGCACTAGTACAGTGTCATGTGGTTTTACATATAATGTGAATAGTGAAGTGCATCTTTTATATTGTGTGATGATAACGTACAGCGTATAAATAATGTAAAATGTTAATGTACAATGTGAGTAGTGCTTAGTGCAGGGTAAGCACAGAATTAGACTTGGGATAGTATGTGTTAGGTGTCGAGTTCCCACCTCTGCACAGGGGGAATCTCGAACCATCTTTCCTGCGGTCTCCCATTCTTCTCCAGCCGCAGTGGAGTCTGCTCAGCGGAGACATCGGTCCCAGCGTCTTGCTCAGTCTTACTCTGTGCATAGGGTTGCTGCTGCTTTTCCAGCTTCTGCCATTGAAGCCAGTGCTGGGCAGCGGCGAGCAGACGCTTCTGAGACTAAGTCCTACTTTACACACACTAAGCATGCCCAGGGCAAGATCTCTCAGTGGAGATCTAGGATGACATGTTCAGGTACTGCAGCGACTTCCATTGGTCCTTCTCGTGGAAGGTCCTGTAGGTACTAAGACTAAGTTCTGCTTTGCACACTGAGCATGCCCAGGGCAAGATCTCTCAGTGGAGATCTAGGGTCACATGCTCAGGTACTGCAGCAATTCCATTGGTCCTTCTTTGAAAGGTCCTATACGTGCTGCAGCTATTTAAGGCTTGCATGGCCGCACGGCCATGCGCTAGTGTACATTTGTAAACGTGTGTGTTGTGAGTGAAAGTCGCTCTTTAAATAACCCTCCCTATTGGATGACTGTTCACGGAAGGTGTATGATTTCTATCTAGCGCCCGACTTATCCAACAGCACGTTACACACTAATACAGCATCTAGATGCTGTGTCCGCCAGTGCGGCGCCGTGCGCTTTCACAGCGCTTTCCTGACCCAAGCCTGGGTGGTTAGTGGCGTCCGCCAGTGCGGCACCGCATGCACTCTCGTGCATTCCTTTGTTATTATTTTGGTTACGCTGACACCCCAGTTGCGGTGTCGACCGCAAGTAGTCTACACAGACTCAGATCCCAAGTCTTAGGACTGAGCTCGGATACTCCTTGCTTGTGCTCTTGTGTGCGGTACCACGGCCCTGTGACTTAACAGGGTTTGCTTCCTTCACACAGGGTGAAGTTAACCCGTGTGTATTCACATTGTACTGCCATATAGTCCGTCATTTCTTGGCAGCAGGTTCCATCTCTGCACGGTGGACCCCGGGCTGCGAATGCACCTTATTCTACCTATCTTATTATTTGGTGTGTTTTGCTAGCCCTAACAGTATGCGTATTGTTTATTTGGTTAAGTGGCTAAGCAATGGTATAGGACAAAAGATAATATTAGGCCAAATGATTTTCATTAGGAAATGAGGCCTCCCGCCTGCATCCCAATATTAGTTCAAATGATTTGGATTAGAAAATGAGGCCTCTTGAGTCCTAACTGTAACACCTTATTAGCCCAAACAATTTAGATTTGGAAATAGCGACTGGTGCCTGCCACTCCAATATTATCCCCAATGATTTTGATTGGAAAATGAACCTCAGAATTAGCCCTAACGATTTTGATTAGGAATCAGGGCCTCCTGCCTGCACTCCAATATTGGCCCACGTGATTTGTATTAGGAAATGGGGCCTAGTACCTGTACCCCAATATTAGCCAAAATGATTTTGATTAGTAAATGTGACCTCCTGAGTCTTGAGTGCATCACAGTATTAGGCCAAATGATTTGGATTAGGAAATTATAACACTTGCACATGGTGATAAGCTGATTTTTGCATTGCATACCTTTTGGATAAAGTCTACAGTTAAAAAAATTCTATAAAGTTAACCTTGATCCTGAGAAAAAGTGTAAACATTAAGAAAAATGTCTACTAATATTTGAATGTATTTTGCTGCAGCTGAATCATAATTACTTTTTTTTCTAGATGAACCAAAGGAATATCTGTATAGATAGGGCAAGAACTCATCACAAGCGCCCAGATGATTCTGCACAATGTGCTGCCATGGCAATGTCCACAGTGTAGAAAATCTTTTATTGGAAATTATTTTTATGCATTTTTTTCATCAGCCTTAAGTAGACAGAATGCAGTTTTAGAATTTCCATATAACTAAGCAGAAAGTTGATATGATTAGCTAAACACTCTTTTAAGCACCAATCACTAAGTGATCCATATAATACAATAAATTAATATCATCATTTGTCTTGATGCATATCCAAGAACTCTGAAAATGCTCTAATAATTGGAGAAACATTAAATTATATTTTAATTTATCTAGTATTTTGTCATGCAAAATTGAACCGTGTTGTCTTAATTGACCCCTCAAATCGTCATGGTCATTTAAAAAAAAAATTGTGTATTAAATATATACTATAAGAAAATAAAAGAAACTTTGCAATATGTATTATCAGAAAAATTATGCTTCTTTCTCCATTTATGAGCCACTTATTCTCATTCCAATTCTCCTGAACACTTCATCCTCTCTGAAAAAAAAACCAGTGTATACATAATATACAGGAGTGCGAAAACAGTTAGTGTCAGGTTACATAACATAGGAAAAAGGTTTTGGTGTGCACTCAGCCTAATACAAGGCGAGGTGCTGGTGTAATGGACTCGTGGCCCAAATAGTAGTATATACAGTAATTCACCGCACTCTCTTATGAATAAGTGATGAAGATATAGTGTCAATTTATTAAATAAGGACTGGGAGCGTAACAGAATATTACAGCATATGCGATACAACGTTTCGGCTCAGCCAGAGCCTTTGTCACGTATTCGCTTATTTCAGCAAGAGAATAGTGTGCAGTAAGGGAAAAGTCCCAGGTATAAGATGCAGATTCTTAGGTAATGCAGTGAGTATGCTCAAGGATACTCCCATCTGATAGCATGGACCTGCGGCGTTCGGGTATGGAGCGGCGCTCCCGCGCTGTGCTCTGGAGAGAAGGAGAGAAGAGGCCAAAGAAAACTGAGGGATACTAACAAAGTCAGAGACGTTGCAGACAAACGCAGTTTGAGCTGCAGCTTCTAGGAATTCTATTGTACTTCCATGATGGATTCACAGTCATACAGCTCAGTACTGCACTATAATGTCCTTCATGCTGATGATTTTATACAGTATGTCCGCTACAGAGAAAGAAGTATCTTTCTTTATATGCTATGTATAGGTGAAAAACAAAAATTTGAGATATGAACCTGTAAAACTAGTAAAAAATTCAGGCTACAACTTATCTAATTACCTGAAATAGTGTTATCCCTGGAACCCTGGCCTTGTTTTTCAGATTTTTATGTTCTTCGCTAGGGATGAGCGAACTCGCTTGGTGATACGTGTGTTGGGTTGAACAATTAATAAAATGTTCACTCTCTAGTTGCCTACTCCTGGCCTAATGGATATTGATCAGGTTCGCACTAAAGAAATAAACATATGACACACACAGTCAGATGTAAATTCTCCTTGATCAATCTATGGCTCAGCTCCAAGGGGCTTTATTCAGTCAGGATGCAAGTTTTTATATCCCCTGTGAGGGGGGCTAGGTTATCTTTAAAATGGGAGTGATCGGATGCATTCCATTGGTTAGTGGTTGGGCAATGAGCAAGTCCATGGGCGGATCCATGAGGTCATCAGGGTGGGTTGGTCCATGAGGTCATCAAGGTGGGCGTCACTATGGGTTGGTCCATGAGGTCATCAGGGTGGGCGTCATCTTGGATATCAGCACATGGCTCTGATACAAGAAATGGCAGCGATCTTTAGGGTCTCACTTTGATCTGAGAAAGCTTAAGTAAGGTTAAACAATACACGTTATGGGTCACTTCTGTCAACCTCTTATGTCTTGAGGTTAATTTGATCATTTTATAGTGATTATTGTATTGTTTGTTCTTTTTGTTTTTTTGCTACCTGATCAAGGCTGCACTGTAAAAATAGCAGCCGAAACGCGTTGTACTGTTTTTTAAAAATATTTTACAAATATATTTCATTTTATTTTGAGAAAATAAATGAATTTTTTAACATTTTTCACTTGAAGTGGATGCAATCAAAACATCCGTAGGTGTTCAGCGCCACATTTACTTGGAGTTTTTTTTCCCCTTTGAAATCGCCACCTATGTGGATCTGAAGCAGGATCATCACATAGTTCTCCAAAGTGAGCTGCACACCTTATTGGATTATACAACATACGAAGAAGAATTGCTTAAAAAAAGAATTGATTCCTTGAGAATCTCAATGTGCATTTCTTACCGATAGAAGGTGAGCATAACTACAAATAAAGAAATGTTTTTAACTTGTTGGTAAAAACGTACTACGCTCAGAGGAAGCGCCGCACTTGTCTCTTTTTTTCCCCTCTTTCCCTAAACCAGGGTATTTCTAAAGACTTGAGGTTAATTAAGTATTTCATCTTATGGCTCTCCTCAAAAGTCCCCCCTAAATACTTTATTAATCTTTTTTTTTTATTGATCCCACCGTGGTTCCTTAACCCACCAGTGTTAAGTGTCACTATGACATCAGAGGCTTCATGACAATATGGATGCTATTGACACCAGAGAATGTGTGACCAATTATGGATATATCAGGAGGTATATCGGAGCGCGCTACCCGTGTCCTCAGGACTTTTCTACCTGCTGGATCTATTATTCTCCAATCTCCCATCTCCATGGTTACATAAAATACACATGTCACTCACCCTGATGTAACACATCCTAGATCTGACCATCTCGCCCGGGAGGGGGGAATTGGAGTTTTCACCAGTTTGAGACAAGTTTTCCCTTGTGGAAAACCTCCCTTTGTAGCTGGACTTTGACAAGCAGGTCAGATCCTACTCTGTCCCTAACTGTCTAACAAGTTTATAATGTGAGAGATGGATCCAGGAGACGCTCAGCAATCCTGACCGAAGTAGGAGTAGTCAGTAGCACTTGCTAGGGACCCTTAAATCTCAACTCCAGGGATGTCTTTCTGATGAACTTCTTTACCAGCACATAGTCACCAGGTTGGAAAGCATGGGTACCTTCACTGGAATCTGGACCTGGAATGGATGATAAAACTTGTACATGTGTTACTGACAGTTCTTTTAGTAAGGACAATTACATAATTCACAAGAATATCACTTCCTAAGGCTAGCTGTTGTGGAAAATATTGACTCAACCTTGGAGGCCCCCCCAAAAAGAATCTCGTGTGGTGTGAGTTTAGTGGGACCCCTTTGAGTGTTTCTGACTGAGTATAAGGCAACGGGCAAAATGTCTGTCCAAGTCTGACCTCCTTACTGGCTTTCAGTATTTTATTCTTCAAGGTGCCATTCAGTGTTTCTACTTTCCCACTGCTCTGTGGGTGATATGGAGTATGTAAATCCAAATCAGCTCCCATCAATGTCCATTGTTCCTTAGTCAGTGCTGCAATGAATGCGGGTACTTGGTCACTCTCAATTACCTCTAGGACCCCATATCTGCATACTACTTCAGTCATCAGTCTCTTAACAGCCACTCTGGCAGTCATGTTTGTTACTGGATAGGCTTCGGGCCATCCTGACAACATGTCAGTCACTACCAGTACATTCTCGCACTTCCCTACTTTTGTCATTTGAATGTGATCTATCTGAATTCTCTGAAACGGATAGAGCCAAATGTTTCTGAGTAACTTTCTGAGGCGGTGCTGGATTGCATGTTGCACACACAAGGCAGGACTTGAAATATTTTTGGGTGACAGTAGAGATCCCAGGTGCCATATAAGTATTCCAAATCAGGTCATTCATCTGATTCTTGCCTCTGTGGGTGATACCATGTGCCCATTCTGTCACCGAGGGGTATAGATTACGGGGTAGACAGAGCTTTTTGTTCAGCCTCCAGGCTCCATCTTTTTTTAGCTTCTCCTTCTTGCCATGACTTCTTTCCATCATCCGATGTCTTGTCTTGATGTAGATGGTTAATCCTCATAAGAGAGCCTTTAGTCCCTTTTTCAGTGGCTTGTGACACGTACACCGCTGCTTTCTCTTTCCCAAATGGATACGCAGCATAGGTTTTTGCTGTTTTGTCAGCAAAGAAGTTCCCCCTTGCTTCTGGAGAATCCAATCTCCCATGAGCTTTGATCTCAATCACTGCAACCTATGAAGGTAGATCTAGAGCGGCCACAAGTTCTTGTATGGTAGCAGCATGTTTTACAGGAGTTCCACTGGACGTTAGGTATCCTCTGGCTACCCAGATACTGCCAAAGTCATGAGCCATTCCGAAATCATATCTTGAATCTGTGTAGATGTTGACCACCTTCTCCGTTGCTTCCTGACAAGCCAGTGTCAAAGCCTTAAGTTCCGCTTCTTGTGCAGACATGTGCGGTAGTAGGGATCTGGCTGAGATGACCTGGTCATGTGTAACCACGGCATATCCCATATGGAACCTTCCTGTTTCATCTGCAAATCTGGAACCATCAGTGAAGAACGTCAGGTCAGCATGTGGGAATGGGTCTTCAGACACGTTTTTCTGGGATGCTACTTCTTTCTGCATTTGTTCAAGACAGTCATGATCTTCTGGGAGGCTACTTCTTCCTGCATTTGTTCAAGGCAGTCATGATCTTCCTCTGAGTGTGTAGAAGCATCTTCACCGAAAGCATCAGCATCATCATCCACATCCCCCCTGGAAAGAGAAAGCAGCGTGGACGGGTTGAGGATGGTGCAGCGGACAAGAGTGACATTATCCGGAATCAAGAGGGAACATTGGAGTCTCATATGACGCTGTAGCGACAGGTGTTTAAGTTGAGTCTGGCCTAGAATAGCTTTTATGTCGTGTGGAGCCATTAAGAGAACCGGATGTCGTAAGATGATATCAGAAATTTTGTCCAGAAGCATATGTGCAGCATGAACGGCTCTGAGGCAAGTCGGGGAAGCTTGAGACACCGAGTCCAGGCGGGCAGAGTAATAGCCGATTGGTCTTGTTCTTCCCCCATGTTTTTGTGCTAGGACTCCAGAAGCATGTCCTGCTACTTCACTGACAAACAAGTAAAAAGGTAGTTGATAATTTGGGATTCCAAGAGCTGGTGCAGACTGTATGGCCTGTTTAAGAGCGTAGAAAGCTTTCACGGATTTGGTACATAGTGGAAACGCTGATGTCTTAAGGTCATCGTACAATGGCTGCATCAGCTTGGAGGCATCTGGAATCCATTGGTGACAATATGTGATAGGTCAGCCAACTCAACAGAGGCCCATTTCTTAAGTTGTTGGCAGAACTCAACACCAGAGTCCCATGTAGTGTCACTGGCAAATGAGGCATCATTGAACGCGATTTCCATAACAGGCCAATATGCATCGCCTGCTTTAAGATTTGCCAGGGAAATGAGATCTTGCCACGTGACTGAGTAATTCCTTTGGATTTGAAGCATGCTTCTCTAGAAAGGCATTGGATGTTTTTCTGGATCTGGAAGTTGGTTCAACAGAGTAGCAGCTTGCTGGGGTGTAAACTTGACATAGAGGGTGGCTCCTCAGACATCAGCATTGGCACTGTTGGTGGTGGCACCTGAGGCGGGAGTAGAGATGGCACCGGGAGTACAGATGTAATCCCTTGTGTATGAGGAGCAGGAGGAGGTAACAGTCCTGGAATGAGGGGCTCTATTTGGGCAGCTCCAGTATCATGGTGTGGGGTCCAGGTGACACAGGCAGTCTTAAAAGCTTTAACTGTCCTGTTCTCATAACTAATTAACCTGATTTCAGAGAGGCAGCAGATTTCCCTTGTACATGCATGAACAGGGAAACCGAAAATGCCAAGACCAATGGCAGGAATTGTCAAGGTCTCAATCTGCTCACTAATATTTGCATACTCTAAAATGCGAGTTATTGCTGCACGAAGTTGTTGAGCACTAACGTCTCGATGAATATGGTCAAAAGTAGGGGTCACAGCATGTATGATCATTCTACACGGAAGATTGCCAGCTTTAGTCACCGCTATGTCCCCAACAGCTATCTGACCACGTGACTCAACAATGATTCAACTGTCAGCTTGAATAGTCGCCCTTCCTGCTTACACTATAGCTCTAGCTACACTTCCATTATGCTCTAACCGAGAATTGGCAGCGTTAACAATAGCGTCTGTCTCCATTGTTGTTATGTCACCCTTTCCCACCACTAACTAAGGTCCCTCAGGAAGTTCTTGTTCAAAAATAGTTTGCCAACATTCCCTCCCCTTTGTGCTTCCTGTGCTATTGGTATCCCCCTCCCATATTGAGCCCCCCCTTGATACAGTTGCCACCGTCCCATACCGGTGTGCGCTTGGCTGTGAGAGAGCCTATGAGGTACCGGGTATAGGGTTAGGTAGACTGCGTGAGAGTGCTGTTGTAGTGGAAGCATTGGGAGGAGAGGTCGTTGCTTGGAGCATCTCATGTGGGTGTGCGGCTAAATTGGCAGTGGAAGTGACAGTAGAATGTGTCGGTGCCGGGGACGATCCAGGTAGGAGGATTGCTGGATTCATGACAAGAGTGATAGGGGAAGGGTCGTTGCCCCATTGGAAACCACTGAGACGGGAAACATGGGTAAAGCCTGTTCACTTCCCGAAGGAATATAGTATTGGCCGTTAGTGGTTATTACTGGGTAACAAGGATTTAGTGATGTGGTATGTAGCCTTAGTCTAAGATGTACACCACCAGGAGCAGCACATTTGCCATCCACAAAATGGCCGCCGTCAGAATTAACACATTTGCCATCTACAAAATGGCCGCTATTAGAATTAACACATTTGCCATCCACAAAATGGCTGCTGCCAGCATTAACACATTTGCCATCCACAAAATGGCTACCGCCAGAATTAGCACATTTGACATCCACAAAGTGGCTGCTGCCAGCATTAACCCTCCATCACATACAATATTCGGACTAACGAGTTCACATACAATGTGCCTGTCAGGCGCCTGCTGGAAAAATACCTATAATATCTAATGTTTGCAATTTCAGTGCTCTAAAAGTGATCAGTGACCTTCATAGGGATGTAATAAAAGAGACTACACATAATCAGTTGCAAAAAAACCCATTTACTTAACATAAAACTAATAACTATGAAATACAAACTTTTCAAAACTCCCGCCAAATAGTCCCCAGTTCGATTCTCTCAAAAAAATGTACAAAGAAAATTTTTGAACACAAACTTAATTTTAAGGTACCTTAAGTACTATTAAAAACATATTCAATCAGAAGTAGATGCTGAGGTTTCCCCAGAAAAGTCACACTTGCAGAGCAAATAGCAAGAATTACACACCATTTTTGCATGTGTCAGGCAAATTGTTTTATGACATTTGAGACATTCATAATTTGAAAGCCTTCTGGTTCCGCTTTCCGTTTGGCAGGTGGTGCATCTCCTTCTTTTGTGAGGTGGTGCAGATGGTGACTTTTCACCATCATCTTCTGGGCGGAGCCTTTTGAGCTGAACTTGAAGGCGAGAGGGGATACCGATTGTTTTCACGCTTCTCCTGCGTAGCTCTCCAAGTACTAGTTCATGGGCCAATTTTTTCAGATACAATCGTCTACGGAGTGGTTCAAGCTTGTTTTCAAGATAAATTACTTGTGAATTTATACCACCCAAATTCAACATAGCAAAAAATATGACCATTGGCCAGCGTTTGATGTTTCTGCTGACGTTGAAAGTGGAGCACATCTGATCTGCTGTATCCACACCCCCTTTGGTGGCATTGTAAAATGTAATTATCTCCGGTTTTTTTTCTGCCCCAGTCCCAGGATCGATGGCAGCATCATCATGAAGTGTTGATAGAAGAAGTACGATTTTTTTGGCATGTGGTACATAGGAAACTAAAGCCTTTCCATTATGGAATGCAAACATACTGCTGTACTGTTGTCTCTCTTTCACACTTACAAACTGTGGCGGCAATTCCCTTTTGTTTTTTCTTACAGTTCCCACATATGACAGCTTCTGAATTTTCAGATAATCAATCAGATCACAACTTGTAAACCAATTGTCAGCTGTAATATTGCGACCCGATCCAAATAAGGGTTTAGCCAGTCTTTTTACAACATCAATGGGTTTGTTGCTCACACAGTAAGGACCTTCTGGTTGTTTTCCTGCATAAACTTCCAGGTTGTAAGTGTAGGTCTTACTGGCATCAACAAGGGCATACATTTTTATTCCATATTTGTTTGGCTTTGATGGAATATATTGACGAAAGGCACATCTACCACGAAAACCAGGGAGCATTTCGTCAATAGTGAGATTCTCTCCAGGGTAATAACTTTGTTTACAGTTTACAACAAATCTTTGAAATATATCACGAATTGGAGCAAGTCGGTCATGTGTTTTGCGTTCGGTTCGGGTAGTTCTGTCGTCAAACCAAAGGCAACGAATTAGAATCTTGAATCTGTTTATGGACATAACAAGGCTAAATTTTTCAACTCCATCCCCATCTTTACCCCAAAGTTCCTCCAAACTTTGTCTATTTGCCCTATAAGCTCCTGCAAGGTACAGTAATCCAAAAAAAGCACGCAGTTCTATTTCATCTGTGGGCTTGATGGTTCTGTTGCAGATGTACTTGTCCTTTATAATGTCTATATATTGGTTGGTATATGTGACAATAGAGTCCAGAATGTCATCTGTAAATATACTGTTCCAGCATTCAACTGCAGTTTTTGCATTACGTGCAGTTCCTATTACTGCAGGAAGGTGAGTAATAATGTTTAAAGGTTCCCTACATTTTTTCTGGAATGGCTTCTTGTTCCATTTAGTATTTTTATCTTTTCCAATATAATATGATCCAACTTCTTCATCCTCACCACTGTCACCATCTTGCTCTGTTTCAGAATCCAGGACACATTCTTCCACCTCATCATGAGAATCAATCTCACTTTCCTCTCCTAAATCCTCATTCAGTGTGAGGTCTCTATCATCTAACAGCATGCTTGTTACTTCCTCAACATCAAGTTGTTTGGATAAATTGTACATTTTCCTCTCCATTTCAGCAGATAATCTGAAGCAAGAGAAGGAATATGTTAGGGAACTACTGTATATGCCTGAGCAGAACACTTTCTTTTATAAAATCTCCCTTATTTCTATGAAATATCCTCACATTTTGTGCTATACATTCATAAAACAAGCTAAATAAACTATTGTGATGAATAAAAACATAAAATACCAACCTTACTGAATGTGACGTATTCACATACAATGAGCCTGAGAGATCTGTGCAGCTATATCCTCTCCCCTGAAGCTCTGAAATCCAACTGTGATATCAGGTTTCACAGACCTTCAAGAGACAGGAGACTACCTGGAGGGAGGGGGTTTCCTCACAATCTGGTGAGGAAGGAGAAATGAAAGTAAAAGAGAAACGCCTGTCGGATCAGTTGTATGTGACGGAGGGTTAACACATTTGCTATCCACAAAATGGCTGCTGCCAGCATTAGCACTTTTGTCATCCACAAAATGGCTACCGCCAGAATTACATTTGCCTTCCACAAAATGGCCACCGTTAAAACTAACACATTTGCCATCCAAAAAATGGCCGCCGTTAGAATTACATTTGGCATGCACAAAATGGCTGCTGCATCAGAATAAGCACATGGCCCATCAACAAAATGGTGGCTATTAGAATTAGCACATGGCCCATCAACAAAATGGCTGCCGCCAGAGTTAGCACATGGCTCTGGGCCACCATTATACGGTGGCCGCTCACAGGATATATTTTTGTAATACACATAACTCAAAACTCTTTTCTTTTTATTCCTTTTCTCTTCTACCCAATTTTCTCTATACAGACTTTCAGAGACTCTTTCCCCTGCCCTAGCAATAGACAACAATCCATTATCTTCTAGGATACCTTTTTTTTTTACTTTCAAGACAATCTTCCACTCCAAGGGCTGTAACCTCCCCCTTCTGGCATTCCACACAACTTCATAAGCTTTTTACATTGTTTAACATGACTCTTCCCTTCACGAGTCGCCAATAATGAACACAGGTCTATCTTGCCATCTGAATTTGGCTTAGTGCCAATACGGCAGAACTGCATTAATTTCTCCATCTTTCTATAGATATCTATATCTCTATCAAGATAACAAACACCAAATAAACAATAAGATGGGGGAGATGACTCAAACCTGAGATTCTAAAGAGAACTGAGTCTGCAGCACTCAGTTCCTATTCCTTCCTGTCACGTGGTCCCTGTCTGACTTCCGTGTTCCGTACTTTGCAAACCAATTATTCTCTACTTAATCAAATTATTCCTAAATTACCAGGCCCTGTGCTGAGTCAATTCACTCGAAGTCACAAGACAAAACTAAATTTATTTATTTGGCTCGAACTGAGTCATCTCGCTCCAAGTTTAATGAGCCACTACACAATTTATTAGGCGCCAAACTGAGTCACCTCACTCCAAGTTTAATGGACCCCTCTTAGGCTGAGTCAATTCACTCAAGGTCCTAGTCTCTCCTATGCAGAACTGAAAATCGTATCACAGGCGACAACCGTGGACTGTACCACAGAGAAATTTTTGTTTTCAACACTGAAAAATTTGCTTTTCTTTTTTTTTTTAAAACACTGAAAAATCCGCTTGCTCTCTTAACTACCAGTCATCTCCCCTCTTCACAACACGTAACAGGCAATAGGCAACTAAAACATGTGACGGTTCTTGCAATTAAATGACCAGCAGCGGAGAGACCCTTCTGCCGTCTTACAGATACGGCAAAAACAGGACACGGTCCGGCAATCTGCACAGGATGCCCCGAAGGACACGGGTAAAGACTACAGATTATAAAAATCAGCATACTTACCGTGTTCTGATAAGGAGGTGATCAGTCTCCAGGTTCAGGGTATTCAGCACGTCCTGCTGTTCCACTCGCCGGTCCTCAGTGTTCAGGGCTCTTCCTCTGCTGGCCCCAGGTTGGGCAGCCAAATATGTTGGGTTGAACAATTAACCCCTTTAACCCCAAGGGTGGTTTGCACGTTAATGACCGGGCCAATTTTTACAATTCTGACCACTGTCCCTTTATGAGGTTATAACTCTGGAACGCTTCAACGGATCTCAGTGATTCTGACATTGTTTTCTCGTGACATATTGTACTTCATGACAATGGTAAAAATTCTTTGATAGTACCTGCGTTTATTTGTGAAAAAAACGGAAATTTGGCGAAAATTATGAAAATAAATCACAGAGATATGTCACACAAAATACTTAATAAGTGACATTTCCCACATGTCTACTTTACATCAGCACAATTTTGGAACCAAAATTTTTTTTTGTTAGGGAGTTATAAGGGTGAAAAGTTGACCAGCAATTTCTCATTTCTACAACACCATTTTTTTTTAGGGACCACATCTCATTTGAAGTCAATTTGAGGGGTCTATATGATAGAAAATACCCAAGTGGGACACCATTCTAAAAACTACACCCCTCAAGGTGCTCAAAACTATATGCAAGAAGTTTATTAACCCTTTTGGTGCTTCACAGGAATTTTTTGAATGTTTAAATAAAAATGAACATTTAACTTTTTTTCACAAAACATTTAATTCAGCTCCAATTTGTTTTATTTTACCAAGGGTAACAGGAGAAAATGGACCCCAAACATTGTTGTACCATTTGTCCTGAGTACGCCAATACCCCACATGTGGGGGTAAACCACTGTTTGGGCGCATAGCACAGCTCGGAAGCGAAGGAGCGCCATTTGACTTTTCAATGACTGGAATTGAGATGGGACTGGAATTGAGATGGGACACCATGTTTTGTTTGGAGAGGCCCTGATGTGCCTAAACATTGAAACCCCCACAAGTGACACCAATTTGGAAAGTAGACCCCCTAAGGAACTTATCTAGAAGTGTGGTGAGCACTTTGACCCACCAAGTGCTTCACAGAAGTTTATAATGTAGAACCGTAAAAATAAAAAATCATATTTTTTCACAAAAATTATCTTTTCGCCCCTAATTTTTTATTTTCCCAAGGGTAAGAGAAGAAATTAAACCCCAAAAGTTGTTGTACAATTTGTCCTGAGTACGCTGATAGCCCATATGTGGGGGTAAACCACTGTTTGGGCGGATGGGAGAGCTCGGAAGGGAAGGAGCGCCGTTTGACTTTTCAATGCAAAATTGACAGGAATTGAGATGGGACGCCATGTTGCGTTTGAAGAGCCACTGATGTGCCTAAACATTGAAACCCCCCACAAGTGACACCATTTTGGAAAGTAGACCCCCTAAGGAACTTATCTAGAGGTGTGGTGAGCACTTTGACCCACCAAGTGCTTCACAGAAGTTTATAATGCAGAGCCGTAAAAATAAAACAAAATCTTTTTCCCACAAAAATTATTTTTTTAGCCCCCAGTTTTGTATTTTCCCGAGGGTAACAGGAGAAATTGGACCCCAAAATTTGTTGCCCAATTTGTCCTGAGTGCGATGATACACCATATGTGGGGGGAACCACTGTTTGGGCACATGGGAGGGCTCGGAAGGGAAGGAGTGCCATTTGAATGCAGACTTAGATGGAATGGTCTGCAGGTGTCACATTGCGTTTGCAGAGCCCCTAATGTACCTAAACAGTAGAAACCCCCCACAAGTGACACCATTTTGGAAAGTAGACCCCCTTAGGAACTTATGTAGATGTGAGCTGAGCGATTTGACCCACCAAGGGCTTCACAGAAGTTTATAATGGAGAGCCGTAAAAATAAAACAAAAATTTTTTCCCACAAAAATTATTTTTTAGCCCCCAGTTTTGTATTTTCCCGAGGGTAACAGGAGAAATTGGACCCCAAAATTTGTTGTCCAATTTGTCCTGAGTACAATGATACCCCATATGTGGGGGGGAACCACTGTTTGGGCGCTTGGGAGGGCTCGGAAGGGAAGGAGCTCCATTTGGAATGAGGTCTTAGATGGAATCGTCTGCAGGTGTCACATTGCATTTGCAGAGCCCCTAATGTACCTAAACAGTAGAAACCTCCCACAAGTAACACCATTTTGGAAACTAGACCCCCTAAGGAACTCATCTAGATGTGTTGTGATAGCTTTGAACCCCCAAGTGTTTCACTACAGTTTGTAACGCAGAGCCGTGAAAATTAAAAAAAAAAATATTTCCCCCAAAAATTATTTTTTAGCCCCCAGTTTTGTATTTTCCCGAGGGTAAGAGGAGAAATTTGACCCCAAAAGTTGTTGTACAAATTGTCCTGTGTACCCCGTATGTTGGGGGGAACCACCGTTTGAGCGCATGGCAGAGCTCGGAAGGGAAGGAGCGCCATTTGGAATGCAGACTTAGATGGAATGGTCTGCAGGCGTCACATTGCATTTGCAGAACCCCTAATGTACCTAAACAGTAGAAACCCCCCACAAGTGACCCCATATTGGAAACTAGACCCCCCAGGGAACTAATCTAGATGTGTTGTGAGAACTTTGAACCCCCAAGTGTTTCACTACAGTTTATAACGCAGAGCCGTGAAAATAAAAAATCTTTTTTTTTCCCCACAAAAAATTATTTTTTAGCCCCCAGTTTTGTATTTTCCCAAGGGTAACAGGAGAAATTGGACCCCAAAAGTTGTTGTCCTATTTGTCCTGAGTACGCTGATACTCCATATGTTGGGGTAAACCCCTGTTTGGGCACACGGGAGAGCTCGGAAGGGAAGAAGCACTGTTTTACTTTTTCAACGCAGAATTGGCTGGAATTGAGATCGGACGCCATGTCGCGTTTGGAGAGCCCCTGATGTGCCTAAACAGTGGAAACCCCACAATTATAACTGAAACCCTAATCCAAACACACCCCTAACCCTAATCCCAACAGTAACCCTAACCACACCTCTAACCCTGACACACCCCTAACCCTAATCCCAACCCTATTCCCAACTGTAAATGTAATCTAAACCCTAACTGTAACTTTAGCCCCAACCCTAACCCTAACTTTAGCCCCAACCCAAACTGTAGCCCTAACCCTAGCCCTAACCCTAACCCTAACCCTAGCCCTAACCCTAGCCCTAACCCTAACCCTAGCCCTAACCCTAGCCCTAACCCTAGCCCTAACCCTAACCCTAGCCCTAGCCCTAGCCCTAACCCTAGCCCTAACCCTAACCCTAGCCCTAGCCCTAATGGGAAAATGGAAATAAATACATTTTTTTAATTTTTCCCTAACTAAGGGGGTGATGAAGGGGGGTTTGATTTACTTTTTATTGCAAAACATATTTTTTGCGTTACCACATTTTGAGAGCTATAATTTTTCCATATTTTGGTCCACAGAGTCATGTGAGGTCTTGTTTTTTGCCTATATTATACAAAAAGCAACTGGTGCACCGCCATAAAGCTGGTATATATATATAGGGGGTGCAAAGTAGTGGAAAAAACCTAAATACAAAAACAAAGAAAAAAGACTCCACTATAAAATGCACACCACCCAACACAATATAACAAAATACAAATTTTATTGGCACAAAATTTAAAACACAATTAAAAGCACTATAGTGCTTGCAATCCTACATGGTACAAAATAGCTACAAAACATCCATATTACAGCCTGGGGCACAGATACAAACTTAATAATCTGTATACCATATATGATTTAGAAGTGCCCTGCCTAATGGCTCATGGGGAGTCCAAATACATGTAGACACTGATAGTCAGAACCATACAAGACTAAACAAAATGCCATAAGCAGATACAAACCAGCGTTTTGAAGCGAGCAGGCTGAGGGATGTCCGAGGATAAAACAAGCACTTGGCCCAACGCGTATCGCCTCCCAAATGAAGCTTCGTCAGGGGAAGTACAAAGCACTGCCAATAGCAAATTATATATACATATGCAATCAGTATTGAATAGCCTACCGGTGTGGAGCCACACATCATCAGGGAAACTGGACTGATGCACCAGCTCACACCAGACTTGGAGAGCGAGGCTATGACTCACCACTGTCCAGGATTCTCTGCTGCAGAATACTAAGCAGCCAATAGGCTGCAGGAGCAGACACTGTAATGTCATGATATCCATATAGGACGATAAGGGAAATACCCAAGGTGAAGATATTACTGCCATAAAGACATGAACCAGCCAACTTAATATAAATAGAATCCCAAAAAGGGAGGGAGGAAAGGAGGAAGGAGGGGGGGAGGGGAGGTAGGAAGGAGGGGAAGAAAAAAAAAAAAAAAAAAGGGAGATGGAGGGAAGAAGCATGCACATAGATGTACAAAAGATGACAAATGGATGGAATAGCAAAAACTCAATAGGTAGGAAAATAGGCCATATATGCATGCAGTGAGAAAGTATGCATAAAAAAGAGCAAACTAGTTTGCCCCTTCTATGCATAATATCCAGGGCTCAAACCCATAAGAGGCCATGTATCCAAGCCTGTGGAGATAGAAATACCGTCCAGTGTATACATTCACAACACACACAATTTCAAACCATCCAATACACACATATATGGTCCCCGGGGATCAAGCAGTCCCACCAATCATATCCATTCCCCACAAAAGCAATAGGAAGTAGAACAAACCATATTAGACAATCCTTTTATTATATAAAGTTTAATACATATTAAGTCATTTATTTGTTCTCCTATTAAAACCCCAACACAGATACCATATCAATATTACACATATAATACGCATAGAAAGAGAGTCCTTACAATAAATCCCAATTATAATATCAACATTACGCATATAATATGCAAAAAGGGGAGGGGGAGGGGAAAAAAAAAAAACCCTATTACTATAAGGAACCCCATGAGCCAAGGCCAAAAGGAGCACAATGTATCCCCTGAGCCAATATAGACATGCACTCCTTAGATTCCAATCACACCAATAAATAGCATCAGAATAGATGGATGAAAATAGGTACAACTTCAAATAACCAGTCATAAGGTCCATCCTGTGGGTAGCAAAAATCCCCTCCAAATCGCATGACCACCAGTAGGAATCCATATCCACGATATACTCTCATCCTCCAGCAGTCCTTGTAGGTAAGGAGATGAAATATAGAGATGGAATACAGAGCCACCCTGTTTTCTTCCCTCCAAATTTAGCTTCAAGGAAATCTGTATATAAGATGGTTCTTCCCTCCAAATATAGCTTCAAGGAAATCTGTATATAAGATGGTCCATCCAAGAATAGTCGCTCCTTCAACCCAAGAACCCGGTGAATAGAAGCTCTTCGTTTAGACCTGCGGGGGCGATAGAACCCAAATTAAATATCCAGCGTGATTCAGCCTGAAGTAGCCTTTTCTTCGGAGAACCCCCTCTCTCAGAAATAGTAATCTTTTCCAGACCCACCACCCGTATGTTGGAAACACTACCCGAATGGTGTGCCAAAAAATGGGCCGCCACCGGAGTGAGAGTCCTCCCTTTACCAATATCACTACTGGCCAAATTAATGGTGGAGAAATGTTTCTGTATCCTGCGTCTCAGTTCTTGGGAGGTCTGGCCAACATAGACCAGTTGGCATGGACAAACTAAGGCATAGATGACATGTCTAGTCTTGCAATTGATATATCCCTTAAGACGAAACCGCTTACCATCAATAGGATTGTCAAAACCATCTCTACATGGGCCCATGTGGGGACAGATATTACAATCCCCACACGGGAATGAACCCCTAAGCCTAATCCCTCGATTGAGTCTGGTAGTCTGCCGCTTGTAGTGGCTGTTAACCAACAGGTCTCTTAGATTGGGTGCCCTTCTAGCCACAAGAAGGGGCCGCTCTCCGACAATATTAGAAGTGTTTAGGTCCGTAGTTAATATGCCCCAATGTTTCCGCAATATATTACTTATTTGCGGCCAATGAGTGTTGTAGTTGGTTATAAATTTTGGGACATAATTTCGTCCTTATGCTTATTGTCCAGAAGAGACTCCTGTGTGTGGGCCTTAGCCCTTTGGAATGCTTGGGATATACATCTCTGAGGATAATTTCTATCCCTAAATCGGGAAGTGAGCGTCCGAGCTTCAGAACGGAAGTCCTCCTCACGTGTACAGTTTCTTCTTGATCTTAAAAATTGCCCAATCGGGACTCCATATTTTGTTTGTTGGGGATGAAAACTTCTAAAGTCGAGGAGGCTATTGGTTGCTGTTGCCTTACGGTATAGCTTGGTTAGAACAGCGCCATTTTCCACCATAATTTCCAAATCCAGAAACGTGGCTGAGGAGGAAGATATTGTATAGGTAAGAAAAATGTTGTGAGAGTTGTTGTTCAACAGTTCCATAAATTCCCTGCATTCTGTTTCCGTCCCGGACCACGCAAAGAACACATCATCAATAAAGCGCATCCAATGATGCACTTTATCCCTAAACATATCCAATAAATAGACCATGGTCACCTCCCACCATCCCAAAAATAGATTGGCGAGAGCCGGGGCACATTTGGCCCCCATTGCCACACCTGATGTCTGGAGATAATATGTCCTATCAAATGTGAAGTAATTATGTTTAAGAATGAACTCCACAAGATCCACTATCAGCGAGTCGTGCATTCTGTCAGAATGTCCTAGCAGATCCAGAAAATGCAAAACTGCCGTGACAGCATCGCTGTGGTCAATATTTGAATAGAGGGCCTCTACATCACATGTGACCAAAAAGGCCCCAGGTAACAACGTAATCTCATGGCACTTCTTGATAAAGTTAGAGGAATCCAATATAAAAGATGGTAATGATCTGACCAACGGCTGGAGAAAATGATCCACATATGTACAAATTTTCACACATAAGCTACCAATACTGGCCACAATAGGGCGGCCAGGAGGTCTACAAAGATCTTTATGCACTTTAGGTAACATGTAAAAGGTAGCTATGGTTGGATGCTCGACCCACATAAAATCAAATTCATGGCTGTTGATAATCCCCAAATCCTTTTTTTTTTTTTTTCTTCCCCTCCTTCCTACCCCCCCTCCCCCCCTCCTTCCTCCTTTCCTCCCTCCCTTTTTGGGATTCTATTTATATTAAGTTGGCTGGTTCATGTCTTTATGGCAGTAATATCTTCACCTTGGGTATTTCCCTTATCGTCCTATATAGATATCATGACATTATAGTGTCTGCTCCTGCAGCCTATTGGCTGCTTAGTATTCTGCCGCAGAGAATCCTGGACAGTGGTGAGTCATAGCCTCGCTCTCCAAGTCTGGTGTGAGCTGGTGCATCAGTCCAGTTTCCCTGATGATGTGGGGCTCCACACCGGTAGGCTATTCAATACTGATTGCCTATGTATATATAATTTGCTATTGGCAGTGCTTTGTACTTCCCCTGACGAAGCCTCATTTGGGAGGCGATACGCGTTGGGCCAAGTGCTTGTTTTATCCTCGGACATCCCTCAGCCTGCTCGCTTCAAAACGCTGGTTTGTATCTGCTTATGGCATTTTGTTTAGTCTTGTATGGTTCTGACTATCAGTGTCTACATGTATTTGGACTCCCCATGAGCCATTAGGCAGGGCACTTCTAAATCATATATGGTATACAGATTATTAAGTTTGTATCTGTGCCCCAGGCTGTAATATGGATGTTTTGTAGCTATTTTGTACCATGTAGGATTGCAAGCACTATAGTGCTTTTAATTGTGTTTTAAATTTTGTGCCAATAAAATTTGTATTTTGTTATATTGTGTTGGGTGGTGTGCATTTTATAGTGGTGTCTTTTTTCTTTGTTTTTGTCTTGTTTTTTGCGGGACGAGTTGACGTTTTTATTGGTAACATTTTCGGGCACGTGACATTTTTTGATCGCTTTTTATTCCGATTTTTGTGAGGCAGAATGACCAAAAACCAGCTATTCATGAATTTCTTTTGGGGGAGGCGTTTATACCGTTCCGTGTTTGGTAAAATTGATAAAGCAGTTTTATTCTTCGGGTCAGTACGATTACAGCGACACCTTATTTATATCATTTTTTTATGTTTTGGCGCTTTTATACGATAAAAACTATTTTATAGAAAAAATAATTATTTTTGCATCGCTTTATTCTCAGGACTATAACTTTTTTACTTTTTTGCTGATGATGCTGTATGGCAGCTCGTTTTTTGCGGGACAAGATGAAGTTTTCAGCGGTACCATGGTTATTTATATCTGTCTTTTTGATTGCGTGTTATTCCACTTTTTGTTTGGCGGTATGATAATAAAGCGTTGTTTAGTGCCTCGTTTTTTGTTTTTTTTTCTTACGGTGTTTACTGAAGGGGTTAACTAGTGGGCCAGTTTTATAGGTCGGGCCGTTACGGACGCGGCGATACTAAATATATGTACTTTTGTTGTTTGTTTTTTTATTTAGATAAAGAAATGTATTTATGGGAATAATATATATTTTTTTTCATTATTTTGGAATATTTTTTAAAATTTTTTTTTACACATTTGGAAAAATTTTTTTTAACTTTTTTACTTTGTCCCAGGAGGGACATCCCAGATCGGTGATCTGACAGTTTGCATAGCACTCTGTCAGATCACTGATCTGACTTACAGTGCTGCAGGCTTCACAGTGCCTGCTCTGAGCAGGCTCTGTGAAGCCACCTCCCTCCCTGCAGGACCCAGATCCGCGGCAATCTGGAACAGGCAGGGAGGGAGGTAAGACCCTCGCAGCAACGCTTCAGGAAAATGGCCGCGGAATGCCGCGCTTGCGCAGATAGAGATCACGGTGGCCATTTTCCTGAAGCCGAGTTTGCATCTCGGCTTCAGGAAAATGGCTGCCGCGATCTCCATCTGCGCACGCACGGCATCCTGTGGCCATTTTCCTGAAGCCCCGGGCAGCAGAGGACTCCATATGCGCACGCGCGCCCTCAGGAAGATGGCCGCCCCCACAGATCACCAGGGAAATAGCGCAGATCGTGCGTTTTTTCTTCTCCTGCCCAGTGGATTCAGAAGATGGGCATGCGCAAACCACTACGCCACCAACGGAAAGATATGCAAAATCTGGGGGAAGAAACAGCGATGTCGCCACGGCCATCTGACCTGACCAGCCTGATTGACAGGTGAAAACGGCGACTTTGGTAAGTTATTTTGGCAGCATAGGTGGGGAATCAGGGTACACAAAATACACTATAGTAACACACAGCTCAGGCCCTATTTAACAGTATTTTTATCTCGTACTGAAAAAACAGGGTGACAGGTTCCCTTTAAGTATCTGCATGCTCAGTTGTACTTTTTACTCCTTGTACATTGCACAGTTCTCGATATAAACCTCAAATCTCTGCCCTGCTTGTTTTGCACCTACTACCCAGCCAATAAGCATGCGTCACTGTGATGCCATAGCCATCTTCGTTACGGCATTACTGTGATTTGCTTGCCGTGCGACATCATCAGGGGTTATAATAGAATAGGCGCTGGCCAACTGGGCACACTGACACCATTGCACAGCTCTGTGACACTTCGTATTGGAGGGAGACAGTGCTTGTATAGGCCTGTGTGTGCACAGTAAATCAAACCAGAGTCTTGTGGTGTTGATTCTGGTGCTGAAGCTGAACCATAATACTAACAGTCCTTCTAAGGGCTAATTGTTTGCTTTGCTGTTTGTATCGCATACATTCTGCATTTAGTGTAGGGAGGGAGCGAGAGTCGCTGGAGCAGGGACAGTCACAGAATACAGTCTGTAGACAGGGATTAGGACTGTTCTGTCCATTGCTAAATATATACAGTGGGGGGAAAAAAGTATTTGATACACTACCGATTTTGCAAGTTTCCCCACCTACAAATAATGGAGAGGTCTATAACTTTTTTATCTCAGGTACTCTGCAACAGCAAGAGGCAGAATCTTCAAAAAACTATTCAGAAAATCACATTAGATTATTTTTACATAATTCATTTTAATTTTATTGAATATTTCAGGTTTTGGGGCTGTCACTCACTGTACTCACGGTACTCGGCAAGCACCAAGAATTTCTGGGTTTGCTCAGTGGGAGCTTGGGTCTCCGCCCTGCATGATTGGCGCTCTTTACAGAGCCAATCAACATTCAGGGATTATGTGCCATGCACTGTAATGTCGCAGCCATCTTTGTTGTGGTATTACAGTAATTTGCTGGTCGCACAGCATCATCAGGTCTATAAAAGACCTGGCGCCGCCCTGCTTAGCGCAATCAGCTCCAGATTCAGACAGTGTAGGAAGAGCTGCTGCCAAGATATGGTCAGATTTGGGGATTTATTAGTTTGTGTGGGTCTACCATCATAGAATCTACAAATCCAACTAAACTAACAGTCCTTCTAAGGACTAATTACAGAATATATAGATTATATTGCTAGGTAGGCAGAGGAATGTATGTGGCTCTATACATATCAGTGCAAGGCATGCAGGCACTGTATGTGGGTATATAGATATCATTGCATACATCAAGAGAGTCCATTCCATTACTGTCTGCTGCTGCTGCCTAATACATATATACCTAGCCCCAAGTATCAGTGGCTAGGAAGTATTGTTTTTGGCATCTTAATCTTGATTATTTTATTCCAAAGCAATCCAGAGCCCCCTTTTTTTTCTTGTTCACATATTGAACAGTGTGGTACCTCTGTATTTTGGGGTAAAAAAAACAAAAAAGCAGGCTTATGGGTTATGTGCGCCATTCTTTCTGTGTTCACTGTGATTGATAGGCTGCTGTGCACACACACAGCAGCCCTGCCCCGCCTCAGGCTCAAGTTAATTGTGCACCTGTGTCTCAGCCTGTCTCACCCTTCATCTTTGGTGCGGGTTTGGCAGTGTGGAAGCCAGATCTGAAATGTCCGCACTGGACCTGATCGGCCTTTACCTGCGCTTGCCTTTCCTGGCACCAAGGGAGTGATTCTGAAAATGCTCCAGGTACAGTTCGCATTTAATGTGGTCCTTTTTTTTTTTTTTTTTTTATACATTCAGGAAGCCATAATGGCACAACGTAAATAAAATACGAAGATTAGGACTGCCCCATTATGAGATTGCCGTGAAGTGGCGGGGTAGCTCAAAGAATTGATCAATTGTTTGCTAAATGTCTCATATTTGAAATACAGTTAGAATTTATGTGCAATTGCACTCCAGTTATTGCGTTCTGACCATAAGCAGTGCTGGCTTCTTCCCTTTTTTTTTTTCTCTGAAAGATGCCTGATCTATCTGTGGGCTACAAATTTGGGCATTTCATACCTCCATTCCACTGCATTTGCTGTCTGTTACCCTCATTCTATACAGTATTTTCTGTTTAAATTAAAAATATACAGACCACATATTGAACAGTGCGGTATCACTGTCAAACGCCTCCTCTATCTGTGGGCTAAAAATTGTGGCAATTCAGGTCTCCTTTGTACTGGTTTTGATGTGTCTTACCCTAGTTATTAACAACAGTTTAAAAAAAATTACCTACAGTCCATATAATTTAAACTGTGGTTTTTATGCACAACGATCACATATAAGTTTGCACCAAATTCAGCCATTTGTAGTGAACATGGAAAATATTGTAGTAGTCAATTTAAAATGGGCAAGGCGCGTGCAAGGGACGGAGAAGTGGACGTGATGCAGATGGTGCATGCAGAGGCTGAGGATGTGGGGAAGCTGAAAGTGGGCCTAAACAAACACCCATATCTTCTTGCTCAACCTTCCTGTCCAAATTACTAGGGGACTGCAGCACGCCACTATTGAAACCAGAGCAGTGTCAAAAGGTTGTTGGTTGAATAGTGGATAATGCTTCCAGTCACTTTGCCACCACCACAACCACCACAAATTCCACACAGTCAAGTCTGGACTGCATATTACTCACCCTGATCCTTCTTCGTCCCACCATGCCAAGTGCCAGGAGACAACTGATCCCACACTTGGACACTCCGAAGAGCTTCACTTTTCCATTTATAGATTCGGAACTCTCGTCCAGTCCACTCTAAGCGGGGCAAGATGGGATCGCATGTAGCGATGCCCAAATATTTGAGCAGCCACGGTCACACAAAGGCGATGGTGGGAACGTGTCACAAGAGGTGGACGATGATGAGAAACAACTGCCAGAAAGTCAGGAGGAGGACCAGGGTACGGATGTGGAAGATGAGGTGGAGGATGATTTAGTAACTGACCCAACCTGGCAGGAGTCATAAGGGAAGTATTGGTGTGCACTCAGGTCAAAATCAAGGAGGTGTTGGTAAAATAGACCATGTGGTCCAAATAGTCATGTACTGAAAGTTACCGCACACTCAGAACCGGTATGATGCAAAAGTATTTCACAAGTTTATTGTGTTGTCAAAACGTTGGGTTTCTATTTGCACAATTTTCTGTTGTGGCAACATTGTTTGTGAACACAATAAACTTGTGAAATACTTTTGCATCATACCGGTTCAGAGTGTGCGGTAATTTCCAACCTGGCAGGAGGACATTCAGAGCGAGGACACATGGGTAAGGAGGCATAGCACCCCAATAGGCAGAATGAAGCAGTGTGGTGGCCACAGACAGAAGGTGTGCATCCATTCCTCGTAACACCAACATGATGGATGTTGCCATTCCAACTGTTAGGTCTTCCTGAGTCTGGTTGTTTTTTAAAGACTTTGCCGATAACCCCAAACAGTCCATTTGCACAACCTGCCATGCCCACATCAGCAGTGGTAACAAAACTACCAGCCCAATCACCACCAGCATGATCAGGCACATGGCAGCAAAGTACCCAACTTTGTGGGCCGCAGCCCAGGCTCCATGAACTGTGTCTGCGGGTGACACCACTGCTTCTTCCACTGTTGTGCGTGAAAGCCAATCCCCTGTCCACATTGCATGCGAAGATGCCTCATGCCCTGCACCTGTCGTTGCCCACAGTCAACTAGCACCATCATCAAGCATGTCCTTGTCTCAGCGCAGCCTTCTGTTGTCCATACCCGAGTCATTGGAGAACAAGCGGAAATACGCAGCCAATGCCCCACAGGCCACAGTACTAATTTCACACATTTCTTATCTGCTTGCACTCATAATGTTGCCTTTATGGCTCATGGAGATGGAAGCTTTCCGCAACCTGATGGCAGAGGCTATCCCAAGGTACTTGATCCCCAGCCGTCACTATTTCTCTCGGTGTGATGTACCGGCATTACACAAGTATGTGTCCCACAACATTACACGTGCCTTCAACAATGCTGTTGCTAAAAAAGTCCACCTAACCACGGACACATGGACAAGTGCTTGTGGGCAGGGATGGTACATCTCACTGATGGCACACTGGGTTAGCATAGTGAAAGCCGAGACCCAGACTTTGGTATGGAAGGCATCCTCATGACACCAATGATTGCGGGCCCTACATCAATCAGGGTTGCCCCCACAGTCTACAGCTCCTGCATCTCCTCCTCTTCAGCCTCCATCTCTGAAATGAGTACATCAGTCACAAGCTGGAAGCACTGCAGCACTGCCTCAGCCAAGCGGCAACAGGCTGTGCTGAAGCTAATCTGCTTAGATGACAAAACACAATGCTGAAGAGTTGTGGACAGCTCTGAAAGAGCAGTCAGATTTGTGGCTGACACCGCTGAACCTACATCCAGGCATGGTCATATGTGGCAATGGCTGGAACCTGGTGGCTTTTCTGAGTCGAGGTGAGCTCACACACGTACCATGCCTGGCCCATGTGCTTGTGATGTGAAACGTAGCACAGCCATGTGAAATGGTGCGCAAGTAGGTTCCCAGGCCATTAAACATGCAAATAAAACTTGGCACTCAACTTGGCAAGAATATCCAAAGAAGATTTTTATTGCAGTCTGTCCAACAAATGACAAGAGATGTTTCGGTCCCACATGGACCTTTGTCAGTCCGACTGCATAAACACTAGCGGTGGACGCTGTGTTGATGCAAGCAGGACAACAGGCATCAATACATTCCTTCTATTGGGGACCATATATAGGACCCTCATTTAACTATATCTACAGGTTATCCTCTACAGGCTTGAAGCTATAAACTTCTATATACTTACCTATTATATACATCCTCCGATTATGCAGTCGGACTGACAAAGGTCCATGTGGGACCGAAACATCTCTTGTCATTTGTTGGATAGACAGCAATAAAAATCTACTTTGGATATTCTTGCCAAGTTGAGTGCCAAGTTTTATTTGTATGGCCCATGTGCTTAACCTCATCGTTCAACAGTTTCTCAAAAGCTATCTGGAGCTGCTGGATCTGCTTGTGAAAGTACGCCGCCTGTGTGCCCATTTTAGAAAGTCAGCTACAGCTTCAGCTGCCCTTGCCGTGCTTCAGCAGCGTTTGCAGCTTCTGGCTCACCGACTGGGGTGTGATGTCCCTACAAGTTGGAACTCTACACTGCATATGTTGGAAGGATTTGTGAGCAGAAGAGGGCAGTTGTTGACTACCAGCATCAATATGGCCATCGCTATACAGTTCAGATTCCACACATAAGACCTCAGGAGTGAACATGGATGTCAGACATATGTACTATCCTAAAAAACATTGAGGACTCCACCAAGATGGTGAGCAGCGATGACACCATAATTAGCGTCACCATCCCGCTTCTCTGCATTCTGGAAAGCTCTCTGCTCACAATGAAAGAGGATGCATTGCAGGTGGAGCATGAGGACATGAAGCAAGGAACTGCACAGGGTGATTACACACAGCCCAGCCTCATGTCATCCCAACGTGGATTGGTAGACAATGAGGAAGAGGAGGAGGAAGAACAGGAGCTACTTTCATGCGCTATAGATGTTACTATAAGCACAACTGTCCTACCATCTGTTCAATGTGGATGGCCTGAGGACAGGGAGGAGGAGGAGGACAGCATGGTCAGTCGTCCTGTTGGTGAGGACACAGAAGTGATGCCTGTTAGCAGTCTGGCACGCATGGCTGACTTTATGTTGCGCTGCCTTTCCCGTGACCCTTGAATTATGAAAATTTTCGGTGACACTCATTACTGGTTGGTGACACTTCTAGACCCACGGTACAAGAATAACTTTCAATCTCTTTTTCCAGAGGCAGACAGGTCTACTAAAATGTTGCAGTACCAGAGAATTACTAAAAACATTCCCATCTGAGACCTCTGGCAGCAGACGTCATAGTTCGCTGGACAACCTAGGAGTACAGGCGAGAGAGACAACTCCAATCCAGCAGAGGCAGGGGAACACTGGCAAAGTTCTGGTAGAGTTTTCTCAGACCGTCCCATCGCCCTGGCCCAGAGGCGCGGGGCATTGTCACAAGGAGTGCAATGTTTGGGAATATGCTGAGGGAGTACCTTGCTGACCGTACCAACATCCTCTGTGATTCCTCTGTGCCTTTTAATTATTGGGTATCCAAGCTGGATGTTAGGCTCTCGCCGCCGCTTGCGCTTCATACTCACCTCGCTGCGGCGTCCCGGCGCGTCCCTGCTTCCTTCCGGTCTTCTTCCTCTGTGTGCTCGGCTCCCGCTCCACTTTGGGCGCGCTCTGGGTTCCTCGGTGAACGCACACATATTCCCCATTGAAGCCTGGTCGGGTCTTCTGCACCGCCCTGTGCACTCCGACCCAGAAGCTAAGTCCCCACTCACTTTATCAGGCCGCCTCTTCCTATCGGCGGTGCCTGTTTGTCATTTGTGCTCTGTCAAGCGATTCTGACCCTTCGCTCACCTAGCGTTCTTTGCTATCCAGTTGTTTGTGACTAATCCTGGTCTCCTCCTTGCTCTCTCCTAGTGTCTGACCTCCTGTGTCTCCCTTCCAGTCCGTTTTCCAGTTCCTCTGCCTGCCTGCCTGGTCTCCGGTTCCTTCCCTCCAGTCCGTGTTGCCTGCCTGCCTGGTCTCTGGTTCCTTCCCTCCAGTCTGTGTTCCTGTACCTTTGTTTGTCCGCCTGCCAGTCTTCCGTCATCTTCCTCCTATTCCTTGTTCCAGTCTCCAGCCTGTCTTCCGTGTCCTTCCTCCAGTTCCTGTTTGTGTGGTTAGTCTCCCTGCTTGTCTCCTTCTACCAGTTCGCATTCCTACGCTTCCCCTGTTGCTGCCACCTCGTTTGTTCTGTTTTTCCCTTTTGGTTACCTTCTTGCCCGTCCTCCTGTACCAGCTGCCGTGGCGATAGTCTCCTTCGGGCCTGCCCCTAACGCTCCCTGTATAGGGGGTGGTGCACTTGGTCAGCTCGCCCGTGGGAGGTTCGTCGTCGCGGTCCAGTGGGTCCACCCTTTAGTCTCCCCAGTCAATCCTCACATTGGACACATGGAATGAACTGGCTCTCTACACCGTGGAGGTCCTTGCCTGCCCTGCTGCTAGCGTTTTGTCAGAGCAGGTTTTTAGTGCCGCTGGTGGAATTATAACTGATACGTGCACCCCCATGTCAACTGAAAATGTTGACAGGCTGACTTTTATAAAAATGAACAAGGGCTGGATTGGGCCAGACTTCTGTACACCACCGAATGATAACAGCGAAACATATCACCCAATACAGTGTCTTTTTTTGGAGGTGTATTCCCATGCGCCTCTTCACACCCACACATGGGTATATGCTTCCTTATTTTGGCTATTTAGTGTTATCTTCCTCCTTCTCCTCATCCTTATCTTCCCCCACCACTAGATCACCAGGGTGATGCAACAGTCACTCTGTTTTCTAGACAAGGGTGTTTATGATGCCCATAAAAAAATCAGAAAAAAAGTGGAACCTCAAGGGGAAAATGTTTCTCAGCCAATACACTTAGTGTATGGGCATTCCAAGTATCTGAGACCTACTCCTTTAAATTGAGACTAGATTCATAAGAGTAAGTAATACATCAGCACTTTATACAGACATGCTCCTGTTGCCATAAACATGTACACAGGTTGATGTATATGTTTTGTATATACTTTGGTTTTATTTGTTTATCTTTTTTATTTATTTTTTTCGTTTCTTTGTTATCCTGATTGTATAAAGTGATTTGGTACATGTACTTTTACAGTTACTGACGAAGGTCCTTATGTGTGACCAAAACGTTTATTGTCTTGGGATACAATAAATTATCTACTTCTTCTCACCACAAAGTTGAGTGCCGGGTTTTGTATTACTTGTGATTACGGTTTGGGAACCTACCCGTGCACCTTCCCAGGTTGTGCACATGTTGATCTGTTACAAGTAGATTCATAGGAGGACATCCTCCACATCTCTTCATCCACCACCACTAGGACACCAGGGAGAACGTATTCCATGATACAACAGTCACTCTATTTTCTGGCACGGTTGTTTGCGATGCCCGTAAAAATATTTTTGAAAAATATTTTTGAAAAACAAGGGGAATCATCCCCAGGGGGAAATGTTTGTCAGCCCATACACTTAATGTATGGGCATTCCAAGTATAGGAGACCCGCTCCTTTAAATTGGGACTAGGTTCATAGGATAACATCCTACACGTCTCTTCAGACACCGTGATGCAACAGTCACTCTCTTTTTTGGCAAGGGTGTTTATGATGCCCGTAAAAAAAGTTTGAAAAAAAAGTGGAACCCCCAAGGGGAAATGTTTGTCAGCCTATACACTTAGTGTATAAGCATTCCAAGTATAGGAGACCCGCTTCTTTAAATTGGAAATAGATTCATAGGAGGACATCCTGCACGTCTCTTCAGACACCACCACTAGAACACCACAGTGAACGTATTCTGTGATGCAACAGCAACTCTATTTTTGGGTAAGGGTGTTTATGATGCCCATAAAAATTATTTTGAAAAAAAATGTGTACACCCCAGGGGGAAATGTTGGTCAGCCCATTCACTAAGTGTATGGGCATTGCAAGTATAGGAGACCTGCTCCTTTATAATAGGAACATTTTTTTATGAGGCCCTTCTCCACATCTTTTTCACGAGGCATTGGAGTGCCTCCTAATTTTTTGCAGGCCTTGCATTCACTGCATAGGCAAATACTATGGAAGACTGACTTCCTAATAATTTGAACATTGTTTTCAGGAGGCCCACCTCTACGTTTCTTCCAAGGCTTATTGGGGTGCGTGTGAATTTGGTGCAGGGCAGGCCTTGCTTTCAATGCCTAAGCAAACAGTATGGCAGTACCAAATGTGTAATGTGAACTTGGTTTTCCTGTGGCCATCCAGTACATGGGCTCAAAGGCTTTTTGGGATGTGTGTAACTTTGGGGCAGGGCAGGCCTTGGATTCAATGCATAGGCAAACAGTATGGCAGTACCAAATGAACAATGTAACATAGTAACATAGTAACATAGTTAGTAAGGCCGAAAAAAGACATTTGTCCATCCAGTTCAGCCTATATTCCATCATAATAAGTACCCAGATCTACGTCCTTCTACAGGACTTGTTTTTCCTGTGGCCATCCAGTACGTGGTTTTAAAGGCTTATTGGGTTGCATGTGAATTTGGGGCAGGGCAGGCCTTGCATTCAGTGCATAATCAAACAGTATAGCAGTACCCAATGAATAATGTCACCTTGGTTTTCCTGTGGCCATCCAGTACGTGGGTTAAAAGGCTTATGGCGGTGCCTGTAACTTTGGGGCAGGGCAGGGCAGGCCTTGCATTCAATGCATAGGCAAATAATGTGAACTAGGCTCTAGATTTTCCTGTGGCCATCCAGTACGTGGGCTCAAAGGCTTATTAGTGCTGCTTGCCCATCACTAGTTGTTAGGTGATCAAATACTTATTTAATGTAAGGCAAATTGGATATTAATTTCACACAAAACCCCCAAAATGGGTTGGCCAAAATTGCTGGTGCCATCAACTAAGTATTTTGTAATACCTTAATATTTATTCTCTGTTTTTTTGTGTTCCAGTACACACAAAGTAAATAGACATGTATATAGCAAAATATGTGTAATTCTAATTTCAACAGTGTCAACACTTTTGGCCATGACTGTATATACAGTATAAAGATATATAATATAATTGATTAAATGGAAAATATGTAAGATGGAGAACCTGTTTGGCAATGTAAAGTGATAGTTACAATGTATGTGCCTTTTCTGACAATTTAACTATTCATGCTCAAACTGACTCTTTCTTTTTATCATTTAGGCCTTGATCGCTAGTCACCTAGTCCGATTCTATAAAGTAGAAGGCTCTGCAGTTGCAGTTATAAGAGCAATTTAACAGGGGATACCCTTTTCTATTGCTTCTGAAAATCTAGAGTGCTAGAAGATATTTCCAAAATTGTAAGTCAAGAGGCTTCTTTATTGTATTACAGTCTTAAAATACTTTGGTTCAAACAGGTCCTTTTTCAAGTTTTCGAACCTTTGAGTTTGACAGATTGCTAACTTTATACCAGCATTTCGCCAAAATGGAACCACTTGAACTGCAGTCATAAATCTTAGGATTAGGACTTGCATGACTGTTATTTTATTTAACAATTTAATTTAAACAATTACTGTATTTAGCAGCATTTGGGAAGCAATTAAGAATATTGCTGCAAAAAGTTGTAGGTTCATTTTATAAATTTTAAAAATCTAAATAATACAAAATAAAAATTATTTTATAGAATGGTGTTATAATTGGTTTGCAGAGCAAAACAAATGTATACTGTACATGTAATGTGAAACTTCCAATATTAACAAATGGTAGACTGTGCTACTTTCATTACTCCTTTATTATTTTAGCTACCAACACTACTGTTTGCATTAGGGATGAGAAAGATCTCAGAAGCCAAATTGTGCTACTTAATGTCTTATTTTGTAGCTTCCATTCTTTGTTGTGAAGTCAACTGTGCATGTTGTAAGCCATATAAGACATCACAGAAAAAAGGGCCTTATTACGAATACCTGGTCACAACACCACAGTATTTTTTTAAGCGGAGCCCTATCTTCAGTGGGGTTTTTTAGGCGTTTGATGTTTATTTCAGTAAATTCCAGCCATGAAGCAACCTGATATTAGGGTTACTTACAATATTCTTGCTTATTAGCAAATCTCAAATTTCCACCAAAACTGTTAAAAGTAAAAATGGAGTTTTACTGGATCCTTTCTTGATCTATTTTAAAAAATTGTATTCAAAAGTGTCGAATGATGAAATTCCCATTTAAATCAAGTTTATGTAATTCCTAGACTCAAAAGTGGCACAATCTATGACAAACAATGAAGTCCAGTCCATGACATCTCTTACTCCAGTGTCCAGCAGCTGAATAGTGTGATAAATTCAGTAAGAAGTGCATGCATTTAAATGAATTTGCAGCATGTCACTCCACTGGACACTTTGAGACCATTAGCATCCTAGACTTCCAAAATGTATAAATTATTTCTCTTTTTCTGTTTTTTTCAGGATTTTGGTGAAGCTGTTAACCTCAAATTCCACCGATATTACTTTCTGACGTACATGTAGCTTAAAAAGTAAAATTACTTTACTGAGGGCTAGATTTGTATTGGATTAAATGGTTCTGAATTTGTGTAATTTAATAGAAAATGTGAAATGTAAGATACTTACATAAAATACAGTTGTGTGATAGTGTTTGCCACTTCCTGATTTCCTATTTTTTGCATGTTTGTCACACTTAAATGTCACAAAACAAATTTAAATATTAGATAAAGATAACACAAGTAAGCACAAAATTAAGTTTTTAAATGAAGGTCTTTATTAGGGAAATAGAAATCCAAACCTTCAAGGCCCTGTCGGAAAGAATGATTGCCCCACACCTTAAAACATAAATTAACAGTGGTTTATCAAACTTTGGGAAGGTGAGTTCAAATTCCTTAGCTACACCTAGGCCTGATTATGGATACACCTGTTCTCAATCAAGAAATCACTTAAATAGGACCTACATGACAAAGTGAAGTAGACTAAAAAATCCTCAAAAGCTAGACATCATGCCTCAGTCCAAAGAAATTCTGGAACAAATGAGATACAAAGTAATTGAGATCTATCATTATTGAACAAGTAATAAAGCCATTTCTCAAGCTTTTGGACTCCAGCAAACTACAGTGAAAGCCATTATCCCCAAATGGCAAACACATGTAACAATGGTGAACCTTCCCAAGAGTGACCAGCCAACAAAAATTACACAAACAGTGCAGTGACGACTCCGCAATAACATTCGAAGAACTGTAGGATTCACCTGCCTCAGTTAATGTCAGTGTTCATGACTTCACCAGATGAAAGAGACTGGGCAAAAATGGACTGCATGGCAGAGTTCCAAGACAAACACCACTGCTGTGCAATAAGAACAAAAAGGCTCGTCTCAGTTTTGCTAGAAAACATCTTGATGATCAACAAGACTTTTGGGAGATTACTCTGTGCAATGTCAAGACAAAAGTTTAACTTTTTGCAAGGTGTATTGTTGTGATAGGCAATTCAGTATCACAATGGACATAGCGGTCAGAGCACATACAGTGATCTGACAATAACCCAAAATAATAGAACGAGCTCTGAGACGTGGGAACTCTGCAGACCGCAATCCCTAATCCTCTCCAAACAACACTAGAGGCAGCCGTGGATTGCGCCTAACTCTGCCTATGCAACTCGACACAGCCTGAGAAACTAACTAGCCTGAAGATAGAAAATAAGCCTACCTTGCCTCAGAGAAATACCCCAAAGGAAAAGGCAGCCCCCCACATATAATGACTGTGAGTTAAGATGAAAAGACAAACGTATGGATGAAATAGATTCAGCAAAGTGAGGCCCGACTTTCTTAACAGAGCAAGGATAGGAAAGATAACTTTGCGGTCTACACAAAACCCTAAAGAAAACCACGCAAAGGGGGCAAAAAGACCCTCCGTACCGAACTAACGGCACGGAGGTACACCCTTTGCGTCCCAGAGCTTCCAGCAAAACAATTAGACAAGCTGGACAGAAAAAATAGCAAACAAATAGCAAAGAAGAACTTAGCTATGCAGAGCAGCAGGCCACAGGAACGATCCAGGAAAAAACAAGTCCAACACTGGAACATTGACAGGAAGCATGGATCAAAGCATTAGGTGGAGTTAAGTAGAGAAGCACCTAACGACCTCAACAGATCACTTGAGGGAGGAAACTCAGAAGCCGCAGTACCACTTTCCTCCACAAACGGAAGCTCCCAGAGAGAATCAGCCGAAGTACCACTTGTGACCACAGGAGGGAGCTCTGCCACAGAATTCACAACAGTGTATGTCCCATTACAGGTGGCAAAAAAGTAACAGCATTTCAGAAAAGGAATATAATACCAACAGAAAAATATGGTGAAGGCAGTGTGATGGTCTGGGGCTGTTTTGCTGCTACAGAAACTGGAAGAGTTGCTGTGGTAAATGGAACCATAATTTCTGCTGTCTACCAAAAAATCCTGAAGGAGAATGCCCGGGCATCTGTTTGTGACCACAAGCTGAAGTGCACTTGGGTCATAATGTAGGACAATGACCCAAAACACAACAGAAAGTCCTCCTCTGAATGGCTTATGATAAATAAAATTAAGACTTTGGAGTAGCCGCTTGTGATGCTATGGCATGACCTTTTAAAGGTGGTTCCTGTTTGGAAACTACAACAATTCTGCAAAGATGAGTGGGCCAAAATAACTCCAGGGCATTGTAAAAGACTCATTGCCAGTTATTGCAAACACTTGACTGCAGTTGTTGATGCTAAGGGCTGAACAACTAGTTATTATGTTTAGGGTGCATTCAGTTTTTCACACAGGGCCCTTTAAGTTTGGATTTTTTTTCCTAATTAATGAAGATCTTCATTTAAAAACTGCATTTTGTGTTAACTTGTCTTATGTTTGTCTAGACATTTGTCTAAACATTTTGCTCACACAACTGTATATTGCAAACAATGATATGAAAAGTGAGATGCATTTAGTGGGTGGGGGCACGACCTTCCATGGCCAGTGGTTTTGCCATCACTTACCACAAAAATAAGTGCAAATTATGAAGGAAATTCATTTAAATTTCATTTCTGTGCAAGTTCTGTCACAGATGTACTAAATTTATTAAAATATATGCACTTCTTAATATATATGAGTCAACATTGCAAATTATCTCTTCAGAGAGGAAGAGGGCTAGAACTCTAGTGTCACCTATTGGAAGTAGCAATCCTAACAGTCAATGTCGACCCTTTAACGAACCTTGTCACATGACTTAGGATGATAGCCAAACCAGAATCTCAATTTGCAGACTCTGTGTTTTGGGGTACTGCCCCTCGTCAGTGCAAAGTGGAGATCTGGTTTGGCTGATTGAGAGGCGTCTGACTGGGATCCAAGAAGTGTTGTTTCTCCTTGCAGAGAGTGACATGATAAGCATATCGAGGTGAGGAGACTTAAAGCTGCAATGCTCCTCTGAGAAATATGCAAATTGTGTCTTCAGAGAGGAAGAGGACTAGAACTCTAGTGCCACCTATTGGAAGTAGCAATCCTACCAGTTAATGTCGACCCATTAACGAGCCTTGTCACATGACTTAGGATAATAGCCAAACCAGAATCTCAATTTGCAGACACTGTGTTTCGGGGTACTGCCCCTCGTCAGTGCAAAGTGGAGATCTGGTTTGGCTGATTGAGAGGCGTCTGACTGGGATCCAAGAAGTATCGTTTCTCCTTGCGGAGAGTGACATGATAAACATTCCAACTATAAGACGCACCCCCGTTTTCCCCAAAATTTTTGGGAAAAAAGTGTGTCTTATAGTCCGATAAATATAGTAAATAAATACTTGCAATCCTTGATCCTTTGCTGCTCCAGTCTCAGCAGAGATCACTCTGCAGCTCTTCACTGCTTGACACAGTGGGTGCAAAATAGTGACATCATTGTGCCCACTACGCTGAGATGTCACACTCAGAGGGAGACTGATGGTAAAGGGAGAGTTGGCTGTTTCTTTCATCATTGCTTTCAACTGTATTAGCATCCAGGACGCTGATACAGCTGAAAGTACGGTGCCTGGTTGAGGGGTGAGGCCGGCATTCTGGGGCAAATATAATCACCCTGCGGGCCAGATGGCCAGAGTTTGACATGTGTGGTTAAGGCTACTTTCACACTAGCTTTTTTTCAATACGTCGCAATGCGTTGTTTATGGGAAAAAACCCATCCTGCAAAGTTGTCTGCAGGATGCTTTTTTTCCCCATAGGCTAACATTAGCGACGCATTGCGACGCATTGACACACGTCACAACTGTGTTGTGGCGGACCGCCGGGAGCAAAGAACGTTATATGTAACTTTTTTGCTGCCGATGGTCCAACATTTCTGACCGCGCATGCGCGGCCGGAACTCCACCCCCACCTCCCCGCACCTCACAATGGAGCAGCGGATGCGCTGGAAAAATGCATCCACTGCCCCCGTTGTGTGGAGCATTCACTGCTAGAGTCGGTACGTCGGCCCGACGGACTGCGACGGGCCGAGTCCGACGCTAGTGTGAAAGTAGCCTTACTCAAACGGAGTGGAAGAGATATATTTTTCTTTTGGGTTTTCTCCTTACCTGGCAAGGTGCCAGTAGGTTTGATAATGTCATATATCTGCAGTGAGACATTTTTCAGTTTTAGTGGCAGGTGGTCTTTTAGTAGGGTCACTATGCCAGTGACAAAATAAAAAGGTGGTGACCTAACATTGATTTGTATTATGTGTTATAATGAAGTTAGGCTGACAACTGTTTTTTGAGTTGTTCGGGCTTTTTAATACAACATCAATTCAATATTGTTCCAATACTGTACTTTCACTTTAGTGTTATTATTTTTGTATGATAATTTTCCACATATTCATCATGCTTTTTACATGTTTTAAAACAATCTTATTATTTCTTTTAGCTAAGCAATTTGTCAAGTGATCTGTATACATTGCTCCATTTTTGAGTTATATGGCTTTCATCTCTATAATCTCCATTTATATGATTATCCTTTCAGCCCATGATGTCACAGCCTACCTCACTTCCTGCCATTTGTACATAATTATGCCTGCTCCATTGTGTCTGTATTATGCTTTATTGGCCTGAGGAAGACATCATTCTATGTTGATGTGTTGATTTGAATGAATGTGTTTCCCTGTTATACATTGATTTTTACTTACTTATTTTAATAAATGTCCACTTTTTGGATTTTACTTCTTTGTCTATTTTAGTCACATTTTTCATATTTTCTCCATTTTTCATTGACTAATATTACGGTGAGTTACCTGATCAACCGTTGGGAGTCAGCAGCAACTGATAACCTTATCCATACTGCAATGTTGTTCTTCTTGCTATTTGCACAACTTTACAAGCTGTGTTCATTATCAGGCAACCTCTTGCTATCCTCTCAATTTATTGTGTACCAAGACCCCTCTCCATTAGATAGCACTTTTTGTTGTTTTTCAGTTTGAATTTTAATAATGATTTGCATATTCAGTCAGCTTTATGAGAACATTTTTTAGTGTCTGGAATGCCCATAAAAAGAAGTGGGCCACTGTGTAAAAATGTATGGGCTCCTTAGTTTCTAATAACTTATCATAAATCACCCCAGAAGTTCTCCAACAATCTGACAGTAATTGTTATCCAGTAATGCATTACTTAAGTCGCTCACACGCAGTCTGACAGGAGCAAGCTACTTTTAAAGCAGTGATGGGCCCCTAACCTGTGGGGCCCATGCATAGCTGCATAGATTGCACATTGGGCATGTCCATCTCTGATTTGATGGACTCTTAGAGTGATATATTTTATTAGTTACAAAAAATGAATTGGTCTGTAAAGCAAAATAATATTTGTTAAAAAACAGTGAAAGAATGATTAGAAAATTGTTGTTCTGATTAAAGATACCTTATGTATTATTGTGTACATCATGGGTAATATGACAGCCAAATAACTCCATTAGCCCCAAAATTACCACATCCATAAATTGTTTGTTGAACTGATGTTATATAAGTTCTGCAACTGCTTCTGCCACAGATAGCAATTAGATCAAGTATTTTGTGACTTATAGTTCCTGGCATAGGGGTTAACTAATCACTGTAATAAGTGGTATAAATCTACCTTTCCTTTGCTAGGTGACATTTGAAAAGGTAAATTATTATTATTATTATTTATTTATTTATATAGCACCATTGATTCCATGGTGCTGTACATGAGAAGGGGTTACATACAAGTTACAAATATCACATACAGTAAACAAACAAACAATGAGAGACTGATACAGAGGGGCGAGGACCCTGCCCTTGCGGGCTTACATTCTGCAGGATTATGGGGAAGGAGACAGTAGGTTGAGGGTTGCAGGAGCTCCGGTGTTGGTTGGTGAGGCGGTAGCTCCGGTGTTGGTGAGGCGGTAGCTCCGGTGTTGGTGAGGCGGTAGCTTCGATGGTGATGAGGCAGCAGCGGTGTCAGTGCAGGCTGTAGGCTTTCCTGAAGAGATGAGTCTATTCTAATCTGCAAAGTTAGGACAGAATAATGGCAAAATTGATTGGAAGAGTTATGACTTTTAGAATTTAGGTTCACAAAACGTCAGGCACAATATGAGCAGAGAAGCCGAATTGCAGAGATATTTAACATTTTATGGAAACAGAGCTAAGGATAATGATGTGATAGTCCAACATAACATTCCTCCATTCCTATCTCTGCATTCCCTTTCTAATAACCAGTTAGCTATCAAGCGATAGGAAACCAGGACAGCAGAGAGTTCTGTGACCCGTCTTTTTGCAGTTACGTGACAATTGACAGTGAAGTTGTAGACTCCTATGCTCTTTCCATAAAGGTTAAACATGTACAGTACACTACTGTCACCCATTGTTACTAGTCTACAAAAGCTCATTCCTGTCATTTAGCACAAACTAATGTCAATGAGTTGATCCAGCTAAGACCTTTTCATTGTAGTCTAACTGCATAGAGAACAGTCTGGTTTCGCACATCATTTTCTTTGGTACGTGTGTTAAATTATTTTTCAGATTATAGGCCTATTACAATGAATATGTCTTTCTACATTTTCGTTTTTGGTTTTTTTTGCAGGCCAATTTTCCTCACAAAAAATGGGGATGTTCTACTTTGATCCGTGTTGTGGAAAAAACTCGTCAATGCAAGTCAATGGCGCTAGGTAAAAAACAGCACATGGATGTCATCCATGAGTTGTCCGTATTTTACCATTTAATGGGTAGGAGAAGCTAATAATTTTTTCACTTCAAATGAGAAAACTGGATGCAGCAAGTATTATAAAAACTGAAGCATAGACAAAATTCATCCAGCACTCTGAAAATGTCACAAACCATTTTTTAAGTAAGACAAAGAACTGATGTAGGATCCAGCCTAAATGTACGTCAGTGTGTTAGAAATTTCTTTCTCTAGAATTAAAATACTGCTGATTGGTGTGATTAGTGATATGCTTCCTTTGCGAGCATGTTAAATGCCGCTGTCAGAGATTGACAATGGTATTTAACATGTTAACAGCTGCAAGTAGATTGTGATTCCACTCGAGCCTGTTAGAGACACATGTCAGCTGTTCAAATCAGCTGACATGTGCCAGAAAAGTTGCAGGATCACCTGCGAAGCTTGCAGCAAATGGGCAACCCGCCTTAGACATATATTTATGTCTAAGGTGAGAAAAGGGGTTAATTGGTATTTTGGGGGTGACAGACTTTAAACTGAGGGCTCTCAATCTATCTGGCCGGGACCTACTATACTCTAACCTATTAAACATTTGTTAAAATATCCAATACAATTTGTGTTTATTCTCATTTATTTTTGAATTTTTTAAATTACCAATAATATCGCATACAAGGGATAAATACTACCACACCGTGACCGAATCACATATTACCACCACATGGTGACCAATAATACCATATACAAGGAACAAATACCACCACACCATGACCAGACCACATTTTACCACCACTTAGTGACCAAATACTACAATAATGATCATTAATAAAAAAAAAAACACAATACTAATGCCATTATACACAGGAGATCTGTACTTAGTATGCAATGTCCGTGTGCAGGTAATACAGTGATCACCGGTGACATACACAGGAGCTCTGTATATAGTGTCAGTGTACAGGTAATACAGTGATCACTGGTGACATTATACACATGATATCTGTATATAGTGTCAGTATACAGGTAATACAGTGATCACCAGTGACATTATATATAGGAGCTCTGTATATAGTGTCAGTGTACAGATAATACAGTGATCACTGGTGACCTTATAAACAGGAGCTCTGTATATAGTGTCAGTGTACAGGTAATAGAGTGATCACCAGTGACATTATACACAGGACCTCTGTATATAGTGTCAATGTACAGGTAATACAGGGATCACCGGTGACATACACAGGAGCTCTGTATATACTGTCAGTATACAGGTAATACAGTGATCACCAGTGACATTATATATAGGAGCTCTGTATATAGTGTCAGTGTACAGATGATACAGTGATCACCAGTGACATTATACACAGGAGCTCTGTATACAGCATATAATGTATAGTGTCAGTGTACAGGTAATACAGGGATCACCAGTGACATTATACACAGGAGCTCTATATATAGTATATAGTGTATAGTGTCAATGTACAGGAAATACTGTGATCACCAGTGATGTTAAACACAGGAACTCTCTACATAGTATAGTATATAGTGTTAGTGTACAGGTAACACACTGACTCATCAGTGATGTCTCTAATTGAAGTCCTTCATCTTTGCTTTTCTTCTTCATCCAGTTCAGACCATGATCACTTCTTTCAGCCAGGACTCGTCTTTGCAGAAAATAACACAGTTATCTAAAGCACATTCCCCAAATTTTCCCCAACCTCTACACAATGCCAGATGAAGAAAAAAATGACAGAGCCACCCTGTACAGTAACAGGACCTCTCCTCCCCCACACTGAAGATAGTATCCTCAAAAATAATATCCTTTAATTAGCCCCTGTAGTAATAATATCCCACATTCTGGACCCAATGTGTACTCCCATTCCCGATCCCACGTGTCCACCCATTTTGCCTCATGTCTCTCCATGCAACCCCATGTCTCTCCATATTGCCCCCATAGTCATCCATAATAGTATAATACATTCCATATGATGCAGCCCCAGAGTGGTATAATGCAGCTCCATAGTAGTATAATGCAGCTCCATAGCAGTATAATGCACCCACATAGCGGTATAATGCAGCCCCATAGTGGTATAATGCAGCCCATAGGGGCATAATGCAAACCCATAGTGTATAATATGCCCCATACCACAGCTTTACAAAAAAATTTAAGTTTCTCCTTATCTGGCCGAGATCCAATGGTGTCCTCCACTTGATGCATCTGAAGCATGGACCTACGTTCTGGCATATGACGGTGATGTCAGCTGCCGGTCTGTCATTGGCTGGTGGTTGTTAACTGTTGCCATGCGGGAGAAATCTCCCACATGGCAACAAATTTTAACCCCTTCATGACCCAGCCTATTTTGACCTTAAAGACCTTGCCGTTTTTTGAAATTCTGACCAGTGTCCCTTTATGAGGTAATAACTCAGGAACGCTTCAACGTATCCTAGCGGTTCTGAGACTGTTTTTTCGTGACATATTGGGCTTCATGTTAGTGGTAAATTTAGGTCAATAAATTCTGTGTTTATTTGTGATAAAAACGGAAATTTGGCGAAAATTTTGAAAATTTCGCAATTTTCACATTTTGAATTTTTATTCTGTTAAACTAGAGAGTTATGTGACACAAAATAGTTAATAAATAACATTTTCCACATGTATACTTTACATCAGCACAATTTTGGAAACAAAATTTTTTTTTGCTAGGAAGTTATAAGGGTTAAAATTTGACCAGCGATTTCTCATTTTTACAACGAAATTTACAAAACCATTTTTTTAGGGACCACCTCACATTTGAAGTCAGTTTGAGGGGTCTATATGGCTGAAAATACCCAAAAGTGACACCATTCTAAAAACTGCACCCCTCAAGGTACTCAAAACCACATTCAAGAAGTTTATTAACCCTTCAGGTGCTTCACAGCAGCAGAAGCAACATGGAAGGAAAAAATGAACATTTAACTTTTTAGTCACAAAAATTATCTTTTAGCAACAATGTTTTTATTTTCCCAATGGTAAAAGGAGAAACTGAACCACGAAAGTTGTTGTCCAATTTGTCCTGAGTACGCTGATACCTCATATGTGGGGGTAAACCACTGTTTGGGCGCACGGCAGGGCTTGGAAGGGAAGGAGCGCCATTTGACTTTTTGAATAAAAAATTGGCTCCACTCTTTAGCGGATACCATGTCACGTTTGGAGAGCCCCCGTGTGCCTAAAAATTGGAGCTCCCCCACAAGTGACCCCATTTTGGAAACTAGATGCCCCAAGGAACTTATTTAGATGCCTAGTGAGCACTTTAAACCCTCAGGTGCTTCACAAATTGATCTGTAAAAATGAAGTACTTTTTTTTCACAAAAAAATTCTTTTCGCCTCAATTTTTTCATTTTCACCTGGGCAATAGGATAAAATGGATCATGAAATTTGTTGGGCAATTTCTCTCGAGTACGCCGATACCTCATATGTGGGGGTAAACCACTGTTTGGGCACACGGCAGGGCTCGGAATGGAAGGCGTGCAATTTGACTTTTTGAATGGAAAATTAGCTCCAATTGTTAGCGGACACCATGTCGCGTTTGGAGAGCCCCTGTGTGCCTAAACATTGGAGATCCCCCACAAGTGACCCCATTTTGGAAACTAGACCCCCCAAGGAACTTATCTAGATGCATATTGAGCACTTTAAACCCCCAGGTGCTTCACAGAAGTTTATAATGCAGAGCCATGAAAATAAAAAATAATTTTTCTTTCCTCAAAAATGATTTTTTAGCCTGGAATTTCCTATTTTGCCAAGGGTAATAGGAGAAATTGGACCCCAAATGTTGTTGTACAGTTTGTCCTGAGTACGCTGATACCCCATATGTGGGGGTAAACCACTGTTTAGGCGCACGGCAGGGCTCGGAAGTGAAGGCACACCATTTGGCTTTTTAAATGGAAAATTAGCTCCAATCATTAGCGGACACCATGTCACGTTTGGAGAGCCCCTGGGTGCCTAAACATTGAAGATCCCCCAGAAATGACCCCATTTTGGAAACTAGACCCCCAAAGGAACTAATCTAGATGTGTGGTGAGGACTTTGAACCCCCAAGTGCTTCACAGAAGTTTTTAACGCAGAGCCATGAAAATAAAAAAATATATATATTTTCTCAAATATGATTTTTTTGCCTGCAATTTTTTATTTTCCCAAGGGTAACAGGAGAAATTTGACCCCAAAAGTTGTTGTCCAGTTTCTCCTGAGTACGGTGATACCCCATATGTGGGGGTAAACTACTGTTTGGGCACATGTCGGGGCTCGGAATTGAAGTAGTGACGTTTTAAAATGCAGACTTTGATGGAATGCTCTGCGGGCGTCACGTTGCGTTTGCAGAGCCCCTGATGTGGCTAAACAGTAGAAACCCCCACAAGTGACCCCATTTTAGAAACTAGACCCCGAAAGGAACTTATCTAGATGTGTGGTGAGCACTTTGAACCCCCAAGTGCTTCATAGAAGTTTATAATGCAGAACCGTGAAAATAATAAATACGTTTTCTTTGCTCAAAAATAATTATTTAGCCCAGAATTTTTTATTTTCCCAAGGGTTACAGGAGAAATTGGACCCCAAAAGTTGTTGTTCACTTTCTCCTGAGTACGCTGATACCCCATGTGTGGAGGTAAACCACTGTTTGGGCACACGTCGGGGCTCAGAAGGGAAGTAGTGACTTTTGAAATGCAGAATTTGATGGAATGGTCTGCGGGCGTCACGTTGCGTTTGCAGAGCCCCTGGTGTTCCTAAACAGTAGAAACCCCCCACAAGTGACCCCATTTTAGAAACTAGACCCCCCAAGGAACTTATCTAGATATGTGGTGAGCACTTTGAACCCCCAAGTGCTTCACAGACGTTTACAACACAGAGCCGTGAAAATAAAAAATCATTTTTCTTTCCTCAAAAATGATGTTTTAGCAAGCATTTTTTTATTTTCACAAGGGTAACAGGATAAATTGGACCCCAGTAATTGTTGCGCAGTTTATCCTGAGTATGCTGGTACCCCATATGTGGGGGTAAATCACTGTTTGGGCACACGTCAGGGCTCGGAATTGAGGGAGCACCATTTGACTTTTTGAATACGAGATTGGCTGGAATCAATGGTGGCGCCATGTTGCGTTTGGAGACCCCTGATGTGCCTAAACAGTGGAAACCCCTCAATTCTACCTCCAGCACTAACCCCCCCACACCCCTAACCCTAATCCCAACTGTAGCCATAACCCTAACCACACCCCTAACCACAACCCTAATTCCAACCCTAACCCTAAGGCTATGTGCCCACGTTGCGGATTCGTGTGAGATTTTTCAGCATCATTTTTTAAAAATCCGCGGGTAAAAGGCACCGCGTTTTACCGGCGGATTTTCCGCAGATTTCCAGTGTTTTTTGTGCGGATTTCACCTGCGGATTCCTATTGAGGAACAGGTGTAAAACGCTGCGGAATCCGCACAAAGAATTGACATGCTGCGGAAAATACAACGCAGCGTTTCAGCGCGGTATTTTCCGCACCATGGGCACAGCGGATTTGGTTTTCCATAGGTTTACATGGTACTGTAAACCTGATGGAACACTGCTGCGAATCCGCAGCGGCCAATCCGCAGTGTGGGCACATAGCCTAATTCTAAAGGTATGTGCACACGCTGCGGAAAACACTGCGGATCCGCAGCAGTTTCCCATGAGTTTACAGTTCAATGCAAACCCATGGGAAACAAAAATCGCTGTACACATGCTGTGGAAAAACTGCACGGAAACGCAGTGGTTTACATGTCACTTCTTTGTGCGGATTCCGCAGCGGTTTTACAACTGCTCCAATAGAAAATCGCAGTTGTAAAACTGCAGTGAAATGCGCAGAAAAAACGCGGTAAATCCGCCATAAATCCGCAGCAGTTTAGCACTGCGGATTTATCAAATCCGCAGCGGAAAAATCCGCAGAGGACCTGAATACGTGTGCACATACCGAAACCCTAACCCTAGCCCTAACCCTAACCCTACCCCTAACCCTACCCCTAACCCTAGCCCTACCCCAAACCCTACCCCTACCCCTACCCCTAACCCTACCCCTAACCCTAGCCCTAACCCTAGCCCTAACCCTACCCCTAACCCTACCCCTAACCCTAACCCTACCCCTAACCCTATTCTAACATTAGTGGAAAAAAAAATTCTTTATTTTTTTATTGTCCCTACCTATGGGGGTGACAAAGGGGGGGGGGTCATTTATTATTTTTTTATTTTGATCACTGAGATAGATTATATCTCAGTGATCAAAATGCACTTTGGAACGAATCTGCCGGCCGGCAGATTCGGCGGGCGCATTGCGCATGCGCCCGCCATTTTGGAAGATGGCGGCGCCCGGGGAGAAGACGGACGGACCCCGGCAGGATCGGTAAGTATGATGGGGTGGGGGGGGAGCACGGGGGGGTATCGGAGCATGGGGGGGTGAATCGGAGCACGGGAGGGGTGGAACGGAGCACGGGGAGGGTGGAACGGAGCACGGGGGGGTGGAACGGAGCACGGGGGGTGGAACGGAGTGCAGGGGGGGTGATTGGAGCACGGGGGTGAGCGGACAAGAGCACGGGGGGGAGCGGAGCACAGGGCGGAGGGGCGCTGGGCAGTGTACCGGGCAGATCGGAGGGCTGGGGGGGGCGATGGGTGGGGTGGGGGCACATTAGTATTTCCAGCCATGGCCGATGATATTTCAGCATCGGCCATGGCTGGATTGTAATATTTCACCCGTTATAATAGGTGAAATATTACAAATCGCTCTGATTGGCAGTTTCACTTTCAACAGCCAATCAGAGCGATCGTAGCCACGGGGGGATGAAGCCACCCCCCCTGGGCTAAACTACCTCTCCCCCTGTCCCTGCAGATCGGGTGAAATGGGAGTTAACCCTTTCACCCGATCTGCAGGGACGCGATCTTTCCATGACGCCACATAGGCGTCATGGGTCGGATTGGCACCGACTTTCATGACGCCTACGTGGCGTCATGGGTCGGGAAGGGGTTAACTGCCCCTGTGTCTGAGGATAAATGGTGTTGTGAATTCTGTGGCTGAATTCACTCCTGTGGTCACAAGTGGTACTGCAGCTTCTGGGCTTCCTCCCTCAGGTGTTCTGGTGAGCTCGTTGGCTGCCTTGTTATTTAACTCCACCTGATTCTGTCTTCCTTGCTCCTTGTCAATGTTCCAGTGTTGGATCTGAGCTTCTGGATCTTTCCTGTGGCCTGCTGCTCTGCTTAGATAAGTGCTTCTTTGTTTTTTTTGCTGTTTTTTCTGTCCAGCTTATCTATTCGTTTTTGCTGGAAGCTCTGAGACGCAAAGGGTGTACCGCCATGCCGTTAGTTCGGCACGGTGGGTCTTTTTGCCCCCTTTGCGTGGTTTTTTGTTTTAGGGTTTTTTGTAGACTGCAAAGTTCTCTTTGCTATCCTCGCTCTATCTAGAATATCGGGCCTCACTTTGCTGAATCTATTTCATCCCTACGTTTTGTCTTTTCATCTTGCTAACAGTCATTATATGTGGGGGGCTGCCTTTTCCTTTGGGGTATTTCTCTGAGGCAAGTCAGGCTTGTATTTCTATCTTCAGGCTAGTCAGTTCCTCAGGCTGTGCCGAGTTGCATAGGTAGTGTCAGGCGCAATCCACAGCTGCCTTTAGTTGTGTTTAGGATAGGTTCAGGTATTGCGGTCTACAGAGATTCCACGTCTCAGAGCTCGTTCTATTGTTTTTAGGTTATTGTCAGATCACTGTATGTGCTCTGATTACTGGCACACTGTGTTACTGGATTGCCTTCATAACAGTACAAGGAGCCAAACTAATGATTCTCAATAGAGGGAAAAAAGAAGTTCTGACATCATTTTTTTTTCTCAGCTCTGTGTTCAGTCTTTTTTTTCCCCTAGACATTAGGGTGCTTCAGGACACAGCTGTGGACATGGATATTCAGGCTCTGTGCTCTTCAACGGATAATCTCGTTATAAATGTACAAAAGATTCAAGATACAATTGATCAGAAATCTATGCTAGAACCAAGAATTCCTATTCCTGATTTGTTTTTTGGTGATAGAACTAAGTTTCTGAGCTTCAAAAATAATTGTAAGCTATTTCTGGCCTTGAAACCTCATTCTTCTGGTAATTCAGTTCAACAGGTTTTGATTATTATTTCTTTTTTGCGCGGCGACCCTCAGGACTGGGCATTTTCTCTTGCGCCAGGAGACCCTGCATTGAGTGGTGTCGATGCGTTTTTCCTGGCGCTCGGATTGCTGTACGATGAGCCTAATTCAGTGGATCAGGCTGAGAAAAATTTGCTGGCTTTGTGCCAGGATGATATAGAAGTATATTGTCAGAAATTTAGGAAGTGGTCAGTACTCACTCTGTGGAATGAATCTGCGCTGGCAGCTTTGTTCAGAAAGGGTCTCTCTGAGGCTCTTAAGGATGTCATGGTGGGTTTTCCTATGACTGCTGGTTTGAAGGAGTCTATGTCTTTGGCCATTCAGATCGGTCGTCGCTTGCGCGAGCGTAAATCTGTGCACCATCTGGCGGTATTGTCTGAGATTAAACCTGAGCCTATGCAGTGCGATAGGACTATGACCAGAGTTGAACGGCAAGAACACAGACGTCAGAATGGGCTGTGTTTCTACTGTGGTGATTCCACTCATGCTATTTCTGATTGTCCTAAGCGCACTAAGCGGTTCGATAGGTCTGCCGTCATTGGTACTGTACAGTCCAAATTCCTTCTGTCCATTACCTTGATATGCTCTTTGTCATCGTATTCTGTCATGGCGTTTGTGGATTCAGGCGCTGCCCTGAATCTGATGGATTTGGATTATGCTAAACGTTGTGGGTTTTTCTTGGAGCCTTTGCGGTGTCCTATTCCATTGAGAGGAATTGATGCTACACCTTTGGCCAAGAATAAACCTCAGTACTGGGCCCAGCTGACCATGTGCATGGCTCCTGCACATCAGGAAGTTATTCGCTTTCTGGTGCTACATAATCTGCATGATGTGGTCGTGTTGGGGTTGCCATGGCTACAAACCCATAATCCAGTATTGGATTGGAACTCTGTCGATATCCAGCTGGGGTTGTCAGGGGGTACATGGTGATGTTCCATTTTTGTCTATTTCGTCATCCACTCCTTCTGAGGTCCCAGAGTTCTTGTCTGATTATCAGGATGTATTTGAAGAGCCCAAGTCCGATGCCCTACCTCCGCATAGGGATTGTGATTGTGCTATCAATTTGATTCCTGGTAGTAAATTCCCTAAAGGTCGTTTATTTAATTTATCCGTGCCTGAACACACCGCTATGCGCAGTTATGTGAAGGAATCCCTGGAGAAGGGACATATTCGCCCATCGTCATCACCTCTGGGAGCAGGGTTCTTTTTTGTAGCCAAGAAGGATGGTTCGCTGAGACCGTGTATTGATTACCGCCTTCTTAATAAGATCACTGTTAAGTTTCAGTATCCCTTGCCATTGTTATCTGACTTGTTTGCTCGGATTAAGGGGGCTAGTTGGTTCACTAAGATAGATCTTCGTGGTGCGTATAATCTGGTGAGAATCAGGCAAGGAGATGAATGGAAAACGGCATTTAATACGCCCGAGGGTCATTTTGAGTATCTAGTGATGCCGTTCGGACTTGCCAATGCTCCATCTGTTTTTCAGTCTTTTATGCATGACATCTTCCGTGAGTATCTGGATAAATTCCTGATTGTTTACTTGGATGACATTTTGATCTTCTCAGATGATTGGGAGTCTCATGTGAAGCAGGTCAGAATGGTTTTCCAGGTCCTGCGTGCTAATTCTTTGTTTGTGAAGGGATCAAAGTGTCTCTTCGGTGTGCAGAAAGTTTCATTTTTGGGGTTCATCTTTTCCCCTTCTACTATCGAGATGGATCCGGTTAAGGTGGCGTAAGGTGGCGGCACGGTGGCGCAGTGGATAGCACAGCAGCCTTGCAGCGCTGGAGTCCTGGGTTCATACCCCACCAAGGACAACATCTGCAAAGAGTTTGTATGTTCTCTCCGTGTTTGCGTGGGTTTCCTGCGGGCACTCCAGTTTCCTCCCACACTCCAAAGACATACTGATAGGGAATTTAGATTGTGAGCCCCATCGGGGACAGTGATGATAATGTGTGCAAAAATGTGAAGCGCTGCGGAATATGTTAGCGCTATACAAAAAAAAAAAAAATAAAAATAAAAAAAAAAGGTCCAAGCCATCCAGGATTGGACTCAGCCGACATCTCTGAAAAGTCTGCAAAAGTTCCTGGGCTTTGCTAATTTTTATCGTCGCTTCATCTGTAATTTTTCTAGCATTGCCAAACCATTGACCGATTTGACCAAGAAGGGTGCTGATTTGGTTAATTGGTCTTCTGCTGCCGTGGAAGCTTTTCAGGAGTTGAAGCGTCGTTTTTGTTCTGCCCCTGTGTTGTGTCAACCAGATGTTTCTCTTCCGTTCCAGGTCGAGGTTGATGCTTCTGAGATTGGAGCAGGGGCGGTTTTGTCACAGAGAGGTTCTGGTTGCTCAGTGTTGAAACCATGTGCTTTCTTTTCCAGGAAGTTTTCTGCTGCTGAGCGTAATTATGATGTGGGCAACCGAGAGTTGCTGGCCATGAAGTGGGCATTCGAGGAGTGGCGTCATTGGCTTGAAGGAGCTAAGCATCGCGTGGTGGTATTGACTGATCATAAGAACCTTACTTATCTCGAGTCTGCCAAGCGCTTGAATCCTAGACAGGCCCGTTGGTCGTTATTTTTTGCTCGCTTCGATTTTGTGATTTCGTACCTTCCGGGCTCTAAAAATGTGAAGGCGGATGCTCTGTCTAGGAGTTTTGTGCCCGACTCTCCGGGTTTATCTGAGACGGCGAGTATCCTCAAGGAAGGAGTCATTGTGTCTGCCATCTCCCCTGATTTGCGGCGAGTGTTGCAAAAATTTCAGGCTAATAAACCTGATCGTTGTCCGGCCGAGAAACTGTTCTTCCCTGATAGGTGGACTAGTAAAGTTATCTCTGAACTTCATTGTTCGGTGTTGGCTGGTCATCCAGGAGTCTTTGGTACCAGAGAGTTAGTGGCTAGATCCTTCTGGTGGCCATCTCTGTCACGGGATGTACGTACTTTTGTGCAGTCCTGTGGGATTTGTGCTAGGGCTAAGCCCTGCTGTTCACGTGCCAGTGGGTTGCTTTTGCCCTTGCCGGTCCCGAAGAGGCCTTGGACACATATTTCGATGGATTTCATTTCTGACCTTCCCGTTTCTCAAAAGATGTCAGTCATTTGGGTGGTCTGTGATCGCTTTTCTAAAATGGTCCATCTGGTGCCCTTGGTTAAATTGCCTTCCTCCTCTGATTTGGTGCCTTTGTTCTTCCAGCATGTGGTTCGTTTGCATGGCATTCCTGAGAATATTGTTTCTGACAGAGGTTCACAGTTTGTTTCAAGGTTCTGCCGAGCCTTTTGTGGTAGGATGGGCATTGACCTATCTTTTTCCTCGGCTTTCCATCCTCAGACTAATGGCCAGACCGAACGAACCAATCAGACCTTGGAAACATATCTGAGATGTTTTGTTTCTGCAGACCAGGATGATTGGGTGTCCTTTTTGCCGTTGGCTGAGTTCGCCCTTAATAATCGGGCCAGCTCGGCTACCTTGGTCTCTCCATTTTTCTGCTATTCTGGGTTCCATCCTCGTTTCTCTTCAGGACAGGTTGAGTCTTCGGACTGTCCTGGTGTGGATTCTGTGGTGGACAGGTTGCAGCAGATCTGGACTCAGGTAGTGGACAATTTGACCTTGTCCCAGGAGAAGGCTCAACTTTTCGCTAATCGCAGACGCCGTGTGGGTCCCCGACTTCGTGTTGGGGATCTGGTTTGGTTATCTTCTCGTCATATTCCTATGAAGGTTTCCTCTCCTAAATTTAAACCTCGTTTTATTGGTCCGTATAGGATTTCTGAGATTCTCAATCCTGTGTCCTTTCGTCTGACCCTCCCGGACTCCTTTTCCATACATAATGTATTCCATAGGTCGTTGTTGCGGAGATACCTGGCACCTATGGTTCCATCTGTTGAGCCTCCTGCCCCTGTTTTGGTGGAGGGGGAATTGGAGTATATTGTGGAGAAAATTTTGGATTCTCGTGTCTCTAGACGGAAACTCCAGTATCTGGTTAAATGGAAGGGTTATGCTCAGGAAGATAATTCCTGGGTTTTTGCCTCTGATGTCCATGCTCCAGATCTTGTTCGTGCCTTTCATGTGGCTCATCCTGGTCGGCCTGGGGGCTCTGGTGAGGGTTCGGTGACCCCTCCTCAAGGGGGGGGTACTGTTGTGAATTCTGTGGCTGAATTCACTCCTGTGGTCACAAGTGGTACTGCAGCTTCTGGGCTTCCTCCCTCAGGTGTTCTGGTGAGCTCGTTGGCTGCCTTGTTATTTAACTCCACCTGATTCTGTCTTCCTTGCTCCTTGTCAATGTTCCAGTGTTGGATCTGAGCTTCTGGATCTTTCCTGTGGCCTGCTGCTCTGCTTAGATAAGTGCTTCTTTGTTTTTTTTGCTGTTTTTTCTGTCCAGCTTATCTATTCGTTTTTGCTGGAAGCTCTGAGACGCAAAGGGTGTACCGCCATGCCGTTAGTTCGGCACGGTGGGTCTTTTTGCCCCCTTTGCGTGGTTTTTTGTTTTAGGGTTTTTTGTAGACTGCAAAGTTCTCTTTGCTATCCTCGCTCTATCTAGAAAATCGGGCCTCACTTTGCTGAATCTATTTCATCCCTACGTTTTGTCTTTTCATCTTGCTAACAGTCATTATATGTGGGGGGCTGCCTTTTCCTTTGGGGTATTTCTCTGAGGCAAGTCAGGCTTGTATTTCTATCTTCAGGCTAGTCAGTTCCTCAGGCTGTGCCGAGTTGCATAGGTAGTGTCAGGCGCAATCCACAGCTGCCTTTAGTTGTGTTTAGGATAGGTTCAGGTATTGCGGTCTACAGAGATTCCACGTCTCAGAGCTCGTTCTATTGTTTTTGGGTTATTGTCAGATCACTGTATGTGCTCTGATTACTGGCACACTGTGTTACTGGATTGCCTTCATAACAAAATGGGCACGCTGCATCCCATCTTGACTGAAAAAAAAAAACAGAAATGTAGAAATTTTTGCAAATTTATATAAAAATAACTGAAATATCACATGGTCATAAGTATTCAGACGCTTTGCTCAGATATTCATTTTTAAGTCATATGCTGTCCATTTTCTTGTGATTTTCCTTGAGATGGTTCTACTCCTTCACTGGAGTCCAGCTGTGTCTAATTAAACTGATAGGACTTTATTTGGAAAGGCACGCACCTATCTATATGAGACCTCACAACTCACAGTGCATGTCAGACCAAATGAGAATCATGAGGTCAAAGGAACTGGCCAAGGAGCTCAGAGACAGAATTGGTCAAGGTTACAACAAAATTTCTGCAGTACTTAAGTTTCCTAAGAGCACAGTGGCCTCAATAATCCTTAAATGAAAGAAGCTTGGGACCACCAGAAGTCTTCCTAGACCTGGCCGTCCGGCCAAACTGAGCAATCGTGGGAGAAGAGCCTTGTTGTGAGAGGTAAAGAAGAACCCCAATGTTACGGCTGCGACCGTAAATGCAGCCGAGCCGATGCCCCCACGTTGCCAAACCATGATGACGTGGGTGAGCATCCCAAATGGGAACGCGATGTGGACCCACTGGACCACATAGAGTAACCTGGACCTACCCAGTCTAGGGAAGGGCAGCGAGCAATGTCCGTGGCAGCTGAGCATGTGAACAAGATGGCAATATGCAGAACTAGATTACACCGCACAACTTCAGGTATGAAGAAACAAAGGTTACTTAAATGAAAACACAGTACATAACAAAACATAATGATGTCAGGATCCCGATTCCACTCATCAGAGTAAGGTACACGTCTCAGGATAACAGACGAAGGCAGGAGGACATCACGGGTTGATGAAGACCAGGGTTATCTGGCACGGGCATGCTAGGACAGCCTCTCTCTCAGGCCTCAGGTGCAGCACAGGCTCAGCAGGAGAACATCAGACACCGACCTCGGATGGACTTCTGACGATGGCAAGGGTCATCACGGGTTGATGCAGTCCAGGGTCATCTGGCACAGGCTTACTAGGATGGCCTCTCTCAGGCCTAAGGTGTAGCACAGGCTCAGCAGGAGAACATCAGACACTGACCCAGGACAGACGTCATCACAGGGTGGACCCCGGTGAACCGGTGGAACATTGGGTCACAGGCAGGACATCAGGACATCAGACACGGACTGGGCATCAGGACACAGGCTTGACATCAGGGCACAGGCTGGACATCAGGATAGACATCCGGGACACTGGCGTGGCAGCCCAGGACATCAGGACATCGGACACAGGAAGGACATCAGGACATAGGGAGGGCATCAACACATCAGGAATACGGATAGACATCTGGGACACTGGCGTAGCAGACCAGGTCATCGGCTGGGACCCTGGCGTGGCACAGGATCAGGTAGCGGTGGTCATCAGGTTCCTAGCTACGGCCGACAGGCTCTGGGCATCGGACCTAGGAAGGAACTCAAGCATGATGGTGCAAGCACCGCCGGACTGGACCTGGGCCAGACGGGGTTAGCACCGCATAACAGGCTGAGCACAGCATAGTAAGGGCTCAGCATAAACACCAGACTCCATTTTTAAAAGATGAGCCCAGGAAGTTCACTCACTGGGTACGGGTGTCAGACACAAAATGACTTCAGGAACATAACAGAGGACACAGTGGTCTCCTTCATTGAACTCTACAATATCTTGTCGTGTCCCATTGAAATCAACAGCATTATGCTGTCTGCAAGGGCGTAGGGCTCCCACAGTTAAAGTCGACACACCCAGCAAGGACTCCCATTTTCATGTAGCATGTGCATGAAGCACATCATGTTACAGTATCAATATATCCCATGGTAGAAAGTGGTTAAAGACACTGCACTTGACGATTCATTACATTCATTAAATCCACCTCTCTAGTCTAATCATGGCTTTATTCACTCTACCTTGGCAGAAGAAGGCTTTCAATTCTTTAGTTTGCCTTTAACATAGTTGGGAATGTCTTGTGATTTTTCCCTAAGAATAATTATGATAGTATTCTGGAAAAAAACTAGGTTCAATGGTATATGGCCTGAATCCACAGATGCCAGCAATTGGCTGCAGATGTCACATCGTGTTGTTATGCCGGCAGCTATTATGAACAGTATACTGGCGGGGAGTAGCAGGGATGCAGCGCTAGAATGTCATATTAGTAAATATTATTTTGGCAGTAATTCTGCCTGTGTGCAGCATTTATTAACACTTTGCCCATTGTTGTGGTTGTGAAATCCCAACACCTCAAGAATTGCTATGAAAAACTCTCCAGATTGATATCAATTGTGAAACTCTTATAAACAAAAGAAAATAAAGCAAAAAAATAAATAGACTTTGTGGTAAAAAATGTTATGGAAAGAGATTAACATAACAGCTAATTATAATTTGATAAGATTCTACTTTGTTGAATCAATTATCAATAAAATTGATCAATTGTAATTTCAGATGAGCAGATTGTTAGAAATTCAAATTTGCTGGCTTCTACAATTTTTTTTCCAAAAGATAGAGAAAGAGAGAGAGAGACAGGTAGATAAACAGAAAGAGGGAGAGAAAAAGGAAGTGGGGAAATGGGAGTGGTAAAGGGAGCGAGAGATATTGAAATTTGATCTGTATGTTGCCCTTGCCCAGTGAAGATGGAAGTCGATTCTGCCATGCAAACTTTCAGTATTATGCCCGACTGTGATCTACTGGAATAAATGAGTGGACTGACCACCAAGGTACAAGGTATGATAATCTGGTAGACGTCACATCTGCAAGGCATTACTAGAAGCTAGCATAGCCATGCGAAACAACATTAACCTGCCTAAGCTTCTCCAATGCAGGAAGTGATTCCTGGCAAATTTGTTTTTTACAAATCACAAATTGAATCTCAAAGTGTTTGAATTTATGTGGAACCGTGAATTTTAGGACATTTTACTCAAATTCGATCCTCCGAACAGCAATCAGCTCAATACTAGTGATGGGTGAGCACTAAAATGCTCGGGTGCTCATTGCTAGGGTTGAGCAAATTAGAATGCTCGGGTGTGCTACCCGAGCAATGAGCCCAATGTAAGTCTATGGGAAACTCAAGCATTTTTGCCAAGCCCCCCCGGGGTCTTTTTAGGGTCTAGAAATGGTGGAATCAATCTGAGCAGTGCTTCAAATGAAGCATTTCTGACTCCCAGGTCACTGCTGTGAACAATGTTGTCAGAGTCTTACGCCACTTTTACAGGCACACAATAAAACATACAAAAATGAAACCATAATGCATTTTCCTGGGATGTTAAGGAACATCCTTATCTGGCCATGTGGTGTGTGACACATCATCTGACACATTCTGTTTCATTTATGAAGGAGGGACTCTGAAAGTCACAAAGCCTATTTTATAGGGCCATCAGGCGGCCTTTACTATTCTTAACGGTCCAGCAGTCGGTCCTCACCATTGTTAGAGAGCCATCAGCCTGCTATGCTTTGTTGTTCCCATTATTAAACAGTGGGTCTCCTATACTGTTATTGCCTATGCATTGAATGCAAGGCCTGCCCCAAATTTGGACGCACCCCAATAACCCTTTGAACAGATGTCCTGGACGGCCACATGAAACCAAATTTACCATTATTACTCATTTGGTACTCCAATAATGTTTGCCTATGCATTGAATGCAAGGCCTGCCCTCCCCAAAGTTACACGCACTCCAATAACCCTTTGAACAGATGTCCTAGATAGCCACACGAAACCAAATTTCCCATTATTACTCATTTGGTACTCCAATACTGTTTGCCCATGAAGTGCATGCAAGGCCTGCTCCAATTTGGATGCACCCCAATAACCCTTGGAACAGATGTCCTGGGTGGCCACATGAAACCAAAGTTCCCATTATTACTCATTTGGTACTCCCATACTGTTTGCCGATGAAGTACATGCAAGGTCTGCTCCAAATTTTGATGCACCCCAATAACCCATTGAACAGACGTCCTGGATGGCCACCTGAAACCAAAATTCCCATTATTACTCATTTGGTACTCCCATACTGTTTGTCTATGCAGTGAATTGTAGTGTTGAGGCTCAAGAACCAGCAGTGTTGCATTCAGTGTTGAGCCTGTTAGGTGTCGAGTTCCCATCGCTGCACAGGGGGAAACTCGAACCATGTCCGCTGCAGTCTCCCATTCTCCTCCAGCCGCAGTGGAACCTGCTCAGCGGAGACGTCGGTCCCAGCGTCTGGCTCAAGCTGATACTGTGCAAATGGTTATTGCTGCATTTCCAGGCTCTGCCTTTGTAGCCAGCACTGATCAGCAGCAAGCAGGCCTTTCTGGCACTAAGTCCTGCTTTTCCCATACTGAGCATGCTCACGGGACAACCTCCCATTGGAGGTTGGGGGTCACATGCTCAGGTCCTGTTGCGGCTCCTATTGGACCATCAGGAAAGTCCTGGAGCACTACTGCTATAAAAGGTTCGCATTGCCGCGCGGCCATGCGCTAGTGTAAACTGATTTACTTGTGTGTGCAGATGAATGCCTGTTGATGGACAAAAGCTACGAATCATTCCCATCCCTAGTGTTGTTTCCTACTCGCAAATGATGGAAGCTACCTAGCGCCAGACAGTGCTACTCTGCACATCCAGCACACAATTCAGCATCTCTCAGCAGTGACCTCCAATGCGGCACTGTGCGCTTAGTGCGCTTTCCGGGCCCTGGTTAGGGTGGTTAATGGCGTCCGCCAGAGCAGCGTTGTACGCGCTCTTGAGTGATAAATTATTATTATTAGTTCAGTTCTACCCCTGACACCACAGTAACAATTTTATGTGTACCTGGTAGCCACATTAGGGCATCTCTCTTATACCAGGTCCTAAACGTGTTTCATGTTTGCATGTTCTAGCGCTGCAGTGTGCTGCCTTATTTACTTAACTATATACAAGTTGGCAACTTTAGGTTCAGCACCTGTTCACACAGTCTATGTTTGGATGTGACGGTCAGGTTTTTGAAATGTATTCTCTAGCCTTCTGATTGAGCACTCCGCCTTCTAGCCACATGTGTTTTAATTACAGCAGGTCCCATACCCCTCCACAGAGAGAGAGAATTTTAGTCTAAGAAGAGGTTTCACATGTACCCACTCAGATGGAGACGTTTATTCTCAGCGAGGAAAGGCAAGTTTAGGACCTGGTATAAGAGAGATGCCCTAATGTGGCAACCAGGTACACATAAAATTGGCCATTTTCTTGCGCTAAATGCTCTCATTTTTCATATTTCTAGTGCAGTAATGCAGTTCAATTTTCGTGTTTCATGTTTGCATGTTCTAGCAATGCAGTGTGCTGCCTTATTTACTTAACTATATACAAGTTGGCAACTTTAGGTTCAGCACCTGTTCACACAGTCTATGTTTGGATGTGACAGTCAGGTTTTTGAAATGTACCACAGTAACGGTTCAAGCGTAAGAGGTCTAGAGGAACTCTTTACCGTGTCTTGAGACAGCGTTCTGTGACCCTTTACTTGCGCTCTCTGCGCGGTATCGCGGTCCTGTGATGCAACAGGGTTTGGTTCCTTCATACCGGGTGAAGCTAACCTGTGTGTGTATTCACATTATACCACCATCTAGTCCGCCATTACCGAGCAGCAGGTGTCCTTTCTGCACTGTGAACCCCGGACTGCGAACGCACCTCATATCCTCTCTAAATATTCCGCCAGTCTTAACAGAGCCTGAAGAACCTGCATTGGAAACTTGCAGTGTTAAGGATAAAGACCCAGTAGTGTACAATGTTCGTGTTGAGACTGAAAAACCTGCTGTGGAGAATTTCAGTGTTGAGGCTGAAGAAACTGCATTGGAGAATTGCAGTGTTGAGGCTGAAAAACCTGCATTGGTGAATTGCAGTGGTGAGCTTGAAGAACCTGCAGTGGACAATTGCAGTTTTGAGGCTGAAGACATGTCAGTGGAGCATTGCAGTGTTGAGGCTGAACACCCGGGAGTGGAGAATTACAGTGTTGGGGCTGAACACCTGGCAGTGGAGCATTTCAGTGATGAGACTGAAGAACCTGCAGAGGAAAATTGCAGTTTTGAGGATGAAGACCCGGCAGTGGAGAATGTCAGTGTTGATACTGAAAAACCTGCAGTTTAGAATTTCAGTGTTGAGGCTGAAGAAATGCTTGGCGCACCACAGTGCATGCTCGCTCTTCACTACTCAATACTAATTGTACAGTAATTCTAAAGAAGCTATTATTTTTGACTGAGTAACTTGAATGTTGGGTAAATTTGTTACTCGATTAGCTTTTTGTAAATATAATAAAACTTTTTAAGATGTTCATAAATATGTATTGAGTAATTATTTAGTGTTCTTCTGTGTGTTATCCTTTCTAAAACTAAAGAAAATCATTAAATTTTTAAAACATGTGTTATGTTTTATCAAATTAGTGTTAGTAAAAATCAGTTTTTTATGAAACAGAATGTTCACCAATAAAATAATTTTTGATTTGCTGAAAAACAAAAACAAAATAAAGATGGGGGAATGGGTGCTAAAATTATCCAAGTATGGAAGTTTTTATAAGATGGACTCCCATCTTATAAAAATCTAGTTTTTCCTTTTTCCCACTAAAAAATTTCGGGTGCGTATTATAGTCTGAAAAATATATATTGTGCCAAATACTGCTCAAGTAGGTGTTTGGGGGTCCAAACTCCTGCAAAAGGCTCATCAGGGGGTTATCCTGTTCCCCTGTGGTCCTGTACGAGTCTGGTTAGGAGAGAAAATCTTCTACATGTTCTTACACCAGGTCACAGGAACTTCAAGTTGTGACCAAATAAATCTTTGAAAACTTTTGAAACTAAGAATAAAACAGCAATTACTAAAACACTTTACTTTGACAGACTTAGACTTACATGTAGGAACAATTACACAGGTGCAATCCAATTAACCTGTCTGATTGATGAATGTTAGCAATATTGTTCTCAATAGCTGATATCTTGTATTTACTCACATGCTGTAACATTTGAACTTCATCTTCAATCTAAGACCAAGTTGTATTTAGGGTTTTCACCCTTCACTGAACAATATCTGCAGGAGAATTACCCAACAATAAGAAACAAGTATTAAAATGAATCCAAAATATAATTTTTATTTTTTTCTGTTTGTAAATTTAACAGTTTGTTATACAAAAATAAATTATGCTCCCATTTTTAAAGCAAATTATGGGTGAAATGGCAAATTAAAATTAATTAGCTATTTTTATTGTAGCTAAAGGCATGCATTAAATTGAAATTCCATTAATGAAAAGGTTAAATATACCTGACAGCTAATAAAAAATCTTTTATGTAATAGCTGGAAAATTAGTTTTGTTTTAAAGTAAAAATGCAGTTTCCTGGAAAGTATACTAAAAGATAACTACGAAAATATCATTAATTTATTTTAGAAGGTCAGACATGTATGTAATGAATAAGGTATTACAAGTAAAGAATATTGAATTATTAGAGAGAGAGAAAAATCAGCATGAAAAAGGATTCTCATTATGATATTAAGATCCCCCCCAAAAACAAAAAGCCAGATATAAGTGCGGTGCCCCAGGGTCCTGGTCGTTACAGTAGCATTGCTTTCATCACGGGGAGAGTGATGTTACGCTTGAAGGCAAGAAGGGATAACTGTAACCAGGTCCCACAAACATGCAACACATTCACACTCAAGGCCACCAGGGGGAGCTTTTGATCCTACTTGCTAGGTGACTCCCCATATATATATATGTATAACTGGTAGTCTGTAGGGAAAGTTAGTCAGTTTCAGGAAGGTCCACTCAGGAGACAGACTGGATCAGTCTGAGGCAGCAGAAGGTTTTACGGAGCTGTGGATTCGCAGTGCTCCAGCTCCTGGAAAGAGACATACAGAAAGTCGAATAAATTGCAGAAAGCGTGCAGGAGAGCAAATCATAGGAGAGAATACCAGGGGGAGACCGGTAGCTGGAACACTGAGGGTATAAGGATCTCTATGGCTTACATCAGAGACCGGCAAGACAGCTGAACTCCAAGTTACCTGTCCGACCTAACACCCAGGAGGCACGGTGGCACCCTTCAGAGGTCGGGGCACGCTAGAGTCCCCATAAACAGCCTCAAGCCACCAGTCATACGGGTTATGTCCTATCCTACCCGCGGACAGAGAGAAAGATAACATCTGTGAGGACCTTATGTGGAGCTTTAAGCCGTAAGGGACTACAAAAGGGGTGTCAAACTACATTCCTCGAGGGCTGCAAACGGGTCATGTTTTCAGGATTTCCTTGTACTGCACAGGTGATAATTTAATCCCCTACACAAATAATGAGTTGGTGATTAAATTATCACCTGTGCAGTACAAGGAAATCCTGAAAACATGACCTGTTTGCAGCCCTCGAGGAATGCAGTTTGACACCCCTGGACTACAACACCACGGCGCCAGAGGAACCCTGCCTGCCCTGTGATTTGGTGCTCTGGACTGCGGATGCTGAAGTCTTCAGTAAACCAAGGTAAAGAGACTGCAAACCTGTGTCCTCATTCTTTACTGCACTCCTCACCATCTTCCATCTACACACCGGGAGCAATGACTCAGAACTCAATAAACCACAGAGGACTTACAGCACCCTTATAACAACAATAAAACACGCAGCCCACTACTAGATTGTGAGATATTAAACAGGCCCTTTCTATCCATGTTCACCAATGCACTAACTGTTCTTGGGATTATTCCACATGATAAAAATCAAATTTCCTAACCTGATATAACTAATTTAATAGAAAAATAAGTATGGCTAGGTCTAAGCAAATTCAATATTGATAAATCCCCTGGGTCATATGACATTCACCCATGGATATTGAGGAAATTGAGCTCAGTAATTGACAGACTGCTATATCTCATCTTCTTAGACTCTGTTTTAAAGGGTTGGTGCCACAGAATTTCAGGATGGTTGAAGTGGTGCCAATAGTTAGGAAAGGCAAGTAGGTGGGGTGTGTGACCTGAAGGAGCAGAGAGATGATCACATTCTGCTAAGCTCTACTGAGCCTGGAATGCCTTCATAAAACCCAGAAGATCTGATTATACAAATTTATACTTAAAGCCTTCAAGAGCCTCTCTGTATCATTTGGATGCAATTCATAGCTGGCTCTCTGACAGCATCACTGATGCATACCTCAAGCTGCGCAAGTATCACCCCCGTCCTAGAGAAGTGGCATGTGCAGGAAGTGATTTGTACCTTCAAGCCTCTTCAGGTACCCATCTACAAGATCCTATGGCACTTCCACCCATGAAGAGGAAGAAGAAACATCCCATGGAAGAAATCCATCACAGACTCCAGAGACTGAAAGCACAGTAGGTGTGAGTAAGTCCCCTCTCCCTTAACAATGTTCTGCTCATCCTAGCAGTGACAAGGAGTTCTGTGCTGGTAATGGAACTGGCAGCTCAGGTGTCACTCAAAGACAGTACTCCTCAGCAGGGTCGAAAGAGTCCCTGCACTCAGGGAATTCCCCTATACCTTCACAGATTCAGCATACGGTGCTTGCGAAAGTATTCACTTCCCTTGGCTTTTTACCTATTTTGGTACATTACAATCTGTGTTTAAATATTTTTGTAATCCAATTTGTATGTGATGCATCAGCACTAAACAGTCTAAGTTGGTGAGGAAAAGTGAGAAAAATATAGGTAGACAATAAATTTATGAGGTCAAATAAACAAAAATTGCCAAGTGCATATGTATTCACCTCTTTTGCTTTGAAGCCCCTACAATTTCTAGTGAAAGCAATTACCTTCATAAATCACATGCTTAGTGAAAGGAAGTCCACAAAGTTTCACAAAGTCTGTCTGTATATACACACCTTTTCTGAAAGGCCACAGAGGCTGGAACACCATTAATCAAGAGGCACCACTAACCAATCAACACCATGAAGACCATGAAGATCTCCAAAGAAGTCAGGGACAAAGTTGTTGAGAAGTACACATCAGGATTTGGTAATAAAAAATATTCCAATCTCTGATGATCTCCCGGAACACCAGCAAATCCATTATCATCAAATGAAAAGAGCATGATACCACAACAAATCTGTCAAGATGAGGCCACCCACCAAAACTCTCAGCCTGGTCAAGGAGGGCATTGTAACTGGCATAGTGGTGGAAACACTGTGCAGTAAACAGAGGAGAACCTGGAGGTTCATTACTAGGCGAACACCTGACTCTTCGCTAAGGCTAAAGGTGTGGTTAGACTTGGCTACAGATGGATGCCAGGTGCTACTCTAGGACAGACCTCCTCGGACACATGGCAGCTGACACCAAAGGGGCAGGTAGTTGGAACGGCCAGGAATTGATGGACTTTGACAAGTAAGGGTCCTGGAAGAAAAAGCAGGTGTAGACAGGTACGGCTGGTATACAGACTGGCATGGCAGGTGCAGGCAGGTACAGATGGCCTACAGACTGTCATGGCAGGTGCAGCTCATATACAGACTGGCATGGAAGGTGCAGGCAAGTACGCAAACTGTTGTGAACCTGGTGGTTAGGAGCACCCGGAACGACCTGATGGTTAAACTCACACAGGACAAGCTCTGGGAAGTGGGAGCTCTGCTGACCGCAACCCCTAATCCTATCACACAACTAGAAATAGCCGTGGAGCGTACCTAACACGACCTAGATGCCTCTTCACAGCCTAAGAGCTAACTAGCCCTAAAGATAGAAAATAAAGCCTACCTTGCCTCAGAGAAATTCCCCAAAGGAAAAGGCAGCCCCCCACATATATTGACTGTGAGTTAAGATGAAAGTCCCAAACACAGAGATGAAACAGGTTTCAGCAAAGGTAGGCCAGACTTACTAAACAGACTGAGGCTAGAAAAGGTATCTTTGCGGTCAGCACAAAAAAACTACAAAAGACCACGCAGAGTATGCAAAAAGACCTCCGCACCGACTCACGGTGCGGAGGTGCCACTCTGCATCCCAGAGCTTCCAGCTAGCAAGACAAAATCATGATAGCCAACTGGACAAGGAAACAATGAACAAATAATTAACTAGCAGGGACTTAGCTTCTGCTGGAGTAGACAGGTCACAAGAAAGATCCAGGAGCGAACTGAACCAGTACAAGAACATTGACAGCTGGCATGGAGTAACGATCTGAGTGGAGTTAAATAGAACAGCCAGCCAAAGAATAAACTACGTCACCTGTGGAAGGAACCTCAGAAGCAGCAGCTCCACTCACAGCCACCAGAGGGAGTCCATGGACAGAACTCGCCGAAGTACCATTCATGACCACAGGAGGGAGTTCGAAAACAGAATTCACAACAGTACCCCCCCCTTGAGGAGGGGTCACCGAACCCTCACCAGAGCCCCCAGGCCGATCAGGACGAGTCAAATGAAAGGCATGAACTAGATCCGCAGCATGAACATCAGAGGCAAAAACCCAGGAATTATCTTCCTGACCATAACCCTTCCACTTGACCAGGTACTAGAGTTTCCATCTCGAAATACGAGAATCCAAAATCTTCTCCACCACAAACTCCAACTCCCCCTCGACCAACACCGGGGCAGGATGATCAACGGAGGGAACCATAGGCGCCACGTATCTCCGCAATAACGACCTATGGAACACATTATGGATGCAAAAGAAGCTGGAAGGTCCAAACGAAATGACACAGGATTAAGAACTTCAGAAATCTTATATGGCCCAATGAAACCAGGCTTAAACTTAGGAGAGGAAACCTTCAAAGGAACATGACGAGATGACAACCAAACCAAATCCCCAACATGAAGTCGGGGACCAACACAGCGCCGGCGGTTAGCGAAACGTTGAGGCTTCTCCTGGGACAATGTCAAATTGTCCACCACATGAGTCCAAATCTGCTGCAACCTGTCCACCACCGTATCCACACCAGGACAGTCCAAAGGCTCACCCTGCCCTGAAGAGAAACGAGGATGGAAACCAGAATTACAGAAAAAAGGCGAAACCAAAGTAGCCGAGCTGGCCCGATTATTAAGGGCGAACTCAGCCAAAGGCAAGAAGGACACCCAATCATCCTGATCAGCAGAAACAAAGCATCTCAGATATGTCTCCAAAGTCTGATTAGTTCATTCGGTTTGGCCATTTGTCTGAGGATGGAAAGCCGAAGAAAAAGACAAATCAATGCCCATCTTAGCACAAAAGGACCGCCAAAACCTTGAAACAAACTGAGAACCTCTGTCCGAGACGATGTTCTCCGGAATGCCATGCAAACAAACCACATGCTGGAAAAACAATAGAACCAAATCAGAGGAGGAAGGCAATTTAGACAAGGGTACCAAATGGACCATCTTAGAGAAGCGATCACAAACCACCCAAATGACCGACGACATCCTTTGAGAGACAGGGAGATCTGAAATAAAATCCATGGAAACATGCATCCAGGGCCTCTTCGGGACTGGCAAGGGCAAAAGCAACCCACTGGCACGGGAACAGCAGGGCTTAGCCCGAGCACAAGTCCCACAGGACTGCACAAAAGAACGCACATCCCATGAAAAAGAAGGCCACCAAAAGGATCTAGCCACCAAATCTCTGGTACCAAAGATTCCAGGATGACCCGCCAACACCGAACAATGAACCTCAGAGATAACTCTACTAGTCAATCTATCAGGGACAAACAGTCTCTCCGCTGGACAACAGTCAGGTCTATCAGCCTGAAACTTCTGCAGCACACGCCGCAAATCAGGGGAGATGGCAGACAAAATTACGCCCTCTTTGAGAATACCCGCCGGCTCAGGAACACCCGGAGAGTCAGGCACAAAACTCCTTGACAGGGCATCAGCCTTCACATTCTTAGAGCCCGGAAGGTACGAAACCACAAAATCAAAACGGGAGAAAAACAGCGACCATCGAGCCTGTCTAGGATTCAACCGTTTGGCAGACTCGAGATAAGTCAAATTCTTGTGATCCGTCAAGACCACCACGCGATGCTTGGCTCTTTCAAGCCAATGTCGCCACTCCTCGAATGCCCACTTCATGGCCAACAACTCTCGATTGCCAACATCATAATTGCGCTCAGCAGGCGAGAATTTTCTAGAAAAGAAGGCACATGGTTTCATCACCGAGCCATCAGAACTTCTTTGCGACAAAACAGCCCCTGCTCCAATCTCAGAAGCATCAACCTCGACCTGAAACGGGAGCGAAACATCTGGCTGGCACAACACAGGGGCAGAAGAAAAACAACGCTTCAACTCCTGAAAAGCCTCTACAACCGCCGAGGACCAATTGACCACATCAGCACCTTTCTTGGTCAAATCAGTCAATGGTTTAGCAACACTAGAAAAATTAGCGATGAAGCGACGGTAAAAATTAGCAAAGCCCAGGAACTTCTGCAGGCTCTTCACAGATGTCGGCTGCGTCCAATCATAAATGGCCTGAACTTTAACAGGGTCCATCTCGATAGTAGAAGGGGAAAAAATGAAACCCAAAAATGAAACCTTCTGAACCCCAAAGAGACATTTCGACCCCTTCACAAACAAGGAATTTGCACGAAGGACCTGGAACACCATTCTGACCTGCTTCACATGAGACTCCCAATCATCCGAAAAGACCAAAATATCATCCAAATATACAATCAAGAATCTATCCAGGTACTCTCGGAAGATGTCATGCATAAAGGACTGAAACACAGATGAAGCGTTAGAAAGCCCGAATGGCATAACCAGGTACTCAAAATGGCCCTCGGGTGTATTAAATGCTGTTTTCCATTCATCGCCCTGTTTAATTCGCACAAGATTATACGCCCCTCGAAGATCTATCTTGGTGAACCAACTAGCCCCCTTAATCCGAGCAAACAAATCAGACAGCAGCGGCAAAGGGTACTGAAATTTGACTGTGATCTTATTAAGAAGGCGGTAATCAATACAAGGTCTCAAAGAGCCATCCTTCTTGGCCACAAAAAAGAACCCTGCTCCCAACGGTGATGACGACTGGCGAATATGACCTTTCTCCAAGGATTCCTTTATATAACTCTGCATAGCGGCGTGCTCTGGCACAGATAAATTAAACAGTCGGCCCTTAGGAAACTTACTACCAGGAATCAAATTAATAGCACAATCGCAATCCCTATGAGGAGGTAAGGCACCGGATTTGGGCTCTTCAAATACATCCCGGTAATCTTAAAAAAACTCAGGGACTTCAGAAGGAGTGGAAGGCGAAATTGACAGCAATGGAACATCACCATGTACCCCCTGACAACCCCAGCCGGACACAGACATAGATTTCCAATCCAATACTGGATTATGGACCTGTAGCCATGGCAACCCCAAAACAACCACATCATGCAGATTATGCAACACCAAAAAGCGAATATCCTCCTGATGTGCAGGAGCCATGCACATGGTCAATTGAGTCCAGTATTGAGGCTTATTCTTGGCCAAAGGCGTAGCATCAATTCCTCTCAATGGAATAGGATACTGCAAGGGCTCCAAGAAAAAACCACAGCACCTGGCAAACTCCAAGTCCATCAAATTCAGGGCAGCGCCTGAATCCACAAATGCCATAACAGAATAGGACGACAGAGAGCAAATCAGAGTAACGGACAAATGAAATTTAGACTGTACCGTACCAATGGTGGCAGACCTAGCGAACCGCTTAGTGCGCTTAGGACAATCGGAGATAGCATGAGTGGAATCACCACAGTAAAAACACAGCCCATTCCGACGTCTGTGTTCTTGCCGTAACGCTCTGGTCAAATTCCTATCACATTGCATAGGCTCAGGCCTATGCTCAGAGAATACCGCCAAATGGTGCACAGCTTTGCGCTCACGCAAGCGCCAATCGATCTGAATGGCCAAGGACATAGACTCATTCAGACCAGCAGGCGTGGGAAATCCCACCATGACATCCTTAAGGGCTTCAGAAAGACCCTTTCTGAAAATTGCCGCCAGGGCGCACTCATTCCACTGAGTAAGCACAGACCACTTTCCAAACTTCTGACAGTACACCTCCGCTTCATCCTGACCCTGACACAAAGCCAGCAAGATTTTCTCTGCCTGATCCACTGAATTTGGTTCATCATAAAGCAATCCAAGCGCCAGAAAAAACGCATTAACATCACGCAATGCAGGATCTCCTGGCGCAAGGGAAAATGCCCAGTCTTGAGGGTCACCACGCAACAAAGAAATAATGATTTTTACTTGTTGAACGGGGTCACCAGAGGTTTCAAAGCTAGAAACAGTTTACAATTATTTTTGAAATTCAGGAATTTAGATCTATCCCCAGAAAACAAATCAGGAATTGGAATTCTAGGCTCTAACATCGGATTCTGAACCACAAAATCTTGAATGTTTTGTACCCTTGCCGTGAGATGATCCACACAAGAGGACAGACCCTGAATGTCCATATCTACACCTGTGTCCTGAACCACCCAGAGGTTAAGGGGAAAAGAAAGACAAAAAACACTGCAGAGAAAAAAAAATGGTCTCAGAACTTCTTATCCCTCTATTGAGATGCATTAACCCTCCGTCACATACAACTGATCTGACAGGCGCTTCTCTTTTACTTTCATTTCTCCTTCCTCACCAGATTGTGAGGAAACCCCCTCCCTCCAGGTAGTCTCCTGTCTCTTGAAGGTCTGTGAAACCTGATATCACAGTTGGATTTCAGAGCTTCAGGGGAGAGGATATAGCTGCACAGATCTCTCAGGCTCATTGTATGTGAATACGTCACATTCAGTAAGGTTGGTATTTTATGTTTTTATTCATCACAATAGTTTATTTAGCTTGTTTTATGAATGTATAGCACAAAATGTGAGGATATTTCATAGAAATAAGGGAGATTTTATAAAAGAAAGTGTGCTGCTCAGGCATATACAGTCGTTCCCTAACATATTCCTTCTCTTGCTTCAGATTATCTGCTGAAATGGAGAGGAAAATGTACAATTTATCCAAACAACTTGATGTTGAGGAAGTAACAAACATGCTGTTAGATGATAGAGACCTCACACTGAATGAGGATTTAGGAGAGGAAAGTGAGATTGATTCTCATGATGAGGTGGAAGAATGTGTCCTGGATTCTGAAACAGAGCAAGATGGTGACAGTGGTGAGGATGAAGAAGTTGGATCATATTATATTGGAAAAGATAAAAATACTAAATGGAACAAGAAGCCATTCCAGAAAAAACGTAGGGAACCTTTAAACATTATTACTCACCTTCCTGCAGTAATAGGAACTGCACGTAATGCAAAAACTGCAGTTGAATGCTGGAACAGTATATTTACAGATGACATTCTGGACTCTATTGTCACATACAGTGGGGCAAAAAAGTATTTAGTCAGTCAGCAATAGTGCAAGTTCCACCACTTAAAAAGATGAGAGGCGTCTGTAATTTACATCATAGGTAGACCTCAACTATGGGAGACAAACTGAGAAAAAAAAATCCAGAAAATCACATTGTCTGTTTTTTTATCATTTTTTTTGCATATTATGGTGGAAAATAAGTATTTGGTCAGAAACAAACAATCAAGATTTCTGGCTCTCACAGACCTGTAACTTCTTCTTTAAGAGTCTCCTCTTTCCTCCACTCATTACCTGTAGTAATGGCACCTGTTTAAACTTGTTATCAGTATAAAAAGACACCTGTGCACACCCTCAAACAGTCTGACTCCAAACTCCACTATGGTGAAGACCAAAGAGCTGTCAAAGGACACCAGAAACAAAATTGTAGCCCTGCACCAGGCTGGGAAGATTGAATCTGCAATAGCCAACCAGCTTGGAGTGAAGAAATCAACAGTGGGAGCAATAATTAGAAAATGGAAGACATACAAGACCACTGATAATCTCCCTCGATCTGGGGCTCCACGCAAAATCCCACCCCGTGGGGTCAGAATGATCACAAGAACGGTGAGCAAAAATCCCAGAACCACGTGGGGGGACCTAGTGAATGAACTGCAGAGAGCTGGGACCAATGTAACAAGGCCTACCATAAGTAACACACTACGCCACCATGGACTCAGATCCTGCAGTGCCAGACGTGTCCCACTGCTTAAGCCAGTACATGTCCGGGCCCGTCTGAAGTTTGCTAGAGAGCATTTGGATGATCCAGAGGAGTTTTGGGAGAATGTCCTATGGTCTGATGAAACCAAACTGGAACTGTTTGGTAGAAACACAACTTGTCGTGTTTGGAGGAAAAAGAATACTGAGTTGCATCCATCAAACACCATACCTACTGTAAAGCATGGTGGTGGAAACATCATGCTTTGGGGCTGTTTCTCTGCAAAGGGGCCAGGACGACTGATCCGGGTACATGAAAGAATGAATGGGGCCATGTATCGTGAGATTTTGAGTGCAAACCTCCTTCCATCAGCAAGGGCATTGAAGATGAAACGTGGATGGGTCTTTCAACATGACAATGATCCAAAGCACACCGCCAGGGCAACGAAGGAGTGGCTTCGTAAGAAGCATTTCAAGGTCCTGGAGTGGCCTAGCCAGTCTCCAGATCTCAACCCTATAGAAAACCTTTGGAGGGAGTTGAAAGTCTGTGTTGCCAAGCGAAAAGCCAAAAACATCACTGCTCTAGAGGAGATCTGCATGGAGGAATGGGCCAACATACCAACAACAGTGTGTGGCAACCTTGTGAAGACTTACAGAAAACGTTTGACCTCTGTCATTGCCAACAAAGGATATATTACAAAGTATTAAGATGAAATTTTGTTTCTGACCAAATACTTATTTTCCACCATAATATGCAAATAAAATGTTAAAAAAAACAGACAATGTGATTTTCTGGATTTTTTTTTCTCAGTTTGTCTCCGATAGTTGAGGTCTACCTATGATGTAAATTACAGACGCCTCTCATCTTTTTAAGTGGTGGAACTTGCACTATTGCTGACTGACTAAATACTTTTTTGCCCCACTGTATACCAACCAATATATAGACATTATAAAGGACAAGTACATCTGCAACAGAACCATCAAGCCCACAGATGAAATAGAACTGCGTACTTTTTTTAGATTACTGAACTTTGCAGGAGCTTATAGGGCAAATAGACAAAGTTTGGAGGAACTTTGTGGTAAAGATGGGGATGGAGTTGAAAAATTTAGCCTTTTTATGTCCATAAACAGATTCAAGATTCTAATTCGTTGCCTTTGGTTTGACGACAGAACTACCCGAACCGAACGCAAAACACATGACCGACTTGCTCCAATTCGTGATATATTTCAAAGATTTGTTGTAAACTGTAAACAAAGTTATTACCCTGGAGAGAATCTCACTATTGACGAAATGCTCCCTGGTTTTCGTGGTAGATGTGCCTTTCGTCAATATATTCCATCAAAGCCAAACAAATATGGAATAAAAATTTATGCCCTTGTTGATGCCAGTAAGACCTACACTTACAACCTGGAAGTTTATGCAGGAAAACAACCAGAAGGTCCTCACTGTGTGAGCAACAATCCCATTGATGTTGTAAAAAGACTGGCTGAACCCTTATTTGAATCGGGTCGCAATATTACAGCTGACAATTGGTTTACAAGTTGTGATCTGATTGATTATCTGAAAATTCAGAAGCTGTCATATGTGGGAACTGTAAGAAAAAACAAAAGGGAATTGCCGCCACAGTTTGTAAGTGTGAAAGATAGACAACAGTACAGCAGTATGTTTGCATTCCATAATGGAAAGGCTTTAGTTTCCTATGTACCACATGCCAAAAAAATCGTACTTCTTCTATCAACACTTCATGATGATGCTGCCATCGATCCTGGGACTGGGGCAGAAAAAAAACCGGAGATAATTACATTTTACAATGCCACCAAAGGGGGTGTGGATACAGCAGATCAGATGTGCTCCACTTTCAACGTCAGCAGAAACATCAAACGCTGGCCAATGGTCATATTTTTTGCTATGTTGAATTTGGGTGGTATAAATTCACAAGTAATTTATCTTGAAAACAAGCTTGAACCACTCCGTAGACGATTGTATCTGAAAAAATTGGCCCATGAACTAGTACTTGGAGAGCTACGCAGGAGAAGCGTGAAAACAATCGGTATCCCCTCTCGCCTTCAAGTTCAGCTCAAAAGGTTCCGCCCAGAAGATGATGGTGAAAAGTCACCACCTGCACCACCTCACAAAAGAAGGAGATGCACCACCTGCCAAACGGAAAGCGGAACCAGAAGGCTTTCAAATTATGAATGTCTCAAATGTCATAAAGCAATTTGCCTGACACATGCAAAAATGGTGTGTAATTCTTGCTATTTGCTCTGCAAGTGTGACTTTTCTGGGGAAACCTCAGCATCTACTTCTGATTGAATATGTTTTTAATAGTACTTAAGGTACCTTAAAATTAAGTTTGTGTTCAAAAATTTTCTTTGTACATTTTTTTGAGAGAGTCGAACTGGGGACTATTTGGCGGGAGTTTTGAAAAGTTTGTATTTCATAGTTATTAGTTTTATGTTAAGTAAATGTTTTTTTTTGCAACTGATTATGTGTAGTCTCTTTTATTACATCCCTATGAAGGTCACTGATCACTTTTAGAGCACTGAAATTGCAAACATTAGATATTATAGGTATTTTTCCAGCAGGCGCCTGACAGGCACATTGTATGTGAACTCGTTAGTCCGAATATTGTATGTGACGGAGGGTTAATAGTTTGGGCCAGCTGTACTGTTGTGGACCTGGTGGTTAGGAACACCCGGAACGACCTGATGGTTAAACTCACACAGGACAAGCTTTGGGAAGTGGGAGCTCTGCTGACCGCAACCCCTAATCCTATCACACAACTAGAAATAGCCGTGGAGCATACCTAACACGACCTAGATGCCTCTTCACAGCCTAAGAGCTAACTAGCCCTAAAGATAGAAAATAAAGCCTACCTTGCCTCAGAGAAATTCCCCAAAGGAAAAGGCAGCCCCCCACATATATTGACTGTGAGTTAAGATGAAAGTCACAAACACAGAGATGAAACAGGTTTCAGCAAAGGGAGACCAGACTTACTAAACAGACTGAGGATAGAAAAGGTATATTTGCGGTCAGCACAAAAAAACTACAAAAGACCACGCAGGGTGTGCAAAAAGACCTCCGCACCGACTCACGGTGCGGAGGTGCCACTCTGCATCCCAGAGCTTCCAGCTAGCAAGACAAAATCATGATAGCCAACTGGACAAGGAAACAATGAACAAATAATTAACTAGCAGGGACTTAGCTTCTGCTGGAGTAGACAGGTCACCAGAAAGATCCAGGAGCGAACTGAACCAGTACAAGAACATTGACAGCTGGCATGGAGTAACGATCTGAGTGGAGTTAAATAGAACAGCCAGCCAAAAAATAAACTACGTCACCTGTGGAAGGAACCTCAGAAGCAGCAGCTCCACTCACAGCCACCAGAGGGAGTCCATGGACAGAACTCGCCGAAGTATCATTCATGACCACAGGAGGGAGTTCGAAAACAGAATTCACAACTGCCGACGCTACATGCATTAATCAGAGAAGCAGTACAGAGACTAATGGTAACCCTGAAGTAGCTGCAGAGTTTCCAAGCAGAGACTAGAGTATCTGTTCGCATACCCACTATAAGCTGTACACTCCATAAGGTGGCCTTTTTGTAAGAGTGGGCAGAAAAAAGCCTTTACTTACACAAAAATTGTAAGGCTTGTTTTGAGTTTGCAAAAAGACATGTGGAACACTCCCCAAATGTATGGAGGAAGGTGCTGTGGTCAGATGAGACAAAAATTGAACTTTTTGGCCACAAAAGTGAACACTGTAAATGGCACAAAACCAACACAGTTTATTACCCCCAAGAAAATCACCCCCACAGTGAAACATGGTGGTGGCAGCATCATATTGTGGGCATATTTTTCGGCGACAGGGACATGGAAAATGGTCCAAGTCGAGGGGAAGATGGATGGTATGAAATATAGGGATTTTCTGGACCAAAACCTTTGTGGCCCAGTCAAAGCCCAGACCTTAATCTAATTGAGAATCTGTGGTTAGACTTGAAGATTGCTGTTCACGAAAGGAAAACATTTAACTTGAAAGAGCTGGAGCAGTTTTGTCTTGAGGAATGAGCAAAATCCTAGTGGCAAAATGTGAAAGCTCATAGAGACTTATCCAAAGCCACTTACAGCTCTAATTGCTGCAAAAGGTGGCTCTACAAAGTATTGACTTTGTCGTAACAACATTAAATTTTGGGGGCATACTGAAAAACGTACCCCCAGCAGGCTTAGAGCTATACATTAAAGATTTACTCCTTACTAATAGTTATAAGCGAATACATTCACCACTAGTGTTGAGTGATACCGTCCGATACTTGAAAGTATCGGGATCGGATAGTATCGGCCGATACCCGAAAAATATCGGATATCGCCGATACCGATATCCGATACCAATACAAGTCAATGGGACACCAAGTATCGGAAGGTATGCTGATGGTTCCCAGGGTCTCAAGGAGAGGAAACTCTCCTTCAGGTCCTGGGATCCATATTAATGTGTAAAATAAAGAATTAAAATAAAAAATATTGATATATTCACCTGTCCGGCGGCCCCTGGACATCACGCTGCTAACCGGCATGCTTCTTTGTTTAAAATGCGCGCGTTTAGGACCTGCGAATGACGTCCCGGCTTCTGATTGGTCGCGTGCCGCCCATGTGACCGCCACGCGACCAATCAGAAGCTGTGACGTCATTCGCAGGTCCTCAATTCCTAGAATTAGGAGTTTAGTGAATGAGAATGACGTCGCGGCTTCTGATTGGTCGCGTGGCGGTCACATGAGCGGCACGCGACCAATCAGAAGCCGCGACGTCATTCTCATTCACTAAACTCCTAATTCTAGGAATTGAGGACCTGAGAATGACGTCACAGCTTCTGATTGGTCGCGTGGCGGTCACATGGGCGGCACGCGACCAATCAGAAGCCGGGACGTCATTCGCAGGTCCTAAACGCGCGCATTTTAAACAAAGAAGCCTGCCGGTTAGCAGCGTGATGTCCAGGGGCCGCCGGACAGGTGAATATATCAATATTTTTTATTTTAATTCTTTATTTTACACATCCCTATGGATCCGATACCGATACCCGATACCACAAAAGTATCGGATCTCGGTATCGGAATTCCGATACCGCAAGTAGCGGCCGATACCCGATACTTGCGGTATCGGAATGCTCAACACTATTCACCACTATTAGTTACTTGCACAAATAGTATGGTGTTTGGGATATTCGTTGCGCAGCGAGTAATTTGCTATTCACTCCGGTATATTCAAGTGACTCACCCAGCAAGGTTGGTGCTTTACTTGCAGTCAATGACTATGTTGGGCTTGATTGCTAAGCACAGTAATGCTGGCGACATCTTTGGTGTGGCATTACTGTGATTAGCTGCCCTTACAGGGTCATAGGGGATATTTAATCCCTGGGTAAAAGAAAGTTCTACTTCCGCACTGCCCCGATAATCTGACCCCAATGTGCACAACAGCAAAAACCACATGCAAAGGGCGTATATGGCTGATAATTTCCTTTTCATTACCAACGGGGTGCTGCATCCAACAAAAGCATACAGAGTTCATAAAGGAAAAACGAGGAAAAAGATTGGAGCGCACTTACCCAGGTAAAATAGTCACCACTTTATTAGGACTTTGTACAAAAAGCAGGGAAGGGAGTGGATAAAGATCGGACGACGGCCGTTTCGTGCAGAGTGGCACTTCAGCAGTTAGTAGTATTGCACATATTAACATCTCTAAGGTGCTCCGTAATGCGTGGTTTTTAATTTACGCGACGTGCCATAATTACTACAAACACCTGTCTGGTCCACCGACTGTAAGGATTATGTTTTAACCATTTTGGATAAATAAAGACTTTACTTTTTTATCGAAGCTGGAGTACCTATTTTCTATTGAATGAGTATACTCACTCATCACTATTCTATATGTATACTGTATATTTTGTAATTTCTAAACATATACAGTATAATAATCCGCTAAATTATCCTAGCGTTTTATTATTTAATACGCAATATTTAACTACTTTTTTATAATTTACCCATATTTATTGATGAAAAAAGACAGCAACTAGAAAATAAGTGAATAAGGCAATCACTCAAATATTTCAATACCACCCATGGCAATAAATTACATAAACATCATGAGAACTAGAGCTTAGCAAAGTGTTGCTTTCCTAGGGAGCTCCAATGCATTATTTTCTGACATACATTAAAATTATTTGTAATCATACAATATTTCCCACAACTACAATCACTAGATTTAAAAAAAGTTCATATTCATAATGTATAATTAAATCATTGTTGACAGCGATTGGAGTCACTATGGACATCTTACATATCTATCACTGTCAGGAAAACAAGGTTATCCATAGAGTGTAATTTGTAGGATTTGTATGAGTTGTATGCTTCATTTCAGGACTCCTCAAACCTTTTGTACTGGGGACCCACTGGAAAGAAAATGAAGTCCATGTCAAAATTAAAACTATTACCCCAAATTATTTGTTTTCTTAACTCTCCTTAACTTTATTAAGTAGGGTACTGATTGTCATTGATGATATCCAACTGGTGTTTATGGAGATTTTCTAATAGGCAATGCTCATTGACAAAAAAGTATGCAAAATAGCTCTAACCAAAATTTTGAAAACGGAGGAATGTCTGGTTTGCTAATATGAGATAGTTTCCTTCCTATGTATGCAAATTGCGAGTTAAGAGGTACAATAATGGGAATAGAGAGCACCCATGCCTTGTAGGGAATACGGCAGTAAAGAAACCATTTGCCAGCTCTAGAACCAGCAAAATAAGTGAATCGCTACTTTATACTTTTAAAAATTTGTATTAACTTTAGATTTTGAGTAGCCATTCCTGAAATCCAGCCTAGTCAAAGAAAATTGATCAGTAATTTTCTGACATATACTACATGTGACTGTAATTAGCAGCCTTAAAGGCTGGGACTTGAATCCTGCTAAGGCAACATTTGCATGGATTTTGAAGGCATTCCTTGGGTTAATGTAGATTTCTGGGTAATTTCATTTCACTCAATATTACTATAACCCACTGACTGGTTTCTATGAAATTGTATGTACCATGCCTAATTTTGTACTCTAATATATGAAGGCTAGGAGTAAGAGCCAATGAAATTAAATAAATTATATTCACATTAATGTAGAATATCAATGTGTCATCTGTACTTTCACATTTTCTTTACTTATGCTTTTCTGCTTCCAGATTGACTTATTATTCTCCATTTTTAATTAAATTAGGTGATAATTGTATTTAATAATTGTCCTTCATATTAACCAAGATGCAAGCAATACCTATAACTTAAAGATCTGAGTTTTAAAGAGAAAAAGCTAATAACATTGCAATGAAATGGTTTGTGTCTTAATTCAGGCATTTCTGCTGCCAGAATTTGCTTAATGTAATTCAGATTTATATGGTTTGCCAAAATAATTAATTAGATCTTGCAAATTTATAATGAATTTGGCAGTCAGTTGCACTGCAACTATCCTTAGTACACTTCATCAACTCTTATTTAATAGCCTTGCTCTCTCTAGACTGCTGTGAAATCAACTCAGATGTGAATGGATTGGGGAAAATGACTCTGTGGCATTAGATTCTGTTTGGATTATAGTTTGCAGATGTGTCCACAGTTGTATCTCTTCATTAGAAGTTGGACAGATATTCTCTGGAGAATGACATGTAAAAAGTACTAAAATTTATCGACTACTTAATTAATTAAAATTCTTTATGGTTAACAGGTAAATTCTAGATATAGGATATTTAGTAAGAAGTAAATGGAGACAACTCCTTTAAAGCTCCTCCATTCGATAATCTACCTATTTTAACGCTATAAAGAACCAATCCACTATACCTGAAGGTACCATCATCTTACCCTCAGTCCCTGGAGACATTATCTTCCTATATTGGACACTGATTAGCATCACAAACGCTGCAAGAACTTGGGCCTAAAGACGGGCCTGGTCAGAGACATCTCCGGCCCGCTGCTTCATCGTGGCGCGCTGCGCTCCTCTCCCCTCATTAGAAGAGGTATTTCAGCAGAGAGGCTTCCTGCCGCTGGCCCGCCTTCCCTGCGGTGAGTGCGCTGAAGTGAATGAGCGGCGTGTAAAGCGCCATCACTGATTACCTGCCCGGCGGTGCTCCGAAGCGATCCCCCTGGGGCAGCGTCCGTCCTCGTGGCCTGCCTCCTGCTGTGGGATCCGCTGACGCGGCTGCCGGCGGTGAGGAGGACTTCATCCGGCTGGCGGAGACGGAGGGAGGAGGACGTCTGCGGCCACTGCTCCCCAGAACTACAGTCGCTTGGCGGTGAGTGACCCGGTCTGAGCTCCCAGAGTGCACCCTGCTGTCTGACCGCTCCACGAGGCTGGTGCGCAGCTGCTGTCTTCCCCTCCTTCCCCCTGTGGAGGAATAGGTGAGCGCGAGCCGAGGGTCTGAGGGCCAGCGCGCTTATTGACTTATTGACTGGGGCTGAGAAGAAGAGAGGCTCTGACTGCAGTGCCCGGAGCTGGTCCTTCGCTTAGCTAGGGGAGTGCCGGAGGAGAGCAAGGGGAGAAGGAGGCTAAAATAAAATATAACCCGGCCAGAGGCGCCATCTTGGGACAGATCTGGGCGCTGGAGGGACATAATAGCTCCCTTCCCTGAACTCCCTATAAGCAAACTTTGGCTTTGCCGACCCCTGAGTGCTGTTAACGGGTCCCCTAAAATTGAGACCACAGAATCACGCTAGTGACCACTGCTGAACGCTTAAATAAACCTGGTCACCAAAACATCTTTGTGGGATAATCTACATCCTTTGTTCCAATTTAAAAACAGAGGTCTCTACCATACTTTATTTGTGGGGAATCCTGCATTAGTGGTTTGTAATAGAGTGATCCTCTTCTGACACCTAGTGGCCGCACTGAGAATTGGCCCTCTACCCCAATTATAGTTGTGACTGCAACATTTGGACAAACAACCTGACTACATTGTGACCACTCAAGTAAAATGATGAGATAGCTGGTTTGTTGCTCGCTGGAAGAGGAATTATAGCTTCATCTATATCACTACATTACGCACAATGGTCAGATCTAGCACTAAAACACCCAAGGCAACAAAAACCGGTTCGCTTGCCGCTCAATCAGATCTAGATAAATATCTTAAAAAACGACTCACTACTCCCAGTGTTGTTAAAACAGTCCTTTATGCACAGCTTTGTAGGAGCTCGCCATACCCCACTGCTGCGGGAGGACCAAATTGAAGCCGTTGTCAGATGGATGGCAGCTAATGCATCAACTTCAATTAGTTCCAGATCCTCTCAGGTCCTGAGCACTGAAGAGCACCCATCTGTCTCTTCACCACCTGCCAAATTGCCCAGGCAGTCAGAGAGCCCTGGACAGGAGCAATCTCTACTTCTGTTCTCTGAATCTCTTGGCTTGGAAAGAGGGGGCCAGCCAAGTAGCATTCTAGAATTTGAAGAAGAGGTAGTATGCAGTGATGCGCAACAGCTTTGTCTCTCTGAATCTGAATAGGCAGGTGCGCCAGTGCTTATGGTCAGCACACCTCAATACGCATCTGATGATGAGACTCAGGTGCCACTTTCTGGTGCGTACTGTGCTGTCGAGACTACCCAGGAGAAGCAGTTGTTTGAAGAGGGTAGTGTAGATGATGAGGTCCTTGACCCATCATGGCGTGAGGTACAGGAAGGTGGTGGGAGCAGCTCTGAGGAAGAGATTCCCGAACGGCCCAAAAAGGAGGGAGAGGGAGTGGGCAGACTCGGTTTCCTGTAGCCTCCACTTCGGCACCCATTAGGAGCATCCATCTTCCAAAACCCAACACAGGCGCTCCCAAGACTTGCAGTGCCTGGTCCTTCTTTGACACAGTTGCAGATGACATTTGCTTTGTCAAATGCAAGCTGTGTAATCAGAAAGTCAAAAGAGGGAAAAGTGTCAGCAACCTCAATACCACAAATATGTGCAAACATGTGCAGACCAAGCATGTGGTGGAGTTACAAAGACACACTGAAGGCTTAGGCCAACCTACAGTGCCACCTACCACCTCTTCAGCTTTTGTTGTAGCCTCTTCCTCCAGCTCACACACAGCTGGTTTGGCTTCCTCACAGGATCACCATGGAAGAACCTCTGGCATTGTTGTACAGAGACACAGTGTCATTGCACCCACAGCACCACGTTCCCTGTCATCCTGTTGTGAATTCTGTGGCAGAGCTCCCTCCTGTGGTCACAAGTGGTACTTCGGCTGATTCTCTCTATGAGCTTCCGTTGGTGGAGGAAAGTGGTACTGCGGCTTCTGAGTTTCCTTCCTCAGGTGATGTGGTGAAGTCGTTAGGTGCTGCTCTATTTAACTCCACCTAGTGCTTTGATCCTGGCCTCCAGTCAATGTTCTAGTATTGGACTTGCTTCCTCCTGGATCGTTCCTGTGGCCTGCTGCTCTGCATAGCTAAGTTCCGCTTTTGTTATTTTTGTTTGCTGTTTTTTCTGTCCAGCTTGCTTATTTGGTTTTTCTTGCTTGCTGGAAGCTCTGGGACGCAGAGGGTGTACCTCCGTGCCGTTAGTCGGTACGGAGGGTCTTTTTGCCCCCTTTGCGTGGTTGTTTGTAGGGTTTTGTGTTGACCGCAAAGTTACCTTTCCTATCCTCGCTCTGTTCAAAAAGTCGGGCCTCACTTTGCTAAATCTATTTCATCTCTACGTTTGTCTTTTCATCTTACTCACAGTCATTATATGTGGGGTGCTGCCTTTTCCTTTGGGGTATTTCTCTGAGGCAAGGTAGGCTTATTTTCTATCTTCAGGCTAGCTAGTTTCTCAGGCTGTGCCGAGTTGCATAGGGAGCGTTAGGCGCAATCCACGGCTGCCTTTAGTGTGGTTGGAGAGGATTAGGGATTGCGGTCAGCAGAGTTCCCACGTCTCGGAGCTCGTTCTATGTTTTTGGGTTATTGTCAGGTCACTATATGTGCTCTGACTTCTATGCCCATTGTGGTACTGAATTACCTAATCATAACAGTACTGGAGGCCCAAAGTACTAATGATTCTCAATAGAGGGAAAAAGGAAGTTCTGAGACCATTTTTTTTTCTCTGCACTGTGTTTTGCCTTTTTTTTCCCCTAGACATTTGGGTGGTTCAGGACACAGGTGTAGCGATGGACATTAAAGGTCTGTCTTCATGTGTGGATCAGCTCACGGGAAGAGTACAAAATATTCAAGACTTTGTGGTTCAGAATTCTATGTTGTAACCAAGAATTCCTATTCCTGATTTGTTTTTTGGAGATAGAACTAAATTTCTGAGTTTCAAAAATAATTGTAAACTATTTCTGGCTTTGAAACCTCGCTCCTCTGGTGACCCAGTTCAACAAGTTAGGATCATTATTTCTTTTTTACGTGGCGACCCTCAGGACTGGGCGTTTTCTCTTGCGCCAGGAGATCCTGCATTGTGTAATATTGATGCGTTTTTCCTGGCGCTCGGATTGCTGTACGATGAACCTAATTCAGTGGATCAGGCAGAGAAAAATTTGTTGGCTCTGTGTCAGGGTCAGGATGAGATAGAGGTATATTGTCAGAAATTTAGAAAGTGGTCCGTACTCACTCAATGGAATGAAGGTGCGCTCGCAGCTATTTTCAGAAAGGGTCTCGCTGAAGCCCTTAAGGATGTCATGGTGGGATTTCCTATGCCTGCTGGTCTGAATGAGTCTATGTCTTTGGCCATTCAGATCGGTCGACGCTTGCGTGAGCGTAAATCTGTGCACCATTTGGCGGTATTATCTGAGCATAAACCTGAGCCTATGCAGTGCGATAGGACTTTGACCAGAGTTGAACGGCAAGAACACAGACGTCAGAATGGGCTGTGTTTCTACTGTGGTGATTCCACTCATGCTATCTCTGATTGTCCTAAGCGCACTAAGCGGTTCGCTAGGTCTGCCACCATTGGTACGGTACAGTCAAAATTTCTTTTGTCCGTTACCTTGATCTGCTCTTTGTCATCTTATTCTGTCATGGCATTTGTGGATTCAGGCGCTGCCCTGAATTTGATGGACTTGGAGTATGCTAGGCGATGTGGGTTTTTCTTGGAGCCCTTGCAGTGTCCTATTCCATTGAGAGGTATTGATGCTACGCCTTTGGCCAAGAATAAGACTCAGTACTGGACCCAGCTGACCATGTGCATGGCTCCTGCGCACCAGGAGGATATTCGCTTTCTGGTGTTGCATAATCTGCATGATGTGGTCGTGTTGGGGTTGCCATGGCTACAAGTCCATAATCCAGTATTAGATTGGAAATCCATGTCTGTGTCCAGCTGGGGTTGTCAGGGGGTACATGGTGATGTCCCATTTCTGTCTATTTCGTCATCCACCCCTTCTGAGGTCCAAGAGTTCTTGTCTGATTACCGGGATGTATTTGATGAGCCCAAGTCCGATACCCTACCTCCGCATAGGGATTGTGATTGTGCTATCGATTTGATTCCTGGTAGTAAATTCCCAAAAGGTCGACTGTTTAATTTATCTGTGCCTGAGCACGCCGCTATGCGGAGTTACGTGAAGGAGTCCTTGGAGAAGGGGCACATTCGCCCGTCATCGTCGCCATTAGGAGCGGGGTTCTTTTTTGTGGCCAAGAAGGATGGTTCGCTGAGACCTTGTATAGATTACCGCCTTCTAAATAAGATCACGGTTAAATTTCAGTACCCCTTGCCGCTGTTATCCGATTTGTTTGCTCGGATTAAGGGGGCTAGTTGGTTCACCAAGATAGATCTTCGTGGTGCGTATAATCTTGTGCGTATTAGGCGAGGCGATGAATGGAAAACTGCATTTAATACGCCCGAGGGCCATTTTGAGTACCTAGTAATGCCATTTGGACTTGGCAATGCTCCATCAGTGTTTCAGTCCTTTATGCATGACATCTTCCAAGAGTACCTGGATAAATTCCTGATTGTATACTTGGATGATATTTTGGTCTTCTCGAATGATTGGGAATCTCATGTGAAGCAGGTCAGAACGGTGTTTCAGGTCCTGCGTGCTAATTCTTTGTTTGTGAAGGAATCAAAGTGTCTCTTTGGTGTTCAGAAGATTTCATTTTTGGGGTTCATTTTTTCCCCTTCTACTATCGAGATGGACCCTGTTAAGGTCCAAGCCATCCATGATTGGACTCAGCCGACATCTCTGAAAAGTCTGCAAAAGTTCCTGGGCTTTGCTAATTTTTATTGTCACTTCATCTGCAATTTTTCTAGTATTGCTAAACCATTGACCGATTTGACCAAGAAGGGTGCTGATGTGGTCAATTGGTCTTCTGCTGCTGTGGAAGCTTTTCAAGAGTTGAAGCGTCGTTTTTCTTCTGCCCCTGTGTTGTGTCAACCAGATGTTTCGCTTCCATTCCAGGTCAAGGTTGATGCTTTTGAGATTGGAGCGGGGGCTGTTTTGTCGCAGAGAAGTTCTGATTGCTCGGTGATGAAACCATGCGCCTTCTTTTCCAGGAAGTTTTCGCCTGCTGAGCGAAATTATGATGATGGCAATCGAGAGTTGCTGGCCATGAAGTGGGCATTCGAGGAGTGGCGTCATTGGCTTGAAGGAGCTAAGCATCGCGTGGTGGTCTTGACTGATCATAAGAACTTGACTTATCTCGAGTCTGCCAAGCGGTTGAATCCCAGACAGGCTCGTTGGTCGCTGTTTTATGCCCGTTTTGACTTTGTGTTTTCGTACCTTCTGGGCTCTAAAAATGTGAAGGCGGATGCCCTGTCTAGGAGTTTTGTGCCCGACTCTCCGGGTTTATCTGAGCCGGCGGGTATTCTCAAAGAGGGAGTAATTGTGTCTGCCATCTCCCCTGATTTGCGGCGGGTGCTGCAAAAATTTCAGGCTAATAAACCTGATCGTTGCCCAGCGGAGAAACTGTTTGTCCCTGATAGGTGGACGAATAAAGTTATCTCTGAGGTTCATTGTTCGGTGTTGGCTGGTCATCCTGGAATCTTTGGTACCAGAGAGTTAGTGGCTAGATCCTTTTGGTGGCCATCTCTGTCGCGGGATGTGCGTTCTTTTGTGCAGTCCTGTGGGATTTGTGCTCGGGCTAAGCCCTGCTGTTCTCGTGCCAGTGGGTTGCTTTTGCCCTTGCCGGTCCCGAAGAGGCCTTGGACACAAATCTCTATGGATTTTATTTCAGATCTTCCCGTCTCTCAAAAAATGTCAGTCATTTGGGTGGTTTGTGATCGCTTCTCTAAGATGGTCCATTTGGTACTCTTGTCTAAATTACCTTCCTCCTCTGATTTGGTGCCATTGTTCTTCCAGCATGTGGTTCGTTTACATGGCATTCCGGAGAATATCGTTTCTGACAGAGGTTCCCAGTTTGTTTCGAGGTTTTGGCGGACTTTTTGTGCTAGGATGGGCATTGACTTGTCTTTTTCCTCGGCTTTCCATCCTCAGACCAATGGCCAGACCGAACGAACCAATCAGACCTTGGAAACATATCTGAGATGCTTTGTTTCTGCTGATCAGGATGACTGGGTGTCCTTTTTGCCTTTGGCTGAGTTTGCCCTTAATAATCGGGCCAGCTCGGCTACCTTGGTTTCGCCGTTTTTCTGCAACTCTGGGTTCCATCCTCGTTTCTCTTCAGGGCAGGTTGAGTCTTCGGACTGTCCTGGTGTGGATACTGTGGTGGACAGGTTGCAGCAGGTTTGGACTCATGTAGTGGACAATTTGACCTTGTCCCAGGAGAAGGCTCAACGTTTCGCTAATCGCAGACGCTGTGTGGGTCCCCGACTTCATGTTCGGGATTTGGTTTGGTTGTCTTCTCGTCATATTCCTATGAAGGTTTCCTCTCCTAAATTTAAACCTCGTTTCATTGGTCCGTATAGGATTTCTGAGGTTCTTAATCCTGTGTCTTTTCGTTTGACCCTTCCAGATTCTTTTTCCATCCATAACGTATTCCATAGGTCATTGTTGCGGAGATACGTGGCACCTATGGTTCCATCTGTTGATCCTCCTGCTCCGGTTTTGGTGGAGGGGGAGTTGGAGTATATTGTGGAGAAGATTTTGGATTCTCGTGTTTCAAGACGTAAACTCCAGTATCTGGTTAAGTGGAAGGGTTATGCTCAGGAAGATAATTCCTGGGTCTTTGCCTCTGATGTCCATGCTCCCGATCTTGTTCGTGCCTTTCACATGGCTCATCCTGGTCGTCCTGGGGGCTCTGGTGAGGGTTCGGTGACCCCTCCTCAAGAAGGGGGTACTGTTGTGAATTCTGTGGCAGAGCTCCCTCCTGTGGTCACAAGTGGTACTTCGGCTGATTCTCTCTATGAGCTTCCGTTGGTGGAGGAAAGTGGTACTGCAGCTTCTGAGTTTCCTTCCTCAGGTGATGTGGTGAAGTCGTTAGGTGCTGCTCTATTTAACTCCACCTAGTGCTTTGATCCTGGCCTCCAGTCAATGTTCTAGTATTGAACTTGCTTCCTCCTGGATCGTTCCTGTGGCCTGCTGCTCTGCATAGCTAAGTTCCGCTTTTGTTATTTTTGTTTGCTGTTTTTTCTGTCCAGCTTGCTTATTTGGTTTTTCTTGCTTGCTGGAAGCTCTGGGACGCAGAGGGTGTACCTCCGTGCCGTTAGTCGGTACGGAGGGTCTTTTTGCCCCCTTTGCGTGGTTGTTTGTAGGGTTTTGTGTTGACCGCAAAGTTACCTTTCCTATCCTCGCTCTGTTCAGAAAGTCGGGCCTCACTTTGCTAAATCTATTTCATCTCTACGTTTGTCTTTTCATCTTACTCACAGTCATTATATGTGGGGGGCTGCCTTTTCCTTTGGGGTATTTCTCTGAGGCAAGGTAGGCTTATTTTCTATCTTCAGGCTAGCTAGTTTCTCAGGCTGTGCCGAGTTGCATAGGGAGCGTTAGGCGCAATCCACGGCTGCCTTTAGTGTGGTTGGAGAGGATTAGGGATTGCGGTCAGCAGAGGTCCCACATCTCAGAGCTCGTTCTATGTTTTTGGGTTATTGTCAGGTCACTGTATGTGCTCTGACTTCTATGTCCATTGTGGTACTGAATTACCTAATCATAACATCATCCTAACACTCCCAGGCCAGTCTACAGCCATTGGTAGCACAGGCATGGGAGAAAAGGCGGCCATACTCGGCAAACCACCCCCAAGCACAGGCTCTGAATGCTGGTATTGCAAAACTACTGTCCCTTGAAATGCTATTATTCAGGCTGGTGGAGACTGACACCTTCCGTAACTTCATGGCATTGGCAGTCCCACAAAACAACATGCCCAGCCGCTTTTATTTCAGCAGGCAAGCCATCCCTGCCCTGCAAAAGCATGTGGAGGGAAAAATTAAACATGCGCTACTAAACGCCATCAGTAGCACGGTACACCTGACCGCCGACGTGTGGACCAGTAAGCATGGACAGGGATGATACCTTTCCCTTAATGCCCATTGGGTAAATGTTGTGGAGTCGGGTACAGATCTTGAGAGTGGTGCTGTACGTGTTCTGCCAACTCCTAAGATTGCAAGAATCCAGTCTGTACACATTGACTCCTCCTCATACTCCAGTTCCTCTTAATCAGCTCTGCAGGAGCCGTCACGGTCTACCTCCACATGGACCCGTGAACGCTTACCTGTTACGACCGATATGAGCACAGCCGTGGCCAAACGTCAACAGGCCATATTGAAATTAATTTATTTGGGGAATCGAAGCCACACAGCGCAGGAGCTCTGAAATGCCATCAGGCAGCAGAGCGACGTGTGGTTTGTGCCAGCGAATCTCCAGCCAGGCATGGTAGTGTGTGGCAATGGCCGAAATCTGTTAGCAGCTCTGGGCCTAGGCAACCTCACTCACATCCTATGTCTGTGCAGACTTTTTTGAGGGACCATCCGGATCTTGATGAACTGCTGCACAAGGTCAGCATAAAGTGCGCTCATTTGCGGCATTCCAGCATGGCAAGATCGTGTATTGGAGCTCTGCAGTGACGATTCCACCTTCCAGAACATTGCATCATATGTGTCCTACCCACCAGGTGGAATTCAACGTTACATATGTTGGAGAGGTTGGGTGAGCAGCAGGCAGCAGTAATAGAGTACCAGCTGCATCAGGAGCAAAAAAGTCAAACTGTGCGCCATTCACACTTCACCACCACTGAGTGGGCCTCTATGAAGGACATCTGCCACGTTTTGCATGCCTTCGATGATTCCACATGGATGGCGAGTGCAGATTATGCACTAGTCAGCATGAGTATTCTTCTTATCTGCCTGCTTGAAAAAACACTGCAAGCACTAAGGGATGAGGTTTTGGAAGAGGTGGAGGATGAGGTGTCACAAATGCCATCTGCTTCTGGACAGTCTGCGCAACGTGGTTCCTCACAAAGGCCTAGCAGGGGACACTTTGTGAGGAGGATGAGGTGTCAATGGAGGAGGAAGACATCTGTCCAGAGGAGGGAGTTACACAATGATCTAGTAGTCAGTATGTAGAGCAAGGGTGATGTGATGCAGAGCAAGCAGAGATCACGCCTCAAGCAGGGGATAGCATTTCTTGTTCAGTTGGCAGTCTGCAGCACATGGTTGATTTCATGCTGCAGTGCCTGAGAAACGACCGCCACATCGCCCACATTCTCAACACGGCTGACTATTGGGTGTTCACCCTCCTAGAACCTCGCTACCAGGACAACTTACAAAGCCTCATTAGACCCTTGAACCGGGAGCATAAAATGCGGGAGTACCAAGACACACTGGTGCATTCCATCATGTTCTTCATTCCACCCGAGAGCAGTGCTGCTAGTGCTTTACAAAGCAGCTCAGTGCATTGAGGCAGTGGAGGAAGCTCTGCATAAAGAGGGAGCAGAAGCAGCGCCTCAGCACAAGGCAAAACCAGTTTGGCCCAAATGTGGCAAAGTTTTGTGTCCCCGCCACAAATGTCTACACCATCACAGATGGCTCCAGTCAGCAAGAGGCAATGTTTCTGTCAGATGGGGACAGACTACATGTCTTGCCCTCTCTGTGTACTCCAAGATGGCTCTTCCCCCTTCAGGTTTTGGGTCCCTAGGCTGGATACATGGCAAGAGCTTAGCCAGTATGCATTGGAGGTGCTGACTTGCACTGCTGCTAGTGTATTATCAGAACGCGTCTTTAGTGCCGCAGGTGGTGTACCAAGAGACCCCCACATGCGACTACCCTCCAATAACATTGATCAGCTTACTTTTCTGAAAACTAACAAGGCTTGGATCTCGCCGGAATTTGCAAGTCCTCTTCCTGATTAAATAATTGGTTGGCAACAGTATCCAGGTCTCCTGTTGTGTTCATGTTTCTACCACCTGAACTGTAATCCCTGGTCTCCAACACCACCAGTTGCTGCTCAGAAGTGCCATCTGCGCAGTCAACACATGCTCCAGTGTTATTGGGGTTCAGTAACATCAGCTGCTCTTCTGCTGTATGTCTGGCAATTTCTTCTGCTCTGTCCACTTTCACACTACTACTGATTTTAAACTTGCTCCAATTAGGCCTCTGCCTCCACTCTGTTTCTAGTATTTACCCTGGGCTCCAACACCGCCAGTTGCTGCTCAGAAGTGCCGTCTGTACAGTCAATACATGCTCCAGTGTTATTGTGGTTCAGTAAAGTCAGCTGATCCCCTGCTGTGTGTCCGGCAATTTCTCCTGCTCTGTCCACATTCACACTACTACTGATTTTAAACTTGCTCCTATCAGGCCTCTGCCTCCACTCTGTTTCTAGCATTTACCCTGGGCTCCATCACCGCCAGTTGCTGCTCAGAAGTGCCTTCTGCACAGTCAACACATGATCCAGTGTTATTGGGGTTCAGTAACATCAGCTGCTCTCCTGCTGTATGTCTGGCAATTTCTCCAGCTCTGTCATGTCAGCTGATCCCCTGCTGTTTCTGGCAATTTCTCCTGCTCTGTCCACATTCACAGTACTACTGATGTTAAACTTGCTCCAATTAGGCCTCTGCCTCCACTCTGTTTCTAGTAATTCCCCTGGTTTCAACACCGCCAGTTGCTGCTCAGAAGTGTCGTCTGCACAGTCAACACATGCTCCAGTGTTATTGGGGATCAGTAACATCAGCTGATCCCCTGTTGTGTGTCCGGAAATTTCTCCTGCTCTGTCCACATTCACACTACTACTGATTTTAAACTTGCTCCAATTACCCTTCTGCCTCCACTCTGTTTCTAGTATTTACCCTGGGCTCTAACACTGCCAGTTGCTGCTCAGAATTGCTCTCTGCACAGTCAACACTTGCTCCTGTGTTATTAGGGTTCAGTAACGTCAGCTGATCCCCTGCTGTGTGTCCGGCAATTTCTCCTGCTGTGTCCACATTCACACTACTACTGATTTTAAACTTGCTCCAATTAGGCCTCTACCTTCAACTCTGTTTCTAGTATTTACCCTGGGCTCCAACACCGCCAGTTGCTGCTCAGAAATGCCATCTGCACAGTCAACACTTGCTCCTGTGTTATTAGGGTTCATTAATGTCAGCTGATCCCCTGCTGTGTGTCCGGCAATTTCTCTGTTATGAAAGGCAATTCAGTATCACAATGGACATGGAGGTCAGAGCACATACAGTGATCTGACAATAACCCAAAATAATAGAACGAGCTCTGAGACGTGGGAACTCTGCAGACCGCAATCCCTGATCCTCTCCAAACACAACTAGAGGCAGCCGTGGATTGCGCCTAACGCTCCCTATGCAACTCGGCACAGCCTGAGAAACTAACTAGCCTGAAGATAGAAAAAATAAGCCTACCTTGCCTCAGAGAAATACCCCAAAGGAAAAGGCAGCCCCCCACATATAATGACTGTGAGTAAGATGAAAAGACAAATGTAGGGATGAAATAGATTCAGCAAAGTGAGGCCCGATATTCTAGACAGAACGAGGATAGGAAAGATAACTTTGCGGTCTACACAAAACCCTAAAGAAAACCACGCAAAGGGGCAAAAAGACCCTCCGTACCGAACTAACGGCACGGAGGTACACCCTTTGCGTCCCAGAGCTTCCAGCAAAACAAATAGACAAACTGGACAGAAAAAATAGCAACAAATAGCAAAGAAGCACTTAGCTATGCAGAGCAGCAGGCCACAGGAATGATCCAGAGAAACACAAGTCCAACACTGGAACATTGACAGGAAGCATGAATCAAAGCATTAGGTGGGGTTAAGTAGAGAAGCACCTAACGACCTCACCAGACACCTGAGGAAGGAAACTCAGAAGAAGCAGTACCAGTTTCCTCCACAAACGGAAGCTCCCAGAGAGAATCAGCCGAAGTACCACTTGTGACCACAGGAGGGAGCTCTGCCACAGAATTCACAACAGTACCCCCCCCTTGAGGAGGGGTCACCGAACCCTCACCAGAGCCCCCAGGCCGACCAGGATGAGCCACATGAAAGGCACGAACAAGATCAGGAGCATGGACATCAGAGGCAAAAACCCAGGAATTATCCTCCTGAGCATAACCCTTCCATTTAACCAGATACTGGAGTTTCCGTCTTGAAACACGAGAATCCAAAATCTTCTCCACAATATACTCCAATTCCCCCTCCACCAAAACCGGGGCAGGAGGGTCAACAGATGGAACCATAGGTGCCACGTATCTCCGCAACAATGACCTATGGAAGACGTTATGTATGAAAAAAGAATCTGGAAGGGTCAGACGAAAAGACACAGGATTAATAACCTCAGAAATCCTATAAGGACCAATGAAACGAGGTTTAAACTTCGGAGAGGAAACCTTCATAGGAATATGACGAGAAGATAACCAAACCAGATCCCCAACACGAAGTCGGGGACCCACACGGCGTCTGCGATTAGTGAAACGTTGAGCCTTCTCCTGGGACAAGGTCAAATTGTCCACTACATGAGTCCAAATCTGCTGCAACCTGTCCACCACAGTATCCACACCAGGACAGTCCGAAGACTCAACCTGTCCTGAAGAGAAACGAGGATGGAACCCAGAATTGCAGAAAAATGGCGAAACCAAGGTAGCCGAGCTGGCTTGATTCTTAAGGGCGAACTCAGCCAAAGGCAAAAAGGACACCCAGTCATCCTGATCAGCAGAAACAAAGCATCTCAGATAGGTTTCCAAGGTCTGATTGGTTCGTTCGGTCTGGCCATTAGTCTGAGGATGAAAAGCCGAGGAAAAAGACAAGTCAATGCCCATCCTACCACAAAAGGCTCGCCAAAACCTCGAAACAAACTGGGAACCTCTGTCAGAAACGATATTCTCTGGAATGCCATGCAAACGAACCACATGCTGGAAGAACAATGGCACCAAATCAGAGGAGGAAGGCAACTTGGACAAGGGTACCAGATGGACCATCTTAGAAAAGCGATCACAGACCACCCAAATGACTGACATCTTTTGAGAGACGGGAAGATCTGAAATAAAATCCATAGAGATATGTGTCCAAGGTCTCTTCGGGACCGGCAAGGGCAAAAGCAACCCACTGGCACGAGAACAGCAGGGCTTAGCCCGAGCACAAATCCCACAGGACTGCACAAAAGAACGCACATCCCGCGACAGAGATGGCCACCAAAAGGATCTAGCCACTAACTCTCTGGTACCAAAGATTCCAGGATGACCAGCCAACACCGAACAATGAACCTCAGAGATCACTTTATTTGTCCACCTATCCGGGACAAACAGTTTCTCCGCTGGACAACGATCAGGTTTATTAGCCTGAAATTTTTGCAGCACCCGCCGCAAATCAGGGGAGATGGCAGACACAATTACTCCTTCCTTGAGGATACCCGCCGGCTCAGATAAACCCGGAGAGCCGGGCACAAAACTCCTAGACAGAGCATCCGCCTTCACATTTTTAGAGCCCGGAAGGTACGAAATCACAAAGTCAAAACGGGCGAAAAACAGCGACCAACGAGCCTGTCTAGGATTCAAACGCTTAGCAGACTCGAGATAAGTCAGGTTCTTATGATCAGTCAATACCACCACGCGATGCTTAGCTCCTTCAAGCCAATGACGCCACTCCTCGAATGCCCACTTCATGGCCAGCAACTCTCGGTTGCCCACATCATAATTCCGCTCAGCAGGCGAAAACTTCCTGGAAAAAAAAGCGCATGGTTTCATCACTGAACAATCAGAACCTCTCTGCGACAAAACAGCCCCTGCTCCAATCTCAGAAGCATCAACCTCGACCTGGAACGGAAGAGAAACATCAGGTTGACACAACACGGGGCAGAAGAAAAACGACGCTTCAACTCTTGAAAAGCTTCCACAGCAGCAGAAGACCAATTGACCAAATCAGCACCCTTCTTGGTCAAATCGGTCAATGGTTTGGCAATACTAGAAAAATTGCAGATGAAGCGACGATAAAAATTAGCAAAGCCCAGGAACTTTTGCAGACTTTTCAGAGATGTCGGCTGAGTCCAATCATGGATGGCTTGGACCTTAACAGGATCCATCTCGATAGTAGAAGGGGAAAAGATGAACCCCAAAAATGAAACCTTCTGCACACCAAAGAGACACTTTGATCCCTTCACAAACAAAGAATTAGCACGCAGGACCTGAAAAACCGTTCTGACCTGTTTCACATGAGACTCCCAATCATTCGAGAAGATCAAAATGTCATCCAAGTACACAATCAGGAATTTATCCAGGTACTCTCGGAAGATGTCATGCATAAAGGACTGAAACACTGATGGAGCATTGGCAAGTCCGAATGGCATCACTAGATACTCAAAATGACCCTCGGGCGTATTAAATGCAGTTTTCCATTCATCGCCTCGCCTGATTCGCACCAGATTATACGCACCACGAAGATCAATCTTGGTGAACCAACTAGCCCCCTTAATCCGAGCAAACAAATCAGATATCAAAGGCAAGGGGTACTGAAATTTAACAGTGATCTTATTAAGAAGGCGATAATCTATACAAGGTCTCAGCGAACCATCCTTTTTGGCTACAAAAAAGAACCCTGCTCCTAATGGCGACGATGACGGGCGAATATGCCCCTTCTCCAGGGATTCCTTCACATAACTGCGCATAGCGGTGTGCTCAGGCACGGATAAATTAAACAGTCGACCTTTTGGGAATTTACCACCAGGAATCAAATTGATAGCACAATCACAATCCCTATGCGGAGGTAGGGCATCGGACTTGGGCTCATCAAATACATCCCGGTAATCAGACAAGAACTCTGGAACCTCAGAAGGGGTGGATGACGAAATTGACAAAAATGGAACATCACCATGTACCCCCTGACAACCCCAGCTGGACACCAACATGGATTTCCAATCCAATGCTGGATTATGGGCTTGTAGCCATGGCAACCCCAACACGACCACATCATGCAGATTATGCAACACCAGAAAGCGAATATCCTCCTGATGTGCAGGAGCCATGCACATGGTCAGCTGGGTCCAGTATTGAGGCTTATTCTTGGCCAAAGGCGTAGCATCAATACCTCTCAATGGAATAGGACACTGCAAGGGCTCCAAGAAAAACCCACAACGCTTAGCATATTCCAAGTCCATCAAATTCAGAGCAGCGCCTGAATCCACAAACGCCATGACAGAATATGATGACAAAGAGCAGATCAAGGTAACGGACAGAAGAAAGTTTGACTGTACCGTACCAATGGTGGCAGACCTAGCGAACCGCTTGGTGCGCTTAGGACAATCAGAGATATCATGAGTGGAATCACCACAGTAGAAACACAGCCCATTCAGATGTCTGTGTTCTTGCCGTTCAACTCTGGTCAAAGTCCTATCGCACTGCATAGGCTCAGGTTTAAGCTCAGGTAATACCGCCAAATGGTGCACAGATTTACGCTCACGTAAGCGTCGACCGATCTGAATAGCCAAAGACATAGACTCATTCAAACCAGCAGGCATAGGAAATCCCACCATGACATCCTTAAGGGCTTCAGAGAGACCCTTTCTGAACATAGCTGCCAGCGCAGATTCATTCCATTGAGTGAGCACTGACCATTTTCTAAATTTCTGGCAATATACCTCTATCTCATCCTGACCCTGACAAAGAGCCAGCAAATTCTTTTCTGCCTGATCCACTGAATTAGGCTCATCGTACAGCAATCCGAGCGCCAGGAAAAACGCATTGATATTACTTAATGCAGGATCTCCTGGCGCAAGAGAAAATGCCCAGTCCTGAGGGTCGCCGCGCAAAAAAGAAATAATAATCAAAACCTGTTGAACTGGATCACCAGAGGAACGAGGTTTCAAGGCCAGAAATAACTTACAATTATTTTTGAAACTCAGAAACTTAGTTCTATCTCCAAAAAACAAATCAGGAATAGGAATTCTTGGTTCTAACATAGATTTCTGATCAATAGTGTCTTGAATCTTTTGTACTCTTGCCGAGAGCTGATCCACAAATGAAGACAGACTTCTAATGTCCATCGCTACACCTGTGTACTGAACCACCCAAATGTCTAGGGGGAAAAAAAGACAAAACACAAAGCCAAGAAAAAAAAATGGTCTCAGAACTTCTTTTTTCCCTCTATTGAGAATCATTAGTACTTTTGGCTTCCTGTACTGTTATGAAAGGCAATTCAGTATCACAATGGACATGGAGGTCAGAGCACATACAGTGATCTGACAAAAACCCAAAATAATAGAACGAGCTCTGAGACGTGGGAACTCTGCAGACCGCAATCCCTGATCCTCTCCAAACACAACTAGAGGCAGCCGTGGATTGCGCCTAACGCTCCCTATGCAACTCGGCACAGCCTGAGAAACTAACTAGCCTGAAGATAGAAAAAATAAGCCTACCTTGCCTCAGAGAAATACCCCAAAGGAAAAGGCAGCCCCCCACATATTATGACTGTGAGTAAGATGAAAAGACAAACGTAGGGATGAAATAGATTCAGCAAAGTGAGGCCCGATATTCTAGACAGAACGAGGATAGGAAAGATAACTTTGCGGTCTACACAAAACCCTAAAGAAAACCACGCAAAGGGGCAAAAAGACCCTCCGTACCGAACTAACGGCACGGAGGTACACCCTTTGCGTCCCAGAGCTTCCAGCAAAACAAATAGACAAGCTGGACAGAAAAAATAGCAACAAATAGCAAAGAAGCACTTAGCTATGCAGAGCAGCAGGCCACAGGAATGATCCAGAGAAACACAAGTCCAACACTGGAACATTGACAGGAAGCATGAATCAAAGCATTAGGTGGGGTTAAGTAGAGAAGCACCTAACGACCTCACCAGGTCACCTGAGGAAGGAAACTCAGAAGCAGCAGTACCAGTTTCCTCCACAAACGGAAGCTCCCAGAGAGAATCAGCCGAAGTACCACTTGTGACCACAGGATGGAGCTCTGCCACAGAATTCACAACATTTCTCCTGCTCTGTCCACATTCACACTGCTACTGATTTTAATCTTGCTCCAATTAGGCCTCTGCCTCCACTCTGTGTTAGGGCTAGCGGAACGCACTGAGTAAAAATAGATGTTTATTATAAATGGTGTGTTCGCAGCCCGGGGTCCACTGTGCAGGAGGAACCTGCTGCTAGTGAATGGTGGCACTATTTGGCGGTATAGACTAGCTCTGTTACCTCACAGAGTTGCCGCAAGAGGAAAGCACTGCGCCCTGTTAGCCTCACAGAAGCACAAGCTTACTGCCTAACTGATAGCAGTCAGTGGTTATGCACACACGCAATCTCCTCACCGGAGGTATTCTAGGGGCGTATTTCAGCCGGGTCCCTGAATCACAATCACAGAATCTCCTCGCCAGAGGTGCCAGCATTCTAGGGGCTTATTTCAGCCGGGTCCCTGAACACATACAGTGGGGCAAAAAAGTATTTAGTCAGTCAGCAATAGTGCAAGTTCCACCACTTAAAAAGATGAGAGGCGTCTGTAATTTACATCATAGGTAGACCTCAACTATGGGAGACAAACTGAGAAAAAAAAATCCAGAAAATCACATTGTCTGTTTTTTTAACATTTTATTTGCATAATATGGTGGAAAATAAGTATTTGGTCAGAAACAAACAATCAAGATTTCTGGCTCTCACAGACCTGTAACTTCTTCTTTAAGAGTCTCCTCTTTCCTCCACTCATTACCTGTAGTAATTGCACCTGTTTAAACTTGTTATAAGTATAAAAAGACACCTGTGCACACCCTCAAACAGTCTGACTCCAAACTCCACTATGGTGAAGACCAAAGAGCTGTCAAAGGACACCAGAAACAAAATTGTAGCCCTGCACCAGGCTGGGAAGACTGAATCTGCAATAGCCAACCAGCTTGGAGTGAAGAAATCAACAGTGGGAGCAATAATTAGAAAATGGAAGACATACAAGACCACTGATAATCTCCCTCGATCTGGGGCTCCACGCAAAATCCCACCCCGTGGGGTCAGAATGATCACAAGAACGGTGAGCAAAAATCCCAGAACCACGCGGGGGAACCTAGTGAATGAACTGCAGAGAGCTGGGACCAATGTAACAAGGCCTACCATAAGTAACACTACGCCACCATGGACTCAGATCCTGCAGTGCCAAACGTGTCCCACTGTTTAAGCCAGTACATGTTCAGGCCCGTCTGAAGTTTGCTAGAGAGCATTTGGATGATCCAGAGGAGTTTTGGGAGAATGTCCTATGGTCTGATGAAACCAAACTTGAACTGTTTGGTAGAAACACAACTTGTCGTGTTTGGAGGAAAAAGAATACTGAGTTGCATCCATCAAACACCATACCTACTGTAAAGCATGGTAGTGGAAACATCATGCTTTGGGGCTGTTTCTCTGCAAAGGGGCCAGGACGACTGATCCGGGTACATGAAAGAATGAATGGGGCCATGTATCGAGAGATTTTGAGTGCAAACCTCCTTCCATCAGCAAGGGCATTGAAGATGAAACGTGGCTGGGTCTTTCAACATGACAATGATCCAAAGCACACCGCCAGGGCAACGAAAGGAGTGGCTTCGTAAGAAGCATTTCAAGGTCCTGGAGTGGCCTAGCCAGTCTCCAGATCTCAACCCTATAGAAAACCTTTGGAGGGAGTTGAAAGTCCGTGTTGCCAAGCGAAAAGCCAAAAACATCACTGCTCTAGAGGAGATCTGCATGGAGGAATGGGCCAACATACCAACAACAGTGTGTGGCAACCTTGTGAAGACTTACAGAAAACGTTTGACCTCTGTCATTGCCAACAAAGGATATATTACAAAGTATTGAGATGAAATTTTGTTTCTGATCAAATACTTATTTTCCACCATAATATGCAAATAAAATGATAAAAAAACAGACAATGTGATTTTCTGGATTTTTTTTTCTCATTTTGTCTCCCATAGTTGAGGTCTACCTATGATGTAAATTACAGACGCCTCTCATCTTTTTAAGTGGTGGAACTTGCACTATTGCTGACTGACTAAATACTTTTTTGCCCCACTGTACATGCACAACCACACTGGCGCAAAGCACATATTAGAATTGATACTAGCGCATGGCTGTGCGGCCATGCGAGCCTTAAATAGTTGCAGCACGCTTAGGACCTTCAAAGAAGGACCAATGGAGTTGCTGCAGTACCTGAGCATGTGACTCCAGATCTCCACTAAGAGATCTTGCCCTGGGCATCCTCAGAGTGCAAAGCAGGACTTAGTCCTAGCACCTACAAGGACCTTCCAAGAAGGACCAATGACCTTAGCTGCAGTATCTGATCATGTGACCCTCAATCTCCACTGAGAGATCTTACTCTGGGCATGCTCAGAATGTGAAAAGCAGGACTTAGTCCCAGAAGCGTCTGCTCGCTGTTGCCCAGCACTGACTTCAATGGCAGAAGCAGGAAATGCAGCAGTAACTCTTAGAGTCAGACAGAGCGAGACGCTGGGATCGATGTCTCCGCTCAGCAGGCTCCACTGCGGCAGGAGAAGAATGGGAGACCGCAGCGGAGACGGCCCGAGATTCCCCCCGGGAAGAGGTGGGAACTCGACCCCTAACATTAACCCCCTCCTTGGGCCTCGCTACGCTCGAAGGCGGCAATGAGCTGCGGAGCCCGAATGTGCTCAGCAGGCTCCAAGAACCTGTCCTCAGGGCCGTAACCCTTCCAGTCCACCAAATAAAAATTTTTGCCACGTACCACCTTGCACCCCAAAATAACGTTCACCTCGAAATCGTCCGTAGATGAACCCGATGTCCCGGCAGATGACTCAGAAAACCAGGACATCTATACGGGCTTAAGGAGGGACACATGAAAGGTGTCGGTGATACCAAGGCGTGGAGGAAGGGCTAGACGGTAGACCACAGGATTAACCTGTTTGAGGACCTTGAAGGGACCCAAGTAGCGAGGTGCAAACTTAGTGGACTCTACACGCAGCCTGATGTTATGGGCGGAGAGCCACACTAAATCGCCAGGAGCAAAGGTCGGGGCAGGGCGCCGATGTGCATCGGCGGAGGACCTCATTCTATCCTTGGAGGCCCGAATGGCATCCTGAGTGCGGTCCCAAATGTCCCGTGCCTCCACTGCCCAGTCTGCCACCCTGGAGTCAGCAGAGGACACGGGCTTAGGCACAGGAACCCGCGGATGCTGACCGTAATTAAGGAAGAAATGAATCTGACCGGTGGAGTTGGCTACAGCGTTGTTAAGGGCGAACTCTGCCCGTGGTAATAAGGATGCCCAGTCATCCTGCCTGGCAGAAACAAAATGTCGTAAATATGTGACCAGAGTCTGATTTGCCCTCTCTACCAACCCATTCAACCCGGGATGATATGCGGAAGAGAGATTTAACTCAATGCTGAGAAGACGACAAAGCTCTCTCCAGAACCGGGACGCAAACTGGGGAGCCTGGTCACTGACAATTTTGTCTGGCATGCCGTGTAGGTGGAAGATGTGTTTTATGAACAACGCTGCCAAGGCCTGTGCAGAAGGTAACTGTGGAAACGGCACCAAATGCACCATTTTCGAGAAATGATCGGTAATAACCGAAATGATGGTACAGCCGCGAGACTTGGGCAAACCCACTACAATGTCCATCCAGACCATCTCCCAGGGCCTGTCTGCCACTGGCAAGGGATAGAGTAACCCAGCCGGCCATTGTCGAGGAGACTTATTTTTGGCACAGGAGACACATGCCAGAACGTAATCTCTGACATCTCGGAGCATATGCGGCCACCAGTACGTCCTCGTCAGCAGCTCAGATGTCCTTTTTGTCCCAAAGTGTCCACCCACCCTGGAGCAATGAGCCCAAGAGAGAACCTCCGGTCGCAAATTTATGGGCACAAAATTCTTGCCCAGAGGCACAGACTCAAGCGACATCGGAGCCACGGTTCTCAGGCTCTCAGAAGGGACAATAAGCCGAGGCTTTCCTTCCTCCTCCTCAGATGACACAACAGAGCGAGAAAGGGCGTCAACATGAATGTTCTTCTCCCCAGCGAGATAATGGAGGGTGAAGTGGAATCGGGAGAAGAACAAGGACCATCTGGCCTGGTGAGAATTTAGCCGCTGGGCTGTCTGCAAATATAGCAAATTTTTGTGGTCTGTGAAGACTTGAAAGGGAAAATGAGCCCCCTCCAAGAGATGTCTCCACTCTGAGAAAGACAACTTCATCGCTAGCAACTCCCTGTCCCCGATGGAATAATTCCTCTCCGCTGGTGTGAAGGTCTTGGAGAAGAAGAAGCACGGATGCTTCCGACCTTGAGCATCCTTTTGGAAGAGGACTGCTCCTGCACCAACGGAAGAGGCATCCACCTCCATTATAAACGGCTTATCGACATCGGGACAATGTAGGATGGGAGCGCTAGCAAAATGAGACTTAATAGAAGAAAAGGCCCTGGAGACCTCTTCAGACCACACTTTGGGATTTGCTCCCTTCTTGGTGAGGGCTACCAAGGGAGCTACCAAAGTTGAGAAGTGGGGAATGAACTGGCGGTAATAATTAATGAACCCCATAAAGCGCTGCACCGCTTTAAGAGAATGGGGTTCTTGCCAGTCCATCACAGCCTGTAGTTTGGCAGGATCCATAGCCAATCCCTGGGCTGAGATGATATTGCCCAGGAAAGGTAAAGACTCCTGCTCAAACATACACTTCTCCAACTTTGCGTAAAGAGAGTTTGCCCGTAAGAGGTCGAAGACTCTGCCAACATCTCTCCGGTGGGAGTCAATATCTGGAGAGAAGATGAGAATATCATCCAGACAGACTACGACCGAGGTGGAAAGCATATCCCAAAAGATGTCATTGACAAAGTCTTGGAAAACGGCTGGGGCATTACAGAGCCCGAAGGGCATCACCAGATACTCATAGTGCCCATCTCTGGTGTTAAACGCCGTCTTCCATTCGTCCCCCTTACGGATGCGAATCAGGTTATAAGCACCCCGCAGATCTAATTTGGTAAATACCTTAGCTCCCCGTAGCCTATCAAAAAGCTCAGAAATCAGGGGCAGCGGGTAATTATTCTTAACAGTGATGGCGTTAAGATCCCTGTAATCTATGCAAGGACATAATTCTCCATTCTTCTTCTGCACGAAGAAGAACCCTGCCCCTGCTGGTGACACTGACTTCCTAATGAACCCTCTTGCTAAATTCTCCTGGATGTATTGGGACATAGCCTCCGTTTCCGGGAGAGAGAGGGGATAGACACGTCCCCAAGGAGGTTCTGCTCCAGGCAAGAGATCTATAGGACAGTCATAGGGACGGTGAGGCGGAAGGGTCTCCGCGGCCTTTTTGGAGAAGACGTCTGCATAGGACCAATAGTATTTGGGGAGAGAAGAGAGATCTGCGGGTATCTCAGTGGTGGAAACCTGAACGCACTCTTTCACACATCTGCCCTTACAGGATTCACTCCAACCCAATATCCTCCCAGAGGACCACTCAATATGTGGGGAGTGGAAATGAAGCCAGGGTATTCCCAGCAGAATCTCATCCATTCCCTCGGGAAGGGCAAAAAGGGAAATAATCTCCTGGTGGGATGGGGACATGGCTAATGTGAAAGGGACAGTCTGATGCATGATTTGTAACGGAAGTGTCGACATATTCACCACTCTAACAGTTACTGGTTTAGCAAGCATTACCAGAGGTATTGCGTGGCGCAGAGCAAAAGCAGAAGACATGAAATTTCTCTCTGCTCCTGAATCCACACAAAGCTCTACTGTGGATGTGCCTAACAGGATTGTCCCTTTAAAGGACAATTTGGAGGAAAATGCCGCTGTGTCCAGTGAACCTCCTCCAATGGTCACTAGACGCGATTGTTTCCCGACCGCCGTGGACATTTATTAGCGTAATGTCCCAGTTGCTGGCAATTTTTACACACCACAGGTACTCGAGCGGTCTGAGACCTAGGTCCCGCTTGAGAGACCTCCATGGCCTCATGGGAGTCGGATGCCATAACAGGAGATTCTAAAGGTTTGGCAAAGGTGGGAGCCAGCCGAAACCTCTGCCTACACTGGGTCCGCTCCAACCTCCGCTCGTTAAAATGGAGATCGATGCGGGTAGAGATAGTAATGTGCTCCTCCAGTGTGGCGGGAATCTCCCTGGAGGCCAAGGTGTCCTTTACATGATCTGCCAGTCCTTTCCAGAACACCGGAATAAGGCCTTTATCCGGCCATTGCAGCTCAGAAGCTAGCATCCGGAAATGGATGGCGAACTGGCTGACCATGGACGAACCCTGAGTAACTGCCAACAATTGGAGCGCGGTATCGTGGGTGACACGAGGTCCCAAAAAGACCTGCCTCAAAGCATCCAGGAAGAGAGGAGCACTCTGTACCACACGATCATCACGCTCCCAAAGCGGCGTTGCCCACTCCAACGCCCTGCCTGACAAAAGAGATAAAATGAATCCCACTTTCGCCTGTTCCGTAGGAAAACGTGCAGCCAGCAGCTCAAGATGTATGGAGCACTGGCTCATGAATCCCCGACATAGCTTACTGTCACCAGCAAACTTGTCTGGAAGCGGGAGACGGGATAAAGTCGGAGCAGGGGTGGCAGCGGACAAACTGGCTGCAGCTACACTTGCAGCCTGAACAGCGACAGCAGTGACGTCCACAGCTGAGGTTGCACGCTCTAGAGCCGCCAACCTACCCTCCAGCTGCTGGATGTACCGCTGTAGACGCTGATCGTTATTAGCCAGACCCTGGTGCTAATTTTATGTTAGGGCTAGCGGAATGCACCGAGTAAAAATAGATGTTTATTATAAATGGTGCGTTCGCAGCCCGGGGTCCACCGTGCAGGAGGAACCTGCTGCTAGTGAATGGTGGCACTATTTGGCAGTATTGACTAGCTCTGTTACCTCACAGAGCAGCCATGAGAGGAAAGCACTGAGCCTCACAGGAGCACAAGCTTACTGCCGAACTGATAGCAGTCAGTGGTTATGCACACATGCAATCTCCTCACCAGAGGTGCCGGTATTCTAGGGGTTTATTTCAGCCAGGTCCCTGAATCACGTTCACACAATCTCCTCGCCGGAGGTGCCAGTATTCTAGGGGCTTATTTCAGCCGGGTCCCTGAACACATACATGCATAACCACACTGGTGCAAATCACATATTAGAATTGATACTAGCGCATGGCCGTGCTGCCATGCGAGCCTTAAATAGTTGCAGCACGTTTAGGACCTTCAAAGAAGGACCAATGGAGTTGCTGCAGTACCTGAGCATGTGACCCCAGATCTCCACTAAGAGATCTTGCCATGGGCATGCTCAGAGTGCAAAGCAGGACTTAGTCCTAGCACCTACAAGGACCTTCCAAGAAGGACCAATGACCTTAGCTGCAGTATCTGATCATGTGACCCTCGATCTCCACTGAGAGATCTTACTCTGGGCATGCTCAGAATGTGAAAAGCAGGACTTAGTCCCAGAAGCGTCTGCTCGCCGCTGCCCAGCACTGACTTCAATGGCAGAAGCAGGAAATGCAGCAGTAACTCTTAGAGTCAGACAGAGCGAGACGCTGGGATCAACGTCTCCGCTGAGCAGGCTCCACTGCGGCAGGAGAAGAATGGGAGACCGCAGCGGAGACGGCCCGAGATTCCCCCCGGGAAGAGGAGGGAACTCGACCCCTAACACTCTGTTTCTAGTATTTACTCTGGGCTCCAGCACCACCAGCTGTTTCAAGGCATTGTCTTTGGCACGGGTACTCCCTCCTGCCCAGCCTGGTTCCAGCACGTAAGCTGTTTCCGGGTAGTGTCAACGTCACTTTGCCTCCAATACGTTGTCCTGTCGTGTTGCGGTCGGGTTAGCTGACTCTATGGTGCCTGCAGTTTAGGTGCTTCCTATGTGGGCTGTGAGATCTGGCATTGAAGGCTGGTTCCATAGTGCAAATAGGACAAGCACCCCCTAAAGGAATGTGGGGTTCGGTTACTCCGGCCGGCTCGCGGCCTTGCAACTTTTTTCATGTGTACCTTCTGCTGCCTATCTGAGTCCCATTACCATTAGCTGGTTCTTTGGAAGTCAATCTTGAATATGTCCCCCTTCGTTCCAGTAACATCAGCTGGTTTCAGGCAGTGCCTTTGGATTAGGTGCCTCCTTCTCGGTATCAGAGTTCCACCAACGTCTGCTGGTCCTTGGTAGTGCTTTCTGGCACACGGACTTCCTGCTTAGTAACCGGGTTCCAGTGCCAGCAGCTGGTCCTCGGTAGTTCCATTGGCTCTTTTACCTTCTGCTACCCATCCTGGTTCCAGTACCGTCAGCTGGTTCTCGGCAGTTCCTCAGCCTTCTTGTACCTTCTGCTACATTTCCAATTTCAAGCTTTTTGAAATAGTTTTTGGTAATCACTCTGTAATCACTCTGGATCTCCTTGACGACGACCCTGAAGACGACGACCCTGAAGATGACGACCCTGAGACCACCCCAAAGAAGACCACGAAGATGACCCTGAAGAAGATGACCAAGAGGACAAAGAACAAGAAGACAACCACCAAGATACAGAAGAACAAGAGACAGAAGACCAAGAAGCAGAAGAACAAGAAGCTGCACAACAAAAAGCAGAAGAACATTAAGCATAAGACTAAAAAACTGAGCAAAAGATATTATCTAAATTATGAGCAGAAGAAGACTAAGCAGTGTATGGGGATGAGTCCGTTCCTCCTCATGGTGCCCCTGGAAAATACCTGCTGCTGCAGGCCAAAATGAACGCGGACAAATCCTGTTGTAAATCTTTTTTGACAGGCAGAACGGAAGGTGTAATCTTCAAACTTTTATAGATGACAACTACAGGAATGCCTGTCACAAATAAGAATATGACGAAGAAGAAGAATATGAAGAAGATGAAGAAGTAGAATATGAAGAAGAATAATAGCTGAACAAGAATATGAATAATGTAAAAAAAAAGAATAATAGGAAGAAGGTGAAGAAGAAGATTAATAAAATGAAGAAGAAGTTGATGAAAAAGATGCTGCTGCTGAGGATGATGAAGGAGAAAGTGTGGGAGAAGTAAAAAAGAAGGTGAAGAGCATGGAAGTAGTGAAACATAAATATCTGACAAAATATAAAAAAGCTTAACATAGTCAATATCATTGCAACTCCGAACGTCTTAAAAAAAATTTAATTCCTGCTATTCCATTTGATTGGGCTAAACCTCTATGACTTTAATGTCTCCTCCACCTCCCCCAATACATTCTACATTACTCTTAGTTGTTTTCCTTCATATAGAATTAACCTAAAAGGAAAGAAAGGGTTTATTTTCATTCCGATATTTGTGTCCCATTGACTTGCATTGGTTTCCGGTATCAGAATCGGCGATATCCGATATTTTTTGTGCATCGGTCTGATCTAATCCGATCTATTTCCTGATATTGGAAGGTATCACTCAACACCAGTCATAATCTAATCTCTTTTTTAATATGCTTTAATTAGAAAGTCTCTATGCTATCTAACTGCTTTATTTATTTTTTTACTATTTCCTGTTTGAAGACGCTTACTTTGAGAATTCCAGTGCACGCTGGGAAACTCAAATGAGTAATGATCTTGGGGCAGAGACTGTGGTCACTGCCACTGTCTCTGCTCCCAACCTAAAAATGAAGATAATCACTAATGTTTTTTTCAGGGTCATAAAGAGAGCTCACTGCTAGTGTGCATTATAAGGAGAAAGCAAGCAGAGACCACCCCCACCCCCACAAGTGACAAGATCGTAGCATAGTGAGAGAACGATAGGGAATTTTTAAGCAAAGTGTATTAGAAAAAAGATTAGATTATAACATTAAATAGACAGACCTTCAGGATTAAAATAAGTGTTTTGGACCACCTCTTTAAAGGGAATCTGTCAGTAGGTTTTTACAACCTCATGTAAGAGCAGCATGATGTAAGGAAAGGGAAGTGAATCCAATGATGCAGCACTTAGTTTACTGGGTACAGTCTTTCTTACACAGTCATAGGTTTTAGATTTAGCAATGCAGCAGTTCTGAGAAAGCAGCCCCCTCCCACACCAGGTTCATTATGTACAAAGTCCATAGATAGTGAGGTGCTTAGTTGCCAGGCTAGTCAAGCAATGTTAATCTCTAAGTGATAACTCCTTCACAGTTAAGGTACCTTCACACTAAATGATATCGCTAGCGATCCGTGACGTTGCAGCGTCCTGGCTAGCGATATCGTTCAGTTTGACACGTAGCAGCGATCAGAATCCTGCTGTGATGTTGTTGGTCGGGGCTAGAGGGCCAGAACTTTATTTGGTCGCTGGATCTCCCGCTGACATCGCTGAATCGGCGTGTGTGACACCGATTCAGCGATGTCTTCGCTGGTAACCAGGGTAAACATCGGGTTACTAAGTGCAGGGCCGCGCTTAGTAACCCGATGTTTACCCTGGTTACCATCCTAAAAGTAAAAACAACAAACGCTTCATACTTACCTTCCGCTGTCTGTCCTCTGGCGCTGTGCTTTCCTGCACTCACTGTGAGCACAGCGGCCGGAAAGCAGAGTGGTGACTAGGGTTGAGCGAAACGGGTCGTTCATTTTCAAAAGTCGCCGACTTTTGGCAAAGTCGGGTTTCATGAAACCCGATCCGACCCCTGTGCGGGGTCGGCCATGCGGTACGCGACTTTCGCGCCAAAGTCGCGTTTCAATGACGCGAAAAGCGCCATTTCTCAGCCAATGAAGGTAAACGCAGAGTGTGGGCAGCGTGATGACATAGGTCCTGGTCCCCACCATCTTAGAGAAGGGCATTGCAGTGATTGGCTTGCTGTCTGCGGCGTCACAGGGGCTATAAAGGGGAGTTCCCGCCGACCGCCATGTTACTGCTGCTGATCTGAGCTTAGGGAGAGGTTGCTGCCGCTTCGTCAGAAGCAGGGATAGCGTTAGGCAGGGTCCATTAACCACAAAACCGCTTGTGCTGTAGCGATTTCCACTGCCCAACACCACCTTCGGTGTGCAGGGACAGTGGAAGCTACATTTTTTTTTTCCCCCCCTCAGCGCTGTAGCTCATTGGGCTGCCCTAGAAGGCTCCCTGATAGCTGCATTGCTGTGTGTACGCCGCTGTGCAAACCAACTGCTTTTTTCAAAGCACAAATCCTCTTGTTCCTTCCTTTCTGCACAGCTATCTTTTTGGTTTGTACACACTTTTTATTTAATTTGTGCATCAGTCCACTCCTTATTGCTGCCTGCCATACCTGGCTGAGATTACTGCAGGGAGATAGTAATTGAAGGACACTCCCTGTTTTTTTTTTTTTTTGTGGGAGATTAAGATTGACATTTCTGCTAGAGTGCCATCCCTGTCTGTGTCATCTCTCACTCAGTGGGCCATAGAAAGCCTATTTATTTTTTTGCTTGATTTGGGTTATAAAATCTACCTGAAAAAATCACTACATCAATCAGTGGGAGAAAAATATTGGCCTCAGGGCTTGTGTGCCACTCCTGACTCCTGTGTGCATCATCACTCACTCAGTGGGCCATAGAAAGCCTATTTATTTTTTTGCTTGATTTTGGTTCTAAAATCTACCTGAAAAAATCACTACATCAATCAGTGGGAGAAAAATTTTGGCCTCAGGGCTTGTGTGCCACTCCTGACTCCTGTGTGCATCATCACTCACTCCGTGGGCCATAGAAAGGCCATTTTTTTTTTTTGCTTTATTTGGGTTCTAAATTCTACCTGAAAAAATCAATAAATCAATCAGTGGGAGATTAATATTGGCCTTTGGGCTTGTGTGCCAGTCCTAAGCGTGCCATCTCTCTCTCTCAGATAGTGGACCATAGAAAGCCTATTTATTTTTTATTTTTTTTATTGGGTTTATAAATTTTCCCTGGAAAAAAAAAAAAGTGGGAGATTAATATTGGCCTCTGGGCTTGTGTGCCAGTCTTGAGCGTGCCATCTCTCTCACAAATAGTGGGCCATAGAAAGCCTATTTATTTATTTTTTTTTGGTTTTATAAATTCTCCCTTAAAAAAAAAAGGGAGATGAATATTGGCATTTGGGCTTGTGTGCCAGTCCTAAGCGTGCCATCTCTCTCTGTCTCTCAGATAGTGGGCCATAGAAAGCCTATTTATTATTTTTTTTATTGGGTTTATAAATTTTCCCTGGAACAAAAAAAAAAAGTGGGAGATAAATATTGGCCTCTGGGCTTGTGTGCCACTCCTGACTCCTGTGTGCGTCATCTCTCACTCAGTGGGCCATAGAAAGCCTTTTTTTGTTTTATTTGTTTTCTAAATTCTCCCTGAAAAAATCATTTTATTTTATTTGGTTTCTAAATTCTTCCTGAAAAAATCATTTTATTCTATTTTTTTTTTCCTAAAGTCTCCCTGAAGAAAAAAAAAAAAAAAAAAAAAAAATCAGTGGGAGATTATTATTGCCCTTTCTGCTTGTGTGCCAGTCTTGACTCCTGGGTGTGCCATCTCTCTCTCTCTCTCCAATTGTGGGCCATAGAAAGCCTATTATTTTTTTGCCTTGATTTGGGTTCCAAAATCTACCTGAAAAAATCACTACATCAATCAGTGGGAGATAAATATTGGCCTCTGGGCTTGTGTGCCACTCCTGACTCCTGTGTGCGTCATCTCTCACTCAGTGGGCCATAGAAAGCCTTTTTTTGTTTTATTTGTTTTCTAAATTCTCCCTGAAAAAATCATTTTATTTTATTTGGTTTCTAAATTCTTCCTGAAAAAATCATTTTATTCTATTTTTTTTTTCCTAAAGTCTCCCTGAAAAAAAAACAAAAAAAAACAAATCAGTGGGAGATTAATATTGCCCTTTCTGCTTGTGTGCCAGTCTTGACTCCTGGGTGTGCCATCTCTCTCTCTCTCTCCAATTGTGGGCCATAGAAAGCCTATTATTTTTTTTAGCTTGATTTGGGTTCCAAAATCTACCTGAAAAAATCACTACATCAATCAGTGGGAGATAAATATTGGCCTCTGGGCTTGTGTGACACTCCTGACTCCTGTGTGCGTCATCTCACTCACTCAGTGGGCCATAGAAAGCCTTTTTTTGTTTTATTTGTTTTCTAAATTCTCCCTGAAAAAATCATTTTATTTTATTTGGTTTCTAAATTCTTCCTGAAAAAATCATTTTATTCTATTTTTTTTTTCCTAAAGTCTCCCTGAAAAAAAAAAAAAAAAACAAATCAGTGGGAGATTAATATTGCCCTTTCTGCTTGTGTGCCAGTCTTGACTCCTGGGTGTGCCATATCTCTCTCTCTCTCCAATTGTGGGCCATAGAAAGCCTATTATTTTTTTAGCTTGATTTGGGTTCCAAAATCTACCTGAAAAAATCACTACATCAATCAGTGGGAGATAAATATTGGCCTCTGGGCTTGTGTGCCACTCCTGACTCCTGTGTGCGTCATCTCTCACTCAGTGGGCCATAGAAAGCCATTTTTTGTTTTATTTGTTTTCTAAATTCTCCCTGAAAAAATCATTTTATTTTATTTGGTTTCTAAATTCTTCCTGAAAAAATCATTTTATTCTATTTTTTTTTTCCTAAAGTCTCCCTGAAAAAAAAAAAAAAAAAAAAACAAATCAGTGGGAGATTAATATTGACCTTTCTGCTTGTGTGCCAGTCTTGACTCCTGGGTGTGCCATCTCTCTCTCTCTCTCCAATTGTGGGCCATAGAAAGCCTATTATTTTTTTTAGCTTGATTTGGGTTCCAAAATCTACCTGAAAAAATCACTACATCAATCAGTGGGAGATAAATATTGGCCTCTGGGCTTGTGTGCCACTCCTGACTCCTGTGTGCGTCATCTCTCACTCAGTGGGCCATAGAAAGCCATTTTTTGTTTTATTTGTTTTCTAAATTCTCCCTGAAAAAATCATTTTATTTTCTTTGGTTTCTAAATTCTTCCTGAAAAAATCATTTTATTCTATTTTTTTTTTTCCTAAAGTCTCTCTGAAAAAAAAAAAAAAAATCAAATCAGTGGGAGATTAATATTTACATTTGTGCTTCAGTGACAGTCCTGCGTGTGTGGCATCCCTCTCATTTGTTGCCACCAACAACAGAGTGTGTAACATTGTGCCTGATTTTCGTTGTGGTCTCACTCACCTGTAAAGGGGTAGCTAAATCATACTGAAGTTATAGCTCACCGTGTAATTTGTGTGACAGCAACAAATACCGTTAGTTTGTTTACGTTTTTAAAACAATGAGGAAGTATGGTGGAAGAGGTCGTGGCCGGGGGCGTTCATTGTCAGCTGGTAATGAGGGTAGTGGTAGTGGTGGAGCATCAGCTGGTCGTGGGAAAAAAAATATTGCACCTAAGTCTGGAGCTGTGGAGCCAGGTTCGTCGTCTGGCTACACAAGGCCTCGAACGCTCCCTTTTCTGGGAGTAGGAAAACCGCTTTTAAAGCCGGAGCAGCAAGAGCAAGTTTTGGCTTATCTTGCTGACTCAGCCTCTAGCTCTTTTGCCTCCTCTCGTGAAACTGGTAAATGTCAAAGCAGCGCGTCGTTAGTGGATGTTCACGGTCAGGGACAAGTCGCTTCCTTGTCCTCTTCAGCAAAAACAACAACAGAGAAGAATGCAGCAGGCGACACAACGGGTTACTCCATGGAGCTCTTTACACATACCGTCCCTGGCTTAGAAAGTGAAGCAGTTAACAGTCCATGCCCATTACAAGTTGAATCTGACATGGAGTGCACTGATGCACAGACACAGCCAGACTACTATGCTGGTCCTTTGACTCAGACCACAACATTGCCCTCGCAGGGTGCTGATCAAGAATCAGACCCTGATGAGACTATGTTGCCCCATCACGAACGCTATACCACCGACCGACACGGTGACACAGACGAAGTTGCACACGAGCTACAAGAAGAGGTAATAGATGACCCAGTTCTTGACCCCGATTGGCAGCCATTGGGGGAACAGGGTGCAGGCGGCAGCAGTTCTGAAGCGGAGGAGGAGGGGCCGCAGCAGGCATCAACATCGCAACAGGTTCCATCTGCCGGGCCCGTATCTTGCCCAAAACGCGTGGCAAAGCTAAAACCTGTTGGAGGACAGCGTGGCCATCCGGTTAAAGCTCAGTCTGCAATGCCTGAAAAGGTATCCGATGCTAGAAAGAGTGCAGTCTGGCATTTTTTTAAACAACATCCAATTGATCAGCGCAAAGTCATCTGTCAAAAATGTTCAACTACCTTAAGCAGAGGACAGAATCTGAAAAGTCTCAATACAAGTTGCATGCATAGACATTTAACCACCATGCATTTGCAAGCCTGGACTAACTACCAAACGTCCCTTAAGGTTGTAGCACCCTCGGCCAATGAAGCTAGTCAGCAACGCAACATCCCTTCCGGCAGTGTAGGGCCACCATTTTCCGCACCACCTGCAGTATCTGTGCAGGTTTCTTTGCCAGGCCAAAGCCGTCAGGGTCAGGGAATCACCAGTTTCGTAGTAGGAAACACTGCATCTAGGGCACCGGTGGCAACAATACCATCTCCCACCGTCTCTCAGTCTGCCATGTCCACCGGCACCCCCGCTAGTTCCACGATCTCCAGCTCTCCAGTCCAGCTCACCCTACATGAGACTATGGTTAGAAAAAGGAAGTACTTAGCCTCGCATCCGTGTACACAGGGTTTGAACGCACACATAGCTAGACTAATCTCGTTAGAGATGATGCCCTACCTGTTAGTTGAAAGCGAAGCTTTCAAAGCCCTGATGGACTACGCTGTACCACGCTACGAGCTACACAGTCGACACTTTTTTTCCAGAAAAGCCATCCCAGCACTCCACCAGCATGTTAAAGAGCGCATCGTCCATGCACTCAGGCAATCTGTGAGCACAAAGGTGCACCTGACAACAGATGCATGGACCAGTAGGCATGGCCAGGGACGTTACGTGTCCATCACGGCACACTGGGTAAATGTGGTGGATGCAGGGTCCACAGGGGACAGCAAGTTTGGGACAGTTCTGCCTAGCCCACGGTCTAGGAAACAATTGGCTGTAGCCGTTCGCACCCCCTCCTCCTCCTCTTCGTCCTCCTGCAGAAGCGAGAGCTCGTCCACAGACCGCAGTCGCACAACCACTCCATCCGCAGCTGCCACTGTTGCACACCAGGTCTCCCATTATGGGGCAGCTACTGGCAAACGTCAGCAGGCTGTATTGGCTATGAAGTGTTTGGGCGACAACAGACACACCGCGGAAGTTCTGTCCGAGTTCTTGCAGAAAGAAACGCAGTCGTGGCTGGGCACTGTAGATCTTGAGGCAGGCAAGGTAGTGAGTGATAATGGAAGGAATTTCATGGCTGCCATCTCCCTTTCCCAACTGAAACACATTCCTTGCCTGGCTCACACCTTAAACCTGGTGGTGCAGTGCTTCCTGAAAAGTTATCCGGGGTTATCCGACCTGCTCCTCAAAGTGCGTGGACTTTGCTCACATATCCGCCGTTCGCCCGTACACTCCAGCCGTATGCAGACCTATCAGCGTTCTTTGAACCTTCCCCAGCATCGCCTAATCATAGACGTTGCAACAAGGTGGAACTCAACACTGCACATGCTTCAGAGACTGTGTGAACAGAGGCGGGCTGTTATGTTTTTGTGGGAGGATACACATACACGGGCAGGCAGTAGGATGGCAGACATGGAGTTGTCAGGTGTGCAGTGGTCGAAGATTCAAGACATGTGTCAAGTCCTTCAGTGTTTTGAGGAATGCACACGGCTGGTTAGTGCAGACAACGCCATAATAAGCATGAGCATCCCCCTAATGCGTCTGCTGATGCAAAGTTTGACGCACATAAAGGATCAGGCGTCTGCAGCTGAGGAAGAGGAAAGCCTTGATGACAGTCAGCCATTGTCTGGCCAGGGCAGTGTACAGGACGAGGTAGCGGGCGAAGAGGAGGAGGAGGACAAGGAGGATGATGGGGATGATTATATTTTTAATGAGGAAGCTTTTCCGGGGCCACTGGAAATTGGTGGCGCGGCAAGGCCGGGTTCTGGTTTTTTGAGGGACACAAGTGACGTGGATTTGCCTGAAACTGCCCCTCAACCAAGCACAACCGCAGATTTGAGAACTGGAACTTTGGCCCACATGGCGGATTATGCCTTACGTATCCTCAAAAGGGACACACGCATAACTAAAATGATGAATGATGACGATTACTGGTTGGCCTGCCTCCTTGATCCTCGCTATAAAGGCAAATTGCTAAATATAATGCCACATGAGAACTTGGAACTAATATTAGCAACCAAACAATCAACTCTTGTTGACCGTTTGCTTCTGGCATTCCCTGCACACAGCGCCCGTGATCGTTCTCACACGAGCTGCAGGGGCCAGCAGACCAGAGGAGTTAGAGGGGCAGAAATCAGAAGTGTCGTTGGCCAGAGGGGTTAACTGACCAGGTTGTGGAGTGATTTTGCTATGACCGCAGACAGGACAGGTACTGCAGCATCAATTCAAAGTGACAGGAGACAACATTTGTCCAGTATGGTTACAAACTATTTTTCATCCCTTATCGATGTTCTCCCTCAACCGTCATTCCCATTTGATTACTGGGCATCAAAATTAGACACCTGGCCAGAATTGGCAGAATATGCATTGCAGGAGCTTGCTTGCCCGGCAGCTAGTGTCCTATCAGAAAGAGTATTCAGTGCTGCAGGTTCAATACTAACAGAAAAAAGGACTCGTCTGGCTACCCAAAATGTAGATGATCTAACCTTCATTAAAATGAACCACAACTGGATTTCGAAATCTTTTGCCCCACCTTGCCCGGCTGACACCTAGATTTCCTATGAAAAGGTCTTGCCTGTGGACTATTCTGAATGCCTTTTCCAATCTCGTAATTTTCTGCACCTGATTGTCCAGCATACGACATGTTTACACCTCACTAAATGGCCAAACTCCCCACACGGGGCCGTGGTATCGACACTTGGCGACAGCACCCGTGAGAGTGCAGTTTGTCTGAAGAGGTGGGTGAGCCCGCTTTTGGTCGACGGCACTGCCACTGAGTCCCTCCTAGTACAATAAAGTGTCTCTGGCGGTGGTGGTGCGCACCCAACGTCAGACACACCGTTGTAATATGAGGGGCCCTGGGCCTGTACCGCCGGCCACAAGACAGTTTCCCCCCACCCCAGCTCAAACAGTGCTCTACCACTTGCAAAATTATCTCACAGCTCCACCAATGTTTAGTCTATGCGCTGACATCCTTCAATGCCTGCCACTGACAATACCATTGTATTGACATTTTTGTTATGTTAGGCCTTCGATGCCTGTCTGTGGTCACTCCTTCCACTAGGCCTCCACTGACCACACCACTGCTGCCCGTGTACCCCTGTAACCAATTTAAAATTGCCTACAGCCATGTGTTACTATTTTAGGCCTTCGATGCCTGTCTGCGGTGACTCCTTCCACTAGGCCTCCACTGACCACACCACTGCTGCCCGTGTACCCCTGGAACCAATTTAAAATTGCCTACAGCCATGTGTTATTATTTTAGGCCTTCGATGCCTGTCTGCGGTCACTCCTTCCACTAGGCCTCCACTGACCACACCACTGCTGCCCGTGTACCCCTGGAACCAATTTAAAATTGCCTACAGCCATGTGTTATTATTTTAGGCCTTCGATGCCTGTCTGCGGTCACTCCTTCCACTAGGCCTCCACTGACCACACCACTGCTGCCCGTGTACCCCTGGAACCAATTTAAAATTGCCTACAGCCATGTGTTATTATTTTAGGCCTTCGATGCCTGTCTGCGGTCACTCCTTCCACTAGGCCTCCACTGACCACACCACTGCTGCCCGTGTACCCCTGTAACCAATTTAAAATTGCCTACAGCCATGTGTTATTATTTTAGGCCTTCGATGACTGTCTGCGGTCACTCCTTCCACTAGGCCTCCACTGACCACACCACTGCTGCCCGTGTACCCCTGGAACCAACATCAGAAAATATAAAAATAAGTATTTTGCTTATAAAAAAGAAAATACTGGAGAGATATCAAATGCAGACATTTTAACATTAAAAACAAACACATACAACAAAAATCTGGTACAGTACTAAAAATGGCCACCAGCTACAATAACTTTCTCCTGCAAGTAGTTAACTGAAAGGTTTTTTCAATTTTAAACACAGATATGGCATCCACCGAGTGTTGTCCTGTCGCGTCTTCTTTATATTATTGCCAAGAAGATGCAAAACAATGAAAATAATAAAATCATTATTTACCAAAAAAATAGAGTAAGTCAAAACCACATTGCAAATAAACATTCATTACAAATAAAGAAGCAGGGCGCGTCCGAGGGTGAGTATATACCTAATAAGAATATAATCACCCTCGGACGCGCCCTGCTTCTTTCCGACAGCCTTCCTTCCTAAGAATCAGCCCTTCCGTGGTGTAGAGAGAGGGTTTGTTACACTCCAAGGTGTTCCCCAGGTTGCCTTTCCTGAGCTTCGATCTTCCGGCTCTCGTTTAGTAGTTGTTGGAAACTACGCTGCATTGGGCCTACAAATTGGGTATGGGGTGTAGAGAGATGGTGTGTTCCACTCCAAGGTGTTCCCCAGGTTGCCTTTCCTGAGCTTCGATCTTCCGGCTCTCGTTTAGTAGTTGTTGGAAACTACGCTGCATTAGGCCTACAAATTGGGTATGGGGTGTAGAGAGATGGTGTGTTCCACTGTAGAGAGATGGTGTGTTCCACTCCAAGGTGTTCCCCAGGTTTCCTCTCCATTGCTTCGATCTTCCGGCTCTCGTTTAGTAGTTGTTGGAAACTACGCTGCATTAGGCCTACAAATTGGGTATGGGGTGTAGAGAGATGGTGTGTTACACTCCAAGTTGTTCCCCAGGTTTCCTCTCCATTGCTTCGATCTTCCGGCTCTCGTTTAGTAGTTGTTGGAAACTACGCTGCATTAGGCCTACAAATTGGGTATGGGGTGTAGAGAGATGGTGTGTTACACTCCAAGGTGTTCCCCAGGTTTCCTCTCCATTGCTTCGATCTTCCGGCTCTCGTTTAGTAGTTGTTGGAAACTACGCTGCATTGGGCCTACAAATTGGGTATGGGGTGTAGAGAGATGGTGTGTTCCACTCCAAGGTGTTCTCCAGGTTGCCTTTCCTGAGCTTCGATCTTCCGGCTCTCGTTTAGTAGTTGTTGGAAACTACGCTGCATTAGGCCTACAAATTGGGTATGGGGTGTAGAGAGATGGTGTGTTACACTCCAAGGTGTTCCCCAGGTTTCCTCTCCATTGCTTCGATCTTCCGGCTCTCGTTTAGTAGTTGTTGGAAACTACGCTGCATTAGGCCTACAAATTGGGTATGGGGTGTAGAGAGATGGTGTGTTCCACTGTAGAGAGATGGTGTGTTCCACTCCAAGGTGTTCCCCAGGTTTCCTCGCCAATGCTTCGATCATCATGCTCTCGTTTAGTAGTTGTTGGAAACTACGCTGCATTAGGCCTACAAATTGGGTATGGGGTGTAGAGAGATGGTGTGTTCCACTCCAAGGTGTTCTCCAGGTTGCCTTTCCTGAACTTCTATCTTCAGGCTCTCATTAAATTGTGGTTAAACGGAACAACTGCATTTGGCGTACTAGTTGGTTTGGGGCCTACTATCGGTGTCTGCCGCTCCTTGCTGTTCTCCTGGTTTCCTGTCCTGAAATTCCGTTTTCAGGCGCTCGTTAAGTAGTTGTTAATGTTAGACTGCATTTGGCCTACTAGTTGGGTTGGGGCCTACTATCGGTGTCTGCCACTCCTTGCTGTTCTCCTCCACTGAACAAAGCTGTGCCGCCTGTTTACTACTGTTGCCAATTTTGAACTGCATTTCGACTACTTACTGATTTGGGCCTACTCTCTGTGTCAGCCTCTCATTCCAGTTGTCCTCCACTGCAATGCCCCCTGATTAGTCCTGTGTTACCAATTTTGAACTGCATTTAGCCCACTTTATTCTTTGGGCCTATATCTGTGTTTCCTCCTCATCCTGCCCATTGCCCAGCCAGTGATAGATGAGTCTGCTGGTACATTGACCCATAACGCAACATTTCCCGTGCACGCTACACTGCAAGATTGTGACCCTGCTGAAAGTCAGGTCCCCCTTCCCGCATACCATACCACCTTACACGGGGACAAACAGGAAGGTGCAGATGAAAGTGCAGATTCCTTCATCAGGTGGGGGGAGGAATACTAGTTGGCGACGTCACTGGCACAGGGCCTCTCATGGTATGCAAAAGTGTTGCTGCCGGTGGGAGGCGCCCCCGCCGTGCAAACACACCGCTGTACTTTGAGGGGCCCTGTGCCAGTGCCAATGCCAACGAGTGGGCCCCCCCTGCTTGCTCAGGTTCACAGCACTTGCAAAGTTGAAATACTTACCTCTCCCTGCTCCACTGCCGTGACGTGGTCCAGATTTCCTGGGCCCACTAATTACTTGAACCAGCCCTACCCCCCACAACTTTATCCAAATGACCCCCAATTTCAAATGCCTTCCAATTATTATAAGGTAAATTACGCTTGACAAGCTTCATTAAGAAGAATGGATGGTTTTGACATTAAAATGGGCACTCTAGGTGTTTTCCTGGCCCCCACTCACTGCCGACTATGCTGCCCCATTGACTTGCATTGGGTTTCGTGTTTCGGTCGATCCCGACTTTACGTCATAATCGGCCGATTTCACTCGACCCGACTTTTGAGATAGTCGGGTTTCGCGAAACCCGGCTCGACTCTAAAAAGGTCAAGGTCGCTCAACTCTAGTGGTGACGTCACCGCTCTGCTTTCCGGCCGCTGTGCTCACAGCCAGTACAGAGAAGCAGAGCGCCGGGGATAGACAGCGGAAGGTAAGTATGAAGCGTTTGTTTTTTTTACTTTTACGATGGTAACCAGAGTAAACATCGGGTTACTAAGCGCGGCCCTGCGCTTAGTAACCCGATGTTTACCCTGGTTACCGGCATCGTTGGTCGCTGGAGAGCGGTCTGTGTGACAGCTCTCCAGCGACCAAACAGCGACGCTGCAGCGATCCGGATCGTTGTCTGGATCGCTGCAGCGTCGTTTAGTGTGAAGGTACTTTAGTAAACTACAGTACACACTTTGACAAGTGACACATCCCTGAATTCTATGTTTAAGCCTCTATCTCCTGCTGTCTTCACATTACATAGCATAAAACAGCTGACAGATTCCCTTTAACATAATTTACACTTGACCAACCACACAGTGAGAACAACTCACCAAAAATAATAAATGATATTCACTATAGATGCAAACTAGAAAGCTACTCAAAAAGTGAATATTCAGAATCCAATTATCAGAAACTTTAAACTAATTTTATTGAATACAATGTTAAAAAGCAAGGAGAAACTGACAGCAAGTATCATAAAAATACCATAGTACGAAAAGAATATATTGAATACATAATTGGAAGCACGGATCCCATGATATATACATGATACATACATATAGCTTCAAAGTGGAGTCCTGGGGAGTCACGGATCACTGTTAAACTGGTATTAATATTCCCTCCTATATATCACTTATGCACTTTATCCAGTCTTGATGGTCTGCTTATAGATTTGCACTTTATGAGATTCATTTGGGGGTGGTATATATTTATTTATTTATATATATATGTCATGGGATCCGTGCTTCCAATTATGTATTCAATATATTCTTTTTGTACTACGGTATTTTTTATGATACTTGCTGTCAGTTTCTCCTTGCTTTTTAACATTGTATTCAATGAAATTAGTTTAAAGTTTCTGACAAATTATACTTGAACAACACTTGTATGGAGTCAAAATACACCTAGTCATGGGTGAACCCAAATGGCAAAGTTCGAGGTACGTACCGAACACCTGGTGTCCATGCACAGACCCAGAACATGGACTTTTCCAGTAAGTCAGTGCTACTGCTTGGGTTCAGCAGCCCGAACATTGGGTGTTTTCCATCCTGTCATCTGTGTGACAGCACAAGAAACACCAGCTATGATCAGCATTAGATTTATTCCCTCTGATCACAGCACTGCAGTTCCCACTTTTAAAGACAGAGGACAGCGTGTGAGCTAGCAGCTCTGAGCAGCGGTAAAAATGTTACCGCCAGACACAAGCATTGGCTGAGTACTACTCTCATCAGCATATGCCTGCTCTCATTGATAGCTGTTAAAAATACTTATTTTGTATCTTTAATTAGTCAGGACTCTTTACCAGATGCGATACTCTAAAGAAAATGTCATGATATTTCTCATAAAAAATGTAGTGGATTATTGGATTGTCAATCAAAAAGCATCATTGCAGCAAAACATAAAATAGGGAAAATAGTTACAAAGAGATTGTCAAATTGTCCATATTAAAATGTGTTCACCATCTTTCCTGAGATTCTGTATGGTAAATGGTGTCTGTGTCTGTCATGGAGTATGCTAGAAGCCATCGAGAAGCACGTGGCTAACTCACATACCAGCTGTTCATCCTGTCTGAAGTCTGTGTGGAATCTGAAGTCCGCAGAGAGTGAAGAAGAAGCCCCCAAGTGACAGCCCCTCCCTCCTGTGAGTCATGAATATATACATGTCCCATAGAGCACGTGTTCTCTCTATATGGTGTTATCTTTTACTCTGAGCTAAATATACAGGAATAGCACATGTAATGTCAGCCAAACCTTCCACGAGGCTCAGTACAGAATTGAGTGTAATAATAAGTCAATAATCAATAATGAATATTTAACAATAGCAGTGAGACCAAGCGAGTCTGATGAGAGTATTCATCAGTTGGTGCCTGTGCAATAAATAAATAAATGAATAAATGGTGTTGGCTCCCCTCTATTTTTGAGAAAAAAAGCAGTTAAAGCTGACAGCTGGGGCTTTATATTGGCTGGTTATCAAAAATGGAGGGGTTCTCATGCAGTATTTTTTAATCATTTAAATAAATCATTACAAAACGGTATGGGGTCCCCCCTATTTTTGACAACCAGCAGGCTAAAGCAGATTGCAACAGGCTGGTATTTTTAGACTAGTAAAGGGCTATGGATATTGGCCCTCTCCAACCTAAAAATAGCAGCTCACAGCTGCCACAGAGAAGGCACATCTATTTGATGTGCCAATTCTGGTGCTTTGCCCGACTTTTCCCACTTGCCCTCATGCGTTGGCAAGTGGGGTAATATTTGTGGGGTTGATGTCAGATTTGTAATGTTTGCTGACATCAAGAGTAGGGGTTAGTAATGGACAAGCGTCTATAAGATACCTTCATTACTAACCCTATAGTCAGATTGTAAAAAATACACAACCAGAAAAAAACAGAAAAAAATCCTATATTTGTAATAAGTGATGCGACCGCTGCCGACACCATCTAGAAGATACTAAGCAGAGTGTGAGAAGCTCTACCTGTGACTGGCAGTAACCTTAATGAAGTGACCACCGTTCACAGGCAGTCAGCGCTTCTCACGCTCTGCTCAGTGTGAGCCAAGCACAGTCAACTTCCAGTGTCATGTATCGTGGCTGTAAAAACGAGAGTACCAAACAAACGACATGGTCAAGGTGCTTCTAGTCCTGATGATGCAGCTGCTGATGGAAGAGAACATGGTAGTTCTGTACCTGGTACATCCCAAAGTTCCACACCTTCCTCTGGTGCACGTAGGACTTTCGGATTATTTTCAGAGACCCGAGAAATGTTACAGAATGGCGAGACCATAAGCAACGGAAAAGGTGCTAGGCTGAATGGTTGAAAGTGATTCTAGTTCCTTGGTTTTGACTTCCACTCAATTCCCCGCAGAAAGCACAGATTTGGCACCTGATGACCATGGTCTTCAACAATTTTTCACATCACCCCTTGCAAAATAGCCAAGCTGTCTGAGCCACAAGTCATGCAGCAGTCTTTTCTGCTGTTTTAGAACTTAGTTGGCTATCTGTTTGGGGTACAGATCCCTAATCGCACAGGAGCTGTGGACTGGGATCAAGGAGCAGACAGATAAGTGGTTGGTGCCACTGAACTTCAAACCTGGTGAGATGGTGTGTGATAACAAGTGAAATCTGGTAGCAGCTCTTGGCCTAGCTGGGTTGACGCACATCCCTTGTCTGGCACTTGTTCTTAGTTTGGTTTTTCAGAGTTTCCTTAAAAATTACCCAGATAAGTCATACCTTTCTGTATTTATCATACCTATCCGTGTCTGCATACCTGACACCTAGGGCCAGAAGCTGCAGTACTGGTGACTGCCTAAGAGTGGTACCTGGTGGCTACCTGCAGCTCAAGCCTGATTCCACCATCAGGAGGCAGTGAACACCAGGTGGTCGCTTATCATGACCCTCCTAGGTAAGCATGGCCCCTTGGCACAATAGGTCCATGAACCACGTGTGCCACCTGTGTGCATAATAGTTTATTATGGTCATGGCCCACACTGATCCCCAGGTCTCTCTGCACTTGGAGCAGTTGAGCTACCAGCGATAGAGCCTAGAAAAGAATTGTTTCATCTGCAGACACTTGATGACTGATTGGAATCCCTACTTCAGATGTACCAGCCTAAGTCGAAGTGCCTACGGTTGTGCCTATTCAAACTGAAACTTATGCTTCTGGAGTGGAATCCATCATGACTGATCCACCCCAGTGCTATGGGGATCCGAAGCAGTGCTGTTGGTTCATAGAGCAGTACATGAGTCTCTATGAAGTTTTAGGCCATCAGTTTTATTTCAACCGGGACTAAGTGGGATTCCTAGTGTCCTATTTAGAATGAGATCCCTTGCCATGTCTCAACTCCATATGGGAGAAAAGGGCCATTATCAACTCTGAACTGAAGGCGTTCCTGGTGGCATTTTGAAAGTTCTTCAATGAGCCAAATAAGGACTCTTCCACAACTTCTTTCCTTCCAAGCTTCCAGGAGCAGACTAGACAGTTGATGCAGGTGAGGAAACCATCGCATCTTGCTCTAGACCATCCATTCTCCAGCCTGCTAAGGTAGCTACCCATACAAAATACCTGAAGGATGTCATGAAAAGGGATGGCAGTATCACTGCAGTTGTATGGAATAAACTGACGGTGTTTGTCTTGAGAAGTCTAAAAACTGCCAAAGTCTTAGGCCTGTAGGAGAGGCTGTCCTTGGCGAATGTATTTCCTCTCCACCTATGACTGTGATTATATCCGTGGCAAGTGGAGGCTCTGGTTCATGCTGCAAGCCATGAAGAGTTGGTGTCAGATACCATCTGACAATTCCTGTATCCAGTGAGTGTTTTCAGGTGAAGTACAATGCCTACCAAAAAACAGTCAAGAATTACGAAGCAAGTAGAGCTCCAGAGTGGAGCTTTGTTTTACAGAAAAGATAGCCTTCCATGTGCTGTATGGTTTTCAAGTCATCTAGAGTTGAGAACTTCAGTGCCATTTCTAGTCTCAATATCCTGACAATTGCTCCTTTGGGGGACAGTTGAGTCACAAGAGGTGGCTGGTCCCTATACATCCAGTTCAGCCACCAGTGTTGCCATCTTCTCCATCAGGTCTGCTAGTCGCCGACTTTCTGTGTGATGATGTCGTCAAAGAAAGGCAGAGGCAATGCCCATCTCAGAATTCAAACCCAGCAGCTCTTGTGCACAAGGTGGCAGCGCTTCCCTCTGACCTATGCAGCTCGCTGGACAGTTCATTGCTAAACCCGATACTGATACCTGTGTGGTTCCTGATTGACTCCATCTTGAGTTCTTGACTGCCTCCACCCAGAGTTCCTGATTTGCTCTGTAATCTCCTGATTGAACACCCTACTTAGACCTGCCACTGCATTTCCTTCCTTGTGAGATTATTGAGCTCCCAGCCTTAAGTCTAGCTTCTTCCCACCTGCTGCTTATCCTCAAGTTCCTACTGGTCCGTGTACTGACCTCTGGTTATATCCCGACTATTATTTTTGCTTATCCTAAAGATCCTACAGCTGTTCTGTATGCCGACCTCTAGCTTTATCCTGACTATAGTACCTCCCGATACTGCCCCAAGTGGCTGCAATATCACTACTCCAACTCAGGTCAGTCCATAACAGCCCCCCACTCAGTTCCGACAAATATTCCAATGATCTTCCCCCAGGAACCTTCCTGCCTTGCCTTGTCGTCTTTAAGGCCAGTCTGAAGATGTACCCGGAGAAGGTATATTCAATTTTTAGGTGGTCAGTCAAAGAGAATATCAAGGCAGTGGCATCTTGCAAGTCTCTGTGATCCACCGACCAGGACGATGAACTCTAGTTGGTCCTCAAGAAGCGGAGAGGGACTTCCCAGTGCCAAGTTCCTGGTACTATGCCCACTTCATCCTATGCTGAGGATGGCTTGATGGAGAGAATCATTATAGTCATGAAGCTGATGAGAGATGTCACTTTTCTTCTAGTGGTCAGGAGAATTTGTGATCCTGAAGAGTGGTCTTAGAAGTCTATAAATAGGTGTCGGTCTCCAAATTCTCTTCAGTCTTGAAGAAGTGGGGGCATAAAGGGGGTACTATAACTGCTGGTGTCCCCCCATGATTCCACCTCCTTGCAAAGATGCCAGCATGCTCATCACCCTGGCCGTGCTGCGTGTCCCTCCGCATTCTCCCAGCTTCCTGATTCTAGGAGGCGCGCCTAGTGCGCACTTCCCTGTCCTTAAAGGGCTAGTGCACACACTCTACAGATGGCTTCCAGCCAATAGCTTGGAGGCATCTTGTTTAAAAGGCATGATTCCCAATAGGGAGGTGCGAAAGCAATGAGTGTCAGTAGTGTGTAGTAGTGGAGCTAATGAGTTGTTAGGTCCCCTGGTCCTGGTGTGGCCAGTGTCCTGAACCTGAAGTTCCTTGTTCTTGAACTCGTAGTCACGTTGTCCCTGTTTTCTATGCAGCCAGTTACTGGATCTCATCCCCTGGTCCGTGTGTGACAAATGCATGAATCAGTGTCTGATACCCATGTGTCTGAACATGTGCCTATCCAAATATGCTGTATATCCAAAATGAAGAAGTCCAAGAATTGCTTTTATTTTATTTATTTATTTTATTTGTCCCATTCACCAAGTGGTATAAGTGATAAGAGAGTTTTATTCTTCGGGTTACTACAATTACAGCAATTTTTTAATAATTTTTATATTTTCATTTTGATAGCTATAACTTTTTTTTTACTTTTTGTCCAAAACAGCTGTATGAAAGGTTTGTTTTTTTTGCTGGATGAGTTGACGGTTTTATTGATAACATTGTTGCGTATGATGCAATACCTTTTATGATTGTAGAATGTACAAAACAATTCAGCAATTTAAAAATTGTTTTGATTTATTTCTTTACACCGTTTCCTGTACTAGTGAAAAGACAGGTTCTTCATCATAATACCAGATTTATACAATTTTTTTAGACTTTCTTACCTTTACATACTAAAATTATATTTTACAAAATACTATTTCTTTTTCATTACCATATTCTGGGAACTGTAATGGTTACATTTTTTTTAGCTAATAAAGCCATTTGAGTTGTCATTTTCAGTGCTATCAGGGTTTTTTACATACGACTTTTTACGTTTTTTACAAATTTTATTACATTTTTACTTTTACTTAATCCCACTGTGGGACAAGAATATTTTTCACTTTGATCGCCGGTCTGATATATTGTAAAACTTCTGAACAGCATTGCTTGAGACCTTTCAGTATTACATTGATACAGAATATTAAATCCTGCTTATGGCAAAACCTAACAGGGCACTGTACCTCGAGGTCATTATTTGACCTCGAGGTACCATGGCAACTATCGAGACCCAAATTGTTATCAGGAGGCCCCAGAAGGATTAAAGAGGGAGATCTCTCTTTCTGTTCATCATCCAGATGATCTAGAACAATGTTTCCCAAACTCCAGAACTCACGGCTAGGGTTGAGCGACCTTGACCTTTTTAGAGTCGAGCCGTGTTTCGCGAAACCCGACTATCTTAGAAGTCGAGTCGAGTGGAATCGGCCGATTATCACGAAAAGTCGGGTATCGCCCGAAACACGAAACCCAATGCAAGTCAATGGGGGAGCATAGTCGGCAGTGAGTGGAGGCCAGGAAAACACCTACACTGCCCATTTTAATGGCAAAAACATCCATTCTTGTTACAGAAGCTTGTCAATCGTAATTTACCTTATAATAATTGGAAGGCATTTGAAATTGGGGGTCATTTGGCTAAAGTTGTGGGGGGTAGGGCTGGTTCAAGTAATTAGTGGGCCCAGTAAATCTGGACCACGTCACGGCAGTGGAGCAGGGAGAGGTAAGTATTTCAACTTTGCAAGTGCTGTGATCCTGAGCAAGCAGGGGGGGCCCACTCGTTGGCATTGGCACTGGCACAGGGCCCCTCAAAGTACAGCGGTGTGTTTGCACGGCGGGGGCGCCTCCCACCGGCAGCAACACTTTTGCGTACTATGAGAGGCCCTGTGCCAGTGACGTCGCCAACTAGTATTCCTCCCCCCACCTGATGAAGGAACCTGCACTTTCATCTGCACCTTCCTCTTTGTCCCCGTGTAAGGTGGTATGGTATGCGGGAAGAGGAACCTGACTTTCAGCAGGGTCACAATCTTGCTGTGTAGCGTGCACGGGGAATTTTGCGTTATGGGTCAATGTACCAGCAGACTCATCTATCACTGGCTGGGCAATGGGCAGGATGAGGAGGAAACACAGATATAGGCCCAAAGAATAAAGTTGGCTAAATGCAGTTCAAAATTGGTAACACAGGACTAACCAGGGGGCATTGCAGTGAAGGACAACTGGAATGAGAGGCTGACACAGAGAGTAGGCCCAAATCAGTAAGTAGTCGAAATGCAGTTCAAAATTGGCAACCGTAGTAAACAGGCGGCACAGCTTTGTTCAGTGGAGGAGAACAGCAAGGAGTGGCAGACACCGATAGTAGGCCCCAACCCAACTAGTAGGCCAAATGCAGTCTAACATTAACAACTACTTAACGAGAGCCTGAAAATGGAATTTCAGGACAGGAAACCAGGAGAACAGCAAGGAGTGGCAGACACCGATAGTAGGCCCCAAACCAACTAGTACGCCAAATGCAGTTGTTCCGTTTAACCACAATTTAATGAGAGCCTGAAGATAGAAGTTCAGGAAAGGCAACCTGGAGAACACCTTGGAGTGGAACACACCATCTCTCTACACCCCATACCCAATTTGTAGGCCTAATGCAGTGTAGTTTCCAAGAACTACTAAAGGAGAGCCGGAAGATCGAAGCTCAGGAAAGGCAACCTGGAGAACACCTTGGAGTGGAACACACCATCTCTCTACACCCCATACCCAATTTGTAGGCCTAATGCAGTGTAGTTTCCAAGAACTACTAAACGAGAGCCGGAAGATCGAAGCTCAGGAAAGGCAACCTGGAGAACACCTTGGAGTGGAACACACCATCTCTCTACACCCCATACCCAATTTGTAGGCCTAATGCAGTGTAGTTTCCAAGAACTACTAAACGACAGCCGGAAGATCGAAGCTGAGGAAAGGCAACCTGGAGAACACCTTGGAGTGGAACACACCATCTCTCTACACCCCATACCCAATTTGTAGGCCTAATGCAGTGTAGTTTCCAAGAACTACTAAACGAGAGCCGGAAGATCGAAGCTGAGGAAAGGCAACCTGGAGAACACCTTGGAGTGGAACACACCATCTCTCTACACCCCATACCCAATTTGTAGGCCTACTGCAGTGTAGTTTCCAAGAACTACTAAACGAGAGCCGGAAGATCGAAGCTCAGGAAAGGCAACCTGGAGAACACCTTGGAGTGGAACACACCATCTCTCTACACCCCATACCCAATTTGTAGGCCTAATGCAGTGTAGTTTCCAAGAACTACTAAACGAGAGCCGGAAGATCGGAGCTCAGGAAAGGCAACCTGGAGAACACCTTGGAGTGGAACACACCATCTCTCTACACCCCATACCCAATTTGTAGGCCTAATGCAGTGTAGTTTCCAAGAACTACTAAATGAGAGCCGGAAGATCGGAGCTCAGGAAAGGTAACCTGGAGAACACCTTGGAGTGGAACACACCATCTCTCTACACCCCATACCCAATTTGTAGGCCTAATGCAGTGTAGTTTCCAACAACTACTAAACGAGAGCATTAAGATCGAAGCAATGGCGAGGAAACCTGGGGCACACCTTGGGGAGGCAGACACCGTTAGTAGGCCCTACCAAAGTTTTACCCCCAATGCAGTTTTAAAATTCCTAGAGGCTGAAAACAAGACTATTGACGCTCAGCTTTTTTCAAAGGAACACAGCTGAATTGAGTGGCGCAGACAGACACAGGTAGTAGGACTTAACCCAAAAATGTGGCTCACTGCAGCTTAAAAAAGTTACAGGGGTACACAAGCAGCAGTGCTCTGGGCAGTGGAGGACAATTTCAATAGTGGACCGCAGACAGACTTTGTACGCCTACTATTAAAAAAAGATGCTCAATGCAATTAAAAATAGGTTCCAGGGGTCCACGGGCAGCAGTGGTGTGGTCAGTGGACGAGTATTGGAAGGAGGGACCGCAGACAGGCGTAGTAGGCCTAACATAACAAAATTAGGCTGTAGACACTGTAAAATTGGTTCCAGGGGTACATGGGCAGCAGTGGTGTGGTCAGCGGAGGAAAATTGGAATTAGGGACTGCAGACAGACTTTGTAGGCTGTCCCCTGTGGACCATGCATCCAACACATTAACCCAGTGCGCCGTAATGGACACGTAACTTTTTGTGGACATGCCTACTGGTCCATGCGTCTCTTGTCAGGTGCACCTTTCTACTGTTTGATTGCCTGAGTGCTATGACAATGCAGACTTTTTCATGCCGGTGGAGGGCTGGGATGGCTTTTCTCGCAAAAGAAATGTCGACTGGGTAGCTTGAACCGTTGCACAGCGTAGTTCATCTGGGCTTTTTAAATATAAAACAAAGAAAAAAAGGAGGCTACATGCACTTTCAGCTGGGTTCCAGGGGTACACGGCCAGCATTGGTCTGGTCAGTGGAGAACTATTGGAAGGAGTAACCGCAAACAGGCATCGAAGGCCTAACATAATAACACATTGCTGTTGGCAATTTTAAATTGGTTCCAGGGGAACACGGGCAGCAGTGGCCTGGTCAGTGTAGTAGTAGTAGAAAGAACGGACCGCAGACAGGCATCGAAGGCCTAAAATAAAAAAATTGGGCTGGCTGTAGGCAATTTTAAATTGGTTCCAGGGGTACACGGGCAGCAGTGGTGTGGTCAGTGGAGGCATATTGTAAGGAGTGACCGCAGACAGGCATCGAAGGCCTAAAATAATAACACATGGCTGTAGGCAATTTTAAATTGGTTCCAGGGGTACACGGGCAGCAGTGGTGTGGTCAGTGGAGGTCTAGTGGAAGGAGTGACCGCAGACAGGCATTGAAGGCCTAAAATAATAACACATGGCTGTAGGCAATTTTAAATTGGTTCCAGGGGTACACGGGCAGCAGTGGTGTGGTCAGTGGAGGCCTAGTAGTAGAAAGAATGGACCGCAGACAGGCATCGAAGGCCTAAAATAAAAAAATTGGGCTGGCTGTAGGCAATTTTAAATTGGTTCCAGGGGTACACGGGCAGCAGTGGTGTGGTCAGTGGAGGCCTAGTGGAAGGAGTGACCGCAGACAGGCATCGAAGGCCTAAAATAATAACACATGGCTGTAGGCAATTTTAAATTGGTTCCAGGGGTACACGGGCAGCAGTGGTGTGGTCAGTGGAGGCCTAGTGGAAGGAGTGACCGCAGACAGGCCTCGAAGGCCTAAAATAAAAAAATTGGGCTGGCTGTAGGCAATTTTAAATTGGTTCCAGGGGTACACGGGCAGCAGTGGCCTGGTCAGTGTAGTAGTAGTAGAAAGAACGGACCGCAGACAGGCATCAAAAGCCTAAAATAAAAAAATTGGGCTGGCTGTAGGCAATTTTAAATTGGTTCCAGGGGTACACGGGCAGCAGTGGTGTGGTCAGTGGAGGCATAGTGGAAGGAGTGACCGCAGACAGGCTTCGAAGGCCTAACATAACAAAAATGTCAATACAATGGTATTGTCAGTGGCAGGCATTGAAGGATGTCAGCGCATAGACTAAACATTGGTGGAGCTGTGAGATAATTTTGCAAGTGGTAGAGCACTGTTTGAGCTGGGGGGGGGGGGAACTGTCTTGTGGCCGGCGGTACAGGCCCAGGGCCCCTCATATTACAACGGTGTGTCTGACGTTGGGTGCGCACCACCACCGCCAGAGACACTTTATTGTACTAGGAGGGACCCAGTGGCAGTGCCGTCGACCAAAAGCGGGCTCACCCACCTCTTCAGACAAACAGCACTCTCACGGGTGCTGTCGCCAAGTGTCGATACCACGGCCCCGTGTGGGGAGTTTGGCCATTTGGTGAGGTGTAAACATGTCGTATGCTGGACAATCAGGTGCAGAAAATTACGAGATTGGAAAAGGCATTCAGAATAGTCCACAGGCAAGACCTTTTCATAGGAAAGCTAGGTGTCAGCCAGGCAAGGTGGGGCAAAAGATTTCGAAATCCAGTTGTGGTTCATTTTAATGAAGGTTAGATCATCTACATTTTGGGTAGCCAGACGAGTCCTTTTTTCTGTTAGTATTGAACCTGCAGCACTGAATACTCTTTCTGATAGGACACTAGCTGCCGGGCAAGCAAGCTCCTGCAATGCATATTCTGCCAATTCTGGCCAGGTGTCTAATTTGGATGCCCAGTAATCAAATGGGAATGACGGTTGAGGGAGAACATCGATAAGGGATGAAAAATAGTTTGTAACCATACTGGACAAATGTTGTCTCCTGTCACTTTGAATTGATGCTGCAGTACCTGTCCTGTCTGCGGTCATAGCAAAATCACTCCACAACCTGGTCAGAAAACCCCTCTGGCCAACGCCACTTCTGATTTCTGCCCCTCTAACTCCTCTGGTCTGCTGGCCCCTGCAGCTCGTGTGAGAACGATCACGGGCGCTGTGTGCAGGGAATGCCAGAAGCAAACGGTCAACAAGAGTTGATTGTTTGGTTGCTAATATTAGTTCCAAGTTCTCATGTGGCATTATATTTTGCAATTTGCCTTTATAGCGAGGATCAAGGAGGCAGGCCAACCAGTAATCGTCATCGTTCATCATTTTAGTTATGCGTGTGTCCCTTTTGAGGATACGTAAGGCATAATCCGCCATGTGGGCCAAAGTTCCAGTTCTCAAATCTGCGGTTGTGCTTGGTTGAGGGGCAGTTTCAGGCAAATCCACGTCACTTGTGTCCCTCCAAAAACCAGAACCCGGCCTTGCCGCGCCACCAATTTCCAGTGGCCCCGGAAAAGCTTCCTCATTAAAAATATAATCATCCCCATCATCCTCCTCGTCCTCCTCCTCCTCTTCGCCCGCTAACTCGTCCTGTACACTGCCCTGGCCAGACAATGGCTGACTGTCATCAAGGCTTTCCTCTTCCTCAGCTGCAGACGCCTGATCCTTTATGTGCGTCAAACTTTGCATCAGCAGACGCATTAGGGGGATGCTCATGCTTATTATGGCGTTGTCTGCACTAACCAGCCGTGTGCATTCCTCAAAACACTGAAGGACTTGACACATGTCTTGAATCTTCGACCACTGCACACCTGACAACTCCATGTCTGCCATCCTACTGCCTGCCCGTGTATGTGTATCCTCCCACAAAAACATAACAGCCCGCCTCTGTTCGCACAGTCTCTGAAGCATGTGCAGTGTTGAGTTCCACCTTGTTGCAACGTCTATGATTAGGCGATGCTGGGGAAGGTTCAAAGAACGCTGATAGGTCTGCATACGGCTGGAGTGTACGGGCGAACGGCGGATATGTGAGCAAAGTCCACGCACTTTGAGGAGCAGGTCGGATAACCCCGGATAACTTTTCAGGAAGCACTGCACCACCAGGTTTAAGGTGTGAGCCAGGCAAGGAATGTGTTTCAGTTGGGAAAGGGAGATGGCAGCCATGAAATTCCTTCCGTTATCACTCACTACCTTGCCTGCCTCAAGATCTACAGTGCCCAGCCACGACTGCGTTTCTTTCTGCAAGAACTCAGACAAAACTTCCGCGGTGTGTCTGTTGTCGCCCAAACACTTCATAGCCAATACAGCCTGCTGACGTTTGCCAGTAGCTGCCCCATAATGGGAGACCTGGTGTGCAACAGTGGCAGCTGCGGATGGAGTGGTTGTGCGACTGCGGTCTGTGGACGAGCTCTCGCTTCTGCAGGAGGACGAAGAGGAGGAGGAGGGGGTGCGAACGGCTACAGCCAACTGTTTCCTAGACCGTGGGCTAGGCAGAACTGTCCCAAACTTGCTGTCCCCTGTGGACCCTGCATCCACAACATTCACCCAGTGTGCCGTGATGGACACGTAACGTCCCTGGCCATGCCTACTGGTCCATGCATCTGTTGTCAGGTGCACCTTTGTGCTCACAGATTGCCTGAGTGCATGGACGATGCGCTCTTTAACATGCTGGTGGAGGGCTGGGATGGCTTTTCTGGAAAAAAAAGTGTCGACTGGGTAGCTCGTAGCGTGGTACAGCGTAGTCCATCAGGGCTTTGAAAGCTTCGCTTTCAACTAACCGGTAGGGCATCATCTCTAACGAGATTAGTCTAGCTATGTGGGCGTTCAAACCCTGTGTACGCGGATGCGAGGCTAAGTACTTCCTTTTTCTAACCATAGTCTCATGTAGGGTGAGCTGGACTGGAGAGCTGGAGATCGTGGAACTAGCGGGGGTGCCGGTGGACATGGCAGACTGAGAGACGGTGGGAGATGGTATTGTTGCCGCCGGTGCCCTAGATGCAGTGTTTCCTACTACGAAACTGGTGATTCCCTGACCCTGACTGCTTTGGCCTGGCAAAGAAACCTGCACAGATACTGCAGGTGGTGCGGAAAATGGTGGCCCTACACTGCCGGAAGGGATGTTGCGTTGCTGACTAGCTTCATTGGCCAAGGGTGCTACAACCTTAAGGGACGTTTGGTAGTTAGTCCAGGCTTGCAAATGCATGGTGGTTAAATGTCTATGCATGCAACTTGTATTGAGACTTTTCAGATTCTGTCCTCTGCTTAAGGTAGTTGAACATTTTTGACAGATGACTTTGCGCTGATCAATTGGATGTTGTTTAAAAAAATGTCAGACTGCACTCTTTCTAGCATCGGATACCCTTTCAGGCATTGCAGACTGAGCTTTAACCGGATGGCCACGCTGTCCTCCAACAGGTTTTGGCTTTGCCACGCGTTTTGGGCAAGATACGGGCCCGGCAGATGGAACCTGTTGCGATGTTGATGCCTGCTGCGGCCCCTCCTCCTCCGCTTCAGAACTGCTGCCGCCTGCATTCTGTTCCCCCAATGGCTGCCAATCGGGGTCAAGAACTGGGTCATCTATTACCTCTTCTTGTAGCTCGTGTGCAACTTCGTCTGTGTCACCGTGTCGGTCGGTGGTATAGCGTTCGTGATGGGGCAACATAGTCTCATCAGGGTCTGATTCTTGATCATTACCCTGCGAGGGCAATGTTGTGGTCTGAGTCAAAGGACCAGCATAGTAGTCTGGCTGTGGCTGTGCATCAGTGCACTCCATGTCAGATTCAACTTGTAATGGGCATGGACTCTTAACTGCTTCACTTTCTAAGCCAGGGACGGTATGTGTAAAGAGCTCCATGGAGTAACCCGTTGTGTCGCCTGCTGCATTCTTCTCTGTTGTTGTTTTTGCTGAAGAGGACAAGGAAGCGACTTGTCCCTGACCGTGAACATCCACTAACGACGCGCTGCTTTGACATTTACCAGTTTCACGAGAGGAGGCAAAAGAGCTAGAGGCTGAGTCAGCAAGATAAGCCAAAACTTGCTCTTGCTGCTCCGGCTTTAAAAGCGGTTTTCCTACTCCCAGAAAAGGGAGTGTTCGAGGCCTTGTGTAGCCAGACGACGAACCTGGCTCCACAGCTCCAGACTTAGGTGCAATATTTTTTTTCCCACGACCAGCTGATGCTCCACCACTACCATTACCCTCATTACCAGCTGACAATGAACGCCCCCGGCCACGACCTCTTCCACCAGACTTCCTCATTGTTTTAAAAACGTAAACAAACTAACGGTATTTGTTGCTGTCACACAACTTACACGGTGAGCTATAACTTCAGTATGATTTAGCTACCCCTTTACAGGTGAGTGAGACCACAACGAAAATCAGGCACAATGTTACACACTCTGTTGTTGGTGGCAACAAATGAGAGAGATGCCACACACGCTGGACTGTCACTGAAGCACAAATGTAAATATTAATCTTCCACTGATTTTTTTTTTTTTTTTTTTCAGGGAGACTTTAGGAAAAAAAAAAATAGAATAAAATGATTTTTTCAGGAAGAATTTAGAAACCAAATAAAATAAAATGATTTTTTCAGGGAGAATTTAGAAAACAAATAAAACAAAAAAAGGCTTTCTATGGCCCACTGAGTGAGAGATGACGCACACAGGAGTCAGGAGTGGCACACAAGCCCAGAGGCCAATATTTATCTCCCACTGATTGATGTAGTGATTTTTTCAGGTAGATTTTGGAACCCAAATCAAGCTAAAAAAATAATAGGCTTTCTATGGCCCACAATTGGAGAGAGAGAGAGAGATGGCACACCCAGGAGTCAAGACTGGCACACAAGCAGAAAGGGCAATATTAATATCCCACTGTTTTGTTTTTTTTTTATCATGGAGACTTTAGGGAAAAAAATAATAGAATACAATGATTTTTTCAGGAAGAATTTCAAAACCAAATAAAATAAAATTATTTTTTCAGGGAGAATTTAGAAAACAAATAAAACAAAAAAAGGCTTTCTATGGCCCACTGAGTGAGAAATGACGCACACAGGAGTCAGGAGTGGCACACAAGCCCAGAGGCCAATATTTATCTCCCACTGATTAATGTAGTGATTTTTTCAGGTAGATTTTGGAACCCAAATCAAGCTAAAAAAATAATAGGCTTTCTATGGCCCACAATTGGAGAGAGAAAGAGAGATGGCACACCCAGGAGTCAATACTGGCACACAAGCAGAAAGGGCAATATTATTCTCCCACTGATTTTTTTTTTAATTTTTTTTCAGGGAGACTTTAGGAAAAAAAAAATAATAGAATAAAATGATTTTTTCAGGAAGAATTTAGAAACCAAATAAAATAAAATGATTTTTTTCAGGGAGAATTTAGAAAACAAATAAAACAAAAAAAGGCTTTCTATGGCCCACTGAGTGAGAGATGACGCACACAGGAGTCAGGAGTGGCACACAAGCCCAGAGGCCAATATTTATCTCCCACTGATTGATTTAGTGATTTTTTCAGGTAGATTTTAGAACCCAAATCAAGCTAAAAAAATAATAGGCTTTCTATGGCCCACAATTGGAGAGAGAGAGAGAGATGGCACACCCAGGAGTCAAGACTGGCACACAAGCAGAAAGGGCAATATTAATCTCCCACTGATTTGTTTTTGTTTGTTTTTTCAGGGAGACTTTAGGAAAAAAAAATAATAGAATAAAATGATTTTTTCAGGAAGAATTTAGAAACCAAATAAAATAAAATGATTTTTTCAGGGAGAATTTAGAAAACAAATATAACAAAAAAAGGCTTTCTATGGCCCACTGAGTGAGAGATGACGCACACAGGAGTCAGGAGTGGCACACAAGCCCAGAGGCCAATATTTATCTCCCACTGATTGATTTATTGATTTTTTCAGGTAGAATTTAGAACCCAAATCAACCAAAAAAATAAATAGGCTTTCTATGGCCCACTATTTGTGAGAGAGATGGCACGCTCAGGACTGGCACACAAGCCCAGAGGCCAATATTAATCTCCCACTTTTTTTTTTTTTCAGGGAAAATTTATAAACCCAATAAAAAAATAAATAAATAGGCTTTCTATGGCCCACTATCTGAGAGAGAGAGATGGCACGCTTAGGACTGGCACACAAGCCCAAAGGCCAATATTAATCTCCCTTTTTTTTTTCAGGGAGAATTTATAAAACCAAAAAAAAATAAATAAATAGGCTTTCTATGGCCCACTATTTGTGAGAGAGATGGCACGCTCAGGACTGGCACACAAGCCCAGAGGCCAATATTAATCTCCCACTTTTTTTTTTTTGTTCCAGGGAAAATTTATAAACCCAATAAAAAAAAATAATAAATAGGCTTTCTATGGCCCACTATCTGAGAGAGAGAGATGGCACGCTTAGGACTGGCACACAAGCCCAAAGGCCAATATTAATCTCCCACTGATTGATTTATTGATTTTTTCAGGTAGAATTTAGAGCCCAAATAAAGCAAAAAAAAAAAAAATGGGCTTTCTATGGCCCACTGAGTGAGTGATGATGCACACAGGAGTCAGGAGTGGCACACAAGCCCTGAGGCCAATATTTTTCTCCCACTGATTGATGTAGTGATTTTTTCAGGTAGATTTTAGAACCCAAATCAAGCAAAAAAATAAATAGGCTTTCTAAGGCCCACTGACTGAGAGATGGCACACACAGGAGTCAAGAGTGGCACACAAGCCCTGAGGCCAATATTTTTCTCCCACTGATTGATGTAGTGATTTTTTCAGGTAGATTTTATAACCCAAATCAAGCAAAAAAATAAATAGGCTTTCTATGGCCCACTGAGTGAGAGATGGCACACACAGGGATGGCACTCTAGCAGAAATGTCAATCTTAATCTCCCACAAAAAAAAAAAAAAAAAAAAAAAAAACAGGGAGTGTCCAACAATTACTATCTCCCTGCAGTAATCTCAGCCAGGTATGGCAGGCAGCAATAAGGAGTGGACTGATGCACAAATTAAATAAAAAGTGTGGACAAACAAAAAAGATAGCTGTGCAGAAAGGAAGGAACAAGAGGATTTGTGCTTTGAAAAAAGCAGTTGGTTTGCACAGCGGCGTACACACAGCAATGCAGCTATCAGGGAGCCTTCTAGGGCAGCCCAATGAGCTACAGCGCTGAGGGGAAAAAAAAAAAATGTAGCTTCCACTGTCCCTGCACACCGAAGGTGGTGTTGGGCAGTGGAAATCGCTATAGCACAAGCGGTTTGGTGGTTAATGGACCCTGCCTAACGCTATCCCTGCTTCTGACGAAGCGGCAGCAACCTCTCCCTAAGCTCAGATCAGCAGCAGTAACATGGCGGTCGGCAGGAACGCCCCTTTATAGCCCCTGTGACGCCGCAGACAGCAAGCCAATCACTGCAATGCCCTTCTCTAAGATGGTGGGGACCAGGACCTATGTCATCACGCTGCCCACACTCTGCGTTTACCTTCATTGGCTGAGAAATGGCGCTTTTCGCGTCATTGAAACGCGACTTTGGCGCGAAAGTCGCGTACCGCATGGCCGACCCCGCACAGGGGTCGGATCGGGTTTCATGAAACCAGACTTTGCCAAAAGTCGGCGACTTTTGAAAATGAACGACCCGTTTCGCTCAACCCTACTCACGGCCTCCAACAGGTAATGTTTTCAGGATTTCCATAGTGTTGCACAGGTGAGATAATACCTAATGCCTTGATGATACTTCCATCACATTTGCAATACTAAGGATATCTTTAAAGCATGACATGTTGGGGTCCATGAGGACTGGAGTTTTGGAAACACTCATCTAGATGATCTTGATGATTGACAGCATCATCTAGAAGATGAAAGTGTTGTGATTGGTGCTACAATTGATTGTGGTCGAAGTAGCATGTCAGCTATGCTATAAATATGACACCCGCTGCCTTTTCATCAGTCAGGTGGTCTTGTTTAGTTTATCAACAGTGCTGAACATAAAGACCCTTTTATGTAATCATAAAAAGGCGTATTGTTGATCATAAAGTAAGTTTTTTTTCTAAATAATCAACAGACAATTTGTGAAGAATATATTAGAAAATATACACTAGTAAGATGTTTATAATACAAGAAAAATAAAGAAAACGTTGTATATGGAAAAGGCAGCTGTATTTGGGCTGTACACTCATCATTGAATATGTTTAGTTTCCTCCTGCTCTTTGGTGTCGGATATTCGCCTCAAACTCTTTTACATTTTAGACAACTATTCTCCTGCCGTTTAATTCAGTATCACATTTATTTCTGGCTGAATGTACAAGCTAATAAAATATGTACAGGCCACTTAATTATTAATAGTCGTTCTGTGATGATGTCATACGTGGCAGTGGTACAATCCATTGTGTTCCATTTAAATGCCAGAACACATTTCCCTATCGCTGCCTATAGCCATGTAAGCAATGGAAAGTAGAAACAGGTAAAGGGAGAGAATGAGAAAATGCAATTTTAATGACACCTACTAATAAATGTAAGATGGTTCACACATTTGTAGTAAGTAAAGCAAATCAATAGTCTATGAAATCATTCTTCCCCACTAGTCTCTTAATATTATAAACATTTCTTTACCTACTGACTAGAATAGCTGGCTCATATACTGTGGGAAAATATTCTATCCATAATTCAATGCCTTATCTTCAAAGGATGCAGTGACATAAATGTTCTAAGGCTAGGTTCACACTAGCGTTGCGCCGCCCTGCGTCGGCGACGCAACGCGCGACGCACGTAAAAACGCGCGCAAAAATGCGCGCGTTTTGCGACGCGTGCGTCGTTTTTGACGAAAATCGGACGCACAGAAAATGCTACAATGTAGCGTTTTCTTGCGTCCGACGCTAGCGTCGGAAACGACGCACGTGGCGAAAAACGCCACCAAAACGACGCACGCGTCCCCTATGTTAAACATAGGGGCGCGTCGCCGCTGCGTCGCCGGCGCGTCGCCGGCGCAACAGCGACGCACATTGGCGGAACGCCAATGTGAACGTAGCCTAAAATACACCCGCGCTTTTAGATCTAAAGAGTAGTTCTTTAGCTCTGTAACAATATATCTGTTTGATCACATATAGCCATTTTTAGGAAAATAGACAGTGTTCAGTTAAGTTGATTGCATGAGTTGAGAAAACATGCCAGCAAGCGAGTCTAGAGACAGTGTAAGTGTATTTCATCAATGTAGGCAGAAGCTTATGTGGAATAATGATATGTATAAAATCACAAATTATTACAGCTGTTGTGCCAGGGGCAGACATACCATTCTTGTAACCTGTGCACCTGTGAGCAGCTTGTGGAATGCAGTAACAGACAGGAGGCAGAGCAAGGGTTAAAGTTAACTTTACTGGAACAGGGGTATACTCCGCGCAGGGAGGAGAAAGTAAAGGCAGGGGTATGGCAGGTGATATGAGCACAACAGGTGGGCTGAGGGAGATAACAAGGGCAAAATTATAACAAATGTTCATAAAGGGTAAACTTATCAGTCTGACGCCTTCCTTACTGCAGAGTCTTAGGTTCTAATGGTGGTGCCAACACAGTCAGCACATGATGAAGCCGGTGTTGTCCTGCAGGTGTTGATGATCCAGTTCCTGGCAGTGACGATGAGTCCCTGACGTCTTGCAAGAGGTGAGTGAAGAGAAGTCCCTAAAGGTACCGTCACACTTAGCGACGCTGCAGCGATACCGACAACGATCCGGATCGCTGCAGCGTCGCTGTTTGGTTGCTGGAGAGCTGTCACACAGACAGCTCTCCAGCGACCAACGATGCTGGTAACCAGGGTAAACATCGGGTAACTAAGCGCAGGGCCGCGCTTAGTAACCCGATGTTTACCCTGGTTACCATCCTAAAAGTAAAAACAAACAAACACTAGATACTTACCTACAGCCGTCTGTCCTCCAGCGCTGTGCTCTGCACTCCTCCTGTACTGTCTGTGTGAGCACAGCGGCCGGAAAGCAGAGCGGTGACGTCACCGCTCTGCTTTCCGGCCGCTGTGCTCACACAGACAGTACAGGAGGAGTGCAGAGCACAGCGCTGGAGGACAGACGGCTGTAGGTAAGTATCTAGTGTTTGTTTTTTTTTACTTTTAGGATGGTAACCAGGGTAAACATCGGGTTACTAAGCGCGGCCCTGCGCTTAGTTACCCGATGTTTACCCTGGTTACCAGTGAAGACATCGCTGAATCAGTGTCACACACGCCGATTCAGCGATGTCTGCGGGGAGTCCAGTGACCAAATAAAGTTCCAGACTTTCTTCCCCGACCAGCGACAGCACAGCAGGGGCCTGATCGCTGCTGCCTGTCACACTGGACGATATCGCTAGCGAGGACGCTGCAACGTCACGGATCGCTAGCGATATCGTCTAGTGTGACGGTACCTTAACACTGCCGGAGCTTGACGAAGCTCAGCAGAAGCATTCGGGTGAGAGAGGGAGCAGTTCTCGGTGAGTCACCTGGTGTTTCTTAGGCGGCACGCGCACGTTATTTACTGGCCCGTAGCATTGGGTACCTGGAGCAGTGGGAGTTAATGGGCGGAATACAGTTCTCCGGTCACAGTCTCTGTAAGGGATGGCAGGGATAATACAGAGTGGACCTGCGCTGTCATGGTGCTCAGGGAACGGAGCACCAAACTTCCCTTGCCGCACGTTGCGTGCTCCCATCAAGTCTCTCTGCCTTTTCATGTGCTCTGCCCTTTTTATCCTAGCTACTCCACCTGCTATTGAGTGCAAAGGTCAGTCCGGGTCGATAAGCTTTACCCCAGACAACAAAGGTGACAGCCCTGACAGTTCTGGACCCGATGCAAGAAAGGTACCCCTGGTCCGGTCCCTCTTTTTACACAGCCACACAGGTGCTCAAGAGGTAAAGGGAGGTCCAATCCCATCTGAAACCCTGTGGAATTGTGCTTTATGAAGTGCTGCAGGACAGTAAATGCCCCAAATATTGTTCTTGAACAGAGGCCCTCTTCTGTTTGTGTCCACCCCTGTGTGGTGCCACCCTGATGACCCATTGAATTAAAAGTAATTCTGTCATTGTGTCACAACTTTTCTCCAATAGCACAAACAGGTGATTGCAAACTTTCCCAGCTATTAGGCAGACATCTCCTTTAAAGCAGATCTGTCACCATATTTCACATTGAAAACTGCATTCACTACTAAATGATCTCTTAGATAAGATTACTGTATTTACTTTGAAAATCCAGATCAGAATGGCAGTATAACCACTAGAACTACTGATGGAGTCATTTTGACTCCTTTCGTTTTTTATTTCTCTTCTGTGACTACATTTTTCAGAATTCCGGCTTGAAACTCGGTGACTTTTCCTCAAATATGATGTGAAAAAAGATTTTGTGAGAATAAATAATTTTGGTAAAAAATTTGCGCGTTTTTTTTCAAAATTTACCAAGAACTACTGAAGGGAGTCATTTTGACTCCCTACTATATTTTTGAGGTCCTTTTGTCACTAAATGTTGCTATAAAGTTTTTTGCATAATTTTTTCACTCTGTCTTATTTACCCTGATGTTCATATAGATGTAGTTCAATTTACATGTCAACTTTTCACATTTTCCTTGTGTTTTACCTGCTTGTATTACTGTGTAATGCTGAACAAAATAGCTTGTTTACTCTAGGCTCTTATCTTATGCTAATGAAGGGTGGTGTTTTTCTAAGGTCCTAGCAGGAGACAGTATTCTGAATAGTAACTTTACTTTCAGTTCAGCTGAAGAGACAAAGAGAACAGACGCAGACATACGAGCTCTGAAGACTCATACAGGTATGAATTGTTATGAAATAGTTTAGCTGTCTGTCAACTGATTCAGCCCACCTACTTTTGAAGGTGGCAGAACAGTTATTATTTCTTTTAGTTTTCATTTCATTTCTATTTTTCAGCAGGGAACTATATAGAATTATGGAATATGTGAGGAATATGGAGAGAAGACGTTTGATAAAGCCTCAGGATATTCTGGCTACTTTGCAATCCATACCGGAGGATGAATCGGAATCCGAATTGCAGGAACATGTATTTGATTCTGACAGTGATGAAGATTTCATTCCTCAGAACATATCAAGTGAATCTGAAGACTCAGAAGGAACAAATCCAGAAGGTAAGTAGTTATGTGTATTTATTTGTTCTTCCACACACTGAGTTAGGGCCTGTGCACACTAGCAGAATTCTGGCTGAATAGCCATCTGGATATTCTTGCCGTAATACAGGCCGTACCTGCCCGCTCATGCCTGAAGCTCCGCTCCAAACCCCGGGCTGCAGCCGCTGTCAGGGACAGAGCAGCGCTTGCTTACGCGCGAGCACGGCTCCGTCCCAGACAGCGGCTCCAGCCCGGGGTTCGGAGCGGAGCTTCAGGTATGAAACTCCGCTCTGTACCTGAGCGGGCAGGTACGGGCCGGATTGTGGTGAGAATATCCGGTCGGATATTCCGCCGCTAATCCAGCCAGTGTGCACGGACCCTTACAAAACAAAAATTCTAAATATTCATCAACTTTTTTCCAGACATTCCAAGCACATCAACTGGGGATCGGGCTCATGCAGTTATGTTGCCTCGTGACCATCCTCCTGGTCGTGGACAGAAAAAATCAGCAAAACGTCCCAGAAATGAAAGAACAACAGATAACGATGGCGGCGAAGGTAATGCAACAACAAACACCAGAGAAGGCGAATCTGAAGGAATACTAGTTTCAGCGGATGGTATTCAATGGAAACCTGTTGAAATTGGACAACACTTGCCTGGTAGGCGTGACAGCCTAAATATTCTTCGAGAAGCACCTGGCCCTACAGGATACGCCAGAAGAAATATCATTATCGATAGTCCTTTGAGCGCATGGCGTTTATTTTTTGATTCATATATATTGACACATATAAAGAACTGTACGCTTGCAGAAGCATGCAGGAACAATAATTTACAGTTTACTCTATCTGATGAGGAGCTAGATGCATTCATTGCGATATTCTATGCTCGTGGAATATCTGGCACGAACCGTCACTCGATTAGCAGTATTTGGTGTAATGACTGGGGAATACCGTTTTGCAAAGCGACAATGTCTAGGGACCGCTTTGTTGAAATTATGAGGTTTCTCAGATTTGATGAGAAATCTACTCGATCGGAGAGACTGCAAACGGACAAGTTTGCTCTATTTTCTACTGTGTGGGACAGGTTTATTGAAAATTGTATTGCGTGTTACAAACCTGGCCCATACATAACGGTGGATGAGCAACTTTTCCCAAGCAAAACTACGTGTCCATTCACGCAGTACATGCCTTCCAAACCAGATAAATATGGCCACAAATATTGGCTAGCTGTTGATAAGGAGAGCAAATATCTGGCAAATGGCTTCCCTTATCTAGGCAAAGATGACACACGCCGTGCTGAGGACCGTTTAGCTGACCATGTGGTAATGAAGTTATTGGACCCGTTTTTGAAAAAAGGTCGCAATGTTACAACCGATAATTATTTTACTTCATTAAAATTAGCTAAACAGCTAAAAAGCAAAGGAACAACCATCGTGGGAACACTGAATAAGATAAGGCGAGAAGTGCCTAAAGAAATAAAATCCATGAAAGAGGAATTGTACAACACTAAAGTGTTTAGAAATGAAGACAATTTTACACTTACAGTATATCAAGGAAAGACCAACAAAAATGTTGGCATTTTGAGTTCCGTCCATCCAGATGTTGTTGTTGCGTCTGATTCCGCTAAAAAAAACTCCAGAAACGGTAAAGTTTTACAATGAAACAAAATATGGAGTAGATGTAGTGGATCAGATGGCACGAAAATATACCACATGCACATCCACAAGGAGATGGCCTGTTCATGCATTTGAAAATGCCTTAGACTTTGCGGGTATAAATGCATGTATAATATTCAAGGAGATTACCCACCAAAAGATGTCACGCAAGGCATTTTTGCAAACGCTTGTGAGAGAGTTGAGTGGTCCTTATGTCACAGATAGGGAAAAGGGTTCCACGTCCCAAGTTTCTACATGTTCAGAAGTGATGGTTCAAACAAAATTTTGCCAGATCAAAGAAAAGTGCAAGAAAAATAGATCTGTCGGCAATTGTAAGACTTATGGCAATGTACTGCCATAAATCAAAGGCAATGCCTAAAATGCGAAACACCAAATGTTTCACCAAAGGTGAATTCTTTTTCATTTTTATGCTCCTCCACCTACATTTTCTCTGCTTTTTGTTCTTCAGTTGTTGTTTATGTGTGCACTTGAATAAAAAAAAATGTTTGAAAAACGTCTATTATAATTGTTGTTATTTTCTGTAGAAAAATTAGAAAAGCAGAAAAAAAACAATCAAAAGCATTACTGTTGGATCTCACAATAATTTCTTATTTTTAGGGACTCTATAGCGACAGGGTATGTTCCGCAGGATTGGCGCATAGCAAATGTGGTGCCAATATTCAAAAAGGGCTCTAAAAGTGAACCTGGAAATTATAGGCCAGTAAGTCTAACCTCTATTGTTGGTAAAATATTTGAAGGGTTTCTGAGGGATGTTATTCTGGATTATCTCAATGAGAATAACTGTTTAACTCCATATCAGCATGGGTTTATGAGAAATCGCTCCTGTCAAACCAATCTAATCAGTTTTTATGAAGAGGTAAGCTATAGGCTGGACCACGGTGAGTCATTGGACGTGGTATATCTCGATTTTTCCAAAGCGTTTGATACCGTGCCGCACAAGAGGTTGGTACACAAAATGAGAATGCTTGGTCTGGGGGAAATTGTGTGTAAATGGGTTAGTAACTGGCTTAGTGATAGAAAGCAGAGGGTGGTTATAAATGGTATAGTCTCTAACTGGGTCGCTGTGACCAGTGGGGTACCGCAGGGGTCAGTATTGGGACCTGTTCTCTTCAACATATTCATTAATGATCTGGTAGAAGGTTTACACAGTAAAATATCGATATTTGCAGATGATACAAAACTATGTAAAGCAGTTAATACAAGAGAAGATAGTATTCTGCTACAGATGGATCTGGATAAGTTGGAAACTTGGGCTGAAAGGTGGCAGATGAGGTTTAACAATGATAAATGTAAGGTTATACACATGGGAAGAAGGAATCAATGTCACCATTACACACTGAATGGGAAACCACTGGGTAAATCTGACAGGGAGAAGGACTTGGGGATCCTAGTTAATGATAAACTTACCTGGAGCAGCCAGTGCCAGGCAGCAGCTGCCAAGGCAAACAGGATCATGGGGTGCATTAAAAGAGGTCTGGATACACATGATGAGAGCATTATACTGCCTCTGTACAAATCCCTAGTTAGACCGCACATGGAGTACTGTGTCCAGTTTTGGGCACCGGTGCTCAGGAAGGATATAATGGAACTAGAGAGAGTACAAAGGAGGGCAACAAAATTAATAAAGGGGATGGGAGAACTACAATACCCAGATAGATTAGCGAAATTAGGATTATTTAGTCTAGAAAAAAGACGACTGAGGGGCGATCTAATAACCATGTATAAGTATATAAGGGGACAATACAAATATCTCGCTGAGGATCTGTTTATACCAAGGAAGGTGACGGGCACAAGGGGGCATTCTTTGCGTCTGGAGGAGAGAAGGTTTTTCCACCAACATAGAAGAGGATTCTTTACTGTTAGGGCAGTGAGAATCTGGAATTGCTTGCCTGAGGAGGTGGTGATGGCGAACTCAGTCGAGGGGTTCAAGAGAGGCCTGGATGTCTTCCTGGAGCAGAACAATATTGTATCATACAATTAGGTTCTGTAGAAGGACGTAGATCTGGGGATTTATTATGATGGAATATAGGCTGAACTGGATGGACAAATGTCTTTTTTCGGCCTTACTAACTATGTTACTATGTTACTATGTTAATAATAATACATTACAAAAAATATAATTATTAATAAATAACCATAAATGAAACTCTAAAAATAAACGAAAACAAGCAAGGAGTCAAAATGACTCCTTTCAGTAGTTCTAGGCGGGGTCACGAGTCCAGTAGTCCTAGTGATAATCCTTTATGAAAGTTTAACTCCATCTCCTCTCATTTTGCCTGATTGACAGCTCCTCAGTGTCCTTTCTGCTGCTGACAAAGCACCTTACTGCTGCTGCTGTAAGACACACTAGGTGACCGGAGGCACACTTGCTGTCAGCCAGTCTGTATTTTTCATCCTTATGCGATCTGACAAAACATTGGATCACATTTGGACCAAGGCTAGTCTATGGAGCAATGCAAATGTCTTTTTTTTCCTTGGACAACACCAGTTATGGGAAAAAAATTCTGTATGCCAGAGTTTGAACCATTGTAAGGGATTGAACTCTGTCATGCAAGTCAACGAGTTCATGGAAGCCATCGGATTGCACTCAGATCGGAGTGCAGTCCAATGTTCATGAACTGACAGATTGGAGAAGATGGAGAATTTTCAGAGTTTGATCTGAGCGTGGTGTGCATAATTGACTCGAATCTCTCTGATGAGAGAATACACGGTTATCTGCACCTGACCTTAGCCTGAGTGGGTGGAGACTAAATATACTTGCACTAGGGTTGAGCAATACTCCCGAAATTCAAGAATCAAGAATATTTGCAGAGATTTAAAGAGATTGTCCAATACTTTAGAATTAATTACATATTCTTACGACAGGTCATCAATATCTAATCGGTTTGGGGTTGATAACCACCACCCCTGCTGGTCAGTTGATCTCAGTGTTAGCAGCCACTGGCCTTAATTGCTCACTTGTGGAGCTGGCCGTCTTCTGATAGTGGCTGTGCCTGGTTACTACACAACCACCTGCTATTCAAATCAATAGAAGGTGGATGGGTAGAACCCAGTCACGGCCACTATCAGAAGACACCCAGCAAGCATTTCCAGCAGGTGGCTGAAGCTGCCGACACCAAGAAAAGCTGATCAGTGGAGGTGCCATGTGTCGGAACCTGACAGATAAGACACTAGGATCCTCAAAACTAAAGTCATGGACAACCTCTTTAACCCCTTTACCCCCAAGGTGGTTTCCATGTTAATGACCAAGCCAATTTTTACAATTCTGACCACTCTCCCTTTATGAGGTAATAACTCTGGAACGCTTCAATGGATCTTGACCATTCTGACAATGTTTTTTCATGACACATGAAAGATGGAAATTTGGCAAAATTTTGAAAATTTAGCAATTTTCCAAATTTGAATTTTCATGCCCTTAAATGAAAGAGATATGTCATACAAAATACTTAATAAGTAACATTTACCATATGTCTACTTTACATCAGCACAATTTTGGAAACAAAGATTTTTTTTGTTAGCAAGTTATAAGGGTTAAAATTTAAACAGCGATTTTTCATTTTTACAGGCAACACTTTTTTTGTAAGGACCACCTCACATTTGAAATCACTTTGAGGGGTCTATATGATAGAAAATACCCAAAATTGACACCATTCTAAAAACTGCACCCATCTTGGTGCTCAAAACCACATTCAAGATGTTTATTAACTCTTCAGGTGTTACACAGAAATTTTTGGAATGTTTAAAGAAAGATGAACATTTAACTTTTTTCACAAAAAATTTAATTCAGACCAAATTTTTTTTACTTTTACAAGGGTATCAGGAGAAATTGGTCCCCAAACATTGTTGTGCAATTTGTCCTGAGTACACTGATTCTGAAAATGTGCAGGTAAACTACTGTTTGGACGCATGGCAGAGCTCTGAAGGGAAGGAGTGCTGTTTGATTTTTCAATGCAAAATTGGCTGGAAATGAGATCGGACACCATGTCGCATATTTCAACATTAACATTGCTTTCAACCACTACAAATGCATTCACTGGGAAAAGTCATTGTAACATTTAACACCCCTAGCTGGCCATGTGGTGTGTGACACATAAGCAGACCCATCTTGTTTCATTTATGAAGGAGGGACTCTTAAAGTCAGATAGCCTATTTTTACTGGTGCATCAGGCATTAATCTTCATAAAGAGCCATTATTAAACAGTGGGTCTCCTAAACTGTTGTAGCCTATGCTGTGAGTGGATGGGCTGCCAAGAATTACGACGCACCACAATACCCCTTTCATAAGATGTCCAGGGGGGCCTCCTGAAAAAATGTTGCATTGAATTCAAGGCCTGTTCTGCTACCAATTCATAGGCCCCATTAAGCCTTTGAACCCACATACTGGATGGGCCCATGCAAATTCACTTCACAGTATTTATTTTGTACACCCGTACTCCTTTGTTTTACACATTGGCAGGAAGGCCAGCCCTGCTGCATAGTCATATGCACCCTATTGCGCCTTGGAACCCACATACTGGATGGGCCCATGAAAATCCACTTCACAATATGCATTTTATACTCCCGTACTCCTTTGTTTTACACACTGGCAGCAAGGCCAGCCCTGCTGCACAGTCATATGCACCCCATTATGAATTGGAACCCACATACTGGATGGGCCCATGAAATTCCACTTGTATTTTTTAATGGTATGATGGTTCCCTGTTTGCAGAAATATTTACAGGAGAATACTGCAATTTTATTTGCCATATTTTGATACTAAGGTTCAGATACGGCTTTAAATATGGCTAATATTTGCAATACAATGCAATTTTATTGCAAACTACAAAATTCAAGGAATTGTTTGATTGAATGGTGTGAGTGCGTACACTTTTGTATATGTTAACATACAAAAGTTAATAAGTACATATAAGGATTAAATATATATAATGATTACGTATATATAAAGATTAACTACATACAGTATACTTACATCATCCACAAGAGGCTTTTAAACATCATCCGTCTGGAAAATGAGAGAAGCAACACCAAGACAGAGAACCCCTGGGAGATTCACTACACTGCATGGGCGTCCCCAATCATGCAGGTTTCAGCACACTGTACATGTACAGGTATCCCAGTTTTGGCATCTGTCTTAGTCATGTTTCTCTGGTCTTATATAGTGATTTACACTATGTAGTAACTCTAGTTTCACCAAGCCCTTCAAGTGACCAGCTTTCAAGGTTGTATGAAACTGAGATATCATGGAGTCATCAAACGAGGGCCATAAACCCCTAGAATATAAAAGCCCCAAGGATTTAGATCAAACCACCACAGGCAGAGTTTCAGTAAACCTTAATGTTTTACAATTACAAACAGCAAACATATAGAGGCTTAGAAATGTTTGTGAAGTTAAAGAAGTTGTCCACTACTATAAAGTTGTTTTTTTTCATAAATCTTGCTATTATGTGCCACTGAAAACATCTAATGTGTTTATTTTAGCAATATTACCTGTTATCATGCTGTAGCAGCACATCTTCAGCGCTGGATTCAGCTCTCATGGGGTTAATCGACAACTTCCTTTCTCCTGAGTTATTGTGCTCTAATACTACAAGTTCCATGATGCTTTGCACTGCCACTAAGCCCGAACCTACCACACCCACTCCAAAAACACCCAAACCCCTCCCTCCTCTCTCTCCTCTCTCTTCAAAAAGATTTGTGGTGTCATTTCTGTCCAAGTCCTCTTTTACATTTGTCCAACCCACACTCCATTACACACAGAGATAGATAGATAGATAGATAGATGTGGGATAGATAGATAGATAGATAGATAGATAGATAGATAGATAGATAGATAGATATTAGATAGATAGATATGGGATAGATAGACAGACAGACAGATAGATAGATATGGGATAGATAGATAGATATGGGATAGATAGATAGATAGATAGATAGATAGATAGATAGATAGATAGATAGATTGATAGATAGATAGATAGATAGATAGATAGATAGATAGATATTAGATAGATAGATAATAGATAGATCGATATGGGATAGATAGATAGATAATAGATAGAAAGATATGGGATAGATAGATAGATAGATAGATAGATAGATAGATAGATAGATAGATAGATAGATAGATAGATAGATAGATAGATAGATAAATATATATGGGATAGATAGATAAATAGATATGGGATAGATATTAGATAAATATTAGATAGATAGATAATAATAATCTTTATTTTTTATATAGCGCTAACATATTCCGCAGCGCTTTACAGTTTTGCACACATTATCATCGCTGTCCCCAATGGGGCTCACAATCTAAATTCCCTATCAGTATGTCTTTGGAATATGGGAGGAAACCGGAGTACGCGGAGGAAACCCACGCAAACACGGAGAGAACATACAAACTCTTTGCAGATGTTGTCCTGGGTGGGATTAGAACCCAGGACCTCAGCGCTGCAAGGCTGTAGTGCTAACCACTGCGCCACCATGCTGATAGATAGATAGATAGATATGGGATAGATAGATAAATAGATATGGGATAGATAGACACAGACAGACAGATAGATATTAGATAGATAGATATTAGATATGGGATAGATAGATAGATAGATAGATATTAGATAGATGGATATTAGATAGATAAATAGATAGATAGATAGATGTGGGATAGATAGATAGATAGATACATACATACAGATATATCTATATATCTATTTCCATAGATATGTCCATATCCATGTTTCTAAACCTGGAAGCTTTTTTCGTTTATCGCTCCCCTTCTTTCCAGAGCCATAATGTTTCCGTCAATATGGCCATGTGAGGCCTTGTCTTTTGCGGGACAATTTCTACTTTTGAACGACACCATTGGTTTTACCATGTCGTGTAGTAGAAAATGGGAAAAAAATTCAAAGTGCAATGAAATTGCAAAAAAAGTGCAATCCCACACTTGTTTTTGCTTGCCTTTTTGCTAGCTTCACTAAATGCTAAGGCTGTGTGCACATGTTGCGGATTTGATTGCAGATCCGCAGTGTTTTTTGCAGTACGGAATTGCATCAAATCCACAGTGTAGTGCACAACCAATGTAAGTCTATGGGAGCCGCAGACTTGTGCACATACTGCGGAAAAGGCAGCACCGAAACGCAGCTTTTTTTTTTCTCCGCAGCATGTCACTTCTTATGTGCTGAACTGCAGCGTTTCTGCACCCTTAGGCCGGGATCACACACAGCGAGATACGGCCGAGTCTCGCGGGTTAAAACCAAATTCTGGCACCAGCACTCTGGAGCGGAGTGTGCAGCCGCACAGCATAACATGGAGCTGCACGCTCCGCTCCGGAGTGCCGGTGTCAGAGCTTGTATTTAACCTGCGAGACTCGGCCGTATCTCGCTGTAGTGTGACTCCGGCCTTAGACTTTCATTGAGATGTAACAAATATCTGCAGTTTTGCTGCGGATGTGGGTCCAAGAAACGCTGCAGTTCAGGAGGAGGGAAGTGTGTGGGCGGTGACAAGGGCCGGACTGACCATCGGGCACTTCTGGCAAATGCCAGAAGGGCCGGTGCCAGTAGTGGGCCGCTGCACTCTTTCCCCCCTACTCCCGCCAGTGCCGCCGCCGCATTCAACTATACCGGCATCTATGATGCCGGTATAGTTCAATGCAATGATGGAGGAGAGAGCGTCCGCTGATGCTCCCTCTCCCATCATTCCCCGCTCTGCCTCTGACACTGCGGGTGTGCGATGACGTCATATCATCGCGTACCTGCTGTGTCCCGGACAGACTGCCGCCGAGACAGGAGCAGCGCAGGCAAGAGGAAAGGTGAGGAGAGTGTGGAGCCATTATCGGGGGGATGAGATGTGGGTTGTGCTGTATATACCACTGTGTGGGCTGTGCTGTGTATATACCATTGTGTGGGCTGTGCTGTGTATATATCACTGTGTGGGCTGTGCTGTGTATACTACTACGCGGGCTGTGCTGTATATACTACTACGTGGGCTGTGCTGTATATACTACGACCCGGGCTGTGCTGTATACTACTACACGGGCTGTGCTGTATACTACTACACGGGCTGTGCTATATTATGCAGGCTGTGCTATATACTATGCAAGTTGTGCTATATTATATGCGGGCTTTGATATATACTATGGGAGGTATATTATATTCTATGGGGGAGGCCGTGTTATATACTATGTGGCTGTGTTATATACTATTGCGGGGGTATATTCTATTCTATGGAGGAGGCTGTCTTATATACTATGGGGGGTATATTATATTCTATGGAGGAGGCTGTCTTATATACTATGGGGGGCTGCATTATATTCAGTGGGGGCTACATTATATATTATGGGGAGGTGGGCTGCATTATATTCTATGGGGGGCTGTATTAGATTTTATGAGGGATGATTGCATCATACTCTTTGATGGGGCTGCATTATATTCTGTGGGGAGGTGGGCTGCATTCTATTCTATTCGGGGCTACATTATATTCTATGGGGGGCTGTATTATATTTATATTCTATGAGGGGTGATTGCATCATACTCTATGGGGGGCTGCATCATATTCTTTGGGGGGTTACATTATCCTCTGGGGTGGCTGCATTATACTCAGCAAATTCAGATGTAAGGCTACTTTCACACTTGCGTCGGTACGGGGCCGTCGCAAACCTTCGGCCAGACGTACCGACGGACGTTATGCTAAATTTAGCACAACGTGGGCAGCGGATGCAGTTTTACAATGCATCCGCTGCCCATTGTGATGAGCGTGGAGGAGGGGGCGGAGTTCCAGCCACGCATGCGCGGTCGGAAATGGCAGACACGTCGCACAAAAAAAGTTACATTGAACTTTTTTTGTGCATCGCGTCCGCCAAAACACGACGGATCCGTTGCTAATACAAGTACAAAACGCATCCTGCAAGCACATTTGCAGGATCCGTTTTTTTTCGCCGGATCTTTTTTTTTGCCGTATCCGTTTTTTCCACCTGATCGTTTTTTTCCGCCAGATCCATTTTTTTCTCATAGAGTTGTATTAGCGCCAGAGTGCGTCTGATGGCCACACGTTTCATCCGTTTTTTGCTAGATCAGTCGCTGTGCATTTTTTCGATGTACCGAAAAACCGTTCTTCTGTATGTGTTTTCCGTCCGGCGGAAACAGCTTTTTTGAAGGATCCTGCAAAAACGGATGAAACATGTGGCCATCAGGCGCAATCCGGCGCTAATACAACTCTATGAAAAACAACAGATCTGGCGGAAAAAAAACATCCGGTGGAAAAAAATGGATCCGGCGGAAAAAAACGGATCTGGTTGAAAAAAACGGATCTGGCGGAAAAAAACGATCCGGTGCAAAAAAACGGATCCTGCAAATGTGCTCACAGGATGCGTTTTACCCATAGACTTCTATTAGCGACGGATCGTGATGGATGGCCAGACATCGCCTCCGTCGTGCTACGGATCCGTCATGTTTTGGTGGACCTTCGGCACGAAAAAACATTCAATTGAAAATTTTTTTGGCCGTCGCGCCCGCCATTTTCTACCGCGCATGCGCAGCAAAAACTTTGCCCCCTCCTCCCCGCACTTCAGAATGGGCAGTGGATGCGTTGAAAAACTGCATCCGCTGCACACGTCGTGCACAAATTTCACAACATGCGTCGGTACGTCGGCCCGACGCATAGCGATGGACCCGTACCGACGCAAGAGTGAAAGAGGCCTTAATAAGCGTTGAATTTAAAAAAAAAAAAAAAAACGGGAAAAAACGGCGTGGGCTCCCGCGCAAATTTCTGCACCAGAGGGGGAAAGCCGACGGCCGGGGCCAATATCTGTAGCCTGCTATGAATACCAGCCCGCAGCTGTCTGCATAGCCTTTGCTGGCTATTAAAATAGGGGGACCCCCCAAAAAAATGACGTGGGGTCCCCCTATATTTTATAGCCAGAAAGGCTACGCAGACAGCTGCAGGCTGATATTCATAGCCTAGAGAGGGGCCATGGATATTGCCCCCCCGGCTACAAATGCCAGTCCGCAGCCACCCCAGAAATGGCGCATCTTTAAGATGCGCCAATTCCGGCGCTTAGCCCCTCTCTTCCCACTCCCGAGTAGCGGTGGGATATGGGGTAATAAGGGGTTAATGTCACCTTGCTATTGTAAGGTGACATTAAGCCGGGTTAATAACGGAGAGGAGTCAATAAGACGCCTATCCATTATTAATCCAATAGTAAGAAAGGGTAAATAAAACACGCACACATTAGGAAAAAAGTATTTTAACCCCTTCCCGACCTTTGACGCCACGTAGGCGTCATGAAAGTCGGTGCCAATCCGACCCATGACGCCTATGTTGCGTCATGGAAAGATCGCGTCCCTGCAGATCGGGTGAAAGGGTTAACTCCCATTTCACCCGATCTGCAGGGACAGGGGGAGTGGTAGTTTAGCCCAGGGGGGGTGGCTTCACCCCCCCGTGGCCACGATCGCTCTGATTGGCTGTTGAAAGTGAAACTGCCAATCAGAGCGATTTGTAATATTTCACCTATTATAACTGGTGAAATATTACAATCCAGCCATGGCCGATGCTGCAATATCATCGGCCATGGCTGGAAACACTAATGTGGTTAGGGGTGTGGTTAGGGGTGTGTTGAGGTTAGGGGTGTGGTTAGGGGTGTGTTGGGGTTAGGGTTGTGATTAGGGTTATGGCTACAGTTGGGATTAGAGTTAGGGGTGTGTTGAGGTTAGGGGTGTGGTTAGGGGTGTGTTGGGGTTAGGGTTGTGATTAGGGTTATGGCTACAGTTGGGATTAGAGTTAGGGGTGTGTTGGGGTTAGGGTTGGAGGTAGAATTGAGGGGTTACCACTGTTTAGGCACATCAGGGGTCTCCAAACGCAACATGGCGCCACCATTGATTCCAGCCAATCTCGTATTCAAAAAGTCAAATGGTGCTCCCTCAATTCCGAGCCCCGACGTGTGCCCAAACAGTGGATTACCCCCACATATGGGGTACCAGCATACTCAGGATAAACTGCGCAACAATTACTGGGGTACAATTTCTCCTGTTACCCTTGTGAAAATAACAAAATGCTTGCTAAAACATCATTTTTGAGGAAAGAAAAATGATTTTTTATTTTCACGGCTCTGCGTTGTAAACGTCTGTGAAGCACTTGGGGGTTCAAAGTGCTCACCACATATCTAGATAAGTTCCTTGGGGGGTCTAGTTTCTAAAATAGGGTCACGTGTGGGGGGTTTCTACTGTTTAGGCACACCAGGGGCTCTGCAAACGCAACGTGACGCCCGCAGACCATTCCATCAAAGTCTGCATTTCAAAAGTCATTACTTCCCTTCTGAGCCCCGACGTGTGCCCAAACAGTGGTTTACCTCCACACATGGGGTATCAGCGTACTCAGGAGAAACTGAACAACAACTTTTGGGGTCCAATTTCTCCTGTAACCATTGGGAAAATAAAAAATTCTGGGCTAAATAATTATTTTTGATTAAAGAAAACGTATTTACTATTTTCACGGCTCTGCATTATAAACTTCTATGAAGCACTTGGGAGTTCAAAGTGCTCACCACACATCTAGATAAGTTCCTTTCAGGGTCTAGTTTCCAAAATGGTGTCACTTGTGGGGGGTTTCTACTGTTAAGCCACATCAGGGGCTCTGCAAACGCAACGTGACGCCCACAGAGCATTCCATCAAAGTCTGCATTTCAAAACGTCACTACTTCACTTCCGAGCCCCGGCATGTGCCCAAACAGTGGTTTACCCCCACATATGGGGTATCAGCGTACTCAGGAGAAACTGGACAACAACTTTTGGCGTCAAATTTCTCCTGATACCCTTGGGAAAATAAAAAATTGCAGGCTAAAAGATCATTTTTGAGAAAATAATTTTTTTTTTTAATTTTCATGGCTCTGCGTTATAAACTTCTGTGAAGCACTTGGGGGTTCAAAGTCCTCACCACACATCTAGATTAGTTCCTTTGGTGGACTAGTTTCCAAAATGGGGTCATTTCTGGGGGACCTCCAATGTTTAGGCACACAGGGGCTCTCCAAACGTGACATGGTGTCCGCTAATGATTGGAGCTAATTTTCCATTTAAAAAGCCAAATGGCGTGCCTTCCCTTCCGAGCCCTGCCGTGTGCCCAAACAGTGGTTTACCCCCACATATGGGGTATCTGCGTACTCAAGACAAACTGGACAACAACATTTGTGGTCCAATTTCTCCTATTACCCTTGGCAAAATAGGAAATTCCAGGCTAAAAAATCATTGTTGAGGAAATAAAAATTATTTTTTATTTTCATGGCTCTGCGTTATAAACTTCTGTGAAGCACCTGGGGGTTTAAAGTGCTCAATATGCATCTAGATAAGTTCCTTGGGGGGTCTAGTTTCCAAAATGGGGTCACTTGTGGGGGAGCTCCAATGTTTAGGCACACAGGGGCTCTCCAAACGCGACATGGTGTCCGCTAACAATTGGAGCTAATTTTCCATTCAAAAAGTCAAATGGCGCGCCTTCCCTTCCGAGCCCTGCCGAGTGCCCAAACAGTGGTTTACCCCCACATATGAGGTATCGGCGTACTCGGGAGAAATTGTCCAACAAATTTTATGATCCATTTTATCCTATTGCCCATGTGAAAATGAAAAAATTGAGGCGAAAAGAATTTTTTTGGTGCATGTCGTCGCATGGTGCATGGTGCATGTCGTTGCATGGTGCATGTTGCATGGTGCATGTGTCATGTCGTCGCATGGCGCATGTCGTCGCATGGTGCATGTTGTCGCATGGTGCATGTTGTCGCATGGTGCATGTAGCATGTCGTCGCATGGTGCATGTCGCATGGTGAATGTCGCATGCCGTCACACGGTGCATGCAGCATGTCGTCGCATGGTGCATGTCGCATGTTGTCGCATGGTGCATGCCGTCGCATGTCGCATGACGTCGCATGGTGCATGTAGCATGTCGGCGCATGGTGTATGTTGGCGCATGGTGCATTTCGCATTTCGTCGCATGGTGCATGTCGCATGCCGTCACATGGTGCATGCAGCATGTTGCATGTCATCGCATGGTGTATGTTGCATGTCGTCGCATGGTGCATGTCGTCGCATGCTGCATGTCGTCGCATGGTGCATGTCGTCGCATGGTGCATGTAGCATGGTGCATGTCGTCGCATGGTGCATGGCGCATGTCGTCGCATGGTGCATGTCGCATGGTGCATGTAGCATGTCACATGGTGCATGTCGTCGCATGGTGCATGTAGCATGTCGCATGTAGCACGTCGCATGGTGCATGTCGTCGCATGTGCATGTAGCATGTCGCATGGTGCATGTCGTCGCATGGTGCATGTAGCATGGTGCATGTCGTCGCATGGTGCATGTCGCATGTCGCCGCATGGTGCATGTAGCATGTCGCATGGTGCATGTAGCATGTTGCATGGTGCATGTAGCATGTCATCGAATGGTGCATGTCGCATGTCGTCGCATGGTGCATGTAGCATGTCACATGGTGCATGTTGCATGGTGCATGTCGTCGCATGGTGCATGTCGTCGCATGGTGCATGTGTTGCATGATGTCACATGGGGTCAAATTTCTCCTGTTACCCTTGGGAAAATTAAAAAATTCTGGGCTAAATAATTATTTTTGAGGAAAGAAAACGTATTTATTATTTTCACGGCTCTGCATTATAAACTTCTGTGAAGCACTTGGGGGTTCAAAGTGCTCACCACACATCTAGATAAGTTCCTTTCAGGGTCTAGTTTCCAAAATGGCGTCACTTGTGGGGGGTTTCTACTGTTAAGCCACATCAGGGGCTCTGCAAACGCAACGTGACGCCCACAGAGCATTCCATCAAAGTCTGTATTTCAAAACGTCACTACTTCACTTCCGAGCCCCGGCATGTGCCCAAACAGTGGTTTACCCCCACATATGGGGTATCAGCGTACTCAGGAGAAACTGGATAACAACTTTTGGAGTCAAATTTCTCCTGATACCCTTGGGAAAATAAAAAATTGCAGGCTAAAAATCATTTTTGAGAAAATAATTTTTTTTTTTAATTTTCATGGCTCTGCGTTATAAACTTCTGTGAAGCACTTGGGGGTTCAAAGTCCTCACCACACATCTAGATTAGTTCCTTTGGTGGACTAGTTTCCAAAATGGGGTCATTTCTGGGGGACCTCCAATGTTTAGGCACACAGGGGCTCTCCAAACGTGACATGGTGTCCGCTAATGATTGGAGCTAATTTTCCATTTAAAAAGCCAAATGGCGTGCCTTCCCTTCCGAGCCCTGCCGTGTGCCCAAACAGTGGTTTACTCCCACATATGGGGTATCTGCGTACTCAGGACAAACTGGACAACAACATTTGTGGTCCAATTTCTCCTATTACCCTTGGCAAAATAGGAAATTCCAGGCTAAAATATCATTTTTGAGGAAATAAAAATTATTTTTTATTTTCATGGCTCTGTGTTATAAACTTCTGTGAAGCACCTGGGGGTTTAAAGTGCTCAATATGCATCTAGATAAGTTCCTTGGGGGTCTAGTTTCCAAAATGGGGTCACTTGTGGGGGAGCTCCACTGTTTAGGCACACAGGGGCTCTCCAAACGCGACATGGTGTCCGCTAACAATTGGAGCTAATTTTCCATTCAAAAAGTCAAATGGCGCGCCTTCCCTTCCGAGCCCTGCCGAGTGCCCAAACAGTGGTTTACCCCCACATATGAGGTATCGGCGTACTCGGGAGAAATTGTCCAACAAATTTTAAGATCCATTTTATCCTATTGCCCATGTGAAAATGAAAAAATTGAGGCGAAAAGAATTTTTTTGTGAAAAAAAAGTACTTCATTTTTACAGATCAATTTGTGAAGCACCTGAGGGTTTAAAGTGCTCAATAGGCATCTAAATAAGTTCCTTGGGGGGTCTAGTTTCCAAAATGGGGTCACTTGTGGGGGAGCGCCAATGTTTAGGCACACAGGAGCTTTCCAAACGCGACATGGTGTCCGCTAACGATGGAGATAATTTTTCATTCAAAAAGTCAAATGGCGCTCCTTCCCTTCCGAGCCTTACCATGTGCCCAAACAGTGGTTTACCCCCACATATGAGGTATCAGTGTACTCAGGAGAAATTGCCCAACAAATTTTAGGATCCATTTTATCCTGTTGCCCATGTGAAAATGAAAAAATTGAGGCTAAAAGAATTTTTTTGTGAAAAAAAAGTACTTTTTCATTTTTACGGATCAATTTGTGAAGCACCTGGGGGTTCAAAGTGCTCACTATGCATCTAGATAAGTTCCTTGGGGCGTCTAGTTTCCAAAATGGGGTCACCTGTGGGGGAGCTCCAATTTTTAGGCACACGGGGGCTCTCTAAACGTGACATGGTGTCCGCTAAAGAGTGGAGCCAATTTTTGATTCAAAAAGTCAAATGGCGCTCCTTCCCTTCCAAGCCCTGCCGTGCGCCCAAACAGTGGTTTACCCCCACATATGAGGTACCAGCGTACTCAGCACAAATTGGACAACAACTTTCATGGTTCCGTTTCTCCTTTTACCATTGGTAAAATAAAAAAATTGTTGCTAAAAGATAATTTTTGTGACTAAAAAGTTAAATGTTCATTTTTTCCTTCCATGTTGCTTCTGCTGCTGTGAAGCACCTGAAGGGTTAATAAACTTCTTGAATGTGGTTTTGAGTACCTTGAGGGGTGCAGTTTTTAGAATGGTGTCACTTTTGGGCATTTTCAGCCATATAGACCCCTCAAACTGACTTCAAATGTGAGGTGGTCCCTAAAAAAAATGGTTTTGTAAATTTCGTTGTAAAAATGAGAAATCGCTGGTCAAATTTTAACCCTTATAACTTCCTAGCAAAAAAAAATTTTGTTTCCAAAATTGTGCTGATGTAAAGTAAACATGTGGGAAATGTTATTTATTAACTATTTTGTGTCACATAACTCTCTGGTTTAACAGAATAAAAATTCAAAATGTGAAAATTGCGAAATTTTCTAAATTTTCGCCAAATTTCCGTTTTTATCACAAATAAACGCAGAATTTATTGACCTAAATTTACAACTAACATGAAGCCCAATATGTCACGAAAAAACAATCTCAGAACCGCTAGGATCCGTTGAAGCGTTCCTGAGTTATTACCTCATAAAGGGACACTGGTCAGAATTGCAAAAAATGGCAAGGTCTTTAAGGTCAAAATAGGCTGGGTCATGAAGGGGTTAATATTCTTCATTTAACCATACTTACCATACTTCAGCGCCTGCAAAAAAAGTAAAATTATAAACCGTATACTCCCTTTCCGCCGTAGTCCAATTAATAACGAGTGTCCCACGACGATCTCCCCTATAGAACAGTGACATCGGGTAATGTCACTGCTCTATAGGACCCTCAGTGACCCACTGACAGGAGACAATGGCTCCTGCAGTGCATCACTGAGAGGTTATCTTAGGACAAAGTCTCACTTTATGGCAATTGCTGCGTGGGAAAATGTCTCACCCAGCAATGCCAATAGTGAGACTAGGGACTATTTTCTCCCAGGGGCGTAGGAATACCTTGTGATGAATACATGATGGAAGGATACCTTCCATCATTGTGTTCCTGGAGCCCCTGGAGAGTGGTCGCATCAGCTGATGCTCCTGCTCTCCACGGGAGATCGTCGTGGGACACTCATTTTAATTGGATTTCTGCGGACAGGGAGTATATTGTTTGTTTATTATTTTAATATTTTTTACAGGTGACAATGGCTTTGGGGAACAAAGTGACAAGTGATGGTGAGTATGTACTCTATGTTATATGTACTTTTGTCTGTAGTATGTATGTATGTTCTGTATGTCGCATGTCGTTGCATGGTGCATGTCGTCGCATGGTGCATGGTGCATGTCGTTGCATGGTGCATGTCGCATGGTGCATGTAGCATGTCGTCGCATGGTGCATGTCGTCGCATGGTGCATGTTGTCGCATGGTGCATATTGTCGCATGGTGCATGTAGCATGTCGTCGCATGGTGCATGTCGCATGGTGAATGTCGCATGCCGTCACATGGTGCATGCAGCATGTCGTCGCATGGTGCATGTTGCATGTAGGCGCATGGTGTATGTTGGCGCATGGTGCATTTCGCATTTCATCGCATGGTGCATGTCGCATGCCGTCACATGGTGCATGCAGCATGTTGCATGTCATCGCATGGTGTATGTTGCATGTCGTCGCATGGTGCATGTCGTCGCATGGTGCATGTCATCGCATGGTGCATGTCATCGCATGGTGCATGTCGTCGCATGGTGCATGTAGCATGGTGCATATCGTCGCATGGTGCATGGCGCATGTCGTCGCATGGTGCATGTCTCATGGTGCATGTAGCATGTCACATGGTGCATGTCGTCGCATGGTGCATGTAGCATGTCGCATGGTGCATGTAGCATGGTGCATGTCGTCGCATGGTGCATGTAGCATGTTGCATGGTGCATGTCGTCACATGGTGCATGTAGCATGGTGCATGTCGTCGCATGGTGCATGTCGCATGTCGCCGCATGGTGCATGTAGCATATCGCATGGTGCATGTCGTCGCATGGTGCATGTAGCATGTCGCATGGTGCATGTAGCATGTCATCGCATGGTGCATGTCGCATGTCGTCGCATGGTGCATGTAGCATGTCACATGGTGCATGTTGCATGGTGCATGTCGTCGCAAGGTGCATGTCGTCGCATGGTGCATGTGTTGCATGATGTCACATGGTGTGTGTTGTATGTATGTATGTGCTGTGTGTTTTTTTTTACATTCGAAACACATTAGCTGGATGATAGGACTACTACTGTCCCATCATTGGCTAATGTGTCACTCACTGTCACTGTAGCAGGCATAGCCCGATGGAACTTGTAGTTCCATCGGACGATGCCTGCCTACACACACACACACACACAGCGCCGGCACGCACATGCCGGCGGGCACCGGCCGCCGGTCCACAGGCACCGGCCGCCGGCGGGCAGACACCGGCCGCCTGTCCACAGACACCGGCCGCCGGCAGGCAGACCCCAGCGACAGCAGCACAGCCCCGCCCGCCCGCAGATCCCAGCAGCAGTGAGCACACACAGCCCCGCCCGCCCCCAGCACAGCTATGCAGGCAGCCCCCAGCACCGCCCACAGCCCAGTCACTCTTGCTGAGTGACTGCTGACTGTGGGGGCTGGTCACACCTGCTGCTGACGTCACGTCAATTTCTACAGTCTGGAAATTGACGTGACGTTGGCGGAAATGAGCGGCGGCTGCAGCCTGGGGGTCACGTGACCCAGACTCAGCAGCCAGAATAGCGCTGCTCACAGGCAAAAACGGCAACGGAAGGTAATTGCACAATTCATTAGGGGCCCCGGGGGGGTACATTGGGGGGTTAATTGAAAGTAGTGGACACCCCCTTTAATAAACAAACATTTCTCAAGATTGTGTCACTATGAGCATTGTCTGTCACATCTGTAAATGTTTTACAAGAAATGCAGCTATGTGATTGTCTGAATGCTTTTGGTATACAGTATTTTAATCTGAATTCCAAATCTCCATTTCTATATTCACCATTTGTACATTTGAGGCAGCCAAAGTTATGGCTCTCAAGGAGAGAAACTAATATAGTGGACAAAGAAATATTTGTAATGAACTACTGAGCCAAACTAACAGCATTGCTTTATCAAATTTATATGAAGTGTATTGTGTCCAATGTGAACAACCAAGCAACACAAATAGGAGCTTTACAAGTGAGCGCTTTAAGGTACACAAATGTTATGAAGTCTTTGCCAACAAGGATGTGGTTTCACCAAAGGGGTGTACATTTTTTAAAAATATACTATTGCCATCACAGCCCCCCTTGCTCATAATTCTGTGGCCTATTACAGTACAGAACATGTTCACCAACGTCATGTCGTCGGAGAGAAGGAAGAGACATTGCAGGAAATAGAGTTAAGAAGTAGACCCAATGTAGGGATGTGGATCTCTGAGACTTGTAATGGAGGGCATGAGCTGACAAACAATTCCCCAATGTGGGGTCCTTTTTTTATTAAATAAAATAGTGCCATCACAGCCCCCTTGCCCAAAATTCAGTGGCCTATAACAGTACAGAGCACGTTACTCTGGTGATCTACTAGCAGTTAAAGGAGACATTGCAGGAAATAGAGTTAAGAAGTAGACCCAATGTAGGGATGTGGATCTCTGAGACTTGTAATGGAGGCCATGAGCTGAAAAACAATTCCCCAAAGTGGGGTCCTTTTTTTAATAAAAAAATAGTGCCATCACAGCCCCCTTGCACAAAATTTACCAGCCTATAACAGTACAGAGCACATTCACCCTGGTCATCTAATGGCAGTTAAAAGAGACATTGCAGGAGACAGAGTTAAGAAGTAGGCTCAATGTAGGGGTGTGGGTCTCTGAGACTTGTAATGGAGGGCATGAGCTGACAAACAATACCCCAATGGAGGGATCTTTTTTTAATAAATAAAATAGTGCCATCACAGCCCCCTTGCCCAAAATTCAGTGGCCTATAACAGTACAGAGCACGTTCACCCTGGTCATCAAGTGGTTCTGGATGATGAGGATGAGGATAAGGAGGAGGATAAGAACAAACAGACCAAATCTGGAGCGTATACCCATGTGTGGTTGTGAAGAGGTGCATGAGAATACACCTCCCCAAAACAGAGAATGTATTTGAGGTTATGTTTTGCTGTTTTCACTTGGTGGTATATAGAAGTCTTTCCCAATCCAGCCCTTGTTGATTTTTATAAGAGTCAGCCTGTCAGCATTTTCAGTTGACAGGTGGATGCGCTTATCTGTTATGATTCCACCAGCGGCACTAAAAACCCGCTAGCAGCAGGGCAGGCCAGGATCTCCAAGGCGTAGAGAGGCAGTTCATGCCACACGTCCAGCTTGGATACCCAATAATTAAAAGGCACAGAGGAATCATGGAGGATGTTTGTTCGATCTGCAAGGTACTCCCTCACCATCTTCCCAAACATTGCACTTCTTGTGACAGCACCCCTTGCCTCTGTGCCATCACTATAGGAGGGTCTGAGAAAACTGTCCCAGAACTTTGCCATTATTACCCTGCCTGAGCTGGATTGTGCTTCTTTCTCTCTCGCTTGGACTCCTTGCTTCTACAACAAACTCTGACATCTGCTGCCAGCATTCTCACATGGGAATTTTCTAAGTAATTCCGCTGCAAGGGCCCTCTGGTACTGCAACATTTTAGTACACCTCTCTGCCTCAGGCAGAAGAGATTGAAAGTTCTTCTTGTAGCGTTGATCTAGAAGTGTCACTAACCAGAAATGAGTGTCACCCGAAATTTTTATAATGCGAGGGTCACGTGTACCGCAGTGCAACATAAAGTCAGCCATGCATGCCAGACTACTAACAGGCAAGACTTCCGTGTCCTCACCAACAGGATGGCTGACCATGCTGTCCTCCTCCTCATCCCCCTCCTCCTCCCTGTCCTCAGGCCATCCACACTGAAAAGACGGTATGACAGCTGTGCTTGTAGAACAATCTGTAGCGCATAAAAGCTCCTGTTCTTCCTCTTCCTCCTCACTGCCTGCAATGCATCCTCTTTAATTGATGCTAATTATGGCGTCATCGCCGCTCACCATCTTGGTGCAGTCCTCAAAGTTTTGGAGGATGGTACATATATCTGACATCCATGTCCACTCCTGAGGTGTTATGTGTGGAGTCTGAACTGAATATCAACAGCCTTGTTGATGTTGGTAGTCAACAACTGCCCTCTTCTGCTCACAAATCCTTTCCAACATATGCAGCATAGAGCTCCAGCATGTGGGGACATCACACATCAGTCGGTGAGCTGGAAGCTGCAAACGCTGCTGAAGCACATCAAGGGCGGCTGAAGCTGTAGCTGACTTTCTAAAATGGGCAGACAGATGGCATGCTTTCACTAGCAGATCCGGCAGTTTCAGGTAGCTTTTCAGAAAACGTTGAACCAGGAGGTTAAGCACATGGGCCAAGCAAGGAATTGTGTAAGCTCACCTTGCCTCAGAGCCGCCACTATGTTTTCAGCGCTGTCCAAAACTCTTCCGCATTGTGCTCTTTCTCAGGTATGCAGATTAGCTTCAGCACAGCCTTTTGTCTCTTGGCTGAGGCAGTGCTGCAGTGCTTCCAGCTTCTGACTGATGTGTTGATTTCAGAGCTGGAGGATGAAGAGGAGGAGGAGTTGCAGGAGCTATAGACTGTGGGGGCAACCCTGGTTAAGGTAGGGCCAGCAATCGTCGGCATGGGGAGGATGTGTTCCATCCCAAGGTCCGACTGGGTTCTTTCTTCCACTATGTTAACCCTGTGTGCCATCAGTAAGATGTACTGTCCCTGCCCACAAGCACTTGTCCACGTGTCTTTGGTTAGGTGGACTTTCCCTGTAACAGCCTTGCTGAGGGCACGGGTAATGTTGTGGGACACATGCTGGTGTAATGCTGGTACGGCACACTGGGAGAAATAGCGGCTACTAATAGCGGGGACCGAGTACCTTGAGATAACCGCAGCCTTCAGGTTGCGGAAAGCTTCTGTCTCAAGGAGCCTCTAAGGCAATATTTCTAATGCAAGCAGAAGAGAAATGTTAGAATTTAGGACTGTGGCCTGTGGGGCGTTGGCTGGGTATTTATGCTTGCGTTCCAAAGACTGGGGTATAGACAACTGAAGGTTGTGCTGGGACAAGGTTGTGGATGGGCTTGATGATGGTGCTGCTTGACTGTGAGCAACAACAGGTGCAGGGCTAGAGGCTTCTTCACATGCACGGTGGACTGGAGATTGGCTTCGCCTTCTACACAAAACAGTGGAAGAATCAGTGTTGTCACCTGCAGACAATGTTCCTGGAGCCTGGGGTTCAGCCCACAAAGTTGTGTGCTTTGCTGCCATGTGCCTGATCATGCTGGTGGTGGTCAGGCTGGTTGTTTTGCTACCCCTGCTTATGGGGGCATGACAGGTGCTGCAAATGGCCTGTTTGGGGTTATTGGCAGAGTCTTTAAGAAATAACCAGACTCGGAAAGATCTAACAGTTGGAATGGCAACTTCACTCATGTTGGTGTTACGGGGAACGGATACATGCCTTCTGTCTGTGGCCACCACACTGCTTCTTCCTGCCTGTTGGGGGGATCGTTTGTGCTGCTGTCCTCGCTTTGCATGTCCTCCTGCCAGGTAGGGTCAGTTACTATGTCATCCACCACCTCGTCTTCCACATCCGCACCCTGCTCCTACTCCTGACTTTCTGGCAATTGTCTCATCATCGTCCACCTCTTGTGACACTTTCCCACCATCGCCTTCGTGTGTCTGGGGCTGGTCAAAGCTTTGGGCAGCTCTGCATCCAATCTCATCTGTCCCCACTTCAAGTTGACCTGCCGAGAGTCCGGAATCTTGAAATGGAAAACTGAACAGCTCTTCAGAGTGTCCAAGTGTGGGATCAGTTGTCTCAGGGTACGCGGCATGGTGGGAGGAAGGAGGATCAGGGTGAGAAATATCCGGGCCACACTCACGGCTACTCAGACTTGACTGTGTGGAAGACGTGGTGGTGGTGGCTAAGTAACTGAAAGCATTATCCGCTATCCTATCTGGCTTGAAAAGTGGGGTGCTGCGGTCCCTTAGAAACTGGGGCAGGAAGGTCGAGCGAGAAGATGTGGGTCTTTGTTGTGGCCCACTTTCACTTTGTCTAGGGCCTCGTCCTCTGCATGCACCATCAGTATCATGTCCACTTCCCCGTCCCTTGCCTTGCCCATTTTAAATGGACTACTGCACTATTTCAAAAGAGCAACACAAAAGTATTTATTTGGAGCTAAATGATATCTGATCAGTGTGCCTGCAAAGCTAGGATTTTTCAAACACAAACACCAAGCCTTCAGCCTGACATAACAAACTGTATTACATTTTTGGGACTTTTACTGAATTTAAAACCCCCCAAAAAAGAGTGGCACAGGGCTAGCACACAGAACTATGCTATGTATGCCTGCTGAAATATGATTTTTCTAAACCAGATTCAACAGAACTCAGCCTGACATAACAGGCTGTATTAACTTTTTTTAGGGTTTTGTATAAATTAAAAAAAAAAAAAAAAGAACAAAGCTAGCAGACAGAACTATGAAACATATGCCTGTCAAGCTACGATTTTTCAACCACAGAAACAATAGGCCTCAGTCTGACATAACAGACTGTGTTAAATTTTTTGGGGGTTTTGTAGAATTTTATTAAATGCAAAACAGTGCTGTATATAAGTAGAGTAACAGGCACCAAACAGTGGAAAACCTGCCTAAAATGCCCAAACTTGGAGCACGCAGATTTATGAGACCTGTCATGGAAATATCACACTGCCAAATATGTGGACTGTATTTTTTGGGGGGTCTGCAAAATAGTGCTGTATATAAGTAGAGTCACAGACTGAAAAAACAGGCCTAAAATGCCCAAACTTGGAGCACGACGATATATGAGGCCTTTTTTGTTTTTTTTGGCACAAATAGAGCTGTATATAAGTAGAGTAAGAAACAGTAAAAAAAAGGGGAAACAGGCCTACAATGCCCAAACCTGGAGCACGCAGATATATGAGGCCTGTCACAGAAATACCACACTGCCAAATATGTGGCCTGTATTTTTTTAAATGCAAAATAGTGCTGTATATAACTAGAGTAAGAGACAGCAATAACAGTGGAAAACCGGCCTAACATGCCCAAACTTGGAGCACGCAGATGTATGAGGCCTGTCACGGAAATACCACACTGCCAAGTATGTGGCCAGTACTTTTTGGGGGTCTGCAAAATAGGGCTGTATATAGCTAGGGTAAGAGACAGCAAAAATGGTGGAAAACTGGCCTAAAATGCCCAAACTTGGAGCACTCAGATATAGGATGCCTGTCACCGAAATACCACACTGCCAAATATGTGGACTGTACTTTTTGAAATGCAAAATAGTGCTGTATATAAGTAGAGTTACAGACAGCAAAAACAGTGGGAAACTGGCCTAAAATGCCCAAACTAGGAGCACGCAGATTTATGAGGCCTGTCACGGAAATATCACACTGCCAAATATGTGACCTGTATTTTTTAAATGCTAAATAGTGCTGTATATAAGTAGAGTAACAGAGAGCAAAAAAAAGGGGGAAACAGGCCTACAATGCCCAAACTTGGATCACGCAGAAATATGAGGCCTGTCGCAAAAATACCTCACTGCCAAATATGTGACCTTTACTTTTTGGGGCGTCTGAAAATAGTGCTATATATAACTAGAGTAAGAGACAGCAAAAACAGTGGAAAACCAGCCTACATTGCACAAATTTGGAGCATGCAGATATATGAGGCCTATCAGGCAAATATCACACTGCCAAATATGTGGCCTGTATTTTTTAAATGCTAAATAGTGATGTATATAAGTAGAGTAACAGACAGCAAAAAAAGGGGGAAACAGGCCTACAATGCCCAAACTTGGAGCATGCAGATATATGAGGTCTGTCGCAGAAATACCTCACTGCCAAATATGTGACCTTTACTTTTGGGGCATTTGAAAATAGTGCTATATATAACTAGAGTAAGAGACAGCAAAAACAGTGGAAAACCGGCCTAAAATTCCCAAACTTGGAGCACGCAGACATATGAGGCCTGTCTTGAAAATAACACATCGCCAAATATATGGTCTGTACTTTTTGGGGGGTCTGCAAAATAGTGCTGTAAATAACTAGAGTAAGAGAAAGCAAAAACAGTGGAAAACTGGCCTAAATGCCCAAACTTGGAGCACGCAGATATATGAGACCTGTCACGGAAATACTACACTGCCAAATATGTGGCCTGTATTTTTTTAATTGCTAAATAGTGCTGTATATCAGTAGAGTAATAGACAGCAAAAAAGGGGGAAACAGGCCTTCAATGCCCAAACTTGGAGCATGCAGATTTATGAGGCCTGACACGGAAATATCACACTGCCAAATATGTGGCCTGAATTTTTTTAATGCAAAATAGTGCTGTATATAAGTAGAGTAAGAGACAGCAAAAAGTGGGAAAGCGGCCTACAATGCCCAAACTTGGAGCACGCAGATTTATGAGGCATTTTTTGTTTTTTTTTGTGAATTTAAAACAAAAAAAAGAGTGGCAATACTTGCTAGGCTAACGGGGACGGCCTCCCAGCATCCCGGGTAATGTGATTCTTCTTTGGCTGATACAATCTTCTGCAATGTGTAAAATGCAAGGACCTTGTGCCAACTTACTGGCAAATAGCAATTGTAGATCATTTTAAAAGGACCTATCACCCAATCAAATGTGGTCAATTTTTACGCTAATTTCATTCTTACTGCTGCCCTGGGTGTTACATTTTTTAAAATCCTCCTCATGGTTTCAGTCATATAAGCTAAATTATTTTGGGTTAATTGTTACGGTCTATACTAAGCGGGTGTGGCTCACAGGTTTTTCTGGGGGCCTGTTTTTATACTACTGTACATTTATTACCCTGTGAGCAACACCCCTTTTGGGTGGGGTACGCTGCTGAGTTGCACCAAATTGTACTAGGCCCAAAAGGATTTCCTGGGCTAGATGCCGTTACAAAATAGTACTTAGGTAAACAGGCGGTGTAGCTTGCTTCATGGGTGGGGTACGCTGCTGAGTAGCACCAAATTCTTCAAGGCCCAAAAGGATTTCCTGGGCTAGATGCCGTTACAAAATAGTAGTTAGGTAAACAGGCGGTGTAGCTTGCTTCATGGGTGGGGTACGCTGCTGACTGGCACCAAATTCTACTAGGCCCAAAAGGATTTCCTGGGCTAGATGCCGTTACAATATAGTAGTTAGGTAAACAGGCGGTGTAGCTTGCTTCATGGGTGGGGTACTCTGCTGAGTAGCACTAAATTCTACTAGGCCCAAAAGGATTTCCTGGGCTAGATGCCGTTACAAAATAGTACTTAGGTAAACAGGCGGTGGGTAGCTGGGCTACTCTGCTGACTAGCAGACACTGAAGCATTGGAGTAGACCTCTGAATCCCAGGCCATAGTATGAGTAAACAACTCTGCAGACGATGGCAACATCATGTAAAACTCAGCAAGGGGACTAAATAAAGAGTCTCCATTTTTTCCAAAAAATCGGCCACAGACACCACTTAAGTGGCATCAATTTTGCCAGAGTCTTTTTAAACAGTTTGTGAGGTGATTTTCAAAAATCATCAAGCTTTTAGTCTCCCCAAGATGACACAGGGGTATAAAAGTCCTTGCGGATCCAGGATTTGTTTATCTTGATGAACGTTAGTCTGTCTACATTGTCACTGGACAATCGCGTGCACTTATCTGTCAGCACACCACCAGCAGCGCTGAACACACGTTCAGAGAGAACGCTGGCTGCGGGGCACGAAAAGATCTCCAAGGCGTGAGTGTCGAGCTCAGGCCATTTTTCAAGATTGGAAGCCCAAAATGAGCAAGGGTCCAGTTCCACAGTCATGGCATCGATGTTAACTTGGAGATACTCTTGTACCATCCTCTCTAGGCATTGGCTGTGCGTCATACTTCTTGTCTCCTGTGGCCTTGCAAAGGATAGTCTAAAAAAATCTTGAAACGATTGGAAAAAATTGCTGTTACCACCAGATACGATGTTACTGTTACGGTTTGCGTGATGACTCGATAGTCCCACGGTTGGCAAGTTAGAACTCAGAGATTCACTTCGTGCACCACTGGTGTTTTGTGGAAAAGCAGATGTTAGATTCTGTAACAGTCTCTGCAGATACTCCTGCATGAGTGAATCCCGTTCTATGGCAGGAATTATTTCACCAAATTTGGTTTTGTACCAGGGATCTTAGAGTGTGGCAACCCAGCAGTCGGCATTACTTCGGATTCTGACAATCCGAGGGTCATGTTGCAGGTAGTGCAGCAAGAAGGCACTCATGTGTGCATTCAGGAGGACCAAGTCCTTGTTGTCTTGGTGGTGGCAAGGTGATAATCATGCTTCCTTCATCTGCACTCTCCCCCCAACCTCGCACAACAGAAATTTGATCAAGGTCTCCCTCATCTGATGAGTTTTCCATGCCCAGTGCCAGTTCGTCCTCCACTTCTTCCTCGCCTCCTGCACCTTCCTCAACAGTTTGGCTGCTACCATGCGCCCTCGGTAATCCCTCTCCCCCAGCCTCCAATGCCAGCCACCTTGGTGCTGCCAACCTTCTTGACCTTGGAGATATGATCTCTTCCGCATACGACTCCTCCTGTTCCTCCTCCTCCTTCTTCTTCTCTTGTTCCACCACCTGACTCCGAACACTGTGTAAGGTTTGCTCCAGCATGTAAATCACTGGAATGGTCATGCTGATAATAGCATCGTCAGCAGCACTAAACATCTTCATTGCTATTTCAAAACTGTGCAGAAGGGTGCATAGGTCCCTGATCTGAGACCACTCCTGCAGCGTGATTTGCCCCACCTCTTGATCTCATTGGCCCAGGCTGTACGTCATAACGTTTTGCACCAGGGCTTGTTGGTGCTGCCACAGTCGCTGCAACATGTGCAGAGTTGAATTCCAGTGTGTGGGCACATCGCATTTCAGTAGGTGAACTGGCAGCACCAACAACTTCTGTAGAGAAGCAAGTCGTTGAGCTGTGGGATGCAAACGGTGGAAGTGAGCACACAGCGACCGTGACCTCTGCAGAAGCCCATCTAGTCTGGGATAGTGGGATAAAAATTGCTGGACAACCAGGTTCAAAATGTGAGCCATGTAAGGCACGTGTGTGACATTGCCCCGGCGAAGGGCCGCACCCAGGTTTGCAGCATTGTCGCACACAGCCTTCCGTGGCTGCAAGGTTGAGTGGAGACAACCATTGATGGAACTCGGTCTCCAGAGCTGACCACAACTCCTCAGCTGTGTGACTCACATTTCCCAGACATTTCAATGTAAACACTGCCTGATGCCTTTGAGCCCTGGTGACAGCATAGTGAGAAGGTGTGCAGGATTCCTTCTGCCCAGTTACAACATGGGTGGCATTACCAGACAGGCTTTGGGTACAGGTGGAGGACCGAGAGGAGGTTGAGGAGGCAGAAGCAGTGGAGGAACTTCTAGATACAGAGGATCAACGAGCAACTCGTGGGGATGGCAAGACTCAGACAGCAGCCCCTTCTCCTGATGTCGCTGTAGTTACCCAGTGCCCAGTCACCGACATGTAATGCCCCTGTCCATGTCTACTCGTCCAAGTGTCTGTGGTGAAATGCACCCTGTCACATACAGAGTTTCTCAAGGAAGCGGTGATGTTGTGTGCGACATGCAGGTGTAGCGCAGTCACAGCTTTCTTTGAGAAGTAGTGGCGACTGGGCATCTAGTACTGGGGCACTGCGACGGACATAAGGTCTCGAAAATCCTCTGTGTCCACCAGGCGGAAAGGCAGCATTTCTGTAGCCAACAGCTTGCAGATGGAGAAATTCAACCTCTTAGCTTTGTTATGGTTAGGAGGAAATGGTCTTTTACTTGTCCACATCTGAGGGACTGAGGGCTGGTTGCCGTGCTTAGACAGAGTTGAGTAGGGTTTCCCCGGCATGCTGCTGGTCTGTGAGGAAGGTGCAAGCGGAGATGTTATGTTGCCTTGATCAAAATGTGGTGTCGATGTCGGAGAGCGCTCAACACCAGCAGGTGTTTCCATGTGCAAACATCATGAAGACCTGCCAATCACACTGGCTGTTGTGGGTAGAGGTGGAAGGTCTGTATCCAAAACCATGTGCGACTGCTGTCCCCACAGTCACAGAGGATTAAGAGGACGCGGATGCACTTGATGGGGCAGATGGTGGTTGACCCAGCCCACTAGGCCGCATTGTAGCATAGTGAGCTTCCCACTGCAACTTATGCCTCATATCCATGTGACGGTTCATGCATGAAGTACTCAAGATAGTGATTTTTTGGCCTCTACTGAGATTTTTGTTGACAAATCTTACAGACAACATGAGTTGGGTCATCCTTTGCAATGTCAAAAAAATTCCCAGGCTATGCAAGGCTTAGAGCCCGTACGACCTGAAGAGCCACCACGACTTCTGGTCTGAGGCACAGTTGGGGCTGAGGATGCAGTTGTTGAGGGGCTTCCAGTACTCCGTCTCTGTCCAGGAAGGCGCACCATTACCTCATCATCAGACTCGTCACTAGCATCCTCCACCACCTCCTCTACTGACCTCATGGACTGGCGGTTGACAGAAAGTGGGGTCTACAAACTCGTCATCATCATCCTGTGTGTTCTCACGCCCGTCATCCTCAGAGCCAACCTCTTCCTGCCCCGACCGAAAAGTCAGTTTTCGTTCCAATCAGGTATCTCAGTTTCATCATCATCTTCCTCATTATCTCCACCAACAGGAGTTACAGTTTGGGAACGAGGGTCTACATTATGCTCAGAACCTTCTTCATCTGGGCCTGGATCCGACTCACAAAGATTCTGGGCATCAGTGCAGATCATTTCCTCGTCTGGATTCACAGAAGCTCTGGAGCAGACATCTGATTCCCAGGCTATAGTATGCGTAAACAGCTCTACAGACTCAACCATGTGTGTTACCCAATGCTCAGACGGGCAGCTGGAGACTTGGGAGCTGTGAGGAAGCAAGTGCGATTGGGGTGACAAATTTGAGGACTGGAGTAGTTGTTATTAGGGTTGAGCGACCTTGACCTTTTTAGAGTCGAGTCGGGTTTCGCGAAACCCGACTATCTCAAAAGTCGAGTCGTGTGGAATCGGCCGATTATCGTGAAAAGTCGGGGATCGACCGAAACACGAAACCCAATGCAAGTCAATGGGGGAGCATAGTTGGCAGTGAGTAGAGGCCAGGAAAACATGTACAGAGCCCATTTTAATGGCAAAAACATCCATTCTTGTTACTGAAGCTTGTCAATCTTAATTTAGCTTATAACAATTGTAAGTCATTTGAAATTGGGGGTCATTTGACTAAAGTTGTGGGGGGTAGGGCCGGTTCAAGTAATTAGTGGGCCCAGTAAATCTGGACCACGTCACGGCAGTGGAGCAGGGAGAGATAAGTATTTCAACTTTGCAAGTGCTGTGATCCTGAGCAAGCAGGGGGGGGCCCCTCGTTGGTATTGGCACTGGCACAGGGCCCCTCAAAGTACAGCGGTGTGTTTGCATGGCGGGGGCGCCTCCCACCGGCAGCAACACTTTTGCGTACTATGAGAGGGCCCTGTGCCAGTGACGTCGCCAACGAGTATTCCTCCCCCCACCTGATGAAGGAACCTGCACCTTCATCTGCACCTTCCTCTTTGTCCCCGTGTAAGGTGGTATGGTATGCGGGAAGGGGGACCTGACTTTCAGCAGGGTCACAATCTTGCAGTGTAGCGTGCATGGGGAATGTTGCGTTATGGGTCAATGTACGAGCAGACTCATCTATCACTGGCTGGGCATTGGGCAGGATGAGGAGGAAACACAGATATAGGCCCAAAGAATAAAGTGGGCTAAATGCAGTTCAAAATTGGTAACAGGACTAACCAGGGGGCATTGTTTTGTTCAGTGGAGGACAACTGGAATGAGAGGCTGATACAGAGAGTAGGCCCAAATCTGTAAGTAGTCTAAATGCAGTTCAAAATTGGCAAGAGTAGTAAACAGGCGGCACAGCTTTGTTCACTGTAGGAGAACAGCAAGGAGCGGCAGACACAGATAGAAGGCCCCAACCCAACTAGTAGGCCCACTGCAGTTTTAAAATTCCGATAGGCTGAAAATCAGATAATTGTAGGTCATTTTTTGTAAAGAGGACAGCTGTATTGAGTGGCGCAGCCAGACACTACAAGTAGGCCTTAAACCACAAAGTTGGCTCGACGCTGGTTTAAAATAGGTTACATGGGTACACGTTCTACATTGTTGTGCTCAGTGGAGGACAATTGGAAGGAGGGACCGCAGAAAGACTTTGTAGGCGTAAAATTACAAAATAGGCTCTATGCAGCTTCGATTATGTGGCAACATGGAGAACACCTTGGAGCGGCAGACAACGTCTCTACGACCCAGACCCAACTTGTAGGCCTAATGTAGTGTTGTTTCAACAACTACTTAAGACGAGCATGAAGATTGAAGCTATGGAGAGGAAACCTGGAGAACACCTTGGAGTGGAAAACACCGTCTCTACACCCCAGACCCAACTTTTAGGCCGAATGCAGTGTTGTTTTCAACAACTACTTAAGAAGAGCCAGAAGATCGAAGCAATGGAGAGACAACCTGGGGAACACCTTGGAGTGGAACACACCGTCTCTACACCCCAGACCCAACTTGTAGGCCGAATGCAGTGTTGTTTTCAACAACTACTAAACGAGAGCCAGAAGATTGAAGCAATGGAGAGGCAACCTGGGGAACACCTTGGAGTGGAACACACCGTCTCTACACCCCAGACCCAACTTGTAGGCCGAATGCAGTGTTGTTTTAAACAACTACTTAAGAAGAGCCAGAAGATTGAAGCAATGGAGAGGCAACCTGGGGAACACCTTGGAGTGTAACACACCGTCTCTACACCCCTGACCCAACTTGTAGGCCGAATGCAGTGTTGTTTTCAACAACTACTTAAGAAGAGCCAGAAAATCGAAGCAATGGAGAGGCAACCTGGGGAACACCTTGGAGCGGAACACACCGTCTCTACACCCCAGACCCAACTTGTAGGCCGAATACAGTGTTGTTTTTAACAACTACTAAACAAGAGCCAGAAGATTGAAGCAATGGAGAGGCAACCTGGGGAACACCTTGGAGTGTAACACACCGTCTCTACACCCCTGACCCAACTTGTAGGCCGAATGCAGTGTTGTTTTCAACAACTACTTAAGAAGAGCCAGAAGATCGAAGCAATGGAGAGGCAACCTGGGGAACACCTTGGAGTGGAACACACCGTCTCTACACCCCAGACCCAACTTGTAGGCCGAACGCAGTGTTGTTTTCAACAACTACTAAACGAGAGCCAGAAGATTGAAGCAATGGTGAGGCAACCTGGGGAACACCTTGGAGTGGAACACACCGTCTCTACACCCCAGACCCAACTTGTAGGCCAAATGCAGTGTTGTTTTCTACAACTGCTAAACAAGAGCTTTAAGATTGAAGCAATGGAGAGGAAACCTGGAGAACACCTTGGAGCGGAAGACACCGTCTCTACAACCCAGACTCAACTTGTAGGCCGAATGCAGTGTTGTTTTCAACAACTACTAAACGAGAGCTAGAAGCTCTAAGCTATGGAGAGGAAACCTGGGAAACACCTTGGAGCGGCAGACACCGTTAGTAGGCCCTACCGAAGTAGTAGTAGTAGCCCCAATGCAGTTTTCAAATTCCTATAGGCTGAAAACCAGACTATTGACGCTCAGCTTTTTTAAAAGGAGGACAGCTGTATTGAGTGGCGCAGACAGACACAGGTAGTAGGCCTTAAACACAACATTTGGCTCAATGCAGTGTAAAAAAGGTTACAGGGGTACACAGGCAGCATTGGTCTGTTCAGTGGAGGACAATTTCAATTATGGACCACAGACAGAGTTTGCATGCCTACTATTAAAAAAAGGATGCTCTATGCAATTTAAAATAGGTTCCAGGGGTACACGGGTAGCAGTAGACAGGTCACTGGAGGACTAGTGGAAGGAGGGACCGCAGACAGGCGTAGTAGGCCTAACATAACAAAATTTGGCTGTAGGCACTTTAAAATTGGTTCCAGGTGTACACGGGCAGCAGTGGACAGGTCACTGGAGGACTAGTGTAAGGAGGGACCGCAGACAGGCGTAGTAGGCCTAACATAACAAAATTTGGCTGTAGGCACTTTTACATTGGTTCCAAGGGTACACGGGCAGCAGTGGACAGGTCACTGGAGGACTAGTGGAAGGAGGGACCGCAGACAGGCGTAGTAGGCCTAACATAACAAAATTTGGCTGTAGGCACTTTAAAATTGGTTCCAGGGGTACACGGGCAGCAGTGGACAGGTCACTGGAGGACTAGTTTAAGGAGGGACCGCAGACAGGCGTAGTAGGCCTAACATAACAAAATTTGGCTGTAGGCACTTTTACATTGGTTCCAAGGGTACACGGGCAGCAGTGGACAGGTCACTGGAGGACTAGTGGAAGGAGGGACCGCAGACAGGCGTACTAGGCCTAACATAACAAAATTTGGCTGTAGGCACTTTAAAATTGGTTCCAGGGGTACACGGGCAGCAGTGGTCTGGTCAGTGAAGGACTAGTGGAAGGAGGGACCGCAGACAGGCGTAGTAGGCCTAACATAACAAAATTTGGCTGTAGGCACTTTAAAATTGGTTCCAGGGGTACATGGGCAGCAGTGGTCTGGTCAGTGGAGGACTAGTGGAAGGAGGGACCTCAGACAGGCGTAGTAGGCCTAACATAACAAAATTTGGCTGTAGGCACTTTAAAATTGGTTCCAGGGGTACACGGGCAGCAGTGGTCGGGTCAGTGGAGGACTATTAGAAGGAGGGACCGCAGACAGGCGTAGTAGGCCTAACATAACAAAATTTGGCTGTAGGCACTTTAAAATTGGTTCCAGGGGTACACGGGCAGCAGTGGTCTGGTCAGTGGAGGACTAGTGGAAGGAGGGACCGCAGACAGGCGTAGTAGGCCTTACATAACAAAATTTGGCTGTAGGCACTTCAAAATTGGTTCCAGGGGTACACGGGCAGCAGTGGTCGGGTCAGTGGAGGACTAGTGGAAGGAGGGACCTCAGACAGGCGTAGTAGGCCTAACATAACAAAATTTGGCTGTAGGCACTTTTAAATTGGTTCCAGGGGTACACGGGCAGCAGTGAACAGGTCACTGGAGGACTAGTGGAAGGAGGGACCGCAGACAGGCATAGTAGGCCTAGCATAGCAAAATTTGTCTGTAGGCACTTTAAAATTGGATCCAGGGGTACACGGGCAGCAGTGGTCTGGTCAGTGGAGGACTAGTGGAAGGAGGGACCTCAGACAGGCGTAGTAGGCCTAACATAACAAAATTTGGCTGTAGGCACTTTTAAATTGGTTCCAGGGGTACACGGGCAGCAGTGAACAGGTCACTGGAGGACTAGTGGAAGGAGGGACCGCAGACAGGCGTAGTAGGCCTAACATAACAAAATTTGGCTGTAGGCACTTTAAAATTGGTTCCAGGGGTACACGGGCAGCAGTGGTCTGGTCAGTGGAGGACTAGTGGAAGGAGGGACCTCAGACAGGCGTAGTAGGCCTAACATAAAAACATTTGGCTGTAGGCACTTTTAAATTGGTTCCAGGGGTACACGGGCAGCAGTGGTCTGGTCAGTGGAGGACTAGTGGAAGGAGGGACCTCAGACAGGCGTAGTAGGCCTAACATAACAAAATTTGACTGTAGGCACTTTAAAATTGGTTCCAGGGGTACACGGGCAGCAGTGGTCTGGTCAGTGGAGGACTAGTGGAAGGAGGGACCTCAGACAGGCGTAGTAGGCCTAACATAAAAAAATTTGGCTGTAGGCACTTTTAAATTGGTTCCAGGGGTACACGGGCAGCAGTGGTCTGGTCAGTGGAGGACTAGTGGAAGGAGGGACCTCAGATAGGCGTAGTAGGCCTAACATAACAAAATTTGGCTGTAGACACTTTAAAATTGGTTCCAGGGGTACACGGGCAGCAGTGGACAGGTCAGTGGAGGACTATTGGAAGGAGGGACCGCAGACAGGCATAGTAGGCCTAACATAACAAAATTCGGCTGTAGGCACTTGCAATTCTCTTGCAGGGGTACACAGGCAGCATTGGTGTTGTCAGCGGAGGCTGATTGTAATGAGTGTCTGCCAGTTAGTACTCCAAAAAAAATAAATAGATGTAATGTCTCGCATTACAACAAACCCAAAATACAAAAGGGTGGAATACTTAGGTACAGGGGTGGGCTCCTCTACTGAGTTTTAGACCTAGTAATTTGGCGCTAATTATTTACTGGTGTAAATATAGGACACTGCCCCTGACTATGTTAAGTACCATCATACATGTCAACACAATGGTATTGTCAGTGCCAGGCATTGAATGATGTCAGCGCATAGACTAAACATTGGTGGAACTGTGAGAGATAATTGTGCAAGTGGTAGAGCAATGTTTGAGCTGGGGGGGGAACTCTCTTGTGGCCGGCGGTACAGGCCCAGGGCCCCTCATGTTACAACAGTGTGTCTGACGTTGGGTGCGCACCACCACCGCCAGAGACACTTTATTGTACTATGAGGGACCCAGTGGCAGTGCCATCGACCAAAAGCGGGCACACCCACCTCTTCAGACAAATGGCACTCTCACGGGTGCTTGCGCCAAGTGGCGAGACCACGGCCCCGTGGGGGGAGTTTGGCCATTTAGGGAGGTGTAAACATGTCGTATGCTGGACAATCAGCTGCTGCAAATTACGAGATTGGAAAAGGCATTCAGAATAGTCCACAGGCAAGACCTTTTCATAGGAAAGCTAGGTGTCAGCCAGGCAAGGTGGGGCAAAAGATTTCGAAATCCAGTTGTGGTTCATTTTAATGAAGGTTAGATCATCTACATTTTGGGTAGCCAGACGAGTCCTTTTTTCGGTTAATATTGAACCTGCAGCACTGAATACTCTTTCTGATAGGACACTAGCTGCCGGGCAAGCAAGCTCCTGCAATGCATATTCTGCCAATTCTGGCCAGGTGTCTAATTTGGATGTCCAGTAATCAAATGGGAATGACGGTTGAGGGAGAACATCGATAAGGGATGAAAAATAGTTAGTAACCATACTGGACAAATGTTGTCTCCTGTCACTTTCAATTGATGCTGCAGTACCTGTCCTGTCTGCGGTCATAGCAAAATCACTCCACATCCTGGTCAGAAAACCCCTCTGTCCAACGCCACTTCTGATTTCTGCACCTCTAACACCTCTCGTCTGCTGCCCCCTGCAGCTCGTGTGAGAACGATCACGGGCGCTGTGTGCTGGGAATGCCTGAAGCAAACGGTCAACAAGAGTTGATTGTTTGGTTGCTAATATTAGTTCCAAGTTCTCATGTGGCATAATATTTTGCAATTTGCCTTTATAGCGATGATCAAGGAGGCAGGCCAACCAGTAATCGTCATCGTTCATCATTTTAGTAATGCGTGTGTCCCTTTTGAGGATATGTAAGGCATAATCCGCCGTGTGGGCCAAAGTTCCAGTTGTCAAATCTGCGGTTGTGCTGGGTTGAGGGGCTGTTTCAGGCAAATCCACGTCACTTGTGTCCCTCCAAAAACCAGAACCCGGCCTTGCCGCGCCAACAATTTCCAGTGGTACCGGAAAAGCTTCCTCATTAAAAATATAATCATCCCCATCATCCTCCTCGTCCTCCTCCTCCTCTTCGCCCGCCTCCTCGTCCTGTACACTGCCCTGGCCAGACAATGGCTGACTGTCATCAAGGCTTTCCTCTTCCTCAGCTGCAGACGCCTGATCCTTTATGTGCGTCAAACTTTGCATCAGCAGACGCATTAGGGGGATGCTCATGCTTATTATGGCGTTGTCTGCACTAACCAGCCGTGTGCATTCCTCAAAACACTGAAGGACTTGACACTTGTCTTGTATCTTCGACCACTGCACACCTGACAACTCCATGTTTGCCATCCTACTGCCTGCCCGTGTATGTGTATCCTCCCACAAATACATAACAGCACGCCTCTGTTCGCACAGTCTCTGAAGCATGTGCAGTGTTGAGTTCCACCTTGTTGCAACGTCTATGATTAGGCGATGCTGGGGAAGGTTCAAAGACCGCTGATAGGTCTGCATACGGCTGGAGTGTACGGGTGAACGGCGGATATGCGAGTAAAGTCCGCGCACTTTGAGGAGCAGGTCGGATAACCCCGGATAACTTTTCAGGAAGCACTGCACCACCAGGTTTAAGGTGTGAGCCAGGCAAGGAATGTGTTTCAGTTGGGAAAGGGAGATGGCAGCCATGAAATTCCTTCCATTATCACTCACTACCTTGCCTGCCTCAAGATCAAGATCTACAGTGCCCAGCCACGACTGCGTTTCTTTCTGCAAGAACTCGGACAGAACTTCCGCGGTGTGTCTGTTGTCGCCCAAACACTTCATAGCCAATACAGCCTGCTGACGCTTGCCAGTAGCTGCCCCATAATGGGACACCTATTGTGCAACAGTGGCAGCTGCAGATGGAGTGGTTGGGCGACTGCGGTCTGTGAGCGAGCTCTCGCTTCTGCAGGAGGATGAGGAGGAGGAGGAGGGGGTGCGAACGGCTACAGCCAACTGTTTCCTAGACCGTGGGCTAGGCAGAACTGTCCCAAAATTGCTGTCCCCTGTGGACCCTGCATCCACCACATTCACCCAGTGTGCCGTGATGGACACGTAACGTCCTTGGCCATGCCTACTGGTCCATGCATCTGTTGTCAGGTGCACCTTTGTACTCACAGATTGCCTGAGTGCATGGACGATGCGCTCTTTAACATGCTGGTGGAGGGCTGGGATGGCTTTTCTCGAAAAGAAGTGTCGACTGGGTAGTTCGTAGCGTGGTACAGCGTAGTCCATCAGGGCTTTGAAAGCTTCGCTTTCAACTAACCGGTAGGGCATCATCTCTAACGAGATTAGTCTAGCTATGTGGGCGTTCAAACCCTATGTACGCGGATGCGAGGCTAAGTACTACCTTTTTCTAACCATAGTCTCATGTAGGGTGAGCTGGACTGGAGAGCTGGAGATCGTGGAACTAGCCGGGGTGCCGGTGGACATGGCAGACTGAGAGACGGTGGGAGACGGTATTGTTGCCGCCGGTGCCCTAGATGCAGTGTTTCCTACTACGAAACTGGTGATTCCCTGACCCTGACTGCTTTGGCCTGGCAAAGAAACCTGCACAGATGCTGCAGGTGGTGTGGAAAATGGTGGCCTTACACTGACGGAAGGGATGTAGCGTTGCTGACTAGCTTCATTGGCCGAGGGTGCTACAACCTTAAGGGACGTTTGGTAGTTAGTCCAGGCTTGCAAATGCATGGTGGTTAAATGTCTATGCATGCAACTTGTATTTAGACTTTTCAGATTCTGACCTCTGCTTAAGGTAGTTGAACATTTTTGACAGATGACTTTGCACTGATCAATTGGATGTTGTTTAAAAAAATGCCAGACTGCACTCTTTCTAGCATCAGATCCCTTTTCAGGCATTGCAGACTGAGCTTTAACCGGATGGCCACGCTGTCCTCCAACAGGTTTTGGCTTTGCCACGCGTTTTGGGCCAGATACGGGCCCGGCAGATGGAACCTGTTGCGATGTTGATGCCTGCTGCGGCCCCTCCTCCTCCGCTTCAGAACTACTGCCTGTTCCCCCAATGGCTGCCAATCGGGGTCAACAACTGGGTCATCTATAACCTCCTCTTCTAGATCGTGTGCAACTTCGTCTGTGTCACCGTGTAAGTCGGTGGTATAGCGTTCATGACGGAGCACCATAGTCTCATCAGGGTCTGATTCTGGATCAGTACCCTGCGAGGGCAATGTTGTGGTCTGAGTCAAAGGACCAGCATAGTAGTCTGGCTGTGGCTGTGCATCAGTGCACTCCATGTCAGATTCAACTTGTAATGGGCATGGCCTGTTAACTGTTTCACTTTCTAAGCCAGGGACGGTATGTGTAAAGAGCTCCATGGAGTAACCCATTGTGTCGCCTGCTGCATCCTTCTCTGTTGCTGTTTTTGCTGAAGAGGACAAGGAAACGACTTGTCCCTGACCGTGAACATCCACTAACGACGCGCTGCTTTTACATTTACCAGTTTCAGAAGAGGAGGCAAAAGAGCTAGAGGCTGAGTCAGCAAATTAAGCCAAAACTTGCTCTTGCTGCTCCGGCTTTAAAAGCGGTTTTCCTACTCCCAGAAAAGGGAGCGTTCGAGGCCTTGTGTAGCCAGATGACGAACCTGGCTCCACAGCTCGAGACTTAGGTGCTATATTGTTTTTCCCACGACCACCCGATGCTCCACTACCACTACCATCATTACCAGCTGGCAATGAACGCCCACGGCCACGACCTCTTCCACCAGATTATCTCATTGTTTTAAAAACGTCACCAAACTAACAGTATTTGTTACTGTCAAACAACTTACAAGGTGAACTCTAACTTCTGTATGATTTAGATATCCCTTTATAGGTGGGTGAGACCGCAAGGAAAATCAGGCACGATGTTACACCTCTGTTTCCTGTGGCACCAAATGAGAGAGATGCCACACACGCAGGACTGTAACTCAAGCACAAAGGCCAATATTAATTTCCCACTGTTTTTTTTTTTCTTCAGAGAGAATTTAGATACCAAATTAAAAAAAAACAAAAAAAACACGGGGCTTTCTATGGGCCACTATTTAAGAGAGATAGCACACTCAGGACTGGCACACAAGCAGAAAGGCCAATATTAATCTCCCACTGTTTTTTTTATTTTTCAGGGAGAATTTAGATACCAAATAAAAAAAAAACACTAGGCTTTCTATGGCCCACTATTTAAGAGAGATGGCACACTCAGGACTGGCACACAAGCAGAAAGGCCAATATTAATCTCCCACTGTTTTTTTTTTTTCAGGGAGAATTTAGATACCAAATTAAAAAAAAAAACACTAGGCTTTCTATGGCCCACTATTTAAGAGAGATGGCACACTCAGGACTGGCACACAAGTAGAAAGGCCAATATTAATCTCCCACTGTTTTTTTTATTTTTCAGGGAGAATTTAGATACCAAATTTTAAAAACAAAAACACTAGGCTTTCTATGGCCCACTATTTAAGAGAGATGACACACTCAGGACTGGCACACAAGCAAAAAGGCCAATATTAATCTCCCACTGTTTTTTTTATTTTTCAGGGAGAATTTAGATACCAAATTTAAAAAAAAAACACTAGGCTTTCTAGGGCCCACTATTTAAGAGAGATGGCACACTCAGGACTGGCACACAAGCAGAAAGGCCAATATTAATCTCCCACTGTTTTTTTTTTTTTAAGGGAGAATTTAGATACCAAATTTAAAAAAAAAAAACGGGGCTTTCTATGGCCCACTATTTAAGAGAGATGGCACACTCAGGACTGGCACACAAGCAGAAAGGCCAATATTTATCTCCCACTGTTTTTTTATTTTTCAGGGAGAATTTAGATACCAAATTAAAAAAAAAACACTAGGTTTTCTATGGCCCACTATTTAAGAGAGATGGCACACTCAGGACTGGCACACAAGCAGAAAGGCCAATATTAATCTCTCACTGTTTTTTTTATTTTTCAGGGAGAATTTAGATACCAAATTTAAAAAAAAAACACTAGGCTTTCTATGGCCCACTATTTAAGAGAGATGGCACACTCAGGACTGGCACACAAGCAGAAAGGCCAATATTAATCTCCCACTGTTTTTTTTTATTTTTCAGGGACAATTTAGATACCAAATTTAAAAAAAAAACCACTAGGCTTTCTATGGCCCACTATTTAAGAGAGATGGCACACTCAGGACTGGCACACAAGCAGAAAGGCCAATATTAATCTCCCACTGTTTTTTTTTTCAGGGAGAATTTAGATACCAAATTTAAAAAAAAAAAAAACCACGGGGCTTTCTATGGCCCACTATTTATGAGAGACGGCACACTCAGGACTGGCACACAAGCAGAAAGGCCAATATTAATCTCCCACTGTTTTTTTTTATTTTTCAGGGAGAATTTAGATACCAAATTAAAAAAAAACGCTAGGCTTTCTATGGCCCACTATTTAAGAGAGATGGCACACTCAGGACTGGCACACAAGCAGAAAGGCCAATATTAATCTCCCACTGTTTTTTAATTTTTCAGGGAGAATTTAGATACCAAATTAAAAAAAAAACACTAGACTTTCTATGGCCCACTATTTAAGAGAGATGGCACACTCAGGATTCAAGCACACCCAGGGATTCAAGCTTCAGGAGGCTAATTTGCATATTCCAGGTGCCTTCTGGGAGAAGCGAAGTCTCCCTAAGCTAGAAGATCGTTGGGTACAGCCGGGACCAGCTGCTTCGAAAGCATCACCAAACCAGGGATTCAAGCTTCAGGAGGCTAATTTGCATATTCCAGGTGCCTTCTGGGAGAAGCGAAGTCTCCCTAAGCTAGAAGATCGTTGGGTACAGCCGGGACCAGCTGCTTCGAAAGCATCACCAAACCGCGCGAATTTTTGCCTGTAGGACAGTATTGCAAGAGAGCTTGGCTGAGTAGATTACACAAGAAGGAAAACACACAGCAAGTCAGCAGGATCGAGGAGCAACATGGCAGATGTGACAACCTACATGGTGAGCTGCAGCATGTGCTACATGTTCACAGATCGACCAGAAGAAGAATCCAATTTCACCTGTCAGAAGTGTAGACTAGTGGCCCTTTTAGAAGAAAAGGTGCGGGGTCTGGAAGAAAGAATAGCAACTTTGAAACTCATCAAAGAGAATGAAGACTTTCTAGACAGAACAGAAGCATCTCTACTGGTCACAGAAGGTGCAAAAAGTGTCAGAGAACCTCCAAAAGCAGATGAGTGGAAGCATGTGACCAAAAGAAGCAAGAAGATCATGGAGAAATCACCAACCACACAACTGAAGAACCGATATCAAATCTTTGTAGAGGATGAAGATGGCACACCTAAGAATGAAGCAATACCAGCAAGCAAAAAAGAAAAGGGCACACAGCAACAAGTGACAGCAAAAAGTACAGCCAAGAAGCAACGAAGAGTGGTGGTGGTGGGAGACTCACTACTGAGAGGCACAGAAGCAGCCATCTGCAGACCGGACATAACTGCAAGAGAAGTATGCTGCCTTCCAGGTGCGATGATCAAGGATGTGACCGATAGGATACCAAAGCTCTTCAGCTCCAAGGACATCCACCCATTTCTTCTGATACATGTTGGCACCAATGACACGGCAAGGAAGGACCTACCGACAATCTGCAAGGACTTTGAAGAGTTGGGGAAGAAAGTAAAGGAACTGGATGCACAGGTAGTTTTTTCTTCTATCCTTCCAGTAGACGGGCATGGCACCAGGAGATGGAACAGGATCCTTGATGCAAACAACTGGCTAAGACGATGGTGCAGACAACAAGGATTTGGATTCCTGGACCACGGTGTGAATTACTGGTATGATGGACTCCTCGCCAGAGACGGACTACACCTCAACAAACCTGGGAAACACACATTCGCCAGAAGACTCGCTACACTCATCAGGAGGGCGTTAAACTAGAAGAAGAGGGGACGGGAAGAAAAACATTAGACTCGAACAAAGACGACCCAGGAAAACATACTCAGAAGGGAGGTAAGAACATTTCTAAAACAATCCACAGTGAGGAGATTGGAACAAAACAAAATCCTCTAAACTGCATGCTCGCAAACGCCAGAAGCCTGACAAACAAGATGGAAGAACTAGAAGCAGAAATATCTACAGGTAACTTTGACATAGTGGGAATAACCGAGACATGGTTAGATGAAAGCTATGACTGGGCAGTTAACTTACAGGGTTACAGTCTGTTTAGAAAGGATCGTAAAAATCGGAGAGGAGGAGGGGTTTGTCTTTATGTAAAGTCTTGTCTAAAGTCCACTTTAAGGGAGGATATTAGCGAAGGGAATGAGGATGTCGAGTCCATATGGGTTGAAATTCATGGAGGGAAAAATGGTAACAAAATTCTCATTGGGGTCTGTTACAAACCCCCAAATATAACAGAAACCATGGAAAGTCTACTTCTAAAGCAGATAGATGAAGCTGCAACCCATAATGAGGTCCTGGTTATGGGGGACTTTAACTACCCGGATATTAACTGGGAAACAGAAACCTGTGAAACCCATAAAGGCAACAGGTTTCTGCTAATAACTAAGAAAAATTATCTTTCACAATTGGTGCAGAATCCAACCAGAGGAGCAGCACTTTTAGACCTAATACTATCTAATAGACCTGACAGAATAACAAATCTGCAGGTGGTTGGGCATTTAGGAAATAGCGACCACAATATTGTGCAGTTTCACCTGTCTTTCACTAGGGGGACTTGTCAGGGAGTCACAAAAACATTGAACTTTAGGAAGGCAAAGTTTGAACAGCTTAGAGATGCCCTTAATCTGGTAGACTGGGACAATATCCTCAGAAATGAGAATACAGATAATAAATGGGAAATGTTTAAGAACATCCTAAATAGGCAGTGTAAGCGGTTTATACCTTGTGGGAATAAAAGGACTAGAAATAGGAAAAACCCAATGTGGCTAAACAAAGAAGTAAGACAGGCAATTAACAGTAAAAAGAAAGCATTTGCACTACTAAAGCAGGATGGCACCATTGAAGCTCTAAAAAACTATAGGGAGAAAAATACTTTATCTAAAAAACTAATTAAAGCTGCCAAAAAGGAAACAGAGAAGCACATTGCTAAGGAGAGTAAAACTAATCCCAAACTGTTCTTCAACTATATCAATAGTAAAAGAATAAAAACTGAAAATGTAGGCCCCTTAAAAAATAGTGAGGAAAGAATGGTTGTAGATGACGAGGAAAAAGCTAACATATTAAACACCTTCTTCTCCACGGTATTCACGGTGGAAAATGAAATGCTAGGTGAAATCCCAAGAAACAATGAAAACCCTATATTAAGGGTCACCAATCTAACCCAAGAAGAGGTGCGAAACCGGCTAAATAAGCTTAAAATAGATAAATCTCCGGGTCCGGATGGCATACACCCACGAGTACTAAGAGAACTAAGTAATGTAATAGATAAACCATTATTTCTTATTTTTAGTGACTCTATAGCGACAGGGTCTGTTCCGCAGGACTGGCGCATAGCAAATGTGGTGCCAATATTCAAAAAGGGCTCTAAAAGTGAACCTGGAAATTATAGGCCAGTAAGTCTAACCTCTATTGTTGGTAAAATATTTGAAGGGTTTCTGAGGGATGTTATTCTGGATTATCTCAATGAGAATAACTGTTTAACTCCATATCAGCATGGGTTTATGAGAAATCGCTCCTGTCAAACCAATCTAATCAGTTTTTATGAAGAGGTAAGCTATAGGCTGGACCACGGTGAGTCATTGGACGTGGTATATCTCGATTTTTCCAAAGCGTTTGATACCGTGCCGCACAAGAGGTTGGTACACAAAATGAGAATGCTTGGTCTGGGGGAAAATGTGTGTAAATGGGTTAGTAACTGGCTTAGTGATAGAAAGCAGAGGGTGGTTATAAATGGTATAGTCTCTAACTGGGTCGCTGTGACCAGTGGGGTACCGCAGGGGTCAGTATTGGGACCTGTTCTCTTCAACATATTCATTAATGATCTGGTAGAAGGTTTACACAGTAAAATATCGATATTTGCAGATGATACAAAACTATGTAAAGCAGTTAATACAAGAGAAGATAGTATTCTGCTACAGATGGATCTGGATAAGTTGGAAACTTGGGCTGAAAGGTGGCAGATGAGGTTTAACAATGATAAATGTAAGGTTATACACATGGGAAGAGGGAATCAATATCACCATTACACACTGAACGGGAAACCACTGGGTAAATCTGACAGGGAGAAGGACTTGGGGATCCTAGTTAATGATAAACTTACCTGGAGCAGCCAGTGCCAGGCAGCAGCTGCCAAGGCAAACAGGATCATGGGGTGCATTAAAAGAGGTCTGGATACACATGATGAGAGCATTATACTGCCTCTGTACAAATCCCTAGTTAGACCGCACATGGAGTACTGTGTCCAGTTTTGGGCACCGGTGCTCAGGAAGGATATAATGGAACTAGAGAGAGTACAAAGGAGGGCAACAAAATTAATAAAGGGGATGGGAGAACTACAATACCCAGATAGATTAGCGAAATTAGGATTATTTAGTCTAGAAAAAAGACGACTGAGGGGCGATCTAATAACCATGTATAAGTATATAAGGGGACAATACAAATATCTCGCTGAGGATCTGTTTATACCAAGGAAGGTGACGGGCACAAGGGGGCATTCTTTGCGTCTGGAGGAGAGAAGGTTTTTCCACCAACATAGAAGAGGATTCTTTACTGTTAGGGCAGTGAGAATCTGGAATTGCTTGCCTGAGGAGGTGGTGATGGCGAACTCAGTCGAGGGGTTCAAGAGAGGCCTGGATGTCTTCCTGGAGCAGAACAATATTGTATCATACAATTATTAGGTTCTGTAGAAGGACGTAGATCTGGGTATTTATTATAATGGAATATAGGCTGAACTGGATGGACAAATGTCTTTTTTCGGCCTTACTAACTATGTTACTATGTTACTATGTTACTATGACTGGCACACAAGCAGAAAGGCCAATATTATTCTTCCACTGTTTTTTTTTAAGGGAGAATTTAGATACCAAATTAAAAAAAACACTAGGCTTTCTATGGCCCACTATTTAAGAGAGATGGCACACTCAGGACTGGCACACAAGCAGAAAGGCCAATATTAATCTCCCACTGTTTTTTTTTTTTTCAGGGAGAATTTAGATACCAAATTTAGAAAAAAAACACTAGGCTTTCTAGGGCCCACTATTTAAGAGAGATGGCACACTCAGGACTGGCACACAAGCAGAAAGGCCAATATTAATCTCCCACTGTTCTTTTTTTTCAGGGAGAATTTAGATACCAAATTAAAAAAAACACTAGGCTTTCTATGGCCCACTATATTAGAGAGATGGCACACTCAGGACTGGCACACAAGCAGAAAGGCCAATATTAATCTCCCACTGTTTTTTTATTTTTCAGGGAGAATTTAGATACCAAATTTAAAAAAAAACACTAGGCTTTCTATGGCCCACTATTTAAGAGAGATGGCACACTCAGGACTGGCACACAAGCAGAAAGGCCAATATTAATCTCCCACTGTTTTTTTTATTTTTCAGGGAGAATTTAGATACCAAATTAAAAAAAAAACATGGGGCTTTCTATGGCCCACTATTTAAGAGAGATGGCACACTCAGGACTGGCACACAAGCAGAAAGGCCAATATTAATCTCCCACTGTTTTTTTTTATTTTTAAGGGAGAATTTAGATACCAAATTTAAAAAAAAAAACCTAGGCTATCTATGGCCCACTATTTTAGAGAGATGGCACACTCAGGACTGGCACACAAGCAGAAAGGCCAATATTAATCTCCCACTGTTTTTTTTTATTTTTCAGGGAGAATTTAGATACCAAATTAAAAAAAAACACTAGGCTTATTATGGCCCACTATTTAAGAGAGATGGCACACTCAGGACTGGCACTCAAGCAGAAAGACCAATATTAATCTCCCACTGTTTTTTTTTTCTGGGAGAATTTAGATACCAAATTTAAAAAAAAAAACACGGGGGCTTTCTATGGCCCACTATTTAAGAGAGATGGCACACTCAGGACTGGCACACAAGCAGAAAGGCCAATATTAATCTCCCACTGTTTTTTTTATTTTTCAGGGAGAATTTAGATACCTAATTAAAAAAAAAAAACACTAGGCTTTCTATGGCCCACTTTTTAAGAGAGATGGCACACTCAGGACTGGCACACAAGCAGAAAGGCCAATATTAATCTCCCACTGTTTTTTTTATTTTTCAGGGAGAATTTAGATACCAAATTTAAAAAAAAAAACCACTAGGCTTTCTATGGCCCACTATTTAAGAGAGATGGCACACTCAGGACTGGCACACAAGCAAAAAGGCCAATATTAATCTCCCACTGTTTTTTTTTTTTCAGGGAGAATTTAGATACCAAATTAAAAAAAACACTAGGCTTTCTATGGCCCACTATTTAAGAGAGATGGCACACTCAGGACTGGCATACAAGCAGAAAGGCCAATATTAATCTCCCACTGTTTTTTTTTCTCAGGGAGAATTTAGATACCAAATTTAAAAAAAAAAAAAAAACACGGGGCTTTCTATGGCCCACTATTTAAGACAGACGGCACACTCAGGACTGGCACACAAGCAGAAAGGCCAATATTAATCTCCCACTGTTTTTTTTTATGTTTCAGGGAGAATTTAGATACCAAATAAAAAAAAAACACTAGGCTTTCTATGGCCCACTATTTAAGAGAGATGGCACACTCAGGACTGGCACACAAGCAGAAAGGCCAATATTAATCTCCCACTGTTTTTTTTACTTTTCAGGGAGAATTTAGATACCAAATTTAAAAAAAACACTAGGCTTTCTATGGCCCACTATTTAAGAGAGATGGCACACTCAGGACTGGCACACAAGCAGAAAGGCCAATATTAATCTCTCACTGTTTTTTTTATTTTTCAGGGAGAATTTAGATACCAAATTTAAAAAAAAAAATACGGGGCTTTCTATGGCCCACTATTTAAGAGAGATGGCACACTCAGGACTGGCACACAAGCAGAAAGGCCAATATTAATCTCCCACTGTTTTTTTTTTATTTTTCAGGGACAATTTAGATACCAAATTTAAAAAAAAAACCACTAGGCTTTCTATTGCCCACTATTTAAGAGAGATGGCACACTCAGGACTGGCACACAAGCAGAAAGGCCAATGTTAATCTCCCACTGTTTTTTTTTTTATTTTTCAGGGACAATTTAGATGCCAAATTTTAAAAAAAAAACACTAGCCTTTCTATGGCCCACTATTTAAGAGAGATGGCACACTCAGGACTGGCACACAAGCAGAAAGGCCAATATTAATCTCCCACTGTTTTTTTTTTCAGGGAGAATTTAGATACCAAATTAAAAAAAAAAAAAAAAAAACCACGGGGCTTTCTATGGCCCACTATTTATGAGAGACGGCACACTCAGGACTGGCACACAAGCAGAAAGGCCAATATTAATCTCCCACTGTTTTTTTTTATTTTTCAGGGAGAATTTAGATACCAAATTAAAAAAAAACACTAGGTTTTCTATGGCCCATTATTTAAGAGAGATGGCACACTCAGGACTGGCACACAAGCAGAAAGGCCAATATTAATCTCCCACTGTTTTTTTATTTTTCAGGGAGAATTTAGATACCAAATTAAAAAAAAAACACTAGGCTTTCTATGGCCCACTATTTAAGAGAGATGGCACACTCAGGACTGGCACACAAGCAGAAAGGCCAATATTAATCTCTCACTGTTTTTTTTATTTTTCAGGGAGAATTTAGATGCCAAATTAAAAAAAAACACTAGGCTTTCTATGGCCCACTATTTAAGAGAGATGGCACACTCAGGACTGGCACACAAGCAGAAAGGCCAATATTATTCTCCACTGTTTTTTTTTAAGGGAGAATTTAGATACCTAATTAAAAAAAAAACACTAGGCTTTCTATGGCCCACTATTTAAGAGAGATGGCACACTCAGGACTGGCACACAAGCAGAAAGGCCAATATTAATCTCCCATTCTTTTTTTATTTTTCAGGGAGAATTTAGATACCAAATTAAAAAAAAAAAACACTAGGCTTTCTAGGGCCCACTATTTAAGAGAGATGGCACACTCAGGACTGGCACACAAGCAGAAAGGCCAATATTAATCTCCCACTGTTCTTTTTTTTCAGGGAGAATTTAGATACCAAATTAAAAAAATCACTAGGCTTTCTATGGCCCTCTATTTAAGAGAGATGGCACACTCAGGACTGGCACACAAGCACAAAGGCCAATATTAATCTCCCACTGTTTTTTTTATTTTTTAGGGAGAATTTAGATACCAAATTTTAAAAAAAACACTAGGCTTTCTATGGCCCACTATTTAAGAGAGATGGCACACTCAGGACTGGCACACAAGCAGAAAGGCCAATATTAATCTCCCACTGTTTTTTTTATTTTTCAGGGAGAATTTAGATACCAAATTAAAAAAAAAACATGGGGCTTTCTATGGCCCACTATTTAAGAGAGATGGCACACTCAGGACTGGCACACAAGCAGAAAGGCCAATATTAATCTCCCACTGTTTTTTTTTATTTTTAAGGGAGAATTTATATACCAAATTTAAAAAAAAAACCCTAGGCTATCTATGGCCCACTATTTAACCCCTTAACCCCCAAGGGTGGTTTGCACGTCAATGACCAGGCCAATTTTTACAATTCTGACCACTGTCCCTTTATGTGGTTATAACTCCGAAACGCTTCAACGGATCCTGGTGATTCTGACATTGTTTTCTCGTGACATATTGTACTTCATGATAGTGGTAAAATTTCTTTGATAGTACCTGCGTTTATTTGTGAAAAAAACGGAAATTTGGCGAAAATTTTGAAAATTTCGCAATTTTCAAACTTTGAATTTTTATGCAATTAAATTACAGAGATATGTCACACAAAATACTTAATAAGTAACATTTCCCACATGTCTCCTTTACATCAGCATAATTTTGGAACCAATTTTTTTTTTGTTAGGGAGTTATAAGGGTTAAAAGTTGACCAGCAATTTCTCATTTTTACAACACCATTTTTTTTTAGGGACCACGTCTCATTTGAAGTCATTTTGAGGGGTCTATATGATAGAAAATGCCCAAGTGTGACACCATTCTAAAAACTGCACCCCTCAAGGTGCTCAAAACCACATTCAAGAAGTTTATTAACCCTTCAGGTGTTTAATAGGAATTTTTGGAATGTTTAAATAAAAATGAACATTTAACTTTTTTACACAAAAAATTTACTTCAGCTCCAATTTGTTTTATTTTACCAAGGGTAACAGGAGAAATTGGACCCAAAAAGTTGTTGTCCAATTTGTCCTGAGTACGCTGATACCCCATATGTGGCAGTAAACCACTGTTTGGGCGCATGGGAGAGCTCGGAAGGGAAGGAGCGCTATTTGACTTTTCAATGCAAAATTGACAGGAATTGAGATGGGACGCCATGTTGCGTTTGGAGAGCCACTGATGTGCCTAAACATTGAAACCCCCCACAAGTGACACCATTTTGGAAAGTAGACCCCCTAAGGAACTTATCTGGATGTGTGGTGAGCACTTTGACCCACCAAGTGCTTCACAGAAGTTTATAATGCAGAACCGTAAAAATAAAAAATCATATTTTTTCACAAAAATTATATTTTTGCCCCCATTTTTTTATTTTTCCAAGGGTAAGAGAAGAAATTGGACCTCAAAAGTTGTTGTCCAATTTGTCCTGAGTACGTTGATACCCCATATGTGGCAGTAAACCACTGTTTGGGCGCATGGGAGAGCTCGGAAGGGAAGGAGCGCAGTTTGACTTTTCAATGCAAAATTGACAGAAATTGAGATGGGACGCCATGTTGCGTTTGGAGAGCCACTGATGTGCCTAAACATTGAAACCCCCCACAAGTGACACCATTTTGGAAAGTAGACCCCCTAAGGAACTTATCTAGAGGTGTGGTGAGCACTTTGACCCACCAAGTGCTTCACAGAAGTTTATAATGCAGAACCGTAAAAATAAAAAATCATATTTTTTCACAAAAATTATAATTTTGCCCCCAATTTTTTATTTTTCCAAGGGTAAGAGAAGAAATTGGACCTCAAAAGTTGTTGTCCAATTTGTCCCGAGTACGCTGATACCCCATATGTGGCAGTAAACCACTGTTTGGGCGCATGGGAGAGCTCGGAAGGGAAGGAGCGCCGTTTGACTTTTCAATGCAAAATTGACAGGAATTGAGATGGGACGCCATGTTGCGTTTGGAGAGCCACTGATGTGCCTAAACATTGAAACCCCCCACAAGTGACACCATTTTGGAAAGTAGACCCCCTAAGGAACTTATCTGGATGTGTGGTGAGCACTTTGACCCACCAAGGGCTTCACAGAAGTTTATAATGCAGAGCCATAAAAATAAAACAAAATTTTTTTCCCACAAAAATTATTTTTTAGCCCCCAGTTTTGTATTTTCCCTAGGGTAAGAGGAGAAATTGGACCCCAAAAGTTGTTGTCCAATTTGTCCTGAGTACGCTGATACCCCATATGTGGGGGGGAACCACCGTTTGGGCGCATGGGAGGGCTCGGAAGGGAAGGAGCGCCATTTGGAATGCAGACTTAGATGGAATGGTCTGCAGGCGTCACATTGCGTTTGCAGAGCCCCTAATGTACCTAAACAGTAGAAACCCCCCACAAGTGACACCATTTTGGAAAGTAGACCCCCTAAGGAACTCATCTTGATGTGTTGTGAGAGCTTTGAACCCCCAAGTATTTCACTACAGTTTATAACGCAGAGCCATGCAAATAAAAAATCTTTTTTTTTCCACAAAAATTATATTTTAGCCCCCAGTTTTGTATTTTTCCAAAGTTAGCAGGAGAAATTGGACCCTAAATGTTGTTGTCCAATTTGTCCTGAGTACGCTGATACCCGATATGTGGGGGGGAACCACCGTTTGGGCGCATGGGAGGGCTCGGAAGGGAAGGAGCATCATTTGGAATGCAGACTTAGATGGATTGGTCTGCAGGCGTCACATTGCGTTTGCAGAGCCCCTAATGTACCTAAACAGTAGAAACCCCCCACAAGTGACCCCATATTGGAAACTAGACCCCTCAATGAACTTATCTAGATGTGTTGTGAGAACTTTGAACCCCCAAGTGTTTCACTACAGTTTATAACGCAGAGCCGTGAAAATAAAAAATCTTTTTGTTTTGCCACAAAAATTATTTTTTAGCCCCCAGTTTTGTATTTTCCCAAGGGTAACAGGAGAAATTGGTCCACAAAAGTTGTTGTCCAATTTGTCCTGAGTACGCTAATACCCCATATGTTGGGGTAAACCCCTGTTTGGGCACACAGGAGAGCTCGGAAGGGAAGGAGCACTGTTTTACTTTTTCAACGCAGAATTGGCTGGAATTGAGATCGGACGCCATGTCGTGTTTGGAGAGCCCCTGATGTGCCGAAACAGTGGAAACCCCCCAATTATAACTGAAACCCTAATCTAAACACACCCCTAACCCTAATTCCAACGGTAACCCTAACCACACCTCTAACCCTGACACACCCCTAACCCTAATCCCAACCCTATTCCCAACTGTAAATGTAATCTAAACCCTAACCCTAACTTTAGCCCCAACCCTAACTGTAGCCCCAACCCTAACCCTAACCCTAGCCCTAACCCTAGCCCTAACACTAGCCCTAACCCTAACCCTAGCCCTAACCCTAGCCCTAACCCTAGCCCTAACCCTAGCCCTAACCCTAACCCTAGCCCTAACCCTAGCCCTAGCCCTAACCCTAGCCCTAACCCTAGCCCTAACCCTAACCCTAGCCCTAGCCCTAACCCTAGCCCTAACCCTAGCCCTAGCCCTAACCCTAGCCCTAACCCTAGCCCTAACCCTAGCCCTAACCCTAGCCCTAATGGGAAAATGGAAATAAATACATTTTTTTTTATTTTTCCCTAACTAAGGGGGTGATGAAGGGGGGTTTGATTTACTTTTATAGCGAGTTTTTTAGCGGATTTTTATGATTGGCAGCCGTCACACACTGAAAGACCCTTTTTATTGCAAAAAATATTTTTTGCAATACCACATTTTGAGAGCTATAATTTTTCCATATTTTGGTCCACAGAGTCATGTGAGGTCTTGTTTTTTGCGGAACGAGTTGACGTTTTTATTGAAAACATTTTTGGGCACGTGACATTTTTTGATCGCTTTTTATTCCGATTTTTGTGAGGAAGAATGACCAAAAGCCAGCTATTCATGAATTTCTATTGGGGGAGGCGTTTATACCGTTCCGAGTTTGGTAAAATTGATAAATCAGTTTTATTCTTCGGGTCAGTACGATTACAGCGACACCTCATTTATATCATTTTTTTATGGTTTGGCGCTTTTATACGATAAAAACTATTTTACAGAAAAAATAATTATTTTTGCATCGCTTTATTCTCAGGACTATAACTTTTTTATTTTTTTGCTGATGATGCTGTATGGCGGCTCTTTTTTTGCGGGACAATATGACGCTTTCAGCGGTACCATGGTTATTTATATCTCTCCTTTTGATCGCGTGTTATTCCACTTTTTGTTCGGCGGTATGATAATAAAGCGTTGTTTTTTGCCTCGTTTTTTTTTTTTTTTCTTACGGTGTTTACTGAAGGGGTTAACTAGTGGGACAGTTTTATAGGTCGGGTCGTTACGGACGCGGCGATACTAAATATGTGCACTTTTATTGGTTTTTTTTTATTATTTAGATGAAGAAATGTATTTATGGGAATAATATTTTTTTTTTTTTTCATTATTTTGGAATATTTTTTTTTATTTTTTTTACACATTTGGAAATTTTTTTTTTTTACTTTTTTACTTTGTCCCAGGGGGGGACATCACAGATCAGTGATCTGACAGTTTGCACAGCTCTCTGTCAGATCACTGATCTGACATGCAGCGCTGCAGGCTTCACAGTGCCTGCTCTGAGCAGGCTCTGTGAAGCCACCTCCCTCCCTGCAGGACCCGGATCCGTGGCCATCTTGGATCCGGGGCTGGAGGGAGCAGGGAGGGAGATGAGACCCTCGCAGCAACGCGATCACATCGCGTTGCTCCGGGGGTCTCAGGGAAGCCCGCAGGGAGCCCCCTCCCTGCGCGGTGCTTCCCTGCACCGCCGGCACATCGCGATCATCTTTGATCGCGGTGTGCCAGGGGTTAATGTGCCGGGGGCGGTCCGTGACCGCTCCTGGCACATAGTGCCGGATGTCAGCTGCGATAAGCAGCTGACACCCGGCCGCGATCGGCCGCGCTCCCCCCGTGAGCGCGGCCAATCGGCTATGACGTACTATCCCGTCTAGGGTCAGATAAGCCCAGGGCACCTCGACGGGATAGTACGTCTAAGGTCACAGAGGGGTTAAGAGAGATGGCACACTCAGGACTGGCACACAGGCAGAAAGGCCAATATTAATCTCCCACTGTTTTTTTTATTTTTCAGGGAGAATTTAGATACCAAATTAAAAAAAAACACTAGGCTTATTATGGCCCACTATTTAAGAGAGATGGCACACTCAGGACTGGCACTCAAGCAGAAAGGCCAATATTAATCTCCCACTGTTTTTTTTTTTCTGGGAGAATTTAGATACCAAATTTAAAAAAAAATACACGGGGGCTTTCTATGGCCCACTATTTAAGAGAGATGGCACACTCAGGACTGGCACACAAGCAGAAAGGCCAATATTAATCTCCCACTGTTTTTTTTATTTTTCAGGGAGAATTTAGATACCTAATTAAAAAAAAACAAACACTAGGCTTTCTATGGTCCACTATTTAAGAGAGATGGCACACTCAGGACTGGCACACAAGCAGAAAGGCCAATATTAATCTCCCACTGTTTTTTTTATTTTTCAGGGAGAATTTAGATACCAAATTTAAAAAAAAAAATACGGGGCTTTCTATGGTCCACTATTTAAGAGAGATGGCACACTCAGGACTGGCACACAAGCAGAAAGGCCAATATTAATCTCCCACAGTTTTTTTTTATTTTTCAGGGACAATTTAGATACCAAATTTAAAAAAAAAACCACTAGGCTTTCTATGGCCCACTATTTAAGAGAGATGGCACACTCAGGACTGGCACACAAGCAGAAAGGCCAATATTAATCTCCCACTGTTTTTTTTTATTTTTCAGGGACAATTTAGATACCAAATTTAAAAAAAAAACCACTAGGCTTTCTATGGCCCACTATTTAAGAGAGATGGCACACTCAGGACTGGCACACAAGCAAAAAGGCCAATATTAATCTCCCACTGTTTTTTTTTTTTTTCAGGGAGAATTTAGATACCAAATTAAAAAAAACACTAGGCTTTCTATGGCCCACTATTTAAGAGAGATGGCACACTCAGGACTGGCATACAAGCAGAAAGGCCAATATTAATCTCCCACTGTTTTTTTTTTCAGGGAGAATTTAGATACCAAATTAAAAAAAAAAAAAAATAACACGGGGCTTTCTATGGCCCACTATTTAAGAGAGACGGCACACTCAGGACTGGCACACAAGCAGAAAGGCCAATATTAATCTCCCACTGTTTTTTTTTATGTTTCAGGGAGAATTTAGATACCAAATTTAAAAATAACACTAGGCTTTCTATGGCCCACTATTTAAGAGAGATGGCACACTCAGGACTGGCACACAAGCAGAAAGGCCAATATTAATCTCTCACTGTTTTTTTTATTTTTCAGGGAGAATTTAGATACCAAATTTAAAAAAAAAAAATACAGGGCTTTCTATGGCCCACTATTTAAGAGAGATGGCACACTCAGGACTGGCACACAAGCAGAAAGGCCAATATTAATCTCCCACAGTTTTTTTTTATTTTTCAGGGAGAATTTAGATACCAAATTAAAAAAAACACTAGGCTTTCTATGGCCCACTATTTAAGAGAGATGGCACACTCAGGACTGGCACACAAGCAGAAAGGCCAATATTAATCTCCCACTGTTTTTTTTATTTTTCAGGGAGAATTTAGATACCAAATTTAAAAAAAAAACACTAGGCTTTCTATGGCCCACTATTTAAGAGAGATGGCACACTCAGGACTGGCACACAAGCAGAAAGGCCAATATTAATCTCTCACTTTTTTTTTATTTTTCAGGGAGAATTTAGATACCAAATTTAAAAAAAATACGGGGCTTTCTATGGCCCACTATTTAAGAGAGATGGCACACTCAGGACTGGCACACAAGCAGAAAGGCCAATAATAATCTCCCACTTTTTTTTTTTATTTTTCAGGGAGAATTTAGATACCAAATTAAAAAAAAAAACACTAGGCTTTCTATGGCCCACTATTTAAGAGAGATGGCACACTCAGGACTGGCACACAAGCAGAAAGGCCAATATTAATCTCCCATTCTTTTTTTATTTTTCAGGGAGAATTTAGATACCAAATTTAAAAAAAAAAACACTAGGCTTTCTAGGGCCCACTATTTAAGAGAGATGGCACACTCAGGACTGGCACACAAGCAGAAAGGCCAATATTAATCTCCCACTGTTCTTTTTTTTCAGGGAGAATTTAGATACCAAATTAAAAAAATCACTAGGCTTTCTATGGCCCTCTATTTAAGAGAGATGGCACACTCAGGACTGGCACACAAGCAGAAAGGCCAATATTAATCTCCCACTGTTTTTTTTATTTTTTAGGGAGAATTTAGATACCAAATTTAAAAAAAAAACACTAGGCTTTCTATGGCCCACAATTTAAGAGAAATGGCACACTCAGGACTGGCACACAAGCAGAAAGGCCAATATTAATCTCCCACTGTTTTTTTTATTTTTCAGGGAGAATTTAGATACCAAATTAAAAAAAAAACATGGGGCTTTCTATGGCCCACTATTTAAGAGAGATGGCACACTCAGGACTGGCACACAAGCAGAAAGGCCAATATTAATCTCCCACTGTTTTTTTTTATTTTTAAGGGAGAATTTAGATACCAAATTTAAAAAAAAAACCCTAGGCTATCTATGGCCCACTATTTAACCCCTTTACCCCCAAGGGTGGTTTGCACGTCAATGACCAGGCCAATTTTTACAATTCTGACCACTGTCCCTTTATGTGGTTATAACTCCGAAACGCTTCAACGGATCCTGGTGATTCTGACATTGTTTTCTCGTGACATATTGTACTTCATGATAGTGGTAAAATTTCTTTGATAGTACCTGCGTTTATTTGTGAAAAAAACGGAAATTTGGCGAAAATTTTGAAAATTTCGCAATTTTCAAACTTTGAATTTTTATGCAATTAAATTACAGAGATATGTCACACAAAATACTTAATAAGTAACATTTCCCACATGTCTCCTTTACATCAGCATAATTTTGGAACCAATTTTTTTTTTGTTAGGGAGTTATAAGGGTTAAAAGTTGACCAGCAATTTCTCATTTTTACAACACCATTTTTTTTTAGGGACCACGTCTCATTTGAAGTCATTTTGAGGGGTCTATATGATAGAAAATGCCCAAGTGTGACACCATTCTAAAAACTGCACCCCTCAAGGTGCTCAAAACCACATTCAAGAAGTTTATTAACCCTTCAGGTGTTTAATAGGAATTTTTGGAATGTTTAAATAAAAATGAACATTTAACTTTTTTACACAAAAAATTTACTTCAGCTCCAATTTGTTTTATTTTACCAAGGGTAACAGGAGAAATTGGACCCAAAAAGTTGTTGTCCAATTTGTCCTGAGTACGCTGATACCCCATATGTGGCAGTAAACCACTGTTTGGGCGCATGGGAGAGCTCGGAAGGGAAGGAGCGCTATTTGACTTTTCAATGCAAAATTGACAGGAATTGAGATGGGACGCCATGTTGCGTTTGGAGAGCCACTGATGTGCCTAAACATTGAAACCCCCCACAAGTGACACCATTTTGGAAAGTAGACCCCCTAAGGAACTTATCTGGATGTGTGGTGAGCACTTTGACCCACCAAGTGCTTCACAGAAGTTTATAATGCAGAACCGTAAAAATAAAAAATCATATTTTTTCACAAAAATTATATTTTTGCCCCCATTTTTTTATTTTTCCAAGGGTAAGAGAAGAAATTGGACCTCAAAAGTTGTTGTCCAATTTGTCCTGAGTACGCTGATACCCCATATGTGGCAGTAAACCACTGTTTGGGCGCATGGGAGAGCTCGGAAGGGAAGGAGCGCAGTTTGACTTTTCAATGCAAAATTGACAGAAATTGAGATGGGACGCCATGTTGCGTTTGGAGAGCCACTGATGTGCCTAAACATTGAAACCCCCCACAAGTGACACCATTTTGGAAAGTAGACCCCCTAAGGAACTTATCTAGAGGTGTGGTGAGCACTTTGACCCACCAAGTGCTTCACAGAAGTTTATAATGCAGAACCGTAAAAATAAAAAATCATATTTTTTCACAAAAATTATATTTTTGCCCCCAATTTTTTATTTTTCCAAGGGTAAGAGAAGAAATTGGACCTCAAAAGTTGTTGTCCAATTTGTCCCGAGTACGCTGATACCCCATATGTGGCAGTAAACCACTGTTTGGGCGCATGGGAGAGCTCGGAAGGGAAGGAGCGCCGTTTGACTTTTCAATGCAAAATTGACAGGAATTGAGATGGGACGCCATGTTGCGTTTGGAGAGCCACTGATGTGCCTAAACATTGAAACCCCCCACAAGTGACACCATTTTGGAAAGTAGACCCCCTAAGGAACTTATCTGGATGTGTGGTGAGCACTTTGACCCACCAAGGGCTTCACAGAAGTTTATAATGCAGAGCCATAAAAATAAAACAAAATTTTTTTCCCACAAAAATTATTTTTTAGCCCCCAGTTTTGTATTTTCCCTAGGGTAAGAGGAGAAATTGGACCCCAAAAGTTGTTGTCCAATTTGTCCTGAGTACGCTGATACCCGATATGTGGGGGCGAACCACCGTTTGGGCGCATGGGAGGGCTCGGAAGGGAAGGAGCGCCATTTGGAATGCAGACTTAGATGGAATGGTCTGCAGGCGTCACATTGCGTTTGCAGAGCCCCTAATGTACCTAAACAGTAGAAACCCCCCCACAAGTGACACCATTTTGGAAAGTAGACCCCCTAAGGAACTCATCTTGATGTGTTGTGAGAGCTTTGAACCCCCAAGTATTTCACTACAGTTTATAACGCAGAGCCATGCAAATAAAAAATCTTTTTTTTTCCACAAAAATTATATTTTAGCCCCCAGTTTTGTATTTTTCCAAAGTTAGCAGGAGAAATTGGACCCTAAATGTTGTTGTCCAATTTGTCCTGAGTACGCTGATACCCGATATGTGGGGGGGAACCACCGTTTGGGCGCATGGGAGGGCTCGGAAGGGAAGGAGCATCATTTGGAATGCAGACTTAGATGGATTGGTCTGCAGGCGTCACATTGCGTTTGCAGAGCCCCTAATGTACCTAAACAGTAGAAACCCCCCACAAGTGACCCCATATTGGAAACTAGACCCCTCAATGAACTTATCTAGATGTGTTGTGAGAACTTTGAACCCTCAAGTGTTTCACTACAGTTTATAACGCAGAGCCGTGAAAATAAAAAATCTTTTTGTTTTGCCACAAAAATTATTTTTTAGCCCCCAGTTTTGTATTTTCCCAAGGGTAACAGGAGAAATTGGTCCACAAAAGTTGTTGTCCAATTTGTCCTGAGTACGCTAATACCCCATATGTTGGGGTAAACCCCTGTTTGGGCACACAGGAGAGCTCGGAAGGGAAGGAGCACTGTTTTACTTTTTCAACGCAGAATTGGCTGGAATTGAGATCGGACGCCATGTCGTGTTTGGAGAGCCCCTGATGTGCCGAAACAGTGGAAACCCCCCAATTATAACTGAAACCCTAATCTAAACACACCCCTAACCCTAATTCCAACGGTAACCCTAACCACACCTCTAACCCTGACACACCCCTAACCCTAATCCCAACCCTATTCCCAACTGTAAATGTAATCTAAACCCGAACCCTAACTTTAGCCCCAACCCTAACTGTAGCCCCAACCCTAACCCTAACCCTAGCCCTAACCCTAGCCCTAACCCTAGCCCTAACCCTAACCCTAGCTCTAACCCTAGCCCTAACCCTAGCCCTGACCCTAGCCCTAACCCTAACCCTAGCCCTAACCCTAGCCCTAGCCCTAACCCTAGCCCTAACCCTAGCCCTAACCCTAACCCTAGCCCTAGCCCTAACCCTAGCCCTAACCCTAGCCCTAGCCCTAACCCTAGCCCTAACCCTAGCCCTAACCCTAGCCCTAACCCTAGCCCTAATGGGAAAATGGAAATAAATACATTTTTTTTTATTTTTCCCTAACTAAGGGGGTGATGAAGGGGGGTTTGATTTACTTTTATAGCGAGTTTTTTAGCGGATTTTTATGATTGGCAGCCGTCACACACTGAAAGACCCTTTTTATTGCAAAAAATATTTTTTGCAATACCACATTTTGAGAGCTATAATTTTTCCATATTTTGGTCCACAGAGTCATGTGAGGTCTTGTTTTTTGCGGAACGAGTTGACGTTTTTATTGAAAACATTTTTGGGCACGTGACATTTTTTGATCGCTTTTTATTCCGATTTTTGTGAGGAAGAATGACCAAAAGCCAGCTATTCATGAATTTCTATTGGGGGAGGCGTTTATACCGTTCCGAGTTTGGTAAAATTGATAAATCAGTTTTATTCTTCGGGTCAGTACGATTACAGCGACACCTCATTTATATCATTTTTTTATGGTTTGGCGCTTTTATACGATAAAAACTATTTTACAGAAAAAATAATTATTTTTGCATCGCTTTATTCTCAGGACTATAACTTTTTTATTTTTTTGCTGATGATGCTGTATGGCGGCTCTTTTTTTGCGGGACAATATGACGCTTTCAGCGGTACCATGGTTATTTATATCTGTCCTTTTGATCGCGTGTTATTCCACTTTTTGTTCGGCGGTATGATAATAAAGCGTTGTTTTTTGCCTCGTTTTTTTTTTTTTTCTTACGGTGTTTACTGAAGGGGTTAACTAGTGGGACAGTTTTATAGGTCGGGTCGTTACGGACGCGGCGATACTAAATATGTGTACTTTTATTGGTTTTTTTTTTTATTTAGATGAAGAAATGTATTTATGGGAATAATATTTTTTTTTTTTTTCATTATTTTGGAATATTTTTTTTAATTTTTTTTACACATTTGGAAATTTTTTTTTTTACTTTTTTACTTTGTCCCAGGGGGGACATCACAGATCAGTGATCTGACAGTTTGCACAGCACTCTGTCAGATCACTGATCTGACATGCAGCGCTGCAGGCTTCACAGTGCCTGCTCTGAGCAGGCTCTGTGAAGCCACCTCCCTCCCTGCAGGACCCGGATCCGCGGCCATCTTGGATCCGGGGCTGGAGGGAGCAGGGAGGGAGATGAGACCCTCGCAGCAACGCGATCACATCGCGTTGCTCCGGGGGTCTCAGGGAAGCCCGCAGGGAGCCCCCTCCCTGCGCGGTGCTTCCCTGCACCGCCGGCACATCGCGATCATCTTTGATCGCGGTGTGCCAGGGGTTAATGTGCCGGGGGCGGTCCGTGACCGCTCCTGGCACATAGTGCCGGATGTCAGCTGCGATAAGCAGCTGACACCCGGCCGCGATCGGCCGCGCTCCCCCCGTGAGCGCGGCCGATCGGCTATGACGTACCATCCCGTCTAGGGTCAGATAAGCCCAGGGCACCTCGACGGGATAGTACGTCTAAGGTCACAGAGGGGTTAAGAGAGATGGCACACTCAGGACTGGCACACAAGCAGAAAGGCCAATATTAATCTCCCACTGTTTTTTTTATTTTTCAGGGAGAATTTAGATACCAAATTTAAAAAAAACACTAGGCTTATTATGGCCCACTATTTAAGAGAGATGGCACACTCAGGACTGGCACTCAAGCAGAAAGGCCAATATTAATCTCCCACTGTTTTTTTTTTTCTGGGAGAATTTAGATACCAAATTTAAAAAAAAATACAAGGGGGCTTTCTATGGCCCACTATTTAAGAGAGATGGCACACTCAGGACTGGCACACAAGCAGAAAGGCCAATATTAATCTCCCACTGTTTTTTTTATTTTTCAGGGAGAATTTAGATACCTAATTAAAAAAAAACAAACACTAGGCTTTCTATGGTCCACTATTTAAGAGAGATGGCACACTCAGGACTGGCACACAAGCAGAAAGGCCAATATTAATCTCCCACTGTTTTTTTTATTTTTCAGGGAGAATTTAGATACCAAATTTAAAAAAAAAAATACGGGGCTTTCTATGGTCCACTATTTAAGAGAGATGGCACACTCAGGACTGGCACACAAGCAGAAAGGCCAATATTAATCTCCCACAGTTTTTTTTTATTTTTCAGGGACAATTTAGATACCAAATTTAAAAAAAAAACCACTAGGCTTTCTATGGCCCACTATTTAAGAGAGATGGCACACTCAGGACTGGCACACAAGCAGAAAGGCCAATATTAATCTCCCACTGTTTTTTTTTATTTTTCAGGGACAATTTAAATACCAAATTTAAAAAAAAAACCACTAGGCTTTCTATGGCCCACTATTTAAGAGAGATGGCACACTCAGGACTGGCACACAAGCAAAAAGGCCAATATTAATCTCCCACTGTTTTTTTTTTTTTTCAGGGAGAATTTAGATACCAAATTAAAAAAAACACTAGGCTTTCTATGGCCCACTATTTAAGAGAGATGGCACACTCAGGACTGGCATACAAGCAGAAAGGCCAATATTAATCTCCCACTGTTTTTTTTTTTCAGGGAGAATTTAGATACCAAATAAAAAAAAAAAAAAATAACACGGGGCTTTCTATGGCCCACTATTTAAGAGAGACGGCACACTCAGGACTGGCACACAAGCAGAAAGGCCAATATTAATCTCCCACTGTTTTTTTTTATGTTTCAGGGAGAATTTAGATACCAAATTTAAAAATAACACTAGGCTTTCTATGGCCCACTATTTAAGAGAGATGGCACACTCAGGACTGGCACACAAGCAGAAAGGCCAATATTAATCTCTCACTGTTTTTTTTATTTTTCAGGGAGAATTTAGATACCAAATTTAAAAAAAAAAAATACAGGGCTTTCTATGGCCCACTATTTAAGAGAGATGGCACACTCAGGACTGGCACACAAGCAGAAAGGCCAATATTAATCTCCCACTGTTTTTTTTTATTTTTCAGGGAGAATTTAGATACCAAATTAAAAAAAACACTAGGCTTTCTATGGCCCACTATTTAAGAGAGATGGCACACTCAGGACTGGCACACAAGCAGAAAGGCCAATATTAATCTCCCACTGTTTTTTTTATTTTTCAGGGAGAATTTAGATACCAAATTTAAAAAAAAAACACTAGGCTTTCTATGGCCCACTATTTAAGAGAGATGGCACACTCAGGACTGGCACACAAGCAGAAAGGCCAATATTAATCTCTCACTTTTTTTTTATTTTTCAGGGAGAATTTAGATACCAAATTTAAAAAAAAATACGGGGCTTTCTATGGCCCACTATTTAAGAGAGATGGCACACTCAGGACTGGCACACAAGCAGAAAGGCCAATAATAATCTCCCACTGTTTTTTTTTATTTTTCAGGGAGAATTTAGATACTAAATTAAAAAAAAAAAACTAGGCTTTCTATGGCCCACTATTTAAGAGAGATGGCACACTCAGGACTGGCACACAAGCAGAAAGGCCAATATTAATCTCCCACTGTTTTTTTTTATTTTTAAGGGAGAATTTAGATACCAAATTTTAAAAAAAACACTAGGCTATCTATGGCCCACTATTTAAGAGAGATGGCACACTCAGGACTGGCACACAAGCAGAAAGGCCAATATTAATCTCCCACTGTTTTTTTATTTTTCAGGGAGAATTTAGATACCAAATTAAAAAAAAAACACTAGGCTTTCTATGGCCCACTATTTAAGAGAGATGGCACACTCAGGACTGGCACACAAGCAGAAAGGCCAATATTAATCTCCCACTTTTTTTTTATTTTTCAGGGAGAATTTAGATACCAAATTAAAAAAAAAACACTAGGCTTTCTATGGGCCACTTTTTAAGAGAGATGGCACACTCAGGACTGGCACACAAGCAGAAAGGCCAATATTAATCTCTCACTGTTTTTTTTTTTTTTCAGGGAGAATTTAGATACCAAATTTAAAAAAAAACACGGGGCTTTCTATGGCCCACTATTTAAGAGAGATGGCACACTCAGGACTGGCACACAAGCAGAAAGGCCAATAATAATCTCTCACTGTTTTTTTTTTTTTTCAGGGAGAATTTAGATACCAAATTTAAAAAAAAACACGGGGCTTTCTATGGCCCACTATTTAAGAGAGATGGCACACTCAGGACTGGCACACAAGCAGAAAGGCCAATAATAATCTCTCACTGTTTTTTTTATTTTTCAGGGACAATTTAGATACCAAATTTAAAAAAAAAACCACTAGGCTTTCTATGGCCCACTATTTAAGAGAGATGGCACACTCAGGACTGCACACAAGCAGAAAGGCCAATATTAATCTCCCACTGTTTTTTTTTATTTTTCAGGGAGAATTTAGATACCAAATTAAAAAAAAACACTAGGCTTTCTATGGCCCACTATTTAAGAGAGATGGCACACTCAGGACTGGCACACAAGCAGAAAGGCCAATATTAATCTCCCACTGTTTTTTTTTTTCAGGGAGAATTTAGATACCAAATTTAAAAAAAAAAAAAAACACGGGGCTTTCTATGGCCCACTATTTAAGAGAGACGGCACACTCAGGACTGGCACACAAGCAGAAAGGCCAATATTAATCTCCCACTGTTTTTTTTATTTTTCAGGGAGAATTTAGATACCAAATTAAAAAAAAACACTAGGCTTTCTATGGCCCACTATTTAAGAGAGATGGCACACTCAGGACTGGCACACAAGCAGAAAGGCCAATATTAATCTCCCACTGTTTTTTTTTTATCTTTCAGGGAGAATTTAGATACCAAATAAAAAAAAAACACTAGGCTTTCTATGGCCCACTATTTAAGAGAGATGGCACACTCAGGACTGGCACACAAGCAGAAAGGCCAATATTAATCTCTCACTGTTTTTTTTATTTTTCAGGGAGAATTTAGATACCAAATTTAAAAAAAAAAATACGGGGCTTTCTATGGCCCACTATTTAAGAGAGATGGCACACTCAGGACTGGCACACAAGCAGAAGGGCCAATATTAATCTCCCACTGTTTTTTTTTTTAAGGGAGAATTTAGATACCAAATTTAAAAAGAAAACACTAGGCTTTCTATGGCCCACTATTTAAGAGAAATGGCACACTCAGGACTGGCACACAAGCAGAAAAGCCAATATTAATCTCCCACTGTTTTTTTATTTTTCAGGGAGAATTTAGATACCAAATTAAAAAAAAAACACTAGGCTTTCTATGGCCCACTATTTAAGAGAGATGGCACACTCAGGACTGGCACACAAGCAGAAAGGCCAATATTAATATCCCACTGTTCTTTTTTTTCAGGGAGAATTTAGATACCAAATTTAAAAAAAAAACACGGGGGCTTTCTATGGCCCACTATTTAAGAGAGATGGCACACTCAGGACTGGCACACAAGCAGAAAGGCCAATATTAATCTCCCACTGTTTTTTTTATTTTTCAGGGAGAATTTAGATACCAGATTAAAAAAAAACAAACACTAGGCTTTCTATGGCCCACTATTTAAGAGAGATGGCACACTCAGGACTGGCACACAAGCAGAAAGGCCAATATTAATCTCCCACTGTTTTTTTTTATTTTTCAGGGAGAATTTACTTACCAAATTAAAAAAAAAAACACTAGGCTATCTATGGCCCACTATTTAAGAGAGATGGCACACTCAGTACTGGCACACAAGCAGAAAGGCCAATATTAATCTCCCACTGTTTTTTTATTTTTCAGGGAGAATTTAGATACCAAATTAAAAAAAAACACTAGGCTTTCTATGGCCCACTATTTAAGAGAGATGGCACACTCAGGACTGGCACACAAGCAGAAAGGCCAATATTAATCTCCCACTGTTTTTTTTTCAGGGAGAATTTAGATACCAAATTTAAAAAAAAAACACGGGGGCTTTCTATGGCCCACTATTTAAGAGAGATGGCACACTCAGGACTGGCACACAAGCAGAAAGGCCAATATTATTCTCCCACTGTTTTTTTTATTTTTCAGGGAGAATTTACTTACCAAATTAAAAAAAAACAAACACTCGGCTTTCTATGGCCCACTATTTAAGAGAGATGGCACACTCAGGACTGGCACACAAGCAGAAAGGCCAATATTAAACTCCCACTGTTTTTTTTATTTTTCAGGGAGAATTTACATACCAAATTTAAAAACAAAACACTAGGCTTTCTATGGCCCACTATTTAAGAGAGATGGCACACTCAGGACTGGTACACAAGCAGAAAGGCCAATATTAATCTCCCACTGTTTTTTTTAAGGGAGAATTTAGATTCCAAATGTAAAAAAAAAAAAAAAAATGGGGGGCTTTCTATGGCCCACTATTTAAGAGAGATGGCACACTCAGGACTGGCACACAAGCAGAAAGGCCAATATTAATCTCCCACTGTGATAGGGTTGGCGGAACGCACCAAATATATTGTTTATTAAATGGAATTGGTGCGTTCGCAACCCGGGATCCACCGTGCAGGAAAGTACCTGCTGCTAAATAATGGCGGCTCTATATGGCGGTATATACCAACTCTGTTAGCTTCACAGAGTAACCGCGAGAGGCAGGCTCTGTGCCCTGTTAGACTTTCACAGAGGCACAGGCCAACTACCCAGATGTGAGCAGTGAGTGGTCATGCATGCATACACAATCTCCTCGCCGGAGGAGCCAGCATTCTAGGGGCTTATTTCAGCCGGGTCCCTGAACACACTTATACACAATCTCCTCGCCGGAGGTGCCAGCATTCTAGGGGCTTATTTCAGCCGGGTCCCTGAACACATACAAACGCATGACCACATTGGCGCAAAGCATATGACAAAAGACGATACTAGCGCATGGCCGTGCGGTCATGCGCAGTTTATATAGTTACAGCACAGGAAGCTGCTACCAAAGTTTTGCCCTTTCAGGACCTTCCTGGAGGACCAATGGGATGCGCTGCAGTACCTGAACATGTGACCGAACATGTGACCCTCGACCTCCAATGGGAGACCTCGCCCTGGGCATGCTCAGTATGTGTAAATAAGGACTTAGTCCCAGAGAGGCCTGCTCGCCGCAGATCAGTGCAGGGTACCATAGGAAAGCCAGAAAAGGCAGTAGTGACCCTATGCACCGAATCAGCCTCAGCGAGACATTGGGAGCGATGTCTCCGCTGAGCAGACCCCACTGCGGCCGATGCTGAATGGGAGACCGCAGCAGACACGGATCGAGATTCCCCCTGTGCAGCAGAGGAAACTCGACTCCTAACATTACCCCCCCTCCTAGGGCCCCCCCTCCTTGAGCCTCACTACGCTCAAAAGCTGCAATAAGCAGTGGAGCCCATATGTGCTCCACAGGCTCCCAGGTTCTATCCTCTGGGTCGTGACCCTTCCAGTCCACCAGATAAAATTTCTTGCCGCGTACCACCTTGCACCCCACAATAGCATTCACCTCAAACTCATCCGTGGATGAACCCGATGTCCCAGCAGATGACTCAGAAAACCGGGACAAATGAACGGGCTTTAAGAGGGAAACGTGAAAAGTATCGGTGATACCAAGGCGTGCAGGAATAGCCAAACGGTAGACCACAGGGTTGACCTGTTCCAGAACCTTAAACGGGCCAATGTAGCGAGGAGCAAACTTAGTGGACTCAACTCGCAGCCTGATGTTACGGGCGGAGAGCCACACTAAGTCGCCAGGAGCAAAAACCGGAGCGGGGCGCTGGTGTGTATCAGCCGAAACCCTCATTTTCTCCTTGGAGGCCCGGATGGCATCCTGTGTGCGGTCCCAGATGTCACGTGCCTCCACCGCCCAGTCTGCCACCCTAGAATCGGTGGATGACACGGGCATGGGCACAGGGACACGCGGATGCTGGACGAAATTAAGGAGAAAAGGAGTTTGACCAGTGGAATCGGCTACGGCGTTATTCAAGGCAAATTCCGCCCAAGGTAGCAAAGATGCCCAGTCATCCTGCCTAGCAAAGACGAAATGTCGCAAATATGTCACCAGAGTCTAATTGGTTCTCTCCACCAACCCATTCATCTCGGGATGGTATGCAGAGGAAAGGATTAACTCTATGCTGAGTAAACGGCAGAGTTCTCTCTAAAACCGAGACGCAAACTGGGGACTCCGATCGCTGACAATCTTATCAGGCATACCATGCAATCGGAAAACGTGCTTAATGAACAACACCGCCAAGGACTGTGCTGAGGGTAACCGAGGAAGCGGCACCAAATGCACCATCTTAGAGAAATGGTCGGTGACAACCCAAATAATGGAGCAGCCACGCGACTTGGGTAGGCCCACCACAAAGTCCATCCCGACCATCTCCCAGGGCCTGTCTGCCACCGGTAGAGGGTAAAGCAACCCAGCAGGCCGTTGCCGAGGAGACCGATTCTGGGCGCAAGAAACGCACGCCTGAATATAGTCCCTGACATCTCGGGCCATATGCGGCCACCAGTATGTTCTCGCCAAAAGCTCACATGTCCTCTTGGTCCCAAAATGCCCACCCACTCTGGAGGAGTGAGCCCAAGAGAGAACCTCCGGTCGCAAGTTAGCTGGTACGAAAGTCTTGCCCGGGGGCACAGACTCAAGCAAAACCGGAGCTACAGTTCTCAGGCTCTCAGAAGGGACAATAAGCCGAGGCTCCTCCTCCTCCTCCTCCGATGACACTACGGAGCGGGAGAGAGCGTCAGCACGAACATTCTTCTCCCCGGAGAGGAAATGGAGAGTAAAATGGAACCGGGAGAAGAACAGGGACCATCTATCCTGGCGAGAATTCAGCCGCTGGGCCGTTTGTAGATATACCAAGTTCTTGTGGTCAGTGAAGACTTGGAAGGGAAAGCGAGCTCCCTCCAAGAGATGTCTCCACTCTGAAAAAGCCAACTTCATGGCTAGCAACTCCCTGTCCCCGATGGAATAATTCCTCTCCGCTGATGTGAAGGTCTTGGAGAAGAAGAAGCAAGGATGCTTCCGACCTTGAGCATCCTTTTGGAAAAGGACTGCCCCAGCACCAACGGATGAGGCATCCACCTCCAAGATAAATGGTTTATCAACATCGGGGCGATGTAGGATGGGAGCGCTAGCGAAGTGTGACTTGATCGAGAGAAAGGCTTTGGAGACCTCCTCTGACCACAACATGGGATTTGCTCCCTTTTTGGTGAGGGCAACCAAGGGAGCTACCAAAGTTGAGATGTGTGGAATGAACTGGCGATAGTAATTAATGAACCCCATAAAGCACTGCACCGCTTTAAGAGAATGGGGTTCCTGCCAGTCCATTACAGCCTGTAGCTTGGCAGGATCCATAGCCAAACCCTGGGCAGAGATGATGTAACAAAGGAAAGGCAAGGACTCCTGCTCAAACACACACTTCTCCAACTTGGCGTAGAGGGAGTTTGCCCGTAAGAGGTCGAAGACTTTGCGAACATCTCTCCGATGGGAGTCAATATCTGGAGAGAAGATGAGAATATCGTCCAGATAGACTACGACTGAGGTGGTGAGCATATCCCGGAATATGTCGTTCACAAAGTCTTGGAAAACGGCTGGGGCATTACAGAGCCCAAAGGGCATCACCAGATATTCATAGTGCCCATCCCTGGTGTTAAAAGTCATCTTCCATTCATCCCCCTCACGGATGCGAATCAGGTTGTAAGCACCCCGCAGATCTAACTTCGTAAATACCCTCGCTCCCCGTAGCCTATCAAACAGCTCAGAAATCAGGGGTAATGGGTACTTGTTCTTAACGGTGATGGCGTTAAGACCCCTGTAGTCTATGCATGGACGTAAGTCTCCAGTCTTCTTCTGTACGAAGAAGAACCCAGCCCCTGCCGGTGACACTGACTTCCTAATGAATCCTCTTGCCAGATTTTCTTGGATGTACTGAGACATCGCCTCCGTCTCTGGGAGAGATAACGGATAGACTCGACCCCGGGGAGGCTCAGCACCAGGCAAAAGGTCAATAGGACAGTCATAGGGGCGGGGAGGCGGAAGGGTTTCCGCAGCTCTTTTGGAGAACACGTCTGCATAGGGCTATTAGTGCTTGGGGAGAGAGGAAAGATCTGCGGGTACCTGTGTAGTAGCAACCTGAATGCACTCCCTCAGACATCTACCCTCGCAAGATTTACTCCAACCCAAAATTCTCCCAGAGGACCACTCAATATGAGGAGAATGGTAGCGAAGCCATGGTATCCCCAACAGGACCTCATCAATTCCCTCAGGAATGACTAATAGGGAGATTATCTCCTGATGTGACGGAGACACAGAAAGCGTGAAAGGAATGGTTTGGTGGGTAATCTGTGAGGGTAGTGTTGACCCATTTACCACTCGAACGGTTACAGGCTTGGCGAGCATCACCAAGGGTATTGCGTGACGCTGGGCAAAAGAGGAAGACATAAAATTACCCTCTGCCCCAGAATCCACGCATAGCTCGACCATAAGAGTGGATGGGCCTATGGTAATTGTCCCCTTGAAGGACAATTTTGAGGCAAACGTCGCCGTCTCTAGTGTACCTCCTCCAACTGCCACTAGACGCTGACGTTTCCCCGACCGCTGAGGACCCTTGGAGGCAAGATGTCCTGACTGCCGGCAAACATGAGGGACCTTATGTGCACGGGCGGACTGAGACTTGGATCCCGCTCGTGTCACCTCTAAGGCCTCATGTGACTCGGACGCCTGGACTGGAGATTCCAAAGATTTGGCGAAGGTGGGAGCCAGCCGAAACCTCTGCCTGCACTGGGCTGGCTCCAACCTTCGCTCGTGAAAACGAAGGTCTATGCGAGTAGATATGGCTATGAGCTCCTCCAGTGTGGCGGGAATCTCCCTAGTGGCCAAAACGTCCTACACATGGTCAGCCAGCCCCCTCCAAAATACGGGAATGAGGGTTTTATCTGGCCATTCCAACTCAGACGCTAATGTCCGGAAGAGAACGGCAAAATGGCTGACCATGGTTGAACCCTGAGTCAAAGCCAGCAGTTGGAGCGCTGTATCATGGGTGACTTGAGGTCCTAAAAAGACCTGTTTCAGAGAGTCCAGAAACCGAGGAACACTCCGCACCACATGATCGTTGCGCTCCCACAGCGGCGTAGCCCACTCCAACGCTCTGACCGACAAGAGGGAGATTATGAATCCCACCTTTGCCCGCTCAGTAGGGAAACGTGCAGCCAGGAGCTCGAGGTGTATACCACATTGGCTCACGAAACCCCTACAGGACTTACTGTCCCCAGAGTATCTCTCAGGCAAAGGAAGGTGAGATAGGGTCGGAACAGAGGTGGCAGTGGGTAAAGCTGCTGCAGCCACGCTAGCAGCCTGAACAGCTATTGCGGTAACATCCACCGCCGAGGTTGCACGCTCAAGAGACGCCAACCGGCCCTCCAGCAGCTGGATGTACCCCTACAATCGCTGTTCATCCGCCATTACTTAGCCAGATCCTGGCGCTAGTATACTGTTAGGGTTGGCGGAACGCACCAAATATATTGTTTATTAAATGGAATTGGTGCGTTCGCAACCCGGGATCCACCGTGCAGGAAAGTACCTGCTGCTAAATAATGACGGCTCTATATGGTGGTATATACCAACTCTGTTAGCTTCACAGAGTAACCGCGAGAGGCAGGCTCTGTGCCCTGTTAGACTTTCACAGAGGCACAGGCCAACTACCCAGATGTGAGCAGTGAGTGGTCATGCATGCATACACAATCTCCTCGCCGGAGGAGCCAGCATTCTAGGGGCTTATTTCAGCCGGGTCCCTGAACACACTTATACACAATCTCCTCGCCGGAGGTGCCAGCATTCTAGGGGCTTATTTCAGCCGGGTCCCTGAACACATACAAACGCATGACCACATTGGCGCAAAGCATATGACAAAAGACGATACTAGCGCATGGCCGTGCGGTCATGCGCAGTTTATATAGTTACAGCACAGAAAGCTGCTACCAAAGTTTTGCCCTTTCAGGACCTTCCTGGAGGACCAATGGGATGCGCTGCAGTACCTGAACATGTGACCGAACATGTGACCCTCGACCTCCAATGGGAGACCTCGCCCTGGGCATGCTCAGTATGTGTAAATAAGGACTTAGTCCCAGAGAGGCCTGCTCGCCGCAGATCAGTGCAGGGTACCATAGGAAAGCCAGAAAAGGCAGTAGTGACCCTATGCACCGAATCAGCCTCAGCGAGACGTTGGGAGCGACGTCTCCGCTGAGCAGACCCCACTGCGGCCGATGCTGAATGGGAGACCGCAGCAGACACGGATCGAGATTCCCCCTGTGCAGCAGAGGAAACTCGACTCCTAACATTACCCCCCCTCCTAGGGCCCCCCCTCCTTGAGCCTCACTACGCTCAAAAGCTGCAATAAGCAGTGGAGCCCGTATGTGCTCCACAGGCTCCCAGGTTCGATCCTCTGGGCCGTGTCCCTTCCAGTCCACCAGATAAAATTTCTTGCCACGTACCACCTTGCACCCCACAATAGCATTCACCTCAAACTCATCCGTGGATGAACCCGATGTCCCAGCAGATGACTCAGAAAACCGGGACAAATGAATGGGCTTTAAGAGGGAAACGTGAAAAGTATCGGTGATACCAAGGCGTGGAGGAATAGCCAAACGGTAGACCACAGGGTTGACCTGTTCCAGAACCTTAAACGGGCCAATGTAGCGAGGAGCAAACTTAGTGGACTCAACTCGCAGCCTGATGTTACGGGCGGAGAGCCACACTAAGTCGCCAGGAGCAAAAACCGGAGCGGGGCGCCGGTGTGTATCAGCCGAAACCCTCATTTTCTCCTTGGAGGCCCGGATGGCATCCTGTGTGCGGTCCCAGATGTCACGTGCCTCCACCGCCCAGTCTGCCACCCTAGAATCGGTGGATGACACGGGCATGGGCACAGGGACACGCGGATGCTGGACGAAATTAAGGAGAAAAGGAGTTTGACCAGTGGAATCGGCTACAGCGTTATTCAAGGCAAATTCCGCCCAAGGTAGCAAAGATGCCCAGTCATCCTGCCTAGCAGAGACGAAATGTCGCAAATATGTCACCAGAGTCTGGTTGGTTCTCTCCACCAACCCATTCGTCTCGGGATGGTATGCAGAGGAAAGGTTTAACTCTATGCTGAGTAAACGGCAGAGTTCTCTCTAAAACCGAGACGCGAACTGGGGACCCCGATCGCTGACAATCTTATCAGGCATACCATGCAATCGGAAAACGTGCTTAATGAACAACACCGCCAAGGCCCGTGCTGAGGGTAACCGAGGAAGCGGCACCAAATGCACCATCTTAGAGAAATGGTCGGTGACAACCCAAATAATGGAGCAGCCACGCGACTTGGGTAGGCCCACCACAAAGTCCATCCCGACCATCTCCCAGGGCCTGTCTGCCACCGGTAGAGGGTAAAGCAACCCAGCAGGCCGTTGCCGAGGAGACCGATTCTGGGCGCAAGAAACGCACGCCTGAATATAGTCCCTGACATCTCAGGCCATATGCGGCCACCAGTATGTTCTCGCCAAAAGCTCAGATGTCCTCTTGGTCCCAAAATGCCCACCCACTCTGGAGGAGTGAGCCCAAGAGAGAACCTCTGGTCGCAAGTTAGCTGGTACGAAAGTCTTGCCCGGGGGCACAGACTCAAGCAAAACCGGAGCTACAGTTCTCAGGCTCTCAGAAGGGACAATAAGCCGAGGCTCCTCCTCCTCCTCCTCCGATGACACTACGGAGCGGGAGAGAGCGTCAGCACGAACGTTCTTCTCCCCGGAGAGGAAATGGAGAGTAAAATGGAACCGGGAGAAGAACAGGGACCATCTATCCTGGCGAGAATTCAGCCGCTGGGCCGTTTGTAGATATACCAAGTTCTTGTGGTCAGTGAAGACTTGGAAGGGAAAGCGAGCTCCCTCCAAGAGATGTCTCCACTCTGAAAAAGCCAACTTCATGGCTAGCAACTCCCTGTCCCCGATGGAATAATTCCTCTCCGCTGATGTGAAGGTCTTGGAGAAGAAGAAGCAAGGATGCTTCCGACCTTGAGCATCCTTTTGGAAAAGGACTGCTCCAGCACCAACGGATGAGGAATCCACCTCCAAGATAAATGGTTTATCAACATCGGGGCGATGTATGATGGGAGCGCTAGCGAAGTGTGACTTGATCGAGAGAAAGGCTTTGGAGACCTCCTCTGACCACAACTTGGGATTTGCTCCCTTTTTGGTGAGGGCAACCAAGGGAGCTACCAAAGTTGAGATGTGTGGAATGAACTGGCAATAGTAATTAATGAACCCCATAAAGCACTGCACCGCTTTAAGAGAATGGGGTTCCTGCCAGTCCATTACAGCCTGTAGCTTGGCAGGATCCATAGCCAAACCCTGGGCAGAGATGACGTAACCAAGGAAAGGCAAGGACTCCTGCTCAAACACACACTTCTCCAACTTGACGTAGAGGGAGTTTGCCTGTAAAAGGTCGAAGACTTTGCGAACATCTCTCCGATGGGAGTCAATATCTGGAGAGAAGATGAGAATATCGTCCAGATAGACTACGACCGAGGTGGTGAGCATATCCCGGAAGATGTCGTTCACAAAGTCTTGGAAAACGGCTGGGGCATTACAGAGCCCAAAGGGCATCACCAGATATTCATAGTGCCCATCCCTGGTGTTAAAAGTCGTCTTCCATTCATCCCCCTCACGGATGCGAATCAGGTTGTAAGCACCCCGCAGATCTAACTTCGTAAATACCCTCGCTCCCCGTAGCCTATCAAACAGCTCAGATATCAGGGGTAATGGGTACTTGTTCTTAACGGTGATGGCGTTAAGACCCCTGTAGTCTATGCATGGACGTAAGTCTCCAGTCTTCTTCTGTACGAAGAAGAACCCAGCCCCTGCCGGTGACACTGACTTCCTAATGAATCCTCTTGCCAGATTTTCTTGGATGTACTGAGACATCGCCTCCGTCTCCGGGAGAGATAACGGATAGACTCGACCCCGGGGAGGCTCAGCACCAGGCAAAAGGTCAATAGGACAGTCATAGGGGTGGGGAGGCGGAAGGGTTTCCGCAGCTCTTTTGGAAAACACATCTGCATAGGGCCAATAGTGCTTGGGGAGAGAGGAAAGATCTGCGGGTACCTGTGTAGTAGCAACCTGAACGCACTCCCTCAGACATCTACCCTCGCAAGATTTACTCCAACCCAAAATTCTCCTAGAGGACCACTCAATATGAGGAGAATGGTATCGAAGCCATGGTATCCCCAACAGGACCTCATCAATTCCCTCAGGAATGACTAATAGGGAGATTATCTCCTGATGTGACGGAGACACAGAAAGCGTGAAAGGAATGGTTTGGTGGGTAATCTGTGAGGGTAGTGTTGACCCATTTACCACTCGAACGGTTACAGGCTTGGCGAGCATCACCAAGGGTATTGCGTGACGCTGGGCAAAAGAGGAAGACATAAAATTACCCTCTGCCCCAGAATCCACGCATAGCTCGACCATAAGAGTGGATGGGCCTATGGTAATTGTCCCCTTGAAGGACAATTTTGAGGCAAACGTCGCCGTGTCTAGTGTACCTCCTCCAACTGCCACTAGACGCTGACGTTTCCCCGACCGCTGAGGACCCTTGGAGGCAAGATGTCCTGACTGCCGGCAAACATGAGGGACCTTATGTGCACGGGCGGACTGAGACTTGGATCCCGCTCGTGTCACCTCTAAGGCCTCATGTGACTCGTATGCCTGGACTGGAGATTCCAAAGATTTGGCGAAGGTGGGAGCCAGCCGAAACCTCTGCCTACACTGGGCTGGCTCCAACCTTCGCTCGTGAAAATGAAGGTCTATGCGAGTAGATATGTCTATGAGCTCCTCCAGTGTGGCGGGAATCTCCCTAGTGGCCAAAGCGTCCTTCACATGGTCAGCCAGCCCCCTCCAAAATACGGGAATGAGGGTTTTATCTGGCCATTCCAACTCAGACGCTAATGTCCGGAAGAGAACAGCAAAATGGCTGACCATGGTTGAACCCTGAGTCAAAGCCAGCAGTTGGAGCGCTGTATCATGGGTGACTTGAGGTCCTAAAAAGACCTGTTTCAGAGAGTCCAGAAACCGAGGAACACTCCGCACCACATGATCGTTGCGCTCCCACAGCGGCATAGCCCACTCCAACGCTCTGTCCGACAAGAGGGAGATTATGAATCCCACCTTTGCCCGCTCAGTAGGGAAACGTGCAGCCAGGAGCTCGAGGTGTATACCACATTGGCTCACGAAACCCCTACAGGACTTACTGTCCCCAGAGTATCTCTCAGGCAAAGGAAGGTGAGATAGGGTCGGAACAGAGGTGGCAGTGGGTAAAGCTGCTGCAGCCACGCCAGCAGCCTGAACAGCTATTGCGGTAACATCCACCGCCGAGGTTGCACGCTCAAGAGACGCCAACCGGCCCTCCAGCAGCTGGATGTACCCTTACAATCGCTGTTCATCCGCCATTACTTAGCCAGATCCTGGCGCTAGTATACTGTTAGGGTTGGCGGAACGCACCAAATATATTGTTTATTAAATGGAATTGGTGCGTTCGCAACCCGGGATCCACCGTGCAGGAAAGTACCTGCTGCTAAATAATGGCGGCTCTATATGGCGGTATATACCAACTCTGTTAGCTTCACAGAGTAACCGCGAGAGGCAGGCTCTGTGCCCTGTTAGACTTTCACAGAGGCACAGGCCAACTACCCAGATGTGAGCAGTGAGTGGTCATGCATGCATACACAATCTCCTCGCCGGAGGAGCCAGCATTCTAGGGGCTTATTTCAGCCGGGTCCCTGAACACACTTATACACAATCTCCTCGCCGGAGGTGCCAGCATTCTAGGGGCTTATTTCAGCCGGGTCCCTGAACACATACAAATGCATGACCACATTGGCGCAAAGCATATGACAAAAGACGATACTAGCGCATGGCCGTGCGGTCATGCGCAGTTTATATAGTTACAGCACAGGAAGCTGCTACCAAAGTTTTGCCCTTTCAGGACCTTCCTGGAGGACCAATGGGATGCGCTGCAGTACCTGAAAATGTGACCGAACATGTGACCCTCGACCTCCAATGGGAGACCTCGCCCTGGGCATGCTCAGTATGTGTAAATAAGGACTTCGTCCCAGAGAGGCCTGCTCGCCGCAGATCAGTGCAGGGTACCATAGGAAAGCCAGAAAAGGCAGTAGTGACCCTATGCACCGAATCAGCCTCAGCGAGACGCTGGGAGCGACGTCTCCGCTGAGCAGACCCCTCTGCGGCCGATGCTGAATGGGAGACCGCAGCAGACACGGATCGAGATTTCCCCTGTGCAGCAGAGGAAACTCAACTCCTAACACACTGTTTTTTTTTTTTTCAGGGAGAATTTAGATACCAAATTTAAAAAAAAAACACTAGGCTTTCTATGGCCCACTATTTAAGAGAGATGGCACACTCAGGACTGGCACACAAGCAGAAAGGCCAATATTAATCTCCCACTGTTTTTTTTTATTTTTCAGGGAGAATTTAGATATCAAATTTAAAAAAAAAAACACTAGGCTTTCTATGGCCCACTATTTAAGAGAGATGGCACACTCAGGACTGGCACACAAGCAGAAAGGCCAATATTAATCTCCCACTGTTTTTTTTATTTTTCAGGGAGAATTTAGATACCAAATTAAAAAAAAACACTAGGCTTTCTATGGCCCACTATTTAAGAGAGATGGCACACTAAGGACTGGCACACAAGCAGAAAGGCCAATATTAATCTCCCACTGTTTTTTTTTTCAGGGAGAATTTAGATACCAAATTTAAAAAAAAAAAACACGGGGCTTTCTATGGCCCACTATTTAAGAGAGACGGCACACTCAGGACTGGCACACAAGCAGAAAGGCCAATATTAATCTCCCACTGTTTTTTTATTTTTCAGGGAGAATTTAGATACCAAATTTAAAAAAAAAACACTAGGCTTTCTATGGCCCACTATTTAAGAGAGATGGCACACTCAGGACTGGCACACAAGCAGAAAGGCCATTATTAATCTCCCACTGTTTTTTTTATTTTTCAGGGAGAATTTAGATACCAAATTTAAAAAAAAAAGGCTTTCTATGGCCCTCTATTTAAGAGAGATGGCACACTCAGGACTGGCACACAAGCAGAAAGGCCAATATTTATCTCCCACTGTTTTTTTAATTTTTTCAGGGAGAAGTTAGAAACCAAATTTAAAAAAAAGGCTTTCTATGGCCCACTATTTAAGAGAGATGGCACACTCAGGACTGGCACTCTAGCAGACATGCCAATCTTAATCTCCCACAACTTATTTTTTTAGGGAGAATTAAAAAAAAAAAAAGGGACTGTCCTACAATTACTATCTCCCTGCAGTAATCTCAGCCAGGTATGGCAGGCAGCAATAAGAAGGAGTGGACTGCTGCACAAATTAAATCAAAAGTGTGGACAAACAAAAAAGATAGCTGTGCAGAAAGGAAGGAAACACAGGATTTGTGCATTGAAAAAAGCAGTTGGTTTGCACAGCGGCGTACACACAGCAATGCAGCTATCAGGGAGCCTTCTAGGGCAGCCCAATGAGCTACAGCGCTGAGGAAAAAAAAATGTAGCTTCCACTGTCCCTGCAAACAAAAGGTGGTGTTGGACAGTGGAAATCGCTACAGCACAAGCGGTTTGGTGGTTAATGGACCCTGCCTAACACTATCCCTGCTTCTGACGAAGCGGCAGCAACCTCACCCTATGCTCAGATCAGCAGCAGTAAGATGGCGGTCGGCGGGAACGCCTCTTTATAGCCCCTGTGACGCCGCAGACAGCAAGCCAATCACTGCAATGCCCTTCTCTAAGATGGTGGGGACCAGGACCTATGTCATCACGCTGCCCACACTCTGCGTCCACCTTCATTGGCTGAGAAATGGCACTTTTAGCGTCATTGAAACGCGACTTTGGAGCGAAAGTCGCGTACCGCATGGCCGACCCCACACAGGGGTCGGGTCGTGTTTCGTGAAACCCGACTGTGCCAAAAGTCGGCGACTTTTGAAAATGAACGATCCGTTTCGCTCAACCCTAGTTGTGATGTTGACGTTGACATGGAGGAGAGCCCACTTGAATGAGCACTTGATATCCGTTCAAGCACCTGCTATTTTTTTGCCTCAACTGGAATTTTTGGCGATACTTGTAGCGATGGTAGTAAGAAAGGGATCATATCAGATTGTCCACGAAAAGAAGTAGACATCTTACTTTGGCTGGAAGATGGTCTTTCTTCTGCAGATATTACTGTTGCTTGACCACCTACTCCACGGATACAACCTTTTTTTCCCTTTTCAACACGCCTATTCCCCTTTCCACCAGCAGCAGGCCTTTTGCCACTCATTTTAGTGCTTAACTAATTGGCAACTCTGTATCTGTAGTTGTTGGCACACCGAGCAGAACTGAGTGGCCAAACTGTGGTACTAGGCCCAAAACTAATAACTGGATTAGATGCAGTGAAAATTGAGATACACAGTCGGTATAGCTTGTTTCACAGGCAGGCTACTCTGCTGACGTGCAGACACTGCTCCTAGGCCCTAAACTATCAACTGAATTAGATGCAGTGAAAATTGAGATACACAGGCGGTATAGTTTTTTTCACAGGCAGGCTCTTCTGCTAATGTGCAGACACTGCTCCTAGGCCCTAAACTATCAACTGGATTACATGCAGTGAAAATTGAGATACATAGGCGGTATAGTTTGTTTCACAGGCAGGCTACTCTGCTGACGTGCAGTCACTGCTCCTAGGCCCTAAACTATCAACTGGATTAGATGCAGTGAAAATTGAGATACACAGGCGATAGTTTGTTTCACAGGCGGGCTACTCTGCTGATGTGCAGACACTGCTCCTAGGCCCTAAACTATCAACTGGATTAGATGCAGTGAAAATTGAGATACACAGGCGGTGTAGCTAGCTTTACAGGCGGGCTACTCAGATGACTATCAGACAATGCTACTAGCCCAAAAGGATTGGCTGAGCTAGATTACACCAAATGCTGTGACAAACACTTGCACAGCACTGGCACAGACCTGCCTGGCAATCAGTGCTATGAACTGCTGTAACCTACCCTGAAAAGGGCTGATATTACAACTAGTCCCGACTCCCTAAACCTACCTCTCTGACAATTCGCTCCAAAAAAACACTATCAGTCTGTATAGCGCCCACAGCAGCAGCGGTGCCGTCTAACACTAAGCTGCAGCAGCGAGGAAATGGTGGCGACGGGGCAAATGGCTGGTTCTTATAGGGCAAGGACATGTGACATACACAGCCAATGACACATGCCCTTGCTTGTTTGCATCACATGCACATTGCTGTGTGTGTGCGCACTGCTGATAGGCTGAAAGACTGCACCGCCCCACTGTAAATGCGGGAAGAAAAAAAAATGGAGATCCGCGTTATTTCAGTACAGATCTATCCCCCGCCCACTATACACTGAAACAGTCTATTAACAATAATAAACAGTTTTAATGTGCAAATCAAACTAGGCTTTTGGTGAATGAACATTTATCGAACAGAAACTCGAACAGCCGAATTTTAAGCAAATTGTTTGGGTTCGTCGAACGACTCGAACATCGCCCAAAACAGCTCGAATTTGTAATTGGCGAACAGTTCGACTCGTACACCGTTCATCTCTAATCTAAACTCAGCAACATACCTCCTTGACGCCCATTAATTTGTGAATGCGTTTATTATTTGCTGTTTTATGCTTGACCAGACTTGTTACTTTGAGCCCAACATAACTCGTACATATTAAATGGATGTCAGCTGAAGAAAGGTTCAGCTGATTATTCAGTTAGCAGCCATTTTGACCAGCTCTTCTATACACAGGAGTGCACGTTTGGCCAAGCGCTCTTGTGTTCTTTATGGTGGAGCCGCCGTCAAACATGCCTCCTAACTAGTGATGAGCGAATATATTCGTTACACGAGATTTGTTGAGCATGCTCGGGGGTCCTCCGAGTATTTTTTAGTGCTCGGAGATTTAGTTTTTCTTGCCGCAGTTGAATGATTTACATCTGTTAGCCAGCATAAGTACATGTGGGGGTTGCCTGGTTGTTAGGGAATCCCCACATGTACTTATGCTGGCTAACAGATGTAAATAATTCAGCTGCAGCAAGAAAAACTAAATCTCTGAGCACTAGTGTTGAGCGATACCGTCCGATACTTGAAAGTATCGGTATCGGATATCGGTATACCCGAAAAATATCGGATATCGCCGATACCGATATCCGATACCAATACAAGTCAATGGGACATCAAGTATCGGAATGTATCCTGATGGTTCCCAGGGTCTGAAGGAGAGGAAGCTCATGTGACCGCCACGCGACCAATCAGAAGCCGCGACGTCATTCGCAGATCCTCAATTCCTAGAGTTAGGAGTTTAGTGAATGAGAATGACGTCGCGGCTTCTGATTGGTCGCGTGGCGGTCACATGGGCGGCACGCGACCAATCAGAAGCCGCGACGTCATTCTCAGGTCCTAAAGGCGCTCATTTTAAACAAAGAAGCCGGCCGGTTACCAGCGTGATGTCCAGGGGCCGCCGGAGAGGTGAATATATCAATATTTTTTATTTTAATTCTTTATTTTACACATCCCTATGGATCCGATACCGATACCCGATACCACAAAAGTATCAGATCTCGGTATCGGAATTCCGATACCGCAAGTATCGGCCGATACCCGATACTTGCGGTATCGGAATGCTCAACACTACTGAGCACTAAAAAATACTTGGAGGACCCCCGAGCATGCTCGAGAAATCTCGATTAACGAGTACTGTATATTCGCTCATCACTACTCCTAACATTATCTCTGGGAGAGCAAAAGCAATCTGAATTCAGACATGCTAGATGCTTAAGTTCCATGACAATCAATTGTCCGGGGCCACAATACAAATCAAAAATGAGTCTAATAAGTATTGGGGGATTTACTCTGTCTTTTCATTGCTGACTTATCTGACCTCTGTCTGTTTTATTGCGTTATGAAATTTGGCTGACCGGTCTTTGAAATTGTCAACTTTTTCAATCTCTGGTGATCTTGTATATACATTTCATCCATACCATCAGTACCCTCATGGGCAAAATTTTAGTGTGAGAATAGTAAAATACTTCGGACTCTAAGGCTGCGTGTCCACGATCAGGATGGCCGGCGGTATCGTCGGAGCGGCTTTGCCGCTCTGCGCTAAGCCCCGTCCCCTTCTGGGACGCGATGATGCCGGATGTGTTCACAGCACACATCCGGCATCATCACACCCATCGCATAGGGCCCTGTGCTATATCTTGTGGCGACGCAGCGTCGCCGCAAGATATACGGACATGCTGCGATCTGAAAAGACGCGCAGCATGTCTGGAGTCGCCGGGCCGCCGGGTGCATGTTACCATGCATAGTGGAGACGGGATTTCATTAAATCCCCTCCACTATGCTGTAACATCTGGACGCTGCGTGTCTGACGCTGCAGCTCTATGCAGCGTCAGACACGCAGCGTTTCCTGCACGTGGAAACATACCCTTTAGCCTCCTCACCCTACCATCCCATCAAGTTTAGCTCAGAGCCGAATCTAGTAGTGACAAAGTAGGTCCACATCTTAACCGTGACATTGTACCAGCTAGGGAGGTTGCATTTATTGTACACTTTTATATGGTTGAGTCCATAAAATAGATCCTTATGCTGTTATGCAATACATTATGAATAGAGTTGAGCGACCTTGACCTTTTTAGAGTCGAGCCGGGTTTCACGAAACCCGACTATCTCAAAAGTCGGGTCGAGTGAAATCGGCCGATTATGACGTAAAGTCGGGATCGACTGAAACACGAAACCCAATGCAAGTCAATGGGGCAGCATAGTCGGCAGTGAGTGGGGGCCAGGAAAACACCTAGAGTGCCCATTTTAATGTCAAAACCATCCATTCTTCTTAATGAAGCTTGTCAAGCGTAATTTACCTTATAATAATTGGAAGGCATTTGAAATTGGGGGTCATTTGGCTAAAGTTGTGGTGGGTAGGGCTGGTTCAAGTAATTAGTGGGCCCAGGAAATCTGGACCACGTCACGGCAGTGGAGCAGGGAGAGGTAAGTATTTCAACTTTGCAAGTGCTGTGAACCTGAGAAAGCAGGGGGGGCCCACTCGTTGGCATTGGCACTGGCACAGGGCCCCTCAAAGTACAGCGGTGTGTTTGCACGGCGGGGGAGCCTCCCACCGGCAGCAACACTTTTGCGTACCATGAGAGGCCCTGTGCCAGTGACGTCGCCAACTAGTATTCCTCCCCCCACCTGATGAAGGAACCTGCACTTTCATCTGCACCTTCCTGTTTGTCCCCGTGTAAGGTGGTATGGTATGCGGGAAGGGGGACCTGACTTTCAGCAGGGTCACAATCTTGCAGTGTAGCGTGCACGGGAAATGTTGCGTTATGGGTCAATGTACCAGCAGACTCATCTATCACTGGCTGGGCAATGGGCAGGATGAGGAGGAAACACAGATATAGGCCCAAAGAATAAAGTGGGCTAAATGCAGTTCAAAATTGGTAACACAGGACTAATCAGGGGGCATGGCAGTGGAGGACAACTGGAATAAGAGGCTGACACAGAGAGTAGGCCCAAATCAGTAAGTAGTCGAAATGCAGTTCAAAATTGGCAACAGTAGTAAACAGGCGGCACAGCTTTGTTCAGTGGAGGAGAACAGCAAGGAGTGGCAGACACCGATAGTAGGCCCCAACCCAACTAGTAGGCCAAATGCAGTCTAACATTAACAACTACTTAACGAGCGCCTGAAAACGGAATTTCAGGACAGGAAACCAGGAGAACAGCAAGGAGCGGCAGACACCGATAGTAGGCCCCAAACCAACTAGTACGCCAAATGCAGTTGTTCCGTTTAACCACAATTTAATGAGAGCCTGAAGATAGAAGTTCAGGAAAGGCAACCTGGAGAACACCTTGGAGTGGAACACACCATCTCTCTACACCCCATACCCAATTTGTAGGTCTAATGCAGCGTAGTTTCCAACAACTACTAAACGAGAGCATGATGATCGAAGCATTGGCGAGGAAACCTGGGGAACACCTTGGAGTGGAACACACCATCTCTCTACAGTGGAACACACCATCTCTCTACACCCCATACCCAATTTGTAGGCCTAATGCAGCGTAGTTTCCAACAACTACTAAACGAGAGCCGGAAGATCGAAGCAATGGAGAGGAAACCTGGGGAACACCTTGGAGTGTAACACACCATCTCTCTACACCCCATACCCAATTTGTAGGCCTAATGCAGCGTAGTTTCCAACAACTACTAAACGAGAGCCGGAAGATCGAAGCAATGGAGAGGAAACCTGGGGAACACCTTGGAGTGTAACACACCATCTCTCTACACCCCATACCCAATTTGTAGGCCTAATGCAGCGTAGTTTCCAACAACTACTAAACGAGAGCCGGAAGATCGAAGCAATGGAGAGGAAACCTGGGGAACACCTTGGAGTGTAACACACCATCTCTCTACACCCCATACCCAATTTGTAGGCCTAATGTAGCGTAGTTTCCAACAACTACTAAACGAGAGCCGGAAGATCGAAGCAATGGAGAGGAAACCTGGGGAACACCATGGAGTGTAACACACCATCTCTCTACACCCCATACCCAATTTGTAGGCCTAATGCAGCGTAGTTTCCAACAACTACTAAACGAGAGCATGATGATCGAAGCATTGGCGAGGAAACCTGGGGAACACCTTGGAGTGGAACACACCATCTCTCTACAGTGGAACACACCATCTCTCTACACCCCATACCCAATTTGTAGGCCTAATGCAGCGTAGTTTCCAACAACTACTAAACGAGAGCCGGAAGATCGAAGCTCAGGAAAGGCAACCTGGAGAACACCTTGGAGTGGAACACACCATCTCTCTACACCCCATACCCAATTTGTAGGCCCAATGCAGCGTAGTTTCCAACAACTACTAAACGAGAGCCGGAAGATCGAAGCAATGGAGAGGAAACCTGGGGAACACCTTGGAGTGTAACACACCATCTCTCTACACCCCATACCCAATTTGTAGGCCTAATGCAGCGTAGTTTCCAACAACTACTAAACGAGAGCCGGAAGATCGAAGCTCAGGAAAGGCAAACTGGGGAACACCTTGGAGTGTAACAAACCCTCTCTCTACACCACGGAAGGGCTGATTCTTAGGAAGGAAGGCTGTCGGAAAGAAGCAGGGCGCGTCCGAGGGTGATTATATTCTTATTAGGTATATACTCACCCTCGGACGCGCCCTGCTTCTTTATTTGTAATGAATGTTTATTTGCAATGTGGTTTTGACTTACTCTATTTTTTTGGTAAATAATGATTTTATTATTTTCATTGTTTTGCATCTTCTTGGCAATAATATAAAGAAGACGCGACAGGACAACACTCGGTGGATGCCATATCTGTGTTTAAAATTGAAAAAACCTTTCAGTTAACTACTTGCAGGAGAAAGTTATTGTAGCTGGTGGCCATTTTTAGTACTGTACCAGATTTTTGTTGTATGTGTTTGTTTTTAATGTTAAAATGTCTGCATTTGATATCTCTCCAGTATTTTCATTTTTATTTGCAAAATACTTATTTTTATATTTTCTGATGTTGGTTCCAGGGGTACACGGGCAGCAGTGGTGTGGTCAGTGGAGGCCTAGTGGAAGGAGTGACCGCAGACAGGCATCGAAGGCCTGAAATAATAACACATGGCTGTAGGCAATTTTAAATTGGTTCCAGGGGTACACGGGCAGCAGTGGTGTGGTCAGTGGAGGCCTAGTGGAAGGAGTCACCGCAGACAGGCATCGAAGGCCTAAAATAATAACACATGGCTGTAGGCAATTTTAAATTGGTTCCAGGGGTACACGGGCAGCAGTGGTGTGGTCAGTGGAGGCCTAGTGGAAGGAGTGACCGCAGACAGGCATCGAAGGCCTAAAATAATAACACATGGCTGTAGGCAATTTTAAATTGGTTCCAGGGGTACACGGGCAGCAGTGGTGTGGTCAGTGGAGGCCTAGTGGAAGGAGTCACCGCAGACAGGCATCGAAGGCCTAAAATAATAACACATGGCTGTAGGCAATTTTAAATTGGTTACAGGGGTACACGGGCAGCAGTGGTGTGGTCAGTGGAGGCCTAGTGGAAGGAGTGACCGCAGACAGGCATCGAAGGCCTAAAATAATAACACATGGCTGTAGGCAATTTTAAATTGGTTCCAGGGGTACACGGGCAGCAGTGGTGTGGTCAGTGGAGGCCTAGTGGAAGGAGTGACCGCAGACAGGCATCGAAGGCCTAAAATAATAACACATGGCTGTAGGCAATTTTAAATTGGTTCCAGGGGTACACGGGCAGCAGTGGTGTGGTCAGTGTAGGCCTAGTGGAAGGAGTGACCGCAGACAGGCATCGAAGGCCTAAAATAATAACACATGGCTGTAGGCAATTTTAAATTGGTTCCAGGGGTACACGGGCAGCAGTGGTGTGGTCAGTGGAGGCCTAGTGGAAGGAGTCACTGCAGACAGGCATCGAAGGCCTAAAATAATAACACATGGCTGTAGGCAATTTTAAATTGGTTACAGGGGTACATGGGCAGCAGTGGTGTGGTCAGTGGAGGCCTAGTGGAAGGAGTGACCGCAGACAGGCATCGAAGGCCTAAAATAATAACACATGGCTGTAGGCAATTTTAAATTGGTTCCAGGGGTACACGGGCAGCAGTGGTGTGGTCAGTGGAGGCCTAGTGGAAGGAGTGACCGCAGACAGGCATCGAAGGCCTAAAATAATAACACATGGCTGTAGGCAATTTTAAATTGGTTCCAGGGGTACACGGGCAGCAGTGGTGTGGTCAGTGTAGGCCTAGTGGAAGGAGTGACCGCAGACAGGCATCGAAGGCCTAAAATAATAACACATGGCTGTAGGCAATTTTAAATTGGTTCCAGGGGTACACGGGCAGCAGTGGTGTGGTCAGTGGTGGCCTAGTGGAAGGAGTGACCGCAGACAGGCATCGAAGGCCTAAAATAATAACACATGGCTGTAGGCAATTTTAAATTGGTTCCAGGGGTACACGGGCAGCAGTGGTGTGGTCAGTGGAGGCCTAGTGGAAGGAGTCACCGCAGACAGGCATCGAAGGCCTAAAATAATAACACATGGCTGTAGGCAATTTTAAATTGGTTACAGGGTTACACGGGCAGCAGTGGTGTGGTCAGTGGAGGCCTAGTGGAAGGAGTGACTGCAGACAGGCATCGAAGGCCTAAAATAATAACACATGGCTGTAGGCAATTTTAAATTGGTTCCAGGGGTACACGGGCAGCAGTGGTGTGGTCAGTGGAGGCCTAGTGGAAGGAGTGACCGCAGACAGGCATCGAAGGCCTAAAATAATAACACATGGCTGTAGGCAATTTTAAATTGGTTCCAGGGGTACACGGGCAGCAGTGGTGTGGTCAGTGTAGGCCTAGTGGAAGGAGTGACCGCAGACAGGCATCGAAGGCCTAAAATAATAACACATGGCTGTAGGCAATTTTAAATTGGTTACAGGGGTACACGGGCAGCAGTGGTGTGGTCAGTGGAGGCCTAGTGGAAGGAGTGACCACAGACAGGCATCGAAGGCCTAACATAACAAAAATGTCAATACAATGGTATTGTCAGTGGCAGGCATTGAAGGATGTCAGCGCATAGACTAAACATTGGTGGAGCTGTGAGATAATTTTGCAAGTGGTAGAGCACTGTTTGAGCTGGGGTGGGGGGAAACTGTCTTGTGGCCGGCGGTACAGGCCCAGGGCCCCTCATATTACAACGGTGTGTCTGACGTTGGGTGCGCACCACCACCGCCAGAGACACTTTATTGTACTAGGAGGGACCCAGTGGCAGTGCCGTCGACCAAAAGCGGGCTCACCCACCTCTTCAGACAAACTGCACTCTCACGGGTGCTGTCGCCAAGTGTCGATACCACGGCCCCGTGTGGGGAGTTTGGCCATTTAGTGAGGTGTAAACATGTCGTATGCTGGACAATCAGGTGCAGAAAATTACGAGATTGGAAAAGGCATTCAGAATAGTCCACAGGCAAGACCTTTTCATAGGAAAGCTAGGTGTCAGCCGGGCAAGGTGGGGCAAAAGATTTCGAAATCCAGTTGTGGTTCATTTTAATGAAGGTTAGATCATCTACATTTTGGGTAGCCAGACGAGTCCTTTTTTCTGTTAGTATTGAACCTGCAGCACTGAATACTCTTTCTGATAGGACACTAGCTGCCGGGCAAGCAAGCTCCTGCAATGCATATTCTGCCAATTCTGGCCAGGTGTCTAATTTTGATGCCCAGTAATCAAATGGGAATGACGGTTGAGGGAGAACATCGATAAGGGATGAAAAATAGTTTGTAACCATACTGGACAAATGTTGTCTCCTGTCACTTTGAATTGATGCTGCAGTACCTGTCCTGTCTGTGGTCATAGCAAAATCACTCCACAACCTGGTCAGAAAACCCCTCTGGCCAACGCCACTTCTGATTTCTGCCCCTCTAACTCCTCTGGTCTGCTGGCCTCTGCAGCTCGTGTGAGAACGATCACGGGCGCTGTGTGCAGGGAATGCCAGAAGCAAACGGTCAACAAGAGTTGATTGTTTGGTTGCTAATATTAGTTCCAAGTTCTCATGTGGCATTATATTTTGCAATTTGCCTTTATAGCGAGGATCAAGGAGGCAGGCCAACCAGTAATCGTCATCATTCATCATTTTAGTTATGCGTGTGTCCCTTTTGAGGATACGTAAGGCATAATCCGCCATGTGGGCCAAAGTTCCAGTTCTCAAATCTGCGGTTGTGCTTGGTTGAGGGGCAGTTTCAGGCAAATCCACGTCACTTGTGTCCCTCAAAAAACCAGAACCCGGCCTTGCCGCGCCACCAATTTCCAGTGGCCCCGGAAAAGCTTCTTCATTAAAAATATAATCATCCCCATCATCCTCCTTGTCCTCCTCCTCCTCTTCGCCCGCTACCTCGTCCTGTACACTGCCCTGGCCAGACAATGGCTGACTGTCATCAAGGCTTTCCTCTTCCTCAGCTGCAGACGCCTGATCCTTTATGTGCGTCAAACTTTGCATCAGCAGATGCATTAGGGGGATGCTCATGCTTATTATGGCGTTGTCTGCACTAACCAGCCGTGTGCATTCCTCAAAACACTGAAGGACTTGGCACATGTCTTGAATCTTCGACCACTGCACACCTGACAACTCCATGTCTGTCATCCTACTGCCTGCCCGTGTATGTGTATCCTCCCACAAAAACATAACAGCCCGCCTCTGTTCACACAGTCTCTGAAGCATGTGCAGTGTTGAGTTCCACCTTGTTGCAACGTCTATGATTAGGCGATGCTGGGGAAGGTTCAAAGAACGCTGATAGGTCTGCATACGGCTGGAGTGTACGGGCGAACGGCGGATATGTGAGCAAAGTCCACGCACTTTGAGGAGCAGGTCGGATAACCCCGGATAACTTTTCAGGAAGCACTGCACCACCAGGTTTAAGGTGTGAGCCAGGCAAGGAATGTGTTTCAGTTGGGAAAGGGAGATGGCAGCCATGAAATTCCTTCCGTTATCACTCACTACCTTGCCTGCCTCAAGATCTACAGTGCCCAGCCACGACTGCGTTTCTTTCTGCAAGAACTCGGACAGAACTTCCGCGGTGTGTCTGTTGTCGCCCAAACACTTCATAGCCAATACAGCCTGCTGACGTTTGCCAGTAGCTGCCCCATAATGGGAGACCTGGTGTGCAACAGTGGCAGCTGCGGATGGAGTGGTTGTGCGACTGCGGTCTGTGGACGAGCTCTCGCTTCTGCAGGAGGACGAAGAGGAGGAGGAGGGGGTGCGAACGGCTACAGCCAATTGTTTCCTAGACCGTGGGCTAGGCAGAACTGTCCCAAACTTGCTGTCCCCTGTGGACCCTGCATCCACCACATTTACCCAGTGTGCCGTGATGGACACGTAACGTCCCTGGCCATGCCTACTGGTCCATGCATCTGTTGTCAGGTGCACCTTTGTGCTCACAGATTGCCTGAGTGCATGGACGATGCGCTCTTTAACATGCTGGTGGAGGGCTGGGATGGCTTTTCTGGAAAAAAAGTGTCGACTGGGTAGCTCGTAGCGTGGTACAGCGTAGTCCATCAGGGCTTTGAAAGCTTCGCTTTCAACTAACCGGTAGGGCATCATCTCTAACGAGATTAGTCTAGCTATGTGTGCATTCAAACCCTGTGTACGCGGATGCGAGGCTAAGTACTTCCTTTTTCTAACCATAGTCTCATGTAGGGTGAGCTGGACTGGAGAGCTGGAGATCGTGGAACTAGCGGGGGTGCCGGTGGACATGGCAGACTGAGAGACGGTGGGAGATGGTATTGTTGCCACCGGTGCCCTAGATGCAGTGTTTCCTACTACGAAACTGGTGATTCCCTGACCCTGACTGCTTTGGCCTGGCAAAGAAACCTGCACAGATACTGCAGGTGGTGCGGAAAATGGTGGCCCTACACTGCCGGAAGGGATGTTGCGTTGCTGACTAGCTTCATTGGCCGAGGGTGCTACAACCTTAAGGGACGTTTGGTAGTTAGTCCAGGCTTGCAAATGCATGGTGGTTAAATGTCTATGCATGCAACTTGTATTGAGACTTTTCAGATTCTGTCCTCTGCTTAAGGTAGTTGAACATTTTTGACAGATGACTTTGCGCTGATCAATTGGATGTTGTTTAAAAAAATGCCAGACTGCACTCTTTCTAGCATCGGATACCTTTTCAGGCATTGCAGACTGAGCTTTAACTGGATGGCCACGCTGTCCTCCAACAGGTTTTGGCTTTGCCACGCGTTTTGGGCAAGATACGGGCCCGGCAGATGGAACCTGTTGCGATGTTGATGCCTGCTGCGGCCCCTCCTCCTCCGCTTCAGAACTGCTGCCGCCTGCACCCTGTTCCCCCAATGGCTGCCAATCGGGGTCAAGAACTGGGTTATCTATTACCTCTTCTTGTAGCTCGTGTGCAACTTCGTCTGTGTCACCGTGTCGGTCGGTGGTATAGCGTTCGTGATGGGGCAACATAGTCTCATCAGGGTCTGACTCTTGATCAGCACCCTGCGAGGGCAATGTTGTGGTCTGAGTCAAGGGACCAGCATAGTAGTCTGGCTGTGGCTGTGCATCAGTGCACTCCATGTCAGATTCAACTTGTAATGGGCATGGACTGTTAACTGCTTCACTTTCTAAGCCAGGGACGGTATGTGTAAAGAGCTCCATGGAGTAACCCGTTGTGTCGCCTGCTGCATTCTTCTCTGTTGTTGTTTTTGCTGAAGAGGACAAGGAAGCGACTTGTCCCTGACCGTGAACATCCACTAACGACGCGCTGCTTTGACATTTACCAGTTTCACGAGAGGAGGCAAAAGAGCTAGAGGCTGAGTCAGCAAGATAAGCCAAAACTTGCTCTTGCTGCTCCGGCTTTAAAAGCGGTTTTCCTACTCCCAGAAAAGGGAGCGTTCGAGGCCTTGTGTAGCCAGACGACGAACCTGGCTCCACAGCTCCAGACTTAGGTGCAATATTTTTTTTCCCACGACCAGCTGATGCTCCACCACTACCACTACCCTCATTACCAGCTGACAATGAACGCCCCCGGCCACGACCTCTTCCACCATACTTCCTCATTGTTTTAAAAACGTAAACAAACTAACGGTATTTGTTGCTGTCACACAAATTACACGGTGAGCTATAACTTCAGTATGATTTAGCTACCCCTTTACAGGTGAGTGAGACCACAACGAAAATCAGGCACAATGTTACACACTCTGTTGTTGGTGGCAACAAATGAGAGAGATGCCACACACGCAGGACTGTCACTGAAGCACAAATGTAAATATTAATCTCCCACTGATTTGATTTTTTTTTTTTTTAAGGGAGACTTTAGGAAAAAAAAATAATAGAATAAAATGATTTTTTCAGGAAGAATTTAGAAACCAAATAAAATAAAATGATTTTTTCAGGGAGAATTTAGAAAACAAATAAAACAAAAAAAGGCTTTCTATGGCCCACTGAGTGAGAGATGACGCACACAAGAGTCAGGAGTGGCACACAAGCCCAGGGGCCAATATTTATCTCCCACTGATTGATGTAGTGATTTTTTCAGGTAGATTTTGGAACCCAAATCAAGCTAAAAAAAATAATAGGCTTTCTATGGCCCACAATTGGAGAGAGAGAGAGAGAGAGAGATGGCACACCCAGGAGTCAAGACTGGCAAACAAGCAGAAAGGGCAATATTAATCTCCCACTGATTTTTTTTTTTTTTTTTTTTTTCAGGGAGACTTTAGGAAAAAAAAAAATAGAATAAAATGATTTTTTGAGGAAGAATTTAGAAACCAAATAAAATAAAATGATTTTTTCAGGGAGAATTTAGAAAACAAATAAAACAAAAAAAGGCTTTCTATGGCCCACTGAGTGAGAGATGACGCACACAGGAGTCAGGAGTGGCACACAAGCCCAGAGGCCAATATTTATCTCCCACTGATTGATGTAGTGATTTTTTCAGGTAGATTTTGGAACCCAAATCAAGCTAAAAAAAATAATAGGCTTTCTATGGCCCACAATTGGAGAGAGAGAGAGAGAGAGAGAGAGAGAGAGAGAGAGAGATGGCACACCCAGGAGTCAAGACTGGCACACAAGCAGAAAGGGCAATATTAATCTCCCACTGATTTGTTTTTTTTTTTTCAGGGAGACTTTAGGAAAAAAAAAAATAGAATAAAATGATTTTTTGAGGAAGAATTTAGAAACCAAATAAAATAAAATGATTTTTTCAGGGAGAATTTAGAAAACAAATAAAACAAAAAAAGGCTTTCTATGGCCCACTGAGTGAGAGATGACGCACACAGGAGTCAGGAGTGGCACACAAGCCCAGAGGCCAATATTTATCTCCCACTGATTGATGTAGTGATTTTTTCAGGTAGATTTTGGAACCCAAATCAAGCTAAAAAAAATAATAGGCTTTCTATGGCCCACAATTGGAGAGAAAGAGAGAGATGGCACACCCAGGAGTCAAGACTGGCACACAAGCAGAAAGGGCAATATTAATCTCCCACTGATTTGTTTTTTTTTTTTTTTTTTCAGGGAGACTTTAGGAAAAAAAAAATTGAATAAAATGATTTTTTGAGGAAGAATTTAGAAACCAAATAAAATAAAATGATTTTTTCAGGGAGAATTTAGAAAACAAATAAAACAAAAAAAGGCTTTCTATGGCCCACTGAGTGAGAGATGACGCACACAGGAGTCAGGAGTGGCACACAAGCCCAGAGGCCAATATTTATCTCCCACTGATTGATGTAGTGATTTTTTCAGGTAGATTTTGGAACCCAAATCAAGCTAAAAAAAATAATAGGCTTTCTATGGCCCACAATTGGAGAGAGAGAGAGAGATGGCACACCCAGGAGTCAAGACTGGCACACAAGCAGAAAGGGCAATATTAATCTCCCACTGATTTGTTTATTTTTGTTTTTTTTCAGGGAGACTTTAGGAAAAAAAAAATAGAATAAAATGATTTTTTCAGGAAGAATTTAGAAACCAAATAAAATAAAATGATTTTTTCAGGGAGAATTTAGAAAACAAATAAAACAAAAAAAGGCTTTCTATGGCCCACTGAGTGAGAGATGACGCACACAGGAGTCAGGAGTGGCACACAAGCCCAGAGGCCAATATTTATCTCCCACTGATTGATGTAGTGATTTTTTTCAGGTAGATTTTGGAACCCAAATCAAGCTAAAAAAATAATAGGCTTTCTATGGCCCACAATTGGAGAGAGAGAGAGAGATGGCACACCCAGGAGTCAAGACTGGCACACAAGCAGAAAGGGCAATATTAATCTCCCACTGATTTGTTTTTTTTTTTTTTTTTTTCAGGGAGACTTTAGGAAAAAATAAATAGAATAAAATGATTTTTTCAGGAAGAATTTAGAAACCAAAGAAAATAAAATGATTTTTTCAGGGAGAATTTAGAAAAGAAATAAAACAAAAAAAGGCTTTCTATGGCCCACTGAGTGAGAGATGACGCACACAGGAGTCAGGAGTGGCACACAAGCCCAGAGGCCAATATTTATCTCCCACTGATTGATGTAGTGATTTTTTCGGGTAGATTTTGGAACCCAAATCAAGCTAAAAAAATAATAGGCTTTCTATGGCCCACAATTGGAGAGAGAGAGAGATGGCACACCCAGGAATCAAGACTGGCACACAAGCAGAAAGGGCAATATTAATCTCCCACTGATTTGTTTTTTTTGTTTTTTTTTTTCAGGGAGACTTTAGGAAAAAAAAAATAGAATAAAATGATTTTTTCAGGAAGAATTTAGAAACCAAAGAAAATAAAATGATTTTTTCAGGGAGAATTTAGAAAACAAATAAAACAAAAAAAGGCTTTCTATGGCCCACTGAGTGAGAGATGACGCACACAGGAGTCAGGAGTGGCACACAAGCCCAGAGGCCAATATTTATCTCCCACTTTTTTTTTTTCTTGTTCCAGGGAAAATTTATAAACCCAATAAAAAAAATAATAAATAGGCTTTCTATGGCCCACTATCTGAGAGACAGAGAGAGATGGCACGCTTAGGACTGGCACACAAGCCCAAAGGCCAATATTAATCTCCCTTTTTTTTTAAGGGAGAATTTATAAAACCAAAAAAAAATAAATAAATAGGCTTTCTATGGCCCACTATTTGTGAGAGAGATGGCACGCTCAGGACTGGCACACAAGCCCAGAGGCCAATATTAATCTCCCACTTTTTTTTTTTTTCCAGGGAAAATTTATAAACCCATTAAAAAAAAATAAAAATAAATAGGCTTTCTATGGCCCACTATCTGAGAGAGAGAGATGGCACGCTTAGGACTGGCACACAAGCCCAAAGGCCAATATTAATCTCCCACTGATTGATTTATTGATTTTTTTCAGGTAGAATTTAGAACCCAAATAAAGCAAAAAAAAAAAAAAATGGGCTTTCTATGGCCCACTGAGTGAGTGATGATGCACACAGGAGTCAGGAGTGGCACACAAGCCCTGAGGCCAATATTTTTCTCCCACTGATTGATGTAGTGATTTTTTCAGGTAGATTTTAGAACCAAAATCAAGCAAAAAAATAAATAGGCTTTCTATGGCCCACTGAGTGAGTGATGATGCACACAGGAGTCAAGAGTGGCACACAAGCCCTGAGGCCAATATTTTTCTCCCACTGATTGATGTAGTGATTTTTTCAGGTAGATTTTATAACCCAAATCAAGCAAAAAAATAAATAGGCTTTCTATGGCCCACTGAGTGAGAGATGACACAGACAGGGATGGCACTCTAGCAGAAATGTCAATCTTAATCTCCCACAAAAAAAAAAAAAAAAACAGGGAGTGTCCTTCAATTACTATCTCCCTGCAGTAATCTCAGCCAGGTATGGCAGGCAGCAATAAGGAGTGGACTGATGCACAAATTAAATAAAAAGTGTGTACAAACCAAAAAGATAGCTGTGCAGAAAGGAAGGAACAAGAGGATTTGTGCTTTGAAAAAAGCAGTTGGTTTGCACAGCGGCGTACACACAGCAATGCAGCTATCAGGGAGCCTTCTAGGGCAGCCCAATGAGCTACAGCGCTGAGGGGAAAAAAAAAAAAAAAATTTAGCTTCCACTGTCCCTGCACACCGAAGGTGGTGTTGGGCAGTGGAAATCGCTACAGCACAAGCGGTTTGGTGGTTAATGGACCCTGCCTAACGCTATCCCTGCTTCTGACGAAGCGGCAGCAACCTCTCCCTAAGCTCAGATCAGCAGCAGTAACATGGCGGTCGGCGGGAACGCCCCTTTATAGCCCCTGTGACGCCGCAGACAGCAAGCCAATCACTGCAATGCCCTTCTCTAAGATGGTGGGGACCAGGACCTATGTCATCACGCTGCCCACACTCTGCGTTTACCTTCATTGGCTGAGAAATGGCGCTTTTCGCGTCATTGAAACGCGACTTTGGCGCGAAAGTCGCGTACCGCATGGCCGACCCCGCACAGGGGTCGGATCGGGTTTCATGAAACCCGACTTTGCCAAAAGTCGGCGACTTTTGAAAATGAACGACCCGTTTCGCTCAACCCTAATTATGAACACATTTTTCTACTGAATTCAATTCCGAGGTCTTATCTAAAGAAGTGCCTGTTAAACTGATCCTATCTCACTCAATGTTAAAGCATAAAGAGAATAAGATGCATATAAATAATTATATAAAATGTTATAACGTCACACACATAATGGATTCATCCAAATAGATGTGAAAAACAAATCAAATAAGTACCTGTGCCATTTATTTTAAGTTTGTGCTGTGTGATAACAGTCATTCATGTCATTCAATGACATTTACTATGACATTTACCAGGATGTAGAATTTCATTAACAACAAAGCTTCATCCACATATGTAAATTGAAGTTACACTGTTAGTAACCCTCCACCATCTTGAGAAGCAAATGTCTATTAACATATTTTCCAAAGTGCTGATTGTATCTCCTTGGAACTTTTATTACTACTAATAGAAAATAAATGCATGTTTTTATCCTTGTCTTGGTTCTTTGGAAAATATAATTAAGGACCCAATTCATTATTGTATTTATGCCTATATTTTCCCTAATTTTTCGCTTTAAACCCATTTTTTTTTCAGTTCTGCCTATTTTGAAGTATTTTTTCAACTTGCTAGTCTATTTTTGACTGTTTGCCATTATGGACTTGTTTTTTGACTGTTTGCCATTATGGACTTGTTTTTTTTAATCCACATGTTTAAAAGGAACCTGCCCCTTTCCCCTTCCCCCCCCCCCCCCCCCCCCCAGCGTTTTTAATTAAATGTGCCACCTTGGGCAGCACCAATTCCCTTCTAACGCTGCTATATTATTTTTTATAATTTTCGCGCCATACCTTTAGTCTGTCCGGGTGGTACGTCTTTCCCCCGGACACAACTACCTCCCAGCCATCAGTCAGCCCCTCAGTGCGCCTGGTGGCACCTCCTCTGTCTTCACACTGCGGGGCGGCATCTCTGGTCTCGGCTACATGCAGGCGCGAGATGAATACATCAGGTGATGCGATTGAAGGGCAGCGCAAATGGCACATGCCCGAAAAAGGAAAGCACAGTTCAGGCACCGGGTACGTTAATGCAATTTGGGATCAAATAGGTAAAAGTTTGTGTAGAACTGCTATTTATCCAATGTACAATACATTCATTTTGCTGTATGACAATGGCTCTGTTTATCTAGTCCCTAATAAAACTTAAAAAAAAGGTAAAGCATTCACATCTCAATGAAACGGTTTTGTAAATTTTATTCTCGTCTTATGACATTTCAGCCTCAATTGTACTAAAACAAAGATGCAAATATTATGTATTAATATTGTGATATACTGATTTTTTTTGTCTTCAATTAGTTCATTCTGATATTGTTTTCTTTTTCTGTGCAGCTTGCCAACAGGTTAACAACAAGGTAAACTTGTATAGACAAATCTTCTTTCATACCTTTAGGCTCTGTGCACACGTTGCAGATTTCCTGCTGATCCGCAGCGTTTTTCCGCCCAGAAACGCTGCAGATCCGCAAGTGATTTACAGTACAATGTAAATCAATGGGAAAAAATGCTGAGCTAATGGTCAGAAAAATCCACATGGAAAACGCAACAGATTCAAAAAAGGACTATGTCAATTATTTTTGCGGATCTGCAGCGTTTCTGCACCCATTAACTGCCATTGTGTCAGGCATATCCGCAGCAAACCCGCAGATGTAAAAAAGGTCTGCGGTTTTGCTGCAGATGAAACGCTGCAGATCGGGAGGGGGAAGAGTGTGGGAGGAGTGTGGGCGGAGCTATGTGCATGTATGTGTGTGTGCCGATGTCTGCATTAATCTGTGTCTGTGTGCGGGTGTGCGTGGGTCTGTGTGTGTGCGTGTGTCCCTGTGTGTGTGCGGGTCTGTGTAAGCAGCCATTGTCTGATGGGATTTCTGCTCCCATCCGGCTATGAATGCTCACAGTGACAGCATTGCCGATGATGGGAAAGTAGTCCCATCAGACAATGCATGTGTTTAGTAGTAAAAAAAAACAAAAACATACAGAACATGCAACATATAACGTACAGTACATACACATAACATATAACACATAACGTATAGTACATACTTACCAATCACCTAGTCTCCAAAGCCCTCGATTCTACTGTAATAAAAATAACATAATAAACCAACCTATACTTACCTTTCCATCATAGTCCAGTTAATACCGAGTGTCCCACGACGATCTCCCATGTAGAACACTGACATCGGCCGATGTCAGCGCTCTATGGGGGCCCCGCGATGAACTGACAGCGGGGGTAATCCTCCGCAATGTATATCCCTCCGCCGCTGCCGGGAGAGAGGTCACTAAAGTTCATTCTTTCACTGGCAATGCTGTGTGAGAAAATTCCCATTCAACATTGCCATATAGCGAGAGAATGATCTAAAGTAACCTCTTCAGTGATGCACTGCAGGAGCCATTATCTCCTATCAGTGCATCACAGGAGGCCTATAGAGCAGTGACATTACTCAATGTCACTGTTCTATAGGGAAGATTGTTGAGGGACTGCTTCAGACAGGGAGTAAATGGTTGGTTTATTATTTTTTATTTTTTGCAGGTGATTGATGGTCGTTGTAAGTATAGTGAAATTAAGAATATTAAAATACTTTTTTCTGGCTGTCTCTTTTTTTTACTCTATCACTACTGTAGGATTAGTAATGGATAGGCATGTTATTGACACCGCTCCATTACTAACCGCGCTTAATATCACCTTACAATCAAAGGTGACATTAACTCCTTATTACCTCATATGCCATCGCTACAGGGCAGAGGGAAGAGAAAGGATAGATGCCAGAATTGGCACCATTTCTAGGGTGGCTGGGAGCTGGTATTTGTAGCCAGGGGAGCAATATCCATGGCCCCTCTCTAGGCTATGAATATCAGCCTGCAGCTGTGTGCATAGGCTTTCTGGCTGTAAATTGTAGGGGGACCCCACGTAATTTTTTTGGGAGGGTCCCCCTATTTTAATAGCCAGTAAACGCTAAATATACAGCTGCGGGCTGATATTCATAGCCTGGGAAGCTCCATGAGTATTAACCCCTTCTTCCCAGGCTATAAACATCGGCCCCCAGTCGCTGGCTTTCCCACTCTGGATTTGAAAATTGCGTGGGAGCCCAAGCAATTTTTTTTCCATTTTTTAAATTAAACAGATATTGCATTTAAGGCCGGGGTCACACTTGTGAAAAACTGCCGCCGGCACTTGGGACTGGAGTGTGCATCTGCATGTATTTCTATGTAGCTAAATGCTCCGGTCCCAGTGCCAGCGGCAGTGCCGCGTATTGAGGTGCGAGACTCGTGCAAATTTCTCGCAAGTGTGACCCCAGCCAACTTTGTGTGTGTGTGTACGTGTCTTTGTTTAACCCTTTATGTACCATTTTATGTTTATTACTAAACATCAGGCTTGGCATTATCTATCTATAGATCTATCCACCTATCTATAGATCTATCTTTCTAGATAGATATATCTGTAGATAGTAGTCCAAAAAGTGTTCAGGTTTTAATAGCCCATCATGGCAAGGCTTGAGAAAAACTCTTTATGAGCTGAAACGTTGCTATGATGGGCTATTAAAACCTGAACACTTTTGAAATGTATTTTCAATGGTGTGCTGCCTCTGACTTTTTGGACTTCTATTATAAGGTTTGGTACATGCCTGAGGGGCTTTGCACTCTAAATTTGTTTTTCTGTGCTGCTCTCACTTTTTTGCAATTATATCTGTAGATAGATAGATCTATAGATAGATGGATAGATATATCTATAGATAGATCTAAAGATAGATAGATCTAAAGATCAAGAAAAAAATAGGAACAGCATCAATACTATCGCAATTGTGGTGCAAAGCTTTCCAAACCAGGGTTCCAATGGCTTCAATATAGAATATAGAAGTAAAAAAAGAAAACAGCACACAAAAAATATCTATCTATCTATCTATCTATCTATCTATCTATCTATCTATCTATCTATCTATCTATCTATCTGTCTATCTATCTATCTATCACTGTGTGTAAACATTATTCTTCAATGGAGTATGTAAATGAAGAGGTTGGACAAGAAATGACATCACAATTCTTTTTTTTTCAATAATAGATCTTTATTTAACTTTCAAAAACGCATACAAGTCCGCATGAAAAAAACGCATCAAAAACGCATCAAATCCGCACCTGCGTTTTCTGGCAAGAGACGAAAGAATCTGCACAGAGAATTCCACAGGCAAATCTGAAACGTGTGCATATACCATTGTTAGCTCAGTTTTTTTTTAAGAGAATTTGTCAACAAGTTTTTGCCAACTAATCTGAGCGCAGCATAAAGTCGAAGCACAGACACTAATTCCAGCAAAGTGTCACTTAGGCTACTTTCACACTAGCGTCGGACTAGCGTCCGCACAACGGAGGCAGCGGATGCATCCGCTGCCCCATTGTGAGGTGCGGGGAGGTCTGGCCGCGCATGCGTGGTCGGAAAAAGCGGTCCGTCGGCAGCAAAAAATGTTACATGTAACGTTTTTTGCTCCCGGCGGTCCGCAACAACACGTCGCACGACGGTTGCGACGTGTGTCAATGCGTCGCAATGCGTCGCTAATGTTAATCTATGGGGCAAAAACGCATCCTGCAAACAACTTTACAGGATGCGTTTTTTCCCATAAACGACGCATTGCGACGTATTGCAAAAACTGCTAGTGTGAAAGAAGCCTTACTAAGGTAATGAATGAATGCCCCTTAATGAACCGAGCTTTTTTCAGTTTTACATTTTCATTTTTCACTCCCCTCTTTCCCATAGCCATAACTTACTTACTTTTCTGTCAATATGGCCATGTGTGGGCTTACTTCCTTTTTGTGGGACGAGTTGTACTTTTGATCAACACCATTGGTTTTACCATGTCGTGTACTAGAAAAACGGAAAAAAAATTCCAAGTGCGGTGAAATTGCAAAAAAAGTGCAATCACACACTTGTTTTTTATTTGGCTTTTTTGCTAGGTTCACTAAATGCTAAAACTGACCTGCCATTATGATTCTCCAGGTCATTACGAGTTCATCAACACATCAAAACCAAACACACAACACACACAATTTTCCAATACCCTTAGCGTCTCCATTTTTTGTTATCTTGGGTCAGGTGAGGGCTTATTTTTTGTGTGCTGAGCCAACTTTGGTGCAGATATATTCTTTTGATCGCCCATTATTGCATTGAAATGCAATGTCACGGCCCCCCCAAAAATGTAATTCTGGTGTTTTGAATTTTTTTCTCATTACGCCATTTAGCGATGAGGTTAATCCTTTTTTCATTGACAGATCAGGTGATTCTGAACACGGTGATACCAAATATGTGTGTGTTTTATTTTTTTATTGTTTTATTTTGAATGGAGCAAAAAGGGGGTGATTTAAAGGGGTTGTCCACTACTTTCAATTAACCCCCCCAATGTATCCCCCCAGAGCCCCTAATGAATTTTGCAAATACCTTATGTTGCCGTTTTCGCCTGTGAGCGGCGCTATGCTGGCGGCTGAGTCCGGGTCACATGACCCCCAGGCTGCAGCCGCCGCTAATTTCCGCTAATGTCACGTCAATTTTCAGACTCTGGAGATTGACATGACGTCAGCAGCAGGCGTGATCCAGCCTCCACAGACAGTGGTCACTCATCAAGAGTGGTGCTAAGGTCAGCCTGCGGGGCTGTGCTGGGGGCAGGGCGGGGCTGCCTGCTCTGCTGGCTGTGCTGGAATGTGCGGCCGGTGTTGGGATCTACATGCAGCCGGGGGATCTGTGCAGTAGGTCTGCGGCTGGCCCTGGGATCTCCTGGCAGTGCTGGGATGTGCGGGCGGGGCAGGGGGGTCTGCGGGGCTGTGCGGTGTAGTCATTGGTGTGTGTGTGTCTCTGTGTGCAGGCATCGTCCGATGGGACTACAAGTCCCATCGGGCTATGCCTGCTACAGTGACAGTGAGTGACACATTAGCCAATGATTGGACAGTAGTAGTCCCTTCATCCAGCTAATGTGTTGAATGTATAAAAAAACACAAGCATACAACATACAGTCATAGCCAAAAGTATTGACACCCCTGCAATTCTGTCAGATAATACTCATTTTCTTCCTGAAAATGATTGCAAACACAAATTATTTGGAATTATTATCTTCATTTAATTTGTCTTAAATGAAAAAACACAAATACAGCATATTACATACAGCATATTACATACAACCTACATACATACAACATGCATACTACGTACATACAACATACTACATACATGCAATATACTACACACATGCAACATACATACAACATGCAACATACTACATCCATGCAACACACTCCATGCATGCAACATGCTACATACATGCAACATACATACAACATGCAACATACTGCATGCATACAACATACTACATACATGCAACATACATACAACATGCAACATACTCCATACATGCAACATACTACATACATGCAACATACATGCAACATGCTACATACATGCAACATGCATGCAACATGCAACATACTACATACATGCAACATACTACATGCATGCAACATACTACATACATACAACATACTACATACATGCAACATACTACAAACATACTACATACATACAACATACTACATACATACAACATACTACATACAGTACATACTACATACAACATACATACAACATACTACATACATACAACATCTAGATATACAGTACATACAACATAGAGTACATCCTCACCATCACTTGTCACTTTGATCCCCGAAGCCAGTGTCACCTGTAAAAAATATTAAAATAATAAACAAACACTATACTCCCTGATCCGCAGAAATCCAATTAAAATGAGTGTCCCACAACGATCTCCCGTGGAGAGCAGCAGCATCAGCTGATGCAACCGCTCTCCAGGGGCTCCAGGAATACAATGATGGATGGTATCCTTCCGGCCTGTATTCCTCCGCCACTGTAAAAAATAGTCCCTAGTCTCACTTTTGGCACTGCCATGTGAGAAAGTTCCCACGCAGCAAAGCCAAAAAGTGAGACCCTGAACTAAGGTAACCTCAGTGATACACTGCAGGAGCCATTGCCTCCTGTCAGTGTGTCACTGGAGGCCCTATAGAGCAGTGACATCACCCGATGTCACATTTCTAAAGGGCAGATCATCGTGGGACACTCGTTATTAATTGGACTGCATCGGACAGGGAGTATATGGTTTATTATTTTTAATTTTTTGCAGGCGATCAAGTATGGTAAGTATGGTTAAATTAAGAATATTAAAATACTTTTGCCTGCCTGTGTCTTTATTTTTTTTAACCCTTTCACTACTCTAGGATTAATAATGGATAGACGTCTTATTGAAGCCTCTCCATTATTAATCGGGTTTAATGTCACCTTACAATAGCTACACGGGAGTGGGAAGAGAGGGGCTAAGTGCTGGAATTGATGCATCTTACAGATAAGCCATTTCTGGGGCGGCTGCGGGCTGGTATTTGTAGCCGGGGGGTGGCAATATCCATGGCCTCTCTCTAGGCTATGAATATCAGCCCGCAGCTGTCTGCATAGCCTTTAAATAAAGGGGGACCCCACGTCTTTTTTTTTTTGGAGTCCCCCTATTTTAATAGCCAGTAAAGGCTACGCAGACAGCTGTGGGCTGATATTCATAGCCTAGAGAGGGGCCATGGGTATTACCCCCTTCCCAGGCTACAAATATTGGCTCCCGGCCATCGGCTTTCCCCCTCTGGTGCAGAAAATTGCGCGGGAGCGAAATTTTAACCCCGCGCGTTCCAATTCACCAAACAATTTTGCCCCTATCTACATAATGGGGAAAAAAGTGAAAGGAAAAGTGTTGGAGGCGTCGCAGCTACAGACACAAAATTTTGCACAGTCACACGTCTGGACCCTGAGAGCATCATAGGCTATGTTGTGAGGTGAAATTTTAGCCCTGCGCTTTCCAATTCACCAAACAATTTTGCCCCTATCTACATAATGGGGAAAAAGTGAAAGGAAAAATGTTGGAGGCGTCGCAGCTACAGCCACAAAATTTTGCACAGTCACAGGTCTGGACCCTGAGAGCGTCATAGGCTATGTTGTGAGGTGAAATTTTAACCCTGCGCTTTCCAATTCACCAAACAATTTTGCCCCTATCTACATAATGGGGAAAAGTGAAAGGAAAAGTGTTGGAGGCAAATTGACAGCTGCCAGATGTGAACAAGGGGGACTTAAAGAATGAGAGCGATGGCGCCAAAGAGTATATACCGTACAGTTGCTAAGGTGGGGCCCCGACATGGGATACTCACCACACACGGGGATATGAACACACACAAAATGCGCCACACACTACCACATGCTTGAACACATATACCACCCTCAGCACACATTTCACCACACATACACCAACCTCGCCACATAAAAGTCGAAACACAAAAGTCGGCGCTCAAAACTCGCCATGCGCAGAACTCGCCACATGCAAAAACTAGGCTCACGCAAAACTCGCCACAAGTGCAAAACTCACCTCATGGAAAACTCGCCACAGGCAAAACTTGCACACGCGGAAAAATTGCCACATGCACAAAATTTGCAACACATGCAAAAGTTGCCTCACACAAAACTTGCACATACTCAAAAGGCACCACACATAAAACTCGCCACGCGCAAAACTCGCCATGCGCAAAACTTGCTGCACACAACTTGCTACACTAACCTGTCACATGCAACTCGACACACAAAAAGTTGCTACACGCATGTTGCCACATGCAACTCAACACACACAACTTGACAAACGGAACTCACCCTAAAACACACACAAGTCTGGTATCCTTCAAAAATAAAAATCTGATTAATAAGCAGACAAACTATAAGAGCAACAAATGTACCATATAGGAAATACGGCAGCTGTCAGTCATATGACCTGTCTATTATGTGTATGTGTGAGCTAATATATACTGCCAGGGGGAGGGCTTCCTGTTGGCTGGGGATTTATCAGGCTGCCAATTTAGCTTACAAATACTGAGGTAAAAATACTGAGCAAATAACGTGTGAACGAGGTCTAATACAGGAGGAGATGACACACAGGTATATACTATATACAGGGGAGATGACACACAGATATATACTATATACAGGAGAGATGACACACAGGTATATACTATATAGAGGAGGAGATGACATACAGGTATATACTATATACAGGAGGAGATGACATACAGGTATATGCTATATATAGAAGATGACATACAGGTATATACTATATACAGGAGGAGATGACACACAGATATATACTATATACAGGGGAGATGACACAAAGGTATATACTATATACAGGAGGAGATGACATACAGGTATATACTATATATAGAAGGAGATGACATACAGGTATATACTATATATAAGAGGAGATGACATACAGGTATATACTATATACAGGGGAGATGACACACAGCAGGTATATACTATATACAGGGGAGATGACATACAGGTATATACTATATACAGGAGATGACATACAGGTGTATAATATATATAAGGGAGATGACAAACATGTATATACTGAGGTGAAAATGAGAGGTGTGAGGTGAAAATGAAAAGGTGTGAGTACAAAATGAGAGGAGTGAGGGAAAATAGTGGAGTGATCAGAAAATGACAGATGTGAGGTCGAAATGACAAGTGTTAGGGGGGAATGAGAGGAGTGAGGGAGAAAATGAGAGGTGTGAGGGAGAAAATGAGAGATGTGAGGGGGAAAATGAAAGATGCGATTGGGAAAATGAGAGGCGTGATGGGAAAATAAGAGACGTGAGGTGCTATAACTAACCACAGATATTTACTATGCCCAGGCAACGCCGGACTCTTCAGCTAGTCCATAGATAAATCTATATATCTATACATGGATAACTATGGATATATCCATAGATGGATAACTATGGCTATATCGATCTATAGATATATTTATAGATAGATATATCTGTAGTTACATAGATATATCTATCCATATATCTATCTGGCTACTTTCACACATCAGGTTTTTGCCGTCAGGCACAATCCGGCGAGTTTTGAAAAAGCGGATCCGTGTTTTTTTTCCGCCGGATCCGTTGTTTTCTCATAGAGTTTTATTAGCGCCGGATTGCGCCTGATGGCAACACGTTTCATCTGTCTTTTGCCGGATCCGTCAGAACAGCTGTTTCCAGCGGACAGAGAAAATGTACAGAAAAATGTTTTTTCTGTCCGGCGAAAAAACGCCCAGCGACTGATCCGGTGAAAAACGTATGAAAGTGAGATCTGAAATGATGAATCCGGCCTCCGAATCCGGTTTTTCATGCATTTTTGAATTGAAAATCATGTACATTTTCCATTCTCTCTCTCTCAAAAAAACGGATCATTGCATCAGTTTTTCACTATTTGCAATGGATCCGTTTTTTCAAACATTCACCTGATCCTGCCTGACGGAAACAAACTGATGTGTGAAAGTAGCCTAACTATCCATATATCTATCAACATCTATACATCAAGCAGGATCTGGCGAATTTTGGTGAAAAACTGATGCACCTGATCCGTTTGTTTTTTTAGAGAGAGAGCGAGAGAGAGAATGGATAATGTGCATGATTTCAATGGAAAAAATGCAAGAAAAAACGGATTCGGAGGCCTGATTCATCATTTCACATCTCAGTTTCAAACGTTTTTCGTAGGATCCGTCACTAATACAACTCTATGAAAAAAAAACGGAACCAGCGAGAAAAAAAATGAATCCTTTTTTTCAAAACTCGCCAGATTATGCCTGTTCAATAATACATCCTTATTTATCTTTCAAAAACGCATACAAAAACTTATAAAAAAACAGCATCAAAAACCGCGCAAAAACGCATCAAATCCACGCAAAAAATACATCTGCGTTTTCTGCCAAGCGCTGCGGATTTAGTGCAGCAAAATCCACAGGAAAATCTGCAACGTGTACACATAGCCTTAGGCTATGTTCACATGCTGCGGATTTTGCTGCGGATCCGCAGCGTTTCCGCAGCTGCGGGTCCGCAGCAGTTTCCCATGCCTTTACAGTACAATTAAAAATGTCCATGGTTGTTAGGTCACGCCGGGTACTCCATTCCTGTGCTGACAGACCATGTGATGCGGGGACCGGAAGTTGCCGACCTCCAGACTGCGCATGCGCCGCACATACCCGGGCCGCAGCGCTCGGTGAAAGTCCTATAAATACCCCTCTGGGATCTTCATTCACTACCCCCTGACGAAGGTAATACATCCGAAACGCGCGTCGGGCACACGCAGGTCCCGGACCCAGTCTCTCCTCTCAGGTAGTGCCACATGACTTTCTGCTATTATTATTTGCCCGCATGGCCATTTACCAGTGATAGTCTCTTGTATTTGGGCACCGCTCTATGCAGTAAGCAGTCACTTAATCTACCTTGCTGTGTGAGCACTTATTATTTGCACCTGGGCACTCTCTTGAATATGCTGCTATAACTCCCATAATTGGTACACTTATCTTGCAATGAGCTGATGTAGAAATTCTCCCCATGTAGAAATCTATCTCGCTGTGGGTGCATTATTAAACGGTCATTTGTACCAGGGCACGTTCTAATATTTGTACCAGGGCATGTTCTAATATAGCGTACTACTACAACTCTCCCATTCAGATAATATACCTCGCTGTGTATATACCACTGTTGTCACTTTACTTTACATCCCCTGATAGGGATATGCACTGCTTTCACTTTTTATAAAAGGATTTTTATTCACACATTTTTGCTGTGTTTTATACATTTTTTCATATTTTTCTCTTATTTAGTGTTTGTATTTCACATACATAATATTTCACAATTTTTTATGGGTCATATGTGACTTTTTTCTTGTGTATATATATATTTTTAATATATTTTTTTATATACTATACTTTTTTACATACGTATACGACACAGTGAGTAGTGATATTATATATCATTTTTGGAGGGATATCTGTATTATATGCTCATATATATATTTTTTAGGAGTTTTTGGGTACCATACAATATTGTTCCTGCGTTTTGTTTTTATATATTTTTAAAAAATATATACTTATATGATATGTATAAATTGCCACTTTATGTAATAAAGGCATATTATTGATCCTAACGCTGTATGACTTTCTGGTGATTTCCTATCTTGTGGTGGTTAGGTGTTTTGATCTTTACAGTACAATGTAAACCTATGGTAAACGCAATCCACATTGCACATGCTGCGGAAAAAATGCTTGGAAACGCAGCGGCTTACATTCCGCAGCATGTCAATTCTTTGTGCGGATTCCAGAGCGGTTTACACCTGCTCCACAATAGAAATCCGCAGGTGTAAAACCGCAGAGGAATCCGCACAAAATCCTCCATAAATCTGCAGTAATTCCGTAGGAAAACCGCAGGAAAATCACAGTGCCTTTTACCTGTGGTTTTCACAAATCCGCTGTGGAAAAATCTGCAGACCTCAAGAATACGTGTGCACATACCCTTATGCAGTTTTTGGTGCAGTTTTTTGTGCAGTTTTGATGCAGTTTTGGTGCAGTTTTGATGCAGTTTTTGGTGCAGTTTTGATGCAGTTTTTGGTGCAGTTTTGATGCAGTTCTTGGTGCATTTTCGATGCAGTTTTGGTGCTGTTTTCTATGCAGTTTTTGGTGCAGTTTTGATGCAGTTCTTGGTGCATTTTTGATGCAGTTTTGATGCAGTTTTTGATGCAGTTTTGGTGCAGTTTTGATGCAGTTTTTGGTGCAGTTTTGATGCAGTTTTATTGTGTTTTTATTCAGTTTTTGGTGCAGTTTTGATGCGTTTTTTATGCAGATTTTGTTGGAGTTTTGATGCAGGTTTTGGTGCTATTTTTTATGCAGTTTTGATGCTGTTTTTGGTAAGGTTTTGATGCAGTTTTTGGTGCAGTTTTGCTGTGTTTTTGATGCAGTTTTTGATGCAGTTTTGGTGTGATTTTTGCACGGTTTCGATGCATTTTTTAAATAATATTTAGGGCGGTTTTGATGCAGTTTTTGGTGCAGTTTTGATGCATTTTTGATGCATTTTTTATGCAGTTTTTATGCGTTTTTAATGCAGTTTTTGGTGCGTTTTTTGCGTGGTTTTGATGCAGTATTGTGTATGGTTTTGGTGTGGTTTTGATGCGTTTTGGATGCAGCTTTTTGTACGGTTTTGATGCAGCTTTTGGTGCATTTTTTGCGGTTTTTATGTGTTTTTGTGCATTTTTGTATGCATTTTTGAAAGCTAAATAAATGTGTTATTGAACAATAAAAAAAAATTGTGATGTCATTATTGTCCAACCTCCTCTTTTACATTCATCCAACCCACACTCCATTACACACACAGATAGACAGATAGATGATAGATGAGATGGATAGACAGATCTACATATAGATAGATCTATAGATGCATACATCTATCTATTCACATATCTATCTATAGATATATCTGGATAAATATATCTATTGATAGATGTATGGATAGTGTAGCGTGCATGTCTGGATTACATCCGGATTAGCTGCAGATTGGATGATGCATACTTGTAGTCCCATCGGATGATGCCTGCATACTCACCCCCAAAGACCCCCGCACAGCCCCGCAGAGCCCCGCACAGTCCCCCACACACCCACACACATCCAAACAGCCCGCAGACCCAACCCGCAGACACATACACGCACACAGTCACCGCCCACAAACTTCCCTTCTCCCGAACTGCAGCGTTTCTCAGACCCACATCCGCCACAAAACTGCAGATCTTTTTTACATCTGGGGTTTTGCTGCGGATGTGCCCGACTCAATGCAAGTCTAAGGGTGCTGAAACGCTGCAGTTCCACACAAATGAAGTGACATGCTGCGGAAAAAGCCGCACCAAAACGCAGCTTTTTTTTCCGCTCAGCTCAGCATGTCTGCGGCTCCCATAAACTTACATTGGTTGTGCACTACACTACGGATTTGATGCAATTCCGTGTGGCAAAAAGCACTGCAGATCTGCAATCAAATCCGCAATGTGTGCACACAGCCTTAGCATTTAGTGAACCTAGCAAAAAAGCCAAGCAAAAAACGTGTGGGATTGCAATTTTTTTGCAATTTCATCGCACTTTGAATTTTTTTCACATTTTCTGTTACACGACATGCTAAAACCAATGGTGTCGTTCAAAAGTAGAACTTAGGTTGGTTTCACATTTGCGTTTTTGCGCAACAAAATGCAAAAAAACGCATGCGTTTTCCCCCCTATACTTAACATTAAAATCGCATGCGTTTTTTGCATGCGTTTTGATGTGTTTTTGCAACGCATGCGTTTTTTCTCTGCATGCTTTGTGTTGCAGAAATGCATCCCCTTGAGGAAGCGGCACGGTGCTGCCGCGAAATGCGCATCGGGGTTCACCTCCTGACCGTCTCCCCACCCTCCCCCCGATATTGGTAAGTTTTGCACCAGTACCAGCCACCTTATTTTTGTGGTGACACTATGGGGTCCGATGTTTGGACACTGGTCTGGTAACTGGGTGCTCTACTTGGGTCAGGCCCATTGTGGCAGTCTATTTGCGCATAACACCTTATTACGTTTTACTGCTGAGGGGGATTGGTTTGTATGCTCCCAATGTGTGGAGTATTACTTGTGGGGTTGGGATGGGGGCTTTTTTCAGCATTTCTTAGACACTCATGTTGCTCCTGTTACTTAATAATGTTATATTGCTATTGAACTTTATGTTTGTTTATGTAGTAATTTATATAATAAACGCTATTTATATTTTGTACATCAATGCTCCGGGTTTTTCTCCTTAATTAGAAATGCAATATGTAGTAATTTTAGCGGCGTTTTTTTGCCGCAAAAAAACGCATGCATTTTTTTGCAGCAAAAAACCCTATTGATGTCTATGTAAACGCATGCGTTTTTAAGCACATGCGTTTTCAAGCGTTTTTATAGAAAAACACAAGAATACACACTGATTAGGGTTAGGATCCCTAGGGTTAGGGTTAGGATCCCTAGGGTTAGTGTTAGGGTTAGCGTTAGGGTCCCTAGGGTTAGGGTTAGGATCCCTAGGGTTAGGGTTAGGGTCCCTAGGGTTAGGGTTAGGGATAGGGTTAGAGTTTGGGTTAGGGTTAGGGTTAGAGTTTGTGTTTTAGGGTTAGGGTTAGGGTTACAGTTTGTGTTTTAGGGTTAGAGATTGTGTTTTAGGGTTAGGGTTAGGGTTAGAGTTTGTGTTTTAGGGTTAGGGTTAGAGTTTGTGTTTTTGGGTTAGGGTTAGGGTTAGTTTTTGGGTTAGGGTTAGGGTTAGAGTTTGTGTTACAGTTTGTGTTGGAGTTGTGTTAGGGTTAGGGTTAGAGCTTGTGTTTTAGGGTTAGGGTTAGGGTTAGAGTTTGTGTTTTAGAGTTACGGTTAGGGTTAGAGTTTGTGTTTTAGGTTTAGGGTTAGGGTTAGGATCCCTAGGGTTACTAGGGATCCTAACCCTAACCCTAACCCTAGGTATTTCTGTTTATAGTGGGTTTTCTAGTTGATTTTGATGATTGGCAGCTGTCACACACTTCTCATCATGCGTTTCAAAAACGCAAACGCAGGAAAAAACGCATGTAAACGCATCAAAACGCCGCATTTGTGTTAAAACATGCAAAAACGCATGCGCCTAAAAAACGCAGCGTTTAAACGCGTTTTTTCACCAAATGTGTTTGCGTTTAAAACGCTGAGTTTTTAAACGCAAATGTGAAACCAGCCTTAGATCTATTATCTATCTATCTATCTATCTATCTATCTATCTATCTATCTATCTATCTATCTGTAATTGAGTGTGGGTTGGTCAAATGTAAAAGAGGAGGTGGGACAAGAAATGACATCACAAATCTTTTTGAAGATGGAGGAGGGAGAGGAGGGAGGGGTTTGGGTGTGTTTTGGAGTGGGTGTGTTAGGATCGGGCTTAGAAGCCAGGGCAATGCATCATGGAACTTGTAGTATTAGAGCACAATAAGTCAGGAGAAAGGAAGTTGTCGATTAACCCCATGAGAGCTGGATCCAGCACTGAAGATTTGCTGCTACAGCATGATAAAAGGTAAAATAAATTGCTAATTATTATTGCTAAAAATAAGCACAGTGGATGTATTCAGTGGCACATAATAGCAAGATTTATGAAAAAAAAAGTTATAGTAGTGGACAACTTCTTTAAACTTATATATTTTTTTCATATTCTCTAAAACATTTTTTTTACTTTTGCCATAATTCAATAGCCTCCATGGGAGGCTAGAAGCTGATATAGCCTGATCGGCTCTGCTCCATAGGAGTGATGCTCAGATTGCTCCTATGTAGCTGAATGACAGCATTCCTATGAGAGCCACAGCAATCTGGCATCAACAATCATAGAGGTCTTCACTAGATCTCTCATTGTCATGCTGACACATCGCTGACTCCCGATCCCGGAGATCAGCGATGCGCACAATTCCAGCCGGATGGCTGGAAGCACTAGTTAAATGTTGCTGTGAACAGTGAATAGTGAATAGGCGTGGGCGGATCGGGAATCCACCCACGCCTATTGCAGGCTCATGTCAGCTGTTCAAAACTTTGACGCAGGGGTTCTGCCATACTGACGTACTATTCCATCCGATGGCAGAAAGGGGTTAAATTAAAAAAATTTTTATAAACAGGAGATTATCACTACAGGACTAGTAAACCTGCTGAGAGATAGTCCTTCATAATAATAACATCTGTATAACCACGCCCCCACATCTGATTGTCAGCTTTCTCTCTATGCACAGTGCATGCAGAAAGCTGCCAATCAGTGGTGTGGGTTGGGCTATGTAGAGCTCAGAATTCAGAGAACTGATAGATCTGCAGCAAATAAAATAATGATTTTATCAGAAGAGCAGCAAGCAGCCCAGTTAGTGATAAATCGGTGGAATAAGGGTCTCTGCCCCAATTTCTTGCTCCTCTAATATAGGGTAGGAAAACCCTTGTGACAGATTCCCTATTAAGGTACATTAAATTAATATATTACATTCTAATTATATGTATTTATGTGGGAAGGATCTTACTTAAAGTATTAAATTTGAATAATAATTGCAGGATCCAAAAGTAACAGATTCCAGGCAAAGTCAAAGGTAGAGTTACATTTTAATTTAGTCCAAATAAAGAAGACACTCTAATAAATATATGCGAGAAAGTGTAAGCATAAGTAATACAGGCAAAACAACTATGCCAGGGTGCACAGGTCCAGCAACCTACAATTCCTGCCAGACATAAAACTCCAAAAGTGCGAAAAAGATTAATTAGCATTAGTGATGAACAAAACCAAACTGTAAAGTTCGGGGTCTGTACCGGACACCTAGTGTCTGGTATCAAACCCCAAACACGGACTTTTCACAGGATGTACAGTTTACTGTTTGGGTATGAGATGCCTAATGAAGTTCCTTAAAAGGCTGCAGCACATCCAACCAACAAGCTTTTAGGCTGGGCCACTTCCGGAGCGATCACAGCCATGCCAAGTATTGGTATGGTTGTGATTGGCTGGCACACCACATAACTTGGACTCAGGGCCGGACTGGGACTAAAATTCAGCCCTGGCATTTGCAGTTACACAGGCCCACTTGTCACGTGGTGACTCTATAATATCTTTGTACACTTGTAGGTTAGTGAAGTGAGGGGAGTGTAACACGACTATATAATATATAATTACAGCTGTATCCAGCATCACAGCTCAGTCCTATTTATTGCTTTTAGTTGCGGTACCAAGAAAAGCCGCTACTTTACCTACATAACTGGATCTCATAGATAATGAAGGGATGAGATGACCAAAGGCTATGGAACCTCATTCTGATGCTCCATAAGCGTTGCCTACAGCCACTTTTGGTTCCACTGCGCAGCATGAGACCCGGTGACTCTTCAGATATTCCGGGTCTTGCGCTGAGCTCGGCGACTGTGAAGAGCGGTATTGTTACTACCGTCACTGCTCTTCAGAGTCACTGGGTCTCGCCAGGTCTGGGCTAGTAGTGGAGATGTCTGATAGACACCTCTCCATTACTTACACCAGGGATTGATAGCAGCTGACATTACGCAGCTGACATCAACCCTAAAAATCATTACACATACCAGAATTAAATGCTCTGGCAGCTGGGAAAAGCAGTAAAGTTAGAGCTATTCCCAGGCACTAAATACAACTGTCATCATCCTTGCCTTGTCTCCCTGTGAAGCATTTCTGCTGTATTTACATGCACTGATCTCAGGCCACTAAACAAGTGTGATCGACAATACTGAAGTCGTTCGCTTGTTTCCCGGCCTCTTTACACCAACTGAGAAAGAATGATGGGGACAGAACAATCACAATTAGATCAATCTGTCCCCATACAGTATAATGTTATTAGCAGCACAACTACAGTTTACACCGGCAATGTGCTGCTGAGAACTAGGATTTCTGTTCCCACATAAACAATCCAATCACTTGATGAATAGGAAGCATTTTGCTTGTTTAGTATATTACACCCCATAGTCCTCCATATATTATAATGTGCACCTCAGTTCTCCATATAGTATAATACACTCCTCAGTCCTCCATATAGTATAATACATTCCTCATAGTGCTCCATAGAGTATAATACACTCCTCAGTCCTCCATATAGTATAATACACCCCATAGTCCTCCATATATTATAATGTGCACCTCAGTCCTCCATATAGTATAATACACACCTCAGTCCTCCATATAGTATAATACACTCCTCAGTCCTCCATATAGTATAATACATTCCTCGTAGTGCTCCATATAGTATAATGCCCCGCCATTGTCATCCATGTAGTACAATTCACTTCCCATTGTATAATGCACCCCATAGTTCTTCATATAGTATAATGTATTCTCCATAGTCCCCGATACAGTATAATGCAGCCCACATATAGTATAATGATGCCACCCCAAAGTGTAATGCAGCCACCCCACAGAATATATTGTAGCCCCCTGAGTATAATGTAACCCCCTCAGAGAATATAATGCAGCCCCCTCATATAGTATAATGCAGCCCCTGCATATATAATCTATGGTAACCTCATAGAGCATAATGCAGCCCCCCATAGAATATAATGTAGCCCCTCCATAGAATATAATACAGCACCCCATAGAATATAATACAGCACCACATAGAATGTCATACAGCCCCCCATAGAATGAAATACAGCCCACCTCCCCATAGAATATAATACAGCCCCCATAGAATATAATGTAGCCCTCAGAGAATGTAATACAGCCCCCCCATAGAATGTAATACAGCCCTCCATAGAAGGTAATACAGCCCTCCCTCCCACATAATGGGATAGGTACAACCATAGCCAGTGTATGGATGAAAGCAAGATGCAACACCAGACAGGAGATATATATTAAAAACGCCTTTATTAAATACAGTTGGCAAATAATTGTATATTTAAATTCTCATAAATAGTGCGCACAAGGACAAAAAATATATGATATCAAAAAATAACAATTAATATTAAACATATATGTAAAAGAATATATATATATATATAAAAAAATTAAAAATATATAGAAAAATGGAAAGAAGGCTGACCCCAACAGTTTCTTATTAGCCTACACCGTAGCAGGTAGTTAGACCGGATAGACCGTCTCTTTGTGCTTGTTTTATCACCCGATTGTGGAAAATATTTTGCACACTTATTTTTGCACTTTAGTTTGCACACTACTTATCATATTGGTGTTTTCACCCCCATAAAAAAAAATTTTTTTTATATAAATTTTGGCACGTTGCACTTTGGTCTGTGTAGTTTAGCATATATATACGGAACTACATTACATATTGTTGATTTCACCTCAATATTTTATTATATTATATTTTTTTATATATAAATTTTGGCACGTTGCACTTTGGTCTGTGCAGTCTAGCATATATATATACGGAACTTCTGTGCTTACTAGATTTTAGCTTTGCTATATATATTGTATGGGAGCCACACCCTCTGTCCTATTTGTATACTGTTGGGGTCAGCCTTCTTTCCATTTTTCTATATATTTTTAATTTTTTTATATATATATATTCTTTTACATATATGTTTAATATTAATTGTTATTTTTTGATATCATATATTTTTTGTCCTTGTGCGCACTTTTTATGAGAATTTAAATATACAATTATTTGCCAACTGTATTTAATAAAGGCGTTTTTAATATATATCTCCTGTCTGGTGTTGCATCTTGCTTTCATCCATACACTGGCTATGGTTGTACCTATCCCTGGTTAGGTGGGTCCTCCACGAATCCTTCCACAGAGCACTGGTCACTTTCACACAGATTATTTTATATAGATTATTGCCTACGTTGGCACGTGTATGTACACATAAAACCTCTGTGCCCTGTGGATTTGTCTCTCCCTCCCACATAGAATGTAATACAGCCCTCCCCCATAGAGTGTAATACAGCCCCCCATAGAATGTAATGCACCCAGCCACCATAGAATGTAATGCAGCCAGCCCCCCATAGAATGCTATGCAGCACAGCCCCCATAGAATGTAATGCAGCCAGCCCCCATAGAATGCAATGCAGCCAGCCCCCGTAGAATTTAATGCAGCCAGCCCCCATAGAATGTAATGTAGCACAGCTCCCATAGAATGTAATGCAGCCAGCCCCCATAGAATGTAATGCAGCCAGCCCCCATAGAATGTAATGCAGCCAGACCCCATAGAATGTAATGCAGCCTGCCCCCATAGAATGTAATACAGCACAGCCCCCATAGAATGCAATGCAGCACAGCCCCCATAGAATGTAATGCAGCACAGCCCCATAGAATGTAATGCAGCCAGCCCCAATAAAATGTAATAAATCCCCCCATAGAATGTAATACAGCACAGCCCCCATAGAATGTAATACAGCACAGCCCCCATAGAATATAATACAGCCCCCCAAATAGCCCCACAATCCAGTTATCACTCATTGATATATTTAAAAAAAACACCTCCTCCTCACCTCTCCTCGTGGCCTCCTGGCTCCGGTCTCAGCAGCTGCAGTCTGCCCGCCCGACACACAGCAGGTGTGCGATAATATGACATCATCACGCACCCGCAGTGTCAGAGGCAGAGCGGTGAATGATGGGAGAGGGAGCGACAGCAGATGCTCTCTCCATCATTGCATTCAACTGTACCGGCGTCATAGTCTCCAGTATAGTTGAATGCGGCGGCACTGGCGGGGGGTGAGTCAGCAGCGGGGGGTGAGTTGGCGGCGGGGACGGAGTCGGCTCTGGTGAGCGGCCCAAGACTCCCACTGGCCCTTCTGGCATTTGCCAGAAATGCCCGATGCCCAGTCTGGCCCTGCTTGGACTGTATAAATGCTGGATCACTGGTGCTGCCACAATTTTGCTTTGTTTAGTGTAGGGACAGAACGAAACTGGAATAAGGGACAGCATTAGGTAGCGCACTCTGCCACAAATCTGCCGTATTTACTCTGCACCTGTCTTAGTGGGAGAACTGTGCCAAAAGCCAAAGTCTACTCTGCAAACCCACTTGTGGGAGTAGTGTACCAAAACACATTGTGTGTACTCTGCAACCCTGCCTGTGGGAGTACTGTGCAAAAAAACTTTGTTTATACTGTGACAAAAACCACCTGTTTGCACTGTACCAAAATAGGGATCGTATCAGATGGTGTTGCTGGATATTTTGAAGTGCTGCGTAAAGTTTTCCACATTTCTGCTATGCTAACCAACCATTTCGAGATGGTGCCAGTGCCCCAGCTACTTTGGTGATTTTATCCTCATCTGCCATGTTCTTCAACTGATTCCCAGCTGTCAGGGGAGAGTGCCATCAGTAGTGTGTCTACCAGTGTGGGGATCCAGCAGGGGGTAACCAGTAATCAACACTTGTAACAATCTGAGCAACTCAGTGGTCATTGTGCAGGCACAGCTCCATGTATTTCTTCATGTGTGCCAGGCTGCACAGGAGCAACGACAGCATGTGCAAGGTGGAGTTCTGCCTTGTGGGTACATCGCATATGAGGCAGTGAGTGGAAAGGCAGAGGTGAAGCTGCAGCACAGACAGGCGAGCAGCAGCAGGATGAGAATGCCAAAAGCATGTAAAGATGGCTTGCACTTTCAGCGGTAGCGCTGATATACCATATATACTCGAGTATAAGCCGACCTGAGTATAAGCCGACCCCCCTAATTTTGCCACAAAAAACTGGGAAAACTTATTGACTCGATTATAAGCCTAGGGTGCGAAATGCGGCAGCTACCGGTTAATGTCAAAAATAAAAATAGATACCAATAAAAGTAAAGTTAATTGAGACATCAGTAGGTTAAGTGTTTTTGAATATCCATATTGAATCAGGAGCCCCATATAATGCTCCATACAGTTCATGATGGGCCCCATAAGATGCTCCATATTAAAATATGCCCCATATAATGCTGCACAAAGGTTAATAATGGCCCCATAAGATGCTCCATAGAAACATTTGCCCCATACAATGCTGCATAAAGGTTGATGGCCCCATAAGATGCTCCACACATTAGGGGCCCCATGAGATGCTCCATACATTATGGCCCCATGAGATGCTCCACACATTATGGCCCCATAAAATGCTCCACACATTATGGCCCCATGAGATGCTCCATGCATTATGGCCTCATGAGATGCTCCACACATTATGGCCCCATACATTGTGGCCCCATGAGATGCTCCACACATTAGGGGCCCCATGAGATGCTCCACACATTATGCCCCATACATTGTGGCCCCATAAGATGCTCCACACATTAGGGGCCCCATGAGATGCTCCACACATTATGCCCCATACGATGCTCCATACATTGTGGCCCCATGAGATGCTCCACACATTAGGGGCCCCATGAGATGCTCCACACATTATGCCCCATAAGATGCTCCTTATATATGCCCCATGTCAGGCCAAATGAGAATCATGAGGTCAAAGGAACTGTCCAAGGAGCTCAGAGACAGAATTGTGGCAAGGCACAGATCTGGCCAAGGTTACAAAAGAATTTTTGCAGTACTCAAGGTTACTAAGAGCACAGTGGCCTCCATAATCCTTAAATGGAAGAAGTTTGGGACTAGCCAAAATGAGCAATCGTGGGAGAAGAGCCTTGGTGAGAGAGGTAAAGTAGAACCCCAAGATCACTGTGGCTGAGCTCCAGAGATGCAGAGGGGAGATGGGAGAATGTTACACACAGTCAACTATCACTGCAGCCCTCCACCAGTCAGGCCGTTATGGCAGAGTGGCCTGACGGAAGCCTCTTCTCAGTGCAAGACATATGAAAGCCTGCATAGAATTTGCTAAAAAACACATAAATGACTCCCAGACTATGAGAAATAAGATTCTCTGGTCTGATGAGAAGAAGATAGACCTTATGGTGATAATTCTAAATGGTATCTTTGGATAAAACCAGGCACTGCTCATCACCTGTTTATATATTCTTTTCTTAGAAACTACAAGTAACTTTTAGAAAACAGATGTAGAAATCATGATACGTCTTGTACAATGTTTAATATGTAGCATTATCCACCCCTCATGTTAGGCTGCCACAGGGAAGGGTCACGCTGACTCTAATCCTTCCACTCCTTCTTTATATTGATGTTCCATTCCCTGGACAAGGGGTCGGATTTGTCATCTTCTGTGAACCAGAATTTCATGTGGTACGTCCCCCAGACAAGCATTCTTTTTGGAGCTTCTTCTAAGGGAGTTAGGAACTCGTAGGCTTCGGCGCGGGGTCCGTAGCTGCCGACCATGTGCATTTCTTTATCAACTCTAATTCCTTTCCTGAAGGTGTGCTGTACATACTTCAACCCAGAAACTATTTCCTTGTTCACCTTAAAGGTCATTTTCACCTTGTAGCTTGAGCCCTCCTTTATTACAATTGTAATGTCCTTAAGTGCCGCTATGTTGCCTGTTAAGTCCATAGTGATGGGTCCTGGGGCGTCATCGCACATCAAAGCCATCTGCGTTACCTGCACATTGAAGGCACTGAGGTCCACTGCGCCCGGCAGGTTGCCCAGCAGGGCCTGCTTGGACTTGATCAGACTCTCGTCATCCTTGTCCAGCTCCTGGATCTCCTGCAGGGATTTCTTCTCTGGGGCTTTGTAGTTCAGGTCGGTTTTGTCCTCTTGATCATCTCCAATGGTTTAATCCCATCTTTGTCGGCCATGATGTCTCTGCCTGTAGCTGGTGCTGGGCTCCTGGGGGCTCAGGCTGCGGCTGCTGCTGCACAGGGTGGAAATGCTGAAGTTCTGCTCATCACCTGCCCAATACAATCCCAACAGTGAAACATGTTGGCATCATGCTATGGGGGTGTTTTTCAGCTGCAGAGACAGGATGACAGGTTCCCATTGAAGGAAACATGAATGCGGCCAAGTACAGAGATATCCTGGATGAAAACTTCTTCCAAAGTGCTCTGGACCTCAGACGTGGCCAAAGGTTCACCTTCCAACAAGACAATGACCCTAAGCACACAGCTAAAATAACAAAGGAGTGGCTTCAGAACAACTCTGTGACTATTCTTGACTGGCCCAGCCAGAGTCCTGACCTAAACCCAATTGAGCATATCTGGAGAGACCTGAAAATGGCTGTCCTCTAACATTTACCATCCAAACTGAAGGAACTGGAGAGAATCTGCAAGGACGAATAGCAGAGGATTCCCAAATCCAGGTGTGAAAAACTTGTTGCATCATTTCCAAGATGATTCATGGCTGTACTAGCTCAAAAGGGTGCTTCTACTCAAACTGAGCAAAGGGTCTGAATACATATGACCATGTGATATTTCAGTTTTTCTTTTTTAATACATTTGCAAACATTTCTACAATTCTGTTTTTTCAGTCAAGATGGGGTGCAGAGTAAACATTCATGAGAAAAAAAAAATAAGTTTTTGAATTTACCAAATGGCTGCAATGAAACAAAGAGTAAAAAATGTAAAGGGGTCTGAATACTTTTCGTACCCACTGTATATGCACATAGGGTGCAAAAGATAAATATGGTAGCAACTCTATAGAATATGAATAGAAGAGATCACTGAGTCCATGCTACAAGTAAAAACAAAAAAAATTATTGCGAAAAACACAAACAATTAAATTATACGAAAAGTGGAAAGGGTAGAGAATGAGGGCAGGACAGTGACTCTTTACCCACGAATTGAGAGGCCGGAAGCACTACATAACAGGTAATAAGCAATGGGTACTGAAGGATGATTAAACGTCGAAAAAATATGTATCAAACTTAACCAATCTAAAGAGAAATTGTATTAAGTGCCCATTTGGAGAATAGGCTGCATAAGCGGTGTGTGCACCACGTTTGGTGTGAGTTTATGGGAAATGGATCTCCAAATGTCCCATCCCATGCACTATGGCAACTTGATGTAAGTGGACCTCCAAATATCCCTACACTGTGGCCACAGTGTAGCATGACTCCACATCTATTTTATAAAATAGTGCACTCAGAAAGCAGTGTCTGCATTAATACGTCCACCCAAATATGCATGCATATGCATCAAAGCAGGCAACTGAAGTAGAAGATGAGAATATAATTAGGAAAGATGGATTAGTAATGAACCATGGCTATAGTCAAAGTAGTGCGCCGGCCAAATTTCCCCAATTCACATTTCGCTTGTGGGTTGCTTCTTAAGGAGGCATGGCTTGTTACATCATGTGTCACTCTATATGTATTCAGTTCCACCAATCACGTGGTTGGCAGGAATCATTCACGATGAGTGAGTGGCGCATGTACTCTAGCACCACGGAGTCCCGCGACTGTGCACGTGTCAGTCCGACATGATCACGTGGGGCTGTCGGCGCCTGGCTGCAACGTCGCAACCACATCCGACCTGGGAAGACAGAGGTACGTCCAGAGCAAGACGCTGGGAGACAGCGCGAACGCGCCCACAACGTAGATAAAGTGCATGATTGAATACGTAACCAAAGTGCTTTCGTGTACGGTGAGGTATTTAGGTAAAGCAAGGGAGCTATATCTGCTAAGAAGAGTAGGCAATACAATTAAGGAATAGTAACCTCATATACGTTTACCTTGAGTGAAAGGGAGATATAGGTAACAGAGTCTAAACTATGGTTATATATTCATAGGTAACATGAATATATAACCATAGCCCTCTCTATCCAGAGGTGGGGGATGTTTGTTTAAAGAAAGGTGTTTACTAGAAATACCACGAGGTTGACCATACCTAACCCTCCTAGTCTCCTCGTGCGGTACGTGACCTCCCTCTTGATTAGGTTAAGCCTGTTCCCCCATAACAGTTGGAATAACAGGCTATAGACCCGTGTCCAAAGAGGTTCTGGCAACATGCAGACACTGCCCAGATATATTAACAAGGGAAGCAGGAAACCTTTGGCAAAGTTGACCCTTTCCCTCAGGGTTACGGACCAACCTTTCCATTGATCCATCTTTTGGGCGGTGATCTTCAGTCTTCCCTCACAATTTTGCTGGAGGTAATCCCCCGGGCCGAAATTTGTGCCTAAAATTGTAGCTGAGGCCTGGTACCCTGGAAGGGTGTCCAGGAGATCAAAACTTGGATCACCCCCTCTCAGCCAGAGATTATCACACTTTTCTCAGTTGATTACGAACCTGGAAGCCTCCGAGTAGCGTTCAACCTCAGACATGAACCAATCCACCTCCTCTTTCGAGGATACAAAAAGGGAGATGTCATCGGCATTTGCTACTACCCTCAGAGTGGCCCCCGGCTCTGCCTGGTCCATCACAACTCCCACCAACAGTCCACGATCCACCCTCCTTAAATGGAGATCGATCACGAACACATATAACAGTGGGCTCAAAGGACAACCCTGGCGGACCCCAGAACTAACCTTAAAAGGGTGACCAACCCAACCATTCACAATTGGAAAAGTCTCTGCCCCTCTGTACAAGATCTTTAACCAATTTACACACCTTCCAAGCAGACCGTATCTCAAAAGGGCAGACTAAAGTTACTCATGATCCACTCGGTCAAAAGCCTTAGCTTGGTCTAAGGACAGAAAATACCCCTTCCAGTGATCCGCCCTACCCTGCTCCACTTCCTCCCAGACACTGAGCACAGAACTAAACGTACTTTGGCCTGGAATAGAGCAGTGCTGAGCCCCTGAAAGGAGCTGGGTGCAAACTTCACCAACAGATTGAGCAGCACCTTTGCCAGAACTTTTCGGTCCACATCTAGAAGCGCTATGGGATGCCAATTCTCAATATGGGACGAGTCTTTACCCTTTGATAGGATAATCAGGGCTGACCTCTTCATTGATCTGGGAAGAGTGCCCGAGAAAACATACTCATTAAAAATCTCAGTCAAGAGGGGGACCAACGAGTCCCTAAAGGTCTTGTAAAACTCAGATATTAAACCATCCGGACCCGGCAAATTTTTTTAGGCCGGAGCCGATCAATCGCCATTCTCACTTCTTCTTCCCTGATTGTCATTGCCAAAACATGGAAGCAATCCATAGCCCCTTTTTTCAACATTTATTTGCTTGGTCACGCTGCAGACTACAGCCAGGTCATAGCAATACAAGAGCATGAAAATATAATTTTTTAACTATTTTTGGGGGCCCAGGCATCAGATGTGATTGCACCAAAAAATCTGGACTTTTTTGGGCACTATCTATTATTTTGTTGTGTATTACAACATTTTTGGACACCATTTTGCTTCCCCAAAAATCTGTAGCCCACACAAAAATATTTAGCGACAGTTGTTATATTTATCACTGTGAGTTGTACGCCACACGCATCGCATATCATTGTGCTAAATATCTTACAATTTTACTACGTTAATTTTTTTTGGTGTAATAGCCAACTTTTGGACAGAATTGTGGTGTGCCCAAAAAAATTAAGGCCACATTTTGATCAGTTTGTTATCTCTGGCTGACACCTGTTGTTTCAGTGGTGTCAAAATCCATGCTCTGCAGGCATATGTTTGATTGTTCTGTCTGCTAGCCTTGGTCTACTGAGAATTTATTGTTTTCAAAAATTAAAAAAAAAAAAATGATACAGTCTGTTATCTCCATCAGACACCTGGTGTATCTGTAGTGTCTAAATCTTCACTTTACAGGCATACGTTGTATTTTTGGGTCTGTTAGCCTTGGTCTACTCAAAATTTTAACTGTCTGTTATCTCCGTCAGACGCTTGGTGTATCTGTGGTGTCCAAATCTTTGCTTTGCAGGCATACTGATCACATATAATTTTTCTGCAAATTAATCCATTTGTATTGAGCTTTTAAACTATTTCAGCTGTCCATTTAAAATGGGCAAGGCAAGGGGCAAGGGACGGGGAGTGGACATGATGCTGATGGTGCATGCAGAGGACGAAGCAGTGGCAAAGCTTAAAGTGGGCCACAGAAAGACCCACATGTTTACGCTCAACCTTCCTGTCCCAGTTTCTAGGGGACCACTGTTGTGAATTCTGTGGTCGAGCTCCCTCCTGTGGTCACAAGTGGTACTTCAGCTGATTCTGTCTATGGGCTTCCGTTGGTGGATGTGAGTGGTACTGCGGCTTCTGAGTTTCCTTCCTCAGGTGATGAGGTTAAGTCGTTAGGTGCTGCTCTATTTAACTCCACCTAGTGCTTTGATCCTGGCCTCCAGTCAATGTTCTAGTATTGGTCTTGCTTCCTCCTGGATCGTTCCTGTGGCCTGTTTGCCCAGCATAAGCTAAGTTCTGCTGGTGTTACTTTTGTTTGCTATATTTTCTGTCCAGCTTGCTATATTGGTTTTTCTTGCTTGCTGGAAGCTCTGAGACGCAGAGGGAGCACCTCCGTACCGTTAGTCGGTGCGGAGGGTCTTTTTGCCCCTCTGCGTGGTTGTTTGTAGGTTTTTGTGTTGACCACAAAGCTATCTTTCCTATCCTCGGTCTATTCAGTAAGTCGGGCCTCACTTTGCTAAATCTATTTCATCTCTGTGTTTGTATTTTCATCTTAACTCACAGTCATTATATGTGGGGGGCTGCCTTTTCCTTTGGGGAATTTCTCTGAGGCAAGGTAGGCTTATTTTTCTATCTTCAGGACTAGCTAGTTTCTCAGGCTGTGCCGAGTTGCATAGGGACTGTTAGGCGCAATCCACGGCTACCTCTAGTGTGGTGTGATAGGATTAGGGACTGCGGTCAGCAGAGTTCCCACGTCTCAGAGCTCGTCCTATGTTTTTGGTTATTGTCAGGTCACTTTGTGTGCTCTGAACTTCAAGGTCCATTGTGATTCTGAATTACCTATTCATAACAGTACTGGAGGCCCAAAGTACTATGCTTCTCAATAGAGGGAAAAAAGAAGTTCTGAGACCATTTTTTTTTCTTTGCACTGTGTTTTGCCTTTTTTTTTCCCCTAGACATTTGGGTGGTTCAGGACACAGGTGTAGTGATGGACATTAAAGGTCTGTCTTCATGTGTGGATCATCTCACTGCAAGAGTACAAAATATTCAACACTTTGTGGCTCAGAATTCTATGTTAGAAACAAAAATTCCTATTCCTGATTTGTTTTCTGGAGATAGAGCTAAATTTCTGAGTTTCAAAAATAATTGCAAACTGTTTCTGGCGTTGAAACCTCGCTCCTCTGGTGACCCAGTTCAACAAGTTAAGATCATTATTTCTTTATTACGTGGCGACCCTCAAGACTGGGCATTTTCCCTTGCGCCAGGAGATCCTGCATTATGTAATATTGATGCGTTTTTTCTGGTGCTCGGATTACTGTACGATGAACCTAATTCAGTGGATCAGGCAGAGAAAAATTTGCTGGCTCTGTGTCAGGGTCAGGATGAGATATAGATTTATTGTCAGAATTTAGAAAGTGGTCCGTGCTCACTCAATGGAATGAATGTGCGCTGGCAGCTATTTTCAGAAAGGGTCTCTCTGAAGCCCTTAAGGATGTCATGGTGGGATTTCCTATGCCTGCTGGTCTGAATGAGTCTATGTCTTTGGCCATTCAGATCGGTCGACGCTTGCGTGAGCGTAAATCTGTGCACCATTTGGCGGTATTATCTGAGCATAAACCTGAGCCTATGCAGTGCGATAGGACTTTGACCAGAGCTGAAAGGCAGGAACACAGACGTAAGAATGGGCTGTGTTTCTACTGTGGTGATTCCACTCATGCTATCTCCGATTGTCCTAAGTGCACTAAGCGGTTCGCTAAGTCTGCCACCATTGGTACGGTACAGTCGAAATTTCTTTTGTCCGTTACTTTGATCTGCTCTTTGTCTTCCTATTCTGTCATGGCATTTGTGGATTCAGGCGCTGCCCTGAATTTGATGGACTTGGAGTTTGCTAGGCGCTGTGGCTTTGTCTTGGAGCCCTTGCAGTGTCTTATTCCATTGAGAGGAATTGATGCTACGCCTTTGGCCAAGAATAAGCCTCAGTATTGGACCCAGCTGACCATGTGCATGGCTCCTGCGCACCAGGAGGATATTCGCTTTCTGGTGTTGCATAATCTGCATGATGTGGTCGTGTTGGGGTTGCCATGGCTACAAGTCCATAACCCAGTATTAGATTGGAAATCTATGTCTGTGTCCAGCTGGGGTTGTCAGGGGGTACATGGTGATGTTCCATTTCTGTCTATCTCATCATCCACCCCTTCTGAGGTCCCAGAGTTCTTGTCTGATTACCGGGATGTATTCGATGAGCCCAAGTCCAATGCCCTACCTCCGCCTAGGGATTGTGATTGTGCTATCGAGTTGATTCCTGGTAGTAAGTTTCCTAAGGGTCGACTGTTTAATTTATCTGTACCTGAGCACGCCGCTATGCGGAGTTACGTAAAAGAATCCTTGGAGAAGGGTCATATTCGCCCGTCGTCATCGCCATTGGGAGCAGGGTTCTTTTTTGTGGCCAAGAAGGATGGTTTGCTGAGACCTTGTATTGATTACCGCCTTCTAAATAAAATCACGGTCAAATTTCAGTACCCCTTGCCGCTGCTATCTGATTTGTTTGCTCGGATTAAGGGGGCTAGTTGGTTCACCAAGATAGATCTTCGTGGTGCATATAATCTTGTGCGTATTAAATGGGGCGATGAATGGAAAACTGCATTTAATACGCCCGAGGGCCATTTTGAGTACCTAGTTATGCCATTTGGACTTGCCAATGCTCCATCAGTATTACAGTCCTTTATGCATGACATCTTCCGAGAGTACCTGGATAAATTCCTGATTGTATACTTGGATGATATTTTGGACTTCTCAGATGATTGGGAGTCTCATGTGAAGCAGGTCAGAATGGTGTTCCAGGTCCTGCGTGCTAATTCTTTGTTTGTGAAGGGATCAAAGTGTCTCTTTGGTGTTCAGAAGGTTTCATTTTTGGGGTTCATTTTTTCCCCTTCTACTATCGAGATGGACCCTGTTAAGGTCCAGGCCATTTATGATTGGACTCAGCCGACATCTCTGAAGAGTCTGCAAAAGTTCCTTGGCTTTGCTAATTTTTATCGTCGCTTCATCTGTAATTTTTCTAGTATTGCTAAACCATTGACCGATTTGACCAAGAAGGGTGCTGATGTGGTCAATTGGTCTTCTGCTGCTGTGGAAGCTTTTCAAGAGTTAATGCGTCGTTTTTCTTCTGCCCCTGTGTTGTGTCAGCCAGATGTTTCGCTTCCGTTCCAGGTCGTGGTTGATGCTTCTGAGATTGGAGCGGGGGCTGTTTTGTCGCAAAGAGGTTCTGATTGCTCGGTGATGAAGCCATGCGCCTTCTTTTCCAGGAAGTTTTCGCCTGCTGAGCGAAATTATGATGTTGGCAATCAAGAGTTGCTGGCCATGAAGTGGGCATTTGAGGAGTGGCGTCATTGGCTTGAAGGAGCTAAGCATCGCGTGGTGGTCTTGACTGATCACAAGAACTTGACTTATCTCGAGTCTGCCAAACGGTTGAATCCTAGACAGGCTCGTTGGTTGCTGTTTTTCTCCCGTTTTGACTTTGTGGTTTCGTACCTTCCGGGCTCTAAAAATGTGAAGGCGGATGCCCTGTCTAGGAGTTTTGTGCCCGACTCTCCGGGTTTGCCTGAGCCGGCGGGTATTCTCAAAGGGGGAGTAATTGTGTCTGCCATCTCCCCTGATTTGCGGCGGGTGCTGCAAAAATTTCAGGCTAATAAACCTGATCGTTGCCCAGCGGAGAAACTGTTTGTCCCTGATAGGTGGACGAATAAAGTTATCTCTGGGGTTCATTGTTCGGTGTTGGCTGGTCATCCTGGAATCTTTGGTACCAGAGATTTAGTGGCACGATCCTTTTGGTGGCCATCTCTGTCGCGGGATGTGCGTTCTTTTGTGCAGTCCTGTGGGATTTGTGCTCAGGCTAAGCCCTGCTGTTCTCGTGCCAGTGGGTTGCTTTTGCCCTTGCCGGTTCCGAAGAGGCCTTGGACACATATCTCTATGGATTTTATTTCGGATCTCCCCGTCTCTCAAAAAATGTCGGTCATTTGGGTAGTTTGTGATCGCTTCTCTAAGATGATCCATTTGGTACCCTTGTCTAAATTACCTTCCTCCTCTGATTTGGTGCCATTGTTCTTCCAGCATGTGGTTCGTTTACATGGCATTCCAGAGAACATTGTTTCTGACAGAGGTTCCCAGTTTGTGTCGAGGTTTTGGCGAGCCTTTTGTGCTAGGATGGGCATTGATTTGTCTTTTTCCTCGGCTTTCCATCCTCAGACAAATGGCCAGACTGAATGAACCAATCAGACCTTGGGAACATATCTGAGATGTTTTGTTTCTGCTGATCAGGATGATTAGGTGTCCTTTTTGCCGTTGGCTGAGTTCGCCCTTAATAATCGGGCCAGCTCAGCTACCTTGGTTTCGCCGTTTTTCTGCAATTTTGGGTTCCATCCTCGTTTCTCTTCAGGGCAGGTTGAGTCTTCGGACTGTCCTGGTGTGGATACTGTGGTGGACAGGTTGCAGCGGATTTGGACTCAAGTAGTGGACAATTTGACCTTGTCCCAGGAGAAGGCTCAACGTTTCGCTAATCGCAGACGCTGTGTGGGTCCCCGACTTCGTGTTGGGGATTTGGTTTGGTTGTCATCTCGTTATATTCCTATGAAGGTTTCCTCTCCTAAGTTTAAGCCTCGTTTCATTGGCCCGTATAGGATTTCTGAGGTTCTTAATCCTGTGTCTTTTCGTTTGACCCTTCCAGATTCTTTTTCCATCCATAACGTATTCCATAGGTCATTGTTGCGGAGATACGTGGCACCTATGGTTCCATCTGTTGATCCTCCTGCCCCGGTTTTGGTGGAGGGGGAGTTGGAGTATATAGTGGAGAAGATTTTGGATTCTCGTGTTTCGAGACGGAAACTCCAGTATCTGGTTAAGTGGAAGGGTTATGGTCAGGAAGATAATTCCTGGGTCTTTGCCTCTGATGTCCATGCTGCCGATCTTGTTCATGCCTTTCATATGGCTCATCCTGGTCGGCCTGGGGGCTCTGGTGAGGGTTCGGTGACCCCTCCTCAAGGGGGGGGTACTGTTGTGAATTCTGTGGTCGAGCTCCCTCCTGTGGTCACAAGTGGTACTTCGGCTGATTCTGTCTATGGGCTTCCGTTGGTGGATGTGAGTGGTACTGCGGCTTCTGAGTTTCCTTCCTCAGGTGATGAGGTTAAGTCGTTAGGTGCTGCTCTATTTAACTCCACCTAGTGCTTTGATCCTGGCCTCCAGTCAATGTTCTAGTATTGGTCTTGCTTCCTCCTGGATCGTTCCTGTGGCCTGTTTGCCCAGCATAAGCTAAGTTCTGCTGGTGTTACTTTTGTTTGCTATATTTTCTGTCCAGCTTGCTATATTGGTTTTTCTTGCTTGCTGGAAGCTCTGAGACGCAGAGGGAGCACCTCCGTACCGTTAGTCGGTGCGGAGGGTCTTTTTGCCCCTCTGCGTGGTTGTTTGTAGGTTTTTGTGTTGACCGCAAAGCTATCTTTCCTATCCTCGGTCTATTCAGTAAGTCGGGCCTCACTTTGCTAAATCTATTTCATCTCTGTGTTTGTATTTTCATCTTAACTCACAGTCATTATATGTGGGGGGCTGCCTTTTCCTTTGGGGAATTTCTCTGAGGCAAGGTAGGCTTATTTTTCTATCTTCAGGACTAGCTAGTTTCTCAGGCTGTGCCGAGTTGCATAGGGAGCGTTAGGCGCAATCCACGGCTACCTCTAGTGTGGTGTGATAGGATTAGGGAATGCGGTCAGCAGAGTTCCCACGTCTCAGAGCTCGTCCTATGTTTTTGGTTATTGTCAGGTCACTTTGTGAGCTCTGAACTTCAAGGTCCATTGTGATTCTGAATTACCTATTCATAACAGACCACAGCACACCACTATTGAAGCCAGAGCAGTGTGAAACGGTTGTTGGTTGGATAGCGGATAATGCTTCCAGTCACTTAGCCACCACTACCACCACCACCATGTTTTCCACACTGTATTTCCATTTTTCCTATCTCTGCACCATCCTCTTATGACCTAGTGTATACCTCTCCAATCTAAAAATATTGAAATACTATTATTTTATATTTTTATTTATATCCCTGTCTCTGAGCTGTTGCTAGGGACCAACATATCTCGTTGGACACATTCTGGCTTCATATGTATGAACCTGTGGTTGCCTCTCCCTGTTCTTATTTTCTTTCATAGGTGGATTCACATCCTTTATTCATTTTTTGGATTTCAGTATGATTATTATGTCTCCTCATTCTCCGCCACTAGATCACCAGGGTTAACGGGTTCTGTGCTGCTTCGGCCAGTCACATTTTTTGCAAGGGTGTTTATGATACACATAAATGATTTTTTTTAAATGTAGCCCCATGGGGAAATGTTTGTCAGCCCATGCACGTAGTGTATGGGCATTACAAGTCTAGTAGATCCGCTCCTTAACATTGGGCCTAGTTTTTAATAAGTCCTTCCTCCACATATCATCATTCTCCACCACTAGAACACAATGGTGAAAGTGTTCTGTGCTGCTACAGCCATTCAATTTTTGGGAAAGGGCGTCTATGATCCCCATAAATAATTTTTTAATAACGTACCCCCCATGGTGAAATGTTGTCAGCCCATGCACTTAGTGTATGGGCATTACAAATCTAGGAGACCGTCTCCTTAACATTGGGCCCAGTTTTTAATAAGGACTTCATCCACATATCATCATTCTCCGCCACTAGAACACCATGGTGAATGTGTTCTGTGCTGCTACAGCCATTCAATTTTTGGGCAAGGGCATCTATGATCCCCATAAATATTGTTTTAAAAATGTACCCCCCATGGGGACATGTTTGTCAGCCCATGTACTTAGTGTATGGGCATTACGAGTCTAGGAGACTCGCTCCTTTAAAATGGGAAAAAAAAATTATGAGTCCCTCTTCCATGATTCTTCCAAGGGGGGATTGTGTTGCATGCAAATTTTGGTCAAGATGGCCTTTGCATTCAATGCAAGGAAACAGTATGGCAGGACCAACTAAAGAATGTGAAGTGGGTTTTCCTGTGGCAATCCAGTACCTGGGTTCAAAGGCTTATTGGGTTGCATATTACTGGGTAGCAGGGCAGGCCTTGCAGTTAATACATAAGAAAACCGTGTGGGATTATAAAATGAATAATGTGAAGTGTATTTTCCTGTGTCCATCCACTACCTGGGTTCAAAGGCTTATTGGGGTGCATATGACTTGATAGCAGGGCAGGCCTTGCATTCAATGCAACTTTTTTTCAGGAGGTCCTCCTGTACCTTTCGTGAAAGGGGTATTGGGGTGCGTTGTGATTCTTGGCAGTCCAGCTACTCAGTGCATAGGCAATAGCAGCATAGGAGACCCAATGTTTAATAATGTCCTGTTAAGAATATCAATGCCACCGGATGCACCTCTAAAAATAGGCTTTGTGATTTTAAGAGTCCCTTTTTCAGAAATGAAGCAAGATGTGTCTCCTTATGTGTCACACACCACATGGCCAGCTAGGGTTGTTAAATGTTACAATGGCATTTCCCAGTGAATGCATTTGTATTGGTTGAAAGCAATGTCAAGGTTGAAAAATGTCAGTGTGAACATAGCAAAAGTGGTGGAGGAACATTTTGGTCTGCGTTAAATTAAGACCACCAGGTCGAAAAGCGTAGATCATCATTAGGTTCTATAGCCAGTATGCACCGAGTGCTGGATACCGTATATATGGATATATTTTTAACTTATTTTCATTAAAAGTTATTTTTTACCTTCACCACTCAATGGACACACCTGCTTTTCTGTTGGATTCATTGTGGCTACTTCATCCTGGTCCATGCGAAGTGTTTGGTGACCACACAGGAGGTCAAGATAAAAGACATGATGAGCTGATTTTATTTTTCTCTACTAAATTATTTTGCCTTATATACAAATCATTACCCTGGAAAGGATGTACCTTAACATATTTCCCAGCAAAATCCATTTTGGTTTTGTTTTTGGATATTTTTTGGTGCACCTGTAAAAATGGCATGAAACTCTGACAACATTGCTTTCAGCTGTGATCTAGGAGTCAGAAATACTTCCGGGGGCGATCCCTATGATGTTCCTGTGTCATTTCTGCAGTGTTTCCATCAGTTTCAGATGTTTTTAGAGCTTAAAAGGACCCCCGGGGGGGATCGCGGTAAAAATACTCGGGTTCCCCATAGACTTACATTGGGCTCGTTGCTCGGGTCAAGTACCCGAGTATTCCATTTTGCTCGACCCGAGCAATGAGCACCCGAGCATTTTAGTGCTCGCCCATCACTAATCATTACACCTCTCCAGTCAGTCCATTACTCTGCTTTCTCCTCTCTGCAAATCCCTTCATTGCCTCCCAATTCCACAATGTATCTACTTGAAGATAGTAACAGTAACACTGACCTACAAAACCGTTAATAATCTGTCTCCCCCATATACTGTATCTCTAAACTAATCTCCGGATATCTCCCACCACTTAATCTTTGGTCCTCCCAAGATTTTCTTCTCTCCTCCACAATCATATGATCCTTATCAAATTGCCGGCAACATTTCTCCCAAGTATCCCCCATTCTGTAGAATTCTGCGGCTCAACACATCTGATTATCCTCTATATTTGGAACTTTAAAGCGGAACTTGAAAACCAATATCTGAAGAACAGTTACAACCTGCAATGACTCCGCTGCCAACTCACCAACACCAGAGCTGCTGCAACCCCCAAGCCAACCGTCTCCTTAAAAATTTTCCTGTAGAATGCAAGGCCACAAGGGTAGGGTCCTCTCCCCTCTGTAGCTGTCTGTCACTATTATTTTGTTCATTGTAATTTCTATTAGTGTTTTGTATGCAACTCCTCTTCATGTATTGGATCGCCCCCCAAGGGACATGGGGTACTCGGTACCGGGTCCGGTCGGCTCAAAGGGGATGTCACGGTAGCTGACCCGGTCCGTGGCCCTGGGACATCCGTATAAAAGGGAAAGGTCTTTAAATGGATAAAGTTTATGTTCGTGACGCCACCTGTGGTTTTCGGTCAGGGTGACCGACACTGCTTTAAGGGGTCCGCTGGGGTGATGTTATGGCAGCTAGATGATATACCTTCCCACAGGTGAAGTATGTCACCAGGGCTTCCCAGTGTGTAGATGGTTGTATGGTGAGAGGTGCAGAGAAGAATTAGGACACAAGGTTGCAGTCTCTTTACCTTTACTGAACACCAGCATCCACATTCCAGGACATGAGATCACAGGGCAGGCAGAGTCCGGCCGTTTGGAGGCAAGTCCGGAGTTCCCTTGTCCAGGTGGAAATCAGTAGCCTTCCCTTGCGCTGCGGTAGTGTAGTCCCTTACTGCCTATGACTTCACAAAAGGGTCTCACAGATGTGCTCTCTCTATCCCCAATTTAGGATAGGACAAAACCCGTATGACTGGTGACTTAAGCCTGTTTATAGGGTCTCTTAGATAACCCGGCTCTGTAGGTGTCACCTTTGCTCCTGGGTGTAGGTGCGGACAGGTAACCTGCAATTAGCTGTCCTGCCGGTCTCTGAAATAAGGCGTAGAGGTCCTTACTCCCTCGGTGTTCCAGCTACTGGGATTCTGCACCTCAGAAGGAGGCAGCCTGAGCGGGGCTGTCCCCTTCTGGTATCCTCTCCTTTGCTTCGACTTCCTTCATGCTCGCTGCAATACAATTCTGCCTTTCAATGTCTCTTTCTGGGAGCTGCAGCTCTGAGGACATGCACAGCTCCGTTAACCTTCTGTCCTCCTCAGACTCCGGTCTGGAACGAACTGAGCTGAGCTCAGCCAGCAACTAACTCCTGTCTGGAACTGACTAACTTTCCCTGCAGACTACCAGTTATATATATGTGGGGACTGACTTAATAAATATGAGCAGGAGCTCCCCCTGGTGGCCCAAGTATGAAATGCATTGCATGTTTGTGATACCTGAATGCAGTTATCCTTTCTTGCCTCCAAACGTAGCATCACTCTCCCTGAGAGGAAAGCAATGCCACTGTGACGACCAGGACCATGGGGCGTCACAGTACAACATCATGGAATCAATGGTGAGCTAAAAATAAATAACAATAATAACCCCCACATAAACTTCCACCCAGTTTTCACCCCTGACCTCCTTGTCGGTGTACACACAGCAGAAAGCTGCAGCATTTGGCAAATATGTTTCGTAGTCAGCATCATCAAAGATGTGCTGTGGTGGTCCACTGATGGTTTGCACTACCCCTCCCAAGTACTCATCCTCCAATAGAACAAGTGGTCTCTTAAAATTGAGTGGCAGGGCCAGGAGGAGTCACAGACAGCAGAGTCATCAAAAAGCAGAAGGGACTGCTGCATGACTTGGGGCCCACACTGCTTGCCTGATTTTCAATGGGGTGAGGGGGAAGACAGATGCCCATGGGCCACAGATGCAAAATCTGCACTTTTAGCAGGGGACTGGGTAAAAGACAAAGCAAGGGAACTGAAGGCACTCTCAACCAACCAAACCTCTACTTGTTCTGGTCTTACCATTCATCTAATGGTACTCGTGCCTAGGAAATTACACAGAACGTCCTTTCACCTGCTTGCGCCAGAGGAAGGTGTATTATTTGAGCGTGTAGCAGACACATATCGACCATGCTTTCTCTCTGCCTGCAGCAGTTACAACACCATCACCATCAATACGGCCATATCTCCTATTTGATGCTCTCCTTATTCTTTTCAACCCCCCAAAAATTGCAGAGTATTACACAGCCTGTATACAGAGAGACAATGCCCAGCATATTATTGCATTGCCTGTTTTCAAAAAATCTATGCACCTCCACAAAAACAGTTTTGGCTACCTCCTCCTCCTATGCCTTTTCCATCTACACCACAACCTCCTCCTCAACCTCCTCCTGCACTTGGACTTCTGCCTCCTGGTTCAATATTACATATATATATATATATATATATATATATAACAGAATAATATATATATATATATATATATATATATATATATACAGTACAGACCAAAAGTTTGGACACACATTCTCATTTAAAGATTTTTCTGTATTTTCATGACTATGATAATTGTAAATTCACACTGAATGCATCAAAACTATGAATTAACACATGTGGAATTATATACTTAACAAAAAAGTGTGAAACAACTGAAAATATGTCTTATATTCTAGGTTCTTCAAAGTAGCCACCTTTTGCTTTGATGACTGCTTTGCACACTCTTGGCATTGTCTTGATGAGCTTCAAGAGGTAGTCACCGGAAATGGTTTTCACTTCACAGGTGTGCCCTCTCAGGTTTGATAAGTGGGATTTCTTGCCTTATAAATGGAGTTGGGACCATCGGTTGTGTTGAGCAGGAGTCTGTTGGATACACAGCTGATAGTCCTACTGAATAGACTGTTAGAATTTGTATTATGGCAAGAAAAAAGCAGCTAAGTAAAGAAAAACGAGTGGCCATCATTACTTTATGAAATGAAGGTCAGTCAGTCCGAAAAATTGGGAAAACTTTGAAAGGTTCCCCAAGTGCAGTTGCAAAAACCATCAAGCACTACAAAGAAACTGGCTCACATGAGGACCGCCCCAGGAATGGAAGACCAAGAGTCACCTCTGCTTCTGAGGATAAGTTTATCCGAGTCACCAGCCTCAGAAATCGCAGGTTAACAGCAGCTCAGATTAGAGACCAGGTCAATGCCACACAGAGTTCTAGCAGCAGACACATCTCTACAACAACTGTTAAGAGGAGACTTTGTGCAGCAGGCCTTCATGGTAAAATAGCTGCTAGGAAACCACTGCTAAGGACAGACAACAAGCAGAAGAGACTTGTTTGGGCTAAAGAACACAAGGAATGGACATTAGACCAGTGGAAATCTGTGCTTTGGTCTGATGAGTCCAAATTTGAGATCTTTGGTTCAAACCACCGTGTCTTTGTGTGACGCAGAAAAGGTGAACGGATGACCTGGCCAGACCGGAACCCAATCGAGATGTTTTGGGGTGAGCTGGACCGCAGAAGGAAGACAAAAGGGCCAACAAGTGCTAAGCATCTCTGGGAACTCCTTCAAGATTGTTGGAAGACCATTTCCGGTGACTACCTCTTGAAGCTCATCAAGAGAATGCCAAGAGTGTGCAAAGCAGTCATCAAAGCAAAATGTGCCTACTTTGAAGAATCTAGAATATAAGACATATTTTCAGTTGTTTCACACTTTTTTGTTAAGCATATAATTCCACATGTGTTAATTCATAGTTTTGATGCCTTCATTGTGAATTTAAAATTTTCATAGTCATGGGGATACAAAAAAATCTTTAAATGAGAAGGTGTGTCCAAACTTTTGGTCTGTACTGTATATATATATATATATATATATATATATATATATATATATATATATATATATATATATATATATAATTCTGTTATTTTAAGTCATTTCCCTATCCACATTTGTTTGCATGGTAACTGTACTGCTCTTGCCCCTCTTTAGCTTCCTTTTGCAGCTGTGTTGCCCTTACTATGACAATTTTACAGCTTTTTAACCCCTTCCCGACCTTTGACGCCACGTAGGCGTCATGAAAGTCGGTGCCAATCCGACCCATGACGCCTATGTGGCGTCATGGAAAGATCGCGTCCCTGCAGATCGGATGAAAGGGTTAACTCCCATTTCACCCGATCTGCAGGGACAGGGGGAGTGGTAGTTTAGCCCAGGGGGGTTCACCCCCCGTGGCTACGATCGCTCTGATTGGCTGTTGAAAGTGAAATTGCCAATCAGAGCGATTTGTAATATTTCACCTATTAAAACTGGTGAAATATTACAATCCAGCCATGGCCGATGCTGCAATATCATCGGCCATGGCTGGAAACACTAATGTGCCCCCACCCCACCCCACCGATCGCCCCCCCAAGCCACCGATCTGTCCTGTACACTGCTCCGGCTCCCCTCCGTCCTGTGCTCCGCTCCCCCGTGTTCTTGTCCACTCCCCCCGTGCTCCAATCACCCCCCGTGCTCCGATCCAACCCCCCCTGCACTCCGATCCACCCCCCCCGTGCATCATCCACCCCCCGTGCTCCGATCCACCCCCCATGCTCCGTTCCACCCCCCGTGCTCCGTTCCACATCCCCCCGCGCTCCGATCCCACCCCCCATGCTCCGATCCCCCCCCCCCGTGCTCCCCCCCACCCCATCATACTTACCGATCCTGCCGGGGTCCGTCCGTCTTCTCCCTGGGCACCGCCATCTTCCAAAATGGCGGGCGCATGCGCAGTGTGCCCGCCGAATCTGCCGGTCGGCAGATTCGTTCCAAAGTGCATTTTGATCACTGAGATATAATCTATCACAGTGATCAAAATAAAAAAATAATAAATGACACCCCCCCTTTCCTTTGTCACCCCCATAGGTAGGGACAATAAAAAAATAAAGAATTTTTTTTTCCCACTAAGGTTAGAATAGGGTTAGGGTTAGGGATAGGGCTAGGGTTAGGGCTAGGGCTAGGGTTAGGGTTAAGGTTAGGGCTAGGGCTAGGTTTAGGGCTAGGGTTAGGGTTAGGGATAGGGCTAGGGTTAGGGTTTCGGTATGTGCACAGGTATTCTGTTCCTCTGCGGATTTTTCCACTGCGGAATTGATAAATCCGCAGTGCTAAACCGCTGTGGATTTATGGCGGATTTACCGTGGTTTTTCTGCGCATTTCACTGCGGTTTTACAACTGCGATTTTCTATTGGAGCCGTTGTAAAACCGCTGTGGAATCCGCAGAAACAAGTGACATGCTGCAGAATGTAAACCGCTGCGTTTCCGTGCAGTTTTTCTGCGGCATGTGTACAGCGATTTTTGTTTCCCATAGGTTTACATTGAACTGTAAACTCATGGGAAACTGCTGCGGATCCGCAGCGTTTTACGCAGTGTGTGCACATACCTTTAGAATTAGGCTATGTGCACACGGTGCGGATTTGGCTGCGGATCCGCAGCAGTGTTCCATCAGGTTTACAGTACCATGTAAACCTATGGAAAACTAAATCCGCTGTGCCCATGGTGCGGAAAATACCGCGCGGAAACGCTGTGTTGTATTTTCCGCAGCATGTCAATTCTTTGTGCGGATTCCGCAGCGTTTTACACCTGTTCCTCAATAGGAATCCACAGGTGAAATCCGCACAAAAAACGCTGGAAATCCGCGGTAAATCCGCAGGTAAAACGCAGTGCCTTTTACCCGCAGATTTTTCAAAAATGATGCTGAAAAATCTCACACGAATCCACAACATGGGCACATAGCCTTAGGGTTAGGGTTGGAATTAGGGTTGTGATTAGGGTTATGGCTACAGTTGGGATTAGGGTTAGGGGTGTGTTGGGGTTAGTGTTGGAGGTAGAATTGAGGGGTTTCCACTGTTTAGGCACATCAGGGGTCTCCAAACGCAACATGGCGCCACCATTGATTCCAGCCAATCTTGTATTCAAAAAGTCAAATGGTGCTCCCTCACTTCCGAGCCCCGACGTGCGCCCAAACAGTAGTTTACCCCCACATATGGGGTATCAGCTTACTCAGGACAAACTGCGCAACAATTTCGGGGGTCCAATTTCTCCTGCTACCCTTGTGAAAATAAAAAATTGCTTGCTAAAACATCATTTTTGAGGAAAGAAAAATGATTTTTTAATTTCACGGCTCTGCGTTGTAAACGTCTGTGAAGCACTTGTGGGTTCAAAGTGCTCACCACACATCTAGATAAGTTCCTTTCGGGGTCTAGTTTCCAAAATGGGGTCACTTGTGGGGGTTTCCACTGTTTAGCCACATCAGGGGCTCTGCAAACGCAACGTAACGCCCGCAGAGCATTCCATCAAAGTCTGCATTTCAAAACGTCACTACTTCACTTCCGAGCCCCGGCATGTGCCCAAACAGTGGTTTACCCCCACATATGGGGTATCACCGTACTCAGGAGAAACTGGGCAACAACTTTTGGGGTCAAATTTCTCCTGTTACCCTTGGGAAAATAAAAAATTGCAGGCTAAAAGATCATTTTTGAGAAAATAATTTTTTTTTTTATTTTCATGGCTCTGCGTTATAAACTTCTGTGAAGCACTTGAGGGTTCAAAGTCCTCACCACACATCTAGATTAGTTCCTTTGGGGGTCTAGTTTCCAAAATGGGGTCACTTGTAGGGGGTTTCTACTGTTTAGCCACATCAGGGGCTCTGCAAATGCAACGTGACGCCCGCAGAGCATTCCATCAAAGTCTGCATTTCAAAACGTCACTACTTCACTTCCGAGCCCCGGCATGTGCCCAAACAGTGGTTTACCCCCACATATGGGGTATCAGCGTACTCAGGAGAAACTGGACAACAACTTTTGTCATCAAATTTCTCCTGTTACCCTTGGGAAAATAAAAAATTGCAGGCTAAAATATCATTTTAGAGAAAATAATTTTTTTTTTTTATTTTCACGGCTCTGCGTTATAAACTTCTGTGAAGCACTTGGGGGTTCAAAGTCCTCACCACACATCTAGATTAGTTCCTTTGGGGGTCTAGTTTCCAAAATTGGGTCATTTGTGGGGGATCTTCATTGTTTAGGCACATAGGGGCTCTCCAAACGTGACATGGTGTCCGCTAATGATTGGAGCTAATTTTCCATTTAAAAAGCCAAATGGCGTGCCTTCCCTTCCGAGCCCTGCCGTGCGCCCAAACAGTGGTTTACCCCCACATATGGGGTATCATCGTACTCAGGACAAACTGGACAACAACATTTGGTGTCCAATTTCTCCCATTACCCTTGGCAAAATAGGAAATTCCAGGCTAAAAAATCATTTTTGAGGAAAGAAAAATTATTTTTTATTTTCATGGCTCTGCGTTACAAACTTCTGTGAAGCACCTGGGGGTTTAAAGTGCTCAACATGCATCTAGATAAGTTCCTTGGGGGGTCTAGTTTCCAAAATGGGGTCAATTGTGGGGGAGCTCCAATGTTTAGGCACGCAGGCGCTCTCCTAACGTGACAAGGTGTCCGCTAACAATTGGAGCTAATTTTCCATTCAAAAAGTCAAATGGCGCGCCTTCCCTTCCGAGCCCTGCCGTGTGCCCAAACAGTGGTTTACCCCCACATATGAGGTATCGGCGTACTCGGGAGAAATTGCCCAACAAATTTTAGGATCCATTTTATCCTATTGCCCATGTGAAAATGAAAAAATTGAGGCAAAAAATTTTTTTTGTGAAAAAAAAGTACTTTTTCATTTTTACAGATCAATTTGTGAAGCACCTGAGGGTTTAAAGTGCTCACTAGGCATCTAGATAAGTTCCTTGGGGGGTCTAGTTTCCAAAATGAGGTCACTTGTGGGGGAGCTCCAATGTTTAGGCACACAGGGGCTCTCCAAACGCGACATGGTGTCAGCTAACGATGGAGATAATTTTTCATTCAAAAAGTCAAATGGCGTTCCTTCCCTTCTGAGCCTTACCATGTGCCCAAACAGTGGTTTACCCCCACATGTGAGGTATCGGTGTACTCAGGAGAAATTGTCCAACAAATTTTAGGATCCATTTTATCCTGTTGCCATGTGAAAATGAAAAAATTGAGGCTAAAAGAATTTTTTTGTGAAAAAAATTACTTTTTCATTTTTACGGATCAATTTGTGAAGCACCTGGGGGTTCAAAGTGCTCACTATGCATCTAGATAAGTTCCTTGGGGCGTCTAGTTTCCAAAATAGGGTCACTTGTGGGGGAGCTCCAATTTTTAGGCACACGGGGGCTCTCCAAACGTGACATGGTGTCCGCTAAAGAGTGGAGCCAATTTTTCATTCAAAAAGTCAAATGGCGCTCCTTCCCTTCCAAGCCCTGCCGTGCGCCCAAACAGTGGTTTACCCCCATATATGAGGCATCAGCATACTCAGGACAAATTGGACAACAACTTTCATGGTTCAGTTTCTCCTTTTACCATTGGGAAAATAAAAAAATTGTTGCTAAAAGATAATTTTTGTGACTAAAAGGTTAAATGTTCATTTTTTCCTTCCATGTTGCTTCTGCTGCTGTGAAGTACCTGAAGGGTTAATAAACTTCTTGAATGTGGTTTTGAGTACCTTGAGGGGTGCATTTTTTATAATGGTGTCACTTTTGGGTATTTTCAGCTATATAGACCCCTCAAATTGACTTCAAATGTGAGGTGTTCCCTAAAAAAAATGGTTTTGTAAATTTCGTTGTAAAAATGAGAAATCGCTGGTCCAATTTTAACCCTTATAACTTCCTAGCAAAAAAGTTTCCAAAATTGTGCTGATGTAAAGTAGACGTGTGGGAAATGTTATTTATTAACTATTTTGTGTCACACAACTCTCTGGTTTAACAGAATAAAAATTCAAAATGTGAAAATTGCAAAATTTTCTAAATTTTTGCCAAATTTCCATTTTTATCACAAATAAACGCAGAATTTATTGACCTAAATTTACCACTAACATGAAGCCCAATATGTCATGAAAAAACAATCTCAGAACCGCTAGGATCCGTTGAAGCGTTCCTGAGTTATTACCTCATAAAGGGCCACTGGTCAGAATTGCAAAAAATGGCAAGGTCTTTAAAGGGAACCTGTCACCCCGTTTTTTGAGATTGAGCTATAAATACTGTTAAATAGGGCCTGCGCTGTGTGTTCCTATAGTGTATGTAGTGTACCCCGATTCCCCATGTATGCTGAGAAATAACTTACCAAAGTCACCGTTTTCGCCTGTCAATCAGGCTGGTCAGGTCGGGAGGGCGTGGTGATATCGCTGGTTCTTCCTCAGCTTTACGTTGGTGGCGTAGTGGCGTAGTGGTGAACAAGCAGCGCGCGATCTGCGCTGTCATCCCTTTCGTCGGTGGGGGCGGCCATTTTCCTGGGGCCGCGCGTGCGCAGATCGAGTGCTCTGCTGCACAGGGCTTCAGGAAAATGGCCGCGGGATGCCGCGCGTGCGCATTAGAGATCGCGGCGGCCATTTTCCCAAAGCCGAGATGCAAACTCGGCTTTGGGAAAATGGCCGCCGCGATCTCTAATGCGCACGCGCGGCATCCCGCGGCCATTTTCCTGAAGCCCCGTTGCATGTTGGCCTACACAGAGAACTTTTCAAGTGTACTTTTCAAGTGTGCTTGGAAAAGGTCTCTGCCTTGGCAGATAACATGCTGCTTGTCGAATGAAAAACCTTTTTTAGTGCATTAAATATAATAATTTTCTTTAACCCCTTTCTACCATTGGATGCACTATTCCGTCCATGTGGGGTGGGCCCTACTTCCCATGGATGGAATAGTACGTCCACGAGGGAAGCACGGCCGATCGCGGCCAGGTGTAAGCTGACTATCGCAGCTGACATCCGGCACTATGTGCCTGCTCCTGACACATTAACCCCTGGAACGCTACGATCAAAGATGATCACAGTGTTCCAGCGGCACAGGGAAGCATCGCGCAGGGAGGGGGCTCCCTGCGTACTTCCTTGAGACCCTCAGAGCAACACGATGTGATCATATTGCTCCGAGCGTCTCCTACCTCCTACTGCCTGCAGGCCCGGATCAAAGATGGCCACGCGGGGCCTTCCGGGTCCTGCAGCGAGGTGGCTTTCAAGCGCCTGCTCGGAGCAGATGCCGGGACGCCTCCCTGCAGTGCCTGTGAGATCGCTGATCTGACACAGTGCTCTGCAAAGAGTCAGATCAGCGATCTGATCATATATATAGTGATGTCCCCCCTGGGGAAATGTTAAAAAGTAAAAAAACAAACATTTGCATGTGTAGAAAAAAAAAATCTAAATAAAGAAAAAATATATATATATTGTTTCAATAAATACATTTCTTTATCTAAATAAAAAAAACAATAGAAGTACACATATTTAGTATCGCCGCGTCCGTAGCGACCTGACCAATAAAACTGTCCCACTAGTTAACCCCTTCAGTGAACACCATGAAAAAAAAACGAGGCAAAAAACGACGCTTTATTACCATACCACCAAACAAAAAGTGGAATAACACGCAATCAGAAAGACGGATATAAATAACCATGGTACCGCTGAAAACATTATCTTGTCTCGCAAAAAACGAGCCACCATACAGCATCATAAACAAAGAAATTAAAAAGTTATAGTCCTCAGAATAAAGCGATGCAAAAATAATTATTTTTTATATAAGGTAGTTTTTATCGTATAAAAGTGCCAAAACATAAAAAAATGATATAAATGAGATATCGCTTTAATCGTACTGACCCAAAGAATAAAACTGCTTTATCAATTTTACCAAAAGCGGAACGGTATAAGCGCCTCCCAAAAAAAATCATGAATAGCTCCTTTTTGTTCATTCTGCCTGACAAAAATCGGAACAAAAAGCGATCAAAAAATGTTATGTGCCCGAAAATGGTACCAATAAAAAGTAAACTCATCCCGCAAAAAATAAAACCTCACATGACTCTGTGGATCAAAATATGGAAAAATTCTAGCTCTCAAAATGTGGAGAAGCAAAAACTATTTTTAGCAATAAAAAGCGTTTTTTAGTGTGTGACAGCTGCCAATCATAAAAATCCACTAAAAACCCCACTATAAATAGTAAATCAAACCCCCCTACATTAGGGTTAAGGTTAGGGCTAAAGTTAGGGTTAGGGCAACAGTTAGGGTTAGGGTTAGGGCTAAAGTTAGGGCTAGGGTTGGGGCTAAGGTTAGGGTTAGGGTTGGGGCTAAAGTTAGGGTTTGGATTACATTTACGGTTGGTATTAGGGTTGGGATTAGGGCTATGGGTGTGTTTGGATTAGGGTTTCAGTTATAATTGGGGGGTTTCCACTGTTTAGGCACATCAGTGGCTCTCCAATCGCGAAACCTGACTCGACCCTAAAAAAGTAAAAGTCGCTCAACCCTACTCACCACACATCTAGATAAGTTTCTTATGGGGTCTACTTTCCAAAATGGTGTCACTTCTGGGGGGTTTCATTGTTTAGGCACATCAGTGGCTCTCCAAACACGACATGGCGTCCTATCTCAATTCCAGTCAATTTCGCATTGAAAAGTCAAATGGCGCTCCATCCCTTCTGAGCTCTGCCATGTGCCCAAAACAGTGGTTTACCCCCACATATGGGGTATTATCATACTCAGAACAAATTCTACAACAACTTTTGGGGTCCAATTTCTCCTGTTACTCTTGGTAAAATAAAACAAATTGGAGCTAAAGCAAATTTATTGTGAAAAAAAGTTAAATGTTCATTTTTTTTAAACATTATTGAATGTAGTTTTGAGCACCTTGGGGGGTGCAGTTTTTAGAATGGTGTCACACTTGGGTATTTTCTATCATATAGACCCCTCAAAGTGACTTCAAATGTGACGTGGTCCCTAAAAAAAATGGTGTTGTAAAAATGAGAAATTGCTGGTCAACTTTTAACCCTTATAACTCCCTAACAAAAAAAAAAGGTTGGTTCCAAAATTGTGGTGATGTAAAGTAGACATGTGGGAAATGTTACTTATTAAGTATTTTGTGTGACCTAACTCTGTGATTTAATTGCATAAAAATTCAAAGTTGGCAAATTGCGAAATTTTCAAAATTTTCGCCAAATTTCCATTTTTTTCACAAATAAACGCAGGTAATATCAAAGAAATTTTACCACTAACATGAAGTATAATATGTCACAAGAAAACAATGTCAGAATCACCAGGATCCGTTGAAGCGTTCCAGATATAACCTCATAAAGGGACAGTGGTCAGAATTGTAGAAATTGGCCCGGTCATTAATGTGCAAACCACCCTTGGGGGTAAAGGGGTTAAGCACATCAGGGGCTCTCCAAACGCAACATGGCTCCTCTTATTATTCCAATAAAGTTTACATTCAAAAAATCAGATGGCGCTCATTTCATTCTGAGCCCTGCCTTGTGCCTAAATAGTGGTTTTACACCACATATGGGGTATCATTGTGCTCAAGAGAAATTGCACAACAAACTTTGCGGTCTACTTTTTCCTGTTACCCTTGTGAAAGTAAAAAATTGTGTCTAAATGAAAATTTTTGTGAAGAAAGTTACAGTAAATATTTATTTTTTCCTTCCACATTCCATTAATTCCTGTGAAGCACCTGAAGGTTTAATAAACTTCTTGAATGTGGTTTTGAGCCTATAGTGGGGTGCAGTTTTAGAATGGCGTCACTTTTGGGTATTTTCTGTCATATAAGCCCCTCAAAGTAACTTCAAGTGTGATGTGGTCCCTAAAAAAATGGTTTTGTAAATTTTGTTGTAAAAATGAAAAATTTCTGGTCAAATTTTAACCCTTATAACTTTCTATAAAAAATGATGTTTCAAAAATTGTGCTGAAGTAAAGAAGACATTTGTGAACTGTTATTTATTAACTATTTTGTGTGACATGACTCTCTGATTTAAGGGCATAAAAATTCAACGTTGGAAAATTGCGAACTTTTCAAAACTTTCGCCAAATTTCCACTTTTTTTCACAAATAAATGCAGGTAATATCAAAGAAATTTTACTACTAACATGAAGTACAATATGTCACGAGAAAACAGTGTCAAAATCACTGGGATCCGTTGAAGCGTTCCAGAGTTATAACCTCATAAAGGGACAGTGGTCAAAATTGTTAAAATTGGCCCGGTCATTAATGTGCAAACCACCCTTGGGGGTAAAGGGGTTAAAAGGGAAGGTTATTATGAGGATAAGTTCTACAAGGAAATGTACAGGTGAGATATGTGTACAGGATGTGGCTAGGGAAAGAAACCTGTGTGAACATAAAGGTACAATGCTGCTTATCCGAAGCCTACAGACGAACACTTCAGACCAATAACTATTTTGTGCAACCTCTCCACTTCTCTTCTTTTTTACAAAACTCTCAAACAATAAAATTTAATCGAAAGATAGAGGCTTAAAGAGAAGAGATAACCATCTTGACCTTGAGAGTGACTTTTTAAAATCTATTAACCGTCATCTAAAGGTACAAAATATACACTTGACTTGAAGTACTGACATATGATAATTTTCATAGTTTCATAGTTTTAAGGTTAAATATCAAAAGTCAATTAATTTCAAGTTTCTTAGGTTCTATTATTATTATTGACAAATGTACTGTATGTATATTATTTCTTTTAACATTTTCAAGCACAAATAAGACAATAAATATATCTTAAAGGGAAGGTGCCATAAAAAAAATTCCAGCAATTGAAAAATGTAAAGAATTAATGTTTACATTTTCTTAAATATTATCTGTTTATAATTTCATAAAATATGAAAAATAATTTTAAAAAGTTTGGCATTTCCACTTTTAAACACTAGGGGGAGCAGCTACTGAAATTTGACAACAACCTAGTGTACAACTAGCTCACATTAATGCACTGCAGTAATTATGGGCGGAGTCTGGTGACATGGGTGTGATGTCTCCTCTCCTCTCCTCCTGGGTGTTTGCTAAGGGATAAGAGAGGATTCAGGAACACAGTGAGCAGCCATTTTGTTGGTGACTGCAAAGTTATACTGACTAGTAAACAGTTACAGAGGATGGCAGGCAGCAAGGATTCTGGGAGACATATGGTGAAGGGAGCAGGTTGACAGCAGCACAAAGTATTTCAGGAGAGCAGTGTGCTGGTCTATGGGGCGCACCCTGTTCAGCGTGCGGAGCAGCCAGGGATTTACATAGAGCGCTGTCTTTTATACACATGGATGGACTGTCTGCTCCACAAAAATCCAGGAAACATTTCTGTGGATTGATGGCCTGTTCTGATCCAGACATTGCATGCAGACCCCATTCCCCTCTTCAGATCCTGTCCTGGTGATGTGTGAAAGCGAGGCGACAGGCACAGTACAGGGTTACACTGGGAAGCAGGCTGGGGGGAAATGTAGCCACATAGTAACGATAAAAATGAGACCCCTCTCATCAGCTGCCTCACCAGCCCTCCCCTGAGGCAAACTTTTTGGGTGGCCCATTTATATGGATACACCTAAATAACATGGGATTGTTGACAGTTTTCTTGCGTAGGGTGTCTTGCATTGAAATCTGTTGCAATGACCCGAGTACTGTGTTCACCAGACATCAACACAATATCTGTACGCTCCTCACGTGTTAACCTCTGCAACATGTCAATGGCTGTAAACAAAGAGAAACTCGTTAATAACCCATGAAAGAATAAAGTTACGTTAAAACCAAGCACACTATTGTTTTTGTGGCACCCCTAGGGGTATTTGCCACAAAAATAGTTACTGACACTAAACACAAATATTAAGATAGCAAAACTGCACTACCACCTCCGGCCAGAAGGGGGAGCTCCAGAGACTCCCCTTAATCCATTCTGGTCTGAGAGAAGAAATGGCAGTTGGGCTAAGGAGCTGATAGTGAGAGGTCATACAGCTGAATTTCTAACAGCCCTATGACGGTTTCCAGGCCCAAATCACCGGCCTGAGGAGAAAAGGGACAGAGAAAAAGTACATTGTGAGAATCGGGTAGCATTAATCACTACCCAGAACAGGCGCAAAGATGGATACCGGATCCGTGGCTGTATTCATTATATATAATACAGCAACCGGAAAAACGTGAGGTGATATCAGCTTCACTAGGGCCGGATGCAGCAACAGACACAGAGTTCGGCGGTACTCCTGGAGGGGGTAAGCCGATAAAAGGACTCGGGTTGCCCGTCGAACCAGGACCCGGAGGGGACAGATTGGGCCGGCAGCCAGTTCACATACAGCAGCAGGGCCACACAGAAATTGCGTACAATAAGAGGCAAAGACCCCGGCAGGGTCAAAGTAACACAGAGTTCCCATACAGACTCCGGTGACAGGATTGGTTGTAAATCCCTTTATGTTGAAGTAAACTGGTTAAACGTTTCAGTGCCTCAGACTTTCATTTGGACAATAGCCAATATCCAGGATCGGGATCATCGCCGCTGAGAGAACCTGCTGCTGATCAAGTAAGTGCCTGTTCCCTCATGATACCCCTTACACTGTGCATTGCCTGAGGCCACAGCACCGGGTCAAGCCACCCGTGACATCCCGCTTAAGAGACAGACCCCATTGGTCCGGTGCTGGGTACCCCGGTCTCCTGGGCGTCACATTTTTCTTGTGAAATTTTCAATAAGTTTGATGTGTCACGTGACCATCTTCCCATTGGAAAAAATAAAGTTGGATCCAAAATGGCCAACTTCAAAATGGCCACCATGGTCACCACCCATCTTGAAAAGTTGTCCCCCTTCAATATACTAATGTGCCACAAACAGGAAGTTGATATCAGCAACCATTCACATTTTATTTAGGTGTATCTATATACTTGGCCCACCCTGTATATAATTTTCTTTTGCACAGTGAAATAAGTTTAAAGGGAACCTGTCAACAGAAAAAACACTATTATCCTGCAAATATGGGGTTAATCTGCAAGTTAGTAACATTATTAACCTGACTAGCACCTGCACTTAGCAGAGCATTGTGGGCAGAAAATTAACTTTATTCCCCCACCGGCAGTGTTCCGGTTTCGGTCAAGGGGTCAGCACCTTCATGGGTTCAGTCACCGCTCTGAGAAAAATTGCGTGCGCCAGCAACAAAAGAGATTTTTTTTCTTCCCTTTGATCAGTTTTATAGAATCTACCACAGTGATCAAAAGCCCAATAATATGTCAATCATTCTCCCTGTGTCATCCACTTAATAGATTTTTTTTTATTTAATAATTTTTATTTCTTTTATTCTTTGCCTTTAGGGTTAGGGTTGGGCTTAGTGTTAGGGTTGGGCTTAGGGTTCAGGTTTTTTCAAAAGATAAAAAAAAGGTTGATGATATGATAACATATTCAATATGATGACCTAATGTTATGAAATTCTGTGTAGTACCTTTTGGGTTCACAGCGCTCACTATACTACTAGATAAAATTATTGAAGATATAGTTTCATAAATGGGGTCAGTTCCGCTTTTTGAATACTTTAGGGGCCATGCAAATGTGACATGGTCTCCGCAACCTATTTCAGCCAATACGTGTTCCGAAATTCAAATATTGCTCCTTCCGTCCCGAGCCCTGCCATTTGTCCAAGCAGAATTTTTTGACCACTTGTGGGGTATCGCTGCACTCAAAAGAATGTGGGTAAGAAACTGTTTTGTCTACTTTTTGGTGTTGCCTCTTGCAAAAGTGAAAAATTGGGGCTAAAGCAACATTTCACAGGTAATTTTTTTTTTCATTCTACTTTGCCTCTCAAAGTTCATTCAAATCTGAATAGGCCCTTAAAGAAGCAGGTTTTGCAAATTTTTTGAAAGAATGAAAAATTTAAGGTAAACTTTTAACCGCTCTAACATCCTAACAAAACTAAATGACATTTGAAAAATGATGCAGATGTAAAGGAGACATATAGGAAATATTATTTATTAATTATTTTGTAAAGCACGACTACCTGATTAAAGGATGTAAAGATTGATAATTGCTGTGTTTTTCAAAATGTTCCCCAAAATTTCGATATTTTCACAAATATCAAACAAATTTTACTAGTATCATGAAGTACGATGTGACACGAAAAAGCATTCTCAGAATCACTGGGATCCATTGAAGCCTTCCAGAGTTATCACAACATAAAGTGACAGTGGTCAGATTTCTAAAATTTGGTCACTAAGGTCAAAATTAGTTTGGTCACTAAATGGCATATCAAAGGAAGGCAAAGAAGCATGCAAAGACCAGGGATCACTGTATATAATACAGCAAATCTCTTTATTAAAGTAATAAGACTGCAAAAATACTTGTTTAACCCCTTTACCCCCAAGGGTGGTTTGCACGTCAATGACCAGGCCAATTTTTACAATTCTGACCACTGTCCCTTTATGAGGTTATAACTCTGGAACGCTTCAACGGATCCTGGTGATCATGATATTGGTAAAATTTATTTGATAGTACCTGCGTTTATTTGTGAAAAAAACGGAAATTTGGCGAAAATTTTGAAAATTTCGCAATTTTCAAACTTTGAATTTTTATGCAATTAAATCACAGAGATATGTCACACAAAATACTTAATAAGTAATATTTCCCACATGTCTCCTTTACATCAGAACAATTTTGGAACCAAATTTTTTTTTTGTTAGGGAGTTATAAGGGTTAAAAGTTGACCAGCAATTTCTCATTTTTACAACACCATTTTTTTTTAGGGACCACATCTCATTTGAAGTCATTTTGAGGGGTCTATATGATAGAAAATACCCAAGTGTGACACCATTCTAAAAACTGCACCCCTCAAGGTGCTCAAAACCACATTCAAGAAGTTTATTAACCCTTCAGGTGTTTAATAGGAATTTTTGGAATGTTTAAATAAAATGAACATTTAACTTTTTTACACAAAAAATTTAATTCAGCTCCAATTTGTTTTATTTTATCAAGGGTAACAGGAGAAAATGGACCCCAAAAGTTGTTGTCCAATTTGTCCTGAGTACGCTGATACCCCATATGTGGCAGTAAACCACTGTTTGGGCGCATGGGAGAGCTCGGAAGGGTAGGAGCGCCGTTTGACTTTTCAATGCAAAATTGACAGGAATTGAGATGGGACGCCATGTTGCGATTGGAGAGCCACTGATGTGCCGAAACAGTGGAAACCCCCCAATTATAACTGAAACCCTAATCTAAACACACCCCTCACCCTAATTCCAATGGTAACCCTAACCACACCTCTAACCCTGACACACCCCTAACCCTAATCCCAACCCTATTCCCAACTGTAAATGTAATCTAAACCCTAACCCTAACTTTAGCCCCAACCCTAACTGTAGCCCCAACCCTAACCCTAGCCCTAACCCTAGCCCTAACCCTAGCCCTAGCCCTAACCCTAGCCCTAACCCTAACCCTAACCCTAATCCTAGCCCTAACTCTAGCCCTAACCCTAACCCTAGCCCTAGCCCTAATCCTAACACTACCCCTAACCCTAGCCCTAACCCTAGCCCTAACCTTAACCCTAGCCCTAACCCTAGCCCTAACCCTAACCCTAGCCCTAACCCTAGCCCTAACCCTAGCCCTAACCCTAACCCTAGCCCTAACCCTAATCCTAGCCCTAACCCTAGCCCTAATGGGAAAATGGAAATAAATACATTTTTTTAATTTTTCCCTAACTAAGGGGGTGATGAAGGGGGGTTTGATTTACTTTTATAGTGGGTTTTTCAGCGGATTTTTATGATTGGCAGCCGTCACACACTGAAAGACGCTTTTTATTGCAAAAAATATTTTTTGCAATACCACATTTTGAGAGCTATAATTTTTCCATATTTTAGTCCACAGAGTCATGTGAGGTCTTGTTTTTTGCGGGACGAGTTGACGTTTTTATTGAAAACATTATCGGGCACGTGACATTTTTTGATCGCTTTTTATTCCGATTTTTGTGAGGAAGAATGACCAAAAACCAGCTATTCATGAATTTCTATTGGGGGAGGCGTTTATACCGTTCCGCGTTTGGTAAAATTGATAAAGCAGTTTTATTCTTCGGGTCAGTACGATTACAGCGATACCTCATTTATATCATTTTTTTATGTTTTGGCGCTTTTATACGATAAAAACTATTTTACAGAAAAAATAATTATTTTTGCATCGCTTTATTCTCAGGACTATAACTTTTTTATTTTTTTGCTGATGATGCTGTATGGCAGCTCGTTTTTTGTGGGACAAGATGACGTTTTCAGCGATACCATGGTTATTTATATCTGTCTTTTTGATCACGTGTTATTCCACTTTTTGTTCGGCGGTATGATAATAAAGCGTTGTTTTTTGCCTCGTTTTTTTTTTTTTCTTACGGTGTTTACTGAAGGGGTTAACTAGTGGGCCAGTTTTATAGGTCGGGTCGTTACGGACGCGGCGATACTAAATATGTGCACTTTTATTGTTTTTTTTTTATTTAGATGAAGAAATGTATTTATGGGAATAATATTTTTTTTTTTCATTATTTTGGAATATTTTTTTTTTTTTTTACACATTTGGAAAATTTTTTTTTTACTTTTTTGCTTTGTCCCAGGGGGGGACATCACAGATAAGTGATCTGACAGTTTGCACAGCACTCTGTCAGATCACTGATCTGACTAGCAGCGCTGCAGGCTTCACAGTGCCTGCTCTGAGCAGGCTCTGTGAAGCCACCTCCCTGCAGGACCCGGATCCGCGGCCATCTTGGATCCGGGCCTGGAGCAGGGAGGGAGGTATGCAGACCCCCGCAGCAACGCGATCACATCGCGATCACATCGCGTTGCTGCGGGGGGCTCAGGGAAGCCCGCAGGGAGCCCCCTCCCTGCGCGGTGCTTCCCTGCACCGCCGGCACATCACGATCATGTTTGATCGCGGTGTGCCAGGGGTTAATGTGCCGGGGGCGGTCCGTGACCGCTCCTGGCACATAGTGCCGGATGTCAGCTGCGATAAGCAGCTGACACCCGGCCGCGATCGGCGGCGCTCCCCCCGTGAGCGCTGCCGATCGCTATGACGTACTATCCCGTCCTGGGTCAGATAAGCCCAGGGCACCTCGACGGGATAGTACATTAAAAACAATGAACACAACAGAACAGTCTATGGTAGGACTATGCCCGTTTCCCCACACACAAAAATATACTCATCAGCAATATGTGAGTACGAATGTACCTGGAGATCTATACAGATAAATAGCCATAATAGACACATGCAATCAAGGCATCTGCAATAATGAACCATTCGTAACGCTACAACTTGATCCAAGGAGAGAAATGTTATTTGACCAACCAGAAAAACCCAATATGAAAAAAAAAACAACAACAAGAAAAATCTCCCTACAGAAGGAAAATATGAGAAATAAGAAAAATAACAGAACCCCCCCCCACCCCCCCCCACCCCCTTGGGTTCACAAATGTGTCATTTCCTATGTTAATAAATCAGAGCTGCTCTAGATGGATGAAAATAATCAGAGGGATAGCATACTGGGACCACTGATATCTGAAAGAATTGAGTCCCCCATCAGCATACTACCAGCAATCAGACCAACGTGGACCCAGCAAGGAAAAGGCAAAATTGGTCACTAAAGGGTTAACAGAAAAAAGGGTGACTGCTGCATCACTGCATCCCAGGAGCCATCACTGTTTACATTCTTCAAGTGCAGAAAAAGAGGAATACGATTGTTCACAGTCGGCACCACCCAAGGTTTTAAAGGTGTAGTCACACGCAAGGTTAAAGCATGAAAGCATTTATTCTGTCCATGCGTTTCAAGCTTACCAAACCTCTTTATCAGGATCAAACCTATCATTGTGGTTTGGTCCTGAATCCTGATGAAGAAGTTGGGAAGCCATGAAATGTATTGACAAAGTAATCTTTTTCTGCATGTCATTTTATTGGTGGCTCAGCAGCAGCCTTTACATGTTTTTATAGGAGTTGAGACTGTCACAACCCTATCAGGAGAGTGTACCTGCAATATTTTATTTCATTTGTATATCAGATAAGACAATATGGTGTATTTATAAATGATTTTTATTTATTTATCTTTTTTAATAGGGGAATAGAGTTAAAATGGCAATTTTTTTCACACAATTGTGATGACTGTGACTAGAGATGGGTGGACACCAGGATGTTCGGGTCTGACAGTTTGGCCAAACAGTTACAAAAAGTTTGTGTTTGTGTACCAGAACAGTATCTGGACCCGAACCCTGACCCCATTCACTTGAAAGGGGGGCCCGAACATCCAGTGTTGCTGCGCTGTGATGTGCCTGACAGAGCGGCAAACACCGCTTCTGATTGGCTGTGAATTAATCCCCGCCGGTCAGAGAGCGCAGTTCCCACGCTGTCAGAAGAGAGCGTGAGCGCTCAGCTGTGATCAGAGGTATAAGGCTGTGTGCACACGTTGCTGATTTTTCACGTTTTTTCGCTATAAAAACGCTATAAAACTGCAAAAAAAGAGCATACATTATGCATCCCATCATTTAGAATGAATTCCACAATTTTTGTGCACATGATGCGTTTTTTTCCGCGAAAAAAAGCATCGCGGTAAAAAACGCAGCATGTTCATTAATTTTGCGGATTTTTTGTGGATTTCCCACTATATAATGCATTGGGAAATGTCCAGAAAAATCCACAAAAAAGCACCAAAAATGCGGTAAAAACGCGCAAAAAATGCATGCAGATTTCTTGCAGAAAATTTCAGGTTTTTCTCAGGAAATTTCTGCAAGAAATCCTGAACGTGTGCACATAGCCTTAAGTTTACCTCCGATCACTGGTGTCAGCTGATAGGACAACTACTCCCATCATCCGACACCTGCTGCTGCTAATAACAGTGAGAGCAGGAGCGGCAGATGGGAGTATTTCTCTGTCGCTCCTGCGCTGTAAATAAACAAGTTTAAAAGAAAAGGTGTGGGTTCCCCTGTATTTTTGTTCAACAGCCATGCAAAACTCACAGCTGGGGGCTGCAACCCTCAGCTGTCAGCTTCCTGACAGCAGGATGTGTAAAAACGCTGAAAGACAGCTGAAAGAAGTGACATGCTCTATGAAAAAAAAAAAGCTGAATAGCACAAAATCCTGATGACAAAAAAACAATGTATGTGCATGAGATTTCTGAAAGTGTGGTTCATATTTGTGGGGTTGATGTTACCTTTGAATTATTAGGTGACATCAAGCCCATGGATTACTAATGGAGAGGTGTCTATAAGACACCTATCCATTACTACTCCTATATTTACTTGGTAAATAAAGACTAAGCCAGAATAAAGTCCTTTAATAGAAATAAGACTAAGCACAGTCTTCCATTTTCTTTAAAAATAACAGTTATACTAACTTAACACTTAATTCCACCGAAGCCCTCGTTTTCCTGTAATAAAACTAAAAAAAAACAACATAATACCATACCTGTCTGTCATTCTGTCCCACGCCTTAATCCATGTCTGAGGCATTAATAGTTTTCAACCTGGACGGTGCCAAGATGTGACCGTCCAGGCTGAGAACCACTGGTGAATGAGCTTCTGCAAGTGCAGCCTCAGTGACTAGCAGTGACGTCACCGAGGTTACCTCCAGTCACTGAGGCTGTGTTACCAGATGGGCTGAACTGCCATGACCTTAGCATCGTAGGAAAAAGTCAGTGATGAGATCACTGCAGTTCAATCTCAGTAACTTCACCGCAGATCACGGTGAGAAATTCTCATGGTGATCTGCTGTGAAGTCACTGTGTTTGAACTGCAGTGAACTAAGTGACTTTTTTCCACAGAGTTAGCAGTGATCTCCCCAAGGTCACAGCAGTTAAGTCTAGCTGGTCAGCTGTGTGTTGCTATTTTTAGGTTGGGGGGCATATATCCATGGCCCCTTACCAACCTGAGAATACCAGCCCCCAGCTGTCTGCTTTAGCAAGGCTAGTTGTCAAAAATGGGGTGGACCCCACACCATTTTTTTTAATTATTTATTTAAATAATTAAAAATACGGCATGGGAACCCCTCTATTCTTGATAACCAACCTTGCTGAAGCTGACAGCTGAGGGTTCCAGCCCCCTTGCCTGGCTGATTATCAAAAATAAAGCTGAACCCAAGCAGGTTTTTTTATTATTTATTTTAAGCAGGAATCATAGTTAGGATATAGCCAGAGGTAGGTACATAGAGGGGTATTATAGTTTGGAGGAAAAGCAGGTAACATAGTCAGGATAAGACATAGGTCAGTACGCAGAGCATCAGTAGGATCTTGACAATAAGTGGGGATCGTAGCCAGGAGATAGACAGAGGTTGGTACATGGAGCTGTAGTATAGTTGTAAGGATAGCAGGTAAGGTAGTCAGGATATATCCAGAGGTCGGTACACGGATCAGCAATACGATCTTGAGGATAAGCAACAGGTGTTAAGAAACTAGACTAAAGGCTGCGAGCTCAATAATTTCACAATGAAGTGCAGTGCCAGGTTTGGCGGTCTGAACACCAGGTGTTTCTGGCACTGTCATGTGCATGACAGAGTGGCACGCTCTGCCTCTGATCAGCAGTAAAATCATTACTGCCCGTCAGACAGCGTGAGCTTGCATCTGTGATTAGAGGTAAAAAGTTTACCTCAGGTCACTGGTGTCGGATGATGGGCCCTCTATTCCCTTCAGCCTATGCCTGCTGCTACTAATAACAGCGAGAGCAGGCGTCAACCGATGGGTGTATTCATGAGCCAATGCCTGCGCTATAAATAAATAATGGAAAATTAAAGCGCCATTGGTTCCCCTGTATTTTTTGATAACCAGTCAGGCAAAAGTGACATCTGGGGCTGCAATCTTCAATTGTCAGCGTTAGCAAGGTTGGTTATTAAGAAAGCAGACAGACGGGGCTAATATTCTCAGGTTGGTAAGGGACCACGAATATTGTCCCCCAGCCCAAAAATAGCAGCCTGCAGCTGCCCAGAAAAGGTGCATCTATTAGATGCACCAATTCTGGTACTTTGCTCAGTTCTTCCCATTTGCCCTGTGGTGCTGGCAAGTGGGGTTCAATTTGTTGGGTTGATGTCACCTTTGCATTGTCCGGTGGCATCAAGCTCACGTCTTATTAACCCCTTACCGGCATCGGACGTACTATACCGTCCGATGCCGGCTCCCCTGCTTTGATGCAGGGCTCCGCGGTGAGCCCGCATCAAAGCCGGGACATGTCAGCTGTTTTGAACAGCTGACATGTGTCCGCAATAGGTGCGGGCAGAATCGCGATCTGCCCACACCTATTAACTAGTTAAATGCCGCTGTCAAACGCAGACAGCGGCATTTAACTACCGCTTCCGGCCGGGCGGCCGGAAATGACGTCATCGCCGACCCCCGTCACATGATCGGGGGTCAGCGATGCTTGTATATTGTAGCCATAGAGGTCCCAGAGACCTCTATGGTTACTGATGAGCGGTGGCTGTGAGCGCCACCCTGTGGTCGGCGCTCACAGCACACCTCCATTTCTGCTACATAGCAGCGATCAGCAGATCGCTGCTATGTAGCAGAGCCGATCGTGCTGTGCCAGCTTCTAGCCTCCCATGGAGGCTATTGAAGCATGGCAAAAGTTAAGAAAAAAAGTTTAAAAAAATGTGAAAAAAATAAAAAAACATAAAAATTTAAATCACCCCCCTTTCGCCCCAATCAAAATAAATCAATAAAAAAAATATCAAATCTACGCATATTTGGTATCGCCGCGCTCAGAATCGCCCGATCTATCAATTAAAAAAAAGTATTAATCTGATCGCTAAACAGCATAGCGGGAAAAAAATTCGAAACGCCAGAATTACGTTTTTTTGGTCGCCGTGACATTGCATTAAAATGCAATAACGGGCGATCAAAAGAACGTATCTGCACCAAAATGCTATCATTAAAAACGTCATCTCGGCACGCAAAAAATAAGCCCTCAACCGACCCCAGATCATGAAAAATGGAGACGCTACGAGTATCGGAAAATGGCGCAATTTTTTTTTTTTTTTTTAGCAAAGTTTGGAATTTTTTTTCACCACTTAGATAAAAAATAACCTAGTCATGTTAGGTGTCTATGAACTCGTACTGACCTGGAGAATCATAATGGCAGGTCAGTTTTAGCATTTAGTGAACCTAGCAAAAAAGTCAAACAAAAAACCAATGTGGGATTGCACTTTTTTTGCAATTTCACCGCACTTGGAATTTTTTTCCCGTTTTCTAGTACACGACATGCTAAAACCAATGATGTCGTTCAAAAGTACAACTCGTCCCGCAAAAAATAAGCCCTCACATGGCCAAATTGACGGAAAAATAAAAAAGTTATGGCTCTGGGAAGGAGGGGAGCGAAAAACGAACACAGAAAAACGAAAAATCCCCTGGTCATGAAGGGGTTAATGGAGAGGCGTCTATAAGACACCTCTCCATTACTAATCCTATAGTTATATTGTAAATTAACGTACAGAGAGAATAAATAATTTTATTTGAAACTAGCTGAAGAGCTCGGCGTTGCCTGGGCATAATAAATATCTGTGGTTAGTTATAGCACTTCACTTCTCTTATTTTCCCATCATGCCTCTCATTTTCCCCTCACATTTCTCATTTTCTCCCTTACACCTCTCATTTTCCCCCTCACTCCTCTTATTTTCCCCCTCACTCCTCTCATTCCCCCCTAACACTTGTCATTTCGACCTCACATCTGTCATTTTCTGATCACTCCACTATTTTCCCTCACTCCTCTCATTTTGCACTCACACCTTTTCATTTTCACCTCAAACCCCTCATTTTCACCTCACACCTCTCATTTTCCCCTCAGTATATACATGTTTGTCATCTCCCTTATATATAGTATACACCTGTATGTCATCTCCTGTATATAGTATATACCTGTATGTCATCTCCCCTGTAAATAGTATATACCTGCTGTATGTCATCTCCTCCTGTATATTGTATATACCTATGTGTCATCTCCTCCTGTATATAGTATATACCTGCATGTCATCTCTTCTGTATATACTATATACCTGTTTGTCATCTCCTCCTATATATATTATATACCTGTATGTCATCTCCTGTATATAGTATATACCTGTATGTCATCTCCCCGTATATAGTATATACCTGCTGTATGTCATCTCCTCCTCTATATACCTATGTGTCATCTCCTCTTTTATATGGTATATACCTGTATGTTATCTCCTCCTGTATATGGTATATACGTGTGTCATCTCCTCCTGTATATAGTATATACCTGTAAGTCATTTCCTCCTGTATATAGTATATACCTGTGTGTCATCTCCTCCTGTATATAGTATGTACCTGTATGTCATCTCCTCCTGTAAATAGTATATAACTGTGTGTCATCTCCTCCTGTATATAGTATATACCTGTGTGTCATCTGCTCCTGTATATAGTATATATCTGTGTGTCATCTCCTCCTGTATATAGTATATACCTGTGTGTCATCTCCCCTGTATATAGTATATACCTGTGTGTCATCTCCCCTGTATATAGTATAAACCTGTGTGTCATCTGCCCTGTATATAGTATGTACCTGTGTGTCATCTCCCCTGTATATAGTATATATGTGTGTGTCATCTCCTCCTGTATATAGTATATACCTGTATGTCATCTCCTCCTGTATATAGTATATACCTGTGTGTCATCTCCCCTGTATATAGTATATATGTGTGTGTCATCTCCCCTGTATATAGTATATACCTGTATGTCATTTCCTCCTGTATAAAGTATATACCTGTGTGTCATCTCCTCCTGTATATGGTATATACCTGTGGGTCATCTCCTCCTGTATATAGTATATACCAGTGTGTCATCTCCTCCTGTATAGAGTATATACCTGTGTGTCATCTCCCCTGTATATAGTATATATGTGTGTGTCATCTCCTCCTGTATATAGTATATACCTGTGTGTCATCTCCTCCTGTATATAGTATATACCTGTGTGTCATCTCTCCTGTATATAGTATATATCTTTGTGTCATCTCCCCTGTATATAGTATATATCTGTATGTCATCTCCTCCTGTATTAGTCCGCGTTCACACGTTATTTCATCATTATTTTTACCTCAGTATTTGTAAGCTAAATTGGCAGCCTGATAAATCTCCAGCCAATAGGAAGCCCTCCCCCCGGCAGTATATATTAGCTCACACATACACATAATAGTCAGGTCATGTGACTGACAACTGCCGTATTTCCTATATGGTACAATTGTTGCTCTTGTGGTTTGTCTACTTATTAATCAGATTTTTATTTTTGAAGGATAATACCAGTCTTGTGTGTGTTTTAGGGCGCGTTTCATGTGTCAAGTTGTGTGTGTTGAGTTGCATGTGGCTACATGCATGTAGCGACTTTTGTGAGATGAGTTTTGTGTGGCGACATGCGTGTAGCAACTTTTTGTGTGTCGAGTTGCATGTGACAGGTTAGTGTAGCAAGTTGTGTGCAGCAAGTTTTGCGCATGGCGAGTTTTGCACTTGGCGAGTTTTATGTGTGGTGCATTTTGAAAGTGTGCAAGTTTTGTGTGAGGCAATTTTTGCATGTGTTGCAACTTTTGTGCATGTGGCAATTTTTCCGCGTGTGCAAGTTTTGCAAGTGGCGAGTTTTCCATGAGGTGAGTTTTGCACGTGTGGCGAGTTTTGCGTGAGCCTAGTTTTGCATGTGGCGAGTTTTGCGTGTGGTGAGTTTTGAGCGGCAACTTTTGTGTTTCGACTTTTATGTGGCGAGGTTGGTGTATGTGTGGTGAAATGTGTGCTGAGGTTGGTATATGTGTTCAAGCACATGGTAGTGTGTGGCACATTTTGTGTGTGTGTTCATATCCCAGTGTGTGGTGAGTATCCCATGTCGGGGCCCCACCTTAGCAACTGTACGGTATATACTCTTTGGCACCATCGCTCTCACTCTTTAAGTCCCCCTTGTTCACATCTGGCAGCTGTCAATTTTCCTCCAACACTTTTCCTTTCACTTTTTCCCCATTATGTAGATAGGGGCAAAATTGTTTGGTAAATTGGAACGCGCGGGGTTAAAGTTTCACCTCACAACATAGCCTATGACGCACTCGGGTTCCAGATGTGTGACTGTGCAAAATTTTGTGGCTGTAGCGGTGACAGTGCAGATGCCAATCCCGGACATACACACACACATACACACACACATTCAGCTTTATATATTAGTTAAAGAAACACACTTTTCCTTTTTTATTTAAAAATAACAAACACAGTTATACTCACCCATTTAATTGAAGCCATCATCTACTGTAAAAAACATAAAATAATAAACAACAAAAATGTTCACCTAATGCCCAATTCCACTGAAGCCAATGTCACCTGTAAGGCTATGTGCACACATTGCGGATTAGACTTAGGAATTTCTGGTGCGGATTCTGCCTCTCCTGGCAGAAAACGCACCTGCGGATTTGTTGCGTTTTTGGTGCGGTTCCGCAGCATTTTTTTTGCGTTTTTGCTGCGGTTTTCTTGCGGATTTGCTGCCTTTTTTACCCCTGCGGTTTTCTATAATGGAATGGGTACAAAAACTCTGCAGATTCACAAAAAATAAGTTACATGCTGCTTCTTTTAAACTGCAGCGTTTCCGCAGCGGATTTTCCACAAAGTGTGCACAGCATTTTTTTTCTCATTAATTTACATTGTACTGTAAGGTTATGTGCACACGTCAGGATTTCTGGCAGAAATTTTCCTGACAAAAACCTGACATTTCTGCCAGAAATCCACATGCGTTTTTTTTGCGGTTTTGATGCGTTTTTGCGCATTTTTAAGCGTTTTTGATGCATTTTTTCTTGCGTTTTTTCCAAATGCATAGAATAGCGGGAAAAACGCAGAAAATCTGCAAAATTAACGATCATGCTGCTTTTTTTAACGCAATGTGTTTTTTTTGCGGTAAAAACACATCATGTGCATAAAAATTGCAGAATGCAATTCTAAATGATAGGATGCATATGTAGGCGTTTTCCAATGCGTTTTTATCGCAAAAAAATGTGAAAAAACCTGAATATGTGCACATACCCTAAATCAATTACGGATCTGCAGCATTTCTGCACTGCAAAAAACGCTGCGGATCCGCAGAGAATCCGCAACGTGTGCACATACCCTAAAGCTGTAGACTGTTCTGCTATTTTTAGGCTAGAGGGGGCCAATATCCATGGCCCCTTACCAGCCGGAGAATACCAGCCCCCTGCTTTAGCTTGGCTGGTTGTCAAAAATAGGGGGACCCCAAGTCATTTTTTTTTTTAATTATTTATTTAAATAATTTTAAAAAATGGTTCTGGGACCCTTCTATTCTGGATAACCAGATAAATTGAACTGACCCTAGAAAATAGGGAAGAAAGGGGAAACAAAAGCCACGCACGATGTAAGTGTAGTAAAAACTTTCTAGATTGCACACTACATATAATAGTTGCACATGTGGAAAAAAGGGAATCCAGCTCCAAGAGATAAAATTGCTTAACTTTAATAGTATTCATTTAAAATAGAAATAGGCTATAAGACATACAGAAACTGGATATACCGGAAGGAGAGTGCCTGTATAAACTGTATGCGTTTCGAACACACAAGTGCTCTTAGTCCCAGACTGTATGTGTCTCTACTCTCTAGGCGTCTGGCAGAGGCGCAAATCCGTGCTCAAGATTTCCTGGACTTAAGGAAATTCATCTAAAGGGTGAGCTGAACATATCTTTTTTTTCTACACTATAATAGTTGCACTCACCAGACATAGGCAAATCAGGCATAAAAAGGGATCCCAAGGAGGCGGACTGCAGCTCAACCTGCTGGACTCATGGAAGGCTTCAGATGACTGTGGTGAAAACAGTAACTAAAGAAAAATCCAGTTAGCTGTCAGTGCTTCCGTATCAAGATTCTCATGAATATCAAATGTAATCATTTATTTATAAAATGCAGGATAAAACAACAGATTTCGACTTCAAAATCCCGGAGTCTTCTTCAGGTTTTAAAAATATATAATCATTATTACATCATTATTTTATATCATGTCATATGAGATATATTTTGTGTGAATAGAAATTTCTGGTCATAACAAATACATCAATCATGTTACAAATGCATCAGTCTAAACCATGAAAGCAATGTGTTTGTTATTATAATTTATTTAAAACACAATATCACCGGCGCTCTACACTTCTGCCTACTAAGTATATGGGGGTACCTCATACAATAACCCAGCCGCTGGTATCCTCAGAACATGTGCCGACTCTGTAAAAACCAAATATGCTACTAACTGGTACCGCACTTAGGTTATTGAGGTGACCTGAGCCTGGTCACAGGGGCGCAATCACCCTGGGTATGCTGGTAAGTAAAGCAAATGTCACACTATACAAACAATGTGCTAAGAGTCACACTGGTGGCCAGGCAAACCACCTCTAAGTCCTACGAATATACACCCCCTGCATGTGCCAACATTATGTGCCCAAATAGGACAGATGACAGCAAATGCACCGGCCGAAAACACAAGAGAAATGTGGATCTCTTACCGTGTGCTGTAACTGTGTGCACGCTCCGCTACTCCTGATGGGGATCAATAGGGATGTGTGATGTTCCGCAAGTGCTGAGGTGAGTAAGGGAGCAGAACGAATCTGCAGGCAGTAACCGGAGGGTGGGCACACAGGAACGTGAGCGGACGAGGGCGGTATAAGGTGCCGCTGCTAAGTGCAGAGCCAGGGAACGTCCCGGATGGAGGCGTCCCTGGTTGCACTTGGAAACAAAGATGGCCGACGCTGGCAAGCAGCGTGTGACGTCACAGGCCTACGGAGCCTCACTAGGACCCAAAGACAAACTGACGCGTTTCAAAGGGTAAATGCCCTTCTTCATCAGGGTTATTGTTTGTATAGTGTGACATTTGCTTTACTTACCAGCATACCCAGGGTGATTGCGCCCCTGTGACCAGGCTCAGGTCACCTCAATAACCTAAGCGCGGTACCAGTTGGTAGCATATGTTATTATAATTTGTTTGTCAATTGGACTTGTATAGTTTTAAAACCATGCTAAAGGTATATAAAAAACTAGATTGTGGCCCGATTCTAACGCATCGGGTATTCTAGAATATGCATATCTCCGTAGTATATGGACAATGATGATTCCAGAATTCGCAGCAGACTGTGCTCGTCGCTGATTGGTCGAGGCAACCTTTATGACATCATCATCGCCATGGCAACCATTATGACATTTACGTCGATACTGTGCCCGTCGCTGAATCAGAAACGTGGGATTTCTACGTCCTTTATGACATCATCATCGCTGTGCCGGTCGCTGATTGGTCGAGGCCGCCAGGCTTCGACCAATCAGAGACGCGGGATGTCTACGTCCTTTATGACATCATCGTCGCTGTGCCCGTCGCTGATTGGTCGAGGCCGCCAGGCCTCGACCAATCAGAGACGCGGGATTTCTACGTCGATACTGTGCCCGTCGCTGATCAGAGATGCGGGATTTCCAGGACAGACAGATAGACAGACGGAAAAACACTTAGACAATTATATATATAGATTACTTTGGGAGAGAACCATTAATTTGTTTTTTAGTAAAGGGCACATATTTTGAGACTCACATTCTGTACTGTGATTTTCTCATTATTTCTGTTTAGAGCTACTTGAATTTCCTCACTTGATATAGAGCTTTGTAAAGCCCTGAACAAAGTGTATGAATAAGATAAATGTGTGCTTGAATTGCATGCCATCAGTTAGCTTGGTTGTCACTGTCAAGAAGGTGGATAGATTTTACTTATCAGTGTCAAATCTTCAATATCTAATGTCTTTTCAATGAGCATTGTGCAGCACATTAGATAGTGTGCGTAACCGTGCAGATGATGTGATGTCTGGGGACACTTAATGCTACATGACTGATTTAGTATGATCTCTTGAATAAACACCAAATAAGCTTCCCTTTTTTGCTAATTCAAATATAGACCTTTTATTGCCTGATATCTCTTAGCTAAACACACACATATATATATATATATATATATATATATATATATATATATATACCGTATATATATATATGCTCTAAAAATTGGGATCTTTACAATATTTGACAAATTAACAATGATCAAAGCTTTCGTAATTCGAATTTGTCATCTCTGGGAAATTTTTTAAAAACATTTTATTTGAAGCTTATTGATTAGCCATTAATCAAAATACTGTAAAACCTACCATTGTCCTGAAAAGATGAGTATAACACTTTGAGGTCTCTTACTTGTATTTAGTGGCATAGCTATAGGTTCAACTCAGGAAGATGACAGTTGGTTACAATTGTAGAGGTGCACTTTCGTTTTAGTGACTTTAAATACCCCAGTGGACACCTCAGTGGATAACTATGCATTTCTGAATTTAGGTTCTCATCTTTTTTTGGCAAAAATGCACTGCTTCTGAATCGATGGCTGGGGAACCACCACGGTGCAGGGAGACTACCATAAACAAGATGAGGTGCAAACAACAAAGGGTAAATTTATTGGAAAGCAAGGAATGAAGTGGAAGAGAAAGGTGCAAACAGAGTAATGCAATGGCAACCGATAATTTACAAGAGTTGTACTCCATTTATTACAGAATCAATATACATACACAAGCAAATGCAAACAATAAACAAAGATTGATGCTACTCTACATATAGCCTCCCTTGCCACTCTAAGCAGGCCACACGGCTGCCGTGTTCTGTCTGTTGAAGCCTACACTAGGCCCTGACATGTGTGTTGTGAATTCTGTGGCTGAATTCACTCCTGTGGTCACAAGTGGTACTGCAGCTTCTGGGCTTCCTCCCTCAGGTGTTCTGGTGAGCTCGTTGGCTGCTTTGTTATTTAACTCCACCTGATTCTGTCTTCCTTGCTCCTTGTCAATGTTCCAGTGTTGGATCTGAGCTTCTGGATCTTTCCTGTGGCCTGCTGCTCTGCTTAGATAAGTGCTTCTTTGCTTTTGTTGCTGTTTTTTCTGTCCAGCTTGTCTATTCGTTTTTGCTGGAAGCTCTGAGACGCAAAGGGTGTACCGCCGTGCCGTTAGTTCGGCACGGTGGGTCTTTTTGCCCCCTTTGCGTGGTTTTTGCTTTAGGGTTTTTTGTAGACTGCAAAGTTCTCTTTGCTATCCTCGCTCTATCTAGAATATCGGGCCTCACTTTGCTGAATCTATTTCATCCCTACGTTTTGTCTTTTCATCTTGCTAACAGTCATTATATGTGGGGGGCTGCCTTTTCCTTTGGGGTATTTCTCTGAGGCAAGTCAGGCTTGTATTTCTATCTTCAGGCTAGTCAATTCCTCAGGCTGTGCCGAGTTGCATAGGTAGTGTCAGGCGCAATCCACAGCTGCCTTTAGTTGTGTTTAGGATAGGTTCAGGTATTGCGGTCTACAGAGATTCCACGTCTCAGAGCTCGTTCTATTGTTTTTGGGTTATTGTCAGATCACTGTATGTGCTCTGATTACTGGCACACTGTGTTACTGGATTGCCTTCATAACAGTACAAGGAGCCCAAACTAATGATTCTCAATAGAGGGAAAAAAGAAGTTCTGACATCATTTTTTTTTTCTCAGCTCTGTGTTCAGTCTTTTTTTTCCCCTAGACATTAGGGTGCTTCAGGACACAGCTGTGGACATGGATATTCAGGCTCTGTGCTCTTCAATGGATAATCTCGTTATAAATGTACAAAAGATTCAAGATACAATTGATCAGAAATCTATGCTAGAACCAAGAATTCCTATTCCTGATTTGTTTTTTGGTGATAGAACTAAGTTTCTGAGCTTCAAAAATAATTGTAAGCTATTTCTGGCCTTGAAACCTCATTCTTCTGGTAATTCAGTTCAACAGGTTTTGATTATTATTTCTTTTTTGCGCGGCGACCCTCAGGACTGGGCATTTTCTCTTGCGCCAGGAGACCCTGCATTGAGTGGTGTCGATGCGTTTTTCCTGGCGCTCGGATTGCTGTACGATGAGCCTAATTCAGTGGATCAGGCTGAGAAAAATTTGCTGGCTTTGTGCCAGGGTCAGGATGATATAGAAGTATATTGTCAGAAATTTAGGAAGTGGTCAGTACTCACTCTGTGGAATGAATCTGCGCTGGCAGCTTTGTTCAGAAAGGGTCTCTCTGAGGCTCTTAAGGATGTCATGGTGGGTTTTCCTATGACTGCTGGTTTGAATGAGTCTATGTCTTTGGCCATTCAGATCGGTCGTCGCTTGCGCGAGCGTAAATCTGTGCACCATCTGGCGGTATTGTCTGAGATTAAACCTGAGCCTATGCAGTGCGATAGGACGATGACCAGAGTTGAACGGCAAGAACACAGACGTCTGAATGGGCTGTGTTTCTACTGTGGTGATTCCACTCATGCTATTTCTGATTGTTCTAAGCGCACTAAGCGGTTCGATAGGTCTGCTGTCATTGGTACTGTACAGTCCAAATTCCTTCTGTCCATTACCTTGATATGCTCTTTGTCATCGTATTCTGTCATGGCGTTTGTGGATTCAGGCGCTGCCCTGAATCTGATGGATTTGGATTATGCTAAACGTTGTGGGTTTTTCTTGGAGCCTTTGCGGTGTCCTATTCCGTTGAGAGGAATTGATGCTACACCTTTGGCCAAGAATAAACCTCAGTACTGGGCCCAGCTGACCATGTGCATGGCTCCTGCACATCAGGAAGTTATTCGCTTTCTGGTGCTACATAATCTGCATGATGTGGTCGTGTTGGGGTTGCCATGGCTACAAACCCATAATCCAGTATTGGATTGGAACTCTATGTCGGTATCCAGCTGGGGTTGTCAGGGGGTACATGGTGATGTTCCATTTTTGTCTATTTCGTCATCCACTCCTTCTGAGGTCCCAGAGTTCTTGTCTGATTATCAGGATGTATTTGAAGAGCCCAAGTCCGATGCCCTACCTCCGCATAGGGATTGTGATTGTGTTATCAATTTGATTCCTGGTAGTAAATTCCCTAAGGGTCGTTTATTTAATTTATCCGTGCCTGAACACACCGCTATGCGCAGTTATGTGAAGGAATCCCTGGAGAAGGGACATATTCGCCCATCGTCATCACGACTGGGAGCAGGGTTCTTTTTTGTAGCCAAGAAGGATGGTTCGCTGAGACCGTGTATTGATTACCGCCTTCTTAATAAGATCACTGTTAAGTTTCAGTATCCCTTGCCATTGTTATCTGACTTGTTTGCTCGGATTAAGGGGGCTAGTTGGTTCACTAAGATAGATCTTCATGGTGCGTATAATCTGGTGAGAATCAGGCAAGGAGATGAATGGAAAACGGCATTTAATATGCCCGAGGGTCATTTTGAGTATCTAGTGATGCCGTTCGGACTTGCCAATGCTCCATCTGTTTTTCAGTCTTTTATGCATGACATCTTCCGTGAGTATCTGGATAAATTCCTGATTGTTTACTTGGATGACATTTTGATCTTCTCAGATGATTGGGAGTCTCATGTGAAGCAGGTCAGAATGGTTTTCCAGGTCCTGCGTGCTAATTCTTTGTTCGTGAAGGGATCAAAGTGTCTCTTCGGTGTGCAGAAAATTTCATTTTTGGGGTTCATCTTTTCCCCTTCTACTATCGAGATGGATCCGGTTAAGGTCCAAGCCATCCAGGATTGGACTCAGCCGACATCTCTGAAAAGTCTGCAAAAGTTCCTGGGCTTTGCTAATTTTTATCGTCGCTTCATCTGTAATTTTTCTAGCATTGCCAAACCATTGACCGATTTGACCAAGAAGGGTGCTGATTTGGTTAATTGGTCTTCTGCTGCCGTGGAAGCTTTTCAGGAGTTGAAGCGTCGTTTTTGTTCTGCCCCTGTGTTGTGTCAACCAGATGTTTCTCTTCCGTTCCAGGTCGAGGTTGATGCTTCTGAGATTGGAGCAGGGGCGGTTTTGTCACAGAGAGGTTCTGGTTGCTCAGTGTTGAAACCATGTGCTTTCTTTTCCAGGAAGTTTTCTGCTGCTGAGCGTAATTATGATGTGGGCAACCGAGAGTTGCTGGCCATGAAGTGGGCATTCGAGGAGTGGCGTCATTGGCTTGAAGGAGCTAAGCATCGCGTGGTGGTATTGACTGATCATAAGAACACTTACTTATCTCGAGTCTGCCAAGCGCTTGAATCTTAGACAGGCCCGTTGGTCGTTATTTTTTGCTCGCTTCGATTTTGTGATTTCGTACCTTCCGGGCTCTAAAAATGTGAAGGCGGATGCTCTGTCTAGGAGTTTTGTGCCCGACTGCCCTGCTGTTCACGTGCCAGTGGGTTGCTTTTGCCCTTGCCGGTCCCGAAGAGGCCTTGGACACATATTTCGATGGATTTCATTTCTGACCTTCCCGTTTCTCAAAAGATGTCAGTCATTTGGGTGGTCTGTGATCGCTTTTCTAAAATGGTCCATCTGGTGCCCTTGGTTAAATTGCCTTCCTCCTCTGATTTGGTGCCTTTGTTCTTCCAGCATGTGGTTCGTTTGCATGGCATTCCTGAGAATATTGTTTCTGACAGAGGTTCCCAGTTTGTTTCAAGGTTCTGGCGAGCCTTTTGTGGTAGGATGGGCATTGACCTATCTTTTTCCTCGGCTTTCCATCCTCAGACTAATGGCCAGACCGAACGAACCAATCAGACCTTGGAAACATATCTGAGATGTTTTGTTTCTGCAGACCAGGATGATTGGGTGTCCTTTTTGCCGTTGGCTGAGTTCGCCCTTAATAATCGGGCCAGCTCGGCTACCTTGGTCTCTCCATTTTTCTGCAATTCTGGGTTCCATCCTCGTTTCTCTTCAGGACAGGTTGAGTCTTCGGACTGTCCTGGTGTGGATTCTGTGGTGGACAGGTTGCAGCAGATCTGGACTCAGGTAGTGGACAATTTGACCTTGTCCCAGGAGAAGGCTCAGCTTTTCGCTAATCGCAGACGCCGTGTGGGTCCCCGACTTCGTGTTGGGGATCTGGTTTGGTTATCTTCTCGTCATATTCCTATGAAGGTTTCCTCTCCTAAATTTAAACCTCGTTTTATTGGTCCATATAGGATTTCTGAGATTCTCAATCCTGTGTCCTTTCGTCTGACCCTTCCGGACTCCTTTTCCATACATAATGTATTCCATAGGTCGTTGTTGCGGAGATACGTGGCACCTATGGTTCCATCTGTTGAGCCTCCTGCCCCTGTTTTGGTGGAGGGGGAATTGGAGTATATTGTGGAGAAAATTTTGGATTCTCGTGTCTCTAGACGGAAACTCCAGTATCTGGTTAAATGGAAGGGTTATGCTCAGGAAGATAATTCCTGGGTTTTTGCCTCTGATGTCCATGCTCCAGATCTTGTTCGTGCCTTTCATGTGGCTCATCCTGGTCGGCCTGGGGGCTCTGGTGAGGGTTCGGTGACCCCTCCTCAAGGGGGGGGGTACTGTTGTGAATTCTGTGGCTGAATTCACTCCTGTGGTCACAAGTGGTACTGCAGCTTCTGGGCTTCCTCCCTCAGGTGTTCTGGTGAGCTCGTTGGTTGCTTTGTTATTTAACTCCACCTGATTCTGTCTTCCTTGCTCCTTGTCAATGTTCCAGTGTTGGATCTGAGCTTCTGGATCTTTCCTGTGGCCTGCTGCTCTGCTTAGATAAGTGCTTCTTTGCTTTTGTTGCTGTTTTTTTCTGTCCAGCTTGTCTATTCGTTTTTGCTGGAAGCTCTGAGACGCAAAGGGTGTACCGCCGTGCCGTTAGTTCGGCACGGTGGGTCTTTTTGCCCCCTTTGCGTGGTTTTTGCTTTAGGGTTTTTTGTAGACTGCAAAGTTCTCTTTGCTATCCTCGCTCTATCTAGAATATCGGGCCTCACTTTGCTGAATCTATTTCATCCCTACGTTTTGTCTTTTCATCTTGCTAACAGTCATTATATGTGGGGGGCTGCCTTTTCCTTTGGGGTATTTCTCTGAGGCAAGTCAGGCTTATATTTCTATCTTCAGGCTAGTCAGTTCCTCAGGCTGTGCCGAGTTGCATAGGTAGTGTCAGGCGCAATCCACAGCTGCCTTTAGTTGTGTTTAGGATAGGTTCAGGTATTGCGGTCTACAGAGATTCCACGTCTCAGAGCTCGTTCTATTGTTTTTGGGTTATTGTCAGATCACTGTATGTGCTCTGATTACTGGCACACTGTGTTACTGGATTGCCTTCATAACACATGTGCACAAAACAGGAACAAACTCATGGTGCTGTTGGGAACTCAGATCCAGTCCCGGGGGCCCCCAAAAGTCTAGTACGGTGGTGCGCATGGCTGTCAGCCAGCTCTGTGAAACATGGTCTTCTCCTTGCTTCAGGGTCTGGGATGTGCTCCTGGAAACTGTAAATCCTTTTCTCGGTATCTTTGTGGCTTCTCAAACTAGCACAGGACAGCCACCCTTGCTGCTCCCATAGTCTGTCCAATTTCACGAGTCCACACCATCCCAGGCTGTGGGTCCTTTTTCACAGCTACAAGCACAGACGTTCTCTGCAGCAGCTCTTTGTTCACATGCTCTAAAGGCTCTAGCCCTCCCCTCTGCATAGGGCAGTTCATTCACACAGTCTATTGCAGGTGGAAGAGGAACATTCCATCAAACCAGACAAGGGGGTGCTGTCTCTTAAAGTGGCAGTGGGTTCCTTACTGTCCATAACAGCACCACCCCCCTACCCTCCATCCAAACATCCATATTCTAAAAGAGATCAGTCTTGAAGAATGGAAAAAGATCTTGCAATATTTTGCCAATAATTAATGAAGATATGCAAAATAATGAACATATACAAAAATAAGATGACGCTGGCATCTCGAGCGACACATGTGTTAACTTAGAAGACTTCTTGGACATTGACCTGTTTGCTCCAATGTGTCCTGCTTTTTACTAATAAAGATTAAATACTGATTATTTTTCAGCTACAGAATAGAACCATAAAAGGTCATGACTTTTGATTAAATCCTTCCCAAGGAGGAGAAATTACAGCTTTTAGCAATGATCATGATAATATTGGTTGTCTATGTAAGTATGTACAACTTCTGTAATAAATTAGAATTCTACTAGTTACTGACCCAACAATCACGAGTGTTTTTTCCTATATGTACATGTATATCTATTTGATATATAGTTTGGCAGCACTTAAGATGATATCACACTCTTAGCGTGTGACCCTATTATCCATATTTGAAGCACTACTGCTTGTCAACTAGTACACTCTTGCTTCGTAGCTGTCACGTCTGTATGCAATGATATTTATAGGCCCTTAAGGAATATTTGTTACACAGTTTGTCTAATATTAATGGTGTTTTTTTTCTTTTCAGATATCCACTCCCCAGACAAGAAAAAGGAATTCAAGATACTGATTTTGCACTGCTTGTAACCATCAGCCATTAACTGATGAATATTACAAAGACATATGTTCCACCTGGCTGTCTCTTGATATAGCTACCTCCATTCAATCTGAAGCTTCATCCTTTTTTCAACTGGTTCAAGGGTCATTTTTCAGAAGCTTTTAAGGACTTCAAACATTTTTAAAGAAAAAGTCAAAGAAGCAACATAGAGGACCTTCTCCTTGAGTAGTGATTTCCTCTTCATCTTTACAGTCTGAAGGAGAAGAGGAAAAAGTACTTACTGGCCTGATGATTTCCCAATGGACGACCTATATTTGCTTCATGATTCAGCTCCATCTCCTATAAAAGTTGTCAAAAAACAGTGGAATCTGATAAAGTCACATAATATAAAGCAAAGAAGCAGATGCTATTTTTCCCACTGCTGAAAGAGAGTTCATTTTGGATACATCTGATTTTAAATAAAAGTCTTCAGAGTGAAAGGGTTCAAAGCCATCTATAGAGTGGAGTCTAACAGACCTTAGAGGGGGGTTCCTCCGAAAGTGCATTTCACAGTTGCTAGATTGGCCAAAAGGTTTTTCTTCCCTGCAGAAGAGACTTCTCTTATCTCCTATACCCTATGAAGAGAAAAGCAGATTTTCTTCTGAAAAAGAGTGATGTGACAGTTACCTTCTCCTCCAAGATTTCATTGTCTTCTGTGCCAGTCGTTATAGCAATAAAGATATGGCTCAGTCAATTGTCAAACAATTTGGAAAAAAGTATCTTAGGGGAAGAAATCTTTGATAGGCTTCCACTCCTCAAATCCACTGCAGAATTTGTATGTGCTGTACTTCTTGATATCTTATAATGCATCTCAAAATTTTTAGTAATGCCTTCTTGACAGCAAGAATATTGTGGATAAAGTGATGGTCTGGTGACTCGGAGTAACCTTCGACTCTGCCCTGTCCTTCAAACCACACATCCAAGCTCTTTCCACCTCCTGTCGCCTCCAGCTCAAAAATATCTCCAGGATCCGTCCTTTCCTCAACCCCAATCTACTAAAATGCTTGTGCACGCCCTCATCATTTCCCGCCTTGACTACTGCAACATCCTTTTCTGTGGCCTCCCTGCTAACACCCTTGCACCTCTCCAGTCCATCCTTAACTCTGCTGCCCGACTAATCCATCTCTCTCCTCGCTACTCCTCCGCTTCCCCCCTCTGCAAATCTCTTCACTGGCTCCCATTCCCTCAGCGTATCCAGTTCAAATTGCTAATACTGACCTACAAAGCCATCCACAACCTGTCTCCTCCATATATCTCTGAACTAATCTCTCGATATCTTCCCTCACGTGATCTCCGGTCCTCCCAAGACCTCCTTCTCTCCTCCACACTTATTCGCTCTTCATCCAATCACCTCCAAGACTTCTCCCGAATATCCCCCATCCTCTGGAACTCTCTGCCCCAACACGTCCGACTATCAACCACAGTCGGATCCTTCAGACGGAACCTGAAAACTCATCTCTTCAGGAAAGCCTACAGCCTGCACCGACACCGCTGCTGCCTCATCACTATCGAAGCTACCGCCTCACCAACACCGGAGCTACCGCCTCACCAACACCGGAGCTACCGCCTCACCAACACCGGAGCTCCTGCAACCCTCAACCTACTGTCTCCTTCCCCATAGTCCTGTAGAATGTAAGCCAGCAAGGGCAGGGTCCTCGCCCCTCTGTATCAGTCCGTCATTGTTAGTTTGTTTACTGTATGTGATATTTGTAACTTGTATGTAACCCCTTCTCATGTACAGCACCATGGAATCAATGGTGCTATATAAATAAATAATAATAATAATAATATTCCTTCAAAGAATAATTTTTGTACTGTCCTATTTCAGCCTTCACGTATCTTTGGTTCACCACTAGATGAAATACTTAAGTCCTTGACTGGAGACAATGAGTTAATATTTTGATAACCTAGAAAAATCTTCATTTTTTTGTCATTAGAAGGTATCTCAAATTTAAAAGAATTTTTTCTGTAAAGAAACTGTACAGACTAAGCCCAATTATAACTCCACCAAAAAGAAGTCAACATTTCATAAGGCTGCATATTGATCACAACAAATTTTCATTGTTTAAAAAAGGAAGAGGAGTCAACTTTTATCCAGCTCAGTAACTTCCTCGGATGCATCGGTCTCATCAGTAATAAAAAGATGCCTTTCTTTAGAAATAAAAGATTTTGCCATAATTGCTTTATTGTGAATCACAAGAAAATCCAATGGTTTGGTGCCCGATAAAATAATTTGCTCTATATAAATTCCACTGTATTTCCAGTCCCCAAATCTGGAGGAATAATTGCTAGTAATCCCAGTGGAACCTCAAGTATTCCATTATCAGTTGATCTGCCTCCCATTTTATGAGCTCCAAGAGTCTTTATCAAATTAACAATGATGCTTGCATCAGCGGTTAGACTGCAGAGCATATAGGTAGTCCCTTATCTCAACAACTGGTTGGTGAGAGTATCATCTGAGGCCCAATTGATGGATCATCATCAGACAACTATGAAATTACTGGCCTCTCAAAGATTCTATATCAAAAGGCAAATATTTGAATTTTCCTTCTCTGCTGGAGCTTTTGATCCAGGGAAGCATTCCTCTTCTATATATGGCCAAACTGCATCTGACAACATGGAGATTGTCTCTGAAAAACTAGTAGTCAATAAAGTTTTCACTTGCTTGACGCCAAAAGAATTCTTTTTTTATCTTAAGAAAAAACGTACGCCTTTTGAAAAAATGAGAATGTGTTCTTCACATTTAAGGACCAAACCAATGCTGGGAAGTCAGCAAAAATCAATTTGGCCAGTTGCATCAGAGATTTAATCTGTGATACTTACCTGCTAAATATTCAAGATCCATCACTGGCCATCAGAGCTCACTCCACTCTAGCAACTTCTGCATCCTGGACTGAGTTGACAAATATACTCCTAGAACACATATGCAAAACTGGTACTTGATTGTTCATGTCAACCTTCATGAAATATAACTGGTTAGATGTCTCTGCTACACAGAGTTCCGACTTCGACAAATGGTTTCTTTAGCAAGAAGCCAGTTAATATTTCTGCCCTTATATACCTTTGCTGAATACTACTTTTCAAGTACCGTTATGTTCTCCAATAGGACAACATTCACTGACATTTTCATTCCCTGGAGTCAATAACAAGAACAGATTTCCCTAGTTTTATTAAACCTAGAATGCATAACAGATAATAAATGGAAATTGTTTAAGAACATACTAAATAGGCACTGTAAGTGGTTTATACCTTGTGGGAATAAAAGGACTAGAAATAGGAAAAACCCAATGTGGCTAAACAAAGAAGTAAGACAGGCAATTAACAGTAAAAATAAAGCATTTGCACTACTAAAGCAGGATGGCACCATTGAAGCTCTAAAAAACTATAGGGAGAAAAATACTTTATCTAAAAAACTAATTAAAGCTGCCAAAAAGGAAACAGAGAAGCACATTGCTAAGGAGAGTAAAAATAATCCCAAACTGTTCTTCAACTATATCAATAGTAAAAGAATAAAAACTGAAAATGTAGGCCCCTTAAAAAATAGTGAGGAAAGAATGGTTGTAGATGACGAGGAAAAAGCTAACATATTAAACACCTTCTTCTCCACGGTATTCACGGTGGAAAATGAAATGCTAGGTGAAATCCCAAGAAACAATGAAAACCCTATATTAAGGGTCACCAACCTAACCCAAGAAGAGGTGCGAAACTGGCTAAATAAGATTAAAATAGATAAATCTCCGGGTCCGGATGGCATACACCCACGAGTACTGAGAACTAAGTAATGTAATAGATAAACCATTATTTCTTATTTTTAGGGACTCTATAGCGACAGGGTCTGTTCCGCAGGACTGGCGCATAGCAAATGTGGTGCCAATATTCAAAAAGGGCTCTAAAAGTGAACCTGGAAATTATAGGCCAGTAAGTCTAACCTCTATTGTTGGTAAAATATTTGAAGGGTTTCTGAGGGATGTTATTCTGGATTATCTCAATGAGAATAACTGTTTAACTCCATATCAGCATGGGTTTATGAGAAATCGCTCCTGTCAAACCAATCTAATCAGTTTTTATGAAGAGGTAAGCTAAAGGCTGGACCACGGTGAGTCATTGGACGTGGTATATCTCGATTTTTCCAAAGCGTTTGATACCGTGCCGCACAAGAGGTTGGTACACAAAATGAGAATGCTTGGTCTGGGGGAAAATGTGTGTAAATGGGTTAGTAACTGGCTTAGTGATAGAAAGCAGAGGGTGGTTATAAATGGTATAGTCTCTAACTGGGTCGCTGTGACCAGTGGGGTACCACAGGGTCAGTATTGGGACCTGTTCTCTTCAACATATTCATTAATGATCTGGTAGAAGGTTTACACAGTAAAATATCGATATTTGCAGATGATACAAAACTATGTAAAGCAGTTAATACAAGAGAAGATAGTTTTCTGCTACATATGGATCTGGATAAGTTGGAAACTTGGGCTGAAAGGTGGCAGATGAGGTTTAACAATGATAAATGTAAGGTTATACACATGGGAAGAAGGAATCAATATCACCATTACACACTGAACGGGAAACCACTGGGTAAATCTGACAGGGAGAAGCACTTGGGGATCCTAGTTAATGATAAACTTACCTGGAGCAGCCAGTGCCAGGCAGCAGCTGCCAAGGCAAACAGTATCATGGGGTGCATTAAAAGAGGTCTGGATACACATGATGAGAGCATTATACTGCCTCTGTACAAATCCCTAGTTAGACCGCACATGGAGTACTGTGTTCAGTTTTGGGCACCGGTGCTCAGGAAGGATATAATGGAACTAGAGAGAGTACAAAGGAGGGCAACAAGATTAATAAAGGGGATGGGAGAACTACAATACCCAGATAGATTAGCAAAATTAGGATTATTTAGTCTAGAAAAAAGACGACTGAGGGGCGATCTAATAACCATGTATAAGTATATAAGGGGACAATACAAATATCTCGCTGAGGATCTGTTTATACCAAGGAAGGTGACGGGCACAAGGGGGCATTCTTTGCGTCTGGAGGAGAGAAGGTTTTTCCACCAACATAGAAGAGGATTCTTTACTGTTAGGGCAGTGAGAATCTAGAATTGCTTGCCTGAGGAGGTGGTGATGGCGAACTCAGTCGAGGGGTTCAAGAGAGGCCTGGATGTCTTCCTGGAGCAGAACAATATTGTATCATACAATTATTAGGTTCTGTAGAAGGACGTAGATCTGGGGATTAATTATGATGGAATATAGGCTGAACTGGATGGACAAATGTCTTTTTTCGGCCTTACTAACTATGTTACTATGTTACTATAACACTTAGGCCGGCGTCACACTAGGCGTAAGACCATACGGTCCGTTTTTTACTGCCGTAATACGGCCGTAATACGCAGAAATGTTCCCAAAATAGTGATCCGTATGTCATCCGTAGGCAGGGTGTGGCAGCGTATTTTGCGCATGGCATCCTCCGCATGTAATCCATATGGCATCCGTACTGCGATATTTTCTCGCAGGCTTGCAAGACCGACATCTAATGGATTTATGGGCTCAAATGTTCGTTTAAACATATATACAGTATATATCTATATATATGTCATTGAAACACACATATATATATATATATATATATATATATATACACTGTATTTATATTTAATTCAGAGCTAGATAGCTTAAAAGCCGGTAATTCACTTGCTGGCTTTTGCTATCTCCTTCCTAAACCCGACATGATTTGAGACATGGTTTACATACAGTAAACATCTCATATCCCCATTTTTTTGCATATTTCGCACTACTAATGTTAGTAGTGTGTATGTGCAAAATTTGGGCGCTCTTACTATTAAATTAAAGGGTTAAATGGCGGAAAAAATTGGCGTGGGCTCCCGCGCAATTTTCTCCGCCAGAGCAGTAAAGCCAGTGACTGAGGGCAGATATTAATAGCCTGGAGAGGGTCCATGGTTATTGGCCCCCCCTGGCTAAAAACATCTGCCCCCAGCCACCCCAGAAAAGGCACATCTGGAAGATGCGCCTTTTTTTTCACTTGGCCACTCTCTTCCAATTCCCGTGTAGCGGTGGGATATGGGGTAATGAAGGGTTAATGTCACCTTGCTATTGTAAGGTGACATTAAGCCAGATTAATAATGGAGAGACGTCAATTATGACACCTATCCATTATTAATCCAACAGCATGAAATGGTTAAAAAAAACACACACAATATTGAAAAGTATTTTAATGAAATAAACACACAGGTTGTTGTAATATTTTATTGCTCTCTCAATCCACCTGAAGACCCTCAACCTGTAACAAATTAAAAATATTAAACCAACAATATCTCATACCTACCGTCGATATGTCCCACAATGTAAATCCATCTGAAAGGGTTAAATTATTTTACAGGCAGGAGCTCTGCTATAATGCAGCTGTGCTCCTGCCTGTAAAACCCCAGCGAATGAATGGAAACTAGGTCAATGACCTGTAGTTACCTTCATTCGCGGTGATGCGCCCTCTGCTTGTTGTCCTCATATGACCTCGAGCCTGGGAACTTTTCAGAATATTTTCCCAGGCTCGAGGTCATATGAGGACAACCATACGACGTTTATTCTCAGCGAGGTAAGGCAAGCTTAGGACCTGGTATAAGAGAGATGCCGTAAAGGGGCTACCAGGTACACATAAAATTGGCCATTTTTATGCGTTAAACGCTCTCATTTTTCATATTTCTAGTGCAGTAATGCAGTTCAAATTTCGTATTTCAAGTTTGTATGTTCTAGCGCTGCAGTGTGCTGCCTTATTTACTTAACTATATACGAGTTGGCGACTCTAGGTTCAGCACCTGTTCACACTGAGTCTATGTTTGGATGTGCAGGTCAGGTTTTTCAAATGCAAGTGCCAGAATAGGCGCATCTTCCAGATGTGCCTTTTCTGGGGTGGCTGGGGGCAGATGTTTTTAGCCAGGGGGGGCCAATAACCATGGACCATCTCCAGGCTATTAATATCTGCCCTCAGTCACTGGCTTTACTACTCTGGCAGAGAAAATTGCGTGGGAGCCACACCAATTTTTTCCGCCATTTAACCCTTTAATTTAATAGTAAGGGCGCCCAAATTTTGCACATACACACTACTAACATTAGTAGTGTGGAATATGCAAAAAATGGGGATATGAGATGGTTTACTGTATGTAAACCATGTCTCATATCATGTCGTGTTTAGGAAGGAGAAAGCAAAAGCCGGCAATTGAATTACCGGCTTTTAAACTATCTAGCGCTGTATGAAATGTTAATATATACATATATGTGTCTCACTGACATATATATATATATATATATACCTATTCTATGTGTACACATTTATTCTACCTATTCTATTGTAAGCTGTCAGTGTGATTTTACTGTACACTGCACTGAATTGCCGGCTTTTCTCTCTAACACCGCTGCGTATTTCTCGCAAGTCACACTGCTGGTCCGTGTGTAATCCCTATTTTTCTCGCCCCCATAGACTTTCATTGGCGTATTTTTTGCGCAATACGGTGACAAACGCAGCATGCTGCGATTTTCTACGGCCGTAGAAAGCAGTATAATACGGATGCAGAATATACGGCTGATAGGACCTGACCCATTGAGAATCATTGGGCCTTGTGTAATGCGTGTTTTACAGACGTATTTTATGCGCTCATACGTCTGTAAAACTCGCTAGTGTGACGCCGGCCTTACTTTTTGCAAACAATTATAATTACAGTGTTGTGCATTTTTCACATCTTACTTTCCAATTTTGAAATAAATTTGTAAAAGTTTATTTATTTGAGTTCCACTTTATGATTTGCACAAGGGCCTAAAGGACCCGGGTTATGTCAAAGTGTATATTTCAGACATCACACATTTAATTATGTGTTTTACTGATGCAAAAACACAAGTAGTATGAGGTCTTCTTACTCCCATTATGGCATAAGATAGGGGGAAGGTTTAGGTAATTGATTGATGTTGTTATAATGTGCTTTCTTATGTCTCCAGGAAATGAAAGTTTTAGGTAAATTTTTGTATATGGTCCGAATGAATGTATTTACCTTGCAATTTTTCAAAGGGGAAAATTTGCACCTTCATCCGTTGCATAAGTTGACACGCTTCTGATCATAGAACTGCAGCTCTAGTCCGTTTACGCTGTGGAAATTTTTTGCAGCATGTGCATGAGATTTTTTAAAATGAGAGGTAATGTATGTAATTCATCAGTGTGAGTAAAGAAGCAACAACAGCCACCAGGAGGAGAAGCGAAGGGAAGCTGTGGACTGCAAGTGCATTGATTAGCCCACAAGTGCATTTGTGAGGTTGTTTTGCATTTGAATAAAAAAAATTCACAGCAAAGAAGCATCAAAAAGAATAAAAAAAAGTATATCCTTAGAAAGGAGTTACACAGCCCTTGCCTGTAATACCTCTGCTCGCCTTTGGCAAATCTTGCTGACAGATTCCATTTAACCCCTTAGCGACCGCCGATACGCCTTTTAACGGTGGCCGCTAAGGGTACTTAAACCACAGCGCCGTTAATTAACGGCGCTGTGGAAAAAGTGAATAGCGCCCCCCAGAGTCGGATTTTCTCCGGGGTCTTGGCTGCCGGGGGTAGCCGAGACCCCAGAGAACATGATTCGGGGTCTTTTTAACCCACCCCGCTTTTGCGATCGCCGGTAATGAAACGTTTACCGGCGATCGCAAAAAACAAACAAACCGCGATTTCTTTTTAATTTCTCTGTCCTCCGATGTGATCGCACATCAGAGGACAGAGAAAAGGGGAGAAAAGGGGTCCAAGATAGCCCCCCGATACTCACCTGTCTCCCCCGATGCTCCTCGTGGCTCCCGGTGGGCACCGCCATCTTCAAAATGGCGGGCGCATGCGCAGTGTGCCCGCCGGCCGGCCCCGGGAGAATCTTTGGGGTCTCGGCTACCGGGGGTAGCCAAGACCCCAAAGAGCATGATCGGGGTCGGTTTTACCGACCCCTGTTTTGCGATCGCCGGTAATTAACTGTTTACCGGCGACCGCAAAAAAAAAAAAAAGCTAAGTGTAATTCTCTATCCTCTGATGTGATCGCACATCAGAGGACAGAGAAATAGGGGGATTTGGGGACCCTATCATACTTACCGGTGTCCCTGGGTCCTCCTGCTGCTCCTCCTGGCCGCCGGCATCTTCTGGGGAAAAGAAAATGGCGGGCGCATGCGCAGAGCGCCCGCCATCTGTCTCCATCTGCCGGCTGGCAGGAGAAGAGCAGTTGGGGCTAAAATTAGGGTTAGGGTTAGGGTTAGGGTTAGGGCTAGGGTTAGGGGTAGGATTAGGGCTAGGGTTAAGGTAGGGTTAGGGGTAGGGGTAGGGTTAGGGGTAGGGTTAGGGCTAGGGTTAGGGTTAGGGGTAGGGTTAGGGTTAGGAGTAGGGTTAGGGTTAGGGCTAGGGGTAGGGGTAGGGTTAGAGGTAGGGTTAGGGGTAGGGTTAGGGCTAGGGTTAGGGTTAGAGCTAAATTTAGGGTTAGGGTTGGGGCTAAATTTAGGGTTAGGGTTGGGGCTAAATTTAGGGTTAGGGTTGGGGCTAAATTTAGAGTTAGGGTTGGCGCTAAATTTAGGGTTAGGCTTCTTTCACACTTACGTCGGTACGGGGCCGTCGCAATGCATCGGCCCGACATACCGACGCACGTTGTGAAAATTGTGCACAACGTGGGCAGCGGATATAGTTTTTCAACGCATCCGCTGCCCAATCTATGTCCTGGGGAGGAGGGGGCGGAGTTAAGGCCACGCATGCGCGGTCAGAAATGGCGGATGCGACGTACAAAAAAACGTTACATTGAACTTTTTTTGTGCTGACGGTCCGTCAAAACACAACTGATCCAGTGCACGACGGACGCGACGTGTGGCCATCCGTCACGATCCATCGGCAATACAAGTCTATGGGCAAAAAACGCATCCTGCGGGCACATTTGCAGGATCCGTTTCTTGTCCAAAACGACGGATTGCAACGGATGCCAAACGAAAAGTGTGAAAAGTAGCCTTAGGGCTAGGGTTAGGGTTGGGGCTAAAGTTAGGGCTAGGGTTGTGGCTAAAGTTAGGGTTAGAGTTGGGATTAGGGTTAGGGTTTGGATTAGGTTTGGTATTAGGGTTAGGGTTGGCATTAGGGTTACGCTTGGGATTAGGTTAGGTTTGGGATTAGGGTTAAGGTTAGGGTTGTGATTAGGGGTGTATTGGGATTAGGGTTAGGTTTGAGGTTAGGGTTGAGATTAGAATTAGGGGTGTGTTGGATTTAGGGTTTTGATTAGGGTTATGGTTAGGGTTGACATGAGGGTTGTTTTGGGGTAAGGGTTGTGATTATGGTTAGGGTTAGTGATTAGGATTATGGATCAGGTTGGGATTAGGGTTAGGGGTGTGTTGGGGTTAGGGTTGGGGCTAGAATTGGGGGTTTCCACTGTTTAGATACATCAGGGGGTCTCCAAACACGACAGCCAATTTTGCGCTCAAAAAGTCAAATGGTGCTCCCTCCCTTCTGAGCTCTGCCGTGCGCCTAAACAGTGGGTTACCCCCACATATGGGGCATCAGCGTACTCGGCATAAATTGGACAACAACTTCTGGGGTCCAATTTCTCTTGTTACCCTTGTGAAAATAAAAACTTGGGGGCTACAAAATCCTTTTTGTGGAAAAACATATATTTTTTTTTTTATGACTCTGCATTATAAACTTCTGTGAAGCACTTGGGCATTCAAAGTTCTCACCATATATCTACATAAGTTCCTTCGGGGGTCTAGTTTCCAAAACGGGGTCACTTGTGGGGGGTTACTACTGTTTAGGTACATCAGGGGCTCTGCAAACGCAACATAATGCCCACAGACCATTCTATCTAAGTCTGCCTTCCAAAACGGCGCTCCTTCCCTTCCGAGCTCTGCCGTGCGCCCAAACAGTGGGTTGCCCCCACATATGGGGCATCAGCGTACTCAGGATAAATTGGACAAGAACTTTAGTGGTCCAATTTCTCCTGTTACCCTTGTGAAAATAAAAACTTGGGGGCTACAATATCTTTTTTGTGAAAAAAAAAATATTTTTTATTTTCACGACTCTGCATTCTAAACTTCTGTGAAGCACTTGGGCATTCAAAGTTCTCACCACACATCTAGATAAGTTCCTTGGGGGGTCTAGTTTCCAAAATGGGGTCACTTGTGGGGGGTTACTACAGTTTAGGTACATCAGGGGCTCTGCAATCGCAACATAATGCCCACAGACAATTCTATCAAAGTCTGCATTCCAAAATGGCGCTCCTTCCCTTCCGAGCTCTGCCGTGCGCCCAAACAGTGGTTTACCCCCACATATGGCGCATCAGCGTGCTCGGGATAAATTGGACAACAACTACTGCAGTCCAATTTCTCCTGTTACCCTTGTGAAAATAAAAACTTGGGGGCTACAATATCTTTTGTGTGGAAAAAAAATATTTTTTATTTTCACGACTCTACATTCTAAACTTCTGTGAAGCACTTGGGCATTCAAAGTTCTCACCACACATCTAGATAAGTTCCTAGGGGGGTCTAGTTTCCAAAATGGGGTCACTTGTTGAGGGTTTCTACTGGTTAGGTACATCAGGGGCTCTGCAAACGCAACATAATGCCCGCAGACCATTCTATCAAAGTCTGCATTCCAAAACGGCGCTCCTTCCTTCCGAGCTCTGCCGTGCGCCCAAACAGTGGTTTACCCCCACATATGGGGTACCAGCATACTCAGGACAAATTGGACAACAACTTTTGGGGTCCAATTTCTCTTGTTACCCTTGTGAAAATAAAAACTTGGGGGCTAAAATATCTTTTTTGTGGAAAAAAAAAATATTTTTTATTTTCACTACTCTGCATTATAAACTTCTGTGAAGCACTTGGGCATTCAAAGTTCTCACCACACATCTAAATTAGTTCCATGGGGGGGGTCTAGTTTCAAATTGGGGTCACTTGTGGGGGATTTCTACTGTTTAGGCACATCAGGGGCTCTCCAAACGCGACATGGCGTCCGATCTCAATTCCAGCCAATTCTACATTGAAAAAGTAAAACGGCACTCTTTCTCTTCCAAGCTCTGCGGTGCGCCCAAACAGTGGTTTACCCCCACATATTGGGTATCGACGTACTCAGGAGAAATTGCACAACAACTTTAGTGGTCTAATTTTTCCTGTTACCCTTGTGAAAATAAAAATTTGTGGGCAAAAAGATCATTTTTGTAGAAAAAATTCGATTTTTTTTTTCACGGCTCTACGTTATAAACTTCTGTGAAGCACATGGGGGTTCAAAGTGCTCACCACACATCTAGATAAGTTCCTTAAGGGGTCTAGTTTACAAAATGGTGTCAATTGTGGGGGGTTTCCACTGTTAAGGCACATCAGGGGCTCTCCAAACACGACATGGCGTCCAATCTCAATTTCAGCCAATTCTACATTTGAAAAGTAAAACGGCACTCCTTCTCTTCCAAGCTCTGCGGTGCGCCCTAACAGTGGTTTACCCCCACATATTGGGTATCAGCGTACTCAGGAGAAATTGCACAACAACTTTTGTGGTCTAATTTCTCCTGTTACCCTTGTGAAAATAAAAATTTGTGGGCATAAATATCATTTTTGTAGAAAAAATGCGATTTTTTTTTCACGGCTCTACATTATAAACTTCTGTGAAGCACATGGGGGTTCAAAGTGCTCACCACACATCTAGATAAGTTCCTTAAGGGGTCTAGTTTCCAAAATGGGGTCACTTGTGGGGGGTTTCCACTGTTTAGGCACATCAGGGGCTCTCCAAACACGACATGGCGTCCAATCTCAATTCCAGCCAATTCTACATTGAAAAAGTCAAACGGCGCTCCTTCACTTCTAAGTTCTGCGGTGCACCCAAACAGTGGTTTACCCCCACATATGGGGTATTGGCGTATTCAGGAGAAATTGCATAACAAAATTTATGGTTACATTTCTGGTTTTACACTTGTGAAAATAAAAAAAATGGTTCTGAATTAAGATGTTTGCAAAAAAAAGTTAAATGTTCATTTTTTCCTTCCACATTGTTTCAGTTCCTGTGAAGCACGTAAAGGGTTAATAAACTTCTTGAATGTGGTTTTGAGAACCTTGAGGGGTGTAGTTTTTAGAAAGGTGTCACACTTCATTATTTTCTATCATATAGACCCCTCAAAATGACTTCAAATGTGATGTGGTCCCTAAAAAAAATGGTGTTGTAAAAATGAGAAATTGCTGGGCAACTTTTAACCCTTATAACTCCCTAACAAAAAAAAATTTTGTTTCCAAAATTGTGCTGATATAAAGTAGACATGTGGGAAATGTTATTTATTAACTATTTTTCGTGACATATCTCTCTGATTTAAGGGCATAAAAATACAAAGTTTAAAAATTGCAAAATTTTAAAAATTTTCGCCATATTTCTTTTTTTTTCATAAATAATCGCAAGTAATATCGAAGAAATGTTACCACTATCATGAAGTACAATATGTCACGAAAAAACAATCTCAGAATCAGCGGGATCCGTTGAAGCGTTCCAGAGTTATAACCTCATAAAGTGACAGTGGTCAGAATTGCAAAAATTGGCTCGGTCATTAAGTACCAAATTGGCTCTGTCACTAAGGGGTTAAACCACTGGTATAGAGGGGCCCACTCCCAACCACTGCTAACTACAGTGTGCATCACTGGCTGCTGTGCTCTCTACATTAAACACTTTCAAGCTCGGCTTTGTGAGCTCAACTGCTGTCTCTGCAGAGAGAACAGTCAGGCTAAATTTGTCACTGTCTACCAGTCTCTTTACATTGAAGTTGAATGTACAGAGTGCAGCAACCAGTGACAAAGTCAGCTTAATTGCTGCTCTTTTCAGTGTCAACAGTTCTGTTGGCAAAGCGGAGTTTAAAAGTGTTCAGTGTGTAGATCACAGCAGCTCATGACAATTTGACTGCTGCACTCTGTACACTGTGCGTAAGGCTGGGTTCACACTGCGTTAACAGCAGCCCGTTCAACACATACGTTAGCGGGCTGCTGTTGACGCAAGTACCGACTTGTCACATCGCTAGCGCAGATAGAGCATCTGCTAGCTCTATCTGCGCTAGCAGTGATGGACCCGGAAACGCTGCAGCCCGCGTCTCAGGGTCCGTCACTCAATGACGGCACATCCCTAGCGTGCGCTAGCGATGCGTCCGACATAGGAATTGAAGACGGCCTTAACGGACTACGTTACACTGCGTTTATGCTTTATGCCGCGGTGTAACGTAGTCCGTCTAACGGACGCCTATAACAAAGTGTGAACCCAGCCTTACAGTCATCAAGAGTGGGCCCTTAATCCAACCCTTTTTCTTATTTTAAAGGGAACCTGTCTGCAGGTTTTTCCAACATAAACTAAAACAACCACATTTAACTAATCTCGTACCACATTCTATCAATCTGTATGTAAGTCACCAACTACCCTGTATATGGAAAAAAATAATTTTTATAATTCTTTCGGTCTGTATGCTAATTGATGCAGTCTGGTCTGATGGGTGTGTTGGTCTTTGCCCAGCACCCCCTTTATTCACACAAATAAATAATTTAGTTACATTGTTACAGTTGAAAAAACAAATGACAATTAAGTTTAACCGAAAGATGGTTGCTTCAGCAGGTTCTCTCTTTTTCTAATCTTTAGGATAGCCCCTGGACAAAACATATCACTCATAATTCCTATATCAATATCACATTTCGCTCTATTAGAAGTAATAATTCCCACTCTCATAAGCTGACTATGTGGAAAGCTTTTAAATATATAGGGGGCATGGTGACTTCTATAATGTAAAACGTTATTCTTATTGGTGGGTTTGCTATATACATTGCCGGGGGTAGCCGAGACCCCAGAGAACATGATTCGGGGTCTTTTTAACCCACCCCGCTTTTGCGATCGCCGGTAATGAAACGTTTACCGGCGATCGCAAAAAACAAACAAACCGCGATTTCTTTTTAATTTCTCTGTCCTCCGATGTGATCGCACATCAGAGGACAGAGAAAAGGGGAGAAAAGGGGTCCAAGATAGCCCCCCGATACTCACCTGTCTCCCCCGATGCTCCTCGTGGCTCCCGGTGGGCACCGCCATCTTCAAAATGGCGGGCGCATGCGCAGTGTGCCCGCCGGCCGGCCCCGGGAGAATCTTTGGGGTCTCGGCTACCGGGGGTAGCCAAGACCCCAAAGAGCATGATCGGGGTCGGTTTTACCGACCCCTGTTTTGCGATCGCCGGTAATTAACTGTTTACCGGCGACCGCAAAAAAAAAAAAAAGCTAAGTGTAATTCTCTATCCTCTGATGTGATCGCACATCAGAGGACAGAGAAATAGGGGGATTTGGGGACCCTATCATACTTACCGGTGTCCCTGGGTCCTCCTGCTGCTCCTCCTGGCCGCCGGCATCTTCTGGGGAAAAGAAAATGGCGGGCGCATGCGCAGAGCGCCCGCCATCTGTCTCCATCTGCCGGCTGGCAGGAGAAGAGCAGTTGGGGCTAAAATTAGGGTTAGGGTTAGGGTTAGGGTTAGGGCTACGGTTAGGGGTAGGATTAGGGCTAGGGTTAAGGTAGGGTTAGGGGTAGGGGTAGGGTTAGGGGTAGGGTTAGGGCTAGGGTTAGGGTTAGGGGTAGGGTTAGGGTTAGGAGTAGGGTTAGGGTTAGGGCTAGGGGTAGGGGTAGGGTTAGAGGTAGGGTTAGGGGTAGGGTTAGGGCTAGGGTTAGGGTTAGAGCTAAATTTAGGGTTAGGGTTGGGGCTAAATTTAGGGTTAGGGTTGGGGCTAAATTTAGGGTTAGGGTTGGGGCTAAATTTAGAGTTAGGGTTGGCGCTAAATTTAGGGTTAGGCTTCTTTCACACTTACGTCGGTACGGGGCCGTCGCAATGCATCGGCCCGACATACCGACGCACGTTGTGAAAATTGTGCACAACGTGGGCAGCGGATATAGTTTTTCAACGCATCCGCTGCCCAATCTATGTCCTGGGGAGGAGGGGGCGGAGTTAAGGCCACGCATGCGCGGTCAGAAATGGCGGATGCGACGTACAAAAAAACGTTACATTGAACTTTTTTTGTGCTGACGGTCCGTCAAAACACAACTGATCCAGTGCACGACGGACGCGACGTGTGGCCATCCGTCACGATCCATCGGCAATACAAGTCTATGGGCAAAAAACGCATCCTGCGGGCACATTTGCAGGATCCGTTTCTTGTCCAAAACGACGGATTGCAACGGATGCCAAACGAAAAGTGTGAAAAGTAGCCTTAGGGCTAGGGTTAGGGTTGGGGCTAAAGTTAGGGCTAGGGTTGTGGCTAAAGTTAGGGTTAGAGTTGGGATTAGGGTTAGGGTTTGGATTAGGTTTGGTATTAGGGTTAGGGTTGGCATTAGGGTTACGCTTGGGATTAGGTTAGGTTTGGGATTAGGGTTAAGGTTAGGGTTGTGATTAGGGGTGTATTGGGATTAGGGTTAGGTTTGAGGTTAGGGTTGAGATTAGAATTAGGGGTGTGTTGGATTTAGGGTTTTGATTAGGGTTATGGTTAGGGTTGACATGAGGGTTGTTTTGGGGTAAGGGTTGTGATTATGGTTAGGGTTAGTGATTAGGATTATGGATCAGGTTGGGATTAGGGTTAGGGGTGTGTTGGGGTTAGGGTTGGGGCTAGAATTGGGGGTTTCCACTGTTTAGATACATCAGGGGGTCTCCAAACACGACAGCCAATTTTGCGCTCAAAAAGTCAAATGGTGCTCCCTCCCTTCTGAGCTCTGCCGTGCGCCTAAACAGTGGGTTACCCCCACATATGGGGCATCAGCGTACTCGGCATAAATTGGACAACAACTTCTGGGGTCCAATTTCTCTTGTTACCCTTGTGAAAATAAAAACTTGGGGGCTACAAAATCCTTTTTGTGGAAAAACATATATTTTTTTTTTTATGACTCTGCATTATAAACTTCTGTGAAGCACTTGGGCATTCAAAGTTCTCACCATATATCTACATAAGTTCCTTCGGGGGTCTAGTTTCCAAAACGGGGTCACTTGTGGGGGGTTACTACTGTTTAGGTACATCAGGGGCTCTGCAAACGCAACATAATGCCCACAGACCATTCTATCTAAGTCTGCCTTCCAAAACGGCGCTCCTTCCCTTCCGAGCTCTGCCGTGCGCCCAAACAGTGGGTTGCCCCCACATATGGGGCATCAGCGTACTCAGGATAAATTGGACAAGAACTTTAGTGGTCCAATTTCTCCTGTTACCCTTGTGAAAATAAAAACTTGGGGGCTACAATATCTTTTTTGTGAAAAAAAAAATATTTTTTATTTTCACGACTCTGCATTCTAAACTTCTGTGAAGCACTTGGGCATTCAAAGTTCTCACCACACATCTAGATAAGTTCCTTGGGGGGTCTAGTTTCCAAAATGGGGTCACTTGTGGGGGGTTACTACAGTTTAGGTACATCAGGGGCTCTGCAATCGCAACATAATGCCCACAGACAATTCTATCAAAGTCTGCATTCCAAAATGGCGCTCCTTCCCTTCCGAGCTCTGCCGTGCGCCCAAACAGTGGTTTACCCCCACATATGGCGCATCAGCGTGCTCGGGATAAATTGGACAACAACTACTGCAGTCCAATTTCTCCTGTTACCCTTGTGAAAATAAAAACTTGGGGGCTACAATATCTTTTGTGTGGAAAAAAAAATATTTTTTATTTTCACGACTCTACATTCTAAACTTCTGTGAAGCACTTGGGCATTCAAAGTTCTCACCACACATCTAGATAAGTTCCTAGGGGGGTCTAGTTTCCAAAATGGGGTCACTTGTTGAGGGTTTCTACTGGTTAGGTACATCAGGGGCTCTGCAAACGCAACATAATGCCCGCAGACCATTCTATCAAAGTCTGCATTCCAAAACGGCGCTCCTTCCTTCCGAGCTCTGCCGTGCGCCCAAACAGTGGTTTACCCCCACATATGGGGTACCAGCATACTCAGGACAAATTGGACAACAACTTTTGGGGTCCAATTTCTCTTGTTACCCTTGTGAAAATAAAAACTTGGGGGCTAAAATATATTTTTTGTGGAAAAAAAAAATATTTTTTATTTTCACTACTCTGCATTATAAACTTCTGTGAAGCACTTGGGCATTCAAAGTTCTCACCACACATCTAAATTAGTTCCATGGGGGGGGGTCTAGTTTCAAATTGGGGTCACTTGTGGGGGATTTCTACTGTTTAGGCACATCAGGGGCTCTCCAAACGCGACATGGCGTCCGATCTCAATTCCAGCCAATTCTACATTGAAAAAGTAAAACGGCACTCTTTCTCTTCCAAGCTCTGCGGTGCGCCCAAACAGTGGTTTACCCCCACATATTGGGTATCGACGTACTCAGGAGAAATTGCACAACAACTTTAGTGGTCTAATTTTTCCTGTTACCCTTGTGAAAATAAAAATTTGTGGGCAAAAAGATCATTTTTGTAGAAAAAATTCGATTTTTTTTTTCACGGCTCTACGTTATAAACTTCTGTGAAGCACATGGGGGTTCAAAGTGCTCACCACACATCTAGATAAGTTCCTTAAGGGGTCTAGTTTACAAAATGGTGTCAATTGTGGGGGGTTTCCACTGTTAAGGCACATCAGGGGCTCTCCAAACACGACATGGCGTCCAATCTCAATTTCAGCCAATTCTACATTTGAAAAGTAAAACGGCACTCCTTCTCTTCCAAGCTCTGCGGTGCGCCCTAACAGTGGTTTACCCCCACATATTGGGTATCAGCGTACTCAGGAGAAATTGCACAACAACTTTTGTGGTCTAATTTCTCCTGTTACCCTTGTGAAAATAAAAATTTGTGGGCATAAATATCATTTTTGTAGAAAAAATGCGATTTTTTTTTTTCACGGCTCTACATTATAAACTTCTGTGAAGCACATGGGGGTTTAAAGTGCTCACCACACATCTAGATAAGTTCCTTAAGGGGTCTAGTTTCCAAAATGGGGTCACTTGTGGGGGGTTTCCACTGTTTAGGCACATCAGGGGCTCTCCAAACACGACATGGCGTCCAATCTCAATTCCAGCCAATTCTACATTGAAAAAGTCAAACGGCGCTCCTTCACTTCTAAGTTCTGCGGTGCACCCAAACAGTGGTTTACCCCCACATATGGGGTATTGGCGTATTCAGGAGAAATTGCATAACAAAATTTATGGTTACATTTCTGGTTTTACACTTGTGAAAATAAAAAAAATGGTTCTGAATTAAGATGTTTGCAAAAAAAAGTTAAATGTTCATTTTTTCCTTCCACATTGTTTCAGTTCCTGTGAAGCACGTAAAGGGTTAATAAACTTCTTGAATGTGGTTTTGAGAACCTTGAGGGGTGTAGTTTTTAGAAAGGTGTCACACTTCATTATTTTCTATCATATAGACCCCTCAAAATGACTTCAAATGTGATGTGGTCCCTAAAAAAAATGGTGTTGTAAAAATGAGAAATTGCTGGGCAACTTTTAACCCTTATAACTCCCTAACAAAAAAAAATTTTGTTTCCAAAATTGTGCTGATATAAAGTAGACATGTGGGAAATGTTATTTATTAACTATTTTTCGTGACATATCTCTCTGATTTAAGGGCATAAAAATACAAAGTTTAAAAATTGCAAAATTTTAAAAATTTTCGCCATATTTCTTTTTTTTTCATAAATAATCGCAAGTAATATCGAAGAAATGTTACCACTATCATGAAGTACAATATGTCACGAAAAAACAATCTCAGAATCAGCGGGATCCGTTGAAGCGTTCCAGAGTTATAACCTCATAAAGTGACAGTGGTCAGAATTGCAAAAATTGGCTCGGTCATTAAGTACCAAATTGGCTCTGTCACTAAGGGGTTAAACCACTGGTATAGAGGGGCCCACTCCCAACCACTGCTAACTACAGTGTGCATCACTGGCTGCTGTGCTCTCTACATTAAACACTTTCAAGCTCGGCTTTGTGAGCTCAACTGCTGTCTCTGCAGAGAGAACAGTCAGGCTAAATTTGTCACTGTCTACCAGTCTCTTTACATTGAAGTTGAATGTACAGAGTGCAGCAACCAGTGACAAAGTCAGCTTAATTGCTGCTCTTTTCAGTGTCAACAGTTCTGTTGGCAAAGCGGAGTTTAAAAGTGTTCAGTGTGTAGATCACAGCAGCTCATGACAATTTGACTGCTGCACTCTGTACACTGTGCGTAAGGCTGGGTTCACACTGCGTTAACAGCAGCCCGTTCAACACATACGTTAGCGGGCTGCTGTTGACGCAAGTACCGACTTGTCACATCGCTAGCGCAGATAGAGCATCTGCTAGCTCTATCTGCGCTAGCAGTGATGGACCCGGAAACGCTGCAGCCCGCGTCTCAGGGTCCGTCACTCAATGACGGCACATCCCTAGCGTGCGCTAGCGATGCGTCCGACATAGGAATTGAAGGCGGCCTTAACGGACTACGTTACACTGCGTTTATGCTTTATGCCGCGGTGTAACGTAGTCCGTCTAACGGACGCCTATAACAAAGTGTGAACCCAGCCTTACAGTCATCAAGAGTGGGCCCTTAATCCAACCCTTTTTCTTATTTTAAAGGGAACCTGTCTGCAGGTTTTTCCAACATAAACTAAAACAACCACATTTAACTAATCTCGTACCACATTCTATCAATCTGTATGTAAGTCACCAACTACCCTGTATATGGAAAAAAATAATTTTTATAATTCTTTCGGTCTGTATGCTAATTGATGCAGTCTGGTCTGATGGGTGTGTTGGTCTTTGCCCAGCACCCCCTTTATTCACACAAATAAATAATTTAGTTACATTGTTACAGTTGAAAAAACAAATGACAATTACGTTTAACCGAAAGATGGTTGCTTCAGCAGGTTCTCTCTTTTTCTAATCTTTAGGATAGCCCCTGGACAAAACATATCACTCATAATTCCTATATCAATATCACATTTCGCTCTATTAGAAGTAATAATTCCCACTCTCATAAGCTGACTATGTGGAAAGCTTTTAAATATATAGGGGGCATGGTGACTTCTATAATGTAAAACGTTATTCTTATTGGTGGGTTTGCTATATACAGAGAAATCTAATTTATTGTCTTCCTTTACAAGATGCACATATGAGAATGGGTAGGATTTCATCTAGTAAAGAGAAATATGATATTCATATAAGAGTCCTGAGTAATACATTTTTTGTCCAGGGGCTATCCTAAAGATTTGATAAAGAGAGAAGTTTACCAACGTAACTGGATTATTTTATGTAAGTGTTCCAAATGTAAGATCAAAACAGGAGACGTGTTTTTCTATCAAATATGATAACATTATACATTGATGATATGCAAATAATGGGGAATTTTGAAGCAGAATTATAAATTGTGTGTCCTGTTTGGCATTGAGCCCATACTGTATGTGCATATCATAAAAGAAGGTCCATTGCCAATGTTTTATTTAAGGGTCACATTAAAGACAAATAATTATTACATCAAAAAGTTTTATTTGCCAAAAAGTGAAGCACCATTGCCTTTCTTAATTTCCAGCATTGTAGTTCTATCAAATGGGTGATGTGATACACTCTCCGCGAATAGTATAGCCCGTGAATTGGTCCATGTGTTTTCCCAGACAGGTTTACCGAAGGAGATCCTGACTGACCAGGGAACACCTTTTATGAGTAAGGTGATGAGGGAGTTACGCATGGTCCTTCAGTGTACCATCCTCAGACAGATGGCCTTGTCGAAAGGTTAGATAAAACACTAAAGAGCATGCTGAGGAAAGCCATAGAAATAGACGGTAGAGACTGTCACTGTCTCTTACCGTAACTGTTGGGGTTCCACAGGCCTCTACAGGGTTCTCGCCATTTGAACTTTGTATGGCCGACATCTGCGAGGTCTCCTGGATATAGCCAAGGAAATCCGAGAAGCCGAAGTTACACCTCACAGAAGTGTCATTGAGAACATGGCACTTATACAGTAGAGGATTGTGAAGGTGATGCCCATCATAAAAGGACATCTCCTCCCGGCACAAGAAGCTCAGGCCAGGGTCTACAACTGGTCATCCAGAGTAAGGCAGTTCAGTCGGGAGACCAAGTTCTTGTGCTAATTCCTACGGTGGAGAGCAAGTTTTTAGCCAAATATTAACCCCTTAATCCCATTGGACGTACTATCCCGTCAAGGTGACCTGGGACTTAATTTCCAGTGACGGGATAGTATGTCCATCGCGATCAGCTGCGCTCACGGGGGGAGCGCGGCCGATTGCAGCCGGGTGTCAGCTGACTAGCGCAGCTGACATCAGGCACAATGTGCCAGGAGCGGTCACGGACTGCCCCTGGCACAATAACCCCTGGCACACTGCGATCAAACATGATCGCAGTGTTCCGGGGGCATAGGGAAGCATCGCGTTGCGAGGGGGCTCCCTGCAGTCTTCCCTGAGACCCTCGGTACAAGGCGATGTGGTCACCTTGTACCAAGGGTCTCCTACCTGCAGGGCCCGGATCCAAAATGGCCACGGGGCTGCATCCGGGTCCTGCAAGGAGGTGGCTTACCAGTGCCTGCTTCGAGCAACCACTGGTAAGCCTGCAGCCCTGCATGTCAGATCGCTGATCTGACACAGTGCTCTGCAAAATGTCAGATCAGCGATCTGTCACTATAACATGATACCCCCCTGGGGCAATGTTATAAAGTAAAAAAAAAATATTCAGATGTGTAAAAAAAAAAATCCTAAATAAAGAAAAAAAAATTGTTCCCATAAATACATTCCTTTATCTAAATAAAAAAACAATAAAAGTACACATATTTAGTACTGCCGCGTCCGTAAAGACCCGACCTATAAAACTTTCCCACTAGTTAACCCCTTCAGTGAACACCATAAAAATAATAAAAAAAAAACAAGGCAAAAAACAACCCTTTATTATCATACCGCCGAACAAAAAGTGGAATAGCACGCAATCAAAAAGACAAATATAAATAACCATGGTACCGCTGAAAACGTCATCTTGTCCCGCAAAAAACGAGCCACGATACAGCATCATCAGTGAAAAAATAAAAAAGTTATAGTCCTCAGAATAAAGTGATGCATTTTGGTGTTCCAAGATTGTGCTGATGTAAAGTAGACATGTGGGAAATGTTACTTATTAAGTATTTTGTGTGACATATCTCTCTGATTTAAGGGCATAAAAATTCAAAGTTGGAAAATTGAAACATTTTCAACATTTTCGCCAAATTTCCATCTTTTTCACAAATAAACAAAGGTAATATCAAAGAAATTTTACCACTATCATGAAGTACAATATGTCTCGAGAAAACAATGTCAGAATCACCAGGATCTGCTGAAGTGTTCCAGAGTTATAACCCCATAAAGGGACAGTGGTCAGAATTGTAAATATTGGTCCAGTCATTAACGTGCAAACCACCCTCGGGGCTTAAGAGGTTAAGGGCCGTATGAGGTGGTGGAGAAGATTGGTGCTGTAAACTATAAGATTCATCAACCTGGAAGACGGAAACCATATCAGATCTACCATATGAACCTCATCAAGCTATGGCAAGACAGAGGGCTAGCTGAAACTCTGTGTTTGCTGTTTAATTCAGAAGGTGAGGTTGGAGGTGTTGTCATAGCAGAGACGCTGTCGAAGGCACAGAAACAACAGTGCCAGGAGTTGCTCCAGAGGAACAGGGACTTGTTCTCAGAATTACTTTGGTGCACAAGGGTTGTAGAACACGAAGTTCTGATGGAGCCACATGTGTGTGTAAATGTAAAGCCCTATTGAATTCTGGAGGCCCGTTGAGAAGTGATCTCCAAGGAGATGGCATGTATTTTAAAACTTGAGGTCTTTGAGGAGTCAAAGAGCGATTGGTCGAACCCGATTGTCCTGGTCCCAAAGCCCAATGGTGAATGAAGTTTCTACAATGACTATCAGAAGTTGAACGAGGTCCCCTAGTTCAACGCATATCCCATGCCAAGCGTCGATGAACTAATCGTGAGACTTGGGACCCACAGGGTTTGTAACCACCTTGGATTTGATGAAGGGTTATTGGCAGATTCCCATGACACAGGTAGCTAAGGAGAAGACTGTGTTTTCTACACCGGATGGATGCTTACAGTATGTTCTGATGCCGTTTGGACTGCAGGGGGCCCCTGCGAACATCCAGAGAGCTATGGATCAAATTTTTGCACCCCAAAGGCAATATGCCACGGCATGCCTGGACAATATTGTTATCTTCAGCCCGGAGTGGGAGAGTCATCTGGAAAAGGTCCAGGTGGTGTTTGATGCTCTAAGGAAGGTGGGGTGTTCAATAAACCCAAAGAAATGTGCTATGGGGAAAGAAGGGGCCAAATACCTGGGATATGGAGTGGGTAGAGATGATATCAAACCCCAAATCAGTAAAGTAGACGCAATCCAAACACAGCCAAAACTGCTGTCAAAAAACAAATGAGAGCCTTCCTGGGGTTCGTGGGACACTTTGGCAGGTTCATCCCAAACTTCGCCATGCTGGCCACCACCCTGACTGACCTCCTTAAGGGGATGAAGTCAGTACTGGTCAAAAGATCTGAAGAGGCAGAGACTGCCTTTAAAAAAATGAAAGGGGCTCTGTGTAAACAGCTTGTTCTGGAGGCCCCTGACTTTAAGAAAGAGTTTATACTCCAAACAGATGTCTCAGATGTCAGTTTAGGAGCAGTCCTTTCCCATGAGATACACAGGGAGGAGCACCCTGTTCTCTACCTGAGTAGGAAGCTTTCCTCATGTGAGAGGAATTATTCAGTCATAGAGAAGGAGTGTGGTGAACACATTACGGTACTATCTGGAAGGAGGAAAGTTTAGATTAGTACCTGACCATGCCCCACTCAGATGGATAAGGGAAACAAAGGGTAAAAATGCTAGCATTACCCGCTGGTTCTTAGACCCGCAAGATTTCAATTTCCATGTAGAGCATGGAGCAAGGAAGCTACATGATAATACCGATAGCCTTGTCTGGTAGTAGAAAGTACCAAGCCCCATGGCTTTAGGCTGAGGGGGAGGTATGTAAGGAGGCTAACGGCCGTGTAGTCGATGAGGAGTATATGTCACACAGATGGCTGCTCTCTGTGATGTAACCCGGGGGAATTTTCTCTTGCGCACGTGAGCACTAAGAGGTTTGTTTTGTGCACCTGGGACGGGGTTATGGGTAGCTATGAGAGGTGGGTGGGTCTAGCTACCCACATATCTCACCTCTGGGTGTGGTTTGCCACATGGTCTGTGTTATTGGGAGGGAAGAGGCCTCCGGCGTGTTTGACTCCAGACTGAGCCTGACTACTGAACACTACCCAAGCCTGTGTACCCACAGGCCTGGTGGAGCAGAGCCCTGCTATGGACATTGTTACTTTGTTTGCATGATCTAAAAGCTGTTTATTTTCTGTTTGTGGTTGTGGGGTTTATGAAGAAATAAACCCACATGAACTTTTAAAGGAATGAGCCTCCTGTTTTCCTCCTGTCACACCCAAGCACCCAAGTGAGTAAAACCCTTACAATACATAAAGGTATAAATAAGAATCACAGTACCATACATAATGAAGTTTCTAATCACCTTAGTAATGTATACAGTAATCGCCAAAAGTGTTAGCACCCTTGAAATTGTTCCAGAAAATGAAGTATTTCTCCTAGAATATTATTGCATCTATACACGTTTATTTCCTTTGCGTGTATTGGAATAGCACTAAAAATTTAGAAAGAGAAAAATTGGAATTTAGGCATAATTTCCTACAAAACCCCAAAAATAGGCAGGACAAAATTGTTGGTACCCTCAACTTAATTTTTAGCAGCGCACTCTTTGGAATAACTGCTATCAATGGCTTCCTATAACTATCAACAAACTTGAAAATTCATTGAAGGGGCTTTCCCACGAACAAAGTACATTTTAATTAATAAATCTTGGAATAAAAATAAGTTCAACAATTGGATGTGTTAAAAAAACATTTTCCTGTGCGGAGATAATCTTAGAAATATGGCCCGTCTATGTGTTGTGTATTTGCTGTGCAGGAACATGGACTAATCATAGCACAATTCCAGGGTAGGGGGGGAAGCAAAAGGGCAAACAGACTGGACACAGCTGATTCTTTTTGTAAGGCAAAACATTTCACTGCCTGTTTTTAAGTAATGTTTTATTTCAAAGAGAGAAACAGACATAATGCATTGTTATTTTTAACCCATTCCTGACATGTGTTCTATATGTACAGCGCTGCAGGTTCTGAAGTCTGTAAAACAGCTGTAAATATACTACTTCTAGATCGTGTGGGTACACGCCGCTGCGATTGAGTGCGGGTGTCAGCTCTATAAGAGAGCTAATATCTTGCAGCAATGCCCATGATCAGTGCTAGCACTGATCGTGGAGGTTTAACCCCTTTGATGCCTCTGTCAATAGTGACAGCAACATCGAAGAGTATCGCAGAGGGAGTGAGAACTGTTATGATCAGGTGGCCTTGGAGCAGCATGAAATGACCTTCGCTGGAGCAGTGGTAACTTTACTGACCGCAAACCCTGATCATATCACCGCAACTTGAAGTAGCCGTGGGGTGTGCCTAACCAGAACTAGACACGTCGACACAGCCTAAGGACTAAATATCCCTAAAGATGGAAATAGGAAAACTCTCTTGCCTCAGAGTAGATCCCCAAAGGATAGGCAGCCCCCCACAAATAATGACTGTGAGCAGGAGAGGAAAAGACACACGCAGACAGAAAACAGGGATAAGCAAAGGAGGCCATTTCTACCTAGATAGGAAAGGATAGTACAGGATACTATACGGTCAGCATAAAAAAACTACAAAATATCCACAGCAGAAAAATACAAAAACTCCACCACCTAACTAAAGATGTGGAGAGTATATCTGCGACTCCAGCGAGTCCAACTAGACTGAAAAAAAACATCAGGCACAGTCTAGCAGGAACAAAATAGAAACAAGATAAGCACAGAAAACAAACACACAGCAGTGTGTCTAAAAAAATGAAGCAAACACTTATCTTAGCTGAATTGGCAGCAAGCAGGAGAGGCCAGGCAGAGGACCAACACTTCCAAAGGAACATTGACTACTGGCAAGGACTAATGAGTCCTGCACAGCTAAATACCCCAGTCAGAATTGCAATTAGCCGAAACACCTGTCCAAGACTGCCGCTCAGGAAGAACTGCATTACCATGAACAACCACCGGAGGGAGCCCAAGAGCAGAATTCACAACAGAGAACCCTGTCTGCTCCCATCAGCACAACGCCATGCAATTGCATTGTGCTGATGGTCTCCATGGTGACACTGGGCTGCAAGATCGCAGCTGGGTCGTTCAGGGTCTTTCATGGACCAGAACTGTGCACAGTATTCTAAGTGTGGCCGCACTAGTAACTTGTATAGAGGTAAAATTATGTTCTCCTCATGAGCATCTATGCCTCTTTTAATGCATCCCATTATTTTATTTGCCTTTGTAGCAGCTGCCTGACACTGGCCACTAAATGTGAGTGTGTCATCCACCCATACACCCAGGTCTTTTTTATTGACGGTTTTGCCCAGTGTTTTACAATTAAACACATAGTTATATATCTTATTTGCTCAACCCAAGTGTATGACCTTACATTTATCCCCATTAAAGCTCATTTACTATATATCAGCCCAAGCTTCTAGTTTACATAAATCCTCCTGTAATATAAAATTGTCCTCCTCTGTATTAATTACCCTGCAGAGTTTAGTGTCATCTGCAAATATTGAAATTCTACTCTGTATGCCCCCTACAAGGTCATTGTTAAATATGTTAAAAAGAAGAGGGCCCAATACTGAACCCTGTGGTACCCTACTGCTAACCGCTACCCAGTCTGATTGTGCTCCATTAATAGCCACCCTTTGTTTCCTATCCCTGAGCCAGCTCTTAATCCACTTACACATATTTTCCCCTATCCCCATTGTTCTCACTTTATGTTTCAACCTTTTGTGTGGCACCGTATCAACAGCTTTTAAAAGTCCATATACACCACGTTCACTGCATTTCCTTGGTCCAGTCCGGAACTTACCTCTTCATAGAAACTGATCAGATTAGTCTGACATGAACGGTCTCTAGTAGGGTTGAGCGAAACAGATCGGCACTTTTCAAAAGTCGCCGACATTTAGCAAAGTCGGGTTTCGTGAAACCCGACCCGATCCCACTCTGGGATCGGGTCGGCGATCTCTACTTAAAAGTCGGGTTTCGTTATATACATATATATAAATATATATATATATGTGTATATATATATATATATGTATATACACCTATATATGTCATTCAGACACATATATACAGTGGGGCAAAAAAGTATTTAGTCAGTCAGCAATAGTGCAAGTTCCACCACTTAAAAAGATGAGAGGCGTCTGTAATTTACATCATAGGTAGACCTCAACTATGGGAGACAAACTGAGAAGAAAAAATCCAGAAAATCACATTGTCTGTTTTTTTATCATTTTATTTTCATATTATGGTGGAAAATAAGTATTTGGTCAGAAACAAAATTTCATCTCAATACTTTGTAATATATCCTTTGTTGGCAATGACAGAGGTCAAACGTTTTCTGTAAGTCTTCACAAGGTTGCCACACACTGTTGTTGGTATGTTGGCCCATTCCTCCATGCAGATCTCCTCTAGAGCAGTGATGTTTTTGGCTTTTCGCTTGGCAACACGGACTTTCAACTCCCTCCAAAGGTTTTCTATAGGGTTGAGATCTGGAGACTGGCTAGGCCACTCCAGGACCTTGAAATGCTTCTTACGAAGCCACTCCTTCGTTGCCCTGGCGGTGTGCTTTGGATCATTGTCATGTTGAAAGAACCAGCCACGTTTCATCTTCAATGTCCTTGCTGATGGAAGGAGGTTTGCATTCAAAATCTCACGATACATGGCCCCATTCATTCTTTTATGTACCCGGATCAGTCGTCCTGGCCCCTTTGCAGAGAAACAGCCCCAAAGCATGATGTTTCCACCACCATGCTTTACAGTAGGTATGGTGTTTGATGGATGCAACTCAGTATTCTTTTTCCTCCAAACACGACAAGTTGTGTTTCTACCAAACAGTTCCAGTTTGGTTTCATCAGACCATAGGACATTCTCCCCAAACTCCTCTGGATCATCCAAATGCTCTCTAGCAAACTTCAGAGGGCCCGGACATGTACTGGCTTAAGCAGTGGGACACGTCTGGCACTGCAGGATCTGAGTCCATGGTGGCGTAGTGTGTTACTTATGGTAGGCCTTGTTACATTGGTCCCAGCTCTCTGCAGTTCATTCACTAGGTCCCCCCGCGTGGTTCTGGGATTTTTGCTCACCGTTCTTGTGATCATTCTGACCCCACGGGGTGGGATTTTGCGTGAAACCCCAGATCGAGGGAGATTATCAGTGGTCTTGTATGTCTTCCATTTTCTAATTATTGCTCCCACTGTTGATTTCTTCACTCCAAGCTGGTTGGCTATTGCAGATTCAGTCTTCCCAGCCTGGTGCAGGGCTACAATTTTGTTTCTGGTGTCCTTTGACAGCTCTTTGGACTTTACCATAGTGGAGTTTGGAGTCAGACTGTTTGAGGGTGTGCACAGGTGTCTTTTTATACTGATAACAAGTTTAAACAGGTGCCATTACTACAGGTAATGAGTGGAGGAAAGAGGAGACTCTTAAAAAAGAAGTTACAGGTCTGTGAGAGCCAGAAATCTTGATTGTTTGTTTGACCAAATACTTATTTTCCACCATAATATGCAAAAAAAATGATAAAAAAACAGACAATGTGATTATCTGGATTTTTTTTTCTCAGTTTGTCTCCCATAGTTGAGGTCTACCTATGATGTCAATTACAGACGCCTCTCATCTTTTTAAGTGGCGGAACTTGCACTATTGCTGACTGACTAAATACTTTTTTGCCCCACTGTATATACATATATTTATACTAACTTCAGCGCGATATAGCAGAAAAGCCGGTAATTCAATTACCGGCTTTTCATTTCTCCTGCCAAAACCCGACACGATTTGAGACATGGTTTACATACAGTAAACAATGTCATATCCCCCTTTTTTTGCATATTCCACACTACTAATGTTAGTAGTGTGTATGTGCAAAATTTCAGCGCTCTAGCTCTTAAATTTATGGGTTAAATCGCAGAAAAAATTGGCGTGGGCTCCCGCGCAATTTTCTCCGCCAGAGTAGTAAAGCCAGTGACTGAGGGCAGATATTAATAGCCTGGAGAGGGTCCACGGTTATTACCCCCCCCCCCTGGCTAAAAACACCTGCCCCCAGCCACCCCAGAAAAGGCACATCTGTAAGATGCGCCTATTCTGGCACTTGGCCACTCTCTTCCCATTCCCGTGTAGCGGTGGCATATGGGGTAATGAAGGGTAATGCCACCTTGCTATTGTAAGGTGACATTAAGCCAGATTAATAATGGAGAGGCGTCAATTATGACACCTATCCATTATTAATCCAATTGTATGAAAGAGTTAAAAAAAACACACAATATTAAAAAGTATATTAAAATTTTTATAAATAACTATCCAGCAGGGGGCGCATCACCGCGAATGAAGGTAACTACAGGTCATTGACCTACATTACCTTCATTCGCTGGGGTTTACAGCCACAAGCAGCGCTGCATTAGCAGAGCTCCTGGCTGTAAAATATTTTCACCCCTTCAGATGGATTTACAACGTGGGACGTTACAGATCTACGGAAGGTACGTATATTGTTGGTTTATTATTTTTTATTTGTTACAGAGCGAGGGTCTTCAGTGAGTGGATTGAGCGTACAATAAAATATTACAACAAACGGTGTGCTTATTTCATTAAAATACTTTTTAATATTGTGTGTTTTTTTTAACTCTTTTATACAATTAGATTAATAATGGATAGGTGTCATAATTGATGCCTCTCCATTATTAATCTGGCTTAATGTCACCTTACAATAGCAAGGTGGCATTAACCCTTCATTACCCCATATCCCACCGCTACACGGGAATGGGAAGAGAGTGGCCAAGTGCCAGAATAGGCGCATCTTACAGATGTGCCTTTTCTGGGGTGGCTGGGGGCAGGTGTTTTTAGCCAGGGGGGACCAAAAACCGTGGACCCTCTCTAGGCTATTAATATCTGCCCTCAGTCACTGGCTTTACTACTCTGGCGGAGAAAATTGCGCGGGAGCCCACGCCAATTTTTTCCGCGATTTAACCCTTAAATTTAAGAGCTAGAGCGCCGAAATTTTGCATATACACACTACTAACATTAATAGTGTGGAATATGCAAAAAAAAGGTGGATATGACATGGTTTACTGTATGTAAACCATGTCTCATATCATGTCGGGTTTTGGCAGGAGAAATGAAAAGCCGGTAATTGAATTACCAGCTTTTCTGCTATATCGCCCTGAAGGAAATGTAAAAAAAACAAAAAAAAAACATAAACTTACATTGGGTTTCGAGTTTCGGCCGATCCCCGACCCCGACTTTTCAATAGGATTGGCCGATTTCACTCGACCCGACTTTTGAGAAAGCCGGGTTTTGTGAAACCCGACTCGACTCTGAAAAACTAAAAGTCGCTCAACCCTAGTCCCTAGTAAACCCGTGTTGGTATTGGGTCATGAGGTTATTCCTCTTCAGATACTCCAGTATAGCATCCCTTAGAATGCCCTCCAGGATTTTACCCACAGTAGACGTTAAGCTTACTGGCCTATAATTTCCTAGTTCAGTTTTTGTCCCCTTTTTGAATATTGGCACCACATTTGCTATACGCCAGTCCTGTGGTACATATCCTGTTATTATCGAATCTTTAAAGATTAAAAATAATGGTCTATCAATGAGTGTACTTAACTCCTGCAACTTAATTTTTAGTACTCAGGGGTGTATCCCATCTGGGCCCGGGGATTTGTCAACTTTAGTGATTTTTAGACTCCGCTGTACTTCCTGCTGGGTTAAGCAGGTGACATTTATGGGGAAATTTTGTTATCACTGAAGAATAAAAAAGTTATGGCTCTGGGAAGAAGGGGAGTAAAAAACGAACACAGAAAAACGGAAAATCCCAAGGTCATGAAGGGGTTAATGCCTCATCACTACCTACTTGCTTTAATTCTCTAAATGCTTTCTTTTTGTCACTTATTGTGCCCCTTACAGCTCTATTTAGCCATGTGAAGGTTATGAAAAAATGGTACAAATAGGCAGAAAAAATTAATATATATAATGCACCAACTATTTAGATTTTTTTCTCAGCTATGAAGAAGAATTATGTTTTTTACTTTTCAAAGTGATATTCTGGTTTCAGATAAAGGTTATTCAGTTTACAATAAATGTTATTCATTAGGTAAGTGTTCTTTTACACCTGGTGTCTTAGGTGCGATCTACACACAAGAGCAAATCTTATTAAAGTTACACTACAGTTATCAGAATTGTGTCTTTTAAAGAATTGTTCACTTCATCTTTATGTTAGCAAATGTGTTGGGGACTTGATTTTGGAACATTTATGAAAATATAACTAACACAGGTTCTCTGAGTGTACTTTTTAGGAATTGTCCATCAGCTTTGTACGATTAAAAAAAAATTGGCCAGTGTTTTTCCATCGGAGGAGGCTGTTGGACAGATCTGGTCATCCGTTCTTCAATCAGTGACCATTCTGTGAACAGTACAGCCAAGAAACCTGTGAGGAACAAGTCTAAGATGAGAACATAAAAAACTTATCGATTAGTAAGTGCTACAAAATCATGTCCACAAGACTTTTGTCAACTTTCCATGCCCATTTTTGTCATCATGTGACCTGGATACATTTTTATAAAAAAAAAAATCCGCTTTACTCTAATTAATTTTGCTTTGGGGGAGAAACTTTATGTGTATACCTGGTAATTAATGTCTGATCATATGTAATTTCATTCTTGTGTCTGTGACATCTTTCTGCTTTGGTTCGTTATTCTACAGAAAAAGCCAACCCATTGACTTACATTTAATTTCCAAGACTGTCTCTCCAAGGAACATCTTCTCTATTCTACACTCTAACTTATAGGCATTCTAAAACCTCTGGAGGAAATCTGATTCTGCCTCTTCTATTATTAATTCTTATTATAGCCTCAAAATTTCTTTCTTACGCATTTCGAAATACAGCAAATGAGATATTCTAAATTACATTTCAGACTTAGTAATACAAATTGAATGTTGTTCCTAACTCTTTAGAAATGTAACTTATTTCTTATTAGATTATTTTAAGTATAAAACAAGATCCCTTTAATGGGAATATTTACTATGTTAACAATTGAGTCCTTCACATCTGTCTTGCTTTACTCCCCATTATGGCTGTGGCACATTTATAATTCTAAAGATGGAATTAGTAAGAGGAGAACTTTAATTTACAGCTTTATCGCTCACTTGAGTATGAAAGTGTAATACGGCAATAGATCAAGATATTTCTGGTTGCCTAGTCTTCGAGTCTAGATTCTTTGAAACATATTAAACTGAACAAAATTGCACACAGCAAAAACGGAACAGTTAATTAGTGTCCTTAATATATTAGGAGCTTAATTAAATTTTTAATTTGATTCCAATGATTCTTTGTCATATTTTATCAGGTTTGACTCAAGCATTACTGTGGGTTATTCTTTTCTTGCGTTATTTTACAAGAGCTTAAAGCTACCCTTATTAATCATTATTTTATATTTTACATAATTTTGTTTGGTACTGTCTATATAATGCGAATAATATACCTATCTGTATAATTAGTCATAATTATATTGAGATTTTAAATTTTTTAAAGTCTATTTGGACAATAACACAAAAAGGAATTAGACCTTTGATTTTATTTATTACAAAATGGGATTACAAAAGATCAAGACAAAGTTGACTTGACCCGTCACATAGGATACGATGTACATGCGTCGTGTCCAACGTGAACATGTATTGCGCAATCAGTGGTGGCACCTGCTGGAACATAGAAAACAGGAGAAGAATGCAAGATGGAAGAGGAGCAATGGCAGCAGGACAGGTATGAGGAGGGCCGAGAAGAGGTTTATTATTTTTACCCCCCTCCCAGTAAATTTGATTTGCACTGGATTTATTCAATGCAAATAGAATCTCATAGTTTTATAGTTTCATAAATTTTAAGCTTGAAAGTAGACAGAATTTCATTTGTCAACTTTTAACCAAACAATGTGATCCTGGGGAAGGTTAAGGCCATGTTATTATTATTATTATTATTATTTATTGTTATAGCGCCATTTATTCCATGGCGCTTTACATGTGAGGAGGGGTATGCATAATAAAAACAAGTACAATAATCTTAAACAATACAAGTCATAACTGGTACAGGAGGAGTGAGGACCCTGCCCGCGAGGGCTCACAATCTACAAGGGATGGGTGAGAATACAGTAGGTGAGGATAGAGCTGGTCATGCAGCGGTTTGGTCGATCGGTGGTTACTGCAGGTTGTAGGCTTGTTCACACGTTGCGGTTTTTACTGCGGATCAGCAGCGTTTTTGACGCTGCGGATCTGCAACAGTTTTCCATGCGGTTTACAGTACCATGTAAACCTATGGAAAACCCAATCCACTGTGCACATGCTGTGGAAAAAAACGTGTGGAATCGGAGCTTTGTTTTTCCATGCAATTGTTTGCACAGATCTGCAGCGTTTCTGCACCCATTCACTTGCATTGAGTCGGGCACATCCGCAGCAAAACCGCAGATGTAAAAAAGATCTGCGGTTTTGCTGCTGGGAAATCGACTGCAGATCGGGAGGGGGGAGTGTATGGGTGGAGTGTGGGCAGAGACTGTGTGCTTGTCTGTGTGTGCGGGCGGGGTCTGCTGGGGTCTGTGCAGGCTGCCGGGGGGTCTGTGCGGGCTGCTAAGGGTCTGTCCGGGGCTGCCGGGGGGTCTGTGCGGGGCTGCTGGGGAGTCTGTGCGGGCTGCCGGGGGGTCTCTGTGTGCTGCTAGGGTTCTGTGTGGGCTGCCGGGGGTCTGTGCAGGGCTGCCGGGGGTCTGTGTGGGCTGCCGGGGGGTCTGTGTGTGCTGCCGGGGGTCTGTGCGGGCTGCCGGGGGTCTGTGCGGGCTGCAGTGGGTCTGTGCGGGCTGCCGGGGTGTCTGTACGGGCTGCCGGGGGTCTGTACAGGCTGCCGGGGGTCTGTGCGGGGCTGTCGGGGATCTGCCATGTCTGTCGGAGGTGTGTGTGTGTGCAGGCATCGTCCCATCGGGCTATGCCTGCTACAGTGACAGTGACTGACACATTAGCCAATGATGGGACAGTAGTAGTCCCATCATCCAGCTAATGTGTTGATTGTGAAAAAAACAACAACACAAACATATAACAGTACATACAGCATACAACATATAACATTACATACAACATAACAGTATATACAACATACAACATATAACAGTACATACAACATATAACATGTAACAGCACATACAACATACAACATATAACAGTACATACAACATATAACAGTACATACAACATATACCACGTAACAGTACATACAACATACAACATATAACAGTACATACAACATACAACATATAACAGTACATACAACATATAACAGAACATACAACACATAACAGTTCATACAACATACAGTGCATACAACATATACATACAGTACATTCATACATTACATACAATACATACATATAGACATACAGTATATACTCACCATCACCTTGTCACCTTTATCCCCGAAGCCAGTGTCACCTATAAAAAATATTAAAATAATAAACAAACACTATACTCTCTGATCCGCAGATCTTACAGATGTGCCATTTCTGAGGCGGCTGGGGGCTGGTAATTGTAGCCGGGGGGGGGGGGGGGCAATATCAATGGCCCCTCTCTAGGCTATGAATATCAGCTCGTAGCTGTCTGCGTAGCCTTTCTGGCTATAAAATATAGGGGGAACCCACGTCATTTTTTGGGGGGGTCGCCCTATTTTAATAGCCAGTAAAGGCTACGCAGACAGCTGCGGGCTGATATTCATAGCCTGGGAGGAGGCCACGTGTATTAACCCCTTCCCAGGCTACAAATATTGGCCCCCGGGTTTCCCCTCTGGCACAGAAAATTGTGCGGGAGCCCACGCCATTTTTTTCTGTGTTCTTTTTTTCTTAATTAAACATTCAGTAATAAACATAGGCCTTGCTATTATATATCTATGGATATATCTATGGCTAAACCTATATATCTATAGAAGGATAACTATGGCTATATCTATCTATAGATATATATATATATATCTATAGATACATAAGTATATGTATCCAAATATCTATCTGGCTTCTTTTACACATCAGGTTTTTGCCGTCAGGCCCAATCCAGAAAGTTTTGAAAAAAAGGTTCCTTTTTTTTATCCGCTGGATCCGTTTTTTCTCATAGAGTTGTATTAGCGCCGGATTGCGCCTGATGGCCAGACGTTTCATCCATTTTTTGCTGGATCCGTAAGAAAAGCTGTTTCCGGCGGAGGGAGAAAACGTACAGAAGAACGTTTTTACTGTCCGATGAAAAAACGCCCAGCGACTGATCCGGCAAAAAATTTATGAGATTGAGATGTGAAATGATGAATCCGGCCTCTGAGTCCGTTTTTTCATGCATTTTTTCCATTGAAATCATGCACATTTTCCGTTCTCTCGCTCTCAAAAAAAGGGATCAGTTTAATCAGTTTTTCACCATTTGCAACGGATCCGTTTTTTTTAGAGAGAGAGAACAGAAAATGTGCGTGATTTGAATGGAAACATGCATGGAAAACTAGATTCGGAGGCCGGATTTATCATTTCACATCTCAGTTTCATACGTTTTTCGCTGGATCAATCGCTGTGTGTTTTTTCGCCGGACAGAAAAAATGTTCCTCTGTATGTTTTCTCCGTCCGCAGGAAACAGGTTTTTTTACGAATCCGGCAAAAAACGGATGAAACGTCTGGCCATCAGGCGCAATCCGGCGCTAATACAACTCTATGAGAAAAAAACAGATCTGGCGGAAAAAAAAACGGATCCATTTTTTTTCAAAACTCGCCGGAATATGCCTGACGGCAAAAACCTGATGTGTGAAAGTAGCCTAACTATCCATATATCTATCTACATCTATCTATAGATATATCTATCTACCTACATCTATCTCATTCTATCTATCTATCTATCTATCTATCTATCTATCTATCTATCTATCTATGTGTGTAATAGAGTGTGTGCTGGACAAATGTAAAAGAGGAGGTTGGACAAGACATGACATCACAAATCTTTTTTTGTTTGTTCAATTAATACATCATTATTTAGCTTTCAATAGCGCATACAAAAACCTGCATCAAAACCGCGCAAAAAACGCATCAAAACCGCGGAGAGAGACCGCTACGTCATCATCTCGCGAGACCGCAATGCATGGCCCAGATCGTCGCGAGGAGCAGGAAAGGCACCGGAAGGTGAGTATATAATGATTTTTTTATTATTATTATTATTTTTAGCATTAGATCTTTTACTATTGATGCTGCATAGGCAGCATAAATAGTAAAAAGTTGGTCACACAGGGTTAATAGCAGCGTTAACGGACTGCGTTACACCACGGCATAACGTGGTGTAATGCAGCCATTAACTCTGTGTGAGCGCTCACTGGAGGGGGCACTGACAGAGAGTAGGAAGAGGCGAATTCGCGGCCGGACTGTGCCCGACGCTGATTGGTGCAATCAGCGACACCAGATTTCTGTGACAGACAGACAAACAGACAGACAGATAGACAGACAGACAAACAGACGGAAGTGCCCCTTAGACGATTATATAGATAGATGTTACAAAGTTTCTTATATTTGTTGTTTGATTTACACAAAGTTTGTTGAAATAACAGAGACCATTTCACTTCATTCTGAGGATAGCTGGAAATCCTGTAATTTGTACCCACAGTAATTAGGATTGTACCCACGGCAATTAGGAACTGATGGTATGAAGGTATATCACACTGATTGCCTATCTCTTTTGGTGATGGTGAAACATATTTTATTGCATTCACGTATAAATATTGTGAGATAGCGCTCACTAACGGGTAGGGGAATTACTCGCTTGGCACGGGATTAACACACAAGACTGTATTTTCTTCTAAAAGTTCAACTGGGTTTATTACTCCATAAACCCCAGTGGCAGAAAACACAAAACAACAATCTTCATAGCATGGCAAAATACGGTAACAATGTTCACAGTGTGACTCTGTTCCATCAGGACTGTGACCATACACTCTTGGTTGAGTCCAATGTTCAGGCTCGCTCTGGAGCCAAACACACAGTCTGATATTACCTGCTTGTCAGTGCTGCAGGCTTTCCACTGGCAGTACCACACGGGACCTGTTTCTGGCTCTGCAGATCCCTCTCCTCACCTCGTGCTGTTCAGGGATCCAGTCCTCCTCCCAGGACCTCCCAACACCCAGGTTACTTGGGATCACACAGGTGGCCTGTCCGGGTACAATTCAGGATGTCCAACCCCAGCTGGGTCCATCCAATACCCAGGTCACCAGTAGCAAAGTCCCACCACGTGCTCTTCAGGGCTTAGCACACCCAACACTGAGGTATCTGCCAGGACCTTGCACGTAGACCATTCAGGTCCCCTCACTCAGACCATGTGACCCACACCCTGGTCACATTACATACCTTAAACCACTCCCCTGGGTGGGAGTGTGGGTGTGTGGCTAGTTTGTCCCGCCCATCTCACACAACTAGCTTTGCCAGCCACCCATGATAATCATACCAAACACTTGTGGGACTATAGGTCCCAGAACACCACATTGCTTCAGGCTGGCAGCGCAGAGTCTTCTGCTCTGCGACACACGTATCGGCCATTCACAATACTGCTGTATTTTATCACATTACCACAGTCATGCCTGCGATTGCCATGCATTCCTGTGGCCTCAATACGCCTCTGTACGTATACTGGGGAGACCATGCAGCGCACCCTACCTGTTACAGGGGTCACTGCATCACAATATATATATATATATATATATATATATATATATATATATACAGTTATATGAAAAAGTTTGGGCACCCCTATTAATCTTAAGCTTAATGTTTTATAAAAATTGTTTTTTTTGCAACAGCTACTTCAGTTTCATATATCTAATAACTGTTGGACACAGTAATGTTTCTGCCTTGAAATGAGGTTTATTATACTAACAGAGAATGTGCAATCTGCATTCAAACAAAATTTGACAGGTGCATAAGTATGGGCACCCCACCTGAAAAGTGACATTAATATTAAGTAGATCCTCCTTTTGCAAAAATAACAGCCTCTAGTCGCTTCCTGTAGCTTTTAATGAGTTCCTGGATCCTGGCTGAAGGTATTTTTGACCATTCCTCTTTACAAAACAATTCCAGTTCAGTTAAGTTTGATGGTCACCGAGCATGAACAGCCCTCTTCAAATGATCCCACAGATGTTCAATGATATTCAGGTCTGGGGACTGGGATGGCCATTCCAAGACAGTATAATTGTTCCTCTGCATGAATGACTGAGTAGATTTGGAGCGGTGTTTTGAATCATTGTCTTGCTGAAAGATCCATCCCCTGAGTAACTTCAACTTTGTCACTGATTCATGAACATTATTGTCAAGAATCTGCTGATACTGAGAGGAATCCATGCGTCCCTCAACTTTAACAAGATTCCTGGTGCCAGCATTGGCCACACAGCCCCAAAGCATGATGGATCCTCCACCAAATTTTACTGTGGGTAGCAAGTGTTTTTCTTGGAATGCTGTGTTTTTTGGCCGCCAATGCATAACACCTTTTTGCATGAACAAACAACTCAATCTAGGTTTCATTAGTCCACAGGACCTTCTACTAAAAAGAAATTGGCTTCTCCAAATGTGCTTTTACATACCTGAGCCGACTCTGTTTGTGGCTTGCTTGCAGAAAAGGCTTCTTTTGCATCACTCTCCCATACAGCTTCTCCTTGTGCAAAGCACGTTGTATAGTTGACCGATGCACAGTGACACCATCTGCAGCAAGTTGATGCTGCAGCTCTCTGGAGGTGGTCTGAGGATTGTCCTTGACTGATCTCACCATTCTTCTTCTCTGCCTTTCTGATGCTTTTCTTGGCCTGCCACTTCTGGCCTTAACAAGAACTGTACCTATGTTCTTCCATTTCCTTACTATGTTCCTCACAGTGGAAATTGACAGGTTAAATCTCTGAGACAGCTTTTTGTATCCTTCCCCTGAACAACTATGTTTAATAATCTTTGCTTTCAGATCATTAGACAGTTGTCTTGGGGAGCCCATGATGCCACTCTTCAGAGGAGAGAGGAGATTAAAACAGGAGAACAACTTGCAAGTGGCCATTTTAAGTAGCTTTTCTCATGATTGCATACACCTGGCTATGAAGTTCAAAGCTCAATGAGGTTAGAAAACCAAAAAAAGTGCTTTAGTAAGTCAATAAAAAGTAGGTAGGAGTATTTAAAACAGTAAAATGATAAGGGTGCCCATACTTATGCACCTGTCAAATTTTGTTTGAATGCAGATTGCACATTTTCTGTTAGTACAATAAACCTCATTTCAAGGCAGAAACATTACTGTGTCCAACAGTTATTAGATATATGAAACTGAAATAGCTGTTGCAAAAAAAAACAATTTTTATAAAACAATAAGCTTAAGATTAATAGGGGTGCCCAAACTTTTTCATATAACTGTATATATATATTTATATATATATATATATATATATATATATGTATATATATATATATATATATATATATAATTTTTAACAGACCATGGCTTGATCTCAAGATCTCAAGCCATGATGACTTGATGGATGAACAATCAGTAGGAAGATCGAACTTGTGCAAGCCAAGATATGTCTAGCTGGGTCTTCTCTGCTTTTTACTTAACCCCTTAATCCCATATGACGTACTATCCCGTCCAGGTGACCTGGGACTTAATTCCCATGGACGGGATAGTACGTCATATGCGATCGGCCGCGCTCACGGGGGGAGCGCGGCCGATCGCGGCCGGGTGTCAGCTGCCTATCGCAGCTGACATCCGGCACTATGTGCCAGGAGCGGTCACGGACCGCTCCCGGCACATTAACCCCCGGCACACCGCGATCAAAGATGATCGCGGTGTGCCGGCGGTGCAGGGAAGCATCGCGCAGGGAGGGGGCTCCCTGCGGGCTTCCCTGAGACGATCGGTACACGGTGATGTGCTCACCGTGTAGCGAGCGTCTTCTCCCTGCAGTCCCCGGATCCAAAATGGCCGCCGGGCTGCATCCGGGTCCTGCAGGGAGCACTTCCGGGTCAGGATCAGGCTGCAGCTGCAGCTCTAATCCTGCCCGGCTGTATGTCAGATCACCGATCTGATAGAGTGCTGTGCACACTGTCAGATCGGTGATCTGTGATGTCCCCCCCTGGGACAAAGTGAAAAAGTAAAAAAAAAAATTTCCACACTTGTAAAAAAAAAAATAAAAAAAAAATTCCTAAATAAAGCAGAAAAAAAAAAATATTATTCCCATAAATACATTTCTTTACATAAAAAAAAAAACAAAAAAACAATAAAAGTACACATATTTAGTATCGCCGCGTCCGTAACGACCCGACCTATAAAACTGGCCCACTAGTTAACCCCTTCAGTGAACACCGTAAGAAAAAAAAAAAAAAAACGAGCCAAAAAACAACGCTTTATTATCATAACGCTGAACAAAGAGTGGAATAACACGCGATCAAAAAGACGGATATAAATAACCATGTTACCTCTGAAAACGTCATCCTGTCCCGCAAAAAACGAGCTGCCATATAGCATCATAACCAAAAAAATAAAAAAGTTATAGTCCTCTGAATAAAGCGATGCCAAAATAATTATTTTTTCTATAAAATAGCTTTTATCGTATAAAAGCGCCAAAACATAAAAAAAATGATATAAATGAGGTGTCGCTGTAATCGTACTGACCCGAAGAATAAAACTGCTTCATCAATTTTACCAAACGCGGAACGGTATAAACGCCTCCCCCAAAAGAAATTCATGAATAGCTGGTTTTTGGTCATTCTGCCTCACAAAAAAATCGGAATAAAAAGCGATCAAAAACTGTCACGTGTCCGAAAATGTAACCGATAAAAACGTCAACTCGTCCCGCAAAAAACAAGACCTCACATGACTCTGTGGACCAAAATATGGAAAAATTATAGGTCTCAAAATGTGGAGACGCAAAAACTTTTTTGCTATAAAAAGCGTCTTTTAGTGTGTGACGGCTGCCAATCATAAAAATCCGCTAAAAAACTCGCTATAAAAGTAAATCAAACCCCCCTTCATCACCCCCTTAGTTAGGCTAGGTTCACATTGCGTTAATGGGTTAACGCTAACGGACAGCGTTGCACAGCGAAAATGTCACAATTAACGCCGTGCAACGGGTCCGTTAGCACAACCATTGACAGCAATGTGATTTTCAGGTGTAGCGCATCGCTAGAGCGTGCCATTTTCGGCTCGCGCTAGCAAGGTGCCATTCTTTTGTGGCGCGCCTCAGACGCTGCTTGCAGCGTCCGCGGCGCGCCCGAGGTCCGATCCCCGATCTTCCAGAGCGGGGACGTTAACGCGACCACTAAACACGACACCTAAAAAGACATTGTGTTAGCGCAATCCGCTAGTGCTAAACGGATTTCCTTAACGCAATGTGAACCTAGCCTTAGGGAAAAATAATAAAATTAAAAAAAATGTATTTATTTCCATTTTCCGGTTAGGGTTAGGGTTAGGGTTAGGGCTAGGGTTGGGGCTAGGGTTAGGGTTTGGATTACATTTACGGTTGGGATTAGGGTTGGGATTAGAATTAGGGGTGTGTCTGGGTTAGGTGTGTGGTTAGGGTTACAGTTGGGATTAGGGTTAGTGGTGCGTTTGGATTAGGGTTTCATTTATAATTGGGGGGTTTCCACTGTTTAGACACATCAGGGGCTCTCCAAACGCGACATGGCGTCCGATCTCAATTCCAGCCAATTCTGCATTGAAAAAGTAAAACAGTGCTCCTTCACTTCCGAGCTCTCCCGTGCGCCCAAACAGGGGTTTACCCCAACATATGGGGTATCAGCGTACTCGAGACAAATTGGACAACAACTTTTTGGGTCCAAGTTCTCTTGTTATCCTTGGGAAAATAAAAATTTGGGGGGCTAAAAATCATTTTTGTGGGAAAAAAAAGGATTTTTATTTTCACGGCTCTGCGTTGTAAACTGTAGTGAAACACTTGGGGGTTCAAAGTTTTCACAACACATCTAGATAAGTTCCATGGGAGGTCTAGTTTCCAATATGGGGTCACTTGTGGGTGGTTTCTACTGTTTGGGTACATCAGGGGCTCTGCAAATGCAACGTGACGCCTGCAGACCAATCCATCTAAGTCTGCATTCCAAATGGCGCTCCTTCCCTTCCGAGCTCTGCCATGAGCCCAAACAGTGGTTCCCCCCCACATATGGGGTATCAGCGTACTCAGGACAAATTGAACAACAACTTTTGGGGTCCAATTTATTCTGTTACCCTTGTAAAAATACAAAGCTGGGGGCTAAAAAATCATTTTTGTGAAAAAAAAAAGAATTTTTATTTTCACGGGTCTGCGTTATAAACTGTAGTGAAACACTTAGGGGTTCAAAGTTCTCACAACACATCTAGATAAGTTCCATGGGAGGTCTAGTTTCTAATATGGGGTCACTTGTGGGGGGTTTGTACTGTTTGGGTACATCAGGGGCTCTGCAAATGCAACGTGACTCCTGCAGACCAATCCATCTAAGTCTGCATTCCAAATGGCGCTCCTTCCCTTCCGAGCTCTGCCATGCGCCCAAACAGTGGTTCCCCCCCACATATGGGGTATCAGCGTACTCAGGACAAATTGGACAACAACTTTTGGGGTCCAATTTATTATGTTACCCTTGTGAAAATACAAAACTGGGGGCTAAAAAATTTTTGCGAAAAAAAAATAAATTTATTTTAACGGCTCTGCGTTATAAACTGTAGTGAAACACTTGGGGGTTCAAAGCTCTCAAAACACATCTAGATAAGTTCCTTAGAGGGTCTAGTTTCCAAAATGGTGTCACTTGTGGGGGTTTTTAATGTTTAGGCACATCAGGGGCTCTCCAAACCAACATGGCGTCCCATCTTAATTCCAGTCAATTTTGCATTGAAAAGTCAAATGGCGCTCCTTCCCTTCCGAGCTCTGCTATGCACCCAAAAAGTGGTTTACCCCCACATATGGGGTATCGTCGCACTCAGGACAAATTGCACAACAACTTTTGTGGTCTAATTTCTTCTCTTACCCTTGGGAAAATAAAAAATTGGGGGCGAAAAGATCATTTTTGTGAAAAAATAAGATTTTTTATTTTTACGGCTCTGCATTATAAACTTCTGTGAAGCACTTGTTGGGTCAAAGTGCTCACCACACATCTAGATAAGTTCCTTAAGGGGTCTACTTTTCAAAATGGTGTCACTTGTGAGGGGTTCCAATGTTTAGGCACATCAGGGGCTCTCCAAACGCAACATGGCGTCCCATCTCAATTCCAGTCAATTTTGCATTGAAAAGTCAAATGGCGCTCCTTTCCTTCCGAGCTCTGCCATGCGCCCAAACAGTGGTTTACCCCCACATATGGGGTATCGTCGCACTCAGGACAAATTGCACAACAACTTTTGTGGTCTAATTTCTTCTCTTACCCTTGGGAAAATAAAAAATTGGTGGCGAAAAGATTATTTTTGTGAAAAAATATGATTTTTTATTTTTACGGCTCTGCATTATAAACTTCTGTGAAGCACTTGTTGGGTCAAAGTGCTCACCACACCTCTAGATAAGTTCCTTAAGGGGTCTACTTTCCAAAATGGTGTCACTTGTGGGGATTTCAATGTTTAGGCACATCAGGGGCTCTCCAAACGCAACATGGCATCCCATCTCAATTCCAGTCAATTTTGCATTGAAAAGTAAAATGGCGCTCCTTCCCTTCCGAGCTCTGCCATACGCCCAAACAATGGTTTACACCCATATACGGGGTATCAGCGTACTCAGGACAAATTGGCCAACAATTTTTGAGGTTCAATTTCTTCTCTTACTCTTGGGAAAATAAAAAATTGGGGGCGAAAAGATCATTTTTGTGAAAAAATATGATTTTTTATTTTTACGGCTCTGCATTATAAACTTCTGTGAAGCAATTGGTGGGTCAAAGTGGTCACCACACATCTAGATAAGTTCCTTAGGGTGTCTACTTTCCAAAATGGTGTCACTTGTGGGGGGTTTCAATGTTTAGGCACATCAGTGGCTCTCCAAACGCAACATGGTGTCCCATCTCAATTCCTGTCAATTTTGCATTTAAAAGTCAAATGGCGCTCCTTCCCTTCCGAGCTCTGCCATGCGCCCAAACAGTGGTTTACCCCCACATATGGGGTATCAGCGTACTCAGTACAGATTGTACAACAATGTTTGGCATCCATTTTATCCTGTTACCCTTGGTAAAATAAAACAAATTGGAGCTGAAATAAATTTTGTGTGAAAAAAAGTTAAATATTCATTTTTATTTAAACATTCCAAAAATTCCTGTGAAACCCCTGAAGGGTTAATAAACTTCTTGAATGTGGTTTTGAGCACCTTGAGGGGTGCAGTTTTTAGAATGGTGTCACACTTGGGTATTTTCTATCATATAGACCCCTCAAAATGACATCAAATGAGATGTGGTCTCTAAAAAAAAATGGTGTTGTAAAAATGAGAAATTGCTGGTCAACTTTGAACCCTTATAACTCCCTAACAAAAAAAAATTTTGGTTCCAAAATTGTGCTGATGTAAAGGAGACATGTGGGAAATGTTACTTATTAAGTATTTTGCGTGACATATCTCTGTGATTTAAGGGCATAAAAATTTAAAGTTGGAAAATTGCGAAATTTTCAAAATTTTCGCCAAATTTCCGTTTTTTTCACAAATAAACGCAAGTTATATCGAATAAATGTTACTACTAAAATGAAGTACAATATGTCACGAGAAAACAATGTCAGAATCGCCAAGATCCGTTGAAGCGTTCCAGAGTTATAACCTCATAAAGGGACAGTGGTCAGAATTGTAAAAATTGGCCCGGTCATTAACGTGCAAACCACCCTCGGGGCTTAAGGGGTTAATAGTATCAAACCATCAGGTTGCTGGTCTTTCTCTTTATTTTGTTCTTTCTATACTTCTGACCATAATGACCTTCTCCAGTGATTGCTGTATTCATATGAAGTGTTCAAAGTAGGTAGCCTGGTGATCTTTGCTTCAAGTGACATGTCTGGCTTGATTTGTTCCAAAATTGATTTATTTATTCTTCTTTCTATCCATGGTATTGATAAAATCCTTCTCCAGCAACACATTTCAAGGCGTCAATTCTTGTTCTGTCTTTGTTTTACATCCGTATGTTACCACAGAAAAGACAAAACTATGCACAAGGTGTGTCTTCATTGCCAGTGAAATGTTCCTTGATTTGAAGACCTTGTCCAGTGACTTCATTGCTGTTTTTCCATAGCTATTGTAATGAGTTTACTGCGACAGAGAGTTGCCAGAAGATCACATTGTCTGATTTCTCCTACTTCTGCACTGATTAGAAGCACTTCACTTTCATATTAATTGGTGCAGGTTTCTTTTAGCAGTGCAGGGATTAATCTGCTCAGTTGAGAGCTCCTAGAAGTTTTCCTGTTTTAGTCTACTTTCACACATTAGGTTTTTGCCATTAGGCTGAATCCGGCGACATTTGACAAAAACGGATCCATTACAAATTGTGAAAAACTGATGCGATGGATCCGTTTTTTTCCCGGATCCGACTAGCTGACATCGGTGTACTAGCTGGTCCAGGAAGGAGAGAGAGAGAGAGAACGAACTCCAGACTGGGAAAATGCAGCTATGGGGCATGCTCAATGTAAAAAATTGGAATAGGACGCTGGATTCACTCATTTGACGAATCCAGCGCCATAGGCTTCCATTATAGCAAAAGCTGTATGGCGCCAGATCCGTCGCTGGCCGTTTTTTAGATCGACACAAAAAACATTCCTCTGTGCGCTCTCTCCAGCCGCCAAACTGACAATTTTTGATGGATCCGGCGAAAAACAGATGAAACGTGAGGCCATCACAAGTCTATGAGAAAAAAACGGATATTGCGGCAAAAAAAACGGATTCATTTTTGTCTAAATTTGCCGGATTGTGCCTGATGGCAAAAACCTGATGTGTGAAAGTAGCCTGCCACTCCCATCTCCTATATGCTGATGAGTGTGAGCCCTTAATGTCTGTTTCCCTGGTGGTTTATGAGTAACACAAAGGCCAGCCTCCCCATTATTTCCCACACAGATTACATGGGTTAGATCAGTGCAAGGCCAGAACATGAATGGAACAAATAGGAAATGCAGCAGCGAATCCTGAAGTTCTGAACTCTGATCTTGGAAATATCCAAGGCCCGAAACATTGATTATGCCTAACTAACTAACTACAGGCCCTATCTTAGTCTCAGGTATTTTTGGTGCCAGAATGTGGTGAAGCGAGTGTAAGGTTACCCACTACAACTACACATCACATCACCTGAGATTGTAGCTCCACCTCTTTTATTCTGTATGTATTTTGCAGTCTTTCACCTATGCTTAGGCAACAGAGACATATTGTGACCGAAAAACAACATTACTCCAAATGACTAAACTTATTTACAATAGGTACAGTATTATACAGATGTACGCACAGTTATATACATTTATACCACACTGGTCAGCCTCATACCCGCATCAAAGGCATGAACATTACATACGACAAACATGTACATCATATGTCGTGAAGAGGTTACCTGAGTTGGTGACGTGAAGTGTTAAAAATATAGGCATAAATTAAATTTATGGGATCAAATAACAACATTTTCATGCACTTATATATTCATTTCTTTAGCTATGAAGCCCCTAAAAAATTCTGGCACAAGCAATTACCTTCATAAGTCACATGCTTCGTGAAACAAAGGCCACCTATGCGCAAGTTGTCACTTGGTCTGTCAGTATATACACATCTTTCCTGAAAGGCCATAGAGGCTGCAACACCATTAAATAAGAGACACCACTAACCAAATAACACCATGAAAACCAAGAAGATTTTCAGAGAAGTCAGGGAGAAGTTCAGAGAAGTAAAAGTCAGGGTTGTGCTATAAAAAAATATCCCAGTCTCTGATGATCCTTCAGAGCACCATCAAATCCATTATCATCAAATGGAAAGAATATAGTACCACAACAGGCCAGCCAAGAAAGAGTCGCCCTCCAAAACTCTCAGCCCGGGCAAGATAGACATTATAATCAGAAAGGCAGCACAGAGAACAAAGGTAACCCTGAAGGAGGTGCAGATTTTTCCAAGCAGAGACTGGAGTACTGTATCTGTTCATGTGACCACAATAAGTGGTACACTCCACAGAGGTTTAATTTAAAGAAAAGTCATCAGAAAAAAGCCTTTACTTAGGCACAAAAGTTGTAAAGCTTGTTTTGAGTTTGCCAAAAGAAATGTGGAAGACTCATCAAATGTAGGGAGTAAGGTGCTGTGGTCAGGTAATACTAAAAATGAACTTTTTGGCCACCAAAGTAGACCCAATGTCTAGCGCCAAACCAACAGCTCATCAACCAAAGAACACCATCCCTACAGTGAAACATAATGGTGGCAGCATCATGCTGTAGGGATGTTTTTTGTCAGCAGGGACAGGGAAAATGGATGGTGCAAAATTCTGGCTTAGTTTTGAGCCAAACCTGTTTTTAGTATGAGTCTTTGCATCCAGTAGTGGTTACTACTCCCTAGATTAGGAAAAGGAAAGGATATGTTTCTGGCACACCGACAAGTTAAAATATAAAAAGTTTATTTGGACATGATTAAAAATAAAGCAATAAACACAACCTTACGTGTTTCTGGTGCAATAGTGCACCCTTAGTCATAGAACTGTTGCTCCATAAACACGTAAGGTTGTTTTCATTGCTTTATTTTGAATCATGTCCAAATGGACTTTTTTTCATTTACCTGGTTGGTGTGCCGGACACATATCCTTTCCTGTTTCTACGTTTGCTGAATGCACCAGCAGGATCGGCACCCACCAAACAAAGGCTAGCAAACTCGCTTGGATTCCAGCTGGATACTACTCAAGTGGAGACTCCCTGTCCACTTTCCCTACTCCCTAGATTATTTATTAGTATTGTGAAATATATAAAGCAGAAAAATGAAGAGAAATGGCAGGAGTTTGATTGAAGAGTCGACAGCATCTTAAACAATATTGTGAAGTGAAAACCAGCTCAACTTTAGGATCTCATCAATAACTGAACGGGATTTTGGATGGGGCTGAAATGCAATGGCACACTCAACCACACAAGAACAGTGAAGGGTTCATTGGACTTTCTTTGCTTATTGGTTGAGGTATTGGGGTTTCAACTATTACCTCTTAAAACATTTAAAATATTTTAATAGTTTCAGAAACTATAATTTTGGGGGAATGCAATTATTGCGAATCCAATCAAATCAAAGCTGATCGCCATTTTCCTTGATTCGAAATGGTCAGGAGATAATAAAAATAGTAAAAATAATAGTAAAATATACTCTCCTTTCCAGGACTCTTACCTTAATTGGTTAGTCTATTCAGACCTTCATTCACATGCTGTTTTCTTCATGCCATGGGTCACATTGGGTCTTTGCTTCCCTATCCGGTAACCTCTAGGCCTTACATCATCATGACATTGTGGCCCAATATATATGGTAATGTTGCAATAAGCCTAAACTGATTAAGCTTCAAATTTTATATCAAAGAACTAGCCATAAACATAAAAAGATTATTTATTAGTTAGGCCGGCGTCACACACAGCGTAAAACAATACGGTCCGTATATTACGGCCGTAATACGCTGAAAAGTCCCGAAAAAAGTGGTCCGTATCTCCTCCGTAGGCAGGGTGTGTCAGCGTTTTTTGCGCATGGCATCCTCCGTATGTAATCCGTATGGCATCCGTACTGCGTGGTTTTCTCGCAGGCTAGCAAAACCAACATACCGCTATAGAAGTGATCCATGTGTCCCAAAAAGAAAAGAAAATATATATATACTGTCTATATATATATATATATATATGTCAGTAGACACATATATTAGAGAGAAAAGCCGGTAATTCAGTGCGGTGTACAGTAAAATCACACTGACAGCTTACAGTAGAATAGGTAGAATAAATGTGTACACATAGAATAGGTATATATATATATGTCAGTGAGACACATATATGTATATATATTAATATTTATTCCAGCGCTAGACAGCTTGAAAGCCGGTAATTCAATTACCGGCTTTTTCCTTCTCCTTCCTAAAACCCGACATGATTTGAGACATGGTTTACATACAGTAAACCATGTCTTCTCTCCATTTTTTTTGCAGATTCCACACTACTAATGTCAGTAGTGTGTATCTGCAAAATTTGGCCGTTCTAGCTATTAAAATAAAGGGTTAAATGGCGGAAAAAATTGGCGTGGGCTCCCGCGCAATTTTCTCCGCCAGAGTAGTAAAGCCAGTGACTGAGGGCAGATATTAATAGCCTGGAGAGGGTCCACGGTTATTGGCCCCCCCCTGGCTAAAAATATCTGCCCCCAGCCACCCCAGAAAAGGCACATCTGGAAGATGCGCCTATTCTGGCACTTGGCCACTCTCTTCCCATTCCCGTGTAGCGGTGGGATATGGGGTAATGAAGGGTTAATGCCACCTTGCTATTGTAAGGTGACATTAAGCCTAATTAATAATGGAGAGGCGTCAATTATGACACCTATCCATTATTAATCCAATACTAGTAAAGGGTTAAATAAAACACAAACACATTTTTTAAAATTATTTTAATGAAATAAAAACAATGGTTGTTGCAGTATTTTATTCAACGCCCAATCCAGTCACTGAAGACCCTCGTTCTGTGAGTAAAAAAACATAATAAACCAACAATATACTTACCCTCCGCAGATCTGTAACGTCCAACGATGTAAATCCTTCTGAAGGGGTTAAAACATTTTGCAGCAAGGAGCTGTGCTAATGCAGGCTGCTCCTCGCTGCAAAACCCCAGGGAATGAGGCTAAAAATAGATCAATGATCTATATTTAGCTTCATTTGCGGTGAGGCGCCCTCTGCTGGCTGTTCATAGATCGTGGGAAATTACCTAGAAAGCCAGGGAGCTTTCTAGGTAATTTCCCACGATCTATGAACAGCCAGCAGAGGGCGCCTCACCGCAAATGAAGCTAAATATAGATCATTGATCTATTTTTAGCCTCATTCCCTGGGGTTTTGCAGCGAGGAGCAGCCTGCATTAGCACAGCTCCTTGCTGCAAAATGTTTTAACCCCTTCAGAAGGATTTACATCGTTGGACGTTACAGATCTGCGGAGGGTAAGTATACTGTTGGTTTATTATGTTTTTTTACTCACAGAACGAGGGTCTTCAGTGACTGGATTGGGCGTTGAATAAAATACTGCAACAACCATTGTTTTTATTTCATTAAAATAATTTTAAAAAATGTGTTTGTGTTTTATTTAACCCTTTACTAGTATTGGATTAATAATGGATAGGTGTCATAATTGACGCCTCTCCATTATTAATTAGGCTTAATGTCACCTTACAATAGCAAGGTGGCATTAACCCTTCATTACCCCATATCCCACCGCTACACGGGAATGGGAAGAGAGTGGCCAAGTGCCAGAATAGGCGCATCTTCCAGATGTGCCTTTTCTGGGGTGGCTGGGGGCAGATATTTTTAGCCAGGGGGGGGCCAATAACCGTGGACCCTCTCCAGGCTATTAATATCTGCCCTCAGTCACTGGCTTTACTACTCTGGCGGAGAAAATTGCGCGGGAGCCCACGCCAATTTTTTCCGCCATTTAACCCTTTATTTTAAGAGCTAGAACGGCCAAATTTTGCAGATACACACTACTGACATTAGTAGTGTGGAATCTGCAAAAAAAATGGAGAGAAGACATGGTTTACTGTATGTAAACCATGTCTCAAATCATGTCGGGTTTTAGGAAGGAGAAGGAAAAAGCCGGTAATTGAATTACCGGCTTTCAAGCTGTCTAGCGCTGGAATAAATAGTAATATATATACATATATGTGTCTCACTGACATATATATATATATATATATACCTATTCTATGTGTACACATTTATTCTACCTATTCTACTGTAAGCTGTCAGTGTGATTTTACTGTACACCGCACTGAATTACCGGCTTTTCTCTCTAACAGCGCTGCGTATTTCTCGCAAGTCACACTGCTTGTCCGTGTGTAATCCGTATTTTTCACGCTTCCATAGACTTTCATTGGCGTATTTCTTGCGCAGTACGGTGACAAACGCAGCATGCTGCGATTTTGTATGGCCGTAGAAAGCCGTATAATACTGATCAGTAAAATACGGCAAATAGGAGCAGGGGCATAGAGAATAATTGTGCCGTATTTTTTGCGAGTTTTACGGACGTAGATTCTGCGCTCTTACGTCCGTAAAACTCGCATGTGTGATGGCGGCCTTATACCTTAAAAAATTATGAATGCAAAAAAACACACCAAGAATTGTGTGTATTAAAAACAATGTCTATGACTATGTCAATAATTATCTTTTATTGTAGCCTGTATTATCTGCATTTGAACCTTTATTGAATCTGATATCCCTGAACAACAGCATTTGCCTTTCTTAGTTTTAGCCATAGCCGATGTTAGGCATAGGCAAACCAGGCAGCTGCCTAGGACCCCCACTCCTCCAGAGACCTCCAGCCAATGGTGTGCCACTAATAGCTGCAAACCAAGCGACCGCTATGGGGACCCTGAGTAAGAGGGACTCAGCGCCGCCCCCTGCATTGTGCATTCAATTGATTGGCATCATAGATGCCAATACAGTTGAAAGCAGTGATAGAGGAGAGAGCATCACTCACCCTCTACCTCTGACTCAGTGTGTGCCAGCAATGGAGCTGATGAGATGCTCTACAGAAGCCAGAGTAGCAATGGAACAAGGAGAAGAGGTAATGTGTGTGTTTTGCACTATACTGTGTGGGGGGGGGCTACACTATACTGTGTTTGTGGGGACTCTACTATACTGTGTGGGGGGCTACATTACACTGTGTGTGGGAGGACTGCACTATACTGTGTATGTGGGTGGGCCACATTATACTGTGGGTGGGGTACTGCATTATACTGTGTGTGGGGGGCTGCACTGTACTGTGTGTGGGGGGACTGCAGTATACTGTGTATGTGGGGGGCACATTATACTGTGTGTGGAGAGGCTGCATTATACTGTGTGTGGGGGACTGCACTATACTGTGTGTAGGGGCTGCATTATACTGTGTGGGGGCTGCACTATATTATGTGTGGGGGCTACAGTATACTGTGTGGGGGGATGCATTATAATGTGTGGGGGACTGCACTATACTGTGTGGAGGGCTGCATTATACTGTGTGGGGGCTGCATTATACTGAGTTGGGGGGCTGCAATATACTGTGTTTGTAGGGGCTACATTTTACTGTGTCGGGGACTGCACTATACTATGTGTGGGGGTTGCATTATACTGTGTGTGGGGGGACTGCACTATACTGTGTGGGGGGCTGCTGTTGTGAATTCTGTGGTCGAGCTCCCTCCTGTGGTCACAAGTGGTACTTCGGCTGATTCTGTCTATGAGCTTCCGTTGGTGGATGTGAATGGTACTGCGGCTTCTAAGTTTCCTTCCTCAGGTGATGTGGTGAAGTCGTTAGGTGCTGCTCTATTTAACTCCACCTAGTGCTTTGCTCTTGGCCTCCAGTCAATGTTCTAGTGTGGATCTTGCTCTCTCCTGGATCGTTCCTGTGGCCTGTCTTTCCTGCATAAGCTAAGTTTTGCTGGTGTTACTTTTGTTGCTATATTTTCTGTCCAGCTTGCACTATTGGTTTTTCTTGCTTGCTGGAAGCTCTGGGACGCAGAGGGGGTACCTCCGTACCGTTAGTCGGTGCGGAGGGTATTTTTGCCCCTCTGCGTGGTTGTTTGTAGGGTTTTGTGTTGACCACAAAGTAATCTTTCCTATCTTCGGTCTATTCAGTTAGTCGGGCCTCACTTTGCTAAAATCTATTTCATCTCTGTGTTTGTATTTTCATCTTAACTCACAGTCATTATATGTGGGGGGCTGCCTTTTCCTTTGGGGAATTTCTCTGAGGCAAGGTAGGCTTATTTTTCTATCTTCAGGGCTAGTTAGTTTCTCAGGCTGTGCCGAGTTGCATAGGGAGCGTTAGGCGCAATCCACGGCTACCTCTAGTGTGGTATGATAGGATTAGGGATTGCGGTCAGCAGAGTTCCCACGTCTCAGAGCTCGTCCTTGTTATTGGTAACTGTCAGGTCACCTTGTGTGCTCTTAACCACTAGACCCATTGTGGTTCTGAATTACCTGTTCATAACAGTACTGGAGGCCCAAAGTACTAATGCTTCTCAATAGAGGGAAAAAAGAAGTTCTGAGACCATTTTTTTTTCTTTGCACTGTGTTTTGCCTTTTTTTTCCCCTAGACATTTGGGTGGTTCAGGACACAGGTGTAGTGATGGACATTAAAGGTCTGTCTTCATGTGTGGATCATCTCCAGGGCTGCCACTAGAAATTTCGGGGCCCCATACTGGCAAAATTTTCGGGGCCCCCTTGAAACTCCGCCCAGGCTCCACCCCAGCCCCGCCTCCAGGCTCCACCCCACGAACTGTCCACAGTCCCACCACTTTCTCTTGGAAAATCTCCACTTCTCACCTATCACACATTAACAGTTCCCATCACCAGATCACACATATAGCCGGCAGCTTTTGTTTTGGCCAAAAGATTTTTTAAGCCGCCACCACAACAAGGTAGACACTTTTGGCCGGGCCCTACTCTACTGTAACCTACTAAATATTTGTTAAAATATGCAATACAATTTAGGTATATTTTTATTTATTTTTCAATTTTTAAAATGACCTATAATACTACATACAAGGAACAAATACCACAGCACTATGACCAGATGACATATTACCACCACAGTGATCGAATAATATAAAATACAAGGAACAAATACCGCTACACCATGACCAGACCACATATTACCTCCACATCATGACCAGACCACATATTACCAACAATGACTGAATACTACAATACTGATCAGTAATACAAAAAAAAACCACAATACTATCACCATCAGTGCCATTATGCACAGGAGATCTGTAATTAGTAAGCAGTGTCTGTGTACAGGTAATACAGTGATCACTGGTGACATTACACACAGGAGCTCTGTATATAATGTATAGATAATACAGTGATCACTGGTGACATTGTACACAGGACCTCTGTATATAGTATACAGTGTATAGTGTAAGTGTATAGGTAACACTGACTCACCAGTGACGTCTCTAGGTGAAGTCCTTCATCTTTCATCCAGCACAGACCGCCATCACTTTATCCAGCCAGGACTCGTCTCTGCAGGAAATAAAACAGTTATCTCGAGTTCCGCTTGTAGAACACATTACTTAATTTTCCCAACTTCTACATTACACCACATGAAGAAGGCAACATAGTATCACTCTACACAGTAACAGGACCGCCCCCCCATTTAAAACAGTATACTCAAAAAATAAAATAAATACATCACTACAATAATAATATCCCTTAATTAGCCCCTATGGTAATATTCGCCATCCTGGCCACCGTGTGTCTCATTTCAGGCTCCAGCCATATGTTCTCTCATCCTGCCCTCATGAGTATCCATTCTACCCCATATGATCTCCCCATCCTGCCCCATCTGTCTCCATCGTATCCATCCTGCCCCATCTGTTTCCAATCCTGCACCATCTCTGTCCAGCACTCTGCCCCATCTCTGTCCAGCACTCTGCCCCATCTCTGTCCAGCACTCTGCCCCATCTCTGTCCAGCACTCTGCCCCATCTCTGTCCAGCACTCTGCCCCATCTCTGTCCAGCACTCTGCCCCATCTCTGTCCAGCACTCTGCCCCATCTCTGTCCAGCACTCTGCCCAGCACTCTGCCCCATCTCTGTCCAGCACTCTGCCCCATCTCTGTCCAGCACTCTGCCCAGCACTCTGCCCCATCTCTGTCCAGCACTCTGCCCCATCTCTGTCCAGCACTCTGCCCCATCTCTGTCCAGCACTCTGCCCCATCTCTGTCCAGCACTCTGCCCCATCTCTGTCCAGCACTCTGCCCCGTGTCCAGCTTTCTGCCCCCCATGTGTCCAGCTTTCTGCCCCCCATGTGTCCAGCTTTCTGCCCCCCCCCCCGTGTCCAGCTTTCTGCCTCGCCCCCCCTGTCCAGCTTTCTGCCCCCCCCGTGTCCAGCTTTCTGCCCCCCCGTGTCCAGCTTTCTGCCCCCCCGTGTCCAGCTTTACTGCCCCCTCTGTGTCCAGCTTTACTGCCCCCTCTGTGTCCAGATTTACTGCCCCCTCTGTGTCCAGATTTACTGCCCCCTCTGTGTCCAGATTTACTGCCCCCTCTGTGTCCAGATTTACTGCCCCCTCTGTGTCCAGATTTACTGTCCCCTCTGTGTCCAGATTTACTGCCCCGTGTCCAGCTTTACTGCCCCCTGTGTCCAGCTTTACTGCCCCCTCTGTGTCCAGCCTTCTGCCCCCCCTGTGTCCAGCTTTACTGCCCCCCTGTGTCCAGCCTTCTGCCCCCCGTGTCCAGCTGCCTTCTGCCCCCTCTGTGTCCAGCTGCCTTCTGCCCCCCTGTGTCCAGCTGCCTTCTGCCCCCTCTGTGTCCAGCTGCCTTCTGCCCCCCTGTGTCCAGCTGCCTTCTGCCCCCTCTGTGTCCAGCTGCCTTCTGCCCCCCTGTGTCCAGCTGCCTTCTGCCCCCCTGTGTCCAGCTGCCTTCTGCCCCCTCTGTGTCCAGCTGCCTTCTGCCCCCTCTGTGTCCAGCTGCCTTCTGCCCCCTCTGTGTCCAGCTGCCTTCTGCCCCCTCTGTGTCTAGCTGCCTTCTGCCCCCCTGTGTCCAGCTGCCTTCTGCCCCCTCTGTGTCCAGCTGCCTTCTGCCCCCCTGTGTCCAGCTGCCTTCTGCCCCCTCTGTGTCCAGCTGCCTTCTGCCCCCCTGTGTCCAGCTGCCTTCTGCCCCCTCTGTGTCCAGCTTTACTGCCCCCCTGTGTCCAGCTGCCTTCTGCCCCCTCTGTGTCCAGCTGCCTTCTGCCCCCCTGTGTCCAGCTGCCTTCTGCCCCCTCTGTGTCCAGCTGCCTTCTGCCCCCCTGTGTCCAGCTGCCTTCTGCCCCCCTGTGTCCAGCTGCCTTCTGCCCCCTCTGTGTCCAGCTGCCTTCTGCCCCCTCTGTGTCCAGCCTTCTGCCCAAACCTCCCCCCCCCGATCGCCGCTCTCCGCTCTCCGCTCTCCGCTCTTAATAGAAAAAAAAAAAGTTCTACTTACCTGCCGCGCTCCTGATCTCTCCACGCAGCTGCACTGTGCACTCGCCGGCGACTGACAATGACGTCAGACGCCGGCGACCTGCACGCTGCAGCTGGCGGCTGTTAACTATTGACGTGCGGGCGCGGGCCCGCATGTCAATAGCGTACAGCTGCAGCGCCGGCCGCCGCTAAGGGCCCGGTTCAGCCTGCGGCTGCCGGTAGGGGCCCGGTGAGCAGGTAAAAGGGGGCCCGATGCGGGCCCCCTCTGCTCACCGGGCCCCTTACGCCAGTCACGGCTGTAATGCCCTGATGGCGGCCCTGATCATCTCACTGCAAGAGTACAAAATATTCAAGACTTTGTGGCTCAGAATTCTATGTTAGAACCAAGAATTCCTATTCCTGATTTGTTTTCTGGAGATAGAACTAAATTTCTGAGTTTCAAAAATAATTGTAAACTGCTTCTGGCTTTGAAACCTCGCTCCTCTGGTGACCCAGTTCAACAAGTTAGGATCATCATTTCTTTATTACGTGGCGACCCTCAAGACTGGGTGTTTTCCCTTGCGCCAGGAGATCCTGCATTATGTAATATTGATGCGTTTTTTCTGGCGCTCGGATTGCTGTATGAAGAACCTAATTCAGTGGATCAGGCAGAGAAAAATTTGCTGGCTCTGTGTCAGGGTCAGGATGAGGTAGAGGTATATTGTCAGAGGTTTAGGAAGTGGTCCGTGCTCACTCAGTGGAATGAATGTGCGCTGGCAGCGATTTTCAGAAAGGGTCTCTCTGAAGCCCTTAAAGATGTCATGGTGGGATTTCCTATGCCTGCTGGTTTGAATGAGTCTATGTCTTTGGCCATTCAGATCGGTCGACGCTTGCGTGAGCGTAAATCTGTGCACCATTTGGCGGTATTATCCGAGCATAAACCTGAGCCTATGCAGTGCGATAGGACTTTGACCAGAGCTGAACGGCAAGAACACAGACGTCAGAATGGGCTGTGTTTCTACTGTGGTGATTCCACTCATGCTATCTCCGTTTGTCCTAAGCGCACTAAGCGGTTCGCTAAGTCTGCCACCATTGATACGGTACAGTCAAAATTTATTTTGTCTGTTACTTTGATCTGCTCTTTGTCATCTTATTCTGTCATGGCATTTGTGGATTCAGGCGCTGCCCTGAATTTGATGGACTTGGAGTATGCTAGGCGTTGTGGGTTTTTCTTGGAGCCCTTGCAGTGTCCTATTCCATTGAGAGGAATTGATGCTATGCCTTTGGCCAAGAATAAGCCTCAGTACTGGACCCAGCTGACCATGTGCATGGCTCCTGCACATCAGGAGGATATTCGCTTTCTGGTGTTGCATAATCTGCATGATGTGGTCATGTTGGGGTTGCCATGGCTACAAGTCCATAACCCAGTATTAGATTGGAAATCAATGTCTGTGTCCAGCTGGGGTTGTCAGGGGGTACATGGCGATGTCCCATTTCTGTCTATTTCGTCATCCACCCCTTCTGAGGTCCCAGAGTTCTTGTCAGATTACCGGGATGTATTTGATGAGCCCAAGTCCAATGCCCTACCTCCGCATAGGGATTGTGATTGTGCTATCGATTTGATTCCTGGTAGTAAGTTTCCTAAAGGTCGACTGTTTAATTTATCTGTGCCTGAGCACGCCGCTATGCGGAGTTATATAAAGGAATCCTTGGAGAAGGGTCATATTCGCCCGTCATCGTCGCCATTGGGAGCAGGGTTCTTTTTTGTGGCCAAGAAGGATGGTTCGCTGAGACCTTGTATTGATTACCGCCTTCTAAATAAAATCACGGTCAAATTTCAGTACCCCTTGCCGCTGCTATCTGATTTGTTTGCTCGGATTAAGAGGGCTAGTTGGTTCACCAAGATAGATCTTCGTGGTGCGTATAATCTTGTGCGTATTAAGCAGGGCGATGAATGGAAAACTGCATTTAATACGCCCGAGGGCCATTTTGAGTACCTGGTTATGCCATTCGGACTTGCCAATGCTCCATCAGTGTTTCAGTCCTTTATGCATGACATCTTCCGAGAGTACCTGGATAAATTCCTGATTGTATACTTGGATGATATTTTGGATTCTCGTGTTTCGAGACGAAAACTCCAGTATCTGGTTAAGTGGAAGGGTTATGGTCAGGAAGATAATTCCTGGGTCTTTGCCTCTGATGGCCATGCTGCCGATCTTGTTCGTGCCTTTCATGTGGCTCATCCTGGTTGGCCTGGGGGCTCTGGTGAGGGTTCGGTGACCCCTCCTCAAGGGGGGGTACTGTTGTGAATTCTGTGGTCGAGCTCCCTCCTGTGGTCACAAGTGGTACTTCGGCTGATTCTGTCTATGAGCTTCCGTTGGTGGATGTGAATGGTACTGCGGCTTCTAAGTTTCCTTCCTCAGGTGATGTGGTGAAGTCGTTAGGTGCTGCTCTATTTAACTCCACCTAGTGCTTTGCTCTTGGCCTCCAGTCAATGTTCTAGTGTGGATCTTGCTCTCTCCTGGATCGTTCCTGTGGCCTGTCTTTCCTGCATAAGCTAAGTTTTGCTGGTGTTACTTTTGTTGCTATATTTTCTGTCCAGCTTGCGCTATTGGTTTTTCTTGCTTGCTGGAAGCTCTGGGACGCAGAGGGGGTACCTCCGTACCGTTAGTCGGTGCGGAGGGTCTTTTTGCCCCTCTGCGTGTTTGTTTGTAGGGTTTTGTGTTGACCGCAAAGTAATCTTTCCTATCTTCGGTCTATTCAGTCAGTCGGGCCTCACTTTGCTAAAATCTATTTCATCTCTGTGTTTGTATTTTCATCTTAACTCACAGTCATTATATGTGGGGGACTGCCTTTTCCTTTGGGGAATTTCTCTGAGGCAAGGTAGGCTTATTTTTCTATCTTCAGGGCTAGTTAGTTTCTCAGGCTGTGCCGAGTTGCATAAGGAGCGTTAGGCGCAATCCACGGCTTCCTCTAGTGTGGTATGATAGGATTAGATATTGCGGTCAGCAGAGTTCCCACGTCTCAGAGCTCGTCCTTGTTATTGGTAACTGTCAGGTCACCTTGTGTGCTCTTAACCACTAGACCCATTGTGGTTCTGAATTACCTGTTCATAACAGGCTGCATTATACTGTGTGTGGGGGCTGCATTATACTGAGGAGTGTGAGGGGCTGAACTATAATGTGTATGTTGGGGGGCTGCATTATACTGAGTGTGGAGGGCTGCACTATACTGTGTTTTAGGGGCTGCACCATACTGTGTTTGTGGGGGCTGCATTGTACTCTGTGTGAGGGCTGAATTATAATGTGTATGGGAAGCTACATTACACTGTGTGTGTGTGGGGGGGCTGCATTATCCTTTGTGTGTGGGTGGACTGCATTATGCTGTGTGGGGGGGCTGCATTATTCTGTGTGGGGGGCTGCAAAATACTGTGCATGTGGGGGGCTGTATTATACTGTGTGTGGGGGGTTACATAATACTGTGTGTGAGGGGGCTGTATTATACTGTGTGGGGGGATGCATTATACTGTCTGGGGGACTGCACTATACTGTGTGGAGGGCTGCATTATACTGTGTGGGGGCTGCATTATACTGAGTTGGGGGGCTGCAATATACTGTGTTTGTAGGGGCTACATTTTACTGTGTCGGGGACTGCACTATACTATGTGTGGGGGCTGCATTATACTGTGTGTGGGGGGACTGCACTATACTGTGTGGGGGGCTGCATTATACTGTGTGTGGGGGCTGCATTATACTGAGTGTGAGGGGCTGAACTATAATGTGTATGTTGGGGGCTGCATTATACTGAGTGTGGGGGGCTGCGCTATACTGTGTTTTAGTGGCTGCACCATACTGTGTTTGTGGGGGCTGCATTGTACTCTGTGTGAGGGCTGAATTATAATGTGTATGGGAAGCTACATTACACTGTGTGTGTGTGTGGGGGGCTGCATTGTCCTTTGTGTGTGGGTGGACTGCATTATGCTGTGTGGGGGGCTGCATTATTCTGTGTGGGGGGCTGCAAAATACTGTGCATGTGGGGGGCTGTATTATACTGTGTGTGGGGGGGTTACATAATACTGTGTGTGAGGGGGCTGTATTATACTGTGTGGGGGGATGCATTATACTGTGTGGGGGACTGCACTATACTGTGTGGAGGGCTGCATTATACTGTGTGGGGGCTGCATTATACTGAGTTGGGGGGCTGCAATATACTGTGTTTGTAGGGGCTACATTTTACTGTGTCGGGGACTGCACTATACTATGTGTGGGGGCTGCATTATACTGTGTGTGGGGGGACTGCACTACACTGTGTGGGGGGCTGCATTATACTGTGTGTGGGGGCTGCATTATACTGAGTGTGAGGGGCTGAACTATAATGTGTATGTTGGGGGGCTGCATTATACTGAGTGTGGGGGGCTGCACTATACTGTGTTTTAGGGGCTGCACCATACTGTGTTTGTGGGGGCTGCATTGTACTCTGTGTGAGGGCTGAATTATAATGTGTATGGGAAGCTACATTACACTGTGTGTGTGTGGGGGGGGGCTGCATTATCCTTTGTGTGTGGGTGGACTGCATTATGCTGTGTGGGGGCTGCATTATTCTGTGTTGGGGGCTGCAATATACTGTGCATGTAGGGGGCTGTATTATACTGTATGTGGGGGGTTACATAATACTGTGTGTGAGGGGGCTGTATTATACTGTGTGGGGGCTGCATTATACTGTGTGTAGGGGGCTGCATTATACTGTATGTGTGTTTGTGGGGGAGCTGAATTATACTGTGTGTGGGTGCATTATACTGTATATGTGTGTGGGGGCTGCATTATACTGTGTGTGGGGGCTGCACTATACTGTGTGTGTGTTTGTGGGGGAGCTGAATTATACTGTGTGTGGGTGCATTATACTCTGAGGGGACTACATCATACTCTGAGGGGGCTGCATTCTTCTCTGAGGGGGCTGCATTCTACTCTATATGGGACCTGCATTATACTGTATCAAGGACTATCTGTGTCCATCATTCTTCCTCAGCTGGAGTAAAGAGGCTGAGAAGCAAAGTGTCGAACGACTTCAATATTGGCGATCACGCTTATTTATTGGCCTAAATTCAGTGCATGTAACTACAACCAAAATGGTTCTCTGTAGAATTCTGTGCAGTATGCGAGCATTTGGGCCCCAGGGCCCCACTTTGTGTAAACCAGCCCTGGTCTTTGCAATGGCAGAGTGTGATAGGGACATTAGGAACAGTCAACGCTGAGCAGGGGCATAGTTTGTGTTATTAAAGGTGCCAACCTCCATGGACAGATAGGCATTGTTTATAGGGCCTATACAGGGATTTGTTAGCATCAGGTCTTTGATATACTATTTTTGCTCTACACGGAGTTTACTTGGGAACATTAGCTATATTTGTTTACAATCTATACAATTTCTGGTGTGTTTTTTGTATTTACAATTTTTTAGACATATCTAATAAATAGTCTTTTTATGGATAATTCTTTGCTGTAAAATTTGATTGAAATAGTTTACCTTGTACTGGCGCTATTTCCCTTAGAATTATTGACTAGCCTGCACAAAACGTTGTGATGTCACTGGTCCATTAATAGATCTTAGAATAAAATAATGGAATAATATAATATGTTAAGTAAGAGCAGTAAAAATCATATGGCCCAATGGCCTAATTTTAATCTATATACATAATTATAGCATGGAGGACAGTGTGTGAGGGAGAGAATACCATGGAGGTCAGTCTGTGAGGGCGAGAATAACATGAAGGACAGTCTGTGAGGGAGAGAATAACATGGAGGACAGTGTGTGAGGGAGACAATAACATGGAGGACTGTCTGTGAGGGAGAGAATAACATGGAGTACACTGTGTGAGGGAGAGAATAACATGGAGGACAGTCTGTGAGGGAGAGAATAACATGGGGGACAGTATGTGAGGGAGAGAATAACATGGAGGACAGTCTGTGAGGGAGAGAATAACATGGAGGACAGTCTGTGAGGGAGAGAATAACATGGAGGACAGTCTGTGAGGGAGAGAATAACATGGAGGTCAGTGTGTGAGGGAGAGAATAACTTGGAGGACAGTCTGTGAGTGAGATAATACCATGGAAGACAGTCTGTGAGGGCGAGAATAACATGAAGAGCAGTCTGTGAGGGAGAGAATAACATGGAGGACAGTGTGTGAGGGAGAGAATAACATGGAGGACATTCTGTGAGGGAGAGAATAGCATGGAGGACAGTCTGTGAGGGAGAGAATAACATGGAGGACAGTCTGTGAGGGAGAGAATAACATGGAGGTCAGCTGTGAGGGCGAGAATAACATGGAGGACAGTGTGTGAGGGAGAGAATAACATGGAGGACAGTCTGTGAGGGAGAGAAAAACATGGAGAACAGTCTGTGAGGGAGAGAATAACATGAAGGACAGTCTGTGAGGGAGAAAATAACATGGAGGACAGTCTGTGAGGGAGAAAATAACATGGAGGACAGTCTGTGAGGGAGAGAATACCATGGAGGACAGTCTGTGAAGGAGAGAATAACATGGAGGACAGTCTGTGAGGGTGAGAATGACATGGAGGACAGTCTGTGAGGGAGAGAATAATATGGAGGACAGTGTGTGGGAGAGAATAACATGGAGGACAGTCTATGAGGGAGAGAACAACATGGAGGACAGTGTGTAAGGGAGAGAATAAAAATTTTCCCTGTTTTTAAGTTTCTCATATGGTAAAATAAATGGTATCTTTGAAAACTATAATTCATCCTGTAGAAAACAAGCTGTCATACAGCGATAGATGACTAATAAAGTTTTGACTCTTAAAATAAAAACAGGAGAAAAACAATGGCAGTGTGTCCAATGGGTTAAAACATAAATGTAAGCACCAATGATTATATGAATACTAGCAGTGGCACGATTCTAACAAATCGGGTATTTACTATATAATCTAATTTTGTCTGTTCGTCTGTAACGGAAATCCCACGTCACTGATTGGTCTCGTCAGCTGCCCATGACCAATCAGCAACAGGCGCAGTCTTGCCGCGAATTGGCACGGGATTTGAACCACGCTTCGCTGATTGGTCGCGACCCGGCCAGCCACGACCAATCAGCGATATTGGCTCAGGATTTAAACCCCGCTTTATTGATTGGTCATGCCCGGGCAGCCGCGACCAATCAGCGACAGGCGCAGTCCGGCCGCAAATTGGCACGGGATTTGAACCATGCTTCGCTGATTGGTCACGCCCGGCCGGCCATGACCAATCAGCGATATTGGCTCGGGATTTAAACACCGCTTCACTGATAATGTATATATTTTACCCGGAAAATCTTGTGTGTTCATTGCATTATTCTTAAATCTTCATAAATAAACTACCTACATATTCTAGAATACCGGATGTGTTAGAATTGGGCCACCATCTAGTATGTAATAACAAAGGTTAAAAAACCTTGAATAATACAGATAATAAAGTATGATGCAAACAAAAGTGCCCTCAAGCAGAGTATAACACCCTCACAGGGAATTCCTCTATAGTACCCTCCACACACATGGTATGATGACCCTACTGTAGCCCCTCCCTCAATCCCCACCACAAAAAGTGCTCCATACAGGATAATGTACTTCAAATAGTCTTCCATAGAGTATAACAGGGCCATTTGTTGCCTCCCATAAAGTATAATGGCCCCACATAGTGCTCCATACAGAATAATGGCCCCACATAGTGCTCCACATAGTATAATAACAATACGAAGTACCCCATACAGTATAATGGCCCCACATAATGATCCATACATTATAATTGCCTCATTTAGTGCTCCATACACCATAAAGGGCCCCACACAGTGCTCCACACAGTACAATGGCCCCATATAGTGCTCCTTATAGTATAATGGCCACACATGGTGCTTCATAGAGTATAATGACCTCACCTAGTATTCGATAAAATTTAATGGCCTCACATAGTGCTCTATACAGTGTAATGCTCACTACATAGTGCTCCATACGGTATAATGGGCCCACATAGTGCTCCATACAGTATAATAGGCCCCACATGAAAAAAATACTCATCTCTGCCTGTTCCCTGCTGCCCGGTCTGTTCATATTGTCTTCAGATCCTCTACACATCTTGGTGCAGTGACTGCATTATAATGATGTTATAACACCCACTGTACTGAGATGTCAGATGCAGTGGAGGGGAATAATGGGAGAGGAAGCGTCAGCTGATGATCCTTGCTACATCGCTGCTTTCAACTGTATCAGCATCTAGGATACCAATATAGATCAAAGTACGATGACAGGTGAAAGTGCAATGCTGGGTGGGGGACCCGTCAGGGACCTGCCTGGCATCGCTGGCCAAATATACTCACCCTGTGGGCCAAATTTGGTTTGGCATATGTGCCGTTTAGGTTCCTTGGCATAAAGGAGACTGGTGGCCTTGGAATAAAAGCCAGAATAAAACAACCAAGCACAGCGAGTGCTGTAGAATGGTTATTTTATTCTTTTCACCATTGGTTTATTGTGCTCCATGATCATAGCATAATAATACGCATTTAATTCATACTTAATAAACCTGATGCAAAGCAAATTTCCTGGACAAATTTCAGCAAACTGCTTACATTTTAATTTCATCAGATTATGCCATCAATACCAAATAATAACACTGTTATTAACCCCTTTCTGCCATTAGACGTACTATTCCGTCCATGTGGGGTGGGCTTTACTTCCCAAGGACGGAATAGTACGTCATAGGCGATCGGCCGCGCTCACGGGGGGAGCGCGGCCGATCGCGGCCGGGTGTCAGCTGCTTATCGCAGCTGACATCCGGCACTATGTGCCAGGAGCGGTCACGGACCGCCACCGGCACATTAACCCCCGGCACACCGCGATCAAACATGATCGCGATGTGCCGGCGGTGCAGGAAAGCATCGCGCAGGGAGGGGGCTCCCTGCGTGCTTCCCTGAGACCCCCGCAGCAACGCAATGTGATCGCGTTGCTCCGGGGGTCTCTTACTTCCTCCCCGCAGCAAGTCCCGGATCCAAGATGGCCACGGATCCGGGTCCTGCAGGGAGGGAGGTGGCTTACCAAGTGCCTGCTCAGAGCAGGCACTTGGTAACGCTGCAGCGCTGTTTGACAGATCGGTGATCTGTCAGAGTGCTGTGCAAACTGGCAGATCACCGATCTGTATTGTCCCCCCCTGGGACAAAGTAAAAAAGTTTAAAAAAATTTTTACAAGTGTGTAAAAAAAAAAAAAAAAATCCTAAATAATGAAAAAAATATATATATATTATTCCCATAAATATATTTCTTTATCTAAATAAAAAAACATAACAATAAAAGTACACATATTTAGTATCGCCGCGTCCGTAACGACCCGACCTATAAAACTGGCCCACTAGATAACCCCTTCAGTAAACACCGTAAGAAAAAAAAAAAAAAAAACGAGGCAAAAAACAACGCTTTATTATCATACTGCCAAACAAAAAGTGGAATAACACGCGATCAAAGAAACAGATATAAATAACCATAGTACCGCTGAAAGCGTCATCTTGTCCCGAAAAAAACGAGCTGCCATACATCAACATCAGCAAAAAAATAAAAAAGTTATAGTCCTCAGAATAAAGCGATGCAAAAATAATTATTTTTTCTATAAAATAGTTTTTATCGTATAAAAGCGCCAAAACATAAAAAAAAGATATAAATGAGATGTCGCTGTAATCGTACTGACCCAAAGAATAAAACTGCTTTATCAATTTTACCAAACGCGGAACGGTATAAACGCCTCCCCCAAAAGAAATTCATGAATAGCTGGTTTTTGCTAATTCTGCCTCACAAAAATCGGAATAAAAAGCGATCAAAAAATGTCACGTGCCCGAAAGTGTTACCAATAAAAACGTCAACTCGTCCCACAAAAAACAAGACCTCACATGACTCTGTGGACTCAAATATGGAAAAATTATAGCTCTCAAAATGTGGTAACGCAAAAAATATTATTTGCAATGAAAAGTCTTTCAGTGAGTGACGGCTGCCAATCATAAAAATCCGCTAAAAAACCCGCTATAAAAGTAAATCAAACCCCCTTTCATTACCCCCTTAGTTAGGGAAAAATAAAAAAAATTAAAAAAATGTATTTATTTCCATTTTCCCATTGGGGTTAGGGCTAGGGCTAGGGTTATGGTTAGGGTTAGGGCTAGGGTTAGGGTTAGGGCTAGGGTTAGGGCTAGGGTTAGGGTTAGGGCTAGGGTTAGGGCTAGGGTTAGGGCTAGGGTTAGGGCTAGGGTTATGGTTAGGGCTAGGGTTAAGGCTACAGTTAGGGTAAAGGCTACAGTTAGGGTTAAGGCTACAGCTAGGGTTAAGGCTACAGTTAGGGTTAAGGCTACAGTTAGAGTTGGGGCTAAAGTTAGGGTTAGGGTTTGGATTACATTTGCGGTTGGGAATAGGGTTGGGATTAGGGTTAGGGGTGTGCCTGGGTTAGAGGTGTGGTTAGGGTTACCATTGGAATTAGGGTTAGGGGTGTGTTTGGATTAGGGTTTCAGTTATAATTGGGGGGTTTCCACTGTTTAGACACATCAGGGGCTCTCCAAACGCGACATGGCGTCCGATCTCAATTCCAGCCAATTCTGCGTTGAAAAAGTAAAACAGTGCTCCTTCCCTACCGAGCTCTCCCGTGTGCCCAAACAGGAGTGTACCCCAACATGTGGGGTATCAGCGTACTCAGGACAAATTGGACAACAACTTTTGGGGTGCAATTTCTCCTGTTACCCTTGGAAAAATACAAAACTGGGGGCTAAAAAATAAGTTTTGTGGGAAAAAAAGATTTTTTAATTTTCACGGCTCTGCGTTATAAACTGTAGTGAAACACTTGGGGGCTCAAAGTTCTCACAACACATCTAGATAAGTTCGTGGGGGGGTCTAGTTTCCAATATGGGGTCACTTGTGGGGGGTTTCTACTGTTTAGGTACATTAGGGGCTCTGCAAACGCAATGTGATGCCTGCATTCCATTCCATCTAAGTCTGTATTTCAAATGGCGCTCCTTCCCTTCCGAGCCTTCCCATGCGCCCAAACGGTGGTTCCCCCCCCACATATGGGGTATCAGCGCACTCAGGACAAATTGCACAACAAATTTTGGGGTCCAATTTCTCCTGTTACCCTCGGGAAAATACAAAACTGGGGGCTAAAAAATAAGTTTTGTGGGAAAAAAAAGATTTTTTAATTTTCACGGCTCTGCATTAGAAACTGTAGTGAAACACTTGGGGGCTCAAAGTTCTCACAACACATCTAGATAAGTTCGTGGGGGGGGGTCTAGTTTCCAATATGGGGTCACTTGTGGGGGGTTTCTACTGTTTAGGTACATTAGGGGCTCTGCAAACGCAATGTGACGCCTGCAGACCATTCCATCTAAGTCTGCATTCCAAATGGCGCTCCTTCCCTTCCGAGCCCTCCCAAGCGCCCAAACGGTGGTTCCCCCCCACATATGGGGTATCATCGCACTCAGGACAAATTGGACAACAAATTTTGGGGTCCAATTTCTCCTGTTACCCTCGAGAAAATACAAAACTGGGGGCTAAAAAATAATTTTGGGGGGAATGTTTTCTTTTATTTTCACGGCTCTGCGTTAGAAACTGTAGTGAAACACTTGGGGGCTCAAAGTTCTCACAACACATCTAGATAAGTTCCTTGGGGGGTCTACTTTCCAATATGGGGTCACTTGTGGGGGGTTTCTACTGTTTAGGCACATTAGGGGCTCTGCAAACGCAATGTGACGCCTGCAGACCATTCCATCTAAGTCTGTATTTCAAATGGCGCTCCTTCCCTTCCGAGCCTTCCCATGCGCCCAAACGGTGGTTCCCCCACATATGGGGTATCAGCGCACTCAGGACAAATTGCACAACAAATTTTGGAGTCCAATTTCTCCTGTTACCCTCGGGAAAATACAAAACTGGGGGCTAAAAAATAATATTTGTGGGAAAAAAATTTTGTTTTATTTTTACGGCTCTGCATTATAAACTTCTGTGAAGCTCTTGGTGGGTCAAAGTGCTCACCACACATCTAGATAAGTTCCTTAGGGGGTCTACTTTCCAAAATGGTGTCACTTGTGGGGGTTTTCAATATTTAGGCACATCAGTGGCTCTCCAAACGCAACATGGCGTCTCATCTCAATTCCTGTGAATTTTGCATTGAAAAGTCAAACGGCGCTCCTTCCCTTCCGAGCTCTCCCATGCACCCAAACAGTGGTTTACCCCCACATATGGGGTATCAGCGTACTCAGGACAAATTGTACAACAACTATTTCGTTCCAATTTCTTCTCTTCCCATTGGGAAAAAAAAATTGGGGGCGAAAAGATAATTTTTTTTCACAAAAATTATTTTTTATTTTTACGGTTCTGCATTATAAACTTCTGTGAAGCACTTGGTGGGTCAAAGTGCTCACCACACCTCTAGATAAGTTCCTTAGGGGGTCTGCTTTCCAAAATGGTGTCACTTGTGGGGGATTTCAATGTTTAGGCACATCAGTGGCTCTTCAAACGCAACATGGCGTCCCATCTCAATTCCTATCAATTTTGCATTGAAAGGTCAAACGGCGCTCCTTCCCTTCCGAGCTCTCCCATGCGCCCAAACAGTGGTTTACCCCTACATATGGGGTATCAGCGTACTCAGGACAAATTGTACAACAACTTTTTGGTTCCAATTTCTTCTCTTACCATTGGAAAAAAAAATTGGGGGCAAAAAGATCAATTTTTTTTCACAAAAAGTATTTTTATTTTTACGGTTCTGCATTATAAACTTCTGTGAAGCACTTGGTGGGTCAAAGTGCTAACCACACCTCTAAATAAGTTCCTTAGGGGGTCTACTTTCCAAAATGGTGTCACTTGTGGGGGGTTTCAATGTTAAGGCACATCAGTGGCTCTCCAAACGCAACATGGCATCCAATCTCAATTCCAGTCAATTTTGCATTAAAAAGTCAAATGGCGCTCCTTCCCTTCCGAGCTCTGCCATGCGCCCAAACTGTGGTTTACCTCCACTTATGGGGTATTCGCGTACTCAGGACAAATTGTACAACAAGGTTTGGAGTCCATTTTCTCCTGTAACTCTTGGCAAAATAAAACAAATTGGAGCTGAAGTAAATTTTTTGTGAAAAAAAGTTAAATGTTAATTTTTATTTAAACATTCCAAAAATTCCTGTGAAACAGCTGAAGGGTTAATAAACTTCTTGAATGTGGTTTTGAGAACCTTGAGGGGTGCAGTTTTTAGAATGGTGTCACACTTGGGTATTTTCTATCATATAGACCCCTCAAAATGACTTCAAATGAGATGTGGTCCCTAAAATAAAATGGTGTTGTAAAAATGAGAAATTGCTGGTCAACTTTTAACCCTTATAACTCCCTAACAAAAAAAAATTTTGGTTCCAAAATTGTGCTGATGTAAAGTAGACATGTGGGAAATGTTACTTATTAAGTATTTTTTGTGACATATCTCTGTGATTTAATTGCATAAAAATTCAAAGTTGGAAAATTGCGAAATTTTCAAAATTTTCGCCATGTTTCTGTTTTTTTCACAAATAAACGCAGGTAATATCAAAGAAATTTTACCACTATCATGAAGTACAATATGTCACGAGAAAACAATGTCAGAATCACCAGGATCCGTTGAAGCGTTCCTGAGTTATAACCTCATAAAGGGACAGTGGTCAGAATTGTAAAAATTGGCCCGGTCCATAACGTGCAAACCACCCTTGGGGGTAAAGGGGTTAAAGCTATGATAATGTTACAATAAATAATCTTGACATGATGAATGAAAGTAGCTCCCACCATGACCTTTTTAAAGTTTAGTGTGGTTTACAGTATATTCTTGATCATATCGAGGATGCACTTTATCTTTATATAGATCTCAGAGGGGAAAAAAGCTCAATAACTCCTTCCTGTTCTTCTGTGAGGCTTTATTTAAATTAAAACCTTGTAAATAAAAGCAGAGTTTTGCGGCAACGTAATGAAGCAGACAGAGTGCGAGATTAGCAAAAGTTGAAATTGTGTTTCTGCACTTAAATATTTATCTTGAACGCTCCTAGCATATCCCCATTGTCTAATGAGTTCATTCTAGCCAAAGCCACTAATAAAACAAATTACTATTGCTGGCATCAGACAGAGCTTAATGCAAATTGCAGAGTATTTAAAGGGCTAAATTACTTACTTTGATGGTGGGAAAGTGTAATTTACACACTGTAGATGGGAAGAGGCCAAAATGTTATTGTGCAGTAGTATCTGGGATTCCGTCTTTTAAATTCTGCAGCTGTCACTCGTGCAGTCACAATGAGGAAACATTGTCTTTTTTAACAGATGGCTGATTACAATGTTAAAGGGAAGGTGCCATCAAAATAAAAATTTCTACAGCAATTGTAAAAATGTAAAGAATTAATGTTTACATTTTCTTAAAAAATATTATCATTTGTTTATAATTTAGTAAAATATGAAAAATAATTTGAAAAGTTTTGGAATTTCCACTTTTAAACACTAGGGGGAGCAGCTGCTGAAATTTCAGAAAAACCTAGTGTACAACTAGCTCACATTACAGCACTGCAGTAATTATGGGCGGAGTCTGCTGACGTGTGTGATGTCTCCTCTCCTCCCCTTCTGGTGTTTGCTAAGGGATTAGAGAGGATGAGATTCAGGGACCCAGTGAGCAGCCATTTTGTTGGTGACTGCAGAGTAAGGCTGCCGTCACACTAACAGTATTTGGTCAGTATTTTACATCAGTATTTGTAAGCCAAAACCAGGAGAGGAACAATTAGAGGAAAAGTGTAATAGAAACATGTAACCGCTTCTGCATTTATCACTCACTCCTGGTTTTGGCTTACAAATACTGAGGTAAAATACTGACCAAATACTGCTAGTGTGACAGCAGCCTTAGGCTACTTTCACACTAGCGTTGTTTGCAATACGTTGCAATGCGTCATTCAGGAGAAAAAATGCATCCTGCAAAGTTGTCTGCAGGATGCGTTTTTCCCCATAGACTAACATTACAGACGCATTGCGACAAATTGCCACACATCGCAACCGTCGTGCGACGGTTGCATCGTGTTTTGGCGGACCGCCGCCACAAAAAATGCCCCCTCCTCCTCGGACTTTGCAATGGGGCAGTGGAAATGTTGTAAGACTGCTTCCGCTGCCCACGTCGGGCATTTCTTTCACAGCATGCGTCGGTACGAAGGGCCCGTACCGACGCTAGTGTGAAAGCAGCCTTACACTGACAAGTAGACAGTCACCGAGGATGGCAGGCAGCAAGGATTCTGGGAGATATGTGGTGGAGGGAGCAGGGTGACAGCAGCACAGAGTATTTCAGGAGAGCAGTGTGCTGGTCTATGGGGGCCCCCTGTTCGGTGTGCGGAGCAGCCAGGGATTGTACATAGAGCGCTGTCTTTTATACTCATGGATGGACCATCTGCTTGTCTGCTCCACAGAATTCCAGGAAACATTCCTGAGGATTGATGGCCTCTTCTGATCCAGACTTTGCATGCAAAGACCCCATTCCCCTCCTCAGATCCTGTCTTCTCCATCCTGTCCTGGCGATGTGTGAAAGCGAGGCGACAGGCGCAGTCCGGGGTGACGCTGGGAAGGAAATGTAGCCATATAATAACAATAAAAATGAGACCCCTCTCTTCAGCTGCCTCACCAGCCCTCCCCTGACTGCACCTAACTGGAGGTCCTGTTGCCCCCTCTATTACCCCAGACCCGCGTGCAGGTGCTCAGCCAGAACCACCATAGAATTGGTCCGCTTTCTGAAGATAATACTGCCATAGTGTCCTCACATAATACCACCATACAGATCACACATAATACCGCCATGTAGATCACACACAATACTATCAAATAGATCACACAATACTGTCATACAGTTCTCACATAACACCGCCATATAGATCACACACAATACCACCATATAATTCTCACAATACTGATCAAGCATAATACCACCATACAGATCACATAATACCGTCATATAGATCTCACATAATGCCATAATACAGCATGATCCCTGCAGATCCTGTTATCGCACGCATTGAGTTGTGTGTGCAATGGGGAAAGATATGCAGGGGGGGAGGAGTACATAGGAGAGGATTAGATACACGGTTCACCAGACAGTATCACACAGGAGAGGATTAGATACACGGCTCAGCACAGTATCACACAGGATAGGATTAGATACATGGCTCAGCATAGTATCACACAGTATAGGATTAGATACACAGGTCAGCAGACAGTATCACACAGTATAGGATTAGATAGACAGCTCTGCATAGTATCACACAGGAGAAGATTAGATACACGGCTCAGCAGACCGCATCATACAGGAGAGGATTAGATACATGGGCCAGCAGACAACATAAAACACGGGAGAGGATTAGATACATGGCTCAGCACAGTATAGTGATCGATACACGGTCTGATGTCCTGTGAGGAGCTGCAGTGAGAGGCAGGGTCGGAGCAGCACAGAGCCTCCCTCATCCCCCTCTGTTACCTTTCTGCAGCTCCTGATAGAGGACATCAGACCACATCACTTCACCTTCTCTAGCGATTCTAGAGATCACAGCCACACACCAGGCAGCATAGCAGAGGACAGGGAACGGCCGCTGCTGACAGTGTGAGGGGAGGCAGCTGGAGCTGTCTCTCCTATAACAGCGCAGCTCTCAAGTCACAGTGAGTGGAGCTCACACACTGTGGGCTGAAGAAAGATGGTGCCGACCTCCTGCCTCTGCTGTGATGTGAAGACAGCCCAGGGGGCGTGGCCACATCAGAGCAGGGAGCAGCACATTGCGCAATGATAGCTATGGGATCGGCTCCCGACCGCAGCCTCCTATGCGCAGGGCTGCCGTATTTGCAGAGTGTAAGTGTCGTGCTGGGACTCTTACACTCCTGCAAAGCAAAATGGCGGCGCCCAGTGGCTGCAAAAATAATTAATAATGAAAAAGATATTAAATTAAAAATAAATAATTTGTATTAAAAATAATTGTTTATATAAACAGTCATTTTTAATACAAAAACATAATTGCGGCACCTTCCCTTTAAGAAGCCAAACTTACATAGAAAAGATACCGTTTGGTCTTTTGTGTTTTTACAGATTTTTTTTTACTGCATGGATCTTTTACAGTATGTTATTATCAAGTTGCAAAATACAATAGATTTTTTAAAGTGCCACTTTTTCATGACCTATGTAAACATTTATTATTTATTTATCTGCTAGATGGTGGCCCGATTCTAACGCATCGGGTATTCTAGAATATGTATGTAGTTTATTTATGAAGATTTTAGAATAATACATTGAATACACAGGATTCGGCCGGCCGCGACCAATTAGCGAAGCGTGGTTCAAATCCTGCACCAATTCGCGGCCGGACTGCGCCAGTTGCTGATTGTTCGAGGCCGGCCACGTAGTATATAGCACAGCCACGTAGTATATAACAGCCCACGTAGTAAATAGCACAGCCATGTAGTATATTGCACAGCCACGTAGTATATAGCACAGCCACGTAGTACATAGCACAGCCATGTAGTATATAGCACAGCCACATAGTATATAACACAGCCCATGTAGTATATAGCACAGCCACGTAGTATATAGCACAGCTAATGGAGTGTATAACAGCCCACATAGCATATAACACAGCCACGTAGTTTATAACAGCCCACGTAGCATATAACACAGCTCACGTAGTATTTAACAGCCCACGCACGCAGTGTATAACAGTACATGCAGTATATTGCACAGCCCACGTAGTATATAGCACAGCCCACGTAGTATAGCACAGCCCACGCAGTACATTGCACACCTCACATAGTATATAGCATAGCCCACGTAGTATATAGCACAGCCCACGTAGTATATAGCACAGCCCATGTAGTATATAGCACAGCCCATGTAGTATATAGCACAGCCCACGTAGTATATTGCACAGCCCATGTAGTATATTGCACAGCCCACGTAATATATTGAACAGCCCACATTATATATAGCAATGTGGGCATCATATCCCTGATTAAAAATAGAATAAAAATAAAAAATAGTTATATACTCACCTTCCGTCGGCCCCCGGATCCAAGTGAAGCATTTACCGATGCTCCTTGCGCGCTCCGGTCTCAAGAGGGCATTGCAGTCTCGCGAGATGATGACGTGGCGATCTCGCAAGATGACGACGTCGCAGTCTCGCGAGTCCGCTACGTCATCATCTCACGAGACCTCACTGCATGGACCAGACACCGGAGCATCGCGAGGAGCGGGAAAGGCCTGGGCTGGATCCGGAAGGTGAGTATAAAATGATTTTTTATTATTTCTAGCATTAAATCCCGTACCAATGTCGCTGATTGGTCGCGCCGGCTGGGCGCGAGCAATCAGCGAAGCGGGATTTAAATCCGTGGAAATGTCGCTGATTGGTCGTGTGTAATCAGTGAAGCAGGATTTAAATCCCGTGCCAATGGCGCTGAAAGGTCGCGCGCACCGGCTGGGCGCGACCAATCAGCGAAGCAGGGTTTAAATCCCGCGCCAATGTCACTGATTGGTCGCAGCGGCTGGGCGCAAGCAATCTGCGAAGCAGGATTTAAATCCCACGCCAATGGTGCTGATTGGTCGCGCTGGCTGGGTTCGAGCAATCAGGGAAGCGGGATTTAAATCCCGCAACAATGTCTGGGGGGTCGTATAGAGGGGGCACTGACTGCAGGGGGTAGGGAGCGGCGGGACTGTGCCCGTCGCTCCCAAGAGTGCATTGCGGTCTCACGAGATGTTGACTCGCGCTCTAGCGAGGCCGCTACGTCATCATCTCGCGAGACTACAATGCATGGACCAGTCACCGGAGCGTCGCGAGGAGCGGGAAAGGCCTGGGCTGGATCAGGAAGGTGAGTATATAATGATTTTTATTTTTTTAATTATTTTTAACATTATATCTTTTTACTATTGATGCCGCATAGGCAGCATCAATAGTAAAAAAGTTGGTCACACAGGGTTAATAGCAGCGTTAACGAAGTGTGTTACACCGCGGCATAATGCGGTCCGATAATGCTGCCATTAACCCTGTGTGAGCACTAACTGGAGGGGAGTATGGAGCGGGCACTGACTGCGGGGAGGAAGGAGCTGCCATTTTTCTGCCGGACTGTGCCCGTCGCTGATTGGTCGTGGCTGTTTTGCCGCAACCAATCAGCGACTTGGAATTTCCGTTACAGACATACAGAAAGACAGACATAAAGACAGACAGACAGAAAGATGGAAGATACCCTTAGACAATTATATATTAGATTAAGAAGTCTATTTGTAACAGGCACAACTGATGTAGTCATGTAGCCTGCAAGTCACTTCTTCTGGATGTGATTCCTAATTGATAGATCTATGAAAACATTTGTGCTTTGTTTCTAAAGTTTCAACAAGTAATGTAGTCCTGCAGTTCCAGATTTAGGCCAACTCCACACAAGCATATTTTTAGTGCCTGTGCATTTCCTATCCGAAAAATATCAAAGTTAATGAAAGTGGTAGTCACATGAATGTTTTTTCAACAATGTGGAAAAAAATTAACATGCACTGGTCTCATCTTTGATTTGCAGAGAATTTCAATGGATACACAGAAAAAAATGGATGCCATATGGACACCATCTGTGTGAGGGTGTACTAAAAATGGATACATTGTGAAGATTACATTGGAAAGTACAAAATTAGAACTTTAAATTTTTTTTATTTGTGGTTTTAAAAAAAGATTTCAAAACCAGACATAAGTACGACATAGAGATGACAAATGGACCACCATACAAATGAAGGAAAAAAGAGAATTTGTAGAGAAAAGATGGCGGCTGGTGAATATGAGACTAGGTGTATAAACCTTAGATTATTGACAACACTCCAGCGCTGCAATTAAAAAAACCTCTGGAGTGGAACCTTAAGATACCTTTCTTTTTACTGATCTATGCTTTCGTTCCTCTGAGCTCAGTGCATGTACTATTCTCATCTGTTTTTGCAGATCAGACCAAGACTTTCAAGCCTATAGTAATCCATAAAAATGCAACAAGAATGGAAGACATTCGTTTTCCATCTGTACATAAGTGATTTCTTGCTAACTGTCAATAGAACAAAGTTCCAATTTCACTTTTGAAAAATATATGAGAAAAATATGTATGCATAGCAGATTCAAAATTCAACCAAAATGGATGACACTGATGAAAAACAATAAAAGCAGAAAGAGATGTCTGACTGTAACCTAAGGCTTCTTTCACATTTCTGTCGGTACGCTAAGCGTCAGTGCGATGTACCGACGGATGTTGAAGTTTTTTAGCACAACGTGTGCAGCGGACGCAGTGTTTCAATGTGAAGTCTCAGGGAGGAGGGGGTGGAGTTCCGGCCACGCCTGCGCAGTTTAAAATGCAGGACCCGACGTATGAAAAAACGTTCCCTTGAATGTTTTTTCGATACGACGGCCCGCCAAATACGGATGCATCCAGTACACGATGTATGGAACGTGTGTCCATACATCGGACTCGTGATGCGTCGGTAATACAAGTCTATGTGCAAAAAAACGCATCCTGCGGGCAACTTTGCAGGATGCGTTTTTTACACAGAACAACGCATTGTGATGTCTTGTAAAAGACGGAAGTGTGAACGTAGCCTTAGGGCTAGAATGAGCAACAGTGTCATCTATTGTCAGACAGCGACCACTACACTTCTTGGATGCATCAATAACAAATAGAGTAAGACATAAAAAAGTGTTTTTCCTGGACTACATAATATCTGATCAGTAAAAGTTAATCTATCAGAATTTTAATAGCTCTGAGCTGAAGTAGCACCACAGCCACAAAATCATATACGGAGCTGCTGCTTAAAAATGATTGAGAACCCTAATCAATAATAAAGGTTCCATTGTCCAGACACCTACCACACAAATATTAATCAAATAATGACATTGCAAAAACCATTTTAATATATTTTCTTCAAACAAAAAGTATATTGAAAAAATGCATTAACTTCTTAAAATTAGAAGGATCTTCCCATAATGATGGGTAATAGCATACAGTTAAAAACTCGACAGCTGCTGAGGGGTAGAGGTACCACTGTCATATACCAAAGTTGTCAACCTCTACTGAGGCAGGAATTCAGGAGAAGACATGTACTAGGGTTAGTCCAGGACCACCCTAATTTACTTTGTCATGTTGTCTTACGTGTTGTTAGTCACTTTTTTAAATTTAGATTTAATAAAAGTTATATTTTATTCTTTGGAGTTTTCCAATGTGAGCCATTACTTAGAGACTCTGATTCTTCATGATCAATTAAATGCTTAGTGATGGCATACAGCATAGCGCAGCCTACTAGTGATAAAAGTGTATTTTTAACAAATAACAAAATGCAAAGTGAATGGACAAAAGAAAATTATAAATCAAATCAAGATTTGGTGTGCCTCCCCCTTTGCATCACAATTGCATCATTTTCTCTAAGTATACTGGCGCACAGTAAAGGATTTTGTAAGAATATACTCAGGTATATGAGTAAACAGTTATACCAAGAAGGATATAATGATCATTAATTTTATATATAGGTTGAAACATGGTCATTGAATGAAACAGAAACAGCTGTGTAGGAGGCTAAAACCTGGGTGAGGAACAGAAAAACTATAAGGTTATGGAAGACAGTTTCATGTCACAAGTCATAAATAGTGTTGAGTGATACCTTCCGATATCCAGAAGTATCGGTATTGGATTGGATCGGCCGATATTCAAAAAATATCGGATATCACCGATACTGATACCCGATACCAATGCAAATCAATGAGACAAAGTTATCAGAATTAAAATAAAACCTTTATTTCCTTATAGGTTAATTCTACATGAAGGAAAACAACTAAGAATAATGTAGGATGTTTTGGGGGAGGTGGAGGAGACATTAAAGGCATAGAAGTTTAGCTGAATCAAATGGAAGAGCAGGAATTAATATATTTGTTTTAAGACGTTCTGAGTTACAAAGATATTGACTATGTTAAGATTTTTTATATTTTGTCAGATATTTATGTTTCACTGCTTCTATGCTCTTCACCTTCTTTTTTACTTCTCCCACACTTTATTCTTCATCATCCTCAGCAGCATCTTTTTCATCAACTTCTTCTTCACTTTATTCATTTTCTTTTTCTTCACCTTCTTATTATTCTTTTTTTTTACATTCTTCATATTCTTTTTATTCAACTATTATTCTTCTTCATATTCTACTTCTTCATCTTCTTCATATTCTTCTTCTTCATCATATTCTTATTTGTGACAGGCATTCCTGTAGTTGTTATCTATAAAAGTTTGAAGATTACACCTTCCGTTCTGCCTGTCACAAAAGATTTACAACAGGATTTGTCCACGTTCAGTTTGGCCTGCAGCAGCAGGTTTTTTCCAGGGGCACCACGAGGAGGAACGGACTCACCCCCATACACTGCTTAGTCTTCTTCTGCTTATAATTTAGATAATATCTTTTGTTCTGATTTTTAGTCTTATGCTTAATGTTCTTCTGCTTTTTGTTCTGCAACTTCTTGTTCTTCTGCTTCTTGGTCTTTAGGGTCGTCGTCTCCAGGGTCGTCATCTCTGGGGTCATAGTCTTCTTTGGGGTTGTTTTCAGGGTCATCGTCTCCAGGGTCATCGTCTCAGGGGTCGTCGTATCCGGGGTCGTCGTCATCTACGGGGTGGTCTTCAGGGTCGTCGTTTTTAGGGTCTTGAACTTGGAAATGTAGCAGAAGGTACAAGAAGGCTGAGGAACTGCTGAGAACCAGCTGACGGTACTGGAACCCGGATAGGTAGCCGAAGGTACAAGAGCCAATGGAACTACTGAGGACCAGCTGACGGTTCTGGAACCCGGTTACTAAGCAGGAGGTACACGTGCCAGAAAGCACTACCAAGGACCACCAGACGTTGGTGGAACTCGGATACCCAGATGGAGGCACCTAAGCAAAAGGCTCTGCCCGGAACCAGCTGACGGTACTGGAACCAGGATGGGGAGCAGAAGGTACAAGAGCCAATGGAACTACCGAGGACCAGCTGACGGTACTAGAACCCGGTTACTAAGCAGGAGGTATCCATGCCAGAAAGCACTACCAAGGACCACCAGGCGTTGGTGGAACTCAGATACCCAGAAGGAGGTACCTAAGCCAAAGGCTCTGCCCGGAACCAGCTGACAGTACTGGAATCAGGATGGGGAGCAGAAGGTACAAGAGCAAAAGACACTGCCGAGAATCAGCTGACGGTACTGGAACCCGGATGGGTAGCCAAAGGTACAAGAGCCAATGGAACTACCGAGGACCAGCTGACGGTACTGGAATCCGGTTACTAAGAAGGAGGTACACGTGCCAGAAAGCACTACCAAGGACCACCAGATGTTGGTGGAACTTGGATACCCAGACGGAGGCACCTAAGCCAAAGGCTCTGCCCAGAACCAGCTGACGGTACTGGAACCAGGATGGGGAGCAGAAGCTACAAGAGCAAAAGACACTGCCGAGAACCAGCTGACGGTAGTGGAACCTGGATGGGTAGCCAAAGGTACAAGAGCCAATGGAACTACCGAAGACCAGCTGACGGTACTGGAATCCGGTTACTAAGAAGGAGGTACACGTGCCAGAAAGCACTACCAAGGACCACCAGACGTTGGTGGAACTCGGATACCCAGAAGGAGGCACCGAAGTCAAAGGCTCTGCCTGGAACCAGCTGACGGTACTGGAACCAGGATGGGGATCAGATGGTACAAGAGCCAATGGAACTACCGAGGACCAGCTGACAGTACAGGAACCCGGTTACTAAGCAGGAGGTACCCGTGCCAGAAAGCACTACCAAGGACCACCAGATGTTGGTGGAACTCGGATACCCAGAAGGAGGCACCAAAGCCAAAGGCTCTGCCTGGAACCAGCTGATGGTACTGGAACCAGGATAGGGAGCAGAAGCTACAAGATCAAAAGACACTGCCGAGAACCAGCTGACGGTACTGGAACCCGGATGAGCAGCCGAAGGTCCAGGAGCCAATGGAACTACCGAGGTCCAGCTGACGGTACTGGAACCCGGTTACTAAGCAGGAGGTACCCGTGCCAGAAAGCACTACCAAGGACCACCAGACATTGGTGGAACTCGAATACCTAGAAGGAGGCACCGAAGCCAAAGGCTCTGCCCGGAACCAGCTGATGGTACTGGAACCAGGATGGGACCTATTCAAGATTGTCTTCCAAAGAACCAGCTGATGGTGCTGGAACTCAGATAGACAGCAGATGGTCCACATGAACCAAAAATTGCAAGGCCGCGAGCCGGCCGGAGTTACCAAAAACCCACAGTCCTACAGGGAGAGCTTGTTCTATTGGCACTACAGAACCAGTCTTGATTGCCAGTTCCTGCAGCCCACATAGGAAGCACCTAAACTGCAGGCATCATAGAGTCGGCTAACCCGACCGCAACACGACTGGACAACGTATTGGAGGCAAAGTGACCTTGACACTACCCAGAAACAGCTGGCGTGCTGGAACCGGGCTGGGAAGGAGGGAGTACCCGTACCAAAGACACTTCTGAGCAGCAACTGGTGGTGTTGGAGCCCAGGGATTACCTGAGAAACAGAGTGCAGGCTGAGGCCTATTTGGAACAAGTTAAAACAAGTTAACCCCCCCAGGTGTTTGCAACTAAAAGAGCCACTTTGTGCAGCACTAATGCTGCACAAGGAAAAGGTGGCTCTTTTAATTATGCTCCTTGCACACGCTGAAGTTAACACTTATAAAATGTGTCCCCTCATACCGTTAAACCGTCCTGGAGGCGGTACTTTCCTTCTTAATGAGATGCAGCACAGCCGTCATTCATACCCCCTTTGCGCCGTGTGCTGCCTCCTCAGTGTTGTTTGAATCTGTCCCGGAGCCTGCGCTGTTATGTTATCCCTTGGGCATGCGCAGTTAGCACTGCCCGTCTTCAGACATCATTTGTTGTCAGGCTGGCTGCGCCTGTGCGGCCACCCTGCCCGAGATCCTGCCCTGCAGTGTCTTCAGATTTATTTACACTGCGGGGCTGGGGCATGCACAGTGCATATCTTGGCCTCTCACTCATCTCCTTCCACCTTCTTCAGACTGTGCCGTGAAGACGGGCAGCACTAATCGTGCATGGCTAATAGATAACATAACAGCGCAGACTCCGGGATAAATTCAAACAACGATGAGGAGGCGGCGCCTGGCGCCAGGGGGTATGAACGACGGCTGTGCTGCGTCTAATTAAGAAGGAAAGTCCCACCTCCGAGATGGTTTAACGGTATAAGGGGACACATTTTATAAGTGTTAAGTTCAGCGTCTGCAAGGAGCATAACTAAAAGAGTCATCTTTTCCTTGTACAGCGTTAGTGCTGCACAAGTTAGCTCTTTCAGTTACAAATGCCTGGGGGGGACAGATTCCCTTTAATTTCTGTAGTAGTGTGAGTGTGGAGGGAGCAGGAGAAATTGTCTTATACACAGCAGGGGATCAGTTGACTGTTATGAAAGGTAATTCAGTACCACAATGGACATAGAGGTCAGCGCACATACAGTGACCTGGCAATAACCCAAAAAACAAGAACGAGCTCTGAGACGTGGGAACTCTGTTGACCGCAATCCCTAATCCTCTCCAACCACACTAAAGGCAGCCGTGGATTGCGCCTAACGCTGCCTATGCAACTCGGCACGGCCTGAGAAACTAGCTAGCCTGAAGATAGAAAATAAGCCTACCTTGCCTCAGAGAAATACCCCAAAGGAAAAGGCAGCCCCCACATATAATGACTGTGAGTTAAGATGAAAAGACAAACGTAGAGATGAAATAGATTTAGCAAAGTGAGGCCCAACTTTCTGAACAGAGCGAGGATAGGAAAGGTAACTTTGCGGTCAACACAAAACCCTACAAAAACCACGCAAAGGGGGCAAAAAGACCCTCCGTACCGAACTAACGGCACGGAGGTACACCCTATGCGTCCCAGAGCTTCCAGCAAGCAGAAAAAAACAAATTGACAAGCTGGACAGAAAAAAACAGCAAACAAATAGCAAAGAGGAACTTAGCTATGCAGAGCAGCAGGCCACAGGAACGATCCAGGAGGAAACAGGTCCAATACTAGAACATTGACTGGAAGCCAGGATCAAAGCACTAGGTGGAGTTAAATAGAGAAGCACCTAACGACTTCACCACATCACCTGAGGAAGGAAACTCAGAAGCCGCAGTACCACTTTCCTCCACCAACGGAAGCTCACAGAGAGAACCAGCCGAAGTACCACTTGTGACCACAGGAGGGAGCTCTGCCACAGAATTCACAACAGTACCCCCCCCCTTGAGGAGGGGTCGCCGAACCCTCACCAGAGCTCCCAGGACGACCAGGATGGGCCATATGAAAGGCACGAACAAGATCGGGAGCATGGACATCAGAGGCAAAGACCCAGGAATTATCTTCCTGAGCATAACCCTTCCACTTAACCAGATACTGGAGTTTCCGCCTTGAAACACGAGAATCCAAAATCTTCTCCACAATATACTCCAACTCCCCCTCCACCAAAACCGGGGCAGGAGGATCAACAGATGGAACCATAGGTGCCACGTATCTCCGCAACAATGAGCTATGGAATACGTTATGTATGGAAAATGAATCTGGAAGGGTCAGACGAAAAGACACAGGATTAAGAACCTCAGAAATCCTATACGGACCAATAAAACGAGGTTTAAACTTAGGAGAGGAAACCTTCATAGGAATATGACGAGAAGATAACCAAACCAAGTCCCCAACCCGAAGTCGGGGACCCACACAGCGTCTGTGATTAGCGAAACGTTGAGCCTTCTCCTGGGACAAAGTCAAATTGTCCACCACATGAGTCCATATCTGCTGCAACCTGTCCACCACAGTATCCACACCAGGACAGTCCGAAGACTCAACCTGCCCTGAAGAGAAACGAGGATGGAACCCAGAGTTGCAGAAAAACGGTGAAACCAAGGTAGCCGAGCTGGCCCGATTATTAAGGGCGAACTCAGCCAAAGGCAAAAAGGACACCCAGTCATCCTGATCAGCAGAAACAAAGCATCTCAGATATGTTTCCAAGGTCTGATTGGTTCGTTCGGTCTGGCCATTAGTCTGAGGATGGAAAGCCGAGGAAAAAGACAAGTCAATGCCCATCCTACCACAAAAGGCTCGCCAAAACCTCGAAACAAAGTGGGAACCTCTGTCAGAAACGATATTCTCCGGAATGCCATGCAAACGAACCACATGCTGGAAAAACAATGGCACCAAATCAGAGGAGGAAGGCAATTTAGACAAGGGTACCAAATGGACCATCTTAGAGAAGCGATCACAGACCACCCAAATGACTGACATCTTTTGAGAGACGGGAAGATCTGAAATAAAATCCATAGAGATATGTGTCCAAGGCCTCTTCGGGAGCGGCAAGGGCAAAAGCAACCCACTGGCCCGAGAACAGCAGGGCTTAGCCCGAGCACAAATTCCACAGGACTGCACAAAAGTACGCACATCCCGCGACAGAGATGGCCACCAAAAGGATCTAGCCACCAACTCTCTGGCACCAAAGATTCCAGGATGACCAGCCAACACCGAACAATGAACCTCAGAGATAACTTTATTCGTCCACCTATCAGGGACAAACAGTTTCTCCGCTGGGCAACGATCAGGTTTATTAGCCTGAAATTTTTGCAGCACCCGCCGCAAATCAGGGGAGATGGCAGACACAATTACTCCCTCTTTGAGGATACCCGCCGGCTCAGATACACCCGGAGAGTCGGGCACAAAAATCCTAGACAGAGCATCCGCCTTCACATTTTTAGAGCCCGGAAGGTATGAAATCACAAAGTCAAAACGAACAAAAAACAACGACCAACGAGCTTGTCTAGGATTCAACCGCTTGGCGGACTCGAGATAAGTCAAGTTCTTATGATCAGTCAAGACCACCACGCGATGCTTAGCTCCTTCAAGCCAATGACGCCACTCCTCGAATGCCCACTTCATGGCCAGCAACTCTCGATTGCCCACATCATAATTTCGCTCAGCAGGCGAAAACTTCCTGGAAAAGAAGGCGCATGGTTTCATCACCGAGCAATCAGAACTTCTCTGCGACAAAACAGCCCCTGCTCCAATCTCAGAAGCATCAACCTCGACCTGGAATGGAAGCGAAACATCTGGTTGACACAACACAGGGGCAGAAGAAAAACGACGCTTCAACTCTTGAAAAGCTTCCACCGCAGCAGAAGACCAATTGACCACATCAGCACCTTTCTTGGTCAAATCGGTCAATGGTTTAGCAATACTAGAAAAATTGCAGATGAAGCGACGATAAAAATTAGCAAAGCCCAGGAACTTTTGCAGACTTTTCAGAGATGTCGGCTGAGTCCAATTATGGATGGCTTGGACCTTAACAGGGTCCATCTCGATAGTAGAAGGGGAAAAGATGAACCCCAAAAATGAAACCTTCTGAACACCAAAGAGACACTTTGATCCCTTCACAAACAAAGAATTAGCACGCAGGACCTGAAACACCGTTCTGACCTACTTCACATGAGACTCCCAATCATGCGAGAAGATCAAAATGTCATCTAAGTACACAATCAGGAATTTATCCAGGTACTCTCGGAAGATGTCATGCATAAAGGACTGAAACACTGATGGAGCATTGGCAAGTCCGAACGGCATTACTAGATACTCAAAATGGCCCTCGGGCATATTAAATGCAGTTTTCCACTCATCGCCTCGCTTAATACGCACAAGATTATACGCACCACGAAGGTCTATCTTGGTGAACCAACTAGCCCCCTTAATCCGAGCAAACAAATCAGATAACAATGGCAAGGGGTACTGAAATTTAACCGTGATCTTATTTAGAAGGCGGTAATCTATACAAGGTCTCAGTGAACCATCCTTCTTGGCTACAAAAAAGAACCCTGCTCCCAATGGCGACGATGACGGGCGAATATGCCCCTTCTCCAAAGACTCCTTCACATAACTCCGCATAGCGGCGTGCTCAGGCACAGATAAATTAAACAGTCGACCTTTTGGGAATTTACTACCAGGAATCAAATCGATAGCACAATCACAATCCCTATGCGGAGGTAGGGTATTGGACTTGGGCTCATCAAATAAATCCCGGTAATCAGACAAGAACTCAGGAACCTCAGAAGGGGTGGATGATGAAATAGTCAGAAATGGGACATCACCATGTACCCCCTGACAACCCCAGCTGGACACAGACATGGATTTCCAATCTAAAACTGGATTATGGACTTGTAGCCATGGCAACCCCAACACGACCACATCATGCAGATTATGCAACACCAGAAAGCGAATAACCTCCTGATGTGCAGGAGCCATGCACATGGTCAGCTGGGTCCAGTACTGAGGCTTATTCTTGGCCAAAGGCGTAGCATCAATTCCTCTCAATGGAATAGGACACTGCAAGGACTCCAAGAAAAACCCACAATGCCTAGCATACTCCAAGTCCATCAAATTCAGAGCAGCGCCTGAGTCCACAAATGCCATGACAGAATATGATGACAAAGAGCAGATCAAGGTAGCGGACAGAAGAAATTTTGACTGTACCGTACCAATGGTGGCAGACCTAGCGAACCGCTTAGTGCGCTTAGGACAATCAGAGATAGCATGAGTGGAATCACCACAGTAGAAACACAGCCCATTCAGACGTCTGTGTTCTTGCCGTTCAACTCTGGTCAAAGTCCTATCGCACTGCATAGGCTCAGGTTTAAGCTCAGGTAATACCGCCAAATGGTGCACAGATTTACGCTCGCGCAAGCGTCGACCGATCTGAATGGCCAAAGACATAGACTCATTCAGACCAGCAGGCATAGGAAATCCCACCATGACATCTTTAAGGGCTTCAGAGAGACCTTTTCTGAAAATAGCTGCGAGCGCACCTTCATTCCACTGAGTGAGTACGGACCACTTTCTAAATTTCTGACAATATACCTCTATCTCATCCTGACCCTGACACAGAGCCAGCAAATTCTTCTCTGCCTGATCCACAGAATTAGGCTCATCGTACAGCAATCCGAGCGCCAGGAAAAATGCATCGATATTTCTTAATGCAGGATCCCCTGGCGCAGGGGAAAATGCCCAGTCCTGAGGATCGCCACGCAAAAAAGAAATAACGATCCTAACCTGTTGAACTGGGTCACCAGAGGAGCGAGGTTTCAAAGCCAGAAATAGTTTACAATTATTTTTGAAACTCAGAAATTTAGTTCTATCTCCAAAAAACAAATCAGGAATAGGGATTCTCGGTTCTAACATAGAATTCTGAACCACAAAGTCTTGAATACTTTGCACTCTTGCCGTGAGCTGATCCACACATGAAGACAGACCTTTAATGTCCATTGCTACACCTGTGTCCTGAACCACCCAAATGTCTAGGGGAAAAAAAAGGCAAAACACAGTGCAAAGAAAAAAAAATGGTCTCAGAACTTCTTTTTTCCCTCTATTGAGAATCATTAGTACTTTGGCTTCCAGTACTGTTATGAAAGGTAATTCAGTACCACAATGGACATAGAGGTCAGCGCACATACAGTGACCTGGCAATAACCCAAAAAACAAGAACGAGCTCTGAGACGTGGGAACTCTGTTGACCGCAATCCCTAATCCTCTCCAACCACACTAAAGGCAGCCGTGGATTGCGCCTAACGCTGCCTATGCAACTCGGCACGGCCTGAGAAACTAGCTAGCCTGAAGATAGAAAATAAGCCTACCTTGCCTCAGAGAAATACCCCAAAGGAAAAGGCAGCCCCCACATATAATGACTGTGAGTTAAGATGAAAAGACAAACGTAGAGATGAAATAGATTTAGCAAAGTGAGGCCCAACTTTCTGAACAGAGCGAGGATAGGAAAGGTAACTTTGCGGTCAACACAAAACCCTACAAAAACCACGCAAAGGGGGCAAAAAGACCCTCCGTACCGAACTAACGGCACGGAGGTACACCCTCTGCGTCCCAGAGCTTCCAGCAAGCAGAAAAAAACAAATTGACAAGCTGGACAGAAAAAAACAGCAAACAAATAGCAAAGAGGAACTTAGCTATGCAGAGCAGCAGGCCACAGGAACGATCCAGGAGGAAACAGGTCCAATACTAGAACATTGACTGGAAGCCAGGATCAAAGCACTAGGTGGAGTTAAATAGAGAAGCACCTAACGACTTCACCACATCACCTGAGGAAGGAAACTCAGAAGCCGCAGTACCACTTTCCTCCACCAACGGAAGCTCACAGAGAGAACCAGCCGAAGTACCACTTGTGACCACAGGAGGGAGCTCTGCCACAGAATTCACAACAGTTGACGTTACTGAACCCCAATAACATGGCAGCAAGTGTTGACTGTGCAAACAGCACTTCTGGGCAGCAACTGGCGGTGTTGGAGCCCAGGGATTACAGAAGAAAAAGAGTGTAGGCCTAAGCCTAATTGGAGACAGTTTAATATCTGAAGTTGTGTGAGTTTGGAGGGAGCAGGAGGAATTGCCGGATACACAGTAGGGGATCAGCTGACATTACCGAACCCCAATAACACGGCAGCAAGTGTTGATTGTGCAGACAGCACTTCCGGGGAGCAACTGGCGGTGTTGGAGCCCAGGGAAAACAGGAGGAGCAGACTGGAGTTATTGCCGCACACACTGCAGGGGAGCAGCTGGCATTACTGAATCCCAATAACAGAGGAGCAACTGTTAACTGTGCAGAAAGCACTTCCGAGCAGCAACTGGCGGTGTTGGAGCCCAGGGAAAGCAGGAGTAGCAGACTGGAGTTATTGCTGCACACACAGCAGGGGAGCAGCTGGTGTTACTGAACTCCAATAACAGAGGAGCAACTGTTGACTGTGCAGACAGCACTTCTGAGCAGCAACTGGTGGTGTACGAGACCAGGGAAAGCAGGAGGAGCAGACTGGAGGCATTGCTGGATACACAGCAGGGGAGGAGCTGGCGTTACTGAACCCCAATAACAGAGGAGCAACTGTAGACTGTGCAGACAGCACTTCCGAGCAGCAACTGGCGGTGTTGGAGCCCAAGGAAAGCAGGAGGAGCAGAGTGTAGGCTGAGGCCTAATTGGAGCAAGATGAAAGGGAACCTTTAACCCCCCCCCAGGCATTTGTAACTGAAAGAGCCACTTTGTCCATCACTAATGCTGCACAAGGAAAAGGTGGCTCTTTTCATACCCCCTTGGTGCCGGTCAAAGCCTCCTCAGCGTTGTTTGAATCTGTTCTGGAGCCTGCGCTGTTTTGTTAAACCGTGGGCATGCGCAGTTAGCGCTGCCCGTCTTCTGACATCATTTCGTGTCAGGCTGACTGTGCCTGTGCGGCGCCGCTGCCAGAGATCGCGCCCTGCAGTGTCTTCTGATTTATTCACACTGCGGGGCTGGGATTCATGGGCATGCGCAGTGCATATGTTTACCTGTCACTCATCTCCTTCCACCTTCTTCAGACTGTGATGCATCACAGCCGTGGCATGCAATTACGGATCAGCTGACGGTGCACAGTCTAAAGAAGGTGGAAGGAGATGAGTGAGAGGCCAAGATATGCACTGCACATGCCCAGGAATTCCAGCCCCACAGTATGAATAAATCAGAAGACACCGGGGGCGTGATCTCGGGCAGCGCGGCCGCACAGGCGCAGTCAGCGTGACTCAAAATGATGTCAGAAGACGGGCAGCTCTAACTGCGCATGCCCGGCGCCAAGGGGGTATGAATGATGGCTGTGCTGCGTCTCATTACAAAGGAAAGTTCCGCCTCTGGGACGGTTTCACTGTATGTGGGGCCACATTTTATAAGTGTTAAGTTCAGCGTCTGCAAGGAGCATAACTAAAAGAGCCTCCTTTCCTTGTGCAGCATTAGTGCTGCACAAGTTGTCTCTTTCAGTTACAGATGCCTGGAGGGGACAGTTTCACTGTCATTTCTGTAGCAGTGTGAGTGTGGAGGTAGCAGGAGCAATTGCCGAATACACAGCTGGGGATCAGCTGACGTTTCTAAACCCAATAACACGGCAGCAAGTGTTGACTGTGCAGACGGCACTTCCGAGCAGCAACTGGCGGTGTTGGAGCCCAGGGAATGAAGGAGAAGCAAAGTGGAGGCATTGCTGGCTACACAGCAGGGGATCAGCTGGCGTTACTGAACCCCAATAACACGGCAGCAAGTGTTGACTGTGCAGATGGCACTTCTGAGGAGCAACTGGCGGTGTTGGAGCCCAAGGGCAATCAGAGTGTAGGCCAAGGCCTGCACTCAAGGCAGTTTAATATCTGAAGCTGTGTGAGCGTGGAGGTGGCAGGCCAAATTGCCGGATACACAGCAGGGGAGCAGCTAACGTTAGTGAACCCCACTAACACAGGTGCGAGTGTTTTTCTCTGTGCAAACGGCACTTCTGAGCAGCAACTGGCGGTGTTGAAGACCAGGGGCAATCAGGGTATAGGCCAAGGCCTGTACTCGAGGCAGTTTAATATCTGAGGTAGTGTGAGCGTGGAGGTAGCAGGCCAAATTGCCGGATACACAGCAGGAGAGCAGCTGACATTACTGAACCCAACTAACACAGGAGCGAGTGTTTTGCTCTGTGCAAATGGCACTTCCGAGCAGCAACTGGCGGTGTTGGAGACCAGGGGTAGTCAGGGTGTAGGCCAAGGCCTGCACTCAAGGCAGTTTAATATACAGTATGAAGTAGTGTGAGCGTGGAGGTAGCAGGCCAAATTGCCGGATACACAGCAGGGGAGCAGCTGACATTACTGAACCCCACTAACACAGTAGCGAGTGTTTTTCTCTGTGCAAACGGCACTTTTGAGCAGCAACTGGCGGTGTTGGAGCCCAGGGAAAGCAGGAGTAGCAGACTGGAGTTATTGCTGCACACACAGCAGGGGAGCAGCTGGTGTTACAAAATCGATAAGTCCCGGACAACGTCTTATCATCCACAGGGGAATGGGGCTTGTGAAAGATTTAACCGCACTCTGATTCAAATGCTGAGGACCCTGGAAGAGGACCAGAAGGCGAAGTGGACTGAGTCCGTCCCTGAATTGGTGTGGGCGTATAACAATCGGAAACACAGCACCACCGGATTCACCCCCTACTCTTTGTTCTTTGGCCGACCCGGGAAGGGGCTGGCAGAGCTAGAGCTGGAACCCGAGGAGGACTACCCACGGACGGGGGTGTACTCCTGGGTTCAAGAACATCGGCGGCGGCTGCGGACAATTCAACGTCTAGTGCAGAACCGGCTGCAAGAATTGGAGCATCCTCAGGTTGCTCCTCAAAAGGGGACGGCCCTGCGGCCTGGAGACCGAGTCTTAGTGAGGGAAAAGCGCCCACACAACATAATAGAGTACCAGTGGGAGAAAAGGCCGTACCGAGTGAAGCGGCGGCTCAGCAATGGGGGTCCCGTTTATGAGGTCCAGCCTGAAACAGAAGAGGGGACTCCCACCCGCACACTGCACAGGAATATGTTGCGTCCATGTTTGTCTCGAGATCCTGAATCAGTCCAATTGGCTCCATCGCCCCCACCAGCTGCACCAATGATCAATGTCGATGTGGAAGATGAGGAAGACTCCCAATCTCTACCAGGGAACCCAGAAACAGGGATGGTGCCTGAAACTGCCAACGTATCGGAGGAAGCCTCGACTCCTCCCACAGCAGTTGACATCACCGCCCCTGCAGATTTAAGACGCTCCGAACGTTTGACGGCTGGTGTACCCCCTGTTCGCTACAATCAGGATGAGTTCATCTGGCAGCAGATTGTGCAAGGACTGGAAGATTGCCAACAAGAACTCCTGAAAATCTCGCCCGTGGAATGGCGAGCAGAAAGAGGGGGGGAGTGTAAGGGGCTGAAGCACAATGAGAGTCTGGCTGCGGTTACCTTCTCGGCTCTGTGCCTGGAACCATTGAGCTGTGCTGCAGGTTCCCCAGGGGACAGAATTAGAGACTGGTACAGGAAGAAAGCCAGGCAGAGGGCGGGAAAGGCACGCAGGCAAGGGACAGAGCAGCGTGAGCAGAGATCAGAGCAGGGTGCAGCTGCGCTCCTGTAGAGGGAGAAATCGCCCGGTCAGAGAACAGATACAGAGAGATTGCCCAGACAGACTGCATCTTGTGAGCACCTGAAAGCGGATTCTGCTGTGACTGGTGAGGGGCGCTTTGAGACCCATGTAGAGACATCGGCCCGTATAGAGACTGCGACCCCCCTGATTTCCTGGTACAGAGACTTAACAGTGCAGAGCCCCTGATTTCCTGGTACAGAGACTTAACAGTGCAGAGCCTCTGATTCCTGCTGTGCTGTAAAGGCTAAAGACTCCGAACTTGTGCATATCACGTTAACTCCTGAATCCCCAAGCAGCAGGCTCCTAGAGACTACTCAGCCCATGGACAACAGAGGAACGACAAGTGCCGCTGTTTCTCGGCGCCTACGTTGGAGAAGACGACCCTTAAAGCAAGTCCTCATCAGACTGATAAGTGTTCTTTTCTCAGGAAAATCCTGCTTAATTCTGTTACGCTGTTTGACTCCCATATTTTTGCACTATTTTAATACCAGTTATTTTCCATTGCTTCCTCCCTGCGAGGAGAACCTTATTACTGTTATTAAACCCTTCAACTGTTGGTCTGTCTGTTCCGTGGTGACATACTCAGTACCTGCATACTATTACACCTACACACAGACACACACAGCCACAGACCCCTACAGACACATGCACACACACAGACACCCGAAGAGACATGCACATCTTCTCCGCATACACATAGTCTATGCCCACACACATAGTCTCCACCAACACACTCTTCCTCTTCCCTATCTGCAGCAAAACCACAATCTTTTTACACCTGTGGTTTTGCTGCGGATTTGACTGACTCAATGAAAGTCAATGGGAGCAGAAATGTTGCAGATCTGCAAAATGAATTGACATGCTGCGGAAAAGTAAACGCTGCAAATCTGCGCAGATTTTTCCGCAGCATGTGCACACCAATTCTGGACTTCCCATTGACTAACACTGGTTGTGCACAACATTGCGGATTTGAAGCAATTCCGTGCATCCAAAAGTGCTGCGGATTTGGATCAAAATCCGCAACATGTGCACATAGCCTTGCCTGTCAATATAGGTGGGCTCGATCGACAGTCAGATGTGAACGATGACCTCCCAACTCTTCCCCGACAGATGATGTTGATGGAAATAAGGATCTGGCATGTCTAATTTCATATTACCGATCATTTTTGTTCTCCACATGATAAGCAGCAGCCAGATGAATCTGGCAGAAGCCCTCTCATATAGAATACAGGAGCACTCAGAGGAGTCCGGAAAGATGGCTGTCGGCTGAAAGAGAGAACATTATCTATTGTGTGTGGGACCCATAACATTTGATTTTGAATACACGCACTAGATTTATTTTGTGCCAATTTATTGACTGTTTTAAATATGTTTATTGCATAGTTCTATAGTTCTATAAGATGATTAGATTGCTTTATGATTTACTGTATAAATATTTTGGAATGTATATCACTCAGCCCACTGAATTCATTAATTTAGTTTTTCCGAATTTTGCCTACGGTAATTCAAAATTTATTTAGGTGAAGTGACAGCAAACTTGTCCAAACAAAATTACTAAATCACAGGTCTTTGTGAGTGCTCTCAGTGGGAAAAACAAGATAATCTTTTAGTTATGATACCATTTAATGGCTAATAAAAATAAAATAAATGATGTTATACACCAAGCTTTCGAGACATCTTTCGAGGTCTTTATGATTAACTTTTATTATCAACACATATAAAATATCCATTTATCTTTAAAAAACCATATACCTAATAAGAATATTCTATACAATTATTCGACAACAATGAACCAATGGAAATACTTTATATATATACAGTGGGGCAAAAAAGTATTTAGTCAGTCAGCAATAGTGCAATGATTTACTGTATAAATATTTTGGAATGTATATCACTCAGCCCACTGAATTCATTAATTTAGTTTTTCCGAATATTGCCTACGGTAATTCAAAATTTATTTAGGTGAAGTGACAGCAAACTTGTCCAAACAAAATTACTAAATCACAGGTCTTTGTGAGTGCTCTCAGTGGGAAAAACAAGATAATCTTTTAGTTATGATACCATTTAATGGCTAATAAAAATAAAATAAATGATGTTATACACCAAGCTTTCGAGACATCTTTCGAGGTCTTTATGATTAACTTTTATTATCAACACATATAAAATATCCATTTATCTTTAAAAAACCATATACCTAATAAGAATATTCTATACAATTATTCGACAACAATGAACCAATGGAAATACTTTATATATATACAGTGGGGCAAAAAAGTATTTAGTCAGTCAGCAATAGTGCAAGTTCCACCACTTAAAAAGATGAGAGGCGTCTGTAATTTACATCATAGGTAGACCTCATCTATGGGAGACAAATTGAGAAAAAAAAATCCAGAAAATCATATTGTCTGTTTTTTTAACATTTTATTTGCATATTATGGTGGAAAATAAGTATTTGGTCAGAAACAAACAATCAAGATTTCTGGCTCTCACAGACCTGTAACTTCTTCTTTAAGAGTCTCCTCTTTCCTCCACTCATTACCTGTAGTAATGGCACCTGTTTAAACTTGTTATCAGTATAAAAAGACACCTGTGCACACCCTCAAACAGTCTGACTCCAAACTCCACTATGGTGAACACCAAAGAGCTGTCAAAGGACACCAGAAACAAAATTGTAGCCCTGCACCAGGCTGGGAAGACTGAATCTGCAATAGCCAACCAGCTTGGAGTGAAGAAATCAACAGTGGGAGCAATAATTAGAAAATGGAAGACATACAAGACCACTGATAATCTCCCTCGATCTGGGGTTCCACGCAAAATCCCACCCCGTGGGGTCAAAATGATCACAAGAACGGTGAGCAAAAATCCCAGAACCACGCGGGGGGACCTAGTGAATGAACTGCAGACCTATGGTCTGATGAAACCAAACTGGAACTGTTTGGTAGAAACACAACTTGTCGTGTTTGGAGGAAAAAGAATACTGAGTTGCATCCATCAAACACCATACCTACTGTAAAGCATGGTGGTGGAAACATCATGCTTTGGGGCTGTTTCTCTGCAAAGGGGCCAGGACGACTGATCCGGGTACATGAAAGAATGAATGGGGCCATGTATCGTGAGATTATGAGTGCAAACCTCCTTCCATCAGCAAGGGCATTGAAGATGAAATGTGGCTGGGTCTTTCAACATGACAATGATCCAAAGCACACCGCAAGGGCAACGAAGGAGTGGGTTCGTAAGAAGCATTTCAAGGTCCTGGAGTGGCCTAGCCAGTCTCCAGATCTCAACCCTATAGAAAACCTTTGGAGGGAGTTGAAAGTCCGTGTTGCCAAGCGAAAAGCCAAAAACATCACTGCTCTAGAGGAGATCTGCATGGAGGAATGGGCCAACATACCAACAACAGTGTGTGGCAACCTTGTGAAGACTTACAGAAAACGTTTGACCTCTGTCATTGCCAACAAAGGATATATTACAAAGTATTGAGATGAAATTTTGTTTCTGACCAAATACTTATTTTCCACCATAATATGCAAATAAAATGTTAAAAAAACAGACAATGTGATTTTCTGGATTTTTTTTTCTCAGTTTGTCTCCCATAGTTGACGTCTACCTATGATGTAATTTACAGACGCCTCTCATCTTTTTAAGTGGTGGAACTTGCACTATTGCTGACTGACTAAATACTTTTTTGCCCCACTGTATATTTCGATTTTAATTTTTATTTCTTATGAAGAGAATGTTTATTCTGTAGAATTGTTCTACTGTTTCTTATGATAGAAATTGTTAAATATATGAACTATAGCAGTATTATTTAAAGCTAAATCAGCAGATGTAACTTTGACTCACATAAAATTACATTTTTAGAAGGATAATTGTCTGAGTAGATTTGGGTCATGACTTTTAATCAGGCTTTCAGTGCAATAATTTTTTCATTATGTGATTTCCTTAATTTGCTATGACTCTGTAGAACCATGACATCTGAGGCAAGCCACAAAAATAAAATAGAACTTAAGCAATAACCTTCACAACTGTCACTGCTAATGACCTATCTATCAATACCATGTGTGTAGAAAATATAGGGTATTTATGCAAGTTAAAGTTTGCATAATGACTTTTCTTGAATGACATGAAATGAGGTGTAGGTCCTGTACACCAGTAAAGATATGAACATAAAATATGAAATACATATATTTTATTTTTGCACAGACAAAAATGTACACCTCTGAACTGTAGTTAAGCTTTATTAAAGAGGCAGAAAGACCACACAGTTGCCTTGGCAACAACATAGTCTACTCATAGAATAAGGAGCAAAACTGAAAATACCGTAGGCCACTTCCTGACCAAATTCATGCTACCTTATTCCTTAACTGGAACTGGAACTTAAAGCATTTTTTCTTGTAATAATATAATACCCTAGTATTATTTATATAAGTAATGTATGATATCATTACAAAAAAAATGTACTTGAACCCTTTTATACCAAAACCTGTTTTCACCTTCCTGAACAAGCCATTTTTTTTCAATTCTGACCACTGTCAATTTATAAGGTAATAACTCTGGAATGCTTCAACAGATCCAACTGCTTCGGAGAAAGTTTTCTAGTAACATATTTTACTTCATAATGCTGTTAAAACTTCTTTCATGTGACTTACGTTTATTTGTGAAAAAATCCAAAAACTTGGCAAAAATTAAAAAAAGTTGCAATTTTAAAACTTAATTTTTATGCCCTTAAATCAGAGAGTCTTGTCACACAAAATAGTTAATAAATAACAGTTCACAAATGTCTTCTTAACTTCAGCACAATTTTTGAAACATCATTTTTTATAGAATGTTATAAGGGTTAAAATTTGACCAGAAATTTTTAATTTTTATAACAAAATTTACAAAACCATTTTTTTAGGGACCACATCACATTTGAAGTGACTTTGAGGGGCTTATATGACAGAAAATACCCAAAAGTGACACCATTCTAAAACTGCACCCCACTATATGCTCAAAACCACATTCAAGAACTTTATTAACAGCCAATACGTCTTTTAACTGACCTGAGATATACGAGAATAGTATCCCCATACAGGTGACAATCCAGCAGCTGTCAGCTGTAGACTATGGCTGACAACTTGCTCTACCAGCCACGATCAGTGTTTGCACCGTACATATCTGTTTAACCCCTTAGATGCTGCTGTCAATAGTGACTACATCATTACATCACTATAAATGGTTAACAGAGTGTGGGGGCTTCCTCTTTATCCCAATTGGTGTCCTCAGATCATGATTGTGTGGTCCTGATGTTTGCGATGGCAATTCACGACCAAATAGTAGCCTTAGAGTCTGTCGACTGTTGTAACCTGTTCAGAAGTTACCGACATTTAGGTGGTAAAAATACACATTTTCATTTCTGTCATACCACTTTGCATTCATTCCTGTAAAGCACCTGAAGGGTTAATAAACTACCTGACAGCAGTTTTCAATATTTCAGGGGGTGCTGTTTTTAAAATAGTATCACATTTGGGGGTTTCCCAATATATGAGACCCCTAAAGTCAATTCTAACATGGATGGTTCCCTAAAAAAATAAATGTTGTACGTTTCCTTGAAAAAATGAAAAATTGCTGCTACATTTTTAAACCTCCTAAAATGCTTACAAAATAAAAGAACATTTTACAAATGGTGCTGATGTAAAGCCGACATGAGGGAAATGTTATTTATTAATGGCTTGCTGTGGTATGACCATCTGGATTAAATGAATAATCATTCAAACTTTGAAAATTGCTATTTTTTTAACATTTTTCTCAAATTTTTTATATTTTCTATAAATAAACACAAAACATATTGACCTAAATTTACCATTACCATAAAGTGTAACCTGTCACGAAAAAAACAATCTCAAAATCACTGTGATTTGCTGAAGCGTTGCAGAGTTATTACCACATAAAGTGACACTGGTCAGATTTAAAAAATTTGGCTCCGTCACTAAGGGGTTAAACCTTAAGGTGCTTCACAGGAATTAATGGAATGTGGAAGGAAAAAATAAACATTTACTGTAACTTTCTTCACAAAAATTTTCATTTAGATACAATTTTTTTACTTTCACAAGGGTAACAGGAAAAAATGGACCCCAAAATTTGTTGTGCAATTTCTCTTGAGCACAATGATACCCCATATGTGGTGTAAAACCACTATTTAGGTGCAAGGCAGGGCTCGGAATGAAATGAGTGCCATCTGACTTTTTGAATGTAAACTTCACTGGAATAATAAGAGAATGCCATGTTGCGTTTGGAGAGCCTCTCATGTGCTTAAACAGTGGAAACCTTCACAAGTGACACTATTTTGGAAACTAGACCCTCCAGGGAGCTTATCTAGATGTGTAGTGAGCACCTTAAAACCTCAAGTGCTTCACAAAAGCTTCTAATATCGAGCCATGAAAATAAAAAAAATCACATTTTTCCCTCAAAATGTATTTTAGCCCCATATTTGGCATTCTCATAAGAGTTACAGGAGAAATTGTGTCATAAAATTTGCTGCACAATTTCTTCTGAGTACATCAATACCCAACATGTGAAGTATCTACTGTTTGGGCAAATGGCACAGCTTGGAACGGAAGGAGTGCTATTTGACTTTTTGAATCCAAAATTTGGTGGAATAATTAGCGGATGCCATGTCACATTTGAAGAGGCCCTGATGTGCCTAAACAGTGGAAACTCCACACAAGTGAAACCATTTTGGAAACTAGACCCCTCAGAGAAGTTAACTAGATGTGTTTTGAGCACCTTGAACCCCCGGGTGCTTCATAGAAGTTTGTAACGTTGTGCCATAAAAAGAAAATCACTTTTCTCCCACAAAAATGTTTTTAGCCCAATATTTTGCATTTTCACAAGTGTAACAGGGGAAAATGGACCCCAAAATTTGTTGTGAAATTTCTTTACAGTACCCCATGTGTGGTCTAAAAACTCCTTTTTAGGCACAGTCGGAAGCTCAGAAGGGAACAAGCGTCATATTGAAGTTCAGATTTTGCTGGACTGGTTTGAGGGTGACATGACACATTGGTAGATCCCCTGAGGTGCAAACCAGAAGAAGTCCCCATATGTCCCATAACTCCCCATTTTACAAACTACACCGCTCAATGAATTAATCTAGGGGTGCAGTTATGATATTTACACCACGGGTGTGTCACAGAATTTTACTATTGGACAGTTTACCACCAAGATTTTGCGTTAGCCAAAGATTTCATATTTTCACTCTGGGTAATGGTTAAAAATGGCAACAAAATGTGCCTCCTGTAGCGCAGATATTCCTAGAATAGTTTTCAAACTACATATACAAAGCCCCTAAGTACTAGAAAATATTATTGACCAGTGCATTGTAGTACCCAGTACGTTATTGTGACCAGTACGTTGTAGTGACCAGCTTATGCTTCTGGAGACATGCATCTGTTAATTAAGTGGTTTTTCATCGCTACAGAAATGCCAAACATGTGGATGCTGAATGTGATTTAGACACACTAGAGCTCAGAAGGGAGGGGGTATACAGATTTCCGAGTGCAGAATTTGCTGAATTTATTTGGGGGAGCCATTTCGCTTTTCCTGAGCCTTTCTACTACAAGTAATTTAGAAGCCCCTTATATGGAGTGGGAGCTTGCTATTTTTTGTGGACTGAGTTGAAGCTTTTATTGGGAACATTTTACATAGCATTTAGAATGGCAGAGGATCCCCAAATCCAGGTGTGAAAAACTTGTTTCATCATTCCCAAGAAGACTCATGGCTGTACTAGCTCAAAACCGGCTTCTACTCAATACTGAGCAAAGGGCCTGAATACTTATGACCATGTGATATTTCCATTTTTCTTTTTTATTAAATTTGCAAAAAATGTCTACATTTCTGTTTTTTTCAGTTAAGATGGTGTGCAGAGTGTACATTAATGAGAAAAAATTAACTTTTTTGAATTTACCAAATGGCTGCAATGAAACAAAGAGTGAAAAATTTAAAGGGGTCTGAATAATTTCCGTACCCACTGTATATCCATTTTTTATGTTTGGCAGCTGTCCCACACTAAGGCTGCTGTCACACTATCAGTATTTGGTCAGTATTTTACATCAGTATTTGTAAGCCAAAACCAGGAGTGGGTGATAAAGCAGAAGTGGTGCATATGTTTCAATTATACTTTTCCTCTAATTGTTCCACTCCTGGTTTTGGCTTACAAATACTTATGTAAAATACTGACCAAATACTGTTAGTGTGACGGCAGCCTAAAAGACACATTTAATTGCAAAAACTAGTTTTTGTGTCCCCATGTTTAATCTTCGTCCGGCTGAGTAGGTACAATTGTAACTATTCCGTTTTAAAATTGCAATAACTTTTTTTTTCGAAAAGCCATAAAGGGCTGAAATTTCGTGCCATCTCTGCAGTTTTGGTCCAGAATATATTGGCCAAATTTCAATAAAATATATATGAAGGTACAATTGTACCTCTGCAGCCTGTTAACGTTGTAAAATTATGCAGCCTGACGAAGGTTAAACAGGTATAATCTTTCCATATTTCAGCCGACAGAGTCATGTGACAGTTTCTTTTTTGCAGGACGAGTTGACTTTCTTTTGGTACCCTCTTCTGGCACATGACATTTTTGATCTGTTTCTATTCATAGTAACATAGTAACATAGTAACATAGTTAGTAAGGCTGAAAAAAGACATTTGTCCATCCTGTTCAGCCTATATTCCATCATAATATATCCCCAGATCTACGTCCTTCTACAGAACCTAATAATTGTATGATACAATATTGTTCTGCTCCAGGAAGACATCCAGGCCTCTCTTGAACCCCTTGACTGAGTTCGCCATCACCACCTCCTCAGGCAAGCAATTCCAGATTCTCACCGCCCTAACAGTAAAGAATCCTCTTCTATGTTGGTGGAAAAACCTTCTCTCCTCCAGACGCAAAGAATGCCCCCTTGTGCCCGTCACCTTCCTTGGTATAAACAGATCCTCAGCGAGATATTTGTATTGTCCCCTTATACACGGTTATTAGATCGCCCCTCAGTCGTCTTTTTTCTAGACTAAATAATCCTAATTTCGCTAATCTATCTGGGTATTGTAGTTCTCCCATCCCCTTTATTAATTTTGTTGTCCTCTTTTGTACTCTCTCTAGTTCCATTATATCCTTCCTGAGCACCGGTGCCCAAAACTGGACACAGTACTCCATGTGCGGTCTAACTAGGGATTTGTACAGAGGCAGTATAATGCTCTCATCATGTGTATCCAGACCTCTTTTAATGCACCCCATGATCCTGTTTGCCTTGGCAGCTGCTGCCTGGCACTGGCTGCTCCAGGTAAGTTTATTATTAACTAGGATCCCCAAGTCCTTCTCCCTGTCAGATTTACCCAGTGGTTTCCCATTCAGTGTGTAATGGTGATATTGATTCCTTCTTCCCATGTGTATAACCTTACATTTATCATTGTTAAACCTCATCTGCCACCTTTCAGCCCAAGTTTCCAACTTATCCAGATCCATCTGTAGCAGAATACTATCTTCTCTTGTATTAACTGCTTTACATAGTTTTGTATCATCTGCAAATATCGATATTTTACTGTGTAAACCTTCTACCAGATCATTAATGAATATGTTGAAGAGAACAGGTCCCAATACTGACCCCTGCGGTACCCCACTGGTCACAGCAACCCAGTTAGAGACTATACCATTTATAACTACCCTCTGCTTTCTATCACTAAGCCAGTTACTAACCCATTTACACACATTTTCCCCCAGACCAAGCATTCTCATTTTGTGTACCAACCTCTTGTGCGGCACGGTATCAAACGCTTTGGAAAAATCGAGATATACCACGTCCAATGACTCACCGTGGTCTAGCCTATAGCTTACCTCTTCATAAAAACTGATTAGATTGGTTTGACAGGAGCGATTTCTCATAAACCCATGCTGATATGGAGTTAAACAGTTATTCTCATTGAGATAATCCAGAATAACATCCCTCAGAAACCCTTCAAATATTTTACCAACAATAGAGGTTAGACTTACTGGCCTATAATTTCCAGGTTCACTTTTAGAGCCCTTTTTGAATATTGTAACCAAATTTGCTATGCGCCAGTCCTGCGGAACAGACCCTGTCGCTATAGAGTCCCTAAAAATAAGAAATAATGGTTTATCTATTACATTACTTAGTTCTCCTAGTACTCGTGGGTGTATGCCATCCGGACCCGGAGATTTATCTATTTTAATCTTATTTAGCCGGTTTCGCACCTCTTCTTGGGTTAGATTGGTGGCCCTTAATATAGGGTTTTCATTGTTTCTTGGGATTTCACCTAGCATTTCATTTTCCACCGTGAATACCGTGGAGAAGAAGGTGTTTAATATGTTAGCTTTTTCCTCGTCATCTACAACCATTCTTTCCTCACTATTTTTTAAGGGGCCTACATTTTCAGTTTTTATTCTTTTACTATTGATATAGTTGAAGAACAGTTTGGGATTAGTTTTACTCTCCTTAGCAATGTGCTTCTCTGTTTCCTTTTTGGCAGCTTTAATTAGTTTTTTAGATAAAGTATTTTTCTCCCTATAGTTTTTTAGAGCTTCAATGGTGCCATCCTGCTTTAGTAATGCAAATGCTTTCTTTTTACTGTTAATTGCCTGTCTTACTTCTTTGTTTAGCCACATTGGGTTTTTCCTATTTCTAGTCCTTTTATTCCCACAAGGTATAAACCGCTTACAGTGCCTATTTAGGATGTTCTTAAACATTTTCCATTTATTATCTGTATTCTTATTTCTGAGGATATTGTCCCAGTCTACCAGATTAAGGGCATCTCTAAGCTGGTCAAACTTTGCCTTCCTAAAGTTCAGTGTTTTTGTGACTCCCTGACAAGTCCCCCTAGTGAAAGACAGGTGAAACTGTACAATATTGTGGTCGCTATTTCCTAGATGCCCGACCACCTGCAGATTTGTTATTCTGTCAGGTCTATTAGATAGTATTAGGTCTAAAAGTGCTGCTCCTCTGGTTGGATTCTGCACCAATTGTGAAAGATAATTTTTCTTGGTTATTAGCAGAAACCTGTTGCCTTTATGGGTTTCACAGGTTTCTGTTTCCCAGTTAATATCCGGGTAGTTAAAGTCCCCCATAACCAGGACCTCATTATGGGTTGCAGCTTCATCTATCTGCTTTAGAAGTAGACTTTCCATGGTTTCTGTTATATTTGGGGGTTTGTAACAGTAATAATTCAGATTATTTTGGATGCAGAATTGAGAAAAAGTAGCAATTCAAGAATTGTGTTTTGGATTTTTTTCAATACTGTTCCTTGTGTGGCAAAACTGTTATGACAGCTTTATTCTTCAGGTCAGTACGATTACATCTTTACCACATTTATATCATTTTTTATGTTTTGGAGCTTTTACGCAATAAAAACAATTTTATAGAAAGAATAATTTTTTTTGCATCACTTTATTCTAAGAGCTATAAAAACAATTTTTTTGTCCGCTAAGGGAGCTATTTCTTGATTCGTATTTTGTGGGACAAGATGACATTTTCAGCAGTGTCATTTGTATTTGCATTTGTTTGAAGGGGATAATTAGTGGGACAGTTTTATTATTCGGTTTATTCCAGACGTGGCAATACCAAATATTTGTACTTTTTTTTTTTACTTAAATGTCTTTATTGGAATAATATTTTTTCATTTTTTTGTTCTTCATTTGTTTTTGCTTTTTATATTTTTAAAATTTTTAATAATTTTAAAAAAAATGTTTTACATTATCGCACTATGGGACATCATCTTTACTGACAGATCGCTGATCTGATACTCGCAATGCTTCTGCACTGCACGGGGTCTATTTGGAGTTTTTAGATTTTTTTAACAGTATAATATCCTCCTAATAATATTTAATACCCCAATATAAATATATAATGAAGGACTTATTACACAGTGTCAAGATGGATTTTGAACATGGGACTACTTCTCAATACAAAAAAAAAAACATTGACTACTGTTAAGTAGGACCGAGACACATTTGAGATGACATCGGCAAACTGAAAGTTGTAAAGGACTAGTGATGGGCAGACCAGTGAATGTTCGGATCCGTCGGGATAGGCCAAACATTTAAAAAGAAGTTTGTTTCTGGTACCAGAACGGTACCCGAACTTGAACATGAACCTCGACCCTGTTCAAATGAATGGGGGTCCAGAGTATCCAACATTTCTCACTCTGGCATCTGTGTGACAGAGCGTGAAACACCAGCTCTGATTGGCGATAAGTTTGTTACTGCCGGTAAGAGCACTGTAGTCCCCACGCTGTCACACAGATAATAGCATGTGAGCTGGCAGCTGTGATTGGTGGTAAAAAGGTTACTGTCAGTCACAGGCATTTGTTGAAGAAAGTAAGTACTACTCTCATCATCTTACACCTGATCTCACTGATAGCAGCAAAAACAGGCAAGGCTGATGAGAGTATTCACCAGCTGGTGCCTGTGCAATAGATAAATAAAGTTAAAAATAAAATAACGTGCAGTCCCTCTATTTTTGCTAATTAGCGTAATCAGGGCCACTACCCATGACCCATTCCCAGTCAGAGAATATCAGCCCCACATTTAGCTTTTTAAATTATTTATTTAAATAATTTAAAAAAGACTTGGGACACCTCTATTTTTGATAAGCACCCAATATAAAGCTGAAAGCTGGAAGCTGGATTGATTAGCAAAAATTGAGGGACCACACATAATTTTTTTAAATGTATTTATTGCACTGCCACCAACTGGTAAATGCTCTCATCAGCCTCGCCGGCCAGCACTGCTATCAGCGAGAGCAGGAGTAGGATGATTAGAGTAATACTCTCATCATCTGATGCCTGTGACTGGCAGTAACCTTTTTACCGCTGGTCAAAGCTGCTGGCTCACATGTTGTCTTCTGTGTGACAGTGTGGGAACTGCAGTACTCTGACCGGCGGTAACGCATTTACCTTCAATCAGAACAGGTATGTCTTGCTTCATACAGATGAAACCTTGAGAAACACTGGATGTTCCAGCTGCCGAACAGTAACACGGCCTTCAGGGAGGCATCTGTGTATGGGGTCCGTGCACTAACACTACGTTTTCGGTATAAACCCCAAACTTTACCATTCAGGTTCGCCCATCCTTATAAAGAACTTCAATCTACTCAGAAAAATTATCACATAAAATGCAGTGATGGCATCATAAAACAATAGGAGAATAGCTGTCACGACTCTGTTGTTGGGTGTCCCAGGACCAGGGCCTCCTTCCCTGTCTCTAACACTAGGGGTGCCGTATCTTTTGCTGTTCCTTGGATTATTTCTGATTGTGAAGGCACCGGGGACACATACCTTGCCTTAGCACCTGAATCCGCCCTTAGTCTGTGACTTTCAGCCACCCAGGGAAGAGCGGAGTTGTAGTGTACCACAATACACCAACCAGACTAACAAGGTAATACGGACATGGATAATGGAAAATACCAATCACACAAATATACTCACACAAACATATCAAGTTACACTGGGGAGTAGAGGATGGGGTAAAACCAAAGTAGAAGAAGAAGGGGAATTATCACACACCCTATACCTAGCAACAGTCATAGATAAATCCACCAAATACCTTCTCAAATAAGAACCACCAACCAACAACCTCCAGCCATGCAGCAAAAGCTAACACTGACAATGAGTGCTAGCCAGGGCCCAGATAATATAGGAGATGGGAGTGACTAACAGGGCACAGCTGTTCCAGAAACTCTCAACTGAGCAGATTAACCCCTGCACTACTAGAAAAAACTTCACTGTTTAGAATGAAGGTAAAGTGCTTCTAATCAGAGCAGGAGTAGGAGAAATCAGACACTATGGTCTTTGGGTTTCTCTCTGTAAATCTGTGGCACACTTATTGCAGTGTGGGGCCCTTCTTCTACCATGAGCACCACCGCAGCTGCATTTCATGAATTACACCACTTTGTATTCAGTTGATCTGGTAATAGACAAATACATTTGCAAACATGAATCCTCTAGCTAAATTTAGTATATGCTCCTTGCATTGGCTTATTGGGGTATACTAATAAGACAGCAATGATAATGAAAAAAAAGAATATATATATATATATATATATACAGTATATATGTATATATAGTAAATATATATATATTCCTTGCAATTCTTAAGAATTCTAATTCGCACCTAATTTCCGAAAAGACACGCAATGGACTTCCGACCAAACTTTAACTTCTTTTTATTCAGGAGACAGTTTTTGAAGAACATTGTATCACAGGATTATTGCTCAACTTTGTTAGACTTTGTTTCCAGCTAAATATCCGTTGCAGTTGGTTAATTGTTAGTGTATGCTTGGTATAGTTGAGGAGGGACTATTCCTCTGAGTTTATTGAAGTCACTTAGGGACGAGAGAGGGATATTTAGTTGAGCAACTGAGGTCATTTATTGTAAGTTTATAAACTGTTGTGCTATAACGCAAGTGAGCCCATACTTTATACTCATGAAATTGTTCCATTTCCAAGGATATTTACAGGTAACAGGCGGCCACTTTAGGTGCACCAGTTGGTAGATTTATAGATTGTATAGTAGATACAAATTGTTTGGGCGCTACGCTGTGCAGCACAAGAGTCTCCTGGTTGAATGTCTGTATAATGCTTTGAATGTTTTCTACTTTCTGGTGGAGTCATTCATATAACTAAGTAAAACATTTACCATCAGTAAACTGGTGTTGGAGTTGTTTTTTTCACACACATCTTTCCTCGCACATGATGGCTAAATTAATCAGCCAACATATGCTTTTAATAGCAACGAGAGCACAGGAGCCTTACCCATTGCTCTTAACCTGTTAAATCCTGCTGTTAGGGAGATGGCGCTTCACCCCGAGTGTCCATGGTGACGTGATCACAGTTCGCCGATGGGTTATCATGACATGTCTTCTGATGACCTCTGTGTGCTTGTCATTATGATTCTCCTGTGAAAGTCAGCTCGTGGCTGGTGTTCATAGGCATTTGTGATTTTTTCTATGCATAGCTATACATAGCTATCATATTTTTTGAACTATAAGATGCACCGGACCATAAGACACACCCCAATTATCAAAAGGAAAATAGGGAAAAAAATAATGTGTCAAATGAGGGTCCGTCATACAGTCCAAATTCTGCTTACGGAGGAGGGATAGACACAGGTGCAGGAGTGGTCACAGGAGTTGTTTGTTGGTCCAGGCTGGTGCGGTGGCCTACGAGAAATCCCATCCCAGGCTGGTGCGGCAGCTGTGCTCTGTGCTTGGGCAGCAGCGGTGATCTGTGCTGGGGCAGCAGCGGTGCTCTGTGCTGCAGTGGTGGCACTCTGTGCTGGGATGGCGTGGTGCTCTGTGCTGCAGTGACGGCACTCTCTGCTGTGGCAGCAGTGCTCCGCCAGCATTTTGTCAAAGCCCGGAGGCCCCCGCAGCTTCATTGCTGCGATGCAGTGGCCTCCGGGAAAATGGCTGCTGGGGGTGGCGCATACTCAGATTCAGATCTCGGCAACATGTCTTATAGTCCGAAAAATACGGTAATGCACATCTATTTATAGTACAAGCGATGGCATGATCGCAGCTTCAAGTCCCATAAAATGACTATTTAATACAGTAAAAAGTGAAATTTTTTTTTAAAAAAATATGAAAATAATAAGAAAAAACCACAAAAGTTCAAATCATTCCTCCTTTTGCCCCATTATAAATAAAACAATTACAAAAATTCACATATTTGGTATTGCTGTATTTGTAAAAGTATGATCTATCAAAATGTAAAATAAATTAATCAAATTGGTTAATGGCGTAACGAGAAAAAAATCACAATGCCAAAATTATGCTTTTTTGGCAGCCACAATATTGGATGGAATGCAATATGAGGCGAATAAAACATTGTATCTACCCTAAAATGGTATCAATAAAAATGTCAGCTCAGATGACAAAACATAAGCCCTCACATAGCCCCATGTCCAGAAAAATGAAAACATTATGGCGACAAAAGCAAAAAAAAAGAAAATTCTATTTACAAATTTCAGAAATTGTTTTCACCAATTTAAAAAAAAAAAACTATATATGCTTGGTATCGGTATCTGCATCCTCATTGTGACCTGGAGAATCATGCCAGGTCAGTTTTACCATATAACAAATGTGGTAAATAAAAAACTCGAAAAACAATTGTGGAATTGCACTTTTTTTTTCAATTTCGATGCACTTGGGCTTGTTTTCCCCTTTTCCAGTACATCATGTTTTAGAATGATGGTGTCATTCAAAATTTCAATTCATGCTGCAAGAACAAGCCCTCACAGGGCTATAATGAAGGAAAAATAGAAAAAAGTTATGGCGGCTCTTGGAAGAAAGGGAGGAAAAAGTGAAAACAAAAATGTAGAAAAATCGCCATGTCATGAAAGGGTTAAAAACAAATACTAATATACACAAACACTTGAAGAAAAAATATATTAAAAATATATTTAAAAAAACATATATAAGCTTTGTTGTATTACTATCCAAAAGTCACCCCTCCATGTAGGAGTGTAGCCATGTGCTAAATTGGTCAAATAATGAAGCTAGAAAAAGCTAAAGTACATTACTAACTACCCCTACCAGAAGATGTGGGAGGCCAAAATTTGGGTAAATTGTAAATCATTCAAAAATATTAAATCAATCCCTATAGAAGCTATGTTGCAATCAGTGGACTAATGCCACTTTAATACCATATAAATGATGTAACTTTAAACTATAAGCTATGAGTTATAAACATTCTCTACATAGTGAGACACTACGGACAGATTGGGTCAATTTTGACCTAGTGAATCATCCTCTTTAAATTTCTATACAGTGGGATTTTTATGACTATTTATGTAGATTGTGCTAAAATGTGATAACTGTAGTTAATCACTGGCCTCAGTGGTCATTGGGTGGCATTACCACTTACAATAAAACATATGTTTTTTTTTTCATTCTCTCTAAAAATATTTATACAATTTACATTATATTTTGGGTACGTGAATATAGTACCATTGGCATAAAGTCAGTCATAATATTATAACATTGATGGCAAAATAAAAAAGTCCTGCAGGCTGATCCTTCACAAGTTAAAAATGGTCCTACTCCTAAATAATTACAATTTGCAAGATCTGACAGAGTACAAATTGGGCATAGAGGACACTGAAAATTATGTTAAAATATAAATATCAAATTTTAAGAAGGAAAACATGTTTATACTTCTTCTGCTTTTAAGGAAATATACTGAAAAGTGCATTCATGAAGTCTCCTGCAAATGTTGGATACTGTCCCTGGTGACCAATGTAATTGAAAAACGGAGTTACTTCAATGCACACTGGACACTAATAACACTTCCATTGCATTGCAAAGCCTGGTGTGCCTGGCAATTAGTGTGCTTTCAAGCAAATCATATAAGAAAAGTGATTTTTATGATTTGAGTAGCAGGTTTTCAAAAGTAAAAGTAAAGTAACATAAGCTCATTCTTGACTTCTATACTTATGACTACCTGATGGAGCATGGAGCAATATGAGGACTCGATCCATTAATAGAGTCCTAAAGATAATACATATTTTATTATACAATCCTAATTCCAAAAAAAGTTGGGACACTTGCTAAAATGTATAGAAAACACAAATACAATCTATTTTAGCCATATTTTATTTACAACAGAACACAGGCCACAGTTCAAGTTGAAAGTTGGATATTTATTTTTCCATTATATTTGAAAAACAAATAACACATGCAGAAATTGATGGCAGCAAAACAAAAAAGTTGGGACAGGGTTAGCAAAAAGTAGGTGCAACTAATTAAAACAGCTGGAGGGTCAAGTTTTAAAACCAAGTCACATGGCTGTTGTATAAAAAGAACATGTTATAGAGGTAGAGTCTCTCAAGCAAAGATGGTCAGAGATTCTTTGAACAACTGGGTCTAAAAAATGTGGAAGAATTTCAGAAAATGTTCCTAAAAAAATTGAAAATACTTTGAATATATCACCATCTACAGTAAATAATATCATCAAGCAATATTCAGTGGGTATGGAAAGTATGCAGACGCCTTTACATTTTTCCCTCTTTCAATGCAGCCATTTGGTAAACTCAAAAAAGTTATCTTTTTTAATCTCATCATTGTACACTCTGTTAGGGCTGGTGGAACGCATCAAATAATTATAGGGATGGTATAAGGTGCATTCGCAGCCCGGGGTCCACCATGCAGAGATGACACCTGCTGCTCAGTAATGGCAGACAGTATATGGCGGTATAATGTGAACACAAACGGGTTAGCTTCATCCGGTATGTAAGGAAGCAAACTCTGTTGCATCACAGGGCTGCAATACTGCAGAGTGAAGGCTAGTATTGGGTCACAGGACTCTGCCCCAAGGATACGGGGTTAGAGTCCCTCTAGACCACTAGCGCTCGGCGCCGCAACTGCGGTGCCAGGGAAAAACCTAAATAATGATTTACTGCACTGGGTGCATGTAGCGTCACCCTGGTGAACACCACTAACCACCCTAACTAGGGACAGGTAAGCGCACTGGTTGCACACGGTGCCACAGTGGCCAATGCTGCTCTTAGACGCTATAGATTCTGCCTGGTGCTGGATGGCACTAACTGGCGCTAGACGCTAGACAGCTCCAACATTCACGAGCATTCATCAACACTAGGGATGAAAATGATTCGGAGCTTTCACCAGAACAGGCAAGCATACACACACACACACACACACAGTAACTGATTTATACTAGCGCATGGATGAGGGGCCATGCAAACCTTTTATATTTGTAGCCTTCCAGGACCTCCCTAGTGCTCCAATCAGAGCCACTACAGAACCTGAGCATGTGACCCCTGACCACCAATGAGAGGTCATCCCGTGGGCATGCTCAGTAGAAGAAAAGCAGGACTTAGTCCCTGGAGCATCTGCTCGCCTCTGATCAATGCTGGTTACCAAGGCTGAGCCTGGAATGGCAACTGTAACCAAACATGCAGTATCTGCTTGAGCCAGACGCTAGGACTGATGTCTCCGTTGAGCAGGCTCCACTGCGGCTGAAGGAGAATGGGAGACCGCAGCGGACATGGTTCGAGATTCCCTCTGTGCAGCGGTGGGAGCTTGACACTGAACACTCTGCATCTCATTTTGACTAAAAAAAAAGAAATGTAGAAATTTTTGCAAATTAGTTGAACAAGAAAAACTGAAATATCACATGGTCAAAAGTATTCAGACCCTTTGCTCAGACACTCATATTTAAGTCACATGCTGTCCATTTCCTTGTGATCCTCCTTGAGATGGTTCTACTCCTTCATTGGAGTCCAGCTGTGTTTAATTAACCCTCCATCAGGAACAATGGATCTGACAGGCACAGCACTTCTACTTTCATTTCTCCCTTCTCACCAGATTTTCAGGAAACCCCCTCCCCCTAGATAGTCTCCTGGCTCTAGCTGCTGTGTGAAACCTGATACCACAGTTGGAGAGAAAGGTTTGTGGATATTTCATATAAATAAGGCAGATTTTCTTACAAATGAATGGCTATTTGGTGGGAGTTTTGAAATTTGTGTATATCAAAGTTATTACTTTTATGTTGAGTAAATGGGTTTGTTTTGCACTTGATACTGTGTAGTCTCTTTTAGTACATCCCTATGAAGGTCTATGATCACTGAGAGTGAGAAGGAATTGCACGTCCGATGTGGACTTTCGAGCGGAAGCACTAAGGCTCACGGATCTTTTTAAGGAAAGGCACTACCCGCACAGAAGTATCTCTACTGCTTTCCAACGAGCAAGACTCCATACTCAGGATTCCCTATTGCTTGCGTCTAACAAGGTACGTGATGATAAACCTAGGTTTATCACGGGCTATAATAATAACTGGGGTGGCCTTAAGGCGATTTTGCGCAGGCATTGGGACATTCTGACGACAGACCTTCAAACTGCTGATGTGGTCAGTGCACAACCCCTATTGGTAGCTAGAAGGGCCCCTAATTTTAGGGATATACTATCTAGGAGCCACTATAGGAGACGGACTGTGAGTATCAATCGGGGCATTAAACTCCGAGGTTCGTTTGCCTGTGGTGGTTGCAGCATTTGCCCGCATATGGGGACCACAAGAGACTTTTTTGTTCATCCCCAGAATGGTAGTCGGCACAGACTTCTTTCATACATAAACTGTAGGACTACGTGCGTTATCTACGCCCTTATTTGCCCGTGTCAGCTTATATATGTGGGTCAAACGTCGCAGGAATTGCGACGGAGAGTGCAGAAGCACTTCTCCACCATTAATCTGGCTTCCAATGATGCGTCCAAGGGTAAAGTTCTCACCCCTGTGGCGGCCCACTTTCTTGCTCATCATGCGGGCAGGGTTACCAATACCAAGGTGGTTGGCCTGGAGCATGTCATTGTCTCTAATAGTGGGGGCCCACTCAAACCATCCCTGTTACGCCGTGAATCCCATTGGATTTTCAATCTGTCTTCTGTTACCCCAGCAGGTCTCAATGAAGAACTCCTTTTTACGGGCTTCCTGGGATGATATCTGTCTGGTTGGTTATCTCATGGTTTGGTGCCTCTTTGGACTGGATGGGTCTGGATTACTCTTCCTTCTCTAGAGTCGTCCCTGATGGACCTCGGGTATACTCCGCCTGTTGGGAATCACTTTTTCCTCCAATCTAAAGTGGACTCTCTACGTTCTAATTGGACTTTTTTGAGGATTCATCTATATTACGATCGGCGCCTTACTGTGTCTGCGGTTGGATTTGTATAGCAACATGATGGCCTTTATTTATTTGCACTACACTTTACATCTGCTGATGGAGTGGGCTACTCTACTGGTAGTTCATTGGGTTTTTATTTACACCCTTCGGTGTTCTTATTAAAATATATGTACTAGATGGTATCAGGATAGGGTTTAGCCTCCATTTGCTGCACTACATACTGTGTACAGGTATTTTTGGCTCATGGGGCATCAGGACATGATGCATGTTTGACACATTATATAGGGATTCCTCTGGCTCATGGGACATCCAGGTAGTTCTTCACTTATGCTGGATTTCATCTTGTTAGCCGGTTTGGGCATATAGTTGGGGCTGATCAGCTTCTTTTGGCTGTTCTTTTCTCTTCCCTAGCCCATTGGGCATAGTTCCTGCCCCTACTCTCTTTTGAGGTTGTCCTTTATGCATAAGATAGATTTCGGTGTATTCTACCGGTACATTTGATTCCTCTGTTCTGGCATGGCTGTTATTATCTTTTCAGTCGTCCTTACATTTCCTTCCCATACTAGTCTGTGTGTAGTATATACATGTTTTTTGCTGTATATTTATTCAATAAAGATGTTGACATTATTTATGCTGCAGACGTGTTTACAATACAATTGTATGGGTTGGATTTGGTTGGTGGCTGTTTCTTGGCGTGTTTGTTTATTAAAATTGCATGCCTGTGAGGTTGTCCCCCGGGGGTTGATTGCTGTGTGTGCATGTTTCTTGTCCATTTTGGGCATTCGGTCCGCCTTTCTATTTTTCAGTTTCTTGATTATTTTTTATTTATTTTTATTTATTTTATTTTATTTTTTTTTGTATTTTTTTTTTATATATTTATTTTTATTTCTTATTTATTTTTATTTTTTTCTTTATTTTTCTTTATTATTATTTTTTCTTATTTTTTCTTAGTTTCTCTTGGGTTTGTTATTTATTTTTATTATTTTTTCTTAGGTTAGCGTTCCGCTGTTTATATCTATAACTAGGGCCTCTGGTGCATAATTGCACCTCCATCTAGCTCCTTCTTCTGTATGTATATGTATGTGTATGCATTTGTATGCATATTTATACATGCATATATGGATATTTTGCCTTGGGACTAGTGTTGAACATTCCGATACCGCGAGTATCGGGTATCGGCCGATACTTGCGGTATCGGAATTCCGATACCGAGATCCGATACTTTTGTGGTATCGGGTATCGGTATCGGATACATAGAGATGTGTAAAATAAAGAATTAAAATAAAAAATATTGATATATTTACCTCTCCGGCGGCCCCTGGTGAGTCCGCGGGTAACCGGCAGGCTTCGTTGTTCAAAATCAGCGCTTTTAGGACCTGAGAATCACGTCCCGGCTTCTGATTGGTCGCGGGCCGCCCATGTGACCGCCACGCGACCAATCACAAGCCGCGACGTCACCGCAAGCTATTAGCGCGCTCATTTTTGAAAAATGAGCGCGTTAATGACTTTCAAAGACGTAGCGGCTTGTGATTGGTCGCGGCCACGCGACCAATCACAAGCCGCGACGTCACCGCAAGCTATTAACGCGCTCATTTTTAAAAATGAGCGCGTTAATGGCTTTCAAAGACGTAGCGGCTTGTGATTGGTCGCGTGGCCGCGACCAATCACAAGCCGCGACGTCACCGCAAGCTATTAACACGCTCATTTTTAAAAATGAGCGCGTTAATGGCTTTCAAAGACGTAGCGGCTTGTGATTGGTCGCGTGGCCGCGACCAATCACAAGCCGCTACGTCTTTGAAAGCCATTAACGCGCTCATTTTTAAAAATGAGCGCGTTAATAGCTTGCGGTGACGTCGCGGCTTGTGATTGGTCGCGTGGCCGCGACCAATCACAAGCCGCTACGTCTTTGAAAGTCATTAACGCGCTCATTTTTCAAAAATGAGCGCGCTAATAGCTTGCGGTGACGTCGCGGCTTGTGATTGGTCGCGTGGCGGTCACATGGGCGGCCCGCGACCAATCAGAAGCCGGGACGTGATTCTCAGGTCCTAAAAGCGCTGATTTTGAACAAAGAAGCCTGCCGGTTACCCGCGCTGAGTTCAGGGGCCGCCGGAGAGGTAAATATATCAATATTTTTTATTTTAATTCTTTATTTTACACATCCCTATGGATCCCAGGGCCTGAAGGAGAGTTTCCTCTCCTTCAGACCCTGGGAACCATGAGAATACCTTCCGATACTTGATGTCCCATTGACTTGTATTGGTATCGGATATCGGTATCGGCGATATCCGATATTTTTCGGGTATCGGCCGATACTATCCGATACCGATACTTTCAAGTATCGGACGGTATCGCTCAACACTACTTGGGACTGATCACCCCTTGGCTGGGCACACTTTTGTAGGCTCTCCTGTTCCTGTTTAGGATCTCTACCATCCTTATTATAACATATATTTTCTTAATACCTCTATCCCGTGTCTGTGCATATACATATATTTTTATAACTATGGGCTTTCCTGTTGCCAGGATTCTTTGTTCCAGCTGTTGCTTCACAGCTGGGCTTTTGGTGCTTTTTCCTCTGTGTTTTTGGCTCTCCTTCAGCTTGCTGTGTGGGTGTGGCTTTCATCGCTCACTCTGACAGCGGCCGCCTTCTCTTCCCCGCCCGGCTGGACGTGGGACTGGCTCCTTATCTCAGCTAGCTCCGGCTGCATTTTGGCTGGCACTTTCATTTCAGGACTTTCTGCACATTTGCAGCTTCTTTGCTCAGTCACAGGTGGGCCGTTTGTTCTAATTTATTGGGATGGTATTTATACAGGGTTTGGGACACATGTTGGTACTTCCCCTGACGAAGCCCTCTCTTGAAGGGCGATACGCGTGGGGCTGCTCTGGTCCCTGTCCTGCTTGCTTGCCTGGCTGCCCATGGACTCCGCTCTGGTCACCACGTGGGTAACCCCTTCTTCTAGTGCTCTGAGGTTTTTCCTGGCGGTTCCAGTGCTTTTTTTTTTTTTTTCTCCCACTGTTATTTTGGGATCCTGTTGCCTTACTGGCTTAGGGTAGATATTTTTGTCCCATGAGCCGTTCGGGCTAAATGCACTATTTGGGTGTTTACTGGCCACTTAGGATTTTGTATACATCCGCCTGGGTTGGTTAGTTTGTCCTGTGAGCTGGCCACGTATGGTCTGCATCTAGTCCTAGGGTACAGGCAGGCTTATAGCATTGGTTATCAGTATGCTTATTATGGGTTATATATATTATTGTACTCTGTATTTACTGAGTGTTATGGACAGGGCCTTGCCTTTCTGTTTTTAAGTATGTTTTATTATGTTGTGTGTCAATAAAATCTTGTTTTTTTTCCTACATTATGTTTTCATTTTTTATACGTGGTGTGCATAACTGGAGTGATACTTTTCTTTCTGCTGGTTATACCTGTAGTGTCGCCTGACGCATCCTTCACTTTTGTTTTGGGTGAAGGACCCAAGGAAACGTTTTGTTCCTGACCGGGAGCATCCACTGATGACTCGCTGCTTTTATATTTGGAACTTTCTGAAGAGGAGGCGAAAGAGCTAGAGGCTCAGTCAGCAAGGAAAGCCAAAACTTTTTCCTGCTGCTCCGGCTTTAAAAGACATTTTCCTACTCCAAGATAAGGGAGCATTCGAGGCCTTGTGTAGCCAGACGATGCTGCTGGCTCAACACCTCCAGCCTTAAGTGCTATTATGCTTTTGCCACTACCACTAGATGCACCACCACCATCAGTACCAGCTCGCAACCACCGCCCACGGCCTCTTCCACCTGACTTCCTCATTTTTTGGAAAATCTAACCAAAATAACAACCGTTATATGGTACTGTAAAACAAGGTAGAAGGTGTATATAAATGTGTTGAGAGTTTAAATCTCCATTTTTTTGGGGGAGACTGAACCAAAACTCAGGCCCAGTGTATATAACAACAACACACTGTAAGTGGCAGAAAGTGGCTGGCTGATATACGACAAACTAACAGGACAGAGGTATATCCACTTTGTGAGAATTTGAATATCCCTCTTTTTTTTGGGAGACTGAACCACAACTTAGGCCAGTGTATATAACAATGCAATCTAAGTGGCAGAAAGTGGCTGGCTGATATATGACAAACTAACAGGGCAGAAGTATATCCACTTTTTGAGAATTTGAATTTCCCTTTTTTTGGGGGAGACTGAACCACTACTTAGGCCCAGTGTATATAACAACGCTACCTAAGTGGCAGAAAGTGGCTGGCTGATATACGACAAACTATCAGGACTGAAATATATCCACTTTGTTATAATTTGAATCTCACTTTTTTGGGGGGAGACTAAACAAAACCTCAGGCCCAGTGCATAAAACAACACAATGTAAGTGGCAGAAAGTGGCTGGAAAATATATGAAAAAATACAAGGGCTGTAGTACAATTTCAATCTCCCTACAATGATCTCAGGACAAGTATGGCAGCAATAAAAAGGACTGCTGCACACAAAAGTGTGGACAAATAAACAAGATAACTGTGCAGAAAGGAGCAACAGGATTTTTGCTTTTAAAAAAGTAGTTAGTTTGCACAGCGGCGTGCAAACAGCAATGCAGCTACAGGGAGCCTTAGGGTATGTGTCCACGTTCAGGATTGCATCAGGATTTGGTCAGGATTTTTCATCAGTATTTGTAAGCCAAAACCAGGCGTGGAACAATTAGAGGAAAAGTATAATATAAACATATGCTCCACTTTTGCATTTATCACCCACTCCTGGTTTTGGCTTACAAATACTGATGAAAAATCCTGACCAAATCCTGATGCAATCCTGAACGTGGACACATACCCTTATAAGGCAGCCTAATAAGCTACAGAGCTGATGCACATAAATCTAGCCTCCACTGTCCCTGCAAGCAAATGGTGGTGTTGGGCAGTGGAAATCGCTACAGCACAAGCAGTTTCGGGGCTTAATATTCCCTCCCTAACTATATCCCTTCTTCTGATGAAGCTGCGGCAACTTCTCCCTATGCTACGATCGGCAGAAGTAAGATGGTGGTCGGCGTGCACGCCCCTATATAGCCCCTGTGACGCCGCAGAAAGCAAGCCAATCACTGTCTTGCCCTTCTCTAAGATGGTGGGGACCGAGACCTATGTCATCACGCTGCCCACACTCTGTATTCTCCTTCATTGGCTGAAAAATGGCACTAAAAGCGTCATACGAAACGTGACTTTGGCGCGAAGATTGCCGACCTCATGGCCGATTCCACACTAGGAACGGGTCGGGTTTCATGAAACCCGACTTTGCCGAAAGTCGGTGATTTTTGAATTTGTCCGATCCATTTCGCTCAACCCTACCCATCATCGTTTTTTTTCTCAGCCATATTATACATGCGAGTGAAATCGCATCATGAAAATCTATGGGTGCGAGCAAAACTCGAACACCTCATGGACCATCAGTGTGACTTGCGTGAAATACGCACCATTGTCCTTAAGAAAATCTGGCAATTCAGTGCTTTGTAATGTAAAGTCACACTGACAGGTTAAGATAGAATAGATAAAATAAATGTCTACACATAGTATAGGTATACATATACTATATACAGAGAGAGATATCTATATTTATACTAGCTATTGAACCCGTTCTATGTCTGGGTGATGAGCATTTATATTGGTATATGGTCTCCATCCTGGTAGGTACTGCTTCCATCCTGCGCCCTAATCTTGTTATGTGCTGCTACCATCTTGCGCCCCCCAATCCTGTTATATGCAGCCCTCATCCTGTGCTCCCTTCCTGTGATGTGCAGCCCCCATCCTGCGCCCTCATCCTGTTTTGTGCACCTCTATCTTTTCATTTGCTGCTCCCATCCTGCTTCCCCATTCTGTCATGTGCTGCTCCCATCCTGCTCCCCATTCTGTAATGTGCAACCCCCATCCTGATCACCCTTCCTGTCATGTGCAGCCCTATCCTGCGTCCTCATCCTGTTTTGTGCGCCTCTATCTTGTCATGCACTACTCTTCCTGTGCCCACATGCTGTCATGTTCTCCCATCCTGTGCCCCAATCCTGTCATGTGCTCCCATATTGCACCCAATTGTGTCATGTGGTGCTCCCTTCCTGCGCCCCCATCCTGTCATGTGATGCTCCCATCCTGAGCCCCCATTATGTCATGTTCTGCTCCCATCCTGCACCACAATTCTGTCATGTGCTGCTCTCATCCTGCGCACCCATTCTGTAATGTGCTGCTCCAATCCTGTGCCCTCATTCTGTCATGTGCTGCACCCATTCTGCGCCCCCATTCTGTCATGTGCTGCTCCCATACTGCACCCCCATTCTGTCATGTGCAGTGAAAAGTCACTTGCTTGCTGCGCTGACGTATTTTCTATATACAATATATTCAGCAGAAAGTGGCTGGATTGCTACGCTGATGTATTTTATATATAGATTCAGTATAAAAATGGCGCCAGAAAGCATGGACTGCACAAGCGACGGTTTCTGCGCCACAACCCTCCTGGCCACAATCCTCATCCCCGGATGCGTAACTTACAAAATGGCGCTTGAAGTGCACTATACACATGCACCATTTCCATCCGAGGATTCATGTCCCGGCCTCTGGCCCGAAGAGACCCCGCGGCAAATCCGGATAGGTACCGTATATACTCGAGTATAAGCCGACCCGAGTATAAGCTGAGACATCTAATTTTGCCACAAAAACTGGGAAAACTTATTGACTTGAGTATAAGCCTAGGGTGGGAAATGCAGCAGCTATTGGTAAATTTCAAAAATAAAAATAGATACCAATAAAAGTAAAATTGATTGAGACATCAGTAGGTTAAATGTTTTTGAATATCCATGTTGAATCAGAAGCCCCATATACGGTAATGCTCCATAAAGTTCATGATGGGTCCCATAAGATGCTCCATACAAAAATATGCCCATGTAATGCTGCACAAAGGTTAATGATGGCCTCATAAGATGATCCTTAGAATAATTTGCCCCATATGCTGCTCCATAAAGGTTGATAGCTTCATAAGATGCTCCATAGCATATTATGCCCCACATGCTGCTCCATAAAGGTTGATAGCCCCATAAGATGCTCTGTGGCATAATATGCCCCACATTCTTCTCCATAAGCTGCTCCTTAAAGGTTGATGGCCCCATTTGGCCATCCTGTATATAGCATATACCTGTGTGTCATCTCCTCCTGTAAATACCTGTGTGTCATCTCCCCTGTATATAGTATATACCTGTGTCATCTCCCCTGTATATGGTATATACCTGTGTGTTATCTCTCCTGTATATAGTATGTACCTGTATGTCATCTCCCCTGTATATAGTATATACCAGTGTGTCATCTCCTCCTGTATATAGTATATACCTGTATGTGTTAGGTGTCGAGTTACCGCCTCTGCACAGGGGGAATCTCGAACCATCTCTGCTGCGGTCTCCCATTCTTCTCCAGCCACAGTGGAGTCTGCTCAGCGGAGACGTCGGTCCCAGCGTCTTGCTCAGTCTCACTCTGTGCATAGGGTTACTGCTGTTTTTCCAGCTTCTGCCATTGAAGCCAGTGCTGGGCAGCGGCGAGCAGGCGCTTCTGGGACTAAGTCCAACTTTGCACACACTGAGCATGCCCAGGGCAAGATCTCTCAGTGGAGTTCTAGGGTCACATGATCAGGTACTGCAGCGACTTCCATTGGTTCTTCTCACGGAAAGTCCTGTAGGTACTAAGACTAAGTTCTGCTTTGCACACACTGAGCATGCCCAGGACAAGATCTCTCAGTGGATATCTGGGGTCACATGCTCAGGTACTGCAGCAATTCCATTGGTCCTTCTTTGAAAGGTCCTATACGTGCTGCAGCTATTTAAGGCTCGCATGGCCGCACGGCCATACGCTAGTGTACATTTGTAAACGTGTGTGTGTTCTGAGTGAAAGTCGCTTTGTAAATAATCCTCCCTATTGGATGACTGTTTGCGGAAGGTGTATGATTGCTATCTAGGGCCCGACTTACACAACAGCACGTTACACACTAATACAGCGTCTAGTTGCTGTGTCCGCCAGTGCGGCACCGTGAGCTTTCACAGCGCTTTCCTGACCCAAGCCTGGGTGGTTAGTGGCATCCACCAGTGGGGCACCGCACGCACTCTCGTGCATTCCTTTGTTATTATTTTGGTTACGCTGACACCCCAGTTGCGGTGTCGACCGCAAGTAGTCTACACAGACTCAGATCCCAAGTCTTAGGACTGAGCTCAGAGACTCCTTGCTTGTGCTCTTGTGTGCGGTACCGCAGCCCTGTGACTAAACAGGGTTCGCTTCCTTCACACAGGGTGAAGTTAACCCGTGTGTATTCACATTGTACCGCCATATAGTCCGTCATTACTTGGCAGCAGGTTCCATCTCTACACGGTGGACCCCGGGCTGCGAACGCACCTTATTCTACCTATCTTATTATTTGGTGCGTTCCGCTAGCCCTAACATTACACTAGCGCCAGGGTCTGGCTAGTAATGACGGACAAACAGCAATCCTTGCAGTACATCCAGCAGCTAGAGAGTAGGTTGGCGGCTCTCAAGCGCACAACCTCAGCTGTGGATGTAACCGCAGTTGCTGTTCAGGCTGCTAGCGTGGCTGCAGCAACCTTGTCCACTGCCACCCCTGTACCGACTCTATCACGCCTCCCGCTGCCAGAAAAATTTTCTGGTGATAGTAAATCTTGTAGGGGTTTCGTGAGTCAGTGCTCTATACATCTCGAGCTTCTGGCCTCTCGCTTCCCTACAGAGCGGGCAAAGGTGGTGTTTATTGTGTCACTCCTGTCGGACAGGGCGTTAGAGTGGGCTACGCCGCTGTGGGAGCGTGGCAATCATGTGGTGCAGAGTGCTTCGTTTTTCCTGAGCATTCTGAAACAGGTCTTTTTAGGACCTCGTGTCACCCATAATACGGCGCTCCAACTGTTGGCATTGACTCAGGGCTTGTCCTTGGTCAGCCATTTTGCCGTCCACTTCCGCACCCTAGCATCTGAGCTGGAGTAGTCGGATAAAGCCCTAATTCCGATATTTTGGAGGGGGCTGGCTGACCACGTTAAGGACGCCCTGGCCACTAGGGAGATTCCCGCCACACTGGAGGAGTTAATAGCTGTGTCCACTCGTATTGACCTCCGTTTTCACGAGTGGAGGTTAGAGCAAGCCCAGTGTAGGCAGAGGTTTCGGCTGGCTCCCACCTTTGCCAAACCTTTGGAATCTCCAGTCCAGGCCCCTGTGTCACGAGCGGGATCTAAGTCCCAGACCGCTCGTGCACTCCAGGTTTGTCATGTTTGCCAGCAGTCAGGACATCTTGCCACCAGATATTCCCAGCGGTCGAGGAAACGTCAGCGTCTAGTGGTAGTAGGAGGTACACTAGACACGGCGACGTTTGCCTCCAAATTGTCCTTTAAGGGGACAATAACAATAGGCTCATTCACTCACTCGGTAGAGCTCTGCATGGATTCTGGGGCGGAGGGCAATTTTATGTCTTCTGCCTTTGCCCAACGTCACGCAATACCCCTGGTTATGCTAGCTCAACCAGTAACAGTACGAGTGGTGAATGGGTCGACACTGCCCTCACAGATAACACACCAGACCATCCCTTTTACTCTGTCCATGTCGCCATCCCATCAGGAGATTATATCTCTGCTTGTCATTCCTGAGGGAATTGATGAGGTCCTGTTGGGAATACCTTGGCTGCGGTACCACTCTCCTCATATCGAGTGGTCCTCAGGCAGAATTCTGGGATGGGGTGAATCTTGTGGGGGTAGGTGTCAGAGGGAGTGCGTTCAGGTTGCTACTACAGAGGTACCCACAGATTTATCCTCTCTCCCAAAGCAATATTGGTCTTATGCAGATGTGTTCTCCAAAAAGGCGGCGGAGACCCTTCCGCCCCATCGCCCCTATGACTGTCCTATTGATCTCTTGCCTGGTGCTGAGCCTCCCCGGGGTCGAGTTTATCCGTTATCTCTCCCGGAGACGGAGGCAATGTCACAGTACATCCAGGAAAATCTAGCAAGAGGATTCATTAGGAAGTCAGTGTCACCTGCTGGGGCAGGGTTCTTCTTCGTGTAGAAGAAGAATGGAGAATTGCGTCCATGCATAGACTACAGGGGTCTTAACGCCATCACCATAAAGAATAAGTATCCTTTGCCCTTGATATCTGAGCTCTTTGATAGGCTTCGGGGAGCAAGGGCATTTATTACATTAGATCTGCAGGGTGCTTAAAACCTGATTCGCATCCGTGAGGGGGACGAATGGAAGACGGCTTTTAACACCAGTTATGGGCACTATGAATATCTGGTGATGCCCTTCGGGCTCTGTAATGCCCCAGCCATTTTCCAAGACTTTGTGAATGACATCTTCGGAAATATGCTCTCCACCTCGGTCGTAGTCTATCTGGATGATATTCTCATCTACTCTCCAGATATTGACTCCCACCGGAGAGATGTTTGCAAAGTCTTCGACCTCCTACGGGCAAACTCCCTCTACGCCAAGTTGGAGAAGTGTATGTTCGAGCAGGAGTCCTTACCATTCCTAGGCTATATCATCTCCGCCCAGGGATTGGCTATGGATCCTGCCAAACTACAGGCTGTGATGGACTGGCAGGAACCCCATTCTCTTAAAGCGGTGCAGCGCTTTATGGGGTTCATTAATTATTATCGCCAGTTCATTCCGCACTTCTCAACTTTGGTAGCTCCCTTGGTTGCACTCACCAAGAAGGGGGCAAATCCCAAATTGTGGTCTGAGGAGGTCTCCAAGGCCTTTAACTCCATAAAGTCACACATCGCTAGCGCTCCCATCCTACATCACCCCGATGTAGATAAGCCATCTATCATGGAGGTGGATGCCTCATCTGTTGGTGCTGGAGCAGTCCTCTTCCAAAAGGATGCTCAAGGTCAGAAGCATCCTTGCTTCTTCTTTTCTAAGGCCTTCTCACCAGCTGCGAGGAATTATTCCATCGGGGACAGGGAGTTGCTAGCCATGAAGTTGGCTTTCTCGGAGTGGAGACATCTCTTGGAGGGAGCTCGTTTTTCCTTCCAAGTCTTCACAGATCATAAAAATTTGGTGTACCTGCAGACAGCCCATCGGTTAAATTCTCGCCAGGCCAGATGGTCCTTGTTCTTCTCCCGGTTTCATTTCACCCTCCATTTTCTTTCTGGGGAGACAAACATTCGGGCCGACGCGCTTTCTCGCTCTGTTGTGTCATCTGTTGAGGAGGAGGAGCCTCGGCTTATTGTCCCTTCAGAGAGCCTGAGAACGGTGGCTCCGGTTTCGCTAGAGTCTGTGCCCCCAGGCAAGACTTTCATTCCATCTAATTTGCGACCGGAGGTTCTCTCTTGGGCTCACTCGTCCATGGTGGGTGGACACTTTGGGACCAAGAGGACATCTGAGCTCTTGGCGAGGACGTACTGGTGGCCGCATATGGCTCATGATGTCGCAGACTATGTTCGGGCATGTGTTTCCTGCGCCAAGAACAAGTCTCCTCGGCAATGGCCAGCTGGGTTGCTTTACCCCATGCCATTGGCGGACAGGCCCTGGGAGATGGTCGGGATGGATTTTGTGGTGGGCTTACCCAAGTCTCATAACTGCACCATTATCTGGGTGATCACCGACCATTTTTCCAAAATGGTGCACTTGGTGCCTCTTCCACGGCTACCTTCTGCACGGGCTCTGGCTGTGTTGTTCATCAAGCATATCTTTCACCTACACGGTATGCCAGACAAAATTGTTAGTGACCGGGGTCCCCAGTTTGAAAGATTCTGGAGAGATCTTTGTCGTCTACTCAGTATTGAGTTGAATCTCTCTTCGGCATATCATCCCGAGACGAATGGGTTGGTAGAGAGGGCCAACCAGACCCTGGTCACATATTTACGATATTTTGTTTCTGCCAGGCAGAATTACTGGGCATCCTTGCTACCATGGGCAGAGTTTGCGCTTAACAACGCCGTAGCTGACTCCACCGGTCAGACTCCATTCCTCCTAAATTACGGCCAGCATCCACGTGTCCCTGTGCCCATGCCCATGTCTTCCGCTGACTCCAGGGTGGCAGACTGGGCTGTGGAGGCACGGGACATTTGGGACCGCACTCAGGATGCCATTCGGGCCTCCAAGGAGAGAATGAGGTCCTCCGCCGATGCTCATCGGCGCTCCGCTCCGACCTTTGCTCCTGGCGACTTAGTGTGGCTCTCCGCCCGTAACATCAGGCTGCGTGTTGAGTCCACTAAGTTTGCACCTCACTACTTGGGTCCCTTCAAGGTCCTCGAACAGGTTAACCCTGTGGCCTACCGTCTGGCCCTTCCTCCACGCCTGGGTATCACCGACACCTTTCCTGTGTTCCTCTTGAAACCCGTATAAATGTCCCGGTTTTCCGAGTCATCTGCCAGGACATTGGGTTCGTCTACGGACGATTACGAGGTGAAAGCTATTTTGGGGTGCAAAGTGGTACGTGGCAAAAAATTCTATTTGGTGGTTTGGAAGGGTTATGGCCCAGAGGACAGGTCCTGGGAGCCTGCTGAGCACATTCGAGCTCCACAGCTCTTTGCTGCCTTCGAGCTTAGCGATCTCCAGGGAGGGGGGGCCCTGGGGGTGGTAATGTTAGGTGTCGAGTTCCTGCCTCTGCACAGGGGGAATCTCGAACCATCTCTGCTGCGGTCTCCCATTCTTCTCCAGCCACAGTGGAGTCTGCTCAGCGGAGACGTCGGTCCCAGCATCTTGCTCAGTCTCACTCTGTGCATAGGGTTACTGCTGCTTTTCCAGCTTCTGCCATTGAAGCCAGTGCTGGGCAGCAGCGAGCAGACGCTTCTGGGACTAAGTCCTACTTTGCACACCCTGAGCATGCCCAGGGCAAGATCTCTCAGTGGAGATCTAGGGTCACATGCTCAGGTACTGCAGTGACTTCCATTGGTTCTTCTCACGGAAGGTCCTTTAGGTACTAAGACTAAGTTCTGCTTTGCACACACAGAGCATGCCCAGGGAAAGATCTCTCAGTGGAGATCTGGGGTCACATGCTCAGGTACTGCAGCAATTCCATTGGTCCTTCTTTGAAAGTTCCTATACGTGCTGCAGCTATTTAAGGCTCGCATGGTCGCACGGCCATGCGCTAGTGTACATTTGTAAACGTGTGTGTTGTGAGTGAAAGTCGCTCTTTAAATAACCCTCCCTATTGGATGACTGTTTGCGGAAGGTGTATGATTGCTATCTAGCGCCCGACTTACACAACAGCACGTTACACACTAATACAGCGTCTAGTTGCTGTGTCCACCAGTGCGGCGCCGTGCGCTTTCACAGCACTTTCCTGACCCAAGCTTGGGTGGTTAGTGGCGTCCGCCAGTGCGGCACCGCACGCACTCTCGTGCATTCCTTTGTTATTATTTTGGTTACGCTGACACCCCAGTTGCGGTGTCGACCGCAAGTAGTCTACACAGACTCAGATCCCAAGTCTTAGGACTGAGCTCGGAGACTCCTTGCTTGTGCTCTTGTGTGTGGTACCACGGCCCTGTGAGTTAACAGGGTTCGCTTCCTTCACACAGGGTGAAGTTAACCCTGTGTGTATTCACATTGTACCACCATATAGTCTGTCATTACTTGGCAGCAGGTTCCATCTCTGCACGATGGACCTCGGGCTGCAAACGCACCTTATTCTACCTATATTATTATTTGGTGCGTTCCGCTAGCCCTAACAGTATGCAATCTCTTCCTGTATATAGTATATACCTGTGTGTCATCTCCTCCTGTATATAGTATATACCTGTGTGTCATCTCCCCTGTATATAGTATATACAGTACCTGTGTGTCATCTCGCCTGTAGATATTATGTACCTGTTTGTCATCTCCCCTATATATAGTGTATACCAGTGTGTCATCTCCTCCTGTATATAGTATATACCTGTATGTCATCTCCTCCTGTATATAGTATATACCTGTGTGTCATCTCCTCCTGTATATAGTATGTACCTGTATGTCATCTCCTCCTGTATATAGTACATACCTGTGTGTCATGTCCTCCTGTATATAGTATATACGTGTGTCATCTCCTCCTGTATATAGTATATACCTGTGTCATCTCCCCTGTATATAGTACATATGTGTGTGTCATCATCTCCTGTCTATAATATTACCTGTGTGTCATCTCCCCTGTATATAGTATATACCTGTGTATCATCTCCCCTGTATATAATATATATCTTTGTGCCATCTCCTCCTGTATTAGACCTCGTTCACACGTTATTTGGTCAGTATTTTTACCTCAGTATTTGTAATCTAAATTGGCAGCCTGATAAATCCCCAGCCAACAGGAAGCCCTCCCCCCTGGCAGTATATATTGTCTCACACATACACATAATAGACAGGTCATGTGACTGACAGCTGCCGTATTTTTCCTATATGGTACATTTGTTGCTCTTGTCTGCTTATTAATCAGATTTTTATTTTTGAAGGATAATACCAGACTTGTGTGTGTTTTAGGCCGGCGTCACACTACCGTGTTTTACGGACGTAAGAGAGGTGCAGAAAATACGGATTGCATACGGTACAATGCTTCTCTATGCCCCTGCTCCTATCAGCCGTATTTTACTGATCCGTATTATACGGTCTTCTACGGCCGTGGAAAATCGCAGCATGCTGTGTTTTTCACCGTATTGCGCAAAAAAGACGTCAATGAAAGTCTATGGGGGCGAGAAAAATACGGAATACACACGGATCAGCAGTGTGACTTACGAGAAATACGCAGCGGTGTTCTATAGAAAAGCCGGCAATTCAGTGCGGTGTACAGTAAAATCACACTGACAGCTTACAATCGAATCTGTAGAATAAATGTGTACACATAGAATAGGTATATATATATATATATATATATATATATATATATATATATATATATATATATATATATAGTCAGTGAGGCACATATATGTATATATATATTAATATTTCATCCAGCACTAGATAGCTTTAAAGCCGGTAATTCAATTGCCGGCTTTTACTATCTCCTTCCCAAACCCGACATGATATAAGACATGGTTTACATGCAGTAAATTATCTCATATCCCCATTTTTTTGCATATTCCACACTACTAATGTTAGTAGTGTGTATGTGCAAAATTTGGGCTCTCTAGCTATTAAATTAAAGGGTTAAATGGCGGAAAAAATTGGCGTGGGCTCCCGCGCAATTTTCTCCGCCAGAGTAGTAAAGCCAGTGACTGAGGGCAGATATTAATAGCCTGGAGAGGGTCCATGGTTATTGCCCCCCCCCCCTGGATAAAAACATCTGCCCCCAGCCACCCCAGAAAAGGCACATCTGGAAGATGCGCCTATTCTGGCACTTGGCCACTCTCTTCCCATTCCCGTGTAGCGGTGGGATATGGGGTAATAAAGGGTTAATGTCACCTTGCTATTGTAAGGTGATATTAAGCCAGATTAATAATGGAGAGGCGTCAATTATGACACCTCTGCTGGATGTCCCTCGAGCGTGGGAACTTTCCTGGAAAGTTCCCAGGCTCGAGTTCATATGAGGACATCCAGCAGAGGGCGCATCACCGCGACTGAAGGTAACTATAGGTCATTGACCTACATTACCTTCATTTGCTGGGGTTTTGCAGGCAGGAGCACAGCTGCTATATAGCAGAGCTCCTGCCTGTAAAATATTTTAACCACTTCAGATGGATTTACATCGTGGGACGTTACAGATCAACGGAAGGTATGTATATTGTTGGTTTACTATTTTTTATTTGTTACAGAGCGAGGGTCTTCAGGTGGATTGAGAGAGCAATAAAATATTAAAACAACCTGTGTGTTTATTTCATTAAAATAATTTTTAATAATGTGTGTGTGTTTTTTTAACCATTTCAGACAATTGGATTAATAATGAATAGGTGTCATAATTGACGCCTCTCCATTATTAATCTGGCTTAATGTCACCTTACAATAGCAAGGTGACATTAACCCTTCATTACCCCATATCCTACCGCTACACGGGAATGGGAAGAGAGTGGCCAAGTGCCAGAATAGGCACATCTTCCAGAGGTGCCTTTTCTGGGGTGGCTGGGGGCAGATGTTTTTAGCCAGGGGGGCCAATAACCATAGACCCTTTCCAGGCTATTAATATCTGCCCTCAGTCACTGGCTTTACTACTCTGGCAGAGAAAATTGCGCGGGAGCCCACGCCAATTTTTTCCGCCATTTAACCTTTTAATTTAATAGCTAGAGAGCCCAAATTTTGCACATACACACTACTAACATTAGTAGTGTGGAATATGCAAAAAAAATGGGGATGTGAGATGGTTTACTGTATGTAAACCATGTCTCATATCATGTCGGGTTTAGGAAGGAGATAGCACACATGAATGTGCCACCAGCCTACAACTTAGGACAAACATGTCACTCTGGGCTAAACCTACAATTTATGGGCAAGTAGAGATGATTACCGCCACCTGCAAGGTCAATGGGAGGAGTGCAAGATCAGTCTGGATGCAGCCACATCCATACACCAAAAAAAGAAAAAAAAAAAACAACCAGCACTCCCAATGTGAGCACATGCAAGCTGCAAGCTGTATCATATAGATATAAAGAAACACAGCAGCACATGTATATGAATCTAGGCCATGTGAAAACAGACAAATATTCGATATGAATCATACTTCTCAAAAATATTTTTTCATAAAAAAAATTTTTCAAAAAAATTTTTTTCATACAACTTACAGTCATAGATAAAATGAAGATTCTCAGCGCACAAATTGGCCAATTCATGTGTGCCCATGAATGATCTTGCACTCCTCCCATTGACCTTACAGGTGGCGGTAATCATCTCTACTTGCCCATAAATTGTAGGTTTAGCCCAGAGTGACATGTTTGTCCTAAGTTGTAGGCTGGTGGCCCAAGAGTGGCATGTACAGTAGAGTAGGACCCATCAGAGGGAGATCACCTCCAGGGCTTGTTCATAAGAGTCAGCCTGTTAGCATTTTCAGTTGACATGCGGATCCACCTATCAGTTATTATGTTCCCAGCGGCACTAAAAACTTACTCTGACAAAATGCTAGTGGCAGGGTGAGTCGGCACCTCCAAGATCTAAATGGACAATTAATGCCACGCGTCCAGCTTCGATCGCCAATAGTTGTATGGCACAGATAATTCACGGAGGGTGCTGGTGCAATCAGCTAGGTACACCTTCACCATTTTCCTAAACTTTTCCTTTCTAGTCAGACTACACACATCAGGGCCTGGATGCTGTTAGGGTCTAACGAAGCTGTTCCAGACATTTGTTAGTGTACCCCTACCTCTGTTGGACCTGGTGTGTGTCTCCTTCCTCTTTCCTCCTTGGTTGCCCAAAGAACTATGACCTCTGACATCAATTTACCAATTTTGTCAGATGGTAATTTCGGTTCAGCTTTTGGTATTGCACCTTTTTACTATTCCTCTCTGCCACAGCAAGTAGAGATGGAAAGTTCTCTTTGTAGCGTAGGTCAAGAAGGGTGAGCAACTTGTAATCAGTGATGGCCAAAGTGAGTATAATGTGATGGTAAAGTGAAAGGCAATGGGACATAAAGTCAGTCATGTGTGCCAGACTCCTAACAGGCAAGACTTCCCAGTCCCCATGAGGAGGACGACTCTCCATCTCTGGCATATGAGGCATACCTTTACAATTGGCACAGGCAATTCTGGGTAGGTTTCCAGAAAACGCTGAAATAGAAAGTTGAGCATGTAAATCAGGCATGGTACGTGTGCAGGCTTGCCAAACTTTAGAGGTGCCACAAGGTTATGGCCATTATCACAGATGACCAAGCCTTATTGTAGGTTCAGCGGCGAGAGTCACAAATCTGTCTGGTCTATTACACCTTTCCACAACTCTGTGGTGGTGTGCTGTTTGTCACCTAAAAAAATTAGTGTCAACAGTGTGGCGCAAGTCACTTCTCACTGCTAAACTGTGAGTCAGAGTGGTCAGGGAGTTCAATGTCAGAATCCAGGAGGGTACATCAAAAACAGAAGGAAGAAACAAAAGTGTAGTCAGGTAAAGTTTCAAGGTCAGAAGCCAGGAGGCTAATGGATCAGAACTGAAAGGGTTAAACAAGCAGATGGTCAGAACAAAGTCCAAAGTCAGGCAACAGATTAAGCAAACAGAACTCAAGGCACAGGGAGCACAAACCTCACAAGATGAATGTACATCTGGCAGTGGTCTGAGAGAAGCTGCTCAGTTAAGTAGGCATGCATTTACCAGGGATAGTGAACACCTGAGATAGCTGACGCCTCCCAGTCACAGATTGGCTAGTTGAGCTGTCAATAAACACACCGACAGCTCAGCATGCCCCTGAACCAGACTGGATAGTCATGCTGTCAATCAAAGTACTGACAGCTTCAGCATGCCCCTGTACCAGTTTGGACAGCCAAACTGTCAGTAACTGTATCCCAGACACAATGAGGGGTGGAACCATGGCAGTACCCCTTCTTCTAGGGGGGCCACCGGACCCCCAAGTTTCCCAGGAAATTATAGATGGAAGGCCCTGACTAACCGATTGGCCTTCACATCTCGAGAAGGGACCAAGGATCTCTCCTTTGGTCCGTATCCCTTCCAGTGGATGAGGTACTGGAGGGGAATACGGACCCTCCTAGAATCCACAACCCTCTGATCCTCATACTCCAGGCCACTGTCTATTGAAATTGGAGGAATAGGGGATGAGGGAGACAATGCAGAAGGGACATACTCCTTAAATAGATATTTATGGAATCCGTTAAGGATGCGAAGGGATGGAAAAAGCGTTAACCTAAATGCCACAGCATTGACTACCTAAGATCTCATATGGACCAATAAACTTTGGAGCCAACTTTGCTGTCGGCACTTTAAGGTTAATGATCCTAGATGACATCAAAACCTTATCCTCAATCTTAAAAGCAGGATCCACTGACCGTCTATTGGCCTTATGAACCTCCCTCCAGACATTCCCAAGTCTCTGCATGGTGACCTCCACCCCAGGGCATTCAGAACTAATCCTAGAAAATGGGGATGAAAACCATAATTACAGAAGAATGATGAGGTTACTGTTGATTGATTTAATCGACTGTTGAAAGCAAACTCAGTGAGAGGTAAAAACGAAGACCAGTCCTCCTGTTGCGCTGCCACAAAGCACCTTAGAATTTGTTCCAAAGATTGATTTGTCCTCTCAGTCTGAGCATTGGTTTTAGGGTGATAAGCAGATGAAAATGACAAGTAAATCCCTAGTTTATTGCAAAAAGCTCGCCAAAATTTAGAGACAAATTGTACTCCCCTATCAGACACAATGTTCAGTGGGATCCCATGTAACCTTACAATATGAGAAATAAAAAACTTGGAGAGTGTCTCTGCATTAGGTAATCGTGACAAAGGAACAAAATGAGCTTGTTTGCTGAACCGATCAACTACCACCCAGATAGCAGTCTTCCCTTCATACAGAGGCAAATCTGTAATGAAATCCATGGACAAATGAGTCCATGGTCTTTCTGGAATAGACAATGGAGCCAATTCCCCAGCCGGCCGGCTATGACTGGCTTTGGCATGTGCGCAGACTTCACCAGCAGATACAAAATCTTTAATATTCTTATACATGGATGGCCACCAAAAAACTCTAGAGATGGCTTTCCTTGCAGCAGTAACCCCAGAATGGCCACTTACAATGGAATGATGAAATTCCTGTAACACCTGCAACCTTAGGTACACAGGCACAAATAATTTGGACCCTGGGGAAGTAGAAGAAGCCAACAATTGGGCTTTACAAATCTCCTCTTCCAGCTCTGAGGTTACCATAGACACCACAATACCCTGAGGAATAATGGAGGATGGAGGTTCAGGAGGAGAAATGGAATCTAGACAATGAGATAAAGCATCAGCTTTCACATTCTTAAGGTACCTTCACACTAAACGACGCTGCAGCGATCCAGACAACGATCCGGATCGCTGCGTCGCTGTTTGGTCGCTGGAGAGCTGTCACACAGACCGCTCTCCAGCGACCAACGATGCCGGTAACCAGGGAAAACATCGGGTTACTAAGTGCAGGGCCACGCTTAGTAACCCGATGTTTACCCTGGTTACCATCCTAAAAGTAAAAAAAACAACCACTACATACTTACCTACCGCTGTCTGTCCCCGGCGCTTTGCTTCTCTGCTCTGGCTGTGAGCGCCGGGCAGCCGGAAAGCAGAGCGGTGATGTCACCGCTCTGCTTTCCGGCCGCTGTGCTCACAGCCAGAGCAGAGAAGCCCAGCGCCGGGGACAGACAGCGGTAGGTAAGTATGTAGCGTTTGTTTTTTTTACTTTTAGGATGGTAACCAGGGTAAACATCAGGTTACTAAGCGCGGCCCTGCGCTTAGTAACCCGATGTTTACCCTGGTTACCAGCGAAGACATCGCTGAATCGGTGTCACACACGCCGATTCAGCGATGTCAGCGGGAGAGCCAGCGACCAAAGAAAGGTCTGGCCCTCTAGCCCCGACCAACGACATCACAGCAGGATTCTGATCGCTGCTGCGTGTCAAACTAAACGATATCGCTAGCGAGGACGCTGCAACGTCACGGATTGCTAGCGATATCGTTTAGTGTGAAGGTACCTTTAGACCCTGGCCTGAATGTAATAGAACAATTAAATTGAGAGAAAAACAAGGACCATCTGGCCTGTCTAGGAGTTAATCTTTTAGAGGGTTCAATGTAAGCTAAATTCTTGTGATCCGTGATCACCGTAACTGGGTGAACCGCCCCTCCAAAAAATGCCTCCATTCCTCAAAGGCCAATTTGACAGCAAATAACTACTGACTGATTCCCAATATCATAATTTCTTTCTCGTGGAGAAAATTTTTTAGAAAGAAAAGCACATGGATGCAGGTTGATCAGAGTTTTGGGTCCCTGCAATAAGACTGCCCTTCTACAATCTCCAAAGCATCCATCTCCACAATGAACGGTTTTTGGAGATCAGGTTGGATCAGAATGGGTGCGGACATAAAACACTCTTTTAATCTTTCAAAAGCCCTGATAGCACCTAGCGACTAAACCTTGAGATTAGCCCCTGTAACAGGGTCTAACAAGCTGGGGTACCTCTTACCGTACCACCCCGTGTTTCAGGAAGTCCACTCTGCTTTTAATGTAGATTCTGAATGAAGGAAGCTGGCTGGAATTCCTTGGTTACGTGAGAGCATATAAAAGCTGACTGCTTCTTCATTTATTTCCAGTCACCCTTTATTTACACCACACAGAATATATAACACAGATACACAGGACGGGCCAATAGGAAAACAGCTGGCCAGACATACATTACAATAGCCGCAGGGGGCCGGAGCCTGCCGCTATTTACTGTGGGAATTACAAAGGTGGGGGGAGGTCAGAAAGAGAATATCTTGTCCAGGGGCGCAGCCTGTGGACTGATGCATTTCACATGGAAACTATTATACATACATATACTGCACAACGGCTCCCCTTTTCAGCGACGCGATCGGCATACACAGTCTGATCCTTAACGGATCGGTTTGGGGATGACCGAAGTTTATGGGATTGGTACAAGTTCCGTTTGTCGACTTAGTCCATCGGCATTACCTTTTTGTTTGCCGGGTCGGTAGTGGATGGTGAAGTCCAGAGGTTGTAGGGCTAAACTCCACCGCAGCAATCTGGTGTTGTCTCCGGAGACCCGATTAAGCCAGACTAGGGGATTATGGTCCGTTAGGAGGGAAAACTGTCGTCCATACAAATATGGTTGTAACTTTTTGAGTGCCCATAATATTGCCAGGCACTCCTTCTCGATGGCCGCATAGCTCACTTCACGGGGCAGTAGTTTCCGACTCAGGTAAGCTACCGGGTGTTCTTGGCCGTCCGGCCCGACTTGGCTCAGTACCGCCCCCAATCCAAACATAGAAGCGTCTGTGTGGACCAGGAAACGTTTAGTTGGATCGGGTGCGGCCAATACAGGGGTATTGGTGAGGTCATTCTTTAGCTGGCGGAAGGCTTCCTCACACTCTGGGGTCCAGGTTACCTGGCGGGGTTGGTTCTTACGGGTCAGATCAGTGAGGGGCTTGGCTACGCTGCTGTAATTGGGAATGAATTTCCTGTAATACCCCACTGTCCCTAGAAACGCCATGACCTGGGTTTTAGTGCGTGGGGTGGGCCATTTGGCTATGGCCTCAATCTTGGCTGGTTCTGGTCGCTGTTTCCCACTTCCCACCCAATGGCATAAATACTGAACCTCTGCTTTGCCCACGTGACACTTGTTTGGGTTCAGGGTGATTCCGGCCTTGTGGATCCTGTCTAATACTGTCTCTAGGTGATTTAGATGCTCTTCCCATGTCGCGCTCTAGATGGCGATGTCATCCAGGTAGGCACACGCATAGTCCTGGAGACCATCCAGAAGCCAGTCAGCCAGCCTCTGGAAGGTCACGGGGGCAGTCTTCATCCCGAATGGCATAACTCAAAACTGGAATAAGCCAAACGGGGTAACAAATGCCGACTTGGGAATAGCATCAGGACTAAGGGGAATCTGCCAGTAGCCTTTGCATAGATCGATGGTGGTCAAATACTTTGCCCCTGCCAGCCGGTCTAACAAGTCATCCACACACGGCATGGGAAACGCATCCGTGACTGTTTTCTCATTTAGCTTACGATAGTCTACACAAAACTGTGTAGTCCCATCCTTCTTGGGCACTAGCACTACGGGGGATGCCCAGGGACTATCTGACTCTTCAATGACCCCTAAACGCAACATTTCTTGTATCTCTTGTCGCATCCCTTCTCATACAGACTCAGGTACGTGGAAGGGGGGTTGTCGCAGGGGGGTCTGATCCTGGGTCTCAGCCTTGTGTTGTGCCAGGTGAGTGTACCCGGGTTTCCCAGAAAACATCCTCTGTCGCTGCCTCAACAACTCCTCCGCCTGCTGTCTCTCCCGGAGACCTAAGTCTTCACCCCAGTGTACCTGGTCCCATGTTTTAGAGTCCTCTCCCCTAAGACATCAGGCAAGGGAAGTCTGGCTAAATCCTCTGCTTCAGGTGCACAGATGGCCACTACCTCTTCAGGGCGCTCCCGATAGGGCTTCAGCATATTCACGTGGAACATGCGGATAACCCTGGGGTCATCACAATCGGCGACATTATAGGTGGTGTTGGCTATTTTCCCCACTACCTGGTAGGGCCCCTGCCATGCAGCTTGTAACTTGTTCTGCCTAGTGGGCTCTAACACCAGGACCTTCTGCCCTATTTCCAAGGTGCGCTCTCTGGCCCTCCGATCGTACCATACGTGCTGGCGTCGCTGGGCCACCTGCATGTTCCCATGTACAGCCTGGGTCAGCTCCTGTAGGTGGTCCCGGAATTCCAGCACATAGGGTACAATAGGTACCCCTTCTATGGTGCCCTCCCCTTCCCAGTGTTCCAGCACTAAGTCTAGGGGTCCCCTTACCCGTCTCCCGTATACCAGTTCGAATGGGGAGAACCCCATGGATTCTTGGGGCACCTCTCGATAGGCAAACAGGAGGTGAGGCAAGAATTTCTCCCAGTCCCTGTAGGTCCTGGTAAAAGTCCCAATGAGTTGTTTTAACGTCCCGTTAAAGCGTTCACACAACTCATTGGTTTGCGGGTGGTACGGGGCGCTTCTAATGGACTTTACGCCGCACAGCTTCCACAGTTGGTTGGTCACCTCTGCTGTAAACTGGGTACCCTGGTCTGAGATAATCTCTCGGGGAAATCCAACCCATGAGAAAACCTGGAGCAAGGCAGCCGCCACCGTCTCTGCCAGTATGTTAGGTAACGCAACCGCCTCTGGATACCGTGTGGCATAATCTACCACTGTCAATATATACCTTTTCCCTGACGGACTGGGTTTGGCTAACGGCCCTATCAGATCGACTGCTACTCGGCCAAATGGTTCCTCCACAATGGGGAGGGGGCGTAATTTGGCCTTGCATCGATCTCCCCTCTTGCCAATGCGCTGGCAACTGTCACAGGTCTGGCAGTATTGATGAACATCATAGGTTACCCCCGACCAAAAGAAGTTTTGTGTCAGACGATGCCTGGTGCGACTGACGCCGAAGTGCCCGGCCAAGGGTATGTCATGAGAGATTTTCAGTAACTCCTGCCTATACTTCTTGGGAACTACCAGCTGTCTTTTTATAGTGGGGCTCGTCCCTATGTGGTGCTGCTCTGTGATCCGGTAGAGGAGTCCCTGCTTCCATATAAACTGTTCTCCTTCCAGTACCCCTCTCCCCTCCTGTGACTTCCCACGATATCCGTCCAATGAAGGATCCTCAAGTAACTCCCTCTTAAATTCATCTGGGGTGGCCCAAGAAATGTGTCTGGCTATGGGAATACGTGTAGGGCTGGGATGTCTTACCTGGGCCTCCTCTGAGTGTGATTCTGCCTCCTCAGCTTGAGCTTGTCTCCGGGTGGTCACAGGAGGTTTCAGCCAGAGGGGCAACCGAGAAGGCAGACAACATGGGCCCCAAGTCATTTCCCAGCAAAACGTCTGCAGGCAAATCCTCCATCAAGCCGACCTCAACAAGGCCATCCCCAACTCCCCAATTCAGGTGAATCCTGGCAGTGGGCAGTCGATGTATGGCTCCCCCTGCTACACGGACTGCCACTGTCCGGTCCGTCTTCTCTTGGTCCCGGACGAGAAGAGGCTTCACAAGGGTAAAAGTTGCTCCGGAATCTCTTAGTCCCTGCATGCGTTTCCCATTAACCCACACGAGCTGTCGATGCTGTTGTCGATTATCTGCCCGGGCTGCCTGCACGGGGTCTACTTCATGCAGCACTTCCTCCATGTCTTCCACCCCTTGGTTAGTTGTAGCCCCCAATGCCGGGTCAGCTTCACCTTGGTAGCAGTGTACAGCGGCCCGGCGGAAGGTAGCTGTTCCCGCCTTTGGCCACTGGGTATGCTGAGTCCGGTTGGGACATTGTCTTTGCAGGTGGCCCAGCTGACAGCAGGTGTGGCATCGCGTCCCAGGGGAACTGTGATAGGCCGGGTTTCTAGCTGGTCCCCCTACAATCTTCGGTGGTTTGGGGCCCTCCAGGTCCATGGGCGGACCCCTAGTGACCATCTTTGATCTGGACAACTGAGGCCTCCTGGCATCATGATGTTCATCGGCCAGACAAGCGGCTTCCTCAAGAGTCCTTGGCCGCCTTTCCCGAAGCCATTCCTGTGTCTCGGGGTTTAGTCCATTAAAGAATCGTTCTAACAAGAAGAGCTGGAGGACGTCCTCCTTAGTGGTTGCACCCACTGTAGCAGTGACCGCCGTAATTTACAGGCCCATTCAGCGTTGGTATCGGTTACTCGTTTTATAAGTCCGCGGAACTTTTGGCGGTATGCCTCTGGTGTCAGCGCATATTGGGCCAAGATCACTTCTTTGATCCGCTCATAGTCCATACAGTCCTCATCAGGTACCGTGCGTTAGGCATCCGCTGCCTGGCCTGTCAGCTTGCTGGCCAGAATCTGAACCCGTTCCTCCGGCTTCACTTGATGAAGGGCACACTGCCGCTCAAAGTCCTGCAGAAAGCCATCAATGTCTTCCTCTGCCTCCCCCAACTGTCGGAAGGCATTATACTGGATTTTTTTGTGGCTTACTGTTGAAGGTACCTGGACAGAGGCCCGAGCTCCCCTTGCTCGCTGACTCTCCTCTCTCCGCTCTGCCATCTCCATCTTGGCCAGCTCCACTTTGGTCCGCTCTGCCATCTCCATCTTGGCTAGCTCTATCCTGATCCGCTCGGCCATCTCTTCCTTCAGATCAGTACGCACATCAGCCATCACCTCTCGTATGATCTCTACTGCAGGGTTTGGGCCATAGAACGCCAGTCTGTTCTTTACCTCCCTCTGGAATTCAGTCTCCTCCACATTCACATTGGGGGCTGCTGCACTGTCGTGTTCCATGATGGCTGCTATCAAATCCGCTTTTGTTTTGTTGCTGGCGATTAACCCTTGGGCTTCCACCAGATCTTTTAATGTAGTCCTCTTTAACTTATGGTAGTTGTCTTCCATTCATTCCTTTCCTCCTGTAGAAGGGATATCACATCCCGCTGTCTGCCACCAGTGTAACGGGGTCTAACAAGCTGGGGTACCTCTTACCGTACCACCCCGTGTTTCAGGAAGTCCACTTTGCTTTTAATGTAGATTCTGAATGAAGGAAGCTGGCTGGAATTCCTTGGTTACGTGAGAGCATATAAAAGCTGACTGCTTCTTCACTTATTTCCAGTCTTTATTTACAGCACACAGAATATATAACACAGATACACAGGACGGGCCAATAGGAAAACAACTGGCCAGACATACATTACAATAGCCGCAGGGGGCCGGAGCCTGCCGCTATTTACTGTGGGAATTACAAAGGTGGGGGGAGGTCAGAAAGAGAATATCTTGTCCAGGGGCGCAGCCTGTGGACTGATGCATTTCACATGGAAACTATTATACATACATATACTGCATAACATTCTTGGTGCTGGGGGGTTCTGTAACAGCCCCCTTACGTGTAAGGTCAGAAAATGATTTAGCAATCTCTAAAAATCCCTTGATAAATTTTCTATAATAGTTGGCGAATCCCAGAAAACGCTGCAAAGCCTTAAGATCACGAGGTTGAACCAAATCAATTATGGCCTGCACCTTTCCAGGGGCCATCTTAAACCCTTCTGCTGACAAGATAAACCCCAAGAAAGAGATTTCCTGAACAGAAAAAACACATTTCTCTAATCTAGCAAACAGAGAGTTCTCCCACAATCTCCGTAACACAACACGAACATATTCCTGGTGAGTGTCCAAGTCTGACAAGAAAATTAGACTTTCATTGAGGTATATTACAATAAATCTTCCAATGCAATCAGAGAAAACATCATTCAGAAAATTCTGAAACAGAGAAGGTGCATTAGATAATTCGAAAGGCATGACAAGGTTTTCAAACAGACCCTCAGACATTAAAAACGTTGTTTTCCACTTATCACCCTTCCGGATGCATATCAAATTATAAGCCCCTCTAAAATCAAGTTTAGAAAACACCCTGGCCCCAAGAAGCTGATTATATAAGTTGGGATGAGTTTAAGTGGGTAGGTATTTTTAACCATGATCTTGTTTAGTTATCGGAAATCAAAGCAAGGACGGAGACCCCTAGCTTTCTTTTTAACAAAGAAAAATCCAGCAGATACAGGGGAGGAGGAAGGATGGATATGACCTTTCCGTAAACCTTCGTTAACATATTCTTTCATGGCGGTGCATTCAGGCCCTGACAAATTGGCAAGCTTTTGGCAATTTGGCTCTAGGAATAAGGTCAATAGCACTATCATAGGGACGATAGGGAGGAAGTATCTACGCCTTTTTTTTTCCAAGAACACATCTCCAAAGTCCTTCAGGTACTCCGGAAGACCCTCCAGACTAGCAGAGCATATTTGTACCTTTTTTAGACATATCTTGAAACAGATGGGGCTCCATTTCACAATCTCCTTCATACACCAATGAATACCTAGATTGTGAGTCTGCAACCATGGAAACCCCAATACCAAACCAGCAGGTAAATTATCCAACACACAACAGGAGATGGATTCAGAGTGGAGTGCCCCCACTTGGAGAATGAAATCCACCGTTGCTCTATTGATGAAATTGTGCGCTAATGGTGTCTTGTCAATGGCAATGATTTGAATGGGTCTTTCTAAACTGACTGTCCCAAACCCTAACTTCAGAACCAGTCACGAATCAATAAAGTTAGCAGCAGACCTACAGTCAATGAACACCAATGTTGATAACACCTGGCTCTCGAAGGAAATCATCGTATTTATCAGTACTTTGTCAGAGGGAAAAAAGGTACCTGGGAGTCTCGGTCTTCTCAGTCAACACCCAGACTCAGACGTTCTTCCGATGGTTTGGTGGCTTGAGGATGAGTTAGGCAATTCTTAAGAAAATGTCCAGAGAGACCATAGTATAGACAGAGTTTGAGATCTTGTTTCCATCTTGTCTCCGCATCATGAAGACTGGCAACTCTAACCTCAGGTAAATGGACTTGCTCCAGGGAAGAATAACATGCGGCCTGCTGTTCACCATGTCTCTCACGGATTCTGCGGTCCATTCATATTGCCTGAGTCATGGCCTCCATCAGAGAACAAGAGAAGTCATGGAGGACCAGAGCATCCTTGAGTGTCTCGGAAAGACCTCTTTGGAACTGGCACCTGAGAATAGCATTGTTCCAAAGAACTTCAGTGGACCACTGCCGGAACTCAGTACAGTAGTCTTCAGCTGTGCAATCCCCCTGTACCAGGTTCATGATCTTAGCCTCAGCGATCTGGATTCTTTTGGGTTCGCCATAGATCAGACCTAAACTGTCAGAAAAGGAATCAACGGAAAATTGTTCTAGGGCTTGAGGGGACAAAGAAAATGCTCAGGTCTGAGGACCCCCTCGCAGTAGGGACATGATTATTTCCACCAGCTGTAACTACTCCCCTAACAACCAGGGGCCAGGGTAAAAAATAACTTACAGCTCTCTGTCAATACCCTAATCTGGTCTCTCTCTCCTGAAAATTTATCAGGGAGGAACATGACAGATTCGGGAGAGATCAACTGTACATCAGATCTACTGATGTCACAGCCACTGCCGGCAGTTTGAGGCTATGGGAGGTCTTCATCAAGTTATTTACCTGACCTTGCAACTGATATTGTGATGACTCCAGACTCTGGTAATCCTTCGCAAGATCCTGAGTCATCTGCACCAAATTCGCCACCTGGCCACAAAGCATGTCAACAGGATCCATACTGGCAAAAAAGAAAAACATAGGGGCCAGATGTAATGTGATGCTAGTCACTTCTCCTGGCTAAGCTGTGAGTTAGAGTGGTCAGGGAGTCCAAGGACAGAAGCCAGGAGGGTACGTCAAACACAAAAGGAAGAGACAAAAGCGTAGTCAGGTAATGTTCCAAGGTCAGAAGCCAGGAGGGTAATGGATCAGATCTGAAGGGGCTAAACAAGCAGATGATCAAAACGAAGTCCAAAGTCAGGCAACAGATCAAGCAAACAGAACTCAGGGCACAGGGAGCACAATGCACAAACCTCACAAGATGAATGTACGTCTGTCAGTGGTCTGGGAGAAGCTGCTCAGTTATACAGGCATGCAATTACCCAGGATAGTGAACACCTGAGACAGCCGCTGCCTCCCAGTCACAGATTGGCTAGTCGAGGTGTCAATAAACACACCGACAGCTCGGCACACCCCTGAACCAGACTGGATAGTCATGCTGTCAATCAAAGTACTGACAGCTTCAGCACTTGCCTGTACCAGATTTGACAACCGAGCTGTCCGTAACTGCATCCCAGACACCCTGAGGGGTGGAACCGTGACATATAGAGCCTGTTGCTGCTTCACCTAGGCAGTGCTGCAGTTCTTCCAGATTGCGACCAATATGGCAACGTACTCCAAGATGACAATTTGGAGATGAAAGATGAAGAGGAGGGGGAGATGCAATGACTGGGGTAAGAGGTTATGGAAACTCTGACAGAACTAGGTCATGCAATTCTCTGCGTCAGCAACGTGTTCCAGGATCCAACTCAGTACCAGCCTCAACAAGGTTCAACCAATGTGCCATCAGGGAAATGTAGCATCTCTGACAACAAGCACTTGTCCACAAGTTGGTCGTTAAGTGGACCTTCCCAGTTACTGATTTGGTCAAGGGACAAATGATATTATGAGATACATGCTGGTTGAAGACGGGGATGGCACAGTGGGAATAATAGTGCCGTATAGTGGTGGCTGGGGACCAAGTGCCAAGGGATGGCCATCGCCATGAGGTTGTGGAAACCGTTAGTGTCCACAAGCCTAAATGCAAAGCAGTCTGGAAATGTGACTGTCTAGTGTTTGGGCCTGTGGGTGGGTGGCTGGGTATTTTCATTTGTATTCCAAGGCCTGGGGTAGGGACAGCTGAATGCTGGTCTGAAAGAAAGAAGTGGACTTGGTTGCTGATGGTGCATGCGAATGTGCAATGACAGGTTCAGGGAGGGAGGTATCCACATCTGCGACACCTGGACAGGGGAATGGCAAGCACATAGCACAGGTGTAGAGGCAGTGGTGTCATCTGCAGACACTGATTATGGACCCAGGCATTTGGCCCAACTAGTTGGATGCTTTGATGATATGTGCCTGTAACACTCCAGGTAACCGGTTGTTACAGTGATGTTGCCATCCTTTCGGGGAGGGCAATATCATGCGTGGAGGCAAGGGGGATTCTCTTTACCAGGTAAGCACCTACATTCAGCAAATTCTGAATCCAGGCCAGAAGGAAGAGCTCAGAACCCGGATTCAGGGGAGCTTCCCCAGCTTTAAGTATTCAGGTCTGGAGGAAGAGTTAGACAATTGGTCCAGAGAGACTAAGGAATCAGTTCAGTTTGGAGCAGACAGTGGAAGTGAGAGGAGTGAAGAGCAGCCAGGACTGAGCTGCAGCTCCAGGAAAGAAAGTGAACCCGAGAGGTTGAATGTTTGAAACATCAGAGGAAAGAAGCACAGAGGAAGGAAAGGGTCTCAGAGGGGAACTGTGACTGGCCACCCTCAGAGCTGAAGCGCAGGAGCCGGGTACTGGGAACCCGAGGTCATGTTGTACTCCAGGTCACACGGCAGAACCGGAGGGCATATGACTACGTAATTTGCCCACTCCACACCTGGATGTGAAGCAGTACTCTATGAGCCCGGGTCATGATAGAGACCTTATAAAAAGGCTTGAACTGCCCACCATACAGGTAACTATCCCAGGACAGGAGAGAGAGGACTTTGCCAGCAAGCTACAGGCAGCAGGGACCTTGCATACTAGCGCTAGCAGGAAGGCTTATGGACCTCACCAGGGAGAGGGATCTACCTTTGCCTCCAGGCCGGCCAGACCATATCATCACCTGTTCCTGGTACCCTGGACTGCGACCTGCTACCATCAGTAAACCATGTAAAGACATGACAACTCTGTGTCCCCCATTTATTTGCCAACATACACCATCATTGCCCAGCACACCGGGAGCCCTGGGGACCCCGCTTCACCTGTGGGAAGCGTCACCATCTAAATTGCAGTAACATCACCCCAGAGGACCCCTCTAAGCATTGTCAGTCCCCTCTGACTGAGAACCACAGGTGGCGTCACAAACACAAACTTTATTACAACCCCCTTGAAAGACCTTTCCCTTTTTACTTGAGTGCCCAAGGCCACGGACTAGATCGCTGCCACCGTGACCACCCCTTTAACTGTGACCAGACCCGATACCGAGTATCCCCACTGCGCTGGCAGCCGACTCATCCCGGAACAGGCTGGAGGGGATCAGGTCCTTGATGATTTTAGTATGGCACAGGTTGCAATTGATCATTCATTTATCATCTGCAATTTCTTTAAGAAAGTGCCAGACTGGGGAACACCTAACCCTTGGTCTGGGAACTTTCTGGTGGGACTGCTCCGGGGAACAGTTGCCTGTCTTCTCCCTCTGGCGACCCCACTGCCTCTTCCTGCTTCTTGCAGTGCTGCTGATCCCTCCCTCTCTGCATTGCTGTCCTTGCTCCGCATGGCACCTTCCCAGGTTGGGTCCGTGAGTCCATTGTCACCACCTCGTCTTCCACTTCCGCACCCTGGTTCTCCTGACTTGTTTACTTTACAATATCACCTATTGGAAACTGCGTCTCATCATCATCTGCCTCTTGAGACACTAATTGCTGTTCCCCACAGGCGTTTTTTCTGACCATGTTTGATCAAATATTTGGGCATCACTACACAGCATTTCCTCATGTCCCTCTTTGAAATTGCAGGGCTAAAGGCCAGAATCAATAACTGGAACCATAAATAAATGTATTTATAGCACAGGTGCCAGCTGATGAATACTTCTATCAGTGGCACCTACTCTCATTGTTATCATCGATAACAGTAACATAGTAACATAGTAACATAGTTAGTAAGGCCGAAAAAAGACATTTGTCCATCCAGTTCAGCCTATATTCCATCATAATAAATCCCCAGATCTACGTCCTTCTACAGAACCTAATAATTGTATGATACAATATTGTTCTGCTCCAGGAAGACATCCAGGCCTCTCTTGAACCCCTCGACTGAGTTCGCCATCACCACCTCCTCAGGCAAGCAATTCCAGATTCTCACTGCCCTAACAGTAAAGAATCCTCTTCTATGTTGGTGGAAAAACCTTCTCTCCTCCAGACGCAAAGAATGCCCCCTTGTGCCCGTCACCTTCCTTGGTATAAACAGATCCTCAGCGAGATATTTGTATTGTCCCCTTATATACTTATACATGGTTATTAGATCGCCCCTCAGTCGTCTTTTTTCTAGACTAAATAATCCTAATTTCGCTAATCTATCTGGGTATTGTAGTTCTCCCATCCCCTTTATTAATTTTGTTGCCCTCCTTTGTACTCTCTCTAGTTCCATTATATCCTTCCTGAGCACCGGTGCCCAAAACTGGACACAGTACTCCATGTGCGGTCTAACTAGGGATTTGTACAGAGGCAGTATAATGCTCTCATCATGTGTATCCAGACCTCTTTTAATGCACCCCATGATCCTGTTTGCCTTGGCAGCTGCTGCCTGGCACTGGCTGCTCCAGGTAAGTTTATCATTAACTAGGATCCCCAAGTCCTTCTCCCTGTCAGATTTACCCAGTGGTTTCCCGTTCAGTGTGTAATGGTGATATTGATTCCCTCTTCCCATGTGTATAACCTTACATTTATCATTGTTAAACCTCATCTGCCACCTTTCAGCCCAAGTTTCCAACTTATCCAGATCCATCTGTAGCAGAATACTATCTTCTCTTGTATTAACTGCTTTACATAGTTTTGTATCATCTGCAAATATCGATATTTTACTGTGTAAACCTTCTACCAGATCATTAATGAATATGTTGAAGAGAACAGGTCCCAATACTGACCCCTGCGGTACCCCACTGGTCACAGCGACCCAGTTAGAGACTATACCATTTATAACCACCCTCTGCTTTCTATCACTAAGCCAGTTACTAACCCATTTACACACATTTTCCCCCAGACCAAGCATTCTCATTTTGTGTACCAACCTCTTGTGCGGCACGGTATCAAACGCTTTGGAAAAATCGAGATATACCACGTCCAATGACTCACCGTGGTCCAGTCTATAGCTTACCTCTTCATAAAAACTGATTAGATTGGTTTGACAGGAGCGATTTCTCATAAACCCATGCTGATATGGAGTTAAACAGTTATTCTCATTGAGATAATCCAGAATAACATCCCTCAGAAACCCTTCAAATATTTTACCAACAATAGAGGTTAGACTTACTGGCCTATAATTTCCAGGTTCACTTTTAGAGCCCTTTTTGAATATTGGCACCACATTTGCTATGCGCCAGTCCTGCGGAACAGACCCTGTCGCTATAGAGTCACTAAAAATAAGAAATAATGGTTTATCTATTACATTACTTAGTTCTCTTAGTACTCGTGGGTGTATGCCATCCGGACCCGGAGATTTATCTATTTTAATCTTATTTAGCCGGTTTCGCACCTCTTCTTGGGTTAGATTGGTGACTCTTAATATAGGGTTTTCATTGTTTCTTGGGATTTCACCTAGCATTTCATTTTCCACCATGAATACCGTGGAGAAGAAGGTGTTTAATATGTTAGCTTTTTCCTCGTCATCTACAACCATTCTTTCCTCACTATTTTTTAAGGGGCCTACATTTTCAGTTTTTATTCTTTTACTATTGATATAGTTGAAGAACAGTTTGGGATTAGTTTTACTCTCCTTAGCAATGTGCTTCTCTGTTTCCTTTTTGGCAGCTTTAATTAGTTTTTTAGATAAAGTATTTTTCTCCCTATAGTTTTTTAGAGCTTCAATGGTGCCATCCTGCTTTAGTAGTGCAAATGCTTTCTTTTTACTGTTAATCGCCTGTCTTACTTCTTTGTTTAGCCACATTGGGTTTTTCCTATTTCTAGTCCTTTTATTCCCACAAGGTATAAACCGCTTACACTGCCTATTTAGGATGTTCTTAAACATTTCCCATTTATTATCTGTATTCTCATTTCTGAGGATATTGTCCCAGTCTACCAGATTAAGGGCATCTCTAAGCTGTTCAAACTTTGCCTTCCTAAAGTTCAATGTTTTTGTGACTCCCTGACAAGTCCCCCTAGTGAAAGACAGGTGAAACTGCACAATATTGTGGTCGCTATTTCCTAAATGCCCAACCACCTGCAGATTTGTTATTCTGTCAGGTCTATTAGATAGTATTAGGTCTAAAAGTGCTGCTCCTCTGGTTGGATTCTGCACCAATTGTGAAAGATAATTTTTCTTGGTTATTAGCAGAAACCTGTTGCCTTTATGGGTTTCACAGGTTTCTGTTTCCCAGTTAATATCCGGGTAGTTAAAGTCCCCCATAACCAGGACCTCATTATGGGTTGCAGCTTCATCTATCTGCTTTAGAAGTAGACTTTCCATGCTTTCTGTTATATTTGGGGGTTTGTAACAGACCCCAATGAGAATTTTGTTACCATTTTTCCCTCCATGAATTTCAACCCATATGGACTCGACATCCTCATTCCCTTCGCTAATATCCTCCCTTAAAGTGGACTTTAGACAAGACTTTACATAGAGACAAACCCCTCCTCCTCTCCGATTTTTACGATCCTTTCTAAACAGACTGTAACCCTGTAAGTTAACTGCCCAGTCATAGCTTTCATCTAACCATGTCTCGGTTATTCCCACTATGTCAAAGTTACCTGTAGATATTTCTGCTTCTAGTTCTTCCATCTTGTTTGTCAGGCTTCTGGCGTTTGCGAGCGTGCAGTTTAGAGGATTTTGTTTTGTTCCAATCTCCTCACTGTGGATTGTTTTAGAAATGTTCTTACCTCCCTTCTGAGTATGTTTTCCTGGGTCGTCTTTGTTCGAGTCTAATGTTTTTCTTCCCGTCCCCTCTTCTTCTAGTTTAACGCCCTCCTGATGAGGCATGGGCTGATGGGAGTAGTAATGTCTCATCAGTCGGTGCCTGTGACTCTGGAAGTAACCTTTTTACCACTGGTCACAGCTGCTGACTCACGCTGTCATCTGGGAGCCACGGCTCTCTGACAGGCGGTAATGATTTTACTGCCGATCAGAGCCGTATTTTCCATGCTGTCATGCAGATGACAGTGAGGCAAATAGCAGATGTTTGGTACCCCCATTAATCTGAATGGGGTACAGGTTCTGGTACCCAGACCAAACTTTTTTTTAGGTATTTAGCTGAACTCGCCAGACCCGAACAACTACGGGTTCGCCCATCACTACTCCTGAGGTCAACTGATGTTTGTATAAAGTTGGAGTAAAGCAAGCATGTCGACACTCTATCTCAGTGATCCACAATTTATCTGCTATCTTGTGAATAAATATATATTGTTTTGGGGAAAAACACTTAAAATTAATTTCATCTACTGTTGCAGCAATGAAGTCGATTTATATTTATTTGTATTATAAACTACATTATTGTATCAGTCACAAAAAAATATATTCCACATTTATGCTTAATCTTGCTGAAATAAACGTTTCATCCTTTCTTCTACTTGTACTTTATGAACCTCTAGAATGTGAAGATAATAAATAAAAATATATTCCTATCTACTGACATTGTATTTTGAGACAAATTCTATGGGTTTTTTTTCATAGCAAATTTTATTCCTGCCTAACAATAGTCTATGACCTTGTGTACCTACAGATAAATACAGAAGCCAACACAAATTACAGAAAAACTGCACAATTATATTTATTTTATATTTCTTAAAACACATTAATGAGAGAGAGAGTACATCATAATAAAGCTGTAATAGCATGGGAGAAATAGTAATATGGAATAAAATCACAGTATAATTACAGTCAACATGACATCAAAATGCGAAGTGGTATCAACTACTCAGCCATCTATTAAAGGCATTTACACTACTGAGGAGCAATCTTCTGAAATTCAAGTTTGTGAGCTTCACCCAATTTGCACAGGAAATTTGATTTAAAGCAAATCTAAAAGTTACGAATTGAAAGTACTTCATGGCCTCCATTTGCAATAAAAAACATCTATGACACTCTGATGAGATCTCTTACAACTGTACCTCTTTCAAGCTCTTAAACACAAAGATGGCCTTAAAGGGGTGGTCAGAAGGCAGAAGTAGGGTTGAGCGACCTTGACCTTTTTAGAGTCGAGTCGTGTTTCGCGAAACCAGACTATCTTAGAAGTCGAGTCGAGTGGAATCGGCCGATTATGGGGAAAAGTCGGGTATCGCCCGAAACACGAAACCCAATGCAAGTCAATGGGGGAGCATAGTCGGCAGTGAGTGGAGGCCAGGAAAACACCTACACTGCCCATTTTAATGGCAAAAACATCCATTCTTGTTACAGAAGCTTGTCAATCGTAATTTAGCTTATAATAATTGGAAGGCATTTGAAATTGGGGGTCATTTGGCTAAAGTTGTGGGGGGTAGGGCTGGTTCAAGTAATTAGTGGGCCCAGTAAATCTGGACCACGTCACGGCAGTGGAGCAGGGAGAGGTAAGTATTTCAACTTTGCAAGTTCTGTGATCCTGAGCAAGCAGGGGGGGCCCACTCGTTGGCATTGGCACTGGCACAGGGCCCCTCAAAGTACAGCGGTGTGTTTGCACGGCGGGGGCGCCTCCCACCGGCAGCAAGACTTTTGCATACTATGAGAGGCCCTGTGCCAGTGACGTCGCCAACTAGTATTCCTCCCCCCACCTGATGAAGGAACCTGCACTTTCATCTGCACCTTCCTCTTTGTCCCCGTGTAAGGTGGTATGGTATGCGGGAAGAGGAACCTGACTTTCAGCAGGGTCACAATCTTGCTGTGTAGCGTGCACGGGGAATTTTGCGTTATGGGTCAATGTACCAGCAGACTCATCTATCACTGGCTGGGCAATGGGCAGGATGAGGAGGAAACACAGATATAGGCCCAAAGAATAAAGTTGGCTAAATGCAGTTCAAAATTGGTAACACAGGACTAACCAGGGGGCATTGCAGTGGAGGACAACTGGAATGAGAGGCTGACACAGAGAGTAGGCCCAAATCAGTAAGTAGTCGAAATGCAGTTCAAAATTGGCAACCGTAGTAAACAGGCGGCACAGCTTTGTTCAGTGGAGGAGAACAGCAAGGAGTGGCAGACACCGATAGTAGGCCCCGACCCAACTAGTAGGCCAAATGCAGTCTAACATTAACAACTACTTAACGAGAGCCTGAAAATGGAATTTCAGGACAAGAAACCAGGAGAACAGCAAGGAGTGGCAGACACCGATAGTAGGCCCCAAACCAACTAGTACGCCAAATGCAGTTGTTCCATTTAACCACAATTTAATGAGAGCCTGAAGATAGAAGTTCAGGAAAGGCAACCTGGAGAACACCTTGGAGTGTAACACACCATCTCTCTACACCCCATACCCAATTTGTAGGCCTAATGCAGTGTAGTTTTCAACAACTACTAAACGAGAGTCGGAAGATCGAAGCAATGTGGACGAAACCTGGGGAACACCTTGGAGTGTAACACACCGTCTCTCTACACCCCATACCCAATTTGTAGGCCTAATGCAGTGTAGTTTTCTACAACTACTAAACGAGAGTCGGAAGACCGAAGCAATGTGGACAAAACCTGGGGAACACCTTGGAGTGGAACACACCATCTCTCTACACCCCATACCCAATTTGTAGGCCTAATGCAGTGTAGTTTCCAACAACTACTAAACGAGAGCATGAAGATCGAAGCAATGGACAGGAAACCTGGGGAACACCTTGGAGTGGAACACACCATCTCTCTACACCCCATACCCAATTTGTAGGCCTAATGCAGTGTAGTTTCCAACAACTACTAAACGAGAGCATGAAGATCGAAGCAATGGAGAGGAAACCTGGGGAACACCTTGGAGTGGAACACACCATCTCTCTACACCCCATACCCAATTTGTAGGCCTAATGCAGCGTAGTTTCCAACAACTACTAAACGAGAGCCAGAAGATCGAAGCTCAGGAAAGGCAACCTGGAGAACACCTTGGAGTGGAACACACCATCTCTCTACACCCCATACCCAATTTGTAGGCCTAATGCAGCGTAGTTTCCAACAACTACTAAACGAGAGCATGAAGATTGAAGCAATGGAGAGGAAACCTGGGGAACACCTTGGAGTGTAAAACACCATCTCTCTACACCCCATACCCAATTTGTTGGCCTAATGCAGTGTAGTTTCCAACAACTACTAAACGAGAGCCGGAAGATCGAAGCTCAGTTAAGGCAACCTGGAGAACACCTTGGAGTGGAACACACCATCTCTCTACACCCCATACCCAATTTGTAGGCCTAATGCAGCGTAGTTTCCAACAACTACTAACCGAGAGCATGAAGATCGAAGCAATGGAGAGGAAGCCTGGGGAACACCTTGGAGTGGAACACACCATCTCTCTACACCCCATACCCAATTTGTAGGCCTAATGCAGTGTAGTTTCCAACAACTACTAAACGAGAGCATGAAGATCGAAGCATTGGCGAGGAAACCTGGGGAACACCTTGGAGTGGAACACACCATCTCTCTACACCCCATACCCAATTTGTAGGCCTAATGCAGTGTAGTTTCCAACAACTGCTAAACGAGAGCATGAAGATTGAAGCAATGGAGAGGAAACCTGGGGAACACCTTGGAGTGGAACACACCATCTCTCTACACCCCATACCCAATTTGTAGGCCTAATGCAGTGTAGTTTCCAACAACTACTAAACGAGAGCATGAAGATCGAAGCAATGGAGAGGAAACCTGGGGAACACCTTGGAGTGGAACACACCATCTCTCTACACCCCATACCCAATTTGTAGGCCTAATGCAGTGTAGTTTCCAACAACTACTAAACGAGAGCATTAAGATAGAAGCAATGGCGAGGAAACCTGGGGCACACCTTGGGGAGGCAGACACCGTTAGTAGGCCCTACCAAAGTTGTACCCCCAATGCAGTTTTAAAATTCCTAGAGGCTGAAAACAAGACTATTGACGCTCAGCTTTTTTCAAAGGAACACAGCTGAATTGAGTGGCGCAGACAGACACAGGTAGTAGGACTTAAACCAAAAATGTGGCTCACTGCAGCTTAAAAAAGTTACAGGGGTACACAATCAGCAGTGCTCTGGGCAGTGGAGGACAATTTCAATAGTGGACCGCAGACAGACTTTGTACGCCTACTATTAAAAAAAGGATGCTCTATGCAATTAAAAATAGGTTCCAGGGGTCCACGGGCAGCAGTGGTGTGGTCAGTGGACGAGTATTGGAAGGAGGGACCGCAGACAGGCGTAGTAGGCCTAACATAACAAAATTAGGCTGTAGACACTGTAAAATTGGTTCCAGGGGTACACGGGCAGCAGTGGTGTGGTCAGCGGAGGAAAATTGGAATTAGGGACTGCAGACAGACTTTGTAGGCTGTCCCCTGTGGACCATGCATCCAACACATTAATCCAGTGCGCCGTAATGGACACGTAACTTTTTGTGGACATGCCTACTGGTCCATGCGTCTCTTGTCAGGTGCACCTTTCTACTGTTTGATTGCTATGACAATGCAGACTTTTTCATGCCGCTGGAAGGCTGGGATGGCTTTTCTCGCAAAAGAAATGTCGACTGGGTAGCTTGAACCGTTGCACAGCGTAGTTCATCTGGGCTTTCTAAATATAAAACAAAGAAAAAAAGGAGGCTACATGCACTTTCAGCTGGGTTCCAGGGGTACACGGCCAGCATTGGTCTGGTCAGTGGAGAACTATTGGAAGGAAGGACCGCAGACAGGCTTCGAAGGCCTAACATAATAACAGATGGCTGTAGGCAATTTTAAATTGGTTCCAGGGGTACACGGGCAGCAGTGGTGTGGTCAGTGGAGGCCTAGTGGAAGGAGTGACCGCAGACAGGCATCGAAGGCCTAACATAAAAACAGATAGCTGTAGGCAATTTTAAATTGGTTCCAGGGGTATACGGGCAGCAGTGGTGTGGTCAGTGGAGGCCTAGTGGAAGGAGTGACCGCAGACAGGCATCGAAGGCCTAACATAATACCAGATGGCTGTAGGCAATTTTAAATTGGCTCCATGGGTACACGGGCAGCAGTGGTGTGGTCAGTGGAGGCCTAGTGGAAGGAGTGACCGCAAACAGGCATCGAAGGCCTAACATAATAACAGATGGCTGTAGGCAATTTTAAATTGGTTCCAGGGGAACACGGGCAGCAGTGGCCTGGTCAGTGTAGTAGTAGTAGAAAGAACGGACCGCAGACAGGCTTCGAAGGCCTAACATACAAAAATTGGACTGGCTGTAGGCAATTTTAAATTGGTTCCAGGGGTACACGGGCAGCAGTGGTGTGGTCAGTGGAGGCCTAGTGGAAGGAGTGACCGCAGACAGGCATCGAAGGCCTAACATAATAACACATGGCTGTAGGCAATTTTAAATTGGTTCCAGGGGAACACGGGCAGCAGTGGCCTGGTCAGTGTAGTAGTAGTAGAAAGAACGGACCGCAGACAGGCTTCGAAGGCCTAACATAAAAAAATAGGGCTGTTGGCAATTTAAAATTGGTTCCAGGGGTACACGGGCAGCAGTACAATGGTCAGTGGAGGCCTAGTGGAAGGAGGGACCGCAGACAGGCTTCGAAGGCCTAACATAAAAAAATAGGGCTGTTGGCAATTTAAAATTGGTTCCAGTGGTACAAGGGCAGCAGTACAATGGTCAGTGGAGGCCTAGTGGAAGGAGGGACCGCAGACAGGCTTCGAAGGCCTAACATAAAAGAATAGGGCTGTTGACAATTTAAAATTGGTTCCAGTGGTACAAGGGCAGCAGTACAATTGTCAGTGGAGGCCTAGTGGAAGGAGGGACCGCAGACAGGCTTCGAAGGCCTAACATAAAAAAATAGGGCTGTTGGCAATTTAAAATTGGTTCCAGGGGTACACGGGTGTTGTGAATTCTGTGGCTGAGTTCACTTCTGTGGTCACAAGTGGTATTGCAGTCTCTGGGCTTCCTCCCTCAGGTGTTTTGGTGAGCTCGTTGGCTGCCTTGCTATTTAGCTCCACCTGAGTCTGTCTTCCTTGCTCCTTGTCAATGTTCCAGTGTTGGATCTGAGCTACTGCATCTTTCCTTGGGCCTGCTGCTCTGCTAGATAAGTGCTTCTAGTTTGTTTTCTGTTTTTTCTGTCCAGCTTGCTATTAACTTTTGCTGGAAGCTCTGAGAAGCAAAAGGGTGCACCGCCGTGCTGTTAGTTCGGCACGGTGGGTCTTTTTGCCCCTTTGCGTGGTTTTCGTTTTAGGGTTTTTTGTAGACTGCATAGTTCTCTTTGCTATCCTCGCTCTGTCTAGAATATCGGGCCTCACTTTGCTGAATCTATTTCATTCCTACGTTTGTCTTTTCATCTTGCTAACAGTCATTATATGTGGGGGGCTGCCTTTTCCTTTGGGGTATTTCTCTGAGGTAAGTCAGGCTTGTATTTCTATCTTCAGGCTAGTCAGCTCCTCAGGCAGTGCCGAGTTGCATAGGTAGTGATAGGCGCAATCCACTGCTGCTTATAGTTGTGTGAGGATAGATCAGGTACTGCAGTCTACAGAGATTCCACGTCTCAGAGCTCGTCCTATTGTTTTTGGTTATTGCCAGATCTCTGTATGTGCGCTGATTACTGCACGCTGTGTTGCCTGATTGCCAGCCATAACAGTACAAGGAGCCACACCAATGATTCCCAATAGAGGGAAAAAAGAAATCCTGACATCATTTTTTTTTCTTAGCTCTGTCTTCAGTCTTTTTTTTCCCCTAGACATTAGAGTGCTTCAGGACACAGCTGTGGACATGGATATTCAGGCTCTGTGCTCCTCAATGGATAATCTCGTTGTAAATGTACAAAAGATTCAAGATACTATTGATCAGAAATCGATGCTAGAACCAAGAATTCCGATTCCTGATTTGTTTTTTGGTGACAGAACTAAGTTCCTGAGCTTCAGAAATAATTGTAAGCTATTTTTGGCCTTGAAACCTCATTCTTCTGGTAATCCTATTCAACAGGTTTTGATTATTATTTCTTTTTTGCGCGGCGACCCACAGGACTGGGCGTTTTCTCTTGCACCAGGAGATTCTGCATTGAGTAATGTTGATGCATTTTTCCAGGCGCTGGGATTGCTTTACGATGAGCCTAATTCAGTGGATCAGGCTGAGAAAAATCTGCTGGCTTTATGCCAGGGTCAGGATGATGTAGAAGTATATTGTCAGAAATTTAGGAAGTGGTCAGTACTCACTCTGTGGAATGAATCTGCACTAGCGGCTTTGTTCAGAAAGGGTCTCTCTGAAGCTCTTAAGGATGTAATGGTGGGATTTCCTATGCCTGCTGGTTTGAATGAGTCTATGTCCTTGGCCATTCAGATCGGTCGTCGCTTGCGCGAGCGTAAATCTGTGCACCATCTGGCGGTATTGTCTGAGAGTAAACCTGAGCCTATGCAGTGCGACAGGACTATGACTAAAGTAGAACGGCAAGAACACAGACGTCTGAACAGACTGTGTTTCTATTGTGGTGATTCTACTCATGCTATTTCTAATTGTCCTAAACGCACTAGGCGGTTCGATAGCTCTGCCGTTATTGGTACTGTACAGTCCAAATTCCTTTTGTCCATTACCTTAATGTGCTCTTTGTCATCGTATTCTGTCATGGCGTTTGTGGATTCAGGCGCTGCCCTGAATCTGATGGATTTGGATTATGCTAAACGTTGTGGATTTTTCTTGGAGCCTTTGCGGTGTCCTATTCCGTTGAGAGGAATTGATGCTACACCTTTGGCCAAGAATAAGCCTCAGTACTGGGCCCAGCTGACCATGTGCATGGCTCCTGCACATCAGGAAGTTATTCGCTTTCTGGTACTGCATAATTTGCATGATGTGGTCGTGTTGGGGTTGCCATGGCTACAAACCCATAATCCAGTATTGGATTGGAACTCTATGTCGGTAACCAGCTGGGGTTGTCAGGGAGTACATGGTGATGTTCCATTTTTGTCTATTTCGTCATCCATTCCTTCTGACATCCCAGAGTTCTTGTCGGACTTTCAGGATGTATTTGAAGAGTCCAAGTCTGATGCCCTACCTCCGCATAGGAATTGTGATTGTGCTATCGATTTGATTCCTGGTAGTAAATTCCCTAAGGGTTGTTTATTTAATTTGTCCGTACCTGAACACACCGCTATGCGCAGTTATGTGAAGGAGTCCCTGGAGAAGGGACATATTCGCCCATCCTCGTCACCATTGGGAGCAGGGATCTTTTTTGTAGCCAAGAAGGATGGTTCGCTAAGACCGTGTATTGATTACCGCCTTCTTAATAAGATCACTGTTAAGTTTCAGTATCCCTTGCCATTGATTTCTGACTTGTTTGCTCGGATTAAGGGGGCTAGTTGGTTTACTAAGATTGATCTTCGTGGTGCGTATAATCTGGTGAGAATCAGGCAGGGAGATGAATGGAAAACGGCATTTAATACGCCCGAGGGTCATTTTGAGTATCTGGTGATGCCGTTCGGACTTGCCAATGCTCCATCTGTTTTTCAGTCTTTTATGCATGACATTTTCCGTGAGTATCTGGATAAATTCTTGATTGTTTACTTGGATGACATTTTGATCTTCTCAGATGATTGGGAGTCTCATGTGAAGCAAGTCAGAATGGTTTTCCAGGTACTGCGTGCTAATTCCTTGTTCGTGAAGGGATCAAAGTGTCTCTTCGGTGTGCAGAAAGTTTCATTTTTGGGGTTCATCTTTTCCCCTTCTACTATCGAGATGGATCCGGTTAAGGTTCAGGCCATCCAGGATTGGACTCAGCCGACATCTCTAAAAAGTCTGCAGAAATTCCTGGGCTTTGCTAATTTTTATCGTCGCTTCATCTGTAATTTTTCTAGCATTGCCAGACCATTGACCGATTTGACCAAGAAGGGTGCTGATTTGGTTAATTGGTCTTCTGCTGCCGTGGAAGCTTTTCAGGAGTTGAAGCGTCGTTTTTGCTGTGCCCCTGTGTTGTGTCAACCTGATGTTTCTCTTCCGTTCCAGGTCGAGGTTGATGCTTCTGAGATTGGTGCAGGGGCGGTTTTGTCACAGAGAGGTTCTGGTTGCTCAATGTTCAAACCATGTGCTTTCTTTTCTAGGAAATTTTCTGCTGCTGAGCGTAATTATGATGTGGGCAACCGAGAGTTGCTGGCCATGAAGTGGGCATTCGAGGAGTGGCGTCATTGGCTTGAGGGTGCTAAGCATTGCGTGGTGGTTTTGACTGATCATAAGAACCTTACTTATCTTGAGTCTGCCAAGCGCTTGAATCCTAGACAGGCCCGTTGGTCGTTATTTTTTGCTCGTTTTGATTTTGTGATTTCATACCTTCCGGGCTCTAAAAATGTGAAGGCGGATGCTCTGTCTAGGAGTTTTGTGCCCGACTCTCCGGGGTTATCTGAGCCGGCGAGTATCCTCAAGGAAGGAGACATTGTGTCTGCCATCTCCCCTGATTTGCGGAGAGTGTTGCAGAAATTTCAGGCTAATAAACCTGATCGTTGTCCGGCCGAGAAACTGTTCGTCCCTGATAGGTGGACTAGTAAAGTTATCTCTGAACTTCATTGTTCGGTGCTGGCCGGTCATCCAGGAATCTTTGGTACCAGGGAGTTGGTTGCTAGATCCTTCTGGTGGCCATCTCTGTCACGGGATGTGCGTGCTTTTGTGCAGTCCTGTGGAATTTGTGCTAGGGCTAAGCCCTGCTGTTCACGTGCCAGTGGGTTGCTTTTGCCCTTGCCGGTCCCGAAGAGGCCTTGGACACATATTTCGATGGATTTCATTTCTGACCTTCCCGTTTCTCAAAAAATGTCGGTCATTTGGGTGGTCTGTGATCGCTTTTCTAAAATGGTCCATCTGGTGCCCTTGGTTAAATTGCCTTCCTCCTCTGATTTGGTGCCTTTGTTCTTCCAGCATGTGGTTCGTTTACATGGCATTCCTGAGAATATTGTTTCTGACAGAGGTTCCCAGTTTGTCTCGAGGTTCTGGCGAGCCTTTTGTGGTAGGATGGGCATTGACCTATCTTTCTCCTCGGCCTTCCATCCTCAGACTAATGGCCAGACCGAACGAACCAATCAGACCTTGGAAACATATCTGAGATGTTTTGTTTCCGCTGACCAGGATGATTGGGTGTCATTTTTGCCGTTGGCTGAGTTCGCCCTTAATAATCGGGCCAGCTCGGCTACCTTGGTCTCTCCATTTTTCTGCAATTCTGGGTTCCATCCTCGTTTCTCTTCAGGACAGGTTGAGTCTTCGGACTGTCCTGGTGTGGATTCTGTGGTGGACAGGTTGCAGCAGATCTGGACTCAGGTAGTGGACAATTTGACCTTGTCCCAGGAGAAGGCTCAGCTTTTCGCTAATCGCAGACGCCGTGTGGGACCCCGACTTCGTGTTGGGGATCTGGTTTGGTTATCTTCTCGTCATATTCCTATGAAGGTTTCCTCTCCTAAATTTAAACCTCGTTTTATTGGTCCGTATAGGATTTCTGAGATTCTCAATCCGGTGTCTTTTCGTCTGACCCTCCCAGACTCCTTTTCCATACATAGTGTATTCCATAGGTCGTTGTTGAGGAGATACGTGGCACCTATGGTTCCATCTGTGGAGCCTCCTGCCCCTGTTTTGGTGGAGGGGGAATTGGAGTATATTGTGGAGAAGATTTTGGATTCTCGTGTCTCTAGACGGAAACTCCAGTATCTGGTCAAATGGAAGGGTTATGCTCAGGAAGATAATTCCTGGGTTTTTGCCTCTGATGTCCATGCCCCAGATCTTGTTCGTGCCTTTCATGTGGCTCATCCTGGTCGGCCTGGGGGTTCTGGTGAGGGTTCGGTGACCCCTCCTCAAGGGGGGGGTACTGTTGTGAATTCTGTGGCTGAGTTCACTTCTGTGGTCACAAGTGGTATTGCAGTCTCTGGGCTTCCTCCCTCAGGTGTTTTGGTGAGCTCGTTGGCTGCCTTGCTATTTAGCTCCACCTGAGTCTGTCTTCCTTGCTCCTTGTCAATGTTCCAGTGTTGGATCTGAGCTACTGCATATTTCCTTGGGCCTGCTGCTCTGCTAGATAAGTGCTTCTAGTTTGTTTTCTGTTTTTTCTGTCCAGCTTGCTATTAACTTTTGCTGGAAGCTCTGAGAAGCAAAAGGGTGCACCGCCGTGCTGTTAGTTCGGCACGGTGGGTCTTTTTGCCCCTTTGCGTGGTTTTCGTTTTAGGGTTTTTTGTAGACTGCATAGTTCTCTTTGCTATCCTCGCTCTGTCTAGAATATCGGGCCTCACTTTGCTGAATCTATTTCATTCCTACGTTTGTCTTTTCATCTTGCTAACAGTCATTATATGTGGGGGGCTGCCTTTTCCTTTGGGGTATTTCTCTGAGGTAAGTCAGGCTTGTATTTCTATCTTCAGGCTAGTCAGCTCCTCAGGCAGTGCCGAGTTGCATAGGTAGTGATAGGCGCAATCCACTGCTGCTTATAGTTGTGTGAGGATAGATCAGGTACTGCAGTCTACAGAGATTCCACGTCTCAGAGCTCGTCCTATTGTTTTTGGTTATTGCCAGATCTCTGTATGTGCGCTGATTACTGCACGCTGTGTTGCCTGATTGCCAGCCATAACACACGGGCAGCAGTACAATGGTCAGTGGAGGCCTAGTGGAAGGAGGGACCGCAGACAGGCTTCGACGGCCTAACATAACAAAAATGTCAATACAATGGTATTGTCAGTGCCAGGCATTGAAGGATGTCAGCGCATAGACTAAACATTGGTGGAGCTGTGAGAGATAATTTTGCAAGTGGTAGAGCACTGTTTGAGCTGGGGGGGGCGAACTGTCTTGTGGCCGGCGGTACAGGCCCAGGGCCCCTCATATTACAACGGTGTGTCTGACTTTGGGTGCGCACCACCACCGCCAGAGACACTTTATTGTACTATGAGGGACCCAGTGGCAGTGCCGTCGACCAAAAGCGGGCACACCCACCTCTTCAGACAAACAGCACTCTCACGGGTGCTGGCGCCAAGTGGCGATACCACGGCCCCGTGTGGGGAGTTTGGCCATTTAGTGAGGTGTAAACATGTCGTATGCTGGACAATCAGGTGCAGAAAATTACGAGATTGGAAAAGTCATTCAGAATAGTCCACAGGCAAGACCTTTTCATAGGAAAGCTAGGTGTCAGCCGGGCAAGGTGGGGCAAAAGATTTCGAAATCCAGTTGTGGTTCATTTTAATGAAGGTTAGATCATCTACATTTTGGGTAGCCAGACGAGTCCTTTTTTCTGTTAGTATTGAACCTGCAGCACTGAATACTCTTTCTGATAGGACACTAGCTGCCGGGCAAGCAAGCTCCTGCAATGCATATTCTGCCAATTCTGGCCAGGTGTCTAATTTGGATGCCCAGTAATCAAATGGGAATGACGGTTGAGGAAGAACGTCGATAAGGGATGAACAATAGTTTGTAACCATACTGGACAAATGTTGTCTCCTGTCACTTTGAATTGATGCTGCAGTACCTGTCCTGTCTGCGGTCATAGCAAAATCACTCCACAACCTGGTCAGAAAACCCCTCTGGCCAACGCCACTTCTGATTTCTGCCCCTCTAACACCTCTGGTCTGCTGGCCCCTGCAGCTCGTGTGAGAACGATCACGGGCGCTGTGTGCAGGGAATGCCAGAAGCAAACGGTCAACAAGAGTTGATTGTTTGGTTGCTAATATTATTTCCAAGTTGTCATGTGGCATTATATTTTGCAATTTGCCTTTATAGCGAGGATCAAGGAGGCAGGCCAACCAGTAATCGTCATCGTTCATCATTTTAGTAATGCGTGTGTCCCTTTTGAGGATACGTAAGGCATAATCTGCCATGTGGGCCAAAGTTCCAGTTCTCAAATCTGCGGTTGTGCTTGGTTGAGGGGCAGTTTCAGGCAAATCCACGTCACTTGTGTCCCTCCAAAAACCAGAACCCGGCCTTGCCGCGCCAACAATTTCCAGTGGCCCCGGAAAAGCTTCCTCATTAAAAATATAATCATCCCCATCATCCTCCTCGTCCTCCTCCTCCTCTTCGCCCGCTACCTCGTCCTGTACACTGCCCTGGCCAGACAATGGCTGACTGTCATCAAGGCTTTCCTCTTCCTCAGCTGCAGACGCCTGATCCTTTATGTGCGTCAAACTTTGCATCAGCAGACGCATTAGGGGGATGCTCATGCTTATTATGGCGTTGTCTGCACTAACCAGCCATGTGCATTCCTCAAAACACTGAAGGACTTGACACATGTCTTGAATCTTCGACCACTGCACACCTGACAACTCCATGTCTGCCATCCTACTGCCTGCCCGTGTATGTGTATCCTCCCACAAAAACATAACAGCCCGCCTCTGTTCGCACAGTCTCTGAAGCATGTGCAGTGTTGAGTTCCACCTTGTTGCAACGTCTATGATTAGGCGATGCTGGGGAAGGTTCAAAGAACGCTCATAGGTCTGCATACGGCTGGAGTGTACGGGCGAACGGCGGATATGTGAGCAAAGTCCACGCACTTTGAGGAGCAGGTCGGATAACCCCGGATAACTTTTCAGGAAGCACTGCACCACCAGGTTTAAGGTGTGAGCCAGGCAAGGAATGTGTTTCAGTTGGGAAAGGGAGATGGCAGCCATGAAATTCCTTCCGTTATCATTCACTACCTTGCCTGCCTCAAGATCTACAGTGCCCAGCCACGACTGCGTTTCTTTCTGCAAGAACTCGGACAGAACTTCCGCGGTGTGTCTGTTGTCGCCCAAACACTTCATAGCCAATACAGCCTGCTGACGTTTGCCAGTAGCTGCCCCATAATGGGAAACCTGGTGTACAACAGTGGCAGCTGCGGATGGAGTGGTTGTGCGACTGCGGTCTGTGGACGAGCTCTCGCTTCTGCAGGAGGACGAGGAGGAGGAGGAGGGGGTGCGAACGGCTACAGCCAACTGTTTCCTAGACCGTGGGCTAGGCAGAACTGTCCCAAACTTGCTGTCCCCTGTGGAACCTGCATCCACAACATTCACCCAGTGTGCCGTGATGGACACGTAACGTCCCTGGCCATGCCTACTGGTCCATGCATCTGTTGTCAGGTGCACCTTTGTGCTCACAGATTGCCTGAGTGCATGGACGATGCGCTCTTTAACATGCTGGTGGAGGGCTGGGATGGCTTTTCTGGAAAAAAAGTGTCGACTGGGTAGCTCGTAGCGTGGTACAGCGTAGTCCATCAGGGCTTTGAAAGCTCCGCTTTCAACTAACCGGTAGGGCATCATCTCTAACGAGATTAGTCTAGCTATGTGGGCGTTCAAACCCTGTGTACGCGGATGCGAGGCTAAGTACTTCCTTTTTCTAACCATAGTCTCATGTAGGGTGAGCTGGACTGGAGAGCTGGAGATCGTGGAACTAGCGGGGGTGCCGGTGGACATGGCAGACTGAGAGACGGTGGGAGATGGTATTGTTGCCGCCGGTGCCCTAGATGCAGTGTTTCCTACTACGAAACTGGTGATTCCCTGATCCTGACTGCTTTGGCCTGGCAAAGAAACCTGCACAGATACTGCAGGTGGTGCGGAAAATGGTGGCCCTACACTGCCGGAAGGGATGTTGCGTTGATGACTAGCTTCATTGGCCGAGGGTGCTACAACCTTAAGGGACGTTTGGTAGTTAGTCCAAGCTTGCAAATGCATGGTGGTTAAATGTCTATGCATGCAACTTGTATTGAGACTTTTCAGATTCTGCCCTCTGCTTAAGGTAGTTGAACATTTTTGACAGATGACTTTGCGCTGATCAATTGGATGTTGTTTAAAAAAATGCCAGACTGCACTCTTTCTAGCATCGGATACCTTTTCAGGCATTACAGACTGAGCTTTAACCGGATGGCCACGCTGTCCTCCAACAGGTTTTGGCTTTGCCACGCGTTTTGGGCAAGATACGGGCCCGGCAGATGGAACCTGTTGCGATGTTGATGCCTGCTGCGGCCCCTCCTCCTCCGCTTCAGAACTGCTGCCGCCTGCACCCTGTTCCCCCAATGGCTGCCAATCGGGGTCAAGAACTGGGTCATCTATTACCTCTTCTTGTAGCTCGTGTGCAACTTCGTCTGTGTCACCGTGGCGGTCGGTGGTATAGCGTTCGTGATGGGGCAACATAGTCTCATCAGGGTCTGATTCTTGATCAGCACCCTGCGAGGGCAATGTTGTGGTCTGAGTCAAAGGACCAGCATAGTAGTCTGGCTGTGGCTGTGCATCAGTGCACTCCATGTCAGATTCAACTTGTAATGGGCATGGACTGTTAACTGCTTCACTTTCTAAGCCAGGGACGGTATGTGTAAAGAGCTCCATGGAGTAACCCGTTGTGTCGCCTGCTGCATTCTTCTCTGTTGTTGTTTTTGCTGAAGAGGACAAGGAAGCGACTTGTCCCTGACCGTGAACATCCACTAACGACGCGCTGCTTTGACATTTACCAGTTTCACGAGAGGAGGCAAAAGAGCTAGAGGCTGAGTCAGCAAGATAAGCCAAAACTTGCTCTTGCTGCTCCGGCTTTAAAAGCGGTTTTCCTACTCCCAGAAAAGGGAGCATTCGAGGCCTTGTGTAGCCAGACGACGAACCTGTCTCCACAGCTCCAGACTTAGGTGCAATATTTTTTTTCCCACGACCACCTGATGCTCCACCACTACCACTACCCTCATTACCAGCTGACAATGAACGCCCCCGGCCACGACCTCTTCCACCAGACTTCCTCATTGTTTTAAAATCGTAACCAAACTAACGGTATTTCTTGCTGTCACACAACTTACACGGTGAGCTATAACTTCAGTATGATTTAGCTACCCCTTTACAGGTGGGTGAGACCACAACGAAAATCAGGCACAATGTTACACACTCTGTTTTTGGTGGCACCAAATGAGAGAGATGCCACACACGCAGGACTGTCACTGAAGCACAAATGTTAATATTAATCTCCCACTGTTTTTTTTTATTTATTTTTTTTTTTTTCAGGGAGACTTTAGAAACAAAATAAAATAAAATGATTTTTTCAGGAAGAATTTAGAAACCAAATAACATAAAATGATTTTTCCAATGACAATTTAGAAACCAAATAAAAAAAAAAAAAAAAAAAAAAAGGCTTTCTATGCCCCACTGAGTGAGAGATGCCACACACAGGAGTCAGGAGTGGCACACAAGCCCAGAGGCCAATATTTTTCTCCCAATGATTGATGTAGTGATTTTTTCAGGTAGATTTTGGAACCCAAATCAAGCAAAAAAAATAATAGGCTTTCTATGGCCCACAATTGGAGAGAGAGAGAGAGATGGCACACCCAGGAGTCAAGACTGGCACACAAGCAGAAAGGGCAATATTAATCTCCCACTGATTTGATTTTTTTTTTTTTCAGGGAGACTTTAGAAAAAAAAATAATAGAATAAAATGATTTTTTCAGGAAGAATTTAGAAACCAAATAAAATAAAATGATTTTTTCAGGGAGAATTTAGAAAACAAATAAAACAAAAAATAGGCTTTCTATGGCCCACTGAGTGAGAGATGACGCACACAGGAGTCAGGAGTGGCACACAAGCCCAGAGGCCAATATTGTTCTCCCAATGATTGATGTAGTGATTTTTTCAGGTAGATTTTGGAACCCAAATCAAGCTAAAAAAATAATAGGCTTTCTATGGCCCACAATTGGAGAGAGAGAGAGAGATGGCACACCCAGGAGTCAAGACTGGCACACAAGCAGAAAGGGCAATATTAATCTCCCACTGATTTTTTTTTTTTTTTCAGGGAGACTTTAGAAAAAAAATAATAGAATAAAATGATTTTTTCACGAAGAATTTAGAAACCAAATAAAATAAAATGATTTCTTCAGGGAGAATTTAGAAAACAAATAAAACAAAACATAGGCTTTCTATGGCCCACTGAGTGAGAGATGACGCACACAGGAGTCAGGAGTGGCACACAAGCCCAGAGGCCAATATTTATCTCCCACTGATTGATTTAGTGATTTTGTCAGGTAGATTTTGGAACCCAAATCAAGCAAAAAAAATAATAGGCTTTCTATGGCCCACAATTGGAGAGAGAGAGAGAGATGGCACACCCAGGAGTCAAGACTGGCACACAAGCAGAAAGGGCAATATTAATCTCCCACTGATTTGTTTTTTTTTTTTTTCAGGGAGACTTTAGAAAAAAAAATAATAAAAAAAAATGATTTTTTCAGGAAGAATTTAGAAACCAAATAAAATAAAATGATTTTTTCAGGGAGAATTTAGAAAACAAATAAAACAAAAAATAGGCTTTCTATGGCCCACTGAGTGAGAGATGACGCACACAGGAGTCAGGAGTGGCACACAAGCCCAGAGGCCAATATTGTTCTCCCAATGATTGATGTAGTGATTTTTTCAGGTAGATTTTGGAACCCAAATCAAGCTAAAAAAATAATTGGCTTTTTATGGCCCACAATTGGAGAGAGAGAGAGAGATGGCACACCCAGGAGTCAAGACTGGCACACAAGCAGAAAGGGCAATATTAATCTCCCACTGATTTGATTTTTTTTTTTTTTTCAGGGAGACTTTAGAAAAAAAAAATAATTAAAAAAAAATGATTTTTTCAGGAAGAATTTAGAAACCAAATAAAATATAATGATTTTTTCAGGGAGAATTTAGAAAACAAATAAAACAAAAAATAGGCTTTCTATGGCCCACTGACTGAGAGATGGCACACACAGGAGTCAGGAGTGGCACACAAGCCCAGAGGCCAATATTTATCTCCCACTGATTGATTTAGTGATTTTGTCAGGTAGATTTTGGAACCCAAATCAAGCAAAAAAAATAATAGGCTTTCTATGGCCCACAATTGGAGAGAGAGAGAGAGATGGCACACCCAGGAGTCAAGACTGGCACACAAGCAGAAAGGGCAATATTAATCTCCCACTGATTTGTTTTTTTTTTTTTTCAGGGAGACTTTAGAAAAAAAAATAATAAAAAAAAATGATTTTTTCAGGAAGAATTTAGAAACCAAATAAAATAAAATGATTTTTTCAGGGAGAATTTAGAAAACAAATAAAACAAAAAATAGGCTTTCTATGGCCCACTGAGTGAGAGATGACGCACACAGGAGTCAGGAGTGGCACACAAGCCCAGAGGCCAATATTGTTCTCCCAATGATTGATGTAGTGATTTTTTCAGGTAGATTTTGGAACCCAAATCAAGCTAAAAAAATAATTGGCTTTTTATGGCCCACAATTGGAGAGAGAGAGAGAGATGGCACACCCAGGAGTCAAGACTGGCACACAAGCAGAAAGGGCAATATTAATCTCCCACTGATTTGATTTTTTTTTTTTTTTCAGGGAGACTTTAGAAAAAAAAAATAATTAAAAAAAAATGATTTTTTCAGGAAGAATTTAGAAACCAAATAAAATATAATGATTTTTTCAGGGAGAATTTAGAAAACAAATAAAACAAAAAATAGGCTTTCTATGGCCCACTGACTGAGAGATGGCACACACAGGAGTCAGGAGTGGCACACAAGCCCAGAGGCCAATATTAATCTCCCACTTTTTTTTTTTTTTTTTCAGGGAAAATTTATAAACCCAATAAAAAAAATAATAAATAGGCTTTCTATGGCCCACTATCTGAGAGAGAGAGATGGCACGCTTAGGACTGGCACACAAGCCCAAAGGCCAATATTAATCTCCCTTTTTTTTCAGGGAGAATTTATAAAACCAAAAAAAAATAAATAAATAGGCTTTCTATGGCCCACTATTTGGGAGAGAGATGGCACGCTTAGGACTGGCACACAAGCCCAAAGGCCAATATTAATCTCCCACTGATTGATTTATTGTTTTTTTCAGGTAGAATTTAGAACCCAAATAAAGCAACAAAAAAAATAGGCTTTCTATGGCCCACTGAGTGAGTGATGATGCACACATGAGTCAGGAGTGGCACACAAGCCCTGAGGCCAATATTTTTCTCCCACTGATTGATGTAGTGATTTTTTCAGGTAGATTTTGGAACCCAAATCAAGCAAAAAAATAAATAGGCTTTCTATAGCCCACTGACTGAGAGATGGCACACACAGGAGTCAGGAGTGGCACACAAGCCCTGAGGCCAATATTTTTCTCCCACTGATTGATGTAGTGATTTTTTCAGGTAGATTTTAGAACCCAAATCAAGCAAAAAAATAAATAGGCTTTCTATGGCCCACTGAGTGAGAGATGACACAGACAGGGATGGCACTCTAGCAGAAATGCCAATCTTAATCTCCCACAAAAAAAAAAAAAAAGGAACTGTCCTTCAATTACTATCTCCCTGCAGTAATCTAAGCCAGGTATGGCAGGCAGCAATAAGGAGTGGACTGATGCACAAATTAAATAAAAAGTGTGGACAAAAAAACAAGATAGCTGTGCAGAAAGGAAGGAACAAGAGGATTTGTGCTTTGAAAAAAGCAGTTGGTTTGCACAGCGGCGTACACACAGCAATGCAGCTATCAGGGAGCCTTCTAGGGCAGCCCAATGAGCTACAGCGCTGAGGAAAAAAAAAATGTAGCTTCCACTGTCCCTGCACACCGAAGGTGGTGTTGGACAGTGCAAATCGCTACAGCACAAGCGGTTTGGTGGTTAATGGACCCTGCCTAACGCTATCCCTGCTTCTGACGAAGCGGCAGCAACCTCTCCCTAAGCTCAGATCAGCAGCAGTAACATGGCGGTCGGCGGGAACGCCCCTTTATAGCCCCTGTGACGCCGCAGACAGCAAGCCAATCACTGCAATGCCCTTCTCTAAGATGGTGGGGACCAGGACCTATGTCATCACACTGCCCACACTCTGTGTTTACCTTCATTGGCTGAGAAATGGCGCTTTTCGCGTCATTGAAACGCGACTTTGGCGCGAAAGTCGCGTACCGCATGGCCGACCCCGCACAGGGGTCGGATCGGGTTTCATGAAACCCGACTTTGCCAAAAGTCGGCGACTTTTGAAAATGAACGACCCGTTTCGCTCAACCCTAGGCAGAAGTAAATCTTATCTATATCCCTATATATTTAATGCCATAATCTAAGATATTTTCTAATACACTTGCTTTAAAAACTCTCTACCATTCCCTAACTACAAAAACAAAAGAAAAAAAAAAAGAAAAAAAGTGAGCTGCACAGCCTTCCTTCTTTCGGCAGATCAGCAGCAGTGAGTAGTGACAGGCTGACTTCAGTGCAGGGGGTGCTCGCATGGAACATGGATGCAAACATGTGGATAGGAACAGAAAATGCGGCAGCACTCACCCATCTGTGGTCCAATTCAGCGCAAAACGGCCGTCGTCGTTCACCTGCTCACCTCCCGTCCATCTGCACTCCCTCGGACCGTAAGGCTGTACTTTTTCATGTTTTGAATAAAGAATTGGACCACAGATGGGTGAGTGCTGCCGCATTTTCTGTTCCTATACACATTCCCTAACTACAATGTCTATTTTTTTTACATCCTGTCTGATGACGATTCGTTTGAGTCCTCCCAGTGCATCCTGGGATACTCAACTGAAGCAGCATCAGAGCAGGGGGCATAAGTTACAGTCAGTGCTGCAGCTTCTGATCCTTCCCTGAAACAAAGCATCATCAGTGATCGCATTTCAGGAGCGGGTCTGGTCCGTGCTCTGTCCCTGTACTGTGCACTGTGCAATGCTCTGTTGTTGGCTCAGATCTGCAGCAATGAGCTAGCAACACAGCAGTGTTCCAATACTCGGCATGCAGGATATCAACACCACCCCCGCATGTCACTGGTCTCTGCCAACTATTGTCACACCACTTCAGGTAGTGGGCAGAGGCTGTGGCAGTGACTGCACCCTCAACCCTCTGCTCTGATGATGCTTTGTTTGAGAATCCCAGAATGCACTGGAGACTCTTAAATGAATCATCCCCAAACAGGAAGGTAAAAAAATAGGGTAGCAGTTAGATAGTGCAGTTAGAGAATGGTATAGAATTTTGAAAGCAAATATATTACAAAATTGTTTAGATTATTTCATCAAATAGATAGGGATTTAGACAAAATTTACTTTTGTCGCCTGTGGATCACCCCTTTAAGCCTCAATCAGACCTGCGTGAATCAAGTGCATGTTTTATCTATAGAACATGTATCCATTAATATCTATGATGTTATTCACATGTCTGTGGGTTTTTTTGTGGACTATGTGTTTGCAAAAAAATAATGCAAATTTTCTCTTCAGAGAGGAAGAGGACTAGAACTCTAGTACCACTTATTGGAAGTAGCAATCCTAAAAGTCAACATCAGCGCTTTAACGAGCCTTGTCACATGACTTAGGAAAAAGCCAAACCAGAATCTCAATTTGCAGACACTGTGTTTCGGGGTACTGCCCCTCGTCAGTGCAAAGTGGAGATCTGGTTTGGCTGAGTGAGAGGCATCTGACCAATATCCAAGAATTATTGTTTCTCCTTGCGGAGATTAACATGCTAAGCATGCCAAGATGAGGAGACTTAAAGCCGCAGTGCTCCTCTGGGAAATATGTAAATTGTCTCTTCAGATAGGAAAAGCACTAGAACTCATCATACCGCCAAAAAAAGTGGAATAACACGCAATCAAAAAGACTGATATAAATAAATGTGGTACCACTGAAAACGTCATCTTGTCCCGCTAAAAACAAGCCCCCATTATAGCTCCATCACCGGAAAAATAAAGAAAGTTATAGCTCTCAGAATAAAGCGATGCAAAGATAATTATTTTTTATTTAACAGGTTTTATTGTATAAAAGTGCCAAAACCTAAAAAAATATAAATGAAGTATCGCTGTCACCATACTAACCCAAAGAATAAAACTGCTTTATCAATTTTACCAGACACGGAACAGTATAAACGCCCCCCCAAAGAAATTCATGAATTGCTGGTTTTTGTTCATTCTGTCTCACAAAAATCGGAATAAAAAGCGATCAACAAAATGTCATGTGGCCAAAAATGGTACCAATAAAAATGTCAATTCGTCTCGCAAAAAAACAAGACCTCACATGACTCTGTGGGCCAAAATATGTAAAAATTATAGCTCTCAAAATGTGGTGATGCAAAAACAATTTTTTGCATTAAAAAGCAGTTTTTATTGTGACAGCTGCCAAACATAAAAACCCGCAATAAAAACCCACTATTAATAGTAAATCAAACCCCCTTAGAGAAAAATAATAAAATAAAAAAATATTTATTTACATTTTCCCATTAGGGTTAGGGTTAGGGTTAGGGTTGGGGCTAAAATTAGTATTAAGGTTATGGTTGGGATTAGGGTTAGGACTGAGATTAGAGTTAGGGTTGGGATTAGGGTTAGGGTGTGTTAGGGTTAGGCTTGTGGTTAGGGTTATGGTTAGGGTTGGGATTAGGGTTAGAGGTATGTTGGGGTTAGGGTTAGAGTTATAATTGGGGGGTTTCCACTGTTTAGGCACATCAGGGGCTCTCCTAACGTGACATGGCGTCTGATCTCAATCCCAGCCAATAATGCGTTGAAAAAGTGAAACAGTGCTCCTTCCCTTCCGAGCTCTGCCATGCGCCCAAACAGTAGCTTACTCCAATATATGGGGTATAAGCGTACTCAGGACAAATTGCACAACTTTTGAGGTCCAATTTCTCCTGTTACACTTGGGTAAATTAAAAAAGGGGAGGAAAAGATCATGTTTGTGAAAAAAAATATGATTTTTTTATTTTCATGCCCGTGTGCTATAAACTTTAGTGAAACACCTGGGGGTTCAAAGTTCTCAACACACATCTAGATAAGTTATTTGGGGGTGTAGTTTCCAAAATGGGGTCAATTATGGGGTTTCCACTTTTCAGGCACATCAGAGGCTCTCCAAACGCGACATGACTCCCGCAGACCATTCCAAAATGTTACTACTTCCTACTTCCCTTCTGAGCACCGACGTGTGCCGATCAGTAGTTTTCTCCCACATATGGGGTATCAGCGAACTCAGGACAAATTAGACAACAACTTTTGGGGTCCAATTTCTCCTGCTACCCTTGGAAAATAAAAAATTGGGGACTAAAAGATCATGTTTGTGGAAAAAATATGATTTTTTTAATTTCACACCCGGCGTTATAAACTTTAGTGAAACACCTGGGGATTCAAGGTTCTCACCACACATCTAGATAAGTTCTTTGGGAGGCCTAGTTTCCAAAATGGGGTCACTTCTGGGGGGTTTCCACTGTTTAGGCACATCAAGGGCTCTCCAAGCGCAACATGGCGTCCGATCTCAATTCCAGACAATTTGGCGTTGAAAAAGTCAAACGGCGCTCCTTCCTTTCTGAGCTCTGCCATGTGCCCAAACATTGGTTCCCCCCAAACAAATTGCACAATAATTTTTCCTGTTACCCCTGGTAAAATAAAAATAAATTGGATCTGAAGTATTTTTTTTGTGAAAAAAGTTACATGTTCATTTTTTTTAAACATTCCAAAAAATTCCTGTGAAGCACCAGAAGAGTTAGTAAACTTGAATGTGGTTTTACATACCTTGAAGGGTGCAATTTTTATAATGGTGTAACTTTTGGGTATTTTCTATCATATAGACTCCTCAAAGTGACTTCAAATGTGATGTGGTCCATAAAAAAAATGATGTTGTAAAAATGAAAAATTGTTGGTCAACTTTTAACCCTTATAACTCCCTGACAAAAAATATGGTTCTAAAATGGTGCTGATGTAAAGTAGACATGTGGGAAATATTATTTATTAAGTATTTTGTCTGACGTATCTGTGTAACTTAAGGGCATGAAAATTCAAAATTGGAAAATTGTGAAATTTTCAAAATGTTTGTTTCTTTCACAAATAAATGCAAGTAATATCAAATAAATTTTACCACTATCAAAAAGTACAATATGTCACGAGAAAACATTGTCAGAATCACCAGGATCTGTTGAAACATTCCAGAGTTATAACCTCATAAAGGGACAGTGGTCAGAATTGTAAAAATTGGCCTGGTCATTAACATGCATACCACCCTTGGGGGTAAATGGGTCAAGTGAGATTATCCTGGAGATAATAGGCCTAACAGGTAGCAGAAAGAATTCCTTATGAGTTTTTGGAAGCCCATGGAAAACAGGAATTACTGAATGTTGTTTTACAAGTAATATTTTCTTTTTATGGTCAAAACTCCCCATCACTTCACCTTCTAGTAAAAGATAGTAGAGTACAGTGGGTATTCAGACCCCTTTAAATTGTTCACTCTTTGTTTCATTGCAGCCATTAGGTAAATTCAAAAAAGATAATTTTTTCTCATTAATGTACACTCTGCACCCCATTTTGACTGAACACAAAACTGACATAAAGAAATTTTTACAAATTTAATAAAAAAAGAAAAAGTGAAATATCACAAGGTCATAAGTATTCAGACCCTTTGCGCAGACACTCATATTTAAGTCACATGCTGTCCATTTCCTTGCGATCCTTCTTGAGCTGGTTCTATACTTTCATTGGAGGCCAGCTGTTGATGGCCAGGACTTGATTTGGAAAGGTATACACCTGTCTATGTAAGACCTCACAGCTAACAGTGTATGTCAGACCAAATGAGAACAATGAGGTCAACGGAACTGGCCAAGGAGCTCAGAGACAGAATTGTGGCAAGGCACAGATCTGGCCAAGGTTAAGAAGAGCCTTCATGAGAGAGGTAAAGAAGAACCCCAAGATCACTGTGACTGAGCTCCAGAGATGCAGTAGGGAGATGGAAGATAGTTCCAGAAAGTTAAATATCACTGCAGCCCTCCACCCACCACCTCTGCCTTTATGGCAGAGTGGCCCGATGAAGCCTCTCCTCAATGCAAGAGGAGAGACTAGGGAGTCCACCACTCCTTATGGGTCATTTGTATCAAAGCTGTTCCATCCAGCATGTCCACATGGATATTCCCTCTCCAGATGATCAGGTTTTTAAATACATCAGATAGGGATTATATACATTAGTTAGGACTGCTCTATATGGGTATACCTTGGCGATTGGTGGAGCAGCTTAGTATACATTTTTTTGCAAAAAACGTATCAACTAAATACCCTGTTTTTTCCATCTTTTGACTAGCACTTGGTTATTACTGTGATTTTTTTACAGCAGAGTATTTTTGACCTCACCGTGCTCTTTTGTGTCTTCAAGTTTCTTGGTAGTGTGTGAACAGGTTCCTACAGACTTGTTCAATGTGCAAGTAGCCCATGTGTTTCTGGTTCTACAAGAGATATGAAAGCCTGCATATAGTTTGCTAAAATACACATAAAGGACTCACAGACTATGAGAAATAAGATTCTCTGGTCTGATGAGATGAAGATACACCTTTTTGGTGATAATTCTAAGCAGTATATGTGGAAAAAAACTGGCACTGCTCATAACGTGCCCAATACAATCCCAACAGTGAAGCATGGCGGTGGCAGCATCATGCTATGGGGGTGTTTTTCAGCTGCAGGGACAGGATGACTGGTTGTCATTGAAGGAAACATGAATGCTTCCAAATGCAGAGATATCCTGGATGAAAACCTCTTCCAGAGTGGTCTGGACGTCAAACTTGGCCGAAGCTTCACCTTCCAACAAGACAATGACCCTAAGCACACAGCTAAAATAACAAAGCATTGGCTTCAGAACAACTCTGTGACCGTTCTTGACTGGCCCAGCCAGATCCCTGACCGAAACCCAATTGAGGATCTCTGGAGAGACCTGAAAATGGCTGTCCACAAACGATCACCATCCAACATCCAACCTGACGGAACTGGAGAGGATCTACAAGTAAAAATGGCAGAGGATTCTCAAATCCAGGTGTGAAAAACTTGTTGCATCATTCCCAAGAAGACTTATGACTGTACTAGCTCAAAAAGGTGCTTCTACTCAATACTGAGCAAAAGGTCTGAATACTTATGACCATGTGATATTTCAGTTTTCCTTTTTTAATAAATTTGCAAAAATTACTACATTTCTGTTTTTTTTCAGTCAAGATGTGGTGCAGAGTATACATTAATGAGAAAAAATGAACTTTTTTGAATTTATGAAATGGCTGCAATGAAACAAAGAATGAAAGATTTAAAGAGGTCTGAGTACTTTCCGTACTCACGGTATAAATGCATTTTTAGGATTTAAAGGAATGCATCTATATGTTTCCATGTCATCCAAGATGTTATACACTTGCTTTTTATGTAGTGCTGCATCCATTACGACTAGAGATGAACGAATATTTCAAACTTCGGTTAGGGTTACGATTGCTGAATTTGCAATATTTGCCGATTAATTCTTGAATATTCACCAAACATAACTGAACGCCATTCATGTCAATGGGAGGCAAAAACAAACACATGCACAGCACCTGGCAATGGCCCCAAATGCTGCCAAAACACATAAAATGAGGGACAGACACCAGCAAAGTGGCCTCAATTCACCCACAGTACAAATTAAAGTATGGCACTGCAGCAATCAATCCAGCGTGAGGTTTTGGGGTCTGGGACAGCATTTACAGCTTTCAATTGAAAGTCACAGTAAGACGACGTGGGTGAGGAATCGGTGTAGGCATCCTTTGCCGGGAGCCCTGATACCACATGCAACACCTCTACTTGCTTCCATGCTGAGCCACACTCAGGTGGCACAAATATCAGTTTTGTAGACTACCATTGTCAGAAAAATGTAAGGATAGTAACACGGGCAGTTGAGTCCAAGGAAGTGGAGGCCTGAGGGTCTGGCAGGCCTACTGCTACAGGCGACTCGCATGAAGCAGACCCAACCAGGAGTGTTCACATTTTCAAAAAATTTTGTCAGACACCACCAAAGTGCTATCAATTTCACCACAGTAGAAATAGTATAATATGGACTGACAGGTCTTCCACTACACCCAATACAGCAGATGGACACCCAACCAGGAGTGTTACCATTTCCAAAAATTATTGGCATACATCACCAAAGTAACATAGTAACATAGCATTTAAGATTGAAGGGAGACTTTAAGTCCATCTAGTTCAACCGATAGCCTAACATGTTGATCCAGAGGAAGGCAAACAAATAACATGTGACAAACATTAAGCTCCACATTGAGGAAAAAATTCCTTATCGACTCCACATACGGTATTCAGACTAGTTCCCTGGATCAACACACTATCAAGAAATCTAGCATATATAACCTGTAACATTATACCTTTCAAGAAAGGCATCCAGTCCCTTCTTAAATTTTAGTACTGAATCACTCATTACAACATCATATGGTAGAGAGTTCCATAGTCTCACTGCTCTTACAGTAAAGAATCCGTGTACGTGATTATGATTAAACCTTCTTTCCTAGAGATGTTGGGGATGCCCCTTTTCCCTGTCTCAGGTCTAAAAGTAAAAGATCATCATAAACGTCTTTATACCGTCCCCTCATATATTTATGCATTATAATAATGTAAACTAAACCAAACCAAACTAAATAACCCCAAGTGTAATAACCTATCTTAGTTGTCACGGGGCAGCAATGGGGGAAAAAGGAGATGAGGAATCTGGGCCCCTGAACTGCCACTCAGGCTAGGGGGACCCCTGTCTTTCTTTAACTTGGGTGTACCCTAGAAGGTAGGGAGGCCCATGTCACCGACCTGTCCCTATCTCCTGTTAAACCCTGAGCTAAAGCTCCAACCCCCACCCCAGGAGGTGAACAAAGTAAACAGCACCACAAAGCAAATAAACAGGATGACACAATATGAGAGTAAGGGGAACACAATACCAAAAAGTGAATGCACAAACTAAAAAGGGACAAAATAACAAAAAATCAGCCTGTTCTCACCGCTGCTAAACTCCACACCACAGATAGTACAGCATTAGAGCTCCAAACACCAAACTTGGTTGACACCAGGGAGCTGCTCCTGCTAGGGTGGTCTCCAGAAAGTACCTGTATCACCAACAGTCAACTGATGCACCAGGTGACCTTTTCAATGATGTGGGCATGGTCACCAGCAACATCAGCTAACCCAGCAACACTGCAATAACACCAGGTTGCCAGCAGGGAAAAATTGCCCAATGGCCTGAAAGGATTAAAGCTTTAATGTATGTGTGTGGAACCAGAGCTGTCCCAAATCCAAAAATGGATCGTGACATTGGTATTGCATACCCCCAAGTACTCTAATAACTTTGGTCTCTCGTCTCTGAACCTGCTCTAGTTCAGCTATGTCTTTCTTATACACCGGAGTGGCATCAATATTTCACCACAGTATAGATAGTATAATAGGGACCGACAGGTCTTTCACCGCGACCAATCAAACAGATGGACACCAAAGCAGGAGTGTTCATGTTTAAGTAAATGAGGGACTTACATCACATAAGTGGCATCAATTTCACAAGAGTAGAAATAGTATAATAGGGACCAACAGGTCTTCCACTACACCCAATCCAGCAGATGGACAACCAAACAGGAGTTTTCACATTTCCAAAAACTATTGGCAGACAATACCAAGGTGGTATCAATTTCACCACAATAAAGATAGTATAATAGGGACCAACAGATCTTACACTGCACCAAATCCAGCAGATGGCCACCCAAATAAGAGTGTTCATATTTTCAAAAATTATTGGCAGACAATATCAACGTGGCATCAATTTCACCACAGTAGAAATAGTATAATAGGGACCGAGAGGTCTTCCACTACACCCAATCCAGCAGATGGACACCCAACAAGCAGTGTTCAGATTTCCATAAGTTATTGGCAGACAATACCAAAGTGGCATCAATTTCATCACAGTATAGATAGTAAAATAGGGACTGATGGATCTTCCCCTACACCCAATCCAGCAGATGGACACCGAACCTGGAGTTTTCACATTTTAAAAAATGAAGGCCTGACACTAGTGATGAGCGAAAGTTCTCACAACTACTCATTACTCACCCGAGTATCACTGTATCACTGCATTTCCGGGATTACTCAGAGGGAACTCGGGTCTCCACCCTGCATTTTTGGAGGTTTTTAGAGACCCAATCAACATGCAGGGTTTGTCTGCCAGGCACTGTAATGCCATAGCTATCTTTGTTGTGGTCTTGCAGTGATTGGCTGGCCACACAGCATCATCAGGAGTATAAGAGACTGCAATCCGCCCTGCTTGGCACATTCAGCTCCAGAATCAGACAATGTAGGGAGAGCTGCTGCTTAGATAGGGTCAGATTTGGGGATTTCTTAGTGTGCAATCTACCATCCTAAACTACTCAAATCCAGCGAAACCATCAGGACTAATTCCAGAGTATGTAGGTTGTGTGTTAGGTAATAATAATAATAATAATTTTTATTTATATAGCGCCAACATATTCCGCAGCACTTTACAATTAAGCGGGGACATGTACAGACAATAAATTCAGTACAAGTTAAGACAATTTAAAGGGACACTGTCACCTGGATTTGGAGGGAACAATCTTCAGCCATGGAGGCGGGGTTTTCGGGTGTTTGATTAACCCTTTCCTTACCCGCTGGCTGCATGCTGGCTGCAATATTGGATTGAAGTTCATTATCTGTCCTCCGTAGTACATGCCTGCACAAGGCAAGATTGCCATGTGCAGGCGTGTACTATGGAGGACAGAGAATGAACTTCAATCCAATATTGCAGCCAGCATGCAGCCAGCGGGTAAGGAAAGGGTTAATCAAAAACCCCAAAACCCCGCCTCCATGGCTGAAGATTGTTCCCTCCAAATTCAGGTGACAATGTCCCTTTAAACAGTGACATTAGGGGTGAGGTCCCTGCTTGCAAGCTTACAATCTACAAGGAAATGGGGGGGAGGGCACAATAGGTGAAAAGTGCTTGTTATTTCAGGTCTGGCAATTATAATAAATAGGGATTTTCATATAAAGCTGCATGATCCGGTCATCAGCCCGTGTGTTTAAGTGCAATAGTCAAGTATCAAGTGCAGTTATTGTGTGCATGGAGGTTGTGGAGACAGAAGAATAGTAGAGTGCAGATTCAGAATGATTTTTGGAAGGAGGGAACAGGGCAAAGTTAGTTTACTGAGTAAATCAGTAAAAAGAAATATGAATGGCACTGAGAAAAACCGCTCTTAGTATTCACTGATAAAGGATGAATGAGCTCTGAATCACGGACACATTCCAGAAACCTTCACCTTGCTGGAGGTGCTTGCCATGAAGAAGGTGCATACAGGGTCCAATAAAACAAGAAAAAGCAGCAACACTCCACTTATTGGTGAAAAAACAACCTTAGTCCTTTATTGCATAATAAAGATCATGGACAAGGTATTACGGGTAAAACAAGTGCAGGTTATGCAGGCAAATGAAGCAGGACGACGGCCGTTTCACGCAATATGAGCTTCTACGGGTCCAGATACAGAGAATGGTAAGTCAGTTCTTTTAAATACACACATGTGATCACATTTGCATACAATTAAAAATCATGAAAAACACATGCGGCGATGTCAGCATAACATACAAGAAGAATGTGCTTTTAAAAAACTGTTCCTCAGAACAGTATAATCCAGAATGACAAAACATTCAAACATTGAATGCAAATAGAAAGGCTGTTTAGAGGTGATAAAAACCATGTGAGACAAGTAATCTGAAAAACAGAAAAAGAAACATCAAAAAAAAAATTCAAAAAATCTTATTAAAAAAATTCTACAAAAGATTCTACTAAAAACAAGAATAATCCAATCTCTCATTCAGTCCCAATGGACCTTGGGCATTTGCTTTAATAATCCATTTAGCTTCACGCCCTAAAAGGATTTTATTATTATCCCCCCCGCTTGGTGGTAATTTAACCACTTCCAAGCCTGCAAAACGCAGGCAGCGACGGTTACCATCATGTTTTTCTTGAATATGCTTAATGAATCTAGGGGAGCCTTTGCCCGTTGTGACTGAATGAAAATGTTCACGGAATCTAATGAAGACAGATCATATAGTCTTACCTATATAATAGAAGGAACAAGGACAAAAAATTATATACACCACATATTTGGTTTTACATGTTATCAAGTCTCTTACATGATGATATATAGAGCCAATTTGTAACGATTTACCTGTTTGATGATAAGAACAGAAATTGCAATCCCCACAACGAAAATTGCCTTTTGGGGTATTAATGGAAAGCCAGTTAGTATTACGTTGAGAAATACGGTGTTTCACTAACATATCAGTTAGATTAGTCGTCCGTCTATAAGAAAAACGTGGAGCGATTTCACCGCATTTGTGCAAGACCCCATCTGAAGCCAAAACCTGCCAATGTTTACGTATAGACGAAAAAATCGCCTGATCAAGAGAGGTATGTTCAAAACAAAAGTTAAAAATCCTTTGTGAACTGCCAGAACGCATTGAGGAGCGACCTGATTTCTTCCTCAACAAAGCAGATTGCGATATTTTTTTAACACGTTGTTCAGATGCATTCAACAAATTTTTTGGATAACCTCTTGTCTCAAACCGCGTTATTAAATCGTCTAATTGCTGTTGAAACACACTTTCATTGTTATTTATTTTCCTTAGACGCAACATCTGGCTGTAAGGCAAACTTTTTTTCGTATAGTGCGGGTGGGCAGAATCATAATGTAACACTAAGTTGGAAGCTGTGGGTTTTCTATGGACTTTTGTTATAATAACATCATCTTTGACACTTATATCAATGTCTAGAAAACACAAATTGTTATATCCAAAATTAGAAGTAAAGCGCATATTTTCATCATTGATGTTGTTCAAATACGCCACAAATTTTTCAAAATCAGAAATATCACCATCCCAGATAACAAATATATCGTCCACATAACGTAAATAGCATTGTAAATGCTTCAAGAAGGGATTCTTTATACCAGTAATAAACTTCTCCTCAAAGGCTGACAAAAACAAATTGGCGAAAACGCATGCTACGGGCGTACTCATTGCGGTACCGACCACTTGTAGGTACCACTGATCCAGAAATTTGAATGCATTATGAGTTAATACAAAATCAAGCCCTTCTAATATAAAGGAAACGAATGTGGACGATTTATTTGAGTTATATAGAATTCTCTCTACCGCTGCTATACCAAGCTTGTGCGGGATTCTGGTGTATGGACTCTCTATATCAATAGAGGCTAGCGAAAAATTAGGTTGCCAATCAATTGACTGTAAAATCCTAAGAAAGTCACCGGAATCGCGCACAAAAGAAGGAATTTGGGACAGCAGCGGTTTTAAACACCAATCTAAATACTGGGAGAGAGGTTCTGTGACAGAATACAGACCTGACACGATCGGTCGTCCAGGAGGGTGTGAAATTGACTTGTGAATTTTTGGAATTGTATACCAATGAGGGATACAAGGAAATGAAGGAAACAATTTCTCACCTTCCTTTTGAGTCAACACTCCATTTTCCACATTGTTACGCAGAAATGACATTAGAGAAGTTTTATACTTAGAAATAGGATTACTAGTGAGGCGTATATATGTGTCTGTTTGATTCAATTGGGACAATGCCTCTTGTATATAATAATCCTTTTCTAATATGACTATATTACCGCCTTCATCTGCGCTACGGAAAACAACATCATCCCATGATTGCATCTCTCTCAGCGCTTTTTGTTGTTGTAAAGTAAGCTTTTTTGGCGGAGTCTGGTAGATTAGAGCCTCAATGTCTTTAACTACTAGCTTTTGGAACAAACCTATGACATTACCTGGGGTTGATGGGGGAACAAAACTTGATCTCACACCACCTGTAAAAGGAAGACCAGAACTAATAGTGTCCTGCGGTTGTAACAAACATTCATTTGGGCTAGAAATATCAAGGAGTAATTGCACATCATCGTTATGAGAAATATCATCAGGAGGATATGCCACAAAGCCCAACGTCCCAATGGAGATCAGATTTCTTGTCTCCGCATGTATGGGATCTGCATTTTTATCAATGAATGTTTTATATAAATGTAATTTTCTGACACTCTTAAACAAATCAATTTTGAACTCAGTTAAATCAAATGCTGCGGGTATGGGATAATTCAAACCTTTTGAGAGTAAAGAAACATGGTCTGAAGTCAACATTTTACGTGACAAATTTATAACAGTTGTATCACCAGAGTCACATAATGTCTCCATGAGACCTGTTTGCGCTTCTTTCCTGGATTTGGAACAAAGTAAACAGCACCACAAAGCAAATAAACAAGATGACACAATATGAGAGTAAGGGGAACACAATACCAAAAGGTGAGTGCACAGACTAAAAAGGGACAAAATAACAAAAAATCAGCACTTAGCCTGTTCTCACCGCTGCTAAACTCCACACCACAGATAGTACAGCATTAGAGCTCCAAACATCAGACTTGGTTGACACCAAGGAGCTGCTCCTGCTAGGGTGGTCTCCAGAAAGTACCTGTATCACCAACAGTCAACTGATGCACCAGGTGACCTTTTCAATGATGTGGGCATGGTCACCAACATCAGCTAACCCAGCAACACTGCAATAACACCAGGTTGCCAGCGGGGAAAAATTGCCCAATGGCCTGAAAGGATTAAAGCTTTAATGTATGTGTGTGGAACCAGAGCTGTCCCAAATCCAAACATGGATCATGACATTGGTATTGCATACCCCCAAGTACTCTAATAACTTTGGTCTCTCGTCTCTGAACCTGCTCTAGTTCAGCTATGTCTTTCTTATACACCGGAGTGGCATCAATATTTCACCACAGTATAGATAGTATAATAGGGACCGACAGGTCTTTCACCGCGACCAATCAAACCGATGGACACCCAAGCAGGAGTGTTCATGTTTAAACAAATGATGGACTTACATCACATAAGTGGCATCAATTTCACAAGAGTAGAAATAGTATAATAGGGACCAACAGGTCTTCCACTACACCCAATCCAGCAGATGGACAACCACACAGAAGTTTTCACATTTCCAAAAATTATTGGCAGACAATACCAAGGTGGTATCAATTTCACCACAATGAAGATAGTATAATAGGGACCAACAGGTCTTACACTGCACCAAATCCAGCAGATGGCCACCCAAATAAGAGTGTTCATATTTTCAAAAATTATTGGCAGACAATATCAACGTGGCATCAATTTCACCACAGTAGAAATAGTATAATAGGGACCGAGAGGTCTTCCACTACACCCAATCCAGCAGATGGACACCCAACGAGCAGTGTTCAGATTTCCATAAGTTATTGGCAGACAATACCAAAGTGCCATCAATTTCACCACAGTATAGATAGTAAAATAGGGACTGATGGATCTTCCCCTACACCCAATCCAGCAGATGGACACCGAACCTGGAGTTTTCACATTTTAAAAAATGAAGGCCTGACACTAGTGATGAGCGAAAGTTCTCACAACTACTCATTACTCACCCGAGTATCACTGTATCACTGCATTTCCGGGATTACTCGGAGGGAACTCGGGTCTCCACCCTGCATTTTTGGAGGTTTTTAGAAACCCAATCAACATGCAGGGTTTGTCTGCCAGGCACTGTAATGCCATAGCCATCTTTGTTGTGGTCTTGCAGTGATTGGCTGGCCACAGAGCATCATCAGGAGTATAAGAGACTGGAATCCGCCCTGCTTGACACATTCAGCTCCAGAATCAGACAATGTAGGGAGAGCTGCTGCTGAGATAGGGTCAGATTTGGGGATTTCTTAGTGTGCGATCTACCATCCTAAACTACTCAAATCCAGTGAAACCATCAGGACTAATTCCAGAGTATGTAGGTTGCAGTGTTAGGTACCGTATATACTCGAGTATAAGCCGAGATTTTCAGCCCAAATTTTTGGGCTGAAAGTGCCCCCCTCGGCTTATACTCGAGTCACGGTAGCGGTGGGGTCGGCGGGTGAGGGGGTGAGGGCGCTGAGGTATACTTACCTAGTCCCAGCGATCCTCGCGCTGTCCCTGCCGTCCCACGGGCTTCGGCGCTGCAGTTTCTTCCTCTCTTCAGCGGTCACGTGGGACCGCTCATTACAGAAATGAATAAGCGGCTCCACCTCCCATAGGGGCGGAGCCGCTTATTCATTTCTCTAATCAGCGGTGCCGGTGACCGCTGATAGAGAAAGAAGCTGCGGCACCGAAGACAGGAGGGGACAGCGCGAGGATCGCCAGGACTAGGTGAGTATAGCATATTCACCTGTCCTCGTTCCAGCCGCCGGGCGCCGATCCATCTTCCCGGCCGGCGCCTCCATCTTCCCGGCGTCTCTGCTCTCTGACTGTTCAGGCAGAGGGCGCGATGACGCATACAGTGTGCGCGGCGCCCTCTGCCTGATCAGTCAGAGCAGAGACGCCGGGAAGATGGAGGCGCCGGAACGAGACGCCGGGAGCTGCAATCAAGGGAGGTGAGTATGTGTTTTTTTTTCTTTATTGCGGCAGCGGCGGCACAAATTTATGTGGAACATCTATGGGGCACAGTGAACGGTGCAGAGCACTGTATATGGCACAGCACAGCTATGGGGCACAGTGAACGGTGCAGAGCACCGTATATGGCACAGCACAGCTATGGGGCACAGTGAACGGTGCAGAGCACCGTATATGGCACAGCACAGCTATGGGGCACAGTGAACGGTGCAGAGCACCGTATATGGCACAGCACAGCTATGGGGCACAGTGAACGGTGCAGAGCACCGTATATGGCACAGCACAGCTATGGGGCACAGTGAACGGTGCAGAGCACCGTATATGGCACAGCACAGCTATAGGGCACAGTGAACGGTGCAGAGCACCGTATATGGCACAGCACAGCTATGTATGGGGCACAGTGAACGGTGCAGAGCACCGTATATGGCACAGCACAGCTATGGGGCACAGTGAACGGTGCAGAGCACCGTATATGGCACAGCACAGCTATGGGGCACAGTGAACGGTGCAGAGCACCGTATATGGCACAGCACAGCTATGGGGCACAGTGAACGGTGCAGAGCACCGTATATGGCACAGCACAGCTATGGGGCACAGTGAACGGTGCAGAGCACCGTATATGGCACAGCACAGCTATGGGGCACAGTGAACGGTGCAGAGCACCGTATATGGCACAGCACAGCTATAGGGCACAGTGAACGGTGCAGAGCACCGTATATGGCACAGCACAGCTATGTATGGGGCACAGTGAACGGTGCAGAGCACCGTATATGGCACAGCACAGCTATGGGGCACAGTGAACGGTGCAGAGCACCGTATATGGCACAGCTATGGGGCACAGTGAACGGTGCAGAGCACCGTATATGGCACAGCACAGCTATGGGGCACAGTGAACGGTGCAGAGCACCGTATATGGCACAGCTATGGGGCACAGTGAACGGTGCAGAGCACCGTATATGGCACATCTATGGGGCACAATGAACGGTGCAGAGCACCGTATATGGCACAGCTAGGGGGCACAGTGAACGGTGCAGAGCACCGTATATGGCACAGCACAGCTATGGGGCACAATGAACGGTGCAGAGCACCGTATATGGCACAGCTAGGGGGCACAATGAACGGTGCAGAGCACTATATGGTTCACACCTATGGGGAAATATGAACGGTGCAGAGCACTATATGGCACAGCTATGGGGAAATAATGATCTATTTTTATTTTTGAAATTCACCGGTAAATGCTGCATTTCCACCCTAGGCTTATACTCGAGTCAATAAGTTTTCCCAGTTTTTTGTGGCAAAATTAGGGGGGTCGGCTTATACTCGGGTCGGCTTATACTCGAGTATATACGGTAATAATAATAATATTTTTTATTTATATAGCGCCAACATATTCCGCAGCACTTTACAATTAAGCGGGGACATGTACAGACAATAAATTCAGTACAAGTTAAGACAATTTAAACAGTGACATTAGGGGTGAGGTCCCTGCTCGCAAGCTTACAATCTACAAGGAAATGGGGGGGACACAATAGGTGAAAAGTGCTTGTTATTTCAGGTCTGGCAATTATAATAAATAGGGATTTTCATATAAAGCAGCATGATCCAGTCAACAGCCCGTGTGTTTAAGTGCAATAGTCAAGTTTCAAGTGCAGTTATCGTGTGCATGAAGGGTGTGGAGACAGATGAATAGGAGGGTGCAGATTCAGAATAATATTTGGAAGGAGGGAACAGGGCAAAGTTAGTTTACTGAGTAGTTGATATGGTAGGCTTGTTTGAAGAGATGGGTTTTTAAAACCTTGATTAGGTTGGGGCTAGGTATCAGCCTGATCGTCTGGGGAAGTGCATTCCAGAGAGCTGGCGCAGCACGAGAGAAGTTTTCAAGACGGAGGTTCGACGTTCGGATTACGGGGGATGTTAGTCTTAGGTCATTTGTAGAACGGAGGGCACGTGTAGGGCGATAGACAGAGATGAGAGAGGAGATATAAGATGTTGCAGAACTGTGGAGAGTTTTGTGGGTGAGAGAGATGAGTTTATACTGGACCCTGTAGTGAATGGGTAGCCAGTGTAATGAATGGCACAAGATGAAGGCATCGGTGAAGCGACTGGACAGAAATATGACCCTGGCTGGCGCATTCAAGATGGATTGGAGAGGAGAAAGTTTGGTAAGAGGGAGACCGATCGGAAGAGGTTAAAGTAGTCCAGACGAGAAGGAATAAGAGCGACAGTAAGAGTCTTAGCAGTTTCAAAGGTGAGCAAAGGTCGGATTCTGGAGATGTTTTTAAGATGCAGGTGGCAAGCGCGAGTGAGTGATCGGAAATAGGGAGTAAAGGAAAGTTCGGTGTCGAATATGACACCCAGACAGTGGGCATGCTGCTTTGGAGTTATGGTTGGACCCTCCAGGGTTATTTCGATGTTAGGTAGAATGAGGTTACTAGAGAGGAGAAACACAAGAAGTTCAGTTTTGGAGAGATTTAGTTTCAGATAGAGGGAAGACATGATGTTAGAGACAGCAGACAGACAATCCTTGGTATTTTGAATTAGGGTAAGCAGGGGGAGTGTACATCGCTCTATACATATCAGTGCAAGGCCTGCAGGCACTGTATGTGTGTATATACTGTAGATATCATTGCATACATCAAGAGGGTCCATTCCATTACTGTCTGTTGCTGCTACCTATAGCATATATTGACTGTATATACCTAGACCCAGGTATAAATGGCTAGGAAATTTTTTTGCCTGGTTATTAGAGATTATTTTATTGCAAAGCAATCCAGAGCCCATTTTTTTCTTCATTTGCTTTTTGACACAGCACAATACAGCCAGATTCTTTTCCTAGCACAGCGTGAAAATCCAGCAATTTTAAACGGGTCACAAAAATCACTTATGAGTGCGTAGAATTTTTTTGAGTGTCTTACACAATTTCTTGACATCATTTTGCTGAACCCCCCAAAAAATACATATAGGCCACATATTTTACAGTGTGGCATATCTGAGACACGCCTCATACATATGCATGCTAAAAATTTGGGCATTTTAGGCCTAAATTCCATTTTTTTGCTGTCTGTTTTCTTTTGCAGACCCCCCAAAAATACAGGCCACATATTTGGCAGTGTGGTATTTTCGTGACAGGCCTCATACAGTGGGGCAAAAAAGTATTTAGTCAGTCAGCAATAGTGCAAGTTCCACCACTTAAAAAGATGAGAGGCGTCTGTAATTTACATCATAGGTAGACCTCAACTATGGGAGACAAACTGAGAAAAAAAAATCCAGGAAATCACATTGTCTGTTTTTTTAACAATTTATTTGCATATTATGGTGGAAAATAAGTATTTGGTCAGAAACAAACAATCAAGATTTTTGGCTCTCACAGACCTGCAATTTCTTCTTTAAGAGTCTCCTCTTTCCTCCACTCATTACCTGTAGTAATGGCACCTGTTTAAACTTGTTATCAGTATAAAAAGACACCTGTGCACACCCTCAAACAGTCTGACTCCAAACTCCACTATGGTGAAGACCAAAGAGCTGTCAAAGGACACCAGAAACAAAATTGTAGCCCTGCACCAGGCTGGGAAGACTGAATCTGTAATAGCCAACCAGCTTGGAGTGAAGAAATCAACAGTGGGAGCAATAATTAGAAAATGGAAGACATACAAGACCACTGATAATCTCCCTCGATCTGGGGCTCCACGCAAAATCCCACCCCGTGGGGTCAGAATGATCACAAGAACGGTGAGCAAAAATCCCAGAACCACGTGGGGGGACCTAGTGAATGAACTGCAGAGAGCTGGGACCAATGTAACAAGGCCTACCATAAGTAACACACTACGCCACCATGGACTCAGATCCTGCAGTGCCAGACGTGTCCCACTGCTTAAGCCAGTACATGTCCGGGCCCGTCTGAAGTTTGCTAGAGAGCATTTGGATGATCCAGAGGAGTTTTGGGAGAATGTCCTATGGTCTGATGAAACCAAACTGGAACTGTTTGGTAGAAACACAACTTGTCGTGTTTGGAGGAAAAAGAATACTGAGTTGCATCCATCAAACACCATACCTACTGTAAAGCATGGTGGTGGAAACATCATGCTTTGGGGCTGTTTCTCTGCAAAGGGGCCAGGACGACTGATCCGGGTACATGAAAGAATGAATGGAGCCATGTATCGTGAGATTTTGAGTGCAAACCTCCTTCCATCAGCAAGGGCATTGAAGATGAAACGTGGCTGGGTCTTTCAACATGACAATGATCCAAAGCACACCGCCAGGGCAACGAAGGAAGGGCTTCGTAAGAAGCATTTCAAGGTCCTGGAGTGGCCTAGCCAGTCTCCAGATCTCAACCCTATAGAAAACGTTTGGAGGGAGTTGAAAGTCCGTGTTGCCAAGCGAAAAGCCAAAAACATCACTGCTCTAGAGGAGATCTGCATGGAGGAATGGGCCAACATACCAACAACAGTGTGTGGCAACCTTGTGAAGACTTACAGAAAACGTTTGACCTCTGTCATTGCCAACAAAGGATATATTACAAAGTATTGAGATGAAATTTTGTTTCTGACCAAATACTTATTTTCCACCATAATATGCAAATAAATTGTTAAAAAAACAGACAATGTGATTTTCTGGATTTTTTTTTCTCAGTTTGTCTCCCATAGTTGAGGTCTACCTATAATATAAATTACAGACGCCTCTCATCTTTTTAAGTGGTGGAACTTGCACTATTGCTGACTGACTAAATACTTTTTTGCCCCACTGTATATCTGCGTGCTCCAAGTTTGGGCATTTTAGGTCATTATTCCAGTTTTTTCCTGTCTGTTACTCTACTTAAATACAGCACTATTTTGCATTTAAAAAATAAAAAATACAGGCCACATATTTGGCAGTGTGATATTTCCGTGACAGGCCTCATATATCTGCGTGTTCCAAGTTTGGGCTTTTTAGGCAGTTATACCAGTGTTTTTCCTGTCTGTTACTCTACTTATAAACAGCACTATTTAGCAAACCTTAAAAAAAATACAGGCCACTCATTTGGCAGTATGGTATTTCCGTGATAGGCCTCATATATCTGTGTGCTCCAAGTTTGGGCATTTTAGGCCGCTATTTCAGTTTGTTTTTTGTCTGTAACTCTCCTTATATACAGCGCTATTTTGCATTTAAAAAAAATAAAAAATATAGGCCACATATTTGACAGTGTGGTATTTCCATGACAGGCCTCATACAGTTAGGGCCAGAAATATTTGGACAGTGACACAATTTTCGCGAGTTGGGCTCTGCATGCCACCACATTGGATTTGAAATGAAACCTTTACAACAGAATTCAAGTGCAGATTGTAACGTTTAATTTGAAGGGTTGAACAAAAATATCTGATAGAAAATGTAGGAATTGTACACATTTCTTTACAAACACTCCACATTTTAAGAGGTCAAAAGTAATTGGACAAATAAACATAACCCAAAAAAAATATTTTTATTTTCAATATTTTGTTGCAAATCCTTTGGAGGCAATCACTGCCTTAAGTCTGGAACCCATGGACATCACCAAACGCTGGGTTTCCTCCTTCTTAATGCTTTGCCAGGCCTTTTTACAGCCGCAGCCTTCAGGTCTTGCTTGTTTGTGGGTCTTTCCGTCTTAAGTCTGGATTTGAGCAAGTGAAATGCATGCTCAATTGGGTTTAGATCTGGAGATTGACTTGGCCATTGCAGAATGTTCCACTTTTTGGCACTCATGAACTCCTGGGTAGCTTTGGCTGTATGCTTGGGGTTATTGTCCATCTGTACTATGAAGCGCCGTCCAATCAACTTTGCAGCATTTGGCTGAATCTGGGCTGAAAGTATATCCCGGTACACTTCAGAATTCATCCGGCTACTCTTGTCTGCTCTTATGTCATCAATAAACACAAGTGACCCAGTACCATTGAAAGCCATGCATGCCCATGCCATCACGTTGCCTCCACCATGTTTTACAGAGGATGTGGTGTGCCTTGGATCATGTGCCGTTCCCTTTCTTCTCCAAACTTTTTTCTTCCCATCATTCTGGTACAGGTTGATCTTTGTCTCATCTGTCCATAGAATACTTTTCCAGAACTGAGCTGGCTTCTTGAGGTGTTTTTCTGCAAATTTAACTCTGGCCTGTCTATTTTTGGTATTGATGAATGGTTTGCATCTAGATGTGAACCCTTTGTATTTACTGTCATGGAGTCTTCTCTTTACTGTTGACTTAGAGACAGATACACCTACTTCACTGAGAGTGTTCTGGACTTCAGTTGATGTTGTGAACGGGTTCTTCTTCACCAAATTAAGTATGCGGCGATCATCCACCACTGTTGTCATCCGTGGACGCCCAGGCCTTTTTGAGTTCCCAAGCTCACCAGTCAATTCCTTTTTTTCTCAGAATGTACCCAACTGTTGATTTTGCTACTCCAAGCATGTCTGCTATCTCTCTGATGGATTTTTTCTTTTTTTTCAGCCTCAGGATGTTCTGCTTCACCTCAATTGAGAGTTCCTTTGACCGCATGTTGTCTGCTCACAGCAACAGCTTCCAAATGCAAAACCACACACCTGGAATCAACCCCTGACCTTTTAGCTACTTCATTGATTACAGGTTAACGAGGGAGACGCCTTCAGAGTTAATTGCAGCCCTTAGAGTCCATTGTCCAATTACTTTTGGTCCCTTGAAAAAGAGGACGCTATGCATTACAGAGCTATGATTCCTAAACCCTTTCTCCGATTTGGATGTGGAAACTATCATATTGCAGCTGGGAGTGTGCACTTTCAGCCCATATTATATATATAATTGTATTTCTGAACATGTTTTTGTAAACAGCTAAAATAACAAAACTTGTGTCACTGTCCAAATATTTCTGGCCCTAACTGTATATCTGCGTGCTCCAAGTTTGGGCATTTAAGGCTGGTATTCCACTGTTTTTCCTGTCTATTACTCTACTTATACATAGCACTATTTATCAAACCTCAAAAAAAATACAGGCCACGTATATGGCAGTGTGGTATTTCCATGACAGGCCTCATATATCTGCGAGCTCCAAGTTTGGGTATTTCAGGCCGGTTTTCCAGTGTTTTTCCTGTAGGTTACTTTAGTTATATACAGCACTATTTAGCAAACCTCAATAAAAATACAGGCCCCATATTTGGCAGTGTGGTATCTCTGTGACAGGCCTCATCTATCTGTGCTAAAAATTTGGCCATTTTAGGCCTACATATTCTAGTGTTTTTGCTGTGTGTTACCCTACTTATTGACACCAATTTGATAACCAAAAAAACATTTTTACCTAATGTCCAGATGGTTTAAAGTGTGGTTTTCCTGCACACGTATCACATACAAGTTCGCTCACAATTCAGCCATTTGTAGTGAACGTGTAAAATATTCTAGTTAGTGATCAGCAAGTATACTTGTTGCTTGGGTTTTCCCGAGCACGCTCGGATGGTCTCCGAGTATTTGTTAGTGTTCGGAGATTTAGTTTTTGTCTCTGCAGCTACATGATTTATGGATACTAGACAGGCTGAATACATGTGTGAAATGTTTGTTGTTAGGGAATTCCCTCATGTATTCAGGCTGTCCAGCAGCTGTAAATCATGCAGCTGAAGTGACGAAAACTAAATCTCAGAGCACTAACAAATACTTGAAGATCACCCGAGCATGCTCAGGGAGACCTGAGAAACGAATATACTCACTCATCACTAATTCTTATCCATTTACTATTGGTAAGGTGCGTGGCAAGGGACAGGGAAGTGGACATGATGGTGTTGGTGCATGCCGAAGCAAAGGCCGTGGGCAAGCTGAAATTGGGCCACAAAAAAACACCCACATCTTCTCACTGGACCTTAGTGTCCGAAGTCCTAGGGGACTGCAGCAAGACAGCACTAATGAAGCCAGAGCAGTGTGAAAAAGATGTTGGTTGGATAGCAGATAATAATTCCAGTTACTTGGCCACCACCACCAGCACCTTGTCTTCCACACGGTCAAGTCTGAGTAGCCGTGAATCTGGACCACACCCCGGGAGTGATTGCAGTAAAAATGCTCGGGACTCCCATAGACTTTTATTGGGCTCGTTGTTCTGGCCGAGTACCCGAATATTCCAATTTGCTCGACCTGAGCAATGAGGACCCAAGCATTTTAGTGCTCGCTCATCACTACTTCAAAACTCTAAAGTGCAATAAATGTCACGAAAATAGAAGCAGTATAATTGGGACCAACACGTCTTCCACTACTGCTAACCCAGCAGATGTAGACCAACCATGACTGTTCACATTTACACAAATTTGTGATAACATCAGCAGCCGCCACAGCAGGCACAGAAGCCACACTAAAAATATCACAGAGTGCAGTTACGTGACATTAATGCATCACACTAGAAAATGCAATATCACATTCTCTGTACAGTCTGTGATTGGGTGCAAAAGTCCTTGGAGATCCACAACTTGTTTATCATGTTGAAAGTTAGGTGGTCTACACTTTCATGGAACAGCCAGCTGCACTTATCTGTCAAAACACCACCAGCAGTGCTGAAGACATGTCCTGAGAGAACGCTGACTGCTGGGCATGATAAAACCTCCAAGACGTGTGAGGCGAGCTCAGGCCACTCATCCATTTTGGAAGACCAAAATATGTAAGGGTCCAAACCCTCCCTGATTGTATTGATATTCAGTTCTAGATACTCCTGTACCATCCTCTCCATTTGTTCACCACGTGTAAGACTTGGACTCTGTTGTGCTGGTGTTTTGGCGTTGACAAATTGACGTGCCGGATGTTAGAAGTCTAGAGCTGCGATGCGAACTGTGTGTTTCGCTGCTGTCTTGGGGAAAAGCTCTGTTAAGGTTGTGTAAAAGCATGTTTCAGTACTTTCCAGGGCAGGAAGCATCTGGCAAAATTTGGATTTATAACGTGGATTTAACAGAGTGGCAACCCAGTAGCATTATTCCTAATCATAACTATATTGTGATCATGTTGCAGATAGTGCAGCAAGAAGGCGCTCATATGTCAGGTCTACCATGAGGTCCAAGCCCAAGCTGTATTGGTGGCTGGGTAACAATGATGCTTGTTTCCTCCATCCGCTCCCACCAACCACGATCAACAGAGTTGGAAGGATTATACTCTTCACCTGACAGTTGCTCACCCATCACCTCTTTCTCCTCCATTTGTTCCTCAGATCTTGCACCTTTGTTAATAGTTTGTTATCACCAGTAGTGAAAAACCATGGCACAACCGTCTAGGTGCTCAAGTAGGGTCCAAACCAGTGTATATCATAAGAAAGAAACTTGGCACTCAACTTAAGGTTCTTGGATGCAACTATATTTTAATAAGATCCAGTAGTAGTACAATCCAGAAATGTTTCGGTCACACCATGACCTTCCTCAGTGTACCAACTGTTTTATCTGTTTTGGTTGTATAATTCAGTTGGTCATTGTAACTATGATAGTTCTGTGACAAACCTTATAGGAAGTCCTATTATTTGTGATGTTATCTTAAGATAAGGCGAGTGGATCCGGTATCCACTGGTTATCTCTGTGGCACCGTCAGTGGTGGCAGTGAAGGTTAGGTCCTCTGAGAAGTGGGATACCCGCCGTACCTAACCTCCACTGTCACCACTGATGGTGCCACAACACACTTGTAGGACATGTGCCCAGCTTGCTTTGTCTGTGGACATCAGTAATGATAAAAAAAAACCTGCTGGAAGGTAAATTTAACAGCAACACTGGACACTAGCTAGCTATACTATTTGACTGATATACAACTACCTAGCTAACTAGCTAAAATCTTGCTGCTAACAGTGCCTGCATCAGGAGTAGCCTCTCTGCGCTATTACAGTGTCAAAATGGCACTAAAACGAGATGTCCGCTCCTTATATGGAGAGGGACATGTGATTTCAGCAGCTAATGACAAAAAGCCGTTGTGTCAGGATATTGTAGATGTTTCTTGCGCCCTGATTGGCTAGTCGCAATGTGCACACATAAAGTTAGGAAAAAAAATTGCTGTTTACAAGAAAGTTGCGCCTCTGAGCTCCGCAAACTCCCTCCCCTCATCAAGCACGTACCAAACGCTCATGATACACCATCATTATCGTTGCTAAAGTGCTGAAACTACTTTTGTTGCAACGCAAATATTTTCCCGCACTTTTTACCTAATGTTTCAGATTTTTTCCGATTTTATAAAATTTTGCTTGTGTTTCTAATCATAAATCTGAATGTTCCATGTTAGTGCCGAATTTATGTTTGACAATCGCTTTCTGATCAAATTTGCTCGTCGCTAATTATGACTACGCACCCTGCCTTGTCTGATTTTTTTAATGATGATATCTTTGCTATTTTTTAGTTTAGAAATAGCTTTCAGTTAAAACAAAGTCAGGTTTTTGAGTTTTTGTGATACCTCAAGGTAGCATAAGTTTTTCAGGTCACATTCAAACAGTGATTGAAAAAGGTTCAATACAGTAATACGGGATTCTATTGGGTGATAGGAAGAATTGGGCATGGTGGTATTTAATTCTGTGACATCAATCCATTCTGTACACATATTCTCACGTAAGGGATTATCTAGTATCTAGCATTTTGTTCTCCGCATATAAAATCAGAGGGGTTCTCCAAAATAAAAAATGTCTCTTCACTGTAAGTGCTCTAGCAAATTTTGTAACAAATGAATCCGTGCTAGAGGGGTGACAAAGTGAAAATGAGAAAGCTTACAAAACACTATAGAAAACACAACCTTAATCCAAACCGGGCACAGTAAAAGAATATAATAAAACCCCAAAGTGTAAATCAACGTGCTGTGCTCGCCTATACTGTACAAGTCCACCACAAGACAGCTGCATCTGACCCCATGCTGGACCTGAGACAAGGGTGATCACAAAACCGGGGGTACCGCCAGTAGCGCACCATACAGAAACTCACCGATATGAAGGTGCAACGCTGTGTGGCGTGGAGGATACAGCTCGGTCTGCATAGAGAAATCCGGCTTGTAGGAGTGCAGACAGGAAAGCAGTAGAGCAGGAGTAATCGACCGCAGCACACAGTGCAGTACGGTGCAGAAGCTGCATAGAGCCAGGGAAAGCCCCGGCCAGTGGCGACCTTGGATACGAGAGAGAGGAAAACAGGGGGAGGGAGTAGCTGGCACAAGGCTCAGCGTGTGATGTCACAGGGTAGTACAGGGTAGCACAGAGACCAAAAAACAACCAACGTGTTTCAAAGGAATAGCGTCCTTCTTCCTCAGGGTTACCGGTCTCTGGATGCACCCAAACATTTAAACTCCCAGGTTGCCAATCAAAGCGAACCGCCTACCTGTTTAACCCATTGTTATAGTACCTGCTGTGGTGATGCTAATTACAAAGCTGGATGGATGCAAGCCCAGACAGCAAAAATAACAGTGGAATAGTAAAAATTGTAGCAAGAAAAATACTAAATAAAATGACAACATTGCGTTAAAAACTAGTGATACTCTATAGAAAATGTATATCCTGCTCATGAGATTAAACCACATATTGACACAGAAGGACTAACTCTGACTAGAGTAGCTAATTAAAAACTGACCTTTAATAAATACCAAATTAAAATTCGGACCACATGTTGTCATAAAACAGGTACTACCTAAAAATATAAATATAAATATAAGTATATAAGAACAAGGGGAATAAATACGATGGTAATACAAAGGCATACAATGGTAACAAATACTGACCCAATGCGGTGTGTCCCTGTACAAAAATATACGTAAACATATAAAAGTAACATATTAGCAGACTTATGTAAAAGTGTACTATATGATCTGGAAAAGAGGACCAAGGTCATGGCAAATAAAATTAGGTAAATGGAAATGGTAGAGACCAGTGTTAGAAATTATAAAGGGCACATCTAGAAGGCATATAATTCAAGCCCGTAATTGAGGCCTTTGGGGGCAAGGCTATCCAGGGAAAAAATCCACTGGGATTCAGCCCTGGACATAGATTTTATTAAGTTGCCCCCTCTTAAATTCTGTCTAATCCTTTGGATGCCCCCAAAAATGGCACCCTTAGTTGATTTATTATGTATTTCATTGAAATGGTGTGAAAGTGGGTGACCCATGAAGCCTTTCTGGATGTTAGTGAAATGTTCTTTAACTCGAACCCATAAGGGGCCTCTTAGTGCAGCGTACATATAGTTTCTTGCATGGGCATTCAATTAGATAGATGACTTTTGTAGTGGAGCAAGTGATATTATCTCTGATACTAAAATTATTTATGGCGTCAGAATCAGTGAAAATAGAACGGCATATTTTCTTGAAGGATGTATGCCGACAACCAAAGCAGTACCCACAGGTCGTAAACCCTGGCCTGTTCATATCAGGAACACCAGCTTGGTGCTTACAATTAGAGGCTTGTTTTGTAGTGGGGGCTATGATGCTACCCAGAGATTTTGCCTTCCTAAATACAAATCTAGGTACAGTTGGAAAATATTCCCTTATAATTTTATCCCTTTGGAGCACGGACCAATGTTTCTGAATAATGGACCTAAATTTGGTATACCCAGCATGAAAATGTGTGATGAACGATAACCGGCGGATTTGATCATGGATATTACTTGTCTGATTGATAGGTTTCACTCTGTGTACCAGAGAGTCCCTGGGTATCTCCATCACCTCCTTCTTGGCTTGTTCTAACAATGAACTAGGGTAACCCTTATCAAGAAATTGTTGGGTCAAAATGGCAGAATCCCTATTATAGTCCTCCAAAGTGATACAATTTCGTCTGATTCTTTTATATTTGCCCTTGAGGATGCTTGTGAGCCAAACCGGTAGGTGGCAGCTGGTGATACTAATAAAGCTATTAGAATCCACCTCTTTTCGAGAACACTTAGTTAGGAGTTGGCCATCCTCTATATATATGTTGAGGTCCAGATAACTGTGCTGATTGTGGGAGTAAATTCAAGTCCAAAGCTGTTATTATTTAGATTTGATATAAACGAATCCAAATCATTTTTAGAACCATTCCAGACAAACAGCACATCATCGATGAAACGGCACCACAGGACCAGACCTGTGTGTAAAACGCCCGAGGAAAAAATGTGGGACTCCTCCCACTTGGCCACAAACAAATTGGCATAGCTAGGGGCAAACCATGTGCCCATGGCAGTGCCCCAGGTCTGCAAAAAGAAGTCCCCTTCATACCAAAAATAGTTATGTTGCAGAATGAATTCAATGCACTCTTCAATAAATGTTACCTGGGTATTGGGATATGTCCCTAAAGTTTGAAGGTACTGGCCTGCAATAAGGCAACCCATTTTCAGGTCAATCACCGCATATAAAGATTTTATATCCAAAGTACCTAAATAGTAATTAGGCTCCCATTTCATCCTCTCAAGGGCTTGTAGGATATGACCGGTATCTTTAAATAGGCCGGTATGAGTTGCATGCACTTTTGTAGGTGCGTGTCTACATAGTGGGACAGATTTGCCATGAGGCTATTAATCCCCGAAATGATGGGCCTGCTCTGAGGACAAGTCGTGCTTTTATGTATCTTAGGCAGCGTCGGACTGGAGCACCTTGGGCCCACCAGAGAAAATCATTCTTGGGCCCACTATGTAGCTACATAGAAATAGATACAAGACCACCAATTGTGCAGTAAAAAGCGCTAATATCTGGGTATAATATAAGGTAGTTCACGTCTTAATAATGTAGCAAGGGTTGGGGTAGCCCCCTCACAGAATATAATGTAGTCTCCTGAGAGAATGCAGTTCCACCACAGAATATAATGCAGCCCCCCCATAGAGTATACTGTAGCCCCCCATAATATAATGTAGTACCCTGAGAATAATGCAGTCCCCCACAGAATATAATGTAGCCCCCCAGGGCCGTATTTAGATTTTCTGCTGCCCTAGGCACTTTTAGTGCTGCCTCCCTCTTTGGTGAGTATGACACTATGGGCAGTGACTTTGGCAAGAATCACTGATGTGAAAGTAGACTTTTGCAGCAGATCGGGCAGTTTTTCTGCATCTGCCGTGTAACAGATCACTTACAGCAACACTGCATTCGGCCTCATTCATTCCCTATGGGATTTGCGGCACTTGCCGTGATCTGGCAAATGTGGTACCATACCTCCCAACTTTTGAAGAAGGGAAGGAGGTATAAAGTTTGTAAATTTTAAACCACGCCTCTGACCACACCCATTTCACAACTAGTCACACCCATATCCACGTCCCAACCACAGCCATTTAGCACTGCTGATCACACTGTTTTCTACACAATAATTATAAAAGAAATATGGCCACACATAATAGCCACACATGATGCTCCATACTGTATAATGGCCACACACAGTTCTCCATACTGTATAATGGCCACACATGATGCTCAATACTGTATAATGGCCACACATGATGCTCCATAGTGTATAATGACTACACATGATGCTCCATAATGTATAATGGCCACACATGATGCTCCATAATGTATAATGGCCACACATAGTGCTCCATACTGTAAAATGGCCACACAGTGCTCCATACTGTATAATGATCCCACAAGATGCTCCATACTGTATAATGGCCACACATGATGCTCCATACTGTATAACGGCCACACATGATGCTCCATACTGTATAACGGCCACACATGATGCTCCATACTGTATAACGGCCACACATGATGCTCCATACTGTATAATGGCCACACATGATGTTCCACACTGTATAATGGCCACACATGATGCTCAATACTGTATAACGGCCACACATAATGTTCCATACTGTATAATGGCCACACACAGTTCTCCATACTGTATAATGATCCCACATGATGCTCAATACTGTATAATGACCCCCCCCCGTATGCATGGTGGCTCATATCATCCCCCCTCCTGTATGCATGGCTCATATTCCCCCACCTGTATGCATGGCTCTGGCTAATATTCTCCCCCAAATGCATGGCTCATATTACCCCCTCCTGAATGCGTAGCTCTGGCTCATGTCCCCCCCCCCCGAATGCATGGCTCATATTCCCCCCTCCTGTATGCATGGCTCTGGCTCATATTCCCCCCAATGCATGGCTCATATTCCCCACTCCTGAATGCATGGCTCTGGCTCATATTCCCCCCCAATGCATGGCTCATATTCAACCTCCTGAATGCATGGCTCTGGCTCATATTCCCCCCCAATGCATGGCTCATATTCCCCCCTCCTGTATGCATGGCTCTGGCTCATATTCCCCCCTCCTATATGCATGGCTTCTCTCCACCAAACCCCCCTTGCTCCCACTCCTGCTCCTGCATGGCACGCCGGCTTATGTCCTCCTTCATAACCCTGTCCCCCCGTCCCTCATACTCAACTGACCGGCGTCACCTGTCTGTCCCACACACCGCGCGGCCGCGCCGACATCCCTCTGCCTCTGTCCCGACTCCCGGCGCAGCACCTTCTTCCTGCGTGAGCAGTCATTTGATACCGCTCATTAAGGTCTTGAATATGCGCATATTCATGACCTTAATGAGCGGTACCACGTGACCGCTCATTCAGGAGGAGCTGCAGACGTCGAGACCAGGTATCGCTGGAGCAGGGTCAGGTGAGTATCGTCTTCAAGGAGGGTGGGCAGCAGGGAGGCGGGCGAGCGCGGGGGAGGGTCCTGGAGCAGTGGGGGCCCTGGAGCAGTGGGGGCCCTGGAGCAGTGCCTGGGCCCACCAAAGAATCCTCCGGTTCTCCGGTGGGCCAGTCTGAGCCTGATCTTAGGGATGTGATAGAAGATAGCTAGGCTCAGGTCCCTGTTGAACACAAATTGGAACTCCTTTTTATTCAAGATGCCAAGAGATTGGCCTTTAAGACACAGACTTTTCAATTTGTTAATGAACTGTGGTGTAGGATCACTTTTTTAGTTTCCTGTATGTGATCGCATCACTAAGAAGATGAACAGATTCTTTATGATACATAGCTTGATCTAAAATGACAATACCCCCTCCCTTATCCGCTGGGCGAATAACAATGTTATTGTTATTTTGTATATCTTTAATTGCTCTCTTCTCTGAGTTATGTCATTTGTCACCAGTCTGTCAAAGGTCATGAATGCCTCTGACTGTTCCTGAATCAGGTTAAAGGTGGAGGCGTTCGCCAATGTGGTATGGATGTATCTATCAGGGTTGGGGTTAAACTCCTCTGTGGATAGTTTATCCTTTTTAAGAAAATATTTCTTCAATGATAAGTTTCTCAAATATTTCTTCATGCTTATATAAAGGTTAAATGGTTTACCCATAGAGGTGGGTTTTTGTGGGTTGTTAACTGATGAACTTATTTTTGTTTTGGAGAGTTTCCTCCCCCTCTCGCCACTCTTAGTTTTGTGGATCTTACCCGGAAAAAATCCTGATTCACTGATCAGCGGGCCTTAGACCTGACTGTTCTTTGATGTCATGTTGGCACCCTTGTTTCTATTCAGTGCGGTGGTTCTATGTCCATTTCTAAGAACAGTATTTCTACTAGGTCCGAAAGATAAATTACCGGTATTATTACTACTAGATACTGTATGTGTGCACCCTGAATTTTTGTCTGTGGGCCTCTTTTGTGTTGATGTAACACGATGAGAAGTCTGTTGGGTGGTATGCTGATCCATATCCCCCTGCATAATGGCGGGGTCCATGTCCGCTCCACCCGAAGATAGCAGGGAAAATCTATTGGAAGTTTGGAGGGGGGCAATGGGGCAAAAATTGGTATCCTCGTGTATACTGAGGTCCACACAAGGAGGCATGCTGGGGTATATTGAGACCTCCAAGGTGTTGTCATAATTCTGGACCTCAGCCTCAGGTGGCTTTAAAAGGATCATGTTCCTAATAGAAACTGGTGTATATTGGATCGAATTAGACTCAGCGTATGTAGAAAATATCAAAGAAGGATCGGCCTCATTTTGATCAGTTGTTAGATTGTATTCATCTAATACCAACAGTTCATCAGATTTCTGTTGTGTTTCATGCCTACATGTATCACCTGGGCTTGTGGTTGAGTGCCGATTTATATACAGATCCTCCGGTATGTTGTCCCTTTGGAATTACCTAATCTTCTTGTCTAGGATGTCTTTTTCTTTTTCCTTGAGTCTACATAAGATGTTGTCAGCTAAATCTTGTGCATCTCTAGATAGGGTGCAGGAATGAAGCTGCTCAAACGTTTGCTCAATTAACCGGCTTGTTTTATCAATATCAGACAGCCGCTTGTCTATAACAAATTGAAGTATTTTGAGGGAGAATGAATTAAACATACTGTCCCACTCCCGTAATGTGGTGGGGTCAAAGTCCCCTGCTAATGTTTTGTAGATGGTTAGACCTCTTGGGACTATGTGGGCTTGGGCATATTTTTCCAGAGATGCCAGCTCCCACATGTCCCGCATCTCAGAAAAGAGTAACTTCTCCAAAGATTTTAACAAATCCCTGGCTCTAAGGGAGTCAGGTACTGTTGGGCCATTAAATGAGAATTTATTTTTGATGAACGATAAACGATGGTCCCTGTCCATCCACAAAGCGTGGACGGCCTTTGAGGAGCTGCTGTGGTGTGTAGGCACCTAAAGCGTAGTAGATATAATATAGGATAACACACACGCGCTACCTCTCAATAAATAAATGAAACCCTCAGCTGCAGGAAACAAGTCAGGTAGGTGCCACCACTGCCAGTGGGAAAACCGATAAATACTGTAACAAATGAATCCGCGCTAGAGGGGTGACAAAGTGAAAATGAGAAAGGTTACAAAACACTATAGAAAACACGACCTTAATCAAAACCGGGCACAGTAAAAGAATATAATAAAACCCCAAAGTGTAAATCAAAGTGCTGTGCTCGCCTATGCTCGGCTAGGTTCACATTGCGTTAGTGGATGTCCGCTAACGGAATCCGTTACATGGCGCAATTGTCACAATTAATGATATGTAACAGATCCGTTAGCGCACCCATTGACCGCAATATGCTAACGGATCGCTAACGTATGCCATTTTTGGCATGCGTCAGTGATGTCCCGTTATTTTCGGACCGACCTCGAACGCTGCTTGCAGCGTTCAGGGTCCATTCTTCGCTAGCGCAGATCGGGCATCTGCACTAGTGGAATCGCCAAACGCGATCACTTTTTCGACATTGCGTTAGCGCATTCCGTTAGCGTATGTGCTAAACGGATTGCACTAACGCAATGTGAACCTAGCCTTATATACACATGGCTAGTTCACCCTATATCTTAGTTCAATGCCAATTCACCTCTATACATAATGTTAGACGCTTTACAAGTCTTTACAGTAGTGATAATACATTATTTCATAGTGCCTTTTTCTGTTGTATAACAGTTATAGTTAACAAAACTACTGATTGCAATTTAGTATAGTCCGAAAAGAATAGAAACTTTTGTACTTATACAGTAGCATGGAAATAAGCAGTGCATCTTTATTTAAATACTTCTATTTCTAGATTCATGCATTTACTGACATACTTTAACTCTCTCATAGAAACATAGAACGAAATCAAGTTTGATTACTTGATAGCACAATACAGTCTTTTTTTTTTCATCAGAGCACAATTTCTGAAGAAGAGGCGCTCTTCAACTTTCTGAATTTGCCTGATTTTTCTCACAATTTATACTACCAGAATGATTGCCAAGTGAGAAGAGTTGTTTTCTGTATGTACATAATTTATGGAATAATCATACTTAATATAATCACATTTACTGCTGCTCATTTATTGTTAAATATTGTGTTTTTAGTATGGAAATATATTCAGGATAACATATATTAGAGAACATAGAGGTTAATTTTCTTATGTTAATCTGGGAGGTTGTACAAAGAATTATTACACTCATATGCATGATCCTTTAAGTAAAGTGTAACTTTAATATCTATGTTTATTAGTATTGCGCATTCCGATATTGCAAATATTGGGTATCGGCCGATATTCGCGGTATCGGAATTCCGATAATGAGTTCCGATACTTTTGCAATATCGAATACCGGAATCGGAAGTTCCCATAATGCTATGAGCCAGTTTGATTTAATTCAGCCAATGAGGAATCCTAAGAAGTGTGGGCACATCCTGTTATGCATGTTAGGCATGTAACTACAGGCATGGCTATGATTGGCTGATGAAATGATGTCATGATGCACAATAAAAGCCGCCACCGCCATTTTGGGTTCACTCTGCTGTGAATTCAGTTAGGGACAGGACGCTGCTGTTCTGACTGAGGGACAGTTTGAGATAGCGATTTGCTTCATTGTACTTTACCAAGGCTACTGTAGCAACTGCTGTGTGAGAAGCTTTTTTTGCCTTGCAGCGCTGTTCACGGCTGCTGCAAGGTCTCTGTGTGTGTGAGTGCAGCTCACGCTGAAGTGTGTTCTGCAGCCACATCTGGTTGTAGTTCCCTCAGCGTGCGTCACTGCCTCATACTGTTCTATTGTCCTTTTTTGCATTTGTTCTGCTGCACATTTTTGCTGATTTCTTCTATTATTGTGTTTCCATCCGTATCCAGCTAGATAGTATGCAAACACTATATAGGAATAGATAGAGGAACTTTTCTGCAGCCTTGCAGCGCCATTCACGGCAGTCTGCAAGGTCTGTGTGTGTGAGTGCAGCTCTCGCTGCAGTGTGTTCTGCAGCCACATCTGGTTGTAGTCCGCTCAGCGTGCGTCACTGCCTCATACATTGTCCTTTTTTCATTAGTGCAGCCCATTTTTCCTGATTTCTCCTATTAGTGGTGTGTTTCCATCCATATCCAGCTAGATTGCGTGCACTATATAGGAGTAGATAGAGGAGCCTTTCTGCAGCCTTGTGCCCTACAGCCACAGCAAGATTAGTATTAGCCTATTTTTTGGAGCCTCATCTATTGCATTGTAGGTTACCTTCCTGCTTTGTAATAGCTACAAAACGTTTGTGATACTATCGGTTTTACATCTTTGGGCACATCCATTTTTTTTTGTCCAAAAAAAAACCTAAATAAAGTTCACCAAAGCCTCCACTTTACAGTTGTGTAGGCCACAGTAGCTCATATTAAAGTCTAGTCCACACTTTAAAAAATTAGCATTTCTTATACCTGTTAGCAGCTGTTCAGGAATAAGCACACTAACCCCTTAGTACTTTTCTGCCTATCTTTATCAGTCTACCAAGATGAAGAAGGCAGGAAGTAAGGCATGTGGTCATGGGCGTGGAGTTTCTGCAGGGAGAGGACGTGGGGATTCTGTGCCTGCTGCGAGCATCAGTGACTCAGCATCCCCCAGTTTTACCAGGGAACAGTTCTTTATGTGCAGCTTTGAAGGAGTTCGCCGTACCCCACTGCTGCAGGAAGAACAAATTTAAGCCGTTGTCGGATGGATGGCAGCTAACGCACCGACTTCAATTAGTGCCACATCCTCTCAGGTCCAGAGCACTGAAGAGCACCCATCTGTCTCTTCACCACCTGCCAAATTGCCCAGGCAGTCAGAGAGCCCTAGACAAGAGCCATCTCTACTTCTGTTCTCTGAATCTCTTGGCTTGGAAAGAGAGGGACAGCTAAGCAGCATTCGAGAAACGGAATAAGAGGCAGTATGTAGTGATGCACAACTGCTTTGTCTCTCTGAATCTGAAGAGGCGGGTGGGCAAGTACCTACGATCAGCACACCTCAGTACGCATCTGATGATGAGACTCAGGTGCCACTTTCTGGTGCATACTGTGCTGCAGAGACTACCCAGGAGACGCAGTTGTTGGAAAAGGGTAGTGTAGATGATGAGGTCCTTGACCCATCATGAGGTGAGGTACAGGAAGGTGGTGGGAGCAGCTCTGAGGAAGAGATTCACCGAACGGCCCAAAAAGGAGGGAGGGGGCAGACTGGGTTGCCTGTAGCCCCCACTTCAGCACCCATTAGGAGCATGCCTCTTGCAAAACCCAAAACGGGCGCTCCGAAGACTTGCAGTGCCTGGTCCTTTTTTGACACAGTTGCAGATAACATTTGCTTTGTCAAATGTAAGCTGTGTAATCAGAAAGTCAAAAGAGGGAAAAGTGTCAGCAACCTCAATACCACAAATATGTGGAAACATGTGTGGACCAAGAACGTGGTGGAGTTACAAAAACACACTGAAGACCTAGGCCAACCTACAGCACCACCTACCACCTCTTCAGCTCGTTTTGTGGCCTCTTCCTCCAGCTCACACACAGCTGGTTTGGCTTCCTCACAGGATCGCCATAGAAGAACCTCTGGCACTGTTGTACAGAGACCCAGTGTAATTACACCCACAGCACCACGTTCCCTGTCATCCTCACACTCCCAGCCCAGTCGATGGCCATCAGTAGCACAGGCATGGGAGAAAAGGTGGCTATTCTCGGCAAACCACCCCCTGAGCACAGGCTCTGAATGCTGGCATTGCAAAACCACTGTCTCTTGAAATGCTATCATTCAGGCGGGTGGAGACTGACACCGTCCGTAACTTCATGTCATTGGCAGTCCTACAATACAACGTGCCCAGCCACTTTTATTTCAGCAGGCAAGCCGTCCCTGCCCGGCAAAAGCATGTGGAGGGAAACATTAAACATGCGCTGCTAAACGCCGTCAGTAGCAAGGTCCACCTGACCACCGATGCGTGGACCAGTCACCATGGACAGGCACGATACCTATCCCTCACTGCCCATTAAGTAAATGTTGTGGAGCCGGGTACAGATCTTGAGAGTGGCGCTGTACGTGTACTGCTAACGCCTACGATTGCAGGAATCCAGTCTGTACACATTGACTCCTCCTCATACTCCAGTTCCTCTGAATCAGCGCTGCAGGAGCCATCTCAGTCCACCTCCACATGGACCCGTGAACGCTTTCCTGTTATGACCGATATGAGCACAGCCATGGCCAAACATCAACAGGCCGTATTGAAATTATTTCTTTGGGGAGTTGAAGCCACATAGCGCAGGAGCTCTGGAATGCCATCAAGCAGGAGAGCGACGTGTGGTTTGTGCCAGCGAATCTCCAGCCAGGCATGGTATTGTGTGACAATGGCCGAAATCTGGTGGCAGCTCTGGGCCTAAGCAACTTCACTCACATCCCATGTCTGGCACATGTGCTCAAATTGGTCATGCAGAGTTTTTTGAGAGACTCTCCAGATCATGATGCACTGCTGCACAAGGTCCACCCAGAGTGCGCTCACTTGTGGCGTTCCAGCATGGCAAGATTGCGCATTGCAGCTCTGCAGTGCCAATTCCACCTTCCAGAACATTGCATCATATGTGACCTACCCACCAGGTGGAATTCAACGTTACATATGTTGGAGCGGTTGTGTGAGCAGCAGGCAGCAGTAATGGAGTACCTGCTGAATCAGACACAAACAAGTTGCACTGCGAGCCTTTCACAGTTCACCACCACTGAGTGGGCATCTATGAGGGACATCTGCCACGTTTTGCGTGCCTTCGATGATTCCACGTGGATGGTGAGTGCAGATGATACACTAGTCAGCATGACTATCCCCCTTATCTGCCTGCTTGAAAAAACACTGCAAGCACTAAGGGAGGAGGTTGTGGAAGAGGTGGAGGATGAGGAGTCACAAATGCCATCTGCTTCTGGACAGTCTGCGCAATGTGGTTCCTCACAAAGGCCTAGGCAAGGGACACTTTTTGAGGAGGATGAGGAAGAGTCAATGGAGGAGGAAGACATCTGTCTAGAGGAGGGAGTTACACAATGATCTAGTAGTCAGTATGTAGAGCGAGGGTGGGGTGATGCAGAGCAGGCAGAGATCACGCCTCAAGCAGGGGACAGCGTTTCTTGGCCAGTTGGCAGTCTGCAGCACATGGTTGATTTCATGCTGCAGTGCCAGAGAAGCAACCGCCGCATCTCCCACATTCTCAACACGGCTGATTATTGGGTGTACACCCTCCTAGATCCTCGCTACCAGGACAACTTAAAAGCCTCATAACACCGTTGAACCAGGAGCGTAAAATGCGGGAGTACTAAGACACACTGGTGCATTTCATCATGTTCTCCATACCAACCGAGAGCAGTGCTGCTAGTGCTTTACAAAGCAGCTCAGTGCGTCAGGCAGTGTAGGAAGCTCTGCACAAAGAGGGAGCAGAAGCAGTGCCTCAGCACAAGGCAAGGCCAGTATGGTCCAAATGTGGCAAAGTTTTGTGTGCGCCACAAATGTCTACACCATCACAGACGGCTCCAGTCAGCAGGAGGCAACGATTCCGTCAGATGGTGACAGACTACATGTCTTGCCCACTCAGTTTACTCCCAGACGGCTCTTCCTCCTTCAAGTTTTGGATCTCTGAGCTGGATACATGGCAAGAGCTTAGCCAGTATGCATTGGAGGTGCTGGCATGCCCTGCTGCTAGTGTATTATTGGAACACGTCTTTAGTGCCACAGGTGATGTACTAACAGACTGTCGCATGTGACTATCCTCTGATAACTTTGATCGGCTTACTTTTCTGAAAATGAACAAGGCCTGGATCTTGCAGGAATTTGCCACTCCTCTTCCAGATTAAATAATTGGTTGGCAACAGTATCCAGGTCTCCTGTTGTGTTCATGTTTCTACCACGTGAACTGTAGTCCCTGGGCTCCAACACCGCCAGTTGCTGCTCAGAAGTGCCGTCTGCACAGTCAACACTTGCTGCCATGTTATTGGGGTTCAGTAACGTCAGCTGCTCCCCTGCTGTGTATCCGGCAATATCTCCTTCTCGTTGTTTGAATCTGTCCCGGAGCCTGCGCTGTTATGTTATCCATTGGCCATGAGCAGTTAGCGCTGCCCATCTTCTGACATCATTTGATCTCAGGCTGACTGGGCCTGCGCGGCTGCGCTGCCCTAGATCTCGCCCCGCAGTGTCTTCTGATTTATTCACACTGCGGGGCTGGGATTCTTGGGCATGCGCAGTGCATATCTTCGCCTCTCACTCATCTCCCTCCGGCTTCTTCAGACTATGCGGCATCAGCTGATCCCTAATCACCATGGCATGCGCTTAGGGATCAGCTGACGCCACACAGTCTGAAGAAGGTGGAAGGAGATGAGTGAGAGGTGAAGATATGCACAGTGCATGCGCATGAATCCTAGCCTCGCAGTGTTAATAATTCAGAAGACACTGAGGGGCGGCCGCACAGGCCCTGTCAGCCTGACATCAAATGATGTCAGAAGACGGGCAGTGCTAACTGCACATGCCCAATGGATAACATAACAGTGCAGGCTCCAGGACAGATTCAAACAGCGCTGAGGAGGCGGCGCACGGCACCAAGGGAGTATGAATGACGGCTGTGCTGCATCTGATTAAGAAGGAAAGTCTCGCCTCCGGGATGGCTTCACTGTATGAGGGGACACATTTTATAAGTGTTTACTTTAGTGTGTGCAAGGAGCATAGCTCAAAGAGCCACCTTTTCCTTGTGCAACATTAGTGCTGCACAAGCTGGCTCTTTTAGTTACATTTGATTGGGCTAAACCTCTATGCCTTTAATGTCTCCTCCACCTCCCCCAATACATTCTACATTATTCTTAGTTGTTTTCATTCATTTAGAATTAACCTACAAGGAAAGAATGGGTTTATGTTTATTTTAATTCCGATATTTGTGTTCCATTGACTTGCATTGGTTTCCGTTATCGTTTTTGGCGATATCCGATATTTTTTGGATATCAGCTGATCCAATCCGATACCGATATTTTTGGATATCGGAAGGTATCGCTCAACACTAATGTTTATATAAAACCAAAGGCTCATGCACATGTCTGAGTAATATGTACAGACCCCATACAGTGATGCATAAAGTCCCTTACTGAACCATGGGCACTCTATGTCAAACTTTATGGTGCCACCTTAAGGCATTGTGTTCTCAGCAATGCTTCCATGGAAGAAACCATTAGCATAAGCTGAGGTCTCACTCTGCCTTTTTCTATCACACTGAAGCTATTTCCAGAAAGCAAATCTGTCATCAGGATATTACAACCCTAATTGATGTCACCTGACAATAAAAAGGTGACATCAACCCCCCTAACTATTATGCCTCTTACCAGCACATCAAGGCAAGTGGAAAGAGTGAGTTTAAGTGCCAGAATTGGCAAATCTTATAGATGCACCTTTTGTGGGGTGGATGAGAGCTGATGTTTTTAGCCTGAGGGAACAATATTCATGGCCCCTTCCTAGCCTATTATTATCAGCCCGCAGCTGTCTGCTTAGCCATTGCTGGTTATAGGGGGACCCTACATCATTTTTTTGGGATGTCCCCCTTTCTAATAGCCAGTAAAAGCTAAGTATACAGCTGTAATCTGATATTAATAGCCTGCGAAGTTCCATGGGTATTTCCCCCCTTCCCAGGCTATAAACATCTTACATAGTTACATAGTTATTAAGGTTGAAGGAAGACTATAAGTCCATCTAGTTCAACCCATAGCCTAACCTAACATGCCCTAACATATTGATCCAGAGGAAGGCAAAAAAAAACCCATGTGGCAAAGAGTAAGCTCAACTTTGGGGAAAAAATTCCTTCCCGACTCCACATACGGCAATCAGACTAGTTCCCTGGATCAACGCCCTATCAAGGAATCTAGTGTATATACCTTGTAACATTATACTTTTCCAGAAAGGTATCCGGTCCCCTCTTAAATTTAAGTAATGAATCACTCATTACAACATCATACGGCAGAGAGTTCCATAGTCTCACTGCTCTTACAGTAAAGAATCCGCGTCTGTTATTATGCTTAAACCATTTTTCCTCCAAACGCAGAGGATGCCCCCTTGTCCCGGTTTCAGGTCTATGATTAAAAAGATCATCAGAAAGGTCTTTGTACTGTCCCCTCATATATTTATACATTAAAATAAGATCACCCCTTAGTCTTCATTTTTCCAAACTAAATAGCCCCAAGTGCCCCCAGCCATTGTCTTTCCTCTGCTGGTTAAGAAAGTTACGTGGGAGCCCATGCCATTTTTCTCAGAAAAAAAATATTTTAATAGTTAAATACATGTACAGTAAGCTGCACACACACTGTACTAATTATATACAGTTAGGGCCAGAAATATTTGGACAGTGACACAAGTTTTGTTATTTTAGCTGTTTACAAAAACATGTTCAGAAATATAATTATATATATAATATGGGCTGAAAGTGCACACTCCCATCTGCAATATGATAGTTTCCACATCCAAATCGGAGAAAGGGTTTAGGAATCATAGCTCTGTAATGCATAGCGTCCTCTTTTTCAAGGGACCAAAAGTAATTGGACAATGGACTCTAAGGGCTACAATTAACTCTGAAGGCGTCTCCGTCATTAACCTGTAATCAATGAAGTAGTTAAAAGGTCAGGGGTGGATTCCAGGTGTGTGGTTTTGCATTTGGAAGCTGTTGCTGTGAGCAGACAACATGCGGTCAAAGGAACTCTCAATTGAGGTGAAGCAGAACATCCTGAGGCTGAAAAAAAAGAAAAAATCCATCAGAGAGATAGCAGACATGCTTGGAGTAGCAAAATCAACAGTTGGGTACATTCTTAGAAAAAAGGAATTGACTGGTGAGCTTGGGAACTCAAAAAGGCCTGGGCGTCCACGGATGACAACAGTGGTGGATGATCGCCGCATACTTAATTTGGTGAAGAAGAACCCGTTCACAACATCAACTGAAGTCCAGAACACTCTCAGTGAAGTAGGTGTATCTGTCTCTAAGTCAACAGTAAAGAGAAGACTCCATGACAGTAAATACAAAGGGTTCACATCTAGATGCAAACCATTCATCAATACCAAAAATAGACAGGCCAGAGTTAAATTTGCAGAAAAACACCTCAAGAAGCCAGCTCAGTTCTGGAAAAGTATTCTATGGACAGATGAGACAAAGATCAACCTGTACCAGAATGATGGGAAGAAAAAAGTTTGGAGAAGAAAGGGAACGGCACATGATCCAAGGCACACCACATCCTCTGTAAAACATGGTGGAGGCAACGTGATGGCATGGGCATGCATGGCTTTCAATGGCACTGGGTCACTTGTGTTTATTGATGACATAAGAGCAGACAAGAGTAGCCGGATGAATTCTGAAGTGTACCGGGATATACTTTCAGCCCAGATTCAGCCAAATGCTGCAAAGTTGATTGGACGGCGCTTCATAGTACAGATGGACAATGACCCCAAGCATACAGCCAAAGCTACCCAGGAGTTCATGAGTGCCAAAAAGTGGAACATTCTGCAATGGCCAAGTCAATCTCCAGATCTAAACCCAATTGAGCATGCATTTCACTTGCTCAAATCCAGACTTAAGACGGAAAGACCCACAAACAAGCAAGACCTGAAGGCTGCGGCTGTAAAGGCCTGGCAAAGCATTAAGAAGGAGGAAACCCAGCGTTTGGTGATGTCCATGGGCTCCAGACTTAAGGCAGTGATTGCCGCCAAAGGATTTGCAACAAAATATTGAAAATAAAAATATTTTGTTTGGGTTATGTTTATTTGTCCAATTACTTTTGACCTCCTAAAATGTGGAGTGTTTGTAAAGAAATGTGTACAATTCCTACATTTTCTATCAGATATTTTTGTTCAACCCTTCAAATTAAACGTTACAATCTGCACTTGAATTCTGTTGTAGAGGTTTCATTTCAAATCCAATGTGGTGGCATGCAGAGCCCAACTCGCGAAAATTGTGTCACTGTCCAAATATTTCGGGCCCTAACTGTATGTCACTGAAATCTATATATTTATTTATTCTTTGTGTATATTTTTAGGGTTGGCAGATTGCACTAAAAAGATCTAATGAGGAAGTGCAATCGCAACCCCGGGTCCACCATGCAGAGATGTAAAACTACAGCTTATTTGTACAATGGCGGAGAATGCAGTGAGCGATTGCTAACTCGCACTGAGTTCCAAGTGACTCAGTGAGCACACAAGGTAGTGTCACTCGCACACAGTAGCAAAGCTGATGCTCTTCAATAGAGCTGAGTCAATCGTACAAAGTAACGAAGCAGATGATCAGCAATAGAACTGTGTCACCTGCACACAGTAATGAGCGAAATATTGCTAGACATGATCCCTGTTAACTTCACAGAGGATCGAAGCCCACTAACAGAGCAGATAGCAGCAGTGGTCAGACAGTCAGCAACAGTACTCAAACAACTCCTCTCCAGAAGTGCCAGAATTCTAGTGGCATTATGCCAGCCCTGAATCCACATGAACACACTCCTCTCAGGAGGTGCCGGAATTCTAACTTCTAACAGCCGACCCTGAGCACATGCTGACACAGACCACACTGTTGCAAAGTACATTCACACATGAAATTATATTGATACTAGTGCACCGGTGTGTGCCTCTGAGAACCTTTTATATGTATAGCTCAAGTCCAATCAGAAAGGACATTACCTGTGGACCAATCCAGAGCTGCCACATCACCAGACCAGCTGACAACCGATCACCAATGAGACATCACCACATCACGAGCATGCTCAGTAGGGTGATCTATGGACTTAGAGTCTCCAGAGTGTTCGCTTGTCACTGACTACTGCCAGTTACCATAGGCTTAGGTGGAGAGCCAGCAGTAACCAGACGAATAGCACGAGCCTAAAAAAGACGCTGGAACTGACGTCTATGCTCAGCAACACCCGCAGCGGTCAAAGGAGCATGGAATGGGAGAACGCAGATGCAGACAAGGCTTGGGATCTACCCCGTGCAGCAGGCGAATCCAGCGCCTAATATATATATACTTTATGTAATCTATCTATTTAAACCTGTCAGGTCATGCTGTAATTTTACTGTACACGGCTGTTGAATTGCCAGATTTTTATCTATCTTTCTAGCTATCTTTCTAGCTATCTAGCCAGCTATCATTTATCTACCTAGTATCTATCTATTATCTATTTATTATCTATCCACTTTCCATCTATCTATTATCAATCTATTATTTATCAAATATGTATCTATTATTTGTCTATATATCTATATAGTGAGAATTGCACTATGTAAATTCTCATGTTAAAATCGCATTGCAATCGGATAGCAATCACACTGCATTAGGATGTAAAGTGGATGCTAGGTGTTAAAAATTGGATTGTACTCACCTGAAAAATGCATGACATTTGCATGGAAAAATATTTAGAATTGAGAGTCCTCAGCGGTTGATACCTTTTAATGGCTAACTGAAAAGATGGTAACAAATTGCTTGCTTTCAAGACTACTCAGGCCTCTTCATAAGGCATAGACTAATATAAATTCTGAAGAATCACATATTTATACACAACACAGCAAAAAGATAATGCAATGGATAAGACAAGTGAGGTGAAGCAGAGCTATAATTATGGGAGAGGGGGATAAGCAGTTGTGTCCATAAATATTGAAACAGTTCATATAAAAGGAGTGTGAATGTTTTATTGTCCTCTGATTGCGTTCTGATTCTGTGTTGTGATGCCCCCACAAGGTCTGAGGAGCAAATTCCCTATTCTTTTTCTCTTATTGTGTGGTGATGAGAGTTCATCCTTGTTCTCAGTTTTTGCCCTGTGTCCCCTACATACAAACCCCCAGTTGGACATTTGGTACAAATAATTAGGTACACCACATTAGATGTGATGCAGGTGTACCTGGGATCTTGTAGCCCTGATGTGAATTGGGGATCTTTATCTTGTCCATTGTCATTATAAATGGACAGGTTTCACATTTTTTCAGGTTGCAAGGAAAGGTTCCTGCAGCTGTTTGAGAGGACAGGGAGCTTCTGACAATGATACTTCTTAGATTTGGGGGCCGCCTAAAACACAGTAGTGGGGGGTATGGAAAAATGGACTGTAAGCTGGCATCTTTTTGTAGTAAAGGTTGTAATTTCCATGCAGTTCCCCTTAGATTTGAATTGTAGGTGACTACCAGAGGCACCGGGTTATTTTCTTCTTTAGCCTTGTAATATAGGAGATGATTCCATGATATTCTAGTTGCTCTTGCAATTTGGTTTTGAATTGTTATTGGATGGTAGCCCTGATTCAAAAAGGTCTTTCTGAGGTGACCTAGGTGTCCATACCTATCCATGGGGTTGGAACATATACGATTATATCCGATGGCTTGGCTGTAGACAAAATAGATTTTTATGTGTTTTGGATGGAAATTGTTCTGCAGCTTAATGATGGTGTTCAAAAAGTTAATTTCAGTGCTGGAGTAGTTGAGTATTAAGTTGATGGTGGGATAAAATTGATTAAATTGTTCATGGAAATGATTAAAATATTATCAATGTAGCGGTAGTACACCAGAGGCCTGATGGGACATGAGGACAAAAAGTCGCTTTTAAGCTTGGACATGTAAAGATTTGCATTCTGTGGAGCCAATTTACTTCCCATTGCTGTGCCAATCTACTGTAGATATAATGTAATAAGATAATGCTAATGTTCTATGGAGACCGATGACGTGAGTCAGAATGACGACAAACACGGTATATCACAGTTCAAGATATATATATATATATATATTGTAGGAAGATGAACTTCAGATAACTGATGCAAACTGCAACTTTACAGCAAGTAAACAGTCTCAAGAATATGCAGATATTAGAAGTACAGACCGAGGGTGCAAGTACAAGTCCAGCAATGCAGTATCCAGAGGTCAGCTTCTAGGCTGGCTCCTAGCAGAGGGGCAGTCCGTAGCAGAGGTGGGTGCAGAGCAGGTGAAGAGTAACAGAGTCTTTCCGGTGGTACGTAGATCCAGAAGCAAGCGGGGTATCCCGAGGAGTAGAAGAACAAGCAGGTTGCAAGTCCTTGAGCTGGGCAGCAAGTGAGATACAAGATACACAAGCAAGGTATAGTGTGCAGAGTTCCTTTATATATGCAGCAGACAGGAAACAAGGAGTATCAGACAGGAAACAAGATGGCCCCCATGAAGCCAGCCACTCCATCTTGGGTAAGGGCAGAATCCAACAGAACTAAGGGCAAGAACAGACAAAAACAGGTATGCAGTCTCAGTCCTTACATATAACTTGTTGTCAAATTCAAGGTAATTGCGGGTGAGGATGAATTTTATAAATTTTACCACACAAACAGCATCAGTACCAGTGTTTTCTAGAAAGAATTTGCAGGTATTAATCCACCTGGATGATAAGGTGTTAGCCAGACACCCTCATCACTAAACCGGTAAGTAAAGATACACACACAAAGATGCACATTTGTAACAATCTTATGTAGGAGCATTGACAGAATGAAACTACATTGGCTGTAACCAAACAGCAACTGTTAATTTTTACAAAAAATGAAAAAAAAATTGTGTTAGCTCCGCGGAAGTTTCATAGCCAGCAGAGAGAAAGCCAACTGCTAAGGGCTGATGTTAATATTCTGGGATCACGCCAGTGGCCATTAATGTGCCCAGGGTAATATCAGCTCACAGCTGTTTGCTTAGCCTTTACTGGCTAGTTTACAGAGGAACCCCAGAAAGAAATTGACATACAGTCCCGTAATAAAATCAAACTAGCAAAGACTAGTCAGAAAGCTGTGGGCCGATATTCATAGCCTAGGAAAGGGCCATGGATATTGGACCCCTCCCAGACTAAAAACATCATCGCTCTTCCCACTTGCCCTGTAGCGATAGTAATTGTGGTAATGGTTGGGGGTGGGATGTCACCTTTGTATTGTCAAATCACATCAAGCCCACAGTTTAGTAATGAAGAGGCATCTAAAAGATGCCCCCATTACTAACCCCATAGTGATATTATAAAAAACGCACACAGAATAAAGTCATTTAATTGAAATAATGACACAGTTTCTAAATTAAACCATACTCACCGAATGCCTAATTCACTGAAGCCAACATGTCCTGTACCAAAAATAAAATAATAAACCACCATATTCCTCACCTGTCTACTGAGAAGAAAATAATCCATAATGTCCCATGACAATCTTGATGACTCAAGGACAGCTGGCTACACACTGACATAGGAGGTAATCGCTCCTGAAGTGTATAGCACTGAGCTTCGGTGAGAAATTTCACCGGAGTTCACCAGCTGATGAACTCTTGTGACCTCTCTCACAGCAGCTCAGCGCTGTAAACTGTGGGAGCAATGACTCTCCTGTCAGTGTATTGCCAGCGGCTGGTTAAAGCAATCACATATTCTGATGTGACTGTTCAACATGTGAGATCATCGTGGAACACTTGGGATTACGTGGACTACGGCGGACAGGAGTGTATTTGGTGGTTTATTATTTTTGATTTTTTGCAGAGGACATGGGCATCAGATTGGGCATTTATGTGAGTATATGTTATTTCTTTATTTTACATTTTTTAAAGGAGACAAGGGCATCAAGGATTTGGTGTTAGGTGAGTATAATGTGCTTCATATTTTTATTTGAATATATATTTAATTATTTTACACAATTTTGTTTTACTTTTTTTTAAGTTTGAGTACAGGCGCCGCTGCCTAGAGGCTGCTTCTTCCATCAGCAGCACCTGCTAATGTTATCTGTGACAGCAGACGTAGCCTGTTGGAAGCAGTAGTCTCTCATCAGCCAGCAGGCCAGCAGATGCTGACCTGTGATAAGCTTTTTACTGAGGGTCACAGTATCTCTTTGAGGTCACGCCGACATCTGACAGCGTGTCCCCACAGTGCTCTGATGGCGGTAATGATCTACTGGCGGTAACATCACCGCCGGTCAGAACTACTGTGCCAGTGTTTCCCACATTGTCATGCTGTGCATATGTTTGTTTTTGCTTGCCGTTGACTCCAATGGTGATCAGCTATATTTGGCAATTAAATCTGCGAATATTGCAAATTTGGCGATCGTAATTCGAACCGAATATTGAAATATTCTCTCATCTCTAGTCAAGAGCACTGGACTATTGATCTGCATATGAATAGATGAACCCGGGGAATGATTGCACCTGTGCACAATTTTGGATGGGGAGGCAGGCCACTGTGACTAGTAGCGGGCGCGAAAAAGGGAGACTGCCAGGAGATCTGAAAGTGTAATGTGTGCCTCCTGCACTTGTGACCATAACTTCAAGGCTGAATTTCTCAAAAATGTCAAAATAAAACACGACAAGCAAGATTTGGAGTTAATAAGGATTAAAGGCTCATTACTCACATGTTCTGGTGAGAATTGTAATATCCTGATGACAGGTTTACTTTTAGCATTACATTTTCCCTTCCTTTCTTTCAAGAGCCATAACTTTTATATTGTTTCATTGAAAAAACAACATGGAGGCTTGTGTTTTTTGCAGGACGAATTATAATTTTGAATGACAGCATCTATCATATAGTACAGTATACCGAAAAACGGGAAAAAAAAATCCAAGTGAGTGGGATGAAATAGTGAAAAAAAAATGAAATGCAGTTCTGACATAGTGTTCTGGGTTTTGTTTTTATGGTATTCATTGTGTTTGTAAAAATTACTCGGCAACTTTTTTATTTAATTAAAGAAAATAAATTAAGAAGTTTGTAAATAAAAAATTTGGATGGAGCTTTACAGAAGCAGTGATACCAAATGTTTTTTTTTCTCATTATTTTTAATGGGAGAAAATGAGGGTGATTTGATTTTTTTAATTTATTTCTAAAAACTTTTTATATTTTAGTCTAGGAACTTGATCTGCAATCTTGTAATCACTAACGCTATACACTGCAATAGCAAAGTATTACTCAGTAAGATGTAAATCACAATCTCCTATGAACCTCCTAGTGACTGTCTTCAAAAGCAGTCCATCTGTAATAGTTGTAGAGGGGAAAAAAGTCACTCCTTCCCCTATAACAGTCATTAATGTGATTGGTCAGTCTGCGCCCGCTCATTGTTTACTGTTCTAGATGACTTTTTATTGCGAACCTATCATTTGAAGTAATTTTGAAGATTATTCTTTGAGTGTACACAAGGAATAACGTTATTTCTGACCATTGTATGAGTTTTATTTTTCATCAATTGCCAGCTTTTCCCTCTGCGGGTTTTATTTCCAATATTCAGCTCTCTCTTATTCTCTCTTATCTAGTGGGAGGATGTAAACAGATATGGATTTGACCTATTTTTTTTCAAAGAAGATGGTGAGTTCTGAAGTCAAGAAGGAAGGGTAGAAGTTGCTCCTAAGAGGACAACAAAGCAGATTTCTCTGACATATATATATAGGTGATGAAGTATCAGGAGTTCTCTTGTCGGGGTCGTCACGACAATACCCTTCATCCACCAGTCATTCCAAATCAGATTAGGAGCATGTTGGTACCGGATAAGAATGAGTCAGACACAATGCTGGTTCAAACTCATTGCACGCTCGTGTGTAACGTCACAGCAACCGAACTGTTTATTTCATATACATAACATTATATAGTCCATTGGGGGAAGGTGTGCAGAGGGCGGGGTTAGGCGGGGTTTAAGCAATGTATCTAGTATTCAGTCCCTCTGGTTGGCTTGACATTATATGATAGATCCTCCTTCATCCACGTCACTTTAAGTTTCCATTTCTCCAGGGACGATACTTTAGCTTCAGAAACGAAAGTAGATTCTTGGCAAGAACGGAAACTAAGGCATAATGTTAAGTTTCGGTTTACAGAGAAATGATCCTTAGCTTCTGGAATGTGAAAACTTGTTTCTTTAGCCTGAAAGTAGGGCAAAGGTGAATACTGGCAGCCATCTTAAATACAGTCAAATTTGCATTTGGCAAGCAAAGGGGAAAAACTTATTGTTTCACAGCATAAGAATATATAAAAGTACAAAAGAGTATAAAAACGTATATTTTTACCTTGACAATCCCCCCTAAACACTAAGTTTTTCCCTAAAAAGAAAGATCCTTCGAGACTGTCCATGTGATGGGGAAAGGGGAGGTGGATTTCTTCATCCAGACACCTCAGAAGCTCTCCCCTTGTGAGAGGCCTCCAGGCAGCTGAACCCTCCACTAGCTTCACATGGAGTTCTCCCGCTGTCCCTAAACTAAATCTCAGCATCATCTGAGAGTAAGTGGGTTTTGTCTATCTTCTTGAGGGGGACATACTTAGGGATCTCCCCCGGATCAGTACCATTGTACTCTAGTGGGTCTACTTCTTGGTTGGGGAAGGTGCCAGTCGGAGTTGCCCTAGTGATAACCTTTTTATACAGGGGAATAACACAACAGAGGATTATCGATCCAACTACAAGAAGAGCAATCAGTACTAGACAAGCTTGTTAAAGGAATCCTTTGAGCCCACCCAACCAACCGGAAAAGAAAGATGTGTCTACTCCAGCATTAGATTTTAATTCTGCTGCTAACCCATTTAACTTTTTAAGTGCTATCATGGTCTTTCCATTTACCCCAGAGTTCTGAGAGATATAGGTACAACACTCCTCTCCCACCATCCCACAGACTCCTCCTTCCTCAGCTAAGATCATATCAAGGGCTAGTCGGTTTTGGAGGGTCATTCTAGTGTTAGGGCGCAACTCCTCAACTATACCCTGGAAAGCATCACAGGTAAAATTGACAAACCTTTGTTCACTGTAATATGTGTAATTGATCCAATCAACATTTTTATTAATCTGCACTTGTGGATTAAAGAAGCAAAGCCAGCATAGATCTGGTTCTGGGCTTTAAATTGGTCAGGCACCCCCCTTGGCACTCCAACGCCATCGACATATAACAATGGATCTTCTTCATAACTCATGTGGAGCTGATCAAGACTTCTCCTCATTCTGGTATATTCATCAGGTGTCTCTGGATCCCAAGGTAAAATCTTGAACTGCATAGCTAGTTTAACAAGGGTGCATTGACCTGTCCAGGCATTAGGCAACCTAGGACGGAGCTTACCATCTCCACATAACCAATAAATGTCGTACATATACCGTGTATGATTAGCTAGCAAGTCAGTATCTAGGGAACTGTTCTCTTTACAGAAACCTGTCTCGAAGACCCCTACTGATGTACCTGTAATGTCGTGGGAATTATAGCAGGTATAATTATCAGCTAACACAGTTATCCCTCCTGGGACCTTTAATTTAGGTGCTTCATGAATTAGTGAGACATAATCTGAGCAATCAGTGGGCTTTAGACCCTTCAACAGATTCATAACACAGACAGTAGTATTGTCATCAGGAAAAGACAATGCATATGTGTGTATAGATGTGTATCCGCTGCAGCACAAGCAACACATCCTACAGAGATATTCTGGACTCTTACATTGTATCTTACCCATTCTAACCATAAATTTTTCCTTGGGGCTGTTTGTGTTTCTATGGAGAAAACTTCTTGCCAACTAAGACCTGGAATGGGGATTACTTCGTTAACTATATTTTGCAAACGTTCACCTGGGCCTGTTTTAGCTGTACTGGTAATGGGGGCCTTGGTTGGTCTGAAGCTAATATCCTGGAGCTGTATATGGCCTAAATTCCCATAGTATCCACTATTAAACACATTATGAAAATATCTTCCCAGCACAATTGTTATCTCTGGTAACACATATATAATACTGAATGATTCCCTCTACCACCCGCTGAGTCTCGGGGCACTTGACTACATTGCAGAAATCAAATCACCAGATATTTACCGGGGCCGTTAGGTTTACCCAGAGAATAGTGGCACCGGAATTCTTATTTACAATAGGGGCCGAGGAGGTAGGGGCGAAGATGGCCCCCAGCCTCAGGACCAAAAACAACAGCAACATTTTCCTTCGATCACCACTGTGACTAAACGTGGTCCGGTCTCTTTTGCAGTGTGAAGCGTGGATTCAGGTGCTCTTTCCTTCAAGTTTTACTGACATAGCTTTTCACGACCATAAAACCACCAGGCTTCAAATTGTGACCAGTGTCGGTTCCTGCTGAACCTGGAAGGGAAGAAAAAAACTAAAACATGGGTGTTAGCAACATTTTTACTAAGCTGAATAACATATTGAACAGCACGGTCAGTTTCTTTTAACAACTACTGAGACTGAAAATTTACAACTGAAAACCTAGCACCAAACAATATCTCATATGGGGACAGGCCATGTTTTGCAATAGGGTAGTACGAATGTGTAAGAGCCCTGGCAATGGAGCCGTAGTCTCCTGCATCATTTTGGTCAATTGTCCATTCAGTGTGCCGTTCAGCCTCTTAACTTTCCCACTGGATTGTGAATGGTACGGAGTATGGAGGGCTACAGTGGATCCAAGCATTGTCAGAACCTCCTGATACACGAGAAGGAAAGGCCGGGCCTTGGTCACTTTCAGCAACTTCTGGAACACCATATCTGCATATAACTTCCATCACCAGTTTCTATGCTGTGGTCTTTGCAGTCACGTTGGTAACGGGGAATGCTTCTGGCCAACTGGAGAACATGTCGACAACCACCAGACAATATTCATACCTTCAGACTTAGGCAACATGATGAGGTCCTGTCGTCCACCTGGAGCTTTTGGAAATGATAATCGGGCTTAGCAAGATGCTTCGGGGGTACACGTTGAAGTTGACCGGGTTAGCAGGTCTGACAGATACCTCGATGTGTGGGCCCATGCGCCCACGTGACAATAGCAGGGTACATCTGCTTAGGGAGACACACAAGTTGGTCCTTTTTCCAGCGACCATGTCCATACGTGCTCCATCAGCTTTCCACTGCTTCACTTCTTCCTTTGGAGACATTCTCTGCATCGTCATTAAGCGGTCTTGCGGGGTCCGGTAGAAAACCTTAGTCTGGCATAGATCATGAGGTTCCTGTAGAGTCAGTGTTTCTTGTAACTGTTTACGCAGAGAGCGTGTGGTCACCATAGCTGGTATGGTCAGTTCAACGGGTAGGAGAGCAGCAGCTTTTGCTTGCATATCCGCAAAGGCATTACCAACAGTCTGTGGACTGTTCCATGGTACCGTGCTCCTTAACTTTGATAATGGCCACCTGGGTAGGTAATTCGATTGAGTCCATGAGGGCTTTAACAGCTTCAACATTCTTCACTGAGTTCCGGGGTAGTAACAAATCCTCGATTGGTTCATAGGCTCCGAAATCATGAGCAATACCAAATGCTTACAGTGAGTCTGTGTATTTATTAGCCCGCCTGTCCTTGGCCAAAGTACATGTAGTAGACAGAGCCTGACGTTCTGCTTCTTGTGCTGACAGGGAGGGAGTGAGTGAGTGCAGCTCCGTGCACTACAGTGTCTTCCATAATAACAGCGTATCATGTGTGAAATCTGCCAAAATCATCACCATATCTTGAACAGTCTTTCAGGACCTTGTAGAGAGGTTGCATTATGCGGGATGCGTCCGGTATCCACTGACAACAATAAGTACATAGTCCAAGGAAACGCTGGAGCTCAGTCACATCTTTTGGGAATGGAAGGGAGCTGACGGCTATTTTTTTTCTTTCTTCTGTGAGGTGTCTGGCACCCTGAAGGAGACAGTGACCCAAAAATATCACTTGACCAAGGCAGAACCGAAGTTTCAAGGCCGAAGCCCAACAGTTCAGATCTGCCAGATACTTGCGAAAACTAACAGTGGCAACAATGGCTTCCTGCTCTGTCTGTGTACACAACAAAAAACAAAAAAAAATTACCCACATACTGAAGCAGCATAACATAAGGATATTCTAACTGCCAGGGTTAACAACACTATCCCCCCTATTTTTTTTTTTTCTACAGGCATTATTGAGGGTGGATCTGGGCCTATCAGGGCCATCATAACCGTGGAAAGGGCATGTAAGATATACATCTCATTATACTCATCTACATAGGGGCCATATAACATAAATACCATCTGACCATCATCTTGGCTCACCAACTCTCTAGGTCTGCTCAGGTGCACTTATACATCCATCATATTCTCTTTGTCTGTATAATGGGAAAGGTTTGTTCTCAGGGTCAGCCAATTATTTTAGCGTAGCTAGCTAGTCAGAGGGCTTCCAGGGATAATACTCCTGTATCTGTCTTACACTACCTGGTGTGGTTGGTTCTCTGGTGGTGGGGGTGACTAGATGACTGGTTGGGGGTGACATGACATGCTGGTCTACAGCTCCTTCCCAAAAGGATTACTGTCAGCCTACTCCCAAAATTAATGTCCCCACTACCCACTATCCTGTGTCAGCTTCTTATATCACTACATCACTACATGTGATCTTATCTGGACAGGAATCAGTGTAATTCACTTAGGTTGCAGCACAGATTATACAAGCATTTCTCCAGTCTGGGTTTGTCTGACCGCAAAATTTACAAATCCATCTGTCCTATCTTGGTCTGAGAATTAACATGGCGAGGGAGATTTCCAGACACGGGGTTAAAATGAATATTGGAGCGTAAGACTGGATTTGTGTAAGGGAGGGGGAGCTGGAGCTGAAGTCTTCTGCTTCTTGGGCCACTGATAAGGAAGCGAGCTGCGAGTTGTGTCCTTGAAGCTGCGAGGGGAGGGGGACTAGAGAGCGAGTGAGGATCGCTGCAGCTGCTGATACAGACTGGGTTAAGTTCTTCTGGAAACTTTGGCCCCCCTTTCTCTGGCCGGCAGCACAAAGAGGAGAAGTCAAAAAAAAAAAAAACAATTCGCGCAGGGGTTCACCCCTCCCATCGGCCACAGACACACAGACAAGAATTTACAGCATTCCTTAACACAAAAGAAGACAATAACGCAGCTATTTGACTCCACCCTCCCATTGGGTGTCTCGGAAAACCACACAGAGTGACAAAATACAGCAGTTCTCAGACTCAATTAATTTCTACAAAACCTTCACACAACTCATTTGCCAGAACACCCTAGAAAAACTAATGATTGAGGTATTTTATAGCCAAACACGGGCTCTGCATCCTTTCATCTTTCCTCTCCATCAACCTTTTTGCTCGTTCTTTATGAGATGGTGCCATGTAGACAGCTGCAATCTCCCTGTCGAGGGCAATCCTACATGCTCGTACACCTTCTCGATATTCTTGACTGCCTTCTTGCCCTCCCGTGACTCTACTATTGTCTTGACTTCCACAGCATCCTCATCTAACTCGTGGGGCACGGACTTCTTCTTTAAGAGACGTAACATGACTCACAGAATACTACGCCCTTCTGCAGTAGGCCGCTGACAGCGACAGCAACACGTGTGTCCTAACACGGAGCCTCGCGCTCCACGTGTTATGAATAAAGAGCCTCGCGCTCAATATTTTTCCCTAACCTGAACACCAGTGATTACAGTCTGTCCTGTCACGATATTCTAAACGTTGGGAGGCTGTCTCCTAGTGAGACCCCTCCACTGTGTTTCTGGTGGTCCCCCTCTTGGAACGTCTTAATTACCGACATGTGCAAGTGTGTGCAAGTGTTTCTGGTGGTTCCCCTCTTGGGACGTCTTAATTACCGATATGTGCAAGTGTGTGCAAGTGTTTCTGGTGGTCCCCCTCTTGGGACGTCTTAATTACCGATGTATGTGCGTGCAATATCACAGAGGCTACGTCTCCTATCCCAATCCACAAACTTCTCAATCTTTCACTCTATCACTACTAGGCAACAGTCACGGGTAGGGTGGTTGAATGGAGTACAATGACCGGTGGAGGAGGTGTGGTGTACACGAGGACGCGCAGAGTGCGACGTCTCTCAGTTGCTGGTTCGAAGCGTGGCACAGAATCGCGCTCTGTCTCACCACTCGACCAGTCACTCCCCAGACCCAAGGAGACCACAGACTAACCAATAATGGCTGAAACACTAGCAAGTGTGACACATACATAGTATGTGATCTCCACTTACCGTGTTTGGAGGGTGATCAGTCCTCGAGGTCAGCCACTACGGGTGTCGTCCACGGACGTCCAGGTATGGGTCCAGGGGGTCTCGGATCTCGCGGGCCACGCCCCACGTTGGTTGCGCCAAATTGTCGGGGTCGTCACGACAATACCCTTCATCCACCAGTCATTCCAAATCAGATTAGGAGCATGTTGGTACCGGATAAGAATGAGTCAGACACAATGCTGGTTCAAACTCATTGCACGCTCGTGTGTAACGTCACAGCAACCGAACTGTTTATTTCATATACATAACATTATGTAGTCCATTGGGGGAAGGTGTGCAGAGGGCGGGGTTAGGCGGGGTTTAAGCAATGTATCTAGTATTCAGTCCCTCTGGTTGGCTTGACATTATATGATAGATCCTCCTTCATCCACGTCACTTTAAGTTTCCATTTCTCCAGGGACGATACTTTAGCTTCAGAAACGAAAGTAGATTCTTGGCAAGAACGGAAACTAAGGCATAATGTTAAGTTTCGGTTTACAGAGAAATGATCCTTAGCTTCTGGAATGTGAAAACTTGTTTCTTTAGCCTGAAAGTAGGGCAAAGGTGAATACTGGCAGCCATCTTAAATACAGTCAAATTTGCATTTGGCAAGCAAAGGGGAAAAACTTATTGTTTCACAGCATAAGAATATATAAAAGTACAAAAGAGTATAAAAACGTATATTTTTACCTTGACACTCTCACTTGTGCAGCACTATGGAAATCCTGAAAACATGACCTGTTGGGGTCCGTGAGGACTGGAGTTTGGGAAATACTGACTGCTAGACAAAGAAAATGATTGCCAAATTAATGTTAAAAAGCACTCCTAATTGATCCATATTTTTCCAAATTGTACCAATACCATCCCTTTTCCTTTATTTTTTTGCATTAGGTATTAGTTCCTGACACACTTACTGGAGCAGAGGAGTAAGTATTTTTACAAAGAAAAATTGAATTTTAAAATGTCACCTCCACTTTGCTATAATTCATGTGAAACACCTAAAGGAATAACAAACTCACTAAATGACATTTTCAATACATTGAGAAGTTCCATTATTACAATGTGAGGAGTTATGGAGAGGGACAGAAGAGCATACAAAATAGGGCAATGCTGTCTGGTAATGGATAAATACTCAATGAGTGAGGGTAGCGCCTACCTAAAGGTGTTATTGTGTAGGCATAACACCTATGAAAGCTTAGAAAGCCTCTGCTGCCCCATGGCAGGATGAAAGGGTTCTTACAGATACATGATAGCAAAAAAATATATACTGTCACATTCAGACAGGATGAGCTGCAGGAATGAAGAGCCTTGGGATTCCAAATGGGTTTTTATTTATACCTACGTGTTCCTGTGCTGGATCCTGAGAAAGACGCCGGTCTGAAATAGAAACGTGTTGGTATTCGTAAAAAACAATTTGGAATCCCAAGGCTCTTCATTCTTGCAGCTCAGCCCTCCTAAACATGAAAGATTCAATTTCTGCCCTTTTTACAATGTTGACTTTTTTAAAACTTATAAAAATTGCTGATAAATTTAAGCTAAAATTAATGGAAATATACAGGTACTTCTCACAAAATTAGAATATCATCATAAAGTTAGTTTATTTCAGTTCTTCAAAACAAAAAGTGAAACTCATATATTATATAGAGTCATTACAAACAGAGTGATCTATTTCAAGTGTTTATTTCTGTTAATGTTGATGATCATGCTCTACAGCCAATGAAAACCAAAAAGTCATTATCTCAGTAAAATAGAATAATTAATAAAAAACACCTGAAAAGGCTTCATAAGCATTTTAAAAGGTCCCTTTGTCTGTTTCAGTAGGCTCCACAATCATGGGGAAGACTGATGACTTGACAGATGTCTAGAAGGCAGACATTCACACTCCACAAGGAGTTCAATAATGGTCGATGATTCATACAATGTACAACATTCTGCAGTGCATCTGTGTCAATATTGTTTTCCATGTATCATCTCTTTTCCTCCCCTTTTTCCATATATTATTTTTTATTGTTTGTCCACTCACTCTCTGCAGTTTCATTTAAGTCTGTGGAATAGTATATATGCACTGTTATTTGGCTCCCTGTTATTGTTAAGTGATGACATATCTGTATACAGCTAAATTCTCACTATGTAAGTGTTATATATGTCTTGGTATATTTTCATATATGCGTATGCTTCTGTTTATGCATTGATAGAAAATTATGCTCTATGAAACTTTCTTTTTTTTCATGATAAATGTTCTAGCACTTTAAATGATGCAATTTTTCTATTATTACCGGTACTGTATTTTTTATGTTTGTGTTATATATGGGAGGTTCACAGTGCATGCTATATAGTGCATCTATTTGATTCATCGGCGCGTTTTGAGGGATAACCCAAATATTAGTTCTGTACATGTCTGTTCAAATAAATGCATTGCTGCGGCTGCTGCCCTCAAGTATGCCCAAACGTAAGATGGCGAGTCTGCACCTGGTTTCATTGATGTGGTTTCATGCATGTATAATAGCATTATTGAGAATTGGTAGCACTGTCACTTTACATGGACACTGATTCTATTACTAGGCTTGCCGTTATCACACTATATCTGTGGTGCTACACCACACTATTTCTTTTGCACCCCTTTTCTGCTTTAAACAACTTTGCTATTGATAGGGTTTTTACAATGTATTGCCTTGTAGTTATCTATTAAAGATTTCTTTTTACTTTACTTTGGGTTATACGTTCCATTCTTTTTGCATACTAGCCTACAGCCTGCAGTAACCACCTAATTGCTGCATGACCAGCTCTACCCTCACCTACTGTATCCTCACCCATCCCTTGTAGATCGTGAGCCTTCGCGGGCAGGGTTCTTTATCTACCTGTACCAGTGGTGACTTGTGTTGTTTAAGATTATTGTACTTGTTTTTATTATGTATATCCTTTTTCACATGTCAAACGCCATGGAATGCTTGGTGCTAAAATAATAAAAAATAATAACTCTCCCCTGCTCCCTACTTATAAATATTATTCAGAATCTGCTCCCTCATATTCCTCTGTCTACACACCCTCGATGCACATGATAACTGTTCCTGATAATTGCACTTAGGCCGGATTCACACGTCAGTGGCTCCGGTACGTGAGGTGACAGTTTCCTCACGTACCGGAGACACTGACTCACGTAGACACATTAAAATCAATGTGTCTCTGCACATGTCAGCGTGTTTTCACGGACTGTGTGTCCATTTGAAAAACACGGAGACATGTCAGTGTTCATGGGAGCGCACTTATTACACGGACCCATTAAAGTCAATGGGTCCGTGTAAAACACGTACCGCACACAGATGCTGTCCGTGTGCAGTCCGTGTGCCATGCAGGAGACAGCGCTACAGTAAACGCTGTCCCCCCAGCGTGGTGCTGAAGCCGCCATTCATTTCTTCTCTCCAGCAGCGTTCGCTGGATGTGAAAAATCTTTTTTTTTTTTTGGTGTTTAAAAAAAAGATCCCTGTCCCCAACCCCCTCCCACCCCATGTGCCGACTGGGTACCACACGCACCGTGCAGGAGATAGTGCTACAGTTAAGCGCTGTCCCCTGCATCTGGTGCTGAAGCCGCCATTCATTTCCTTTCTCCAGCAGCATTCACTGGAGAGAAAATATGAAAAATCTTTTTTTTTTGTGTTTAAAAAAAAGATCCCTGTCCCCAACCCCCTCCCACCCCCTGTGCGCCCCCCCGATGTTAATAAAATAGTTACCCGGCTCCCTCGCTGCTTCCTCTCCTCGCCGCAGCTTCTCCTGTATGAGCGGTCACGTGGTGCCGCCCATTACAGTGATGAATATGTGGCTCCACCCCTATGGGAGGTGGGGCCGCATATTAATCACTGTAATGGGCAGCACCACGTGACCGCTCATACTGGAGAAGCTGCGGCGAGGAGAGGAAGCAGCGAGGGAGCCAGGTAAGTATTTTATTAACAGCGGGGGGGCGCACAGGGGGTGGGAGGGGGTTGGGGACAGGGATCTTTTTTTTAAACACAAAAAAAAAAGATTTTTCATATCTTCTCTCCAGCGAACGCTGCTGGAGAGAGGAAATGAATGGCGGCTTCAGCACCAGATGCAGGGGACATCGCTTAACTGTAGCACTGTCTCCTGCACGGTGCGTGTGGTACCCAGTCGGCACATGGGCGGCACATGGATGCCGCATGTCTGCCACACTGATGTGCCAAGTAAGCACACGGATACACGGATAATTCCGGTGCCGATTTTTTCGGTATCAGAATTATCTGGACGTGTGGGACAGGCCTCACACATACGGGCTGATGACCGGGTGATGCAGCTTTATATAAAAAGCCCTCACTCCTCCTGTAACTGTTCAATCTCTTACCATTTATTGACTTTACTGTGTGTATATGCCACCAATTAACTGTAAAGCATATTGGTGCTATATAAATACATGTATTATTAATATTATTATTATTATTATTATTATTAAATTTATTGAATACATTTGGTAAAAAGAGAAGATGCAAATTTTCACAAATTTCCAATAATTGTTTTGTATTTATTTCAAGAAGTATAGATTCCAAATAAAACCACTAGCATAAATTAATAAGCATATAAATATGCAAATTGCCTCTTCAGAGAGGAAGAGGATGTGAGCTCTATAGCGCCACCTGTTGGAAGCAGTAATCCTTCAAATCTTGAAATGTGACTTAGGATAAAAGCTTAATCAGTGTTTTGGGGTATTGCCCATCGTGCAAGTAATGTTACCCTTTAGACCAGAGCATATAAAGAAACTGAGAGGTGCATTTATATTAAGGACCCCTAGATCAGGGGTGTCAAACTGCATTCCTCGAGGGCTGCAAACAGGTCATGTTTTCAGGATTTCCTTGTACTGCACAGGTGATAATTTATTCACCTACACAAATAATGAGTTGTTGATTAAATTATCACCTGTGCAGTAAAAGGAAATCCTGAAAACATGACCTGTTTGCAGCCCTCAAGGAATGCAGTTTGACACCCTTGCTCTAGATCTCTTTTATGCTCTATTAATTTTACAATGAATTAACCCCTTAATCCCATATGGCGTACTATCCCGTCAAGGTGCCCTGGGACTTAATTACCAGTGACGGGATAGTACGTCATATGCGATCGGCTGCGCTCACGGGGGGAGCGCGGCCGATCACGGCCGGGTGTCAGCTGCCTATCGCAGCTGACATCCGGCACTATGTGCCAGGAGCGGTCATGGACCGCTCCCAGCACATTAACCCCTGGCACACCGCGATCAAACATGATCGCGATGTGCCGGCGGTATAGGGAAGCATCCCGCAGGGAGGGATCTCCCTGCGGGCTTCCCTGAGACCCCCGCAGCAACGCGAGGTCCATTTTCTCCTGTTACCCTTGGTAAAATAAAACAAATTGGAGTTGAAGTAAATTGTTTATGAAAAAAGTTAAATGTTCATTTTTATTTAAACATTCCAAAAATTCCTGTAAAACACCTGAAGGGTTAATAAACTTCTTGAATGTGATTTTGAGCACCTTGAGGGGTGCAGTTTTTAGAATGGTGTCACACTTGGTTATTTTCTATCATATAGACCCCTCAAAATGACTTCAAATATCATGTAGTCCCTAAAAAATATTGGTGTTGTAAAAATGAGAAATTGCTGGTCAACTTTTAACCCTTATAACTCCCTAAGAAAAAAAAAATTTGGTTCCAAAATTGTGCTGATGTAAAGTAGACATATGGGAAATGTTACTTATTAATTATTTTGTGTGACATATCTCTGTGATTTAAGGGCATAAAAATTTAAATTTGGAAAATTGCTAAATTTTCAAAATTTTCGCCAAATTTACATTTTTTTCACAAATAAACGCACGTTATATCGAAGAAATTTTAAAACTATCATGAAGTACAATATATCACGTGAAAACAGTGTCAGAATCAGCGGGATCCGTTGAAGCGTTCCAGAATTATAACCTCATAAAAGGACAGTGGTCAGAATTGTAACAATTGGCCCGGTCATTAACGTGCAAACCCCCCTCAGGGCTTAAGGGGTTAATGAATATGTAAACATATTGTTTACACATCTTCACTTTTCACGTAATAAGTTGAATGATCGTTTAGAGAGAGAATATACCTACTTTTATTGAGGATAAAAATATTTCTAGTTTTCTTTTTTAGTAAGTAACATTTCAGCGGTGAGGATTCACAGGGCTACTATTAAGAGAAGATGTCAACTGTGAAAGCCACTCAGCAGCTGTTACTCTCTTATACCTGTCAGCCGGCGGCCCAGTGAGCACATTATAATATCTGCTGAAGCTTTCTAGACTGTTTAGGGCAAGTGCATCTGTTTGATGGCTTAGCTATAGCTCAACACAATCATGGATCTCAAGCCAGATACATCGCAGTAAGAGCTAAACAAAACCATTAACATAAAGCATGCTGTGTTAGTGGGTGTTGGGCGTTGTTTCACAGAATCAGGATAGAGCTGACTTCCAGATGGCCAGAGGTTGTCTTGTTCCACTTCAGTGAGTGCAGTGTACTTTAGCATCACAGCAGGAGGTGCGGAGATATGTTCTACATAATACAAATTTGGCAGCGTTATAGTTGTCAACGATGTATAAGTTTGTCCTTTGGTCTTTTAACACAATAGGCCATAATATCATGAAGTATTATCTGTATTTTTTTTCCAGAAGTAGAGATGCACTTACACAGTTTGTCATGTTTTACACTGGCATGATACGGTTTTATTATTTTATTTATTTCCTTCCCTCGCTTATATAGTGCCACAAGTTCCACAGCACTTTTCAAACACTATCATCACTATCCTCATTGTGGCTCACAATCTAAATTCTCTATCATTATGTATTTGTAGTGCGGGAGTAAACCAAAGTACCCAGAGGAAACCCACACAAACATGGTGTGGAGACACTGGGGTCAGCGGGTGCTCTAGTCCACTAGCCGAAACCTCATGAACCAGAGCTCATCCCATCGAACGCCTGCTCTCCTTTTACCATGGGCGTAATACTACTGAGACATCACAGGGTGAGGGCAAAACAGTGTGGCAATACTTTATTGAACTACAAAACTGGCAAATTGCACAGAGCGGTCCCAGCAAAATACCCAAGATAGTGCAAAATTACAGAGTCTCACCCTTCCACTGACTTGCTCGGACTTCAGAACCTACAGGGCCAACTACCCCCACCTGTGGCATGCACAAAGAGAGGAAGTAAAAACAGGCTTAGGAAGCTGTCAGTCCATTGAAGTACAAGGCCAGGTGACTGGAGTGTCACAACCTGGCTTCTCCGAACATCTTCATGCAGCCAGGTGACTGGTCCCAATCCCGGCTTTCCCAAATGTATCCATGTGGCTCAGATGACATGTTCTGTCTTCATACACATTGATACGGTGTGTGATCCAACATACAGCATAAACCACTTCTGTCCTCCAAATAAGCAGACTGTTCTCTGTAGTCTAACTTATTTATTGGTAAACATGTATTGAAAACGCAGTAAAACTATAAGAATACAAATGACATAAATAAGTATCGGGCCAAGTAATAGCACAGCTGACACTTTACAACTAACAGAGAAAGTATACAGTATGATGCAACTTGTGTATATAACTACATACAGTAAGTCTCTGATAATACATTTCCTATGTACTGGCTGCCATCAGTAGCATAGCTACTAGGGGGCAGAGGGGGCCGTTGCCCCAGGCCCTGTCACATGAAGGGGCCCACCGGAAGCCAGGGCCACTTCTGTGATGATGCAGAACACAGCAGAACACGGGAAAGTCTACTTCTAAAGCAGATAGATGAAGCTGCAACCCATAATGAGGTTCTGGTTATGGGGGACTTTAACTACCCGGATATTAACTGGGAAACAGAAACCTGTGAAACCCATAAAGGCAACAGGTTTCTGCTAATAACCAAGAAAAATTATCTTTCACAATTGGTGCAGAATCCAACCAGAGGAGCAGCACTTTTAGACCTAATACTATCTAATAGACCTGACAGAATAACAAATCTGCAGGTGGTCGGGCATCTAGGAAATAGCGACCACAATATTGTACAGTTTCACCTGTCTTTCACTAGGGGGACTTGTCAGGTAGTCACAAAAACACTGAACTTTAGGAAGGCAAAGTTTGACCAGCTTAGAGATGCCCTTAACCCCTTCATGACCCAGCCTATTTTGCCCTTAAAGACCTTGCCGTTTTTTGCAATTCTGACCAGTGTCCCTTTATGAGGTAATAACTCAGGAACGCTTCAACGGATCCTAGCGGTTCTGAGATTGTTTTTTCGTGACATATTGGGCTTCATGTTAGTGGTAAATTTAGGTCAATAAATTCTGCGTTTATTTGTAATAAAAACGGAAATTTGGCAAAAATTTTGAAAATGTCGCAATTTTCACATTTTGAATTTTTATTCTGTTAAACTAGAGAGTTATGTGACACAAAATAGTTAATAAATAACATTTCCCACATGTATACTTTACATCAGCACATTTTTGGAAACAAAATTTTTTTTTGCTAGGAAGTTATAAGGGTTAAAAATTGACCAGCGATTTCTCATTTTTACAACGAAATTTACAAAACCATTTTTTTAGGGACCACCTCACATTTGAAGTCAGTTTGAGGGGTCTATATGGCTGAAAATACCCAAAAGTGACACCATTCTAAAAACTGCACCCCTCAAGGTACTCAAAACCACATTCAAGAAGTTTATTAACCCTTCAGGTGCTTCACAGCAGCAGAAGCAACATGGAAGGAAAAAATGAACATTTAACTTTTTAGTCACAAAAATTATCTTTTAGCAACAATTTTTTTATTTTCCCAATGGTAAAAGGAGAAACTGAACCACAAAAGTTGTTGTCCAAGTTGTCCTGAGTACACTGATACCTCATATGTGGGGGTAAACCACTGTTTGGGCGCACGGCAGGACTTGGAAGGGAAGGCGTGCCATTTGACTTTTTGAATAAAAAATTGGCTCCACTATTTAGCGGACACCATGTCACGTTTGGAGAGCCCCCGTGTGCCTAAAAATTGGAGCTCCCCCACAAGTGACCCCATTTTGGAAACTAGACCCCCCAAGGAACATATCTAGATGCCTAGTGAGCACTTTAAACCCTCAGGTGCCTCACAAATTGATCTGTAAAAATGAAAAAGTACTTTTTTTCACACAAAAAATGCTTTTCGCCTCAATTTTTTCATTTTCACATGGGCAATAGGATAAAATGGATCATAATATTTGTTGGGCAATTTCTCCCGAGTACGCCGATACCTCATATGTGGAGGTAAACCACTGTTTGGGCACACGGCAGGGCTCGGAAGGGAAGGCGTGCCATTTGACTTTTTGAATGGAAAATTAGCTCCAATTGTTAGCGGACACCATGTCGCGTTTGGAGAGCCCCTGTGTGCCTAAACATTGGAGATCCCCCACAAGTAACCCCATTTTGGAAACTAGACCCCCCAAGGAACTTATCTAGATGCATATTGAGCACTTTAAACCCCCAGGTGCTTCACAGAAGTTTATAACGCAGAGCCATGAAAATAAAAAATAATTTTTCTTTCCTCAAAAATGATTTTTTAGCCTGGAATTTCCTATTTTGCCAAGGGTAATAGGAGAAATTGGACCACAAATGTTGTTGTCCAGTTTGTCCTGAGTACGCTGATACCACATATGTGGGGGTAAACCACTGTTTAGGCGCACGGCAGGGCTCGGAAGGGAAGGCACGCCATTTGGCTTTTTAAATGGAAAATTAGCTCCAATCATTAGCGGACACCATGTCACGTTTGGAGAGCCCCTGTGTGCCTAAACATTGGAGATCCCCCAGAAATGACCCCATTTTGGAAACTAGACCCCCAAAGGAACTAATCTAGATGTGTGGTGAGGACTTTGAACCCCCAAGTGCTTCACAGAAGTTTATAACGCAGAGCCATGAAAATAAAATAAAAAAATTATTTTCTCAAAAATGATCTTTTAGCCTGCAATTTTTTAATTTCCCAAGGGTACCAGGAGAAATTTGACCCCAAAAGTTGTTGTCCATTTTCTCTTGAGTACGCTGATACCCCATATGTGGGGGTAAACCACTGTTTGGGCACATGCCGGGGCTCGGAAGTGAAGTAGTGACGTTTTGAAATGCAGACTTTGATGGAATGCTCTGTGGGCGTCACGTTGCGTTTGCAGAGCCCCTGATGTGGCTTAACAGTAGAAACCCCCAACAAGTGACCCCATTTTGGAAACTAGACCCCGAAAGGAACTTATCTAGATGTGTGGTGAGCACTTTGAGCCCCCAAGTGCTTCACAGAAGTTTATAATGCAGAACCGTGAAAATAATAAATACGTTTTCTTTCCTCAAAAATAATTATTTAGCCCAGAATTTTTTATTTTCCCAAGGGTTACAGGAGAAATTGGACCCCAAAAGTTGTTGTCCAGTTTCTCCTGAGTACGCTGATACCCCATGTGTGGGGGTAAACCACTGTTTGGGCACATGTCGGGGCTCAGAAGGGAAGTAGTGACTTTTGAAATGCAGAATTTGATGGAATGGTCTGCGGGCGTCACGTTGCGTTTGCAGAGCCCCTGGTGTTCCTAAACAGTAGAAACCCCCCACAAGTGACCCCATTTTAGAAACTAGACCCCCCAAGGAACTTATCTCGATATGTGGTGAGCACTTTGAACCCCCAAGTGCTTCACAGACGTTTACAACGCAGAGCCGTGAAAATAAAAAATCATTTTTCTTTCCTCAAAAATGATGTTTTAGCAAGCATTTTTTTATTTTCACAAGGGTAACAGGATAAATTGGACCCCAGTAATTGTTGCGCAGTTTATTCTGAGTATGCTGGTACCCCATATATGGGGGTAAACCACTGTTTGGGCACACGTCGGGGCTCGGAATTGAGGGAGCACCATTTGACTTTTTGAATACGAGATTGGCTGGAATCAATGGTGGCGCCATGTTGCGTTTGGAGACCCCTGATGTGCCTAAACAGTGGAAACCCCTCAATTCTACCTCCAGCACTAACCCCCCCACACCCCTAACCCTAATCCCAACTGTAGCCATAACCCTAATCACAACCCTAACCCTAAGGCTATTTGCCCACGTTGCGGATTCGTGTGAGATTTTTCAGCATCATTTTTGAAAAATCCGCGGGTAAAAGGCACTGCGTTTTACCGGCGGATTTTCCGCGGATTTCCAGTGTTTTTTGTGCGGATTTCACCTGCGGATTCCTATTGAGGAACAGGTGTAAAACGCTGCGGAATCCGCACAAAGAATTGACATGCTGCGGAAAATACAACGCAGCGTTTCAGCGCGGTATTTTCCGCACCATGGGCACAGCGGATTTGGTTTTCCATAGGTTTACATGGTACTGTAAACCTGATGGAACACTGCTGCGAATCTGCAGCGGCCAATCCGCAGTGTGGGCACATAGCCTAATTCTAAAGGTATGTGCACACGCTGCGGAAAACACTGCGGATCCGCAGCAGTTTCCCATGAGTTTACAGTTCAATGCAAACCCATGGGAAACAAAAATCGCTGTACACATGCTGCGGAAAAACTGCACGGAAACGCAGCGGTTTACATTCCGCAGCATGTCACTTCTTTGTGCGGATTCCGCAGCGGTTTTACAACTGCTCCAATAGAAAATCGCAGTTGTAAAACCGCAGTGAAATGCGCACAAAAAACACGGTAAATCCGCCATAAATCCGCAGCGGTTTAGCACTGCGGATTTATCAAATCCGCAGCGGAAAAATCTGCAGAGGACCAGAATACGTGTGCACATACCGAAACCCTAACCCTAACCCTACCCCTAACCCTACCCCTAACCCTAGCCCTACCCCTAACCCTACCCCTAACCCTACCCCTAACCCTAGCCCTAACCCTACCCCTAAGCCTAGCCCTACCCCTAACCCTACCCCTAACCCTAACCCTACCCCTAACCCTACCCCTAACCCTAACCCTAGCCCTAACCCTAGCCCTAACCCTACCCCTAACCCTACCCCTAACCCAACCCCTAACCCTATTCTAACATTAGTGGAAAAAAAAATTCTTTATTTTTTTATTGTCCCTACCTATGGGGGTGACAAAGGGGGGGGTCATTTATTAATTTTTTATTTTGATCACTGAGATATAATCTATCTCAGTGATCAAAATGCAATTTGGAACGAATCTGCCGGCCGGCAGATTCGGCGGGCGCACTGCGCATGCGCCCGCCATTTTGGAAGATGGCGGCGCCCGGGGAGAAGACGGACGGACCCCGGCAGGATCGTTAAGTATGATGGGGTGGGGGGGGAGCAAGGGGGGGGATCGGAGCATGGGGGGGTGAATCGGAGCGCGGGAGGGGTGGAACGGAGCACGGGTAGGGTGGAACGGAGCACGGGGGGTGGAACGGAGCACGGGGGGGTGGAACGGAGCACGGGGGGTGGATCGGAGTGCAGGGGGGGTGATTGGAGCACGAGGGGGTGATTGGAGCACGGGGGTGAGCGGACAAGAGCACGGGGGGAGAGGAGCACAGGGCGGAGGGGAGCGGGGCAGTGTACCGGACAGATCGGAGGGCTGGGGGGGTGATCGGTGGGGTAGGGTGGGGGCACATTAGTATTTCCAGCCATGGCCGATGATATTTCAGCATCGGCCATGGCTGGATTGTAATATTTCACCCGTTATAATAGGTGAAATATTACAAATCGCTCTGATTGGCAGTTTCACTTTCAACAGCCAATCAGAGCGATCGTAGCCACGGGGGGGGGGGTGAAGCCACCCCCCCTGGGCTAAACTACCACTCCCCCTGTCCCTGCAGATCGGGTGAAATGTGAATTAACCCTTTCACCCGATCTGCAGGGACGCGATCTTTCCATGACGCCACATAGGCGTCATGGGTCGGATTGGCACCGACTTTCATGACGCCTACGTGGCATCATGGGTCGGGAAGGGGTTAATCTGGTAGACTGGGACAATATCCTCAGAAATAAGAATACAGATAATAAATGGAAAATGTTTAAGAACATCCTAAATAGGCACTGTAAGCGGTTTATACCTTGTGGGAATAAAAGGACTAGAAACAGGAAAAACCCAATGTGGCTAAACAAAGAAGTAAGACAGGCAATTAACAGTAAAAAGAAAGCATTTGCACTACTAAAGCAGGATGGCACCATTGAAGCTCTAAAAAAATATAGGGAGAAAAATACTTTATCTAAAAAACTAATTAAAGCTGCCAAAAAGGAAACAGAGAAGCACATTGCTAAGGAGAGTAAAACTAATCCCAAACTGTTCTTCAACTATATCAATAGTAAAAGAATAAAAACTGAAAATGTAGGCCCCTTAAAAAATAGTGAGGAAAGAATGGTTGTAGATGACGAGGAAAAAGCTAACATATTAAACACCTTCTTCTCCACGGTATTCACGGTGGAAAATGAAATGCTAGGTGAAATCCCAAGAAACAATGAAAACCCTATATTAAGGGTCACCAATCTAACCCAAGAAGAGGTGCAAAACCGGCTAAATAAGATTAAAATAGATAAATCTCCGGGTCCGGATGGCATACACCCACGAGTACTAAGAGAACTAAGTAATGTAATAGATAAACCATTATTTCTTATTTTTAGGGACTCTATAGCGACGGGGTCTGTTCCGCAGGACTGGCGCATAGCAAATGTGGTGCCAATATTCAAAAAGGGCTCTAAAAGTGAACCTGGAAATTATAGGCCAGTAAGTCTAACCTCTATTGTTGGTAAAATATTTGAAGGGTTTCTGAGGGATGTTATTCTGGATTATCTCAATGAGAATAACTGTTTAACTCCATATCAGCATGGGTTTATGAGAAATCGCTCCTGTCAAACCAATCTAATCAGTTTTTATGAAGAGGTAAGCTATAGGCTGGACCACGGTGAGTCATTGGACGTGGTATATCTCGATTTTTCCAAAGCGTTTGATACCGTGCCGCACAAGAGGTTGGTACACAAAATGAGAATGCTTGGTCTGGGGGAAAATGTGTGTAAATGGGTTAGTAACTGGCTTAGTGATAGAAAGCAGAGGGTGGTTATAAATGGTATAGTCTCTAACTGGGTCGCTGTGACCAGTGGGGTACCGCAGGGGTCGGTATTGGGACCTGTTCTCTTCAACATATTCATTAATGATCTGGTAGAAGGTTTACACAGTAAAATATCCATATTTGCAGATGATACAAAACTATGTAAAGCAGTTAATACAAGAGAAGATAGTATTCTGCTACAGATGGATCTGGATAAGTTGGAAACTTGGGCTGAAAGGTGGCAGATGAGGTTTAACAATGATAAATGTAAGGTTATACACATGGGAAGAAGGAATCAATATCACCATTACACACTGAACGGGAAACCACTGGGTAAATCTGACAGGGAGAAGGACTTGGGGATCCTAGTTAATGATAAACTTACCTGGAGCAGCCAGTGACAGGCAGCAGCTGCCAAGGCAAACAGGATCATGGGGTGCATTAAAAGAGGTCTGGATACACATGATGAGAGCATTATACTGCCTCTGTACAAATCCCTAGTTAGACCGCACATGGAGTACTGTGTCCAGTTTTGGGCACCGGTGCTCAGGAAGGATATAATGGAACTAGAGAGAGTACAAAGGAGGGCAACAAAATTAATAAAGGGGATGGGAGAACTACAATACCCAGATAGATTAGCGAAATTAGGATTATTTAGTCTAGAAAAAAGACGACTGAGGGGCGATCTAATAACCATGTATAAGTATATAAGGGGACAATACAAATATCTCGCTGAGGATCTGTTTATACCAAGGAAGGTGATGGGCACAAGGGGGCATTCTTTGCGTCTGGAGGAGAGAAGGTTTTTCCACCAACATAGAAGAGGATTCTTTACTGTTAGGGCAGTGAGAATCTGGAATTGCTTGCCTGAGGAGGTGGTGATGGCGAACTCAGTCGAGGGGTTCAAGAGAGGCCTGGATGTCTTCCTGAAGCAGAACAATATTGTATCATACAATTATTAGGTTCTGTAGAAGGACGTAGATCTGGGGATTTATTATGATGGAATATAGGCTGAACTGGATGGATAAATGTCTTTTTTCAGCCTTACTAACTATGTTACTATGTTACGGCATATGAGCAGAGCAGTATAATGTCTTCTGCCGTCTGATGGGGACTCTGCAAGCTCACTAGCACAGTGGCCGGCTGCAGAGTCTCCCTCCTGCAGTAAATGGTTTTGCCTGTCTGACCTGATCATGAAGCTTTTCCCCTGGCTGCAGTTTTCTTCACTCTGTACATGCTGGAGTTGGCTCAGGCACGCTGGGTCCTAGTGCCCACATCTTGCATTTCACCTTCCTGGTCCTGCCTGCAAACTTTGTCAGTACGTGGGGATGGAACTTTTTAGGTTTATTAAATTCAGGTATGTCACTGTCATGTGAATGTGAGACCAATGGGGTATTGTGGGCGCTGAAAGTGGGTGAGGGGGGACAGGGTTCTGAGGGGGTGAATGTGAGACCCTGGGGGTATTGTGGAGGAGGGGAGACAGGGCACTGGGGGGTAAATGTGAGACCATGGGGGTGTTGTGGGGGCTGAAGGTGGGTGAAGTGGGACAGGGCACTGAGGGGGTGGATGTGAGTTGATGGGGGCATTGGGGCTGAAGTGGGGGAGGGGGACAGGGCATTTGGGGCTGAATATTATAATGTTTTGTTATGATATTATACAGTATCAGGAGATGTGGAGTTGGCCGCAAGAGGGCAACAACACAGCAGCAGGACTGCTACCTCATCCTTTGTTCAAGGAGCAACAATAAGTGCAGTGCCAAAGCCCTGCAAAATGACTGTTACAGAACCCCCCAGCACCAAGAATGTTATGCAGTATATGTATGTATAATAGTTTTCATGTGAAATGCATCAGTCCACAGGCTGCGCCCCTGGACAAGATATTCTCTTTCTGACCTCCCCCCACCTTTGTAATTCGCACAGTAAATAGCGGCAGGCTCCGGCCCCCTGTGGCTATTGTAATGTAGGTCTGGCCTGCTTTTTCTATTGGCCTGCCCTGTGTATCTGTGTTATATATTCTGTGTGCTGAAAATAAAGTGTGTTCTTTTAGACTGGAAATACGTGGGGTAGCAGTCAGCTTTTATATGCTCTCACGTAACCAAGGAAATCCAGCCAGCGTCCTTCATTCCGAATCCAGCAAAAGCAGAGTGGACCTCCTGAAACACGGGGTGGTACTGAAAGAGGTACCCAAGCTTGGTAGACCCCGTTACAATGACGTCCAGCAGGCCACTAATATCCATGTGTCTGCTCAAACTGTCAGAAACAGACTCCATGGGAGTAGTATGAGGATCCGATGTCATAAGTGGGTGTTGTGTATAAAAGCCCAATACCGTGCAGGGCAATTGGAATTTGATAGAGAACACCAAGATTGCCAGATTCAACATTGGGGTCTTGTGCTCTTCACAGATGAGAGCAGGTTTACACTGAGCACATGTGACAGATGTGACAGAGTCTGGAGATGCAGTGGAGAACATTCTGCTGCCTGCAACATTCTCTAGCATGACTGGTTTGGTAATGGGTTAGTGTTGGTGTGGGGAGGCATTTCTTTGGAGGGCCGCACAGCCCTCCATGTGCTCTCCAGAGGTAGCCTGACTGCCATTAGGTACTGGAATGAGATCCTTAGGCCCGATGTGAGACCATATGCAGGTGCAGTGGGCCCTGGGATCTTCTGATGCATGACAATGCTAGGCTTCACATGGCTGAAGAGTGTCAGCAGTTTCTGCATGATGAAGGTATTGATGCTATGTACTGTCCTGTTCCCCAGACCTGAATCCAATCGAGCACATCTGGGATATCATATCTTGTTCCATCCACTAACACCTTCTTGCACCACAGACTGCCCAGGAATTAATTGATGCTTTAATCCAGATCTGGCAGATGATCCCTCAGGAGAACATCAGCCACCTCATCAGGAGCATGCCCACGTGTTGTAGGGAGGTCATACAGGCACATGGAGGTCACACAGAGTACTAAGCATCATTTCCTTGTCTTGAGGAATTTCTATTGAATTTGTATCAGCCTGTAATTTGATTTTACACTTTGATTTTGAGTATCTTTCCAAACCGAGACCTCCATGGGATATGTATTTTGATTTACATTAATCATTTTCATGTTTTATTGTTCTCAATGCATTCCACTATGTAATGATTAAAGATTTGCAGCTGGAATATACCATTCAGTAATATATAGGATGTAGTATTTTAGTGTTCACTTTATTTTTTGAGCAGTGTATATTGGATGCTGTAGACAAATTCAACCTTGGGTATTGTTATAAATTATTTGTGACAGATTACTTGGCTTTCTTCATTAATGATTATTTCAAATGTCATCTTGTACATTTAATAAATTGTTTTGTATGATAGTACATACTTCAAACACTTAGTAAATACAAGACTTTTATATATGAAATTGCTAAAAATGCATGTGTGCAGTAATTATGAAATGACAGCTATGTTATATTGCACAATAATGACCTTGTATATTAGGTGGCGACACATCACAGCTAGAAAAGTAATTTATTGTTAATTTGTGGAAGTATGTTTGGATCTACTTGTAGCAAATAATGCTGTCACTGTGGCGGCTTGCTCAGTAGGAGACAATTTTATGGTGACATTTGCAGCTGTGCTTTTTTAACAGCCCTAGAGTTTCCACTGTTTCTTGTGGGAGTTGTTTGTTGCCTTCGATGACAAGTGTTTGTTATTTCCTGAAATTGTGAAGCCCCATGTTGTGTTTCTCTAGAATGCTTCTGAAGAACCAGTAACAAGTCTAATAAGTGTGGCAGTCTTTTACATTATTTTTGGCTTTTTTCTTTTTCTTGTTGGTCATAAGGTTTGGGGGATATTTTTACTTTGTCATGATAAAGGGTTTGCTAAAAAAATATGACATAAATGATGAAAAGGTTCTAGTTCGAGAATGAAAAGTGAGCTCACAATTTACTATTGAAGAATATATGGCAAAAATACCACAACCATTTGTTTATAGCTATCATTAAATCTATTCTATTTTATAGGGTATCCTTTCTTCAGAAATCTATGTTGTGCAGTCTTATTCTGCTCTTTGAATTCAGGTGTATATGCTACCTACTCTGGTTATATAAAAGTACAACACAAAATGACTAGCGTTGAGCGACTTTTGCTTTTTTTCAGATCGAGTTTGTCAAAAGTTGGGTCGGGTGAAATCGGCCGATTATTGCAAAAAGTCGGGGATCGACTGAAACACGAAACCCAATGCATCTCAATGGGGAATCAAAGTCGGCAGTGAGTGGAGGACAGGAAAACACCTACAGTGCCCATTTTAATGCCAAAAACATCAATTCTTATTACTTAAGCTTGTCAATCTTAATTTACTTTATAATAATAGTTAGGCATTGAAAACTGGGGATCATTTGGCTAAAGTTGTGGGGGGTAGAGCTGGCTCAAGATTTTCGTGGGCCCAGGAAACGCGGAATACGTCACGGCGGTGGAGCAGGGAGAGGTAAGTATTTCAACTTTGCAAGTGCTGTGATCCTGCAAAGCAGGGGGGGCCCACTCGTTGGCACTGGCACAGGGCCCCTCATAGTACGGCAGTGTGTTTGACGGCGGGTGGCGCCTCCCACTGGCAGAGACACTACTATGAGGGTCCCTGTGCCAGTGACGTCACCAACAAGTATGCCCCCACCACCTGATGAAGGAACCTGCACCTTCCTATTTGTCCCCGTGTAAGGTGGTATAGTATACGGGAAGGGGAACATGACTTTCAGCAGGGTCAGATTCTGGCTGTGTAGAGTGCAAGGGGAATGTGGTGATCTGGGTCAATGTACCAGCAGACTCATCTAGCAGTGGCTGGGCAATGGGCAGGATGAGGAGGAAACACAGATATAGGCCCAAATAATAAAGTAGGCTAAATGCAGTTCAAAATTGGTAACAGGACTAAACAGGCGGCATTGCTTTGTTTAGTGGTGGACAATAGGGTTGAGCGAAACGGATCAGTCATTTTCATAAGTCGCCGACTTTTGGCAAAGTCGGGTTTCATGAAACCCGATCCGATCCCAGCGTGGGATCGGCCATGCAGTACGCGATCTTCGCGCCAAAGTCGCGTTTCATATGACGCATTCAGCACCATTTCTCAGCCAATGAAGGTAGACGCAGAGTGTGGGCAGCGTGATGACATAGGTCCTGGTCACCACCATCTTAGAGAAGGGCATGGCAGTGATTGGCTTGCTTTCTGCGGCATCACGGGTTATAAAGGGGCGTGCACGCCGACCGCCATCTTATTGCTGCTGATCTGAGCATAGGGAGAGGTTATTATTATTATTATTATTATTATTTATTGCTATAGCGCCATTTATTCCATGGCGCTTTACATGTGAGGAGGGGTATACATAATAAAAACAAGTACAATAATCTTAAACAATACAAGTCATAACTGGTACAGGAGGAATGAGGACCCTGCCCGCGAAGGCTCACAATCTACAAGGGATGGTGTTATGAATAGGTAATTCAGAACCACAATGGACCTTGAAGTTCAGAGCACACAAGTGACCTGACAAAAACCACAAAACATAGGACGAGCTCTGAGACGTGGAAACTCTGCTGACCGCAATCCCTAAACCTATCAAACCACACTAGAGGTAGCCGTGGATTGCGCCTAACGCTCCCTATGCAACTCGGCACAGCCTGAGAAACTAGCTAGTCCTGAAGATAGAAAAATAAGCCTACCTTGCCTCAGAGAAATTCCCCAAAGGAAAAGGCAGCCCCCCACATATAATGACTGTGAGTTAAGATGAAAATACAAACACAGAGATGAAATAGATTTAGCAAAGTGAGGCCCGACTTACTGAATAGACCGAGGATAGGAAAGATAGCTTTGCGGTCAACACAAAAACCTACAAACAACCACGCAGAGGGGCAAAAAGACCCTCCGCACCGACTAACGGTACGGAGGTGCTCCCTCTGCGTCTCAGAGCTTCCAGCAAGCAAGCAAACCCGAAAAAGCAAGCTGGACAGAAAATAAGCAACAAAAGTAACACAAGCAGAACTTAGCTTATGCTGAGCAGACAGGCCACAGGAACGATCCAGGAGGAAGCAAGACCAATACTAGAACATTGACTGGAGGCCAGGATCAAAGCACTAGGTGGAGTTAAATAGAGCAGCACCTAACGACTTAACCTCATCACCTGAGGAAGGAAACTCAGAAGCCGCAGTACCACTTGTGACCACAGGAGGGAGCTTGATCACAGAATTCAAAACAGGATGGGTGAGAATACAGTAGGTGAGGGTTGCTGCCGCTTCGTCAGAAGCAGGGATAGCGTTAGGCAGGGTACATTAACCACCAAACCGCTTGTGCTGTAGCAATTTCCACTGTCCAACACCACCTTTTCTTTGCAGGGACAGTGGAGGCTAGATTTTTCTTCATCAGCTCTGTAGCTTATTGGGCTGCCCTAGAAAGCTCCCTGATAGCTGCATTGCTGTTTGTATGCCGCTGTGCAAACCAACTGCTTTTTTCAAAGCACAAATCCTGTTGCTCCTTCCTTTCTGCACAATTATCTTGTTTGTTTGTCCACACTTTTGTGTGCAGCAGTCCATTTTATTGCTGCCGGCCATAGTTTTCTGAGATTATTGTAGGGAGATAGTAATTGTAGTACAGTCCCTTTTTTTTTTAATATATATATATCTTCAAGCCACTTTCTGCCCCTGAAACTGTGTAGTGTAAGGGTGGTTTCACACTTGCGTTTTTGTCTGCAGCGTTTTTTGCACAAAAAAAGCATGCGTTTTTTATCCTATACTTAACATTGAAAACGCATGCGTTTTTTGTGTACACGTTTGGTCGCGTTTTCAATCGCATGCGTTTTTTTTACTGCATGCGTTCATTTTCAAAAATGCAACTTGTAGTATTTTTGAGAGGCGTTTTTTGGTCACAAAAAGCATGCGTTTTCATGCATTTTTTTTTGGACCAAAAATACATTGGCGTCAATGGGGACGCATGCGTTTTTTTGTACATGCGTTTGCATGCGTTTTTTTGACGCATGCGTTTTTTTTTAACAAAGGTTGAATAGACTGTAGATAAGGTTGTCTAGACACTGATAAGCCTCCCCCATAGCAGCAGGGTTATAAAAGGAAGGTTGGGGGAAGTTTTTGGTCACTTCTCATCAGACTCCAAAGAAGACAAGACCCTGCTCGGACGCATTGGTGGACAAGACCCAGAGCAATGTGAGTATATCCTAGCCAATGCATTTATTTTTAATTTTTTGGATCTACATGTCCTAATTTCTTCTTTTTTTTTATTTCAACATGCATCAGAATGTCTTCTGCGGAGTCTTCATCTGATGAGGAGTTTGAGCCACGTCAGTCAGAAGTGGATCATGTCAGTGAGGTTAGTTTTTTATCCTTCAGCTTGGTAAGTATTGACTGTCACATCGACACATGAGACAATTTGATTTTTTTTTTTTTATAGAGCACTTCAACTGAGGGACAGAGAGGGACAGAGCAGCGGAGTCAAGGTCCGGTGGGAAGACGTCAGCGGATATGTATACAAGGCAGACTGTCCTCATTGTAATATTCTTGAATCTTCCTTTCTGTACCCTTGATTTTCTTTTAATTTTTCTTGTATGATCCTTTTCTGAAAGTTGACTTTCATATTCCTGCCCTTTCTCATCTTCTTTTTTTTTTCTTGTTTCCCAATGTGATTGAGCAAACTTATATGATTTTCTTTTACTTTTAGGTTTCCAAACGGGACGATGACCGGATCGATAATGACCTCCTGATCACCCTGGTCCAGGAGCGAGTCCCGTTGTGGGACGGCCGGGATCCACAGCGCGCAGTCAATAGTACGCTCCGTCGGTTGTGGAGTGAGGTGGCCCAAGCGTTGTGGGATGGCTGGGAGAATGCCCCGCCACGGGTCCGTAATGCATTTGGTAAGTATTGCACTGCAGTGTGAAGCAGCAGAAACCTTGGCCGGGCTCTCTTGACTGTGTGTGATGAAAGAAACTTTTTGGAGTTTCTGTCATCACACACAGTCAAGAGAGCACGGCCAAAAGTACTTTTTCTGACCATTATATGTTTTTGTTATTTCACAGTGGACAAAATAAGAACACGTTGGCGTTCCATGAAGGACCGCTTCAACAAGGACCTTCGTGCAGAGAATCGTGAAGCTAGTGGTTCCGGAGCAAGGCACCGGCTCTACAAATACCACCGTGTGCTGGCCTTTTTAAGACCGGTCCTTCTCATGAGAACGTAAGTATTTCTCACATGCTTCCGGTTGTATTGCATTGACATAATCTGTAATTTTAAATTCCACAGGATGTACCATCTTGTTATATTTTGGTATTATTTTTCTGTGTTCTTTTTTCACAGCACACACTGCACGACTGTCGCAACAGGTTCTGGAGCGGTCCTTCAGCCGGCAGCCACGGACCCGTCCCAGCCATCCAGCAGCGCAGCAGCAGGTGGGTCTTCCACACTCACTGGAGACCAGGGGGCTGGCCCATCAGGTCTTCCCCTTTCGCAGTCCTCTTTCACTGCACCCATTTTTGCGGGCTCATCCCTGCAGCGACAGAGGGCTTCGGATAGGTCCCTCATGCCCGAGTTTTTGCACTTGAGCTCAGTTTTACACGAAGCAATCAAGGCTTTAGGTGACAGAATGGATGTGTCCCATAATCTCTTACATTGCCGCATCCAGGATGTCGCCAAAAGCGTTGATCAAGTTAAAGCCGACCTCCAGAAGCCAGCTCATCATTTTTTTAATCAAATACAACAGGGCATGTCGGAACACCTTAGCCCTGATCTCCAGCTGAGTGTGATGCAGGCCTGCAATGTTGCTTTTGTGCAGGCTATGCAGCAGAGTCAGAGTCGTAATGTGGCGGCATATCCAACTGTGCCGTCACTGTCACGATTAACCACCATTCCTACCTCTGCTGCATACCACTGTACGGCCAACTCTATTCCCTCCACAGGTGTACTCCACTACAGCGCCAACACGTTGACGAGAGCTGTTGGACATCCCACCGCCACCACCGTGACAACCGCTGCTCCGGCTTGGAACTCCTCCGCTGACACCACGATGATGCAGGACCCTGGCGTGGCTTATCGGCCCAGCCCCCTCCCGATGCAGCAGGACCCAGGCATGGCATATCGGCCCCCCCCGATGCAGCAGGACCGAGGCATTGCTTTCCGGGCAGGACACCACCGATGCAGCAGGACCCAGGCCAGGCGTATAGGACGGCCCCCACCCCCATGCAGCAGGACCCAGGCATGGCGTATCGCACCGGCCCCCCCACGATGCAGCATTACCAAGCCATGGCTTTCCGGGCAGGACCCACCCTGATGCCGCAGGACCCTGCCAGGGCTTTATGTTCCCCCCCACCAGCAATGCAGCAGGACCCTGGGAGGGGTTTAGGTCCCCCCCCAACGATGCACCAGGACCCTAGTATGGGCTTATGTTCCCCCCCCAACGATGCACCAGGACCCTGGGAGGGTTTTATGTTTCCCCCCCCCAAACAATGCACCAGGACCCTGGGAGGGTTTTATGTTCCCACTCCCCAACGAGGCACCAGGACCCTGGCAGGGCTTTATCTTTCCCCCCCACTGCGATGCAGTTGGACTCTGACGTTGCCGAGCGCTCCACAATGGAGACGGACTGTGTAATTGTGGAGCCGGATCCTGACGTGTCTCCCGCCATCACTCAACATCCAATTAGCCAAAGAAGACATCCCCCTACAAAAAAACCCAAAAGAAAACCCCCAAAACACACAAAAAACAAAAAACTCTGAGTATTCCTCCCCCATCACCTACCGATGTGTCTGTATTGTCTGTTGTGTCTCACCCTTCCAGTGTGTCTCAAGCCCCTCATGTTTTAAGCCCCATCCCCGAACTTCCAGACCCTTCCAGTTTTATTGCCCCTTCTCCTGCCACCTCTGCCTCCTCCACGGTGAGCCAGGCTTCAGTTCTCAACACCCCCCGGTTACGTCACTCTACCCCAAGCCGTCGCGGTACAACCCGTTGCGGTACCAAAAAATAAATTTGGTTGTTAAAACTCAATAAAAAAAAAGTTTATTTGCAACAATTATGCTTGGTTTATTGTGTCTTTCACCGCTCTCAATACACACCAATAAACTTCGCCACACACTTATTCTTTTGGCCAAAACATATCTCCAGTAGTATAAAATACAAGACTACATCTATATGTGTTTCTTCAGTATACAGATATGAGTTGGCCAAAAAAATATTAGTTATTTCCATACTCTTATTATTGTACCTAGTGTAGTGTCACTGTACAAAGAGAAAATGGTGGAAATCAAGTTCAGTACTCAACTGAACCGGTCAGATGTCAAAATAGACACCTGACCTATTTAGTTGATTACTGCCTTGTATATTCACCATATTCTCTTATTTATATAGCACATTATGTGACAATGGTTGTCAAACTGATGGGACAATGGTTGTCACACGCTACATATCTATGCTCACCTGGCCAGGTGTAAGATATTGTGAATTCATGAGCATGTATATGTTTATCATGAATTCATTATTTCTTACACTTGACTTGATGGGTATAGATAGCGTGACAGTCTTGACGCAATGATGTCAAGAAGATAAATCAACATTTTTTTCCATTGTTATAAGTATGCGGCCTGTGTTTTATATCATTATTTGTAAACCAAAATAGGGAGTGCAACAATATAAGAGGTCAATTATGATAAAAAAACAAAAAAAAATCACCTCATCATCTATCACCTACTCCTGGTTTTGGATTACAAAATATGATATACATATCTACTGCCCATCTTTGGTCAACCTTTGTTTATAGAGGAAAAAGATAGGAGACATGGTCAACACAACCAACACTCAAGTTTATTAATTTTTAAAATTTGTATCAATATTTAATAATTGGTAAAGATAAACATACAACAGGACATTTAAACAACATTGTCCTGCCATGACACCCATCCAATATCGGACACAAAATAGGCCGCAAATTGGTCCCGCATAAGACCAACGGCTGCAGTTGACCGCATCGGGTGATGCTAAAAATCAGGCAATGGGTGTGAAACTGGTTCATCAAGTTCAATGTGGGGTCACTCCTTAGCAATGAGGTAATTGTGTAGAACCACACAGGCTTTTACCACCTCATCCACTGTTTCCACTTTTAGATTGATGGCTGTTGCAAGAATGCGCCATTTAGCAACCAGAATGCCAAAGGCGCACTCTACGGTTCTTCTGGCCCTTGTCAGTCTGTAGTTGAATATTCTTCTAGTGTGGTCCAAGTCCCTACTAGAATATGGCTTCAGGAGATTTTCACACATCTGGAAGGCCTCATCCCCAACCATAACAAATGGCAGCGGTGGGCCTTGAGTGTTGGGGAGAGGCTGTGGAGTGGGAAAATTAAAATTGTTGCCATACACACGACAGCCCATATCCGAGCTCTTAAAAGTCTGGGAATCATTGCCACGGCCAAAAGCTCCAATGTCCACGGCGATGAAGCGAAACTCCGCATCCGCTATTGCCATGAGCACTACCGAAAAATATTTTTTGTAGTTAAAAAACTCAGATCCGGTTCTGGCAGGTTTTATAATGCGGATGTGCTTTCCATCCACCGCCCCTATACAGTTGGGGAAATCACACACGTTGAAAAATTTTTAAGAAATTTCCCACCACATGTCCACGGTGGATACTGGTATAAACTCCTCACGGAGTACATTCCATAACGCACTACAAGTGTCCACAACAATTCCGGACAGAGTTGAGATTCCAAGGCGGTATTGGAAGTGGAGGGAAGATAAACTCTCTCCTGTGGCAAGAAATATAGAAGAAAAAGAAACAAAAAAAAACATTTAAAATCGGCTCTTTTAATGGTGTGTTTAAAAAAAAGAAAAAGAAAAAAAAAACATAAAAAACATGTCATAACAAAAAATTTGACGGTCATTGGCTTAGTTTTGGAACGTACCGTAATGTCACTAATAGACGTTCCTCAGGTGGAATCGCTCTACGGAGCCGTGTGTCCTGTCGCCGTATGGATCCTTCGACACGAGACAGTAAATCCCGGAAAGATTCTTGAGACATTCTCGTGTAATCCTGGAATTTCTCCGGGTTGGCATTCAGCTCCGCATAGAGCGTGTGATATGCTCCACGGCTCTCACGCACTTCAATGATGGGGTGCCTCCAAAAACGCCGACGCTGTCTCCTTCTCCATCTTTGGCGGTTTCAGTCTTGCTCCCAAGCAAAAACACAGGCAAGGAAAATCTTGAAGCTGAACTCCAGTTTGAAATAAAAGTTCTCCATTGAAAGATCCATCATGACACCGGAAACAGTAGCAAGCTCTGAACATTTCTGTACCCCTAGGGTCTATATATTGAGAGACAATCATATACGCCCTCTCTATTCCCATTGGTTGTGTCTGGTAACCTTTTTTTTGTATTTTTTTTTTTTTGGAAAATGCTCAAAAAAACGCAAACCCATGCAAAAACGCATGTAAACGCGTGTAAACGCTGCGTTTTTTTGACGCATGCGGTAAACGCGTGCGTAAAAAAAACGCAGCGTTTACACGCGTTTACATGCGTTTTTGCACCATGCGTTTTTTTTAAAAAACGCATGCGTTCAAAAACGCAAGTGTGAAACCAGCCTGAAACAGTGGGCCTGTATTTTTCTCTACTGTCCCACACCTAAAAAGGGAAATTTATATTGCCAATCAGTGCATCTGCGCCAGTCCTGTCTGTGGTATCTCTGTCAGTCACTTTCTGCCACAGAAACTATACTGTAATACAGTGGGCCTGATTTATTCACTAGTCTCCCATATAAAAAAGGGGAGATTAATATTGGAAAATCTGTGCATCTGTGCCAGTCCTGTCTGTGGTATCTGTCAGTCATTTTCTGCCACAGAAACTATACTGTAATACAGTGGGCCTGATTTATTCACTAGTCTCCCATATAAAAAAGGGGAGATTAATATTGGCAAATCTGTGCATCTGTGCCAGTCCTGTCTGTGGTATCTGTCAGTCATTTTCTGCCACAGAAACTATACTGTAATACAGTGGGCCTGATTTATTCACTAGTCTCCCATATAAAAAAGGGGAGATTAATATTGGCAAATCTGTGCATCTGTGCCAGCCTCTTTCTGCCAATCAAACTGTGTAGTGTAATACAGTGGGACTGATTTTTCTACTGTCTCCCACACATAAAGTGGGAGTTTTATATTGCCAGTGTGTGCATCTGCATCAGTCCTGTTAGTGGCATATCTGTCAGCTTCTTTCTGCCAATCAAACTGTGTAGTGTAATACAGTGGGCCTGATTTTTCTACTGTCTCCCACACATAAAGAGGGAGATTTATATTGCCAGTGTGTGCATCTGCGTCAGTCCTGTTAGTGGCATATCTGTCAGCTTCTTTCTGCCAATCAAACTGTGTAGTGTAATACAGTGGGCCTGATTTTTCTACTGTCTCCCACACATAAAGAGGGAGATTTATATTGCCAGTGTGTGCATCTGCGTCAGTCCTGTTTGTGGCATATCTGTCAGGCACTGTCTGCCACTGAAGCTGTGTACTGTAATACAGTGGGCCTGATTTTCCCTGCAGTCTCACACACCTATCAAGGGAGATTTAAATTCACAACAAGTTTGCGTACACCTTCTAACTGGTTTTACAGTACCATATAACGTTTGTTAGTTTGGTTACATTTTTCCAAGAATGAGGAAATCTGGTGGAAGAGGTCGTGGCCGTTGACGGTCATTGCCAGCTGGTAATGATGATAGTGGTGGTGGAGCATCAGGTGGTCATGGGAAAAGCAATATAGCACCTAAGAGTTGTTGAGCCAGCGTCATCGTCTGGCTACACAAGGCCTCGAACGCTCCCTTTTCTGGGAGTAAGAAAACCGCTTTTAAAGCAGGAGCAGCAGGAACAAGTTTTGGCTTTCCTTGCTGACTCTGCCTCTAACTCTTTCGCCTCCTCTTCGGAAAGTGCAAAATTTAAAAGCAGCGCGTCGTCAGTGGATGTTCCTGGTCAGGAACAAGTCGCTTCCTTGTGTTCTTCACCCAGAACAACAGAGAAGGATGCGTCAGGCGACACAACGCGTTACTCCATGGAGCTCTTTACACATACCGTACCTGGGTTAGAAAGGGAAATTGTTAACAGGCCATGCCCATTACAAGATGAATCGGACATGGAGTGCATAGATGCACAGCCACAGCCAGACTATTATGCTGTTCCTTTGACTCAGATCACAACATTGCCCTCGCAGTGTACTGATCCTGAATCTGACCCTGATGAGAGTATGGAGCCCCGTCCCGAACGCTATAGCACCGTCTTACACGGTGACACAGAGGAAGGTGCACAGGACATAGAAGAGGAGGTGATAGATGACCCAGTTGTTGACCCCGATTGGCAGCCATTGGGGGAACAGGGTGCCACCGGCAGTAGCTCTCAAGCGGAGGAGGAGGAGGCGCAGCAGGCATCAACATCACAACAGCTTCCATCTGGCAGGCCCGTATCTGGCTAAAAACGTGTGTCAAAACCTAAAACAGTTGTAGGACAGCGTGGCCATCCGGTTAAAGTAGCTCAGTGTGCAATGCCTGAAAAGGTATTCGATAGTAGGAATCGTGCAGTCTGGCACTTTTTTAAACAAGATCCAAATGATCAGTGCAAAGTCATCTGTAAGAAATGCTCAAGGACCTTCAGCAGAGGACAGAATGTGAAAAATGTAAATACAAGTTGCATGCGTATACATTTAACCACCATGCACTTGCAAGCCTGGACTAACTACCAAACGTCCCTTAACGTTGTTGCACCCTCTCACAATGAAGCTAGTCAGCAACGCTACATTCCTTCCCTCACTGTAAGCCCACCGTTTACCACACCACCTGCAGCAAATGTGGAGGTTTTGTCGGAAGGCCAAAGCAGTCAGGGAATCACCAAGTTCGTGGTAGGAAACACTGTATGTAGGCCAACTGCAAGAATATCATCACCAACCCTCTCTGTCTGCCATGTCCACCATCACCCCGCTAGTTCCACCATATGCAGCTCTCCAGTCCAGCTCACCCTACAAGAGACTCTCCTTAGAAAAAGGATGTACTCATCCTCTCATCCGCGTACACAGGGTTTGAATGCCCACATTGCTAGATTAATCTCATTAGAGATGATGCCCTACCGGTTAGTTGAAAGGGAAGCTTTCAAAGCCCTGATGGCCTTTGCTATGCCACGCTACGACCTACCCAGTCGACACTTCTTTGCGAGAAAAGCCATCCCAGCCCTCCACCAGCATGTAAAAGACCGCATTGTCCATGCACTCCGGCAATCTGTCAGTAGAAAAGTGCACCTCACAACAGATGCATGGACCAGTAGGCATGGACAGGGACATTACTTGTCCATCACAGCACACTAGGTTAATGTGGTGGATGCAGGGTCCACACGGGACAGCCATATTGGGACAGTTCTGCTTAGCCCATGGTGTAGGAAACAGTTGGCTGTAGGCGTTCGCCACCCCTCCTCCTCCTCCTCCTCGTACTCCAGCAGAAGCAAGAGCTCGTCCACAGACCGAAGTCGCACGACCTCTCCATCCACAGCTGCCACTGTTGCACCTGAGCTGTCCCATTATGGAACAGCTAGTGGCAAGCGTCAGCAGTCTGTGTTGGAAATGAAGTGTTTTTTGGGCGACAACAGACACACCGCGGAAGTTCTGTCCGAGTTCTTGCAGCAAGAAACTCAGTCATGGCTGGGCAGTGTACATCTTGAGGCAGGCAAGGTAGTCAGTGATAACGGAAGGAATTTTATGGCTGCCATAGCCCTTTCACAAGTGAAACACATTCCTTGCCTGGCTCACACCTTGAACCTGGTGGTGCAGTGCTTCCTGAAAAGTTATCCGACCTGCTCCTGAAGGTGCGCAGACTTTGCTCGCACATCCCCCGTTCACCCGTACACTCCAGCCGTATGCAGAACCATCAGCGATCTTTGAAGCTTCCCCAGCACCGCCTAATCATCGACGTTGCAACAAGGTGGAACTCCACACTGCACATGCTTCAGAGGCTGTGCGAACAGAGGCGTACTGTTATGTATTTGTGGGAGGATACACATACATGGGCAGGCAGTTGGATGGCAGACATGGAGTTGTCAGGTGTGCAGTGGTCGAAGACCTTTGTCAAGTCCTTCAGTGTTTTGAGGAATGCACACGCCTGGTTAGTGCAGACGACGCCATCATAAGCATGAGCATCCCCCTAATGTGTCTGCTGATGCAAAGTTTGATGCACATAAAGGAGCAGACGTCTGCAGCCGAGGATGAGGGAAGCCTTGATGACAGTCAGCCATTGTCTGGTCAGGGAAGTCTACTGGACAAGGTAGCTGGTGAAGAGGAGGAGGATGAGGAGGATGATGGAGATGAATACTTTTTTGATGAGGAAGCTTTTCAGGGGGTAATACAAACTGGTGGCGTTGCAAGGACAGGTTGAGGGTTTTTGAGGAAGACAAGTGACATTGATTTGCCAGAAAGTGCTCCTCAACCCAGCACAAGCAGTGAATTGACAACTGGAACATTGGCCCACATGGCGGATTATGCCTTGTGTATCCTAAAAAGGGACCCCCGCATTATAAAAATGATGAGCGATGACTATTACTGGTTGGCCTGCCTCCTGGATCCACGCTATAAAGGGAAATTGCAAAATATCATGACACATGAGAACCTTGAACAAATATTGGCAACCAAACAAGCAACTCTTGTTTCCTATATATCGTGGATCCAGGAGGCAGGCCAACCAGTAATCGTCATCGGTCATCATTTTGATAATGCGTGGGTCCCTTTTTAGGATACGCAAGGCATACTCAGCCATGTGGGCCAACATTCCAGGTGTCAATTCACTGCTTGTGCTGGGTTGAGGAGCACTTTCTTGCAAATCAACATCACTTGTGTCCCGCAAAAACCCTGTACCTGACCTTGCAATGCCACCAGTTTGTATTGCCCCCTGAGAAGCATCCTCCTCCCATAAATATTCATCCCCATCATCCTCTTCCTCCTCCTCTTCATCTGCCACCTCGTCCAGGAGAGTTCCCTGAGCAGACAATGGCTGACTGTCATCAAGGCTTCCCTCCCCCTCGGCTGCAGACGCCAGCTCCTTAATGTGCGTCAAACTTTACATCAGCAGACGTATTAGTGGGATGCTAATGCTTGTAGCTTCTTGTAGCTTCGAACACTGCACACCAGACGACTCCATGTCTGCCATCCAAGTGCATCCCCATGTATGTGTATCCTCCCACAAATTAATTACTGCATGCCTCTGTTCGCACAGCCTCTGAACCATGTGCAGTGTGGAGTTCCACCTTGTTGCAACGTCGATTATTAGGCGGTGCTGGGGAAGATTCAGCGATCGCTGATGGTTCAGCATACGGCTGGAGTGTACGGGCAACCGGCGGATGTGTGAGCAAAGTCTTAGCACCTTCAGGAGCAGGGCTGGTAACTCCGGATAATTTTTGAGGAAGCACTGCACCATCAGGTTTAAGGTGTGAGCAGGCAAGGAATGTGTTTCAGTTCTGAAAGGGCTATGGCAGCCATAAAAATCCTTCCGTTATCACTGACTACCTTGCCTGCCTCAAGATGTACACTGCCCAGCCATGACTGAGTTTGTTGCTGCAAGTACTCGGCCAGTACTTCCGTGGTGTGTCTGTTGTCGCCCAAACACTTCATTTGCAACACAGCCTGCTGACGCTTACCACTAGCTGTTCGATAATGGGACACCTTGTGTGTAACATTGGCAGCTGCGGATGGAGCGGTCGTGCGACTGCGCTCTGTGGATGGGCTTCTGCTTCTGGAGGAGGAGGAGGGGTGGCGAATGCCTACAGCCAACTGTTTCCTAGACCGTGGGCTAGGCAGAACTGTCCCACTATGGCTGTCTCCTGTGGACCCTGCATCCACCACATTAACCCAGTGCGCCGTGATGGTCACGTAATGTCCCTGGCCATGCCTACTGGTCCATGCATCTGTTGTGAGGTGCACCTTTCCACTGACTGATTGCCTCAGTGCATGGACAATGCGGTCTTTGACATGCTGATGGAGGGCTGGGATGGCTTTTCTCACAAAGAAGTGCCGACTGGATAGGTCATAGCGTGGTACTGCATAAGCCATCAGGTCTTTGAAAGCTTTGCTTTCAACCAACCGGTAGGGCATCATCTCTAATGATAATCTCATGATTATTACTATCATGATTAGCATTGTGGGTGTTCAAACCCGGTGTATGTGGATGAGAGGATGAGTCCTTTCTTTTCCTAACGAGAGCCTCTTGCAGGGTGAGCTGGACTGGAGAGCTGCATATGGTGGAACTAGCGGTGGTGGACATGGCGGATTGAGAGAGGGTTGGTGATGGTATTATGGATGTTGTCCTACATACAGTGTTTCCTACCAATAACCTTGTGATTCCCTGACTGCTTTGGCCTTGCGACGATACCTCCACATTTGCTGCTGGTGGTGTCCTAACTGGTGGGCTTACAGTGAGGGAAGCAATGTAGCGTTGCTGACTACCTTCATTCTGAGCAGATGCACCAACGGTACAGGATGTTTGGTAGTTAGTCCAGGCTTGCAAGTGCATGCTTGTTAAATGTCTAAGCATTCACGTTGTATTTAAATTTTGAAGATTCTTCCCTCTGCTAAAGGTCTTTGAGCATTTCTTACAGATAACTTTTGAATGATCATTCGGATCTTGGTTAAAAAATTGCCACGATACACTCTTCCTACTATGGAATACCTTTTTAGGCATTGTACGCTGTGCTACTTTCACCAGATGGCCAGGCTTTCCTAAAACTGTTTTTGGTTTTGTCAAACGTTTTTGGCCTGTGAACGGGCCTGCCAGATGACAGCTGTTGTGATGTAGATGGCTGCTGCGGATCATCATCCTCCGCTTCTGAGCTACTGGCAGCGACACCTCTTCCCCCAATGGCTGCCAATCTGGGTCAACAACTGGGTCATCTATCACCTCCTCTTCAATGTCGTGTGCACCTTCCTCTGTGTCACCGTGTAAGGTGCTATAGCGTTCGGGACGGGGCACCATGGTCTCATCAGGGTCAGATTCTGGCTCAGTACACTGCGAGGGCAATGTAGTGATCTGAGTCAATGGAACAGCATAATAATCTAGCTGTGGCTGTGCATCAGTGTACTCCATGTCCGATTCATCTTGTAATGGACAGTTAACAATTTCCCTTTCTAACCCAGGCACGGTATGTGTAAAGAGATCCATGGAGTAACCTGTAGTGTCGCCGGACGCATCCTTCACTTTTGGTTTGCTTTGGTTTGGGTGAAGGACACAAGGAAACGTTTTCTACCTAACCGGGAGCATCCACTGACGACTCGTTGCTTTTATATTTGGAACTTTCTGAAGAGGAGGCGAAGGAGCTAGAGGCTGAGTCAGCAAGGAAAGTCAAAACTTTTTCCTGCTGCTCCGGCTTTAAAAGCTGTTTTCCTACTCCCAGATAAGGGAGCCATCGAGGCCTTGTGTAGTCAGATGATGACGCTTCCTCAACACCTCCAGCCTTATGTGCTATTGTGCTTTTGCCACTACCACCAGATACACCACCACCACCACCATCATCAGTACCAGCTGGCAACCACCGCCCACGGGATCTTCCACCAGACTTCCTCATTTTTTGAAAAATCTAACCAAAATAACAACCATTATATGGTACTGTAAAACAAGGTAGAAGGTGTATATAAACTTGTTGAGAATTTAAATCTCCTTTCTTTTTTGGGAGACTGAACCAAAACTCAGGCCAGGTGTATATAACAACGCAATCTAGGTGGCAGAAAGTGGCTGGCTGATATATGACAAACTAACAGGACTGAAGTATATCCACTTTGTCAGAATTTGAATCTCACATTTTTTGGGGGAGACTGAACCAAAACTCAGGCCCTGTGCATAAAACAGCACAATGTAAGTGGCAGAAAGTGGCTGGCTGATATACGACAAACTAACAGGACTGAAGTATATCCACTTTGTGAGAATTAGAATCTCCCTTTTTTTGGGGAGACTGAACCAAAACTCAGGCCCAGTGTATATAACAACACAATCTAAGTGGCAGAAAGTGGCTGGCTGACATACGACAAACTAACAGGACTGAAGTATATCCACTTTGTCAGAATTTGAATCTCTCTTTTTTGGGGGGAAACTAAACCAAAACTCAGGCCCAGTGTATAAAACAACACAATGTAAGTGTCAGAAAGTGGCTGGCTGATATACGACAAACTAACAGGACTGAAGTATATCCACTTTGTGATAATTTGAATCTAACTTTTTTTGGGGGGAGACTGAACCAAAACTCAGGCCCAGTGTATAAAACAACACAATGTAAGTGGCAGAAAGTGGCTGGAAGATATTTGAAAAAATACAAGGACTGTAGTACAATTTCAATCTCTCTACAATGATCTCAGGAAAAGTATGGCAGCAATAAAAAGGACTGCTGCACACAAAAGTGTGGACAAATAAAGAAGATAACTGTGCAGAAAGGAGTAATAGGATTTTTGCTTTTAAAAAAGCAGTTGGTTTGCACAGCGGCGTGCAAACAGCAATGCAGCAATCAGGAAGCCTTATAAGGCAGCCTAATAAGCTACAGAGCTGATGCACAAAAATATAGCCTCCACTGTCCCTGCAAAAAAATGGTGGTGTTGGACAGTGGAAATCACTACAACACAAGCAGTTTGGGGGTTAATTTTCCCTCCCTAACTATATCCCTTCTTCTGATGAAGCTGCAGCAACCTCTCCCTATGCTAAGATTGGCAGAAGTAAGATGGCGGCCGGCGTGCACGCCCCTTTATAGCCCCTGTGATGCCGCAGAAAGCAAGCCAATCACTGTCATGCCCTTTTCTAAGATGGTGGGGACCGAGACCTATGTCATCATGCTGCCCACACTCTGCGTCCTCCTTGATTGGCTGAAAAATGGTGCTGAAAGCGTCATAGGAAATGCAACTTTTGCGCGCTGATCGCCGACCTCATGGCCGATCCCACATTAGGATCGGGTCGGGTTTCATGAAACCCGACTTTGCCGAAAGTCGACGATTTTTTTATTTGTCCGATCCGTTTCGCTCAACCCTAAAAATGACACTTAATAACGACTGCTCACTTAACCTCTTCATGACCTTGGGATTTTTCGTTTTTCCGTGTTCGTTTTTCACTCCCCTCCTTCCCAGAGCCATAACTTTTTTATTTTTCTGTCAATTTGGCCATGTGAGGGCTTATTTTTTGCAGGACGAGTTGTACTTTTAAACGACATCATTGGTTTTAGCATGTCATGTACTAGAAAACGGGAAAAAAATTCCAAGTGCGGTGAAATTGCAAAAAAAGTGCAATCCCACACTTGTTTTTTGTTTGGCTTTTTTGCTAGGTTCACTAAATGCTAAAACTGACCTGACATTATGATTCTCCAGGTCAGTACGAGTTCATAGACACCTGACATGACTAGGTTATTTTTTATCTAAGTGGTGAAAAAAAATTCCAAACTTTGCTAAAAAAAAAAAAAATTGCGCCATATTCCGATACTCGTAGCATCTCCATTTTTCGTGATCTGGGGTCGGTTGAGGGCTTATTTTTTGCATGCCGAGATGACATTTTTAATGATAGCATTATGGTGCAGATACGTTCTTTTGATTGCCCGTTATTGCATTTTAATGCAATGTCACGGCGACCTAAAAAACGTAATTCTGGCGTTTCGAATTTTTTTCTCGCTACGCCATTTAGCGATCAGGTTAATGCTTTTTTTAATTGATAGATCAGGCGATTCTGAGCGCGGCGATACCAAACGTGTAGATTTGATTTTTTTTTTTGATTGATTTATTTTGATTGGGGCGAAAGGGGGGTGATTTAAACTTTTATATTTTTTCATTTTTTTCACTTTTTTTTAACTTTTTTCTTTTACTTTTGCCATGCTTCAATAGCCTCCATGGGAGGCTAGAAGGAGGCACAACTCGATCACCTCTGCTACATAGCAGCGATCTGCTGATCGCTGCTATGTAGCAGAAATGGAGGTGTGCTGTGAGCGCCGACCACAGGGTGGCGCTCACAGCCACCGGTGATCAGTAACCATAGAGGTCTCTAGGACCTCTATGGTTACCATCCTGACGCATCGCCGACCCCCGATCATGTGACGGGGGTCGGCGATGACGTCATTTCCGGCCGCCCGGCCGGAAGCGGTAGTTAAATGCCGCTGTCTGCGTTTGACAGCGGCATTTAACTAGTTAATACGTGCAGATAGCGCTTCTGCCCGCGCCTATTACGGGCACATGTCAGCTGTTCAAAACAGCTGACATGTCCCGGCTTTGATGCGGGCTCACCGCGGAGCCCTGCATCAAAGCAGGGGATCTGACCTCGGATGTACTATCCCGTCCGAGGTCAGAAAGGGGTTAAAATTGTTCATCCTCTTCATGACAAGCGTCTTTAATACTGAGTTGAGAATCCTTTGGTTGTAAGACTGGGTGTCAATGAGTACTGATGTTTCAATTTCCACAGTAAGGCACTTAAAGCCTTCACGTCCAATCTCTAAGATGTACACAATTACTGATCAAAAGCACAAGAAAAGTTGTCTCCAGTAAGATTAAAGCCATTTAAATAAGCCAAAGAAATTTGGGGATATTATTCTGTGGAGCAATTAAACAAACTTTAGTAGATTATAGATCAGAAGTATATCTGGAGCAGTAAGTATGAAGTATACGCCAAACACGGTATCTACAATGAAACAAGATGGTGGTTTAGTGATGCTCTGGGGTTTTTTCTGTCTCTGGCACTGAAAACCTGCATGGAGGGCAAGATGGATTCAATTATGTACCAGGAAAACTTATGAGAAAACTGCATGCCTTCTGTGAGTTAGCTGGTAGTCACATTGGACATTCTAACATGACAATATTTTCAAGCATAGCTCAAGGTCGACATGACTTGTTTCTGAAGTAGACCTGCAAGATTCTGAAGTGACTGTCACAGTCAACAATTTGAATCCCATAAAAAGTCTTGGGTGGGATTTGAAGATGGTGGTTGCAACAGACAAGCACAAGATTGCTAGAACCGTCAGAGGCATAGCTAGGGTAGCGAAGCGTCTGAGTGGGCCCCTAACCAGGTAACCTTGATTACTACTGGATGACACACCCTAATAGTGGAGGAGAACATCAGCAGATGACTGCGCTGTTGCTGAAAATAATCTTTATAGAAAGAGCAACATTGATATTGCCGCCATATGGTCAGTGGTAAATACCAGCCCTGCAGAACATATAACATATCAAAATACAGTTACAGTTAGTGACTTACTGCTGATGTTCTTTCTGATGGAACCGTTCACTTTTCTGGTCTTTTCCATCTGGCCCAGACGGATATGACAACTTCTTCCAGCCAGGACTCGTCTGCGGAGAATACAACAAAGACACATTTCACTTCTCAGATTTTCAGCACCGCCACCATCTATTCCCAACCTGCAAAAACTCCTTATCCTGCTGATATCCCAATACTGAGCCACTGCTGCTCTATGTGTCCCTATTACTGCACCTGCTGTGTGGTTCTCTGTGCCCTCTAAATTCTAAAGCAACCCTCTGGAATACAGCAATGCCGGGTGCAAGTGCCCTAGAAAACAGTGCCCACATTTTACTCCCTAGAAAATAATATTGCCCTGTGTGCCCCTTTGATAGTCACAGTAACCTGAGTTCCCCTATAACAATAAGTGCCCACTTAACATTGAATAATGTCCGAGTCTCCCCCCTGTACAGCTCCCCTATACACAGTATGATGCTCTCTTATGCATAACATTATGCCTCCTCACTGTAATGTACCCCCACACATTATACTGACCCCTTAGTAGCCCCCAAACTACTTGATGGCCTGAACACTGTGTGATGGCCCCTTCACTGTAATCCCCACACTGTATGATGGCCCCCTATATAGGCTTCATATAGTAGAATGTGCCAGATAGTCCTCAATATAGTATAATACATTCCCCATAGGCCTGTATAGTATAATGCATTCCCCATAGGCCTGTATAGTATAATACACTCCACTCTCCATAGGCATGTATAGTATAATGCACTCTCAATAGGTCTGTATAGTATAATATACGCCCTCTAAGCTTGTATAGTATAATGCACTCCCTATAGGCCTGTATAGTATAATGCACTCCCCATAGACCTGTACAGTATAATGCACCCCCATAGGCAGCCAGTACAATATAATGCACCCCTATAGACAGCCAGTATAGTATAATGCACCCCCATTAGGCAGCCAGTACAGTAAAATGCACCCCTATTAGGTAGCCAGTATAGTATAGTGTACCCCCATAGGCAGCCAGTACAGTACAATGCACCCTCCATAGGCAGCCAGTAGAGTATAATGCACCCCCATAGGCAGCCAGTACAGTACAATGCACCCCCATTAGGCAGCCTGCTTATTATAATGCACCCCTATAGGCAGCCAGTACAGTATAATGCACCCCCATTAGGCAGCCTGCATAGTATAATGCACCCCCATAGGCAGCCAGTAGAATATAATACATCCCAATTAGGCAGCCTGCATAGTATAATGCACACCACATAGGCAGCCAGTACAGTATAATGCACCCCCAGTATGCAACCTGCATAGTATAATGCACCCCCACAGGCAGCCAGTACAGTATAAAGCACCCCTATAGGCAGCCTGCATAGTTTAATGCACCCCCATAGGCAGCCAGGACTGTATAATGCACCCGTATTAGGCAGCCAGTACTTTATAATGCACCCCCATTAGGCAGTCTGCATAGTATAATGCACTCCCATAGGCAGCCAGTACAGTATAATGCACACCCATTAGGCAGTCTGTATAGTATAATGCACCCCCATAAGGCATCTAGTACAGTATAATGAACCCCCATAGGCAGCCAGTACAGTATAATGATAGGATGATAGGAAAGAGCGTAACATTCCCTTTCTCATCAATGCAGTGAGCTGATACAGCGAGTTATGCAGCGAGCCGATACAGCTGACCCCGCGATGACAGGCGGGGGGCCCACTGCTGGCAAAGGGCCCCCCACCACCTCAGGGGCCCAATAGCGGCCTGGGCGGCAGAGCACAGAGATCGTGTCTCCATTCTCTGCCGCAGAATGTAACTGTATCGGCACGCTGTGCTTGCTGATACAGTTACATAGCGTAGCTCCGGGTGGGCCCCCTCAGAGCACGGGGCCCTGGGCCACCGCCCCCTCTGCGCCCGGTAGATATGCTACTGAGAACCATACACAAGGCTATCATCAGTGTAAAGGAGGAAAAAATGGGCTATTGCTCAGGGCCTCCAACCTCAGAGTGGCCCCTCTAAAAAAAAACCCTACACACCTGCAGGTTTAATAGGCTGTTCAGCCCATGGGCTGCCTGACTTTCCAAAGCAGAAGCTGCACTGTGAATAGAAGTTCTGCATTATTAGTGCAGTTTCGGATTTTAGAAAAGTAGAAGAATTTCTGGTGACATCATGATTATATGACCAAAGTTCCTTCCCCCAGCAAGACTCCAGAGGAACTAAAGAGGAGAAGAGTGCGTGGGGAACTGAAGAAGAGGAGAGAGACTGTTATGTCCTCAAAAGTGAAAACTAGAATGGAGTTGCTAGAAATAAAGGCCTGATTTTGAAGTCAGTATTCTTTCTTGTTCATTACAGCAACTTCATTCTAGCATCTACCATGTCCTCCACAACCTCGCAGTGCATATGTGTGTATGTAGCATAGTATGTCTGTAACAAAAGCATTAGCTGTGGTTAATTTGAGGTCAGTAGTATGAGTACACTACTGCAGTTTGTTCAATTTTCCTTTTTCATAAATGCTGTGAACTTATAGAGGTTTCTCCTTTAATAGGCTTTTCAACTCACACCATTACCTGGATACACCTTATTTTTGCCTCAGTTTTTTAAGGATATATAGTTTAAAATGTGTTTCTGAGCATATCATATAATATTTACGTTTAAAAATGTTGTCAGCAGAGAAGAGCATTCGTAGGAGCACTTATTCCAGATTATCTGTTGTTATGATCCAGACTAGGTTTTGAGTCCCATCTTTCCGTGCTCCCGGTTTGGTCATTTCAGGGGTTAACTTTTCTCAGCCTCAGTCTGGTCTCAGGTTTGCTATCTAGCTTCGCCACATCCTGCAGGTGTTGTCAGCTATAGTTCTGCCTTTGGCGTGTGTATCTGACTCTGGTATATCCTGATTAGTCCTGCTGTGATCCCTTACTTGCCCCGTGTCTGTTTATTCCCTCTGTCTATTCTGACTCAGTGTTTCACTGTAAGTTTGTTGACTCCCTGGTTTTGACTTGGCTTGCATTCGGACCTGCTCCTGTCTTTTGTCTTTGTCTTATCAGCTTCTGACCGTTGCTGACCCCATGGCTTGTTTCTGACCATGTGTACTGCTGTGACATCTGGTCCTTCTGCTTCTGACTGTTGCTGACTCTGCATGTCTAACCACTCTTTCGCCACCTAGTGGCGCTTGAGTTGCTGCTCAGAGTTGCTATGCTCCCAGTGTAAACATGCTAGCAATCACCCGATGACCAAGTCGAAGGCTTGTTAGTTCAGTGATTGTATCCTTTATGCACGCATAAAAATCATTGTTATTGACAATGCATTACCACATGTAAACAGGTTATGTGCCGCTGGTAACATTTACTGTATGAGGACCAGATGATTGTGTTACCCATCATTCATCATTCTATCCTCATCATTTTTCATCAGCTTGTAAAATGAGGCCTGAAAATGTGACATAATGCATTCATTCGATGCTTGTGTAATATTCGGAAAACAGATGGTGTAAGCACAGCATAAATATTTTTGCATGATGGCACAATATTCTAGCATTTGGGGCCCAACATTTACTTTTGGAGGCCACTGCCAACAAGGAATGCTCAGAAACGCTGCCAGAGGCTGGTGTCTGGCTATGCATCATGTTAACAGCAAGTCATAACATCCAAAGGGTGCTATGCTTAGAACTAAAACCATTTGTTATGAAGAGGATGAATAATTCTGAGACTGCTGTAGTTGTTAAAAGTGGCAAGTTGGATTTAAATTTAGAAAAACTACTTATTATATTAGTTGTCTCGAGCTTTTATAATTGTTCTTGTTTGGTTTATTGCAAACAGGAAAAAGTTTATAAATGTTGCTAATATTTTTAATTTACAATGGGGGCTTAATAATTTTAACAGTATTGGAATAACGAGTTGTGATTTTAGCTTGGGTAAAGTAAGTCATTGAATAATGCAAAGTCAATGCATACTGGAAATTAGTGTTGGCAAAATGCTGATGGAAAAGAATAGATAGCAAGTTTTAAGGCATAAGAATCAAGACAGTTCATGGAAATACTGTGTTAGACTGATATGTGCAACTGAAGTAGCTTTAACTTGTAGAGGATGAAAGCATCAAGATCACACTTTTACGGAAAAGTACAGGTAAACTTCAGGGCTATTTACATAATAACTGTATTGTATCGTAGTGCAGACTATTATGAAAGATGATGGTGAAATATATACAATAAATTAGAAATCAAGTCACCTACTGCTAATTCAAGCACAAAAGTTTAGTCATGAGTTTTCAGTTGTTCTAGTTTAACAAATGAAATATTTACAAGTACATACATTATGCAGCTACTTTGTAACCTAAGAAAAATCTAAAATTTTATACGTACACTATGTGTTCAGTATAACACTTCTCTAACCACGTTTTGTTATTTAACAATGAAAAGGAAGATTGAAGGCTAGGAATGCTTTAACTCCAGAGAAATGTGATAAAATACATTATTTCCACTTGAATACAGATTCTTTTTTTGTCATTATATGTACAGTACATTTTTCATTTAAGACTTCTTTCTAAATGCCACGAGACAAATTGAGATCATGATTGATATAACCACCACTTTACAATTCTGGTGAAATATTCACAAGCATGTACAGCATGTCTTCTTACGTGCAGTGCAAACTTCTTCTAACAGTAACAGCCTATATATTAAAACACAAATTTCAAGGTTTGCTGATATAAAAAGGGGAGACTCTTTAAAAATATAATTTCAAATATTTCCCTAAGCTTATCATATCTATTTACAACATCCCTGAGAAAGAAAAAATAACATATGTAATCTGATATACAGGACAATATTATAAATTATCAAACTGTTTCCACAAAGTTGGAAGCATACAATTGTCCAAAATGTCTTGGTCTCTCAAAGGACCAACTCGTTACCGACAAATGATGTACAAGAGCTGGGCTTTGATGCTGTGTTGTGAAATGTGACATCGGCACCCAATCAGCGCTGGCATCACTGTCTTCGTCTTTGGACAAACTGAACATGAAGAGGAAGTCCGGGCTGCAGCTCCATCTTCCACTTCATCTTCATGTTCAGTTTGTCCAAACATAGAGCAGAACATAGTCTTTGAATATAGTCTTCGTCTTCGTCTTCGTCTTTGGACAAACTGAACATGAAGAGGAAGTCCGGGCTGCAGCTCCATCTTCCACTTCATCTTCATGTTCAGTTTGTCCAAACATAGAGCAGAACATAGTCTTTGAATATAGGGCTGATGTGTCAAAAAAGCTCCAGTTTTACTCATCTGACCAAAAGACATTCTAATCTAAGTATGATTTTTTTTCAAATTCCAGTCTCAATTTCTATGATTTGCTTTCAACAGCAGTTTCCTCCTCGGTCATCTTCCATTAAGTCCACTTTGGCCAAGACACTGACTTGTAGTGCAGTTTGAAACTGATGTACCTTGACCTTAGAGTTCACTTCTAATATCTTTGGAAGTCATTGAGGGAGGTTGGCTACAGTTCCATAGACCTTAAACTTCTAAATAATATGTGCAACTGTAGTAAGAGGAACATTAACCCCTTAGAGAGTCAGAGACCCTGTCTTTTTAGCTTTTGCATTTCTGTTTTTCTCTCCCCTTCTTCCCAGAGCCATAACTTTTTTTTAATTTTTCTGTCAATTTGGCCATGTGGGGACTTGTTCTTTGTGGGATGAGTTGTACTTTTGAACAACACCATTGGTTTTGCCATATCATGTGCTTAAAAATAGGAACAAAAATTCATATTGCAGTGAAATTAGAAAAAATGCAATTCCACAACAGTTTTTTTAAATTTTTTTAACATGCTCAACAAATGCTAAAACTGACTTGCCATTATGATTCTCCAGTTCATTTCAAGTTCCTAGACACCAAACTTATCTAGGTTCTTTTTTATTTAAGTGGTGAAAAAAAATCCAAAGTTTGTTAAAAAATTGTGCCATTTTCCAAGACCCGTAGCGTTTCCATTTTCAAAACAGCTGACATATACCGGGAAAGATGTGGGCTCACCGCCGGAGCCCAGATTAAAGGGAGGAAAGTGACCTGCGCAGTACTTGTACGGCAGAGGTCACAAAGGGGTTAAGCTTCTCAACTTTTGAATAATATCAAGTGTAGTATCTGTTCTTATCAAAACACCTCAGGCTGCTCTACACTTGACAAGGTGATTGAACATAAAAGTAGAAGAGCTTCAGAGACCTATGATCATCAGAATAAGCTTTGCAGAACCTCAACGGGTTCCTTGAGAACTGCAGAACCATGAATAAAGATGACTCCATGGATCTTTGGGACGAAAACTGTAAGATATTCAGAGAAGACAGCAGCTCGACAAAGACCTCTGTCAAGGAATTCATCCAGCAAAGACTGGAGAAGAATGTATAAAGCTCCTCCTCCCAAGAGAGAGTCTGCAATCCATCTCTAGGCAAAACTGACAGAAAGGAACCATGGCCAGCTGTACTAATGTAGGTCTGCTGTGCTGACCATTGCCTCCTTTTGCGCATGATAACTCCTCTCCAATCAAAAAGCAGTGCTACCGCACATGCACGGTAACATCCAGACACGGGCATTGCCATTTGCAAAAAAGGGAATAGGTAATGCAGCGCCCCAGCGCTCCTGGTCATTGCAGTAATATCGTTCACCTCTAGGGGGGAGTGATGTTACGTCTGATGGCAATAAAGGAGATCACTTTACCAGTTATCACAAACCAAAAACCACACTTCACACCAGGGGGAGCTTTGCTCCTATCTATTAGGGCACTCCTCATGATTAGGTAAAACTGGTGGGCTGGATAGGAAGTTAGGCAGAAACTGACTGGGCTTCATCCAGGCAGCATCTGTCAGGCAGACAGGGGGAAGGAGGAACATCTAAGAGCTGCAGACAGAGTGGTCCCTGACAGGGGTGGGATCCTGTCAGAGGCCTAAACAGAAGGCCATGGAGCTGCGCCTGCTAACCAATGTGGCAGCATCCTAAGAAAGGACTCGAAGAGAATTGTGTTGTAGCAGGTGAGAAGCGAAGTCATAGCACAGGAGAGGAAACCAGAAGGAGTTCTTCCCTGTAAAAGGCTGCCTCCTTTCTGAGGCGCAGAGGCCGGTAGCCAGAACACCGAGGGAGTAAGGATCTCTACGCTTTACTTCAGAGACTGGCAGGACAGTTAATTCCATGTTGGCTGCCCGACTTTATACCCAGGAGGCACGGTGGCAACTTGTGGGGGCTGGGGCATGATAGGGTCCCTGTAAAAAGCCTCAGGCGATCAGTCATAAGGGTTGTTCCTATCCATCTGGGGGACAGAGAGAAAGACTTAACAGCTAGAACACCAACAACAGATGTGAGGACCTCACCAAGAAGCTCAGCAGGGAGGGACGACAACACTCAAGGCCTAGAGAAAGGCTACTGATTTCCACCTGGATAAGGGGACTCTGGAATTGCCTTCAGACCAGCCAGACTCTGCCTGCCCTGTGGTCTGGTGCTCTGGACTGTGGATGCTGAAGCCTTCAGTAAAAAGGTAAAGAGACTGCAACCTTGTGTCCTCATTCTTCACTGCGCCTCACACCATCCACCATCTACACTTCGGGAAGCCATGGGGATATACTTCACCTGTGGGAAGGTATACCATCTAGCTGCCATAACATCACCCCAGTGGACCCCTAAGCAGCGTCGGTCACCCTGACCGAATACCACAGGTGGCATCACGAACATTTCCCCTTTAAAGACCTTTCCCCCATTTTTCAACGGACGTCCCCTAGGGCCACCTACTGGGTCAGCCACCGTGACATCCCCCTTGAGAACCGAAGGGCCCGGATCCGAGTACCCCACTGCCCTACTAGGGGGTGTTCCAGTAACACTTAACTGCACATGCGCTAATCCCACTGCGCCCCCCGCCAGCAACAGCGGCAATAAGACACACAGTGAGCTGGGCAATCTATCCCAGTAACATTAGGAAGCCAAAACTCTATATATAAAATTACTTATTTCGGGAAAGAAAACATAATGTGTAGTGTTGTTATTACCGTATATACTCGAGTATAAGCCGAGATTTTCAGCCCAAATTTTTGGGCTGAAAGTGCCCCTCTCGGCTTATGCTCGAGTCACGGTGGGTGGCAGGGTCAGGGGGTGAGGGCGCTGAGGCATACTCACCTAGTCCTGGCGCTACTGATGCTACCCCTGCCTGTCACACTGTCTCCGGGTGCCGCAGCTCTTCCTGTCAGCGGTCACGAGCGGTGCCGAGCACTATATGGCACAGCTATGGGGCAATAATGAACGGTGCAGAGCACTATATGGCACAGCTATGGGGCAATAATGAACGATGCAGAGCACTATATGGCACACCTTTCTATGGTACATCTATGGGGCAATAATGAACGGTGCAAAGCACTATATGGCACAGCTATGGGGCCATAATGAACGGTATGGAGTATCTATTTTTATTTTTGAAATTCACCGGTAGCTGCTGCATTTTCCACCCTAGGCTTATACTCGAGTCAATAAGTTTTCCCAGTTTTTTGTGGCAAAATTAGGGGGGTCGGCTTATACTCGGGTCGGCTTATACTCGAGTATATACGGTATTTATTGAACTATACATATTTCTGAAATTAAGCATATATATACTGTAGCTATCCACATAAATTGCATCTATGTAGCATATGAGAGAAGGACCATGCGACCCTATCTCTCTTTATTCAGGGCAGTGCAGAGTTACTTACCCAATCTTAAAATATTATAAGAGTATATATATATACAGTGTATATAGAATATACTATTCAATTTATATTCTGCATTTAATCCATTTGGTTTTAAAGTGTTTAATCTGAAAATCCATTCTAGCACTTAAGTTTTTAACATTTTAGTCCTATCTCCTCCCCGTCTAAGCGTTGGAACATGGTCAATACTGCGGAATCTAAGATGTTTCTCTGTATGTCCGCTCTCGACAAAATGGTTGGGGACAGGTAAATCAAGCCTCTTTTTTCTTAATGTATATCTATAATTAACATATTCATTTGTGAAAAATATCACAAAGGAAAAACGAAGTGAGAAGAAGGGGGTAGTATTAAAAGGTATTATATTTTATTAACAGTAGTTAAAACAGTACACTAATGTACATAAAACAGTAAAAAAAAAGAAAGAAAACAGGGGGAGGGGTTTATTACCACCAGACAAAAAATAAGGGGAGACGAACCTGCTACGTACCACCAAGGGTCTTTATGTAGTATCACATGAGATAAAATTTACGGTGATACACATATATTTATATGCGGAGCAGCACAGGAAGGCACAGAATGCTAATATAAATATCCCCTAGGCATGAACCAAAAAGCTTGCCTATGTAAATGAGTATCCTAATGGAAAAATATATTTACTGACACAGAGAGTCCATATATATATCCAGCAGTGCAAAACCCTATTGCTAATAAACTGGAGAGTGACTCCCTAAAAGATCAGAGAGGGAATGATTCCAAACGAAAGGAAGGACTCATGCAAGTTGGCAAAAAGGGTTCAATTACCTGAGATATGGGTGGGAATGAAGAAGTGCCTAACACGGATGGTGGAGAACAGGTGCGGATCCCCGGCGCCCGACAAGCGCTGTTTCGCCGTAGCTTCTTCCAGTGGGGGCGAGGACAAGTTAGGAAGGTATTGGGGGTGTTTAAATACAAGACGCGATGTGATGCCGGTTCCGGGGTGTCACAGGAAGCCTGATGGCTGCGCGCGCCGGAGTGCCGTCCCACCTTGCTAAGGGGACTTCCGGGATCGCGCACCGTGACACGCAGTGGAACGCACTGCGGTCACGTGGATCGGCGCCTCCCGGAAGTTCGGCCATATCGACCTCGGACATCAATACCTCACAGAGTGATGGGGAAAATGCGGCAGGTGAAACTTCCAGAACTGATAAACGATTACCTGATATCTTCACAAGATCTAAGGCCCTCCGGACCCAAGGAGACCAATTGAAGGTAATTAATCTATCCCAACACCAATTATCTATGGCTGAGGTGAGACTCCTGGAGAGGGGCCTGACGTTTTCACCAACGTGTCGGTTGGATACCTTCACGGCTGTCAGGGATTTACACCTGTTCTCCAGGAAACTCACCCTCAAAAAATTCCATTTCAAAAATGATGCCCATGATAACCTTTCCACAGTGGAAGAAAGGGAAACGTTGAGAAATCTAGAAGAACTCTTAGAGGAGAATGCATCGGCTCAGGTAAGCCAATTTCCTCATAATTTATTTAATAAATCTAAATCTAAAAAATTCCCTCCTATCAACATCTGCCCAGCCATTGATGTATTTACGAGGGTCCTTACGGCTGAAATCGAAGCCCTTTCTGAAAAACCTGCTTGGTCTTCAAACTTGAATAAAGAAGAAAAACAGGCCCTGGTCCATCTACAGTCCTTAAAGGACGTGGTTTTTAAACCGGCTGATAAAGGGGGTAATTTAGTGATATGGCCAGTAAGTATGTACGAAAAACAAGCCTACAAGCTGCTCAATGCACCACATTGTTATCAAAAACTGACATATAATCCTCTTCAGAAATACCAGGCAGATCTTATATCAATCATCGAAAAAGCCTTTGAACAAGGAATTGTAACCAAAAAAATGATTGAAACCATTCAAAAATTACATCCTAAGCTTCCAACTTTATATCTCATCCCCAAACTGCATAAGGATCCCTCTGATCCCCCTGGAAGACCTATTATTTCCGGGAATGGAGGCCTATGTGAAGTGATCTCGGACTTTGTCGATTTTTTCCTCAAACCATTGGTACCATCTCTACCATCGTATATTCAGGACACCACATCGGCGCTTCAGAGACTTAATAATCTGTCTCTGGATAGCAATATGCTGATGGTCACCGCCGATGAGGAGGCCCTATACACTTCCATTAGGCACACGGACGGCCTTGAAGCAGTTGAGTGGTATCTTCAGAGCAGTAACCTAGACAAAACTATAATTCCCCTAATCCTGACCCTTCTGGAGTTTGTCTTAACGCACAATATCTTTACATTTAACAAACACACGTATTTGCAGACCCAGGGCACCGCTATGGGGGCCTCATGTGCCCCCTCATATGCCAACCTTTTTTTGGGGGCCTGGGAGCGGGAAATTTTCCAGGGGGACACAATTCCAGAAATACAGAAGGTTCAAGGGTGGATGAGGTACATCGATGATGTATGGTTTATTTGGGAGGGAACATCTCAGGATTTGCATAAATTAATGTCTAAACTGAATAACAACAACCGTAATATCTTTTTAACTTACAAATCAGGATTAGACTTGGAATTCCTGGACATAAAAATTAAGGTATCTAATGGTATGGTCTGTACTGACCTCTACAGGAAACCTACTGCGACCAATTCCCTCCTTCATGCTACCTCCTCTCATTTACCAACAATCATCAAGGGAATACCCGTGGGACAATTCTTAAGGGCAAGACGTATTTGTTCTGAGGATACAGATTTCGAAAAACAAGCTGTTGATCTCACCAATAGGTTTTTACATCGAGGATACAGCAAAAGAAACATTCGTAAAGGCTATAGAAGGGCCAAAAATACCTCTAGAGACAGGCTTCTATACCCTAATCAGCACAAGCAAAAAGAAAACAATGACCAAGTAAGATTTATTACCACGTATAACAATCAGTGGAATGAAATTAAACTAATCTTCAAAAAACACTGGAATATCTTAATGACTGACCCTATCCTACAAAAAATTCTTCCCCCTGGCCCATCAATGGTAGCAAGAAGAAGTAGGAATTTACGGGACTTATTGGTGCACAGCCATTATGACCCCAAACTAGAACCAACAAAACCATTACAACAAGGGTTCTTCCCTTGCGGGATGTGCAAAGCATGCCTCAACATGAAAAGAGCGTCTGGCTTTAATAACGCAGAGGGAACTAAGAATTTCGAAATTCGCAAACATCTTACATGCTCCTCACAGGGAGTGATATACCATGCGACATGCCCTTGTGGCTTAATTTATATTGGCATGACCACCCGTGAAGTAAAACTCAGAGTACGTGAACACATTAGGGACATCGAAAAAGCTGAAATGACCCTTGACCTCTCGCTATTAAAGACACTGCCACGTCATTTTAAAATTAAACATAATTGTAATCCTAAAGGACTCCTCTTCAAAGCCATTGATCAGGTTAATTTGGGGGCACGTGGAGGTGACTTGGCCAAGTCCCTGGCACAACTTGAGAGTAAATGGATTTATCGACTTGGTACAATCACCCCACGTGGCCTCAACGAAAGCTTTGGCTTTAATTCATTCCTGTAACTACCCCTTTAAAGAATTTTTGGGACCGGTTTTTAAGGTGTGTTTTTTTTCTTGTGGTTTTTAACTTCCATATTTATTTCCTGTTTTTAATTCACCTCTTGTACATATAATAATTATTGGATTTATTTTTAGATTCACTTACCTTTGTGATGCAGTTTCCGGTTGTGGTGTCCCTTTACTCCAGCTCTCCTCCTCGTGGTCATCCTGAATTTCCGGCAGGCGTTTTTTCTGTTCTTTGGCGCACTGGATGTTCTGCAATAATACAAGACACAGTTGGAAGATCATACCCTAATTTATGAACTTTCTCTATTTATTTATTTATTTTTGCTACTTTATTATGAGTACATATGTGCTGTTTGTTTTTCTAATAGGGTCTCCTTTTGAGTCTCTTATTGGTTAAATATCATGATAGGTATTAGCACCTTAGCACTGTCTGGCACCTTATTGATATTGGCACAATATCTCGATATATATCAGCACCCTAGGCTGGTGCTATATTCATACATTCATTATTGGTTCAATATATCATGATAGGTATTAGCACCTTAGCACCGTCTGGCACCTTATTGATATTGGCACAGTATTTTGATAGATATTAGCACCCCTGGCTGGTGCTATATTCATATATTCATTTCATTTCCCTCCCCCTCCTTGTTTACTCACATGCCCTTGGATATTTAATATCAACAACATTTTTTTCACTTATTGTAAACAATTTCTGCCTATATGGCTATCAAATTTTCCACATTAATGTATTCACCATACACTTTTTATTTTTCACCATTGTAGCATAGCCTGGTACTTCTTTCATGTATCGCCCTCATCCATCACCATCCCCTTTTTGCATTATTTTTACTGAACATGTCATAATTTCCCCGTACCTATGCATTTACTGTATCTTTTTATGACTATTAATTATTAATCTTTCGAGCATTGTTTACTATGGGGACCACCTTAAGCGGTGGCTCCAAGTTTCCCTCCCCTCCCACGCCCCTTATCTCCATCTAGTGTTCGCTGATACGTCTCCCTTTACCCTAGTGCGCCTGCTCCATCTCTATTTCGGTCTGCCGTGCTCCGCTTGTCCAGAGGCTATACTGCGCACGCGCAGTGTCAGTACCCAACCCCTGACTTCCGGGAGGCGCCGATCCACGTGACAGCAGTGCGTTCCACTGCGTGTCACGGTGCGCGATCCCGGAAGTCCCCTTAGCAAGGTGGGACGGCACTCCGGCGCGCGCAGCCATCAGGCTTCCTGTGACACCCCGGAACCGGCATCACATCGCGTCTTGTATTTAAACACCCCCAATACCTTCCTAACTTGTCCTCGCCCCCACTGGAAGAAGCTACGGCGAAACAGCGCTTGTCGGGCGCCGGGGATCCGCACCTGTTCTCCACCATCCGTGTTAGGCACCTCTTCATTCCCACCCATATCTCAGGTAATTGAACCCTTTTTGCCAACTTGCATGAGTCCTTCCTTTCGTTTGGAATCATTCCCTCTCTGATCTTTTAGGGAGTCACTCTCCAGTTTATTAGCAATAGGGTTTTGCACTGCTGGATATATATATGGACTCTCTGTGTCAGTAAATATATTTTTCCATTAGGATACTCATTTACATAGGCAAGCTTTTTGGTTCATGCCTAGGGGATATTTATATTAGCATTCTGTGCCTTCCTGTGCTGCTCCGCATATATATATTAGTGTATCACCGTAAATTTTATCTCATGTGATACTACATAAAGACCCTTGGTGGTACGTAGCAGGTTCGTCTCCCCTTATTTTTTGTCTGGTGGTAATAAACCCCTCCCCCTGTTTTCTTTCTTTTTTTTTTTTTTTACTGTTTTATGTACATTAGTGTACTGTTTTAACTACTGTTAATAAAATATAATACCTTTTAATACTACCCCCTTCTTCTCACTTCGTTTTTCCTTTGTGATATTTTTCACAAATGAATATGTTAATTATTGAATGTTTGAAGTGATCTCAGCCTGTCTGATTTTGGACTATGGGAATCATGTATATCTATGCTGATTGATGCACGTTTTGAAATCACAAGACGTCTCATCTATGTACCACAAATTATAAGGACGCTGCAACAGATACGCAACAAACTCAGATGTACATGTCAAATAGTGATTTATGGTAAACATTTCTCCAGAAAAAAAAGTTCTTTTATACATATAAAATAATTTTTATCTGAAATTTGGAGTGCTACTTTCAGCTCTTCTTTTTCTTAGGCTACTTTCACACATTAGGTTTTTTGTTTTGAGCAGAATCCGGCCAATGTTTCAAAACGGATCCGCTGCAAATAGTGGAAAAACTGATGCAACGGATCCGGGGTTTTTTGGAGAGAGAGAGAGATAGCGTGAGAGAGACCCCAGAATGGAAAATGTGCATAATTTTAATGGAAAATGCTTGGAAAACCGAATCTGGAGGCCGGATTCATCGTTTCACGTCTTCATTTCACATGTTTTTGGCCAGCTCCGTCACTGTGCGCTTTTTTCGCTGGACAAAAACAAGTTGCTATGGACGTTTTCTCCATCCGCTGGAAAATACTATTTGGACGTATGTGGAAAAAAATGGATGAAACGTCTGGCCATCAGGCGCGATCCGGCACTAATACAACTTTATGAGAAAAATCCGGATCCGGCGTAAAAAAAAAAAAGGATCTGTTTTTTTTCAAAACTTGCCGGATTACGCCTGAAACAAAAAACCTGATGTGTGAAAGTAGCCTTACAGTGTTTGTTACATAATGCTGCTTTTCTTCTGTATAAATTGTATAAAATAATCAAATATTATTAAGTCCAGATGTTAGGGTGGATAAATGTTTTTTGAAAAACAAAATAGATAGATAGATAGATAGATAGATAGATAGATAGATAGATAGATAGATAGATAGATAGATAGATAGATAGATAAATAGATAGATAGAAGATAGATAGATGATAGATAGATATGTTGTGTTTTGTTTTTCAGAAAGCATTTATTTTATCTACACTAATATCTGTGCCTAATAATATTTGATTATTTTATACATTTCGTGCATAAGAAAAGCAGCATTGTATAATAAAAACTTGAAGAAAAAGAAGAGATGAAGGCAACACTCCAAACTTCATATAAAAGTGCTTTTTATGCTTTCCACCCTCCTGTATATGATTAAAATGTAATGTTTAACTACAGTATATTACATAATAAAGCTAAATATAAGTTCTTATCATGTTCTATGTTACAAATAAAATAAAACACTTGAACTATATTTTTAATATGTTTTAGAATTGCCATGTCCCTACTTTTGAAAGCTAGATGTCATAACAATCTTTAAATACACTGTGTGCAGAATTATTAAGTGAGTATTTTGACCACATCATAATTGTATGCATATTTTCCAATGCTATAATGTATAAACTTGAATGCTTATTGGACGAAGCAAATCAGGTGTTGTGTACTTGTGTAATGAGGGAGGGTGCGGCTTATGGATAGCAACAACTTTTATCATGGTCTACAGAGCTAGTAGGCCGCTTTGTTTCCTCAGAAAAATGGGCAAAAAAGAGATTTAACCTTCCTCTAGTGTTAGCTTTCTGCTACTCTTTCTTATGTTAATGGGTTTTGACCCGTGTCTTAAATCACCCATAGGATACCATAAAAACAGTTATTTATGATCCAATTTGTTTCTTACCTCTTACCGTAGATACCTTGTTAGGGTTTCCCATCCATGGAAGGATTGATTTTAATATTTTTGTTGTGGCCCCCTGGGCCTTTCATTTGAGAGCATACCCTTCATTTTCAATATAAAAATATTGTCAAATGAACCTCAAGAGAATAATATAAACTATACTCTGCAAAGTACCAACTCTAAGCTGATTTGGCCATACATGCCTGGACATGTCCCTAACTCAAGTTGTTGGAGGTAGAGCTGGCTGTGGGCTGTTGGTTTATATTGTGTTTATGAGTTCAGTTTTGGGACTTATTATTGTTATTTTACTCTAATATTAGACATGGGTCGAAATTGACCCCAACTACACAAATGTTATAATTTTAATAAGAGGATTTTACAATTTAGTAAAATAGTTTTATTTTATTGTATTTTGTTTAACAATAAGTTCCTGAAAAAGTCAAAAAGTTTTCACGCAATAAACAAATGTGTGTAGAATTTGTATGCATTTAAAACCTAAAACCAGTCGGTCACGACCGTAACACTAGAGGAAGGTTAAACTCTTAAAAGTGAAAAATTGTGAAATGTCTAACAAAGATATGCAGCACTCTTGATTAGGTTGTGATCACAGAGCCATCAAACGTTTTGTTGTAAATAGCCAACAGGGTCTCAAAAAACATGTTGAGAAAAAAGACAAACTGACAAAGATTTGAGAAGAATTAAATGTGAACAGACCAGGAAGCCATGATCCTTCACTGCTGTTATATTTCAGAACTGCAACCTCCCTGAAGTGCCCAGAAGTACAAGCTGTTCAAAACCTATATGGATGAGATAAGGATGCTGAAACATGACCATCATTGAACACAAGAGAAGATGAAATGTCAAGATTGGCAAAGAAATATCTGAAGAGACAGCACTCTGTGAACAGCCAGATTCTTTAGCAATGACCTTTTGTGGCTTACTCTCTTTGTGGAGTGTGTCTATGACTGCCTTATGGACATTTGTCAAGTCAGCAGTCTTCCCCATGATTGTTGAGCCTACTGAAACAGACTAAATGTTTAGGAAGTCTTTGCAGGTGTTTTTCGTTAATTATTATAATTTACTGAGATAATAACTTTTGGGTTTTCATTGGCTCTAAGCCATAATCCTCAACATTTACAGAAATAAACTCTTGAAATAGATCACTCTGTTTGTAATGACTCTATATAATATATGAGTTTCACTTTTTGTATTGAAGAACTGAAATAAATTAACTTTTTGATGATATTCTAATTTTGTGAGAAGCACTGTATCTGAATCTGATGTTTTCCTGAAACCAAGCCAGTCAGAGAAAAAAATTGCATTCGGATGATATCTGAGTATAGTCCAAACTGACGGAATGGAAAAGATGGAGAATTTTTTTTTTCATCTTCTCCACATCCAGAATCGGACCACACTATGACCAACCTCTGATCACAGTTTGATCAGAGTATAATTAGCATAATTGCACAATTTCTCTCAGATGACAGAAAATACGCTGGTGTGAACTCAACATAACAACTGGAGGTATATATTTTTTCTCACCGAAAAAAAAAGATGGATTCTGGAGAAGTTAATAAGGAGCAGTTTGCAAGAGTGTGCAAATATACACAGTATATGTCACCATACCTGCCATCCGTTCTACTCTTGCTAGTGCCAGTGGTGGTTTAACATTGTGCTTGTTCCTCATGTGTCATCCTCTCAGCTCAAGTCTGTTTTACTACAGTATAGCTGTGATGCTGATTATTTTGACTAATAGTCATTCCGACTCTGATTCTGCAATGTAGGTAGAACTGATCTTTCAGTCTATATTTTCATCCAAGAGAATGATATAGTGTTGTTGAAGAAAATCTGTCACTTACCCTTTTTGTCAATGTTGATGACATAGTGAGTTGACTGTTCCTATGTGTATAGCAATGTCAACCTCTTGTTCTCACAAATGCAAAGTGTACTGCGCCTCCAGGTAAACAGATCCTTGTGACAAACACAGAGGTCCTTATCTATTTTGCAAGATAATTTAAGCCGACATCTTACAGTTGCTTCAAGATATAAATCGATTTAAGAAAATAACGAATATGATATTTATTTTTGAAACATAATGTTTTGCTGAGCTTTACTTGCTAAAGTATGTTACAATTCTGCTACATTTTGGACATGTTAAAGGGAAGTTGTCATGTTCCCAAATACTATTAACCTGCAGATATGGCGTTAATCTTCATGTTAATAGCATTCTACAGCTGTGCATCTGCCACACTGAGGAGCCCCTCTACCGGGAGGGAATTGATTTTATTCCTCCCTGCAGCTTCCAATTTTCTGTCAAACAGGGGCAGCAGCGCAGCCTCAGTCACTGCTCAGTACACAGCGAGCGACGGCTGTAACCACACCCTGGCACCGCCTGACTGAAGATTCTGCAGTGCATCAGTGGCGGGCACGGCTACAGTCGTCGCTCACTGTGCACTGAGCAGTGACAGAAGCCGCGCCTCTATGACTGAAAACTGGAGGATGCCGAGAAGAAGAAAGTTAATTTCCTCCAGATAGCCAGATTTTCAGTGGGGTGTCCACACAGCTTTATAATGCTATTAGTATCAATTTTAAGGTTTTAGATAAAATTTATACAACTCGGCTTCATAAAAGTGATCTATTCATCATATTATTAACCAATTGAAGCATTAGTTACTCTGCATTTAAATTCTAATTCAGATACATACCTCCAGTAAGAGTAAATGTAAAGATGGAATGTACTTCTACACTATAACCACAAAAAATATGGAAAGCAGTGGAAGAAATTACTGAGCAACTTAGAGAATAAAAACCATTTGGGAGAGGACAATCCTTTAGGCCTCCATGTTTCCAGTATGTGTGGCATACATGTTTTTAAGGATACCACTCGAGCCTATTATAACCTATGATGCTATTGTGGCACCCCTAGAGGTATTTGCCACAAATATAGTTACTGACACTGAATACAAATACTAAAATAGCAAGACTGCACTACCTCCTCCGGCCAGAAGGGGGAGCTCCAGAGACTCCCCTTGATCCATTCTGGTCTGAGAGAAGAACTGGCAGTTGGGCAGTTGGGCTAAGGAGCTGAAAGTGAGAGGTCATACAGCTGAATTTCTAACAGCCCTATGACGGTTTCCAGGCCCAAATCACCGGCCTGAGGAGAAGAGGGATAGAGAAAAAGGACATTGTGAGAACCGGGTAGCATCTACCCAGAACAGGCGCAAAGACGGATACCGGATCCGTGGCTGTATTCATTACATATAATACAGCAACCGGAAAAACGTGAGGTGATATCAGCTTCACTAGGGTCGGACGCAGCAACAGACACAGAGTTCAGCGGTACTCCCGGAGGGGGTAAGCCGATAAAAGGACTCGGGTTGCCCGTCGAACCAGGACCCGGAGGGGACAGATTGGGCCGGGAGCCAGTTCACATACAGCAGCAGGGCCATACAGATATTGCGTACAATAAGAGGCGAAGACCCCGGCAGGGTCAAAGTAACTCAGAGTTCCCATACAGACTCCGGTGACAGGACTGGTTGTAAATCCTTTTTTGTTAAAGTAAACTGGTTAAACGTTTCAGTGCCTCAGTCTTTCATTTGGACAATAGCCATCTATCCAGGATTGGGATCATCACCGCTGGGAGAACCTGCTGCTGATCAAGTAAGTGCCTGTTCCCTCACGATACCCTTTACACTGTGCATTGCCTGAGGCCACAGCATCGGATCAAGCCACCCGTGACATCCCCCTCAAGAGACAGACCCAATTGGTCCGGTGCTGGGTACCCCGGTCTCTCGGGCGTCACAATTGGCGTCACGAACAGGATAGAGCCAGCCCATATACCGGGTATTGTGTGCCGTGATTGGAGCCCAAAACTTTGAAAACTTGGATGAAAAATCGTGAAAATTGACTTTATTAAAGAAAATTCCATTTCCCATTAAAAACTATTGAAAGTGACTTTTCCCCATTGGTTATAATGGAGTAAAGATGGCCGCCATCCCATGAGGTAATCACCTCATAACCGTTAGGCGCGAGACTGTTAATTGAGCTACGCCATTACCTGAGCCCCAGTCTAACTGAAAAACTTCAGAATCCGCCATTACAGAGCGCGCGGCGGGCGGGAGCAGCAGGGGGCGTGTCATTGTGGGCAGCACCAAGCTGAGCGCTCTGACGTCAGAGCAAGGGGAAAACCAATCCTGCTGCACAGCAGAACGAATCTACACTATCCCGACGGAAGCGGAGGACCGGAAGGGTCCGGATTAACTAAGGGGGCACAGTATGTCGCAGCACGGAGACGCCGCAGCACCCGGCGGCGCTAATGCAGCTGAAAGACAGAGTGTCGATAGAGCGTCTGGTAGCGCAGCGGTGCAAGGAGTGGCGCCCATCATGCCGGTGCTGATGCCATATACCCCAGGTGGCCCGTGGCTTCCAATGTATGAAAGTGAGCCTAATACCCTTGACGATTTCAGAGAAAAGATGCTGGCCCATTTTAACATGTTCCCCGTGGGTGAAGTTCAGCGTGTTAGTCTCCTGATGATGCAGTTAAGTGGCCATGCTAAGCGAGAAGTCACAGCATGGGCAGCTGATCTAAAAGGCACTGTTGAACGCATATTTGCTGGATTAAAAGTTACATTTGAAACCACTGCCAGCAGCAAAGCTAAAATACGATTCTTTAATTGCAAACAAAAAGTTAATGAGGGCGTGAGAGACTTTGCCTTAAACCTGCAGGAAGCCCTTAAATCACTTACACTGGCTGAACCCATTTTTAACACCGGAGCGGATAAACTGCTAAGAGATCAATTTATGGAGGGACTCTACACCCCTTCTCACCGGGGGCATGTGAGCATGCTTGTTTTTAAGAACCCTGAATTGACATTTGCTCAATTAAAGGAGAGCGCTATACGTCTCCAGCTGGCAGAGGCACCTCGGGATCAGGATCCTGCGCAACCTATGGCAGAGGCACCTCAACAACAAGGAGTGCCAGTGACATCAGCTATGTCCGGGGCCATTGCTAAGCCCCTGGGGCCCAGTACTAATGAGGCTCTTCAACAAAAGCTTGACTCTTTAACTGATGTTTTTGCTTCAATGGCTAAAACCATGCAGGAGATGAGAGGACCCAAGATAGAGTTCGCAAACCGTAGAGAGGATGTTCCATGGATGAGACCCCGGAGATACCCGACATGGAGAGGACGACCCCGCGACCGCTACCAACCGGATGGACAGCCCATTTGCCGCCGTTGCCAGCAGCCAGGCCACTTTGCACGAGATTGTGATTTAAACGGGAATCCCCTGTGAATGCGGGCCGCTTCGCAGGAATGAACTTTCAAGGCCCAACACCCTGGCACGACAGGTACATCGGAGGACGACCCATTATCCCTATCGTGCTGGACGGAATTCCCCTCAACGCTTTGCTGGACACAGGTTCCCAGATTTCATCTATACCGTATATCCTTTATAAGAGGTACTGGGCTGATGCAGATATTGATAAAGGGCCCTCTGATGTTGAACTAGATATATGGGCCAGTAATGGTTAATTGGTACCGAAACTAGGATTCAGGGAGATGACCATAAAGATTGGTAAAGTAGAATTGAAGAAACAGGGTATAATTGTTGTTGATGTTGACCGGCGGAACTGTGAACCAACTGTATTGATAGGAATGAATGTGTTAGAGAACTGCTTTTCCGAAGTTATTTCTGTCTTACAGCAAATTGCTGAAACTGCCCAATCCTGCCAGCAGAGAGTTCTCCAAAGGGAAATAAAAGTATTGATGTTAAGGCAACAGGTAGAAGTTGCAGGTGGAGAAATCGGCAGTGTGAGGGTAAGTGATCCAACATCTATTGTAATCCCACCAAAAACAGAAATGCTGGTATGGTGTAGAGCAGCCATTGGTACTAAGGGACGAGATTATCAAGCCTTAATAGAACCAGTGTACACCGACAGCAGGCCCACTATACTCACAGCACGAGGGGTAGTCGAGGTACACCGGGGACGAGTGCCGGTACGACTTTTGAACTGTGGAGAGGAAGAGGTCACTTTGCCAAGGTATGCTACAGTGGCAAAGCTATATACTGTTGACAACAATGCCATCACAACCATTGAGCCCTTAGAACCAACCTGTCAGGTGGAAGGCAACGGCTCAGACGGAGAATTGGAGGATTGGTGTCAACAGCTACACGTGGGCATAAATTCAACACCTACCCATCAAAAACAAGGGGTGTATAGGCTAGTGACGGAATATGAACAAGTCTTCAGTAAACACCCATTGGACTTCGGACGGATAGAAGGGGTAGAACACACAATCCCCACCAGTGACCATCCCCCAATAAAAGAAAGATATAGACCCATACCGCCCGCTCACTATCAATGTGCAAAAGATATGCTGAGGGAGATGAAACAGGCCGGGGTAATAAGAGACAGCTGTAGCCCCTGGGCGGCCCCTCTAGTGCTTGTCAAAAAAAAGGACGGAACCATAAGAATGTGTGTAGACTACCGGCGGATTAATAACATCACCCATAAAGACGCCTACCCCTTGCCTAGGATAGAAGAGTCCTTGACTGCTTTGAAATCTGCTAATTATTTTTCCACCTTAGACTTAACAAGCGGGTATTGGCAAGTCCCTGTGGCTGAGAGAGATAAGGAAAAGACGGCATTCACCACACCAATGGGTCTATGTGAATTTAATCGCATGCCATTCGGACTCTGCAACGCATCCGGTACCTTCCAGCGTCTGATGGTATGCTGCCTCGGACACAAGAACTTCGAGACCGTCCTCCTGTACCTAGATGATGTGATCGTCTACTCACAGACTTACGAACAACACTTAATAGACCTGGCAGAAGTGTTCGAAGCCTTATCCAGGTATGGCATGAAAATCAAGCCATCCAAATGTCACCTTCTCAAGCCAAAGGTACAGTACCTGGGACACATCGTGAGTTCGGAGGGAGTAGCACCGGATCCCGAGAAAATAAGCGCCATAAGGGATTGGCCAAGACCTACCAACGCAAAAGAAGTGAGGCAATTCCTGGGATTGGTGGGTTACTATCGCAGATTTATAAAAGGATTTACCAAATTGGCAGCACCCTTGCAAGACGCCTTGGTAGGGCAGACGAAGAAACCTTCAAACCGAAACCCTCCTTTTCAGTGGAACAATGAAAGGGAAGACTCCTTTGAACAACTAAAGAAGGCACTAACCGGAGAAGAGGTTCTGGCATACCCAGATTACCATCAACCTTTCATCCTCTACACCGATGCCAGTAATGTGGGACTAGGAGCGGTGCTGTCACAAAAGCAAGAAGGTCGGGAGAAAGTCATCGCCTTTGCAAGTAGAAAGCTCCGGCCTACTGAAAGAAATCCAGAAAATTACAGCTCCTTCAAATTGGAACTACTGGCAGTAGTTTGGGCTGTGACTGAACGTTTCAAACACTATCTGGCTGCTGCAGAATTTATTGTCTATACTGACAACAATCCGTTGACCCACCTGGACACAGCCAAATTAGGTGCGTTAGAACAGCGATGGATAGCCCGGTTATCTAATTACAACTTCAAGATCAAGTATCGAGCAGGTCGCAAGAATGGAAATGCCGATGCCCTATCCCGGATGCCACACTTGAGAGATGTAGAAGAAGAAACGGGGGAGCTTGAAGAAATTGAACTACCAGCCTTCCATCATCCCAAGGCAAAACATCATCAGTCAAGTACCTATCAGAAACAACAAGAGGTGAATTTTAATCCGTTAGCACACCATAGATGGGCTGACACCCAAGACAGCAATCCGGCTGTGAAGTTGGTGAAGGAACTGTTAACTGAGCAAAGTGCATATCCCGATGAGGATGCCCCAGAAGAGACGCATCAACTCTGGAAAGAGAGAGGCAAAATGTTCCTGTATCAAGGGAAGCTCTGTAGAAGGTACACCAATCCGAAAACACATGAATTGGTTTGGCAGATTATCGTGCCTAAACAAGATGTCAAGATGGTCCTCAAAGCTTACCATAATGGTGCTGGTCACTTCGGTTGGAAAAAGTTAGAAGCACTTCTAAGAGAAAGATTTTATTGGGTCGGGATGAGAAAATCAATCGAACAGTGGTGCAGAAATTGTGGCCCGTGCAACCTCAGAAGAAACGATCAAAAGAACCAAAGAGCACCACTGCAGCCCATAATCACCAAACAACCACTTGAACTTGTAGCCATGGACCACGTGAAGTTGACACCAAGCCGGTCCGGCTATGTCTATGCCTTGACCATCGTGGACCATTATTCACGCTTCTTGGTAGTAGTACCCGTAAAAGATCTGACAGCAAAAACAGCAGCCAAAGCGTTCCAAACGTACTTTTGTAGACCCCATGGATATCCGGAACAGGTTCTCACCGACCAAGGTACAGCCTTTGAATCAGAGATCTTCAGAGAATTCTGTAATATGTATGGTTGCAAAAAGATCAATGAGGCCTATCATCCACAAACAAACGGCTTATGCGAGAAGATGAACCATATTGTAATAGAACTACTAAAGACTTTACCTGAGGCAGAAAGGAATCAATGGCCAGAGAAATTGCCTGACTTGGTGGATCTGTATAATCATGTCCCGGTGAGTTCCACCAATTGCACCCCAGCTTACCTTATGCGTGCAAGACCCGGCCAATTACCAATCGATCTAGAAATGGGAATTCTGAAACCAGACGCAGAAGTCCAAGACTCCAATTGGGATATCATACGGCAAAAGCAGTATCGCCAAGTGCAAGAGAGTGTGGAAAGAAGCCTTCAGCAAACTAGAGAAAGACAAGAGCGAACTTTCAACCAGAATGCTCTAGCGACCCCATTAAGACCGGGTGACCAAGTGCTCAAGAGAAATCGTCGAACCAATAAACTAGACAATCAGTGGGAAGCCGTACCCTACACAGTTTTACCAACAAGAATAGATAATCCTAAAATGTGTCTCATTAGCAAAAACGGGGGCTTATCATCTGTACTAGTGTCAAGAGACAATCTTAAATTATGTCCGGAAGCATTGAAAGAGACAGAAGTTGTCCAGCCAGAACCAGAAGTTATTCAACCCATGCAGGTCCAACCAGTAAAGGAAAAAGAAGAGGAAATGTATCACACCTGTATAGGAGACTTTCCCAAAACCCTACTAACATACCATGGTGCAGTAGTGGTTCCCATGGTGGCCTTTTACCCAACACCGAACCCAATACCAGAAGTCCCAAGACAGGAAGAGGCTGACCCCGTACTACAGGAGATTCCAGGCCAGGAAGAACAGATTCCTGATCAGAGTGATCCCATTCACGGCGGACTTGCCAACTCCATAGTCGTGGAATTATCTTTAGCAGAGCGGGCAGATACTACATCCGCAGTAGACAGTAGTACACCACATGGAGAGATACCGCTGTTACGTAGATCACAGCGTAGTACCCAGGGTCAATTACCGGCCAGGTATGCAGATTACCAACTATAAAACTATAGTCATTGTTATCATTCTGCAACGTTTAAGCCCAGTACCTACAGAGACTTGTCTGTATGAACTTCTTGCATATTCTTGAACTTTTTATCAGCCCGGAGGCACTAAATCAAAGCTCCGGAAAGACTGCTTTTTGAACTTTGCTTTTTGCTCTTTTTGAACTTTCTTTAGACGTTATATTGATAACTCCGTTGGAAAAATGGAACTAAATTCTTGAACACAAAGTGCAGTGCCTTTCCTAGTACCTTCAAGGATAGAACTGTATTAATGGACGCTATTTGAAGTGACTTTTTACAGAACTCTATTTTTGTTTCCTTGAGTGGTTTTTGTAACTTTTCATTTTTAAGACTCTGTACATATTAATTGTTATTTCAAAATGTTATCATCCCACAGTCCCGGAGTACTGTTCTTAACTAAGGGGGAATGTGGCACCCCTAGAGGTATTTGCCACAAATATAGTTACTGACACTGAATACAAATACTAAAATAGCAAGACTGCACTACCTCCTCCTGCCAGAAGGGGGAGCTCCAGAGACTCCCCTTGATCCATTCTGGTCTGAGAGAAGAACTGGCAGTTGGGCAGTTGGGCTAAGGAGCTGAAAGTGAGAGGTCATACAGCTGAATTTCTAACAGCCCTATGACGGTTTCCAGGCCCAAATCACCGGCCTGAGGAGAAGAGGGATAGAGAAAAAGGACATTGTGAGAACCGGGTAGCATTAATCACTACCCAGAACAGGCGCAAAGACAGATACCGGATCCGTGGCTGTATTCATTACATATAATACAGCAACCGGAAAAACGTGAGGTGATATCAGCTTCACTAGGGTCGGACGCAGCAACAGACACAGAGTTCAGCGGTACTCCCGGAGGGGGTAAGCCAATAAAAGGACTCGGGTTGCCCGTCGAACCAGGACCCGGAGGGGACAGATTGGGCCGGCAGCCAGTTCACATACAGCAGCAGGGCCATACAGATATTGTGTACAATAAGAGGCGAAGACCCCGGCAGGGTCAAAGTAACTCAGAGTTCCCATACAGACTCCGGTGACAGGACTGGTTGTAAATCCTTTTTTGTTAAAGTAAACTGGTTAAACGTTTCAGTGCCTCAGTCTTTCATTTGGACAATAGCCATCTATCCAGGATTGGGATCATCACCGCTGGGAGAACCTGCTGCTGATCAAGTAAGTGCCTGTTCCCTCACGATACCCTTTACACTGTGCATTGCCTGAGGCCACAGCACCGGGTCAAGCCACCCGTGACATCCCCATCAAGAGAAAGACCCCATTGGTCCGGTGCTGGGTACCCCGGTCTCTCGGGCGTCACACTATGCACATGGCCATGTTTTTATGTGATCCATGTGTTGATGCAAACCACATAGAGATCTGTCTATTTTTTCCCAGCAGCATGGATGACAAGTGTGAAAACAAGTCTGTTTGTGAAAACACGTACAACACAAGGGTGGCATCCTTGTGCCATCTGTGCTCTGTCCGTGTTGAACATTGTAAGGTGTAGGAGAAGATTTGTAATTGATTTCTTTCTTTTATCCATACTGGATGAACACTGATTACTGATTACATACTAATGGTGAAAATGATGTGGCGGATGCCACACTGGTGACACACGGATGACACACTGATGAAAAAAACTGATGATACCTTACTGGTTTTTCATATACAGTACGTGCTTTATACAGACATGTGAAGGAGACCTTAAGCAGTTAGAAGTAAAGCAAATCAAGCTGGTTCCATAGGCTTTGAAGTAAAATAGCAGAGAACAACTGAAAATGCCAGAAACACATGATAAAAGTATTTTGGATACTGAATGGTGAAACCCTGGATGTCCGGGTTTGACGGGTTCAGCCGAACAGCGAAAAAAGTTTTGTTCGGGTACCAGAATAGTACTAGAATATACACCCCATTAAGATGTATGGGAGACCAAACATCCGTTGTTTTCCATGTTGTCATCTGCATGACAGTGCAGCAAACACTGTCTCTGATTGGTGAAAAGATCATTACTGCAGGTCAGAGAGCTGTGGTTCCCACGCTTTCAGATGACAGCATGAGCCAGCAGTTAGCGTCATCACTAACCAGATAGTCATATTGTCAGTAAAAAGCACCCAGTATAAAGTCCTTTATTTGAAATAAAGATACACACTGTTGTACAAATGTATTTAGAAATAACACAGTTGTAATCACTTTTCTCCCATTCCATTGAATCCCTGGTCCCCTGTAAAAAAAAAAAAAAACTGAAAATAATAAACAGCAAAAATACTCACCTAAGGCCCATTCCATTGAAGGTCTGGTCTCCTGTAAAAAAAATAAAATAAAAAAAAAAACATCAATATCTCTCACCTGTTCAATATGGCCAGAGGTAAACAATGTACTAAGAGGAACACCGCTCCATTGTAAGGAGGAGAGACGGCCTCAGCGTGCCTTTAACAGGATGAGTCTGGAACCACCGGTGCTGTCACCCGAGTTGCAGGGGATAGAGTTTAGTTCTCCAGACAGACCTTTGAACTTGAGACCAGGGGGCATGGACGACATAAAAGGGCAACAGTGCACGGGAACGAGTTCAGTGTGCAGGGACTGAGTGTGACACTTCCTGCGCTGCACGGTCAGGACAAAGTAGGCCCAAGTCAGTGTGGCCTACAGAAGCTTACCAGAGATGACAGGCAGAGACGCTACTAGAGATCGCTGACCGTGCTGACTCCAGCAGTGTCATTGACTGTGAATGGTTCCTCCTTGCAGCCTGACCGTAGAGGGCACACTCCTAGATGGGACCACCAGGCTGCAGACAGAGTGCGGCTGCCTGACATATCCGCTCCCGCATACTCCCGTGCTGTGTCGATGTTTAAAAGAAAGAACTGTCCCACCTCCTGCTAATCTCCCTCTTGAACCCAGAACCTGTGACTGGACATTGAAGGACCACCGACGACACCGGAATCCAAGGTCCTTTCTGTACCAGGATGACATCGAATTCTTCAAGACTTCAAGAGGCCAGAACCCCACCGCTTTCTTCTCAGAGATTGCTCCTCAACAACGCCGGATCGATAAGTTTGATGCTTTTGAACTTACTTTATTATATATCTGTTGTCCCTAAGTTAATCGTTTACAGTTTTACTGACTTATCCTACGTTTACCCCCTCCATGTGTGGAGTAACGCTGTTAGATTAAATCCTTCTGTTAACCCTTCCTCTGCCTCTGACCGCTACTGCATCCGTTCACCTGCTTTCACCATCATACTATTCAATGACAGCTCCAACTTCTATTTCAAATGACTTATCTTGCACAGATTTCCAATACTTACACTGTCCCTACTGGTCTCTACTTTCTGGTCCTACCTTGATACAAAGGAAACAGTTGAAACTTCAGGCTCAGCCAATCACTGACCTCAGCAGTGGCACGCCTAAAACAGTGATTGGCAAAGTGGTAAGTTCTGTGTTGTGAATTCTGTGGCTGAGTTCACTTCTGTGGTCACAAGTGGTATTGCAGTCTCTGGGCTTCCTCCCTCAGGTGTTTTGGTGAGCTCGTTGGCTGCCTTGCTATTTAGCTCCACCTGAGTCTGTCTTCCTTGCTCCTTGTCAATGTTCCAGTGTTGGATCTGAGCTACTGCATCTTTCCTTGGGCCTGCTGCTCTGCTAGATAAGTGCTTCTAGTTTGTTTTCTGTTTTTTCTGTCCAGCTTGCTATTAACTTTTGCTGGAAGCTCTGAGAAGCAAAGGGGTGCACCGCCGTGCTGTTAGTTCGGCACGGTGGGTCTTTTTGCCTCTTTGCGTGGTTTTCGTTTTAGGGTTTTTTGTAGACTGCATAGTTCTCTTTGCTATCCTCGCTCTGTCTAGAATATCGGGCCTCACTTTGCTGAATCTGTTTCATTCCTACGTTTGTCTTTTCATCTTGCTAACAGTCATTATATGTGGGGGGCTGCCTATTCCTTTGGGGTGTTTCTCTGAGGTAGGTCAGGCTTGTATTTCTATCTTCAGGCTAGTCAGCTCCTCAGGCAGTGCCGAGTTGCATAGGTAGTGATAGGCGCAATCCACTGCTGCTTATAGTTGTGTGAGGATAGATCAGGTACTGCAGTCTACAGAGATTCCACGTCTCAGAGCTCGTCCTATTGTTTTTGGTTATTGCCAGATCTCTGTATGTGCGCTGATTACTGCACGCTGTGTTGCCTGATTGCCAGCCATAACAGTACAAGGAGCCACACCAATGATTCCCAATAGAGGGAAAAAAGAAATCCTGACATCATTTTTTTTTCTTAGCTCTGTCTTCAGTCTTTTTTTTCCCCTAGACATTAGAGTGCTTCAGGACACAGCTGTGGACATGGATATTCAGGCTCTGTGCTCCTCAATGGATAATCTCGTTGTAAATGTACAAAAGATTCAAGATACTATTGATCAGAAATCGATGCTAGAACCAAGAATTCCGATTCCTAATTTGTTTTTTGGTGACAGAACTAAGTTCCTGAGCTTCAGAAATAATTGTAAGCTATTTTTGGCCTTGAAACCTCATTCTTCTGGTAATCCTATTCAACAGGTTTTGATTATTATTTCTTTTTTGCGCGGCGACCCACAGGACTGGGCGTTTTCTCTGGCACCAGGAGATTCTGCATTGAGTAATGTTGATGCATTTTTCCAGGCGCTGGGATTGCTTTACGATGAGCCTAATTCAGTGGATCAGGCTGAGAAAAATCTGCTGGCTTTATGCCAGGGTCAGGATGATGTAGAAGTATATTGTCAGAAATTTAGGAAGTGGTCAGTACTCACTCTGTGGAATGAATCTGCACTAGCGGCTTTGTTCAGAAAGGGTCTCTCTGAAGCTCTTAAGGATGTAATGGTGGGATTTCCTATGCCTGCTGGTTTGAATGAGTCTATGTCCTTGGCCATTCAGATCGGTCGTCGCTTGCGCGAGCGTAAATCTGTGCACCATCTGGCGGTATTGTCTGAGAGTAAACCTGAGCCTATGCAGTGCGACAGGACTATGACTAAAGTAGAACGGCAAGAACACAGACGTCTGAACAGACTGTGTTTCTATTGTGGTGATTCTACTCATGCTATTTCTAATTGTCCTAAACGCACTAGGCGGTTCGATAGCTCTGCCGTTATTGGTACTGTACAGTCCAAATTCCTTTTGTCCATTACCTTAATGTGCTCTTTGTCATCGTATTCTGTCATGGCGTTTGTGGATTCAGGCGCTGCCCTGAATCTGATGGATTTGGATTATGCTAAACGTTGTGGATTTTTCTTGGAGCCTTTGCGGTGTCCTATTCCGTTGAGAGGAATTGATGCTACACCTTTGGCCAAGAATAAGCCTCAGTACTGGGCCCAGCTTACCATGTGCATTGCTCCTGCACATCAGGAAGTTATTCGCTTTCTGGTACTGCATAATTTGCATGATGTGGTCGTGTTGGGGTTGCCATGGCTACAAACCCATAATCCAGTATTGGATTGGAACTCTATGTCGGTAACCAGCTGGGGTTGTCAGGGAGTACATGGTGATGTTCCATTTTTGTCTATTTCGTCATCCATTCCTTCTGACATCCCAGAGTTCTTGTCGGACTTTCAGGATGTATTTGAAGAGTCCAAGTCTGATGCCCTACCTCCGCATAGGAATTGTGATTGTGCTATCGATTTGATTCCTGGTAGTAAATTCCCTAAGGGTCGTTTATTTAATTTGTCCGTACCTGAACACACCGCTATGCGCAGTTATGTGAAGGAGTCCCTGGAGAAGGGACATATTCGCCCATTGTCGTCACCATTGGGAGCAGGGTTCTTTTTTGTAGCCAAGAAGGATGGTTCGCTAAGACCGTGTATTGATTACCGCCTTCTTAATAAGATCACTGTTAAGTTTCAGTATCCCTTGCCATTGATTTCTGACTTGTTTGCTCGGATTAAGGGGGCTAGTTGGTTTACTAAGATTGATCTTCGTGGTGCGTATAATCTGGTGAGAATCAGGCAGGGAGATGAATGGAAAACGGCATTTAATACGCCCGAGGGTCATTTTGAGTATCTGGTGATGCCGTTCGGACTTGCCAATGCTCCATCTGTTTTTCAGTCTTTTATGCATGACATCTTCCGTGAGTATCTGGATAAATTCTTGATTGTTTACTTGGATGACATTTTGATCTTCTCAGATGATTGGGAGTCTCATGTGAAGCAAGTCAGAATGGTTTTCCAGGTACTGCGTGCTAATTCCTTGTTCGTGAAGGGATCAAAGTGTCTCTTCGGTGTGCAGAAAGTTTCATTTTTGGGGTTCATCTTTTCCCCTTCTACTATCGAGATGGATCCGGTTAAGGTTCAGGCCATCCAGGATTGGACTCAGCCGACATCTCTAAAAAGTCTGCAGAAATTCCTGGGCTTTGCTAATTTTTATCGTCGCTTCATCTGTAATTTTTCTAGCATTCCAGACCATTGACCGATTTGACCAAGAAGGGTGCTGATTTGGTTAATTGGTCTTCTGCTGCCGTGGAAGCTTTTCAGGAGTTGAAGCGTCGTTTTTGCTGTGCCCCTGTGTTGTGTCAACCTGATGTTTCTCTTCCGTTCCAGGTCGAGGTTGATGCTTCTGAGATTGGTGCAGGGGCGGTTTTGTCACAGAGAGGTTCTGGTTGCTCAGTGTTCAAACCATGTGCTTTCTTTTCCAGGAAATTTTCTGCTGCTGAGCGTAATTATGATGTGGGCAACCGAGAGTTGCTGGCCATGAAGTGGGCATTCGAGGAGTGGCGTCATTGGCTTGAGGGTGCTAAGCATCGCGTGGTGGTTTTGACTGATCATAAGAACCTTACTTATCTTGAGTCTGCCAAGCGCTTGAATCCTAGACAGGCCCGTTGGTCGTTATTTTTTGCTCGTTTTGATTTTGTGATTTCATACCTTCCGGGCTCTAAAAATGTGAAGGCGGATGCTCTGTCTAGGAGTTTTGTGCCCGACTCTCTGGGGTTATCTGAGCCGGCGAGTATCCTCAAGGAAGGAGTCATTGTGTCTGCCATCTCCCCTGATTTGCGGAGAGTGTTGCAGAAATTTCAGGCTAATAAACCTGATCGTTGTCCGGCCGAGAAACTGTTCGTCCCTGATAGGTGGACTAGTAAAGTTATCTCTGAACTTCATTGTTCGGTGCTGGCCGGTCATCCAGGAATCTTTGGTACCAGGGAGTTGGTTGCTAGATCCTTCTGGTGGCCATCTCTGTCGCGGGATGTGTGTGCTTTTGTGCAGTCCTGTGGAATTTGTGCTAGGGCTAAGCCCTGCTGTTCACGTGCCAGTGGGTTGCTTTTGCCCTTGCCGGTCCCGAAGAGGCCTTGGACACATATTTCGATGGATTTCATTTCTGACCTTCCCGTTTCTCAAAAAATGTTGGTCATTTGGGTGGTCTGTGATCGCTTTTCTAAAATGGTCCATCTGGTGCCCTTGGTTAAATTGCCTTCCTCCTCTGATTTGGTGCCTTTGTTCTTCCAGCATGTGGTTCGTTTACATGGCATTCCTGAGAATATTGTTTCTGACAGAGGTTCCCAGTTTGTCTCGAGGTTCTGGCGAGCCTTTTGTGGTAGGATGGGCATTGACCTATCTTTCTCCTCGGCCTTCCATCCTCAGACTAATGGCCAGACCGAACGAACCAATCAGACCTTGGAAACATATCTGAGATGTTTTGTTTCCGCTGACCAGGATGATTGGGTGTCATTTTTGCCGTTGGCTGAGTTCGCCCTTAATAATCGGGCCAGCTCGGCTACCTTGGTCTCTCCATTTTTCTGCAATTCTGGGTTCCATCCTCGTTTCTCTTCAGGACAGGTTGAGTCTTCGGACTGTCCTGGTGTGGATTCTGTGGTGGACAGGTTGCAGCAGATCTGGACTCAGGTAGTGGACAATTTGACCTTGTCCCAGGAGAAGGCTCAGCTTTTCGCTAATCGCAGACGCCGTGTGGGACCCCGACTTCGTGTTGGGGATCTGGTTTGGTTATCTTCTCGTCATATTCCTATGAAGGTTTCCTCTCCTAAATTTAAACCTCGTTTTATTGGTCCGTATAGGATTTCTGAGATTCTCAATCCGGTGTCTTTTCGTCTGATCCTCCCAGACTCCTTTTCCATACATAATGTATTCCATAGGTCGTTGTTGAGGAGATACGTGGCACCTATGGTGCCATCTGTGGAGCCTCCTGCCCCTGTTTTGGTGGAGGGGGAATTGGAGTATATTGTGGAGAAGATTTTGGATTCTCGTGTCTCTAGACGGAAACTCCAGTATCTGGTCAAATGGAAGGGTTATGCTCAGGAAGATAATTCCTGGGTTTTTGCCTCTGATGTCCATGCCCCAGATCTTGTTCGTGCCTTTCATGTGGCTCATCCTGGTCGGCCTGGGGGTTCTGGTGAGGGTTCGGTGACCCCTCCTCAAGGGGGGGGTACTGTTGTGAATTCTGTGGCTGAGTTCACTTCTGTGGTCACAAGTGGTATTGCAGTCTCTGGGCTTCCTCCCTCAGGTGTTTTGGTGAGCTCGTTGGCTGCCTTGCTATTTAGCTCCACCTGAGTCTGTCTTCCTTGCTCCTTGTCAATGTTCCAGTATTGGATCTGAGCTACTGCATCTTTCCTTGGGCCTGCTGCTCTGCTAGATAAGTGCTTCTAGTTTGTTTCCTGTTTTTTCTGTCCAGCTTGCTATTAACTTTTGCTGGAAGCTCTGAGAAGCAAAGGGGTGCACCGCCGTGCTGTTAGTTCGGCACGGTGGGTCTTTTTGCCCCTTTGCGTGGTTTTCGTTTTAGGGTTTTTTGTAGACTGCATAGTTCTCTTTGCTATCCTCGCTCTGTCTAGAATATCGGGCCTCACTTTGCTGAATCTGTTTCATTCCTACGTTTGTCTTTTCATCTTGCTAACAGTCATTATATGTGGGGGGCTGCCTATTCCTTTGGGGTATTTCTCTGAGGTAGGTCAGGCTTGTATTTCTATCTTCAGGCTAGTCAGCTCCTCAGGCAGTGCCGAGTTGCATAGGTAGTGATAGGCGCAATCCACTGCTGCTTATAGTTGTGTGAGGATAGATCAGGTACTGCAGTCTACAGAGATTCCACGTCTCAGAGCTCGTCCTATTGTTTTTGGTTATTGCCAGATCTCTGTATGTGCGCTGATTACTGCACGCTGTGTTGCCTGATTGCCAGCCATAACAGTTCTGGTTATTTAGAGGTGAGATGAGTAAGCAGAAACCTGCATAGACTGGTCATACCTCATAAAGTGAAACTGGTGGAATTGGTGAATGTGGCACCTGTGTCTGTAGTGCCACAAAATGCCTATATGTCTCACATATGAATTGCAAGCAATGGTGAGGGCTGCTTTCTCTGCTGGGAAAAACTGCATCCACACATTTCAACCAATCCCTTACTGGAATCACTTTTGCCTCAACCAGGAAGTGTGAATGACCCCTCAGGGAGGAGGTGCTTCTGAGAGTTTGCAATGTGCTGTGTAATGAAGATTCAGGAAGAGGTAGGAACATGGAGGTCCGCAGGCAGAGGGGCATGCTCTCCCTGCAAGGACAAGCTGAACAAGGCAGAATATCAGTCGCTAGAGCACAGAGACTTCCAGGGTCCATGCTAAACTGAAACACTGCTCGGTTTTCATATAACGAGCAGTAGCGTGCTTTTGCCCAGGAGCTCAGCAGCACTTAGAATCAGGGACACTGCTGCAAGAGAGAGTGTTTTCCACAGGATATGAGCTGCCTGCTCACTAGAAGGGAACACGGATCCAGCAACTGTTTACCTTAGATCCATGGGGATCAAGGAATCATTTACCAGAGGTATAATTAGCAGCAAGAAGGCTACCCAACCTCACAGCAGAGGAACTGAACTCACACCATGCAGGCCTCACCAAAACCCTGTAAGTGAATTGTATGGAAACTTATGAAACTGTTTGCAGAATTTCAGTAAAAGGTACAAACAGACCTTCATTAGTTCCCGGCCATACCAGTCCGAACATCTCAACTGGCATCACAAACCTTTAAATCATTGTTATTATTGACCCCACAATTAACAAACACTGGTGCACACCTCCGGTCGGACTCGACCAGCACTCGGACTGCCATGACCCAGAACCGTTACCATAGCGGCCTGGCCGGGGCGGCACAGGCTCATAAGTATTATTTATTATTTTTAACCAGTCTAAGCCTTTTTAAAAATATTTTTAACCACTGGACATTGACTGAAAAGGCCAGTGTTGGTTCGTTGCTGTGGAATATATTGATGCTACATATGCTGTAGAAAATAAAATAAAAATGATTTATGTGAAACTGTATGCCAGTTACTAATTCATGTGCATTGTGATTGTTTTATTGTTTTATTATGTTTTTATTCTTCACTTGCAATTTTACAATATAAAAAATTCAATATAAAAATCCCCTTTTATGTGCTTTTACTTTTTTTTATTTCAAACTCTAAGATGATTCTTCAGAAGGTAGAAAGATCATTATCATTATTACCTGACATTTATTGCAGCAAGGCCCCGTGTTTATTCTACATAAAAATAGTAATTGTCATAAATGTAAGGTTGTTCCTATAACCTTCCAGCTTGTACTTTTTATGAGCAAATAGAGGCAAAACAGCTTTTGCAACATATAAAACAATTTACATTATCTTAATGCCAGGAAATGCAAGCATTCTGAATGCAAAGAGAAGACAAAAGCACTTTTCATTACAATGCTAATTTAAACCTACCTTATGCACATTTTAAAACCTATTAAGGTGCTATGAAAAGCTTTTAATGTCAGAAGCATTACCAGACACTAGCACACACTCACATATTTCATTATGCCTGACATGTTTGGGTTTTTCTTAAATCCAAACCAAAAAGAAATGATTGCGGTAGCACTAATCACTGTGTACAAATAGACGAAATGTATATTTTGTATGGAGAATTTGTCTACTATCTATAAGATTGCCAGACTAGTAATCACATTTATAGAATGATTTACAGAGACCAATTTGGGAAAATGGGTCTGTAACAAAATTCTTCTGCCTGTATAAAGTTAGATCTTCTAGCATTGGATTATTATGGCCTTGATCCTACTTGGAGTGAGATATTGCTATATTATAATTAGAGATGAGTGAATCCGAACCCGAACTGTAAACCCGAACCTGACACCTAGTGTTCAGTGCTGGATTCCGAACATGGACTTCTCTCAGAAGTCAATTTTAGTGTTTGGAAGCAGAGAGAGAAAAAGAGAGAGAGCTTTTTTGACCATTTTACAGCACCAAATTTTGGGTACCCAATGGACTTCTATGGGGCTCGGATTCAAGTTTTGGTAGAGTTCTGGTACCCAAACCGAACTTTGGACTAAAGTTCAGTCAAACCCGATAAACCTGAACATCCATGGTTCTGCTCATCCCTAATTATAATATACCAACCCTTTCTCGACATTTGCTGTACATGAATGACACAAATCAGATGCAAATGTATGGAGTTGAGCCTGTAACCATACTCAGCAACTGCTGCCGTATTGTATGGTCAGCATTAACAAATCACAGGAGCGATTGGAGCAGAGTTCTGATTACTCCGGTAGACCCTTTAAATGCAACTGTAAATCCTCACATAGGCATTTTTGGTGCTCGGTCCAGGGACATGCTGTTTCATGCTCCCATCCCCTGTAACTTTAATTCTGCCTCTATTTTTCCAGTACCTTATTCCTGAAATTTTAAATGTTTTTACTTTTACTTATATTTTAATATTCAGTCATTAGTCACTTCAGCTTTTGTTCCTTAAAGACCAAATAGGTGAACAAATGGCGAGTTTATAATTTATATTAAGAAAGTGCACCCTACTGTCTATGGCAAATCATATATATTTGTAAATACAAATTGTAGTATGAATCAATTAACCATCTAGATCAATTAACATTGTCCATGTTGAATCCACATGGGCTGCCATCAACCCTGCTCCAACTTCTAGTGGTAGTTGACACACCAAGCCCTAGCAGGAGTCTACCAACTATGTACTTTTGCTAGGCAGCAAACCTCAACCCAGTCGCACACTGCGGGCCCCAGACTGTTTATATTCACCATCTACCTTCTCTTGTCGTCTACAGTCTCAGAAGAGATAAACTCCTCTCTGTTCATTTGATCAGGCCTCTGCTCACATGACGTTTACGCGATTGTGCGTCTTCCCTCTCCTTTCTTCACTTCAGTAAAAATGTCATTCTATGTTCTGGAAAGACTCTGCATTAATCCACAGCAGTGTTGATCCTGTGTCCCTCAACATGTCCTCTTGAGACTTTGTTATCAGCCAGCGCAGTCTTCTTCTCTACAGGTAGTGACTCGGTACAAGTCTGTTGTGAATTCTGCTTTTCGGCTCCCTCCGGTGGTTGTAGGTGGTAATGCAGTTGTCCCTGGGCTGCAGTCCTGGACAGGTGTATCTGCTGATTGCAATTCTGACTGGGGTATTTAGGTTTGCAGGACTCATTAGTCCTTGCCAGTTGTCAATGTTTCTTGGGAAGTGTTGGATCTCTGTCTGGCTTCTCCTGCTTAGCTGCCAATTCAGCAAAGATAAGTGTCTGTTTCTTTTTCTATGGCACACAAGCTGTGTGCTTGTTTTTTGATTGTATTCCTGCTCTGAGTGTAGGAGTCTCTGGAGCTGCAGATATACGTTCCACGTCTTTAGTTAGATGGAGGAATTTTTTGTATAATCTGCTGTGGATATTTTTGGAAGGGTTTTAATACTGACCGCACAGACCTCTGTCCTATCCTTTCCTATTTTAGCTAGAGTGGCCTCTTTTGCTAAATCCTGTTTCCTGCCTGTGGTTGTCTTTCCTCTCCTACTCACAGCCAATATTTGTGGGGGGCTGCCTATCCTTTGGGGTTCTGCTCTGAGGCAAGGTAGTATTCCTATTTCCATCTATAGGGGTATTTAGTCCTCCGGCTGTGACTAGGTGTCTAGGGTTTGTTAGGTACACCCCACGGCTACTTCTAGTTGTGTTGTTAAGATCAGGATTTGCGGTCAGTATAGTTACCACTTACTCCAGTGAAAGTTTTCATGCTGCTCCAAGGTCACCGGATAATAACACAAGTCCATGTGACGAATGACTGCCTCTCCTTATCCCTATGGCTTTTGTATTTTTCTCCTGTGTCACGAGTCAGGTTACATGTCTCTTGTGCACCTGGCCTGTCATTTCCCCCCTTGCAAGCAGTCTGCTGTCTTTTTGTTCTATTACTTTTCAAGTGCCTACACAGCGGTTTCTGTCTACTAGATTGCAGCATCTTCCCAAAAATGGTCCATAGCACCATTCTACTGCATTGACTTCTTGAAAATCCCTTACATTTATCACATCTATAAAAAAATGCATTAAAAGTTGATCAAAACATACCCCAAAATTATATCAATAAAAGCTATTATGTGCCCTGAAAAAAATCAGAGCTGACAGCACTTTAAATTTATAAATATGATTTTAAACTTTAGATAAATTTATTGTAGAATTGTCATGCAAATGAGCCGCAAGTACAGTGGGCTTGTGCTACACTTATATCTTTGCTTGAGATAATAGTAAAGAAAAAAATGGAACCTGTATACCCCAATGACGCAGAAAATTGTAAAGGCTTAATTCATTTAAAATATATTAATTTTATTGTACATATTAAAACATAAGTGTCGATAAACATGATTGTAAATTTCAGTAGATGGTTTTCAAAAAAGTGATGAGAACACATACTGTGCTACAGCCAGACAGGCAATTAGTAATTAATAGTAATTAAAGGTACAAGAGCAGTTTCATATGTATAATAATATGCAGAACAATCATCAAATGCAAATCGAAAAGGGTAACAATCGATCCAAAGAAAGGATACTGTAAGAACCCCTTTAGGGTGTCAAATATCAAGTGCATTTATACCGTTATCTGTTATATTTTCATTATACAGGGTGGAGCGCGGTAATTTGCTTTTTTGCACTGCATGCTGTGGCGGCACTGTCGGTCGAAGAGAGGGGAGAGTGGGTGTGGCTTACAGTGGCTGATGGGAGATTTGTATTCCTCTGCCTTTCAGTTGCCATCATGCAGTGGACACGTGAGGAGAGGTCATTTTGTGTTGAAGCGTATTTTTCAAATGCTCACTCGATCATTGCAGTGCAGCGTGCTTTTCGTTTACAATTCGCTGTTCCTCCACGCGGACGTGTTCCTGGACGGCAATCAATTGTAAATTGGGTGAATGCATTCAGAACAGCAGGGAATGTGTCATGTGTACGAAGGGGACCTGAGAGAAGGATTATAACACCACAAAACATCGAGAGAGTTAGAGCAGCAGTACTGCAATCTCCGAAACGCTCTGCTCGGAAGCAATCATTTGCTCTTGGCATTTCAAGACGTTCTCTCCACCGGATTCTTCATGATGAACTGAATTTTCACCCGTATAAAATGTGCGTGGTCCAACATTTGTCAGCATGGGACTATTTGACACGGCGGACCTCTTGTGAAGACATGTTAGCAACGATACCCCGTGACGCAATTGTGTTTTTTTCTGATGAGGCACATTTTCACCTCAGTGGGTGTGTAAACAAACAAAATATGCGTTACTGGAGTGAAACAAACCCCAGAGAAGTTCACGAGAGACCTCTGCATTCGGACCGCGTCACTGTGTGGTGCGCCATATCACGAGTAGGCATCATTGGTCCTTACTTTTTTCAGGATAATGGTCGTGCCATAACTGTGAACTCCGAACGGTACTTGTCTATGATACAGGATTATTTTCAGCCGGCTCTTGAGGCAATGGAACTAGAGGATACATGGTTCCAACAGGATGGTGCCACTGCACACACAGCGAGGGTTACCATGAATTGTTTGAGGCAAATGTTTCCTGGACGGCTTATCTCTTTGAGGGGAGATGTGAACTGGCCAGCACGCTCACCAGATTTAGCCCCATGCGATTTTTTCCTTTGGGGTTACCTGAAGTCTAAGGTGTATATCAACCGTCCCAACACCTTGGAAGACCTAAGGAACAATATTGAAGCTGAAATTGGCAGAATACCAGTGGACATGCTTGTTAGAGTTCATGAAAACTTCAGAAAACGTATGCAGCAGTGTGTGGATAGCGAAGGTCGACATTTGCCAGATACACTATTTAAAACCATGTAATTAAAAAATTCCATTACTGTTCAGTATAATTAAAATATAAAATAAATTTTTCTAATGATCATAATTTTTTTTATTTCATTCCCAAATCAGCAAATTACCGCGCTCCACCCTGTATAAACAGGAAATTGACCCCTTATGGGCCGCGAAGGGCATAACCAAACTGAAGGACCTTTTAGAGGATTCTAACTGCCACACTTTCACTTACCTCAAAAATAAATATGAAGTTCCATCCTCCTGCTTCTTCCAATATCTAATACTAAAGGAGGTTATCGGTAAATTCTTGAAAAATTCCTCACGTATTTCAGAACCAATAGTTAATCTGATTAATAATATTGGCCACAATGTGTTCTGGAGCGTGAAGTATATATATATAATTGGTTCAATACTCACTCAGAATCCACCAAGACACAAAATCTACTCAAATGGGAATTCGAGTTGCATCTGAATCCTAATAATACTGACTGGGAAAGAGCTTGCTCCATTTGACTTTCCTCTACTACCGCCACTTCACTACAGGAAACACACCATAAAGTCTTAACCAGGTGGTATTATACACCAGCCAGACTGGCAAGGATCAATCCAACACACTCTCCTGACTGTTGGAGAGGATGCGGGCAGCGAGGAAACCTGGTACATATCTTGTGGCACTGTCTCTATATCAAACCTCTTTGGGCTAATGTTTCCAATCTGATAAATAAAATTCACCAGACAAATATCCCACTCTCCCCTCAGTTAGCACTTTAATCCCTGGATACTCAGTTAATCTCGCCACTAGGGTTGAGCGAAACGGGTCGGTCATTTTCATAAGTCGCCGACTTTTGGCAAAGTCGGGTTTCATGAAACCCGACCCGATCCCTGTGTGGGGTCGGCCACGCGGTACGCGACTTTCGCGCCAAAGTCGCGTTTCAATGACGCAAAAAGCGCCATTTCTCAGCCAATGAAAGTGGACGCTGTTGTGAATTCTGTGGCTGAATTCACTCCTGTGGTCACAAGTGGTACTGCAGCTTCTGAGCTTCCTCCCTCAGGTGTTCTGGTGAGCTCGTTAACTGCTTCATTACTTAACTCCGCCTGATGCTGCTATCCTTGCTTCTTGTCAATGTTTCAGTGTTGGATCTGAGCTTCTCCTGATTGTTCCTGTGACCTGCTGCTCTGTATAGCTAAGTGCTTTTTGCTTTTTTGTTGCTTTTTTTTCTGTCCAGCTTGTCTTTTGTTTTGCTGGAAGCTCTGAGACGCAAAGGGTGTACTGCCGTGCCGTTAGTTCGGCACGGTGGGTTTTTGTTGCCCCCTTTGCGTGGTTTTGCTTTAGGGTTTTTTGTAGACTGCAAAGTTCGCTTTACTGTCCTCGCTCTGTCCTAGAATATCGGGCCCCACTTTGCTGAATCTATTTCATCCCTACGTTTTGTCTTTTCATCTTACTCACAGTCATTATATGTGGGGGGCTGCCTTTTCCTTTGGGGAATTTCTCTGGGGCAAGTCAGGCCTATTTTTCTATCTTCAGGCTAGCTAGTTTCTTAGGCTGTGCCGAGTTGCCTAGGTAGTTGTTAGGCGCAATCCACAGCCGCTTTTAGTTGTGTTTAGGATAGGATCAGGTGTGCAGTCTACAGAGTTTCCACGTCTCAGAGCTCGTTCTTGTATTTTTGGGTATTTGTCAGATCACTGTGTGCGCTCTGATCGCTAAGCACACTGTGTTTCTGGATTGCCTTCATAACACCTGTCATTAGCAAACATAACAGGACGCAGAGTGTGGGCAGCGTGATGACATAGGTCTCAGTCCCCACCATCTTAGAGAAGGGCATTACAGTGATTGGCTTGCTTTCTGCGGCGTCACAGGGGCTATAAAGGGGCGTTCCCGCCGACCGCCATCTTACTGCTGCTGATCTGAGCATAGGGAGAGGTTGCTGCCGCTTCGTCAGAAGCAGGGATAGCGTTAGGCAGGGTACATTAACCCCCAAACCGCTTGTGCTGTAGGGATTTCCACTGTCCAACACCACCTTTTGTTTGCAGGGACAGTGGAGGCTAAATTTTTTTTCCTCAGCGCTGTAGCTCATTGGGCTGCCCTAGAAGGCTCCCTGATAGCTGCATTGCTGTTTGTACGCCGCTGTGCAAACCAACTGCTTTTTTCAAAGCACAAATCCTGTTGCTCCTTCCTTTCTGCACAGCTATCTTGTTTGTTTGTCCACACTTTTAACTTTTTTGTGCAGCAGTCCACTCCTTGTTATTGCTGCCTGCCATACTTTGCTGAGATTACTGCAGGGAGATAATAATTGTAGGACAGTCCCTTTTTTTTTTTTTCGTTATATCTCTTCAAGCCACTTTCTGCCACAGAAAATATACTCTAATACAGTGGCCCAGATTTATTCACTAGTCTCCCTGAAGAAAAAAAAAAAAATAAAGGGTGCAGATTAAAATTGACAAATCTGCATCAGTGGCAGTTCTGTGTGTGGCATCTGTGTCTCATTTTCTGGCACAGAAAACATACAGTCTAACAGTGGGCCTGATTTCTTGCCAATTCTCACACAAATAAAAAAAAATTAGTGGGAGATTAAGATTGGCATTTCTGCTTCGGTGCCAGTCCTGTGTGTGCCACCTGTCTCTAATTTTGTGCCACATTAAACCTAGTGTGTAACACTGGGCCAGATTTCTTTTAAAATCTCCCTGAAAAAAAAAATAGTGGGAGATTAAGATTGGCATTACTGCTTCAGTGCCATTCCTGTGTGTGCCACCTGTCTCTAATTTTTTGCCACATTAAACCTAGTGTGTAACACTGGGCCAGATTTCTTTTAAATTCTCCCTGAAAAAAAAAATAGTCGAAGATTAACCCCTTTCTGACATCGGATGTACTATCCCGTCCATGTGGGGTGGGCCCCTATGACCATGGACGGGATAGTACGTCCAGCGCGATCGGCGGCGCTCACGGGGGGAGCGCCGCCGATCGCGGCCGGGTGTCAGCTGCCTATCGCAGCTGACATCCGGCACTATGTGCCAGGAGCGGTCACGGACCGCCCCCGGCACATTAACCCCCGGCACACCGCGATCAAAGATGATCGCGATGTGCCGGCGGTACAGGGAAGCTTCCCGCAGGGAGGGGGCTCCCTGCGGGCTTCCCTGAGCCCCCCGCAGCAACGCGATGTGATCGCGTTGCTGCGAGGGTCTCACCTCCCTCCCTGCTCCCTCCAGCCCCGGATCCAAGATGGCCGCGGATCCGGGTCCTGCAGGGAGGGAGGTGGCTTCACAGAGCCTGCTTAGCGCAGGCACTGTGAAGGCTGCAGCGCTGCATGTCAGATCAGTGATCTGACAGAGTGCTGTGCAAACTGTCAGATCACTGATCTGTGATGTCCCCCCCTGGGACAAAGTAAAAAAGTTAAAAAAAAAATTTCAAATGTGTAAAAAAAAATAAAAAAAAATATTCCAAAATAATGAAAAAAAAATAAAAATATTATTCCCATAAATACATTTCTTCATCTAAATAAAAAAAAAAAACAATAAAAGTACACATATTTAGTATCACCGCGTCCGTAACGGCCCGACCTATAAAACTGGCCCACTAGTTAACCCCTTCAGTAAACACCGTAAGGAAAAAAAAAAAAAAACGAGGCAAAAAACAACGCTTTATTATTATACTGCCGAACAAAAAGTGGAATAACACGCGATCAAAAAGACAGATATAAATAACCATGGTACCGCTGAAAACGACATCTTGTCTCGCAAAAAACGAGCCACCATACAGCATCATCAGCAAAAAAATAAAAAAGTTATAGTCCTGAGAATAAAGCGATGCCAAAATAATTATTTTTTCTATAAAATAGTTTTTATCGTATAAAAGCGCCAAAACATAAAAAAATGATATAAATGAGGTGTCGCTGTAATCGTACTGACCCGAAGAATAAAACTGCTTTATCAATTTTACCAAACGCGGAACGGTATAAACGCCTCCCCCAAAAGAAATTCATGAATAGCTGGTTTTTGGTCATTCTGCCTCACAAAAATCGGAATAAAAAGCGATCAAAAAATGTCACGTGCCCGAAAATGTTACCAATAAAAACGTCAACTCGTCCCGCAAAAAACAAGACCTCACATGACTCTGTGGACCAAAATATAGAAAAATTATAGCTCTCAAAATGTGGTAACGCAAAAAATATTTTTTGCAATAAAAAGCGTCTTTCAGTGTGTGACGGCTGCCAATCATAAAAATCCGCTAAAAAACCCGCTATAAAAGTAAATCAAACCCCCCTTCATCACCCCCTTAGTTAGGGAAAAATTAAAAAAATGTATTTATTTCCATTTTCCCATTAGGGCTAGGGTTAGAGTTAGGGCTAGGGTTAGGGCTAGGGCTAGGGTTAGGGCTAGGGTTAGGGCTAGGGTTAGGGCTAGGGTTAGGGTTAGGGTTAGGGCTAGGGCTAGGGTTAGGGTTAGGGCTAGGGTTAGGGCTAGGGTTAGGGCTAGGGCTAGGGTTAGGGCTAGGGTTAGGGCTAGGGTTAGGGCTAGGGTTAGGGCTAGGGTTAGGGTTAGGATTAGGGTTAGGGCTAGGGTTAGGGCTATGGCTACAGTTTGGGTTGGGGCTAAAGTTACAGTTAGGGTTTAGATTACATTTGCGGTTGGGATTAGGGTTAGGGGTGTGTCAGGGTTAGAGGTGTGGTTAGGGTTACTGTTGGGATTAGGGTTAGGGATGTGTTTGGATTATGGTTTCAGTTATAATTGTGGGGTTTCCACTGTTTAGGCACATCAGGGGCTCTCCAAACGCGACATGGCGTCCGATCTCAATTCCAGCCAATTCTGCGTTGAAAAAGTAAAACAGTGCTTCTTCCCTTCCGAGCTCTCCCGTGTGCCCAAACAGGGGTTTACCCCAACATATGGGGTATCAGCGTACTCAGGACAAATAGGACAACAACTTTTTGGGCCCAATTTCTCCTGTTACCCTTGGGAAAATACAAAACTCGGGGCTAAAACATATTTTTTGTGGGAAAAAAAAAGATTTTTTATTTTCACGGCTCTGCGTTATAAACTGTAGTGAAACACTTGGGGGTTCAAAGTTCTCACAACACATCTAGATTAGTTCCCTGGGGGGTCTAGTTTCCAATATGGGGTCACTTGTGGGGGGTTTCTACTGTTTAGGTACATTAGGGGTTCTGCAAACGCAATGTGACGTCTGCAGACCATTCCATCTAAGTCTGCATTCCAAATGGCGCTCCTTCCCTTCCGAGCTCTGCCATGCGCTCAAACGGTGGTTTCCCCCAACATACGGGGTATCAGCGTACTCAGGACAAATTGGACAACAACTTTTGGGGTCGAATTTCTCCTCTTACCCTCGGGAAAATACAAAACTGGGGGCTAAAAAATAATTTTGGGGGAAAGATTTTTTTTTTTAATTTTCACGGCTCTGCGTTACAAACTGTAGTGAAACACTTGGGGGTTCAAAGCTATCACAACACATCTAGATGAGTTCCTTAGGGGGTCTAGTTTCCAAAATGGTGTCACTTGTGGGAGGTTTCTACTGTTTAGGTACATTAGGGGCTCTGCAAATGCAATGTGACACCTGCAGACCATTCCATCTAAGTCCTCATTCCAAATGGAGCTCCTTCCTTTCCGAGCCCTGCCATGCGCCCAAACAGTGGTTCCCCCCCACATATGGGGTATCAGCACACTCAGGACAAATTGGACAACAAATTGTGGGGTCGAATTTCTCCTGTTACCCTCGGGAAAATACAAAACTGGGGGCTAAAAAATAATTTTTGTGGGAAAAAATTTTTGTTTTATTTTTACGGCTCTCCATTATAAACTTCTGTGAAGCCCTTGGTGGGTCAAAGCGCTCAGCACACATGTAGATAAGTTCCTAAGGGGGTCTGCTTTCCAAAACGGTGTCACTTGTGGGGGGTTTCTACTGTTTAGGTACATTAGGGGCTCTGCAAACGCAATGTGACACCTGCAGACCATTCCATCTAAGTCTGCATTCAAATGGCACTCCTTCCCTTCTGAGCCCTCCCATGTGCCCAAACAGTGGTTCCCCCCACATATGGTGTATCATCGCACTCAGGACAAATTGGGCAACAAATTTTGGGGTCCAATTTCTCCTGTTACCCTCAGGAAAATACAAAACTGGGGGCTAAAAAAATAATTTTTGTGGGAAAAAAATTTTGTTTTATTTTTACGGCTCTGCATTATAAACTTCTGTGAAGCACTTGGTGGGTCAAAGTGCTCACCACACCTCTAGATAAGTTCCTTAGGGGGTCTACTTTCCAAAATGGTGTCATTTGTGGGGGGTTTCAATGTTTAGGCACATCAGTGGCTCTTCAAACGCAACATGGCGTCCCATCTCAATTCCTGTCAATTTTGCTTTGAAAAGTCAAACGGCGCTCCTTCCCTTCCGAGCTCTCCCATCCGCCCAAACAGTGGTTTACCCCCACATATGGGGTATCAGCGTACTCAGGACAAATTGTACAACAACTTTTGGGGTCCAATTTCTTCTCTTACCCTTGGGAAAATAAAAAATTGGGGACAAAAAGATAATTTTTGTGAAAAAATATGATTTTTTATTTTTACGGTTCTACATTATAAACTTCTGTGAAGCACTTGGTGGGTCAAAGTGCTCACCACACCTCTAGATAAGTTCCTTAGGGGGTCTACTTTCCAAAATGGTGTCACTTGTGGGGGGTTTCAATGTTTAGCCACATCAGGGGCTCTCCAAACGAAACATGGCGTCCCATCTCAATTCCAGTCAATTTTGCATTGAAAAGTCAAATGGCACTCCTTCGCTTCCGAGCTCTGCCATGCGCCCAAACAGTGGTTTACCCCCACATGTGGGGTATTGGCATACTCAGGACAAAATGTACAACAATGTTTGGGGTCCATTTTCTCCTGTTACCCTTGGTAAAATAAAACAAATTGGAGCTGAATTAAATTTTTTGTGAAAAAAAGTTAAATGTTCATTTTTATTTAAACATTCAAAAAATTCCTGTGAAGCACCAGAAGGGTTAATAAACTTCTTGAATATGGTTTTGAGCCCCACCTTGACACCTTGAGGGGTGTAGTTTTTAGAATGGTGTCACACTTGGGTATTTTCTATCATATAGACCCCTCAAAATGACTTCAAATGAGATGTGGTCCCTAAAATAAAATGGTGTTGTAGAAATGAGAAATTGCTGGTCAACTTTTAACCCTTATAACTCCCTAACAAAAAAAAATTTTGGTTCCAAAATTGTGCTGATGTAAAGTAGACATGTGGAAAATGTTACTTATTAAGTATTTTGTGTGACATATCTCTGTGATTTAATTGCATAAAAATTCAAAGTTGGAAAATTGCGAAATTTTCATAATTTTCGCCAAATTTCCGTTTTTTTCACAAATAAATGCAGGTACTATCAAAGAATTTTTACCATTGTCATGAAGTACAATATGTCAGGAGAAAACAATGTCAGAATCACCAGGATCCATTGAAGCGTTCCAGAGTTATAACCTCATAAAGGGACAGTGGTCAGAATTGTAAAAATTGGCCCGGTCATTAACGTGCAAACCACCCTTGGGGGTAAAGGGGTTAAGATTGACATTTCTGCTTCGGTGCCAGTCCTGTGTGTGCCACCTGTCTCTAATTTTGTGCCACAGAAAACCTAGTGTGTAACACTGGGACAGATTTCTTTTAAATTCTCCCTGGAAAAAAAACAAATAGTGGGAGATTAAGATTGGCAATTGTGCCTCAGTGCCAGTGCTGTGTGTGGCATCTGTCTCTAATTTTGTGCCACAGAACATATACTGTATAAGAGTGGGCCACATTTCTTCAATATTCTCCCAGAAAAAATAAAAAGGGGGAGATTTTAATTGTTAGTGTCTGCATCAGCGTCAGTCCTGTTAGTGTTAGTGGCATATCTGTCTGCCACTGAAGCTGTGTACTGTTATACATTGGGCCTGATTTTCCCTGCAGTCTCACCCACCTATAAAGGGATATATAAATCCAACAGAAGTTTGAGTTCACCTTGTAACTGGTTTTACAGTAACAACTACCATTAGTTTGGTTACGTTTTTCAAACAATGAGGAAGTCTGGTGGAAGAGGTCGTGGCCGTGGGCGGTCATTGCCAGCTGGTAATGATGGTAGTGGTGGTGGAGCATCAGGTGGTCGTGGGAAAAGCAATATAGCACCTAAGTCTTGAGTTGTTGAGCCAGGTTCGTCGTCTGGCTACACAAGGCCTCTAACGCTCCCTTTTCTGGGAGTAGGAAAACCGCTTTTAAAGCCGGAGCAGCAAGAACAAGTTTTGGCTTTCCTTGCTGACTCAGCCTCTAGCTCTTTCGCCTCCTCTTCTGAAACTGCTAAATGTAAAAGCAGCGCGTCGTTAGTGGATGTTCACGGTCAGGGACAAGTCGCTTCCTGGTCTTCTTCACCAGGAACAACAGATTACTATGCTGTTCCTTTGACTCAGACCACAACATTGCCCTCGCAGTGTACTGATCCAGAATCAGACCCTGATGAGACTATGGTGCCCCGTCACGAACGCTATACCACCGGCTTACACGGTGACACAGATGAAGTTGTACACGAGATAGAAGAGGAGGTCATAGATGACCCAGTTGTTGACCCCGATTGGCAGCCATTGGGGGAACAGGGTGCAGGCGGCAGTAGCTCTGAAGCGGAGGAGGAGGAGCCGTAGAAGGCATCAACATCGCAACAGGTTCCATCTGCCAGGCCCGTATCTGGCCAAAAACGCATGGCAAAACCAAAACCAGTTGTAGGACAGCGTGGACATCCGGTTTAAGAAGCTCAGTCTGCAATGCCTGAAAAGGTATCCGATAGTAGAAAGAGTGCAGTCTGGCATTTTTTTAAACAACATCCAAATGATCAGCGCAAAGTCATCTGTCAAAAATGTTCAACTACCTTAAACAGAGGTCAGTCTAAATACAAGTTGCATGCGTAGACATTTAATCACCATGCATTTGCAAGCCTAGACTCACTACCAAACGTTCCTTAAGGTTGTAGCACCCTCGGCCAATGAAGCTAGTCAGCAACGTTACATCCCTTCCCTCACTGTAGGCCCACCATTTCCCGCACCACCTGCAGTAAATGTGCAGATTTCATCGCCAGGCCAAAGCAGTCAGGGATCACCAGTTTCATAGTAGGAAACACTGCATGTAGGGCACCAGCAAGAATACCATCTCCAACCCTCTCTCAGTCTGCCATGTCCACCGGCGCCCCCACTAGTTCCACGATCTGCAGCTCTCCAGTCCAGCTCATCCTACATGAGACTCTCGTTAGGAAAAGGAAGTACTCATCCTCGCATCCGCGTACACAGGGTTTGAAGGCACACATACCTAGACTAATCTCATTAGAGATGATGCACTACCGGTTAGTTGAAAGCAAAGCTTTCAAAGCCCTGATGGACTATGCTGAACCACGCTACAAGCTACCCAGTCGACATTTCTTTTCGAGAAAAGCCATCCCAGCCCTCCACCAGCATGTAAAAGACCGCATCGTCCATGCACTCAGGCAACCTGTGATGACAAAGGTGCACCTGACAACAGATGCATGGACCAGTAGGCATGGCCAGGGACGTTACGTGTCCATCACGGCACACTGGGTTAATGTGGTGGATGCAGGATCCACAGGGGACAGCAATATTGGGACAGTTCTGCCTAACCCATGGTCTAGGAAACAGTTGGCTGTAGGCGTTCGCCCCCCCTCCTCCTCCTCCTCATCCTCCTGCAGAAGCGAGAGCTCGTCCACAGACTGCAGTCGCACGAGCACTCCATCCACAGCTGCCACTGTTGCACACGAGGTGTCTCATTATGGGACAGCTAGTGGCAAGCATCAGCAGGCTGTATTTGCAATGAAGTGTTTGGGTGACAACATACACACCACGGAAGTTCTGTCCGAGTTCTTGCAGCAAGAAACTCAGTCATGGCTGGGCACTGTACATCTTGAGGCAGGCAAGGTAGTGAGCGATAACGGAAGGAATTTTATGGCTTCCATAGCCCTTTCCCAACTGAAACACATTCCTTGCCTGGCTCACACCTTAAACCTGGTGGTGCAGTGCTTCTTGAAAGGTTATCCGGGGTTACCTGACCTGCTCCTCAAAGTGCGCAGACTTTGCACGCATATCCGCCGTTCGCCCTTACACTCCAGCCGTATGCAGAACCATCAGCGGTCTTTGAACCTTCCCCAGCATCGCCTAATCATAGACGTTGCAACAAGGTGGAACTCCACACTGCACATGCTTCAGAGACTGTGTGAACAGAGGCGTGCTGTCATGTCATACACATACACGGGCAGGCAGTTGGATGGCAGACATGGAGTTGTCAGGTGTGCAGTGGTCGAAGATTCAAGACATGTGTCAAGTCCTTCAGTGTTTTGAGGAATGCACACGGCTGGTTAGTGCAGACAACGCCATAATAAGCATGAGCATCCCCCTAATGCGTCTGCTGATGCAAAGTTTGACGCACATAAAGGATCAGGCGTCTGCAGCTGAGGAAGAGGAAAGCCTTGATGACAGTCAGCCATTGTCTGGCCAGGGCAGTGTACAGGACGAGGTAGCGGGCGAAGAGGAGGAGGAGGACGAGGAGGATGATGGGGATGATTATATTTTTAATGAGGAAGCTTTTCCGGGGCCACTGGAAATTGTTGGCGCGGCAAGGCCGGGTTCTGGTTTTTGGAGGGACACAAGTGACGTGGATTTGCCTGAAACTGCCCCTCAACCAAGCACAACTGCAGATTTGAGAACTGGAACTTTGGCCCACATGGCGGATTATGCCTTACGTATCCACAAAAGGGACACACGCATTATTAAAATGATGACCGATGATGATTACTGGTTGGCCTGCCTCCTTGATCCTCGCTATGAAGGCAAATTGCAAAATATCATGCCACATGAGAACCTCAAACAAATATTAGCAACCAAACAAGCAACTCTTGTAGACCGTTTGATTCAGGCATTCCCAGCACACAGCACCGGTGATGGTTCTCACACGAGCTGCAGGGGGCAACAGGGCAGAGGTGTTAGAGTTGCACAAATCAGGAGTGGCGTTGGACAGAGGGGTTTTCTGACCAGGTTGTGGAGTGATTTCGCAATGACCGCGGACAGGACAGGTACTGCAGCATCAATTCAAAGTGACAGGAGACAACATTTGTCCAGTATGGTTATTAACTATTTTTCATCCCTTATCAATGTTCTCCCTCAACCGTCATTCCCATTTGATTACTGGGCATCCAAAATAGACACCTGGCCTGAATTGGCAGAATATGCATTGCAGGAGCTTGCTTGCCCAGCAGCTAGTGTGCTATCAGAGAGAGTATTCAGTGCTGCTGGTTCAATATTGACTGAAAAAAGGACTGGTCTGGCTACCCAAAATGTTGATGATCTAACCTTCATTAAAATGAACCACTCATGGATTTCAAATTATTTTGCCCCACCTTTCCCGGCTGACACCTAGCTTTCCTATAAAAAGGTCTTGCTTGTGGACTGGTCTTACTGACTGTTCTAATCTCTTAATCTGCAGCAGCTGTTTGTCCAGCATACGACATGTTTACACCTCCCTAAATGCGCTAACTCCCCCCCACGGGGTCGTGGTCTCGCCACTTGGCGCAAGCACCTGTGAGAGTGCCGTTTGTCTGAAGAGGTGGGTGTGCCCGCTTTTGGCCGACGGCACTGCCACTGGGTCCCTCATAGTACAAGAAAGTGTCTCTGGCGGTGGTGGCGCGCAACCAACGTCAGACACACCGTTGTAACATGAAGGGCCCTGGGCCTGTACCACCGGCCACAAGAGAGTTTCCCCCCCAGCTCAAACAGTGCTCTACCACTTGCAAAATTATATCTCACAGCTCCACCAATGTTTAGTCTATGTGCTGACATCCTTCAATGCCTGGCACTGACAATACCAATTTGTTGACATGTATGATGCTAGTTAAAATAGTCAGGGTCAGTGTCCTATATTGACACCAGTAAATACTTAGTGGCGCCAAAGTACTATGTCTGAAACTCAGCAGAGGAACCCACCCCTGTACCTAAGTATGCCACCCTTTTGTTTTTTGGTTTAGTTGTTTTGAGAGACATTAACATCTATTTATTTTTTGGGAGTACTAACTGTGTCAGACACTCCTTCCAATTGTCCTCCGCTGAACAAACCAATGCTGCCTGTGTACCCCTTCAAGATAATTCGAACTGCATTGAGCCTAATTTTTTTTATTTTAGGACTACTAAGTCTGTCTGCGGTCCCTCCTTCCAATAGTCCTCCGCTGACCACACCAATGCTGCCTGTGTACCCCTGGAACCTATTTAAAAGTACATAGAGCCTAGTTTCTTTATTGTAGGCCTACTAAGCCTGTCTGCGGTCCATCCTTCCATTTGTCCTCCGCTGAGCACACCAATGCCAACCGTGTACCCATGTACCTTTTTTTCAACTTGCAGTGAGCCAACTTTGTGGTGAAAGGCCTACTAGCAGTGTCTGTCTGCTCCACTTAATACAGCTGTTCTCCTCTAAAAAAAAAAAAAAAGGCTGGTTTTCAGCCTGTCAGAATTATAAAACTGCATTGGGGCAACAAGTTTCGTTGTGGTCTACAAACTGATTCTTCCGCTCCAAGGTGTTCTCCTGGTTGCCTTTCCTGAGCTTCAATCTTCAGGCTCTCGTTAAATAGTTTTTTAATCGAACAACTGCAGTGGGGCTATTAGTTGGGTTGGGGCCTACTAACGGTGTATGCCGCTCCAAGGTGTTCTCCAGGTTGCCTTTCCTGAGCTTCAATCTTCAGGCTCTTGTTAAATAGTTTTTTAATCGAACAACTGCAGTGGGGCTACTAGTTTGTTTGGGGCCTACTAACGATGTCTGCTGCTCCAAGGGGTTCTCCAGGTTGCCTTTCGTGAGCTTCAATCTTCAGGCTCTCGTTAAATAGTTTTTTAATCGAACAACTGCAGTGGGGCTACTAGTTGGGTTGGGGCCTACTACCAGTGTATGCCGCTCCAAGTTGTTCTCCTGGTTGCCTTTCCTGAGCCTTCAGGCTCTCGTTAAATAGTTGTTGAAACAACACTGCATTAGGCCTACAAGTTGGGTCTGGGTTCTACAAACGGTGTCTTCCGCTCCAATGTGTTCTCCAGGTTGCCTTTCCCTAGCTTCTATCTTCAGGCTCTCGTTAACCCTTATCCGGCTGAATAGGTACAATTGTAACTATTCCGTTTTAAAATTGCAATAACTTTTTTTTGAAAAGACGTAGAGGGCTGAAATTTCGTGACATCTCTACATTTTTGGTCCAGAATATATTGGCCAAATTTCAATAAAATATCTCCACCCGCTTCCGAGATAAGGGGTCGAGATCTTTTTGCATCCATAACAAGCTGCATAGGTACAAATGTACCTCATATATTTTGAATGAAGATAATGCAAGGGAAAAAGCATAAATTTTTTTTTAATGATAATGCTATTTAACTATTATAAACAAGTAAAAAACTGTTCATTTACATTATAAAAGAAAATGTAAGAAACTTTTTTTTATTGATTTTCTTTGCAAGTAATGCATGTTGGCTTTGCTACAGAGTGTTCATCGCAAATGGGTTTCACACAAACCACACAAGACTTTCTAGTCTTGCGTTGTTTTCGCCTCAGGTCTCTGCAGACATAGCAACTACCAACAACAGGGGAGGGTCCACGACTACCATGAGGTATTTTGGGGCCAGCTGCTGGCTGCGATGCTACCACAATGCATCGTCCAAGCACCATTTCTACTGCACCTCGAAGAAAATGGTTTCTCATTATCATTTTGTTTGTACTACGATCTTCAATTGCAATCATACACAGCTGATTTGCGAGATCTTTCAGGAACTTTCTTCGTTGATCCTTTGCCCTGAAGCTTGGATTGTGTTCTCTGTAGATGATGTAGGATGCTAACCCACTGACATCAATCATATTGTAGAAAAATGCCAAAGTCCAACGTGATGTTCGTCGTTTCACAGTGTACTCTCCCAACATTTTATCCATAACATCAACGCCACCTTTTGTTATGTTGTAGTATTTTATTATCTCTGGCTTGGCTGCTAGTGTCTCTTCAACTTCTCCCGTCATGTGCATAGATGATAGAAGCACGACTGATTTGTTCTTCTTTGGTACATATGAACAGACTGTTGCATCATGATTGTAGGCAAAATTTGTCGAGTATACAGGCCTTTCTTTGGCAGGCTGCATGTTGTTAGGTAGGAACCTTTTGTTTTTTCTCACTGTACCAACTAGTGTCATGTTCCAGGAGTTCAATACCTTAGCTAGTTCCATGGTTGTAAAGAAGTTATCGGTGGTGACATTTCTTCCAGAGCCTTTATACGAGCTCACTAGGTCCAATACTGTTCGTTCTCCAATGTTTACTTGTCGAGGACCATCAGTTGGTTTCCCAGTGTAGAGCTGACCTTGTAAAGGGTAGGCATTTGATGAGTCACAAGCCCAGAAAATCTTTATGCCATATTTAGCTGGTTTTGAAGGTATATACTGGGTAAATTTAGTATGACCTCTAAATGGAAATAATTGCTCGTCGACGGTGATACAATGATATGGCTTGTAGGCTCTCTCCAGATTACTGTTCAGCATTGTCCAGATGTCCCGTATTGGTGCAGCTTTATCTGTTTGCACACGTTCTGCACGTGTATTTTCGTTGTCAAACCTGATAAATCTGAGTATCATCTTGAAGCGGTCACGAGACATGGCTGCACGTATAAGAGGCAGAGCAGCAACATTCCATATTTCCTCCAGATTCTCTTTGTTGGCTCTGTGCACACCAGCAGCAATCAGTATGCCCAAAAATGCATGAAGTTCAGTTTCAGTAAATTGCTTGAATGTTTTTTGTGGTGGCCGTTTGGAAGAATCAGGAAAACGTTGTACCAGTTCGTTGTTGTAAGCATCACAAACTCTCTTGGCCTTTCGATTCGTTTCCCGTAATATGATGTCACACATCTCGGGAGTCATGATGGACTTGAATAGCTCTTTTGCTGTATATAGGTTGCTGATTGCTGCAGGGCCACCTCTTTGTCGTAGGACATTACGAGATTTTGTTTGTGCATTTGGCAGTGGATTACTGCACCATTGAGTTTCATCCTTAGCAGTCCAAATGTCGCCTGCACTTTGAGGCACAGAATCATCCTCAACACTTTCGTCTGATTCGTATTCATTTTCATGCTCTATGACCATTTCTTGTTCAATGTCTGAATCTTCTTCAGTAACATCCACTTGTGGTACATAGTTTTCATCATCAGATGGAACATATGGTTCATCCTCATGCTCAGAATCAGATTCTTCTAGCATTCGCATTATTTCGTCAGACGTAAATCTGTAAATATGAAAAAATGTAAAATAAATAATTTTCCGAAATACTACATTATTGGCTTTTCACAAAATTATACTAACCTGCAAACACGTTTTCTTGGATTATGGCGGAAACTAGATCCAGCATTACTATCACTCATGATGACTTGCTAGATGAATTTTGGCTTCGTATTTTGTGCTGAATATAAATAAAACATCGTAAAACAATATGTAGATACTAATTATTATCCATTTTTCGTATAAAAATTATACCTATAGTGATAAGTTTCATACAAAATATATGTAAGCCAAGTCCAGGCTGAAAGACAATTTGACTGTTCTGTCCCCACATAATGAGAATAAAGGTATAACTGGCTGTTAGATGCTGTGAGACTTTCCTACCTTCGTTTCCAAGAAATTGAAGACTTCACAAGCCTAGAAATGTGTGCTCACAGCAATGAGATGAACAGCAAAATGGCTAATGAGAGGAGGGAGGCAGGAAGACAAGTAGAAGCCACTCCCAGTTTGAATTAACTTAATTGACAGCAACATAAGTGACCAGTAACAACACTGAACAATAGATATCAGCATAACATTTGTAGCTGAATGAACTTTAGTTTCTGAAACCAAGTAAAGTCTTCCCACAGTGGAGGTATATGTGAAGGTACAATTGTACCTATGCAGCCTGTTAAGGTTGTAAAATTATGCAGCCTGACAAGGGTTAAATTGTTTTTAATATAACACTGCATTTGGCCTACTTGTTTTGTTGGCCCTACCAACGGTGTCTGCCGCTCCTTGATGTTCTCCTACACTGAACAAACCAGTGCCACCTGTTTACTACTGTTACCAATTTTGAACTGCATTTAGCCCACTTTATTCTTTGGGCCTATATCTTTGTTTCCTCCTCATCCTGCCCATAGCTCAGCCAGTGATAGATGAGTCTGCTGGTACATTAACCCAGAACGCTACATTCCCCGTGCACGCTACACAGCAAGAATGTGACCCTGCTGAAAGTCAGGTTCCCCTTCCCGCATACCATAACACCTCACACGGGGACAAAGAGGAAGGTGCAGATGACAGTGCAGGTTCCTTCATCAGGTGGGGGGGAATACTCGTTGGTGACGTCACTGGCACAGGGCCCCTCATAGTACGCAAAAAGTGCCGCTGCCGGTGGGAGGCACCCCGGCCGTGCAAACACACCACCGTACTTTGAGGGGCCCTGTGCCAGTGCCAATGCCAACGAGTGGGCCCCCCCTGCTTGCTCAGGATCACAGCACTTGCAAAGTTTAAATACTTACCTCTCCCTGCTCCACTGCCCTGACGTGGTCCAGATTACCTGGGCCCACTAAATACTTGAACCAGCCCTACCCCCCACAACTTTAGCCAAATGACCCCCAATTTCCAATGCCTAACTATTATTATAAGGTAAATTAAGATTGACAAGCTTCAGTAACAAGAATGGATGTTTTTGCCATTAAAATGGGCACTGTAGGTGTTTTCCTGGCCTCCACTCACTGCCGACTATGCTTCTCCATTGACTTGCATTGGGTTTCGTGTTTCGGTCGATCCCCGACTTTTCACGATAATCGGCCGATTCCACTCGACTCGACTTTTGAGATAGTCGGGTTTCGCGAAACCCGACTCGACCCTAAAAAACTAAAAGTCGCTCAACCCTACTCGCCACCATTAGTGGCAATAATTATACATATTTTACTAATTGTTAAAAATTCCATCATTTACTATTGGAAGAGGCCTGATCCCCCTCCATTTAAAGACATTATGGATAAAATCCATTCCCACAAATCATACGAGAACAAATTGGCCTTGGTAAATAACAATTTTGACAAGTACGCAAGAAAGTGGTCTAAATGGACAGAAATGTTCCCTGAAGTTTAATAATGCCGGGTGTATATTTGCCCAATGTTAAGTTCTTATTACATGTTACAAACTTTGCAACTTATACAAGGACTTGCAGGTCCTTATGATTTCTTTTCCCTCCCTAATATCCCACCCCTATCCCTCCTCCCCACCCATGCCTTTCCTCCCCAGTTTAAATGTTAAAATGACAATAAAACGTTTGTTAAACAAATATCAAGTGCATTAAGGTAATAATGGGAAATCCCACATAGAGAAGTATACATGTTCGCAGAAAAAGCGCAGTAAGGCAGATAAGGAAGTCCGCGTGCATGCGCATCCAGCGGTGTATTCAATTACTATACATATCCACCTCTTGGTGCATTTGCGGACTTCTTTATCCACCCTTGTCGCTGAAGGCATCTAGATGTAATTTTCTTCCTGACATGCATCACTACTAGTGTTGAGCATTCCGATACCGCAAGTATCGGGTATCGGCCGATATTTGCGGTATCGGAATTCCGATACCGAATTCCGATACTTCCCGCGTATCGGATACCAGAATCGGAAGTTCCCAGAATTCAAACAGAACGCAGCAGCCAATGAGGAATGATTGGAAGTGTGGGCACATCCTGTTTAGCATGGTGGGCATGTAAGTACTGGCAAGGCTGTGATTGGCTGCTGAAATGATGTCACTCTGCACTATAAAAAACGCTGCCGCCATTTTGCGCTCACTCTGCTGTGATTTCAGTTAGGGACAGAACGCTGTGTTCTAACTGAGGGCCAGTTGAGCTAGCTAATTGCTTTATTTTCCTTTCCAAAGGCTAATTTAGCAAAACGCTGTGTGTTCTTCACTGTTCACCTTGCTCTTGCCTTGCAGCGCTGTTTTAACAGCGTTCTGCAAGGTCTCTGTGTGTGTGTGTGTGTGTGTGTGCAGCTCACTCTGTAGTCTGTGTGCAGCCATATACCCGGTTGTATTCAGCTCAGGGGGGGTTCACACTGCCTCACACAGTTGTCCTTTTTTGCTCATAGTGCAGCCTGCTGCACATTTTTTCTCAAATTTCCTATTAGTGTTTTTCCACCCGTCTCCAGCTAAATTGTGGAAAAACACTACATAGGATAACCTAGAGGGGGGTTTTTGGGCCTTGCAGCGCCGTTTACGGCTGTCTGCACGGTCTCCGTGTGAGCCCAGCTCGCCCTGTAGTCTGTGTGCAGCCATAGCCGGTTGGATTCAGCTCAGGGTTCGTTACTGCCTCATACCTTGAGAAAAATTTTCCTTTCTTTCAAATAGTGCAGCCTGTTTAAAAATTTTAAAAAAAATTCCCTATTAGTGTTTTTCCACCCGTCTCCAGCTAAATAGTGGAAAAACACTACATAGGATAACCTAGAGGGGGTTTATTGGGCCTTGCAGCGCCGTTTACGGCTGTCTGCACGGTCTCTGTGTGAGCGCAGCTCACCCTGTAGTCTGTGTGCAGCTATAGCCGGTTGGATTCAGCTCAGGGTGCGTTACTGCCTCATACCTTGAAAAACAATTTCCTTTTTTTCAAATAGTGCAGCCTGTTTAAAATTAAAAAAAAAAATTCCTATTAGTGTCTTTCCACCCGTCTCCAGCTAAATAGTGGAAAAACACTACATAGGATAACCTAGAGGAGGGTTTTTTGGCCTTGCAGCGCCGTTTACGGCTGTCTGCACGGTCTCTGTGTGAGCGCAGCTCGCCCTGTAGTCTGTGTGCAGCTATAGCCGGTTGGATTCAGCTCAGGGTGCGTTACTGCCTCATACCTTGAAAAACAATTTCCTTTTTTTCAAATAGTGCAGCCTGTTTAAAATTAAAAAAAAAAAATTCCTATTAGTGTCTTTCCACCCGTCTCCAGCTAAATAGTGGAAAAACACTACATAGGATAACCTAGAGGAGGGTGTTTTGGCCTTGCAGCGCCATTTACGGCTTTCTGCACGGTCTCCGTGTGATTTAAACTAGCTCTGTAGCCCGATCTGCACAAAAAAAAAAGTAAAGTTCACCAAACACAACTTAACACTTGTGTAGGCCACATTTGAAAAATAATAAAGTTTAGTCCACACTTTACAACATTAGTGTTTCTTACACCTGTTAGGAGGAGCATTTCAGGAATAAGCACGCTAAGGCCTTAGTACTTTTCTGCTTATCTTTATCTGTCAACCAAGATGAAGAGGGCAGGGAGTAAGGCACGTGGGCGTGGGCGCGGAGCAGGGAGAGGACGTGGTGATTCTGTGCCTGCTGCGGGCGCCGGTGACTCGTCGTCACTCAGTTTCAGCAGGGAACAGTCCTTCATGCGCAGCTTTGTCGGAGAGCGCCGTGCACCGCTGCTGCGTGAAGACCAAATTGAAGCCGTTGTCGGGTGGATGGCAGCTAACGCCTCGCCATCGACTTCAGTTAGTGCCACATCCTCTCAGGCACAGAGCACTGGAGAGCAGCAATCTGTCTCTTCACCACCTGCCAAATTGGCCAGGCAGTCAGAGAGCCCAGGACAGGAGCCGTCTCTACTTCTGTTCTCTGAATCTCTTGGCTTGGAAACAGGGGGCCAGCCAAGCAGCATTGGAGAAATGGAAGAAGAGGCAGTGTGCAGTGATGCCCAACAGCTTTTTCTCTCTGACTCTGAAGAGGCAGGTGGGCTAGTGCCTCCGGTGACCACAGCGCAGTACGCATCTGATGATGAAACTCAGGTGCCGCTTTCTGATGCGTACTGTGCTGCCGAGACTACCCAGGAGGAGCAGTTGGTGGCAGAGGGTAGTGGAGATGATGAGGTCCTTGACCCATCGTGGCGTGAGGAACAGGAAGGTGGTGGGAGCAGCTCTGAGGAAGAGCTTCCCCTTACGGACCAAAGAGGGAGAGGGAGGGGGAAGACTGCGGAGCCTGTAGCCTCCACTTTGGCACCCGTTAGGAGCCTGTCTCTTTCCAAAGCCAAAAAGGGCGCTCCCAAGACTTGCAGTGCCTGGTCCTTTTTTGACACAGTTGCAGATGACATTTGTTTTGTCAAATGCAAGCTGTGTCATCAGAAAGTAAAAAGAGGTAAAAGTGTCAGCAACCTCAATACCACAAATATGTGGAAACATGTGCGGACCAGGCACGCGGTGGAGTTACAGAAACACAGTGAAGACGTAGGCCAACCAACAGCGGCAGCTACCACCTCTTCATCTCGTGTTGCCTCTTCCTCCACTGTTGTCCAGAGACCTAGTGTAATTCCACCCACAGCACCACCTTCCCAGTCATCCTCACACTCCCAGTCTACTCTACAGCCATCGGTAGTACAGGCATGGGAGAAAAGGCGGGCATTCTCGGCCAACCACCCCCGAGCACAGGCTCTGAATGCAGGCATTGCCAAACTGTTGTCCCTGGAAATGCTCTCGTTCAGGCTGGTGGAGACTGACAGCTTCCGTGACTTGATGGCATTGGCAGTCCCACAGTACAAGGTGCCCAGCCGCTTTTACTTCAGCAGGCAGGCTGTCCCTGCCCTGCACAGGCATGTTGAGGCAAACATAAAACATGCGCTACTGAACGCCGTCAGTAGCAAGGTCCACCTCACCACCAATGCGTGGACCAGTCAGCATGGACAGGGGCGATATGTTTCCCTCACTGCCCATTGGGTTAATGTTGTTGAGCCAGGTACAGATCGTGCGAGTGGCGCAGGACGTGTCCTGCCCACTCCAAGGATTGCAGGAATCCAGTCTGTACGCATCGACTCCTCCTCTTACACCAGTTCCTCAGATTCCTCTCTGCAGGATCCGTCACAGTCCACCTCCACATGGACCCGTGAACGTTTACCTATGACCGACATGAGCACAGCCGTGGCCAAACGTCAGCAGGCCGTCTTGAAACTAGTTTCATTGGGGCATCGAAGCCACACAGCGCAGGAGCTCTGGAATGCCATCAAGCAGGAGAGCGATGTGTGGTTACTGCCAGCGAATCTCCAGCCAGGCATGGTAGTGTGTGACAATGGCCGAAATCTGGTGGCAGCTTTGGCCCTTGGCAACCTCACTCACATCCCATGTCTGGCACATGTGCTCAATTTGGTTGTGCAGAGTTTTCTGAGGGACTATCCGGATCTTGATGCCCTGCTGCACAAGGTCCGCCTAGAGTGTGCTCACTTGCGGCGTTCCAGCTTGGCCAGATCCCGCATTGCTGCTCTGCAGCGCCGATTCCGCCTTCCGGAACACCGCATCATATGTGACCTACCTACCCAGTGGAATTCCACGTTACATATGTTGGAGCGGTTGTGTGAGCAGCAGCAAGCAGTTATGGAGTACCAGCTGCATCAGGCGCAAAGAAGTCGCAGTCAGCGCCGATCAGACTTCACAACCACAGAGTGGGCCACTATGAAGGACGTCTGCCAGGTTTTGCGTCCTTTTGATTATTCCACGCGGATGGCAAGTGCAGATGATGCACTAGTCAGCATGACTGTCCCCCTTATCTGCCTGCTTCAGCAAACTTTGCAAGGGTTAAGGGATGATGTTGTGGAAGAGGTGGAGGATGAGGAGTCACCTTTTCCATCAGCTTCTGGAGAGTCAGCGCCACGTGGTTCCTCACAAAGGGGTACGCAGGGGCCAATTTGTGAGGAGGATGAGGAGGAGTCAATGGAGGAGGAAGAGCTCCGTCCAGAGGAGGGAGCGACACAATTGTCCAGTGGTCAGTGTGTACAGCGAGGGTGGGGTGATGACGAGCGGGCAGAGATCATGTCTCAAGCAGGGGACAGCGTTTCTGGGCCAGTTGGCACTCTGCAGCACATGGTGGATTTCATGCTGCAGTGCCTGAGAAACGACCGCCGCATCGACCACATTCTCAACATGCCTGATTATTGGGTGTTCACCCTCCTCGATCCTCGCTACCGGAACAACGTCCAAAACCTCATCCCTGCGTTGACCCGGGAGCGTAAATTGCGGGAGTACCACGACACACTGGTGAATTCCATCATCTTCTCCTGTCCAACTGAGAGGAGTGCTGCTAGTGCTTTACAAAGCAGCTCAGTGCGTCGAGGCAGTGGGGGAGGCTCTGCCCAAAGAGGGAGCAGAAGCAGTGCCTCTGCCCAAGGCAAGCCCAGTATGGCACAACTCTGGCACACTTTTGTGTGCCCGCCCCAAATGTCTACACCATCACCGGCGGCTCCAGTCAGCAGGAGGCAACGGTTCCGTCAGATGGTGACAGACTACATGGCTTGCCCTCTTACTGTACTCCCAGACGGCTCTTCCCCGTTCAAGTTTTGGGTCTCTAAGCTGGATACATGGCCAGAGCTAAGCCAGTATGCATTGGAGGTGCTGGCTTGCCCTGCGGCTAGTGTCTTATCGGAACGTGTCTTTAGTGCCGCAGGTGGTGTACTAACAGACCGTCGCATCCGATAACGTTGACCGGCTTACTTTCCTGAAAATGAACCAGGCCTGGATCTCGCAGGAATTTGCCACTCCTCTGCCTGATTAAGTAATTGGGTGTCATCCAGGTCTCCTGCTGTGTTCATCTTTCTACCACCTGAACTGCTATTCCTGGGCTCCAACACCGCCAGTTGTGGCTCAGAAGTGCAGGCTGCACAGTAAAAACATACGACCCAGTGTTATTGGGTTTCAGTAACGTCAGCTGATCCCCAGCTGTGTAGCCGGCAATGTGTCCTGCGACCGCCACGCTGGCACAACAACCTAAATGTAAGGGAACCTGCCCCCCCCCCGTCGTTTGTTACTGAAAGAGCCATCTTGTGCAGCAGTAATGCTGCACAAGGAAAAGGTAGCTCTTTTTTTTTAGCTCCTTGCACACGCAGAACTTAACACTTATAAAATGTGTTCACTGATACCGTTATACTGTCCCGGAGCTGGGACTTTCCTTCGCAATGTGACGCAGCACATCCGTCATTCCTACCCCCTTGGTGCCATGCGCTGCCTCCTCAGCGTTGTTTTAAGCTGTCACGGAGCCTGCGCTGTTCTGTTATCCCTTGGGCATGCCCTATTTGCGCTGCCTGTCTTCTGACATAATTTGGTGTCAGGCTGGCTGCGCCTGTGCGGCCGCGCTGCCCGAGATCCCGCCTCGCTGTGTCTTCTGATTGAGTCACACTGCGGGCCTGGGATCCATGGGCATGCGCAGTGCATATCTTCCCCTCGGGCTCTCGCTCATTTCCCTCCGCCTTCTTTAGACTGTGCGCCGTCAGCTGATCCCTAATAGCATGCCACGGCCGTGACACCGCACAGTCTGAAGAAGAGGGAAGGAGGGGAGTGAGAGTCGAGGATATGCACTGTGCATGTCCATGGTTCCAAGGCCCGCAGTGGGATTACGTTGGACGAGACTGCGAGGTGGGATCTGGAGCAGCGTGGACGCACAGGCAGTGACAGCCTGACACCAAATTATGTCAGAAGACAGGCAGCGCTAATTGGGCATGGCCAAGGGCTAACAGAACAGCGCAGGCTCCGTGACAGCTTAAAACAACGCTGAGGAGGCAGCGCACGGCACCAAGGGGATAGGAATGACAGCTGTGCTGTGTTCCATTACGAAGGAAATTCGCACCTCCGGGACGGTTTAATGGTATAAGGGGACACATTTTTAGTGTTTACTTCGGTGTTTGCAAGGAGCATAATTAAAAGAACCACCTTTTCCTTTTGCATCGTTAGTGCTGCACAAGATGGCTCTTTCAGCTACAAACGTCTTGGGGGGGGTTAAAGGTTCCCTTTCAACTTGCTCCAATCAGGCTTCGGCCTAGACTCTGTTCCTCTGCTCCTCCTGCTGTCCCTGGGCTCTAACACCGCCAGTTGGTGCCTGGAAGTGCTGTGTGCACAGTCAACAGTCGCTCCTCTGTTATTGGGGTTCAGTAACGTCAGCTGATCCCCAGCTGTGTGTGCGGCAATACCTCCAATCTGCTCCTCCTGCTGTCCCTGGGCTCTAACACCGCCAGTTGGTGCCTGGAAGTGCTGTGTGCACAGTCAACAGTCGCTCCTCTGTTATTGGGGTTCAGTAACGTCAGCTGATCCCCAGCTGTGTGTGCGGCAATACCTCCAATCTGCTCCTCCTGCTGTCCCTGGGCTCTAACACCGCCAGTTGGTGCCTGGAAGTGCTGTGTGCACAGTCAACAGTCGCTCCTCTGTTATTGGGGTTCAGTAACGTCAGCTGATCCCCAGCTGTGTGTGCGGCAATACCTCCAATCTGCTCCTCCTGCTGTCCCTGGGCTCTAACACCGCCAGTTGGTGCCTGGAAGTGCTGTGTGCACAGTCAACAGTCGATCCTCTGTTATTGGGGTTCAGTAACGTCAGCTGATCCCCAGCTGTGTGTCCGGCAACGTGTCATGCGACCGCCACGCTGGCACAACTAAAATGTAAGGGGACCTGTCCCCCCCTACCCTAGGCGTTTGTTATTGAAAGAGCCACCATGTGCAGCACTAATACTGCACAAGGGAAAGGTCGCTCTTGAAATTATGCTCCTTGCAAATGCTGAACTACACACTCATGTAATGTGTCCCCTCACACCGTCCAACCGTCCCGGAGGTGGGACTTTCCTTTGTAATGTGACGCAGCACAGCCGTCATTGCTACCCCCTTGGCACCGTGCGCTGCCTCCTTAGCTTTGTTTGATTCCGTCATGGACCCTGCGCTGTTATGTTATCCCTTGGCCATGCACAGTTTGCGCTGCCCGTCCTCTGACATCATTTGTTGTCGTCCTGGCTGCGCCTGTGCGTCCATGCTGCCCGAAATCACACCTCGCAGTGTCATCTAATGTGATCCCACAGTGGGCCTGGTATCCATGGCCATGCACAGTGCATATACTAGCCTCTCACTCCCCTTCTTCACGCTTCTTCAGACTAGGCGGCGTCAGCTGATCCCTAATAGCATGCCACGGCTGTGACGCCGCACAGTCTGAAGAAGCAGGAAGGAGGTGAGTGAGAGGCGATGATATGCACTGCGCATGCCCATGGATCCCTGGCCCGCAGTGGGACTACATTAGATGACACTGCAAGGTTGGATCTCGGGCAGCTTGGACGCACAGGCACTGCCAGCCTGACACCTACATGATGTCAGAAGACGGGCACCGCTAACTGTGCAAGGCCAAGGGATAACATTACAGCGCGGGCTCCGTGACGGAACCAAACAACGTTGAGGAGGTGGCATCCGGCACCAAGGGGGTTGGAATGACGGCTGTGCTGTGTCACATTACAAAGGAAAGTCCCACTTCCGGGATGGTTTGACGGTGTGAGGGGACACATTATATGAGTGTGTACTTCAGCGTTTGCAAGGAGCATAATTTTCGGAGCCACCATTTTCCATGTGCAGTATTACTGCTGTACAAGATGGCTCTTTCAGCAACAAATGCCTGGGGGGGGGTTAAAGGTTCCCTTTCAACTTGCTCCACTGCAGGCTTCGGCCTACACTCTGCTCCTCTTTGATTCCCTGGGTTTCAACACTGTCAGTTGCCACCTGGAAGTGTTGTCTACACAGAAAAAACACTAGCTGATGTGTCAGTGGGGTTCAGCACCGCCAGCTGTTCCCCTGCTGTGTAGTCGGCAACGTGTCCAGCACAAGCCACGCTGGCACAACAGAACAAAAGCTGCCACCAGTGCAGGCTTCGGCCTACACTCTGCTCCTCTCCTCCTCCTGCTGACCCTGGGCTCAAACACCGCTAGTTTTTGCCCGGAAGTGCTAGCTGCACAGAGAAAAACACCAGCCAATGTGTTAGTGGGGTTCAGCACCGCCAGCTGTTCCCCTGCTGTGTAGCCAGCAACGTGACCTGCAAACGTCACGCAGGCACATGAACTGAAATTAAAGGGAACCTGGCCCCACCCCCCCCAGGTGTTTCTATGTATAACAGCCACCTAGTACAGCAGTACTGCTGCATTTGTACAAGGTGGCTGACTTTTTCTCCTTGCCCACGTGGAACTCAACACGTACAAAATGTGTCTCATTGAGACCATTCCACTGTCCCTGAGGTGTGACTTTCCTTTCTAATGATACGCAGCACCCCCCTTGGTAGCGTTTCCTGTCTTTTGTCATCATGGTTAGCTGGCTGCGCCTGTGCATCCGCCCTGCTAGAAACAACGCCCCTCGTTGTCATTTATTTTGTCAGCGAGGGTGTGGTTTATAGGCACGAGCAGTGCATATGTTCGCCTGTCTTAACTCATCTCCTTCCGCCTTCTTCAGACTGTGCGGCCTCCTAGCCGTGGTAGGCGATAAGGGATCAGCTGAGGCCGCCCAGTCTGAAGCAGGTGTAAGGACATGTGTGAGCGGCAAACCTATTTACTGCACAAGGCCACGAATCCCAGCCACGCAGTGTGATTTTTTGAAAACACACTGTGGGTCTGGGATTCATGTCCATCGCTAACCGCAACGGCCGACATGAAATGAGGTCAGAAGACAGGAAGCGCTCACAGCGCATGGCCAAGGGATCACAATAGCGCAGACTCCTGTACAGCAAATAACAACGCTCAGGAATCTGCGCCCAGTACCTAGGTGCAAATTTTGACACCTGTGCTGCGTCTCCTTAAAAAGACAAGTCACGCCTCCACAACTGTTTGACAGTATAATGGGCTAAATAGTGTACGTGTTTTATTCAGCGTGTGCAAGGAGCAAACTAAATAGAGCAACCTTTTACTTGTGCAGCATTAATGCTGCACAAGGTGTGGCTCTTGTACCTTGCAACACCTGAGGGGGGGTTAAAGGTAACCTTTGAAATTGGTTCAACTAGGCTTCGGCCTACACTCTGCTCCTCTCCTCCTCCTGCTGACCCTGGTCTCTAACACCGCCAGTTTTTGCCCGGACATGCGATCTGCACAGAGAAAAACACCAGTCAATGTGTCATTGGGGTTCAGCAACGCCAGCTGTTCCCCTGCTGTGTAGCTTGCATCGTGTCCAGCACAAGCCACGCTGGCACAACCGACCAAAAGCTGCCACCAGTGCAGGCTTCGGCCTACACATTGCTCCTCTCCCCCTCCTGCTGACCCTGGGCTCTAACACCGCCAGTTTTTGCCCGGACATGCGAGCTGCACAGAGAAAAACACCAGTCAATGTGTCAGTGGGGTTCAGCAACGCCAGCTGTTCCCCTGCTGTGTAGCTTGCATCGTGTCCAGCACAAGCCACGCTGGCACAACCGACCAAAAGCTGCCACCAGTGCAGGCTTCGGCCTACACATTGCTCCTCTCCTCCTCCTGCTGACCCTGGGCTCTAACACCGCCAGTTTTTGCCCGGACATGCGAGCTGCACAGAGAAAAACACCAGTCAATGTGTCAGTGGGGTTCAGCAACGCCAGCTGTTCCCCTGCTGTGTAGCTTGCAACGTGACCTGCAAACGCCACGCAGGCACATGAACTGAAATTGAAGGGAGCCTGCCCCCCACCCCCAGGTGATTCTATGTATAACAGCCACCTTGTACAGCAGTACTGCTGCATTTGTACAAGGTGGCTGACTTTTTCTCCTTGCCCACGTGGAACTCAACACGTACAAAATGTGTCTCATTGAGACCATTCCACTGTCCCTGAGGTGTGACTTTCCTTTCTAATGATACGCAGCACGACCCTTGTTAGCGCTGCCCGTCTTTTGACATCATTGGTTAGCTGGTTGCGCCTGTGCGTCTGCCCTGCTCGAAACAACGCCCCTCGGTGTCTTATTTTTTTGGACAGCGAGGGTGTGATTGATGGGCATGTGCAGTGCATATGTTTGCCTGTGTTCACTCATCTCCTTCCGCCTTCTTCAGACTGGGTGTCCTCATGGCCGCGGCAGGCGATAAGGGATCAGATGAGGCCGCCCAGTCTGAAGCTGGTGTAAGGACATGTGTGAGTGTCAAACATATTTACTGCACAAGGCCACGAATCCCAGCCACGCAGTGTGATTTTTTGAAAACACACTGTGGGTCTGGGATTCATGTCCATCGCTAACCGCAACGGCCGACATGAAATGAGGTCAGAAGACAGGAAGCGCTCACAGCGCATGACCAAGGGATCACAATAGCGCAGACTCCTGTACAGCAAATAACAACGCTCAGGAATATGCGCCCAGCAGCTAGGTGTAAATTTGTACACCTGTGCTACATCTCCTTAAAAAGACAAGTCACGCCTCCACTACTGTTTGACAGTATAGTGGGCTAAATAGTGTACGTGTTTTATTCAGCGTGTGCAAGGAGCAAATTAAATAGAGCAACCTTTTACTTGTGCAGCATTAATGCTGCACAAGGTGTGGCTCTTGTACCTTGCAACACCTGAGGGGGGGTTAAAGGTAACCTTTGAAATTGGTTCAACTAGGCTTCGGCCTACACTCTGCTCCTCTCCTGCTGACCCTGGGCTCAAACACCGCTAGTTTTTGCCCGGAACTGCTAGCTGCACAGAGAAAAACACCAGTCAATGTGTTAGTGGGGTTCAGCACCGCCAGCTGTTCCCCTGCTGTGTAGTCGGCATCGTGTCCAGCACAAGCCACGCTGGCACAACTGACCAAAAGCTGCCACCAGTGCAGGCTTCGGCCTACACTCTGCTCCTCTCCTCCTCCTGCTGACCCTGGGCTCAAACACCTCCAGTTTCTGCCCGGAAGTGCTAGCTGCACAGAGAAAAACACCAGCCAATGTGTTAGTGGGGTTCAGCACCGCCAGCTGTTCCCCTGCTGTGTAGCCGGCATCGTGTCCAGCACAAGCCACGCTGGCACAACCGACCAAAAGCTGCCACCAGTGCAGGCTTCGGCCTACACTCTGCTCCTCTCCTCCTCCTGCTGACCCTGGGCTCAAACACCGCCAGTTTCTGCCCGGACATGCTAGCTGCACAGAGAAAAACACCCACCATTGTGTCAGTGGGGTTCAGCACCGCCAGCTGTTCCCCCGCTGTGTAGCCGGCATCGTGTCCAGCACAAGCCACGCTGGCACAACTGACCAAAAGCTGCCACCAGTGCAGGCTTCGGCCTACACTCTGCTCCTCTCCTCCTCCTGCTGACCCTGGGCTCAAACACCTCCAGTTTCTGCCCGGAAGTGCTAGCTGCACAGAGAAAAACACCAGCCAATGTGTTAGTGGGGTTCAGCACCGCCAGCTGTTCCCCTGCTGTGTAGCCGGCAACGTGACCTGCAAACGCCACGCAGGCACATGAACTGAAATTAAAGGGAACCTGGCCCCACCCCCCCAGGTGTTTCTATGTATAACAGCCACCTTGTACAGCAGTACTGCTGCATTTGTACAAGGTGGCTGACTTTTTCTCCTTGCCCACGTGGAACTCAACACGTACAAAATGTGTCTCATTAGAGACCATTCCACTGTCCCTGAGGTGTGACTTTCCTTTCTAATGATACGCAGCACCCCCCTTGTTAGCGCTGCCCGTCTTCTGACATCATTGGTTGGCTGGCTGTGCCTGTGCATCCGCCCTGCCCGACACAACGCCCCTCGTTGTCTCATATATTTTGACTGCGAGGGTGTGATTGATGGGCACGAGCAGTGCATATGTTCCCCTGTCTTCACTCCCTTCCTTCCGCCTTCTTCTGACTGTGCGGCCTCATGGCCGCGGCATGCGATAAAGGATCAGCTGAGGCCGCCCAGTCTGAAGCAGGTGTAAGGACATGTGTGAGCGGCGAACATATTTACTGCACAAGGCCACGAATCCCAGCACCGCAGTGTGACTTTAGGAAAAGGCACTGTGGGTCTGGGATTTATGGCCATCGTTAACCGCACGGGCCAACATGAAATGAGGTCATGAGACGGCCTGCACTAACAGGGTATTGCCAAGGGATAACACAAGAGCGCAGTTTCCTGTACTGCAAATAACAACGGTAAGGAATCTGCGCCCAGCACCTAGGTGTAAATTTGTACACCTGTGCTGCGTCTCCTTAAAAAGACAAGTCACGCCTCCACTACTGTTTGACAGTATAATGGGCTAAATAGTGTACGTGTTTTATTCAGCGTGTGCAAGGAGCAAAATTAAGAGAGCAACCTTTGACTTGTGCATCATTAATGCAGTTCAAGGTGTGGCTCTTGTACCTTGCAACACCTGAGGGGGGGTTAAAGGTTACCTTTGAAATTGGTTCAACTAGGCTTCGGCCTACACTCTGCTCCTCTCCTCCTCCTGCTGACCCTGGGCTATAACCCCGCCAGTTGTAGCCTGGAAGTGCTAGCTGCACAGAGAAAAACACCAGCCAATGTGTTAGTGGGGTTCAGCACCGCCAGCTGTTCCCCTGCTGTGTAGCCGGCATCGTGTCCAGCACAAGCCACGCTGGCACAACCGACCAAAAGCTGCCACCAGTGCAGGCTTCGGCCTACACTCTGCTCCTCTCCTCCTCCTGCTGACCCTGGGCTCAAACACCGCCAGTTTCTGCCCGGACATGCTAGCTGCACAGAGAAAAACACCCACCATTGTGTCAGTGGGGTTCAGCACCGCCAGCTGTTCCCCCGCTGTGTAGCCGGCATCGTGTCCAGCACAAGCCACGCTGGCACAACTGACTAAAAGCTGCCACCAGTGCAGGCTTCGGCCTACACTCTGCTCCTCTCCTCCTCCTGCTGACCCTGGGCTCAAACACCTCCAGTTTCTGCCCGGAAGTGCTAGCTGCACAGAGAAAAACACCAGCCAATGTGTTAGTGGGGTTCAGCACCGCCAGCTGTTCCCCTGCTGTGTAGCCGGCAACGTGACCTGCAAACGCCACGCAGGCACATGAACTGAAATTAAAGGGAACCTGGCCCCACCCCCCCAGGTGTTTCTATGTATAACAGCCACCTTGTACAGCAGTACTGCTGCATTTGTACAAGGTGGCTGACTTTTTCTCCTTGCCCACGTGGAACTCAACACGTACAAAATGTGTCTCATTAGAGACCATTCCACTGTCCCTGAGGTGTGACTTTCCTTTCTAATGATACGCAGCACCCCCCTTGGTAGCGCTTCCCGTCTTCTGATATCATTGGTTGGCTTGTTGCGCCTGTGCGTCCGCCCTGCCTGAAACAATGCTCCTCGTTGTCTTACTTATTTTGACTGCGAGGGTGTGATTGATGGGCATGAGCAGTGCATATCTTCGCCTGTCTTAACTCATCTCCTTCCGCCTTCTTCAGACTGTGCAGCCTCATGGCCGCGGCATGCGAGAAGGGATCAGCAGAGGCCGCCCAGTCTGAAGCAGGTGTAAGGACGTGTGTGAGCGGCCAAAATATTTACTGCTCAAGGCCACGAATCCCAGCACCGCAGTTTGACTTTATGAAAAGGCACTGTGGGTCTGGGATTTATGGCCATCGTTAACCGCACCGGCCAACATGAAATGAGGTCATAAGACGGTCAGCTCTAACAGGGCATTGCCAAGGGATAACACAAGAGTGCAGACTCCTGTACAGCAAATAACAACGCTCAGGAAGCTGCGCCAAGCACCAAGGCGTTATTTGGGACACCTGTGCTGCGTCTCCTTAAAAAGCCAAGTCACGCATCCACTACAGTTTGACTGTAGAATGGGCTAAATTGTGTACGTCTTTCATTCAGCGTGTGCAAGTAGACAAATTAATAGAGCAACCTTTCACTTGTGCAGCATTAATACTGCACAAGGTGTGTCTCTTGTACTTTGTAACACCTGAGGGGGGGTTAAACACCCGCCATTGTGTTAGTGGGGTTCAGCAACGCCAGCTGTTCCCACACTGTGTAGCCGGCAAAGTGTCCTGCAAACGCAATGCTGACACAAAGCTGCCTCCAGTGCAGGCTTTGGCCTACACTCTGCGCCCCCTGCTTACCCTTTGCTCCAGCACCGCTAGTTGGGGCTCTAGGAAGACAATCTTTAATAGGCAACGCATCTGGGTTCCAGCACCGCCAGCTGGTCCTCGGTCATGCCATTGGCTCTTGCACACTGGGGCAACGCATCTGGGTTCCAGCACCGCCAGCTGGTTCTCGGCAGTGTTCTTGACACAGGTACTCCCTCGTGCCAAACCTGGTTTCAGCACCGTCAGCAGTTTCGGGGTTGTGTCAAACTCGCTGAGACGCCTATGCTTGCCCCGTCGTGTTGCGGTCGGGTTAGCCAACTCCAGGGTGCCTCCAGTTTAGGAGCTTCCTATGTGGGCTGCATGAATTGGTAGTCAAGGCTGGTTCTGTAGTGCCAGTAGGCCCAGCTCCCCCTGTAGGACTGTTGGGGTTCGGTAACTGCGGCTGCCTCGCGGCCTAGCTGTTCTCTCCTCTCCTGTGGGCCTTCGGGTTCACCAACTGGTTCCAGCACCGTCAGCTGGTTCCGGGCCGAGCCTTTGGCTTAGGTGCCTCCTCCTGGGTATCCGAGTTCCGCCAACGTCAGGCGGTCCTTGGTAGTGCTTTTAAGCGCGGGCACCTACAGCTTAGTAACCGGGTTCCAGCACCGTCAGCTGGTCCTCGGTCGTGCCATTGGCTCTTGCACACTGGGGCAACGCATCTGGGTTCCAGCACCGCCAGCTGGTTCTCGGCAGTGTTCTTGACACAGGTACTCCCTCGTGCCAAGCCTGGTTTCAGCACCGTCAGCTGTTTCCGGGTTGTGTCAAGCTCACTGAGACGCCTATGCTTGCCCCGTCGTGGTGCGGTCGGGTTAGCCAACTCCAGGGTGCCTCCAGTTTAGGAGCTTCCTATGTGGGCTGCGTGAACTGGTAGTCAAGGCTGGTTCTGCAGTGCCAGTAGGCCCAGCTCCCCCTGTAGGACTGTTGGGGTTCGGTAACTGCGGCTGCCTCGCGGCCTAGCTGTTCTCTCCTCTCCTGTGGGCCTTGGGGTCCACCACCTGGTTCCAGCACCGTCAGCTGGTTCCAGGCCGAGCCTTTGGCTTAGGTGCCTCCTCCTGGGTATCCGAGTTCCGCCAACGTCAGGCGGTCCTTGGTAGTGCTTTTAAGCGCGGGCACCTACAGCTTAGTAACCGGGTTCCAGCACCGCCAGCTGGTCCTCGGTCGTGCCATTGGCTCTTGCACACTGGGGCAACGCATCTGGGTTCCAGCACCGCCAGCTGGTTCTCGGCAGTGTTCTTGACACAGGTACTCCCTCGTGCCAAGCCTGGTATCAGCACCGCCAGCTGTTTCCGGGTTGTGTCAAGCTCACTGAGACGCCTATGCTTGCCCCGTCGTGGTGTGGTCGGGTTAGCCAACTCCAGGGTGCCTCCAGTTTAGGAGCTTCCTATGTGGGCTGCGTGAACTGGCAGTCAAGGCTGGTTCTGTAGTGCCAGTAGGCCCAGCTCCCCCTTTAGGACTGTTGGGGTTCGGTAACTGCGGCTGCCTCGCGGCCTAGCTGTTCTCTCCTGTGGGCCTTCGGGTCCACCACCTGGTTCCAGCACCATCAGCTGGTTCCAGGCCGAGCCTTTGGCTTACGTGCCTCCTCCTGGGTATCCGAGTTCCGCCAACGTCAGGCGGTCCTTGGTAGTGCTTTTAAGCGCGGGCACCTACAGCTTAGTAACCGGGTTCCAGCACCGCCAGCTGGTCCTCGGTCGTGCCATTGGCTCTTGCACACTGGGGCAACGCATCTGGGTTCAAGCACCGCCAGCTGGTTCTCGGCAGTGTTCTTGATACAGGTACTCCCTTGTGCCAAGCCTGGTTTCAGCACCGTCAGCTGTTTCCGGGTTGTGTCAAGCTCACTGAGACGCCTATGCTTGCCCCGTCGTGGTGCGGTCGGGTTAGCCAACTCCAGGGTGCCTCCAGTTTAGGAGCTTCCTATGTGGGCTGCGTGAATTGGTAGTCAAGGCTGGTTCTGTAGTGCCAGTAGGCCCAGCTCCCCCTGTAGGACTGTTGGGGTTCAGTAACTGCGGCTGCCTCGCGGCCTAGCTGTTCTCTCCTCTCCTGTGCGCCTTTGGGTCCACCACCTGGTTCCAGCACCGTCAGCTGGTTCCAGGCCGAGCCTTTAGCTTAGGTGCCTCCTCCTGGGTATCCGAGTTCCGCCAACGTCAGGCGGTCCTTGGTAGTGCTTTTAAGCGCGGGCAACTACAGCTTAGTAACCGGGTTCCAGCACCGTCAGCTGGTCCTCGGTCGTGCCATTGGCTCTTGCACACTGGGGCAACGCATCTGGGTTCCAGCACCGCCAGCTGGTTCTCGGCAGTGTTTTTGTCACAGGTACTCCCTCGTGCCAAACCTGGTTTCAGCACCGTCAGCTGTTTCCGGGTTGTGTCAAACTCGCTGAGACGCCTATGCTTGCCCCGTCGTGTTGCGGTCGGGTTAGCCAACTCCAGGGTGCCTCCAGTTTAGGAGCTTCCTATGTGGGCTGCGTGAACTGGTAGTCAAGGCTGGTTGTGTAGTGCCAGTAGGCCCAGCTCCCCCTGTAAGACTGTTGGGGTTCGGTAACTGCGGCTGCCTCGCGGCCTAGCTGTTCTCTCCTCTCCTGTGGGCCTTGGGGTCCACCACCTGGTTCCAGCACCGTCAGCTGGTTCCAGGCCGAGCCTTTGGCTTAGGTGCCTCCTCCTGGGTATCCGAGTTCCGCCAACGTCAGGCGGTCCTTGGTAGTGCTTTTAAGCGCGAGCACCTACAGCTTAGTAACCGGGTTCCAGCACCGCCAGCTGGTCCTCGGTCGTGCCATTGGCTCTTGCACACTGGGGCAACGCATCTGGGTTCCAGCACCGCCAGCTGGTTCTCGGCAGTGTTCTTGACACAGGTACTCCCTCGTGCCAAGCCTGGTTTCAGCACCATCAGCTGTTTCCGGTTTGTGTCAAGCTCACTGAGACGCCTATGCTTGCCCCGTCGTGGTGCGGTCGGGTTAGCCAACTCCAGGGTGCCTCCAGTTTAGGAGCTTCCTATGTGGGCTGCGTGAATTGGTAGTCAAGGCTGGTTCTGTAGTGCCAGTAGGCCCAGCTCCCCCTGTAGGACTGTTGGGGTTCGGTAACTGCAGCTGCCTCGCGGCCTAGCTGTTCTCTCCTCTCCTGTGGGCCTTGGGGTCCACCACCTGGTTCCAGCACCGTCAGCTGGTTCCAGGCCGAGCCTTTGGCTTAGGTGCCTCCCCCTGGGTATCCGAGTTCCGCCAACGTCAGGCGGTCCTTGGTAGTGCTTTTAAGCGCGGGCACCTACAGCTTAGTAACCGGGTTCCAGCACCGCCAGCTGGTCCTCGGTCGTGCCATTGGCTCTTGCACACTGGGGCAACGCATCTGGGTTCCAGCACCGCCAGCTGGTTCTCGGCAGTGTTTTTGTCACAGGTACTCCCTCGTGCCAAACCTGGTTTCAGCACCGTCAGCTGTTTCCGGGTTGTGTCAAGCTCACTGAGACGCCTATGCTTGCCCCGTCGTGTTGCGGTCGGGTTAGCCAACTCCAGGGTACCTCCAGTTTAGGAGCTTCCTATGTGGGCTGCGTGAACTGGTAGTCAAGGCTGGTTCTGTAGTGCCAGTAGGCCCAGCTCCCCCTGTAGGACTGTTGGGGTTCGGTAACTGCGGCTGCCTCGCGGCCTAGCTTTTCTCTCCTCTCCTGTGGACCTTCAGGTCCACCACCTGGTTCCAGCACCGTCAGCTGGTTCTCGGCAGTGTCTTTTGCTCTTGTACCTTCTGCTCCCCATCCTGGTTCCAGTACCGTCAGCTGGTTCCGGGCAGAGCCTTTGGCTTAGGTGCCTCCTTCTGGGTATCCAAGTTCCACCAACGTCAGGTGGTCCTTGGTAGTGCTTTCGGGCACGGGTACCTCCTGCTTAGTAACCGGGTTCCAGTAACGTCAGCTGGTCCTCGGTCGTGCCATTGGCTCTTGCACACTGGGGCAACGCATCTGGGTTCCAGCACCGCCAGCTGGTTCTCGGCAGTGTTCTTGACACAGGTACTCCCTCGTGCCAAGCCTGGTTTCAGCACCGTCAGCTGTTTCCGGGTTGTGTCAAGCTCACTGAGACGCCTATGCTTGCCCCGTCGTGGTGCGGTCGGGTTAGCCAACTCCAGGGTGCCTCCAGTTTAGGAGCTTCCTATGTGGGCTGCGTGAACTGGCAGTCAAGGCTGGTTCTGTAGTGCCAGTAGGCCCAGCTCCCCCTGTAGGACTGTTGGGGTTCGGTAACTGCGGCTGCCTCGCGGCCTAGCTGTTCTCTCCTCTCCTGTGGGCCTTGGGGTCCACCACCTGGTTCCAGCACCGTCAGCTGGTTCCAGGCCGAGCCTTTGGCTTAGGTGCCTCCTCCTGGGTATCCGAGTTCCGCCAACGTCAGGCGGTCCTTGGTAGTGCTTTTAAGCGCGGGCACCTACAGCTTAGTAACCGGGTTCCAGCACCGCCAGCTGGTCCTCGGTCGTGCCATTGGCTCTTGCACACTGGGGCAACGCATCTGGGTTCCAGCACCGCCAGCTGGTTCTCGGCAGTGTTCTTGACACAGGTACTCCCTCGTGCCAAGCCTGGTTTCAGCACCGCCAGCTGTTTCCGGGTTGTGTCAAGCTCACTGAGACGCCTATGCTTGCCCCGTCGTGGTGCGGTCGGGTTAGCCAACTCCAGGGTGCCTCCAGTTTAGGAGCTTCCTATGTGGGCTGCGTGAACTGGCAGTCAAGGCTGGTTCTGTAATGCCAGTAGGCCCAGCTCCCCCTGTAGGACTGTTGGGGTTCGGTAACTGCGGCTGCCTCGCGGCCTAGCTGTTCTCTCCTCTCCTGTGGGCCTTGGGGTCCACCACCTGGTTCCAGCACCGTCAGCTGGTTCCAGGCCGAGCCTTTGGCTTAGGTGCCTCCTCCTGGGTATCCGAGTTCCGCCAACGTCAGGCGGTCCTTGGTAGTGCTTTTAAGCGCGGGCACCTACAGCTTAGTAACCGGGTTCCAGCACCGCCAGCTGGTCCTCGGTCGTGCCATTGGCTCTTGCACACTGGGGCAACGCATCTGGGTTCCAGCACCGCCAGCTGGTTCTCGGCAGTGTTCTTGACACAGGTACTCCCTCGTGCCAAGCCTGGTTTCAGCACCGTCAGCTGTTTCCGGGTTGTGTCAAGCTCACTGAGACGCCTATGCTTGCCCCGTCGTGGTGCGGTCGGGTTAGCCAACTCCAGGGTGCCTCCAGTTTAGGAGCTTCCTATGTGGGCTGCGTGAATTGGTAGTCAAGGCTGGTTCTGTAGTGCCCGTAGGCCCAGCTCCCCCTGTAGGACTGTTGGGGTTCGGTAACTGCGGCTGCCTCGCGGCCTAGCTGTTCTCTCCTCTCCTGTGGGCCTTCGGGTCCACCACCTGGTTCCAGCACCGTCAGCTGGTTCCAGGCCGAGCCTTTGGCTTAGGTGCCTCCTCCTGGGTGTCCGAGTTCCGCCAACGTCAGGCGGTCCTTGGTAGTGCTTTTAAGCGCGGGCACCTACAGCTTAGTAACCGGGTTCCAGCACCGCCAGCTGGTCCTCGGTCGTGCCATTGGCTCTTGCACACTGGGGCAACGCATCTGGGTTCCAGCACCGCCAGCTGGTTCTCGGCAGTGTTTTTGTCACAGGTACTCCCTCGTGCCAAACCTGGTTTCAGCACCGTCAGCTGTTTCCGGGTTGTGTCAAACTCGCTGAGACGCCTATGCTTGCCCCGTCGTGTTGCGGTCGGGTTAGCCAACTCCAGGGTACCTCCAGTTTAGGAGCTTCCTATGTGGGCTGCGTGAACTGGTAGTCAAGGCTGGTTCTGTAGTGCCAGTAGGCCCAGCTCCCCCTGTAAGACTGTTGGGGTTCGGTAACTGCGGCTGCCTCGCGGCCTAGCTTTTCTCTCCTCTCCTGTGGACCTTCAGGTCCACCACCTGGTTCCAGCACCGTCAGCTGGTTCTCGGCAGTGTCTTTTGCTCTTGTACCTTCTGCTCCCCATCCTGGTTCCAGTACCGTCAGCTGGTTCCGGGCAGAGCCTTTGGCTTAGGTGCCTCCTTCTGGGTATCCAAGTTCCACCAACGTCAGGTCGTCCTTGGTAGTGCTTTCGGGCACGGGTACCTCCTGCTTAGTAACCGGGTTCCAGTAACGTCAGCTGGTCCTCGGTAGTTCCATTGGCTCTTGGACCTTCGGCTACCCATCCGGGTTCCAGTACCGTCAGCGTCTTTTGCTCTTGTACCTTCTGCTCCCCATCCTGGTTCCAGTACCGTCAGCTGGTTCCGGGCAGAGCCTTTGGCTTAGGTGCCTCCTTCTGGGTATCCGAGTTCCGCCAACGTCAGGCGGTCCTTGGTAGTGCTTTTTTGCACGGGTACCTCCTGCTTAGTAACCGGGTTCCAGTAACGTCAGCTGGTCCTCGGTAGTTCCATAGGCTCTTGAACCTTCGGGTAGCCATCCGAGTTCCAGTTCCATCAGCTGGTTCTTGGCATTTTCTCAGCCTTCTTGTACCTTCTGCTACATTTCCAAGTTGAAGACCCTAAAGTCGACGACCCGGAAGACCACCCCGATGACGACGACGACGACCCGGAAGACCACCCCGATGACGACGGCGGAGACGATGACGGCGGAGACGACGACGGCTGAGACGACGACGGTGGAGATGACGACACTGGAGACGACGACCCTGGAGACGACGACATGGAAGACCGAGAAGCAGAAGAACAAGAGGCTGCAGAACAAAGAGCAGAAGAACATTAAGCATAAGACTTAATATCAGAGCAAAAGATATTATCTAAATTATATGCAGAAGAAGACTAAGCAGTGTATGGGGGTGAGTCCGTTCCTCCTCGTGGTGCCCCTGGATAAAGCCTGATGCTGCAGGCCAAACTGAACGCGGACAAATGTAACTTTTGTGACTGGCAGAACGGAAGGTGTAATCTTCCAACTTTTATAGATAACAACTACGGGAATGCCTGTCACAAATGAGAATATGATGAAGAAGTAGAATAGGAAGAATAATAACAGTGGAATAAAAAGAATATGTAGAATAGGAAGAATAATAATAGTTGAATAAAATGAATATGAAGAATGTAATCAAAAAAAAAAAAAAAAGGTAAAGGATGAAGAAGAAGATGAATAAGGTGAAGAAGAAGTTGATGTCAAAGATGCTGATGATGATGAAGATGAAAGTGTGGGAAAAGAAAAAAAAAAAAAAAAAGAAGGGGAAGGGCGTGGAATAGTGAAACATCAATATCTGACAAAATAAAAAAAAAAATTTACATAGTCAATATCTTTGTCACTCCGAACGTCTTAAAAAAAAACAAAAAACATGCTATTCTATTTGATTGGGATAAACCTCTATGACTTTAATGTCTCCTCCACCTCCCCAAATACATCCGGCATTATTCTTAGTTGTTTTCCTTCATGTAGAATGAACCTACAAGGCAAGAAAGGGTTTATTTTAATTCCGATATTTTGGTCCCATTGACTTGCATTGGGATCGGGTATCGGTATCGGCGATATCCGATATTTTTTGAATATCGGCCGATCCTATCCGATACCGATACTTTCCGATATCGGAAGGTATCGCTCAACACTAATCACTACCAAGATTTGCCAGAAGTGACGGGGATGGCGGCGGAAGTTCCGCCCATGGGACTCCACAAGATCCGGCATCTATTTTCTACACCTGTGGAAACAGGCACATAAACTACCCCACAAACATAACAGATAGGCCATCCCAGGGAAGCCTATGCGAATCCTGTGTTGTTGTTTTTTTTATGCACACAGGCACCCCTGTACTTTATAGGTGATCATTCATAATTTCAATTCATGCTAGTAGTTGTCTTACAACAGTGCTTACTTTACAGCAATGTGGGAAAGTAATGCACTCTTTTTTTGTCATAGCATGTGACTTATGGTTTTTCTCAATTTAGCCTTAATGCGCTTGATATTTGAGCGTCATATATCCCACATGTGACATCCTAATAGGGTTTCTTACAATATGCTCTCTTTAGATCATTGATTGTTACTGCAATTTACATTAGATGAATGTGCTGCATATTATTGTACATATGAAACTGCTCTTGTACCATTAGTTAGTAATTGTCTGTGCTGTTACACAGTTGTGTTCTTACCACATTTTAGAAAACCGTCAACAGAAATTTACAATCATGTTTATCAACACTTATGTTTTAACATGTACAATAAATTATTATATTTTAAATGAATTACGTTTTTACAATTTTCTTTATCATTGGGGTATACAGGCTCCATTTTGTCTTGATTATTGTCTCAATTTAATTGCGAGTTCCCCACATGGACTATGGTCCCTATTTTTGTCTATGAGTCAAGCAAATATTCTATACTTACAGCTTTGCTGTCTGTTGTCCCTATTACACACCCGCCACTTTTCTCCTGTCAGTTATTGACAGGTAATTCATCTTTGAGAGGCCTCCTCTCCTGTTTGAGATCTAGAACAAGTGCCATCATCTTGCAGAGTGGTGCATGCACAATAAGGTCCTGATGAAGAAGACTGTCAGTGTCAGTTTACATAGACTGTGTGTCTTCTACATTTTGATGTTGCTTTTTACCCTCTGAAAGAGTCTACTAAAAAACATTGTTAGGGCTAGCGGAACGCACCAAATAATAAGACTGATAGTGTACGGTGCGTTCGTAGCCCGGTGTCCACCGTGCAGAGATGGAACCTGCTGCTGAGTAATGACGGACTATATGGCGGTACTCATAAGTATACTCACATGGGTTAAACTTCACCCAACGTGAAGGAAGCGATCCTGTTGCGTCACAGGATCGCGGTACCGCACATAGAAGGCGAGCAAGCAGTCAGCGAACTTAACCCCAACTAGGATTGAAGTCCGATTAGACCACTTGCTGACACAACACCGCAACAGGGTGTGTTAGGCAACTCTTATAATTAGAGCACCGAAGTGCGAACTGTGCCGTGCTGGCAGGCACCACTAAGCACCCAGACGTGGGTCAGGAAGCGCACTACTGGCGCGTGGCGCCGCACTGGCGGTCACAGCATTAGACGCTGATACGTGTGTGACACGTTGAGTGATTTGTCGGGCGCTAGATAGCAGCCATACTCCATACGCGAACAGTCATACAATAGGGTAGGGGTATTTAATGAACGACTTGCACTCACAACAAACACACGTATTCAATTGTACACTAGCGCATGGCCGTGCGGTCATGTGCAGTTTATATAATTGCAGGACAGGAAGTGGCCACAGAAACTTTGCCCTTCCAGGGCCTGCCAAGAGGACCCTTGGAATGCGCTGCAGAGCCAGAGCACATGACCCTCGATCTCCAACGGGAGATCTTGCTCTGGGCATGCTCAGTGTGCGCAAACAAGGTCCCAGGGAAGTCCGCTCGCCGCTGACCAGCACTGACTTTAATGGCAGGAGCTGAAGAAGCAGCAGTAACTCTCTGTACAGAGTGAGAGTGAGCAAGACACTGGGAGCGACGTCCCTGCTGAGCAGACTCCACTGCGGCTGGAGGAGAATGGGAGACCGCAGCGGAGATGGATCGAGATTCCCCCTGTGCAGCAGAGGAAACTCGACTCCTAACATTACCCCTCCTCCTAGGGCCCCCCCCTCCTTGGGCCTCGCTACGCTCGAAGGCAGCAATGAGCTGTGGGGCCCGAATGTTTTCAGCAGGCTCCCAAGACCTGTCCTCTTGACCATAACCCTTCCAATCCACCAAATAAAACTTTTTACCTTGCACCCCAAAATAGCGTTCACCTCGTAATCGTCCGTAGACGAACCCGATGTCCCGGCAGATGACTCGGAAAACCGGGACATGTATACGGGTTTCAAGGGGGACACATGAAAGGTGTCGGTGATACCCAAGCGTGGAGGAAGAGCCAGGCGGTAGACCACAGGATTAACCTGTTCGAGAACCTTGAAGGGACCCAAGTAGCGAGGAGCAAACTTAGTGGACTCAACTCGCAGCCTGATGTTACGGGCGGAGAGCCACACCAAGTCGCCAGGGGCAAAAGTCGGAGCGGGGCGCCGATGAACATCGGCGGAGGACCTCATTCTCTCCTTGGAAGCCCGAATGGCATCCTGCGTGCGATCCCAAATGTCCCGTGCCTCCACAGCCCAGTCTGCCACCCTGGCATCAGCGGAAGACACAGGCATGGGCACAGGAACACGCGGATGCTGGCCGTAATTTAAGAGGAATGGAGTCTGACCGGTGGAGTCAGCTACGGCATTGTTAAGTGCAAACTCTGCCCACGGTAGCAAGGATGCCCAGTCATCCTGCCTGGCAGAGACAAAATGTTGTTAATATGTGACCAAGGTCTGGTTGGCCCTCTCTACCAACCCATTCGTCTCGGGATGATATGCCGAAGAGAGATTCAACTCAATACTGAGTAGACGACAAAGCTCTCTCCAGAATCGAGACGCAAACTGGGGACCCCGGTCACTAACAATTTGTCTGGCATACCGTGTAGGCGAAAAATATGCTTGACGAACAAGACAGCCAACGCCCGTGCAGATGGTAGCCGTGGAAGAGGCACCAAATGCACCATTTTGGAAAAATGATCGGTGATCACCCAGATAATGGTGCAATTACGAGACTTGGGTAAGCCAACCACAAAGTCCATCCCGACCATCTCCCAGGGCCTGTCAGCCACGGGCAGAGGATAAAGCAACCCAGCTGGCCGTTGCCGAGGAGTCTTGTTCCTGGCGCAAGAGACACACGCCCGAACGTACTCCGCGACATCACGAGCCATATGCGGCCACCAGTATGTCCTCGCCAGTAACTCTGATGTCCTTTTAGTACCAAAATGTCCACCCACCCTGGACAAGTGCTCCCAAGAGAGAACCTCCGGTCGCAAACTAGATGGAACAAAAGTCTTGCCCGGGGGCACAGACTCCAGCGAAACTGGGGCCACAGTTCTCAAACTCTCGGTGGGGACAATAAGCCGAGGCTCCTCCTCCTCCTCCACAGATGACACAACGGAGCGAGAGAGAGCGTCGGCCCGAATGTTCTTCTCCCCAGAAAGGAAATGGAGGGTGAAATGAAACCGGGAGAAGAACAAGGACCATCTGGCCTGGCGAGAATTCAACCGCTGAGCTGTCTGCAGATACACCAAATTTTTGTGATCTGTGAAGACTTGGAAGGGAAAACGTGCTCCCTCCAAGAGATGTCTCCACTCCGAGAAAGCCAACTTCATGGCTAGCAACTCCCTGTCCCCGATGGAATAATTCCTCTCTGCTGGTGCGAAGGTCTTGGAGAAAAAGAAGCAAGGATGCTTCCGACCTTGAGCATTCTTTTGGAAGAGGACTGCTCCAGCACCAACAGAAGAGGCATCCACCTCCATGATAAATGGCTTATCAAGATCGGGGCGATGAAGAATAGGAGCGCTAGCGAAGTGTGACTTTATAGAGATAAAAGCCTTGGAGACCTCCTCAGACCACAATTTGGGATTCGCCCCCTTCTTGGTGAGGGCAACCAAGGGAGCTACCAAAGTTGAGAAATGCGGGATGAACTGGTGATAATAATTGATGAACCCCATAAAGCGCTGCACCGCTTTAAGAGAATGGGGTTCCTGCCAGTCCATCACAGCCTGTAGTTTGGCAGGATCCATAGCCAATCCCTGGGCTGAGATGATGTAGCCTAGGAAAAGAAAGGACTCCTGCTCAAACATACACTTCTCCAACTTGGCATAGAGGGAGTTTGCCCGTAGGAGGTCGAAGACTTTGCAAACATCTCTCCGGTGGGAGTCAATATCTGGAGAGTAGATGAGAATATCATCCAGATAGACTACGACCGAGGTGGAAAGCATATCCCGGAAGATATCGTTCACAAAGTCTTGGAAAAACGGCTGGGGCATTACAGAGCCCAAAGGGCATCACCAGATATTCATAGTGCCCATCCCTGGTGTTAAAAGCCGTCTTCCATTCGTCCCCCTCACGGATGCGAATCAGGTTGTAAGCACCCCGCAGATCTAATTTAGTAAATACCCTTGCTCCCCGAACCCGAAAAAGAAGAAGAAGAAGCCTATCGAACAGTTCAGATATCAAAGGCAAAGGGTATTTATTCTTAACGGTGATGGTGTTAAGACCCCTGTAGTCGATGCATGGACGCAATTCCCCACTCTTCTTCTGCACGAAGAAGAACCCTGCCCCAGCAGGTGACACTGACTTCCTGATGAACCCTCTTGCCAGATTTTCCTGGATGTACTGTGACATTGCCTCAGTCTCCGGGAGAGATAGCGGATAGACTCGACTCCGGGGAGGCTCAGCACCAGGCAAGAGGTCAATAGGACAGTCATAGGGGCGATGGGGCGGAAGGGTCTCCACCGCCTTTTTGGAGAATACGTCTGCATACAACCAATACTGCTTGGGGAGAGAGGAAAGATCTGCGGGTACCTCAGTTGTAGCTACCTGAACGCACTCCCTCTGACACCTATCCCCACAAGATTCACCCCATCCCAGAATTCTGCCTGAGGACCACTCGATGTGAGGAGAGTGATACCGTAGCCAAGGTATTCCCAACAGGACTTCATCAATTCCCTCTGGAATGTCGAGCAGAGAAATAATCTCCTGATGAGATGGCGACATGGACAGAGTAAAAGGGATGGTCTGGTGAGTTATCTGTGAGGGCAGAGTCGACCCATTCACCACTCGTACCGTTATAGGTTGAGCTAGCATAACCAGAGGTATTGCGTGGCGTTGGGCGAAGGCAGAAGACATAAAATTGCCCTCCGCCCCAGAATCCACGCAGAGCTCTACCGAGTGGGAGAATGAGCCTATAGTAATTGTCCCCTTAAAGGACAATTTAGAGGCAAACGTCGCCGTGTCTAGTGTACCTCCACCTACGACCACTAGACGCTGACGTTTCCTCGACCGCTGAGGACATCTGGTGGCTAAATGTCCAGACTGCTGGCAAACATGACAGACCCTGAGTGCACAAGCGGTCCGGGACTTAGGTCCCGCTTGTGACACTTCCCTGGCCTCAGGAACCAGGACCGGAGATTCCAGAGGTTTGGCGAAAGTAGGAGCCAGCCGAAACCTCTGCCTACACTGGGCTCGCTCTAACCTCCGCTCGTTAAAACGGAGGTCAATTCGAGTGGAGACTGTTATTAACTCCTCCAGTGTGGCAGGAATCTCCCTAGTGGCCAGAGCGTCCTTTACATGGTCAGCCAAGCCCCTCCAAAATATGGGGATAAGAGCTTTATCCGACCATTCCAGCTCAGATGCTAAAGTGCGGAATTGGACGGCAAAATGACTGACCAAGGACTCACCATGAGTTAATGCCAGCAGTTGGAGCACAGTGTCATGGGTGACTTGAGGTCCTAAAAAGACCTGTTTTAAAGTGCTCAAAAACAGAGGAGCACTCTGCACCACATGATCGCCACGCTCCCACAGCGGCGTATCCCATTCCAACGCCCTGTCCGACAATAGAGACACAATAAATCCCACCTTAGCCCGCTCCGTGGGGAAACGTGCAGCCAGAAGCTCGAGATGAATAGAGCACTGACTCACGAATCCCCTACAAAATTTGCTATTACCAGAAAATTTTTCTGTCAGTGGGAGGCGAGAAAATGTCGGAACAGGGGTGGCAATGGACAAAGTTGCTGCAGCCACGCTGGCAGCCTGTACAGCAACTGCGGTAACATCCACAGCTGAGGTTGCGCTCTCGAGAGCCGCCAACCTACCCTCCAGCTGCTGTATATACCGCAGGGATTGCTGTTTGTTTGTCATCACTAGCCAGACCCTGGCGCTAGTGTAATGTTAGGGCTAGCGGAACGCACCAAATAATAAGACTGATAGTGTACGGTGCGTTCGTAGCCCGGGGTCCACCGTGCAGAGATGGAACCTGCTGTTGAGTAATGACGGACTATATGGCGGTACTCATAAGTATACTCGCGTGGGTTAAACTTCACCCAACGTGAAGGAAGCAATCCTGTTGCGTCACAGGATCACGGTACCGCACATAGAAGGCGAGCAAGCAGTCAGCGAACTTAACCCCAACTAGGATTGAAGTCCGATTAGACCACTTGCTGACAACACCGCAACAGGGTGTGTTAGGCAACTCTTATAATTAGAGCACCGAAGTGCGAACTGTGCCGTGCTGGCAGGCACCACTAAGCACCCAGACGTGGGTCAGGAAGCGCACTACTGGCGCGTGGCGCCTCACTGGCGGTCACAGCAATAGACGCTGATACGTGTGTGACACGTTGAGTGATTTGTCGGGCGCTAGATAGCAGCCATACTCCATACGCGAACAGTCATACAATAGGGTAGGGGTATTTAATGAACGACTTGCACTCACAACAAACACACGTATTCAATTGTACACTAGCGCATGGCCGTGCGGTCATGCGCAGTTTATATAATTGCAGGACAGGAAGTGGCCACAGAAACTTTGCCCTTCCAGGGCCTGCCAAGAGGACCAATGGAATGCGCTGCAGAGCCAGAGCACATGACCCTCGATCTCCAACGGGAGATCTTGCTCTGGGCATGCTCAGTGTGCGCAAACAAGGACTTAGTCCCAGGGAAGTCCGCTCGACGCTGACCAGCACTGACTTTAATGGCAGAAGCTGAAGAAGCAGCAGTAACTCTCTGTACAGAGTGAGAGCGAGCAAGACACTGGGAGCGACGTCCCTGCTGAGCAGACTCCACTGCGGCTGGAGGAGAATGGGAGACCGCAGCGGAGACGGATCGAGATTTTCCCTGTGCAGCAGAGGAAACTCGACTCCTAACAAACATGCTACAATTTCTAAAAGTGGAGCAATGCAGAGGAAAGAATGAGAGGACTACCAAAAAAATATGTACAGTGTATACTGGAGCCTTATACTTTTCCTCTAACAGGAGTCAGCAACCCGAAACTCCAGTTGATCTGAAACTACAACTCCCAGCATTCCCCAAGAGATGAAGGTTTTTTACACAATCAATAATTGGATATTCAAAGTAATAAGGCTCTATGCTTAAATATAAATTGATTGGCTCATTCAACTTAATAGACTTAATTGTAATCCATTGACGGGCTAGCCAATTACTCAATAAAGAGTTCTAGTTGTATAATGAGACTAGAACATAATAGAGTTGTTTCTTAAGCTTTTGTTTCTCACAAAACGGCAGAATTAATTATTGTAATTTCCAAATCAATCGCACTAAACTCTTTCAGCTTGTTGCAGACTTATTTCAGCCAGTTACAAAGGATGAAGCATTCAGAAAGCTTTTCGACTGAAACCCACCAAATCAGTTTTCTACGAACGTAGATTGTAAATAATGAAATACTAGAGATCTTATTTCAGTGACCACGGATCAAATGAGCAGATGCCTTTACATGTATTAACTCCTAAAATCAAAGTTTAGGAAATGTTATAAAAGTTCCAGCATATAAGACTGAGTCACTGTAAAGGTCCGAGCGCAACAAGAAAATGGGAACATGTTATTCCTACAACACTCCTTATACCAATGACAGAGGCAGGAATTTGCTATACCCCACCCAACCAAATCCCCGCCCATGCCTTTGCATCTTTTCTTAGTAAAAAATAGTAGTGAACTACCGTACATGCCTTCCCTTAACAAGGAAGTAGAGCATGGGTAAACTCGGCAGTTGAGCGCTCTTACTGTAATCAATATTCTTAAATTAACCCTTTAATGATTAAGGTTGTTGGGCCAGGAGGACTAAACATTTTATTTTTCGGTTTTTACATTGCTACCTCTCAGAACTTATTTATTTGTCAGTTGACTGGCCCATTGGAGGTCTTCATTTTTGAGAATTTCATTTTGATCTTGCACCATTTTGGGGTAAATATCAGAATTTCATCAGCTTGCATTTGAATAAAGTTTTGTAACTACAGTATAGTCATTAATTACAAGACCAACTAGGTGTCTTTTTTGCTTTTCATTTTTTGACATCATAAAGCATTTTTTTTAATCAGATGCTTTCTATTGATTTTTTTTGCATTTTAAACATTACTCCTAGCAAAATAATACAATAATACATATAAATCCCATTCTAACAATTTTAGGATTAATTCAAACAAAGCTTTTTCTAAAGAAACTAAGTTATTGCTTTTCACCCATCTGTATGTTTAATTGATGTATAAAGACTTTTGACATCAGCAATAACTAGAATAATATTATCTTGAAGTTGTAGCAACCCATCAAGGTAGCCCAAAACTGCGGTTGTATCCTTGATGCATGAGAGCAAGGTGGCCACTAACGGTTTAAGCTAAAAATCTATGATCTGACAAGCCAGTTTAAATAGTCCCTCATTACCAGATGCAATGGGTCTGCCTGGAGGATCAATGGTATTCTTATGCACCTTATGAATTAAAAATAGAACTATGCCAAACGTGGTTTTTGAAGATTGTTTCCATAAGTTATATTGGAATTATATTGTCATCAAAGGCTCTGGTCACTATTTTAAAAAGTTTCTGCTGATAGGATGCTATAGGGTTGTAGATTAATTTCATATAACAAGTTCTGTCAGATAGCAATTTATGAGATTGTTTGAGACTATTTGGTCAGATGACTAAGTTTCCACCTGGCTTAAAAGTCACATCTGTCCAATTTTGCATTTATTTAATGGCCCTAGTGTCCTGTATGTTGTTATTAAAACGAGATGTGTTGTCTTTCAGTTTGTCAATATCAGTGGTAAATGTCTACAGTATTAAGACTAGGGAATTTTTGGGGCTTGTTATAAAGATGTATAGTTAAAGTACTTACAGTAGGGATGTTTCCTTTCTCAGCCAGCGATTCCAATAGTGCTTGTTCTTTATCATCATTTACCGGAAAATGAAAGTACCTGGTTTTTCATGATAACGTTTGAAAATTAATTTGCGGGAAAATATATGGACATCTTTTACTGCCATGAATATATCTATAGATTTTGCACGAGAGAAGGTTAAACATTTTCCAAAAACACTAATTTGTGTTGTTGTAAGACAGTGTGTTGATAAATTCAATACCTTAGATTGAGCCTCTCTATGTCCATGACTTCTGCTGGTGTGATTTTGATGTTTCTTTTGTCCCCCAAAACTTGTTTTCATGTGAGAAGTGTCACTTGAGTAGTTACCAGGTTGTGTGAAGTATTTTTAGAGTATGATGACAGGGAGATATTGGACGAACTCCTTCAAAGTGATTTTTCACCCACTTAAGTCCTTTGCCAATTATATATTTTTCGTTGTTTCATAATTATTGATGTCTCTTTGATATTTTTTCATTTCCATGACACTGATATCACGTTCCCATTTTTCCAAATCTTTCAAATCTTTGTCAAGGTCTTTGTAGATTTTTTCTCACTCATCAGGTGGTATTTCATGGTCCATTTGTGATTGCAGTTGATTAATCTGTACAGTATGTCAATGTCAAAAGTGGGCTATAACTATATCCTAAGCCCTCTAGAGATTATTTTTTGCTTGTGATAATTATCAATAGTGGTTCTAGTCTACCATAGTCAGGTCTCCTTGTGGATCAAATTATGACAATTTGTTGAAATTTCTTTAAAATCATTTTTGGTATCATTCAAATTGCTAGCAGCACTCTGTTTCAAAATATCACTAGCTTTGTTAAGCCAGGTTAAGTCTCTGGCTTTGAGATCCATAATAGATTTCTGGGAGTTTAAATCTGTTAATGAACAGAAACAGTTAGCAATGACACCAAAAAAGAACCCATATAACTATAATTTCACTAGGCACAACTCAACATACTGACATAAGAGCAACAGGGTAAAAAATGCAAAAGAGTGTGTATGCCAATAAAACAAATATTAATTTGTGAAGATTTAAAATAGACATAGAAATAAAAAATAAATCACGAGAGGCTGCTAAGCATGAAAGCAGGAATTCCTTTCCATGTAACATATTGTAAGTATATTCATGAAGAGTATAATAAATAGATTCACAAAGCCTAGTACATTACCTTAATTCCCAGGTAAACATTCCTCAATACAGGTAAGTACACAAAAGGCATAGAAAATAAATAGATCTATGGAAACGTACATGTGTAGACCAGTGTTTGCGGTGCTTACCCTGCTGCCCCAACACACGTTTCATTTAGAAATTCATCAGGAGCTGTGTGTGTTGTGGAGGGGGTGATCGCAATTAAATAGATCTAACTAACCTATCATGGTGCTCGGTGACGGTGGTCTGTGTATTCTCATCGTATGATCCAGAGTGTGCTGAACAGTTGATGTCCGAATTACGGAAGTGCATTATATAATACTGATCATATCTTTAAATAGGGATATGTCTTGATTAGACCATCTGCCTTATATGAATGTTTAAGCTGAAGGTATTTATAGTATTCAGTGTATGGCAATCCAGATTCTGTTTGCAATTGAGAAAACTCCTTGTATACAGTAGATCGTCTTTTAAAATATTAGATAATCTGTGTATCCCTCTAGATTTGCAATTCCTGAATCCCTGCAGTCTGCAAAATTAGGTAGCCATGATGTTTCCCAAAGGGAGGTGTACTGATTTATCCCTTGTATGACTTGCATCTTTTTTATATTCCATCAGAGCCGATGAATTAATGCTATTGTAGGGAGTATACCCGAGAAGGCCTCAATCTTGTGTGCTTCTAGAGCTTCGTATAGACTCAGGGCATTAAAATGATATTGTAATATGTGATGTGAAGCTACCCCACCGCCAGGATCATCCCAGCCTCATATATCTTGCAGTTGAGCTGTCATATAGTAAACCCAAAGGTTTGGGAAGCCAGACCTCCAATACTATTCTTTCTTCTCAATATTTCCAGTTTAATTTTTGGAGTTTGTATAGACCAAATTAATTAATTAACCAACTATTAATTTGAAAGAAATACGTTTGGAGTATCCAATAAGGGATGTTGTGAAGTGCGTATAATAGATGAGACATTAAAATCATTTTAATTAGATTTGTGCAACCAACCACTGAAAGTGGTACTTTGGACCAAGTTTCCTTTTCATGTTCAAATATCGTGAGGATTGAGGTAAGACTTAGCCTGTCATAATCATTTATTTGTGCTGTTATGTTGATACCCAGATATTTAAACTCATACACCACTAGCAAGCATAGGAGGTTAGGTTATCTCTATTGTCTAGTGCTAGCAGCACTGATGTGATAAAATTAACTTTTAGACTCAAATATCTCCCACATCTCTTGATAATGTCCTTAGCCATTGGTAAGGTATTAGAGGCCTCTGTCAGAAGCAATAAAGTATCACTCGTATAAAGGGCCACTTTCTCTTCCATAACTCCTCTACGGAAATCAACTATGTCAGGGTGTTTTCTAATAATTGTGGCAAGTGGCTCAATGGCCAATGCAAAGAGTAGAGGGTCCAAGGGGCATTCCTGTCTGGTATTCATGCCAAGTTCAAACGCTGATGAAAATTGCAAATTTATCTTTATATCTTTAACCTAGCCACTGGTTTCCCATATAATAATTTTATCCATGAGATGAAAACAGAACCCATACCTACTTTCCCATTCAATGGAATCAAATGCCTACTGGGATTTAAAGATTACATCATGATCTGTGGATGTTTATTGCTGTAGGTCTAGTGGAAATAAAGCCTGATTGATCAATATTAGTGATAAGTGAGTATGCTCATTACTTGAGTTTCTCCGAGCATGCTCGGGTGGTCGCCGTGCTCACAGATTTAGTTTATGTCGACACAGCTGCATGATTTGCGGCTGCTAGACAGCTTGAATACATGTGGCGATTGCCTAACAAACAGGCAATCCCCACATTGGTGTTATTATTCATATTCTCTGAAAAAAGGCTAAAAAAGCAAAAATTCTGCTGGGGTATGTAAACTTTTGAGCACAACTGTATGCCTATTGAGCTTCCTTATATTCCAATAAGTCTTCATCTGTTCCACATAAAGTGAACTATTCTTTTGTGGATTTGACATGATCCTGTAGAAACTCCCCAAATTGTTTTGTTTTACTTTTAGACCTGCTAATAGCTTGTTTTAGAATTCCCCTTAGACAAACTTTCATAGCATCCCATAATACATTGGAAGATACAGAGTCATTGTTTTCCTGAAAATAATGTTGAAGAGTAGATGTTACTAGTTTATCATCTATAACCTGAATCCAAAAATAGTTCACTGTCCATAGGGATCTCTTAGTTCTAGGTGAGAAAAAAAAGACATACCAGTAAGAGTGAGTGATCAGATAGAGCACTAGTGAGATATTACACTGATTTTACCAGGGAGAGGATATATTCTGATCCCAAAGCTAAATCAATATGTGACAGTGCTTCATGAGATTTTGAATAGCAAGAAATCTGAAGGTTCTTTTTTCAGATCTTGACTAATGGAAGAGGTGTCATCGTTTACCAGCCACATTTGTACACGAATGAGGAAATTGCTGAGCTGCAGTGTATCACAGCTGTAAATATATCTCTCAGTCTGGGTTCAGTGACTGACTAATTTGAGGTAGTGTAAGCCAGGTTTCTATACTAGTGAGGCTGTTGGGTAGGGAGACCATCAGGGATAAATGTGGCCAGAGTAATCTTTTCCCCTATGGGTTTAAGGGGACAGAGTGATGTCTCCTCCCTTAAATTCCTGTGTCATTTCAGGAGCTGTGACTTTTTTAATGGGTTTCTGGCAAAGCCAACCAGTTTCTCCACTGTATTAACCGCCTCCATGTTTCCCGCCCTTGTTCCTGATGAAGGCATGTCGATGTCATTTTGGATTTCTCAGCCTGCACAGATAGCAGTCTCTCTCTTCTTCCTGGATGCTCCTCCAGCCATGATCTTGTTATAGTAGTGTGCAGGGGAGCGTGGAGGCCCAGTGGAAGCGCAGAACAGCAGGTATTCACTGAGCTTCCTTTCCGCACATCTCCTCAGACACCGCCCCATCATAAAGCATTTTTAATGGAAAAAGTTATTTGTATTTTTTTCTCTATTCTTGAACACTTCAATTTAAATTTTTACAGGTTTTAACCACTCAAGAGAATTTGAACTTGTGATACTCTGATTTTCATATGATTCCCAGATGCCATTGCGTTCCTGGGGAGCTAATGAAAGTCGAGATAATACGGCATTTACTGTTGACCAAATGGATTAATTAGCCAAAATATTGCCATTGGATTCTAGCTATCAGTTGCCTTTTACATGACATTTTCCTCCAGGATATTTGAGGGGCTCCCATAAACATCTGTATAATAAATAAACTAATCTCTATTATAAATGTCCTCTCTGCAAGAAAACGTATTATCTAGAAAGACATCTTCTAACCATCAGATAGAAAATTAGGCTGTCACTTCTATACAAAATTAAAATGTTTCAACAGCAGTGCCATTTTATAGTTTTTTACATAAAACAGATATTGCATTGAATAATCCCTACAAAGTGATAGTCAGTGATTCAACATTTTTGACACTGAGTGCCTGTGATGAATTTTCATTATACGGCAGAAACACTGACATGCCAATCAGAAAGTAATATAATAATCCAACCACAAGATTTGACTCTCTAACAAGCAGAACTACAGCTCTGGAGTATGATCAATAGGATGCGGTAAGTCTCTGCCATAGATAAGACTTGTAACACCAGCTTCTTTAGCACATTGAAAAAAATATATACATTAATTTCCAATACCCGAGAGACAGACCCAGCTGCGGCAGTGTATTATGCCAAGAGCAGACTACATAAATGTTTCATTTTTCAGCAGGTTTTGCTTACACATGGTCTTATGTCTTACATAAACTTTATAAAAGGAATTAAAGCGGATTTCCCTTTTCTAATTTAATAGTAAAGTACTAAAATCAACCAAAATCATATAGCAACATATCAAATAAAACTCATCCAGATGGAGAAAAAGAACAATTTGTATATACAATGCAAGAATAAAATGGCCTCAAGACAAGAACTAAACATTTTATCTGAGTCATTAAGCACCAAAACCCGGCAAACTCATTCACATTTACTGATGGATGGGTAAAGGTCCTCTCCCTGACTGCAATTCCTTCTCCAAGTCTAATACTTTTTTACACCACATTGACCCTGTTACAATGTGCTGATTAGAAACTTATAGCCAGAACATAAGTAAGATAGAAGGCGAAAAATAACAAAAAGTGCATTCTCAATGGTGAACCGCACTGCAGCTTAGGTAATATTTTACATCAAATGAACACTGTAAGTAATAAAAGGAAAATTCTAAATGATATCAACATAATAGCAATGGATGTTATTATTCTATCTACAAAGATTTATCCTTTCATAGTGTTTTCTCATTTGCATTATTATATAATTTACAGCTAAATGCCTTAAAATATTTCTGTCTCAAGAGAAAGAAAATGTTTTAATATAGTCATGAATTTTAATGATTTTTGGATAGGTGCAGGCATTACATTTATTAGCATAATTTTATATGTTTATGTTCGTTGTATAAAGTTTAACTTGTAGTATTAGTATTAACACCTAATCTTGGACATTCATATCTGCTGCAAGAATTCCTCTATTCAAGCAACTGGAGGTGTGTCTGGTTATGGAAGTAACCGAGAGTAGCTAAGCTACGTAACTCACTTTGGACCCACCCAAAGTCTCAAATCACCTCCTAATTAGTGATGAGTAGTGTTGAGCGATACCGTTCGATACTTGAAAGTATCGTATCGGATAGTATCGGCCGATACCCGAAAAGTATCGGATATCGCCGATACCGATATCCGATACCAATACAAGTCAATGGGACACCAAGTATCGGAAGGTATCCTGATGGTTCCCAGGGTCTGAAGGAGTGGAAACTCTCCTTCAGGCCCTGGGATCCTTATTAATGTGTAAAATAAAGAATTAAAATAAAAAATATTGATATATTCACCTCTCCGGCGGCCCCTGGACATCACCGCGGGTAACCGGCAGGCTTCTTTGTTTAAAATGAGCGCGTTTAGGACCTGAGAATGACGTCGCGGCTTCTGATTGGTCGCGTGCAGCTCATGTGACCGCCACGCGACCAATCAGAAGCCGCGACGTCATTCGCAGGTCCTAAATTCCTAGAATGAGGAGTTTAGTGCCTGAGAATGACGCGCTCATTTTAAATAAAGAAGCCTGCCGGTTACCAGCGGTGATGTCCAGGGGCCACCGGAGAGGTGAATATATCAATATTTTTTATTTTAATTCTTTATTTTACACATCACTATGGATCCGATACCGATTCCCGATACAAAAAAAGTATCGGAACTCGGTATCAGAATTCCGATACCGCAAGTATCGGCCGATACCCGATACTTGCGGTATCGGAATGCTCAACACTAGTGATGAGCGAATGTGCTCGGATATGCTCGGCACTCATTGTGCATTGTCTGGTGCTAGGATTGAATGCTCAAATCCCCAACTCGCCAGTCACTGTAATGCCGCAGCCATCTTGGTAATGACATTACTGTCATTAGCTTGAGTCATCACCTCATCAGAGGTTACAAGACGACTGGCATCGGCATGCTCGGCTCACTGATGCCATTGCACAGCTCAGGGACAGTTGTAATTGGAGGGAGAGAGTAGTTGTCCAGGCCTGTCTGTGCAGAGTTTCATTAATCAAAGTACTCTAGTGGTGCTACTGGTGCTGATGCTGAACCATCATGAAAAAGTCCTTCTAAGGGCTAAACTTATTCTTTTTCTGTTTCTATGTGATACATTGTGCATTTAGCCAGGGGACAACTGCAGGAGCAAAGAGAGTGGATGAATATAGCCTCTAGATAGGGCTTAGGGTTTTGCAGTCTGTTGCAAAATATGCAAAATATATAGCTGTTGCAGGTGACCAGATATTTTTTTGGGGGGTGAAAAAATGGCTATATGGATATATTGTCATCCATACAGTTTAATGTATTTTTGTGTAAAATCACAGTGGTTTAAAATAAAAAAAAAAAATGCTTGGCCTGCAACAGTTCCAAAAATTGACTATACTCATCGATACAGTTTAACGTGCTTTGTGAAGAATTACGGTGGTTTAAAATGTTTTAAAACCACTTGGCCTGCTACAATTCACAAAATTTCTTGTTTCAAAAATTGACTGCACTCATCCGTAAAGTTTAATGTGCTTTGTGAAGAATTACAGTGGTTTAAAAATTTTTAAAACCACTTGGCCTGCTACAGGCAACAACTTTTTTTTCCCAAAGTTTGACTATTGTCATCCATACAGTTTAAAGTTCTTTGTGTGAAATTACGACAGTTTGAAATTTTTAAAAACAGCATGGCCTGCTACACGTGACCACATTTGCTTTTTTATTTTAAAAAATTAGTTTCCAGAGACCCAGCAATTACAAAAAGCGTTAGGTATGTGGTAAGGGATGTGGAAGTGGAAGTGCTAATGATGGTGCACACAGATGGCGAGGAAGGTGCGATTAGAGCCCAAGCAACACACCCATCCATGATACATAGCTTCTTGTTCCACCTTGCAGGGTGGCACTTCGAAAGCCACACTAGTGCGAACAGGCAGTCAGTTGGATAGCGAATAATACTTCCAACATGCTTGACAGCACCACCCAGTCTTCCACAAAGGTCCAGTCTCACCTCCCAAGAGTCTGTATCATTTAATCCTCACACTGATCCTCCTTCCTTTCAAAGTGTTAAATCCCAGGAGACCAGTGATCCCACAGATCCCACTCCAAGGAGCTTTTTACATCATCATTTGTGGCCTCTGACCCTTCATATTCCAAGATGAAAAGGAGGACATGCAGTTTAGTGATGCACAAAGCTTAAAGTAGCAACGGACTCAAGAAGATGATGATGGGGAACAGCAAATTGAGTTTAAGGAGGTAGATGATGATGTTTGGATACAGTTGCTAATAAGTTAGGTTGTTGTTAAGTCACCAAGTCAGGAGGACCAATGTGCGGCAGTGGAAGACGAAGTGATGGATGACGAAGGAAACTGGCATGCAAAGTGAGGCCAGCAGCGCTGAGTGGTGGAGATCAGCACTGAAACAGGCAGGAAGAGGCAGTGGGGCAACTGAGGGAGAAGGTGGTCAACTGTTCCACAGAGCACCGACACTCATGAATTGTTTGGTCAAACATTTAGGTGTTCCCCAGTCTATGACTTTTTAGAGTTCTAAGACAAACAAATTGTCATTTGGAACCTGTGCCACCAAGATCAGCAGGGGCCTGACCACTAAGAGCATAACCACCACAAGCATGACAAAGCACACATGCTTGGGTCCACAATTGGTGTCAGCGGGTGACATCACTGCCTCTTCCCCTGTGCTACGTGCTTAACAATCTCCTGTTCATGACACTGATGCAGATGCCTCCTGCTCGGCACCTGTCCTTCTACATTCTAAGGTACTATCATCAGGTACTTCCAAATGCTTTTCCCAGCAGAGTTCTGAGCTGTCCCTACCCCAGGCTTTGGAACAAAAAGGAAAGTTTTCAGCCACCCATAGGCCTAATCACTAAACGGGCACATTACCAGGCTGCTTGCCTTGTAATTGTTGTCAGTTTTGACTTGATGATATGGAGAATTTCCTCTGACTCATGGCAGCAGCATTCCACAGCTGCCATTATTTCTCCCAGTGTAGCATCCCCACCTTCTACCACCACATTCCAGGAACATCACCGGTGCCCTATTTAACGCACTTACTGGGATTGTCCACTTAACTACAGACTTGTGGACCAGTGCTTGTGGCCAGGGATGCTACATTTCCCTGATGGCACAGTGAATGAATATTGTGAAGGCTGGGGGCGAATCCTACCCTGGCAAAGCATATGCGCTACTGACCCAAAGGATTGCTGGCTCTACTTCTAACAGGGTTTACTTCACCTCCTACACCAGTACATGCACCCCCTCCTGCTCCTCCTCATCCTTCATCTCCCATTTTATATCTGAGAGCACATCCTCCACATCAGCTGGAAGATGAAAGCTTTGCAGCACTAACTCAGCGTAGCGGCAACAGGCTCTGCTGAAGCTAATTTGTCTAGGAGACAAACTGACATATTGAAAGGAACAATTGACCTGCCAGATCTGTGGCTCTTGTTGCTGAACCTACAGCCAGGCATGGTCATGTGTGATAATAGCCATAACCTGGTTGCAGTTGTGAAGCTTAGCAAGCTCATACACATTCCATGTTTGGCCCCCGTGTTCATCTTGGTAGTTCAGCGGTTTCTGAAACCCTACCCAGATTTGCCAGAGCTTTTGGTCAAGGAGTGCCTCTTCAGCGCCCATTTCCGCAAGTCAGCTACAGCTGCCGCCACTCTAGCAGTGCTTCAGCATCACATGCAACTGACAAGACTTTGAGGACTCCACAAAGATGGTGAGCGGCGATGACGTCATAATCAGTGCAATGATCCCTTTTCTGTGCCTACTTAAACAGTTGCTGCTGACAATTAAACATAAACCTTTTTATGCAGACCAGCTGGAGATGGAGGAAGACATGAGACAGGGAGATAATAGCCAGTCCAGCCTCATCTCATCTGCTCAGTGCATGTTGGATAGCAATGAAGTGGTGGAGGCTGAGGTGGAGTAAGAACAGGAGCTGGTTGCTAGCGAGACAGAAGCCAGTACCCACACAAGCTTTATTCCATCTCTCCTACGTGAATGGGGTGAGAAGGGGAATTAGGAGTAAGATAGGGAAGAGGAGAATGAAGTGGGAAGTCATCAGCATAGTGGAGACAGGAAATTGTTAGCTGTAGGGACCTTGACACATATGGCTGACTTGATGTACAGCTGCCTTTTCCATGACCCTCACCTTATATTCACCTTGGGCAAAAAAGAGTACTGGTTGGTCACCCTGCTAGACTTATATACAGGGAGAACCTTGTATCTCTTCTTAATGGTCTATTAAAATGGGGCTTTACCAGAAGGCCATTGTGGAAAATATTTTGAAAAAATTCCCATAAGACAATGCTAGTGGCAGGGAGCAAGCTTCCTTGCACATAAAAGGAGGAGAGGCAAGGGGGAAACACATAAGGTACAACTGAGGCAATTGTACACTTTCAAAAACCTATGCCAATTTCATGACACTCTCTGAGTATCCAGGCCCTGATGACTGGGTATTTTTGAGGAGGAGGGAAAGTTTTTAAAGATGGTCAAGCAATAACTGTTCGACAAAACTAGTGTACTGCCTAATTCCTTTGTGACCTTTAGTGATTGCGTCTCAATGAGTTGTCCCTATTGGAGATGTTGTGCTGTCCTGCAGCTAGCAATGCACCTAAGCAGGTTTTTAATTCCTTTGAGGGGGTCATAACAGATATGTGCTTTCACCTGTCAGTAGAAAATGCTGACAGGATCAGTCTGATAAAAATGAACAAAGCCTGGATTAGCTCTAACCTTTCCACAACACCAAATGACAGCAAAAAAATAAAGTGTTTGCTTCAAGGGTATACGGATGACCCTCCTTATAATTTTTTTTTCTTGCTTTGCACTGTATGCAGAGCCTCTATGGGTGTAGAGATACCAAAATTAACCTTTCTTAATTTATTTATGAGGTCCTCCACTTAGTACCTTCAAAGATATATGGATGACCCTCCTTAGAATTTTTTATGGCATTGCACTTTGTGCAGAGTCTTTATGTGTTTAGACATACCACAACTACACTTTCTTAATTTTTTATAAGGCCCTCCAGTTGATGACCTCGATCGTGTATGGATAACTCTCCTTAGATTTTTTTTTCTGGCTTTGCACTGTGTGCAGAGCCTCTATGAGTGTAGAAGTACCACAGCTACACTTTAATTTTTTTATGGCACTACAGTTGATGCCTTCAAGGGTGTATGGATTATCTTCTTTAGAAATTATTATAGCTTTGTACTGTGTGCAGAATCTTTTTTAGTGTAGAAGAAAAAATGACACTTTTGTTAAATTTTTCATAAGACCCTCCAGTTGGTGCATTTAAAGGTGTATGGATGACCCTCCTTAGATTTTTGTTCTGGCTTTCAACTGTGTCCAGAGCTTTTGAGTGTAGAAGTACCACAACTACTCTTTCTTTATATTTTAATGAGGCCCTCCAGTTGGTGCCTTTAAGGGTGCATGGATAACCCTCTTCAGAGATTATATCTGTTCTTTCACTGTGTGCAAAGCCTTTATGACTGTAGAAGTACCACAACTACACTTTGTTCACAATATTTGAATAAGGCACTCCAGTTGGTGCCTGCAAGGATGTATGGATGACCTTGCTTGTAATTTTTGGCAGATTTTGCACTGTGTGGAGAGCGGAGTACCACAACTACACTTTGTTCATAATATTTTAATGAAGCACTTCCGTTGGTGCCTTGAAGGGTGTATGGATAACCCTGCTTGTTGTTTTTGGCAGGATTTGCACTGTGTACATAGCTTTTATGAGTGTAGGAGTAGAACAACTACACTCTGGAGATCCAAGATGGCCGCTGAGGGAACTGGAGGCACGCACAAGAGCTCCTGCTTCACCTGAAGCTTTTGGCAACACCTGGCCCCGGAGGCAAGCCTCAACGCCACCGAAGGTTCATAAGACCATCGAGCCTTCATAGAGGCACTTTTGGACATTATTCAGCCGGATCTACCACCCCAGTGAGTCTCCCTTCCCCCCGCTGCCTAAAGAACTTTTAGATCCGGAGAAGCACACGAGGCCCGGCGCAGCCCATCCCCCCCCCCTCACTTAACGAAGCTCTGACACCTAACAGGAGCTGCAGGGGAGAGATCAGAGGGCTGCAAGACATCTGCCTGAGCAGGAAAACCCCCCTGTTGAGATCAGGAACAAGACCGCGGGACGCCGGGTGAGCAGCTACTCACTGCTCCCCCTTCCCCAGATGCTTCGGCAGAAGAGGTCAGCACAGGAATCCTGGGCTCTGCTGGTCCCGGCTTGTGTTGCGCAGTTAACGAGCCGAGACCGGAGAGGAGTGGGGAAGGAGACGCAGGCAGTGATATCTGCTGAACACCACAGACCTACCTGGAGGAATCCACAGCCAGACACTGAAGCTGCAGAGACGGCTGGGTACCACAAGGAGGAGGTGAGCAGCCTTTCCCTGGCCTGGTGGTCCCCCTGCAGAGGGAGTCGTGCAGACCCGAGATCCGGGTGTCACCGGGGAAGGGGTGCACTCTGCCGTCCGCCACCCTCCCCCTCCTCTACCTGGAGGCTGCGAGCGCTGTTTGGGGAGAAGCGGGAACCGCGCGCTGTATCCTCAGGCCCTCAAGCCTGGGAAGAAGACTGAGAGATATTTGTGCAGGACGTGTGGAGGGGCTGAGCGGGAGCTACACACCGCGAACCTCGGCACACAGAGCAGACCCTCTCCAGAGTGGTTAAGGCTAAACCCTTCAAGACTGAAAGGTAAGAAGCCCCGGCGTCATCTCTAGTAGCCCCTCAGCAATCCCCTATAACAGTGGGGAGGAATTCCCTCTCAGGAAAAGCTCAATGAATTAAACCTCACTTTACAATCTCCAATAAGGCTGAGGGCTTGCGGTCCCTTCTTTATCCCAGCCATATACCATCGAAATAACTGTATACTAATGGCACACGCTATATTTTGAGGGGACTGCAATTGTACCTAGCTGGATAACACTGCTTTTAGTTGCATCAGCATGCACATCCTATAACTTCCCATGACATTTTATCATGGGGAATCTATAATTCTGAACTGCAAATGCCATCTATTTAAGGATTATTTAAGCCTTTATTAACAACAGACATAAGACTTTTATTAACTTCTGAAAACCGTCCTTATTCCACAGACTCTCCATAGATGAAACAAAATTTAAGCAAGAGCACCACCTAGTGGAGACTGAGGCACAATGGTGTAAAACTTCTTTTGGCTACTCACATAGTCTCTCTCTACTCTGAAAATCCTCGGAGAAGCTTGCTCGGAGACCCGCTGATTTCAGGAGAGCTATAAATCAATACCTGATACATCCGTAAAAAAAAAAAAAAGGCTATGGTCAAAATTGGTCGTAATACGGATTGCCCGAATCGCAGTGGTCAACCATTAAATAAAAACATGGAAAAATTTATCACAAAACTGGGGGGCTCAAAACAACATTCACCACGTAATAGAGACAACCCGGGAGATCTGGAGTCCAGGGATTGGGTGGAGGACTCCTCTACATCCGAGGATGCGGATAAACCCATATCAAGAAATTATATCAAAAGTATCCTATCTGCCGCCTTAGCACCAATTTCGAAAGACCTTTCTGAAATTAAAAAGGACATTCAACATATTGGCAACAGAGTGGAAGAGCTAGAGGGGACCCAAGCAAAACTCACGACCTATGCTGCTTCCCTTTCCTCTGGATTTCAATATCATGAAGATCACCTCAATACCATGTACATCGCTTTGGAAGACATGGAGAATAGAAACAGAAGGAACAATTTGAGAATACGAGGTGTACCAGAGGCCCCTGATCAAGAGGATATATCAGCTATACTACAAGAAATCTTCCTCCCGTTGCTAGAACTAAAGGAAGGTGAAGTCATTACCCTAGAAAGAGCTCATAGAGCATTAAAACCCAAACCTAAAGCTTCAGAACGTCCGAGAGACATCATCTGCAGGATTATGGACTTCCGGATGAAAGAACATATTGTAAGGAAAGCTAGATCACTTGAAACTCTGAAATATAAAACCTCGACAATCCAGATTTTTCAAGACCTCGCCCCTACAGCCTTTGCCAAAAGATATATATTAAGAAGACCACTAACAGACATCCTAAAAGAGAGACGCTTCCTATTTCGTTGGCTCTTTCCATTTGGCCTACTCATCACCGTTAACGGTAGGCGGTACACAATTAAGTCATCTTCAGATGTCAGTCAAATTTGCGTAGAACTCAACATTCAATTAGAAAAACTTCCAGATCTGAGGACAGTTCACACTAATCTTCAGTTCCCGGATCTCCCAGATCACGAACCCTGGAAGACTGCAGAAAATCCTAGAGAGCAAAGATCTAGAAAACGCCAAACGAAAGCCTAGTGAGGAATTTAAATAGCATACAGACGATCTCCTGATTGCCTGACCTATAGGAACAATAACATTGAAAGAAAAAGCGAGATGGTTTGTTATCACATTCTGAAGAAGGGTCCTTTTCTGATTTAATGTTTCATAGGTTTTTAAAATGAAAAAGAAAAAAAAAAAAAAAGGGAACCCTAGATAATTTCAGATAATTATTTGGTTGCTTATTAATTTCCTTCATATGATGGTTCTATTAATAACTATACTTAGAATTTCTCGTGTTTAGACGGATAGTTTGGATGCCATGTTCTTGTTATTCTCTACTAGTTACTACCAGTTGGGTACTACCTGTTGAACTAAATTGCTCTAATACATGTGTTTGGGCAACATGCCCCTGTTTTTGTATTAAAGTTAATGTTTTCTCATCCTTCTTTTCTATCCTTTACTCTCCCCCCCACCTTACCTATCCCTGCCGACAAATGATTCCACGCCATCTTCGGAGTCCCGACACTACTCAGATCTGAAATGGCTGATCACACTCAAGCGACATCCATTGCGTCGTACAACGTAAGAGGTCTAAACGCTCCAATCAATAGAGCTCAGGTACTCGCACACATCAAAAAATTAAGGGTAGATATTATATTAGAAAAGAAAAAGCAACGAAGATCAGCTCACCTCCTCTCAGGCCCAGCGCACGGATCATGCAGTGCAGCAAGTAGTTTGAAGAAAAAGCAGAAGTCCAGCGCGGGTGATGTCCATAAAAAATACCTTTTATTCCATATTCGTTAAAAGCACATAAATCCAAAGTCCATCTTCATATCCATAGACACAAAAACGGGTGATTCATACCAGTGACAGTCACAGGCTTAAAGTGCATTAAAATCATACGCGTTTCAACGGTCGTGCCGCCTTACTCATTGTGATAAAAATAAAATGAAAGAGGGCTGCCATATAGGACTAGGCCCATTAGGTTACACCCCCTGATCTTGCAGACAACAGAAACAGGGCAACACCTACAGGTAGTTAATGAGTTTAGCCTGAAATTTGCATGTACAAATACTAAGCTTAAGGCAGGAGAAAGAGAGGGGAAAAAAAAAAAAAAGTCTATGGACTTTTATATGGATGTTATATATACAAGAATTATAACTTATCATTCATAATAATTCATAAGATCCTGCCGGATATTCATGCCTAGGGGGCTCTGGACTTAAGTTGATACATCCACCATATCTCTCTGTTGGTTATTTTTCTTTTTATATCTCCCCCTCGGAATGGAGCTTTAACCCTTTCAATCCCGCGGACCTCCAATGAGCTGACATCCCCATTGTGTTTATGGATGAAGTGTTTGGATGCAGCAGAGCTCTTATGGGTGATTTTATTCACTGCATCAGACAAGTGCCTCCTTATTCTCACTTTCAGGGGACCCCCTGTGCACCCCACATATTGCTGCTCACAGGTGGTGCAATTAATCAGATACACCACATTGGAGGTGTTGCAGTTAATGTAGTGGTTAATTTTGTAGGTCTTTTTGGTGACAGATGAGTGGAATTCCTTACTGTTCACCATGTATTTACAGCAGGTGCAGATATTGTGTCCACACTTGTATGTGCCTTTAGTACTGAGCCAGTTTTCTTTCTCTTTTAACCTTTTGTCTTCACTAACAAAGAGGCTGGGGGATAAGATGTTGTTCAGACTAGGGGCTTTTTTAGCGATATAGCGCACTGGTTTGGACAGGATTTGATTCAGCTTTTTATCCTGGCTCAGCATAGGGATTCTTTTTCTGATAATATCAGTAATCTCTTTGAACTGAGGGCTGTATGTAGTGGTGAAGGTGATGTGCTCCTCACTGGACACACGGTTACTGCTCGTTTTACTCAGCATAGTCTCCCGATCTATATCCTCCACAATGCTCTCAGCCCTCTGCAGCATCCAGCTGGGATAGCCCCTATGAGCCAGCCTGCCCCTCACCTCCCTCTTACTCCTGTCATACACTTCCTTGGTGGTACTGTTCCTCTTAAACCTGTAGAGTTCCCCCACAGGTATGTTTTTTATTACATGTCTCGGATGACATGATTTGGCATGTAATATGGAATTAGTCGTGGTATTTTTCCTGAAAGGGGAGATTGTGATGATTGAACCTGAATTTAGATCTAAAGTAACATCTAAAAAATTAATGTTTCTACCACCAATTGTATAGGTGAATTTCAAATTCATTTCATTATCATTCATATATTTGATAAGTTCAGATATCAAGTCCGCAGGTCCCTCCCATATGAGGAGCAGGTCGTCCAGATAGCGCCCCAGCCAGCTAATATAGGGGGAGAAGGGGTTAACATGTGAAAACATGAACAAGCTCTCCCAGGCTGCCATATACAGGTTAGCGATAGATGGCGAGAACCCTGCGCCCATCGGGGCTCCGCAAACCTGCAAAAAAAACTCTTTATTAAAGGAAAAAAAGTTATGTTTGAGGAGAAAGTCCACAGAGGAAATCAAAAATTCCTGTATAGCCGGAGTGTAGTCACTGTAGTCCTGGAGATGTCTCCTCAGGATGGAGATAGTCAGATCATGCATCAGGGAGGGATACAAGGCCTCCACATCACAGGAGATGAAGATACAGTCTCCAGACCATGCAGTCTTATCCAGGGAGGAAATCAAATGCTTTGTATCTTTTATATAGCCTGGTAGTCTAGAAATCAGTGGTTGCAGATACATATCCACCCAGGTACTGAGGTTTTCACCCATGCTTCCAATCCCTGCTACTATGGGTCTGAATGTAGGAGGGAAGACTTCCTTGTGGATCTTAGGCAGGGAATGGAAGATGGGGATTATAGGGTGTTCCACAAATAAATCCTCAGACAGTTTTTTATCCAGTGCCCCTATAGCAAAACCCTCAGAAAGCAGATGTTTTAGTTTTTTCTGGAATAGTTCAGTGGGATCATGCTGTAGTCTCCTATACGTGTTGCTGTTATTCAGCATCACCATGTTCTGCTGGACATATAGACCTGCATTCAGTAGGACCACAGCTCCTCCCTTGTCAGCTCTTCTGACCATGAGATCCTGGTTGCCTCTGATCTCCTCCAGAGCTTTCCTTTCTAGTTTACTCAGATTGGGTCTGTTATGGTTACATGAGGATTTTTTCTTGAGTTCTATCAGGTCCTCCTCTATGCATTCCTGGAATGAATCCAAGATGTTAGGTCTTGAATTGACAGGGTAAAAATAGGGTTTTTTTTGATTTATAACCAGAGTTTAGGTTTTTGGTGGATTCTATAGATTCACTCTCAAGGGTCCTCAGGTCACTAATGGAGCAAAGTTCCTGGAAAGTCCCTATTTCACCCAGTGTGGTCTGGTCACTCTGTGTGGTCAGGTTCTGTATAGTGTCCTGGTCAGATTTTTCCTTGAAAAAGTGGCATTTTAAAGTCAAATTTCGAACAAATTTATTTACATCTAGTAATGTTCTATACATATCAAATTCATTTGTAGGGGAGAAGGTGAGACCTTTAGATAGAATGTCCATTTGGGTCTCACTAATTACATAGCTGGACAAGTTAATTACCACATTTTTCTCATCTTCTTTCGCCTCTGTGGATATCTTCTTGTTGTTATGCTTCCTGCCACCCCTTCTCCTGCATCTCGCCCGTTTTTTGGAGGCGCTTGAGTTGGGGCGTCTTTCCCAAATCTTTGGTCACGATGAGGGGTAAATCGTTGTCTTTCATAGGAGGAATCAGACGCATTTCCTGAGGTGTAATCGTCTGAATTTTCATGAGAGACGTCCGTATCAGAGAAGTTAACCCTTCTTTGTTGGTAATTTCTCTGTCCATTTCTATTACTCCCTCTCAAGATTGAACTAGGTGATTTATATGGTGCACGTCTTTTTTCATGCCAGTCATATACCTCATTACGAATATAGTCCTGATGGTCCCGTTCAAATTTGCTTTTTTTAGTTTGGGTAATATATTCCACCAGTTTGCTGAGATTTAATTTAATAGATTTCATCCATTCATCATATTGTTTCAGAGATGAGTATACTTTTAAAGAGTTTTTAGTCTCATCAATTTGTTCATGAACTGAAGCCAAAACTTTCTCTTCCTCTTGAACAATAAGTTTCATAAGCTGAATGGAGCAATTATCCAGGATCTCATACCACGATTTCTCAAAGCCATCAGAGAAAGTAATGGTAGCTTTCTTCTTAAGCCTGAGTCCCCTTGGGATCATGTTTTTACTGATATATGCATTCAATGTGGTAAAGTCCCACCATGTTTTAAGTTCCCTTGTTTGTAATTTTTCCAATAGTTTTATAAGGGTATCAAGTTCACATGATTCCTTTGTGTAGTCAGGTTTAGTCCTTGAGAATATTTCCTGTGCCTTATTCCCTCTAGCTGTCAGCTCTTCCTTTAGTGATTGTGCGGTGTGTAGTCCTTGTACTGTGTCCACATTAGAAGCCGTACGTGACATTTTAGTCAAAGGTAACCCGTGTGTCTTATTCAGTGTATTATGATGGAAGATTATAATTGAGAGGGGAGCAAGATCGCACTTAAATATCAGAAAAGAAAAAGCACCGAAGATCAGCTCACCTCCTCTCAGGCCCAGCGCACGGATCATGCAGTGCAGCAAGTAGTTTGAAGAAAAAGCAGAAGTCCAGCGCGTGTGATGTCCATAAAAAATACCTTTTATTCCATATTCGTTAAAAGCACATAAATCCAAAGTCCATCTTCATATCCATAGACACAAAAACGGGTGATTCATACCAGTGACAGTCACAGGCTTAAAGTGCATTAAAATCATACGCGTTTCAACGGTCGTGCCGCCTTACTCATTGTGATAAAAATAAAATGAAAGAGGGCTGCCATATAGGACTAGGCCCATTAGGTTACACCCCCTGATCTTGCAGACAACAGAAACAGGGCAACACCTACAGGTAGTTAATGAGTTTAGCTTGAAATTTGCATGTACAAATACTAAGCTTAAGGCAGGAGAAAGAGAGGGGAAAAAAAAAAAAAAAAAAAAAGTCTATGGACTTTTATATGGATGTTATATATACAAGAATTATAACTTATCATTCATAATAATTCATAAGATCCTGCCGGATATTCATGCCTAGGGGGGCTCTGGACTTAAGTTGATACATCCACCATATCTCTCTGTTGGTTATTTTTCTTTTTATATCTCCCCCTCGGAATGGAGCTTTAACCCCTAGGCATGAATATCCGGCAGGATCTTATGAATTATTATGAATGATAAGTTATAATTCTTGTATATATAACATCCATATAAAAGTCCATAGACTTTTTTTTTTTTTTTCCCCTCTCTTTCTCCTGCCTTAAGCTTAGTATTTGTACATGCAAATTTCAGGCTAAACTCATTAACTACCTGTAGGTGTTGCCCTGTTTCTGTTGTCTGCAAGATCAGGGGGTGTAACCTAATGGGCCTAGTCCTATATGGCAGCCCTCTTTCATTTTATTTTTATCACAATGAGTAAGGCGGCACGACCGTTGAAACGCGTATGATTTTAATGCACTTTAAGCCTGTGACTGTTACTGGTATGAATCACCCGTTTTTGTGTCTATGGATATGAAGATGGACTTTGGATTTATGTGCTTTTAACGAATATGGAATAAAAGGTATTTTTTATGGACATCACCCGCGCTGGACTTCTGCTTTTTCTTCAAACTACTTGCTGCACTGCATGATCCGTGCGCTGGGCCTGAGAGGAGGTGAGCTGATCTTCGGTGCTTTTTCTTTTCTGATATTTAAGTGCGATCTTGCTCCCCTCTCAATTATAATCTTCCATCATAATACACTGAATAAGACACACGGGTTACCTTTGACTAAAATGTCACGTACGGCTTCTAATGTGGACACAGTACAAGGACTACACACCGCACAATCACTAGAGGAAGAGCTGACAGCTAGAGGGAATAAGGCACAGGAAATATTCTCAAGGACTAAACCTGACTACACAAAGGAATCATGTGAACTTGATACCCTTATGAAACTATTGGAAAAATTACAAACAAGGGAACTTAAAACATGGTGGGACTTTACCACATTGAATGCATATATCAGTAAAAACATGATCCCAAGGGGACTCAGGCTTAAGAAGAAAGCTACCATTACTTTCTCTGATGGCTTTGAGAAATCGTGGTATGAGATCCTGGATAATTGCTCCATTCAGCTTATGAAACTTATTGTTCAAGAGGAAGAGAAAGTTTTGGCTTCAGTTCATGAACAAATTGATGAGACTAAAAACTCTTTAAAAGTATACTCATCTCTGAAACAATATGATGAATGGATGAAATCTATTAAATTAAATCTCAGCAAACTGGTGGAATATATTACCCAAACTAAAAAAAGCAAATTTGAACGGGACCATCAGGACTATATTCGTAATGAGGTATATGACTGGCATGAAAAAAGACGTGCACCATATAAATCACCTAGTTCAATCTTGAGAGGGAGTAATAGAAATGGACAGAGGAATTACCAACAAAGAAGGGTTAACTTCTCTGATACGGACGTCTCTCATGAAAATTCAGACGATTACACCTCAGGAAATGCGTCTGATTCCTCCTATGAAAGACAACGATTTACCCCTCATCGTGACCAAAGATTTGGGAAAGACGCCCCAACTCAAGCGCCTCCAAAAAACGGGCGAGACGCAGGAGAAGGGGTGGCAGGAAGCATAACAACAAGAAGATATCCACAGAGGCGAAAGAAGATGAGAAAAATGTGGTAATTAACTTGTCCAGCTATGTAATTAGTGAGACCCAAATGGACATTCTATCTAAAGGTCTCACCTTCTCCCCTACAAATGAATTTGATATGTACAGAACATTACTAGATGTAAATAAATTTGTTCGAAATTTGACTTTAAAATGCCACTTTTTCAAGGAAAAATCTGACCAGGACACTATACAGAACCTGACCACACAGAGTGACCAGACCACACTGGGTGAAATAGGGACTTTCCAGGAACTTTGCTCCATTAGTGACCTGAGGACCCTTGAGAGTGAATCTATAGAATCCACCAAAAACCTAAACTCTGGTTATAAATAAAAAAAAACCCTATTTTTACCCTGTCAATTCAAGACCTAACATCTTGGATTCATTCCAGGAATGCATAGAGGAGGACCTGATAGAACTCAAGAAAAAATCCTCATGTAACCATAACAGACCCAATCTGAGTAAACTAGAAAGGAAAGCTCTGGACTCTGGAGGAGATCAGAGGCAACCAGGATCTCATGGTCAGAAGAGCTGACAAGGGAGGAGCTGTGGTCCTACTGAATGCAGGTCTATATGTCCAGCAGAACATGGTGATGCTGAATAACAGCAACACGTATAGGAGACTACAGCATGATCCCACTGAACTATTCCAGAAAAAACTAAAACATCTGCTTTCTGAGGGTTTTGCTATAGGGGCACTGGATAAAAAACTGTCTGAGGATTTATTTGTGGAACACCCTATAATCCCCATCTTCCATTCCCTGCCTAAGATCCACAAGGAAGTCTTCCCTCCTACATTCAGACCCATAGTAGCAGGGATTGGAAGCATGGGTGAAAACCTCAGTACCTGGGTGGATATGTATCTGCAACCACTGATTTCTAGACTACCAGGCTATATAAAAGATACAAAGCATTTGATTTCCTCCCTGGATAAGACTGCATGGTCTGGAGACTGTATCTTCATCTCCTGTGATGTGGAGGCCTTGTATCCCTCCCTGATGCATGATCTGACTATCTCCATCCTGAGGAGACATCTCCAGGACTACAGTGACTACACTCCGGCTATACAGGAATTTTTGATTTCCTCTGTGGACTTTCTCCTCAAACATAACTTTTTTTTCCTTTAATAAAGAGTTTTTTTTGCAGGTTTGCGGAGCCCCGATGGGCGCAGGGTTCTCGCCATCTATCGCTAACCTGTATATGGCAGCCTGGGAGAGCTTGTTCATGTTTTCACATGTTAACCCCTTCTCCCCCTATATTAGCTGGCTGGGGCGCTATCTGGACGACCTGCTCCTCATATGGGAGGGACCTGCGGACTTGATATCTGAACTTATCAAATATATGAATGATAATGAAATGAATTTGAAATTCACCTATACAATTGGTGGTAGAAACATTAATTTTTTAGATGTTACTTTAGATCTAAATTCAGGTTCAATCATCACAATCTCCCCTTTCAGGAAAAATACCGCGACTAATTCCATATTACATGCCAAATCATGTCATCCGAGACATGTAATAAAAAACATACCTGTGGGGGAACTCTACAGGTTTAAGAGGAACAGTACCACCAAGGAAGTGTATGACAGGAGTAAGAGGGAGGTGAGGGGCAGGCTGGCTCATAGGGGCTATCCCAGCTGGATGCTGCAGAGGGCTGAGAGCATTGTGGAGGATATAGATCGGGAGACTATGCTGAGTAAAACGAGCAGTAACCGTGTGTCCAGTGAGGAGCACATCACCTTCACCACTACATACAGCCCTCAGTTCAAAGAGATTACTGATATTATCAGAAAAAGAATCCCTATGCTGAGCCAGGATAAAAAGCTGAATCAAATCCTGTCCAAACCAGTGCGCTATATCGCTAAAAAAGCCCCTAGTCTGAACAACATCTTATCCCCCAGCCTCTTTGTTAGTGAAGACAAAAGGTTAAAAGAGAAAGAAAACTGGCTCAGTACTAAAGGCACATACAAGTGTGGACACAATATCTGCACCTGCTGTAAATACATGGTGAACAGTAAGGAATTCCACTCATCTGTCACCAAAAAGACCTACAAAATTAACCACTACATTAACTGCAACACCTCCTGTGCTGCTCAGTTTATTATGATAGACTTTCAGCCATACATGGACCTTTATGTAGTGCTAATAAGCCTGGTTCTATCATTTGTTATACTTTGCTGCCATCTACTGGCCGTTTGCTATATCACTGTAATATTTGTTATGGAATTTTCCCACAACACCTTTCTGTCTTTAGCTCCTCCTATCTTTTTCCTTCTCTTCCTGTTTTTGTACTCCGTGCCATCTTGGATCCCACATGTGCTGCAGAGCTGGAGAAAGGATTCTCTTGTTACCTCTAACCTGAAGCTTCTATTATCTCTATCTGGTGATTCTGTAACAGCTCTAACCTACAGTCCTCATCTCACCAAGGTACTGTAAATAAACCTGTTGAATGTATCACTGCATCATCCTTCCGGATCACCACGCGCGGCTGATAGAGACTGGTGGCACAGTTAGTGAGTAACGCTACCTGCCATTGTTTATATAGCGATTTGTGATCACATCCCTCAGACACATCTCATCCACGTATATCGGTGACAGAATAGTAACAAGAGACCTAAGTCTACAGTGTCTGTGTGCATATGCATTGTCTGCTAGCAAGTCTTAACCGTCCGCCATCTTATCTAAAACATGTCCACAAAGGGCACCGTGGACCCATCTGCAAGTGAAGCACATCATGTTCCCGACACCATAGATGCTGCAGGAGCAGAGTCCACACTTACTGCAGAGCAGGACGTACGACACAAACGTGTAACCAAGCCGACACAAAAGGCCAGAGAGAACTTTGAGACTACTAGAGACGAGTTCCATGATAACCTAGAACATTTATGGGGCAGAGTTGATCACTATTTAGCAGCTCTTCCACGCTATCACAGTGACGCTGCAGGTTTAACAGCCACATTGAAGAGTTTATCTGCCGCCTATGATCGCTACCAGAGACTGTCTGCAAAGTACATCACATTCCTGAGTAACTGTGACATAGAAGATGCCCCAGCAGAAGTAACTGAAAGGGAAACTCTTCTCCAAGAAAAGACCTCATTAGTGCGAGATGCCCAGGATAAAGCAGAACTCCGCATTGCTCACCTCCAAGAGGTTAGGTCACATCACACAACATCGACCAAAATCACAGCTCGGTCTTCCAGATCATCTCACTCCAGGAAGTCAACATTGTCCGACAAGCTACTGGAGATCCGTGCAGCTGCAGAGGAAGCTAGAGTAAAAAGCTCCTTTGCTAAAAGGGAGGCTGAAGTGGAAGTGGAAGCTCAAAGAAACAAAGTGGAAGCTCAAAGAAATGAGATGGAAGCTCAAAGGAAATTAAAAATACTCCAAGCAGAAAAGGAAGAAGCAACAGCCCTTGCTAAACTGAAGGTCCTTGAACAAGCACTGGGACAAGATGATAATCCGGACTGTCTTATTCCAGAAGAAATGGAAGACGCAGCTGATCGAACTTCAGACTACGTGCTAAGACATGCAACATCTGCACCAGCACCACCTCCAGTTTCTAACACGGATGCGCCCGCAAGTCAAGAAATGTCACCACCTACTGCCGACAAGGTAACTTCCAGCACTAACTCACAATTTAGGCCACAGCCAGCAGAACCTATAGAGACTAAACCGCAGTTTAACCCTTATGCCGCATCATTTCGTCCTGATTTGTCGCAGTCATATAAGCCAGAGAACTTACATTCCCTACGGATACCACAAGTTCATCCTGCAACAATGACCGGGAGATCGGATATGTCTGACTTCGCCAGATACATGATTCGCCGGGAGTTAATAAACATTAGTCTCTCAAAGTTTGATGATCGTGCTGAGAATTATAGAGCCTGGAAATCCACCTTTCAAGCAGTGATCCAAGACCTTAATCTCACCGGCAAGGAACAACTGGATTTGCTTGTTAACTGGTTAGGCCCTGAATCAGCAGAGCGCATAAAGACAATAAGGGCAGTTCATGTGGACTATTCAGATGCAGGTCTTATTGCAGCCTGGGAGAGACTGGAACAAACCTATGGCAGCTCAGAAGCTATAGAATGTGCCTTATTTAAAAGACTGCAAACCTTCCCAAAGATAACTAACAAGGACAATAGAAAACTTCAAGATCTGAGCGACCTGCTAAAGGAAATAGAATTGGCAAAATTAGACCCACGTCTCTCAGGACTGAGCTACCTAGATACTGCTCATGGCGTTAATCCAATAGTGTCCAAGTTGCCACACGGCATGCAGGATAAATGGGCAGACCACGGCTCATGGTATAAAAGGCAGTATAATGTGTCCTTTCCCCCCTTTTCATATTTTTCCAGGTTCATCAGTGACCAAGCTCGGAAGAAGAGTGATCCCAGCTTCGACTTCACTGAGCCTACTCCACCAGCATCATCATCATCTACAAGGTATGATAACATTGCCAAACGTAGAGATTCAAGGAACACAGTATCTGTGAGAAAGACTGACGTTCCACTTACTACACCTGCCTTCACTAAGACAAATAATGTTGCTCCTAAAGTCATGGACAGTAACCGTATGTGCCCTATCCACAAAAGGCCTCACCCGCTTAAAGAATGCCGTGGATTCAGAGCAAGGACTTTGCAGGAGTGTAAAGATACCCTCAAGGAGCTTGGGATATGTTATAAGTGTTGCACCTCCTCAGACCACCTCGCTAAGGAGTGTAAGGCCGCCATTAAGTGCACTGAATGCAGCAGTGATAAACACGTCACAGCCATGCATCCCACGCCAGCTCCATACAACTCACAACCTTCTGCAGCATCTAACCCTGCTCAAAAGCATGGCGGGGAGCCACAGGTCCCTGACCCAACTGCAACCGCTGTTTCCTCCTCATGTACTGAGGTATGTGGAGAAGGGACTGATCCTAAATGCTGTGCCAAGGTATGTCTGATTGAGGTCTATCCAGAAGGACAACCCGACAAGGCCTCCAAAATGTATGCCATAATAGATGAGCAAAGTAACCGATCTCTAGCAAGGCCCAAATTCTTTGAGATCTTCAACATAAAGGGACAAACGACTCCATACATCCTAAACACCTGCTCTGGTCGTGTTGAGACTTCTGGCAGGAGAGCCTCTGGGTACATAGTCTCTTCAATCAAGGGAAACGTGCATATACCCTTGCCAACCCTAATTGAATGTGACCAGATACCTGATAACAGGGAGGAGATTCCCACTCCGGAAGCCGCACTTCATCATCGTCACTTGAGGCACCTGACTAATGAAATTCCTCCTCTGGACATGAATGCTGATATTCTAATCCTACTCGGAAGGGACATTCTGAAGGTCCACAAGGTACGACAACAATGCAACGGCCCAGATGATGCTCCATACGCCCAAAGACTCGACCTAGGCTGGGTAATCGTGGGCGATGTATGTCTGGATAGGAGTCACAAGGCATCCGAAGTCAACGCCTGTAAAACGTATGTGCTCTAAAATGGTCGCGCAACTCACTTTAAGCCATGCCTTCATCACTACGAAGTGAAAGAGAGGTTCTCTGATTCCATCCAGGAGCCTGACATCATTCCCACTCCCTACGGTGATGACTTAGGGAGAACAGTGTTTCACACAACAAAAGATGACAACAAAGTTGCCTTATCCATAGAAGACAAGGAGTTTCTTAAAATCATGGACAGTGGATTCTTCAAAAATGAATCTGACCGCTGGGTTGCTCCCTTACCCTTCAAGGCTTCAAGGACCAGGCTTCCTAACAACAGAGAACAGGCCTTATCTAGATTCATCTCACTGCAGAGAACATTAAGGAACAAGCCTGAAATGAAGGAACATTTCATAGCTTTTATGGACAAGATATTTCGCAATGATCACGCAGAGCCAGCTCCACCATTGCAAGCTGATGAAGAATGCTGGTATCTACCTTCCTTTGGAGTGTATCATCCAAGAAAGCCGAAACAAATCAGGGTGGTGTTCGATTCAAGCGCCAAACATGACGGCGTATCTCTGAATGACGTTCTCCTCACTGGTCCGAACCTGACTAATAACCTGGTGGGAGTGCTCATGAGATTCAGAAAGGAACCGGTCGCCATTACCGCCGACATCGAACAAATGTTCCATTGTTTCATCGTGCAACAAGATCACAGAAATTATCTCCGTTTTCTATGGCACCGAGACAACGACACCAACAAGGAAATGATCGAATACCGCATGAAGGTGCACGTTTTCGGAAACAGTCCTTCTCCTGCAGTCGCCACCTACGGCCTACGTAGGACCGCCTCCGATGGTGCAGCAGAGTTCGGGAAGGATGCTCAACAGTTCGTTGAAAAGGACTTCTACGTAGACGACGGTCTTAAATCCCTTCCTACAGTGGAGGAAGCCATAGATCTGCTCCAACGGACACAAGGTATGCTTTCTAAAGCTCATTTAAGATTGCATAAAATTGCCTCCAATAGTGCTGTTGTCATGAAGGCCTTTCACCCTAATGATCATGCCGCAGAATTTAGGGACTTGAACCTAGGCTCAGACAATCCACCAGTACAGAGAAGTCTAGGCCTGAGGTGGAACTTGCTAAATGACTCCTTCAGCTTTCAGGTTAGTGGTGCAGAAAAACCATTTACTAAGCGTGGGGTTCTGTCAGTGGTGAACAGTCTATATGATCCACTTGGGTTTGTCGCACCCCTGACTATACAAGGCAAGCTCCTGCTGAGACAACTCTCAGAGTACATTAAGGACTGGGATATACCACTCCCTGCAGACAAACAACTAAAGTGGAAGTCATGGAGAGAATCTCTTTGCGCCTTGGATAAGATCCACATACCACGTTGTTACACTCCAGCATCCCTAACTACAAGTCAAAGGAAGGAGATTCATGTATTCGCTGATGCCTCCACTGAAGCTATTGCCGCTGTCGCTTACTTGAAGGTTGTAGACTCTAACAATGAAGCCCATGTTGGATTTCTGTTTGGAAAGGCTAAACTGGCTCCTAAACCCGAACACACCATACCCAGACTCGAGCTCTGTGGGGCTGTACTAGCCATAGAGATTGCAGACTTCATACAGAGCGAACTAGCTATTCACGTGGATGACATAAGATTCTACACAGACAGTAAGGTAGTTCTGGGCTACATATACAACCAGACGAAACGCTTCTACGTCTATGTCAGTAACCGAGTGGAAAGGATCAGGAAATCCTCCAAACTCCAGCAATGGCAGCACGTCCCATCCCATCTTAACCCTGCGGACCTTGCTACTAGACCAGTGTCTATTGGTGCCTTCGCAAGCTCTTCTTGGTTGACAGGACCGGAGTTCCTTCACGAACAGTGCAAAGAGACTGCCGTTGAAGACAGCTTCAGCCTTGAGGATCCAGATGTCGATCCAGAGATCCGTCCTGATGTCAGCACCTTCATCACCAAACTCAAGGAGGAGGTTGGCTTGGACTGTCGGCGTTTTGATCGCTTCTCAAGATGGACGAGGCTGGTTCGTGCCATTGCAAGGTTAGTACACATTGTACAATGCTATCGCAATAAGGACAGTAACACTGATTGTCACGGTTGGCATATCTGCCATAAGCCTCTCTCTGCAGAAGACATTGCTCTGAGTGAACTCATTGTGATACGCAATGTGCAGCAGAATGTTTTTCACAAGGAACTGGAATGTATATGTAAAAAACAAGACGTTCCTAAAAACAGCCCCATTGTCAACTTAAACCCAGTAATAGACGAAAGGTGTTTATTGAGAGTTGGTGGTCGTTTAAACAAAGCTAAATTGGATGAGGCAGAAAAGAATCCTCTAATTATTCCTGGTCATCACCATATCACCACTCTACTTATACAACATTACCATGAAAAAATCAAACATCAAGGCAGACACTTCACTGAAGGTGCCTTAAGAGCTGCAGGCCTCTGGATTGTGGGAGCAAAGAGACCGATTTCCCATTTAATTCATCATTGTGTTCAGTGTCGTAAGACAAGAGGAAAACTGCAACAACAACAGATGTCTGATTTGCCTGCTGATAGGACAAGCACAGAGCCCCCATTTACCTATGTTGGCTTGGACGTTTTTGGCCCATGGGCAGTCGCTGCACGTCGGACCAGAGGCGGGCATGCGGAAAGTAAACGTTGGGCAGTGTTGTTCACGTGCATGAGTGTACGAGCAATACACATAGAAGTGATAGAGTCCATGGACTCCTCCAGTTTCATTAATGCCTTAAGACGATTCTTCTCCATCAGAGGACCAGTAAAACAACTAAGATCTGATTGTGGAACAAACTTTGTAGGTGCCTGTCGAGAACTACAACTGAATTCAACACCAGTCCAGAACTTCTTGACAACCAATGGCTGTTCCTGGGTCTTCAATCCTCCTCATGCTTCCCATATGGGCGGATCATGGGAAAGAATGATAGGCATTACTCGTCGGATACTGGAATCTATGCTGATGGACTCAAATCTTTCAAGACTCACTCACGAGACCTTGACCACTTTCTTAGCAGAAGTCTCTGCTATAGTAAACTCAAGACCTCTTGTACCCATATCTACGGATCCAGAATCTCCTACAATTCTCACTCCGGCAACTCTCCTCACCCAGAAACTTGGAACTGTTCCTAACCCGCCTGAAGACTCTGTGTCCGGTAACAAATATCAGAGACGGTGGAAATATGTGCAACATCTGGCTAATTGTTTCTGGAATAGATGGAAGAGGGAGTACTTGACACTTCTCCAAAAACGAAGAAAATGGCAACACGTAAAGCCAAATTTACAAGTAGGAGATATTATCCTCATGAAAGACCAGAAGGAGGAAAGAAGCACATGGCCTATGGGACTTATATCTAAAACCTTTCCAAGTGACGATGGCAAGGTACGCAAGGTAGAAGTGACAGTTACTAAGCAAGGTGACCCCAAAACTTTCATTAGGCCTATATCAGAGATTATTTTACTCATACCGGTTGAGGATTGATTATCCATCCAATCAGTAGGAACTCTTTCAAGGAACTTCAACCTTTGGATTACAAATGGGTTGGAGACAGTTTGGCCTAGCGCGGCTTCTCCAATCCGAAGATGGGTTATCCTTTGGATTACTTCAAGAAATCGTTCTAGACTTGTTATTCAATATGTTATTGTTGCATTGCATGCGTTGTTTTTATCTTACAGGTTGAGGTATCCCTCCATGCACTTCTGGTGAACACTCCCAATTCGAGACTTATGGTATAGTGAAATCCAAGGATTTCAGACGGGGAGTGTGCTGCTCAGTTTATTATGATAGACTTTCAGCCATACATGGACCTTTATGTAGTGCTAATAAGCCTGGTTCTATCATTTGTTATACTTTGCTGCCATCTACTGGCCGTTTGCTATATCACTGTAATATTTGTTATGGAATTTTCCCACAACACCTTTCTGTCTTTAGCTCCTCCTATCTTTTTCCTTCTCTTCCTGTTTTTGTACTCCGTGCCATCTTGGATCCCACATGTGCTGCAGAGCTGGAGAAAGGATTCTCTTGTTACCTCTAACCTGAAGCTTCTATTATCTCTATCTGGTGATTCTGTAACAGCTCTAACCTACAGTCCTCACTCTCACCAAGGTACTGTAAATAAACCTGTTGAATGTATCACTGCATCATCCTTCCGGATCACCACGCGCGGCTGATAGAGACTGGTGGCACAGTTAGTGAGTAACGCTACCTGCCATTGTTTATATAGCGATTTGTGATCACATCCCTCAGACACATCTCATCCACGTATATCGGTGGCAGAATACCTCCAATGTGGTGTATCTGATTAATTGCACCACCTGTGAGCAGCAATATGTGGGGTGCACAGGGGGTCCCCTGAAAGTGAGAATAAGGAGGCACTTGTCTGATGCAGTGAATAAAATCACCCATAAGAGCTCTGCTGCATCCAAACACTTCATCCATAAACACAATGGGGATGTCAGCTCATTGGAGGTCCGCGGGATTGAAAGGGTTAAAGCTCCATTCCGAGGGGGAGATATAAAAAGAAAAATAACCAACAGAGAGATATGGTGGATGTATCAACTTAAGTCCAGAACCCCCCTAGGCATGAATATCCGGCAGGATCTTATGAATTATTATGAATGATAAGTTATAATTCTTGTATATATAACATCCATATAAAAGTCCATAGACTTTTTTTTTTTTTCCCCTCTCTTTCTCCTGCCTTAAGCTTAGTATTTGTACATGCAAATTTCAGGCTAAACTCATTAACTACCTGTAGGTGTTGCCCTGTTTCTGTTGTCTGCAAGATCAGGGGGTGTAACCTAATGGGCCTAGTCCTATATGGCAGCCCTCTTTCATTTTATTTTTATCACAATGAGTAAGGCGGCACGACCGTTGAAACGCGTATGATTTTAATGCACTTTAAGCCTGTGACTGTCACTGGTATGAATCACCCGTTTTTGTGTCTATGGATATGAAGATGGACTTTGGATTTATGTGCTTTTAACGAATATGGAATAAAAGGTATTTTTTATGGACATCACCCGCGCTGGACTTCTGCTTTTTCTAGATATTATATTATTACAAGAAACCCACTTCATCCAGGACAAGCTTCCTAATTTTGACACGGGGGGAGCGCGGCTGATCGCGGCCGGGTGTCAGCTGACTATCGCAGCTGACATCCGGCACTATGTGCCAGGAGCGGTCAAGGGCCGCCCCCAGCACATTAACCCCCGGCACACTGCGATCAAACATGCGATCAAATGGTATAGGGAAGCATTATGCAGGGAGGGGGCTCCCTGCGGGCTTCCCTGAGACCCTCGGAGCAACACGATGTGATCGCATTGCTCTGAGGGTCTCCTACCTTCCTCCCTGCAGCAGGCCTGAATCCAAAATGGCCGCCGGGCTGCATCCGGGTCCTGCAGGGAGGTTGCTTACAAGCGCCTGCTCAGAGCAGGCACCTATAAGCCTGGAGCTGTGCACGTCAGATCGCTGATCTGACACAGTGCACAGCAAAGCGTCAGATCAGGGATCTGTTACTTTACTGTGACGTTTCCCCCTGGGGCAAAGTAAAAGAGTAAAAAAAAAAAAATTACATGTGTAAAAAAAAAAACAATTCCTAAATAAATAATAAAAAAATATATACAGTATATTGTTCCAATAAATTCCTTTATCTAAATAAAAAAAACAACAATAAAAGTACACATATTTAGTATCGCCGTGTCCGTAATGACCCGACCTATAAAACTTTCCCACTAGTTAACCCCTTCAGTGAACACCGTAAAAAAAAAAAGACAAAAAACAATGCTTTATTATCATACCACTGAACAAAAAGTGGAATAACACGCAATCAAAACGACAGATATAAATAACCATGGTACCGCTGAAAACCTCATTTTGTCCCACAAAAAACGAGCTGCCATACAGCATCATCAGCAAAAAAAATAAAAAAGTTATAGTCCTCAGAATAAAGTGATATAAAATAGTTTTTATCGTATAAAAGCGCCAAAACATAAAAAAAGATATAAATGAGGTATCGCTGTAATAGTACTGACCCGAAGAATAAAACTGCTTTATCCATTTTACCAAAAGTGGAAAGGTATAACCCCCCCCAAAAAGAATTTCATGAATAGCTGGTTTTTGATCATTCTGCCTCACAAAAATCAGAATAAAAAGCGATCAAAAAATGTCACGTGCCCGAAAATGTTACCAATAAGAACGTAATCTCGTCTCGCAAAAAACAAGATCTCACATGACTCTGTGGACCAAAATATGGAAAAATTATAGCTCTCAAAATGTGGTAACGCAAAAAATATTTTTTTGCAATAAAAAGCATCTTTTAGTGTGTGACAGCTGCCAATCATAAAATCCGCTAGAAAACCCACTATAAATAGTAAATCAAACCACCATTCAGCACCCCCTTAGTTAGGGAAAAATTAAAAATTAAAAAAATGTATTGATTTCCATTTTAGGGTTAGGGTTAGGGCTAGGGCTAGGGTTAGGGCTACAGTTAGGGTTGGGGCTAAAGTTAGGGTTAGGATTGGGGCTAAAGTTAGGGTTAGGGTTTGGATTACATTTACGGTTGGGAATAGGGTTGGGATTAGGGTTAGGGGTGTGTCAGGGCTAGGGATGTGGTTAGGGTTACCGTTGAGATTAGGGTTAGGGGTGTGTTTGGATTAGGGTTTCAGTTATAATTGGGGGGTTTCCACTGTATAGGCACATCAGGGGCTCTCCAAACGTGACATGGCGTCCGATCTCAATTCCAGGCAATTCTGCGTTGAAAAAGCAAAACAGTGCTCCTTCCCTTCCGAGCTCTCCCGTGCGCCCAAACAGGGGTTCACCCCAACATATGGGGTATCAGCGTACTCAGGACACATTGGACAACAACTTTTAGGGTCCAATTTCTCCTGTTATCCTTGGGAAAATACAAAACTGGGGGCTAAAAATAATTTTTGTGAAAAAAAAAAGATTTTTTATTTTCACGGCTCTGCGTTATAAACTGTAGTGAAACACTTGGGGGTTCAAAGTTCTCACAACACATCTAGATAAGTTCCTTGGGAGGTCTAGTTTCCAATAAGCGGTCACTTGTGGACGGTTTCTACTGTTTAGTTACATCAGGGGCTCTGCAAATGCAATGTGACAGGTGCAGACCAATCCATCTAAGTCTGCATTCCAAATGGTGCTCCTTCCCTTCCGAGCTCTGCCATGCACCCACATGGTGGTTGCCCCCACATATTTGGTTTCAGCATACTCAGGACAAATTGGACAACAACTTTTGTGGTTCAACATCAACTGTTACCCTTGGAAAAATACAAAACTGGGGGATAAAAAATAATTTTTGTGGGAATAAAAAAGAATTTTTATTTTCACGGCTCTGCGTTATAAATTGTAGTGAAACACTTGGGGGTTCAAAGCTCTCACAACAAATCTAGATGAGTTCCTTAGGGGGTCTAGTTTCCAAAATGGTGTAACTTGTGGGGGGTTTTAATGTTTAGGCACATCAGTGGCTCTCCAAACGCAACATGGCATCCCATCTCAATTCCAGTCAATTTTGCATTGAAAAGTCAAATGGCGCTCCTTCCCTTCCGAGCTCTGCCAAACGCCCAAACAGTGGTTTACCCCCACATATGGGGTATCAGCGTACTCAAGGCAAATTGGACAACAACTTTTGGGGTCCAATTTCTTCTCTTACCCTTGGGAAAATAAAAAATTGGGGGCGAAAAGATCATTTTTGTGAAAAAATATGATTTTTTATTTCTTCAGCTCTGCACTTGGTGGGTCAAAGTGCTCACCACACCTCTAGATAAGTTCCTTAGGCGGTCTACTTTCGAAAATGGTGTCACTTGTGGGGGGTTTCAATGTTTAGGCACATCAGGGGCTCCTCAAATGCAACATGGCGTCCCATCTCATTTCCGAGCTCTGCCAAGCACCCAAACAGTGGTTTACCCCCACATATGGGGTATCAGCGTACTCAGGACAAATTGTACAACAACTTTTGGGGTCCATTTTCTCTTGTTACCCTTGGTAAAATAAACAAATTGGAGCTGAAGTAAATCTTTTGTGAAAATAAGTTAAATGTTAATTTTTATTTAAACATTCCAAAAATTCCTGTGAAACACCTGAAGGGTTAATAAACTTCTTGAATGTGGTTTTGAGCACCTTGAGGGGTGCAGTTTTTAGAATGGTGTCACACTTGGTTATTTTCTATCATATAGACCCCCCAAAATGACTTCAAATGAGATGTGGTCCCTAAAAAAAATGGTGTTGTAAAAATGAGAAGTTGCTGGTCAAATTTAACCCTTATAACTCCCTAACAAAAAAAATGTTGCTTCCAAAATTGTACTGATGTAAAGCAGATATGTGGGAAATGTTACTTATTAAGTATTTTCTGTGACATATCTCTGTGATTCAATTGCATAAAAATTCAAATTTGGAAAATTGTGAAATTTTCAAAATTTTCGCCAAATTTCCATTTTTTTCACAAATAAATGCAGGTAATATGAAAGAAATTTTACCACTATCATGAATTACAATATGTCACGAGAAAACATTGTCAGAATTACCGGGATCCGTTGAACCGTTCCAGAGTTATAACCTCATAAAGGGACAGTGGTCAGAATTGTAAAAATTGGCCCGGTCATTAACGTGCAAACCACCCTTGGGGGTAAAGGGGTTAAATTATTATTTTTTTAATTCTTTTTAAATTTTGATTACTGAAAATATAAGTGTTCACCTGCGCCGTCTACAATGAATGAGCAATGCGGGATGAAATCTAAGTATTAGAGTAAATATGAACACGAGGACACTTACTTAATTGATACCGTTGGTGATAACGAAAAAAAAATGTTGTGGATCCTTTTAGGTACCAGTTGAACCTTTAAAAAGAGAGATGTACGCTCCTTATAACACTTATATTTGGAAATATAGTGAGATGATGAGGTATATAATTTTACTTACTTGGCTTGTAGATGGAGAAAAAAATGGAAATGTAAATTCTGAATTCCTGTAGATTCGCAATTATTATTGGTGTCGTGGTGACTGGGAATGGTTGTTCCCCTGGAGTTCCACGGTCCCCCCCTGTTTAAATAAATTTGCAACCTTTTTCAGGTGTGGTTTATATATCCATATAGTTTAGATCTATAAATCATTAGTGTACTTACTACTGATATCTTTGGAGATGTGGACAGAGATCTCCTGCAAACAATCTAAGAATAACACCCTCACGATTCCGGACCTCCTGCCACCGTCCTCAGGATATTTCTTGAGCTGCAGTTGACCAAGACAATCAAATTAATTCCTAACATCTAGCATATTCTAAAAACACATTTTTAAAGGTGCCACATTGCTAACTTGATTCATTTACTTTTAACTTTATATTTCAGAGCCTGATTTATTTATTCATTTATTCAACATTTTCTGTCACACTCCTTGCATGATAACACATTTCATATCTATGTCTGCACAATTACTACCTGGTTGATTGGTTTATGTAGATTTATGTGAAAAAAATGGACTATTTCGCAACTCGGCCACTTTTGTTGTTCATCCCTATTTCTTCAAAGATTGTAAGTTCTTGTAAGCAGGACCTGCATAAAATGTCTGAGTGTGTTTATACATGTAGTCTTTGAACAGTTAAGTGCAGTGGAATATGACTATTTGCTTTGACAAATATTATTATTGATATTACTATTAATCCTTCAAGGTTACAGCATTAAAAATTGCAATTCTTATTTTTTTCATTGGTGCAAATTGAAAGGCATGACTTTTTTCTCTGTCTATGTGACCTCTCAATAACTTGCTTTTGGGAGAAGATGCAGCCACCGTCTGTGTAGATACACACGGGGTCCTCATTCCCACATGTTATTCTTTCTACACTTAGGTAACTATACACATGGCACTTTATTGCTCAGTGTTGCAGCTTCTTTTATATTCTTTTGCATTTATATATGCTTTCTGCACCAGTGTTTTGCACCTCTCTTCGTTATTGAATGCTATTTGATATCACTTTAGGGATAGTGTCTACTTGTACCTATTTCAGATATCCATTATAGCACATTCCTCTATTGATTATCACGACAGTCATATAGATTGAATCCCAGATACATTTTGGGCTAGAAAACAAATGCAGGTGCAATAGACATTTTAAAATGTGTTTTTGTCTTGTTTTGCCTTTTTGCTTACTATATCATAAAGAATTATATTTTTTTTTAATTTAAAAAGTGCAACCGATGTTTTGTATACCGTATATACTCGAGAATAAGCCGACCCGAGTAGAAGCCGAGCCACCTACTTTTGGCACGGAAAACTGGGTAAGCTTAATGACTCGAGCATAAGCATGGTATGCATTGTTCCCCTCATCCCTGTCCTGCTATGCGTGGCTCCCCCGGTCCTGGTATGTGGCTCCCCCATCCTGTCCTGGTATGTGGCTCCTCCTGTCCTGGTATGTGTGGCTCCACCTGTTGTATGCATGGCTCCCCCAGTCCCGCATTGCATGGCTCCCCTGGTCCCACATTGTTCAGCTCCCCCGTCCGGCATGGCTCTGCTCCCCCCCTTTCCCTTGTTTGTATGCATAGCTCACATTGCCTCACATGGCTCACTCCTGCCTCTGCTACGCCGCTCCCCCTCCTCCACCAGTGTTCTGGACAATTGACTCTTGTATAAGCCGAATGGGGTGATTTCCGCACAAATAATTGTGCTGAAAATCTCGGCTTATACAGGAGTATATACGGTATGTGTTTCCTGTTTTTTTTATATCTTTTTTGCAGGATGAATTGAAGTTTTCAATATCATCATTTTGGGATACATATAATTTATTCAGTTTTAGGAATATTTAGGAAGTACTCCGATCAAAGTTTTTATCCTCTTAATATATCGCAATCATCATATTTTATAGCGCTGCTTATCTAACCAGATAATTTTTGTGTTTTTCTATTAGGTCTATGACATCTCGTGATTAAATGAATAAAGAAAAAGAAGCACACTCTGCTCACCGGGCGGTGCAGGCTGTACTTGGGAGAACCCAAAAATGTCAGAACAAAGGAAGCAGCCGCATTCAAACAAAGATATATATATATATATATATATATATATATATATATATATATATATATATATATATATATATATATATATATATATATATCATACAGCAGGATAATGATGGCAAAGTAACGCTTCGACCCTGCTTAGGGTCTTTCTCAAACTTTACTGAAGTGTTGTGTAGAAAGAAGTAGACAAGGTCCCTTTAAGGGCTCCATTCGGTAGAGTGGTAAGATATCCTGCTTCTATGCTGGTGTCTATCTCCAGATTAAAAACTGACTAGCTGAATCCTTCTAAGCTCTGTGTAGAAACAGGAGGTCAATTTTCTCTGTATGACTAATGAGTCACTGCAAAAGTCAATAGCAGGTGGGGGCAGCTGAGTCAGGAATTTATGAGACCAATAATAATAAATGCAGGGACAAGAGACTTCTGTTTCTACATAGAACAGAGAAAAGAGAAGAGTTTTATTGGGTAGAAATGCAAAATGAGCAGTTGTAAGTACACAGTGCTATATAATATGATGATTGCAATATTTAAAGAGGCTAAAACTTTGATGGGAGGTGTTCTGTCCTCACTAGCTGAGGCAGGCTCATACGTAGCTATACAGTCAGCTAAACCGCTATACTGGGGTCCAATAAGGAGACTGTGGTTGATTCTGTGCTTTATTAAACGTAGTGGTATATTGATGCGGTGAAACTGTGAACAATGATATAAATAGAATCAGTGCATGGTATAGAACAGATACATACTACACATGAGGTACATTATGCATAACATTTAGGAAGCTAATAACTGAACTGGGAGTACAACTGGCTAGGCTAGGCTAATATGGAGCAGAAATATCTATTGGAAGCATAAAGACATACCGGCAATGCAATCGCAAGGGGGATGAAGTGAAGCGTCTTTCCTTGAAGACAGACTGAGGAAAGTGAAAGGAAAAATGCAGGGAAATGGAGGCTGAGCTACCATAATGCATTGCAAAGGAGGAGGAGAATCAGACATGGATAATACAAAAACAAGATTGAACTGCCAACATAACTTTGGCCGCTAGAGGGAGCCAAAGCATCACAGATGAATAAAGGCATGAATATATCAATACTGTATACTGAGGAAACTGCAATTATGCAAGCAAATAATCAGGGCAACAATATTAGATGGTGGAGACAGAACACTCCCCGTCTGGCATCAACGGATGTCACAACTCCTTTCTTCCGAAGGCAACAATAGGACCAGTTCAGATACCGGTCTGGAAAATGTCTTAGGTTCATTCCCTTTGGTCATCCTTAGCTCAACTTTGCGGACGTTGCCGTCCTTGCTCGGGAACGTTGTGGTAACTAGACCAAGTGGTCACTGGTTCCGATGAATCTGACAGTCTTTCACAAGAACAAGGTCACCTATGTTCAGATTAGGTTTAGTAGATTGCCACTTCGTCCGTGGCTGCAGGGTAGACAAATATTGTTTGCGCCACCTGTCCCAGAAAGTATTTGCAAGACTTTGTACCTGTCTCCATTGGCGCTTGTAGAGGTCCTTCACGTCGAATCCTCCTGGAGGGGCACTGGACAGTCCTGTTTTCTGGGTAAGTAAAATAGCTGGAGTCAATAACAAAGGCTCCTCCGGGTCGTTAGGAACTGGAACTAGGGGTCTTGCGTTAATTATAGCTGCAGCTTCAGTCATGAAGGTGATGAGACTTTCGTGGGTAAGCCTCGCTGCTCCTTTACATTTTTCCATGTCACGAGTTCTGGTGGTCCTGAATGAGCGAGCTATATGAGTCAGGCAGGTAATGGCTGGAGTAAGTGACTTCCAACTTGAGAATCTGTTGAACCTGCAAGATACGAGCTGGATAACAGAGGTTATCGTATGTAGTATAGACACCTGAGGGCGGATTTCAGCATCTGAGTCCTCTCCTACAAGTTCGAAGGTGTCTGGAAAACATTCCTCAATGTACAATAGTTTTGGTCCAGAGAGCCACGTTGTGCTTCCTAGTCAACTTGCGTGAACTGCTCTAGTTGCATGATCTGCAGGATTCTGGTCTGTGGGTATGTAATGCCACTGCTGTGGGTGAACTGATCTCCTGATTCGTAGCACTCTGTTATTGACATAAACGTAGAATCGCCTGGTTTCGTTGTGGATATATCCCAGGACTACTTTGTTGTCTGAGTAGAACTTGGCCTGTGTCAGGTCGATATCCATTTCGGATGCGATGAACTCCGCTAACTCAACGGCTAAGACTGCGGCACAAAGCTCTAACCTGGGTATAGTGTGCTCTGGTTGTGGTGCGAGTTTGGCCTTTCCCATGACGAAACCAATGTGGCACTGACATTTGGAGTCTACAGTTTTGAGGTAGGCAACAGCGGCAATTGCTTTGACAGAAGCATCTGCAAGTACGTACAGTCTTTGGCTCTGTATCTCAGTAGATGGCACAGGGGTGTATGGTCTTGGCATATGCAAGTTGGAGAGTGCCGCTAACGAGTTCTTCCACTCTTCCCACTGGATCCTCTTATCAGGTGGCAGAGGTGCATCCCAGTCAGATGTTTCCCTAGTTAAGTCTCTTAGTAGGGCCTTGCCTTGTATAGTAACAGGAGCTGCGAAACCCAAGGGGTCGTACAGAATGTTGATGGTAGACAGGACGCCTCTACGTGTGAAAGGTCTTTCTTCCTGGCTGACCTGAAAGGTGAAAGTGTCTGATTATAGATTCCAGAGAAGCCCGAGGCTGCGTTGCATTGGTGCGGGGTCTGACCCCAGGTCCAGGTCTCTGAGACCATTACATAGGTCTTGAGAAGGGAACGCTTCCATGAGTTCTTGGCTGTTTGAGGCTATTTTATGAAGCCTAAGGTTCGAGCAGGCAAGCATGTCCTGAGCTCTCCTGAGAAGACTGATGGCAGTCTCATTTGAAGGCATGGCTTTTAGACAGTCGTCGACATAAAAGTCCTTTTCTATGAATTGTCTGACATCTGCTCCGTATTCTGCTGCTCCTTCCTGAGCCGACCTTTTGAGTCCGTAAATGGCGACTGCAGGTGAAAGACTGTTGCCAAAGATGTGCACTCTCATGCGATACTCTGTGACTTCTTTAGTAGGATGATCATTGTCTCTGTACCAGAAGAATCTTAGGAAGTTCCTGTCTCTCTCTCTCTCACAAGGAAACAATGGAACATTTGCTGGATGTCAGCGATGAAGGCAATGGAATCCTTACGGAAGCGCATAAGTACACCCAGTAGTTTGTTATTGAGGTCTGGTCCTGTCAGCAGAACGTCATTCAGGGAGACATCATTAAATTTAGCACTGGAATCAAACACGACTCTGATCTGGCCTGGTTTCTTAGGGTGGTATACTCCGAACATGGGTAGGAACCAGCATTCTTCAGAGTCTTTGAGAGTGGGAGCTAGTTCTGCGTGACGGTTTTCAAAAATCTTTGACATGAAGGAGAAAAAGTGATCTTTCATCTCTGGTTTCTTTTGCAGATTACGAATGAGAGAGGAGAAACGTTGTAATGCCTGATTTCTGTTGTTCGGTAGACGTGGTCTGTGTGTTTTGAAGGGAAGAGGTGCGACCCAGCTGTTGGTCTCATCTTTAACGAGTCCCTTGTCCATTACCTCTAAGAACAACTTGTCCTCTACCGACATTGCCACTTGGTTGTCCTGCTTAGTTCTCTGGAAGACTGTGCACCCTAACTGCTCCTCATAGCTTCCCGACACTATATTGCTGTCGTGAGTAAAGTCTATTAGATGGTTGGGCATTTGGATGCTGTGTGGCAGTTCCCTGACATGGAACTCATTGTTACAAGGTTGAAACAGAGATGGACGTCCTTTCTCCAATGTATTTGTCAGCATGCTTGTCACAGAAGATGGGGCGTGCATGCGTCCCAAGCATACGTTGCCAATTATGACCCATCCTAGGTCTAGCCTTTGGGCATAGGGAGCATTGTGAAGTCCATTGATATGACGTCTCACTTTATGAACCTACAGGATATCTCTCCCCAACAGCAGAATTATCTGGGCCTGATGGTCGAGTTCCGGTATGAGGTGTGCTATTTGTTTTAAGTGAGCGTGATGGATTGCTACATCTGGCGTAGGGATTTCAGATCTGTTGTCTGGGATCTGGTAACATTCGATGATCGTAGGTAGTGGTAGGCAGAATTGTCCGTCTAAAGACTCGATCTGGTAGTCAGTAGCTTTCCTGCCTGCTGTTGTCACAGTACCTGCACACGTCTTTAAGAAGTAGGGAGTGCTTGGCCCTGTGATGTTGAATAGGTCAAAGAACGTTGATCTAGCCAAGGATCGATTACTTTGGTCATCTAAGATAGCATACAGTCTTACAGCTTGGTCTCTATGGCCCTTCGGGTATACTTTGACGAGGCATATTTTTGAACAGGACCTACTGTCTATTGTCCCTTTGCAGACCTCGGTGCATTGTGAAGTGATCTCTGGCGTAGCTGTATCAGTGTTCCTTTCCTCCCCGCCATGCTCACTGTCAGCTGGCGTGTTTTGTATACTCCATGGAGCTGGGCCAGGGTGTAGAGCGGTGTTATGATCTGTGGTGCCACATTCTGTGCATTTTACACTGACCTTGCAATCCTTGGCGAGATGAGCTGTGGACGAGCAGCACTTGTAGCAGATACCGTTTTCTTTCAGGAAGCTTCTGCGATCTGGCATAGATTTTCCTCTGAAGGCTCTGCATTTCAGGAGAGGATGAGGCTTCTGATGAAGTGGGCACTGCTTGTCAGGGTCCTGCACCTTTGTCTCTGATTGGGAGCAGCCAGCAGACCTGTAATTAGAACCTGGAGAAGAAACATAAGTCTTGTGTACTTCCACAGATGTTCTGCGTGGATTTGCAGGTGGTGATGGTGTGGCATATGGTATTGCAAAGTCAAAGCTGGGATCGTTTCTAATTCTTGCTTGTTGGTGTATGAAGTCTACAAAAACGGAGAAGGGAGGGAATGGAATGCTGTGTTTGTATTTGTACGTGGAACCATGTGTGAGCCACCTCTCCTGTAGATTGTAGGGCAACTTCTGGACTATAGGGTTAACACCTCTGGCTGTGTCGAGAAATGAAAGTCCCTGTAGGTCGTCCTCGTATTTGGCAACTTGGACTTCCTTTAGCAAGTCGCTTAGCTCTCTAAGTTTCTGGAGACCTTTGTTAGATATTTGAGGATAGTCATCAATTCTTTTGAACAAGGCTCTTTCTATTACTTCTGCTGAGCCGTAACACTCATCCAGCCTTTTCCAGATCTCTTTGAGGCCAGTCTCAGGGCGGTTTATATTAATGTCTCTGATCCTTACTGCGTGTTTGACTGACTCTTCTCCCAGGTATTTGACTAACAGGTCTATCTCTTCCCTGTGTTGCAGCCCCAAGTCTCTAATGACATTTTGGAAGGAAGCTTTCCAAGCTCTGTAACCTTCAGCTCGGTCAGTGAATTTCATGAGTCCCTTGGCAACCAGTTCACGTCGTGTGAAGAACTTGGCAAATTCTGTCGTGAACCGGTTGTCAGCAGAGTATACTGGTGATGGGTCGCCCTGATAGTGATGTGAGGTGCGTTCGTACCTGTTAGTGTCCTCATGGTGGCGCCAGCCGGTGTCGTATTGCTTCGGCCTGATGTACGGTGTGTCAGCAGGGTGATCCACGTTGGTTACCTGACGAGGGGCAAGGTAATCATTAGCAGAGTTGTTTTGCCTCACATTTTCGAGTTTGTTTCTGTCCTGAGCCTCGTGACGACTCTCGCTCACTTCGCTGGAGGTGTCGTATTCTGGTTTTGGTACTGGTTCAGGGTTATAGTTTGGATCAGGAAGGTCATTAACATACTGAGATGTGCGTTGTGGTGAGTCTTGCAGTGGAAACTCTAGACTCGACGTACTGCATTGGCTATGCAGCTTGGGATTTTGCGCGGCTTCTAGCGATTCTGCTTCGGCGAGGGCTGCGGCAGCTTCCCTTTTTGCGGCTAGGCTTTCTAAGGCGGCATCCACACGTGCCTTCTCTAACTGCGACCTTCTCTTTTGATCGGCTCTCTCTAAGCGCGACCTTCTCTCTTGATCGGCTCTCTCTTCATCTATGCGTGCTTTTTCTAATTTAAGTTGCATCTCTTGGTCAGCAAAGCTCGCTCGTATTTTGGCAGCTTCAGCATTTGCGCGGGCAATGGCGACAGCGCTGCTGATGGATGTTGTCTTTGAGGAGACGGAAGTAACAGATCTTGTCCTATGCGATTTGTGAGACATGGTGTCTTGGGAAAGTGCTTGGCTGTGCAGAGATTGCTGTAGCTGTATTTAGTCTCTGAGTAGCCGGGGACTTGAATCCCACTAGTTGGATGGCTGCCGTTTCACTGTTCTGTCCTCACTAGCTGAGGCAGGCTCATACGTAGCTATACAGTCAGCTAAACCGCTATACCGGGGTCCAATAAGGAGACTATGGTTGAGTCTGTGCTTTATTAAACGTAGTGGTATATTGATGCGGTGAAACTGTGAACAATGATATAAATAGAATCAGTGCATGGTATAGAACAGATACATACTACACATGAGGTACATTATGCATAACATTTAGGAAGCTAGTAACTGAACTGGGAGTACAACTGGCTAGGCTAGGCTAATATGGAGCAGAAATATCTATAGGAAGCATAAAGACATACCGGCAATGCAATCGCAAGGGGGATGAAGTGAAGCGTCTTTCCTTGAAGGCAGACTGAGGAAAGTTAAAGGAAAAATGCAGGGAAATGGAGGCTGAGCTACCATAATGCATTGCAAAGGAGGAGGAGAATCAGACATGGATAATACAAAAACAAGATTGAACTGCCAACATAACTCTGGCCGCTAGAGGGAGCCAAAGCATCACAGATGAATAAAGGCATGAATATATCAATACTGTATACTGAGGAAACTGCAATTATGCAAGCAAATAATCAGGGCAACAATATTAGATGGCGGAGACAGAACAGGAGGAATGCTTCTTTAAATCTTTTTTTTAATTTAAAGGAAATCTGTCACCATGCATTTGTTGTCTAATTTCAGCATAATGTAGGAAAAGAGCCCCTGATTTTAATAATATATCACTTAGTTTACTGAGTTTTTAGAAGTAGCATATAGCAGAGCTCTCAGAAAGCTGCCTCCTGCCCACACCACAACATTCTGTGTATATTGTCTATTTGATAGTGAGCTTCTTATCAGAGGAGTTGGTGGATCTGGACAAGGGCTCACATGAGCTGTAGTCCAGGTAGTCATAATCTACTGGTGATAAAACATTAAGTGTATGGGTTCAATTAACTGTGCATCTTCATCTTCCTGCTGCTATCTCTGGAAACCGAGAGATCCAACAGAACCAGGAGCAGAAATCAGAAATCAGCAACAGAACCAGTCACGTTCGTGAGTTTTCTCTGGTATTGTATATTAGATCTATTCACTTGAGGTCTGGCTATCACACCGTTTTATTTCTGCAGAACTTAGGGGGTCTAGGGTTCCACTTGGATGTGGTGCCTTGCCTTGTATGTCTTTTGTGTTTAGGCAAATGACATTTTTGACAGTTTACTTTTATAATTTCATCTGTCAAAGTTGTACTGAAAGAAGCAGCCATGTGATGAGGTCATGGGCAGCTGTAACAGGCTGACCTTTACACAATGAATATGGGGGGGCAGAGACATATAGGGGCTAAGGCTGTGGCAGTAATGTGCTGGCACATTTAGCCAAGGGGAAAGTCCCTTTAACACATCTGAAATCTTAGTCCAGCCTATGCCTTGCTAGCTGTCTGCAGAAAATGGGAAACATTGCTGTGATATATAACAGCTTCACTTTAATAATGACAGCTTGCAGGGCAAATAGGAAGGATAAGTACAGATTTGATATTCTATGCTGTCTAGCCGCAAATGATTTACAATGGTTTGTGTGACTGTGTTAGACATCTTTTAACATTTGCTCAATTTTATTCCATAAATCGCTCACAGTTATCTTTAAAAAAAAAAAAATAAGAGTCAGTGTAATTTCCTTTCACAGTCATCGTTTGCATAAGATTCCTCTTTTCTTTATTCATTGCAATGTATTTTTAGTCTATGCTTTCTCAGCTTCTACTTCATAATTAAGGGTAAAGGTGAAAATCTAACCAGCTGTACTATGCATGCGATACATGAGTTACAGCAAAGTGAATGTAACAATCTATAGAGACGATACATTATTACAATCTGGGCAGCAGTGATTATATTAGCAAAATATGACGTCTTGTCATTCAATCAAATGCAATACTAACATTCATTTTAAAGGCTTAGGACCCTATTGCACCAATTTCTAAAATAGCTATCTTAAATATAAATAAATTATATTGAAAAAATATATAAATCTTCTTTATTAATTATGTTTTTAACATTTTGTTTTTGTAGAATGGTGTAACTCATTCATATACAGTTAGGTCCATATATACTTGGACAGAGACAACATTTTTCTAATTTTGGTTATAGACATTACCACAATAAATTTTAAACAAAACATTTCAGATGCAGTTGAAGTTTTTTTTTTCATTTGAGGGTATCCACATTAACCCCTTTACCCCCAAGGGTGGTTTGCACGTAAGGGTGGTTTGCACGTTAATGACCGGGCCAATTTTTACAATTCTGACCACTGTCCCTTTGTGAGGTTATAACTCTGGAATGCTTCAACGGATCCCAGTGATTCTGACATTGTTTTCTTGGGACATATTGTACTTCATGACAATGGTAAAAATTCTTTGATAGTACCTGCGTTTATTTGTGAAAAAAATGGAAATTTGGTGAAAATTATGAAAATTTCGCAATTTTCCAACTTTGAATTTTTATGCAATTAAATCACAGAGATATGTCACACAAAATACTTAATAAGTAACATTTCCCACATGTCTACTTTACATCAGCACAATTTTGGAACCAAAATTTTTTTTTGTTAGGGAGTTATAAGGGTTAAAATTGACCAGCAATTTCTCATTTCTACAACACCATTTTTTTTTTTTAGGGACCACATCTCATTTGAAGTCATTTTGAGGGGTCTATATGATAGAAAATACCCAAGTGTGACACCATTCTAAAAACTACACCCTCTCAAGGTGCTCAAAACCATATTCAAGCAGTTTATTAACCCTTCTGGTGCTTCACAGGAATTTTTTGAATGTTTAAATAAAAATGAACATTTAACTTTTTTTCACAAAAAATTTAATTCAGCTCCAATTTGTTTTATTTTACCAAGGGTAACAGGAGAAAATGGACCCCAAACATTGTTGTACAATTTGTCCTGAGTACGACAATACCCCACATGTGGGGGTAAACCACTGTTTGGGCGCATGGCAGAGCTCGGAAGTGAAGGAGCGCCATTTGACTTTTCAATGCAAAATTGACTGGAATTGAGATGGGACGCCATGTTTCGTTTGGAGAGCCCCTGATGTGCCTAAACATTGAAACCCCCCACAAGTGACACCATTTTGGAAAGTAGACCCCCTAAGGAACTTATCTAGAGGTGTGGTGAGCACTTTGACTCACCAAGTGCTTCACAGAAGTTTATAATGTAGAACCGTAAAAATAAAAAATCATATTTTTTCACAAAAATTAACTTTCCACCCCCAATTTTTTATTTTCCCAAGGGTAAGAGAAGAAATTGGACCACAAAAGTTGTTGTACAATTTGTCCTGAGTACGCTGATACCCCATATGTGGGGGTAAACCACTGTTTGGGCGGATGGGAGAGCTCGGAAGGGAAGGAGCGCCATTTGACTTTTCAATGCAAAATTGACAGGAATTGAGATGGGACGCCATGTTGCGTTTGGAGAGCCCCTGATGTGCCTAAACATTGAAACCCCCACAAGTGACACCATTTTGGAAAGTAAACCCCCTAAGGAACTTATCTAGAGGTGTGGTGAGCACTTTGACCCACCAAGTGCTTCACAGAAGTTTATAATGTAGAACCGTAAAAATAAAAAATCATATTTTTTCACAAAAATTATCTTTTCGCCCCCAATTTTTTATTTTCCCAAGGGTAAGAGAAGAAATTGGACCACAAAAGTTGTTGTACAATTTGTCCTGAGTACGCTGATACCCCATATGTGCGGGTAAACCACTGTTTGGGTGGATGGGAGAGCTCGGAAGGGAAGGAGCGCCGTTTGACTTTTCAATGCAAAATTGACATGAATTGAGATGGGACGCCATGTTGCGTTTGGAGAGCCACTGATGTGCCTAAACATTGAAACCCCCCACAAGTGACACCATTTTGGAAGGTAGACCCCCTAAGGAACTTATCTACATGTGTCGTGAGCACTTTGACCCACCAAGGGCTTCACAGAAGTTTATAATGGAGAGCCGTAAAAATAAAACAAACATTTTTTCCCACAAAAATTATTTTTTAGCCCCCAGTTTTGTATTTTCCCGAGGGTAACAGGAGAAATTGGACCCCAAAATTTGTTGTCCAGTTTGTCCTGAGTGCGCTGATACCCCATATGTGGGGGGGAACCACTGTTTGGGCGCATGGGAGGGCTCGGAAGGGAAGGAGCTCCATTTGGAATGCAGGCTTAGATGGAATGGTCTGCAGGTGTCACATTGCATTTGCAGAGCCCCTAAAGTACCGAAACATTGAAACCCCCCACAAGTGACACCATTTTGGAAACTAGACCCCCTAAGGAACTCATCTAGATGTGTTGTGAGAGCTTTGAACCCCCAAGTGTTTCACTACAGTTTGTAACACAGAGCCGTGAAAATTAAAAAAAAAATCTTTCCCCCAAAAATTATTTTTTAGCCCCCAGTTTTGTATTTTCCCGAGGGTAAGAGGAGAAATTTGACCCAAAAAATTGTTGTCCAATTTGTCCTGAGTACGCGGATACCCCATATGTTGGGGGGAACCACCGTTTGGGCGCATGGGAGCGCTCGGAAGGGAAGGAGTGCCATTTGGAATGAAGACTTAGATGGAATGGTCTGCAGGCGTCACATTGCGTTTGCAGAACCCCTAATGTACCTAAACAGTAGAAATCCCCCACAAGTGACCCCATTTTGGAAACTAGACCCCCCATGGAACTTATCTAGATGTGTTGTGAGAACTTTGAACCCCCAAGTGTTTCACTACAGTTTATAACGCAGAGCCGTGAAACTAAAAAATCTTTTTTTTCCCACAAAAATTATTTTTTAGCCCCCAGTTTTGTATTTTCCCAAGGGTAACAGGAAATTGGACCCCAAAAGTTGTTGTCCTATTTGTCCTGAGTACACTGATACCCCATATGTTGGGGTAAACCCCTGTTTGGGCACACGGGAGAGCTCGGAAGGGAAGAAGCACTGTTTTACTTTTTCAACGCAGAATTGGCTGGAATTGAGATCGGACGCCATGTCGCGTTTGGAGAGCCCCTGATGTGCCTAAACAGTGGAAACCCCCCAATTATAGCTGAAACCCTAATCCAAACACACCCCTAACCCTAATCCCAACAGTAACCCTAACCACACCTCTAACCCTGACACACCCCTAACCCTAATCCCAACCCTATTCCCAACTGTAAATGTAATCTAAACCCTAACCGTAACTTTTGCCCCAACCCTAACTGTAGCCTTAACCCTAGCCATAACCCTAACCCTAGCCCTAACCCTAACCCTAGCCCTAACCCTAACCCTAGCCCTAACCCTAACCCTAGCCCTAGCCCTAACCCTAGCCCTAGCCCTAACCCTAGCCCTAACCCTAGCCCTAACCCTAGCCCTAACCCTAGCCCTAACCCTAACCCTAGCCCTAACCCTAGCCCTAACCCTAATGGAAAAATGGAAATAAATACATTTTTTTAATTTTTCCCTAACTAAGGGGGTGATGAAGGGGGGTTTGATTTACTTTTATAGCGGGTTTTTTAGCGGATTTTTATGATTGGCAGCCATCACACACTGAAAGACGCTTTTTATTGCAAAAAATATTTTTTGCGTTACCACATTTTGAAAGCTATAATTTTTCCATATTTTGGTTCACAGAGTCATATGAGGTCTTGTTTTTTGCGGGACGAGTTGACGTTTTTATTGGTAACGTTTTTGGGCACGTTACATTTTTTGATCACTTTTTATTCCGATTTTTGTGAGGCAGAATTACCAAAAACCAGCTATTCATGAATTTCCTTTGGGGGAGGCGTTTATACCGTTCCGCGTTTGGTAAAATTGATAAATCAGTTTTATTCTTCGGGTCAGTACGATTACAGCGACACCTCATTTATATCATTTTTTTATGTTTTGGCGCTTCTATACGATAAAAACTATTTTATAGAAAAAATAATTATTTTTGCATCGCTTTATTCTCAAGACTATAACTTTTTTTGCTGATGATGCTGTATGGCGGCTCGTTTTTTGCGGGACAAGATGACGCTTTCAGCGGTATCATGGTTATTTATATCTGTCTTTTTGATCGCGTGTTATTCTACTTTTTGTTCGGCGGTATGATAATAAAGCGTTGTTTTTTGCCTCGTTTTTTTTTTTTTTTTTTCTTACGGTGTTTACTGAAGGGGTTAACTAGTGGGCCAGTTTTATAGGTCGGGCCGTTACGGACGCGGCGATACTAAATATGTGTACTTTTTTTTTTTTTTTTATTTAGATAAAGAAATGTATTTAGGGGAATAATATATATATACATTTTCATTATTTAGGAATATTTTTTTTATTTTTATTTTTACACATTTTGAAAAATGTTTTTGTACTTTTTTACATTGTCCCAGGGGGGGACATCACAGATCAGTGATCTGACAGTGTGCACAGCACACTGTCAGATCACTGATCTGACTTAGAGCAGTGCAGGCTTCACAGTGCCTGCTCTGAGCAGGCTCTGTGAAGCCACCTCCCTCCCTGCAGGACCCGGATCCGCGGCCATCTTGGATCCGGGCCTAGAACAAGCAGGGAGGGAGGCAAGACCCTCGCAACAACGCGATCACATCGCGTTGCTGCGGGGGGCTCAGGGAAGCCCGCAGGGAGCCCCCTCCCTGTGCGATGCTTCCCTGCACCGCCGGCACATCGCGATCATGTTTGATCGCGGTGTGCCGGGGGTTAATGTGCCGGGAGCGGTCCGTGACCGCTCCTGGCACATAGTGCCGGATGTCAGCTGCGATAGGCAGCTGACACCCTGCCGCGATCGGCCGCGCTCCCCCCGTGAGCGCCGCCGATCGCGCTGGACGTACTATCCCGTCCGTGGTCATGGGGGCCCACCCCACCTCGACGGGATAGTACGTCCGATGTCAGAAAGGGGTTAAAAAATGGATGAAGGGTTTAGGAGTTTCAGCTCTTTAACATGTGCCACCCTGTTTTTAAAGGGACCAAAAGTAATTGGACAGATTCAATAATTTTAAATAAAATGTTCATTTCTAGTACTTGGTTGAAAACCCTTTGTTGGCAATGACTGCCTGAAGTCTTGAACTCATGGACATCACCAGACGCTGTGTTTCCTGCTTTTTGATGCTCTGCCAGGCCTTCATTGCGGTGGTTTTCAGTTGTGTTTGTTTGTGGGCCTTTCTGTCTGAAGTTTAGTCTTTAACAAGTGAAATGCATGCTCAATTGGGTTGAGATCAGGTGACTGACTTGGCCATTCAAGAATATTCCACTTCTTTGCTTTAATAAACTCCTGGGTTGCTTTGGCTTTATGTTTTGGGTCATTGTCCATCTGTAGTATGAAGCGACGACCAATCAGTTTGGCTGCATTTGGCTGGATCTGAGCACACAGTATGGCTCTGAATACCTCAGAATTCATTCGGCTGCTTCTGTCCTGTGTCACATCATCAATAAACACTAGTGACCCAGTGCCACTGGCAGCCATGCATGCCCAAGCCATCACACTGCCTCCGCCGTGTTTTACAGATGATGTGGTATGCATTGGATCATGAGCTGTACCACGCCTCCGCCATACTTTTCTCTTTCCATCATTCTGGTAGAGGTTGATCTTGGTTTCATCTGTCCAAAGAATGTTCTTCCTGAACTGTGCTAGCTTTTTTAGATTTTTTTTAGCAAAGTCCAGTCTAGCATTTTTATTCTTGATGCTTATGAGTGGCTTGCACTGTGCAGTGAAACTCTGTATTTACTTTCATGCAGTCTTCTCTTTATGGTAGATTTGGATATTGATACGCCTACTTCCTGGAGAGTGTTGTTCACTTGGTTGGCTGTTGTGAAGGGGTTTCTCTTCACCATGGAGATTATTCTGCGATCATCCACCACTGTTGTCTTCCATGGGTGCCTAGGTCTTTTTGCATTGATGAGTTCACCAGTGCTTTCTTTCCTTCTCAGGATGTACCAAACTGTAGATTTTGCCACTCCTAATATTGTAGCAAATTCTCGGATGGGTTTTTTCTGTTTTCACAGCTTAAAGGGACACTGTCACCTGAATTTGGAGGGAACAATCTTCAGCCATGGAGGCGGGGTTTTGGGGTTTTTGATTCACCCTTTCCTTACCCGCTGGCTGCATGCTGGCTGCAATATTGGATTGAAGTTCATTCTCTGTCCTCCATAGTACACGCCTGCGCAAGGTAAGATTGCCTTGCGCAGACATGTACTACGGAGGACAGAGAATGAACTTCAATCCCATATTGCAGCCAGCATGCAGCCAGCGGGTAAGGAAAGGGTGAATCAAAAACCCCAAAACCCCGCCTCCATGGCTGAAGATTGTTCCCTCCAAATTCAGGTGACAGAGTGCCTTTAAGGATGGCTTGCTTCACCTGCATGGAGAGCTCCTTTGACCGCATGTTTACTTCACAGCAAAACCTTCCAAATGCAAGCACCACTCCTGAAATCAACTCCAGGCCTTTTATCTGCTTAATTGAGAATGACATAACAAAGGGATTGCCCACACCTGTCCATGAAATAGCCTTGGAGTCAATTGTTCAATTACTTTTGGTCCCTTTAAAAACAGGGTGGCACATGTTAAGGAGCTGAAACTCCCAAACCCTTCGTCCAGTTTTAATGTGGATACCCTCAAATGAAAGCTGAAAGTCTGAACTTCAACTGCATCTGAATTGTTTTGTTTAAAATTCATTGTGGTAATGTCTATAACCAAAATTAGAAAAATGTTGTCTCTGTCCAAATATATATGGACCTAACTGTAGCTGGTTGCCCTGCTGCTTTTGATAAACATCTTACAGTATGCTCAAGCTGGTAGTGTCCGCTCTGTTTTCTATTACCTCCATCTGTCTCGAGATATCAGCGGGGAGGAGAAAAAAGTTGTATATGGTGGATCAAAGTTTGATCAGAGAAAGGAAAACATCCAAGAACATTGAGATAATACATCATTGTCATCATAACAAAGGAAAGTGCCGTTTCCTTTGAAAACATCAGTAGAGGAGTAAAGCTATGAAGATGCAGGAAAGTCAATGAATGCAGAAGCCTCAGGGACAAAAAAAATTCAGATCCTGCATATGTTACTAGGAATAAAAAGACACAGGATTGATATACATGGTCATGATATTTGGATTATGGAGAAAAAGGAAATTACATTTTCAAAATAAGTCAAATTATTCCATATCAAGAATGAGCGCCACTTGCAGAAATCCCTACACTTGCACACCTTGGCTGCTATCAGTGAAGTTATTCATGGTTGTCTAAGGGATGTTCAGAAAAGCTGAATGCACTTGGGAATGCAAATCATCAAGATCCACCGCTGGCAGCTCCCTTTGCTATTAATGACCAATGACATCCCAGATGTGCCTGATTGGGGACAAGTCTGGAGACGCTGCAGGGCATAGTAGCACATTCAGGCAAAACATGCAGCTCAAAGAACAACGAACAACATACAGCTTGGTGTTGTCAAGTTGAAAAATGGTTCATGAGGCATTTGGAGTACCCAAGTGTGTTTACTGAGGCATAAAATTCCTCTGGCACATTAATAACCTCATTAATAGCAGCCAAGGAGTGTAAGTGATTATATTTCTTCACATGGAGCTCATACTCGATACTAAATAAATTAAGATTAGTGATGAGCGAATATACTCGTTACTCGAGATTTCCCGTGCACGCTCGGATGTCCTCCGAGTATTTTTTAGTGCTCGGAGATTTAGTTTTCATCACCGCAGCTGAATGATTTACATCTCTTAGCCAGCTTGATTATATGTGGGAATTCCCTAGCAACTAGTCAACCCCCATATGTACTTATGCTGGCTAACAGATGTAAATCATTCAGCTGCGGAGATGAAAACTAAATCTCCAAGCACTAAAAAAATACTCGGAGGTCACCCGAGCACGCTCGGGAAATCTCGAGTAACGAGTATATTCGCTCATCACTAATCAAGATGTTTTGACATTTTTGTTGTTCCGCACAGCACTCGTAATGAAAGGGCTAACTAGAGTAAGAGGCACCTGATTCATTAATCAAGAACTGGAGTACATTTCTGAAATGGGTTTCAACACTAGAGTGATGCAACTGTTTATGGATTTGATGGGGCACGTAACCGATCTCAGACAGCAGCATTTACAGTGTGAGCCTGGGGGCCTCATATCCTAACTGCTAAATGGCCCTCCCTGTGACAAGATTGCAGGGCACTAATAGGTTGCCATAACAACAAGGTGAAGACCCATGTGCCTTTCATGATGGTGCTCTTATGAACGCCAAACTGTGGCTGTGTTGTTATTGCTCTTGGAAGAAGGGAATCAAAAACCGAAAGCACAAAATGAAAAATCAAAAGTCAATTAAGGGATTAAAGGGAATCTGCCACCCCCAAAATGGAAGGTGAGCTGCGGCCACCGGCATCAGGGGCTTATCTACAGCATAATGGAATGCTGTAAATAAGCCCCCGATGTAACCTGAAAGATGAGAAAAAGAGGTTAAAGAGGTTAGATTATACTCACCCAGGGGCGGTCCCGCTGCGGTGGGCATCGTGGTCCGGTCCGGGGCCACCCATCTTCTTACGATCACGTCCTCTTCTTGTATTCATGACACGGCTCCTGCACAGGCGTACTTTGTCTGCCCTGTTGAGGGCAGAGCAAAGTACTGCAGTGCGCAGGCGTCGGGAAAGGTCAGAGAGGCTCGGCGCCTGCGCACTGCAGTACTTTGCTCTGCCCTCAACAGGGCAGACAAAGTACACCTGCGCCGGAGCAGCAGCCTGAAGACAAGAAGAGGACGTCATCGTAAGAAGATGGGAGGCCCCGGACCAGACCACGACACACACCACAGCGGGACCGCCCCTGGGTGAGTATAATATAACCTCTTTTTCTCATCTTTCAGGTTACATTGGGGGCTTATCTACAGCATTCCAGAATGCTGTAGATAAGCCCCTGATGCCTGTGGGCTTTGCTCACCTTCAATTTTGGAGATGACAGGTTCCCTTTAAGGAATGTAATTGCTAATATACTGTGTCATTTTTTGTCCATATTAAAGCGGTTATCTGTTCTTCTGCAAAAAGTCTGCAGTCACTTTACTTGATATCTACGCAGACTTCTGAATTTATACAGCGAGTGCACCACACACTGTCAGGATCCGCCAATGATGCCCATAACAGCGGGTGGTCACTAGAGTTGAGCGACCTTGACCTTTTTAGAGTCGAGCCGGGTTTTGCGAAACCCGACTATGTCCAAAGTCGGGTCGAGTGAAATCGGCCGATTATGACGTAAAGTCGGGATCGACCGAAACACGAAACCCAATGCAAGTCAATGGGGCAGCATAGTCGGCAGTGAGTGGGGGCCAGGAAAACACCTAGAGTGCCCATTTTAATGTCAAAACCATCCATTCTTCTTAATGAAGCTTGTCAAGCGTAATTTACCTTATAATAATTGGAAGGCATTTGAAATTGGGGGTCATTTGGCTAAAGTTGTGGGGGGTAGGGCTGGTTCAAGTAATTAGTGGGCCCAGGAAATCTGGACCACGTCACGGCAGTGGAGCAGGGAGAGGTAAGTATTTCAACTTTGCAAGTGCTGTGAACCTGAGCAAGCAGGGGGGGCCCACTCGTTGGCATTGGCACTGGCACAGGGCCCCTCAAAGTACAGCGGTGTGTTTGCACGGCGGGGGCGCCTCCCACCGGCAGCAACACTTTTGCGTACTATGAGAGGCCCTGTGCCAGTGACGTCGCCAACTAGTATTCCTCCCCCCACCTGATGAAGGAACCTGCACTTTCATCTGCACCTTCCTCTTTGTCCCCGTGTAAGGTGGTATGGTATGCGGGAAGAGCAACCTGACTTTCAGCAGGGTCACAATGTTGTTGTGTAGCGTGCACGGGGAATGTTGCGTTATGGGTCAATGTACCAGCAGACTCATCTATCACTGGCTGGGCAATGGGCACGATGAAGTGGAAACACAGATATAGGCCCAAAGAAGAAAGTGGGCTAAATGCAGTTCAAAATTGGTAACACAGGAATAACCAGGGGGCATTGCAGTGGAGGACAACTGGAATGAGAGGCTGACACAGAGAGTAGGGCCAAATCAGTAAGTAGTCGAAATGCAGTTCAAAATTGGCAACCGTAGTAAACAGGCGGCACAGCTTTGTTCAGTGGAGGAGAACAGCAAGGAGTGGCAGACACCGATAGTAGGCCCCAAACCAACTAGTACGCCAAATGCAGTTGTTCCATTTAACCACAATTTAATGAGAGCCTGAAGATAGAAGCTCAGGAAAGGCAACCTGGGGAACACCTTGGAGTGTAACACACCATCTCTCTCCACCCCATACCCATTTTGTATGGCCTAATGCAGTGTACTTTTCTACAACTACTAAACGAGAGTCGGAAGACCGAAGCAATGGCAAGGAAACCTGGGGAACACCTTAGAGTGTAACACACCCTCTCTCTACACCCCATACCCAATTTGAAGGTCTAATGCAGTGTAGTTTCCAAGAACTACTAAACGAGAGCCGGAAGATCGAAGCTCAGGAAAGGCAACCTGGGGAACACCTTGGAGTGTAACACACCCTCTCGCTACACCCCATACCCAATTTGAAGGCCTAATGCAGCGTAGTTTCCAACAACTACTAAACGAGAGCCGGAAGATCGAAGCTCAGGAAAGGCAACCTGGGGAACACCTTGGAGTGTAACAAACCCTCTCTCTACACCCCATACCCAATTTGTAGGCCTAATGCAGCGTAGTTTCCGACAACTACTAAACGAGAGCCGGAATATCGAAGCTCAGGAAAGGCAACCTGGGGAACACCTTGGAGTGTAACACACCCTCTCTCTACACCCCATACCCAATTTGAAGGCCTAATGCAGTGTAGTTTCCAAGAACTACTAAACGAGAGCCGGAAGATCGAAGCTCAGGAAAGGCAACCTGGGGAACACCTTGGAGTGGAACACACCATCTCTCTACACCCCATACCCAATTTGAAGGCCTAATGCAGCGTAGTATCCAACAACTACTAAACGAGAGCCGGTAGATCGAAGCTCAGGAAAGGCAACCTGGGGAACACCTTGGAGTGTAACACAACGTCTCTCTACACCACGGAAGGGATGATTCTTAGGAAGGAAGGCTGTTGGAAATAAGCATTGCGCGTCCGAGGGTGATTAGATTCTTATTAGGTATATACTCACCCTCGGACGCGCCCTGCTTCTTTATTTGGAATGAATGTTTATTTGCAATGTGGTGTTGACTTTCTCTATTATTTTGGTAATTAATGATTTTATTATTTTCATTATTTTGCATCTTCTCGGCAATAATATAAAGAAGACGCGACAGGACAACACTCGGTGGATGCCATATGTGTGTTTTCAATTTAAAAAACCTTTCAGTTAACTACTTGCAGGAGAAAGTAATTGTAGCTGGTGGCCATTTTTAGTACTGTACCAGATTTTAGCTGTTTGTTTGTTTTTAATGTCAAAATGTCTGCATTTGATATCTCACCAGTATTTTCTTTTTTATAAGCAAAATCCTTTTTTTTTTATTTTATGATGTTGGTTCAAGGGGTACACGGGCAGCAGTAGACAGGTCAGTGGAGGCCTAGTGGAAGGAGGGACCGCAGACAGGCTTCGAAGCCCTAACATAATAAATTGGGCTGCCTGTAGGCAATTTAAAATTGGTTCCAGGGGAACACGGGCAGCAGTAGACAGGTCAGTGGAGGCCTAGAGGAAGGAGGGACCGCAGATGCGCCAATGTTTCCCCCATACCAAATTTGTAGGCCTAATGCAGTGTAGTTTCCAACAACTACTAAACGAGAGCCGGAATTTCGAAGCTCAGGAAAGGCAACCTGGGGAACACCTTGGAGTGTAACACACCCTCTCTCTACACCCCATACCCAATTTGAAGGCCTAATGCAGTGTAGTTTCCAACAACTACTAAACGAGAGCCGGAATATCGAAGCTCAGGAAAGGCAACCTGGGGAACACCTTGGAGTGTAACACACCCTCTCTCTACACCCCATACCCAATTTGAAGGCCTAATGCAGTGTAGTTTCCAAGAACTACTAAACGAGAGCCGGAAGATCGAAGCTCAGGAAAGGCAACCTGGGGAACACCTTGGAGTGTAACACAACGTCTCTCTACACGACGGAAGGGCTGATTCTTAGGAAGGAAGGCTGTTGGAAATAAGCATTGCGCGTCCGAGGGTGATTAGATTCTTATTAGGTATATACTCACCCTCGGACGCGCCCTGCTTCTTTATTTGGAATGAATGTTTATTTGCAATGTGGTGTTGACTTTCTCTATTATTTTGGTAATTAATGATTTTATTATTTTCATTATTTTGCATCTTCTCGGCAATAATATAAAGAAGACGCGACAGGACAACACTCGGTGGATGCCATATGTGTGTTTTCAATTTAAAAAAACTTTCAGTTAACTACTTGCAGGAGAAAGTAATTGTAGCTGGTGGCCATTTTTAGTACTGTACCAGATTTTAGTTGTGTGTTTGTTTTTAATGTTAAAATGTCTGCATTTGATATCTCACCAGTATTTTCTTTTTTATAAGCAAAATACTTATTTTTATATTTTCTGATGTTGGTTCCAGGGGTACACGGCCAGCAGTGCCCTGGTCAGTGTAGTAGTAGTTGAAAGAATGGACCGCAGACAGGCATCGAAGGCCTAAAATAAAAACACATGGCTGTAGGCAATTTTAAATTGGTTCCAGGGGTACACGGACAGCAGTGGTGTGGTCAGTGGAGGCCTAGTGGAAGGAGTGACCGCAGACAGGCTTCCAAGGCCTAACATAACAAACTTGGGCTGGCTGTAGGCACTTTTAAATTGGTTCCAGGGGTACACGGGCAGCAGTGGTCTGGTCAGTGGAAGTCTAGTGGAAGGAGTGACCGCAGACAGGCTTCCAAGGCCTAACATAACAAACTTGGGCTGGCTGTAGGCACTTTTAAATTGGTTCCAGGGGTACACGGGCAGCAGTGACCTGGTCAGTGTAGTAGTAGTTGAAAGAATGGACCGCAGACAGGCTTCGAAGGCCTAACATAACAAACTTGGGCTGGCTGTAGGCACTTTTAAATTGGTTCCAGGGGTACACGGGCAGCAGTGGTCTGGTCAGTGGAAGTCTAGTGGAAGGAGTGACCGCAGACAGGCTTCCAAGGCCTAACATAACAAACTTGGGCTGGCTGTAGGCACTTTTAAATTGGTTCCAGGGGTACACGGGCAGCAGTGGTCTGGTCAGTGGAAGTCTAGTGGAAGGAGTGACCGCAGACAGGCTTCGAAGGCCTAACATAACAAAATTGGGCTGGCTGTAGGCACTTTAAATTGGTTCCAGGGGTACATGGGCAGCAGTGTATGGTCAGTGGAAGTCTAGTGGAAGGAGTGACGGCAGACAGTCTTCGAAGGCCTAACATAACAAAATTGGGCTGACTGTAGGCACTTTTAAATTGGTTCCAGGGTAACACGGCCAGCAGTGCCCTGGTCAGTGTAGTAGTAGTTGAAAGAATGGACCGCAGACAGGCATCGAAGGCCTAAAATAAAAACACATGGCTGTAGGCAATTTTAAATTGGTTCCAGGGGTACACGGACAGCAGTGGTGTGGTCAGTGGAGGCCTAGTGGAAGGAGTGACCGCAGACAGGCATCGAAGGCCTAAAATAATAACACATGGCTGTAGGCAATTTTAAATTGGTTCCAGGGGTACACGGACAGCAGTGGTGTGGTCAGTGGAGGCCTAGTGGAAGGAGTGACCGCAGACAGGCTTCCAAGGCCTAACATAACAAAATTGGGCTGACTGTAGGCACTTTTAAATTGGTTCCAGGGTAACACGGCCAGCAGTGCCCTGGTCAGTGTAGTAGTAGTTGAAAGAATGGACCGCAGACAGGCATCGAAGGCCTAAAATAAAAACACATGGCTGTAGGCAATTTTAAATTGGTTCCAGGGGTACACGGACAGCAGTGGTGTGGTCAGTGGAGGCCTAGTGGAAGGAGTGACCGCAGACAGGCATCGAAGGCCTAAAATAATAACACATGGCTGTAGGCAATTTTAAATTGGTTCCAGGGGTACACGGACAGCAGTGGTGTGGTCAGTGGAGGCCTAGTGGAAGGAGTGACCGCAGACAGGCTTCCAAGGCCTAACATAACAAAATTGGGCTGACTGTAGGCACTTTTAAATTGGTTCCAGGGTAACACGGCCAGCAGTGCCCTGGTCAGTGTAGTAGTAGTTGAAAGAATGGACCGCAGACAGGCATCGAAGGCCTAAAATAAAAACACATGGCTGTAGGCAATTTTAAATTGGTTCCAGGGGTACACGGACAGCAGTGGTGTGGTCAGTGGAGGCCTAGTGGAAGGAGTGACCGCAGACAGGCATCGAAGGCCTAAAATAATAACACATGGCTGTAGGCAATTTTAAATTGGTTCCAGGGGTACACGGGCAGCAGTGACCTGGTCAGTGTAGTAGTAGTTGAAAGAATGGACCGCAGACAGGCATCGAAGGCCTAAAATAAAAAAATTGGGCTGGCTGTAGGCAATTTTAAATTGGTTCCAGGGGTACACGGGCAGCAGTGGTGTGGTCAGTGGAGGCCTAGTGGAAGGAGTGACCGCAGACAGGCATCGAAGGCCTAAAATAATAACACATGGCTGTAGGCAATTTTAAATTGGTTCCAGGGGTACACGGGCAGCAGTGACCTGGTCAGTGTAGTAGTAGTTGAAAGAATGGACCGCAGACAGGCATCGAAGGCCTAAAATAAAAAAATTGGGCTGGCTGTAGGCAATTTTAAATTGGTTCCAGGGGTACACGGACAGCAGTGGTGTGGTCAGTGGAGGCCTAGTGGAAGGAGTGACCGCAGACAGGCATCGAAGGCCTAAAATAATAACACATGGCTGTAGGCAATTTTAAATTGGTTCCAGGGGTACACGGACAGCAGTGGTGTGGTCAGTGGAGGCCTAGTGGAAGGAGTGACCGCAGACAGGCTTCCAAGGCCTAACATAACAAACTTGGGCTGGCTGTAGGCACTTTTAAATTGGTTCCAGGGGTACACGGGCAGCAGTGGTCTGGTCAGTGGAAGTCTAGTGGAAGGAGTGACCGCAGACAGGCTTCCAAGGCCTAACATAACAAAATTGGGCTGGCTGTAGGCACTTTAAATTGGTTCCAGGGGTACATGGGCAGCAGTGTATGGTCAGTGGAAGTCTAGTGGAAGGAGTGACGGCAGACAGTCTTCGAAGGCCTAACATAACAAAATTGGGCTGACTGTAGGCACTTTTAAATTGGTTCCAGGGTAACACGGCCAGCAGTGGCCTGGTCAGTGTAGTAGTTGTAGAAAGAAGGGACCGCAGACAGGCTTCGAAGGCCTAACATAACAAAAATGTCAAAACAATGGTATTGTCAGTGCCAGGCATTGAAGGATGTCAGCGCCTAGACTACACATTGGTGAAGCTGTGAGAGATAATTTTGCTAGTGGTAGAGCACTGTTTGAGCTGGGGGGGGGAACTGTCTTGTGGCCGGCGTTACAGGCACAGGGCCCCTCATATTACAACGGTGTGTCTGACGTTGGGTGCGCACCACCACCGCCAGAGACACTTTATTGTACTATGAGGGACCCAGTGGCAGTGCCGTCGACCAAAAGCGGCCACACCCACCTCTTCAGACAAACAGCACTCTCAAGGGTCCAAGCGCAAAGTGGCGATAGCACGGCCCCGTGTGGGGAGTTTGGCCATTTCGTGAGGTGGAAACATGTCGTATGCTGGACAATCAGGTGAAGAAAATTACGAGATTGGAAAAGTCATTCAGAATAGTCCACAGGCAAGACCTTTTCATAGGAAAGCTAGGTGTCAGCCGGGCAGGGTGGGGCAAAAGATTTTGAAATCCAGTTGTGGTTCATTTTAATGAAGGTTAGATCATCTACATTTTGGGTAGCCAGACGAGTCCTTTTTTCTGTTAGTATTGAACCTGCAGCACTGAATACTCTTTCTGATAGGACACTAGCTGCCGGGCAAGCAAGCTCCTGCAATGCATATTCTGCCAATTCTGGCCAGGTGTCTAATTTGGATGCCCAGTAATCAAATGGGAATGACGGTTGAGGGAGAACGTCGATAAGGGATGAAAAATAGTTTGTAACCATACTGGACAAATGTTGTCTCCTGTCACTTTGAATTGATGCTGCAGTACCTGTCCTGTCTGCGGTCATAGAAAAATCACTCCACAACCTGGTCAGAAAACCCCTCTGGCCAACGCCACTTCTGATTTCTGCCCCTCTAACACCTCTGGTCTGCTGGCCCCTGGAGCTCGTGTGAGAACGATCACGGGCGCTGTGTGCAGGGAATGCCAGAAGCAAACGGTCAACAAGAGTTGATTGTTTTGTTGCTAATATTAGTTCCAAGTTCTCATGTGGCATAATATTTTGCAATTTGCCTTTATAGCGAGGATCAAGGAGGCAGGCCAACCAGTAATCGTCATCGTTCATCATTTTTGTAATGCGTGTGTCCCTTTTGAGGATACGCAAGGCATAATCCGCCATGTGGGCCAAAGTTCCCGTTGTCAAATCTGCGGTTGTGCTTGGTTGAGGGGCAGTTGCAGGCAAATCTACGTCACTTGTGTCCCTCAAAAAACCAGAACCCGGCCTTGCCACGCCACCAATTTCCCGTGCCCCCGGGAAAGCTTCCTCATTAAAAATATACTCATCCCCATCATCCTCCTCATCCTCCACCTCCTCTTCGCCCGGTACCTCGTCATGTACACTGCCCTGACCAGACAATCGCTGACTGTCATCAAGGCTTTCCTCTTCCTCTGGTGCAGACGCCTGATCCTTTATGTGCGTCAAACTTTGCATCAGCAGACGCATTAGGGGGATGCTCATGCTTATTATGGCGTTGTCTGCACTAACCAGCCGTGTGCATTCCTCAAAACACTGAAGGACTTGACACATGTCTTGAATCTTCGACCACTGCACACCTGACAACTCCATGTCTGCCATCCTACTGCCTGCCCGTGTATGTGTATCCTCCCACAAAAACATAACAGCCCGCCTCTGTTCGCACAGTCTCTGAAGCATGTGCAGTGTTGAGTTCCACCTTGTTGCAACGTCTATGATTAGGCGATGCTGGGGAAGGTTCAAAGAACGCTGATAGGTCTGCATACGGCTGGAGTGTACAGGCGAACGGCGGATATGTGCGCAAAGTCCACGCACTTTGAGGAGCAGGTCGGATAACCCCGGATAACTTTTCAGGAAGCACTGCACCACCAGGTTTAAGGTGTGAGCCAGGCAAGGAATGTGTTTCAGTTGGGAAAGGGAGATGGCAGCCATGAAATTCCTTCCGTTATCACTCACTACCTTGCCTGCCTCAAGATCTACAGTGCCCAGCCACGACTGCGTTTCTTGCTGCAAGAACTCGGACAGAACTTCCGCGGTGTGTCTATTGTCGCCCAAACACTTCATAGCCAATACAGCCTGCTGACGTATGCCAGTAGCTGCCCCATAATGGGAGACCTGGTGTGCAACAGTGGCAGGTGCGGATGGAGTGTTTGTGCGACTGCGGTCTGTGGACGAGCTCTTGCTTCTGCAGGAGGACGAGGAGGAGGAGGAGGAGGGGGTGCGAACGGCTACAGACAACTGTTTACTAGACCGTGGGCTAGGCAGAACTGTCCCAAACTTGCTGTCCCCTGTGGACCCTGAATCCACCACATTTACCCAGTGTGCCGTGATGGACACGTAACGTCCCTGGCCATGCCTACTGGTCCATGCATCTGTTGTCAGGTGCACCTTTGTGCTCACAGATTGCCTGAGTGCATGGACGATGCGCTCTTTAACATGCTGGTGGAGGGCTGGGATGGCTTTTCTGGAAAAAAAGTGTCGACTGGGTAGCTCGTAGCGTGGTACAGCGTAGTCCATCAGGTCTTTGAAAGCTTCGCTTTCAACTAACCGGTAGGGCATCATCTCTAACGAGATTAGTCTAGCTATGTGGGCGTTCAAACCCTGTGTACGCGGATGCGAGGCTAAGTATTTCCTTTTTCTAACCATAGTCTCATGTAGGGTGAGCTGGACTGGAGAGCTGGAGATCGTGGAACTAGCGGGGGTGCCGGTGGACATGGCAGACTGAGAGACGGTGGGAGATGGTATTGTTGCCGCCGGTGCCCTAGATGCAGTGTTTCCTACTACGAAACTGGTGATTCCCTGACCCTGACTGCTTTGGCCTGGCAAAGATACCTGCACAGATACAGCAGGTGGTGCGCTAAATGGTGGTCCTACACTGCCGGAAGGGATGTTGCGTTGATGACTAGCTTCATTGGCCGAGGGTGCAACAACCTTAAGGGACGTTTGGTAGTTAGTCCAAGCTTTCAAATGCATGGTGGTTAAATGTCTATGCATGCAACTAGTATTGAGACTTTTCAGATTCTGACCTCTGCTTAAGGAAGTAGAACATTTTTGACAGATGACTTTGCGCTGATCAATTGGATGTTGTTTAAAAAAATGCCAGACTGCACTCTTTCTAGCATCGGATACCTTTTCAGGCATTGCAGACTGAGCTTTAACCGGATGGCCACGCTGTCCTCCACCAGGTTTTGGCTTTGCCACGCGTTTTGGGCAAGATACGGGCCCGGCAGATGGAACCTGTGGCGATGTTGATGCCTGCTGCGGCCCCTCCTCCTCCTCTGCTTCAGAACTGCTGCCGCCTGCACCCTGTTCCCCCAATGGCTGCCAATCGGGGTCAAGAACTGGGTCATCTAATAACTCTTCTTGTACCTCCTGCGCAACTTCGTCTGTGTCACCGTGTCGTTCGGTGGTATAGCGTTCGTGATGGGGCAACATAGTCTCATCAGGGTCTGATTCTTGATCAGCACCCTGCGAGGGCAATGTTGTGGTCTGAGTCAAAGGACCAGCATAGTAGTCTGGCTGTGGCTGTGCGTCAGTGCACTCCATGTCAGATTCAATTTGTAATGGGCATGGACTGTTAACTGCTTCACTTTCTAAGCCAGGGACGGTATGTGTAAAGAGCTCCATGGAGTAACCCGTTGTGTCGCCTGCTGCATTCTTCTCTGTTGTTGTTTTTGCTGAAGAGGACAAGGAAGTGACTTGTCCCTGACCGTGAACATCCACTAACGACGCGCTGCTTTTACTTTTACCAGTTTCACGAGATGAGGCAAAAGAGCTAGAGGCTGAGTCAGCAAGATAAGCCAAAACTTGCTCTTGCTGCTCCGGCTTTAAAAGCGGTTTTCCTAATCCCAGAAAAGGGAGCGTTCGAGGCCTTGTGTAGCCGGACGACGAACCTGGCTCCACAGCTCCAGACTTAGGTGCAATATTTTTTCCCCCACGACCACCTGATGCTCCACCACTACCACTACCCTCATTACCAGCTGACAATGAACGCCCCCGGCCACGACCTCTTCCACTAGACTTCCTCATTGTTTTAAAAACGTAACCAAACTAACGTTATTTGTTGCAGTCACACAACTTACACGGTGAGCTATAACTTCAGTATGATTTAGCTACCCCTTTACAGGTTGGTGAGACCACAGCGAAAATCAGGCCCAATGTTACACACTCTTTTTTTGGTGGCTGCAAATTAGAGAGATGCCCCACACGCAGGACTGTCACTGAAGCACAAATGTTAATATTAATGTCACACTATTATTTTTTTTTTATTTTTATTTTTTTCAGGAACACTTTAGAAACCCCCCCAAAAAAAAAAAAAAGATTTTTGCAGGGAGAATTTAGAAAACAAATGTAACAAACTATATGCTTTCTATGGGCCACTGAGTGAGAGATGACGCACACAGGAATCAGGAGTGGCACACAAGCCCAGAGGCCAATATTTTTCTACCAATGATTGATGGAGTTATTTTCTCTGGTAGATTTTGGAACCCAAATCAAGGAAAAAAAATGTAGGCTTTCTATGGACCACAATTGGAGAGAGAGAGAGAGAGAGAGAGAGATGGCACACCCAGGAGTCAAGACTGGCACACAAGCAGAAAGGCCAATATTAATCTCCCACTGTTTTTTTTTTTTTTTTTTTTTTTTTCAGGGAGACTTTAGAAAAAAAAATAATAAAAAAAATATGATTTTATCAGGAAGAATTTAGAAACCAAATAAAATAAAATGATTTTTTCAGGGAGAATTTATAAAACAAATAAAAACAAAAATAGGCGTTCTATGGCCCACTGACTGAGAGATGACGCACCCAGGAGTCAAGACTGGCACACAAGCAGAAAGGCCAATATTAATCTCCCACTGTTTTTTTTTTTTTTTTTCAGGGAGACTTTAGAAAAAAAAATAATAAAAAAAATGTGATTTTATCAGGAAGAATTTAGAAACCAAATAAAATAAAATGATTTTTTCAGGGAGAATTTAGAAAACAAATAAAACCAAAAATAGGCGTTCTATGGCCCACTGACTGAGAGATGACGCACCCAGGAGTCAAGACTGGCACACAAGCAGAAAGGCCAATATTAATCTCCCACTGTTTTTTTTTTTTTTTTTCAGGGAGACTTTAGAAAAAAAAATAATAAAAAAAATGTGATTTTATCAGGAAGAATTTAGAAACCAAATAAAATAAAATGATTTTTGCAGGGAGAATTTAGAAAACAAATAAAACCAAAAATAGGCGTTCTATGGCCCACTGACTGAGAGAGAGAGAGAGAGAGATGGAACGCTTAGTACTGGCACACAAGCCCAAAGGGCAATATTAATCTCCCTTTTTTTTTCCAGGGAGAATTTCTAAAACCCCAAAAAAAAAAAAAATAGGCTTTCTATAGCCCACTATTTGTGAGAGAGATGGGACGCTCAGGACTGGCACAGATGGCACGCTCAGGACTGGCACAGAAGCCCAGAGGCCAATATTAATCTCCCTTTTTTTCTGGTAGAATTTATAAAACCAAAAAAAAATTTAAATAGGCTTTCTATGGCCCACTATTTGTGAGAGAGATGGCACGCTCAGGACTGGCACAGATGGCACGCTCACAACTGGCACACAAGCCCAGAGGCCAATATTAATCTCCCTTTTTTCAGGGAAAATTTATAAAACAAAAAAAAAAAATAAATAGGCTTTCTATGGCCCACTATTTGTGAGAGAGATGGCACGCTCAGGGCTGGCACAGATGGCACGCTCAGGACTGGCACACAAGCCCAGAGGCCAATATTAATCTCCCTTTTTTTCAGGGAGAATTTATAAAACCCCCCAAAAAAATAAAATAGGCTTTCTATGGCCCACTATTTGTGAGAGAGATGGGACGCTCAGGACTGGCACAGATGGCACGCTCAGGACTGGCACAGAAGCCCAGAGGCCAATATTAATCTCCCTTTTTTTCTGGGAGAATTTATAAAACCAAAAAAAAATTTAAATAGGCTTTCTATGGCCCACTATTTGTGAGAGAGATGGCACGCTCAGGACTGGCACAGATGGCACGCTCACAACTGGCACACAAGCCCAGAGGCCAATATTAATCTCCCTTTTTTCAGGGAAAATTTATAAAACAAAAAAAAAAAATAAATAGGCTTTCTATGGCCCACTATTTGTGAGAGAGATGGCACGCTCAGGGCTGGCACAGATGGCACGCTCAGGACTGGCACACAAGCCCAGAGGCCAATATTAATCTCCCTTTTTTTCAGGGAGAATTTATAAAACCCCCAAAAAAAATAAAATAGGCTTTCTATGGCCCACTATTTGTGAGAGAGATGGGACGCTCAGGACTGGCACAGATGGCACGCTCAGGACTGGCACAGAAGCCCAGAGGCCAATATTAATCTCCCTTTTTTTCTGGGAGAATTTATAAAACCAAAAAAAAATTTAAATAGGCTTTCTATGGCCCACTATTTGTGAGAGAGATGGCACGCTCAGGACTGGCACAGATGGCACGCTCACAACTGGCACACAAGCCCAGAGGCCAATATTAATCTCCCTTTTTTCAGGGAAAATTTATAAAACAAAAAAAAAAATTAAATAGGCTTTCTATGGCCCACTATTTGTGAGAGAGATGGCACGCTCAGGGCTGGCACAGATGGCACGCTCAGGACTGGCACACAAGCCCAGAGGCCAATATTAATCTCCCTTTTTTCAGGGAAAATTTATAAAACAAAAAAAAAAATTAAATAGGCTTTCTATGGCCCACTATTTGTGAGAGAGATGGCACGCTCAGGGCTGGCACAGATGGCACGCTCAGGACTGGCACACAAGCCCAGAGGCCAATATTAATCTCCCTTTTTTTCAGGGAGAATTTATAAAACCAAAAAAAAAAATAAATAGGCTTTCTATGGCCCACTATTTGTGAGAGAGATGGCACGCTCAGGGCTGGCACAGATGGCACGCTCAGGACTGGCACACAAGCCCAGAGGCCAATATTAATCTCCCTTTTTTTCAGGGAGAATTTATAAAACCCCCAAAAAAATAAAATAGGCTTTCTATGGCCCACTATTTGTGAGAGAGATGGCACACTCAGGACTGGCACACAAGCCCAAAGGCCAATATTAATCTCCCACTGTATTTTTATCAGGGAGAATTTATACACCCCACAAAAAAAAATACAGAAAAATGAAAAGGCTTTCTATGGCCCACTATGTGAGAGAGATGGCACACACAGGGATGGCACTCTAGCAGAAATGCCAAATTGCCAATCTTAATCTCCCACCAAAAAAAAAACAAAAAAAAAAACAGGGAATGTCCTACAATTACTATCTCCCTGCCTGCAGTAATCTCAGCCAGGTATGGCAGGCAGCTACTATCTCCCTGCCTGCAGTAATCTCAGCCAGGTATGGCAGGCAGCAATAAGGAGTGGACTGATGCACAAATGAAATAAAAAGTGTGGACAAACAAAAAAGATAGCTGTGCAGAAAGGAAGGAACAAGAGGATTTGTGCTTTGAAAAAAGCAGTTGGTTTGCACAGCGGCGTACACACAGCAATGCAGCTATCAGGGAGCCTTCTAGGGCAGCCCAATGAGCTACAGCGCTGAGGGGAAAAAAAAAAAAAAAAAAACTTCCACTGTCCCTGCACACCGAGGGTGGTGTTGGACAGTGCAAATCGCTGCAGCACAAGCGGTTTTGTGGTTAATGGACCCTGCCTAACGCTATCCCTGCTTCTGACAAAGCGGCAGCAACCTCTCCCTAAGCTCAGATCAGCAGCAGTAAGATGGCGGTCGGCGGGAACGCCTCTTTATAGCCCCTGTGACGTCGCAGACAGCAAGCCAATCACTGCAATGCCCTTCTCTAAGATGGTGGGGACCAGGACCTATGTCATCACGCTGCCCACACTCTGCGTTTACCTTCATTGGCTGAGAAATGGCGCTTTTCGCGTCATTGAAACGCGACTTTGGCGCGAAAGTCGCGTACCGCATGGCCGACCCCGCACAGGGGTCGGATCGGGTTTCATGAAACCCCGACTTAGCCAAAAGTCGGCGACTTTTGAAAATGTTCGACCCGTTTCGCTCAACCCTAGTGGTCACGTTACTGCAAGCATGCGATTAACATACGTTCAGCCACATTGCAGCTAGACGTGCCTCGCTCAATGCAAGTGAAAGGACTAAATCTAGAAGGAATGTGACCAGAAGTATGCAAATCACATGCAGCAGTCACATGACCACAAACAATTGAGAATCCTAACAGCGTGTGGATCGCACGCTATAAAGATTCAGACTCTTACAGTCATGCTAAGTGAACATAAACTTTTATCAGATGGCTAGAAAACCTGCTTAAATGTGTCCATAGTCCTCAATTACAATATTGCTTTATTTACTGTGTTTTTTAATCACTCCTTTCAGTTTATTGTAAGTTGTTGCACATTTTATTCAATATGAGTTTTATTCTGCCATTGCTGTTCTTAGAGCTCACAGAGTATGAATATGGAATGATTATGCATGAAGTAGTAAAGCTGATTAGTTTTGTGGCAAACAATACCATATAGCCGGTATTTATTCCCTCAAATTCCTGCATTTTCAAGGCATATATAGAGAAGCAGCTGTCAATCAGTAAGTAGGACTGCCCACTTGACTCCTAATAATAAAATAATAAAAAGTTCTTAACCCCTTTACCCCCAAGGGTGGTTTGCACGTTAATGACCAGGCCAATTTTTACAATTCTGACCACTGTCCCTTTATGAGGTTATAACTCCGAAACGCTTCAACGGATCCTGGTGATTCTGACATTGTTTTCTCGTGACATATTGTACTTCATGATAGTGGTAAAATTTCTTTGATAGTACCTGCGTTTATTTGTGAAAAAAACGGAAATTTGGCGAAAATTTTGAAAATTTCGCAATTTTCAAACTTTGAATTTTTATGCAATTAAATCACAGAGATATGTCACACAAAATACTTAATAAGTAACATTTCCCACATGTCTCCTTTACATCAGCATAATTTTGGAACCAATTTTTTTTTTTGTTAGGGAGTTATAAGGGTTAAAAGTTGACCAGCAATTTCTCATTTTTACAACACCATTTTTTTTTAGGGACCACGTCTCATTTGAAGTCATTTTGAGGGGTCTATATGATAGAAAATGCCCAAGTGTGACACCATTCTAAAAACTGCACCCCTCAAGGTGCTCAAAACCACATTCAAGAAGTTTATTAACCCTTCAGGTGTTTAATAGGAATTTTTGGAATGTTTAAATAAAAATGAACATTTAACTTTTTTACACAAAAAATTTTCTTCAGCTCCAATTTGTTTTATTTTACCAAGGGTAACAGGAGAAATTGGACCCAAAAAGTTGTTGTCCAATTTGTCCTGAGTACGCTGATACCCCATATGTGGCAGTAAACCACTGTTTGGGCGCATGGGAGAGCTCAGAAGGGAAGGAGCGCTATTTGACTTTTCAATGCAAAATTGACAGGAATTGAGATGGGACGCCATATTGCGTTTGGAGAGCCACTGATGTGCCTAAACATTGAAACCCCCCACAAGTGACACCATTTTGGAAAGTAGACCCCCTAAGGAACTTATCTGGATGTGTGGTGAGCACTTTGACCCACCAAGTGCTTCACAGAAGTTTATAATGCAGAACCGTAAAAATAAAAAATCATATTTTTTCACAAAAATTATATTTTTGCCCCCAATTTTTTATTTTCCCAAGGGTAAGAGAAGAAATTGGACCTCAAAAGTTGTTGTCCAATTTGTCCTGAGTACGCTGATACCCCATATGTGGCAGTAAACCACTGTTTGGGCGCATGGGAGAGCTCGGAAGGGAAGGAGCGCAGTTTGACTTTTCAATGCAAAATTGACAGAAATTGAGATGGGACGCCATGTTGCGTTTGGAGAGCCACTGATGTGCCTAAACATTGAAACACCCACAAGTGACACCATTTTGGAAAGTAGACCCCCTAAGGAACTTATCTGGATGTGTGGTGAGCACTTTGACCCACCAAGGGCTTCACAGAAGTTTATAATGCAGAGCCATAAAAATAAAACAAAATTTTTTTCCCACAAAAATTATTTTTTAGCCCCCAGTTTTGTATTTTCCCTAGAGTAACAGGAGAAATTGGACCACAAAAGTTGTTGTCCAATTTGTCCTGAGTACGCTGATACCCCATATGTGGGGGGGAACCACCGTTTGGGCGCATGGGAGGGTTCGGAAGGGAAGGAGCGCCATTTGGAATGCAGACTTAGATGGAATGGTCTGCAGGCGTCACATTGCGTTTGCAGAGCCCCTAATGTACCTAAACAGTAGAAACCCCCCACAAGTGACACCATTTTGGAAAGTAGACCCCCTAAGGAACTCATCTTGATGTGTTGTGAGAGCTTTGAACCCCCAAGTATTTCACTACAGTTTATAACGCAGAGCCATGCAAATAAAAAATTTTTTTTTCCACAAAAATTATATTTTAGCCCCCAGTTTTGTATTTTTCCAAGGTTAGCAGGAGAAATTGGACCCTAAATGTTGTTGTCCAATTTGTCCTGAGTACGCTGATACCCGATATGTGGGGGGGAACCACCGTTTGGGCGCATGGGAGGGCTCGGAAGGGAAGGAGCATCATTTGGAATGCAGACTTAGATGGATTGGTCTGCAGGCGTCACATTGCGTTTGCAGAGCCCCTAATGTACCTAAACAGTAGAAACCCCCCACAAGTGACCCCATATTGGAAACTAGACCCCTCAATGAACTTATCTAGATGTGTTGTGAGAACTTTGAACCCCCAAGTGTTTCACTACAGTTTATAACGCAGAGCCGTGAAAATAAAAAATCTTTTTGTTTTCCCACAAAAATTATTTTTTAGCCCCCAGTTTTGTATTTTCCCAAGGGTAACAGGAGAAATTGGTCCACAAAAGTTGTTGTCCAATTTGTCCTGAGTACGCTGATACCCCATATGTTGGGGTAAACCCCTGTTTGGGCACACAGGAGAGCTCGGAAGGGAAGGAGCACTGTTTTACTTTTTCAACGCAGAATTGGCTGGAATTGAGATCGGACGCCATGTCGTGTTTGGAGAGCCCCTGATGTGCCGAAACAGTGGAAACCCCCCAATTATAACTGAAACCCTAATCTAAACACACCCCTAACCCTAATTCCAACGGTAACCCTAACCACACCTCTAACCCTGACACACCCCTAACCCTAATCCCAACCCTATTCCCAACTGTAAATGTAATCTAAACCCTAACCCTAACTTTAGCCCCAACCCTAACTGTAGCCCCAACCCTAACCCTAGCCCTAACCCTAGCCCTAACCCTAACCCTAACCCTAGCCCTAACCCTAGCCCTAACCCTAGCCCTAACCCTAGCCCTAGCCCTAACCCTAGCCCTAACCCTAGCCCTAACCCTAACCCTAGCCCTAGCCCTAACCCTAGCCCTAACCCTAGCCCTAACCCTAACCCTAACCCTAGCCCTAACCCTAGCCCTAACCCTAGCCCTAACCCTAGCCCTAATGGGAAAATGGAAATAAATACATTTTTTTTTATTTTTCCCTAACTAAGGGGGTGATGAAGGGGGGTTTGATTTACTTTTATAGCGAGTTTTTTAGCGGATTTTTATGATTGGCAGCCGTCACACACTGAAAGACCCTTTTTATTGCAAAAAATATTTTTTGCAATACCACATTTTGAGAGCTATAATTTTTCCATATTTTGGTCCACAGAGTCATGTGAGGTCTTGTTTTTTGCGGGACGAGTTGACGTTTTTATTGAAAACATTTTTGGGCACGTGACATTTTTTTATCGCTTTTTATTCCGATTTTTGTGAGGAAGAATGACCAAAAGCCAGCTATTCATGAATTTCTATTGGGGGAGGCGTTTATACCGTTCCGCGTTTGGTAAAATTGATAAATCCGTTTTATTCTTCGGGTCAGTGCGATTACAGCGATACCTCATTTATATCATTTTTTTTATGTTTTGGTGCTTTTATACGATAAAAACTATTTTACAGAAAAAATAATTATTTTTGCATCGCTTTATTCTCAGGACTATAACTTTTTTATTTTTTTGCTGATGATGCTGTATGGCGGCTCTTTTTTTGCGGGACAATATGACGCTTTCAGCGGTACCATGGTTATTTATATCTGTCTTTTTGATCGCGTGTTATTCCACTTTTTGTTTGGCGGTATGATAATAAAGCGTTGTTTTTTGCCTCGTTTTTTTTTTTTTTTTCTTACGGTGTTTACTGAAGGGGTTAACTAGTGGGCCAGTTTTATAGGTCGGGCCGTTACGGACGCGGCGATACTAAATATGTGTACTTTTATTGGATTTTTTTTTTATTTAGATGAAGAAATGTATTTATGGGAATAATATTTTTTTTTTTTTTTTCATTATTTTGGAATATTTTTTTATATTTTTTTTACACATTTGGAAAATTTTTTTTTTACTTTTTTACTTTGTCCCAGGGGGGGACATCACAGATCAGTGATCTGACAGTTTGCACAGCACTCTGTCAGATCACTGATCTGATAGGAGTGCAGGCTGCTTCACAGTGCCTGCTCTGAGCAGGCTTCTGTGAAGCCACCTCCCTCCCTGCAGGACCCGGATCCGCGGCCATCTTGGATCCGGGGCTCGAGCAGGGAGGGAGGTGAGGAGACCCTCGCAGCAACGCGATCACATCGCGTTGCTGCGGGGGGCTCAGGGAAGCCCGCAGGGAGCCCCCTCCCTGCGCGGTGCTTCCCTGCACCGCCGGCACATCGCGATCATCTTTGATCGCGGTGTGCCAGGGGTTAATGTGCCGGGGGCGGTCCGTGACCGCTCCTGGCACATAGTGCCGGATGTCAGCTGCGATAAGCAGCTGACACCCGGCCGCGATCGGCCGCGCTCCCCCCGTGAGCGCGGCCGATCGGCTATGACGTACTATCCCGTCCAGGGTCAGATAAGCCCAGGGCACCTCGACGGGATAGTACGTCTAAGGTCACAGAGGGGTTAAAGTTAAAGAAGCAAAATACATCTTATACAGAATTAATCTATTGATTCCCTGTCACTTGATAAAATCTCAGCGCCTGCATTTTGGACTTGTGCAGTATGATTATGGACGTTAACAGTCTAAATAGAAATGTTACAGTAAGAAAACATTTTTTGGAAGCAGAAAAAAAATATGATGCTGCACTCCAACTATGCGCAGGAACTGAAAAGAGTAATTAATTGCCTAGCAATAATATGAACTGGTTTATAATTGGTTGGTTAATACAATTGGTATTATTGATATGAGATGGATTAGAATGTTTCTCATTCAATCCAATAGTTATGTCATGATGACAATGTGGTTACAAGCGTATCGTTTGTGAATAGTTTGTTTTATTGGAATTGTGAAGTTCTGCATTCTGAATTCAGTAATTTACAAAATTAAACTGCATGGGCTTTCACTACAAATTCCCAATTTTATACTATTCAGTCCCATCCTTTGTATCTTGATAAAGCCCGTGGAGCGGTAGAGAAGTTGTTAATTTTCCTCTATAATAAAAAAAAATCCACAACCACATAATCTTAAATTCGGATAGGGACTAGCTGTAAAACAGATACATTTTTTTTTACAGGTTTGGTTATCCATCAAGCAGTTGCCGTATTAGTGAAATGCATAAATGCAGTAATGAATCTTTATTTCCAGCAAAATCAAACAAACCACCAACGAGGCTACAATCCCACAGAAAAATGTAAGCTTGAGACTCAGTAATCTAGGCATTACGTCCCATAAACAAGTAGGGTTTATAATTGTAAAAAAATCCTACTATTTTCCCCAAAAAATTATAAACAGGTTTAGGCTGGTTTCACATTTGCGTTTTTTGCCGCTACGTTTTTGCGCAAAAAAAGCATGCGTTTTTTTTCCTATACTTAACATTAAAAACGCATGCGGTTTTTTTGCATGCGTTTTGCCGCTGCATGCGTCTTTTCTATGCATGCCTTGTGTTGCAAAAATGCAACATGTAGTAATTTTTAGGGGCTTTTTTTGCCGCAAAAAAAGCATGCGTTTTTTTTGCGGCAAAAAAACGTATTGCTGTCTATGTAAACGCATGCGTTTTTAAGCACATGCGTTTGCATGCGTTTTTAAACGCATGCTTTTTAATTAAAAAAACACAAGAATACACACTAATAAGACAACCCCAACCCTAACCCTAACCATAAGGGATCCTAGACCTAACCCTAACCCTAAGGGATCCGAAACCTAACCCATACCCTAAGGGTTAGGTTAGGGGTAGGGTTAGGATCCCTTAGGATTAGGGGTAGGGTTAGAATCCCTTAGGGTTAGGGTTAGGATCCCTTAGGGTTAGGGTTGGGGGTAGGGTTAGGATCCCTTAGGGTTAGGGTTAGGGGTAGGGTCAGGGTTAGGATCCCTTAGGGTTATGGTTAGGATCCCTTAGGGTTAGGGTTATGGTTAGGATCCCTTAGGGTTAGGGTTAGGATCCCTAGGGTTACTAGGGATCCAAACCCTAACACTAACCCTAACCTAGCTATTTCTGTTTATAGTGGGTTTTCTTGTTGATTTTGATGATTGGCAGCTGTCACACACTTCTCATCATCTGTTTAAAAAACGCAAACGCATGAAAAAACGCATATAAACGCATCAAAAAGCCGCGTTTGTATTAAAACATGCAAAAACGCATGCGTCAAAAAACGCAGCATTTAAACGTGTTCACATGCGTTTTTTCACCAAATGCGTTTGCGTTTAAAACGCTGCGTTTTTAAACGCAAATGTGAAACCAGCCTTACCCACCACTAAATAGGCTTTTTATGGTGGCAATAGAATCTCTCATGATACTATGACCTATGTGCATTAATTTCCAACATGTCACAGGGGATAAAGATTTGAGCTACAATAACTACACAGCCACAGGCTGGCGGTCATTGGAGCACCGTCATGAAGGGCACATGGGTCTCATCCATCGGCGCCATGTGATCTTATCACAGGGAGGGCCAGTTAACAGGTAGGATAGCATGCCCCCCAGGTTCACTCTGTAAATACTGCTGTCAGAGATAGGCCATGTGCCCCATCAGATCAAATTCATAAAAGTTATATCACCCTAGTGGTGAAACTCACTTCAGAAATGTTCTCCATTGCTTCATTAACAGATGAATCAGGTACAGTTTAATACAAATAAGTGGAACCCCAGGCTACCTGTACAGTAGCCTATACGCGCACTGCACTAATTATATATCTCACTGGAACCTAACTATCACATCTCTTTTATTCTGATGGGTCACACAGTGAATTTACTGTACTCAGCTGATGAAATGTCGGGTTTACTATGACATGGGTGTGTACGCATGGTCCGTGTGCAGTGCAATTTTTTTTCTCACTCCTGTTGACTTGCATTGGCGAGCCTCATCCGACATAAGCGGCCACTCGCATCATGCTGCTATTTTTTACTCAGTCGGATCCGAGGTGAGAAAAAAATTGCCGATAAGCCCTGAGTCAGTGAATAAAATTTATCAGAGTGCAGTCTGATTTTTTATCAGATTGCGCTTGTCCGATGTATACGCAAATGTGAGTATAAGTCGTTAATGTCTGCTTCCCTGGTGGTTTATGAGTAACTCAAAGTCCAGCTTCCCCATTAGTCCCACACAAAGTACATGAGCTAGATCAGTGCAAGGCAAGAACATTGAGAATCGCAACAAATTATATATATACATACATATATATATATATATATATATATATATATATATATATATATATATATATATATATATATATATATAATCTAATATATAAAGCTGAATGTGTGTGTGTATGTGTGTATGTATGTATGTGTGTATGTCCGGGATTGGCATCTGCACCGTCGCAGCTACAGTCACAAAATGTTGCACAGTCACACGTCTGGATCCCGAGAGCGTCATAGGCTATGTTGTGAGGTGAAATTTTAACCCCGCGCGTTCCAATTCACCAAACAATTTTTCCCCTATCTACATAATGGGGAAAAAGTGAAAGGAAAAGTGTTGGAGGCGTCGCAGCTACAGCAACAAAATTTTGCACAGTCACACGTCTGGACCCCGAGAGCGTCATAGGCTATGTTGTGAGGTGAAATTTTAACCCCGCGCTTTCCAATTCACCAAACAATTTTGCCCCTATCTACATAATGTGGAAAAGTGAAAAGAAAAATGTTGGAGGCAAATTGACAGCTGCCAGATGTGAACAAGGGGGACTTAAAGAATGAGAGCAATAGCGCCAAAGAGTATATACCGTACAGTTGCTAAGGTGGGGCCCCGACATGCGATACTCACCACACACGGGGATATGAACACACACACAAAATGCGCCACACACTACCATGTGCTTGAACACATATTACCCTCAGCACACATTTCACCACACATACACCAACCTCGCCACATAAAAGTCGAAATACAAAAGTCACCGCTCAAAACTCGCCACGCGCAAAGCTCGCCACATGCAAAAACTAGGCTCACGCAAAACTTGCCACAAGTGCAAAACTCACCTCATGGAAAACTCGCCACATACAAAACTTGCACACGTGGAAAAATTGCCACATGCACAAAAGTTGCAACACATGCAAAAGTTGCCTCACACAAAACTTGCACATACTCAAAAGGCACCACACATAAAACTCACCACGCGCAAAACTCGCCATGCGCAAAATTGGCTGCACACAACTTGCTACACTAACCTGTCACATGCAACTCGACACACAAAAAGTTGCTACACGCATGTTGCCACACAAAACTCATCTCACAAAAGTCGCTACATGCATGTCACCACACACAACTCAACACACACAACTTGACAAACGAAACTCGCCCTAAAACACACACAAGTCTGGTATTATCCTTCAAAAATAAAAATCTGATTAATAAGCAGACAAACTACAAGAGCAACAAATGTACCATATAGGAAATACGGCAGCTGTCAGTCACATGACCTGTCTATTATGTGTATGTGTGAGCTAATATATACTGCCAGGGGGAGGGCTTCCTGTTAACTGGGGATTTATCAGGCTGCTAATTTAGCTTACAAATACTGAGGTAAAAATACTGAGCAAATAATGTGTGAACGAGGTCTAATACAGGAGGAGATGACACACAGGTATATACTATATACAGGGGAGATGAGACACAGATATATACTATATACAGGAGAGATGACACACAGGTATATACTATATAGAGGAGGAGATGACATACAGGTACATACTATATACAGGAGATGACATACAGGTATATACTATATACAGAAGGAGATGACACACAGGTATATACTATATACAGGAGCAGATGACCTACAGGTATATACTATATACAGGAGGACAACACATACAGGTATATGCTATATATAGGAGAAGATGACTTACAGGTATATACTATATACAGGAGGAGATGACACACAGATATATACTATATACAGGGGAGATGACACACAGGTATATACTACATACAGGAGGAGATGACATACAGGTATATACTGTTAGGGCTAGCGGAACTCATCAAATAATGAGACAGATAGAGTATGGTGCGTTCGCAGCCCGGGGTACACCGTGCAGAGATGGAACCTGCTGCCAAGTAATGACGGACTATATGGCGGTACTCATAAGTATACACACGTGGGTTAAACTTCACCCAGCGTGAAGGAAGCGATCCTGTTGCGTCACAGGACCGCGGTACCGCACATAGAGCGCGAGCAAGTAGTCAGCGAACTAAACCCCAACTAGGATTGAAGTCCGATTAGACCCTTGCTGGCACAACACCGCAACTGGGTGTGTAAGGAAGCTGAATAACAATATTAAGGCACAAGAGTGCATGCGGTGCCGCACTGACGAACGCCACTAACCACCCAGGCTTGGGTAAGGAAAGCACAGAGGAAGTGCACGGCGCCGTACTGGCGGTCACAGCAACTGGACGCTGTAATGTGTGATTCGTGCTGTAGGATAAGTCGGGCGCTAGATAGCAACCATACACCTTCCGCGAACAGACATTCAATAGGGTAGGGGTATCCAAGGACGACTTGCACTCACAACATACACACATTAACAATTGTACACTAGCGCATGGCCGTGCGGTCATGCGCAGTTTATATAGTTGCAGCACAGGAAGTGGCCACAGAAACTTTGCCCTTCCAAGACCTGCCAAGAGGACCAATGGAATGTGCAGGCAACGCCGGGCTCTTCAGCTAGTATATATATATATATATATATATATATATATATATATATATATATATATATATATATATACACACTTTTTTTCTGTTTTATTAGTATGCCCCAAAAAGCCAATGCAATGATTATACAATAAATTTAGCTAGAGGATTCAGGTTTGCAAATTTCTTTGTCTATTACCAGATCAATTAAGTACAAAGTGGTATAATTCAGGAGATGCAGCTGCTGTGGTGCTCATGGTAGAAGGGGGCGTAACAGAGAGAAGCCAGAAGACCTCGGAGTCTGATTTCTCCTACTCCTGGACTGATTAGAAGAACTTCACCTTCATATTAAACTGTGCAGGTTTCTTCTAGTAGTGCAGAGGTTAATCTGCTCAGTTGAAAGATCCTGGAAGTTTTCCTGGATTAAGGCTCTCAGCTATTCACTGTTAGCCACTCCCATCTCTTATATTATCTGGGCCCTGACAAGCACTCATTGTCAGATATAGTTTTTGTTGCAAGGATGGAGGTTTTTGGTTGGTGGTTGTTATTTGAGAAGACTTTTGGTAGATTTATGTGTGACTGTTGCTAGGTTTTGGGTGCATGCTAATTCCTCTTTTTCTCGTACTTTGGTTTTACCCCATCCTCCACTCCCCAGTGTTTACCTTTATTGTTTATGTGAGTATATTTTATGTTTGGTATTTTCCTTTATCCCTGTTCAAATTACCTTGTTAGTCTGGTTGGTGTATTATGGTACACTACTACGGTGGGGAAAGGGTACAGACTGAGGGTGGATTCAAAAACTAAGGCAAGGTACGTGGTCCTAGCATCTTCATCATCAGAAGTAATACCGGGAACAAAGCAAGCTAGGGTGCCACTAGTATTGGGGACAGGGCAGGAGCCGTGAGAAAGTGCTTGCGTGTCATAGCAGCTACCTGCAGTTGCCACCAGGGAGAGCACATTACATGTATGTTTATGCAACTCAAATAAGTTCAAAATTAACTATGTAAATCCACATTCAGTTATGTCCTAATAGTGAAGGCTGTGCTGGAAAATTATTATGAGAACATTATGAAATATATATACATTATATACATTAATAAACAGTTGTGCTCAAAAGTTTACATACCCAGGCTGAATTTTTGTTTCTTGGCCTTTTTTCAGAGAATATGAATGATAACACCAAAACTTTTTCTCCACTCATGGTTAGTGGTTGGGTGAAGCCATTTATTGTCAAACTACTGTGCTTTCTCTTTCTAAATCATAATGACAACCCAAAGCATCCAAATGACCCTGATCAAAAGTTCACCTACCACATATCGTGTATTGCCTGCTCTAACATCAATGACAGCTTGAAGTCTTTTGTGGTAGTTGTGGATGAAGTTCTTTATTTTCTCAGATGGTAAAGCTGCCCATTCTTCTTGGCAAAAAGCCTCCAGTTCCTGTAAATTTTTGGACTGTCTAGCATTAACTGCGCACTTGAGATCTCCCCAGAGTGGCTCAATGATATTGAGGTCAGGAGACTGGGATGACCTCTCCAGAACCTTTACTTTGTTCTGCTGTAGCCAGTGACAGGCTGACTTGGCCTGGTGTTTTGGATCATTGTCATATTGGAGCCTCCGAGTATGTCTCATGCGCAGCTTTTGAGCCGATGAGTGCAAATTTGTCTCCAGTATATACTGAAAACATGATGCATTTATCTTTCCTTCAACTTTTTCCAAGTTTCCTGTGCCTTTGTAGCTCACACATCCCTAAAACATCAGTGATCCACCTCCGTGCTTTACAGTAGGAATGGTGTTCCTTTCATCATAGGTCTTGTTGACCTGTCTCCAAATGTATCGTTTAATGTTGTGTCCAAAAAGGTAAATTTTAGTCTCATCATTCCCAATTACCTTGTCCCAGAAGTTTTGAGGCTTGTCTCTGTACTGTTTTGCGTACTGTAGGTGAGATACTTTGTGGCATTTGTGCAGTAATGGCTTTCTTCTGATGACTCGACCATGCAGCCCATTTTTCTTCAGGCGCTTCCTTACTGTGCTTCTTGAAACAGCCACACCGCTAGTTTTCAGAGTCCTGTGTTTCAACTGATGTTATTTGTGGGTTTTTCTTTGCATCCCGAACAATTTTCCTGTCAGTTGTGGATTAAATTTCTGTTGGTCTACCTGACCATGGTTTTGTTTTTATAGAGACCCTAATTTTTCCATTTGTTAATCACATTTTGAACACTGCTGACTGGCATTATCAATTCCTTGAATATCTTTTTGTATCCCTTTCCTGTTTTATACAGTTCAACTATCTTTTCCTGTAGATCCTTTGACAATTCTTTTGCTTTCCCCATGACTCACAATCCAGAAACGTCAGTGGCTGGATGATAGATGCAAAATCCCAAAAACTCACTCAGCTTCTATGCACACACTGATTACAAGCAAAGAGGTCACTTGTGAGGATGTTAGCTTTAGTAGCTATTCATCCCATTTGTGTCAACTTCTGTGCATGTTATCAGGCCAAAATCATCAAGGTGTGTAAACTTTTGATCAGGGTTATTTGGATGTTTTGGGTTGTCATTATGATTTAAAAAGATAAAACACAGTAGTTTGACAATAAATGGCTTCACCCAACTACTATCCGTGAGTGGAGAAAAGGTTTTGGTGTTATCTTTCGTATTTCTGAAAAAGGCCAAGAAAGCAAAAATTCTGCTGTGGTATGTAAACTTTTGTTCACAACTGTATCTATTCTATTCTATTCTACAGGTCCTTCTCAAAAAATTAGCATATAGTGTTAAATTTCATTATTTACCATAATGTAATGATTACAATTAAACTTTCATATATTATAGATTCATTATCCACCAACTGAAATTTGTCAGGTCTTTTATTGTTTTAATACTGATGATTTTGGCATACAACTCCTGATAACCCAAAAAACCTGTCTCAATAAATTAGCATATTTCACCCATCCAATCAAATAAAAGTGTTTTTTAATAACAAACAAAAAAACCATCAAATAATAATGTTCAGTTATGCACTCAATACTTGGTCGGGAATCCTTTGGCAGAAATGACTGCTTCAATGCGGCGTGGCATGGAGGCAATCAGCCTGTGACACTGCTGAGATGTTATGGAGGCCCAGGATGCTTCAATAGCGGCCTTAAGCTCATCCAGAGTGTTGGGTCTTGCGTCTCTCAACTTTCTCTTCACAATATCCCACAGATTCTCTATGGGGTTCAGGTCAGGAGAGTTGGCAGGCCAATTGAGCACAGTAATACCATGGTCAGTAAACCATTTACCAGTGGTTTTGGCACTGTGAGCAGGTGCCAGGTCGTGCTGAAAAATGAAATCTTCATCTCCATAAAGCATTTCAGCCGATGGAAGCATGAAGTGCTCCAAAATCTCCTGATAGCTAGCTGCATTGACCCTGCCCTTGATGAAACACAGTGGACCAACACCAGCAGCTGACATGGCACCCCACACCATCACTGACTGTGGGTACTTGACACTGGACTTCAGGCATTTTGGCATTTCCTTCTCCCCAGTCTTCCTCCAGACTCTGGCACCTTGATTTCCGAATGACATGCAAAATTTGCTTTCATCAGAAAAAAGTACTTGGGACCACTTAGCAACAGTCCAGTGCTGCTTCTCTGTAGCTCAAAAGTGGCTTTACCTGGGGAATGCGGCACCTGTAGCCCATTTCCTGCACACGCCTGTGCACGGTGGCTCTGGATGTTTCCACACCAGACTCAGTCCACTGCTTCCTCAGGTTCCCCAAGGTCTGGAATCGGTCCTTCTCCACAATCTTCCTCAGGGTCCGGTCTCCTCTTCTCGTTGTACAGCGTTTTCTGCCACATTGTTTCCTTCCAACAGACTTACCATTGAGGTGCCTTGATACAGCACTCTGGGAACAGCCTATTTGTTGAGAAATTTCTTTCTGGGTCTTACCCTCTTGCTTGAGGGTGTCAATGATGGCCTTCTTGACATCTGTCAGGTCGCTAGTCTTAAGGTACCTTCACACTCAGCAACTTTACAACGAGAACGACAACGATCCGTGACGTTGCAGCGTCCTGGATAGCGATCTCGTTGTGTTTGACACGCACCAGCGATCTAGATCCTGCTGTGATATCGCTGGTCGTTGCTGAAAGTCCAGAACTTTATTTGGTCGTCAGATCAGCGTGTATCGTTGTTGTTTGACAGCAAAAGCAACGATGCCTGCAATGATTTACATGGAGCTAATGACCTGTGACGACCTGTGAGAACGATAAGTGAGTAACCCTTACGTCACTGGATCGCTCCTGCATCGTTCTGGAGCTGCTGTGTTTGACATCTCTACAGCGACCTAAACAGCGACGCTCCAGCGATCTAGTTTAGGTCGGATCGTTGTCTATATCGCCGGAGCGTCGCTAAATGTGACGGTACCTTAACCCATGATGGGGGTTTTGAGTAATGAACCAGGCAGGGAGTTTATAAAAGCCTCAGGTATCTTTTGCATGTGTTTAGAGTTAATTAGTTGATTCAGAAGATTAGGGTAATAGGTCGTTTAGAGAACCTTTTCTTGATATGCTAATTTATTGAGACAGGTTTTTTGGGTTATCAGGAGTTGTATGCCAAAATCATCAGTATTAAAACAATAAAAGACCTGACAAATTTCAGTTGGTGGATAATGAATCTATAATATATGAAAGTTTAATTGTAATCATTACATTATGGTAAATAATTAAATTTAACACTATATGCTAATTTTTTGAGAAGGACCTGTATACAGAAGCGTGGAATACACGAAACGGCCGTAGTCCGTTGACTGCACCACCTCTGCCTGCAATTCATCCTGCCCTCTGTCACCTTGTCCACAGCATGTTGTTTGAATAAAGGACAAAGGTTTTTATCGGAATCATTTGTGTGGTGCTGCTAGGTTCTTTCTTATCTGGACTGTATCTATTCTATCTATTCTACTATAACCTGTCACTCTGTGAGTTTACTGTATGCGGCAGATGAATTGCTGGCTTTTCCAAGGAGATCGATGTGTAAAAATCGGACAGCACTTGCATGGTCCAAGTGCTGTGCAATTTTTTTCTCGCACCCATTGACTTCTATTGCAAAATACGATCCGATTTCAGATTACAATCACATAATGCTGCGAGTTTTTTCCAGGTCAATTGGGATCAAATCCGAGCTGGAAAAAAAAAGCAGATGAACACACAATGATAGAATAACATTCGCCCAAATGCAGTCTGATTTTTAATTGGATTGCATTCGTCCGATTTCATCGCAACTGGGAATGAGCCCTAATTCTGAAAACTGCTGCTCTGCTTGCGCAAGCATCATACCTTTAGGCTGAAGCTACATGTCTACATGTGTCTCAACAGCAATTTTCAGACAAGTTGTTTTACCAAAAACTATTGTGTGACTTGTCTACAACTTGCTGTTCAACGACTATTTTGCACTGTGATTTTGCAGTCCAAAAAACAAAACAAATAGCAAACAAGTTGCATACAAGTTACATTGAAGGTTGAAATGTGATACCATGAGTATGAGTATTATATGTAATATAGCAACGCAACACTGCAGTCTCAATGTTGCCTTATGTTCCTAACCTTAAAAGGGTTATCCAGAATTATTTTTCTTACTATGGGCCTAAAAACTAACAGGCAGGTAGTTGCTACCTGCTTGCCTGTAGTGCCCAGCTCTGAACTTGCCTATTTTAGCAACTGCTTGCCTGTTCATTTTTAGGTTTTTAGTAAAAAAAATAATTCTGGATAAACTGTTTAAAGAGTCCACATCTAATTGCTCAGGGCACATTATACAGTATTACTTGCTTTGTAGTCATTTCACCCCTTAGTGACAGAGCCAATTTGGTACTTAATGACCAAGCAAATTTTTACAATTCTGACCACTGTCACTTTATGAGGTTATAGCTCTGGATCGCTTCAACATATCCCACTGATTCTGAGACTGTGTTTTCGTGACATATTGTACTTCATGTTAGTAGTCAAATTTCTTTGATATATCTTGCATTTATTTATGAAAAAAATTGAAAATTTTGCCATTTTCAATCTTAATTTTTGCACCCTAAAATCAGAGAGTGGTGTCACACAAAATAGTTGATAAATAACATTTCCCATATGTCTTCTTTACAATTTTGGAAACACATTTTTTTTGTTAGAAAGTTAGAAGGGTTAAAAGTTGACCAGCGATTTCTCATTTTTCAAACAAAATTTACAAAACTATTTTTCTAGGGTCGACCTCACATTTGAATTGAGTTTGGGAGGGTCAATATATTACGTAAAATACCCAAAAGTTACACCATTCTAAAAAGTGTACCCCTCAAGGTGCGCATTCTAGAAGTTTATTAACCCTTCAGGTGCTTCACGAGAACTAAAGCAATGTGGAAAGAAGAAATTAACATTTTATTTTTTTCACAAAAAATTTACTTTGGAACCATTTTTCTTATTTTCACAAGGGTATCAGGAGAAAATGGACCACAAAATTTGTTGTGCAACTACTCCTGAGACTGCCAATATCTTGTATGTGGGATAAAGCCACTCTTTGGGTGCATGGCAGGGCTCAGAAGGGAGGGAGCACCATTTGATTGGCTGGAATCAATGGTGGCACCATGTCAGTTTTGGAGCCCCCTGATGTACCTAAACAGTGGAACCCCCCAATTCTAACTCCAAACCTAACTCCAACACATGCTTAACCCTAAACCCAACTCTAACCACAAACCTAACCCTAACATACCCCTAACCCTAATCCCAATCCTAACCTTAATCTCAACCATAACCACAAGCCTAACACTAGCCGAACTCTAATTTTAGCCCAACCCTAACTTTAGCCCAACCCTAACTTTAGCCCCAACCCTAACTCCAGTCCCAACCCTAACCCTAACTCCAACCCTAACCCTAGCTTTAGCCCAACCCTAACCCTAGATTTAGCCCAACCCCAACCCTAGCTTTAGCCCAACCCTAACCCTAGTTTTAGCCCAACCCTAACCCCAGCCCCAACCTTAACCCTAGCTCCAACCCTAACCCTGGCTTTAGCCAAACCCTAAACCTTGCTTTAACACAACCCTAATCCTAGCTTTAGCCCAACCCTAACCCTAGCTTTAGCACAACCCGAACCCTAGTTTTAGCCCAACCCTAACCCTAACTTTAGCCCAACTCACTGTATCCCAAATCTAACCCTAATGAAAAAATGGAAATAAATATATATATTTTTTATTACATTATTTTTACCTAACTAAGGGGGGTGATAAAGGAGGGTTTTATTTACTGTTTTTTTAGGGTCTATCACAGTGATCAAAATAAACCAATAGGAAAAATTTCCTACTGTTCCCAGGTGCCGGCCGGCAGATCTCGACGGCCGCCATTTTCTTCCTGGAAGAAGATGCTGGCAGCCTGAGGAACTTCATTGGGAATTGCAGGGACATCGGAGGTACAGAGAGAAAGATTGATAAACCCTATTTCTCTATTCCGTTAATAACGGCGATCGCAACACTGGAGTTGGTAAAAACCGACCCAAATCATATTCTCTGGGGTCTCAGCTACCCTCAGTAAAAAAAAATTTTCTCATGATAATCAGACAAAACATATATTCTTAATGAGATGTAATTTCCAGTGGATTTAAATTTACAAGTGAGCCATAAAATATAATTTTCAGTCTGCCATAGAAGTAAATTCTAATATAAAAAACTCATGGCCTTCTTAAAGAGAGAATTGTCACGAGAACTCAGTGGAGGTGGTGCCGCTAAGAGAAAGCAGCTATGTTCTGACATAGGGACTGTTGGCTGTGGGCACCTACATGATCTCTCCAAGTAGGAGGGGCTCTAGTCTATCCCTATCCCCCTGATTACCCCAAAAGGTGGAGACGTTGAGGTCATGTATTTTGCTATGCTCCTGTTTTAAACCTTATCTGTTCCCTACCTCACCCAGGGAGGTGTAAGGTTGAAGTGTAAAGGATAACACTAGCCAGACAGCCTAGGGAAAACAGACAGGGATGAAATAAAACTACAGTCATACAAATATACTCACAAAACAACAGAGTAGAACACAGGGGAGTGATAGGTAGGTGAAACTGGATAAGGGAGGATGAGGATAAACATGCAAACCAACTCCACGCATAAATCTCCTGAACAACTCGCCACCTGCCTACTCCAAACACTGAATTTCTCCTCCACCACCAAACCAGGAAGTAAGATCTATCACTGGCAATTCCCAAGTGCCAGAGTGCCAGTAGCAAGCATACATACCAGAGGGGATTAGCCAACACAGAACAGCTGAGGTAATTCAGGTTGGAGAGCTCCAGTACATCAACTGCACTGACTAACTCTTGTCATGACAGCAAATAAAAACCTGCACTGTTTAATAGGATGGTGAAGCAGTTCTAAGGCTACTTTCACACATCAGGTCTTTAGCATCAGGCTCAATCCAGCAGATGTTGGAAAAAACGGATCAGGCGCAGATTGTGAATGCGATCTGATCTGAGGCGGCGGATCCGTTTTTTCAACGGATCTGACTAGCATATCCTGATAATTGGATAAAAAAAATTTGGAGCATGCTCCATTTAAAAAAACGGAATCTGGCACCGGAATCCGTCATTTTCCAGATCAGGCACCTTCCAGCTTCCATAGGCTTCCGGCTTTTTCGCCAAAGACAAAAAACATTGCTATGGGCGTTTTTTTCAGAAACCGGAAACGGCAAATTTGCCTGCAAAAAGCAGGCGAAACGCAATGTCATTCGGCGCAATCCGTCACTAACACAAGTCTATGGAAAAAAAACAGATCCGGCGGCAACAGTCGCTGAATCTGTTTTTTTTTAAATTTAGCCGGATTGAGCCTGACAGAAAACCTGATGTGTGGAAGTAGCCTAATCCGTGCACGATTTGTGTGACCAGACAATGTGATCTTTTGGCCCTCTCTGCCGCAGTATCCCATGACAAATGTTTTTATTTTTTCCTGAACAACCCCTTTAACCCCTTGCCCTTTTCCGTTTTTGCGTTCTCGTTTTTCACCCCCCTCCTTCCCAGAGCCATAACTTTTTTATTTTTCCATCAATATGGCCATGTGAGTGCTTGTTTTTTGCTGGACAAGTTGCACTTTTCAACGACATCATTGGTTTTAGCATGTCATGTACTAGAGAACAGGAAAAAAATTCCAAGTGTGGTGAAATTGCAAAAAAAGTGCAGTCCCACACTATCCCACATGTCTAGGTTACGTTTTATCTAATTGTTAAAAAAAATTCCAAACTTTCCTAAAAAAAAAAAAAAAAATTGCGCAATTTTCCATTACCCGTAGCGTCTCCATTTTTTGTGATCTCGTGTCAGGTGAGGGCTTATTTTTTGCATGCCGAGCTGGCATGTTTAATGATACCACTTTTGTGCAGATACATTCTTTTGATCGCCCGTTATTACATTTTAATGCAATGTCGCGGCGACCAAAAAAAGTAATTCTGGCGGTTTGAATTTTTTTCTCGCTACGCCGTTTAGTGATCAGGTTAATCCTTTTCTTTTATTAATAGACCGGGCAATTCTGAACGCGGCGATATCAAATATGTGTAGGTTTGATTTTTTTTTATTGTTTTATTTTGAATAGGGCGAAAGGGGGTGATTTAAACGTTCATATTTTTTTTCTTTTTTTCATATTTTTTAAAACATTTTTTTTTACTTTTGCCATTCTTCAATAGCCTCCATGACAACTGGATCAACTCTGCTACATAGCAGCGATCATCAGATCGACGCTATGTAGCTGAATTGCAGGCTTGCTATGAGCGCCGACCACAGGGTGGCGCTCACAGCAGGCCGGCATCAGTAACCATAGAGGTTTCAAGGACCTCTATGGTTATCATCCTGACGCATTGCGGACCCCCTGCTCGACACATTCTGCTCCGGACTTAGCGAGTGTAGGGAGAGCTGCTGCTGAGATAGGGTCAGAATCGTACTTTTAATAGTTAGTGTAGGTCTGCAACTGTTCAGTCCACAACTCCTGAGAAACCAACAGTCCTTTTTAGGGCTAATTCGAGGGTCCAGAGGTTGCAGCGCTAGGTAGACAGTGGAGTCTATGTGCACATATCCACATCAGTGCAAGGCCTGCAGGCACTGTATGTGAGTACATAGCTCTCACTGCAGATCTCCAAAAGCTCCATTACTGTCTGCTGCTGCTGCTTATGTAATATATACCTAGCTGCAGTTTTCTGTGGCTTTCTTTTTTCTTCACCTTATACCTGCTCCTTTTATTCTAAAGCAATCCATAGCCCCTTTATTTCAACATTTATTTGTTTGGTCATGCTGCCACGCTGCCTACTACAGCCAGGTAATTGTAATTGAAGAACGTGCAAATCTCCCTTTTTTTATCCAGGCACCAGATGTGAGTGCGCCAAAAAAATTTTTTTGTGTGTGTCACAGCCAACTTGATGACATAATTTAGTCGTGCCCAAAAAAATCAAGGTCACATTTAGATCAGTCTGTTATCTGAGGCTGACGGCTGCTGTATCTGAGGTGTAAAAATTGTTGCTTCATAGGCATAAGTTTCATAGTTCTGTCTTCTTCCCTAGTTGTATTCATTTTTAATTTTTTGCCAAATTTCACATACAAGAAAAAAAAAATAATACAGTCTGTTATCTGTGGCTGCGGCCTGGTGTATCTGTGCTGGAAAAATCATAGTTTCGCAGGCATATGTATCATAGCTCTGTGTGCAAGCCTTGTTCTTTTTTTTTCAAGAATTCACCAAAAACCAAAAAATATTATATACAGTCTGTTATGTCAGGCTGAGGCCTGGTGTATCTGTAGTGGAAAAATTGTAGCTTCACCGGCATAAGTTGAATAGTTCTGTCTTATAGCCTTGCTCCACTTCTTTTTTTTTTCTTTTTTTTTCAATTCTCCAAAAACAAAAAAAAATTATACAGTCCGATATGTCAGGCTGAGGCCTGGTGTATCTGTTGTGGAAAAATCGTAGTTTCGCAGGCATACACAGCATATTTCTGTGTGCTAGCCTTCTTGTTAAGGACTGGCGGAACGCACCAAGTATAGATGATATGAAACTAGGTGCGTTCGCAGTCCGAGGTCCACCGTGCAGGTAAAAACCCTGCTGCTAGTAAGACGGACTATATGGCGGTACTATAAGTATACACGCACGGGTTAACTTCACCCTGCGTGAAGGAAGCGATCCTGTTGCGTCACAGGACCGCGGTACCGCACATAGAGCGCGAGCAAGAAGTCAGCGAACACAACCCCAACTCAGGATTGAAGTCCGATTAGACCACTTGCTGGCACAACACCGCAACTGGGTGTGTAAGGAAACTATTAAATAGTGTATAGAGGCACAAGAGTGCATGTGGTGCCGCACTGACGGATGCCACTAAACACCCAGGCTTGGGTAAGGAAAGCGCAGAGGAAGCGCAGTTTATATAGTTTGTTGTGAATTCTGTGGCAGAGCTCCCTCCTGTGGTCACAAGTGGTACTTCGGCTGATTCTCTCTGTGAGCTTCCGTTGGTGGAGGAGAGTGGTACTGCGGCTTCTGAGTTTCCTTCCTCAGGTGATGTGGTGAAGTCGTTAGGTGCTGTTCTATTTAACTCCACCTAGTGCTTTGATCCTGGCTTCCAGTCAATGTTCTAGTATTGGACCTGTCTCCTCCTGGATCGTTCCTGTGGCCTGCTGCTCTGCATAGCTAAGTTCCGCTTTTGCTATTTTGTTTGCTGTTTTTTCTGTCCAGCATTGCTTATTTGGTTTTTCTTGCTTGCTGGAAGCTCTGGGACGCAGAGGGTGTACCTCCGTGCCGTTAGTTCGGTACGGAGGGTCTTTTTGCGTGGTTGTTTGTAGGGTTTTGTGTTGACCGCAAAGTTACCTTTGCTATCCTCGCTCTGTTCAGAAAGTCGGGCCTCACTTTGCTAAATCTATTTCATCTCTACGTTTGTCTTTTCATCTTAACTCACAGTCATTATATGTGGGGGCTGCCTTTTCCTTTGGGGTGTTTCTCTGAGGCAAGGTAGGCTTATTTTCTATCTTCAGGCTAGCTAGTTTCTCAGGCTGTGCCGAGTTGCATAGGGAGCGTTAGGCGCAATCCACGGCTGCCTCTAGTGTGTGGTTGGAGAGGATTAGGGATTGCGGTCAGCAGAGTTTCCACGTCTCAGAGCTCGTTCTATATTTTTGGGTTATTGTCAGGTCACTGTATGTGCTCTGACTTCTATGTCCATTGTGGTACTGAATTACCAGATCATAACAGTACTATAAGCCAAAATACTAATGATTCTCAATAGAGGGAAAACAGAAGTTCTGAGACCATTTTTTTTTCTCTGCACTGTGTTTTGCCTTTTTTTTCCTCTAGACATTTGGGTGGTTCAGGACACAGGTGTTACAATGGACATTAAAGGTCTGTCTTCATGTGTGGATCAGCTCACGGCAAGAGTACAAAATATTCAAGACTTTGTGGTTCAGAATTCTATGTTAGAACCAAGAATTCCTATTCCTGATTTGTTTTTTGGAGATAGAACTAAATTTCTGAGTTTCAAAAATAATTGTAAACTATTTCTGGCTTTGAAACCTCGCTCCTCTGGTGACCCAGTTCAACAAGTTAGGATCATTATTTCTTTTTTAGTGGCGACCCTCAGGACTGGGCATTTTCTCTTGCGTCAGGAGATCCTGCATTAAGTAATATCGATGCGTTTTTCCTGGTGCTCGGATTGCTGTACGATGAACCTAATTCAGTGGATCAGGCAGAGAAAAATTTGCTGGCTCTGTGTCAGGGTCAGGATGAGATAGAGGTATATTGTCAGAAATTTAGAAAGTGGTCCATACTCACTCAATGGAATGAAGGTGCGCTCGCAGCTATTTTCAGAAAAGGTCTCTCTGAAGCCCTTAAAGATGTCATGGTAGGATTTCCTATGCCTGCTGGTCTGAATGAGTCTATGTCTCTGGCCATTCAGATCGGTCGACGCTTGCGTGAGCGTAAATCTGTGCACCATTTGGCGGTATTACCTGAGCATAAACCTGAGCCTATGCAGTGCGATAGGACTTTGACCAGAGTTGAACGGCAAAAACACAGACGTCTGAATGGGCTGTGTTTCTACTGTGGTGATTCCACTCATGCTATCTCTGATTGTCCTAAGCGCACTAAGCGGTTCGCTAGGTCTGCCACCATTGGTACGGTACAGTCAAAATTTCTTTTGTCCGTTACCTTGATCTGCTCTTTGTCATCTTATTCTGTCATGGCATTTGTGGATTCAGGCGCTGCCCTGAATTTGATGGACTTGGAGTATGCTAGGCGTTGTGGATTTTTCTTGGAGCCCTTGCAGTGTCCTATTCCATTGAGAGGAATTGATGCTACGCCTTTGGCCAAGAATAAGCCTCAGTACTGGACCCAGCTGACCATGTGCATGGCTCCTGCACATCAGGAGGTTATTCGCTTTCTGGTGTTGCATAATCTGCATGATGTGGTCGTGTTGGGATTGCCATGGCTACAAGTCCATAATCCAGTATTAGATTGGAAATCCATGTCTGTGTCCAGCTGGGGTTGTCAGGGGGTACATGGTGATGTCCCATTTCTGTCTATTTCGTCATCCACCCCTTCTGAGGTTCCAGAGTTCTTGTCTGATTACCGGGATGTATTTGATGAGCCCAAGTCTGATACCCTACCTCCGCATAGGGATTGTGATTGTGCTATCGATTTGATTCCTGGTAGTAAATTCCCAAAGGGTCGACTGTTTAATTTGTCTGTGCCTGAGCACGCCGCTATGCGGAGTTACGTGAAGGAGTCCTTGGAGAAAGGGCATATTCGCCCGTCATCGTCGCCATTAGGAGCAGGGTTCTTTTTTGTGGCCAAGAAGGATGGTTCGCTGAGACCTTGTATAGATTATCGCCTTCTTAATAAGATCACGGTTAAATTTCAGTACCCCTTGCCATTGTTATCTGATTTGTTTGCTCGGATTAAGGGGGCTAGTTGGTTCACCAAGATAGATCTTCGTGGTGCGTATAATCTTGTGCGTATTAAGCGAGGCGATGAATGGAAAACTGCATTTAATACGCCCGAGGGCCATTTTGAGTATCTAGTAATGCCATTCAGACTTGCCAATGCTCCATCGGTGTTTCAGTCCTTTATGCATGACATCTTCCGAGAGTACCTGGATAAATTCCTGATTGTGTACTTGGATGACATTTTGATCTTCTCGGATGATTGGGAGTCTCATGTGAAGCAGGTCAGAACGGTGTTTCAGGTCCTGCGTGCTAATTCTTTGTTTGTGAAGGGATCAAAGTGTCTCTTTGGTGTTCAGAAGGTTTCATTTTTGGGGTTCATCTTTTCCCCTTCTACTATCGAGATGGACAATGTTAAGGTCCAAGCCATCCATGATTGGACTCAGCCGACATCTCTGAAAAGTCTGCAAAAGTTCCTGGGCTTTGCTAATTTTTATCGTCGCTTCATCTGCAATTTTTCTAGTATTCCTAAACCATTGACCGATTTGACCAAGAAGGGTGCTGATGTGGTCAATTGGTCTTCTGCTGCTGTGGAAGCTTTTCAAGAGTTGAAGCGTCGTTTTTCTTCTGCCCCTGTGTTGTGTCAACCAGATGTTTCGCTTCCTTTCCAGGTCGAGGTTGATGCTTCTGAGATTGGAGCAGGGGCTGTTTTGTAGCAGAGAAGTTCTGATTGCTCGGTGATGAAACCATGCGCCTTCTTTTCCAGGAAGTTTTTGCCTGCTGAGCGAAATTATGATGTTGGCAATCGAGAGTTGCTGGCCATGAAGTGGGCATTCGAGGAGTGGCGTCATTGGCTTGAAGGAGCTAAGCATCGCGTGGTGGTCTTGACTGATCATAAGAACTTGACTTATCTCGAGTCTGCCAAGCGCTTGAATCCTAGACAAGCTCGTTGGTCGTTGTATTTTGCCCGTTTTGACTTTGTGATTTTGTACCTTCCGGGCTCTAAAAATGTGAAGGCGGATGCTCAGTCTAGGAGTTTTGTGCCCGACTCTCCGGGTTTATCTGAGCCGGCGGGTATCCTCAAGGAAGGAGTAATTGTGTCTGCCATCTCCCCTGATTTGCGGCGGGTGCTGCAAAAATTTCAGGCTAATAAACCTGATCGTTGCCCAGCGGAGAAACTGTTTGTCCCTGATAGGTGGACGAATAGAGTTATCTCTGAACTTCATTGTTCGGTGTTGGCTGGTCATCCTGGAATCTTTGGTACCAGAGAGTTAGTGGCTAGATCCTTTTGGTGGCCCTCTCTGTCGCGGGATGTGCGTACTTTTGTGCAGTCCTGTGGGATTTGTGCTCGGGCTAAGCCCTGCTGTTCTCGTGCCAGTGGGTTGCTTTTGCCCTTGCCGGTCCCGAAGAGGCCTTGGACACATATCTCAATGGATTTTATTTCTGACCTTCCCGTTTCTCAAAAGATGTCACTCATTTGGGTGGTCTGTGATTGCTTTTCTAAGATGGTCCATCTGGTACCCTTGTCTAAATTGCCTTCCTCCTCTGATTTGGTGCCTTTGTTCTTCCAGCATGTGGTTCGTTTGCATGGCATTCCAGTGAATATTGTTTCTGACAGAGGTTCCAAGTTTGTTTCGAGGTTTTGGCGAGCCTTTTGTGGTAGGTTGGGCATTGACTTGTCTTTTTCCTCGGCTTTCCATCCTCAGACTAATGGCCAGACCGAACGAACCAATCAGACCTTAGAAACATATCTGAGATGCTTTGTTTCTGCTGATCAGGATGACTGGGTGTCCTTTTTGCCTTTGGCTGAGTTCGCCCTTAATAATCGGGCCAGCTCGGCTACCTTGGTTTCGCCGTTTTTCTGCAACTCTGGGTTCCATCCTCGTTTCTCTTCAGGGCAGGTTGAGTCTTCGGACTGTCCTGGTGTGGATACTGTGGTGGACAGGTTGCAGCAGATTTGGACTCAGGTAGTGGACAATTTGACCTTGTCCCAGGAGAAGGCTCAACTTTTCGCTAATCGCAGACGCCGTGTGGGTCCCAGACTTCGTGTTGGGGATCTGGTTTGGTTATCTTCTCGTCATATTCCTATGAAGGTTTCCTCTCCTAAGTTTAAACCTCGTTTTATTGGTCCGTATAGGATTTCTGAGGTTCTTAATCCTGTGTCTTTTCGTCTGACCCTTCCAGATTCTTTTTCCATACATAACGTATTCCATAGGTCATTGTTGCGGAGATACGTGGCACCTATGGTCCCATCTGTTGAGCCTCCTGCCCCGGTTTTGGTGGAGGGGGAGTTGGAGTATATTGTGGAGAAGATTTTGGATTCTCGTGTTTCAAGACGGAAACTCCAGTATCTGGTTAAATGGAAGGGTTATGCTCAGGAAGATAATTCCTGGGTTTTTGCCTCTGATGTCCATGTTCCCGATCTTGTTCGTGCCTTTCATGTGGCTCATCCTGGTCGGCCTGGGGGCTCTGGTGAGGGTTCGGTGACCCCTCCTCAAGGGGGGGGTACTGTTGTGAATTCTGTGGCAGAGTTCACTCCTGTGGTCACAAGTGGTACTTCGGCTGATTCTCTCTGGGAGCTTCCGTTTGTGGAGGAAAGTGGTACTGCAGCTTCTGAGTTTCCTCCCTCAGGTGATCTGGTGAGGTCGTTAGCTGCTTCTCTACTTAACTCCACCTGATGCTTTGATCCATGCTTCCTGTCAATGTTCCAGTGTTGGACTTGTGTTTCTCTGGATCATTCCTGTGGCCTGCTGCTCTGCATAGCTAACTGCTTCTTTGCTATTTGTTGCTATTTTTTCTGTCCAGCTTGTCTATTTGTTTTGCTGGAAGCTCTGGGACGCAAAGGGTGTACCTCCGTGCCGTTAGTTCGGTACGGAGGGTCTTTTTGCCCCCTTTGCGTGGTTTTCTTTAGGGTTTTGTGTAGACCGCAAAGTTATCTTTCCTATCCTCGTTCTGTCTAGAATATCGGGCCTCACTTTGCTGAATCTATTTCATCCCTACGTTTGTCTTTTCATCTTACTCACAGTCATTATATGTGGGGGGCTGCCTTTTCCTTTGGGGTATTTCTCTGAGGCAAGGTAGGCTTATTTTTCTATCTTCAGGCTAGTTAGTTTCTCAGGCTGTGCTGAGTTGCATAGGGAGCGTTAGGCGCAATCCACAGCTGCCTCTAGTTGTGTTTGGAGAGGATCAGGAATTGCGGTCTACAGAGTTTCCACGTCTCAGAGCTCGTTCTATTATTTTGGGTTATTGTCAGATCACTGTATGTGCTCTGATCGCTATGTACATTGTGTTACTGAATTGCCTATCATAACACAACTCCCTATCCCCGATGGAGTAGTTTCTCTCCGCTGGCGAGAAGGTCTTAGAGAAGAAGAAGCATGGATGCTTCCTACCTTGAGCATCCTTTTGATAAAGGAATTCTCCAGCACCAACGGATGAGGCATCCACCTCCATTAGGAATGGCTTATCCACATCGGGACGATGTAAGATGGGAGCGCTAGCAAAGTGGGACTTAATAGAAGTGAAGGCCTTGGAGACCTCTTCCGACCACAATTTGGGATTCGCTCCCTTCTTGGTGAGGGCTACCAAGGGAGCTACCAGAGTTGAGAAGTGGGGAATGAACTGGCGGTAATAGTTAATGAACCCCATAAAGCGCTGCACCGCTTTAAGAGAATGGGGCTCTTGCCAGTCCATCACAGCCTGTAGTTTGGCAGGATCCATAGCCAATCCCTGGGCGGAGATGATATAGCCCAGGAACGGTAAAGACTCCTGCTCAAACATACACTTCTCCAACTTAGCATAAAGAGAGTTTGCCCGTAGGAGGTCGAAGACTCTGCCAACATCTCTCCGGTGGGAGTCAATATCTGGAGAAAAGATAAGAATATCATCCAGATAGACTACAACTGAGGTGGAAAGCATATCCCAGAAGATGTCGTTGACAAAGTCTTGGAAAACAGCTGGGGCATTACAGAGCCCGAAGGGCATCACTAGGGTTGAGCGAAACGGGTCGTTCATTTTCAAAAGTCGCCGACTTTTGGCAAAGTCGGGTTTCATGAAACCCGATCCGACCCCTGTGCGGGGTCGGCAATGCGGTACGCGACTTTCGCGCCAAAGTCGCGTTTCAATGACGCGAAAAGCGCCATTTCTCAGCCAATGAAGGTAAACGCAGAGTGTGGGCAGCGTGATGACATAGGTCCTGGTCCCCACCATCTTAGAGAAGGGCATTGCAGTGATTGGCTTGCTGTCCGCGGCGTCACAGGGGCTATAAAGGGGCGTTCCCGCCGACCGCCATCTTACTGCTGCTGATCTGAGCTTAGGGAGAAGTTGCTGCCGCTTCGTCAGAAGCAGGGATAGCGTTAGGCAGGGTCCATTAACCACCAAACCGCTTGTGCTGTAGCGATTTCCACGGCCCAACACCACCTTCGGTGTGCAGGGATAGTGGAAGCTACATTTTTATTTTTTTCCTCAGCGCTGTAGCTCATTGGGCTGCCCTAGAAGGCTCCCTGATAGCTGCATTGCTGTGTGTACGCCGCTGTGCAAACCAACTGCTTTTTTCAAAGCACAAATCCTCTTGTTCCTTCCTTTCTGCACAGCTATCTTGTTTGTTTGTCCACACTTTTTATTTAATTTGTGCATCAGTCCACTCCTTATTGCTGCCTGCCATACCTGGCTGAGATTACTGCAGGGAGATAGTAATTGAAGGACAGTTCCTTTTTTTTTTTTTTGTGGGAGATTAAGATTGGCATTTCTGCTAGAGTGCCATCCCTGTCTGTGTCATCTCTCACTCAGTGGGCCATAGAAAGCCTATTTATTTTTTTGCTTGATTTGGGTTCTAAAATCTACCTGAAAAAATCACTACATCAATCAGTGGGAGAAAAATATTGGCCTCAGGGCTTGTGTGCCACTGCTTACTCCTGTGTGTGCCATCTCTCACTCAGTGGGCCATAGAAAGCCTATTTATTTTTTTGCTTGATTTGGGTTCCAAAATCTACCTGAAAAAATCACAACATCAATCAGTGGGAGAAAAATATTGGCCTCAGGGCTTGTGTGCCACTCCTGACTCCTGTGTGTGCCATCTCTCACTCAGTGGGCCATAGAAAGCCTATTAATTTTTTTGCTTGATTTGGGTTCTAAATTCTACCTGAAAAAATCAATAAATCAATCAGTGGGAGATTAATATTGGCCTTTGGGCTTGTGTGCCAGTCCTAAGCGTGCCATCTCTCTCTCTCAGATAGTGGGCCATAGAAAGCCTATTTATTATTTTTTTTATTGGGTTTATAAATTTTCCCTGGAAAAAAAAAAAAAGTGGGAGATTAATATTGGCCTCTGGGCTTGTGTGCCAGTCCTGAGCGTGCCATCTCTCTCACAAATAGTGGGCCATAGAAAGCCTATTTATTTTTTGGGTTGATTTGGGTTCTAAATTCTACCTGAAAAAATCAATAAATCAATCAGTGAGAGATAAATATTGGCCTCTGGGCTTGTGTGCCACTCCTGACTCCTGTGTGCGTCATCTCTCACTCAGTGGGCCCTAGAAAGCCTATTTTTTGTATTATTTGTTTTCTAAATTCTCCCTGAAAAAATCATTTTATTTTATTTGGTTTCTAAATTATTCCTGAAAAAATCATTTTTTTTGTATTTTTTTTTTCTAAAGTCTCCCTGAAAAAAAAAAAAAAATCAAATCAGTGGGAGATTAATATTGCCCTTTCTGCTTGTGTGCCAGTCTTGACTCCTGGGTGTGCCATCTCTCTCTCTCTCTCTCCAATTGTGGGCCATAGAAAGCCTATTTATTTTTTTGCTTGATTTGGGTTCCAAAATCTACCTGAAAAAATCACTAAATCAATCAGTGGGAGATAAATATTGGCCTCTGGGCTTGTGTGCCACTCCTGACTCCTGTGTGCGTCATCTCTCACTCAGTGGGCCCTAGAAAGCCTATTTTTTGTTTTATTTGTTTTCTAAATTCTCCCTGAAAAAATCATTTTATTTTATTTGGTTTCTAAATTATTCCTGAAAAAATCATTTTTTTTGTATTTTTTTTTTCTAAAGTCTCCCTGAAAAAAAAAAAAAAATCAAATCAGTGGGAGATTAATATTGCCCTTTCTGCTTGTGTGCCAGTCTTGACTCCTGGGTGTGCCATCTCTCTCTCTCCAATTGTGGGCCATAGAAAGCCTATTAATTTTTTTGCTTGATTTGGGTTCCAAAATCTACCTGAAAAAAATCACTAAATCAATCAGTGGGAGATAAATATTGGCCTCTGGGCTTGTGTGCCACTCCTAAATCCTGTGTGCGTCCTCTCTCACTCAGTGGGCCCTACAAAGCCTATTTTTTTTTTATTTGTTTTCTAAATTCTCCCTGAAACAATCATTTTATTTTATTTTGTTTCTAAATTCTTCCTGAAAAATTCATTTTTTTGTATTTTTTTTTTCTAAAGTCTCCCTGAAAAAAAAAAAAAAATCAAATCAGTGGGAGATTAATATTGCCCTTTCTGCTTGTGTGCCAGTCTTGACTCCTGGGTGTGCCATCTCTCTCTCTCTCTCCAATTGTGGGCCATAGAAAGCCTATTTATTTTTTTGCTTGATTTGGGTTCCAAAATCTACCTGAAAAAATCACTAAATCAATCAGTGGGAGATAAATATTGGCCTCTGGGCTTGTGTGCCACTCCTGACTCCTGTGTGCGTCCTCTCTCACTCAGTGGGCCATAGAAAGCCTATTTTTTCTTTATTTTTTTTCTAAATTCTCCCTGAAACAATCATTTCATTTTATTTGGTTTATAAATTCTTCCTTAAAAAATCATTTTTTTTTATTATTTTTTTTTTCTAAAGTCTCCCTGTTAAAAAAAAAAAAACCAAATCAGTGGGAGATTAATATTTACATTTGCGCTTCAGTGACAGTCCTGCGTGTGTGGCATCTCTCTCATTTGTTGCCACCAACAACAGAGTGTGTAACATTGTGCCTGATTTTCGTTGTGGTCTCACCCACCTGTAAAGGGGTAGCTAAATCATACTGAAGTTATAGCTCACCGTGTAAGTTGTGTGACAGCAACAAATACCGTTAGTTTGGTAACGTTTTTAAAAAAATGAGGAAGTCTGGTGGAAGAGATCGTGGCCGGGGGCGTTCATTGTCAGCTGGTAATGAGGGTAGTGGTAGTGGTGGAGCATCAGGTGGTCGTGGGAAAAAAAATATTGCATCTAAGCCTGGAGCTGTGGAGCCAGGTTCGTCGTCTGGCTACACAAGGCCTCGAACGCTCCCTTTTCTGGGAGTAGGAAAACCGCTTTTAAAGCCGGAGCAGCAAGAGCAAGTTTTGGCTTATCTTGCTGACTCAGCCTCTAGCTCTTTTGCCTCCTCTCGTGAAACTGGTAAAAGTAAAAGCAGCGCGTCGTTAGTGGATGTTCACGGTCAGGGACAAGTCGCTTCCTTGTCCTCTTCAGCAAAAACAACAACAGAGAAGAATGCAGCAGGCGACACAACGGGTTACTCCATGGAGCTCTTTACACATACCGTCCCTGGCTTAGAAAGTGAAGCAGTTAACAGTCCATGCCCATTACAAGTTAAATCTGACATGGAGTGCATTGATGCACAGCCACAGCCAGACTACTATGCTGGTCCTTTGACTCAGACCACAACATTGCCCTCGCAGGGTGCTGATCAAGAATCAGACCCTGATGAGACTATGTTGCCCCATCACGAACGCTATACCACCGACCGACACGGTGACACAGACGAAGTTGCACACGAGCTACAAGAAGAGGTAATAGATGACCCAGTTCTTGACCCCGATTGGCAGCCATTGGGGGAACAGGGTGCAGGCGGCAGCAGTTCTGAAGCGGAGGAGGAGGGGCCGCAGCAGGCATCAACATCGCAACAGGTTCCATCTGCCGGGCCCGTATCTTGCCCAAAACGCGTGGCAAAGTCAAAACCTGTTGGAGGACAGCGTGGCCATCCAGTTAAAGCTCAGTCTGCAATGCCTGAAAAGGTATCCGATGCTAGAAAGAGTGCATTCTGGCATTTTTTTAAACAACATCCAATTGATCAGCGCAAAGTCATCTGTCAAAAATGTTCAACTACCTTAAGCAGAGGGCAGAATCTGAAAAGTCTCAATACAAGTTGCATGCATAGACATTTAACCACCATGCATTTGCAAGCTTGGACTAACTACCAAACGTCCCTTAAGGTTGTAGCACCCTCGGCCAATGAAGCTAGTCATCAACGCAACATCCCTTCCGGCAGTTTAGGGCCACCATTTTCTGCACCACCTGCAGTATCTGTGCAGGTTTCTTTGCCAGGCCAAAGCAGTCAGGGTCAGGGAATCACCAGTTTCGTAGTAGGAAACACTGCATCTAGGGCACCGGCGGCAACAATACCATCTCCCACCGTCTCTCAGTCTGCCATATCCACCGGCACCCCCGCTAGTTCCACGATCTCCAGCTCTCCAGTCCAGCTCACCCTACATGAGACTATGGTTAGAAAAAGGAAGTACTTAGCCTCGCATCCGCGTACACAGGGTTTGAACGCCCACATAGCTAGACTAATCTCGTTAGAGATGATGCCCTACCGGTTAGTTGAAAGCGAAGCTTTCAAAGCCCTGATGGACTACGCTGTACCACGCTACGAGCTACCCAGTCGACACTTTTTTTCCAGAAAAGCCATCCCAGCCCTCCACCAGCATGTTAAAGAGCGCATCGTCCATGCACTCAGGCAATGTGTGAGCACAAAGGTGCACCTGACAACAGATGCATGGACCAGTAGGCATGGCCAGGGACGTTACGTGTCCATCACGGCACACTGGGTAAATGTGGTGGATGCAGGGTCCACAGGGGACAGCAAGTTTGGGACAGTTCTGCCTAGCCCACAGTCTAGGAAACAGTTGGCTGTAGCCGTTCGCACCCCCTCCTCCTCGTCCTCCTGCAGAAGCGAGACCTCGTCCACAGACCGCAGTCGCACAACCACTCCATCCGCAGCTGCCACTGTTGCACACCAGGTCTCCCATTATGGGGCAGCTACTGGCAAACGTCAGCAGGCTGTATTGGCTATGAAGTGTTTGGGCGACAACAGACACACCGCTGAAGTTCTGTCCGAGTTCTTGCAGAAAGAAACGCATTCGTGGCTGGGCACTGTAGATCTTGAGGCAGGCAAGGTAGTGAGTGATAACGGAAGGAATTTCATGGCTGCCATCTCCCTTTCCCAACTGAAACACATTCCTTGCCTGGCTCACACCTTAAACCTGGTGGTGAAGTGCTTCCTGAAAAGTTATCCGGGGTTATCCGACCTGCTCCTCAAAGTGCGTGGACTTTGCTCACATATCCGCCGTTCGCCCGTACACTCCAGCCGTATGCAGACCTATCAGCGTTCTTTGAACCTTCCCCAGCATCGCCTAATCATAGACGTTGCAACAAGGTGGAACTCAACACTGCACATGCTTCAGAGACTGTGTGAACAGAGGCGGGCTGTTATGTTTTTGTGGGAGGATACACATACACGGGCAGGCAGTAAGATGGCAGACATGGAGTTGTCAGGTGTGCAGTGGTCGAAGATTCAAGACATGTGTCAAGTCCTTCAGTGTTTTGAGGAATGCACACGGCTGGTTAGTGCAGACAACGCCATAATAAGCATGAGCATCCCCCTAATGCGTCTGCTGATGCAAAGTTTGACGCACATAAAGGATCAGGCGTCTGCAGCTGAGGAAGAGGAAAGCCTTGATGACAGTCAGCCATTGTCTGGCCAGGGCAGTGTACAGGACGAGGTAGCGGGCGAACAGGAGGAGGAGGACGAGGAGGATGATGGGGATGATTATATTTTTAATGAGGAAGCTTTTCCGGGGCCAGTGGAAATTGTTGGTGCGGCAAGGCCGGGTTCTGGTTTTTGGAGGGACACAAGTGACGTGGATTTGCCTGAAACTGCCCCTCAACCAAGCACAACCACAGATTTGAAAACTGGAACTTTGGCCCACATGGCGGATTATGCCTTACGTATCCTCAAAAGGGACACACGCATAACAAAAATGATGAACGATGACGATTACTGGTTGGCCTGCCTCCTTGATCCTCGCTATAAAGGCAAATTGCAAAATATAATGCCACATGAGAACTTGGAACTAATATTAGCAACCAAACAATCAACTCTTATTGACCGTTTGCTTCTGGCATTCCCTGCACACAGCGCCCGTGATCGTTCTAACACGAGCTGCAGGGGCCAGCAGACCAGAGGTGTTAGAGGGGCAGAAATCAGAAGTGGCGTTGGCCAGAGGGGTTTTCTGACCAGGTTGTGGAGTGATTTTGCTATGACCGTAGACAGGACAGGTACTGCAGCATCAATTCAAAGTGACAGGAGACAACATTTGTCCAGTATGGTTACTAACTATTTTTCATCCCTTATCGACGTTCTCCCTCAACCGTCATTCCCATTTCATTACTGGGCATCAAAATTAGACACCTGGCCAGAATTGGCAGAATATGCATTGCAGGAGCTTGCTTGCCCGGCAGCTAGTGTCCTATCAGAAAGAGTATTCAGTGCTGCAGGTTCAATACTAACAGAAAAAAGGACTCGTCTGGCTACCCAAAATGTAGATGATCTAACCTTCATTAAAATGAACCACAACTGGATTTCGAAATCTTTTGCCCCACCTTGCCCGGCTGACACCTAGCTTTCCTATGTAAATGTCTTGCCTGTGGACTATTCTGAACGACTTTTCCAATCTCGTAATTTGCGGCACCTGATTGTCCAGCATCCGACATGTTAACACCTCCCTAAATGGGCAAAGTCCCCACACGGGGCCATGGTATCGCCACTTGGCGCCAGCACCCGTGAGAGTACTGTTTGTCTGAAGAGGTGGGTGTGCCCGCTTTTGGTCGACGGCACTGCCACTAGGTCCCTCATAGTACAATAAAGTGTCTGGCGGTGGTGGTGCGCACCCAACGTCAGACACACCGTTGTAATATGAGGGGCCCTGGGCCTGTACCGCCGGCCACAAGACAGTCCCCCCCCCAGGTCAAACAGTGCTCTACCACTTGCAAAATTTTCTCTCACAGCTTCACCAATGTTTAGTCTATGCGCTGACATCCTTCAATGCCTGGCACTGTCAATACCATTGTATTGACATTTTTCTTATGTTAGGCCTTCGAAGCCTGTCTGCGGTCACTCCTTCCACTAGGCCTCCACTGACCTGTCTACTGCTGCCCGTGTTCCCCTGGAACCAATTTTAAATTGCCTACAGCCAGCCCAATTTATTATGTTAGGGCTTCGAAGCCTGTCTGCGGTCCCTCCTTCCACTAGGCCTCCACTGACCTGTCTACTGCCGCCCGTGTTCCCCTGGAACCAATTTTAAATTGCCTACAGCCCAATTTTTGTTATGTTAGGCCTTCGAAGCCTGTCTGCGGCCCGTTCTTTCCACTACTACTACACTGACCTGGCTACTGCCGCCCGTGTTCCCCTGGAACCAATTTTAAATTGCCTACAGCCAGCCCAATTTATTATGTTAGGGCTTCGAAGCCTGTCTGCGGTCCCTCCTTCCACTAGGCCTCCACTGACCTGTCTACTGCTGCCCGTGTTCCCCTGGAAGCAATTTTAAATTGCCTACAGCCAGCCCAATTTATTATGTTAGGGCTTCGAAGCCTGTCTGCGGTCCCTCCTTCCACTAGGCCTCCACTGACCTGTCTACTGCTGTCCGTGTTCCCCTGGAACCAATTGTAAATTGCCTACATCCCAATTTTTGTTATGTTAGGCCTTCGAAGCCTGTCTGCGGCCCGTTCTTTCCACTACTACACTGACCAGGCCACTGCTGCCCGTGTTCCCTTGGAACCAATTTTAAATTGCCTACAGCCAGCCCAATTTATTATGTTAGGCCTTCAAAGCCTGTCTGCGGTCCCTCCTTCCACTAGGCCTCCACTGACCTGTCTACTGCTGCCCGTGTACCCCTTGAACCAACATCAGAAAATATAAAAATAAGTATTTTGCTTATAAAAAAGAAAATACTGGAGAGATATCAAATGCAGACATTTAAACATTAAAAACAAACACATACAACAAAAATCTGGTACAGTACTAAAAATGGCCACCAGCTACAATAACTTTCTCCTGCAAGTAGTTAACTGAAAGTTTTTTTCAATTTAAAACACAGATATGGCATCCACCGAGTGTTGTCCTGTCGCGTCTTCTTTATATTATTGCCAAGAAGATGCAAAACAATGAAAATAATAAAATCATTATTTACCAAAAAAAATAGAGTAAGTCAAAACCACATTGCAAATAAACATTCATTACAAATAAAGAAGCAGGGCGCGTCCGAGGGTGAGTATATACCTAATAAGAATATAATCACCCTCGGACGCGCCCTGCTTCTTTCCGACAGCCTTCCTTCCTAAGAATCAGCCCTTCCGTGGAGTAGAGAGAGGGTGTGTTACACTCCAAGGTGTTCCCCAGGTTGCCTTTCCTGAGCTTCGATCTTCATGCTCTCGTTTAGTAGTTGTCAGAAAGTAGGCTGCATTAGGCCTACAAATTGGTTATGGGGTGGAGAGAGATGGTGTGTTACACTCCAAGGTGTTCCCCAGGTTTCCTTGCCATTGCTTCGGTCTTCCGACTCTCGTTTAGTAGTTGTAGAAAACTACACTGCATTAGGCCTACAAAATGGGTATCGGGTGGAGAGAGATGGTGTGTTACACTCCAAGGTGTTCCCCAGGTTTCCTTGCCATTGCTTTGGTCTTCCGACTCTCGTTTAGTAGTTGTAGAAAACTACACTGCATTAGGCCTACAAAATGGGTATCGGGTGGAGAGAGATGGTGTGTTACACTCCAAGGTGTTCCCCAGGTTTCCTTGCCATTGCTTCGGTCTTCCGACTCTCGTTTAGTAGTTGTAGAAAACTACACTGCATTAGGCCTACAAATTGGGTATCGGGTGGAGAGAGATGGTGTGTTACACTCCAAGGTGTTCCCCAGGTTTCCTTGCCATTGCTTTGGTCTTCCGACTCTCGTTTAGTAGTTGTAGAAAACTACACTGCATTAGGCCTACAAAATGGGTATCGGGTGGAGAGAGATGGTGTGTTACACTCCAAGGTGTTCCCCAGGTTTCCTTGCCATTGCTTTGGTCTTCCGACTCTCGTTTAGTAGTTGTAGAAAACTACACTGCATTAGGCCTACAAAATGGGTATCGGGTGGAGAGAGATGGTGTGTTACACTCCAAGGTGTTCCCCAGGTTTCCTTGCCATTGCTTCGGTCTTCCAACTCTCGTTTAGTAGTTGTAGAAAACTACACTGCATTAGGCCTACAAATTGGGTATCGGGTGGAGAGAGATGGTGTGTTACACTCCAAGGTGTTCCCCAGGTTTCCTTGCCATTGCTTCGGTCTTCCGACTCTCGTTTAGTAGTTGTAGAAAACTACACTGCATTAGGCCTACAAAATGGGTATCGGGTGGAGAGAGATGGTGTTTTACACTCCAAGGTGTTCCCCAGGTTTCCTTGCCATTGCTTCGGTCTTCCGACTCTCGTTTAGTAGTTGTAGAAAACTACACTGCATTAGGCCTACAAATTGGGTATCGGGTGGAGAGAGATGGTGTGTTACACTCCAAGGTGTTCCCCAGGTTTCCTTGCCATTGCTTCGGTCTTCCGACTCTCGTTTAGTAGTTGTAGAAAACTACACTGCATTAGGCCTACAAATTGGGTATGGGGTGTAGAGAGATGGTGTGTTGCACTCCAAGGTGTTCCCCAGGTTTCCTCTCCATTGCTTCGATCTTCATGCTCTCGTTTAGTAATTGTTGGAAACTACACTGCATTAGGCCTACAAATTGGGTATGGGGTGTAGAGAGATGGTGTGTTCCACTCCAAGGTGTTCCCCAGGTTACCTCGCCATTGCTTCGATCTTAATGCTCTCGTTTAGTAGTTGTTGGAAACTACACTGCATTAGGCCTACAAATTGGGTATGGGGTGTAGAGAGATGGTGTGTTCCACTCCAAGGTGTTCCCCAGGTTTCCTCTCCATTGCTTCGATCTTCTTGCTCTCGTTTAGTAGTTGTTGGAAACTACACTGAATTAGGCCTACAAATTGGGTATGGGGTGTAGAGAGATGGTGTGTTACACTCCAAGGTGTTCCCCAGGTTTCGTCCACATTGCTTCGGTCTTCCGACTCTCGTTTAATAGTTGTAGAAAACTACACTGCATTAGGCCTACAAATTGGGTATCGGGTGGAGAGAGATGGTGTGTTACACTCCAAGGTGTTCCCCAGGTTTCCTTGCCATTGCTTCGGTCTTCCGACTCTCGTTTAGTAGTTGTAGAAAACTACACTGCATTAGGCCTACAAATTGGGTATGGGGTGTAGAGAGATGGTGTGTTGCACTCCAAGGTGTTCCCCAGGTTTCCTCTCCATTGCTTCGATCTTCATGCTCTCGTTTAGTAATTGTTGGAAACTACACTGCATTAGGCCTACAAATTGGGTATGGGGTGTAGAGAGATGGTGTGTTCCACTCCAAGGTGTTCCCCAGGTTACCTCGCCATTGCTTCGATCTTAATGCTCTCGTTTAGTAGTTGTTGGAAACTACACTGCATTAGGCCTACAAATTGGGTATGGGGTGTAGAGAGATGGTGTGTTCCACTCCAAGGTGTTCCCCAGGTTTCCTCTCCATTGCTTCGATCTTCTTGCTCTCGTTTAGTAGTTGTTGGAAACTACACTGCATTAGGCCTACAAATTGGGTATGGGGTGTAGAGAGATGGTGTGTTACACTCCAAGGTGTTCCCCAGGTTTCGTCCACATTGCTTCGGTCTTCCGACTCTCGTTTAGTAGTTGTAGAAAACTACACTGCATTAGGCCTACAAAATGGGTATCGGGTGGAGAGAGATGGTGTGTTACACTCCAAGGTGTTCCCCAGGTTTCCTTGCCATTGCTTCGGTCTTCCGACTCTCGTTTAGTAGTTGTAGAAAACTACACTGCATTAGGCCTACAAAATGGGTATCGGGTGGAGAGAGATGGTGTGTTACACTCCAAGGTGTTCCCCAGGTTTCCTTGCCATTGCTTCGGTCTTCCGACTCTCGTTCAGTAGTTGTAGAAAACTACACTGCATTAGGCCTACAAAATGGGTATCGGGTGGAGAGAGATGGTGTGTTACACTCCAAGGTGTTCTCCAGGTTGCCTTTCCAGAGCTTCGATCTTAATGCTCTCGTTTAGTAGTTGTTGGAAACTACGCTGCATTAGGCCTCCAAATTGGCTATGGGGTGGAGAGAGATGGTGTGTTACACTCCAAGGTGTTCTCCAGGTTTCCTCGCCATTGCTTCGATCTTCCGACTCTCGTTTAGTAGTTGTAGAAAACTACACTGCATTAGGCCTACAAAATGGGTATCGGGTGGAGAGAGATGGTGTGTTACACTCCAAGGTGTTCCCCAGGTTTCCTTGCCATTGCTTCGGTCTTCCGACTCTCGTTTAGTAGTTGTAGAAAACTACACTGCATTAGGCCTACAAAATGGGTATGGGGTGGAGAGAGATGGTGTGTTCCACTCCAAGGTGTTCTCCAGGTTGCCTTTCCTGAGCTTCTATCTTCAGGCTCTCGTTAAATTGTGGTTAAATGGAACAACTGCATTTGGCGTACTAGTTGGTTTGGGGACTACTAACAGTGTCTGCCGCTCCTTGCTGTTCTCCTGGTTTCCTGTCCTGAAATTCCGTTTTCAGGCGCTCGTTAAGTAGTTGTTAATGTTAGACTGCATTTGGCCTACTAGTTGGGTTGGGGCCTACTATCGGTGTCTGCCTCTCATTCCAGTTGTCCTCCACTGCAATGCCCCCTGGTTATTCCTGTGTTACCAATTTTGAACTGCATTTAGCCAACTTTATTCTTTGGGCCTATATCTGTGTTTCCTCCTCATCCTGCCCATTGCCCAGCCAGTGATAGATGAGTCTGCTGGTACATTGACCCATAACGCAACATTCCCCGTGCACGCTACACAGCAAGATTGTGACCCTGCTGAAAGTCAGGTTGCTCTTCCCACATACCATACCACCTTACACGGGGACAAAGAGGAAGGTGCAGATGAAAGTGCAGGTTCCTTCATCAGGTGGGGGGAGGAATACTAGTTGGCGACGTCACTGGCACAGGGCCTCTCATATTTCGCAAAAGTGTTGCTGCCGGTGGGAGGCGCCCCCGCCGTGCAAACACACCGCTGTACTTTGAGGGGCCCTGTGCCAGTGCCAATGCCAACGAGTGGGCCCCCCCTGCTTGCTCAGGTTCACAGCACTTGCAAAGTTGAAATACTTACCTCTCCCTGCTCCACTGCCGTGACGTGGTCCAGATTTCCTGGGCCCACTAATTACTTGAACCAGCCCTACCCACCACAACTTTAGCCAAATGACCCCCAATTTCAAATGCCTTCCAATTATTATAAGGTAAATTACGCTTGACAAGCTGCATTAAGAAGAATGGATGGTTTTGACATTAAAATGGGCACTCTAGGTGTTTTCCTGGCCCCCACTCACTGCCGACTATGCTGCCCCATTGACTTGCATTGGGTTTCGTGTTTCGGTCGATCCCGACTTTACGTCATAATCGGCCGATTTCACTCGACCCGACTTTTGAGATAGTCGGGTTTCGCGAAACCCGGCTCGACTCTAAAAAGGTCAAGGTCGCTCAACTCTAGGCATCACCAGATACTCATAGTGCCCATCTCTGGTGTTAAACGCCGTTTTCCATTCGTCCCCCTCACGGATGCGAATCAGGTTGTAAGCACCCCGCAGATCTAATTTAGTAAACACTCTAGTGCCCCGAAGCCTATCGAAGAGCTCAGATATCAAGGGCAAAGGATACTTGTTCTTAACGGTGATAGCGTTAAGACCCCTGTAGTCTATGCATGGACGTAGTTCCCCATTCTTCTTCTGCACGAAGAAGAACCCTGCCCCAGCAGGTGACACTGACTTCCTGACAAACCCTCTTGCCAGATTCTCTTGAATGTACTGAGACATGGCCTCCGTCTCCGGGAGAGATAATGGATAAACTCGACCCCGGGGAGGCTCCGCACCAGGCAAGAGATCGATAGGACAGTCATAGGGGCGATGGGGCGGAAGGGTCTCCGCCGCCTTTTTGGAGAACACGTCTGCGTAAGACCAATATTGCTTGGGGAGAGAGGATAGATCTGCGGGTACCTCAGTAGTAGCAACCTGAACGCACTCTCGGTGACACCTACCCCCACATGATTCACCCCATCCCAGAATTCTGCCTGAGAACCACTCGATGTGAGGAGAGTGGTACCGTAACCAAGGTATCCCCAACAGGACCTCATCAATCCCCTCAGGAATGATGAGCAGAGATATAATCTCCTGATGGGATGGAGACATGGACAGAGTAAAAGGAATGGTCTGATGTGTTATCTGTGCGGGGATTGTCGACCCATTCACCACTCGTACCGTTACTGGTTGAGGTAGCATTACCAGGGGTATTGCGTGACGTTGGGCGAAGGCAGAAGACATAAAATTGCCCTCCGCCCCAGAATCTACGCAGAGCTCTACCGAGTGGGAGGATGAGCCAAAAGTAATTGTCCCCTTAAAGGACAATTTGGAGGCAAACGTCGCAGTGTCTAGTGCACCTCCACCTACTACCACTAGACGCTGACGTTTCCTCGACCGCTGATGACATCTGGTGGCAAGATGTCCTGACTGTTGGCATACATGGCAAACCTGGAGTGCATGAGCGGTCCGGGACTTAGATCCCGCTCATGACACTACCTTAGGTTCATGGGACTCAGGAGCCTGGACTGGAGATTCCAGAGGTTTGGCGAAGGTGGGAGCCAGCCGAAACCTCTGCCTACACTGGGCTCGCTCTAACCTCCGCTCGTGAAAGCGGAGGTCAATACGAGTAGATACCGTTATTAATTCTTCCAGTGTGGCGGGAATCTCCCTAGTGGCCAGGGCGTCCTTAACATGGTCAGCCAGCCCCCTCCAAAATATAGGGATAAGGGCTTTATCCGACCACTCCAGCTCAGATGCTAGAGTGCGGAAGTGGACGGCAAAAAGGCTGACCAAGGACGAGCCCTGAGTCAATGCCAACAGTTGGAGCGTCGTATCATGGGTGACACGAGGTCCTAAGAAAACCTGTTTCAGAGTGCTCAGGAATAACGGAGCACTCTGCACCACATGATCGCCACGCTCCCACAGCGGCGTAGCCCACTGCAACGCTCTGTCCGACAATAAGGATATGATAAAAGCCACCTTAGCCCGCTTTGTAGGGAAACGAGAGGCCAGAAGCTCGAGATGTATTGACCACTGACTCACGAAACCCCTACAGGACTTACTGTCACCAGAAAATTTCTCTGGTAGTGGGAGGCGAGATAGCGTCGGTACAGGGGCGGCAGTGGACAAGGTAGCTGCAGCCACACTTGCAGCCTGAACAGCGACAGCAGTAACGTCCACAGCTGAGGTTGAACGCTCTAGAGCCGCCAACCTTCCCTCCAGCTGCTGGATGTACCGCTGTAGATGCTGATCGTCTGTCATTACTAGCCAGACCTTGGCGCTAGTATTATGTTAAGGACTGGCGGAACGCACCAAGTATAGATGATATGAAACTAGGTGCGTTCGCAGTCCGAGGTCCACCGTGCAGGTAAAAACCCTGCTGCTAGTAAGACGGACTATATGGCGGTACTATAAGTATACACGCACGGGTTAACTTCACCCTGCGTGAAGGAAGCGATCCTGTTGGGTCACAGGACCGCGGTACCGCACATAGAGCGCGAGCAAGGAGTCAGCGAACACAACCCCAACTCAGGATTGAAGTCCGATTAGACCACTTGCTGGCACAACACCGCAACTGGGTGTGTAAGGAAACTATTAAATAGTGTATAGAGGCACGAGAGTGCATGCGGTGCCGCACTGACGGACGCCACTAACCACCCAGGCTTGGGTAAGGAAAGCGCAGAGGAAGCGCACGGCGCCGTACTGGCGGACACAGCAACTGGACGCTGTGATGTGTGTTACGTGCAGATGGCTAGTTGGGCGCTAGATAGCTACCATCATCCGCGAGCAGTCAACAACACTAGGAAGGGATACTTAGGAGCTTTCATCCATCGACATACATCCATCTACACACACACATTATATCAAGACAATACTAGCGCATGGCCGTGCGGTCATGCGCAGTTTATATAGTTGCAGCACAGGAAGCAGCTACAGAAGTTTTGCCCTTTCAGGACCTGCCAAGAGGACCAATGGGATGTGCTGCAGTACCTGAGCATGTGACCCTCGATCTCCAACGGGAGATCTTGCCCTGGGCATGCTCAGTGTGTGCAAATAAGGACTTAGTCCCAGAGAAGCCCGCTCGCCGCAGATCAGTGCAGGGTACAACAGGAGAGCCAGAAAAGGCAGCAGTAACCCTTTGCACAGAATCAGTCCCAGCAAGATGCTGGGAGCGATGCCTCCGCTGAGCAGAGCCCACTGTGGCCGAAGCAGAATGGGAGACCGCAGCAGACACGGATCGAGATTCCCCCTGTGCAGCAGAGGAAACTCGACTCCTAACACTTATTCTACTCTTTTTTTTTTATTTTTTCAAAAATTCACCAAAAACCAATAAAATTTTTTTATACAGTCTGCTATGTCAGGCTGAGGCCTTGTGTATCTGTGGTGGAAAAATTGTAGCTTTGCAGGCATAAGTTTCACAGTTCATTCTGCAAGCCTTGGACTCATTTTTAATTTTTTGGAAAATTTCACCTACAACAGAAAAAAATAATAGTCTGTTATCTGTGGCTGCGGCCTGGTGTATCTGTGGTGGAAAAATCTTAGTTTCACAGGCATGCATAGCAAAGTTCTGTGTGCTAGCCTTGTTCTACTTTTTTTTTTTTTTTTAATTCACTAAAAAACAAAAATATTTTATACAGTCTGTTATCTGTAGCTGCGGCCTGGTGTATCTGTGGTGGAAAAATCATAGTTTTGCAGGCATACGTAGCATAGTTCTGTGTGCTAGCCTTGCTCTACTTTCTTTTTTTATTATTTTCAAAAATTCACAAAACAACTAAAAAATGTTATACAGTCTGTTATGTCAGGCTGAGGCTTGGTGTATCTGTGGTAGAAAAATCATAGTTTTGCAGGCATATGTAGCATAGTTCTGTGGGCTAGCCTTGTTCTACTCTCTTTTATTATTTTCAAAAATTCACCCAAAACCCAAACTTTTTTTATACAATCTGTTATGTCAGACTGAGGCCTGGTGTATCTGTGGTGGAAAATCGTAGTCTCGCGGGCATACATAGCATAGTTCTGTGTGCTAGGCTTGTTCTACTCTTTTTTTATTTTTTTTCAAAAATTCACCAAAAACAAAAAAAATGTATACAGTCTGTTATGTCAGGCTGAGGCCTGGTGTGTCGGTGGTGGAAAAATCATAGTTTTGCAGGCATACTTAGCATAGTTCTGTGTGTTAGCCTTGTTGTACTCTTTTTTTTCCCAAAATTTCACATACAACAGAAAAAATAATTATACAGTCTGTTATCTGTGGCTGCGGCCTGTTGTATCTGTGGTGGAAAAATCATAGCTTTGAAGTCATACTGATCAGATATAATTTTGCTCCAAATAAATAAATTTGTGTTGAGCTTTTGAAATAGTTCAGTAGTCCATGGAAGTCAAGCCTATGGCCGCCCCGTTTCCTGATAGACACTTCTGCAAGTCCGGCTGACAACCGCATAACCACGGGCAATGGTCTCTCTGCTGCTTCTGCCGGCGGACCTCTCTGGCTCCCGCTTCCGACGAGCAAAGGCTCAGGTGCTGGCTGCTGAGATCTGACTGCTGGCCAGGGTCCTTGGGGCTGCTGTAACTGTCCAGGTGGTCTTTGTGGGGTCTGCTTCTGCACATGAGCTCGGCTTTGGGCCCAGGATCTTGCTCGTCAGCTCATCTTTTACATCGGACACAAACCACTCTCTAGTTTTTAATGAGGCCTTCATCATTGTTTCCTAATTCTCCACCACTAGATCACCATGGTAAACATGCTGTATGCTTCTACAGCCATTAAATTTTGGTGCAAGGGTGTCTATGATACCCATAAATAATTTTTTATAACTGTAACCCCCATGGGGAAATGTTTGTCAGTCTAGGAGACCCACTCCTTTAAATTGGGCCTAGTTTTTAATGAGGCCTTTCTCCACCTCTCATCATTTTCCACCACTAGATCACCAGGGTTTACATGTTCCGTGCTGCTACAGACAGTCAATTTTTTGGCAAGGGTGTCTATGATACACATAAATAATTTTTTAAAACTGCAACCCCCATGGGGAAATGTTTGTCAGCCCATTTACTTTGTGTATGGACATTGCAAGTCTAGGAGACCAACATATCTCGTTGGACACATTCTGGCTTCATATGTATGAACCTGTGTTTGCTCCTCCCTGTTCTTAATTTCTTTCATAGGTGGATTCACATCCTTTATTCATTTTTTGGATTTCAGTATGATTATTATGTCTCCTCATTCTCCGCCACTAGATCACCAGGGTTAAAGGGTTCTGTGCTGCTTCAGCCAGTCACATTTTTTGCAAGGGTGTCTATGATCCCCATAAATGATTTTTTAAAAATGTACCCCCCATGGGGAAATGTTTGTCAGCCCATGCACTTAGTGTATGGGCATTACAAGTCTAGGAGACCAGCTCCTTTAAATTGGGCCTAGTTTTTAATAAGGCCTTCCTACACCTCTCATCATTTTCCACCACTAGATCACCAGGGTTCACGTGTTCCGTGCTGCTACAGACAGTCAAATTTTTAGCAAGGGTGTCTATGATCCCATTATATAATTTTAAAAATTAACCCCCCATGGGGAAATGTTTGTCAGCCTATGCACTTAGTGTATGGGCATTACGAGTCTAGGAGACCAGCTCCTTTGTAATGGGACAGTTTTTTTATGAGGCCCTCCTCCATATTTCTTCCAAGGGGATATTAGGGTGCGTGCAAATTTGGGTCAAGGCGGTCCTTGCATTCAATGCATAAGGAACAGTATGGCAGGACCAATTGAAGAATGTGAAGTGGGTTTTCCTATGGCCATCAAGTACCTGGGTTCAAGGGCTTATTGGGGTGCATATGACTTGGTAGCAGAGCAGGCCTTGCAGTTAATACATAAGAAAACAGTGTGGCAGGACCAACTGAATAATGTGAAGTGGGTTTTCCTGTGGCCATCCAGTACCTGAGTTCAAAGGCTTATTGGGGTGCATATGACTTGGTAGCAGGGCTGGTCTTGCAGTTAATACATAAGAAAACGGTATGGCAGGACCAACTGAAGAATGTGAAGTGGGTTTTCCTGTGGTCATTCAGTACCTGGGTTCAAAGGCTTATTGGGGTACATATGACTTGATAGCAGGTAGGCCTTGCATTCAATGCAACATTTTTTCAGGAAGCTCTCCTGTACCTCTCGTGAAAGGGGTATTGGGGTGTGTTGTAATTGTTGGCAGCCCTGCCACTCACTGCATAGGCAATAACAGCAAAGGAGACCCACTGTTTAATAATGGCCCTTTAAGAATATTAATGCCTCCTGATGCCCCTCTAAAAATAGGCTTTGAGACTTTAAGAGTCCCTCCTTCATAAATGAAACAAGATGTGTCTCCTTATGTGTCACACACCACATGGCCAGCTAGGGTTGTTACATGTTACAATGACATTTCCCAGTGAATGCATTTGTATTGGTTGACAGCAATGTTGAAGTTAAAAACACATAAAAAATGCTGCATGTGAACATAGCCCAAGTGATGGAAGAACATTTTGGTCTGGGGTTAATTATTTTGCCTTATATACAAGTCATTAGCCTGGAAAGGATGTACCTTAACATATTTCCCAGTAAAATCCATTTTGGTTTCGTTTTTGTATGTTTTTTGGTGCACCTGTAAAAATTACGTGAAACTCTGACAAAATTGTTTACAGCTGTGACCTAGGAGTCAGAAATGCTTCCAGGGGCGATCCCCATGGTGTTCCAGTTCCATTTCTGCAGTGTTTCCAAAATTTTCAGACGTTTTTAGACCTTGAAAGGACCCCGGGGGATCGCGGTAAAAATACTCGGGTTTCCCATAGACTTACATTGGGCTCGTTGCTTGGGTCAAGTTCCCAAGTATTCCAATTTGCTCGGCCAGAGCAACGAGCACCCGAGCATTTTAGTGCCCACTCATGACTAGTCATCATGCATTACTTTTTATATCTAGCTGGCATTATTTTCTTGGTACCATTAGGGTATGTGCACACGTTGCGGATTTGCCTGTAGATCCACAGTGGATTTGACACTGCGGATTTGCAGCAATTTTCCATCAGGTTTACAGTACCATGTAAACCTATGGAAAACCAAATCCGCAGTGCCCATGGTGCAGAAAATACCGCGCGAAAACGCTGTGTTGTATTTTTTACAGCATGCCAATTCTTTGTGTGGATTCCGCAGCATTTTACACCTGTTCCTTTATAGAAATCTGCAGGTGGTAAAACGCAGGTGAAATCTGCACAAAAAAACGCAGTGCGCTTTACCTGCGGATTTTTCAAAAACGGTGAAGAAAAATCGGCACACGAATCCGCAACGTGGGCACATAGCCTTATTCTGCCACACTCTGACTAGCAATCTTCATGGGGGCACTCTTCTAGCATTGTTTATAACAGCACTTAAGCTGGCAATGTGAACAGGGATACTTTTGCACTTTTTATGGTTGCACTGTAGCTACCACTGTCGCTTACCCTTTGAATGGCTCTGCTTCAGTGGCGTAGGAAAGGGGTGCGGGGGGGCGGTCCGCCCCGGGCGGCACAATGCGGGGGGCGGCCGGCGCTGCTGGAGAAGGAAAAAAAAAAAAAAAAAAAAAAAGACGCCCCTTTAAATCTTCGGGCGGCGCCGTCCGCCGCCACGACCAGGGCCAGCTCCCCCCACCACCGGACCCCGCCCCCCGCTCTATACTCACCTCTCCTGGTTCCTGCGGCGCCGGCAGCTGCAGCGTCCTCTGACTCTGCGACGTCTCAGAGCAGAGGGCGCGATGACGTCACTACTGTGCGCGCCGCTCTGCCTCTCTGTCCTGAGCGTCGCAGAGCCAGAGAGACGCTGACTGCACCGGACCTGCGCTAGGAACGGGAGAGGTGAGGATTTTACTTTTTTTTTTTTCTTTATGTCTGACTGTCTGGGGCAATGCTGGACACACTGGGGCAATACTGGAGACCATGGGGCAGATTGCTGGACACACTGGGGCAATACATGAGACCATGGGGCAGATTGCTGGACACACTGGGGCAATACAGGAGACTATGGGGCAGATTGCTGGACACACTGGGGCAATACTGGAGACCATGGGGCAGATTGCTGGACACACTGGGGCAATACATGAGACCATGGGGCAGATTGCTGGACACACTGGGGCAATACAGGAGACCATGGGGCAGATTGTTGGACACACTGGGGCAATACAGGAGACCATGTGGCAGAATGCTGGACACACTGGGGCAATACAGGAGACCATGGGGCAGATTGCTGGACACACTGGGGCAATACTGGAGACCATGGGGCAGAATGCTGGACACACTGGGGAAATACTGGAGACCATGGGGCAGAATGCTGGACACACTGGGGCAATACAGGAGACCATGTGGCAGAATGCTGGACACACTGGGGCAATACAGGAGACCATGGGGCAGATTGCTGGACACACTGGGGCAATACAGGAGACCATGTGGCAGAATGCTGGACACACTGGGGCAATACAGGAGACCATGTGGCAGAATGCTGGACACACTGGGGCAATACAGGAGACCATGGGGCAGATTGCTGGACACACTGGGGCAATACTGGAGACCATGGGGCAGAATGCTGGACACACTGGGGAAATACTGGAGACCATGGGGCAGAATGCTGGACACACTGGGGCAATACAGGAGACTATGGGGCAGATTGCTGGACACACTGAATACTGGAGACCATGGGGCAGATTTCAGGACACATTGAGGCAATGCTGGAGACCCTGGGCAGACTTCTGGACATACTGGGGCAATACTGGAGACCATGGGGCAGATTGCTGGACACACCGGGGCAATACTGGAGACCATGGGGCAGAATGCTGGACACACTGGGGCAATACAGGAGACCATGGGGCAGATTGCTGGACACACTGGGGCAATACTGGAGACCCTGGGGCAGATTTCTGGACACATTGAGGCAATGCTGGAGACCCTGGGGCAGACTTCTGGACACACTGGGGCAATGCTGGACACTGGGGCAGATTGCTGGACACACTGGGGGTAATATGCTGGACACACTGGGGCAATGCTGGACACTGGGGGTAATATGCTGGACACACTGGGGCAGACTGCTGGACACACTGGGGAAAGGCTGGACACTGGGGCAGATTGCTGGACACACTGGGGGCAGTGCTGGACATACTGGGGCAGATTGCTGGACACACTGGGGGTAATATGCTGGACACACTGGGGCAGATTGCTGGACAACATGGGGGTAATATGCTGGACACACTGGGGCAGATTGCTGGACAACATGGGGGTAATATGCTGGACACACTGGGGGCAGGACTTGAGGCATGGGCAGAATGTAGATACGGGGCAGGATTGGAGACACGGGGCAGGATTGGATCATGGGGCAGGACGGATACGATGGAGGCTGGTGGGGCAGGATGTGGAGATCATATGGGGTAGAATGGATACTCATGAGGGCAGGATGCGAGAACATATGGCTGGAGCCAGGAATGAGAAACGGGGCCAGTGTGGGGAATATTATTACCATAGGGGCTAATTAAGGGATATTATTACTGCAGTGATGTATTTATTTTATTTTTTTGAGTATACTGTTTTAAATGGGGGGGCGGTCCTGTTACTGTGCAGAGTGACACTATATCACCTTTTTTTCTTCATGTGATGTAATGTAGAAGTTGTGAAAAATTAAGTAATGTGTTCTGCAAGCGGAGCTCGAGATAACTGTGTTATTTCCTGCAGAAACGAGTCCTGGCTGGAAGGAATGATGGCGGTCTGTGCTGGATGAAAGATGAAGGACTTCACCTAGAGACGTCACTGGTGAGTCAGTGTTACCTATACACTGACACTATACACTGTATACTATATAGAGGTCCTGTGTATAATGTCACCAGTGATCTCTGTATTACCTCTACACAGACACTGCATACGAAGTACAGATCTCCTGTGAATACTGGCACTTATGGTGATAGTATTGTGGTTTTTTTTTATTACTGATCAGTATTGTAGTATTCAGTCACTATGTGGTGGTAATATGTGGTCTGGAAATGGTGTTGTGGTATTTGTCCCTTGTATGTAGTATTATTCGGTCACTATGTGGCCTGGTCATGGTGTGGTGGTATTAAGTCACAGGTGTGGCATGTGGGGGTGACACCATTAGGCCCAGTTTAAGTTCTACAAAACAGGAAAACCGTTTTTGGTAACCTTTGTGTGTATTGAGCCGGGGGGGGGGGGGGAGGCGCCAAACTCGGGAACAGCCCCGGGCGGCAAAAGCTCTAGCTACGCCTCTGCTCTGCTTATAGGGAAATCCTGGTGTTTTAGGCTGTGTGCACACGATGTGGATTTAGTGGGGATCCACAGCCTTTTTTTCCGCGCAGAAACGCTGCAGATCCTCAAAGTGATTTACAGTACAATGTAAATCAATAGGAAAAAAAATGTTGTGCTAATGGTGCTGAAAATTCCCCATGAAAAATGCTGCGGATCAAAAGAAGTAGCATGTCACTTCTTTTGTGCGGATCTGCAGCGTTTCTAAACCATTCCATTATAGAAATCCGCAGTGGTAAAAAACGCGTCAAATCTGCACCTGCGTTTTCTGCCAGGAGATGCAGATTTTGTGCAGAAAATTCTGCACCCCAATCCGCAACGTGTGCACACAGCCTTACTAGGGGCTGTTTGGCTATGTTAATATGGGAAATGCTAATAGGGGTGATATCACTTTCATGCTTGGCCAAATAGCCTAAAGGTACCTTCACACTAAACGACGCTGCAGCGATCCAGACAACGATCCGGATCGCTGCAGCGTCGCTGTTTGGTCGCTGGAGAGCTGCCACACAGACAGCTCTCCAGCGACCAACGATGCCGGTAACCAGGGTAAACATCGGGTTACTAAGCGCAGGGCCGCGCTTAGTAACCCGATGTTTACCCTGAATACCATCCAAAAAGTAAAAAAAACAAACGCTTCATACTTACCTTCGGCTGTCTGTCCCCGGCACTCTGCTTCTCTGTGCTGGCTGTGAGCACAGCGGCCGGAAAGCAGAGCGGTGACGTCACCGCTCTGCTTTCCGGCCGCTGTGCTCACAGTGAGTGCAGGAAAGCACAGCGCCGGGGGACAGACAGCCGAAGGTAAGTATGAAGCGTTTGATTTTTTTACTTTTAGGATGGTAACCAGGGTAAACATCGGGTTACTAAGCGCGGCCCTGCGCTTAGTAACCCGATGTTTACCCTGGTTACCAGCGAAGACATCGCTGAATCGGCGTCACACACGCCGATTCAGCGATGTTAGCGGGAGAGCCAGCGACCAAATAAAGTTCTGGCCTTCTAGCCCCGACGACGACATCATAGCAGGATCCTGATCGCTGCTGCATGTCACACTGAACGATATCGCTAGCCAGGACGCTGCAACGTCACGGATCGCTAGCGATATCGTTTAGTGTGAAGGTACCTTAAGTATGGGGCATTTGTGCTAGCAATTTTCTAAGTCACACCTGACAAGAATTTCCCCCAAATCAATTCTTGAATGGTATCAAAAGTGATTTACATTTGCACTAAATTTGAAAGTGTATTTCCATAAAAGGGAACTGTGTAAATCACATGAATTTTGATGTTTAGTGACACCCAGATCTTAGAATAATAATATCAGAAAATATCAGGCATTTAAAAGGGGTATACATAAAAAAAACCAAGAACAAATCTATAACAATAAAAGTCAGTGACTGGAACAGGAGGAGAGAGGACCCTGCCCATGAGGGCTCGCAGATGAGGATACAGGAGGTGAGGGTATAGCTGGTCAGACAGTGGTATGGTGGAACGATGGTTAGCTCGCTTGTCGGAAGAGGTAGGTCCAACAATCCAAAAATATGCACAGCTGCATAAAATACTTTTTTCTCTACCTACTGTATGATAAGCATGCTCATATAGCATTCAAAAATGAAACTGCCTAAAGTTAAGCAAAAAGAATTGTAGGACTCGGTCCTGCAGCCACATCAGTAGATCTCCTACCGTGGCAACCCAGTGCCTCATATTCGTAATGTTCTCACTTATATAGGACTACTAATTCCACAGCGCTTTACATTTACATACATCATTATCTCTGTCCTCATTGGGGCTGACGATATAAATTTCCTTTAAGTATGTCTTTGGAGTGTGGAAGGAAAACCATGTAAACACATACAAACTCTTTAAAATGTTGTCCTAAGTGGGATTTGAATCCAGAACTTAAGAGCTGCAAGGTAGCAGTGCTAACCACAGAACACGGGGTGCTGCCTCTTCTGATTAGGCCCCTGCAACATCAAACATGGCGTGTGCTACAACACAATGACATTGCAGGAACTTCTAATCAGAAAGAGCACCTGGGTGCCACTGGTAGGAGGAGGATCACATGGCTTTGATCCATTGACTGCAGACTACTGACTTGACCGCTCGACTAGGACCATGCAAATCTATTTGATGAACTACTAATTAAAATATGCTGTTCAAAATATTAATCAGGCAGCATGAATACTGCCTGATTAATACATTAGGCAATATAGCTGCATTAGTTGTACCAAGTGTAGGATCAAGAATAAAAGCATCTTGGAAACTGGCCCTGGCTTTAGTGGTGGCCGCTCAGGTGGCCTGGATTGCATCACATATCAGCAACTGAATAATCATATAATTAAATCTATTAATAAAAGTGTAACCCTTTAAGGGCTTCAATAAATCTTGAGACTCTTTTGTTGCCTTCATCTTTAACACCTTAAGGACCAGGGGTATTTTCATTTCTGCATTTCCATTTTTGCTCCTCTTCTTCAAACAGCCGTAACTTTTTATTTTTCCATCAATATGGTCATATGAGGGCTTGTTTTTTGTGGGATGAGTTGTACTTTTGAATGGCACCATTGATGTTACCATATCATGCTATGGAAAACAGGAAAAAAACTCCAAGTGCGGTAAAATTGCAAAAAAAGTTTAATTCCACAGTTGATTTTTTTTTTACCATGGTCACTAAATGCTAAAACTGACCCACCATTATGATTCTACAGGTCATTACGAGTTCATAGACACTAAACATGTCTAGGTTTTTTTTTAATTTAAGTGGTGAAAAAAAAGTTTGGTTTAAAAAAAATGGCACCATTTTCTGTGACCTGTAACGTCTCCATTTTTCATGATCTGGAGCTGGGTGAGGACTTATTTTTTTCTGCACTGAGCTGATATTTTTATTGATACCATTTTGGAGTAGATGCGATCTTTTGATCACCTGTTATTGCATTCTATTGCAATGTTGCAGCCATCAAAAAAACGTAATTCTGGCGTTTTGATTTTTTTTCTTGCTATACCGTTTACTGATCTATTTTTTTATCTTCATATATCAGGCAATTATGAATGCGGTGATACCAAATATGTGTTTTTTTATTATTGTTTTATTTTGAATGGAGAGAATGGGGGGTGATTTGAACTTTTATTTATTTATTTTTAAAAACTTTTTTTTTCTTTTTACTTGCTTGAATAGTCTCCATGGGAGACTAGAAGCTACAATCATCCGATCGCTTGTGCTTCATAGAGCAGGGCTTCAGCCCGGAGCTATGTAGCAGAAATGCTCACTTGCTATGAGCGCTGACCGCTGGGCTATAATGGTGCAGACGGAGCCATCATGTGCTCTTTCTGCCTACTGGAGGCAGGCAGCTAGATGTACTCCCCAGCAGCATGCCCGCTGTCTTGGGGTTATATTTGACTCAGATCTTTACTTCACTCCCCACATCCGATCACTCTCTTGTTCATGTCACCTACACCTGACAAACAGAATACAACCTTTTCTTACATTTAACTTTGCAAAAACTCTTACTGTTGCTCTTATTCATTCTTGTCTGGACTACTGCAACTCTCTACTAATTGGTTTCCCTCTTAGAAAACTCTCCCTTCTCCAATCCCTCTAGAATGCAGCAGCCAGGATCATATCCCTCTCCAAGCACTACACCGATGCCTCTACCCTGTGCCAGTCCTTGCACTGGTTGCCCATGGAATCACTGTACATCTCCTCCCTCATCTTTGTCTATCACCCTAATAGTGCCCTTTGTTCTGCTAATGACCTAAGACTAATATCCTCAATAATTTGAACCTCCCTTTCCCATCTCCAAGACAGAATTCTTGCGAGCTGTGCCAATTCTCTGGAATGCACTACACACAGCACTTCGATTAATTCCCGATACCCACAGTTTTAAGCATGACCTAAAAGCGCCCTTCTTCAGACTCCCTATGGCCTCACCTCACTTATGTAACTATTCCTATTTTGCCCGGCTAAAATTTTCTTTTAGATCTGAAAAATATTTAGAATTGAGAGTCCTCAGTGGTTGATACCTTTTAATGGCTAACTGAAAAGATGGTAATAAATTGCAAGCTTTCGAGACTACATACGTCTCTTCATCAGGCAAAGACTTTAGATCTGGTCTCTCATGTCAGCCGTTTACACAAACTCATTGTTAATAGCCCTCTGCGTCTGTACAGATGCAGATACAGATACAGGCTGGTGTCCTGTTCATGCAGCATTATATGAATGCGCTATTTTATATATTGATGGCTGGACCGTACAATATAAGCACTTTTCACTATTTACCTTTTGTGCCTCCACTATTTCCTCATATACTCATATATTGTAAACTTGCGAGAGGGACCCTGATTCGTACAGTGCCACTGAACAACGCAATGAGAAAGGGCCCTTATAAAGTTTGTGTTGTATTTTTTTTTTACAAAACTATATTAACTATAAAACAGAGTAACCTGCGGGTTCTAATTCTTTAAAAAGGAAACACTTCCACCTAGTGGCTATTTACATCATGGCACAAATATTTTCGATTTTCTCGCTAATTTTACAGTTCTTTCTACATGTTTTCAAATAAACATTTCCTATTTTAAAATGTAATGCCTCTTCCTGTAAAGCTCACAGCCTCAAGGTATAAGTACTTGATCATTCTTCCAATTTCCAAAGATGCACTAATAACATAACTCTTTGAAATGCAAAAATTATACCCTAACCATTCCTCAGTGTATATAATAAATTCTACTAATAATCTAGTGATAATAGGAGTAACATTTGAAAGCATGACACAACACCACGTGTGCCACAGCAAGTGTGGCTAAGGCAGTGTTAGTAAAGTATGTACAGCTCATGGCTAAAAGGACACTGTGCCTGGCACCATGACGGGTAAAGAGCACTACTTCCTTTCATACTAAGTCGTTTTTGGGTCTAAATAATACTGGACTTCTCTGTTGACAGGTTTCATTCTATACATTACGTTATATATATTAAAGTGCTTGGCGCCTTTCAAGTGGATACATAATATGATCCCAAGCCTACCTGCCACCAACCCTTGGTTTCAGATAAATCCTGGAAGATTTAGGAATTGCTTTTATAGTCTCCTGGCTTGAACCCCATCGGAGATTTTTGGTGGGATATCAAGAAAATGGTTGCAGCACGCCAACCCAACAATATTAGTAAATTGGAGTCCATTTGCCAGAAAGGCTAACAGAAACTAGTGTTCTGCATCATGTTTGCAACAGGTCAAACCAGCCGATGGGGCTTTTTATTGAAGATGCTTATTATGAAAGGGTTGTAAAATTCTGAGACTGCATTAGGTGCTACAAGTGGCATTTTGCGATGGATTAGGAGAAACCACTTGTTACATTAGTTGTTTTCAGCAATTTAAAATTGTTCTTTAAATGATTGGTTTATTTCAGAAAGTTTATGCATTTTGCACATAAGATTAATTTTTTTAAGAGTGGCTTAATAATTTCGATTGCAACTGTCAAAAAAATGCAATCTTATACTTCAGGTTGTACCACTGCGGCTAACATAATCACAACCTAAATAGACAGCAAGCCTAATATTGTAATCTTTTCCATATCAGTTTGTCTCATATAAATTACATATTGCAGAGTGCATGTACTACTTCTATTGTTTGTTTTTTTTTGTTTGTTTTTACTCTGTGGAGAGTCAATTACTTGTTTTCACCAAAGAACCCTTAGAAGTCCATCTTTGCTACTGTGTAATAGTCATAGTACAGAGAGGGCTTAAACTTCCAAGTATTTAATCTCTAATGGAAACAAAGAGTCTTCGAATTAATATCAGAGACAACAAATAACTACAATACACAACACAATCCACTGTAACAAGACCAATACTACCACATTCAAGGGACAAAAAACCCACCAATGACTAGACCACCTATTACCACCACAAGGTGAAAGAATAGTACAACAATAGTAATCATGAATAAAAACTACAATACTAATAAAGCTGGGGTCCCATGAGCATATGCTCTCTCATGAGAGATTTGGCTCTATTATGTTAATGACATACCTCCCAATCGTCCCGCATCCAGCGGGGCAGTCCCAATTTTGAGAGTCTGCCCCCCTGTCATGGCCGGGACCTTACTTTTCCCACAGTTCAATGTGAGCCTCATCCCTCCACCCGCAGAGCCTTACACCACATATATGGCTGCTCTGTGCGCACAGGTCCAGTGATGAGGTCACAGTAGGGGAGGAGTAGGGGTCAAATGATCGGGGACTCAGTGTATGCAGGACTCTGCTGTGCTGGTTGTCATGGTGCTGGATGAGGGTAACTTTATGTGTGGGGTCAGGAGGGGTTTAGAGTGTGGATGTAGCAGAGCCGTGTGTGTACGAGGTATATGGAGCAGAGCTGTGTGTGTATGAGGTGTACTGAGCGGAGCCATGTGTGTACGAGGTGTATGGAGCAGAGCCATGTGTGTACGAGGCATACGGAGTGGAGCCGTGTGTGTACAAGGTGTACAGAGGGGAGCCGGGTGTGTATGAGGTGTACGGAGCAAAGCTGCATGTGTACGAGGTGTATGAAGCGGAGCTGCGTGTGTATGAGGTGTACGGAGCTAAGCCGTGTGTGTACAAGGTGTACGGAGAAGAGCTGCATGTGTATGAGGTACAGAGCGGTGCTGTGTGTGTATACGAGGTGTATGGAGCGGAGTCGTGTGTGTACGAGGTGTACAGAGTGGAGCCATGTGTGTGTACGAAGCGGAGTCGCGCGTGCATAACTCTCAACTATCCCGGATCCACTGGGACAGTCCCGATTTTGAGACTCTGTCATGCTGTCCCGGCCGGGATCCTCCTTTTCCCGCATGGCCTCAGACCAAATGTACCGCCACTTTAAACTGCTGGCGCGATCGCTAGCTATGTCAGATCGGAGCAGATATTGTAGCATACTGGAGGTCGGGAGTTTGCCCGTAGGAGGTCGAAGACTTTGCAAACATCTCTCCGGAGGGAGTCAATATCTGGAGAGTATATGAGAATATCATCCAGATAGACTACGACCGAGGTGAAGAGCATATCCCGGAAGATGTCGTTCACAAAGTCTTGGAAAATGGCTGGGGCATTACAGAGCCCGAAGGGCATCACCAGATATTCATAGTGCCCATCACTGGTGTTAAAAGCCATCTTCCATTCATCCCCCTCACGGATGCGAATCAGGTGGTAAGCACCCCGCAGATCTAATTTAGTAAATACCCTTGCTCCCCGATGCCTATCGAAGAGCTCAGATATTAAGGGCAAAGGATACTTATTCTTAACAGTGATGGCGTTAAGACCCCTGTAGTCTATGCATGGACGCAACTCCCCATTCTTCTTCTGTACGAAGAAGAACCCTGCCCCAGCAGGTGACACTGACTTCCTAATGAATCCTCTTGCCAGATTTTCCTGGATGTACTGTGACATTGCCTCCGTCTCCAGGAGAGATAACGGGTAGACTCGACCCCGGGGAGGCTCAGCACCAGGCAAGAGATCAATAGGACAGTCATAGGGGCGATGGGGCGGAAGGGTCTTTGCCGCCTTTTTGGGGAACACGTCTGCATAAGACCAATATTGCTTGGGGAGAGAGGATAGATCTGCGGGTACCTCTGTAGTAGCAACCTGAACGCACTCCCTCTGACACCTACCCCCACAAGATTCACCCCATCCCAGAATTCTGCCTGAGGACCACTCGATATGAGGAGAGTGGTACCATAGCCAAGGTATTCCCAACAGGACCTCATCAATTCCCTCAGGAATGACGAGCAGAGATATAATCTCCTGATGGGATGGCGACATGGACAGAGTAAAAGGGATGGTCTGGTGTGTTATCTGTGAGGGCAGTGTCGACCCATTCACCACTCGTACCGTTACTGGTTGAGCTAGCATAACCAGGGGCATTGCGTGACGTTGGGCGAATGCAGAAGACATAAAATTGCCCTCCGCCCCAGAATCCACGCAAAGCTCTACCGAGAGGGAGGATGAGCCTATAATAATTGTCCCCTTAAAGGACAATTTGGAGGCAAACATCGCTGTGTCTAATGTACCTCCACCCACTACCACTAGACCCTGACGTTTCCTCGACCGCTGGGGACATCTGGTGGCAAGATGTCCTGACTGCTGACAAACATGACAGACCTTGAGTGCACAAGCGGTTCGGGACTTAGATCCCGCTCGTGACACTTCCATGGCCTCATGTGACTCAGGCACCAGGACCGGAGATTCCAGAGGTTTGGCGAAGGTAGGAGCCAGCCGAAACCTCTGCCTACACCGGGGCTCGTTCTAACCTCCGCTCGTTAAAACAGAGGTCAATACGAGTAGAGACAGTTATTAACTCCTCCAGTGTGGCAGGAATCTCACTAGTGGCCAGAGCGTCCTTCACATGATCAGCCAGCCCCTTCCAAAATATGGGGATAAGGGCTTTATCCGACCACTCCAGCTCAGAAGCTAAAGTGCGGAAGTGGCCGGCAAAATGGCTGACCAAGGACTCACCCTGAGTTAATGCCAACAGTTGGAGTGCAGTATCATTGGTGACTTGAGGTCCTACAAAGACCTGTTTCAGAGTGCTCAGGAACAGCGGAGTACTCTGCACCACATGATCGCTACGCTCCCACAGCGGCGTAGCCCATTCCAACACCCTGTCCGACAAGAGAGACACAATAAATCCCACCTTAGCCCGCTCTGTGGGAAAACGTGCAGCCAGGAGCTCGAGGTGAATAGAGCACTGACTCACGAATCCCCTACAAGATTTGCTATCTCCAGAAATTTTTTCTGGCAGCGGGAGGCGAGATAATGTTGGAACAGGGGTGGCAGTGGACAAGGTTGCTGCAGCCTCGCTAGCAGCCTGTACAGCAACTGCGGTAACATCCACAGCTGAGGTTGAGCTCTCGAGAGCCGCCAACCTATCCTCCAGCTGCTGGATATACCGCAAGGATTGCTGTATGTCCGTCATTACTAGCCAGACCCTGGCGCTAGTGTAATCTTAGGGCTAGCGGATCGCACCAAATAATAAGACAGATAGAGAAAGGTGCGTTCGCAGCCCGGGGTCCACCGTGCAGAGATGGAACCTGCTGCCAAGTAATGACGGACTATATGGCGGTACAATGTGAATACACACACGGGTTAACCTCACCCTGTGTGAAGGAAGCGAACCCTGTTGAGTCACAGGGCCGCAGTACCGCACGTAACAAAACTAATAATAGAATAGCACGAGAGTGCGAACTGTGCCGTACTGGCGGACGCCACTAACCACCCTGACTAGGGTTAAAGAAGCTCTCTAATGGCGCGTGGCACCGTACTGGTGGTCACAGCAGTAGGCGCTGTTTCGTGTGTATCACGTTGAGTGGATAGTCTGACGCTAGGTAGCAGCCATACTCCTTACGCGAACAGTCATACAATTGGGTAGGGGTATGTAATGAACGACTTGCACTCACAACAAACACACGTAAACAAATGTACACTAGCGCATGGCCGTGCGGCCATGTGAGCCTTATATATAGCTGCAGCAAGTAAAAGACCTTCCTAGAAGGACCAATGAGAGACTGCCATACCTGAGCATGTGACCCTAAATCTCCACTGAGAGATCTTGCCCTGGGCATGCTCAGTGTGTGCAAAGCAGGACTTAGTCCTAGCACTTAAAGGACCTTCCTGAAAGGACCAATGGACTTAGCTGCAGTATCTGACCATGTGACCCTCGATCTCCACTGACAGATCTTACTCTGGGCATGCTCAGAACGAGAAAAGCAGGACTTAGTCCCAGAAGCGTCTGCTCGCCGCTGCCCAGCACTGACTTCAATGGCAGAAGCCGGAAAAGCAGCAGTAACTCTTTGTACAGAGTGGGACTGAGCAAGACGCTGGGACGGACGTCTCCGCTGAGCAGGCTCCACTGCAGCTGGAGAAGAATGGGAGTCCACAACAGAGATGGTTCGAGATTCCCCCTGTGCAGAGGCGGGAACTCGACACCTAACAAGATGTCATAATGTTAGTGAGTAAAAAGCAAATTATTTAAGGAGGGGAAGTTAAGCCTATTTGAGGATGAGGCAAATGCAAGATAATTATGTATCTTAAATGTAGTCTCTTGCAGGCACACCACATCCGCAACAGAAAAACGTCTATTCGGGCTATTAAGACCCCTCACTTTATAGGTAACCAAAGTAAGCACCATGCGAGAAGAAAGAAAAAATTGGTGTTAGTAGGCAGTCACCGGCTGGAAAGTAACAAGAAAAAGAAATCACTACCAAGACTAAATAGACAAAGAAAAGTACAAACTTTAAACTTTACAGTACTGGAGCATTAGAGAGAAACCAAGAAAATGGCTCTCCTTCTTGTATGGGGGGGGGAGAAAGTCAATGCAGCGTAAGGCCAAGGAGACCCTCATTAGTACCAATAACAAATATTTAAGATTGAACAAATGAATAATAGAAGCACAATATCATTCAATATTAGAAAACCCAGGTACGCAAATCAAAAAATGACAAATTGAGCTGAAGTGACATGGCCTGGGCCTGTGGAAGTAGATGCAGGAACGGAAGAAATAACACCGTTGTATTTCAAAAAAAGGAGACTGTCCTCAGGTGTAAGAAAAATTGCCTTTTTTCCCCTATAATTAAAGATGAGCCTCAGAGGAAAATCCGAATTTTAAGGAAGGCCTTTCTCTCTCAGCATGGAGGTGAGTGATCTAAAGTGCCTCTGACCCTCAATAGTCGCTTTGGACAGGTCAGCAAACAACTTAAGATGGTGATAGGGTTCCAGGAATCCTCCTTTAATTTTGACCAGGCTTTGTATTTTCTTTTTAATATGATAAAAGTGAATTTTCATGATAACATCTCTAGGGAGGTCTTTAGGGACAGAAGGAGGCTTAGGAAGACGGTGGATACGATCTATAATGAGATCCATATCCGAAAGATTTTGAATCATCCTCCTAAAAATCCCCTTAACAAACTCAGGGAGCTTAATGGGCAAGATATCTTCAGATATACCCCTAATTTTAATGTTGTTACGACGCGATCTGTCCTCTAGATCTGTCAACTTAAGCTTCAACTGACGAATCTCTGACTTAGCGTCAGACTGTTCCTTTAGGGACAGTGCATGTGTCTTTTCCAATTATCCCAGTCTAACTTCATGGTTATCCAACCAAGAAGTGAAAAACTCGAGAATCTCCTGAAATATTTTCGTCTGTTTGTCCATATTAAGACGCAATCTGTTGCTAAGTTTATCCACCAGAGTATCCATACATGCCTCAAGCGACGTTGCATCATGAAAGGTACAAGAAGACAGGGAAGACACTGATGGTTTCTCGGCCCTTGGTTTGGACTTTTTTTGACTAGGATTGGGAGAGTAATTAGTAGAGTCCTCTTCCAAAGAATTGGTAATGGAGGACCGCGTTCCCCCCTAACTCGAGGGATCCTTCCTCTTTGAAGAGGAAGAGAGGTCTATGGTCTCAGTAGGAATGAGTGAAGAGGGAAGTTCCACATCGAGCTCTGCTAAGCAAGCTTTTGACGTGGACGTGGAATGAGAAAGGGCCTTGATAGAGGACTGTGAGAGCTCTCTCTCAAAAGGAGAACAAGACTTAACTGGACTCAGCAAATTAACCGAGTCCCTTGAAGAACCACGATTAGACCGTGGGTCCTTATTTTGTTTTTGAGCTCTAGAAGAACCGGAAGAGTTAGCCATAGGCAATTTAGAGGTGAGATGACTCATGGTGTCCAGCGGTATTATAAAAAAGTGATTGAAGGTAAGACAAGGTCCCACCACAATGTGATATTGTATAGGTTATGACATAGAAACTTATTATATATTTTACCAACCTCTTACTTTAAAATTGTATCTCCCAATAAGAAACAGGTAAAAGTAACCTAATATGTAAATAGGTAGATATATAAATATACAATGGATTATATATTGCGATATTATTATATTATTTATATACTGCCATTAATTTCATGGTGCAAAGAGGTTACCATACATCAATATCACTCTCTATTAATATCCGTATACATTATTATTATTATTATATATGATGGTATTTTTTCAATAAAAACTGAAAATGTTGGCCCCTTAAAAAATAGTGAGGAAAGAATGGTTGTAGATGACGAGGAAAAAGCTAACATATTAAACACCTTCTTCTCCACGGTATTCACGGTGGAAAATGAAATGCTAGGTGAAATCCCAAGAAACAATGAAAACCCTATATTAAGGGTCACCAATCTAACCCAAGAAGAGGTGCGAAACCGGCTAAATAAGATTAAAATAGATAAATCTCCGGGTCCGGATGGCATACACCCACGAGTACTAAGAGAACTAAGTAATGTAATAGATAAACCATTATTTCTTATTTTTAGGGACTCTATAGCGACGGGGTCTGTTCCGCAGGATTGGCGCATAGCAAATGTGGTGCCAATATTCAAAAAGGGCTCTAAAAGTGAACCTGGAAATTATAGGCAAGTAAGTCTAACCTCTATTGTTGGTAAAATATTTGAAGGGTTTCTGAGGGATGTTATTCTGGATTATCTCAATGAGAATAACTGTTTAACTCCATATCAGCATGGGTTTATGAGAAATCGCTCCTGTCAAACCAATCTAATCAGTTTTTATGAAGAGGTAAGCTATAGGCTGGACCACGGTGAGTCATTGGACGTGGTATATCTCGATTTTTCCAAAGCGTTTGATACCGTGCCGCACAAGAGGTTGGTACACAAAATGAGAATGCTTGGTCAGGGGGAAAATGTGTGTAAATGGGTTAGTAACTGGCTTAGTGATAGAAAGCAGAGGGTGGTTATAAATGGTATAGTCTCTAACTGGGTCGCTGTGACCAGTGGGGTACCGCAGGGGTCAGTATTGGGACCTGTTCTCTTCAACATATTCATTAATGATCTGGTAGAAGGTTTACACAGTAAAATATCAATATTTGCAGATGATACAAAACTATGTAAAGCAGTTAATACAAGAGAAGATCGTATTCTGCTACAGATGGATCTGGATAAGTTGGAAACTTGGGCTGAAAGGTGGCAGATGAGGTTTAACAATGATAAATGTAAGGTTATACACATGGGAAGAAGGAATCAATATCACCATTACACACTGAATGGGAAACCACTGGGTAAATCTGACAGGGAGAAGGACTTGGGGATCCTAGTTAATGATAAACTTACCTGGAGCAGCCAGTGCCAGGCAGCAGCTGCCAAGGCAAACAGGATCATGGGGTGCATTAAAAGAGGTCTGGATACATATGATGAGAGCATTATACTGCCTCTGTACAAATCCCTAGTTAGACCGCAAATGGAGTACTGTGTCAAGTTTTGGGCACCGGTGCTCAGGAAGGATATAATAGAACTAGAGAGAGTACAAAGGAGGGCAACAAAATTAATAAAGGGGATGGGAGAACTACAATACCCAGATAGATTAGCAAAATTAGGATTATTTAGTCTAGAAAAAAGACGACTGAGGGGCGATCTAATAACCATGTATAAGTATATAAGGGGACAATACAAATATCTCGCTGAGGATCTGTTTATACCAAGGAAGGTGACGGGCACAAGGGGGCATTCTTTGCGTCTGGAGGAGAGAAGGTTTTTCCACCAACATAGAAGAGGATTCTTTACTGTTAGGGCAGTGAGAATCTGGAATTGCTTGCCTGAGGAGGTGGTGATGGCGAACTCAGTTGAGGGGTTCAAGAGAGACCTGGATGTCTTCCTGGAGCAGAACAATATTGTATCATACAATTATTAGGTTCTGTAGAAGGACGTAGATCTGGGGATTTATTATGATGGAATATAGGCTGAACTGGATGGACAAATGTCTTTTTTCGGCCTTACTAACTATGTTACTATGTTACTATGGTATGTACGTATTGCTGTAGGATTCATGGCAGATATATCGATATTACATTATCCAGATATTTCTTGATCATACATGGCCGATTGTGGGACACGGGATGTATGTGTATGTATATGTGTGTGTATATATATATATATATATATACAGTGGGGCAAAAAAGTATTTAGTCAGTCAGCAATAGTGCAAGTTCCACCACTTAAAAAGATGAGAGGCGTCTGTAATTAACATCATAGGTAGACCTCAACTATGGGAGACAAACTGAGAAAAAAAAATCCAGAAAATCACATTGTCTGTTTTTTTAACAATTTATTTGCATATTATGGTGGAAAATAAGTATTTGGTCAGAAACAAAATTTCATCTCAATACTTTGTAATATATCCTTTGTTGGCAATGACAGAGGTCAAATGTTTTCTGTACGTCTTCACAAGGTTGCCACACACTGTTGTTGGTATGTTGGCCCATTCCTCCATGCAGATCTCCTCTAGAGCAGTGATGTTTTTGGCTTTTCGCTTGGCAACACGGACTTTCAACTCCCTCCAAAGGTTTTCTATAGGGTTGAGATCTGGAGACTGGCTAGGCCACTCCAGGACCTTGAAATGCTTCTTACGAAGCCACTCCTTCGTTGCCCTGGCGGTGTGCTTTGGATCATTGTCATGTTGAAAGACCCAGCCACGTTTCATCTTCAATGCCCTTGCTGATGGAAGGAGGTTTGCACTCAAAATCTCACGATACATGGCCCCATTCATTCTTTCATGTACCCGGATCAGTCGTCCTGGCCCCTTTGCAGAGAAACAGCCCCAAAGCATGATGTTTCCACCACCATGCTTTACAGTAGGTATGGTGTTTGATGGATGCAACTCAGTATTCTTTTTCCTCCAAACACAACAAGTTGTGTTTCTACCAAACAGTTCCAGTTGGTTTCATCAGACCATAGGACATTCTCCCAAAACTCCTCTGGATCATCCAAATGCTCTCTAGCAAACTTCAGACGGGCCCGGACATGTACTGGCTTAAGCAGTGGGACACGTGCAGGATCTGAGTCCATGGTGGCGTAGTGTGTTACTTATGGTAGGCCTTGTTACATTGGTCCCAGCTCTCTGCAGTTCATTCACTAGGTCCCGCCGCGTGGTTCTGGGATTTTTGCTCACCGTTCTTGTGATCATTCTGACCCCACGGGGTGGGATTTTGCGTGGAGCCCCAGATCGAGGGAGATTATCAGTGGTCTTGTATGTCTTCCATTTTCTAATTATTGCTCCCACTGTTGATTTCTTCACTCCAAGCTGGTTGGCTATTGCAGATTCAGTCTTCCCAGCCTGGTGCAGGGCTACAATTTTGTTTCTGGTGTCCTTTGACAGCTCTTTGGTCTTCACCATAGTGGAGTTTGGAGTCAGACTGTTTGAGGGTGTGCACAGGTGTCTTTTTATACTGATAACAAGTTTAAACAGGTGCCATTACTACAGGTAATGAGTGGAGGAAAGAGGAGACTCTTAAAGAAGAAGTTACATGTCTGTGAGAGCCAGAAATCTTGATTGTTTGTTTCTGACCAAATACTTATTTTCCACCATAATATGCAAATAAATTGTTAAAAAAACAGACAATGTGATTTTCTGGATTTTTTTTTCTCAGTTTGTCTCCCATAGTTGAGGTCTACCTATGATGTAAATTACAGACGCCTCTCATCTTTTTAAGTGGTGGAACTTGCACTATTGCTGACTGACTAAATACTTTTTTGCCCCACTGTATATGTGTATGTGTGTGTATGTATATATATATGTATGTATGTATATATATATTTGTGTTCTATGTGTGTGTATGTATGTGTATATGTATATATATGTATATGCTTTTGTATATTATGTGTGGCTGATCTACAGATATTTTGCATGATTCATTGCTAAAATATCAGATAATTCAGTATAGTGTATGGCATATAGTCATGTATATACTACAACCATCTTAACACCATTACTGAAGAGACACTATTACCATGTGTCTCAACCTGTACTTCCAGTTTTATGATACCTACTACACCAGGCTGTATGCTGGGCGAGGGGTGAGGCCCCGAAGGAAATTGCACACACACTCCCAAGGGAAGGGGGGATGCCTGCCCTGTGCTATATACTTAACATATGGTGTATATGGAGTCTATCTATCCATGCCAGTTCTACTGGGAATATATTTGCTTCACCTATATATGTTGTACCCCTGAGGATAGCTGCACCTCAGTATATATATATATATATATATATATAGTATATATATAGCTGTACCCCGGCATATATTATTATTAATATTATTATTATTATTATTTGCTTTATTTATTTATATAACACCAGTAATTCCATGGTGCTGAACATAAAAAAAAAAAAGGGGTGACATACAGGGTTATAGATATCGTTTACAGTAAACAATTTTACAATGGCAGGCTGGTAAAGAAGGGAGAGGACCCTGTCCTTGCAGTCTTACATGCTACAAATATTCTTACATTCCATATATAGCAGTCCCCCTATATATGTTGTACCTCCTGAGCTATAGCAGTACCCCAATATATACAGGTGTACCCCGATACATATGGAATTTCCTCTATATGTATATTTTTACTCCAGAATTATTGCAGGCCTTAATAATAATAATAATAATAATAATAATAAAAAAAATAAAAATGGTCTTTGTTTTTGTGTCGCGCTGGCAAGTCCGCGGCGCTTTGCACTTTGCACACATTGTCATTGGTGTCCCCATTGGGGCGCACAATCTAAATAGTATATATGGCACTTCCTCTATAGGTATAGTCGGACCCTGAAAGTATAGCGCTACCCGGGGATATATATTATATATCTACTGTATACTCCGGAAGCCCAGTATATATGGCTATGCACCTCTTGGGTCATTATAAGCCTGTATAGCGCTGTCTCCTGCATATATGGCGGCATTTAGTTTTTTATATTGTGCCCGGCTTGAGGGCCCCCCCTAGTGGTGCTGCATTGTCATTACAGTGGGTTAGTAGTCATGCTATTTACCCACCATTTGCTTATATACATTGCCTATGATAGGTTGTGGAGAAGAGTTTACCTAGAGCCTTACCCTATATGTAATCACATAATATAAAGAATAAGATTGGAGTGTACTTGTTTTAAAAAAAAAAAGGCTCAGTGTTTAAGGGGTATAGCCTGCACTGCAACCAAGAGGCAGAGCCAAAGGCTCGGTGTTTAATAGGTATAGCTTGTGCTAAAACCAAGAGGCAGAGCCATAAACACACATGCCGGCATTACTGAAAGCAGGCAGAGCCATGGGCATAACAGTGCTGGCTATAACTAAGGGCTAGCAGAGATAGAAACACATCAGTGTAGGCCATAACTTAGGGCAGGCAGAGCCATGAGCGGCGCCTTTATCCTATATGAATTACCGTAATTTAAGTAATATATATGAATTACCATAATTTAAGTAATATATTGGGTGAGGAATTAGTCAACACAGGACGCAGGTGACTAATGGGTATAGTCTGATGTTATGCATGGATATGGACTGTTATACTGACCAACTCTTGTTTCTTTAAGTCTGTCTTCTGCATAAGCAGTAATCCAGTGCAATAAACTGATGAGCAGTATACCTAATCGGGGTGACCTTCAGTCCGGGGGAGTGACTAAAGAAAAAAGTAATCAAGTGCATTAACGCAAAGGACAATAGGCCTATTCCCAGTGCCCTCCAGCCAGGGAAAGCAGCTAAGATGAGAGCGGTTTCAGACATTGGGTCACGGAAGAAGAAGAGGGCCTACCCTGCCCTCCCGGACTCTGGAGGGTGGCATCAGAGCTGCCAAGCCAATGATCAAGTCATCCTTAGCAAGTAGCTCATGAACAGCTTATCTATGAACGTAGCAACTGGGGGAATACTGGTTTGGACAAGGGAGGGAGGACTTGACAGAGGAAGAACAGATAGGGATTTTTTATTGGTGGGAATTAGGCAGGCCGTGGTTGGTAAGTGGTCTACAGCGTAGATAAATCAATTAATTTCAGGGTTAGTGTTTGGGTTTAAACTGGGGAACGGACTTGAAAAAGAATTGTTTAGTAAGACAGGCCATTAAGGGTGTCTGGAAAGGAAAAAGGCAGAAAGGATAGCAGGCGGCCTGTGCCATTTGGTTTATGGGGAACCTAGGATTACATTTAGAAGCGGTGTGTATGTCACGTTTGGAGGTGGGCCTGTTTAGGCTGGCATTCTCATTGGCATTTTTCAGGGCAATCAGGATAGGGGAATTGGTAGCACCGTGTGGAGGAAAAGCTGGGGGCAATTTTGCTAAAGACATCATGGCTACACAGAAATTATTAGAATTATAGATCAGAAGATCAAAGCGGATCAGGTGGGGGAAAGGAAAAGGGTGCTATTGGAAAAGGTCAGCGGTTCTATCATGTGTCCTTGGAAATGTTTTATGATGATATTTTCGGCCACCAGGCCTCAATGGCATGGACCGCTGCTATGTCAAGAGGATGGGTCCTTCTTGTCCAAGTAGCAATTTATTAAAGTATTCTGGATGTGCTTGGTAAGGACAGGCATGGATCCTGGCAAATACATGGGGCATTCCTTTCGGATTGGGGTGGCAATGGAGGCCACAGTGGGTGTACTGAGCTCGGGAACAATAAAGCGAATTGGCCGGTGGGAGTCCCAACGGTACAGGTCTTATGTACGACCTCAAGGTTATGAGGCAGCAATCTGTTCTGGATATGGTACGCCACACTAATTTCTTTCTGGTTTGTTACAGGACAAGGACAAGTCCCAATTGTTATCAGGATTTTAGGACATTCATACGTTTTCAGGGGAGCACAGCGGGCTGACAGATTGACGGACGGGAGACAGTTAAGTTTTGCAAGAGAAAGGGCTGTGATTAGGTGGCTGGGGTACAGGGGTTTAACATGGGCCGGGTACTTCCTTCTCGGGCAGTATACCTTTATGGGACCACAGATATATTAGTATTACACGCAGGGAGTAATGACCTAGGATCCAGCTCAGAAAAAGGACTGAGTGCCAACATCAGAAGGAATGTGAGGCAGCTGGAATTAGTGTATACAAGTATGAGGCTAGTGTTGTCTGACATGGTACCTAGAAGGAAATGGCGATGGGCACGGTCAGTGGGAAGAATTAACAAGGCCCGGGTCAAAGGTGATAAAAAAGTATCTTAAATCTTGTTGCGGAACGGGGGGCTGGCGATACATCACGCAGGCTTAGATTCTACGGAAAGAGATTGTTGGTTAGGGGATGGAGTGCATTTGAACACTGTAGGGATAGATTTGTGGGTTGATGGCTTGCGAGAGGGGATACAGAGGGCTGTAGCAGGGCTGGTTGGTGGGGCGGAGCTCGGAAGGGAATCCATCCCAGAGGAGGAGAAGAATGACTGGGTCGCAGTGGCCGGATCAACTATTCGAAAAATGATATGAAGGATACTTATGCAAACGTGCTTAATTTGGCAGTTACCTTTAAACCCAGGGGAAGGGCAATCCAACGCCATGGTTCCCTGGATGTTTCCCCCACAGGGGGTTTTTCCTCTTCTGACTGGTGGCGGATGGCTCTTCGTGAGCCTGAGGTTATGTTATATAATCAACGGAATAGTGATTTGAGCGCTAGTGGGTCCTCAAAGCTGGCAAAAAGGTTCGGTATGGGGGGGTTCTTGCATTGCGGGCCCCTCTACAGTGGATGGTTACGGGTTGTTGGTGGTCCGGTGAGACTTGGGTGATACCCGTCGAGGCAAGTTGGGGTCACATTATCATGGGACCCGGAGGGCCAGCCGATGATGGAAGTCGGGTGCGAGGTACCGATGGGTGGGTAACCAACGATGGAAGTCGGGTACAGGTTTAACAGTGTGGAGGCAACCTCTTCCCTCAATTCATGGTACTTCCGAGCCTGGAGGAAAACGCGGCTGGAAGTAAGGCTGGGAGTGAAGAGGCAATCCCAATGGTTTAATCACCAGACCAGGATCGGGTTAGCTTCGAGGGCCCCACCAAGTGTCTTTAATTATTATTATTATTATTATTATTAATAATAATATTGATAAATTGGCTGCTGTGGCCGTTATTATCCAAAAGTACTGGTGTGGCGTGTTTATTCAAGGGAAAAAGTGGGAAGGTCACAGAGAGTCAACCTTGCCAAGGTCAAGTAACCCCCAGATGAGGCACGGAGGGTAGGAAGGAGGGGGAAATGCCCGGGGCAGGTAGCCAGTGACCAGTTGATTGGGTATTTTGGTAAAGGCAGGGAGAACAACAAGGAGTGGGGGAGGAAGTAAAGGATTGACAAAGGGGGAAATGACATAGGGGAAGTGATCTAGGTACGGGGGAGAAGGAGGGAGCTCATGGGGATAAAAGGACGCAGGGAGGAGACGTAACCCTCTTTCACTCCCAGGACGGCCAGACAACAAGTCCCACCCACCCATCCCAGAGGAGGAGAAGAACGACTGGGTCGCAGTGGCCGGATCAACTATTCGAATAATGATATGAAGGATACTTATGCAAATGTATTTATTTTGGCAGTTACCTTTAAGCCCAGGGGAAGGGCAATCCAATGCCATGGTTCCCTGGAGGTTTCCTCCACAGGGGTTTTTTCCTCTCCTGGCTGGTGGTGGATGGCTCTTCGTGAGCCTGAGGTTCAGTTATAATCAATGGAATAGTGATTTGAGCGCTGGTGGGTCCTCGAAGCTGGCAAAAAGGTTCGGTATGGGCGGGTTCTTGCATTGCGGGGCCCCCCCTACAGTGGATGGTTATGGGTTGTTGGTGGTCTGGTGAGACTTGGGTGATACCCGACGAGGCAAGTTGGGGTTACATTATCATGGGACCCAGAGGACCACCCGATGTTGGAGGTCGGGTGCGCGGTACCGATGGGTGGGTACCCAACGATTGAAGTCCGGTACAGGTTTAACGGTGTGGAGGCAACCTCTTCTTTCAATTCATCGTGCTTCCAAGCCTGGAGGAAAACGCGGCTGGAAGTAAGGCTGGAAGGGAAGTGGCAATGCTGACGGTTTAATCACCAGACCAGGATCAGGTTAGCTTCGAGGGCCCCACCAAGTGTCTTTAATTATTATTAATAATAATAAATTGGCTGCTGTAGCTGTTATTATCCAAAAGTACTGGTGTGGCGTGTTTATTAATGGGAAAATGGGGGAAGGTCATGGAGAGTCAACCTTGCCAAGGTCATGAACACTTAAGCAAGTTCAAGATGAAATGATCTCTAAAAGGCCTAAAGTTATAGATGACACATTTCCTTTGTATTTCAATAAAAAAAAAAATATTGTAATTTTTTTTTTTTCATTTTAAAAATTGCAAAAATAAAATGAGCCAATGCAGAAATGTTGGCACTCTTGGAGATTTGTATGCTCAGATTAGTTTGACCAAGGTTTCAGACCTTAATTAGCCTGTTAGGGTTATGACTTGCTCACGATCATTGTTATGAAAAGTCAGGTGATGCAAATTTCTCAGCTTTATAAAAACCCAGCCTCCTCTAACCTTGTGCCAAAAAACAGCAGCCATGTATTCTTCTAGGCATCTGCCTAACGCTCTGAAAATGAAAATGGTGGAGGCCCACAAAGTAGGAGAAGTCTATAAGAAAATAGCAAAGCATTTTAAAGTTGCCGTTTTCTCATTTTGAAATGTAATTAAGAAATGGCAGTTAATAGGAACAATGGAGGCAACATAAGGTCTGGGGGACCAAGCAAAATTTCAGTAAGAGCTGTTCGTAGGATTGATAGAAAGGCAAATCAGAAACCCTGCTTGTCTGCAAAAAATTTTCAGAAAGATTTAGCAGGCTCTAAAGTTGTAACACATTGTTCTACTGTATAGAGACTCCTGCACAAATATGGCCTTCATGGAAGAGTCATCAGAAGAACATCTCTCCTGTGTCCTCAGCATAATATTCAGCATCAGAAGTATGCAACAGAACATTTAAAGAAACCTGATGCATTTTGGAAACAAGTCATGTTGACCGAAGAATTTACAATAGAACTCTTCGGCCACAATGATCAAAGGTATATCTATGGAAAAAAGGGCACATAATTTCAGGAAAAGAACATCTCACCAACCATTAAGCATGGGAGTGGATGAATTATGATTTGGGGTTGTGTTGCAGTCAATGCACGGGAACATTTCAAGGGTAGAGGGAAGAATGAAATCAATGAAACATCAACAAATTCTGGAGTCTGTACAGGCCTCTCGGGGGTCTGTCCGGCCTGCCGGGGGTCTGTGCGGCCTGCCGGGGGTCAGTATGGGCCTCTTGGGGGTCTGTGCGGCCTGCCAGGGGTCTTTGTGTGTGTGCAGGCATCGTCCGATGGGACTACAAGTCACATTGGGCTATGCCTGCTACAATGGCAGTGGTTGACACATTAGCCAATGATGGGACAGTAGTAGTCTCATCATCCGGCTAATGTGTTGAATGTAAAAAAAACCAACATACATACTACAAACATACTATATACATAAAACATACTACATACATACTACATACATACTACATACATACTACATACATACAACATACTACATACATACATACTACATACATAGATACTACATACATACATGCTACATACATACATACATACTACATACATACATACATACTTAATTTCTCCATCTTCTCCACTGTCCATTGGTTGTTTTTTATGCCCACAATGCACTGCCCCATAGAATAACATTGCTCTGAGTGCTATCTGATAAAAGATCGGATAGCTTCGGATAGCATTCGTAGGAGTTATACGCAGCAGATAAATCATTGGGTAGCACTCCTCCAAGTTACAGTATATGCTTATGCGAGCATATAACCCTAAAGATGATCTTCAGAGGAGTACCAAGATGGCAACAATGGAGGTCTTCAACATGCCTAAGGCTGCCATAGTAACCCATTGCCCCGTTATCACAGGGTGGCGATGGGAATCGGTAACAGCTAGCAGTGGTGTAAGTTAAATTTAAACACCGCTGTCAAACATTAAAAGTGGAGTTTAGATCATTAAAAACTGAAGCTTATTAGAGACAGATGGCAAGTATTTAATATAGCTAGTATCTGCCATGTTTGGAGAGAAAGCAACTCCTGAGCCCTCTCCACACAAGATCACTCCAGCAGCCACACACTGTACGAATACATGATATTGCTATAAGGAGCAAACATTTATTTTTAAATAAACACACCCCTTTTCATCGAACATGTATAGGAAACTGTTCATCGAGAAGAGTAAATAGCTTGCATCATCTACAGATATAGAATCCAATAAACGTTATTCTGAAGTGAACTTTATTTAAAATACAATTTAAAAAACATTGATGGGTTCCACTCATTTATGGTCTACTATTCCTCATTCAAGCCAAACTTCATGTATTTGAATGCTGATAATGGGAAATATACAAAAGAAATATAAACAGTTTCATCTATCAAGACATATACAGTACTCAACTTAGAGGAATATAGACAAATCTATTGTCTAAGAATTCCAGTCATGGTCACAATTTGTTCAAAAATACTAACAAGCTGGTACAGAACAGTAGCACATACATAGTTGGTGAATAAGACACTGAGTGGAACTGGCCCTTTACAACAAAGATCAATCTAATAATAATAATAATAATAATATAATAGAGCTTATTGCTATGGCTGATTTATAGGGTCATTTCCATTTATCTTTTTAAGTATATCATTCGACCGCATTTAGTTGATATGGCCCAATTTTGATTAAATGATCGACATAATTTTGGGACATGCCATCATTTTCTGACCGGAGGGTATCTAACCTATGTGAAGAACCCCATCGATCCTGAGAAGGATGGAGTTGCAGGCCCATGTTGTAGTTTTCTCTACAGCATTTCTCTGTAACAGCGTGGCCTGGAGTGGCCAAGCCCACCAGTTACATTGACAGCGGGGGATCACTGTTAAGCTACATGCAAATATTACATTACATGGCCTGCAATGGGTCCAGGTGGTTGCCAGTAGGTGAGTATCACTTAGTTTGCTCTTTTTTGCAGCACCAAGCCCCTGGAGAACCTTTTTCCCCCAAACAACCCCATTTAAGTACAGTACAAAGTCTTTTCAAAAGGCAAATCATCAAAGCATGCTCTATCCTGTGAAATTTCAGCTCTAAGCTTAATGCGGGCTTTATTTTAGGATCAATGCGAAACAAGTATTACAATCTATTGACAAGTTCAACTTTTTATGTAGATTAATTAATAGTGTCCAGAGGTGAACATGCAGTTTAAGTTCAGCAAACTTCCTAACATACTGTCACCAGCCAAGCTGAAAAGGTTAATATAACCTTCCAATAAATCTTCTAAAGAAGATATTTAAAAAAAAAACCACAATACATTCAGCTTTGTTCAGGCCTCAATTCTTCACCTTATAGAAATTTCCCATGGGAAAGTATTAGTTTCCACGGTTGTGGATTCCATTTATTTATTTGGCTTCGTTTTTGATTATTTGAGGAAGAACAATGTGAGAGCTATAGATGAGGTATAATATTACTCAAAATCAATGATGTACATCAGTATGTCCATTACTGTCTTCTTAAAGTGCCTCTGAAGAGATGACCTTTCCATTATCTTGTGAAGGGTCTGGTTTGCTTGCTGGAGGTTTATATATAAAATATGCTACAATAAGGAAAATGATTGTGAGGGCTTTGCTTGCTGCACCTAAAAGAAAAGAATCAAAATGAATCAGTACTGGTGCATTGTCATTATATAGGTCGCAAATAAGAAAAATGACTAGTACTAACAGTATGTGATAATGAACGGTATTACTATTTACTTATATGATGTCATAGATTCTTCAGCATTTTCTACAGTCTGAGTCCAATGAATTAGACCATGAAAAAAAGAAATGTCCAAAAACTGAGAAGCTATGTCACCCTATAGGCCACCAGACTCAAATGTGCCAGCCTTAAAGGGAGTCAGTCAGTAGGTTTTTTCTACCTCATCTGAGACCAGCATGATGTAGGCAAAGCGAAGCTGAATCCAACAATGTATCACTTAGATTACAGGGTGCAGTCGTTCTCACTTAAAGTTTTTAGATTTAGCAGTGAAGCAGAGCTGAGAAAGATAGCCCCGCCCACACCAGACTGTGTATACAATGGCTATAGATAGTGACTTGCCTATCACAGGAGGAGGTGTGTTGGACCAAGACACCAGCTAGCCACAGCAATGATAAGCTACTGGTACTAAAGCAATTATTGTAATTGTAACCAAACAAAACCTTGAGCTTGACGATAAGAGAAGCATCTCTGAAATCTGTGTTTTAACCACTGCTTCATGCCGTCTCTAGGTTACATTAGAAAAACCTGGTAACAGATTCCCTTTAAGGGATCTTCCCACAAACAAGATTCAGTTTAATCACTAGATCTTGTTGTAATAATAAATTACACATTTGGATGTGTTTTCAAAAATGTCCCTGTGCTGAGATAATCTTATAAATGTGCCCCTGCTGTCTACTGTGTAATGGCCGTGTCTGACCGTGCCAGAACATGGTTTGATCATACCACATCTCCTGGGCAGGGGAGGATACAAAAGAGAGAATACATGTAGTAGTAGAGCACAGCGCTCCTGACAGCAGGTACAAGTAGGAGCCCAAACCCAAGTATAATATCTATGAAGAACTTGGCACTCAATTGATAGAAAAAAAGATGATTTCCAGATACACTGTATCTTGTGTAGCTTCAGCATTAAGTCCTATATTCTTCCACTGCAATCTGTATATCTGAAGAAGGTCTAAGACCGAAATGTCATATGTGTTCAACATGGTTTGAAAATAAATAGTGATGAGTAGGGTTGAGCGAAACGGATCGGACAATTTCAAAAGTCGCCGACTTTTGGCAAAGTCGGGTTTCATGAAACCCGACCCGATCCTAGTGTGGGATCGGCCATGTGGTCGGCGATCTTCGCACCAAAGTCGGGTTTCGTTTATATATATATATATATGTCATTGAGACACATATATATATATATTTATATTTACTTCAGCGCGATATAGCAGAAAAGCCGGTAATTCAATTGCCGGCTTTTCATTTCTCCTTCCTAAACGCGACATGATATGAGACATGGTTTACATACAGTAAACCATGTCATATTCCCATTTTTTTGCATATTTCACACTACTAATGTTAGTAGTGTGTATGTGCAAAATTTGGGCGCTGTAGCTATTATATTTAAGGGTTAAATCACGGAAAAAATTGGCGTGGGCTCCCGCGCAATTTTCTCCGCCAGAATGGTAAAGCCAGTGACTGAGGGCAGATATTAATAACATGGAGAGGGTCCACAGTTATTGGCCCCCCCTGGCTAAAAACATCTGCCCCCAGCCACCCCAGAAAAGGCACATCTGGAAGATACGCCTATTCTGGCACTTGGCCACTTTCTTCCCATTCCCATGTAGCGGTGGGATATGGGGTAATGAAGGATTAATGTAACCTTGCTATTGTAAGGTGACATTAAGCCAGATTAATAATGGAGAGGCGTCAATTATGACACCTATCCATTATTAAACCAATTGTATGAAATGGTTAAAAAACACACACACACATTATTACAAAGTCTTTTAATGAAATAAAGACACAGGTTGTAATATTTTATTAGACTCTTAATACACCTGAAGACCCTTGCTCTGTAACAAAGGAAAAATAAAAAAAAAACAATATCCCATACCTTCCGATGATCTGTCATGTCCCACGCTGTAAATCCATCTGAAGGGGTTAAATAATTTTACACCCAGAAGCTCTGCTAATGCAGCTGTGCTCGTGGCTGTAAAACCCCAGCAAATGAATGGAAACTAGGTCAATGACCTGTAGTTACCTTCATTTGCGGTGATGCGCCCTCTGCTGGATGTCCTCATATGACCTCGAGCGTGGGAAAATATTCAGAAAAGTTCCCAGGTTCGAGTTCATATGAGGACATCCAGCAGAGGGCGCATCACCACGAATGAAGGTAACTACAGGTCATTGACCTAGTTTCCATTCATTCACTGGGGTTTTACAGGCACGAGCACAGCTGCATTATAGCAGAGCTCCTGCCTGTAAAATAATTTAACCCCTTCAGATGGATTTACATCGTGGGACATATCGACAGAAGGTATGAGATATTGTTGGTTTATTATTTTTAATTTGTTACAGGTCGAGGGTCTTCAGGTGGATTGAGAGTGGAATAAAATAATTCAACAACCTGTGTGTTTATTTCATTAAAATACTTTGCAATATTGTGTGTGTTTTTTTAACCATTTCATGCTATTGGATTAATAATGGATAGGTGTCATAATTGACGCCTCTCCATTATTAATCTGGCTTAATGTGACCTTAGAATAGCAAGTTGACATTAACCCTTCATTACCCCATATTCCACCGCTACACGGGAGTGGGAAGAGAGTGGCCAAGTGCCAGAATAGGCACATCTGGGGTGGCTGGGGGCAGATGTTTTTAGCCAGGGGGGGGGCCAATAACCGTGGACCCTCTCCAGGCTATTAATATCTGCCCTCAGTCACTGGTTTTACCACTCTGGCGGATAAAATTGCGCGGGAGCCCACGCCAATTTTTTCCGTTATTTAACCCTTAAATTTAATAGCTACAGCGCCCAAATTTTGCACATACACACTATTAACATTAGTAGTGTGTAATATGCACAAAAAATGGGAATATGACATGGTTTACTGTATGTTATCCATGTCTCATATCATGTCGGGTTTAGGAAGGAGAAATGAAAAGCCGGCAATTGAATTACCAGCTTTTCTGCTATATCGCGCTGAAGTAAATATAAATATATAGAAAGAGAGAGAGATTTCCCATTGACTTGCATTGAGTTTCGTGTTTCGGTCGATCCCCGACCCCGACTTTTCGCGATAATCGGCCGATTTCACTAGACTCGATTTTTGAGAAAGTCGGGTTTCGCGAAACCCGACTCGACCTTAAAAAAGTAAAAGTCGCTCAACCCTAGTAATGAGCGAACGTGCTCGGACAACATGTTAATGTTATCCAAGCATGCTCGGGTGTTGTCCAAGTATATTGGCCGTACCCGAATAATATGTTCGAGTCCCCACGGCTGCATATTTTGCAGCTATTAGACAGCTGCAACACATGCGGGTATTGCTTGTTTGTTAGGGAATTCCCACATGTTCATCCTGTCTAGGCCCTTTTCACACATCAGTTTTTTCCTATCAGTCGCAATCCGTCGAATTGTGAAAAAACGGATCCGCCGTATCTGTTTTTTTCTCATAGACTTGTATTAGCGACAGATTGCGATGGATGGCCTCACGATTCATCCGTCGTTCGTCGGATCCGTTGAAAATTGTGGATCCGGCACCCGGAGATGACAAACAAAGTAACGTTTTTTGTCTGCATCGAAAAAACGGATCTGTCATCTGTCGTTTGTTAGAATGGAAGCCTATGAGTGCCGGATCAGTCAAATGATGGAATCCGAAGACGGATTCTATTTTTTTTAACTGAGAATGCTCTGATTTTTTTAGGATCCTTTAGCCAGCCCCCCTAGTCGGATCCGTCGAAAAAATGGATCCTTCTCATAAGTTTTTTACAATCTGTGACGGATCCGCCCATCCGTCGAGCTGACGGATTGCGACTGATGGCAAAAAACTAATGTGTGAAAGGGGCCTTACAGCCGCAAAACATGCAGCCACTGGGATTCAAGCATAATATTCGAGCACTGCCAAGATGCTCTGATAACACCCGAGCATGCTCGGAAAAAACGTTATCTGAGCACGCTCGCTCATCATCACTAAAAATAAATCATCTTTTTTTCTACATTAATTGATTGCAGGGCAGACAGGATGGCCGGGGAATGCAGATGATTCTTTTTGGGAGGTAAAACATTTCACTGCCTGTTTTTAAACATTGTTTTACATCTATGAAAGAATCAGCTGTGATCCCATTTTGTACTGTCCGTACTCTCTCTTTTGCATCCTCCCCTGGCCAGGAGCTGTGGTATGATCAGACCATGTTCCTCTTCGGTCAGACACAGCCATTACACAGGACACAGCAGCATTTATAAGATTATCTCAGCACAGGAACTTTTTTTTTAAACACACCCAATTGTGGAACTTATTATTATTACAAGATCTAGTGATGAAAATAAAGTTTGTATATAGACAACCCCATTAAATGAAACGTCATTAGATTCACTCTGCCTGAACCACGGACTTTGCGCAAAATTCAAGTGCACCATTTTGAATAATTTGGCGCAAAAAGAGCAAGACAAAAAATGACTGAATAAAATCAGGTGACTGGTCCAAGGCTACTCCCTGCCCAGACCCATAAGCTCCAATTCATCAAAGCGATTCAGCCAGAATTCTGTTGCAAAACACTATAAAAAATGGTATTTTTTTTGTAAAAGCGTTTTCATGCCAGTGTCAGCCAGCTCAGTCAATAAGGTCACAGCTGAAGCTGGGATGAGTGTTGGATGGAGCGAGGCTGACTGGGGCAAGATTTGTGGTGAAGCGCACGGAAGCGCTTGCCAATTTAAGATGTGCCTGATTCATTAAGAGGCGTGCACTACTTAAGACGCTTCTGACTTCAGCATGCCTCCTCAAGACATCGGTCTTGATAAATCAGGAACATAGTCCCCAGCCAACTACTTTTCAAAGTATGTTAATAATAATAATCTTTATTTTTATATAGCGCTAACATATTCCGCAGCGCTTTACAGTTTGCACACATTATCATCGCTGTCCCCGATGGGGCTCACAATCTAAATTCCCTATCAGTATGTCTTTGGAGCTAACAGCTGAAAGCGGCAGATACAGAAAGTGAGAACATCAGGGGAGTGCATTTACAGCAGGTTCATCCAGTGCCTAGGACTGGCGTCCTGTGCTGGCACTATGAAACCTCCTTCACCCTCTAGGACTGTGACCTCCTAAGTCACCCCCATGTCCTAATCTCACTAGTCTTCATTATATACAGGGTGCTCATATTCCGATCTGTGCTATGGGTGAGACTCACTGGTGACTGAGCACTCCTTTTGTATCCAAGCTGGCTTATCTTTAGGCAGTGTGCTATAGAGACCAAGGCATCCCTCCATTTCTATCAGTATAAGATTGGAGCTACCCTACTGGGTCCATCAGTACAAGTGTGTAGCTACCCCACTGGATTCATCAGTATAAGTGTGTAGCTACCCCACCGGGGCAATCAGTACAAGTCTGTAGCTACCCCACTGGATTCATCAGTATAAGTGTATATCAACCCCACCGGGTCCATCAGTACAAGAGTGTAGCTAATCCAGCGGGTCCATCATTGCAAGTCAACAGCTAACTCACTAGGTCCAACAGTGTAAGTATGCAGCTACCCCACTGGGTTCATCAGTATAAGTCTGTACCTCCCCCACCGGGTCCAGCAGTATAAGTGCGTAGGTACCCCACCGGGTCCATCAGTACAAGAGTGCAGCTAATCCAGCGGGTCCATCATTGCAAGTCAACAGCTAACCCACCAGGTCCAACAGTGTAAGTATGCAGCTACCCCACTGGGTCCATCAGTATAAATCTGTACTTCCCCCACTGGGTCCAGCAGTATAAGTGTGTAGCTACCCCACCGGGTCCTTCATTAAAAGTGTACAGCTAAACCACCAGATCCATCAGCATAAGTCTGTAGCTACACCAGCGGGTCCATCAGTATAAGTGTGCAGCTACCCCACCGGGTCCATCAGTAAAAGTTTGCAGCTAAACCACCAGATCCATCAGCATAAGTCTGTAGCTACGCCAGCGGGTCCATCAGTATAAGTGTGTAGCTAAGTATGTTGTGTTTATATTTTAGGCAGATTAAACATAACTATAGATGACAAACTACATTAAGGAGAGGGGCCGGCTATAAGGATCATTTGCCTGCAGCAGCTCTCTAATTGTCAGTCGCTCTCTCTAGGTGCCATTTTATTTATATATTGAGACTAGGCAATATCTTGAAAATGTATTTCTGTGTGTGAGCACTGGTACTGGAGGAGCCCAGTGCTGAGCACACGTCATAAGGGAGGGTGCACTCTGACTTCCCACTCCTGCCAGTCTGTGGCCACCACTCGCTACACATTTCAGAAAACAGCGCAGAGCATGCCTGCACCCACACTGAGTCCGCGTCAGCCCTGACACTGTGAGAAACGTTGGGCTCTAATGTGTGTCTCCTTGTCATAAAATAACTAGAAATAAACTGCTATAGAAATCCATAGTCCCTTACATTAATTTGGGTTTTCGGCCTACTTCCTTGGTGTGAAAATGTATTAATACTTACTGATGCCGATCAGTTTGTAAGATATGCTTGAATTATTATAGGTCCAACAAGCGCCCTGTGACCCACATTCATTCAAGTTCCATAAAATACAACTGCTATCTATGACGACTCCAAATACTATTGGTCCAGGGATGGAGCCTACAACATGAGAAGGACATAACATGAGAATTAATATTGTCAATTAAGCTACGCATTTTAATATTCAACATATTAAATAAACATAAAATTAGCAAATAGCTCAATATGCTTTAGACAAATTAAAAAAAACAGTGTTTCTCCAAGGGGAAGATGGGTCTTGTATTATTTTTTTGCTTCAAAACATGGGTTAAGGCTAATTTTCAGGGGATGTCTTATTTTTTTCTTTAAACAACAATCCCCATTTAATATTCAACATAAAATCAATACACACACACACTGCACATGCACATGTATACACACCTACTGCACATACACCTGTAAATATAAACACACTGCACATATGATACATACCTGCCTGTCTCCTCTTCAGCTCCTGTATGCTCTGCAGTTAAAGGACCTTTGGTGTCATCATGGTCACATGACTGTGATGTCACCAAAGGTTCTTAATCATTTTTAACCTTGGTATAGAAATGCTGGGTAGAGATGAGCGAACCCGAACAGTAAAGTTCGGCGTCCATACCTCGCCTAATTCCACCGAAGCCCTCTTTCTCCTGTAATAAACCAAAAATAATGAAACAACAATATACCATACCTGACCGTTGTTCTGTCCCGCGCCGTAATTCATGTATGGGGGATAGATTTCAACCTGGACAGTGGCAAGAAGCGATCGTCTAGGCTGAGAACCACTGGTGACTAATGGTGATGTCACTGAGGCTCCTTCCCAGCCAGGATGAACTGCGGTGACCTTGGTGAGATCCCCGCTAGCACCGTGAGAAAAATTCTCATTGTGCTAGTTCATCCCAGCTGGGAACGGAGACTCAGTGACAGTGTCTTTTGTGTATTATGGCATTTGCACAGTAATGGCCTTCTTCTGGCAACTCGATCATGCAGCCCATTTTCTTCAAGTGCCTCTTTATTGTGCATCTTAAAACAGCCACACCCCTGATTTTCAGAGAGTACTGTATTTCAGCTGATATTAATTGTGGGTTTTTCTTTGCATCCCAAACAATTTTCCTGGCAGTTGTGGACGACATGATTTTGTTTTAAAGAGCCCCTGATTTTACATTTGTTAACCACAGTCTGAACGCTTCTGACTGGCATTATCAATTCCTTTGATATCTTTTTATATCCCTTTCCTGTTTTATACAGTTCAGCTACCTATTCCCGTAGTTCCGTTGACAATTCTCTTGCTTTCCCCATGACTCACAATCCAGAAACCATGAAAATTAGATATTGGCGTGCACTCTGAGTTTCACTAGTGGAGGTGCCAATAGAGGGGATTGATGAAATCCCTCGTAGACAATGTAGAATAAATATCAATTGCACACTCGTTTTGAATGCAAACAAGATTTATTTTATTAAAGATAAAAAAATAAGAGCAACCTTTGAATGTCAACATGTTTCGGCCAACTTGGCCTTTTTCACGACTACTGCTAAAAATAAAACAACGATAAAACATAACTTAAGTATATACATTGGTGTAACATGTGTATGTGGTACACATACATATGGGTGACTTATATACATATATACAATGCAACAAGATAATACCACGGCAAGTGTCTTAATGTCACTTGCTAGATTATATACAGTACATATCTCATCAGAGTATCAATCAGCAACCAAAATGTACTTTCAAAAGCTTGAGGGCAAGAGAGATTTGTAGTTATTATTATTATTATTATTTATTGTTATAGCGCCATTTATTCCATGGCGCTTTACATGTGGGGAGGGGTATACATAATAAAAACAAGTACAATAATCTTAAACAATACAAGTCATAACTGGTACAGGAGGAATGAGGACCCTGCCCGCGAAGGCTCACAATCTACAAGGGATGAGAAGAGTATTTTAGCATAGAGTATCTGAGACATTGTAAAAGAAGCATAGAATCATATAAAAAACATATAAGCATAGAATCATACAGGAAGCACAGAGTCATAAAAATAGTTATGTCACATCACTCAGTAGGTATTCTCTTCTAGACAGGGATTTTTCTTCCCTGGACGTGCGATTTGTTAAGTCTGGGGAAATGAATGCATCATATGTGAATAATAGTTTCTATAAATAAACATTAGTTGTTAAATCCCAGTTAGTTAGCTGGAAGGTACAGTATTGTTCAAGAGATTTCCTTGAGTGGGTTGATGAATGTGGAAAGCCTATAATGGAATAGGTATATCCTAAATTATAGTGCCTACATAGGGAAGGCAAAGGAATATGTATAACTACGGTATCAATATTAAATTATTAGGAATCATGTAATTGTCCCTTTAATAATGGTAAGATATTGGCCTCAAGTCAGATCAGCTATAGCTCTGTGCACAATAAGCATAATATATATTGGAATTTTATATAGGTAGTAGATGCCAAGGGTAGCTGGAAGCTCCATTCCCTGTATGTCACAGGTCTGTATAAAATAAGTGCCAAGGGTCAGCAATGCTGAGTAGCCTGAAGCTCCATTACCTGTATTTCACCTGGCCCAGACCTAGTGCTTGCTTAAATGTGCAGTCCGGAGGCCACTAATGCATAGAGCTTACTAAGAAATGGATGCCTTCAAAGCCCTCCCATTAATGTGCAAACACAGACCGCGTAACATAGAAGAAACAGTGGTCAGAGCAGATATAGGCAGTTCTAACAGACAACCTACACAGACATTTCTTGACACACAGAGAAAGGGAACCTTCCCCTGTCTAAATTGCCCATCTTGCTGAAACGTAATAAAGGGTGACCATTTTACCCACCCACGAGCTGACCCTTGGCACTTATTACTTATATAAAGTTCCAATATAGATTATGTTTGTTTTGCACAGACCTGTGACATACAGATAATGGAGCTTCTAGTTACTCAGCATTAGTGACTCTTGGCACCTATTACTTTATTCCAATATACATTGCTCAAAAAAATAATGGGAACACTAAAATCCCACATCCTAGATATCATTGAATGAAATATTCCAGTTGTAAATCTTTATTCATTACATAGAAGAGTGTGTTTGAACAATAAAACCTAAAAATTATCAACGTAAATCACAAGAAGTATCCCATGGAGGACTGGAGTTAGAATGTTGCTCAAAATCAAGGTGGAAAATTAAGTTAAAGGCTTATCCAACTTCAGTGGAAATGCCTCAGGACAAGGAAATGATGCTCAGTAGTGTTACCGTCAAACACTGGAATCCAGCGATGTATCCCGCTTTTTGATTCTGAGCATGCGTGGAAAGATTTTCTACTCAGGGGAATATCTCTCTCTCTCTTTTTCTCTCTCTCTCTCCTGAATTTTCTACATTCAAATTCAGGCAGCACCTAATTCAACGCATCCGTCAAAAAACTGGATGCATTACATCTGTTTTCCACTATTTTTAAGACATCCGTCGATAAGTTGCAGTGACGCATTTTGACGGCAACCAGATGACAGAAGTGTGAAAGAAGCCTAAGACACTTGTCGTGGTATTATCTTGTTGCATTGTATATATGTATATAAATCACCCACATGTATGTGTACCACATACGCATGTTACACCACTGTATATAATTATGTTATATTTTATCTTTGTTTCATTTTTTGCAACGGTCGTCAAAGGTCAATGTGTTGGCCAAACGCATTGACATTCAAAGGTTGTCATTATTGTTTTACCTTTAATAAAAGAAATCTTGTTTGCATTCAAAAGGAGTGTGCAATTGATATTTATTCTACATGATTCACAACCCAGAAATGTCAGTGGCTGGATGAAAGATGCATGAGTCTGTCTGGATCCCAGAAACTCACTCAGCTTTTATGCACACACACACTGATTACAAGCAAACAGGTCACAGGTGAGGATGTTACCTTTAGCAGCCATTCAAACCAATTTGTGTCAACTTCTGTGCATGTTATCAGGCCAAATTCACCAGGGTATGTAAACTTTTGATCAGGGTCATTTGAATGTTTTAGGTTGTCATTATGAATGAAAAAGAGAAACTACAGTAGTTTGACAATACATGGCTTCATCCAACCACTAACAATGAGTGGAGAAAAAGTTTTGGTGTTATTCATATTCTCTGAAAAAAAGGCCAAGAAAGCAAGAATTCTGCCGGGGTATGTAAACTTTTGAGCACAACTATAAATAACTTCAATTATATTTACCTAATAGCCGAATAAATGACCACTGAACTCCAAGTGCAAATGACCTTTGTTTGTCCGGTACACACCTAAAAGAAAACATTTTTACTGTCATAAAATCTTGCAAAAATGAATATATTTAATACAATGTTTATAAATGTGCACAAAAAAAACAATTCCTACACATTTTGCGCTTTTTTACAGAACATAGAGTCCCATCTGTCAAAACTAACATTCAAATAACTTACCTAGTTAATCTATTATACAGTGTGATAGAGATGCTATGAGCGCCACTGACACTATACTAATACTAGGGGTACTATTATAGGCTCTGTGATAGGGGCACTATGGCTGACGCTGTAATGGGGACACTACAGCTAGCTCCATGAAGAGGACACTATGGCCGACGCTGTAATGGCAACACTACAGCTAGCTCCATGAAGAGGACACTATGGCCGACGCTGTAATGGCAACACTACAGCTAGCTCCATGAAGGGGACACTATGCCTGACAATGTAATGGCCACTCTACAGCTAGCTCCATGAAGGGGACACTAAGGCTGAATCTGAAATGGGGACACTACAGCTAGCTCCATGAGGGGGACACTAAGGCTGACGATGTAATGGGGACACTATAGCTAGCTCCATGAAGGGGACAGTATGGTTGACGCTGTAGTGGGGACACTACAGCTAGTTCCTTGAAGAGGACACTATGGCCGACGCTGTAATGGGGACACTACAGCTAGCTCCTTGAAGAGGACACTATGGATGGCTGTAATGGGGACACTACAGCTAGATCCATGAAGGGAACACTTTGGCTGGCACTGTAATGAGGACACTACAGCTAGCTCCTTGAAGAGGACACTATGCATGGCTGTAATGGGGACACTACAGCTAGTTCCTTGAAGAGGACACTATGGCCGATGCTGTAGTGGGGACACTACAGATAGCTCCTTGAAGAGGACACTATGGATGGCTGTAATGGGGACACTACAGCTAGCTCCATAAAGGGGACACTAAGGCCGACGCTGTAATGGGCACACTACAGCTAGCTCCTTGAAGAGGACACCATGGATGGCTGTAATGGGGACACTACAGCTAGCTCCATAAAGGGGACACTAAGGCCGACGCTGTAATGGGGACACTACAGCTAGCTCCTTGAAGAGGACACTATGGATGGCTGTAATGGGGACACTACAGCTAGCTCCATGAAGGGAACACTATGGCTGGCACTGTAATGGGGACACTACAGCTAGCTCCTTGAAGAGGACACTATGGAGGGCTGTAATGGGGACACTACAGCTAGCTTCATGAAGGGAACGCTATGTCTGGCACTGTAATGGGTACACTACAGCTAGCTCCTTGAAGAGGACACTATGGATGGCTGTAATTGGGACACCACAGCTAGCTCCATGAGGGGAACACTATGGCTGGCACTGTAATGGGGACACTACAGCTACCTCCATGAAGAGGACACTATGGATGGCTGTAATGGGGACACTACAGCTAGCTCCATGAAAGGAACACTATGGCTAGCACTGTAATGGGGACACTACAGCTAGCTCCTTGAAGAGGACACTATGGATGGCTGTAATGGGGACACTACAGCTAGCTCCATGAAGAGGACACTATGGATGGCTGTAATGGGGACACTACAGCTAGCTTCATGATGGGAACACTATGGCTGGCACTGTAATGGGGACATTACATCTAGCTCCTTGAAGAGGACACTATGGATGGCTGTAATGGGGACACTACAGCTAGCTCCATGAAGGGAACACTATGGCTGGCACTGTAAAGGGGACACTACAGCTAGCTCCTTGAAGAGGACACTATGGATGGCTGTAATGGGGACACTACAGCTAGCTCCATGAAGAGGACACTATGCCTGACACTGTAATGGCGACACTACAGCTAGCTCTATGAAGGGGACACTAAGGCCGATGCTGAAATGGGGACACTACAGCTAGCTCCATGAAGGGAACACTATGGCTGGCACTGTAATGGGGACACTACAGCTAGCTCCTTGAAGAGGACACTATGGATGGCTGTAATAGGGACACTACAGCTAGCTCCATGAAGGGAACACTATGGCTGGCACTGTAATGGGTACACTACAGCTAGCTCCATGAAGAGGGCACTATGGATGGCTGTAATGGGGACACTACAGCTAGTTCCTTGAAGAGGACACTATGGATGGCTGTAATGCGTACACTACAGCTAGCTTCATGAAGGGAACACTATGACTGGAACTGTAATGGGGACACTACAGCTAGCTCCTTGAAGAGGACCCTATGGATGGCTGTAATGGGGACACTACAGCTAGCTCCATGAAGGGAACACTATGGCTAGCGCTGTAATGGGGACACTACAGCTAGCTCCATAAAGGGGACACTATGGCTGGTGCTTAATTGAGGACACTACAGCTAGCTCCATGAAGGGGACACTAAGGCCGATGCTGTAATGGGGACACTACAGCTAGCTCCATAAAGGGGACAATATGGCTGACATGCTAATGGAAACACTGCAGCTAGCTCCATAAAGGGGACACTATGGCAGGCGCCGTATGGGGACACTACAGCTAGTTCCAAAAAAGAGACTCTATGGCTGGCACTGTAATGGGAACACTATGGCTAGATCCATAAAGAGAACACTATGGCTGGCACTGTAATGGGGATACTACAGCTAGCTCCATGAAGGGAACACTATGGCTAGCACTGCAATGGGGACACTACAACTAGCTCCATGAAGGAGACACTATGGCTAGCACTGTAATGGGGACACTATAGCTAGCTCCATAAAGGAGACACTATGGCCAGCGCTGTAATGGGGACACTATAGCTAGCTTCATAAAGGGAACACTATGGCTGACACTGTAATGGGGACAATACAGTTAGTTCCATGAAGGGGACACTATGGCTAGGACTGTAATGGGGACACTATAGCTAGCTGCAATAGAGACACTGTAGATGGCATTGTAATACAATGAGCAGCTCTATAATAAGGTACTTTGGTTGACTCTGTAAAGGAGATACCATGGATTACATTGTGGTTGGCAATGTCATGTGGTAGTGTGACTGGCAGTGATGTTCATTCAAAGTCAGGTAAAGCAAACCAAAGTATCTAAGTACCATTCTGCTACCCGAACCAAACCTTTTTTAAATGTTCAGTTGAACCCAAAGGACCCGAACATCCACGGATCTGCCCATCACTACTCCATATTGTTAGAATAGGTGATGAAATCAGAAAACATCATTTTTTTAATCATTGAAGGGATTAAGTACTCTTTCATATCACTGTGGCTGTGAAATGATCAAATCTGACCAGAACTTTAGAGATAGTTTCCTTAAATAAAGTTAGAAATGAGTTATGAGCCACATAAATCACCATTAAAAATGGAAAAAGCATTTATGTAAATGAGATATATCCCAGCCAAGACCTGTTTTACATAACTGGCAATTACAAAATTGCTGACATTGTTTCTTACCATTTCAATTGAGAATGATTGCATTACTTCCTTGGACAAGCCATAAACACAAAACTTTCTTGTATTTTCTAATCTGATAAATGACATGTGACAGCATACACTAAAAGAAATGAACCTTCAGAATTTGAGTAGCCTTAAACGTGACCATCACCAATGGGTAGAACAATAACCCTGGCTGCAATGAAATACTAAATGTAATATAACTACGGGGAAAGAGTGTTGCATTACATTATTGTAACTGTTTAAAAGTGAATCTGCCACTAGATTTTTGCCACCCAAGAGTGGAATGATGCCCTGATTACCGTGTCATGTCACTTACTGGGCTGCTTAGTGTAGTTTTGATAAAATCACAGTTTTTTTTCAGAAGGAGATTATCACTAGAGGACTAGTAAATCTACTGCCATGTAGTCCAACCATGTCCCCATCACTGATTGGCAGCTTTCTGCCTATGCATAGTGTATACAGAAAACTGCCAATCAGTGGTGTGGGCGGGGTTATATAGAGCTCAGCATTCAGAGAACTGGCAGATCTGCAGCAGAGAAAACAGGGATTTTACCAAAATTGTAGCACCCAATTAAATAAGTCATACATCACTGGAATCAGGATCTCTGCCCTGATAGGTCCCCTCAGTTATGTTTTCCTTCCTCTGTATGACCCTCGGTGTACTTCCTATAAATATGTTACATGTTTACTACTGTAATGTGCTTTCATGATGTTATACTATGTAACGCCATATAATGCCCTTATAATGTATGGTGTAAAGTGGTGAGTTTCCCTCAGTTTCCCTGTGTGTCACTGTTGTAAAGTTAGGGACAGGCAACAGTTAATCTCATGGGCTAGCCAGCAGCAAAGGGGCTGGGCTAGCAGCCACAAGGTGAGAGGAATCTGCAACTTACTCTTTTCTGCCCGGATCATCTACCAGAGCAGATGTGCTTATAGACAGGGCACTGCCAGACCCCCCGGATGGGAGAGCTCTGTTGCCCTGGGCTGAGGACTTATACCAAGGATCTTAGGACTTTCAACACAGGCCCTCAGGACTGGAAAGGGCCTCCGCTGAAGGGTTCTCCCAGATACCAGCGGTTGGAGGACTGTACATACCGGCTACCGTGGATGTTGTGGGTATGGCCCATGGATAGTGTCAGGGAAAGAAAAGGAATCCAATGTTGTACCTTGTTTCTAATACCCTCTCTTGTTCCATCACTTTTTTATGTTAAACAACAAAATAAAAGTTTTCCCTGTTGGATCCCTAACGATGACTCTGGACTCTTATTGCCTGGACTGCAGTGACCAAGGAGGAGAACAGGTAAACTGTGGGAAAAAACTGCACCATTCACTTCTTATATGTCAAAGGGACTGGGGGTGCTCGCTGAGCTTGTGCTTAGTGGGCTCTGTCGCAGAACTGTGTCTTTAAGTGACCTGGCCACAACTACACCCCCGTACCCTTGTTACAACACCATGTTGCTCCCAGATGAAGTAGCAAAATCCGGGCGACAGACTCATGATTTGATGTGATCAAATGTTGTTACAAAATAGACTTGCATATTGAGGTCATTGTATAGTTTAGAGTCATCTATGGTGTCCCTGGTCTGCTCCAAACATGACTCGGAAGTGTGGCCAAACTGTATGGAAATCAGGTAATATATTGTCAATGTTTAAAGGTCAAATGGCTGGTAACATGGCATTGAGCTTCATGTGCATAACATGGCGTTGAACTTCATGTGCATAACATGGCATTGAGCTTCATGTGCATAACATGGCGTTGAACTTCATGTGCACACTTCTCAGTATAAGTGTTACTAACCTTAGAATGGCTATCGTAATCGGCGTGGCAATCATGAAGGTGGTTACAACAACAAAAAAGAAAAAAACCATGAACAATATCAAGTTAGTACACGAGGTTTCACATTTTCCAGGTAGGGCATCGGTGACATTTAAGCTGAGTGTCCTCTGTGCTATTTCCCGGACTGGACTCCCAATACATTCACAATTAGTAAAAATCTGTAAGACAGAATGAATATGTCTATGTTAAAAACAAAAAATATGTCTTAAAGTATTGAACTCAGGTATTCCACCAATGTACATGAAACATAGCAGCAAAGGGATTATCCACCTTTCGGAACATTTTTTTTCTTATGTAAATGCATGTATTTGGGGCTAAAAAATACTGACCAAATACTGAATGTGTGAACGTGGCCTTACAGGATCACTATGGCTGGCACGGTCAAGGATTCCTCTAAACAGAACAGACAAAAAGCATGTGGAAATGGAAGTGTGAAAATTGCCTAAATGCATTATCACCAAACTATAAGGGTATGTGCCCACAATCTGTAAATGATGCAGGTTGGACGCTGCATACTTGTGCAGCGTCCAACCCACAGCTTCCAGATGTTACAGCATATTGGATAGGATTTCAGGAAATCCCATGTCCACTATGCGTCCAGATGCACCTGCGGATCCCCTGCGGCTGACATGCGGCGTGTCTCTCAAGACTGCAGCATTTCTATGTCTCTTGTAGAGACGCAAGTCTCTGCAAGAGAAATTTCACCCATGCGCTGCATCTAAAGCACTGCCAGTTCCTGATCATCTGCACATAGCCTTACTAAAAAAAAAAAACCTGTAGAACAAGACCAGCATTGCCAATAATACCCCTATTAAAGGGTAAGTTCTCTAACACCAAGACAAATATTACCAATAATGTATATATATATAATTGTCTAAGGGTCTGTTTGTCTGTAACCGAAATCCCGCGTCGCTGATTGGTCATGTCCGGCTGGCCTTGACCAATCAGCGTTGGAGAACAGTCTGTGAGGGAGAGAATAACATGGAGGTCAGTCTGTGGGGGTGAGAATATCATGGAGGACAGTCTGTGAAGGAGAGAATAACATGGAGGACAGTCTGTGGGGGCGAGAATAACATGGACAGTCTGTGAGGGAGAGAATAACATGGAGGACAGTCTGTGATGGAGAGAATAACATAGAGAACAGTCTGTGAGGGAGACAATAACATGGAGGACAGTCTGTGAAGGCGAGAATAACATGGAGGACAGTGTGTGAGGGAGAGAATAACATGGAGGATAGTCTGTGAAGGCGAAAATAACATGAAGGACAGTCTGTGAGGGAGAGAATAACATGGAGGACAGTCTGTGAGGGAGAGAATAAAATGGAGGACAGTCTGTGAGGGAGAGAATAACATGGAGGACAGTCTGTGAGGGAGAGAATAACATGGAGGACAGTCTGTGAATGAGAGAATAACATGGAGGACAGTCTGTGAGGGAGAGAATAACATGGAGGACAGTCTGTGAGGGAGAGAATAGCATGGAGGACAGTCTGTGAGGGAGAGAATAACAAGGAGGACAGTCTGTGAGGGAGAGAACAACATGGAGGACAGTGTGTAAGTGAGAGAATAAACATTTTCCCCGTTTTTAAGTTTATCATATGGTAAAATAAATGGTGTCTTTGAAAAATATAAGTCATCCTGTCTATAAGTCATCCTGTCATACAGCGATAGATGACTAATAAAGTTTTGACTCTTAAAATAAAGACAGGAGAACAACAATGGCAGTGTGTCCAATGGGTTAAAACATAAAAGTAAGCACCAATGTTTATATGAATACTAGATGGTGGCCCGATTCTAACGCATCGGGTATCTACTATATAATCGTCTAAGTCTGTCTGTTTGTCTGTAACGGGAATTCCATGTCGCTGATTGGTCTCACCAGCTGCCCGAGACCAATCAGCGACAGGCGCAGTCCGGCCGCGAATTGGCGCAGGATTTGAACCACGCTTCTCTGATTGGTTGCACCCGGCCGGCCGTGACCAATCGGCGATATTGGCGCAGTCCAGCCACAAATTGGAATGGGATTTGAACCACGCTTCGCTGATTGGTTGCGGCCTGCTGGGTGCGACCAATCAGCAACAGGCACAGTCCGGCTGTGAATTGGCCCGGGATTTGAACCATGCTTTGTTGATTGGTCGCGCCCAGAGAGCCACGACCAATCAGCGATATTGGAGCAGGAATTAAACACCGCATCGCTGATTGGTCACTCCTGACCGGCCGCGACCAATCAGCGATATTGGCGCAGTCCGGCTGCGAATTGGCACGACATTTGAACCACGCTTCGCTGATTGGTCACGCCCGGAGAGCCATGACCAATCAGCGATATTGGAGCAGGATTTAAACACCGCATCGCTGATTGGTTGCGGTCGGCCGGGTGTGACCAATCAGAGATATTGGCTTGGGATTTAAACCCCGCTGAGCTGATTGGTCGTGCCCAGCTGGCCGCGACCAATCAGTGATATTGTCGCGGGATTTAAACAACGCTTCACTGATAATGTATATATTTTACCCGGAAAATCCTGTGTATTCATTGCATTATTCTTAAATCTTCATAAATAAACTACATACATATTCTAGAATACCCGATGCATTAGAATCGGGCCACCATCTAGTACCATTATAATATTATTATATTGCACATTTTTTTCTCAGCACAGAATCGGACTGAGAAAAAAAAATTGCAGCATGCTGTGTTTGGCTGCGTACATTGGACGAGACTTGCCAATGCAAGTCAATGGGTGCGTGGAAAAAAAAATCGCATACGCACCCATCTCCTTGAAAACCTGACATCTCATCTGTGTACAACAAATTAATATTATGAACTGTCAGAATAGAATAGACAGAATAGATATACACATAGAATAGATAGAAAGAGACTAAGTATACAGCTGTGAGATGATATCAATAGCCTGGGAAGCTCCATGGGCATTACCCCCTTCCCAAGATAGAAACATCTGCCCCAGCTGTCCGCTTACCCTCTGCTGATTCTTAAAATTTCAGTAAATACAAATAGAATAGGTAGATATATAGATGTCTATGACAAATACAATTAGTACAATGTGTGCAGCTTACTGTACATGTATTTATTTAATAAAAGATTATTTTTCTGGAAAAAATGGCGTGGGCTCCTGCATAATTTTTGTAGAGCTGATGTTTTAAGCTGGGGGGGAGTATCCATGGCCCCTTACTAGGCTATTAATATCAGCTTGCAGCTGTCTGCATAGCCTTTGCTGGTTATTAATTATAGGGGGACCCTACATCATTTTTTTTTAGGGTCCCCCATTTTAATAGCCAGTAAAGGCTACATATACAGTTGTGAGGTGATATTAATAGCCTGGGAAGCTTTATAGGTATTACCCTCTTCCCAGGCTATAAACATCGGCCACCAGCCATAAGCTTTCCCTCTTCTGAGTACGAATATTACGCTGGAGCCCACGCCATTTTTTTCAGAAAAATAATCTTTTATTAATTAGATACATGTACAAAATTCGGAAGCTCGCAACCTCACGTTTTGTGAGTCCTACTCTAACATCAAAACCACAAAAAGAGGACTTGAAAATCCTCCAAAAATCTATAATAAAAACACCAAGAAAAAGGCGGAGATGCTTACCTGCCCAGGCCTCAAAACAAATGCATTATTAGGGTGCAGTGGACCCAATTAAAGATGGCGGCTACACAGGTGCAGTAATACCAATAAAGGTGCAGTTGGGCCCAGATGGTTCTGTAAACTGTGGCCTCCGTTCACATAGGATGCATTTTAGTTAGCACTGGGCAGCCCGCCTGATCTAAGAGTATGGGTGTCATTAATAGGCTGTGAGCCAGATGCTCTGCATCTCTTGTGTGTGAGCATTGCCTGATACAGACTGTATTTTTTTGCGCACTGGTGTACCAAACGGCCACTCCCTGATTGTAGGCTGGCTGTCTCATCGGTATTACTGCACCTGTGTAGCCTCCATTTTTAATTGGATTCACTGCACTGCATTTGTTTTGAGGCCTGGGCAGGTAAGCATCTTTGCCTTCTTCTTGGTGTTTTTATTATAGATTTTTGGAGGATTTTCAAGTACTCTTTTTGTGGTTTTGATGATAAATACATGTACAGTAAGCTGCACATACACTGTACTAATTGTATTTGTCACAGACATCTGTATATCTACCTATTCAATTTGTATCTACTGTGTGTAATCCACCTCTTCTATCCTGTCGGCTCCTGCTGTGATTTTACACTACGCGGATGCTGAATTGCTTCTCTTCTATCTACAGTACAGACCAAAAGTTTGGACACACCTTCTCATTAAGATTTTTCTGTATTTTCATGACTATGAAAATTGTAAATTCACACTGAAGGCATCAAAACTATGAATTAACACATAACCTCTTGAAGCCCATCAAAAGAATGCCAAGAGTGTGCAAAAGCAGTCATCAAAGCAAAAGGTGGCTACTTTGAAGAACCTAGAATATAAGACATATTTTCAGTTGTTTCACACTTTTTTGTTAAGTATATAACTCCACATGTGTTAATTCATAGTTTTGATGCCTTCAGTGTGAATTTACAATTTTCATAGTCATGAAAATACAGAAAAGTCTTTAAATGAGAAGGTGTGTCCAAACTTTTGGTCTGTACTGTATCTATCCATCTATCTACCTATCTATCTATGTAATATATTTACATATATATATATATATATATATGTGTGTGTGTGTCCCTGACATTTTTATATCTCTCTATTCTATGTGTATATATCTATTCTATCTATTCTATTTTAACCTATTACTCTGTGATTTTACTGTACGTGGCACATGAATTGTCGACTTTTCAAAGGACACTGATGCGTAAAGATTGGTCAGCACTTGCATGGTCTGAGTGCTGTGCAAAATTTTTTTTTCACACCCATAGGCTTGCATTGGCGAGTCTTTGCAACAATCGTAGCATGCTGCCATTTTACATGCACGTCGAATACGGCTGAGAAAATAAATGCTGATGTGAGCTGCCCCATAGATTAACACTGGGCCGAGTGCTATGCGATGTTTTCTTGCATAGCACTCGGCCGTATTCTATAGTAGTGTGACTCCGGCTTAAAAAGCAACTTCCTGTCCAACCAAAAGTTATGAGGTGGGACAGCTAGACTGAATTGAGGTCACATGTTGAAGAAAAGGCCTCAAAAGTTGCTAATATCACAAGAAGAAAAACTTTTTAAAAAGTCAATTCATTGCAAGTAGTCCCTTGGTCATAGCTTCATGCCTACTATTCTGTCCCATGCTGCAGGATATCCCTCACATCATTCTTCAGCTGGATAGTTGATAACATATTGACCGGTGTAGCCCGACCCCTGGGACCTGCACTGATCGGCAGAATGGGGAGCTTATATCAGTAGTAGAATGAATTAGGGGGTAGAATGGAATAGGGGGTACACATGCTAAACCATCTCTGTATTCATTCCCTACGGGAATGCCAAACATCGGCAACCAACTGGCCTCTCCATTTTGTAATCGGAATTAAAAAATTTACATTTTGCCATTTGGCGTGGGTCCCTGTGGTTGGACACTCACCAATTTTGGGATAATATTTGCATGATCTAGTTACATGCCGAATATGGATCTTTGGACAATGAATAAGAGATAGCCATATGCACCCTGATCTGTCCTTGTGTATGTGCTGGGCTTGACTGAGGGGATTTTCCCTCTTGCTATGTTTTATGTCTGTTACTATAAAATAAAGTTTTGCACGTTTGTATACTTTTGGACTTTTTGACTGCCCTTCTTTTATGAATATATGCTCCATATTAAGACTAGCATACAAAATGTCAGTCGTATTGAATCAGGACCTAAGTCTAGCTGAATAATAAGGGCACTTTTATTGACCATGGGAAGTTGTCAACTTTGGATAGTTGCATTCCTAACACAGTATACCATACAAAGCATTAAAATAGACTAAGGATATTTGCACACTATTTTAATACTAATTTCTATGAACAGTAAGATCAAAACAAATAAATATGGTAAGGTTCATATATTAATGAGAGTGCATTAAAAAAAAAAACAGTTTCCTCAAACGTACCTTGGTAGCATCATCACTGGCAGCTTGAGAGGTGCATCCTGCATAACATGCGGAAAAATACTGCACTCCATCGGCACCACAGACGGGGTCGTAAAATGAGCGAGCACATGAACAGTTACTGTTACACGGGGCCCCCAATTTACCAGTGTTTACAGTTCTAACAAAACATAAAGCCAAAAAAGGAAATGTATTCAGTGGATGTACAACATACATACATATATATATATATATATATATATATATATATATATATATATATATATATATATATATATATGAAAGCTGTTATTAAAAATCATGGTTATTCCACTAAATATTGATTTCTGAACTCTTCCTTGTTTTCTTTGCATTATTTGAGGTCTGAAAGCACTGGTTATTTTTTTTTTTTTAATTTTGACCATTTCTCCTTTTCAGAAAAAAAAAAATACAAAATTTATTGCTTGAAAATTCGGAGACAAAAAGAACAATTTACATTTTGCTCAAAAATATACCTGTAAAGAGAAAAATCAGACAAAGTGAACATTTGGCAGTGGTCTCTTAATTGTTACCAGAGCTGTATATGTATAATAATTCTTCTTAATGTCAATGTAACTACTTCAGTAAATGCCAAATATGTATGATAGCCTTTTCTTCGTCTACAATGGGTGATATACCGTCCTTAAAGGGCATTTGCCATCATTGTTTGAGTTGCAATCAATAATACATTTATAATTTATTTCCATGGGAAGAATAAAATAAATAAGTTCACGTTTGTTTTAACCCCTTCACGACCGTTTTGGCCTTTTCGTTTATTGCTCCCCTTCTTCCCAGAGCCATAACTTTTTTATTTTTCTGTCAATATATCCATGTTAGGTAGGGCTTGTTTTTTGCAAGACAATTCGTACTTTAAATGACACAACTAACTTTGCCATATAGTGTACTGGAAAAAAATACCAAGTGAAATGTGAAAAAAAGTGTAATTCCCAAATATTTTTATTTTTTTTATTTTTTTTATCATGTTCACTAAATGCTAAAACTGACCTGCCATATAACATCCCTATATGTCAAAGGTCATGAAGGAACTAAAGTTTTGAACTTTTGATTTCTTTCAGATTTTAGTTAGCAATTAGTGGGTCTAAGAGGGCTCACTTATACCAGCATATACATCAGACAAGTGCTATCTGATTTTGTATTGGATAGCGCTCCAACCAATGTTATTCTTTAGGGCAGTACTGATGCACTATTTTTTCACAGACAGAAACTGTCAGTGATAAAAATTGCAGCATGCTGTGATTTCACTTTGCAATTGGATGCCACTCACCCACTCAAGTCTAAGGATGGGAAAAACATCGGACTGCACTCAGATGTCATCCGAGTGCAGACCAATTTCCACAGATTCACAAAATGGAGAAAGTGAAAACATTTTGTTCTCCATATTTTCCTCACACTGACACTTGGATTAGTCTCTGATTAGATTTTGATTAGAGTATCATCAGCATAATCTATCCAATTCTCTCGGATAAGAGAATCTAGAGCCTAATGATCATAGCCCAAGGGGTGTTCATGTGTCTGAATAAGTCTAAGGTCTGGAGTTTCAGTCATGGCTATGATCATGCACATAGACTATTAGGCCAAAGTCACACTACCGTAGGATACGGCCGAGTGCTGTGCGAGAAAACATTGCATAGCACTCGGCCCAGTGTTAATCTATGGGGAAGGTCACATCAGCGCTTTTTTCCTTAGACGTATTCCCTATAATTAATAACCAGCAAAGGCTATGCAGACAGCTGCGTGCTGATATTAATAGCCTAGGAAAAGGCCATGGACACAAACCTCACCAGGCTAAAAACATCAGCTCTCAGCCGTCCTAGAAAAGGTGCATCTCTAAGATATGCCAATTCTGGCACTTGGCATAACTCTTCTCAATTGCCCTGTAGTGGTGACAAATGGGGTGATAGTAAGGGGGGGGGGTTGAGGTCACCTTTGTATTATCATGTGTCATCAAGCTCTGAAGTAAAGGTACCGTCACATTTAGCGACGCTGCAGCGATCTAGACAACGATTCCGATCGCTGCAGCATCGCTGTGTGGTCGCTGGAGAGCTGTCACACAGACAGCTCTCCAGCGACCAACGATGCCAGTCCCCTGGTAACCAGGTTAAACATCGGGTTACTAAGCGCAAGGCCGCACTTAGTAACCCAATGTTTACCCTGGTTACCAGCGTAAACGTAAAAAAAAAACAACCACTACATACTTACATTCCGGTGTCTGTCCCCCGGCGCTGTGCTTTCCTGCACTGTCAGCGCCGGCCGGCCATAAAGCACAGCGGTGACGTCACCGCTGTGCTTTACGACCAGCCGGCGCTCACAGCCAGTGCAGGAAAGCACAGCGCCGGGGAACAGACACCGGAATGTAAGTATGTAGTGGTTGTTTTTTTTTTACGTTTACGCTGGTAACCAGGGTAAACATCGGGTTACTAAGCGCGGCCCTGCGCTTAGTAACCCGATATTTACCCTGGTTACCAGTGAAGATATCGCTGAATCGGCGTCACAAACGCCGATTCAGCGATGCCTGCGGGAGATCCAGCGACGAAATAAAGTTCTGGCCCTCTACTCCAACCAACAATGGCACATCAGGATCCTGATCGCTGCTGCCTGTCAAACTGAACGATATCACTAGCCAGGACGCTGCAACGTCACGGATTGCTAGCGATATCGTTCAGTGTGAAGGTACCTTTAGTAATGGGGAGGTTTCAATAAGACGCCCCCATTACTAACCCCATAGTCATATCGTATAAAAACACACACACACACACACACACACACACACACACACACACACACACACACACACACACACTGAAAAAAGTCCTTTAGTTGAAAGAATGACACAGACTTATTTAAATCTTAATTAAACCATACTTATGACCTCGCCCATTCCATCAACACCATTGTCTTCTGCAAAACACTTTAAAAAAACAAAATATTCCTCACCTTTCCGCAGAGAAGATGATAATCCATTTGTCCCATGATGGGTCTAGCTCTTCTACATCTAGATGGCTGGCTTCAAGGTGAGAATCAGACCTATTTTTTATACGTTTAGTGTGACTCCAGCCTTATACTGAAGCTAATGTATGCTTGGATACAGCACACTGTACAGCCAGCTTCTTTAGTTATGACCTTTTGTGGCTTACCCTCCTTGTGGAATGTGTCAATGACTGCTTTCTAGACATCTGTCAAGTCAGCAGTCTTCCCCATGATTGTGGAGCCTACTGAAAAGGACTAAGGGACCTTTTTAAACGTTTAGGAAGCCTTTGCACGTGTTTTCTGTTAATTATTCTAATTTATTGAGATAATGACTTTTTGCTTTTCATTGGCTGTAAACCATAATCATCAACATTAACAGAAATAAACATTTGAAATACATCACTCTGTATACATCACTTTTTTGTATTGAAGAAATGAAATAAATTAACTTTTTGATGATATTCTAATTTACTGAGAAGCACTTGTACCTACACCCTCTTCTGGCTCCTGTAAAGCCTAAGCTGTCTCAATGAATATGGGCTGGAGATAGTTGAAAAATAAGTAAGTTGGAAGGTAAACTATGCTCCTCAGCCACACCAAGGGAGCGCAGAATGCCTGTGTTTGGTTTGAATGGTCTTGTTGTGCAGACAAGTCTCACATGAAATGCAAAAAACTTTACGTTTGAAGACGTCAGATTTAGCAGACTGCCATAATTTAAGCATACAAACAAAATTCCAAGCATTATATAAGACATTATTATAATTTAAAAAGACAAACTCACCCATTGTAACCAACAGAGACTCCGGCAAATGGGTCATTCCCACATTTAGCAAATATAAATACAGTTGTCAAGGCCACTGATATAATTGATAATATAATGCAGAACCGTATAATCATTTTACAGTCAAATTTGAATTTGGAAACAATTAAGCCTCCTATAATTTGTCCAATGGCTGCCGCTGGAATCAATACCCCACCTGGAAATAATAGAAAAAACAACAACTATTATTTAGAGTAAGTTATCAGAATTCTTATGTCACTATTATTCAAATTAATAAAAATATACCGTAGTTATAATACTAAATTATCAGGTTGGTTATTATTGATACACATAGTATTCAACGGCTTATACAATTTTATGCTTGTGTTAAACCCATATTTACAGCTATAGCGGCATTATGCACTGAACACAACCTCATTTAAGGCACTTTTATAATTTTCATTTATATTAATAATTCTCTTATTTTAATACAACTGGAATAATAATAGGTGGGTTGTGATACATGTAAATGCCCTCAGTGCATCACTATGTCCTGTTATTCAGCAGTGTAGAGGGCATTCTTCAAGAATCATGATTTACTGGGAAATACAGGGTACAATATGCTGTACTATAATCTAGAATCGTTATACATATTAACCATACCCCCAAATAATCACAAATACAGTGACTAAATATTAGCTATATTTGGTGACTAAACAATACTGCCATATTGTGACTGAACAATGCCACAATACATTGAGAATGCCGAACCTGATTGAATAACACCATCTAGCAATAATTAAAACAACCATTATATCATGACTATATAACAAAACCAGGGCAACACATATAAAGTCTTATGGGCATCCTCACAATTATTTTGTCAAGGTCCAGTCTTTCTAGTTAAAGAGGTTCTTTCATGCTCATTACTGATAAAGTGCTTGTAGTAACAAAAAATTTGCTTTTTATTAAAAAAATACTCTCTGTTTTTAAGAACAAAGATATTTTTATTTCTATTATTTACTGCTCATTACTTAGGTTACCCGCCATCTTAGAGTGGCTAGTAGTAAAGCTGGCTGAATTGTTGAAACTGCTTGCGAATGCACACAATTCAGTACAACAGCATGACTATGCAAGTGGTCTAAGACAGAGGTCCCCAACTCCAGTCCTCAAGGCCCACCAACAGGTCATGTTTTCAGGATTTCCTTAGTCTTGCCCAGGTAATAATTGCATCACCTGTGCAATGCAAAGGAAATCCTGAAAACATGACCTGTTGGTGGGCCTTGAGGACTGGAGTTGGGGACCTCTGGTCTAAGAGGTCAATCTTGAATAGCACACCACCCTCTGGAAAGCACATGCTGTGAGGCAGAGAAGTGATGCGTTCCTGAATACCAAAGATGTGCAAAGCCTTTAACTGGCAGCATCCAGCAAATACATTGTTCGCAAAAGTGACGATGTGCCCCTTAAGGCAGGTGCCACTTTCAATACTGCATAGTTCAGGGCAGACTGTGTAGTGCAGGGTAGGCTGTCTGTGTGCTGATGACACTGTTCTTCAGCCAAATTGGTTCAGAGATTAAAACAGTTGAACATAACTAACGTTGTGGTGCTGAAATTGCTTAAATTGGCTGATTGGCTCTAATCTTCAAGATCCAGAGGAGGTTGTAATTACGTATGACACCTTTCATGCAGGCTTATAGGAAAATTGTGTCTTTATTATTTTATCATAATTATTGCATTGTTAGTAGCTAGTCTATTACATTATCTATTTAATCTATTGAGCCTTCAGTATTCTATCATCTTTCTAAATATGCAGCAAAGTCACTTTTGCGTCACAAAGGCGACACTTGACTGCCATGATGAGGAAAGCCTACAACCTGTATTTTGGCCGCAGAGTAGGATATCAGGACAAGAGTTGGCCTCTACACATTTGCTGCAATAAATGTGCATCACCTCTTACTTAGTGGTTGCATGGGAAGAGACAATCTAAGCCTTTTGAAGTCCCAAGAGAGACAAGCGATTACACTAACAATTGCTATTTCAGCATTGTGCCCCCCATTAGGAAAGAAGTTTCGAGGAAGAAGTGGACTTTACAATTTTCAAACATCTGCAATACACCTAGTACCACATACAAAAGGACTGCCAGTTCCAAAAGCATCAGAAACCTTTTCAGTCCAGTCAAGTGAGAAATCGCATGCTTGGTGTCAAGAAGCACCTTCCTCTCACGACTCTTAACTTAAGATCTTAACTTAACAACACCTTATAATACAAAGTGAACTGAACAATCTTGTAAAAGATTTTGATCTGCCCAAGAGTAAGGTAGAGCTCTTAGGGTACCGTCACACTATACGATTTACCTACGATCACGACCAGCGATATGACCTGGCCGTGATCGTAGGTAAATCGTTGTGTGGTCGCTGGGGAGCTGTCACACAGACAGCTCTCCAGCGACCAACGATGCCGAGGTCTCTGGGTAACCAGGGTAAACATCGGGTAACTAAGCGCAGGACCGCGCTTAGTTATCCGATGTTTACCCTGGTTACAAGCGTTAAACTAAAAAAAAACAAACAGCACATACTTACATTCTGGTGTCCATCAGGTCCCTTGCAGTCTGGTTCCCGCACTCAGTGACTGCCGGCCGTAAAGTGAAAGTGAAAGCACAGCTGCTGTGCTCTGCTTTCACTTTACGGCCGGCAGTCACAGTGCGGGAAGCAGACGGCAAGGGACCTGACGGACACCAGAATGTAAGTATGTGCTGTTTGTTTTTTTTTAGTTTAACGCTTGTAACCAGGGTAAACATCGGGTAACTAAGCACGGTCCTGCGCTTAGTTACCCGATGTTTACCCTGGTTACAAGCGAACACATCGCTGGATCACATCGCTAGATCGCTAGATCGGTGTCACACACACCGATCTAGCGATGACAGCGGGAGATCCAGCGATGAAAGAAAGTTCTAAACGATCTGCTACGACGTACGATTCTCAGCAGGATCCCTGATCGCTGCTGCGTGTCAGACACAGCGATATCGTAACGATATCGCTGGAACGTCACGAATCGCACCGTCGTAGCGATCGAAATGTTATAGTGTGACGGTACCCTTAGGCTCCAGGCTACAGCAATGGAATCTCCTAGCGGGCGATGTTCAGAGTTCTTTGTTCCGCAACTGTGATAAAGATCTTGTCCAATACTTCTTCATGGAGGACAACATTGTGGTATGCAACAACATCAACAGTGTAATGAAAGCTCTGAAGATAAGTCATAATCTAACGGAATGGAGGCTCTTCATTGATCTGTCCAAAACAATCCTAAAAGTCGTCTTGCTGCACAATGGCAATGCACTACCTTCCATTCCGGTGGATTGTGCAGTCCACATGAGTAATTGCTAATAGTAATACCGAATAATGTCATGCTGTACCAAGGATGACTGGTTCATTGTTTAAATGTTTAAACCCAAATTTTCTCAAAGTACATAAATCTTTATTCTACATGGTGCCAGGATTCCCTACAATGCGCTCTATTGTTGCTTCTCGGTTGACCATCTGCCAACGATATAATAATTCAATTCACGTATAACAATATTTTATAACCAGGTTCAGATTCAGGTTTGAGTTTCGTCTTCTCAGAACAAAGAAGGTAATATGTATTACACTGAAAGTAACCTGAGCTAGAGTGTCAATAGGACAGGTGCTTCCTACTGCACATTGTAGGACAGGTTTACGTCAGTGTAACAAGATGGCGGTCAGTGATTACCATCTTAGACAAAGCAAGTGTGATTTGCTAATTAAAGGTATTTTGGAATTTAATTTTAATTACGTTTCTTCTGGTCTTTTTTTCTATTCCTGGAGACACAAGAGGCGCATGCGCATGACATGGGTTACACAGTATGGGTAAGTGGTAGATTAATCAAAGAGGTGGTAATCTATGATGAATTGCAATGGCCAATGGGAGAGATATTGACGAAAAATATAAATATACACAAAGCAAAATGCAATATATCATATATTTTTTGTGATCTGTGTGGTCCGGCATCTGTTTTAATAGTTTTATGGTTATCACATTATATTATTATTATTATACATTTTTATAGCGCCATTTATTCCATGGCGCTTTACATGTGAATACGGGGCAAATATAGACAATTACATTAAACATGAGCAGATAACAAGGCACACGAGTACATAAGGAGGGAGGACCCTGCCCGCGAGGGCTCACAGTCTGCAGGGGGTGGGTGAGGATACACTAGGAGAGGGAAGAGCTGGCTGTGCGGCTGTTCAGTAGGTTGAGGATCACTGCAGGCTGTAGGCTTGTCGGAAGAGATGAGTCTTCAGGTTCTTTTTGAAGGTTTCTATGGTAGGCGCAAGTCTGATGTGTTGGGGTAGAGAGTTCCAGAGTATGGGGGAAGCACGGGAGAAGTCTTGGATGCGGTTATGGGAAGAAGAGATGAGAGGGGAGTAGAGAAGGAGGTCTTGGGAGGATCGGAGGTCGCGTGTAGGTAGGTACCGGGAGACCATGTCACAGATGTATGGAGGAGACAGGTTGTGGATGGCTTTGTATGTCAGTGTGAGGGTTTTGAACTGGAGTCTCTGGGCGATAGGAAGCCAGTGAAGGGCTTGACACAGGGGAGAGGCTGGGGAATAGCGGGGGGACAGGTGGATTAGTCGGGCAGCAGAGTGTAGGATGGATTGGAGTGGTGCCAGAGTGCTAGAGGGGAGTCCAGAGAGTAGGAGGTTGCAGTAGTCGAGGCGGGAGATGATAAGGGCATGCACTAGCGTTTTTGCAGTGTTGCGGTCAAGGAAAGCACGGATGCGGGAAATATTTTTGAGTTTGAGACGACAGGAGGAGGCAAGGGCTTGGATATGTGGCTTGAAAGAGAGGGCAGAGTCAAGGATCACCCCGAGGCACCGGGCGTGTGGGACTGGGGATAGTGAGCAGCCATTGACATTGATGGATAGATGTGGTGGAGGGGTAGAGTGAGATGGGGGAAAGATGATGAATTCTGTTTTGTCCATGTTCAGTTGTAGAAAGCGAGCAGAAAAGAAGGCTGAAATGGCAGACAGACAGTGCGGGATTTTGGTAAGCAAGGAGGAGAGGTCAGGTCCGGAGAGGTAGATCTGCGTGTCGTCGGCGTAGAGATGGTACTGCATACCGTGGGATTCTATGAGCTGTCCCAGGCCGAAAGTGTAGATGGAGAAGAGTAGGGGTCCTAGAACAGAGCCTTGAGGAACACCGACTGACAAGGGGCGAAGTGAGGAGGTGGTGTGGGGGAGGGAGACACTGAATGTTCGGTCTGTCAAATATGACGAGATCCAGGAAAGGGCCAAGTCTGTGATGCCAAGGGATGAGAGGATTTGTAGCAAAAGGGAGTGGTCAACAGTGTCAAAGGCAGAAGACAAGTCCAGGAGAAGGAGGACAGAGTAGTGTCGCTTGCTCCTGGCAGTTAGTAGGTCATTGGTGACTTTAGTTAGGGCAGTTTCAGTTGAGTGATGGGAACGGAAGCCTGATTGTAACCGATCAAAGAGGGAGCAGGAGGAGAAGTGGGAGGACAGTTCAAGATGGACGTGTTGCTCCAGCAATTTGGAGGCATAAGGGAGAAGAGATATTGGGCGATAGCTAGACACAGAGGATGGGTCGAGGGAGGGAGGGATATAATATACTACCTTTTATCAATTGATGAATGGTCCAGATACGTGCACATGTCTCTTTTTTTACTTAGTACTACTGTTTGCCACTATATATTAAATAACGGCAATTTTTATTGAATATATCTTGTTCGATATTTGTATGATAGTCCATTTTTCTGGGGTTTTCTTTTAGTCTCTCTTCTGAGTGGTTAGCACTCTTTACCACTGAGCACCTGGAGCTATCACCATATTACATATTTTACATACCTACATTTATAGTTTTATAATTTATATGAGTGTGTGTCCTTAAGGGTCTCTGTTATACATAGGTCACTATGTGGTGGTAATATGTGGTCTGGTCATGGTGTGACGGCATTTGTCCCTTGTATGTTGTATAAATGGTCATTTAAAAAATGTACTTGGCTCTATCTCTTAAAGAAAAATACATACAAATATATTTATATTTAACAGGTTAGAGTAGAGTAGTGTCCAGCCAAAAGAGTCTACTGTGTCGTTTTGGTGGCTTAAAAATTCTTTTGGCCAGAACAAAAGCTGCTGGCTATGTATGTGACCTGGTGTTTGATAGGATCTGTTAATATCTGAGGACATGATGGAGAAGTTGAGTTTTTCCAAGAGTGAGCGGTGGGACTGTGGAAGGTTCAAAGGTTCCTAGTGGCAGCCCAGTATAAGAGAGTAGTGCACGTTGCAATTTTTTTACATGGACACTTGATCCGTGTGAAAAACTGTCACTTGAATATCTCTGTTGAATAATATTGGTCAGTGTGCTGTCCAATGTTTAGGATAGCACACGTCCAAAATATATACTCATCTGATTAAACCATAGTGCCAGGCACTGTCCAGTTATCTGATCACCAGAGCAGGAAATACTGAGCCGAGACGAGCCCAGCCCATGAAATGAAGATAACTGATGACGATTCAATTTAGGGAGGGAGCTGTGATAGTAACTGCAGCTTCTGCCCCCTGATGATGCTTTGTTTGAGTATCCCAGGATGCACTGGGGATTCTTGAACGAAGCTGTCATGATCCGGGTCAGAGTTTGCTTTGTTTCTCCTACTCCGGCCTGGTCATGGTGGGGTTAACTATTTCTGCCTCTCTTTGATTTGGGAGTGATAGTTTTGGGCTTGCTGGGACTGCTAACCTTTGAAACTCCAGTGTTCCTTTTGCCTCTGTACCTGTACCTGACCTGTCTCCTGTACCTGACCTAGTGTGACCTTGGTGTGTATCCCCTCCATTTGTGACTCGGCTAAAACTCTGGCTTTGTCTCCTGTTTTCCATCTTTATTACCACACGTCTGTCTGGCTTTTTGACCTTTTGGCTTACTCTGACTCTGTTCTCTGTCTCACGTCTCTGGTACCTTTGCTCCTGGCTGGTTCTGACCCTCGGCTTGTATTTTGACCACAAGTTCTGTTTTCCCCTTTAAACTATTCACTTACCGACCGTTACTGTCTTGGCTGATTTTGACCATTCTCTGTCGCCATCTGGTGGCGCAGTGCAGCGTGCACTGGGCTGCGGTGCGGCAAGTGTGACCTCTTTTTCTCTCACCCACTCTCCCTCGTGGAGTCTGTACATACCTGCATTGCTGCAGCGTGACTTTATCACTGACCCTGTAACATTTAAAAGAGGCTGAGGCTTTACCACCACACCGCCCATTTGATTGTACTATAGACCTGGTTTCTAATGCTAAATTGCCCAAGGCCCGTTTATACAATCTATCTGGTCCTGAGAGATCTCCCATGAAAGAAAACATCTCTGAAAGTCTTCGTAAAGGGCATATTCGCCCGTCTGTATTCCCTGTGGCGGCTGGGTTCTTTTTTGTTAAAAAAAAAAGATGGTAGTACGCGCCCATGCCTCGATTTCCGAGAGCTAAATAAGATTACTGTGAGGAACACTTACCCTCTCCCGCTTATCCCTGATTTGTATAACCAACTGTCTGGGTCCAAGTGGTTTTCTAAATTAGACCTCCATGGGCCATACAATCTTATCCGTATATGTGAGGGGAATGAGTGGAAAACTGCTTTTCTCAACTCGGAGGGACTGTTTGAGAATTTGGTTATGCCTTTTGGTCTGACTAATGCGCCAGCAGTTTTCCAGAATTTTGTCAATCATGTCTTCTCTGACTTCATTGGGCGCTTTATGGTAGTTTTTCTCGATGATATTCTGGTTTACTCAGTGGATAGGCAGGATCACATAGGTCATCTTCGTGCAGTTCTCCAGAGGCTCCGGGAGAACTGTCTTTTTGCTAAATGTGAGAAATGTTTATTTGTTGTTCATGAATTATTCTTTCTGGGGTTTATCTTGTCTGCTGAGGGGTTCCGTATGGACCCTAGAAAGGTTCAGGACATTGTTGATTGGGTGCAACCTAAAGATTTTAAGGGTCTCCAGCGTTTCTTAGGATTCGCAAATTATTATCGAAAATTTATAAAGGGGTTTACGCAGATTGTCAAACCCCTCACAGATTTAACTCAGAAAGGGTCTGATGTCAAGAATTGTTGGCCATTAAATTGGCTTTTGAAGAATGGAGGCAATTTTCGGAGGGGGCTGTCCATAAAATCACTGTAATTACGGACCATAAGAATCTGGCTTATAATGAGTCAGCCAAAAGACTGACTCTGTGAAAGGCAAGATGGTCACTTTTTTTCTCTCAGTTTCAGTTCTCTATCACTTTTCGGCCAGGTTCTAAAAACATTTAGGTTGATGCCTTGTCTCGTAGTCTGGACTCGATGTCACCTCCTGAGCCTCCTTCCTCCATTCTTCAGCCTGGTGTGGTGGTGGCTGGGGTTTCCTCAGAGTTGGAGCGATAGATTCGTGAGGCCTAGTCTCTGGCTTCTCTGTTTATGCCTGTGAGTAAGCTCTTTGTGCCTGTTCAACTTTGTCTTAGGGTTCTCCAAGAGTTTCATGATTCTGTTTTGAGTGGGCATCCTGGAATTGCGGCCTTCTATAGAGCGATCGCTAGGTTGTTTTGGTGGTCCTCATTGGCCTCGGTTGTGGTTAGATTTGTGTCCTCCTGTGTTGTATGTTCCCATGCAAAAAACTCACATAATCGGCCGGCCGGGCAATTGGTGCCATTGCCAATTCCTGATAGACCATGGACCCATCTGTCCATGGATTTTATCACGGATCTTCCTCCTTTTAATGGAAAAACTGTCATTTGAGTGGTGGTGGACAGATTTAGTAAACAGGCGCATTTTGGGCCTTTGTCAGGTTTGCCGTATGCTGAGACGCTTGCTAAGTTGTTTGTGGAACATGTGGTGCGATTGCATGATGTGCCTTTGAATGTGGTTTCAGACAGAGGGGTGCAGTTTGTGTCCAAATTCTGGAGGGCTTTTTGTAAAAGGCTGGGTGTCTGTTTGACCTTTTCTTCTGCTTACCATACTGAGACTAATGGTCAGGCAGAGAGAACCAATCTGTCTCTGTAACAAATTTTGCAGTCTGGTCATGGCTCGGCAGGATGATTGGTGTTCCTCTTTGCCTGTGGCTGAGTTTGCTTTTAATAATCACATTAATCAGTCCACAGGTACCTCCCCTTTCTCCTGTAACTATGACTTTCACCCTCATTTTGGGGAATTTTCCCGACTGGATTCGGGATGTCCTGGGCTGATTTTGAGGTTCAACGGTTGGGGGAGGTGTGGCAGGAAGTTCAGAAGAATATTGGCGGGGCTCAGGGTAAAGATAAATTCTTTGCTGACAAAAAACGATATGTAGGGCCTGTATTCCGGGTTGGGGATAAGGTATGGTTGTCTACCCAGAATATAAAGCTCAAGATTCCTTCAGCTAAGTTGGGACCTAAGTTCATTGGCCCTTATGAGATTATGGAGGTGGTCAACCTGGTGTCCTTTCGTTTACTTCTTCCTCCATCTTTCCGGATTCCCAACGTGTTCCATAAAGCTCTTTTGAAACCGTTGGGTCCTTCCTCAGGGGAGTATCCTTCTCCTCCACCACCTGTGTTGGTGGAAGGCCAGAATTAATTTGAGGTGGCATGGATTGTGGACTCCCACATGGTCCGTCGTTCCCTCCAGTATCTCATTCATTGGAAGGGTTACGGTCCTGAGGACCGGTCCTGGGTTCGGCACGGTCGGTCCATGCGGATCGATTGGTCCGGGCCTTTCACACCCGCTATCCTGGGAAACCAGGGGGTCCAGTGGCCCCCCTTTAGAGGATAATTGTCATGATCCGGGTCGGAGTTTGCTTTGTTTCTCCTACTCCGGCCTGGTCATGGTGGGGTTAACTATTTCTGCCTCTCTTTGATTTGGGAGTGGCTATTTCTTAGTGCTCTTGCTGGCAGCTTGTGTCAGTAATAGCTTTGGGCTTGCTGGGACTGCTAACCTGTGAAACCCCAGTGTTCCTTTTGCTTCTGACCTCCCGTACCTGTACCTGACCTGTCTCCTGTACCTGATCTAGTGTGACTCTAGTGTATATCCCATCTGTTTGTGACTCGGCTAAAACTCTGACTTTGTCTCCTGTTTTCCGTCTTTGTTACCACACGTCTGTCTGGCTTTTTGACCCTTTGGCTTACTCTGACTCCGTTCTCTGTCTCATTTCTCTGGTACGTTTGCTCCTAGCTGGTTCTGACCCTCGGCTTGTATTTTGACCACGAGTTCTGTTTTCCCCTTTAAACTATACGCTTATCGACCGTTACTGTCTTGGCTCGTTTTGACCATTCTCTGTCGCCATCTGGTGGCGCAGTGCAGCGTGCACTGGGATGCTGTGCAGCAAGTGTGACCTATTTTTTCCTCACCCACTCTCCCTCGTAAAGTCTGTACTCTTCTGCATTGCTGCAGCGTGACTGAAGCGTCATCAAAGGGGAAGTTGTAAAAAAAATCAAAGCAGTTAGTGTAGCTGGGGAAGGATTGGGAAGTTTTAATTAATGTATAGATTAAATTATGGCACTAAATAAAGTCATTTAGGGTGAAAATTAACTTGTATTTTGGACCACCCCTTCACCGCCATTCTATAAGACTTAAAGGGAATGTCACTCTTTTGAGCTTTTTGAGTTAATAGTATGGGCATACAGGTTGAAAAGAACTGAAATTATTCATACCTGTATGCCTCCTTGATGATGCTTTGTTTAGGAAAAATATTTTTTTTATAGCTTCAATCTTCCAGACTATGGAGCGTCACCTGCCCAAAAGATAAGACTGCCTCTGGTCTTCATTATACAAGATTTCTTCTCCCCTTCTCTTCAGATGTGATCTTCTGGACACAGTAGAGGTGAATTCCCCACAGTGCAGGGGGCGATGTCAGGCAGAATGGGATTTCCGACAGCGCCCATGACAGCAAAGGGACGTCTGAAGAGAATGGGAGGGGAATCTTGTATAATGAAGACCAGAAGCAGTCTTATCTCGCGAATGCCCCATAGCCTGGAAGATTAAAGTTATAAAAGATGATTTTTACTAAACAAGGCATTATCAATGAGGCATACGGGTATGACTAATTTCAGCTGTATACGACCTGTATGCCCATATTTTTAACCTGAAAAACTCAAAAGAGTGACAAATTCCCTTTAATGGGGCTCTAGTGAGTACTGTGTTTCCTAATGAGTAATGACATGAGGTAAGGTATTTGTGAAACATAATTACCACATTCATTTGTGACGTGTTCTCTCCAAAATATTTGGAGGAAACATGAAGAAACTATTTTTGAGAAACAATTCTTGATTGCATTAGAGGAGCAAATTACCACAGCATACTGTGGTGAGCAAATGAAAATAATGCACAGTATGTTCAATGATTTCGCTGAGAATAAACAAAGCTGAGCACTTGGGGCTTGTGCCAGAATTTATGAGCTGTTTACCTAAAATCATAACAGCAATTAGAGGACACTCTTCTTTACTGACTAATGGCATTGGAAAAATATTTAGAATTGAGAGTCCTCAGTGGTTGATACCTTTTAATGGCTAACAGAAAAGATGGTAACAAATTGCAAGCTTTCAAGACTACACAGGTCTCTTCATCAGGCAAAGACTAAAAGAAATTCTGAAGAATCACATATTTATGCACAACATAGCACAGAAAAAAAAAAGGAAAATGGATAAGACAGGTGACATGAAGCAGAATTACCATGAGTGATAAATAGTTATGTCCATAAATATTGGGCCAGTTCTAAGATGAGGGGCAAGTTCCTTAGTTGATGTAAAAAGACATAAATTCGTGTTTATATTCCCAGACTCTTCTGTCTCTCTGAGATTTGAAGCTACCTTTTAACAAAAGTAGTTTCATGTCCATAATGTTATGATTTGGGAGACAAAAATGTTTTGCCACAGGTAGATCCATTCTTTTTTCTCTTATTGTGTGGTGGTGAGAATTAATTCTTGTTCTAAGCTTTTGCCCTGTCTCCCCCACATACAGATCCCAGTTGGACATTTGGTACAAATAATTAGGTACACCACATCAGATGTGATGCAGCTGAAAGTACCTGGGATCTTGTAGTCCTGATGTGAATTGGGGGATCTTTATCTTGGCCATGGTCATTATAAATGGACAGGTTTTACATTTTTTCTGATTGCAAGGAAAGGTACTTGCAGCTGTTGGAGAGGACAGAGAGCTTTTAACAATAATGCTTCTTAGATTTGGGGGCTGCCTAAAACACAGTAGTGGGGGGTCTGGAAAAATGGATTGTAAGCGGGCATCTTTTTGCAGTAAAGGTTGTAATTTCCATGCAGCTCCCCTTAGCTCCTCCAGATTTGGATTGTAGGTAACTACTAGAGGTACCCGGTTATTTTCTTCTTTAGCTTTGTAATGTAGCAGGTGATTCCTTGATATTCTGGTGGCTCTTGTAATCTGGTTTTCAATTGTTCTTGGATGGTAGCCCTGATTCAAAATGGTCTTTCTGAGGCGACCAAGGTATGTTGTGCATAAATATGTGATTCTTCAGAATTTCTTTTAGTCTTTGTCTGATGAAGAGACCTGTGTAGTCTCGAAAGCTTGCAATTTGTTACCATCTTTTCAGTTAGCCATTAAAAGGTATCAAACACTGAGGACTCTCAATCTATATATATAATTTTCTAAGGGTTTTTCCGTCTGTCTGTCTGTCTGTCTGTCTGTCTGTCTGTCTGTCCTGGAAATCCCGGCTCTCTGATTGGTCGAGGCCGCCAGGCCTCGACCAATCAGAGACCGGCACAGCATCGACGTAGAAATCCCGCGTCTCTGATTGGTCGAGGCCGCCAGGCCTCGACCAATCAGCAACGGGCACAGCGACGATGATGTCATAAAGGACGTAGAAATCCCGCGTCTGATTGGTCGAGGCCGCCAGGCCTCGACCAATCAGCAACGGGCACAGCGACGATGATGTCATAATGGTTGCCATGGCGACGATGTCATAAAGGTTGCCTCGACCAATCAGCGACGGGCACAGTCTGCCGCGAATTCTGGAATCATCATTGTCCATATACTACGGGGATATGCATATTCTAGAATACCCGATGCGTTAGAATCGGGCCACAATCTAGTTCTAAATATTTTTCTATCTACTGGCTAACACGGTACCAAGATATATTTCTTTCCTGTATCATAATGGCATTGGAGTAATTTTTGGGTATCGAACCACTTGCTAATAAACAAGAAGAGACAGTGTGGTGCCAATTGAACCTCCATTCTCCAAGGTTCACAAAGTACAACATAAAGTTGTTTGATTGTGTGATAAAGAAGAAATAACCTTTCACGGATGAGACTATAACCTGCTGTCATCAGACGTAAGCCTCTGTAGATGGTAAGGGCTCTCTTCTGAACCTTTGCATTGCAGAGAAGAAGATGGCGCTAATTTTTATTGAGTGAATGTGAATGAGATGATATTGGGAATAGCATAAATGGATAAGTCATAAGTGGTTTTCTTTTTTTTTTTAACTGTATTCATCCACTATTATTACAAAGAACCTGTCAACTACAAAAGTGCTATTTACCTGCAGATTCAGGGGTAATGTGCAAGTAAGTATCATTTAGATCATGTGACGCTATAGAACAGCGGCTGTTAGGAGAAAATTATATTTTATTCTCAAAGTGGTCACTCACAGTGTTGTGCAAGGAGTTACTGTACATACAGTCAGTGGGAGTGGGAGTTAATACAAAGTGGCATGCTGTAAGTGCTCTGTGATCTCTCCCCAGCACACTGAAGTACAACCTGCTCTAATCGCTAACACACGGCGCACACATAGACTGCAGAGTAGACTGTCACTCAGGGGGCATGGGGAGTGACTACTGCTGAACTCACAGCATAGGAGACAGTGACTGTAACTGATCCCTGCAGTGCCTCAATGACTGGAGACAAGCAGCTACAAGGAAAATATAACTTAAATTTCTCCCTGAAGCCACACTTCCCATAAACCAGTTTAACATTTTTTTTAAAGGAACCTGTAAGCAGGATTGTGTCCAGTAACCTTCAGACAGTGTCGGGTAGGCACCATTATACTGATTAAAATGATACCTTGGTTGATAAAATCCATCTTGTGGTTCTTTTTTAATAGTTATTTTCAGCTTTGTGTTAATGATATGCTCGTGCTCCGGGGCGGCCTGTGGGGGGCCTTCATGTTGTGCTCTGCTTAGGTATTCTTAGTACAGTCTGCTGATAGCTCACTCAGGGATCGCTGAGAGCTGCTACTGCGCAGGCACGGGCGGCGCCATCTTGGAGGAGGAAATCTTTTTTTTGTTCTCCAGCAAGATGGCGCTGCCGGCGTCTGCGCAATAGCAGCTATTGGATCTTTATACACACCAATAGCTGCTGCTGCACAGTCATGGCAGGCGCCATTTTCAAATTGATTTTTTTTGTACTTGCCCAATAACATCAAGAACAGTTATTACTGGGACACTAAACATGCGATTACGCTGCCGCGCAGGTGCCACGGCTGGCACTTTCCTGCAAAAGGGTTTTTTTTTTTTAAAGTATGAACATATATTCATTATGTAAACTAGGGGGCAGGTCAGTGTGGGATCAGTGACCTGTCAGCAGTCTGCATTATAAATACCTAATCAGAGCACCAAATGAAGCCCCACCCACAGGCCGCCTCGAAGCACGAGCATGTCAATAACTCAAAACTGAAAATAAAGATTAAACAGCCACAAGACGGATTTCATCAACCAAGGTATCATTTTAATCAGTATAACGGCGCCGGCCTGACACTGTCTGTAGGTTACTGTGCACAATCCTGCTGACAGGTTCACTTTAAACAGTAGTTATATGCAAATTACTGCTATACCTGTAGGTAAATAGTGGTTTTGAATGCAACAGGTTCCCTCCAATTAAAGTAAAAAGAAAATCTTTACTCACCTCCAAGAATTGCTGAGAAGCTTGATGTTAGTGAAAACTGGTTTTCAATAAATTTGGGAAGAAATGCTGCAAAACCGGTGGTGATTAATGCATCTGAACAGCTGGCGAATGTTAATGTCATGAGAACAGGATTTTTTATCAACAGCTAAAATAAAAGGAGATTGACAAGTTAGTGAAATGAACACGGTAGTAAATAAAATGTCTAAATCTTTTGAATTCCAAACACATGTCAATATAAAACTGAAGAGTGTACAATTCAATTATATCATTCCTGGTGGCAGCATTAGATTGGCCCACCAGAAGACCTAAGAATCCCCCATTGGGCCAACGACATCAGCTCTGCAATTCTAATGCTGTAGCCAGGGTGAAGGTTATAGAGAGCACAATGTACACTCCCAGGGGTTGGCATGGCCAGACTACTTTCATTATAATCTATTACACCATCATTTGCATCGTGCACCGCCAGGTAGAAGCACGCTTGAGGCTCTGCTCCCTGCAATAGAAACTCGCAACACTGCTGCAAGAAGCCACTTATTGCCCACTGCTTTTTCTATGAGTTAAGCAGCAGGATGATGTTATTACAGTGCTGTCATCATTTAGCTGGTACCCAGCTAAAAAATGCCTGTGTGGAGGACTCAGCAATTGTCACTTTAAGAGCCCCCTCAAATGAGTGTTTAAAACGGCAGAGTGCTACCAATGTTTTATCGGACAGCAATGGCCCAATGTTATACTATGGCGCAGTGAAAGCCTGCTATTTCTTTCTTATGCCAATTCAGCAAGTGAAAAAAATGGCAGTATGATGCTAATGGCTTGGAAATCGGATCACACTCACCAATACAAGTATATGGGTGCGTGTGAAACATCCGATTGTACCCGGATGTCATCCGAGCGCAGTCCCGCATCCGTGGACACAGACAATTGAGAAGATAGTGAAATTAAGTGCTACATCTTCTCCACACCTTTGCTCTGATTCTTGCATTTGAGAGAATTGGATCATACAAAGATCCGGTGTCATTAGCATAAGCTATCTGATTATCTCTCATGACAGAATAGACGGCCATGTGCCCCAGGCCTTACTCTTATCATCTGAATGCAATTATTACAATTCCTCTCGGTTAAGGAGAACAGAGGAGAGAGCACACAGATCCCACCGCTGCCACCAATTTGTCAAGGATAACAGCAGGGGGAATTGCGCAGATCCCACTGCTGCCACCAATTTGTCAAGGATAACAGCAGGGGGAATTGCGCAGATCCCACCGCTGCCACCAGTTTGTCAGGGAGAACACCAGGGAGATTAAGCAGATCACACCCTTGCCACCAATTTGTCAGGGGACACAAATCTGCTGCCTCCAATCATAATGACAATTTAAGGGTGCAGTTTACAGAGCAAGAGAAAGGGAGCTATTACATTTTATAAATTTCATCTAGAAAGGTATATAGTAGTGATCTGCATGATAGCAGCAAACGGCAGCTCTGACCGGGAGTAAAATTATTGGCGGTTAACTCTATGACTTCACTGCTCGTCACTGAAACTGCGATCACAGCACCTAATTGTCTCCTGGTTTTTAGTCTAGATGGTCAGATCATGGCACCGTCCAGGTTGTAAACCAGTTATCACAGAGATGGATTACGGTGTGGGACAGTATTGTTAATCTTCATTTCGGACAGGTGAGGGACATGGTTGTTTATTATTTTTGCTCTTGTACAGGAGACAAGGATTCAATGAATTAGGCGTAAGGAAAGTGTAATGGTTGTTTATTATTTTCTGTCTTTTACAGGGGATAAGGGATTGAATGGAATAGGAGTAAGATGAGTATAACTGCGCTTTTTTATTTTTACTTCAAATAAAGTAGTTTGTGTCTTTCAATTAAAGGACGTTATTCTGGCTGTGTCTCTGAGGGTATGTGCACACGTCAGGATTTTCTAGCAGAAATTTCCTGACAAAAAACGGACATTTCTGCCAGAAATCCGCATGCGTTTTTTCGCGTTTATTTTTTTTTCACGTGTTTTTGGTGCGTTTTTTGTCCATTTTTTCCCAAATGCTTAGAATAGCGGGAAAAACGCGAAAAATCCACAAAATTAATGAACATGCTGCTTTTTTTACTGCAATGCGATTTTTTTGCGGAAAAAAACGCATCATGTGCACAAAAATTGCAGAATGCATTCTAAATGATAGGATGTAGATGTCTGCAGTTTGTAATGCTTTTTTATCGCGAAAAAAAAACGCGAAAAAACCTGAACGTGTGCACATACCCTTACAATCTAACTATGGGCTTAGTAATGGGCAAGTGTTATAAACACCTCTCCATTACTAACCTGTGGGCTTGATGTCAGTGGCCATAAAATAGCTGACATCCAACTCACAACCATTACCCCAATTGCCAGTGCACTGGACAAGTGGGAAGATCTGGGTAAAGTGCCAGAATTAGCACATCTAATAGATGCACCTTTTCTGGGGCAGCTGATATTTTTAGGCTTGGGGGCAATATCGATGGTCCCTTAATAATCTGAGAATACCATCGCCCAGCTGTCTGTTTTAGCTTGGCTTGTTATCAAAAATGGATGAAACCCCATGCCGTTTTAAAAAATATATATATGTATAATTAAAAAAAACAGCTTGGATACCCCTCTGTTCTTGATAAACAACCATGATAAAGTTTTTGTCTGTGCTGGTTATCAAAAATAGAAGAGACACAGCATCAATTTTTTTTAATGTATGTTTAGCACAGGCACCAGCTGATGAATGCTTTCATCAGCTGCGTCTACTCTCGCTGTAATCAGCTACAGCAGGCATAGGCTGATGGGAGTAGTACTCACTCATCATCCAATGCATGTGACTGGAGGTAACCCTTTTTCCGCTGGTCACAGTTGCTGGCTCACGCTGTCAGCTCTCTGATCGATGTTAAGGATCTTGCCACCGATCATAGCTGCCAGTGTTTCTCACAAATGATAGCGTGGGAAACACCTGATGTTTGGGATGTCGAACCCAAACAGTAACACAGACTTCCTGGAGAAGTCCGTGCTCGGGATCTGTGCCTGAACACTAGGTGTTCGGTACAGACCACAAACAAACTGTTTGGGTTCTCCTATTACAAGTAGACAGTGTTTATAAAAATATAAAAAGATGTTACAAAATTGGAACAAAACAATACGTTATATACAATCACATTAAATAAAATGGATAACGAAAGAAAAAGTACTAAACCTGTGCCACAGAAATGGCTCAGACTTACAGACTGACAAAATACAAAAACCCAAACTCTGCTTTTTATTAGATTAAGGTTATGCTCACATACCTCCCCTTGGTGAGCTCATATGATGCTCTTTCCTCAAAAGTTTACTTCTCCGCCTTTAAGTATAATCCAAGCCTTTTTGGCTGGTTCTCATCAGATTCCTTGTTGCAGGTCCTGCTTCAATGGGATTTGAAATATCTTTTTAAGTTCCCCAGTTATAATTAGGTTATAACTTCCCCAGTTAAAATGAATTCCATATGTTTAATGTGAGGATGATATGTCTCCTCTCTGGGGATGTATGAATTTTTTTTTTTTATCTACAGCACTCTCATTTTCAGATTGTTTGGGCTGGAGTCTGGACCTTTAGGTTGATTCACATGTTGCACCATGACTACATTTTCTTGATTGTAGCATGGAAAACATACCTATATATTATGTTATTTGAGATTAATGGTGCATTTGATGATCATTGTTGTGCTTGTTCCTCCTTGAATTTGACCAATTGTTCTTAATATTTTTTAATATTTGAAATTTTACTATAAGTAGTTACTCCTTTTGTAACTTTTTATAAGCAACTCTGCTGATAGAAGAAGTGCCATGGGAGATCCTCAGGACGAGTAAGTTATTCCTTTTATTTTTTAACACAGTGGGGGAAGAGGATGATTCAAGAAATGGGAGAAAGGGTATTGAGCTGCGATAAATTGAGGCATGTAATTTTAATGAATTGGGGGAGGTGGAAAAAAGAATATGGAATTGTAATGAATTGGGGTGAGGAGAGGACATGGAATTGTAATTAATTAGGGGGTGGGAGAGAGGATATGTAATGATAATGGATTGGGGAGACATAAAATTGCAATGAATTAAGGGGTGGAAAAAGGATATGTCATTATTATGAAGTGGGGGTGGGAGAGAAGACATGTAATTGTAATAAATTGGAGGATGATTCAGGACAGTTACTAGTAATGAAATGGGGGGGGGAGGCTCACTAATTCATATTTGTATTGGGAGGGGAAAAAGTGGCTAATTATAGTAAAAGGGGTTTTCCTACGAACAAAGTTTATGTTCCATATTTGAACGTTAAAAAAAATGTTCCAGTGCTGAGATAATTTTACAAATGTTTCACTGCTATTACTGTGTAATGGCCGTCTCTGACAATGCAGGAACATGGTCTGATCATACCACATCTCCTGGGCATGAGGGAGAGCAAAAGAGAGGATACAGACAGGACAAGATGGGATTGCAGCTGATTCTTTCTTGCGCTGTGGACCTTTCGAGTGATTTTGACAGAGAGGTTTCCATGAAGCATGGTTGGGATGACAGAATCAGGAAAAGCTCTCAATTCAATAAAGGCCGGTGTTACACATCCATGTTTCATTGGTTGAGTCTGTACCGTGAGGCAGAATACCTGCAGCCAGCCCATGCATCACAGCCCAGAATTGGACAACGAAGCATGGATGAGTGTAACCAGCCACATCTCAACCACTGCCAGGGACAGTATATAGATTTCCTGCTGATTTTATGACAGTATATCGTCAGCTTATTAGCAGCAATATCTGCATATGTTGAATGTTAATTTTTCTGTGGATTTAAGCCATGTGTAACTTAGATTTTTAAAACTGAACAATCCATATTAAAAATGCATGAAAAAATAATGTTTTTGACACCTTGTTTTTCTCCACTTCATATGTGTGTGTGTGGGGGGGGGGGGGGGGGGGGGCATTTTTCTGACTCATTTTTATTCAGCAGTCAAATTTGAAATGTTTGTCAAGTTTAAATGCCTCAAAAATTTTACATGTTGCTTCTTTTCCCAAGGTGGAACAAGCACATAGAAAAAAACCTGTACCGTGGACCTGTTTTTTTCAATTAAAATGAATAGGAAGCATTTTTAAAGAGCTGAAACAGAACCTACTTTATAAGAATGTGTTCTCACAAAGTTGGTGTGGATCTTTTCCAAAATACACATAAAACACTTCAAATACTCTTGCACAGGCTTTTGATTCATTTTTAATGGAATATATATAAGATTATCGAACCACAGTGCTGTTTTTTTCCATTTTCTTTTCTAGGTGCAAAATGAAACATAGAGGCATTTCTATTTGAAAAAACATGATTGACAGCCTGCAGAACAGTTCTACCATAACTATTATTGTATACAGGCGGTCAATCATGCCTAGGCAGGTGTAATTAGAATATTTGATGCAGAACTAGTTTGGGGGTAGAGAAATGAACAGCTTAATTAGCTAATAATTTGCTGCAGAGTAAAACATCATTATTCACAGATTGTACCAGTGGGCAATATAAAACACTTTAAAGAAATCTGAACACATACCACTATAGTAGCTGTTGGACACAATCATACAGCATGATAGGTTCTGTGAAAATCTACATTTCACATCAATTTATGTTTAAAAAATGTCCACTGTAATTTAAAGGGACTCTGTCACCTGAATTTGGCGGGACTGGTTTTGGGTCATATGGGCGGAGTTTTCGGGTGTTTGATTCACCCTTTCCTTACCCGCTGGCTGCATGCTGGCTGCAATATTGGATTGAAGTTCATTCTCTGTCCTCCATAGTACACACCTGCACAAAGCAATCTTGCCTTGTGCAGGCGTGTACTATGGAGGACAGAGAATGAACTTCAATCCAATATTGCAGCCAGCATGCAGCCAGCGGGTAAGGAAAGGGTGAATCAAACACCCGAAAACTCCGCCCATATGACCCAAAACCAGTCCCGCCAAATTCAGGTGACAGGTTCCCTTTAAAATCTCAAATATCAGCTGGTATTGTATTTTGCTGTGGATTTGCTTCTTCTTTAGCGATGGGGTGACTCATGTCCTATTTTAAAAGGATTTGGTTTCCTTCTGTGCTGAGAAGGTTAAGTAATCTTTCTATGATGGCTGAGACCATTCAGCCAGATTGTTCTCAGCTGCAACTGCTTATCATTTACTCCCTCCAGATATGCTGGCTTTGGGCGGATAGTCCCTGCCAGTGAAAGATTTGTCTTCCTGTGCTGAGTGGTTGAAGTGGAGCTGTAGTAGTAGTGATCTGCAGTTTGCTGTAGTACGCATGTGTTTACCTCCTTGTCCCTATTCCCATTTAGTGTCTTTTTTACCTCACTTTCATGTCCTATGCCACATGGAGTTGGGGAGTGGACAGATTAGGGTTTAACAGGAGCATAGCAAGGTCAGAGACCCTGGCCTCTCTACTTTCAAGAGTACCCTCGGGACAGGGATAGTTAAGGTCCCCGTTCCAGGAACAATTTGAGGCTCCTCTTCATTACCGAAGATCATTACAGCGTCACAAACTTTCACTATCCAACTTACATCTTCTAGGCCAGGGCGTACAAATTTAACGGGTCAGGTATGAATCTGATGTAACTAGAAACAGCCTTGGGCAGATGGACTGTATACTTGGTTGGTAATAATCTAGTGTATTGTAGTCACAACGACCTGCTCCTGTACATATATTTCATTATGATATGACGTATTTGGAAATGTTTTTTTTTTCTAAACAGCTATAAAATGTTGCATACTAATATTTTGCAATACTGTACATGTTTGTACAATTATTATTATTAGAAGCAGTAATAGTACTGTTAGCATTATTACCAAAAGAGCCAAAGGAAAATCTTTAAAATTTTTTCCAAGATTTTTGGACTCAACAATGCATTCACTTCCATTGTTATGTGCTTGTGAAATCCTTTCAGATTGTACTGCTGCTGTTCCTATAAATCAAAAAATATATATTTTATCAAACAATAAAATACACAAAATTGTTCTCCAAAAATAGTGTAATAAATTAAGAAAAAATATTACTGTACATCATAACTCCATATTTGTGACCATTCAGAGCAGTACAAAGCACATCCTCTTAATCAAGAAACAACAGTAACAGCAGCAAGACCCCGGCGGTCGATCCATCAACGGGATTTGATGTGGTTGAATCTAGAGAGAGACCACTGGTGCACCACTAAAAGTGCCACCAACCAACCCTGCCATTTTATTGATTAATACAAGATATATTTGTTTTGCATTTATTTGCATTAATACATAACTCTACTGAAAAACAATGCCTCTGAACAGAGATTAACTTACCAGGCAAGTGTTTGGGGAAACAGGAGAAGGGTACAATCAACATCCAAGTCACTAGACCTACGATTAAAAAGGCAATCCACCACGCTCCAAGCCAACGGGGGTCATTGGGATACATAGGCACACTTTATTGAGAGAAAAAGTAAATGTGATCAAAAATAGGCACAAGATTTAACATCAATTATATTATAATTAGTCCACTTGATTTTCTTAACATTTATAGTAGGGTATTATATAAAGATAAAAGAAGCATTGCTCATCTCAACAGATTATCTTCCCCTCTCAACCAATATTACCAATGTTCCATTGTTCTCTGCTTCCTGGTCCCCCTCTACACTCACAAATTCATTGGTTAAACTTGGTCTTGCTTGTGGCTACTGAATGACTGAGAAGACATTTCCTAGTATTTTTGGGAGGAGGGGGCAAATCACTAAGACTGGCATTATGCATACCAGCCTTAAAGAAGCCTTCCCGTGAAGTTATTTACTTACTTTATATGTGTATGTTGTTCATGTAATATAGTTTGTGTTAATACGGTATACTCAACTGCTGCCATCTTCTCCAATATCCAATGCCATTTTGCTCCATTTCTCAGTGACCGTGCCACTCTTCAGACTATGCGGCTCACTCTGTGTTCTATGCATCAGTCGGGAGTCTCTGTTACAAAGTAAGGCTGGTTTTACATTTGCGGATGGAGGGCTGCGTACGTCCTCTGTGAAGCTCCGCCCACCGCCACATCTCCTCCGGTCAGCTCCGCCTATGTCTGCATGCGTCTTGCATACCCTATCTTTACCATTAGGTACGCAGGCCATGCCGATGTATGCGGATGCCTCTGCATGCATCGTTTTGATGGTGCGGTGACCTGCGCCGAACGCAGCGAGTTGCAATTTGGTGAGGTCACCGCACCGTCAAAACGACGCATGGGGAGGCAACCGCATACATTGGCATAGCCTGCGTACCTAATGGTAAAGATAGGGTACGCATGCTGCATGTCAATGTAGGCAGAGCTGACTGGAGGAGGTGCGTCGGTGGATGGAGCTTCACGGAGCATGTACGCAGCCCTCCGCAGCACCTCCATCCGGAAATGTGAAACCAGTCTTAGTTTATAGTGCATCATTCTGACACTCCATAATTCAAAAAAGCCAAATTTGGGTTATGCAGAGCTAAAAGCCAATACTGGGTTATGCAGCGTGCAGCGTGACCTGAAGATTCTGAAGAATCATGATGGCAATGAGAAGAGGAACAAAATGATGGTAGATACCAGAGAAGATGGCAGTAGGTGAGTATCATACACTACACTAAATGCATATATATACAGATTTAAAAAAAACTTCATGGGAGGGCTTCTTTAATGATGGGCTCGCTGGAGTACGATGTGCCAAATGCATTAAGAGGCACATGTCACTTAATGGATTTGACATATCTTCTGTTTGGCTTGCGACTCCAGTAATACTTCTGGCACTTTTACTGCTGAAAAAACACCAAACGTCAAAAAATTATTGCTCAGCTCTGCGTTGCGCAAAAATATTGTGACTTTTCAAAATGTTTTATGACAGTTTTTTGGCACAAAAGCTTTGTTGAATTAGTCCCTTTGCGTTTTGAGACAGAGTCAGGATATAGACTCCAACAGAAAGCAGGTGGAGATCTGTCAGGACAACCTCTTTAAGTAGACTCTGAAAATTCCATAACTCACCAGGGTCCTTATGTACAATATAAATCAATAGCTATAGAGGTAAAATGCCAAGAGTAGATCTGCCAAGACTAAAAACTGGTATGGTGAAAGAGGTCAACCGCTGATATTCCTAGGAAAGACATTTTCTGTACTGCCCCCTCCATTATCCTGCATCTGTTGGCCCAAGGACTTCTAGTCATTTTAGTTTTTCAGCAATGTGAAAGTAACCTGGATAGCCAGGATTAGAAGAACAGGCGGTTGTCAGCGGCAGGGCAGGATCAGGATGTACTGATAAGTACAGTGCAAAAAGGAAAATACAACATATATTATCAAGGCTAGCCAGACACAAAATGCAAGGAGGAGGAGTATTCAAAGTGTAGTACACAGGAATGTAAGTATCATGTAATTAAAAAGCTACAAGTTAGCAATCCATATGTGATTCAGGTTGGCACAGAGGAGAAGCAAAGTCAGTCAAAGTGAATCAAAGAAACGTAAAAAAAAAAAGCAGCAGGTGAACCGTCTATGGATGGAAATCATAAAGATAGCAATTAAATAAAGTGCCCTCTACTGACCCACGCTGTTCACCATAGCAGTTGGAACCAGAGTGTGGTGTAAGATAAAACAAAAGGACTAGCTGGAGTGCCGCAAAATCGGTTCATCACAACCAGAGTTTTTTATTTGCTTTTCTTAGAGCCCAGTAAAAAAGTAAAATGGGCAAGGTAGAGGTCTATCTATAGTAAGCTATCTTCCTAGACAAAAATTAAGTCTTTTTGAGGAACAGTAAGACTTGTAAGAAGTTTAAAGAGGAAGTAAATTATATAACGCAATGCCTGTGGGTATCAAATAAAAGGAACTTACTACTCATTCCTCTAAACCTCAACTATTCTGAGATTAAGGAAACTATAGCATTAATCTGTGAGACATAAGGACCTCATCTACTTCTTCTCGTACGACTCCTTGATTTTTGTTACTAAACCAACGCTGTTAGGGTATGTTTGCTGAAAAAACACTCTTTTTTACAGTACCAGCAAAGTTAATGAGATCCCCAAAATTTCCTGAATATGCTTATATTATTTTCCTTGCATCTTTATAAATTCTGGCCTGGTGTTTTTTCTATATGTGCTTTCATTCATTATTTTTGCATTATTTTTCATCCATTCTAATAAATGAGAAAATTAAAATAAAAACGCATCAGAAGCGTACAAAAAAATAAAAAAGAGGGTGCATTTTACGTTGAGGTTTTCCTGCCAACAGACTGGGTTTTGCTGAAGAAAAAAACTCTGCAAAAACTCCATGTGTGAACATGCCCTTATTATTGCCTACTGCCCCAATTCTCCAGAAAGTATATTTCAGATCTACACGTCCTCCAAATTGTAAGTCACAGGAGTAGGTATGTGATCTAACACTTGTAGATTTAATACTCACCTATCTACTTTCTCAAAATCGATATAAATATTCAGCAGTTGTCCTCCTATTAAATATCCAATAGCAGGGCCCACTACGGACATCCCATATGCAATGCCTGAAACAAAGAACATATTGCGCACCTTTTTTATTGTTTAATTTATATGATTTTTTTATAATTGCAAAATGCACAAAATAACACACACAAATGCAATCTCATCATAGATATTTTTTATTATTTTCTTTTTTTTATGCCAATTAGGAAAATTTCAAAAACAACTTTATTGTTGTTATGTTACGGTTCTGTCACATAACCGTAACATAACCTTATGTTTTCTACAGTTTAATGCTATTTAATAAAAATAATTTGATAAAGTAAAATCACAGTTTCTAGAATGTTTTCTTTTTACTTACTGGTAAACGTAATTTAATTTTCTGGAATTATACAGTTACGGTAGCATCATGGAAGTCTTAATTCTAATGTGGTTTCATATTCTATATACTAGAGGAAACTATTAAGGCCTACGGTAACTGAGGTATGCCCTAAAAGAGACTTATACTGCACAGTTCTGGAGACCTTTGGCAGCCAGGTTTACACAGTTTTAGGCCGGCTTCACACTAGCGAGTTTTACGGACGTATGAGCGCATAATATACGTCCGTAAAACACGCATTACACAAGGCCCAATGCTTCTCTATGCCCCAGCTCCTATCTGCCTTATTTTACTGACCGTATTATACGGTCTTCTACGGCCGTAGAAAATCGCAGCATGCTGCGTTTGTCACCGTATTGCGCAAAAAACACGCCAATGAAAGTCTATGGAAGCCAGAAAAATACGGATTACACACGGACCAGCAGTGTGACTTGCGAGAAATATGCAGTGGTGTTAGAGAGAAAAGCCGGCAATTCAGTGCAGTGTACAGTAAAATCACACTGACAGCTTACAATAGAATAGGTAGAATAAATGTGTACACATAGAATAGGTATATATATATATATATATATATATATATATGTGAGACACATATATGTATATATTAATATGTCATCCAGCGCTAGATAGCTTTAAAGCCGGTAATTCAATTGCCGGCTTTTGCTATCTCCTTCCTAAACCCAACATGATATGAGACATGGTTAACATACAGTAAACCATCTCATATCCCCATTTTTTTTACATAATCCACACTACTAATGTTAGTAGTGTGTATGTGCAAAATTTGGGCGCTCTAGCTATTAAATTAAAGGGTTAAAAGGCGGAAAAAATTGGCGTGGGCTGCCGCGCAATTTTCTCCGCCAGAGTAGTAAAGCCAGTGACTGAGGGCAGAGATAAATATCCTGGAGAGGGTCCATGGTTTTTGGCCCCCCCTGGCTAAAAACATCTGCCCCCAGCCACCCCTGAAAAGGCACATCTGAAAGATTCGCCTATTCTGGCACTTGGCCACTCTCTTCCCATTCCCGTGTAGCGGTGGGATATGGGGTAATGAAGGGTTAATGTCACCTTGCTATTGTAAGGTGACATTAAGCCATATTAATAATGGAGAGGCGTCAGTTATGACACCTATCCATTATTAATCCAATAGTATGAAATGGTTAAAAAAACACACACACACATTATTACAAAGTCTTTTAATGAAATAAAGACCATCTGAAGGGGTTAAATTATTTTACACCCAGGAGCTCTGCTAATGCAGCTGTACTCGTGGCTGTAAAACCCAAGCCAATGAATGGAAAGTAGGTCAATGACCTGTAGTTACCTTCAGTTGCGGTGATGCGCCCTCTGCTGGTTGTCCTCATATTACCTCAAGGCTGGGAAAATATTCTGAAAAGTTCCCACGCTCGAGGTCATATGAGGACAACCAGCAGAGGGCGCATCACCGCAACTGACGGTAACTACAGGTCATTGACCTACTTTCCATTCATTCGCTGGGGTTTTACAGGCAGGAGCACAGCTGCATTAGCAGAGCTCCTGGGTGTAAAATAATTTAACCCCTTCAGATGGATTTACAAAATTAATGAACATGCTGCATTTTTTACCGCAATGCGTTTTTTTCACGGAAAAAACGCATCATGTGCACAAAAATTGCGGAATTCATTCTAAATGATGGGATGCATAATGTATGCTGTTTTTTTGCGGTTTTATAGCATTTTTATAGCGAAAAAATGCAAAAAAACACGAAAAATCAGCAACGTGTGCACACAGCCTCACACTTTGGTCTGCCGTAGCAGAGTAGCTCAGGCATTGTTCAATCTCCTACCTAGGTCAGCCACAGGCATTTGTCAAGCTCACACCCTGGTCGGACAATGTTTACTTTATACCCAGCACTAATTTAATTAAACTGTACTAATCCCAACTGCCATCTCAGGTGACAAAGACAAGATGGTCTGGAAAAATCACAAAAATAAATGGGTTTCATATACTGCTGTACTTGCTTTATTTCATTACCCATTGCTTTCAATGGGTGAAAAATGCTGACAAAACACTGAAAGAAGTGACATGCAGTATGACCATAAAACCATGAAAAGCACAAAATACTGATGACAAAAACAGCAATATGCATGCATGTATGCAAATTGCCTCTTCAGAGAGAAAGAGGAGTTAAACTCTATAGCGCCACCTGTTGGAAGTAGCGATCCTACAATTCACAATCAACCCTTTAACGAGTCGTGCAATATGACTTAGGATAAAAGCCAAATCAGAATCTCAATTTGAGGACACGGTGTTTCAGGCTATTGGCCTGAATGTATGAGAACTGACTTGGGTGTGTGCATGAGATTTCTAATATCTCATAGGCTTTGGTGGTACTGTAAAATACAGCTGAAAATCAGCATTAAAAAATGCATTAAAAAAGTATTAAAAACGCCTAGTGTGAACTTTAGCGTAAATCAAGTAAGAAAAGGTTAAACAAGCTAAAATGACCGTGTGAATGTTCATTTCAATGACACAAAGGGATGGGAATATTTCGGCAGTGGATAAAGGATAATACCACACACATTAGTTGGATAAGATCTGTGACCATCAGCAGGTCCGACTAAAGGTACTGTCACACTAGACGATATCGCTAGCGATCCGTGACGTTGCAGCGTCCTCGCTAGCGATATCGTCCAGTGTGACAGGCAGCAGCGATCAGGCCCCTGCTGGGAGATCGCTGGTCGGGGAAGAAAGTCCAGAACTTTATTTCGTCGCTGGACTCCCCGTAGACATCGCTGAATCGGCGTGTGTGACACCGATTCAGCGATGTCTTCACTGGTAACCAGGGTAAACATCGGGTAACTAAGCGCAGGGCCGCGCTTAGTAACCCGATGTTTACCCTGGTTACCAGCGTAAAAAAACAAACAGTACATACTTACATTCAGCTGTCTGTCCCTTGCCGTCTGGTTCCTGCACTGACTGCTGGCTGTAAAGTGAAAGCAGAGCACAGCCACAGCGGTGAGTCACCGCTGTTTGACTCACCGCTGTGCTGTGCTTTCACTTTACGGACAGCAGTCAGTGCAGGAACCAGACGGCAAGGGACAGACAGCTGAATGTAAGCATGTACTGTTTGTTTTTTTACGCTGGTAACCAGGGTAAACATCGGGTTACTAAGCGCGGCCCTGCGCTTAGTTACCCGATGTTTACCCTGGTTACCGGGGACCTCGGGATCGTTGGTCGCTGGAGAGCTGTCTGTGTGACAGCTCTCCAGCGACCAAACAGCGACGCTGCAGCGATCCGGATCGTTGTCGGTATCGCTGCAGCGTCGCTAAGTGTGACGGGGCCTTAACTTTGATCTATTGTATAAGAACAACAGTTCACAAAGATAATACACATTGATAAGGAAGATAAGCTGAGACATGTGCACATGACCTTTGTAAACATTTATTGGAGTATGTTCTAATGAATATTTTATACTGTGTAATTCACTATATATCTGGTATTTCAGTTTCTAGGTGTTGTTTGCTTGCAGCTCCTGCAGAAATGCGAGTCTTAAATTGAATTGCATAAACAGAAAATCTTCAGTAGGAAGTAGGTCACCTACTAGTCCACAAAATAGCTGGAAGAACGGCAGCATCGCTTTACAAACCATTGTCTGAATCAAAAAGCAAAATATATACTGTATACGTATGTATTATATATATGTGTATGTAACCTAATGTATCAAATGTTGAATGAAACATGTAAAACATAAAACCTTACCTAGTCATCTGAAAAAGATGTTGTGAGCTCTTCTATATTTTATAAAATTCTTTCTAGGTGTTATCAGCAGTAAAAAGATATATAAATGGTTTGCATAGTGATACTGGATCTGTGGCCTAGTGAATATCCACTTTTTATCAGCAGGTTGTTTTATATCCAGAATTCAGAGCTGCTTGATTTCCTAACACTTCTTTACATGGGACACAGCTTCTTTATTCTAATATATAGCTAAAATATCCCTAGCCATTGATTTTAAAGATATCATTCTGGCTATGAGCAGCCACCTCTGACGTAACTGTATGCGGAAAGCTCCTAAGCGCCATCTAGTGGCGGCAGCAGCAGCAGCAGGTAGCCTGTATGTCATCTAGCTATGCACAGAATTTGGAATATCCCCGTTTGCAAGAAAAATATTGTAAGAATTTAACCCCTTAACTATAAAATAGGACATACCGGTAGGTGAAATGTCAGAATTTTGAACCTATTTACAGTAGGTGAAAATAAACCTGCCACGCTGTAAATACAGTCCGATCAGTGAACAGCATGTTATAAAGAAGGAAAAGCTTAGGGAAATAATATATAGGTTTGTTGTTCAGCACAATTTGTATTCATTGAAATCCCTGGTGTTTGTATTCATATGAGTCCAGTGGGCGGTCCTACTCAGCGATTGACAACTATCTTTGTACTGACAGTCATACAGGGAAGACAGTCACTGAGTAGGTCCGCCCAATGGACACATACATACAAACACCAGGGATTTCAATGAATAAAATACAAGTTTTACTGAAGCTTTTCCCACAAAATACACATCAATCTGCTCATCTTTTCCTGCTCTATAACATTCTGCCTGCAGATCAGATTTTCAACATGACAGGGTCTCCTAAAATATTGTATTTCAAGGTCAATGTTCACTTTAAGATTGTCACAAAGTTCCCCCCATTTACTTACTAATAGGTGGAATTAGTTATGTATATATTGCCTATTAGGATGTATTACTAGGTCAGAAGAAGCAATGCAGCAAACAAGTGTATGAATGCACCTCATGCAACCGTTTCACTTATTTGTTCTGTGCTGCATCCATCATAGGCTGCAAATCACTACCTCAACCAGTCAGACTCTCCTCACCTCGAAACTTTCAAATGTCGTCTAACCTTAAAATAAAATAAAAGCCTAAACCTACAATAACCATACTTACACCAACCTGCCAAATGAATATCTTCTACCTCCACCTGCTGTCTACTACTCCATCTCTTGTCAGATTCACCCCTCCCTATATATCAGTCTGTCACTAATTTAATTGTGTTATGGTAGGATTTACCTGAAGTCATAATTACTATTGGGTATACAGCTACTATGTAGTCCCCCAACCCTGTGTGATCTGATCCTGTAGTCCGTATTCCACCCAGCCCTTGTTTTTTGAATCACACATTTGTTGGTTAGGGCCATGTTCTCACATTCAGTATTTGGTCAGTATTTTACATCAGTATTTGTAAGCCAAAACCAGGAGTGGAACAATCAGAGGAAAAATATAATAGAAACACGTCAAAACTTCTGTATTTATCACCCAGTACTGATGAAAAATACTGACCAAATACTGAATGTGGCCTTAGAATAAAAAAGGGACAGCTAGAGGGTAAGCTTGAACAGGTAATGTAGATTATAGGAGAGCAGTAAGAAGGTGACTTTACCCGTTTATTCTTTAGAGTGAGGGAGTTCTAAATCAATTGTCTCATCTGTAGTCCCATGTAAAGTCCTGGACCGTGATATCACAACTGTAGTGTCAACCACAAATCATAATAATCTCCCAAACAGCTCTGCTGAATCTTGGACTTTTTTCAGAAACGTGTACTACTTACCAATGTATAATGAGGATTTATGTGTTGGAAGGCTGTCATCAAAAAAAGCTGTTCCCAAAGTGTATAGCGGAGTTCCTCCTACTCCCATTAGCAGCTGGCCCAAAACAAAGACATAGAGGTAGTTGGATAGAGTGGAACCCGTCTTCCCGTTACAGTCTTCTTGACTGGTGTTATTTCCCGACTTTTCACAAAAATCTAAAAAAGAAAATATAGTGGATCCTTAGTGAAAATTATGAGAAACACATTGAAAACTAGATACCCCATACTAATACCCATGCTAATATCACATAGGTCTAGGAAGGTGAGGTATGAAACGTGGTTTGGTAACTTCTTTAAGGCAGCCGCACCCTTTAGGTAACTGACAGCTATGTCTCCCGATTCCCCCATACACATTAACACCCAGTCGTGCCGTTTTGTAGTTTAACTTTACCGAGGAAATCATAATGCAGTGATTTATTTGGTGTATTGTGGGTGACACTAGTGCCTGACAGATCCCGCTGACTAATCATAGGGTCTTTTCCAGTGTTCATGTTTTTGACAGGAAAAATAATACATTGGTAATTATGTTTCCATCCAAACTCCAACACAAATGTGAACAATGCCTAACAGTACATTATCTCACCGAGTTATGTATATCAAAAAACAAAAAAATCTTAGCCCCACCGGCTTTTATGTAGCTCTATTTATACTTGCTGCAACTTGCAGGCAGCAAGGAGAAAACTCCTAAGTTAGTAGATATGTAGACATATCCAACTTTATTTTTTAAAAGTCCTCTAAAAATTCTAACATTCTGGTCATTTTGAAAATAGAACCGAATTGGCTCAAAACATTTTTAAACATTATGTATAAGGTTTTTTTGCATTAAACTATACTTACTACCTTTTTTTTGGATGGGTCATCATTAGAGATGAGCAACACGCCTTCCCAGTCTACGATCCAGATTAGTAGTCTCTGACCATGGACAGGAGCTGCACGGTTTTCCCAACCTTCCAACTTCTGCATTTGATTTGCTAATAACGATCCCGGATCGTAAGAAAATTTGTGCATCTCCTATCCAGAGTCAAAGACTACAGACCTGAACCATAACCAGCACCTTGACGCATTGGTTGTCATAACAGATAGCAGTGGCCAGATACAACAGTGTATACCATTGCTACATCACACTGCCGCTCTGCTCTCAGCTCCCTTCCTGCGGCGCGCAGCTCTCCCCGCAGCAGTAATACCCGGGAGTTGTGACAATGGTCCTAACTCACCATTATATCTGTTTCCAAATTGATACTTTCCAGCGGTAAAATGAGGTATGGTAAAAACTATCGCACCTATGCCAATCATCAGAGCAGAAAAGGCAAGCCATCTTGGTTTGTGCCCTCTTTGACCATAAAATGACACAAAAAGTGACAAAAGACAGAATGCAATGTCATAGCTGGCTGAAACTAATCCGGTAAGGGAACTGTTTAAGTCGTAACGCTTCTCAAGAGTTGAAATGACTACATTCACCAAACCGTTTACAGCAGTACCTGAAAAACAAAAGCAAAATAAAACTTAGCAATTCTGAAAGGGTCAAATATGTCAAAAATGTATTCCTCATATGTTCAAAAATTGATAATTACAATAACCAATAATATTAAAAGACGTCTGAGAAGCACAAAAAGGTTCAGTCATGAGAAATCATCTTGACATTGAGATTTAGGCGAATATGGATTTCAATTTACAATTTTCAATTTACATTTTCAATACACCAAATCAAACATACAAAATTAGCTGAAAAAGTTAAAAAAAAAAAAGAGAAAAGGGTCTGTTCCGCATGTAGAATTCTTGGTAAAACTGCACCTTCTTTCTTACAATTTTTAAAGCCAAAATCAGAAATGGATTGAACAAAAAAGAGACTTGTAAGTGCTTCTGTTATATTTTAATTTCTTTCTAATCCAAATAAAAAGTCAGAAAACATAATAATACAAATATTAATATAAATCATACAAATATTGCCTTACGCTTATTTTGATACGTTCCCACAATTTTTTGTTTCTCCTTTTTCTCCCATTCTTTTTATAGCCATAACTTTTTTCCATTAACATAGTCATATGAAGGCTTGTTTTTGCAGGACAAGTTTTAGTTTTGAATTACACTACTCATTTCATGGGTTTCATTTTTATGGCATTAACCCCTTCATGACCTTGGGATTTTTCATTTCTCCATGTTCGTTTTTCACTCCCCTCTTCCCAGAGCCATAACTTTTTTATTTTTCCATCAATTTGGCCATGTGAGGGCTTATTTTTTGCGGGACGAGTTGTACTTTTGAACGACATCATTGGTTTTAGCATGTCATGTACTAGAAAACAGGAAAAAATTCCAAGTGCGGTGAAATTGCAAAAAAAGTGCAATCCCACACTTGTTTTTTGTTTGGCTTTTTTGCTAGGTTCACTAAATGCTAAAACTGACCTGCCATTATGATTCTCCAGGTCATTACGAGTTCATAGACACCAAACATGACTAGGTTATTTTTTACCTAAGTGGTGAAAAAAAATTCTAAACTTTGCTAAATAAAATAAAAAAAAAATTGCGCCATTTTCCGATACTTGTAGCTTCTCCATTTTTCATGATCTGGGGTCGGTTGAGGGCTTATTTTTTGCATGCTGAGATGACAATTTTAATGATAGCATTTTGATGCAGATACGTTCTTTTGATCGCCCGTTATTGCATTTTAATGCAATGTTGAGGCGACCAAAAAAACGTAATTCGGGCGTTTCGCATTTTTTTCTCGCTACGCCATTTAGTGATCAGGTTAATGCTTTTTTTTAATTGATAGATCGGGCAATTCTGAGCGCGGCGATACCAAATATGTGTAGATTTGATTTTTTTTTATTCATTTATTTTGATTGGGGCGAAAGGGGGGTGATTTAAACTTTTATATTTTTTTTTTATTTTTTTCACATTTTTTTTTAACTTTTTTTTTTACTTTTGCCATGCTTCAATAGCCTCCATGGGAGGCTAGAAGCTGGCATAGCACGATCAGCTCTGCTACATAGCAGCGATCTGCTGATTGCTGCTATGTAGCTGAAAATCAGGTGCCGGGGATCAGTAACCATAGAGGTCTCTAGGACCTCTATGGCTACTATTCTGAAGCATCGCCGACCTCCGATCATGTGACGGGGGTCGGCGATGCGATCATTTCCGGCCGCCCGGCCGGAAGTGGTAGTTAGATGCCGCTGTCTGCGTTTGACAGCGGCATTTAACTAGTTAATAGGTGCGGGCAGATCGCGATTCTGCCCGCGCCTATTACGGGCACATGTCAGCTGTTCAAAACAGCTGACATGTCCCGGCTTTGATGCGGGCTCACCGCGGAGCCCTGCATCAAAGCAGGGGATCTGACCTTGGACGTACTATCCCGTCCGAGGTCAGAAAGGGGTTAACTGTGTGGTAAAAATGACCAGGTAATTTGATTCTCCAGGTCAGTACAATTATGACAATACCAATTTTGCATAGTTATTTTAGGCCTCACACGAGGGTATAAATCAGACGAGTGCAATGTGAGAAAACATCAAATTGCACTCTGATAAATGTTATTTAATGAATCACTGCTTATCTGCAAGTTTTTTCTCAGCTCAGATCGGATTGTGAAAAAAAATTGCAGCATGCTGCGATTGTGAGAAAAAATGGGTACAAAAAAAAAGTCACATGGCACACGGACCATGCGCGTGCAGTCCGAGTTTTACATACACATCCTAAAGGAAACAAGACATTTCATCAGCCAAGTACAGTAAATTCACAGCCCGAACCGTCAAAATAGAATAGACAGAGTAGATATATAGTTAGAATAGATAGAAAGAAATATGTCAGTGAAATAGTAAGTGCTTTGCGTTTGTACTTTTCAGTATTTGTATTTAGCTACTAAATTAATACATTTTAAAAATGGTGCAGGGTTCACCCTATTTTTATTAACCAGCTAAGGGACAGCAGACAGCTGTGAATTGGTTGTATTAGTCTGGGAAGGGGCCAATATCAATGGAGCTTCCCAGCCTATTAGCTCACAGTTGTCTGCTTTACCTTTACTGCTTGTTAAAAAGGGAAGACCCTGAAAAAAATGACTTGGGGTCTCATTTATTTTTATTAACCAGCAAAGGCTAAGCAGACAGCTGCGGGCTGATATTAATAGGTTGGGAAGGTTCATGGATATTGGCTCCTTCCCAGCCTATTAAGGCCAGCCCCCAGTCATTCCAGAAATACTGTATACAATTGATGTGCCAATTCTGGTGCTTAGCCTCAGCTTTTATTGAATGTGCTGTTGCATTGGTAATTGGGGTAATAGTTTTGGGGTTGGTCTTATTATGCTGGGAAGGGGCCAATAACCATGGCAGTTCAGCACTCCCAAGCCTGAGATTGAACAGCTGAGCTGTCTATCTATTTGTCCTTGAGTTGATATGCACATGTCGAACCAAAGCACATTCATCTCTGGGACACCGAACCCATCTCCTTCCTGACCGGTATGATGGCTGGACATTCCCATCTTGTTTGAACTTGCGTGTAACTGTTTGTACAGATGAACGAGGCACTTTCAGGTATCTTGAAATTGTACTCAAGGATGAGCCAGACTTGTTAAAGTCCCCTATTCTCTTCCTGATATCTTAGCTGATTTCTTGAGACATTCCCATGATGCTACACAAAGAAGCAGTGTGTTTCAGGTGTGTATTAAAATACATTCACAGGTTTGTCTCTAATTAACTCAGATGTTGCCAAAAAACTATCAGAAACTTCCAAGCACATGACATTATCATATGGGCTGTCCAGAATTGTTTAAAGGCATAGTAATCTTAGTGTATGTAAACTTTTGACTTTCCAGTAAGCAATAAAAAATGCCTTAAAACATTTTCTCTCTCTCATTATTCTGGCATTTGGCAAATATTAATAATTATGGTAATCCTAATTGACCTAAAACGGGAAACGTTTATTCCGATTTCATGTCAGACATTGAGAAAAACACGCATATGTGTCTTTTTATATAGTGTATGTAAACTTCTGGTTTCAACTGTATGTAAAGCATACAACATAAGAGACAAGAATTCCCAGCTCTTTGCGGAATTTGTGCAAGAAGACTGTCATCTACTGTCCAAACAACACCCTGTGGTAGTAACCAAAGAAGGGAGAGTTTCATTGATGAAGAAATTTATTGGAGCACAGGGTCAGGTGTATAAAAGACCAGCGTGCCAAAATGGAGGGGCACCAAGAAAAGAACGGGAAGAACGTGTACAAAGGAAGACGCTGAACCAAATTGACAGGCTGAGGCAGAAGGCTCAAGGCAGTGTAAGCAGAACCTGGGTGGCACCAAGTGAGTTCTGAAATCCAGACGATGCCGGTCAAGACCCGAATACCAGATCCATGCCATATAAGTTCAGGAGCAGGGTCGGCATCACCACCCTGTGCATCCGTTAAAGTACCGGGCCCTGGACGAACGGGTGTGCCCACTCGCCATCGGGGACACCAACACAATATGGGATCTGTGAGTTGGTGGAGCCCCTCAGCCCAGTGCCAGCGCTTGCACCAGTCATCTCTTCCTCAAATACTCCCTTCTCCCTGTTCCCCGCTGCTCCAGTCTTTTCAGTGTCTTCTGACTCTCTGTGATGTCTCACGGTAGAGGGGGCAATGATGGCACTTCAGCGCATTCTATGTGCTGAGCAGTGCAGAGAATAAGAAGACTCTGAAGAGACTGGAGCAGAGGGAAAATGGGGAGAGATAAGTATTTGATTTTTTGAATGCATGGAGCTTTATAATGGGCCAATTAAACTGTATGGAGCATTATATTGGACCATTATACTACATTGAGTGCCATGTGGGGTCTATTATACTGTATGTAGCACTATATGGGCCCATTACACTGTATGGAGCATTATATGGGGCCATTATACTCTATGGATAAATATATGGGGCAATTTTACACTGTATGAAGCAATATATGGGGCCATTATATACATTATGGAGCATTATATGGGACCCATTATATTGTATGGAGCAATATATGTGTCCCATTACACTGTATGGAACAATATATGGAGCCCATAATACTGTATGGAGCAATATATGAGGCCCATAATTCTGTATGGAGCAATATATGGGGCTCATATCACTATATGGAGCAATATATGGGAACCATAATACAGCATGGGGCAACACATGGGGTCCATTACACTGTATGGAACACTATGTGGTGCCCATTATACTGTATAGTGCAATATATGGCATTCATTATATTGTATGGAAGACTATGTGGTGCCCATGATACTGTATGGAGAACTATGTAGTGCCCATAATACTGCATAAAGGACTATGTGCTGCCCATAATACTGCATGGAGGACAATACTGTCCGATCTAAAATGAAAAGTCTTTAGTCACTCTGTGTGACTGCAGATTTTTTAGTCCCTCAGTGCACGCATTGTGCGCTATGAGAAATCACTGGTTTCTAACCTATTGTAAGATTTACAATAGATATCACTCATGTAATGTAAGAAGTGAAATCTTTGGCATTGTACTATACCTATATTTTTTATCTGTGCATCATGAATTGTAGTATTTGTTAAAGGGGAGACTATTTTGCCTGGGGCCAATGAAGACCTGGAACCGGCGCTAGAGGGAAGATGCCCATGGTGATGAACGGGAGGTGCGAGTGAGTAAGGCAGTTACTTCACTCACTGACATACGGTACAGGGGTTGGTCTAGGCTAGTGCAGCAGACTAGGCAGGGTCCAATTGAAGCGAAGGCCGAAGTAGGTATATAATAAAGGCCTGCAAACTTTCTGGTATTTATAGGGAAGACAAAATATGTTGTCCTGAAAAGGACTTTTCTTTTAATGGTGCACCAGCGGTATCTACTATATAATTGACTAAGGGTCACTTCCGTCTTTCTGTCTGTCTGTCTTTCTGTCTGTCTGTAATGGAAAACCGAAGTCGCTGATTGGTCGCGGCAAAAAATGCCTATGCAGCATCAATAGTAAAAACATCTGTTAAAAATAATAAAAAATAGTTATATACTCACCGTCCGTCGGCCCCTCGGATCCAGAACAGGCCTTTCCTGCTCCTCGCGATGCTCCAGTGACCGCTCCATGCATTGCGATCTCGCGAGATGATGACGTAGAGCTCTCGCGAGACCACAATGAAATCAACTCGCGAGACTGCAATGTACTCTTCAGACCGGAGCACGCGAGGAGCGTCGGTAACCACCACTTCAATCCGGGGGCCAACGGAAGGTGAGTATATAACTATTTTTTATTTTAATACTTTTTTTAACAGGGATATGATGGCCACATTGCTATATACTATGTGAGCTGTGCAATATACTATATGAGCTGTGCAATATACTACGTGGGCTGGGCAATATACTACGTGGGCTTTGCTATATACTATATGGGCTGTGCAATATACTGCGTGGGCTGTGCAATATACTATGTGGCTGTTCAATATACTACGTGGGCTGGGCAATATACTATGTGGGCTGTGCAATATACTTCATGATCTGTTATATACTACATGGGCTGGGCAATATACTATGTGGGCTGTGCAATATACTGCGTGGGCTGTACAATATACTATGTGGCTGTGCAATATACTATGTGGGCTGGGCAATATACTACGTGGCTGTGCAGTATACTACGTGGGCTGTGCTATATACTACGTGGCTGTGCAATATACCACGTGAACTGTTATATACTATGTGGGCTGTGCAATATACTACGTGGGCTGGCAAAATATACTGCTTGGGCTGTGCAATATACTACATGGCTGTGCAATATACTATGTGGGCTGGGCAATATACTATGTGGCTGTGCAATATACTACATGGGCTGTGCTATATACTACGTGGGCTGGACATTATACTACGTGGCTGTGCAATATACTACGTGGGCTGGGCAATATCCTACGTGTGCTGGGCAATATACTACGTGGGCTGGGCAATATACTATGTGGGCTGGGCAATATACTACATGGGCTGGGCAATATACTACGTGGGCTGTGCAATATACTATGTGGCTGTGCAATATACTGCATGGCTGTGCAATATACTATGTGGGCTGTGCAACATGCCATGTGGCTGGGCAATATACTGCATGGCTGTGCAATATACTGCTTGGCTGTGCAATATACTGCATGGGCTGTGCAATATACTATGTGGCTGTGCAATATACTACGTGGGCTGGGAAATATGCTACGTGGGCTGTGCAATATACTACATGGGCTGTGCAATATACTAAGTGGGCTGGGCAATATACTATGTGGGCTGTGCAATATACTAAGTGGACTGGGCAATATACTACGTGGGCTGTGCAATATACTAAGTGGGCTGGGCAATATACTACATGGGCTGTGCAATATACTACGTGGGCTGTGCAATATACTACGTGGGTTGTGCAATGTACTACGTGGGCTGTGCAATGTACTACGTGGGCTGTGCAATGTACTGCGTGGGCTGTGCAATGTACTGTGTGGGCTGTGCAATATACTACTTGGGCTGTGCAATATGCTACGTGGGCTGTGCAATATACTACATGGGCTGTGCAATATACTACGTGGCTGTGCTATACACTACGTGGGCTGTGTTATACACTACGTGGCCTGTTTTACATACTGAGTGCGTGGGCGGTTATATACTACGTGGCTGTGTTATATGCTATGTGGGCTGTTATACACTCCGTGGGCTGTGCTATATACTACATGGCTGTGCCATATACTCCGTGGGCTGTTATATACTACGTGGCTGTGCTCTATACTCCGTGGGCTGTGCAATATACTACATGGGTTGTGCAATATACTACGTGGCTGTGCTATACACTACATGGGCTGTGTTATACACTACGTGGGCTGTGTTATACACTATGTGGCCTGTTTTATATACTGAGTGCGTGGGCGGTTATATACTACGTGGCTGTGTTATATGCTATGTGGGCTGTTATACACTCCGTGGGCTGTGCTATATACTACATGGCTGTGCCATATACTCTGTGGGCTGTTATATACTACGTGGCTGTGCTATATACTCCGTGGGGTGTGCTATATACTATGTGGCTGTGCTATATACTACGTGGCTGTGCAATATACTATGTGGCTGTGCAATATACTACGTGGCTGTGCAATATACTACGTGGCCGGTCACGAACAATCAGCGACAGGCGCAGTCCGGCCGCAGGATTTGAACCACGCTTCGCTGTGTATCCTGTGTATCCTGTGTATTCAATGTATTATTCTAAAATCTTCATAAATAAACACCTCAATGGGGAGGGTGCAGCTGTGCTGGGGGAGAGAATGGCTAGAAGGTTGGAGGAGTGTTTAAACTAGGAATTGGGGGGGGAGGGTATTCATTTTATAGGAGGGGAAGATAGTGCAGACAGAGACCTGGGCACAAATAAGGAAGTTGGGGGTGGCGGTGGCATGGGGGTTGGGGTCAGAACAGTTAATAATTTAAGAAATAGAAGTACAGAGAGGAACATAAAGTGCATGTATACTAATGCCAGAAGCCTCGCCAACAAAATGGACGAATTAGAACTAATGTTGTTGGAGCATAATTATGACATGGTGGGGATATCTGAAACGTGGCTGGATGAGAGCCATGACTGGGCTATTAACTTGCAGGGCTACAGCCTGTTCAGAAATGACCGTACAGATAAGCGAGGGGGAGGGGTGTGTCTATATGTAAAATCATCCTTAAAACCCATCCTGCGCGATAATATAGGTGAATTTAATGAAAATGTAGAATCCCTGTGGGTGGAGATAAGGGGAGGGGGAAAAAATAATAAATTACTGATAGGGGTTTGTTATAAATCTCCAAAAATAATGGAAGCAATGGAGAATATCCTCGTAAAGCAAATAGATGAAGCTGCGACTCAAGGAGAAGTCATTATTATGGGGGACTTCAACTACCCTGAAATAGATTGGGGAATAGAAACCTGCAGTTCCAGCAAAGGTAATCAGTTTTTGACAATTATGAGAGACAATTACCTTTCACAACTGGTTCAGGACCCAACAAGAAGGGGGGCACTGCTAGACCTAATATTAACCAACAGGCCAGACCGCATATCAAATATAAGGGTTGGGGGTCACTTGGGAAATAGCGATCACAAAATAATAAGTTTTCAAGTATCCTTTAAAAAGATGTGTAGTAGAGGGGTTACAAGGACACTAAACTCCAGGAGGGCAAATTTCCAACGGATGAGAGAGGATCTTGGTGCAATTAACTGGGACGATATCCTGAGACACAAAAATACACAAAGAAAATGGGAGACGTTTATTAGCATCCTGGATAGGACCTGTGCACAGTATATACCGTATGGGAATAAACATACTAGAAATAGGAGGAAACCAATATGGCTAAATAGAGCTGTAAGGGGCGCAATAAGTGACAAAAAGAAAGCATTTAGAGAATTAAAGGAAGTAGGTAGTGAGGAGGCATTAAATAAATACAGAAAATTAAATAAATTCTGTAAAAAGCAAATCAAGGCAGCAAAGATTGAGACAGAGAGACTCATTGACCAGAGAGAGTAAAAATAATCCTAAAATATTCTTTAACTACATAAATAGTAAGAAACTAAAAAATGATAGTGTTGGCCCCCTTAAAAATAGTCTGGGTGAGATGGTGGATGAGGATGAGGAAAAAGCCAATATGCTAAATGACTTTTTTTCATCAGTATTTACACAAGAAAATCCCATGGCAGACAAAATGTCTAGTGATAAAAATTCCCAATTAAATGTCACCTGCTTAACCCAGCAGGAAGTGCGGCGGCGTCTAAAAATCACTAAAATTGACAAATCTCCGGGCCCGGATGGGATACACCCTCGAGTACTGCAGGAATTAAGTACAGTCATTGATAGACCATTATTTTTAATCTTTAAAGACTCCATAATAACAGGGTGTGTGCCACAGGACTGGCGTATAGCAAATGTGGTGCCAATATTCAAAAAGGGGACAAAAACTGAACTCGGAAATTATAGGCCAGTAAGCTTAACCTCTACTGTGGGTAAAATACTGGAGGGCATTCTAAGGGATGCTATACTGGAGTATCTGAAGAGGAATAACCTCATGACCCAGTATCAGCATGGGTTTACTAGGGACCGTTCATGTCAGACTAATTTGATCAGTTTCTATGAAGAGGTAAGTTCCAGATTGGACCAAGGGAACCCAGTGGATGTAGTGTATATGGACTTTTCAAAAGCTTTTGATACGGTGCCACACAAAAGGTTGATACATAAAATGAGAATAATGGGGATAGGGGAAAATATGTGCAAGTGGGTTGAGATCTGGCTCAGGGATAGGAAACAAAGGGTGGTTATTAATGGAGCACACTCGGACTGGGTAGCGGTTAGCAGTGGGGTACCACAGGGGTCAGTATTGGGCCCTCTTCTTTTTAACATATTTATTAATGACCTTGTAGGGGGCATTCAGAGTAGAATTTCAATATTTGCAGATGACACTAAACTCTGCAGGGTAATCAATACAGAGGAGGACAATTTTATATTACAGGATGATTTATGTAAACTAGAAGCTTGGGCTGATAAATGGCAAATAAGCTTTAATGGGGATAAATGTAAGGTCATGCACTTGGGTAGAAGTAATAAGATGTATAATTATGTGCTTAATTCTAAAACTCTGGGCAAAACTGTCAATGAAAAAGACCTGGGTGTATGGGTGGATGACAAACTTAAATTCAGTGGCCAGTGTCAGGCAGCTGCTACAAAGGCAAATAAAATAATGGGATGCATTAAAAGAGGCATAGATGCTCATGAGGAGAACATAATTTTACCTCTATACAAGTCACTAGTTCGACCACACTTAGAATACTGTGCACAGTTCTGGTCTCCGGTGTTTAAGAAAGACATAGCTGAACTGGAGCGGGTGCAGAGAAGAGCGACCAAGGTTATTAGAGGACTGGGGGGTCTGCAATACCAAGATAGGTTATTACACTTGGGGCTATTTAGTTTGGAAAAACGAAGACTAAGGGGTGATCTTATTTTAATGTATAAATATATGAGGGGACAGTACAAAGACCTTTCTGATGATCTTTTTAATCATAGACCTGAAACAGGGACAAGGGGGCATCCTCTGCGGTTGGAGGAAAAAAGGTTTAAGCATAATAACAGACGCGGATTCTTTACTGTAAGAGCAGTGAGACTATGGAACTCTCTGCCGTATGATGTTGTAATGAGTGATTCATTACTTAAATTTAAGAGGGGACTGGATACCTTTCTGGAAAAGTATAATGTTACAGGGTATATACACTAGATTCCTCGATAGGGCGTTGATCCAGGGAACTAGTCTGATTGCCGTATGTGGAGTCGGGAAGGAATTTTTTTCCCCAATGTGGAGCTTACTCTTTGCACATGGGGTTTTTTTGCCTTCCTCTGGATCAACATGTTAGGTTAGGCTATGGGTTGAACTAGATGGACATATAGTCTTCCTTCAACCTTAATAACTATGTAACTATGTAACTATATGTAACATGTATATTCTAGAATACCCGATGTGTTAGAATTGGGCTACCATCTAGTACAATAATAAACACAGTCTATATGCTTCGAATGCAAAACTATCCCTCCACAATCAGCTATCCCTTTACTGAATGCAGGTAACCATTGTTTTACTAGAGAAAGGACAGCATGTAACCCTGAAAAGGACTATTCTTTTAATGGTGCAGCAGCGGTCTACAAGTACTGAAATTGCAATATTAAACACTGCCTATATGCCTGCTCTAATCTAAACTCTCCTCCTAGATCAACGCTTTCAGAACTGCTTACAAAGGAGAGTGTGAAGAGCGTTTTATATGAGACCGATGATGCGATGCAGCGGCCAATCATGAAAATGCAAGTAGCCAACATGGCTACGGCATTAAAGTGTTTGGTAGGCAATCCCTTATGTTCAATGGCTGTCTACCAGGCTTCGAGCACCCGTGATACTCAATCGAGTAACGAGCGTAGCCGAGCACCCTGATGATCAATTGAGCATCGAGCATTGGCGCGCACACTCGCTCATCACTACCAATCAACATTATACTTTAGCCAGAAAATGGGGATTATCTTGATTTTACTCAATTGGATATCCTCAACATGTTAGAAAATGAGGGAAAAATTAAGAAAATAAAAAGAGAGGATGAAGAGGTGGATAAATGGAAGTTAAAATATGTGGGATATGTATATAGATCCATCCAGAAATTCTATCAAACAAAACTCTTCGTTATTAATGTCTCTGAGTCTGAAAAGCCAAGAATCAAGGTTGCCCATCATGACTTTTTAACCAGCAGTGGTAAAGGGGGACACATTTTAATTTAATTAACTGTATATATTAAAGGGATTGTCCACTTTCAGGAAAGTCAGCCTCAAACCGTGTAAAATATTTAAAAATAACTCAGCAGGTAATCCCACTCCCTATTTCCGGCACTGCTCTGCTTCCAGTACTTTGGCTGCTGTAGTGACATTACATCAACAGCCCATGTCTCTGCTTTAGCCAGTGACTGAGCTCAGCAACACATGCCATCAACCTCAGTACACGAGCACTGAGCTCAGTGAGCAGCCAGAGCGGTGGCATGCATTGTTGATGTGACGACACTACTGCAGCCAAAACACTGATACCAGAGCAGCATCAGGGAGGCGGCACGGGAAGCAAAGAGGGCATCTGCTGAGTTTGTACTTTAAGTATTTTACATAGATTGGGGTACACTTTCTTGAAAGTGGGCAACCCTTTACACTAATTACAAACTGACACAGAGATGAGCGACAAGATTCAAAGTGAGTCAAATTTGTGTAAAATTTTTAGGAATTCACTGAACCGAGAAAATTTGTACAATTTGCAATATGCTTTACAAATTAGCGAATTTCATCAGGGAATGATCATATGACCTCGAACAGGCTTCCTCAATATGCTTTGTAGCTATTACATCACATGCTGCAGCACAGCCAATCGGTAGGGATTATCATAGCCTGTATAAAAGCAAAAACAAGAAATACAGCAGCCATTTATGGTGAACCAGGGTAGTGAGATGATGTTACAACTCACAGTTTAGAGATAGGGTTCGCTCACATAAGTATATAACTTGGACCAGTTATATTTTATGGGATACCAATCGGACCAATGTTATATAATCGGGCACTGAATTTTTGTGTATCGACCGAATCTTCTCCATCTTCTCACTTGTAGTACGATTCTCTCACCCAAGAGAATCAGATCACACTAAAATGACACTTAGCTAAAACTATGATCAGAATTTTTGCTGAGTGTCATTACGATAGTCGATTTTCCTGCATGAGAGAATCAACGCTGGTGTGAGCGAGCCCATAGAAATACAGTTATATGAAAAAGTTTGGGCACCCCTATTAATCTTAAGCTTAATGTTTTATAAAAATTGTTTTTTTTGCCACAGCTATTTCAGTTTCATATATCTAATAACTGTTGGACACAGTAATGTTTCTGCCTTGAAATGAGGTTTATTGTACTAACAGAAAATGTGCAATCTGCATTCAAAAAAAATTTGACAGGTGCATAAGTATGGGCACCCCACCAGAAAAGTGACATTAATATTTAGTAGATCCTCCTTTTGCAAAAAATAACAGCCTATAGTCGCTTCCAGTAGCTTTTAATGAGTTCCTAGATCCTGGATGAAGGTATTTTTGACCATTCCTCTTTACAAAACAATTCCAGTTCAGTTAAGTTTGATGGTCGCCAAGCATGAACAGCCCTCTTCAAATGATCCCACAGATGTTCAATGATATTCAGGTCTGGGGACTGGGATGGCCATTCCAGAACAGTGTAATTGTTCCTCTGCATGAATGCCTAAGTAGATTTGGAGCGGTGTTTTGGATCATTGTCTTGCTGAAAGATCCATCCCCTGCGTAACTTCAACTTTGTCACTGATTCATGAACATTATTGTCAAGAATCTGCTGATACTGAGAGGGATCCATGCGTCCCTCAACTTTAACAAGATTCCCGGTGCCAGCATTGGCCACACAGCCCCAAAGCATGATGGAACCTCCACCAAATTTTACTGTGGGTAGCAAGTGTTTTTCTTGGAATGCTGTTTTTTGGCCACCATGCATAACGCCTTTTGGTATGACCAAACAAATCCATCTTGGTTTCATCAGTCCACAGGAACTTCTTCCAAAAAGAAATTGGCTTCTCCAAATGTGCTTTTGCATACCTCAGCCTACTCTGTTTGTGGCGTGCTTACAGAAACGGCTTCTTTCGCATCACTCTCCCATACAGCTTCTCCTTGTGCAAAGTGCGTTGTATAGTTGACCGATGCACAGTGACACCATATGCAGCAAGTTGATGCTGCAGCTCGTTGGAGGTGGCCTGAGGGTTGTCCTTGACTGATCTCCCCATTCTTATTCTCTACCTTTCTGATGTTTTTCTTGGCCTGCCACTTCTGGCCTTAACAAGAACTGTACCTGTGTTCTTCCATTTCCTTTCTATGTTCCTCACAGTGGAAATTGACAGGTTAAATCTCTGAGACAGCTTTTTGTATCGTTCCCCTGAACAACTATGTGGAATAATCTTTGTTTTCAGATCATTAGACAGTTGTTTTGAGGAGCCCATGATGCCACTCTTCAGAGGAGATTCAAACAGGAGAACAACTTGCAAGTGGCCACTTTCAGTAGCTTTTCTCATGATTGCATACACCTGGCTATGAAGTTCAAAGCTCAATGAGGTTAGAAAACCAAAAAATGTGCTTTAGTAAGTCAGTAAAAAGTAGGTAGGAGTATTTAAAACAAGAAAATGATAAGGGTGCCCATACTTATGCACCTGTCAAATTTTGTATGAATGCAGATTGCACATTTTCTGTTAGTACAATAAACCTCATTTCAAGGCAGAAACATTACTGTGTCCAACAGTTATTAGATGAAACTGAAATAGCTGTTGAAAAAAAAACAATTTTTATAAAACACTAATCTTAAGATTAATAGGGGTGCCCAAACTTTTTCATATAACTGTAGGAAGAAGACACCATAAAATACTAAAGAAACTGTACAGGAAGTATTTGACAGCATAGAAGTGAAGATTAGTGGCTGAGGAAAAGAGAATAGTGTCATACACGTTTTTGATGGCAACTCAAGCTCTTGAGAACTTCCAAATCACCACAAAACTGTTCACTGCGATTGAAATTTTCTGGGAAAATTCAGCGAATCTGGCGAATTGGCATTCCAACAGATGCACTCATCTCTAGATTTACATCATTAAAGAGTTTGTCTATAACCGTTCTATGTTTTTTGTCAACCTTTGGAATTTTCTGTCTTTATTCTTTGGTTTTCAACAGTACTCTCCTTATTCATTGGTCACCGTAACAAGTGCGAAATGAATATCTATGTGCTACCATTCATTTCATTCTTTTGTATTTCCCTGGGATATTCACTTACACCTCCTGAGAAATAACTCCATGGTAACATTTGTACAAAGGAAATAACCTGCAAAAAGATGCTGGCATCTTAAAACAGTAGTTTAAAAATACAACTAAGCCATGTATTAACGTGAATGTGTCAGCTAATATGCTGCCCTCTTAAAGGGAAACATATTACAGCTATATGGTACACCAAGCTGCAAAAGGGCACAAAAATATTAGCTACTAGTTATTGAACTAATAGCTACTTGTGAACGAGTAAAGTGCATTTACTGTGGGGTGATTGACAGCCTGCTATGTAGAGATCGAGAACTTAAAGGGATTCTGTCAACCCCAAAATGCATTTTAGAATAGCTAAACAAATATAGTGGCTTGCTAAAGTATTCACCCCCCTTGGCATTTTTCGTGTTTTGCTACCTCTCAACATGTTTTTTTTTTGAGGGTTTGCATCATTTCATGTAAAGAGCATGCCTACAACTGTGAACATGTTTTTCTTTTTATTGTGAAGCAAACAATAGGACAAAATTACTGAAAACGTCAGTGTGCATAACTATTCACCCCTAATGTCAGTACTTTGTAGAACCGCAATTACAGCTGCAAGCCGCTTTGAAGTCTGTATGAGCTTTCCATATCTTGCCTCTGGGATTTTTGCCCATTCTTCAAGGCATAACTGCTCCAGCTCTTTCAATTTAGATGGTTTCCTCCGGTGAACAGCAATTCTCAAGTCTGACCACCGATTCTCAATTGGATTAAGGTCTGGCTTGGAGGAGGCCACTTCAAAACATTTACACGATTCCCCTTAAACCACTCGCGTGTTCCTTTGGGTCATTGTCTTGTTGGAAGGTGAACCTCCATCCAAGTCCTAAATCATTGACAGATTCTACTGGGACCATTTTTCCTGTCCCTGCAGTTAAAAAATATTACTATAGCATGATGCTGTCACCACCATGTTTCACTGTGAGGATGGTGTTCTTGGGGTGAAGAGCTGTGTTGTTTTGGCGCCAGACATAGCGTTTACCTTGGTGGCCAAAAAGTTCAACTTTCATGTCATTTGATCACAGCACCTTCCTCAACACATTTGGGAAGTCTCCCACATGTCTTTTGGCAAACTTAAAATGAGCCTTATAATTTTTGTGTGCAAGTAAAGGCTTTTTTTCTGCCCACTTTTTCATAAAGTCACCTTCATGAAGTGAATGGCTTATTGTTGCGTATGGACAGGTTCTCTAGTTTCTGCTTGGGAACTCTGCAGCTCATTCAGGGTTATCTTTGGTCTCTGTGCGGACTCTCTGTCTAATGTCCTCCTTGCCCAGGCTGGTAGTTTTTGTGGACGGCCCTCTCTTGGCAGGTCTGTTGTGGTACCATGTTCTTTCCATTTGGTGATAATGGATTTGATGGTGCTCTGTGGGATCATTATTGTGCATGTGCACACACCTGGGGCAGTGTTTGCTCTAAGAGTGAGCACTGTCATTTACAAGCCAAGGCAACCCCCAGAGGCAAATTTAGTGGATGTGGCCATAAGCTGGGTGCACGAACCCCACTTATTTGCATATAGAATAACACTTGTTGTTGCATGCAATGTACCAGTAACATGTACATGTATATAGAGTGCTAGTATGATTTTGATAGGGGTGAAGGCCTCTATATTAATGGTTAGTCAATCTAAATAGCATTTTGGGATTGACAAACTTTAATTAAAAAAAATTAGAATAAAAGCATACCATGCAGACACATGCCATTATCACCAGCCTTTGTTTGTCAATGCAGACTTCACACATTAGTTGACAACTCCCACAGGTACAGCATAGAGAATCTGAAATAGCTGAAAAAATATATGTTTTGATGGCTGACATAATTTTTTTATTATATCGTCAGGTTTTTTTTAACATTTTATTTGCCAATGAAACCAGTCTACCAAGAATCTGCAGCCAGATTTAATATGAAAAAACTGCCAGAGGGATTTTAGGGCGTTTGTCATTATTAGCAGAAATAAATAAATAAAAATTAAGCATCAATCAAGAGATTATGGCTTAAGGATAATAGAGGAACACAAAATGTACCGTAAAACTTCCCAATGAGCAAACAAATACAAAAGTACTTCACATTGTACAAATCATAGGAGTGCAGACTTAGCCTGAAATACTCAGATGTTAACCTAAGAAAATGGATAATACATCACATGTGTACGGTATATTTATAGATATATTATCCCTTTTGAGATCGAGGGCTTTTGGATTTTTTTCAGTTATTCCAAGAGCTATAACTTTTTTATTTTTCCATCAAAAATGCTGTATTCTGAATTTTACAGGCGAATGTGTTGTTTTAATGGTAGCACTTTACCAATTTATTGACTTTTTAGGGGGGTGGTTGAAAAAAAATCAATTTTGCCATTATTTTTTGCATTGCTTTAAAAGTCATGTGCCTTACAATATAAATAATATTATAAATAACTTTATGCTATGGGTCACAATTACACCTATACAAAATACACATATACATTTTTTTATTGAAAAGTATATTATTTTTATGTTGTCACAATTCATGACCTATGACTTTTTACTATTCTGTAAAACACTTACATCTACTTTTCTACAGACATTTGAAGGCTTGTCTTCAGTGCCACAGTTTGTTCTTTTTTGCACGACTTTTACTAATTTTATTTTTAAGTAAAATAGCAATTTTAACTTAAAGTTGACATATTTTATGGCGCATGATGCAATAATAACCAAAGAAAAGTTTTCTACATTAAGGTTTGAAATTTGCTTTAATATTTCAAAATATGTTTGGACAAATTAACTCTATTGGCCTTAACCCTTTAAGGGCAGGGGGATTTTTTTTTGCTCTTTTATGTTTTCCTCCCTTTCTTCTGAAAGCCGTAACTTTTTATTTTTCTGTCAACATAGCTATATGACGGCACTTTAACATATGATGTACAGAAAAACGTACTGAAAAAAAGTGAGGTGAATTGGTGAAAGTAATCTAATTCCCTCATTGTTTTTTGTTGGTTTTGTTTACAACACTTATTGTGTGGCAAAAATGACTAGGCAACATGATTTTAACCCCTTCCCGACCTTTGACGCCACGTAGGCGTCATGAAAGTCGGTGCCATTCCGACCCATGACGCCTATGCGGCGTCATGGAAAGATCGCGTCCCTGCAGATCGGGTGAAAGGGTTAACTCCCATTTCACCCGATCTGCAGGGACAGGGGGAGTGGTAGTTTAGCCCAGGGGGGGTGGCTTCACCCCCTCGTGGCTACGATCGCTCTGATTGGCTGTTGAAAGTGAAACTGCCAATCAGAGCGATTTGTAATATTTCACCCATTATAACGGGTGAAATATTACAATCCAGCCATGGCCGATGCTGAAATATCATCGGCCATGGCTGGAAATACTAGTGTGCCCCCACCCCACCCCTCCGATCGCCCCCCCAGCCCTCCGATCTGGCCGGTACACTGCTCCGGCTCCCCTCCATCCAGTGCTCCGCTCCCCCCCGTGCTCTTGTCCGCTCCCCCTGTGCTCCAATCACCCCCCCGTGCTCCAATCACCCCCCCTGCACTCCGATCCACCCCCCCCCGGTGCTCCGTTCCACCCCCCCGTGCTCCATTCCAGCCCCCCCGTGCTCCGTTCCACGCCCCCCGTGCTCCGTTCCACCCCTCCCGCACTCCGATTCCCCCCCCCGGGCTCCGATCCCCCCCCCCGTGGTCCCCCCCCACCCCATCATACTTACCGATCCAGCCGGGGTCCCGTCCGTCTTCTCCCTGGGCGCCGCCATCTTCCAAAATGGCGGGCGCATGCGCAGTGCGCCCGCCGAATCTGCCGGCCGGCAGATTCGTTCCAAAGTGCATTTTGATCACTGAGATATAATCTATCTCAGTGATCAAAATAAAAAAAATAATAAATGACCCCCCCCCTTTGTCACCCCCATAGGTAGGGACAATAAAAAAATAAAGAAATTTTTTTTTTCCACTAATGTTAGAATAGGGTTAGGGTTAGGGTTAGGGGTAGGGTTAGGGGTAGGGTTAGGGGTAGGGTTAGGGGTAGGGTTAGGGGTAGGGCTAGGGGTAGGGGTAGGGTTAGGGCTAGGGGTAGGGGTAGGGTTAGGGCTAGGGGTAGGGGTAGGGGTAGGGTTAGGGTTAGGGTTAGGGCTAGGGGTAGGGTTAGGGCTAGGGTTAGGGTTTCGGTATGTGCACACGTATTCTGGTCCTCTGCGGATTTTTCCGCTGCGGATTTGATAAATCCGCAGTGCTAAACCGCTGCGGATTTATGGCGGATTTACCGCGCGTTTTCTGCGCATTTCACTGCGGTTTTACAACTGCGATTTTCTATTTGAGCAGTTGTAAAACCGCTGCGGAATCCGCACAAAGAAGTGACATGCTGCGGAATGTAAACCGCTGCGTTTCCGTGCAGTTTTTCCGCAGCATGTGTACAGCGATTTTTGTTTCCCGTAGGTTTACATTGAACTGTAAACTCATGGGAAACTGCTGCGGATCCGCAGCGTTTTCCGCAGCGTGTGCACATACCTTTAGCATTAGGCTATGTGCACACGGTGCGGATTTGGCTGCGGATTCGCAGCAGTGTTCCATCAGGTTTACAGTACCATGTAAACATATGGAAACCAAATCCGCTGTGCCCATGGTGCAGAAAATACCACGCGGAAACGCTGCGTTGTATTTTCCGCAGCATGTCAATTCTTTGTGCGGATTCCGCAGCGTTTTACACCTGTTCCTCAATAGGAATCCGCAGGTGAAATCCGCACAAAAAACACTGGAAATCCGCGGAAAATCCGCAGGTAAAACGCAGTGCCTTTTACCCGCGGATTTTTCAAAAATGGTGCGAAAATATCTCACACGAATCCGCAACGTGGGCACATAGCCTTAGGGTTAGGGTTGGAATTAGGGTTGTGGTTATGGTTAGGGGTGTGTTGGGGTTAGGGTTGTGGTTAGGGGTGTGTTGCGGTTAGGGTTGTGTTTAGGGTTATGGCTACAGTTGGGATTAGGGTTAGGGGTGTGTTGGGGTTAGTGTTGGAGGTAGAATTGAGGGGTTACCACTGTTTAGGCACATCAGGGGTCTCCAAACGCAACATGGCGCCACCATTGATTCCAGCCAATCTCGTATTCAAAAAGTCAAATGGTGCTCCCTCACTTCCGAGCCCTGACGTGTGCCCAAACAGTGGTTTACCCCCACATATGGGGTACCAGCATACTCAGGACAAACTGCGCAACAATTACTGGGGTCCAATTTCTCCTGTTACCCTTGTGAATCAAAAAAAATGCTTGCTAAAACATAATTTTTGAGGAAAGAAAAATGATTTTTTATTTTCACGGCTCTGCGTTGTAAACGTCTGTGAAGCACTTGGGGGTTCAAAGTGCTCACCACATATCTAGATAAGTTCCTTGGGGGGTCTAATTTCTAAAATGGGGTCACTTGTGGGGGTTTCTACTGTTTAGGCACACCAGGGGCTCTGCAAACGCAACGTGACACCCGCAGACCATTCCATCAAAGTCTGCATTTCAAAAGTCACTACTTCCCTTCTGAGCCCCGACGTGTGCCCAAACAGTGGTTTACCCCCACTCATGGGGTATCAGCGTACTCAGGAGAAACTGGACAACAACTTTTGGGGTCCAATTTCTCCTGTAACCCTTGGGAAAATAAAAAATTCTGGGCTAAATAATTATTTTTGAGGAAAGAAAACGTATTTATTATTTTCACGGCTCTGCATTATAAACTTCTATGAAGCACTTGGGGGTTCAAAGTGCTCACCACACATCTAAATAAGTTCCTTTCGGGGTCTAGTTTCCAAAATGGGGTCACTTGTGGGGGGTTTCTACTGTTTAGGCACATCAGGGGCTCTGCAAACGCAACGTGACGCCCGCAGAGCATTCCATCAAAGTCTGCATTTCAAAACGTCACTACTTCAATTCCAAGCCCCGGCATGTGCCCAAACAGTAGTTTACCCCCACATATGGGGTATCACCATACTCAGGAGAAACTGGACAACAAATATTGGGGTCAAATTTCTCCTGTTACCCTTGGGAAAATTAAAAAATTCTGGGCTAAATAATTATTTTTGAGGAAAGAAAACGTATTTATTATTTTCACGGCTCTGCATTATAAACTTCTATTAAGCGCTTGGGGGTTCAAAGTGCTCACCACACATCTAGATAAGTTCCTTTCGGGGTCTAGTTTCCAAAATGCGGTCACTTGTGGGGGGTTTCTACTGGTAAGCCACATCAGGGGCTCTGCAAACGCAACGTGACGCCCACAGAGCATTCCATCAAAGTCTGCATTTCAAAACGTCACTACTTCACTTCCGAGCCTCGGCATGTGCCCAAACAGTGGTTTACCCCCACATATGGGGTATCAGCGTACTCAGGAGAAACTGGACAACAACTTTTGGGGTCCAGTTTCTTCTGTAACCCTTGGGAAAATAAAAAATTCTGGGCTAAATAATTATTTTTGAGGAAAGAAAACGTATTTATTATTTTCACGGCTCTGCATTATAAACTTCTATGAAGCACTTGGGGGTTCAAAGTGCTCACCACACATCTAGATAAGTTCCTTTGGGGGTCTAGTTTCCAAAATGGGGTCACTTGTGGGGGGTTTCTACTGTTAAGCCACATTAGGGGCTCTGCAAACGCAACGTGACGCCCACAGAGAATTCCATCAAAGTCTGCATTTCAAAACGTCACTACTTCACTTCCGAGCCCCGGCATGTGCCCAAACAGTGATTTACCCCCACATATGGGGTATCAGCGTACTCAGGAGAAACTGGACAACAACTTTTGGGGTCAAATTTCTCCTGTTACCCTTGGGAAAATAAAAAATTGCAGGCTAAAAATCATTTTTGAGAAAATAATTTTTTTTTTTTTCATGGCTCTGCGTTATAAACTTCTGTGAAGCACTTGGGGGTTCAAAGTCCTCACCACACATCTAGATTAGTTCCTTTGGGGGTCTAGTTTCCAAAATGGTGTCATTTCTGGGGGATCTCCAATGTTTAGGCACACAGGGGCTCTCCAAACGTGACATGGTGTCCGCTAATGATTGGAGCTAATTTTCCATTTAAAAAGCCAAATGGCGTGCCATCCCTTCCGAGCCCTGCCGTGCGCCCAAACAGTGGTTTACCCCCACATATTGGGTATCTGCGTACTCAGGACAAACAGGACAACAATATTTGGGGTCCAATTTCTCCTATTATCCTTGGCAAAATAGGAAATTCCAGGCTAAAAAATCATTTTTGAGGAAAGAAAAATTATTTTTTATTTTCATGGCTCTGCGTTATAAACTTCTGTGAAGCACCTGGGGGTTTAAAGTGCTCAATATGCATCTAGATAAGTTCCTTGGGGGGTCTAGTTTCCAAAATGGGGTCACTTGTGGGGGATCTCCAATGTTTAGGCACACAGGGGCTCTCCAAACGCGACATGGTGTCCGCTAACAATTGGAGCTAATTTTCCATTCAAAAAGTCAAATGGCGCGCCTTCCCTTCCGAGCCCTGCCGAGTGCCCAAACAGTGGTTTACCCCCACATATGAGGTATCGACGTACTCGGGAGAAATTGCCCAACAAATTTTATGATCCATTTTACCCTACTGCCCATGTGAAAATGAAAAAATTGAGGCGAAAAGAATTTTTTTGTGAAAAAAAAGTACTTTTTCATTTTTACAGATCAATTTGTGAAGCACCTGAGGGTTTAAAGTGCTCACTAGGCATCTAAATAAGTTCCTTGGGGGGTCTAGTTTCCAAAATGGGGTCACTTGTGGGGGAGCGCCAATGTTTAGGCACACAGGAGCTCTCCAAACGCGACATGGTGTCCGCTAACGATGGAAATAATTTTTCATTCAAAAAGTCAAATGGCGCTCCTTCCCTTCCGAGCCTTACCATGTGCCCAAACAGTGGTTTACCCCCACATGTGAGGTATTGTTGTACTCAGGAGAAATTGCCCAACACATTTTAGGATCCATTTTATCCTGTTGCCCATGTGAAAATGAAAAAATTGAGGCTAAAAGAATTTTTTTGTGAAAAAAAAGTACTTTTTCATTTTTACGGATTAATTTGTGAAGCACCTGGGGGTTCAAAGTGCTCACTATGCATCTAGATAAGTTCCTTGTGGCGTCTAGTTTCCAAAATGGGGTCACTTGTGGGGGAGCTCCAATTTTTAGGCACACGGGGGCTCTCCAAACGTGACATGGTGTCCGCTAAAGAGTGGAGCCAATTTTTGATTCAAAAAGTCAAATGGCGCTCCTTCCCTTCCAAGCCCTGCCGTGCGCCCAAACAGTGGTTTACCCCCACATATGAGGTATCAGCGTACTCAGGACAAATTGGACAACAACTTTCGTGGTTCAGTTTCTCCTTTTACCATTGAGAAAACAAAAAAATTGTTGCTAAAAGATAATTTTTGTGACTAAAAAGTTAAATGTTCATTTTTTCCTTCCATGTTGCTTCTGCTGCTGTGAAGCACCTGAAGGGTTAATAGACTTCTTGAATGTGGTTTTGAGTACCTTGAGGGGTGCAGTTTTTAGAATGGTGTCACTTTTGGGTATTTTCAGCCATATAGACCCCTCAAACTGACTTCAAATGTGAGGTGGTCCCTAAAAAAAATGGTTTTGTAAATTTCGTTGTAAAAATGACAAATCGCTGGTCAAATTTGTAGCATGTTAGGTCATATGGACCATGTGCCAAAATACAAATAATATCAAGAGTCAGGGGAGCTCAATATCTAATAGTGCAAACATCATGCCAATGCATAGACACAGATATTCAAAATTGTGATAGAGAAAAAAAATGATAGGCTGAAATAGGTAATCCCCCTCCAGATAAGGTGCTAATGCGACCGTTCCCGGCTGTAAACTACTGGGGAATGAATGAGAAGCAGCGAGCACAGACTCACCATTAGTTACTGAGCCCTCGCCCACAGGGTCTCATTCATTCCCCAGTACTTTACAGCTGGGAACAGTCGTATTAACACCGCTCCCGATTGTAAACTGTACATTTCCCTAGATATGGATTACTGCGTGGGACTGACTGTACGCCGGACAGGTATGGGCATATTGTTGTTTTTTTATTTTGACTTTTTTTTTTTTTACAGGAGATTGAGCGCCTTGCTTGGAATGGCAGACTAATAAAGATGGCAAAACTGTGTTTATTGTTTGATTTAATTAAAATACTTTTTTCTTACTGTGTGTTTTATTAACCCTTTAACTATAGGATTAGTAATGGAGAGGTGTCTTATTGACACCTCTCCATTACTAAGCCGGCTTAATGTCACCTTACAATAGGAAGGTGACATTAACCCCTCATTACCCCACTTGCCACCACTACAGGGCAAGTGGGAAGAACAGGTCAAAGCTCCAGAATTGGTGCATCTAATAGATATGCCTTTTCTGGGCAGCTGCCGTCTGCTGATTTTAGACTGGGGGCCTATATCCATGGCCCCTTACCAGCCTGAGAATAGCAGCCGCAGCTGTAAGTTTTGACGGGTTGGTTTAAATTTATAGAGGGACCCCATGTCTGTTTTCCTTTCATTCATTCTCCCCTGCTCGCTGGCCAAGCAGGGGAGAAGGGATGACAGCCAGCTTCAGCACCACACACAGGGGAACAGCGCTTACTGTAGTGCTTCTTTTCTGGCGGCCGTCCGTGTGGTACTGATGCAGCACACAGGCGGCACATGGTTGCTACAGGTGTGCCACATGTAGAACGCACACAGACACACAGACACGGATATCACCGATACCATGTTTACCGGTACCGGAAATATCAGGACGTGTGAAACCGGCCTCAAAAAGCACGGTGGGCATGGGATTTCAAATCCCATCCACTTTGTTAGAACTGTAAGACGCTGAAAAAAACACAGCAGCAAAAACTCAGCATGGAAACTTACATTTAAAGGCTGCTTCAAATTTAATTAACCTTTCAAGAGACCTGTCCAAAAAATGTGATAGGGGAACAAATGCCTATGTCTATGTGCCACTATGCAGGACATCCAGGATAGAAATGGCCACAGCCACACACATGATGTGCAGTAATAGTGATTTCTGAAATGTAAAAAGGTAAAAATGACTCAGTAAAGTGGAAGCAAAGATTTATGTCAATCAAAATTGATCCAAAAGCTTTTTAAATTCCTTACTTCAGAATTAAAATCATTGTCTTTGCTCAAAATTATAAATGTGGACAATAAGCTATTGCTCACCAAACGTAACTGGGTTTCACATAATGATAATTCTACCAAGTCCATTAAGACATCAGTCTAACGGGCACCATAGACAATAGATAGACAATAGACTAAAGTTGATGAACATGAACCATCTCAATCAATAAGATTGTCAGGTAAAATCTAAAATTAATGATTGTTATAGTCATTTGATCATAGACCTTCATTGTTAAAAATGAAGTAGGCTTTAATTCTTTTATCAAATTTTGGACAAAAGATATTTTGCTAAAAAAAATATTTGTCTATTAATGATCTTTCATTGTAAAAATAGTCCAAGTAAAATAATTTGTTCTCCATTTGGTGTTACAAACACTTATCTCCTGGTTGAATGACTATTATGAGCAATATGGACTCAAATGTACAGCCATGGCCGAAAGCGTTGCGGCCTTTGAAATTGTTCCAGAAAATGAAGCATTTCCTATGAAAATTATTGCAATGACGCGCTTTGTTATATACATGTTTATTTCCTCTGTGTGTATTGGAACAACACCAAAAAACAGAGATAAAAAGACAATTTTCTTAATTTTATCGAACAATTTCAAGAGTGCCAACACTTTTGACCATGACTGCATATGGCTATGTCAGCATTATGACTGGGCATTAAGTGACCATTGCTTATATGCTTGTACAGCACTGCAGAAGATTAGGGTTAAATAAGAGCTATGCAAAGATCAATTAAAGCGAATCTGTCACCCCATTTTAGGCCTATAAGCTAAGGCCACCACCATCAGGGGCTTATCTACAGCATTCTATAATGCTGTAGATTAGCCCCCGATGTAACCTGAAAGATCAACCAAATACCCTGTTTTTTACATCTTTTACTAGCACTTGCGGATTACTGCAACATTTTTTCAAACTGAGTGTTTTTGGTTTTACTATTCTCTTTTGTGTCTTCAGGTTTCTTGGTGGTGTGTGAACATGATCATACAGACTTGTTCACTGTGCAAGTAGCCCATGTGTTCCTGTTTCCATAATTGTTCTCTTGTGTCTACAAGACTGGGGAGTTCCACCACTCCTCTTGGGCTATCTGCACAAAAGCTGTTCTACACTGTATGCACACATGGATTTTTCCTCTCTGAACCCTGTTCACACAGGTTATATACAGATGATCAGGTTTTTAAATACATCAGATAGGGATTGCATACATTAGTTAGGACTGCTCTGATAAGGGTATACCGTGAAGATTGGTAGAGCAGCTTAGTATACATTTTTTGCAAAAAACGTATCAACCAAATACCCTGTTTTTTACATCTTTTACTAGCACTTGCGGATTACTGCAACATTTTTTCAAACTGAGTGTTTTTGGTTTTACTATTCTCTTTTGTGTCTTCAGGTTTCTTGGTGGTGTGTGAACATGATCATACAGACTTGTTCACTGTGCAAGTAGCCCATGTGTTCCTGTTTCCATAATTGTTCTCTTGTGTCTACAAGACTGGGGAGTTCCACCACTCCTCTTGGGCTATCTGCACAAAAGCTGTTCTACACTGTATGCACACATGGATTTTTCCTCTCTGAACCCTGTTCACACAGGTTATATACAGATGATCAGGTTTTTAAATACATCAGATAGGGATTGCATACATTAGTTAGGACTGCTCTGATAAGGGTATACCGTGAAGATTGGTAGAGCAGCTTAGTATACATTTTTTGCAAAAAACGTATCAACCAAATACCCTGTTTTTTACATCTTTTACTAGCACTTGCGGATTACTGCAACATTTTTTCAAACTGAGTGTTTTTGGTTTTACTATTCTCTTTTGTGTCTTCAGGTTTCTTGGTGGTGTGTGAACATGATCATACAGACTTGTTCACTGTGCAAGTAGCCCATGTGTTCCTGTTTCCATAATTGTTCTCTTGTGTCTACAAGACTGGGGAGTTCCACCACTCCTCTTGGGCTATCTGCACAAAAGCTGTTCTACACTGTATGCACACATGGATTTTTCCTCTCTGAACCCTGTTCACACAGGTTATATACAGATGATCAGGTTTTTAAATACATCAGATAGGGATTGCATACATTAGTTAGGACTGCTCTGATAAGGGTATACCGTGAAGATTGGTAGAGCAGCTTAGTATACATTTTTTGCAAAAATCGTATCAACCAAATACCCTGTTTTTTACATCTTTTACTAGCACTTGCGGATTACTGCAACATTTTTTCAAACTGAGTGTTTTTGGTTTTACTATTCTCTTTTGTGTCTTCAGGTTTCTTGGTGGTGTGTGAACATGATCATACAGACTTGTTCACTGTGCAAGTAGCCCATGTGTTCCTGTTTCCATAATTGTTCTCTTGTGTCTACAAGACTGGGGAGTTCCACCACTCCTCTTGGGCTATCTGCACAAAAGCTGTTCTACACTGTATGCACACATGGATTTTTCCTCTCTGAACCCTGTTCACACAGGTTATATACAGATGATCAGGTTTTTAAATACATCAGATAGGGATTGCATACATTAGTTAGGACTGCTCTGATAAGGGTATACCGTGAAGATTGGTAGAGCAGCTTAGTATACATTTTTTGCAAAAAACGTATCAACCAAATACCCTGTTTTTTACATCTTTTACTAGCACTTGCGGATTACTGCAACATTTTTTCAAACTGAGTGTTTTTGGTTTTACTATTCTCTTTTGTGTCTTCAGGTTTCTTGGTGGTGTGTGAACATGATCATACAAACTTGTTCACTGTGCAAGTAGCCCATGTGTTCCTGTTTCCATAATTGTTCTCTTGTGTCTACAAGACTGGGGAGTTCCACCACTCCTCTTGGGCTATCTGCACAAAAGCTGTTCTACACTGTATGCACACATGGATTTTTCCTCTCTGAACCCTGTTCACACAGGTTATATACAGATGATCAGGTTTTTAAATACATCAGATAGGGATTGCATACATTAGTTAGGACTGCTCTGATAAGGGTATACCGTGAAGATTGGTAGAGCAGCTTAGTATACATTTTTTGCAAAAAACGTATCAACCAAATACCCTGTTTTTTACATCTTTTACTAGCACTTGCGGATTACTGCAACATTTTTTCAAACTGAGTGTTTTTGGTTTTACTATTCTCTTTTGTGTCTTCAGGTTTCTTGGTGGTGTGTGAACATGATCATACAGACTTGTTCACTGTGCAAGTAGCCCATGTGTTCCTGTTTCCATAATTGTTCTCTTGTGTCTACAAGACTGGGGAGTTCCACCACTCCTCTTGGGCTATCTGCACAAAAGCTGTTCTACACTGTATGCACACATGGATTTTTCCTCTCTGAACCCTGTTCACACAGGTTATATACAGATGATCAGGTTTTTAAATACATCAGATAGGGATTGCATACATTAGTTAGGACTGCTCTGATAAGGGTATACCGTGAAGATTGGTAGAGCAGCTTAGTATACATTTTTTGCAAAAATCGTATCAACCAAATACCCTGTTTTTTACATCTTTTACTAGCACTTGCGGATTACTGCAACATTTTTTCAAACTGAGTGTTTTTGGTTTTACTATTCTCTTTTGTGTCTTCAGGTTTCTTGGTGGTGTGTGAACATGATCATACAGACTTGTTCACTGTGCAAGTAGCCCATGTGTTCCTGTTTCCATAATTGTTCTCTTGTGTCTACAAGACTGGGGAGTTCCACCACTCCTCTTGGGCTATCTGCACAAAAGCTGTTCTACACTGTATGCACACATGGATTTTTCCTCTCTGAACCCTGTTCACACAGGTTATATACAGATGATCAGGTTTTTAAATACATCAGATAGGGATTGCATACATTAGTTAGGACTGCTCTGATAAGGGTATACCGTGAAGATTGGTAGAGCAGCTTAGTATACATTTTTTGCAAAAAACGTATCAACCAAATACCCTGTTTTTTACATCTTTTACTAGCACTTGCGGATTACTGCAACATTTTTTCAAACTGAGTGTTTTTGGTTTTACTATTCTCTTTTGTGTCTTCAGGTTTCTTGGTGGTGTGTGAACATGATCATACAAACTTGTTCACTGTGCAAGTAGCCCATGTGTTCCTGTTTCCATAATTGTTCTCTTGTGTCTACAAGACTGGGGAGTTCCACCACTCCTCTTGGGCTATCTGCACAAAAGCTGTTCTACACTGTATGCACACATGGATTTTTCCTCTCTGAACCCTGTTCACACAGGTTATATACAGATGATCAGGTTTTTAAATACATCAGATAGGGATTGCATACATTAGTTAGGACTGCTCTGATAAGGGTATACCGTGAAGATTGGTAGAGCAGCTTAGTATACATTTTTTGCAAAAAACGTATCAACCAAATACCCTGTTTTTTACATCTTTTACTAGCACTTGCGGATTACTGCAACATTTTTTCAAACTGAGTGTTTTTGGTTTTACTATTCTCTTTTGTGTCTTCAGGTTTCTTGGTGGTGTGTGAACATGATCATACAGACTTGTTCACTGTGCAAGTAGCCCATGTGTTCCTGTTTCCATAATTGTTCTCTTGTGTCTACAAGACTGGGGAGTTCCACCACTCCTCTTGGGCTATCTGCACAAAAGCTGTTCTACACTGTATGCACACATGGATTTTTCCTCTCTGAACCCTGTTCACACAGGTTATATACAGATGATCAGGTTTTTAACCCTCTGTCACATACAACTGATCTGACAGGCGCTTCTCTTTTACTTTCATTTCTCCTTCCTCACCAGATTGTGAGGAAACCCCCTCCCTCCAGGTAGTCTCCTGTCTCTTGAAGGTCTGTGAAACCTCATATCACAGTTGGATTTCAGAGCTTCAGGGGAGAGGATATAGCTGCACAGATCTCTCAGGCTCATTGTATGTGAATACGTCACATTCAGTAAGGTTGGTATTTTATGTTTTTATTCATCACAATAGTTTATTTAGTTTGTTTTATGAATGTATAGCATAAAATGTGAGGATATTTAATAGAAATAAGGGAGATTTTATAAAAGAAAGTGTGCTGCTCAGGCATATACAGTAGTTCCCTAACATATTCCTTCTCTTGCTTCAGATTATCTGCTGAAATGGAGAGGAAAATGTACAATTTATCCAAACAACTTGATGTTGAGGAAGTAACAAACATGCTGTTAGATGATAGAGACCTCACACTGAATGAGGATTTAGGAGAGGAAAGTGAGATTGATTCTCATGATGAGGTGGAAGAATGTGTCCTGGATTCTGAAACAGAGCAAGATGGTGACAGTGGTGAGGATGAAGAAGTTGGATCATATTAAATTGGAAAAGATAAAAATACTAAATGGAACAAGAAGCCATTCCAGAAAAAACGTAGGGAACCTTTAAACATTATTACTCACCTTCCTGCAGTAATAGGAACTGCACGTAATGCAAAAACTGCAGTTGAATGCTGGAACAGTATATTTACAGATGACATTCTGGACTCTATTGTCACATATACCAACCAATATATAGACATTATAAAGGACAAGTACATCTGCAACAGAACCATCAAGCCCACAGATGAAATAGAACTGCGTGCTTTTTTTGGATTACTGTACCTTGCAGGAGCTTATAGGGCGAATAGACAAAGTTTGGAGGAACTTTGGGGTAAAGATGGGGATGGAGTTGAAAAATTTAGCCTTGTTATGTCCATAAACAGATTCAAGATTCTAATTCGTTGCCTTCGGTTTGACGACAGAACTATCCGAACCGAACGCAAAACACATGACCGACTTGCTCCAATTCGTGATATATTTCAAAGATTTGTTGTAAACTGTAAACAAAGTTATTACCCTGGAGAGAATCTCACTATTGACGAAATGCTCCCTGGTTTTCGTGGTAGATGTGCCTTTCGTCAATATATTCCATCAAAGCCAAACAAATATGGAATAAAAATGTATGCCCTTGTTGATGCCAGTAAGACCTACACTTACAACCTGGAAGTTTATGCAGGAAAACAACCAGAAGGTCCTTACTGTGTGAGCAACAAACCCATTGATGTTGTAAAAAGACTGGCTGAACCCTTATTTGGATCGGGTCGCAATATTACAGCTGACAATTGGTTTACAAGTTGTGATCTGATTGATTATCTGAAAATTCAGAAGCTGTCATATGTGGGAACTGTAAGAAAAAACAAAAGGGAATTGCCGCCACAGTTTGTAAGTGTGAAAGAGAGACAACAGTACAGCAGTATGTTTGCATTCCATAATGGAAAGGTTTTAGTTTCCTATGTACCACATGCCAAAAAAATCGTACTTCTTCTATCAACACTTCATGATGATGCTGCCATCGATCCTGGGACTGGGGCAGAAAAAAACCCAGCGATAATTACATTTTACAATGCCACCAAAGGGGGTGTGGATACAGCAGATCAGATGTGCTCCACTTTCAACGTCAGCAGAAACATCAAACGCTGGCCAATGGTCATATTTTTTGCTATGTTGAATTTGGGTGGTATAAATTCACAAGTAATTTATCTTGAAAACAAGCTTGAACCACTCCGTAGACGATTGTATCTGAAAAAATTGGCCCATGAACTAGTACTTGGAGAGCTACGCAGGAGAAGCGTGAAAACAATCGGTATCCCCTCTCGCCTTCAAGTTCAGCTCAAAAGGTTCCGCCCAGAAGATGATGGTGAAAAGTCACCATCTGCACCACCTCACAAAAGAAGGAGATGCACCACCTGCCAAACGGAAAGCGGAACCAGAAGGCTTTCAAATTATGAATGTCTCAAATGTCATAAAGCAATTTGCCTGACACATGCAAAAATGGTGTGTAATTCTTGCTATTTGCTCTGCAAGTGTGACTTTTCTGGGGAAACCTCAGCATCTACTTCTGATTGAATATGTTTTTAATAGTACTTAAGGTACCTTAAAATTAAGTTTGTGTTCAAAAATTTTCTTTGTACATTTTTTTGAGAGAGTCGAACTGGGGACTATTTGGCGGCAGTTTTGAAAAGTTTGTATTTCATAGTTATTAGTTTTATGTTAAGTAAATGTTTTTTTTTTGCAACTGATTATGTGTAGTCTCTTTTATTACATCCCTATGAAGGTCACTGATCACTTTTAGAGCACTGAAATTGCAAACATTAGATATTATAGGTATTTTTCCAGCAGGCGCCTGACAGGCACATTGTATGTGAACTCGTTAGTCCGAATATTGTATGTGACGGAGGGTTAAATACATCAGATAGGGATTGCATACATTAGTTAGGACTGCTCTGATAAGGGTATACCGTGAAGATTGGTAGAGCAGCTTAGTATACATTTTTTGCAAAAAACGTATCAACCAAATACCCTGTTTTTTACATCTTTTACTAGCACTTGCGGATTACTGCAACATTTTTTCAAACTGAGTGTTTTTGGTTTTACTATTCTCTTTTGTATCTTCAGGTTTCTTGGTGGTGTGTGAACATGATCATACAGACTTGTTCACTGTGCAAGTAGCCCATGTGTTCCTGTTTCCATAATTGTTCTCTTGTGTCTACAAGACTGGGGAGTTCCACCACTCCTCTTGGGCTATCTGCACAAAAGCTGTTCTACACTGTATGCACACATGGATTTTTCCTCTCTGAACCCTGTTCACACAGGTTATATACAGATGATCAGGTTTTTAAATACATCAGATAGGGATTGCATACATTAGTTAGGACTGCTCTGATAAGGGTATACCGTGAAGATTGGTAGAGCAGCTTAGTATACATTTTTTGCAAAAAACGTATCAACCAAATACCCTGTTTTTTACATCTTTTACTAGCACTTGCGGATTACTGCAACATTTTTTCAAACTGAGTGTTTTTGGTTTTACTATTCTCTTTTGTGTCTTCAGGTTTCTTGGTGGTGTGTGAACATGATCATACAGACTTGTTCACTGTGCAAGTAGCCCATGTGTTCCTGTTTCCATAATTGTTCTCTTGTGTCTACAAGACTGGGGAGTTCCACCACTCCTCTTGGGCTATCTGCACAAAAGCTGTTCTACACTGTATGCACACATGGATTTTTCCTCTCTGAACCCTGTTCACACAGGTTATATACAGATGATCAGGTTTTTAAATACATCAGATAGGGATTGCATACATTAGTTAGGACTGCTCTGATAAGGGTATACCGTGAAGATTGGTAGAGCAGCTTAGTATACATTTTTTGCAAAAAACGTATCAACCAAATACCCTGTTTTTTACATCTTTTACTAGCACTTGCGGATTACTGCAACATTTTTTCAAACTGAGTGTTTTTGGTTTTACTATTCTCTTTTGTGTCTTCAGGTTTCTTGGTGGTGTGTGTTAAGGACTGGCGGAACGCACCAAGTATAGATGGTAAGAAACTAGGTGCGTTCGCAGTCCGAGGTCCACCGTGCAGGTAAAAGACCCTGCAGCTAGCAAGACGGACAATATGGCGGTACACTAAAGGATACACGCGTGGGTTAAACCTCACCCAGCGTGAAGAAAGCGATCCTGTTAATTCACAGGACCGCAGTACCGCACTAGTGCGCGAGCAAGTGGTCAGCGGACTTAACCCCAGAAGGGATTGGAGCCCGATTAGACCCTTGCTGGCGTAACACCGCAACTGGGTGTGTAGAGAACCTAAAGGAATATAAGTGCACAAGAGTGCGAGCGATGCCGCACTGACGGACGCCACTAACCACCCAGACTCGGGTATGGAAAGCGCAAGGCAGGCGCACGGCGCCGTACTGGCAGGCACAGCTACAGGACGCTGAGATGTGTGTTTAGTGCTGTAGGCTAAGTCGGGCGCTAGGTAGCAGCCATACACCTTCCGCGAACAGACATTCACTAGGGTAGGGGATTCCAAGGACGACTTGCACTCACAACATACACACATTAGCAATTGTTAGACAATACTAGCGCATGGCCGTGCGGTCATGCGCAGTTTATATAGCAGCAGCACAGGAAGTGGCCACAGCACTTTTGCCCTTCTAGGACCTGCCAAGAGGACCAATGGAATGTGCTGCAGAGCCTGAGCACATGACCCTCGATCTCCAATGGGAGACCTTACGCTGGGCATGCTCAGTACATGCAGACAAGGACTTAGTCCCAGAGAAGTCCGCTCGCTGCTGACCAGCACTGACTTTAATGGCAGAGACTGGAGAAGCAGCACTAACTCTCAGAACAGAGTGAGAAGGAGCAAGACGCTGGGACCGACGTCCTTGCTGAGCAGGCTCCACTGCGGCTGGACAAGAATGGGAGACCGCAGCGGAAGTGGCTCGAGATTCCCCCTGTGCAGAAGCGGGAACTCGACCCCTAACATTACCCCCCCTCCTAGGGCCCCCCCCTCCTTGGGCCTCGCTACGTTCGAAGGCAGCAATGAGCTGCGGAGCCCGAATGTGCTCCACAGGCTCCCAGGTTCTATCCTCTGGACCATGACCCTTCCAATCCACCAAATAAAATTTTTTGCCACGTACCACCTTGCTTCCCACAATAACATTCACCTCAAACTCATCCGTGGATGAACCCGATGTCCCAGCAGATAACTCAGAAAACCGAGACAAACGAACGGGCTTTAAGAGGGAAACGTGAAAGGTATCGGTGATACCAAGGCGTGGAGGAATGGCCAAACGGTAAACCACAGGGTTGACCTGTTCCAGAACTTTAAACGGGCCAATGTAGCGAGGAGCAAACTTAGTGGACTCAACTCGCAGCCTGATGTTACGGGCGGAGAGCCACACTAAGTCGCCGGGAGCAAAGACCGGAGCGGGACGCCGGTGTGTATCAGCCGAAACCCTCATTCTCTCCTTGGAGGCCCGAATGGCATCCTGTGTGCGGTCCCAGATGTCCCGTGCCTCCACCGCCCAGTCTGCCACCCTAGAATCGGTGGATGACACGGGCATGGGCACAGGAACACGCGGATGCTGGCCGTAATTAAGGAGAAAAGGAGTTTGGCCAGTGGAATCGGCTACGGCGTTGTTCAAGGCAAATTCCGCCCAAGGTAGCAAAGATACCCAGTCATCCTGCCTAGCGGAGACGAAATGTCGCAAATATGTCACCAGAGTCTGGTTGGTTCTCTCCACCAACCCATTCGTCTCGGGATGATATGCAGAGGAGAGGTTTAACTCTATGCTGAGCAAACGGCAGAGCTCTCTCCAAAACCGAGACGCGAACTGGGGACCCCGATCGCTGACAATCTTATCAGGCATACCATGCAATCGGAAAACATGCTTCATGAACAACACCGCCAAGGCCCGTGCTGAGGGTAACCGAGGAAGCGGTACCAAATGTACCATCTTAGAGAAATGGTCGGTGACAACCCAAATAATGGAGCAGCCACGCGACTTGGGTAAACCCACCACAAAGTCCATTCCGACCATCTCCCAGGGCCTGTCTGCCACCGGTAGAGGGTAAAGCAACCCAGCAGGCCGTTGCCGAGGAGACCGATTCTGGGCGCAAGAAACGCACGCCTGAATATAGTCCTTGACATCTCGGACCATATGCGGCCACCAATATGTTCTTGCCAAAAGCTCAGAAGTCCTCTTGGTCCCAAAATGCCCACCCACTCTGGAGGAGTGAGCCCAAGAGAGAACCTCCGGTCGCAAGTTAGCTGGCACGAAAGTCTTGCCCGGGGGCACAGACTCCAGCGAAACCGGAGCTACAGTTCTCAAGCTCTCAGGCGGGACAATAAGCCGAGGCTCCTCCTCCTCCTCCTCAGATGACACTACGGAGCGGGAGAGAGCGTCGGCACGAATGTTCTTCTCCCCGGAGAGAAAATGGAGGGTAAAATGGAACCGGGAGAAAAACAGGGACCATCTAGCCTGGCGAGAATTTAGCCGCTGGGCCGTCTGTATATACACCAAGTTCTTGTGGTCAGTGAAGACTTGGAAGGGAAAGCGAGCTCCCTCCAAGAGGTGTCTCCACTCTGAAAAAGCCAACTTCATGGCTAGCAACTCCCTGTCCCCGATGGAATAATTCCTCTCCGCTGGTGTGAAAGTTTTGGAGAAGAAGAAGCAAGGATGCTTCCGACCTTGAGCATCCTTTTGGAAAAGGACTGCTCCAGCACCAACGGATGAGGCATCCACCTCCAAGATGAATGGTTTATCTACATCGGGGCGATGTAGGATGGGAGCGCTAGCGAAGTGTGACTTAATCGAGAGAAAGGCCTTGGAGACCTCCTCTGACCACAACTTGGGATTTGCTCCCTTCTTGGTGAGGGCGACCAAGGGAGCTACCAAAGTTGAGAAGTGTGGAATGAACTGGCGATAGTAATTAATGAACCCCATAAAGCGCTGCACCGCTTTAAGAGAATGGGGTTCCTGCCAGTCCATTACTGCCTGTAGCTTGGCAGGATCCATAGCCAAACCCTGGGCAGAAATGATATAACCAAGGAAAGGCAAGGACTCCTGCTCAAACACACACTTCTCCAACTTAGCGTAGAGGGAGTTTGCCCGTAAGAGGTCGAAGACTTTGCGAACATCTCTCCGATGGGAGTCTATATCTGGAGAGTAGATGAGAATGTCATCCAGATAGACTACGACCGAGGTGGTGAGCATATCCCGAAAGATGTCGTTCACAAAGTCTTGGAAAACGGCTGGGGCATTACAGAGCCCAAAGGGCATCACTAGATATTCATAGTGCCCATCCCTGGTGTTAAAAGCCATCTTCCATTCATCCCCCTCACGGATGCGAATCAGGTTGTAAGCACCCCGCAGATCTAACTTTGTAAATACCTTTGCTCCCCGTAGCCTATCAAAGAGCTCAGATATCAGGGGTAATGGGTACTTGTTCTTAACGGTAATGGCGTTAAGACCCCTGTAGTCTATGCATGGAGGTAAGTCTCCAGTCTTCTTCTGTACGAAGAAGAACCCAGCCCCTGCCGGTGACACTGACTTCCTAATGAATCCTCTTGCCAGATTCTCCTGAATATACTGGGACATTGCCTCCGTCTCCGGGAGAGATAACGGGTAGACTCGACCCCGGGGAGGCTCAGCACCAGGCAAGAGGTCAATAGGACAGTCATAGGGGCGGTGAGGCGGAAGAGTCTCCGCAGCTCTTTTGGAGAACACGTCTGCATGGGACCAATAGTGCTTGGGGAGAGAGGAAAGATCTGCGGGTACCTGTGTAGTAGCAACCTGAACGCACTCCCTCTGACATCTACCCTCACAGGATTTACTCCATCCCAAAATTCTCCCAGAGGACCACTCAATATGAGGAGAATGGTAGCGAAGCCATGGCATCCCCAACAGTACCTCATCAATTCCCTCAGGAATGACTAATAGGGAGATTATCTCCTGATGTGATGGAGACACAGATAGCGTGAAAGGAATGGTTTGGTGGGTAATCTGTGAAGGTAGTGTTGACCCATTTACCACTCGAACGGTCACTGGCTGGGCGAGCATCACCAAGGGTATTGCGTGACGCTGGGCAAAGGCGGAGGACATAAAGTTACCCTCTGCCCCAGAATCCAAGCATAGCTCGACCGTAAGAGTGGATGGGCCTATGGTAATTGTCCCCTTGAAGGACAACTTTGAGGCAAACGTCGCCGTGTCTAGTGTACCTCCTCCAACTGCCACTAGACGCTGACGTTTCCCCGACCGCTGAGGACTCTTTGAGGCAAGACGTCCTGACTGCTGGCAAACATGACGGACCTTATGTGCACGAGCGGACTGAGACTTAGATCCCGCTCGTGTCACCTCCAAGGTCTCATGTGACTCAGATGCCTGGACTGGGGATTCCAGAGGTTTGGCGAAGGTAGGAGCCAGCCGAAACCTCTGCCTACACTGGGCTCGTTCCAACCTCCGCTCGTTAAAACGGAGGTCTATACGAGTAGAAATAGATATTAACTCCTCCAGTGTGGCAGGAATCTCCCTAGTGGCCAGAGCGTCCTTAACATGGTCAGCCAGGCCCCTCCAGAATATGGGGATAAGGGCTTTATCCGACCACTCCAGCTCGGAAGCTAAAGTACGGAATCGGACGGAAAAATGGCTGACCAAGGACTCACCCTGAGTTAATGCCAGTAGTTGGAGCGCTGTATCATGGGTGAGTTGAGGTCCTAGAAAGACCTTTTTCAGCGTGCCCAGAAACAACGGAGCACTCTGCACCACATGATCATCACGCTCCCACAGCGGCGTAGCCCACTCCAACGCCCTGTCCGACAACAGCGAGACAATAAATCCCACCTTAGCCCGCTCTGTAGGAAAACGTGCAGCCAGGAGCTCGAGGTGGATAGAGCACTGACTCACGAATCCCCTACAAGTTTTGCAATCTCCAGAAAATTTTTCTGGCAACGGGAGGCGGGATAATGTCGGAACAGGGGTGGCAGTGGACAAGGTTGCTGCCGCCACGCCAGCAGCCTTTACAGCAACTGCGGTAACATCCACAGCTGAGGTTGAGTTCTCGAGAACCTTCAACCTACCCTCCAACTGCTGGATATACCGCAAAGATTGCTGAATGTCCGCCATACTAGCCAGACCTTGGCGCTAGTATTATGTTAAGGACTGGCGGAACGCACCAAGTATAGATGGTAAGAAACTAGGTGCGTTCGCAGTCCGAGGTCCACCGTGCAGGTAAAAGACCCTGCAGCTAGCAAGACGGACAATATGGCGGTACACTAAAGGATACACGCGTGGGTTAAACCTCACCCAGCGTGAAGAAAGCGATCCTGTTAATTCACAGGACCGCAGTACCGCACTAGTGCGCGAGCAAGTGGTCAGCGGACTTAACCCCAGAAGGGATTGGAGCCCGATTAGACCCTTGCTGGCGTAACACCGCAACTGGGTGTGTAGAGAACCTAAAGAAATATAAGTGCACAAGAGTGCGAGCGATGCCGCACTGACGGACGCCACTAACCACCCAGACTCGGGTATGGAAAGCGCAAGGCAGGCGCACGGCGCCGTACTGGCAGGCACAGCTACAGGACGCTGAGATGTGTGTTTAGTGCTGTAGGCTAAGTCGGGCGCTAGGTAGCAGCCATACACCTTCCGCGAACAGACATTCACTAGGGTAGGGGATTCCAAGGACGACTTGCACTCACAACATACACACATTAGCAATTGTTAGACAATACTAGCGCATGGCCGTGCGGTCATGCGCAGTTTATATAGCAGCAGCACAGGAAGTGGCCACAGCACTTTTGCCCTTCTAGGACCTGCCAAGAGGACCAATGGAATGTGCTGCAGAGCCTGAGCACATGACCCTCGATCTCCAATGGGAGACCTTACGCTGGGCATGCTCAGTACATGCAGACAAGGACTTAGTCCCAGAGAAGTCCGCTCGCTGCTGACCAGCACTGACTTTAATGGCAGAGACTGGAGAAGCAGCACTAACTCTCAGAACAGAGTGAGAAGGAGCAAGACGCTGGGACCGACGTCCTTGCTGAGCAGGCTCCACTGCGGCTGGACAAGAATGGGAGACCGCAGCGGAAGTGGCTCGAGATTCCCCCTGTGCAGAAGCGGGAACTCGACCCCTAACAGTGTGTGAACATGATCATACAGACTTGTTCACTGTGCAAGTAGCCCATGTGTTCCTGTTTCCATAATTGTTCTCTTGTGTCTACAAGACTGGGGAGTTCCACCACTCCTCTTGGGCTATCTGCACAAAAGCTGTTCTACACTGTATGCACACATGGATTTTTCCTCTCTGAACCCTGTTCACACAGGTTATATACAGATGATCAGGTTTTTAAATACATCAGATAGGGATTGCATACATTAGTTAGGACTGCTCTGATAAGGGTATACCGTGAAGATTGGTAGAGCAGCTTAGTATACATTTTTTGCAAAAAACGTATCAACCAAATACCCTGTTTTTTACATCTTTTACTAGCACTTGCGGATTACTGCAACATTTTTTCAAACTGAGTGTTTTTGGTTTTACTATTCTCTTTTGTGTCTTCAGGTTTCTTGGTGGTGTGTGAACATGATCATACAGACTTGTTCACTGTGCAAGTAGCCCATGTGTTCCTGTTTCCATAATTGTTCTCTTGTGTCTACAAGACTGGGGAGTTCCACCACTCCTCTTGGGCTATCTGCACAAAAGCTGTTCTACACTGTATGCACACATGGATTTTTCCTCTCTGAACCCTGTTCACACAGGTTATATACAGATGATCAGGTTTTTAAATACATCAGATAGGGATTGCATACATTAGTTAGGACTGCTCTGATAAGGGTATACCGTGAAGATTGGTAGAGCAGCTTAGTATACATTTTTTGCAAAAAACGTATCAACCAAATACCCTGTTTTTTACATCTTTTACTAGCACTTGCGGATTACTGCAACATTTTTTCAAACTGAGTGTTTTTGGTTTTACTATTCTCTTTTGTGTCTTCAGGTTTCTTGGTGGTGTGTGAACATGATCATACAGACTTGTTCACTGTGCAAGTAGCCCATGTGTTCCTGTTTCCATAATTGTTCTCTTGTGTCTACAAGACTGGGGAGTTCCACCACTCCTCTTGGGCTATCTGCACAAAAGCTGTTCTACACTGTATGCACACATGGATTTTTCCTCTCTGAACCCTGTTCACACAGGTTATATACAGATGATCAGGTTTTTAAATACATCAGATAGGGATTGCATACATTAGTTAGGACTGCTCTGATAAGGGTATACCGTGAAGATTGGTAGAGCAGCTTAGTATACATTTTTTGCAAAAAACGTATCAACCAAATACCCTGTTTTTTACATCTTTTACTAGCACTTGCGGATTACTGCAACATTTTTTCAAACTGAGTGTTTTTGGTTTTACTATTCTCTTTTGTGTCTTCAGGTTTCTTGGTGGTGTGTGAACATGATCATACAGACTTGTTCACTGTGCAAGTAGCCCATGTGTTCCTGTTTCCATTCTATAATGCTGTAGATTAGCCCCCGATGTAACCTGAAAGATAAGTTAGATTATACTCACCCAGGGGCAGTCCCGTTGCGGTCCAGTCCGATGGGTGTCGCGGTCCAGATACAGCACCTCCCATCTTCATACGATGACATCCTTTTCTTTGCTTCCTGTCGCTGCTCCTGCACAGGCGTACTTTGCCCTGTTGAGGGCAGAACAAAGTACTGCAGTGCGCAGGCGCCGGGCCTCTTTACTGAAGCCTGCACACTGCAGTACTTTGCTCTGCCCTCAACAGGGCAAAGTATGTCTGCGCAGGAGCCTTGACAGGAAGCAAAGAAGAGGAAGTAATCGTATGAAGATGTTAGGCACTGGACCCGGACTGCAACGGCAATCAGACGGGACCGACCCTGGGTGAGTTACAGGTTACATCGGGGGCTTATCTACAGCATTATGGAATGCTGTAGATAAGCCCCCGATGTAACCTGTAACTCACCCAGGGTCGGTTACAGGTTACATCGGGGGCTTATCTACAGCATTGTGGAATGCTGTAGATAAGCCCCTGATGGCGGTGGCCTTAACTTATAGATCTAAAATGGGGTGACAGATTCCCTTTAATAAAATATATAAAAGTATGTGGTAGGGTAACCCCTCTCACCCCAGGCTTTAAAACACATTTGCCATTCTAAGAGGATGAGTATGGTAAATACTATTATCTTGGTAGATAGCGTTAAGCAGGGTGCAGGTGCCAGATCTTGTCTGTAATATCATGCAGATTTCCTTAACTACAGTTCAATATGACCAAGGCAAAGGTTCAAAGTCATTAGCTTGGGAGGTAATTCAACAAGAGCCAGAAGCCAAAGTACAGTTTTGGATTGTATTAAAGCCTTACTGATGTGGTTGCTACATAAAGTGGCTTGCGTAAGTATTCACCCTCCTTGGCATCTGTTTTGTTTTGCTACCTCACAACCTAGAATTTCACTGTTTTTTTTAAGGTTTGTATAAGTTCATGTAGAGAACATGCCTAAAATTATGAACATTTGATTTTCTTTTTATTGTGAAGCAAACAATAAATAGGACAAAATAACTGAAAACTTCAGTGAGCATAACTATTTACCCCAATAATGTTAGTACTTTATGGAGACTCCTTTTGCAGCATTTACAGCTGCAAGTCGCTTTGGATAAGTCTCTTTCCACATATTGCCACTGGTATTTTTGTCCATTCCTCAAGGCAAAACTGTTCCAGCTCCTTCAATTTAGGCCTCCTTCGTACATCCTGGTGATTCCTGTACTGGAAACACTAGGACTGGTGAAATCCATGGTCCATATCTGTGTGCCATTCGAGTAGAACAAATGTGACATCCATGTGTCATCCATGTGTCCCCGTGTTGTCCATGTCCATGTGTCAGTGTGCTGTCAGTGTGACACGTATGGAATGAAAAACAGCATAAAAATTAAAGAGTTTTATGTATTAAAGATGTTCAAAGATAGATCTAGAAAGTGATGAGGAACATTTTACATGATAGATGATATCGATAGATAGAAATATGCCAGTGTTATTTCAAATCAATGCTTTGTACTTTTATTATTTTTTTATTAAAGAAATAAATAGATTTAAAAAATGACACGAGGTCCCCGATAATTTTTATAACCAGGGGAAAGCTCATGTTGGTTGTCGTTAATATTCTATGAAGGGGCCAATAGCCATAAAGCTTCCTGAGTGCTTAACGGGAAACTTAAGTAAATAGGGCAGCACACTGCAGCGCCAAAACATGCAAACTTGAAAACACAAAATTTGAACTGCATTACTGCACTGAAAATATGAAAAATTAGAGCTTTTAGCGCATAAAAATGGCCAATTTTATGTGTACCTCGTAGCCACGATAAGGCATCTCTCTTATACGAGGCCCTACGCTTGACCTACCTCTCTGAGAATAAACGTCTCCATCTGAATGGGTACATGTGAAACCTCTCCTTGGACTCAAATTCTCTCTCACTGTGGAGGGGTATTGGACCTATTATAATTAAAACACCTGAAGCTAGGAGGCGGGGAGTGCACGATCAGAAGGCTAGAGAATACATTTCAAAAAACCTGATCTGCACATCCAAACATAGACACAGTGTGAACAGGTGCTGAACCCAGAGTCGCCAACTCGTATATATTTAAGTAAATAGGGCAGCACACTGCAGCGCCAAAACATGCAAACTTGAAAACACAAAATTTGAACTGCATTACTGCACTGAAAATATGAAAAATGAGAGCTTTTAGCGCATAAAAATGGCCAATTTTATGTGTACCTCGTAGCCACGATAAGGCATCTCTCTTATACGAGGCCCTACGCTTGACCTACCTCTCTGAGAATAAACGTCTCCATCTGAATGGGTACATGTGAAACCTCTCCTTGGACTCAAATTCTCTCTCACTGTGGAGGGGTATTGGACCTATTATAATTAAAACACCTGAAGCTAGGAGGCGGGGAGTGCACGATCAGAAGGCTAGAGAATACATTTCAAAAAACCTGATCTGCACATCCAAACATAGACACAGTGTGAACAGGTGCTGAACCCAGAGTCGCCAACTCGTATATATTTAAGTAAATAGGGCAGCACACTGCAGCGCCAAAACATGCAAACTTGAAAACACAAAATTTGAACTGCATTACTGCACTGAAAATATGAAAAATGAGAGCTTTTAGCGCATAAAAATGGCCAATTTTATGTGTACCTCGTAGCCACGATAAGGCATCTCTCTTATACGAGGCCCTACGCTTGACCTACCTCTCTGAGAATAAACGTCTCCATCTGAATGGGTACATGTGAAACCTCTCCTTGGACTCAAATTCTCTCTCACTGTGGAGGGGTATTGGACCTATTATAATTAAAACACCTGAAGCTAGGAGGCGGGGAGTGCACGATCAGAAGGCTAGAGAATACATTTCAAAAAACCTGATCTGCACATCCAAACATAGACACAGTGTGAACAGGTGCTGAACCCAGAGTCGCCAACTCGTATATATTTAAGTAAATAGGGCAGCACACTGCAGCGCCAAAACATGCAAACTTGAAAACACAAAATTTGAACTGCATTACTGCACTGAAAATATGAAAAATGAGAGCTTTTAGCGCATAAAAATGGCCAATTTTATGTGTACCTCGTAGCCACGATAAGGCATCTCTCTTATACGAGGCCCTACGCTTGACCTACCTCTCTGAGAATAAACGTCTCCATCTGAATGGGTACATGTGAAACCTCTCCTTGGACTCAAATTCTCTCTCACTGTGGAGGGGTATTGGACCTATTATAATTAAAACACCTGAAGCTAGGAGGCGGGGAGTGCACGATCAGAAGGCTAGAGAATACATTTCAAAAAACCTGATCTGCACATCCAAACATAGACACAGTGTGAACAGGTGCTGAACCCAGAGTCGCCAACTCGTATATATTTAAGTAAATAGGGCAGCACACTGCAGCGCCAAAACATGCAAACTTGAAAACACAAAATTTGAACTGCATTACTGCACTGAAAATATGAAAAATGAGAGCTTTTAGCGCATAAAAATGGCCAATTTTATGTGTACCTCGTAGCCACGATAAGGCATCTCTCTTATACGAGGCCCTACGCTTGACCTACCTCTCTGAGAATAAACGTCTCCATCTGAATGGGTACATGTGAAACCTCTCCTTGGACTCAAATTCTCTCTCACTGTGGAGGGGTATTGGACCTATTATAATTAAAACACCTGAAGCTAGGAGGCGGGGAGTGCACGATCAGAAGGCTAGAGAATACATTTCAAAAAACCTGATCTGCACATCCAAACATAGACACAGTGTGAACAGGTGCTGAACCCAGAGTCGCCAACTCGTATATATTTAAGTAAATAGGGCAGCACACTGCAGCGCCAAAACATGCAAACTTGAAAACACAAAATTTGAACTGCATTACTGCACAGAAAATATGAAAAATGAGAGCTTTTAGCGCATAAAAATGGCCAATTCACAGTTTCACATGTACCCATTCAGATGGAGACGTTTATTCTCAGAGAGGTAGGTCAAGCGTAGGGCCTCGTATAAGAGAGATGCCTTATCGTGGCTACGAGGTACACATAAAATTGGCCATTTTTATGCGCTAAAAGCTCTCATTTTTCATATTTTCAGTGCAGTAATGCAGTTCAAATTTTGTGTTTTCAAGTTTGCATGTTTTGGCGCTGCAGTGTGCTGCCCTATTTACTTAAATATATACGAGTTGGCGACTCTGGGTTCAGCACCTGTTCACACTGTGTCTATGTTTGGATGTGCAGATCAGGTTTTTTGAAATGTATTCTCTAGCCTTCTGATCGTGCACTCCCCGCCTCCTAGCTTCAGGTGTTTTAATTATAATAGGTCCAATACCCCTCCACAGTGAGAGAGAATTTGAGTCCAAGGAGAGGTTTCACATGTACCCATTCAGATGGAGACGTTTATTCTCAGAGAGGTAGGTCAAGCGTAGGGCCTCGTATAAGAGAGATGCCTTATCGTGGCTACGAGGTACACATAAAATTGGCCATTTTTATGCGCTAAAAGCTCTCATTTTTCATATTTTCAGTGCAGTAATGCAGTTCAAATTTTGTGTTTTCAAGTTTGCATGTTTTGGCGCTGCAGTGTGCTGCCCTATTTACTTAAATATATACGAGTTGGCGACTCTGGGTTCAGCACCTGTTCACACTGTGTCTATGTTTGGATGTGCAGATCAGGTTTTTTGAAATGTATTCTCTAGCCTTCTGATCGTGCACTCCCCGCCTCCTAGCTTCAGGTGTTTTAATTATAATAGGTCCAATACCCCTCCACAGTGAGAGAGAATTTGAGTCCAAGGAGAGGTTTCACATGTACCCATTCAGATGGAGACGTTTATTCTCAGAGAGGTAGGTCAAGCGTAGGGCCTCGTATAAGAGAGATGCCTTATCGTGGCTACGAGGTACACATAAAATTGGCCATTTTTATGCGCTAAAAGCTCTCATTTTTCATATTTTCAGTGCAGTAATGCAGTTCAAATTTTGTGTTTTCAAGTTTGCATGTTTTGGCGCTGCAGTGTGCTGCCCTATTTACTTAAATATATACGAGTTGGCGACTCTGGGTTCAGCACCTGTTCACACTGTGTCTATGTTTGGATGTGCAGATCAGGTTTTTTGAAATGTATTCTCTAGCCTTCTGATCGTGCACTCCCCGCCTCCTAGCTTCAGGTGTTTTAATTATAATAGGTCCAATACCCCTCCACAGTGAGAGAGAATTTGAGTCCAAGGAGAGGTTTCACATGTACCCATTCAGATGGAGACGTTTATTCTCAGAGAGGTAGGTCAAGCGTAGGGCCTCGTATAAGAGAGATGCCTTATCGTGGCTACGAGGTACACATAAAATTGGCCATTTTTATGCGCTAAAAGCTCTCATTTTTCATATTTTCAGTGCAGTAATGCAGTTCAAATTTTGTGTTTTCAAGTTTGCATGTTTTGGCGCTGCAGTGTGCTGCCCTATTTACTTAAATATATACGAGTTGGCGACTCTGGGTTCAGCACCTGTTCACACTGTGTCTATGTTTGGATGTGCAGATCAGGTTTTTTGAAACTTAACGGGAAACTGTCACCCCCCCAGGGGTTTTTAACTAAAAGAGCCTTTTGTGCAGCACGAATGCTGCATTCTGTCAAGGTGGCTCTTTTAATTCTGGTCCCTGACAATGCTGCAATAATCGATTTTATAATGTGCCCCTCATACCTCGAATTAGACCTGGGGGCAGGTCTTTCCCCCCTGACACAGATGCGCCACAGCCGTCAAGCAGGGCCTCTGTGCACCGGGCGCCGTCTCCTATTCCTTCATTAGCATCCCTGGCGCCTGCGCTGTAAGTTCGAAGGCCGGCGCAACTGCGCATGCCCGAAAAAAACTTACAGCGCAGGCACCGGGGATGCTAATAAGGGAAGAGGAGGCGGCGCCGGGTGCACAGAGGCCCTGCTTGACGGCTGTGGTGTGTCTGTGTTAGGGGGGGAAAAACATGCCCCCAGGTCTAATTTGAGGTATGAGGGGGCACATTATAAAAGCGATTATTGCAGCATTGGCAGGGACCAGAACTAAAAGAGCCACCTTATAAGTTTGGAGGAAAAAAGGTTTAAGCATAATAACAGACGTGGATTCTTTACTGTAAGAGCAGTGAGACTATGGAACTCTCTGCCGTATGATGTTGTAATGAGTGATTCATTATTTAAATTTAAGAGGGGACTGGATACCTTTCTGGAAAAGTATAATGTTACAGGGTATATACACTAGATTCCTTGATAGGGCGTTGATCCAGGGAACTAGTCTGATTGCCGTATGTGGAGTCGGGAAGGAATTTTTTTCCCCAATGTGGAGCTTACTCTTTGCCACATGGTTTTTTTTTTGCCTTCCTCTGGATCAACATATTAGGGCATGTAAGGTTAGGCTATGGGTTGAACTAGATGGACTTATAGTCTTCTTTCAACCTTAGTAACTATGTAACTATGTAACCTTGACAGAATGCAGCATTAGTGCTGCACAAGGGGGCTCTTTTAGTTAAAAACGCCTGGGGAGGTGACAGGTTCCCTTTAATATCAGTGCACAGCTTTTTGCTTAACTTTTGCTAGTTATTATAGGGGAGACCCCGTGACAAAAAATAATGTGGGGTACCCCCTATAAATAAAGAGTTCCCCCTATTAGCAATGGCTAAGCAGACAGCTGTGGGCTGAAATTAATAGCCGAGGAAGCGGCCATGGATAATGGCCACCTCCCAGAGTTAGAATATCAGCCCTCAGCTGCCACCAGAAAAAGCACATCCATAGGATGTGCCACTTCTGGCGCTTAGCCTTGCTCTTGCCCAGAAGTGGTAATAATTGTGGGGTTGAAGTCTGCTGCTTTATGTCCGCTGACATCAAGCCCATGGTTAGTAATGGAAAGGTGTTTATAAGACACCCCAATCAGTAACCCCATTGTCTCTAGCATGTGCACACAACCATTGAATACAATGGTTGTGAGTATGTCCGTTTTTGCGGTGCTAAAAAAAAATGGACCACAGGTCGATATAAAAAGGGACTTGTGATGAACCGTAATCTTCAAGTCTGACCACAGATTCTCAATTGGATTAAGGTCTGGGCTTTGACTAGGCCACTACAAAACATTTACACTATTCCCCTTAAACAACTCGAGTGTTGCTTTAGCAGTGTACTTTGTGTCATTGTCTTGTTAAAATGTGAATCTCCATCCTAGTCTCAAATCACTGACAGACTGAAACGGGTTTTGCTTAAAAATATCCATGTATTTTGCACCACCCATCTTAGGACCATTTTCCCTATCCCTGCTGCTGAAAAACATTCCCACAGCATGATGCTGCCGAAAAACATTCTTACAGCATGATCCTGCCACCACCATGGTTCACTTTGGGGACTGTGTTCTTGAGGTGATGAGCTGTGTTGTTTTGGCATCAGACATAGTTTTTACCTTGATGGCCAGCACCTTCCTCCATACATTTGCAAAGTCTCCCACACGTCTTTTGGCAAACTCAAATCAAGGCTTACAAACGTGTAAGTAAAAACTTTTTTCTGCCCACTCATCCATAAAGGCCACCTTTATGAAGTGTACGGCTTATTGTGTTACCTTTGGTCTATGTGCTGCCTCTCTGATTAATGCCCTACTAGTCTAGGCTGATAGTTTTTGTGGGTGGCTCTCTCTTTGGCAAGTCTGTTGTGGTACCATGTTCTTTCCATTTGACAACTTTGTCCCTGACTTGATTGGTGATCTCCTTGGTCTTCATGGTGTTATTTGGTTAGTGGGGTCTCTAGCTTAATGGTATTGCAGACTTTGTGGCCTTTCAGAAATGGTGTGTATATACTGACTTACTATGTGACACTTAGACTGCACACAGGTGGACTTCCTGTCACTAAACATGTGACTTATGAAGGTAATTGCTTGAACCAGAATTTTTTAGGTGCTTCATAGCAAAAGGGGTGAATACATATGCACATGCCAATTTTTAGTTATTTGATCGCATAAATTTTATGTATGCCTACATTTTTCTCACTTCACTTCACCAACTTAGACTATTTAGTGTTGATGCATCACAAACAAATCGCATTACAAAAATATTTAAACATGTTGAAATGCAACAAAATAGGTAAAAAGCCAGTGCGGTGAATACTTTCACAAGCCACTGTAAGTGCCAGCTTACAGTACATGACCAAAAAGAGAAAGGTAGAGAAGAGGCCTTACTGGTAACTAATCTGAGCTTTGTACTGAGAACCCAATTGTTAAACTGCAAGAAGGGGACTTTGTTGCTTCATTGAAAATTATCCGGTTTTCCCTCCCCAGACATACACGCAGAGTTCAGTTTTCAGTAGTAATGTTTACTGTTCAGTTCTCCTGCACCTTGTTACTAAGAAGCAGATTGTTAATAATGGAGAAATGGTTTCTCGGTTTCTGCTCATTAAAAGTAGCAATACCTTCAATTAAATGACTTCGTGTAGCGTGACATTTCCAGATACACTTAATTAAGCAAGTCACTGATAGGAACTATGCATAGTAAAAGAAAACTCAAAGACAAAGAGTTGAGGCTGGGAACAAAATCCCTCTCTGCCCCCTGCTTTGAAATCAGAAACTTAGATCTTTTGATGACCGGTGGGTGCCTATGCTGAACATATCAGAGATAAAAATGTGACACATGTATTGCTGCTTAACAAAACGTTCATGGGTTTTTCCTGCACAGTCACACTCCTGGCCACTCAAGGTTTATGCAATCACTTCAAGAGAATAAGAATGTCTACAATCACTTTAAGAGAATAAGAATGTGCTTTAAGGCCCCTTCACATTTAGCGACGCTGCAGCGATACCGACAACGATCCGAATCGCTGCAGCGTCGCTGTTTGGTCGCTGGAGAGCTGTCACACAGACCGCTCTCCAGCGACCAACGATGCCGGTAACCAGGGTAAACATCGGGTAACTAAGCGCAGGGCCGCGCTTAGTAACCCGATGTTTACCCTGGTTACCATGCTAAAAGTAAAAAAAAACAAACACTAGATACTTACCTACAGCCGTCTGTCCTCCAGCGCTGCGCTCTGCTTCTCTGCTCTCCTCTTGTACTGTCTGGGAGCCGGAAAGCAGAGCGGTGACGTCACCGCTCTGCTTTCCGGCTCACAGCCAGTACAGGAGGAGTGCAGAGCGCAGCGCTGGAGGACAGACAGCGGTAGGTAAGTATCTAGTGTTTGTTTTTTTTTACTTTTAGCATGGTAACCAGGGTAAACATCGGGTTACTAAGCGCGGCCCTGCGCTTAGTTACCCGATGTTTACCCTGGTTACCAGTGAAGACATCGCTGGATCGGTGTCACACACGCCGATCCAGCGATGTCAGCAGGAGTCCAGCGACGAAATAAAGTTCTGGACTTTCCTCAGCGACCAACGATCTCCCAGCAGGGGCCTGATCGTTGGTCGCTGTCACACATAACGATTTCATTAACGATATCGTTGCTACGTCACAAATAGCAACGATATCGTTAACAATATCGTTATGTGTGAAGGTACCTTTAGTTTGCTGCAAAGCATGGTGGTCATGAGCACCACTGTGCAAGGAAAAACTAAGTTTCTTGCACACTGACCCTGTTTGTGCCCATTTTTGTTCAAACCACATAAATTTGGAATGGGCGATTCGATGTTCTGTCTTGGGTTTCCTTGGCCTATCAGGTGCATGCAATCCTTGCATCAGCATGCACAATACCTAGCGTCAGATGGCGTTATATAAAGCACGCCACCCCTGGACTCACGAGCAGTAGAAACATGTTCTGTGGAGTGTCAAATCACACTTCTCTATCTGGTAGTCTGATGGATGAGTATAACTTTGGGAATTTCTAGGAAAACTTTACCTGCCTGACTATAAAGTTTTGTTAATGAAGGATAATATCACTGGATTGTTTTTCTTGGGTAGGCCTTGGACTCTTAGCTTCAGTTAAAGGAAATCTTAGTTTGTCAGTTTACAAGAGATGTTGGACAAGTGTTGTATGCTTCCAACTTCGTGTGAACAGATGGGGAAGGCCCTTTTTTATTCCAGCATGACAATATTCAAGAGCAAAAAGCATGGGTGGATGAATTTGGTGTAAAGAACTGAAGTGGCTCACACAAATCCCTAATCTAAACCCTATTGAACACCTTTGGTTTGAACTAGAATGGAGATTGCGAGCCAGGTCCTCTCCTCCAACATCAGTGTCTAACCTCACAAATGCTCTTCTGGATAAATAAGCAAAATTTCCTGCATAGATGCTCCAAAATCTTTTTAAAAAGTCTTCCAGGGAGAGTGGAAACTGTTATAGCTGTTTTAGCTGCAAAGTGGGGACCAACTCCATATTAATATTTATGGCTTTAGAATGGGATTTCATAAAAGCTCCTGTAGGTGTAATGTGTATGTGTCCCAATAATTTTGCCTATATAGTGTATCCAAGCATAAACACCTTATGTGAGATTAAAGATGTCGGCCATTTTCTCTTGTGCAGCTTTCCTCACAAAGTGACAAGCACTTCTGTTAATGAAATGGCTGCTGAAGGAGGAGCATGTGACCAACCTCCCCAAATAGAAAAGCATCTTTCCCATGTGAGGTGTTTTACAATTGGTGGAGACTGATAGACAGGTCTGGTCACACGCTCCTCCAACAGTGGACAGTTTATGGAAAGAAGTGCTGATTATTTTGTGAGGAAAGCTGCACTAACTAGAGAAAGTCGACAACTCCTTTAATATTAATGTTATATTGAAAGGTTGTGCCCAATTTGACATTTCAACATAACTGATGTTGACAAATTCATGAATAAGAGAGAAATTCTTGACCTGTTTCAACATTACTATTTGGGATTTCAACCTACAGCAGGAAGATGCTTGATCTTACTCGCTTTGCATATTTCTTTGTAGAATGGGTCTTAAATATAAAAGTTAATCCTATAGAGCATATTCACATTTCACACATTCATTTTTTTTATATGAATTCTATGATATACTTTCATATTTGTGCTTTTTTCCATAAGCAGTATGCCATATTAGATGCCAAAGGTGGTCATATTCAATACTTGCCAACCTTTCAGAAATATCCGGGTGGCTCTTAGTAAAAAGAAAGTCCTCAAGAAGGACAAGATAATTGATGCATTTCCCTTGTACTAGACTTACCTTCTACAGACCTTTCCAAAGCAACAATTAACCTTCGTCCGGCTGAGTAGGTACAATTGTAACTATTCCATTTTAAAATCGCAATAACTTTTTTTTTCGAAAAGCCACAGAGGGCTGAAATTTCATGACATCTCTGCAGTTTTGGTCCAGAATATATTGGCCAAATTTCAATAAAATATATATGAAGGTACAATTGTACCTATGCAGCCTGTTAATGTTGTAAAATTATGCAGCCTGACGAAGGTTAAATAAAGTTTCCTGTTCCTGTACTTAATGTCAGATATTCAGTCATAAGACAGAGACAAGGCATCAAGTCAAAAAAATTTTTTTAATTTGATGGGGCAAAGCAAGATCAGTGAACATTTTATTGTGCTTCTGGCTTGAAAAGGCCCTTTTGGTCCAAAACATTGCGTCACTCGTCTTCCTCAATTGTAATTCACCATCTGTTCTTTAAGGATGGAATAATGGAATAATGGTTATGTTTTATCACCATTTTCTTTGGATGGGAAAAAGGACCTGGAGAGGGAGTGACCTATTAATAAAGGGACTGTCTATTAGTGAATATTTCAAGGGATATACAAGCATCTTCCCAGAGTCCTTCTAACAAATATAGCAAGTATGCTATATTCTTTCTGTTGAAGCCAAAGTAGCATATTTGGAATTTCTCTCAGCATTGTTGGAGAAATTACAGATGAAAGTACTGATATAAAAAAAATAATTAAATGAAGCAACCTGTAGCAGGGCTGCTGTCACCACTCGACACATTCGGGGTCATGGACAAACATGGGAACCCACTCGCTGTCGGCAGTAGCGTACCTATCATGGTTGCAGCAGTCGCCAATGTGACCGCCTGGGCCTGGCGGGGGAGAGGTCGGCCACGGTCAGCAAATAAATAAGCTGGATGTGTGTCCTCAGACGAACATTTAGCAGATGTGTATTGGAGAACACTGACCAATTGGGTCAATGCGCAGCAATACACATTGCCGGCCAATCAGAGGTCAGGAGCTAGCATCAGCGTACACATGACTGGGGTTTCATGGCTCCCGTCGCTTGCAAGCTGAAGTCAGCTGCTGGCTTCAGAAGAGGATACCGCTTGGCGAGTGAGCGGATGGGAGGTTTTTTTTTAATCAGTGAGTACATGGTGCACATGACCATACTACAATATGGATCACTATGGGCTGTGCATTACACTACATGGATGACAATGGGCTGTGCATTTGGCTACATGGATGACTGTGGGCTGCGCATTATACTACATGCATAACTATGAAGTAACAAAGGAAGTGTGGAGACAGAGCTCACCAATGTTGCTAATAGAGATATCCGCTTGAAATAATCCAACACGGCGGGTGCACTATTCATCTTGCAGTTTGCAGCAATAATAGGAAGTAGAAGTGGAAATTCCGCATATCCATCCGTAGGCAATATAAGAAAGTTATTTTATTGAAGATCCATTAAAAAATCACAAATGTCAGCTCAGAGCAAAAAAAAAATAAGCCCTTGCGCATCCCCAGATTCTGAAAAATAGAAACGATATGGGTCTCGGTAAAGAGCGACTTCGTTTCATACAAATTTTGCTTTCTGTTTTCACCACCTAAATAAAAAATAAACTATACATGTTTGGTATCTGCGTACTCAGAGTGACCTGGGAAATCATATTTCCAGGTCAGTTATTTCATGTAATGAATATGGTAAAAAAAAAACTAAAAAATAGTTGTGGAATTCCATTTTTTTTGCACTTTCAACGCACTTTGAATTTTCTTCCTGTTTTCCAGTACACTATATAGTAAAATCAATACTGCCATTCAAAATTACATCTCTTCCAGCAAAAATAAGTCTTCATATGGCTATTTTGATGGAAATTTTAAAAAGTTATGGCTTTTGGAAGAAGGGGAGGAAAAGGAAAAAACAAAAAAACAGACAATGGCCTGGGGCGTTAACATACAGATATGGGGTTAATAGTGTCCTGAACCTTCCTCCAGGCAGTGTTCGGATTTAAGTCACATGGGAAGCTCTGACATGTGTCACCTCTATGGTTATATAGAGTGGTGGCTCTGACTGTGCCCCTGACACAACATTCAGGTATACCGAAATGCATGTAGGGGTGGGTACACATCATTACAAGGTACATTATCTATCTGTTAAGGTAATCCAAGCTACATAGAATCATGCTATAGGCACAGTGCAAAGCTCAGAAGGGAAGGAGCGCCATTGGGTCACTATGGCAATGATCTATGGGCAGAGGGGCGGTCATCCCACTGCCTGCCCTTGAAATGCTGCGATCAAGTTCGATCGCAGCATTTAAGGTGTTAAAGTGCTGAGAGCAGGCACTTAGTGCTGGGTGTCAGCTGTCAGAATCAGCTAACAGCTGATGAAGATCGCGCACGCACAGCCCGTGTGCATGTAAAATCACCAGGACGTATCCATACATCCCATGTCAATAAGACCCAGGTCACAGGAACGTATGGATACATCCAATGTGGGAAAGGGTTTAAACAACACAATGTAACTCCAAGTCAATCACACTTCTATGAAATCAACATGACCAGTTATGAAGCAACACTTATTGTGAATCAATTTTTCCTGCTGTTGTGCAAATGGATCAGACAACAGGCAGAAATGATAGGCAATTAGCAAGACAACCCCCATAAAGGAGTGATTCTGCAGTTGGTGATCACTGACCATTTCTCTGTTCTCATCCATATTGGTTGTTGTTTTGGTCATTTTTGCATCTTGTCAATGCTCTCAGCCCTAGAGGTAGCATGAGGCGGTGTCTAAAACCTACAGAAGTTGCTCAGGTAATGCAGCTCATCTAAGATGGCACATCAATGCAAGTTGTTGCAAGAAGGGTAGCTGTGTCTGTCAGCACAGTGTCCAGAGCCTCCACGTCAACAAATGTGTGTTGTGCTTACAGCCCAGATTGCCAGATTCAACACTGGCACCCTGTGCACTTCAGGGATGAGAGCAGGTTCACACTGAACACATGTGACAGACGTGACAGAGTCTGGAGACACCATGGAGAACATTTTGCTGCAACATCCTCCAGCATGAGCGATTTGACAGTGGGTCAGTAATGGTGTGGAGAGGCATTTCTTTTGAGATTCACACAGCCCTCCTTGTGCTAGCCAAAGGTGCCCTGACTGCCATTAGGTACCAGGATGAGATCCTTAGACCCATTGTGAGACCATATGCAGGGGCAATGGGCCCTGGGTTCCTTCTGATGCATAACAATGCTAGGCCTCATGTGGATGAAGTGTGTTGGCAGTTCCTGCATAATGAAGGCATTGATGCTATGGACTGGCCTTCCCTTTGAGTCCAATCGAGCACATCTGGAACATCATGATCCATTAACTAATGCTACGCTGCACCACAGACTGTCCTCGAGTTGATTAAGGCATTAATCAAGGTATTGGAGGAGATCCCTCAGGAGAATATCCGCTGCCTCATCAGGAGCATGCCCAGGCATTTTAGGGTAGTCATATAGTCACGTGGGGGCCAGACGCACACTACTGAGTATCATTTCCTTTCATTGGCATTTTTACCAAACACTTGTATATTTTGGTGAACTATACACCACACATCCCAATACTTATCTGTAACATATCAGGATTATGTGTATGCCATTTCACTTTTTCTATTTTGTGCAGCATTTGACACATGCATATATTGCAATCAGTTTACATTTTATTGATATACACCCCTCTTTTTATTTTAATACAAGGCTGTACCACTGCTTGCTTAAGCATTCTCAGTAAACATTTATAACTTTTCATTGATTGTTATCTCGATTTTTCTTACTTTTTTATTTTTTGCTTTTGTGATATTCTCCAAGGGTCGTGTTCACATATAGTCAGGGCGTCGTGCACATAATACTGCTATATTATTACAAACAGTGCACATATACATCTGCCTCTTTTGTGTTTTTCCATTTTTGGTCTCAACATGTCCAGAAAAGTAGATATGTTGAAAGACACCTCTAGTAAAATCTAATCTGCTACAAAAGGAATAAAAACAGATGCAAAACGGAAACCAAAGTATGTGTATGTGTTTATTTTAATACTGGATGAATTAAAAATGGATGTCAAGTGAGCAGACATGTGAACAGAGCCTGACATATTACTGACTTCAATCAACTCCAGCTACAATGCTGTGGATAAAGTTCTTACAGTACCATTATCATAACTGACAATTATTCTGATGGTAACAGTGTAACACAAGGATCCTGGTGCAAAAGCTGCACTTTTTAACCCAAGTTTATATTCTTCAATAGTTTTCAGGGTAGTTTTATATAAACTTCTTACAGTAAGCACCATACAGCCATAAATAATATATAAGGTGAAGATTATTCAGATCTGTAAACTGAAGGTTTCTAATTCTAAAACTGGATAACTCAGTAGTGTTGATATAGCGATCAAAAGCAGGAACTAACTGAAGAGACCGGCACTATTGCATCACTAAGATTTTTTATGGTAACAGTTCTAAGAAACATCACTAAAAATGTTTCAACACAGAAAGTGTGTTACAACATGTAAAAGACGTGTATGGTCTTTATAAGCTAAATGTGTGAAAACGTAGAAAAAAATGATAATAGACCAAAAAAAGATGCAAAAAATGTTCCACATGATAAAGAAAACATAAACCATTTCACTCATGACTAAAATCTTACTGCTGCAGTTAAGACCAAAATTCTCGTCTTCCCTGCTTCCCTGACGCTGCATATTTTCATGGCACGAAAATACACAGTATCTGACAGTTCCAGCAAAGTGGATGGGATTTATAGAAATCTCATGCCCACTGTACTTTTTTTACTCAGTGTAAACTGACCTGCGGTGCGTGTTTGAAATTCGCAACCTGTCAATTTTTGTTGCTGGTACGTTCAGTTTTAAGTGTGACTCTTCCCCCATACAATTGCTTTAGATGCAGAAAATCTGCCCTAAAAAAGCACTAAAACTGCTCGTAATTCACTCCTGTATCAATACAGTTTTGTCAAAACTAAATACCGTATATATCAAAAACAAAGGAGTTTGATTTAGAACACGACACACCAAGAAGAGACAAATGCACTCTAAAATGCAATGAAAAACACAAGTAACATAATTTACTTAATAGGTGAAAAAATGCTGCAACATCAAAAACTCACAAAATAGTCATAGTGTTCGGGCTCTCTCAGATGGTCATATAAATGGGACCGAGATCGGAAGGTTATGCATGGACTGGCTTGATGGCTTCATGTATTTCTATGCAGTTGTCACGTTTGGGTCAGGAGAGTCACCGGCCAGTCCGTGAGACATGTTGCGATCTCGGTCAGATTTATACGGATGTCTGACGGTGCCCTTAAAGTTCAATGGCAGTCGAGTCATGTTCTAGCATATTATTGGTTTGAATCTATGAAATAACCAAACGTGTTCATAGCACCAGGTCCCTTTGGCTTTTAGATTGGGAATGATCTCAATGAGTTTCCCATTTTCTTATGAGCAGTATCATTCATTTCAGTGACAAAGTGTGTTATCATATATGGAGAGCCAAAGAAAAATTATAGGGTAACCATGCTCAAAAGAACATTCTAGACTCCTCTGTTTTGGTGATCGGTAGGGGTCCCAGCTCATATCTCACGGAACATTTTGGTATAATAGACATAGTGATACAGTTCGTTAGCATGCAAAATATTTACTAGCATTCCCTTATATTCCCTGTATATATTAGGAACATCAAAATCAACACCCATGGGATAATGTATGTGACTCCAGAGAGATTATGAGGTCTGATTGCTGATACATGGAGTAAATGGTAAACTATGCTCTGTGCACTACTATATACACAATAATAATAAGTGCACAATAGCATATAAATGTGAGGCTGAGATGTCGCAGACACGTGTCGTGTATATATACAGTAGACAGAACTTTCTCCTCAATCCTCACTAACCTGTTTGCACAGCTGAGGATTAGTTGTAGAAAGGAATCTCATTACTACAGTGCTCACCTTGCATAATAGCCAGGAGGCTGTACATCACTAGATAGCCCTTGGGATTGTTACAGCATTGCAGGAAGCTTGGAGTGAATTTGCCCCATCCATAAGGACCCTCCTTGATCTCCTCATCAATAAGGTTTACTTGTGAGCTCTCCTTCATTCCATCTTTGACCTTACTGATTTCTTTATCAATGGATTTCAAGCCCACACCATCCAAGGAGGTGAATGCAGGGTTATCTATGCCTTCTTCCATGACATACACTTGACTGTCCGGTGTGGGGTGAGTGGATGAGAGCAGCCTCTTGAAGGATCCTTGGAATGACAGTAGAGCTCCTCCTGAGAAGTTATCTGTGCATGGTGCACATGTTCCTCTGCAACTTGGCAAATGAAGCAAAACGAGATCATCCTTGTCAGACATAGCTTGAGTCATAAGAAAGGTGGAGACACCTCTATTTTTTTTACTTGGCTATAGTTTGGGGTGAACTCACCTGCCAAGGAGAAAACACCCCTCCCACCCCCTTATCTCACCTGCTTCCCTGTCTCAAGCTAAGGGCAGGGATCACATGAGCAGACAACGCCTACTGTACCTGTCCTCCACCTCCTTCACCTTCCACCCTCCTCCTCCCGCAGTGCACATCCCCTGTTCTCATACACTATATGTTCACATGCTGGCTCCTTGTGCAACACCCTGAGTTTGGCACAGAAAGCAGAAGTTGTTTTTTCTCTTCTCATTAATAATCTATTCAGATGTGAGGATATAATAATGCAGATGACTTCCACCTATTAATTATTTACTAATATCCATGTGTCCCATGCAGATCACTGCTGCTTACTACAGGCGTGTTACTACAGGTAGTTGTGGGCAGGGAGGAATGGAAACCTCTTTCTTTTTACTTTACATGTATTCGTACATCATGCAAACTGAAATTAATTAAAAAGTTAGCTGTCTTTACTGCAACTTTTGGTTCCTCAAGAACTAAACATTCATATGTTCAATGGTGCTGCAGGAGATGCTGTCTGGCAAACATATTCCTTATAAATGAAAACCTGTAGCAAATCTTCATTTATAAAGAATAAACGTTTATTCATGGACTGACAAAATGGAGAAGATGGATAAAAAAATGTTTTCCCTCAGAGAAAATCAGATCCCACTCTGATAACAGTCTGATTAGAGTCTGATCGGCATTATAGAACCCATTTTCTCGGATGGAGAAATTAATGGCCGTCTGCACCTTCCCTTACCCTGTTGTGCCACAACACATAGGCCCCGATTCATCAAAGCTTGTGCATTGTTGTAAAAAGCTTTGAAAAGCCGCAAGTTTCTGCACAACGTGAAGCTGCACAAATATTCTGGAGGAAAACTGGTGTCTTAAGGTACGTGTCCACGTTCAGGAAGGCCGGCGGTTTGGTCGGCTTCTGCTGGGCTGTATATGTATGAGAGGCTTTTGCTGGGCTGTATATATATGAGAGGCTTCTGCTGGGCTGTATATATATATATGAGGGGCTTCTGCTGAGCTGTATATATATATATATATACACATATAAGGGGTTTCTGCAGGGCTGTATATATATATATATATATATATATAAGGGGCTGCTGCCGGGCTGTATATATCAGAGGCTGTTTACCTGTATATATCAGAGGCTGTTGCTGTGCTGGTTGTATATGTATGAGAGGCTTCTGCTGGGCTGTATTTGTATGAGAGGCTTCTGCTGGGCTGTATATATATGAGGGGCTTCTGCCGCGCTGTATATATATATATATAAATACTAGCTATTGAACCCGTTCTACGCCCGGGTGGCGAGCATTTATATTGGTATATGCTCCATTCTGCGTCCCCATCCTGTCATGTGCTGCACCCATCCTGCGTCCCCATCCTGTCATGTACTGCACCCATCCTGCGTCCCCATCCTGTCATTTGCTGCTCCCATCCTGCGCCCCCGTTCTGTCATGTGCTGCTCCCATCCTGCGCCCCCGTTCTGTCATGTGCTGCTCCCATCCTGCACCCCCGTTCTGTCATGTGCTGCCCTATTCTGTCATGTGCTGCTCCCATCCTGCGCCCCCGTTCTGTCATGTGCTGCTCCCATCCTGCGCCCCCGTTCTGTCATGTGCTGCTCCCATCCTGCGCCCCCGTTCTGTCATGTGCTGCTCCCATCCTGCACCCCCGTTCTGTCATGTGCTGCCCTATTCTGTCATGTGCTGCTCCCATCCTGCGCCCCCGTTCTGTCATGTGCTGCTCCCATCCTGCGCCAGCGTTCTTTAATTTGCTGCTCCCATCCATATGCCCCATATGCTGCTCCATAAAGGTTTATGGCCCCCATAAAATGCTCCATAGTATATGCCCCCGTACACTGCTCCATAAAGGTTTATGGCCCCCATAAGATGCTCCATAGTGTATGCCCCGTACGCTGTTCCGTAAAGGTTTATGGCCCCCATAAGATGCTCCATGGTATATGCCCCCGTACACTGCTCCTGCTCGCTGCCAATTTCAGCAAAGATAAGTGTTTGGTTTTTGTATCTGTGGCACACTGCTGTGTGCTTGTTTCAGTTTTATTTCTGCTCTGATTGTAGGATTCACTGGAGTTGCAGATTTACGCTCCTACATCTTTTAGTAAGATGTAGGAAGTTTTTGTATATTCTGCTGTGGATGTTTTGAAGGGTTTTTATACTGACCGCACAGAACTCTGTCCTATCCTGTCCTATCTAGCTAGAGTGGCCTCCTGTGCTAATCCTGTTTTTCTACCTGTGTATGTTTTTTTCCTCTCTGACTCACCGCCAATATTTGTGGGGGCTGTCTATCCTTTGGGGATTTTCTCTGAGGCAAGATAGTATTCCTATTTCCATCTTTAGGGGTATTTAGTTCTCCGGCTGTGACGAGGTGTCTAGGTGTGTTAGGTACACTCCACGGCTACTTCTAGTTGCGGTGTTAAGTTCAGGATTGCGGTCAGTACAGTGGCCACTTTCTCCAGTGAAAGTTCTCATGCAGCTCCTAGGTCACCGGATCATAACAAAGATGCTCCATAGTATATGCCCCCATACATTGCTCCATAAAGGTTTATGGCCCCCATAAGATGCTCCATAGTGTATGCCCCGTACGCTGTTCCATAAAGGTTTATGGCCCCCATAAGATGCTCCATGGTATTTGCCCCCGTACACAGCTCCATTATGGTTTATGGCCCCATTAGATGCTCCATTGTCATGATCCCAATGGCAGGGGATCACTAAAGGACAAGCACAGATACAAACAAGCTCTAGGGCGATGGAACCTGAGCTGACCGCGACCCTGAACCTGACACACAAATAAAAGTAGCCGGGGAACGTGCCTACGATGATCCTAGACGTCTCGCTCCAGCCGAAGATCTAACTTACCCTATTAGAAGAAACACAGACCTCTCTTGCCTCCAGAGAAATCCCCCACAGAAATAGCAGCCCCCCACATATAATGACGGTGAAATGAGAGGAAAGCACATACGCAGTATGAAAACAGTTTCAGCAAAATGAGGCCCGCTAAAGCTAGATAGCAGAGGATACAAAAGTGAACTGCGCGGTCAGCGAAAAACCCTTCAAAAAACCATCCTGAAATTACTTGAACTCATGTGCCAACTCATGGTACATGAGGAGCAATTTCAGCCCACTAGAGCAACCAGCAGCAAGAATCACATATCTGCAGGCTGGACTAAAAACCAAATAAAGCAAAACACCAAAACAGGAAAATCCAAACTTAGCTTGACCAGAAGGTTCTAGGAGCAGGGAGCAGAGGTAACAAGACACACTGGATACATTGATAACCGGCGAGGAAATGCCAGCAAAGCCAGGTTAAATAGGAAACTCCCATATGCTGATGGAACAGGTGGAACCCAGAAACCCAGGAAAGACAAGTCACCCAGTACCATCAGTAACCACCAGAGGGAGCCCAAAAACAGAACTCACAACAGTACCCCCCCCTTGAGGAGGGGTCACCGAACCCTCACGAGAACCACCAGGGCGACCAGGATGAGCCCTATGAAAAGCGCAAACCAAATCATCAGCATGAACATCCGAGGCAACCACCCAAGAATTATCCTCCTGACCATAACCCTTCCACTTGACCAAATACTGGAGTTTCCGTCTGGAAACACGAGAATCCAAGATCTTCTCCACAACATACTCCAATTCTCCCTCCACCAGCACTGGAGCAGGAGGCTCAAGCGAAGGAACAACAGGTGGGCAGCACGGTGGCGCAGTGGTTAGCACAGCAGTCTTGCAGCGCTGGGGTCCTGGGTTCTAATCCCACCCAGGACAACATCTGCAAAGAGTTTGTATGTTCTCTCCGTGTTTGCGTGGGTTTCCTCCGGGTACTCCGGTTTCCTCCCACACTCCAAAGACATACTGATAGGGATTCTAGATTGTGAGCCCCAATTGGGACAGTGATGATAATGTGTGCAAAACTGTAAAGCGCTGCGGAATATGTTAGCGCTATATAAAAAAAAAAAATAAAGATTATACCTCATACTTCCGCAACAACGACCGATGAAACACATTATGAATAGCAAACGATGCCGGGAGATCCAAACGAAACGACACAGGGTTAAGAATTTCCAAGATCCTATAGGGACCGATGAACCGAGGCTTGAACTTAGGAGAAGAGACCTTCATAGGAACAAAACGAGAAGACAACCACACCAAGTCACCAACAAGAAGTCGAGGACCCACGCGGCGACGGCGATTAGCAAACTGCTGAGCCTTCTCCTGGGACAACTTCAAATTGTCCACCACATGACTCCAAATCCGATGCAACCTATCCACCACCATGTCCACTCCAGGACAATCAGAAGGTTCCACCTGACCAGAGGAAAAACGAGGATGAAACCCCGAATTACAAAAGAAAGGAGAAACCAAGGTAGCAGAACTAGCCCGATTATTAAGGGCAAACTCGGCCAACGGCAAAAAGGTAACCCAGTCATCCTGATCAGCAGAAACAAAACACCTTAAATAAGTTTCCAAGGTCTGATTAGTTCGTTCAGTCTGGCCATTCGTCTGAGGATGGAATGCAGACGAAAAGGACAAATCAATGCCCATCTTAGCACAGAACGTCCGCCAAAATCTAGACACAAACTGGGATCCCCTGTCAGAAACGATGTTCTCAGGAATCCCATGCAAACGAACCACATTCTGAAAAAACAGAGGGACCAACTCAGAGGAGGAAGGCAACTTAGGCAAGGGTACCAGATGAACCATTTTAGAAAAGCGATCACACACAACCCAGATGACGGACATTTTTTGAGAGACAGGGAGATCCGAAATAAAGTCCATGGAAATGTGCGTCCAAGGCCTCTTCGGGATAGGCAAAGGTGACAACAATCCACTGGCCCGAGAACAGCAAGGCTTAGCCCGAGCACAAACCTCACAAGACTGCACAAAAGAACGCACATCCCTCGACAAGGAAGGCCACCAAAAAGACCTGGCCACCAAGTCTCTAGTACCAAATATTCCAGGATGACCTGCCAACGCAGAAGAATGGACCTTGGAGATGACTCTACTGGTCCAATTATCCGGAACAAACAGTCTCTCAGGCGGACAACGATCAGGTTTACCCGCCTGAAACTCCTGCAAAGCACGTCGCAAGTCTGGGGAGACAGCAGACAAAATCACCCCATCCCTAAGGATACCAGAGGGCTCAGAATTTCCAAGGGAGTCAGGCACAAAACTCCTAGAAAGAGCATCCGCCTTCACATTCTTTGAACCTGGCAGGTATGAAACCACAAAATTGAAACGAGAGAAAAACAGTGACCAACGAGCCTGTCTAGGATTCAGACGCCTGGCAGACTCAAGGTAAATCAAATTTTTGTGATCAGTCAAGACCACCACACGATGTCTAGCACCCTCTAGCCAATGACGCCACTCCTCAAATGCCCACTTCATGGCCAAAAGTTCCCGATTACCAACATCATAATTCCGCTCAGCCGGCGAAAACTTTCTAGAAAAAAACGCGCATGGCTTCATCACTGAGCCATCGGAGCTTCTCTGTGACAAAACCGCCCCCGCTCCAATCTCGGAAGCATCAACCTCAACCTGAAAAGGGAGCGAAACATCTGGCTGACGCAACACAGGAGCAGAAGAAAACCGGCGCTTAAGTTCCTGAAAGGCCTCCACAGCCGCAGGAGACCAATTAGCAACATCAGCACCCTTCTTAGTCAAATCCGTCAAAGGCTTAACAACCCTAGAAAAATTAGTTATAAAACGACGATAGAAATTAGCAAAGCCCAAGAACTTCTGTAGACTCTTAAGAGATGTAGGCTGCGTCCAGTCACAAATAGCCTGAACCTTGACGGGATCCATCTCAATAGTAGAAGGGGAAAAAATATACCCCAAGAAAGAAATCTTCTGGACTCCAAAGAGACACTTTGAGCCTTTTACAAACAAGGAATTGGCCCGCAGGACCTGAAACACCTTCCTGACCTGCTGAACATGAGACTCCCAGTCATCAGAAAAAACCAAAATATCATCCAAATACACAATCATAAATTTATCCAGATATTCACGGAAAATATCGTGCATAAAGGACTGGAAGACTGAAGGAGCATTAGAAAGTCCAAAAGGCATTACCAAATACTCAAAATGGCCCTCAGGCGTATTAAATGCGGTTTTCCACTCATCACCTTGCTTTATTCGTATAAGATTATACGCACCCCGAAGATCAATCTTAGTGAACCATTTAGCCCCCTTAATGCGAGCAAACAAATCAGTCAACAATGGCAAAGGATACTGATATTTTACGGTAATCTTATTCAAAAGACGATAATCTATACAAGGCCTCAAGGAACCATCTTTTTTGGCCACGAAAAAAAAACCTGCTCCCAAAGGGGACAAAGATGGACGGATATGTCCCTTTTCCAAGGACTCCTTAACATAATCCCGCATAGCAGTATGCTCTGGCACTGACAGATTGAACAAACGACCTTTAGGAAATTTACTGCCTGGAATTAAATTTATAGCACAATCGCAATCCCTGTGAGGAGGAAGCGAACTGAGCTTAGGCTCCTCAAAAACATCCCGATAGTCAGACAAAAACACAGGAATCTCAGAAGGAGTAGATGAAGCGATAGAAATCGGAGGTGCATCATCATGAACCCCCTGACAACCCCAGCTTAACACAGACATTGATTTCCAGTCAAGGACTGGATTATGAGTTTGTAACCATGGCAGACCAAGTACTAGAACATCATGCAAATTATACAGTACCAGGAAGCGAATCACCTCCTGGTGAACGGGAGTCATACGCATGGTCACTTGTGTCCAGTACTGAGGTTTATTCATAGCCAAAGGTGTAGAGTCAATTCCCTTCAAAGGAATAGGGACTTCCAGAGGCTCCAGACTAAACCCACAGCGATTGGCAAATGACCAATCCATAAGACTCAGGGCAGCGCCTGAATCCACATAGGCATCGACGGAAATGGATGATAATGAACAAATCAGAGTCACAGACAGAATGAACTTAGACTGTAAAGTACTAATGGCAACAGACTTATCAACCTTTTTTGTGCGTTTAGAGCATGCTGATATAACATGAGCTGAATCACCACAATAAAAGCACAACCCTTTTTTCCGCCTATACTTTTGCCGTTCACTTCTGGACTGAATTCTATCACATTGCATTATCTCAGGTGACGGTTCAGACGACACCGCCAAATGATGCACAGGTTTGCGCTCCCGTAAACGCCGATCAATCTGAACAGCCATAGTCATAGACTCATTCAGACCAGCAGGCGCAGGGAACCCCACCATAACATCTTTAATGGCCTCAGAAAGGCCATCTCTAAACTTTGCAGCCAGAGCGCACTCATTCCACTGAGTAAGTACCGACCACTTCCGAAATTTTTGACAATAAATTTCTGCTTCATCTTGCCCCTGAGAGAGGGCCAACAAAGCTTTTTCAGCCTGAATCTCTTGGTTAGATTCCTCATAGAGCAAACCTAATGCCAGAAAAAACGCATCCGCATTAAGCAACGCAGGGTCCCCTGGTGCCAATGCAAATGCCCAATCCTGAGGGTCACCCCGCAGGAAAGATATAATTATCTTGACTTGCTGAGCAGGGTCTCCAGAGGAGCGAGATTTCAAAGAAAGAAACAACTTGCAATTGTTCCTAAAATTCAGAAAACGAGATCTATCTCCAGAAAAAAACTCTGGGACAGGAATTCTAGGTTCAGACATAGGAGCATGTACAACAAAATCCTGTATATTTTGAACCTTAGTGGCAAGATTATTCAGGCTGGAAGCCAAACTCTGGACGTCCATGATAAACAGCTGGGATCAGAGCCATTCAAAGATTAAGAGGAGGAGGAAGTAGCCACACTGCAATAAGGCTAGGCAGCAAACTCTGAGGGAAAGAGAAAAAAAAAAAAAAACTTCCTCAGACTACTTATCCTCCTACTTCAGCCAATACAATTAACACTTTGTGGGCCGGTTATACTGTCATGATCCCAATGGCAGGGGATCACTAAAGGACAAGCACAGATACAAACAAGCTCTAGGGCGATGGAACCTGAGCTGACCGCGACCCTGAACCTAACACACAAATAAAAGTAGCCGGGGAACGTGCCTACGATGATCCTAGACGTCTCGCTCCAGCCGAAGATCTAACTTCCCCTATTAGAAGAAACACAGACCTCTCTTGCCTCCAGAGAAATCCCCCACAGAAATAGCAGCCCCCCACATATAATGACGGTGAAATGAGAGGAAAGCACATACGCAGTATGAAAACAGTTTCAGCAAAATGAGGCCCGCTAAAGCTAGATAGCAGAGGATACAAAAGTGAACTGCGCGGTCAGCGAAAAACCCTTCAAAAAACCATCCTGAAATTACTTGAACTCATGTGCCAACTCATGGTACATGAGGAGCAATTTCAGCCCACTAGAGCAACCAGCAGCAAGAATCACATATCTGCAGGCTGGACTAAAAACCAAATAAAGCAAAACACCAAAACAGGAAAATCCAAACTTAGCTTGACCAGAAGGTTCTAGGAGCAGGGAGCAGAGGTAACAAGACACACTGGATACATTGATAACCAGCGAGGAAATGCCAGCAAAGCCAGGTTAAATAGGAAACTCCCATATGCTGATGGAACAGGTGGAACCCAGAAACCCAGGAAAGACAAGTCACCCAGTACCATCAGTAACCACCAGAAGGAGCCCAAAAACAGAACTCACAACACTCCATGGTATATGCCCCCCCGTACACTGCTCCATAAAGGTTTATGGCCCCTATAAGATGCTCCATGGTATATGCCCCAGCACACTGCTCCATTATGGTTGATGGCCCCATAAGATGCTCCATAGTATATGCCCCCGTACACTGCTCCATTATGGTTTATGGCCCCCATAAGATGCTCCATTGTATACGCCCCCGTACACTGCTCCATTATGGTTTATGGCCCCATAAGATGCTCCATAGTATATGCCCCCATACACTGCTCCATTATGGTTGATGGCCCCATAAGATGCTCCATACTATATGCCCCCATACACTGCTCCATTATGGTTTATGGCCCCATAAGATGCTCCATACTATATGCCCCCGTACACTGCTCCATTATGGTTTATGGCCCCATAAGATGCTCCATACTATATGCCCCGTATGCTGCTGCAATATATAAAAAAAAATACCATACTCACCTATCGTCGCTGGGCGCCGAGTGCTGAGGGGCCTGAGCAGGCGGGGACACCAGTGCGCTGTGGGGGTCAGGTGCTCAGGCCCCCCAGCACTTGCTATATTCACCTGGCCCCGTTCCACCGCTGCCGGCATGCATTAAACGCATCATCGTGCCCTCTGAACTGAACGTCAGAGGCCGAGGACCGGGACACGGAGACGGAGCCGCACGCAGCGCTGGAATGGGGACAGGTGAATATAGCCGATACTTACCCTCCTGGCGGTCCCTGCTTCTCTGTTGGAGATCGCGGTGTGCGTTTAGTGTTTACGCATACCGCGATCTCCTGGGAGCGTCAATCTGTGGGGGCCAGACTGCGCTGGCGCTTGCGCAGTCTATAAAGGCTTCGGACAGAGTGACGCTCCCAGCGTTATATTATAGATAGGGCTGCTGCTGGGCTGTATATATTAGAAGCTGCTGTTGGGCTGTATATATATGAGGGGCTGCTGCCGGGCTGTATATATCAGAGGCTATTGCTGTGCTGGCTGTATATAGAATAGAGGCTGAGGGGCTGTATAAAGTGTATACACAGCACTATACTGTAAACAGGTCCACACTATATACATACAGTATACACAGACACACTGTAATGCAGGATATAGTGTGGACCTGTATATACAGTACTAGATGGTGGCCCGATTCTAACGCATTGGGTATTCTAGAATATGCATGTCCACGTAGTATATTGCCCAGCCACATAGTATATTGGCCAGCCACGTAGTATATTGCCCAGCCACGTAGTATATTGCCCAGCACAGAGTCACGTAGTATATTGCTCAGTCACGTAGTATATTGCCCAGCCACGTAGTATATTGCCCAGCCACGTAGTATATTGCCCAGCGACGTAGTATATTGCCCAGCCACGTAGTATATTGCCCAGCCATGTAGTACATTGCCCAGCCACGTAGTATATTGCCCAGCCACATAGTATATTGCCCAGCCACATAGTATATTGCCCAGCCACGTAGTATATTGCCCAGTGACATAGTATATTGCCCAGCCACGTAGTATATTGCTCAGCCATGTAGTATATTGGCCAACCATGTAGTATATTGCCCAGCCATGTAGTATATTGCCCAGCGTCGTAGTATATTGCCCAGCCACATATTGCCCAGCCACATAGTATATTGCCCAGCCGCATAGTATATAGCAGAGCCACGTAGTATATTGCCCAGCACAGAGGCACATAGTATAGAGACTTAAAAAAAAACATATACTCACCGATAGCCCGTTGAAGTCCTGCTATACTTACCATCCGCCGCTTTTCTCGTTCCTCTCCACGCTCCCGGGATCGCTCCATTGCAAGCGGCAGCTTGCGGTCCCGTCCCAGGGCTGGTGTGAGCAGGACCTATGATGACGTCGCAGTCACATGACCGACCGTGACGTCACGGCAGGTCCTTGTCCCACACCAGCCCTGGGACGGGAGCGGAACCTGCCGCTTGCAATGGAGCGGTGCCGGGAGCGTGGAGAGGAGCGAGAAAGGTGGCGAAGGGTGAGTATAGCAGGTTTTTTTTTTAAAATTATTTTTAACATGACATATTTTTACTATTGATGCCGCATAGGCAGCATCAATAGTAAAAGGTTGGGGAGTCGGGGACACAGGGTTAATAGCGGCGGTAACGAAATGCATTACCGCCGGCATTAACCCTGTGTTAGCCGTGACCGGAGGGGAGTATGGAGCGTGCGGGGAGCGGAGCGCCGGGGACACAGTGCGTGGAGCGGAGCGCCGGGGACACAGTGTGGGGAGCAGAGCGCCAGGGACACTGACTGCGGGGAGCGGAGCGGTGGGGACACAGACTACGGGGAGCAGAGCGCCGGGGACAGTGACTGCGAGGAGCGGGCGCCGGCCACTGACTGCGGGGAGTATGGAGCGGCCATTTTCTTCCGGACTGTGCCCGTCACTGATTGGTCGTGGCTGTTTTGCGGCGACCAATCAGCGACTTGGATTCCCATGATAGACAGAGGCCAGGATCAATGAATATCCATGACAGAAGGACAGACAGACAGACGGAAGTACCCCTTAGACAATTATGTATGTAGACTAGATGGTGGCCCGATTATAACGCATCGGGTATTCTAGAATATGCATGTCCATGCAGTATATTGCCCAGCGACATAGTATATTGCCCAGCGACGTAGTATATTGCCCAGTCACATAGTATATTGCCCAGCCACGTAGTCTATTGCACAGCCACATAGTATATTGCCCAGCACAGAGCCACGTAGAATATTGCCCAGCCACGTAGTATATTGCCCAGCCACGTAGTATATTGCCCAGCCACGTAGTATATTGCCCAGCACAGAGCCACATAGTATATTGCCCAGTCACGTAGTATATTGCCCAACCACGCAGTATATTGCCCAGCCACGTAGTATATTGCCCAGCTACGTAGTATATTGCCCAGCACAGAGCCACGTAGTATATTGCCCAGCCATGTAGTATATTGCCCAACCACGTAGTATATTGCTCAGCCACGTAGTGTATTGCCCAGCCACGTATTGCCCAGTCACAAAGTATATAGCAGAGCCACGTAGTATATTGCCCAGTCATGTAGTATATTGCCCAGCCACGTAGTATATTGCCCAGTACAGAGCCACGTAGTATAGAGACTTAAAAAAATAAAAATAAACATATACTCACTTATAGCCCGTTGTAGTCCTGCTATACTTACCCTCCGCCACCTTTCTCGCTCCTCTCCACGCTCCCGGGATCGCTCTATTGCAAGCGGCAGCTTGCGGTCCCGTGCCAGCGCTGGTGTGAGCAGGACCTATGATGACGTCGCGGTCACATGACCGACCGTGACGTCACGGCAGGTCCTTGTCCCACACCAGCCCTGGGACGGGAGCAGAACGTGCTGCTTGCAATGGAGTGGTGCTGGGAGCGTGGAGAGGAGCGAGAAAGGCGGCGGAGAGTGAGTATAGCAGGTTTTTTTTTTTTTTTATTATTATTTTTAACATGACATTTATACTATTGATGCCGCATAGTCAGCATCAATAGTAAATAGTTGGGGACACACAGGGTTAATAGCAGCGGTAGCGGAACGCGTTACACCGCAGGCCGTTACCGCTGCCATTAACCCTGTGTGAGCGGTGAGTGGAGGGGATTACAGAGCGGGCGCCGGGCAGTGAGTGCAGGGGAGTAGGGGAGGGACTAATCGGACTGTGCCCGTCGCTGATTGGTCGCGGCAGCCATGACAGGCAGCTGCCGAGACCAATCAGCGAACGAATAACCGTGACAGAAGGACAGACAGACAGACGGAAGTGACCCTTAGACAATTATGTATATAGATGGTACTGTGTAGGACAGGAGCTGCAAGAAAGATACACAGACAGACACACACGGACACACACACGGACAGACACAGATCATACTCGCCCACCGCGACACTGTGAAGATTGACCCACTTCACCTCTGGATCTTCAGTGACTGAAGATCCAGAGTAAAGTCCTGCCGCGCTCCGTGGTGGAGAAGACTCTTCTCGCGCCGACATCGTGGCTCCACCTTCTTCCTCGAAGGTCGCTGAACAAACTCTCATCTCATCTAATCCGAGGGAGCGATCATATAGCTGAATAGGTAGCGCCTAGAAGCTTCTGTTGGGATCGGAGAAGGCTGCCGCATGCCATAAGCTAAGCATTAGGTACAGGGAGGGTACTAAGGAAGTCTGGCTAGGCTAGCCAGGTCAGTGGATGATGACACAGGTCAGGTGCCATGACTCTGCTGCTCTGCGCCAGCCACTGAGATGTAGGACCGTAGCCAGGTCCCTACACTTTCAATAGTTTCTCTTTTGCTAAATGTTCCTTATCATTAGAAATGGTTCACAGCAAAGAGATGTCTCTTTAGTGATGCACTGCAGGAGCCATTGTCTTCTGTCAGTGGGTCATTGAAGGTCTATAGAGCGGGGAGATCATCTTGGGGCACTCATAATTAATTGGACTGCATCGGACAGGGAGAATACAGTTGGTTTATTGTTTTTCATTTTTTTCAGGCGATCGAGGGCGTCGCAGGAGTAAGGCATGATTTTAACTATGGTGAAATTAAGAATATTAAAATACTTTTTTCTGGCTGTATTTTTTAACTATTTCACTACTGTAGGATTACAAATGGATAGGTGTCTTATTTACGTCTCTCCTTTAGTAACTGGGCTTAATGTCACCTTACAATACAAAGGTGACATTAACCCCTAATTACCCCATATGCCACAGCTACTGCGCAGTGGGAAGAGAGAGGCTAAGTGCTAGAATTGGTGCATCGTACAGATGCGCCATTTTTGGGGCAGCTGGGAGATGGTATTTGTAGCAGCGGGGGCAATATCCATGGCCCCTTCCTAGGCTATGAATATCAGCCCGCAGCTGTCTGCGTAGCCTTTCTGGTTTTAAAATATAGGGGGACCCCACGTCTTTTTTTGTGGGGGTTCCCCTTTTTTAATAGCCAGTAAAGGCTATGCAGACAGCTGTAGGCTGATATTCATAGCCTGTGAAGGGGCCATGGGTATTACCCCCTTCATAGGCTACAAATATTGCCCCCCTGCCGTTGGCTTTCCCCCTTTGGTGCAGAAAATTGCGCGGGAGCCCACACCATTTTTTCCCCATTTTTTTTTCAAAATTAAACATAATGTTCATTAACCCCTTTCTGCCAATGGACGTACTATTCCGTCCATGTGGGGTGGGCCCTACTTCTCAAGGACGGAATAGTACGTCCAGCTCGATCGGCCGCGCTCACGGGGGGAGCGCGGCCGATCGCGGCCGGGTGTCAGCTGCCTATCGCAGCTGACATCCGGCACTATGTGCCAGGAGCGGTCACGGACCGCCCCAGGCACATTAACCCCCGGTGTGCCGGCGGTACAGGGAAGCATCCCGCAGGGAGGGGGCTCCCTCCCGGGTCCTGCAGGGAGGGAGGTGGCTTCACAGAGCCTGCTCAGAGCAGGCACTGTGAAGCCTGCAGTGCTGCAAGTCAGATCGGTGATCTGACAGAGTGCTGTGCAAACTGTCAGATCACCGATCTGTGATGTCCCCCCATTGGACAAAGTAAAAAAGTAAAAAAAAATTCCACACGTGTAAAAAAAATTAAAAAAAAATTCCCAAATAATGAAAAAATATATATATATTATTCCCATAAATTCATTTCTTTATCTAAATAAAAAAACAAACAATAAAAGTACACATATTTAGTAACGACCCCACCTATAAAACTATATCACTAGTTAACCCCTACAGTAAACACCGTAAGAAAAAAAAAAAAACGAGGCAAAAAACAACGCTTTATTATCATACCACCGAGCAAAAAGTGGAATAACGCGCGATCAAAAAGACAGATATAAATAACCATGGTACCGCTGGAAGCATCATCCTGTCCCGCAAAAAACGAGCCACCATACAGCATCATCAGCAAAAAAATAAAAAAGCTATAGTCCTCAGAATAAAGCGATGCAAAAATAATTATTTTTTCTATAAAATAGTTTTTATCGTATAAAAGCGCCAAAACATAAAAAAATGATATAAGTGAGGTATCGCTGTAATCGTACTGACCCGAAGAATAAAACTGCTTTATCCATTTTACCAAACGCGGAACGGTATAAACACCTCCCCCAAACGAAATTCATGAATAGCTGGTTTTTGGTCATTCTGCTTCACAAAAATCGGAATAAAAAGCGATCAAAAAATGTCACGTGCCCGAAAATGTTACCAATAAAAACTTCAACTTGTCCCGCAAAAAACAAGACCTCACATGACTCTGTGGACCAAAATATGGAAAAATTATAGCTCTCAAAATGTGGTAATGCAAAAAATATTTTTTGCAATAAAAAGCGTCTTTTAGTATGTGACGGCTGCCAATCATAAAAATCCGTTAAATACCCACTATAAAAGTAAATTAAACCCCCCTTCATCACCCCCTTAGTAAGGGAAAAATAAAAAAATGTAAAAAATGTATTTATTTCCATTCTCCCATTAGGGTTAGGGCTAGGGTTAGGGCTAGGGTTAGGGCTAGGGCTAGGGTTAGGGTTAGGGCTAGGGTTAGGGTTAGGGTTAGGGCTAGGGTTAGGGCTAGGGTTAGGGCTAGGGTTAGGGCTAGGGTTGGGGCTAGGGTTGGGGCTAGGGTTAGGGTTGGGGCTAGGGTTAGGGCTAGGGTTGAGGCTAGGGTTAAGGCTACAGTTAGGGTTGGGGCTAAAGTTCGGGTTAGGGTTTGGATTACATTTACGGTTGGGAATAGGGTTAGGGTTAGGGGTGTGTCTTGGTTAGAGGTGTGGTTAGGGTTACCGTTGGGATTAGGGTTAGGGGTGTGTTTGGATTAGGGTTTCAGTTATAATTGGGGGGTTTCCACTGTTTAGGCACATCACGGGCTCTCCAAACGCGACATGGCGTCTGATCTCAATTCCTGCCAATTGTGCGTTGAAAAAGTAAAACAGTGCTCTTTCCCTTCCGAGCTCTCCCGTGTGCCCAAACAGGGGTTTACCCCAACATATGGGGTATCAGCATACTCAGGACAAATTGGACAACAACTTTTGGGGTCCAATTTCTCCTGTAACCTTTGGGAAAATACAAAACTGGGGGTTGAAAAATAATTTTTGTGGAAAAAAAAAGGATTTTTTATTTTCACGGCTCTGCGTTATAAACTGTAGTGAAACACTTGGGGGTTCAAAGTTCTCACAACACATCTAGATAAGTTCCTTGGGGGGTCTAGTTTCCAATATGGGGTCACTTGTGGGAGGTTTCTACTGTTTAGGTACATATGGTGCTCTGCAAACACAATGTGACGCCTGCAGACCAATCCATCTAAGTCTGCATTCCAAATGATGCTCCTTCCCTTCCGAGCTCTGCCATGCACTCAAACGGTGGTTCCCCCCACATATCGGGTATCAGCATACTCAGGACAAATTGGACAACAATATTAGGGTCCAATTTCTCCTGTTACCCTTGGAAAAATACAAAACTGGGGGCTAAAAAATAATTTTTGTGGAAAAAAAAATATTTTTTATTTGCGCGGCTCTGCGTTATAAACTGTAGTGAAACACTTGGGGGTTCAAAGCTCTCACATCATATCTAGATGAGTTCCTTAGGGGGCTACTTTCCAAAATGGTGTCACTTGTGGGGGGTTTCTACTGTTTAGGTATATTAGGGGCTCTGCAAACGCAATGTGACGCCTGCAGACCATTCCATCTAAGTCTGCATTACCCTTGGGAAAATAAAAAATTGGGGGCGAAAAGATAATTTTTGTGAAAAAAACGATTTTTTATTTTTACGGCTCTGCATTATAAACTTCTGTGAAGCACTTAATGGTGCTCACCACACCTCTAGATAAGTTCCTTAGGGGGTCTACTTTCCAAAATGGAGTCACTTGTGGGGGGTTTCAATGTTTAGGCACATCAGTGGCTCTCCAAACGCAACATGGCGTCCCATCTCAATTCCAGTAAATTTTGCATTGAAAAGTCAAATGGCGCTCCTTCGCTTCCGAGCTCTGTCATGCGCCCAAACAGTGATTTACCCCCACATGTCGGGTATCGGCATACTCAGGACAAATTTTACAACAACGTTTCGGGTCCATTTTCTCCTGTTACCCTTGGTAAAATAAAACAAATTGGAGCTGAAGTAAATTTTTTGTGAAAAAAAAGTTAAATGTTCATTTTTATTTAAACATTCCAAAAATTCCTGTGAAACACCTGAAGGGTTAATAAACTTCTTGAATGTGGTTTTGAGCACCTTGAGGAGTGCAGTTTTTAGAATGGTGTCACACTTGGGTATTTTCTATCATATAGACCTCTCAAAATGACTTCAAATGTGATGTGGTCTCTAAAAAAAAAATGGTGTTGTAAAAATGAGAAATTGCTGGTCAACTTTTAACCCTTATAACTCCCTAACAAAAAAAATTTTTGGTTCCAAAATTGTGCTGATGTAAAGTAGACATGTGAGAAATGTTACTTATTAAGTACTTTGTGTGACATATCTCTGTGATTTAATTGCATAAAAATTCAAAGTTGGAAAATTGCGAAATTTTCAAAATTTTCGCCAAATTTCTGTTTTTTTCACAAATAAACGCAGGTAATATAAAAAAAAAATTACCACTATCATGAAGTACAATATGTCTCGAGAAAACTGTGATCCGTTGAAGCGTTCTAGAGTTATAACCTCATAAAGGGACAGTGGTCAGAATTGTAAAATTGGCCCGGTCCATAACGTGCAAACCACCCTTGGGGGTAAAGGGGTTAATAAACATTGGCCTTGCTATTATATATCTATGGATATATCTATAGATATATCTATGGATATATCAATAGATATATATATATATATATAGATATATGTATATATCTAGAGATATATCTATTCTATTTATAGATTTATCAATCTATCTATCTATCTATCTATCTATATATATATATATATATATATATATATATATCTAACTATCCATATATCTATCTACATCTATTTATAGATATATCTATCCATAGATATATCTACAGATAGATCTATCTATCTATCTATCTATCTATCTATCTCACTAATAATAATAATAATAATAATTTTATTTATATAGCGCCAACATATTCCGCAGCGCTTTACAAATTATAGAGGGGACTTGTACAGACAATAGACATTACAGCATAACAGAAATACAGTTCAAAACAGATACCAGGAGGAGTGAGGGCCCTGCTCGCAAGCTTACAAACTATGGGGAAAAGGGGAGACACGAGAGGTGGATGGTAACAATTGCTTTAGTTATTCGGACCAGCTATAGTGTAAGGCTCAGGTGTTCATGTAAAGCTGCATGAACCGGTTACCTGCCTAAGTATGTAGCAGTACAGACACAGAGGGCTAATACTGCATAAAGTGTATGAGAACATGATGCGAGGAACCTTTTTTTTTTTTTTTTTTTATTATAAATAGGCCACACAGGGATCGTTAGGTTAATGCATTGAGGCGGTAGGCCAGTCTGAACAAATGAGTTTTTAGGGCACGCTTAAAACTGTGGGGATTGGGGATTAATCGTATTAACCTAGGTAGTGCATTCCAAAGAATCGGCGCAGCACGTGTAAAGTCTTGGAGACGGGAGTGGGAGGTTCTGATTATTGAGGATGCTAACCTGAGGTCATTAGCGGAGCGGAGGGCACGGGTAGGGTGGTAGACTGATACCAGGGAGGAGATGTAGGGTGGTGCTGAGCCATGGAGTGCTTTGTGGATGAGGGTAGTAGTTTTGTACTGGATTCTGGAGTGGATGGGTAGCCAGTGTAATGACTGGCACAGGGTAGAGGCATCGGTGTAACGGTTGGTGAGGAATATGATCCTGGCTGCAGCATTCAGGACAGATTGGAGCGGGGAGAGTTTTGCAAGAGGGAGACCGATTAGTAGAGAGTTACAATAGTCCAGACGAGAATGAATAAGTGAAACAGTCAGAGTTTTTGCAGAGTCGAAATTAAGAAAAGGGCGAATTCTAGAAATGTTTTTGAGATGCAGGTAAGAAGAGCGAGCCAGTGATCGGATGTAGGGGGTGAATGAAAGGTCAGAATCAAGGATGACCCCAAGGCAGCGGGCATGTTGCTTTGGAGTAATGGTGGAACCGCACACGGAGATGGCAATGTCAGGCAAAGGTAGGTTAGTAGAGGGAGAGAACACGAGGAGTTCAGTTTTTGACAGGTTTAGTTTCAGATAGAGGGAGGACATGATGTTAGAGACAGCGGTAAGACAATCACTGGTGTTTTCTAAAAAGGTCGGTGTGATATCGGGAGCAGAAGTGTATAATTGGGTGTCGTCAGCATAGAGATGGTACTGGAAACCAAATCTACTGATTGTTTGTCCAATAGGGGCAGTATACAACGAGAAGAGTAGGGGGCCTAGGACTGATCCTTGAGGAACCCCAACAGTAAGGGGAAGGTGAGAGGAGGAGGAACCAGCAAAACATACAGTGAAGGATCGGTCAGAGAGATAGGAGGAGAACCAGGAGAGAACGGTGTCCTTGAGGCCGATGGAGCGGAGCATAGTGAGGAGGAGCTGATGATCCACAGTGTCGAATGCTGCAGAGAGATCCAAGAGAATTAGCATGGAGTAGTGACCATTAGATTTAGCTGTTAGTAGGTCATTAGAGACTTTAATGAGGGCAGTTTCAGTAGAGTGTAAAGAGCGGAAGCCAGATTGAAGAGGGTCGAGAAGAGAGTTATCTGAGAGATAGCGGGTAAGACGGGAGTGGACCAGGCGTTCGAGGAGTTTAGAGATGAAGGGAAGATTAGAGACAGGTCTATAATTAGCGGCACAGTTTTGATCGAGGGATGGTTTTTTAAGTAATGGATGTATGATGGCATGCTTAAATGAGGAGGGAAAAATACCGGAAGTGAGGGAAAGGTTGAATATTTTTGTTAGGTGAGAGGTGACAGCCGGGGAAAGGGACTGGAGGAGATGTGACGGAATGGGGTCACTGGTGCAAGTGGTCGGGCGAGAAGATGCAAGGAGCCTGCTTACTTCTTCTTCTGTAACTGCTTCAAAGTCAGAGAGTGAACTAGATGCAGTGGGGGAGGGAGGACAGTGCATGGTATGAAGAGATTGGGAGATGATTTCCTGTCGAATGTGGTCAATTTTTTCTTTGAAGTAATTGGCCAGATCGTCAGCACGGAGATCCGTGGTTGGGGCCTGCTCTCTTGGGTTGAGTAGGGACTGGAACGTGTCAAAGAGACGTTTAGGGTTATTGGACAGGGAGGTGATGAGGGTGTTGAAGTAGGTTTGTTTGGAGAGGTGAAGGGCAGAATTGTATGTCTTTAGCATGAACTTATAATGGATGAAATCTTCGGGTAGATTAGATTTTCTCCACAGACGTTCTGCGCACCTGGAGCACCGCTGCAGGAAACGTGTTTGCAGCGTGTGCCACGGTTGTTGCCGTCTGTGCCGAGTTGTTTTATGTATAGGAGGAGCAGCTTCATCCAGAGCACTTTGCAGGGTTTCATTGTAATGCTTCAATGCAGAACCAGGACATGAGATGGAGGAAATAGGGGCCAATGAGGACTGCAAGTTCATCATAAGTTTCTGGGTGTTAATGGCCTGTATGTTTCTATAGGTGTGGAAAGTGGGGGTGACCTGAGCGGGATGGCAGTTCTTGATAGAGAATGAAAGAAGGTTGTGGTCAGAGAGCGGGAGAGGGGAGTTTGTGAAGTCATCCACTGAGCAAAGTCGGGAGAAGACCAAGTCAAGGGAGTTTCCATCTTCATGTGTTGGAGAGTTAGTATGCTGCGAGAGGCCAAAAGAGGAGGATAGAGATAAAAGGTGAGAAGCAGATGGGGAGAGGGGAGAGGCAATGGGGATGTTGAAATCACCCATGATAAGGGTGGGGGTGTCACAGGAGAGAAAGTGTGGAAGCCAGGTGGCAAAGTGATCCAGGAACTGATGAGAGGGGCCGGGAGGACGATACACCACCGCCACTCGCATGGAGAAGGGGACGTAGAGTCTGACCACATGGACCTCAAAGGAAGGGAAGACAAGTGAGGGTACTTGGGGGATAACTTGGAAAGTACATTTGGGTGAAAGGAGCAGACCAACGCCTCCACCTGCTCTGTTGTCTGATCTTGGGGTATGAGAAAAGTGTAGTCCACCATATGAAAGAGCAGCAGCAGCGGTGGTGTCTGACTGCTGGATCCCGGTTTCAGTTAGAGCCAGGAGATTAAGAGAATTAGAAAGGAAGAAGTCATGAATGAAGGAGAGTTTATTACACACAGAGCGAGAATTCCAAAGGGCACAATTGAAAGAGACAGCAGGCATGCAGGGAATATTAATAAGGTTAGAGGGGTTTCTGGGTGTAGCAATTGGGAGGTTTGACTGGCTATAACATGGGGGGCCGGGGTTTGGAGATATGTCTCCAGCGACTAGGAGAAGGAGGATCGAAAGAGTGAGCAGATGGTTAAGTGATTTGTGAGAGCGTCTCTTGTGTTGGATGTTGGGACTGAATGGATCTGTGCTGTTAAGCAATGTGAACAGAGCATGAGTGCTATACATAGGAGAGGCAAGGACAGAGGGGCCGATATGGATGGAGTGTAGAGAGTTAATGCGAGGGCGGTGAATGTGAGTGAATGCAGCAGCCAGAATATAGATTATACAAATAAATATGGTGAGTATTTGTGCTGTTTCAAGTGAATATGGATTAGATTTAGTTTTTCTTACCTGTCTCCTGCCCTGTCTAACTGCCATGTTATAACTGCCGAGTACTTAGAAAAAAAAGTACTTTGAATAAAAAATACACGAATAACAGTGCACGAATGCATCCCCAAGCTACATCTACATTTATAGAAGGCTAGCCCTTAGATCTCTTTTTTTTTTTTTTTTTTTTTGTGTTAAAGCTCGTTAGCAATCAATCTAACTCAGTTGAGACAACAGGACACAATAAATGTAGTGATCAGATAAACAAATGTCCAGGTCTACATGGATCATAAAGCACTTTGAAACAGTTATGTGATCTCTCTGAGTAAGGACATGCAAAAGTGAGTTAAATATCTATAAACACAAACAAAGGCATAATAGGATGACTAACATATATAGATACATGCAGGATTCAATGCCGAAGATAGAATAACTCAGATACCATCCAAGCTGCTTGCTGTCAGGGACTGGAGCAATAGACATGCAGGATATTTCAGCTCAGAGAATGAATGATATGTTTACCATCCAAGCTGCTTGCTGTCAGGGACTGGAGCAATAGACATGCAGGATATTTCAGCTCAGAGAATGAATGATATGTTTACCATCCAAGCTGCTTGCTGTCAGGGACTGGAGCAATAGACATGCAGGATATTTCAGCTCAGAGAATGAATGATATGTTTACCATCCAAGCTGCTTGCTGTCAGGGACTGGAGCAATAGACATGCAGGATATTTCAGCTCAGAGAATGAATGATATGTTTACCATCCAAGCTGCTTGCTGTCAGGGACTGGAGCAATAGACATGCAGGATATTTCAGCTCAGAGAATGAATGATATGTTTACCATCCAAGCTGCTTGCTGTCAGGGACTGGAGCAATAGACATGCAGGATATTTCAGCTCAGAGAATGAATGATATGTTTACCATCCAAGCTGCTTGCTGTCAGGGACTGGAGCAATAGACATGCAGGATATTTCAGCTCAGAGAATGAATGATATGTTTACCTGTATGAAGAGAGAAGAGATGCTTGATTATATTCTGCCATGTTATAACTGCCGAGTACTTAGAAAAAAAAAGTACTTTGAATAAAAAATACACGAATAACAGTGCACGAATGCACCCCTCCTTCTATCTATCTATCTATCTATCTATCTATCTATCTATCTATCTATCTATCTATCTATCTATCTATCTATCTATGTATCTATCTATCCATCTATTTCATTCAATCTATCTAATTCCTTATATCTATCTATCTATCTATCTATCTATCTATCTATCTATCTATCTATCAATCAATCTATTTCATTCATTCTATCTACCTCATTCCTTCTATCTATCTATCTATCCATCTATTTCATTCATTCTATCTACCTCATTCCTTCTATCTATCTATCTATCTATCTCATTCCTTCTATCTACCTATCTCATTCCTTCTGTCTATCTATCTATCTATCTATCTATCTATCTATGTATCTATCTATCTCATTCCTTCTATCTATCGATCTATTTATAGATCTATCTAGCTATCTATCTATCTCATTCCTTCTATCTACCTATCTCATTCCTTCTGTCTATCTATCTATCTATCTATCTCATTCCTTCTATTTATCGATCTATCTATAGATCTATCTAGCTATCTATCTAGCTTTCTATCTATAGATAGGTAGAGGGAATGTGATAGATAGACAGATAGATAGATAGATAGATAGATAGATAGAAGGAATGCGATAGATAGAAGGAAGGAGATAGATAGATAGATAGATAGATAGATAGATAGATAGAAGGAATGAGATACATAGATAGATAGATAGAATAGAAGGAATGAGATAGATAGATAGATAGATAGATAGATAGATAGATAGATAGATAGATAGATAGAATGAGACAGATGAATAGATTTATAGATAGATAGATTTATACATAGACCAATAGATATTATCTATAGATCTATCTATCCCATAGCTATCTATCTACTGTATCTATATATTTGTGTGTAATGGAGTGTGGGTTGGACAAATGTAAAAGAGGAGGTTGAACAAGAAATGACAAATTTTTGTTGTTGTTCAATAATAGATCTTTATTTAGCTTTCAAAAATGCATACAAAAATGCATCAAAAACGCATCAAAAATGCGTGGATTTTTACCTGCGTTTTCTGCCAAGAGATGCGGATTCAGTGCGGAAAAATCCGCAGGCAAATCCACAACGTGTGAACATACCCTACAAGTTTTTGATCGTGCGGGAGCCCCTGGAGCGCCTGCTGTCCGCCTACAGGAACAAGTTCGGGGAGATCAATGATTACCAGCAGCTGCCTGTCGCCGCATCCAAGGTGGACAACGTCATCTTCTCCAAGTTCCTGCGGTAACTGCTGGGTGAGGAGAAGGTGATCAAGCACTGGATGCCCATCTACCAGCTGTGCCAGCCTTGCGCCGTGCCCTAGGACTTCATCGGCACCTTCAAGCGGTTACAGGTGGACGCTAACCGGGTGCTAGATGCCATAGGCGCACATGACAAGATGGAGGCACACAAAACAGGATGAGGGCACAGGATAGGGGCTGCACATGACAGGAAGGGAAACAGTGTATGCAAAAGAACAGATGGGATCACCATAACAATATTAAAGTACAAAAATAATTTTTATTGAGAACACCACACAACAACATTAAAAACAATTAAAAGGCCCCCACCACATGGGTAGAGGTAACGGGTCCACAATAATTAAGGAAAATACCAGAAAAAGTACACTGACAGGCCGACTATAATGTACAATATGGTCAGATCATAGGCTGTTATTTCACAAGAATGTAACCAACAGCCTGTGAAATAACAGCCTGTCTATACCTGACAAAGCGAAACCGTGATCTGACCATACTGTACATTATAGTCGGCCTGTCAGTGTACTTTTTCTGGTATTTTCCTTTAATAATTATTGTGGACCCGTTACCTCTACCCATGTGGTGGGGGCCTTTTAATTATTTTTAATGTTGTTGTGTGGTGTTCTCAATAAAAATTATTTTTGTACTTTAATATTGTTATGGTGATCCCATGTATTCTTTTGCATACACTTTTTTCTTCTTTATGGTTGTACTTCAATTATGTATGCAGTAGGTGATCCCTTTAGTTATTAGTAGATGGTGCCCGCTCAGAATTGTGTTTTGGACATGACAGGAAGGGGGCGCAGGATGGGGGCTGCACATGACAGGAATGGGATGAAAGATTGTAGCAGCACATGACAAGATTAGGGCGCAGGATAGAAGCAGCACATACCAGGATGGAGACCATATACCAATATAAGTACTCACCACCCGGGTGTAGAACGGGTTCAATCAGGGGTGGATTAAGGGTAGCCAGGGCCCCGGGCTGTTCACACACTGTGGGCCCCCCCGGTCATGTGACGGGGGTCATGTGACGGGGGTCATGATATACCCGAACCAGATTATTCCAGAAAAATGGCCGGGCCCTACTCTACTGTAACCTATTAAATATTTATTAAAATCTGCAATACAATTTAGGTATATCTTGACCAATAATATCACATACAAGGAACAAATACCACCGCACCATGACCAGACCACAAATTACAACCACAGTGATCGAATAATATCACATACAAGGAACAAATACCACCGCACCATGTCAAGACCACATATTACCACTTGGTGACGAAATAGCACATACAAGGGACAAATACCACAACACCATTTCCAGACCACATATTACCACCACATAGTGACTGAATACTACAATACTGATCAGTAATGAAAAAAAAACAAAAAACACAATACTATCACCATAAGTGCCAGTATTCACAGGAGATCTGTAATTAGTATGCAGTGTATGTGTAGAGGTAATACAGAGATCACTGGTGGTATTATACACAGGAGCTCTGTATATAATGTATAGGTAATACAGTGATCACTGGTGACATTGTACACAGGACCTTTGTATATAGTATACAGTGTGTAGTGTCAGTGTATAGGTAACACTGACTCACCAGTGACGTCTCTAGGTGAAGTCCTTCATCTTTCATCCAGCACAGACCGCCATCATTTCTTCCAGCCAGGACTCGTTTCTGCAGGAAATAACAGTTATCTCGAGCTCCGCTTGCAGAACACATTACTTAATTTTTCACAACTTCTACATTACACCACATGAAGATAAAAAGGCGATATAGTGTCACTCTGCACAGTAACAGGACCGCCCCCCCATTTAGAACAGTATACTCAAAAAATAAAATAAATACATCACTGCAGTAATAATATCCCTTAATTACCCCCTATGGTAATAATATTCCCCACCCTGGCCCCGTGTGTCTCATTCCTGGCTCCAGCCATATGTTCTCCCATCCTGCACTCATGAGTATCCATTCTACACCATGTGATCTCCCCATCCTGCCCCATCTGTCTCCATCGTATCCATCCTGCCCCATGATCCAATCCTGCCCCATGTCTCCAATCAAGCCCCGTGTCTACATTCTGCCCATGCCTCCAGTCCTGCCCCCAGTGTGTCCAGCATATTACCCCCAGTGTGTCCAGCATATTACCCCCAGTGTCTCCAGCAATCTGCCCCAGTATGTCCAGCATATTGCCCCCAGACAGTGTGTCCAGCAATCTGCCCCAGTGTGTCCAGCATATTACCACCAGTGTGTCCAGCAATCTGGCCCAGTGTCTCCAGCATTGCCCCAGTGTGTCCAGCAATCATCTGCCCCAGTGTCTCCAGCATTGCCCCTGTGTGTCCAGCAATCATCTGCCCCAGTGTCTCCAACAATCTGCCCCACTGTCTCCAGCAATCTGCCCCACTGTCTTCAGCATTGCCCCCCAGTGTGTCCTCCAGCAATCTGCCCCACTGTCTCCAGCATTGCCCCCAGTGTGTACTCCAATCTGCCCCAGTGTCTCCAGCATTGCCCCCCAGTGTCCTCCAATCTGCCCCACTGTCTCCAGCATTGCCCCCAGTGTGTCCTCCAATCTGCCCCAGTGTCTCTAGCATTGCCCTTAGTGTGTCCTCCAATCTGCCCCACTGTCTCCAGCATTGCCCCCAGTGTGTCCTCCAGCATTGCCCCCCAGTGTGTCCTCCAGCATTGCCCCCCAGTGTGTCCTCCAGCATTGCCCCCCAGTGTGTCCTCCAGCATTGTCCCCCCGTGTGTCCTCCAGCATTGCCCCCCAGTGTCTCCAGTATTGCCCCCCAGTGTGTCCTCCAATCTGCCCCAGTGTCTCCAGAATTGCCCCCCAGTGTGTCCTCCAATCTGCCCCAGTGTCTCCAGCATTGCCCCCCAGTGTGTCCTCCAATCTGCCCCAGTGTGTCCTCCAGCATTGCCCCCCAGTGTGTCCTCCAGCATTGCCCCCTAGTATCCTCCAGCATTGCCCCCCAGTGTGTCCTCCAGCATTGCCCCCCATTGTGTCCTCCAGCATTGCCCCCAGTGTGTCCTCCAGCATTGCCCCCCAGTGTGTCCTCCAGCATTGCCCCCCAGTGTCTCTAGCATTGCCCTTAGTGTGTCCTCCAATCTGCCCCACTGACTGTCTCCAGCATTGCCCCCCAGTGTGTCCTCCAATCTGCCCCAGTGTCTCCAGCATTGCCCACCAGTGTGTCCTCCAGCATTGCCCCCCAGTGTGTCCTCCAGCATTGCCCCCCAGTGTGTCCTCCAGCATTGCCCCCCAGTGTGTCCTCCAGCATTGCCCCCCAGTGTCTCTAGCATTGCCCTTAGTGTGTCCTCCAATCTGCCCCACTGACTGTCTCCAGCATTGCCCCCCAGTGTGTCCTCAGCATTGCCCCCCAGCGTGTCCTCCAGCATTGCCCCCCAGTGTGTCCTCCAGCATTGCCCCCCAGTGTGTCTTCCAGCATTGCCTCCCAGTGTCTCTAGCATTGCCCTTAGTGTGTCCTCCAATCTGCCCCACTGACTGTCTCCAGCATTGCCCCCCAGTGTGTCCTCCAATCTGCCCCAGTGTCTCCAGCATTGCCCCCCAGTGTGTCCTCCAGCATTGCCCCCCAGTGTGTCCACCGATAACTGATAACTGACCAAAAAAAAAACAACAAGCAGTCTCCTCACCTGTCCGCGCTCCAGGCGGCGAGCTCCCTGCAGCAGCGCACACTCGCCGGCGACTGACAATGACGTCAGACGCCGGCGACGTGTGCGCTGCGGCCGACTTCAGCTGCCAGCCTCCAATTGGCTGGCGGCTGTTGTTGTTAACTATTGACGTGCGGGCGCGTGCCCGCACGTCAATAGGAAACCGCCGCAGCGCCGCAAGGGGCCCGGTGAGCAGATGAGAAGGGGCCCGATGCGGGCCCCCTCTCTCTGCCCACCGGGTCCGGGGGCACACAAACGCCGCCCGGCGGGCAGTCACAGACCATTAGCAGAGGGTCAATCTGTGCGGTAGCCCAGGGCCCCCCCGGACCACTGGGCCCTGGGCTACCGCCCATATTGACCCTCTGATAATCCGCCCCTGGGTTCAATAGCTAGTTATACTATACTAGATGGTAGCCCGATTCTAACGCATCGGGTATTCTAGAATATGTATGCGTAGTGTATAGTACAGCCCATTTAGTATATTGCACATCCCACGCAGTATATTGCGCAGCCCACGCAGTACATTGTGCAGCCCACACAGTACATTGCGCAGCCCACGTAGTACATTGCGCAACCCACGTAGTACATTGCCCAGCCCACGTAGTACATTGCGCAGCCCACGTAGTACATTGCGCAGCCCTCGTAGTACATTGCGCAGCCCACGTAGTACATTGCGCAGCCCATGTAGTGCATTGCCCAGCTCATGTAGTACATTGCGCAGCCCACGTAGTACATTGCCCAGCCCACGTAGTATATTGTGCAGCCCACGTAGTATATTGCTCAGCCCACGTTGCATATTGTGCAGCCCACGTAGTATATTGCGCAGCCCATGTTGTATATTGCGCAGCCCACATTGTATATTTTGCAGCTCACATAGTATATTGTGCAGCCCACGTAGTATATTGCGCAGCCCACGTAGTATATTGCCCAGCCCACATTGTATATTGCGCAGCCCACGTTGTATATTGCGCAGCCCACATAGTATATTGCGCAGCCCACCTTGTATATTGCGCAGCCCACATAGTATATTGCGCAGCCCACGTTGTATATTGCGCAGCCCACGTAGTATATTGCGCAGCCCATGTTGTATATTGCGCAGCCCACGTAGTATATTGCCCAACTACGTAGTATATTGCGCAGCCCACATAGTATATTGCCCAGCCCACGTAGTATATTGTGCAGCCCACGTATATTGTGCAGTCCGCATTGTATATTGCCCAGCCCACGTAGTATATTGCGCAGCCCATGTTGTATATTGCGCAGACCAAGTTGTATATTGCCCAGTCACGTAGTATATTGCCCAGCCACGTAGTATATTGCCCAGCCTTGTAGTATATTGCCCAGCCCACGTAGTATATTGCTCAGCCCACGTAATATATTGCACCGCCCACGCCGTCTACAGCAATGTGGGCACCATATCCCTGTTAAAAAAAAGAATTAAAATAAAAAATAGTTATATACTCACCCTCCGTTGGCCCCCGGATCGAAGCGGTTACCGACGCTTCTCGCGCGCTCTGGTCTGAAGAGTGCATTGTAGTCTCACGAGATGATGACGTAGCGGTCTCGCGAGACCGCACATCATCATCTCGCGAGATCGCAATGCATGGAGCGATCACCGGGGCGTCGCGAGAAGCGGGAAAGGCTGGTTCCTGATCCGGGGGGCCACCGGAGGGTGAGTATATAACTATTTTTATTTTTGCATAGGCAGCATGAATAGTAAAAAGTTGGTCACACAGGGTTAATAGCAGCGTTAACCGAGTGCGTTACACCGCGGTCAACGCTGCCATTAACCCTGTGTGAGCGCTGACCGAGGGGAGTATGCGGGCGCCGGGCACTGACTGCAGGGAGGAAGGAGCGGCCATTTTCTTCTGGACTGTGTCCGTCACTGATTGGTCGTGGCTGTTTTGCCGCGACCAATCAGCAACTTGGATTTCCATGACAGACAGAGGCCGCGACCAATGATTATCCATGGCAGAAAGACAGACAGACAGACGGAAGTGACCCTTAGACAATTATATAGTAGATTGAGGACTATGGGGGGGGTGAATTATACTATATTGAGGACTATCTGGTGTATTATGCTATATGGAGGCTGTCTAGGGGCCATCATAGAGTGTGGAGAGTATAGTGAGGGGGCCATCATACATTGTTGGAGCCATTAAACAGTTTGGGGAGATATTAAGGGGTCAGTATATATACAGCGAGGGGGTATTATACTGTGTATAAGAGAGCATCATACTGTGTATAGGGGAGCTGTACAGGGGGAGAGACTCAGGACATTATTAAATGTAAAAGGGGCACTTATTGTTATAGGGGAACTCAGGTTACTGTGACTGTCAAAGGGGCACACAGGGCAATATTACTTTTTAAGGGACAAAATATGGGCAGTGTTTTCTAGGGCACTTGCACTCGGCATCACTATATTCTAGAGGGTGCTTTAGAATTTAGAGGGCACAGAGAACCACACAGCAGGTGCAGTAATAGGGACACATGCGGCAGCAGCAGCGGCTCAGTATTGGGGTATCAGGTGCAGTAATAGGGACACATGCGGTAGCAGCAGCGGCTCAGTATTGGGGTATCAGGTGCAGTAATAGGGTCACATGCGGCAGCAGCGGCTCAGTATTTGGGGTATCAGCAGGATGAGGAGTTTGTGCAGGTTGGGAATAGATGGTTATGGGGCTAGAATGTGAGAAGTGAAATGTATCTTTGTTGTATTCTCTGCAGCCAAGTCGTGTCTGGAAGAAGTTATCATGTCGAACCTGAAGACCTACCTCTTCCGGCAAGCCTACAACCTGCAGTAACCACCGATTGACCAAACCGCTGCACGACCAGCTCTACCCTCACCTACTGTATCCTCACCCATCCCTTGTAGATTGTGAGCCCTCGCGGGCAGGGTCCTCTCTCCTCCTGTACCAGTTATGACTTGTATTGTTTAAGATTATTGTACTTGTTTTATTATGTATACCCCTCCTCATATGTAAAGCGCCATGGAATAAATGGCGCTATAATAATAAATAATAATAATAATAATGTCGGTCTGGGCCAGATGGAAAAGACGTGAAAAGTGACGATTTCATCAGAAAGATCGTCAGCGATAAGTCATTATCTGTAATTGTGCAGTAATCTCTTATATGTTCTATAGGGCTGGTATCTACCACTGACCATATGGCGGTAATATCAATATTGATGTTTATATAGAGATTATTTTCAGTAATAGAGCAGTCATCTGCTGAGGTTCTCCTCCACTATTAGGGTGCGTCACCCAGCTGCAATCAAGGTTACCTGGTGAGGGGCCCACTCAGAGGTTTCGCCCCCACATCCCCCTCCCCGAAAAAAAACCCTGGCTACACCTCTGTTCTAGATAAAAGCATACTCATGTGTTTGAATGGCTCAGTCAAAGCCCAAACCTAAATCCAATTGAGAATCTGTGGCCAGACTTGAAAATTGCTGTTCACAGACACTCCATCCAATCTCACTGAGCTAGTTTGCAAAGAAGAATGGGCAAAAATTTCAGCCTCTAAATATGCAAAGCTGGTTGAGACATACCACAAAAGACTTGCAGCAGTAATTTCAGCAAAAGATGGTCCTACAAAGTATTGATGCAAGGGGGTTGTATACAAATGCACAACACAATTTTCAGATTTATATTTTTAAAATAATTAGAAAACCATGTGCTGTTTCCTTTACACTTCACAAATACTTGATGCTACTACATTGCATAAAATCAAAATGAAAAATATTTAAGTTTGTGGCTGTAATGGGAAAAAATGTGGGAATGTTCTCTTGGGTATAAGGCACTGTAACTAATGAGACTGTTGATTGACTGCAGGATGAGCGCCACAGATCGCTGATTGAAGCAGCCATTGATTTCATACAAGATCTACATCCCCTACAATGTTTTCCACCCACAGCTCATTACATTTTGTTGCAGTTGTACCTTATGTTGTAGTCCTACATGAATGCCATCAATATTAAAAGTCCCAGAAGACTCTTTAAGTTTCTATCACTTCTTAAATGGGTAACATACTTTTTATTGCAGTTACCCTGTTAGCTGATCATGAATAGTAATATCACTGAATTGCTGATGGAGCGCCCCCGTGGGCCGCGGAGTACTCAGTACCGGGTCCTTCGGTTCTCAAGGGGGATGTCACGGTGGCTGACCCGGTCCGTGGCCCTCAGGACGTCCGTTGTAAATGGGGGAAAGGTCTTTAAAGGGATAATGTTCGTGATGCCACCTGTGGTATTTGGTCGGGGTCACCGACGCTGCTTATGGGTCCGCTGGGGTGATGTTATGGCAGCTAGATGGTATACCTTTCCACAGGTGAAGTATGTCCCCAGGGCTTCCCAGTGTGTGGATGGTGGATGGTGAAAGAACGAGGACACAAGGTTGCAGTCTCTTTACCTTTACTAAAGGCTTCAGCATCCACAGTCCAGAGCACCGGATCACAGGGCTGGCAGAGTCCGGCCGGTCTGAAAGCAAATCCAGAGTCCCCTTGTCCAGGTGGAAATCAATAGCCTTCCTCTAGCACCTGGATGCTGTAGTACCTTACTGCTGAGCCTCTCATAAGGTCCTCACAACTGTTGTAGATGTTCTAGATGTTTGTCTTTCTCTCTGTCCCCCAGATGTATAGGAACAACCCATATGAATGATGGCCTGAGGCTTTTTACAGGGACTCTAGCATGCCCCAGCCCCCACAAGTTGCGACCGTGCCTCCTGGGTATAGGTCGGGCAGGTAATGTGGAATTATCTGTCCTGCCAGTCTCTGAAGTAAAGCATAGAGATCCTTACTCCCTCGGTATTCTGGCTACCGGATTTCTGCGCCTCAGAAGGAAGCAGCCTGCTCCTGGCTGGTCTCCCTCTGAGCTCCCCCTTCTGGTCTGGAGTGTGAACATGTTGCATGCATTGTGTTTACCTGGCAAAGAGATCTCCTTTATTGCCTTCAGACGTAACATCACTCCCCCCTAGAGGAGAATGATATTTCTGCAACGACCAGGACCCTGGGGCGCTGCACTAGCAAACCTTCATTTACCATTTATAGCAGGGAAACATCCAAACAAGTGCTGGTTTTGCCATCGGCGCCCCATATGTTATCACCACCTCTTATAGTTACCATGCACACAGACAATCAAATCTTTTTTTGTGAGATAAATGAGCAGTAAATCCTAATAAGGCGAAAGGTTGATAATTAGATGAGTCTTCTATTTAAAGATTTTAAAAATATACATCTTGTATTGTTTTTACCATACATACTGTATATCAGTTTGACATGTGTATAAACACTCTCTGTTATCTTTATGACATGTTGTGCCCTTGCTATTCCTAATAATCACAACCATATTGATAAAATAGAAATTCTAAGATTAGCAGCTATAAACTTAAAGCGGCATCATTCTAAACCTAAATAATGCTCTAAAAACTTAACCCTAAATATATTTAACATAATAATAAACTAAACACATTGCATAGCACTAAATACAGTTTTGGTTGAGTCTTCGATGTAATAACCAACAAGAAATTCCTTCCTCTATGTTTTCCTGTGTAAAATCATAAGATTGGTTAAGTCTGAGCCATATAACGTGAAATAAATTGGTCAAGAAACAGGTTACGTATAAATCTTAGACGTTACATGGAGGAAATTGACCAAGAATAAAGCAACCAAACGCACTGCTTCTTAGTTATATGAAAAAAGGAAGTTAAAGAAGCTAATTGCAATATACTTCACTAAGCCATAGAAATACCTAAGATACCTAAGATTTTCCCTGAAGGGTGCATTCACAATTTGCGTATTTGACGCAGATTTTCCGCACGTAAAATCATCAGCATTTTACATCATTAACAAGGTAGATGAGTTATAATAATAATAATATAATAATCTCATCCACATGTTGTGTTTTTGTTGAGAAGAATCTTTGTGGAAATTGTTTTTAATTGCATATTTAAAAATCACATGTCAAGTTATACAGCAGAAATGCACCTTTTTTGTGTTAATTTTGCTTATTCATTTCAATGGAGACCCTAAATCTGCAGTAAAAATTTTTAGTGACAGAAAATATCTAAACAACTCACTATCTCACCCCACTAAAAACATGTACTCTTTATTAGATACGCATTAAAAATTAGATTGATCTACATTCTTCACCCCAGTTTGCAATAAAAGATCACTATGGTAGACAGACAGACAATGCGTTAAAAGGCACTATTAGATGGGCACTAAAATTGCAACTGAGAAACTGAACCAAATGTGATAATTTTATCCATCCCTAGATATCAAGTATGAAAATAGGAAAAAAGTAATAAGTAATGAGCATACAAACACCAATTGTTCCTATTTAGCCCTAGTTCAAGACTGTTCCTAATCGCTGAGGTGGGCACCTTAGATAAACAAAAGATATGAAGCCCCCTATCCAGTGTCACTTTGCCCTTCTACTGCTCTAATAGTCACCTAACTAGTAAAATAAAACAGACAAAGCAAAATGCAAAGTGACCATGCAATTGTGACGCCCAAGAGACCGGGGTACCCAGCACCGGACCAATGGGGTCTGTCTCTTGAGGGGGGTGTCACGGGTGGCTTGACCCGGTGCTGTGGCCTCAGGCAATGCACAGTGTAAAGGGTATCGTGAGGGAACAGGCACTTACTTGATCAGCAGCAGGTTCTCCCAGCGGTGATGATCCCAATCCTGGATAGATGGCTATTGTCCAAATGAAAGACTGAGGCACTGAAACGTTTAACCAGTTTACTTTAACAAAAAAGGATTTACAACCAGTCCTGTCACCGGAGTCTGTATGGGAACTCTGAGTTACTTTGACCCTGCCGGGGTCTTCGCCTCTTATTGTACGCAATATCTGTGTGGCCTTGCTGCTGTATGTGAACTGGCTGCCGGCCCAATCTGTCCCCTCCGGGTCCTGGTTCGACGGGCAACCCGAGTCCTTTTATCGGCTTACCCCCTCCAGGAGTACCGCTGAACTCTGTGTCTGTTGCTGCGTCCGACCCTAGTGAAGCTGATATCACCTCACGTTTTTCCGGTTGCTGTATTATATGTAATGAACACAGCCACGGATCCGGTATCCGTCTTTGCGCCTGTTCTGGGTAGTGATTAATGCTACCCGGTTCTCACAATGTCCTTTTTCTCTATCCCTCTTCTCCTCAGGCCGGTGATTTAGGCCTGGTAACAGTCACAGGGCTGTTAGAGATTCAACTGTATGACCTCTCACTATCAGCTCCTTAGCCCAACTGCCAGTTCTTCTCTCAGACCAGAATGGATCAAGGGGAGTCTCTGGAGCTCCCCCTTCTGGCCGGAGGTGGTAGTGCAGTCTTGCTATTTTAGTATTTGCATTTACTGTCAGTAACTATTTTTGTGGCAAATACCCCTAGGGGTGCCACATTATGTAACTATTTCATTACAACCAATAAGAAATACAGCATAATAAGTAATTAAATAACTCATCTCTTCAAACCAGACAACTGCTAATACATGAAAGATTTATCTCAGAAATCCAGATCTTCATCCCATATTACTATACACTGACACGTTTCACCCCTCAAACAGGAGGTTCATCAGGGGATAAAAAATGACCAGTAGCCATGCACTGACAGCAAGTGCTGTGTTTCCCCACTAGCTGCAAGGTAACATGGATACCCACATGTGATTATCCACATGTAAAAGACATAACCATGTCACACGAGTCCTAGGAGAGTATGTAGAGCACTTTTATTTTGCAAGGTAGAATGTAGTTTTTAATTCCCCCTTGTAAATAAAAATACCCAATGTGCTCTCCCAGGGTTCGTGTAACATGGTTATGCTACTTGATCCCTTCAGTTAATCTGCTGCTACTAATCAGCTGCACTGCTCATGCCTCTTCCGGAAGTTCAATAGCTGTTTGTCTGCAGGGCACACCTGGCATAATCATGTCACAAAAGCCTAGGAAGACCTGGCGCTGACATTGGTGGAATGGCGCAGGTACTGAACATGAGATATTTAGAGTATTTTTATTAAGAGGAAAAATAGCATTTAAGAAGGGGTTGTCCTAGTAGTGGACAATGCCTTTAATTTCCAACTGGTGAGACAATACAGCACTTATTGTTAATATATCACTGAGGATCTTGGCTTGCAAAAAACTGATGACCCAAAATTTTGCAGCATATAATTGGAGATATATTTAGTAGCTAATTTACAAAAATGTGCAGCACAAAATAAGCTATAGATCGTTATGTTTACCTATTAGCCCATTGGTCTATTAAGATATTCGTACTGTGTTTTACCCTCACACCAGTGACTCTGTCAATCACTTTAATCTGAGGCTCTGGAAAACAGGATTCGTGTATATGCGCTGACAGGACCATTGACTGTAATAATGCACATGGAGTCACTCTGTGCTCTATCAGACATTATTTTGTCCGTACCCATTTACTCAAGGCAGGCTCCAAGATGGGGGCAACTGCAGCTCGGAGCGCACCTCAAAAAGGTAGAAAATGATGTCCAACAGAGCATACAGTGACACCGTCTGTATCATTGCAGTCAATGGCCCAGTTAGCACATACACCCAAATCCTGTTGCAGCGCCCCAGGGTCCTGGTCATTGCTGTAATATCATTCTCCTCTAGGGGGGAGTAATGTTACATTTGGAGGCAATGAAGGAGATCTCTTTACCAGGTACCACAAACATACAACACATTTCATACTCCAGTCCACCAGGGGAGCTATGCTCCTATTTATTAAGGCACTCTTCACACTTAGGTAAAACTGGTGGCCTGGAGAGGAAGTTAGGCAGTTGCTGGCTGAGCTTTGCTCAGGTAGTTGGTCCCAGACAGGGGTGGGATCCTGTCAGAGGCCTAGACAGAAGGTCACGGAGCTGCACCTGCCCACGTGCGGCAGTTCCTAAGAAATGACATGAACAGAGAACTGTATTGTAGAAAGGGTGAGAAGAAGTCATAGCAAAGGAGTGGATACCAGAAAGAGTTCTGGACTGCACAGGCTGCCTCCTTCTGAGACACAGGATCCCGATAGCCGGAACACCGAGGGAGCAACAGTCCTTTATGCCTTGCTCCAGAGACCGGCAGGACATCTAATTTCACGTTACCAGCCCGCCCTATACCCAGGAGGAAAGGTGGCACCCAAGAGAGGCCGGTGCATGATAGAGTCCCTGGAAAAAGCCTCAAGCCACCGGTCATATGGGTTTGTCCTAGCCATCCGGGGAACAGAGAGAGAGACATTACATCTGTAACATCTTCAACAGTTGTGAGGACCTTATGAGAAGCTTAGCAGTAAGGTACTACAACACACGGCGCTAGAGGAAGGCTACTGATTTCTACCTGGATAAGGGGACTCTGGATTTGCCTCCAAACCGGCCAGACTCTGCATGCCCTGTGGTCTCATACTCTGGACTGTGGATGCTGAAGCCTTCAGTAAAAGGTAAAGAGACTGCAACCTTGTGTCCTCCTTCTTCACTGCATCTCTCACCATCCACCATCTATACACTGGGAAGCCCTGGGGACATACTTCACCTGTGGGAAGGTATACCATCTAGCTGCCATAACATCACTCCAGCGGATCCCTTAAAGCAGCGTTGGTCACCCTGACCGAATACCACAGGTGGCGTCACGAACATATTCCTTTAAAGACCTTCCCCCCATTACAACAGACATCCTGAGGGCCACGGACTGGGTCAGCCACCGTGACATCCCCGTGAGAACCGAAGGACCCGGTACTGAGTGCCCCTAGCCCTTGGGGGCGCTCCACTGTTTTCTAGAGATGCAGACTGCGGTAGAGCGGCTCACTCGACTGGACACAGATGTACAACTGGAACACTGTCTCTTTAAGAAAAGGCTTGGTTTATTGTAGCAGCATAAACCAAGCTGGGAAAGTAAACACGGCCCTCTGGGCAAAACAGCAAAACAAAGAAGCAAAAAAAACACAGACCTTTTCCTAGTGGGGATCAGCCACTCACAGGCAGCAATGCCCACATTTCAGATTGAGCACACAACTTCTTGGAGTGTTCTCTCTCCAGGCAACCACTGAACACTGGAAGCTCTGGCAGTCAGCCATTCAAGTCCAGACCATGTGACTCCTCCATCACTGGATTGCTTGCAGGATCTCGACATCACACAGGTCCTGTCAGGACACTGCAGGTGTTCATTCAGTGGAAATATGATGGACCCCCTCCCACCCGCTCTGTGGAGGTCCACTAAAATCAGCCCATAACATAACTCTCATTTAAACCTCTCAACACATAGTGTCCTGGAGAAAACTACTCTGATTTCACATCACTGATGCTATTATGCGCAGTGACACGTATCTCCCCTCCATCACTTCACCAGTGACTCTGTCACAACACATAAACCCTCACAGAGCCATTGACGAGAGGGTAAAACACAATTTGAACATAGCCAACAGCAAAGATACGACAAAGCAAGTCAGTCCTCCTGGCTAGAAATACATGCAGCTGCACACTCCGGTCCCGAGTGCTGGCGGCAATGCTGGGTATTGATGTGAGAGACTTGCGCGAATTACTCGCTATTCACTAGCAAGAGTGACCCCGGCCCTAGAAAGTGACTGTGCATATGTGCCCACATCTCTTGCTTAAGCCTGACTTCTACTGTGTATACTTCTAGATTATCCATTTAATATACCATCCAACATTACCACAGCAAAACCCTTCTAAATCTAACTGGCTTTTCTGTTTATTTGTCCAGTGAAATAATATGATATATTAGTAAAGATGGCAAATTTAGTACAGAACGTCATCTGGCTTAAATCTTCTAATTACAAACCGCTGAACCACTCTGACACATTCATGGTACAGCACATTTCTGTTTTCTGTGGCCTTGGCTTATCTTATTTTCTTCAGAGGGAGTGGACATATCAGAGTTGCCCACATGATGGTATGAGAGATATTCATATGATAAAACCACAAGGCTCCCACCAGCAATCAGCTGACAGCACTGGTGGTGGATGAGTATGTATTGTGTATTTCATGTATTGAGTACATAGAATGGATGTCATTACTCAACAGGTGCACTAAGTGTCTGTTTAGAGACTACAAGGAACTTAAAAATTATTGCACAAGTGGCTTGGTCAAGTAATTCCTTCATGTAAGTTGTGACTTGCTTCTTTTAAGTTTCTCAACTGTTACATAAACCTCTTCTTGTAAACCAAGGGCTACAAAGTCAGATATTTCATTCTAGTAATATATAGATATATATTGTGAGATAGCGCTTCCTGAGTGTGTTGGGGGACACTTGCTTGGCAACGGGATTAAGGCACATGGAACGGTCTCTCACAAAAACAGTCTATTTGGTTTATTTACTCAACATAAACCACATAACGTAAAATCCATTTCATTACATCCACGGACATATAATGACCACCAGTCTATTAATGTAGAAACATAGAGAGAGGTAGCAAAGACACCATAACAAAAAATTATAACCAAATATATCCATTGAGGAAAAATGAACCATGTGTCAATGAAAGGGAAACAAACCATAAGAAGGTCCAGTGCAGTAGAGCATAAGAACATACAAGAACATACAAGAAAAAAAACACAAAAGGAACCAAGATAGTGTAAAATAGTGTTTATCGAAAAATATAAAACATTGTTTAAATAAAAATACAGAGCATAATAAGGAAGGTATACACGCAATGAAAGTCACCAATATAGTGAAAAAAGTGACATCCAGGGGGAAACCATGTAAATAAAGGAGGACTTAGGAGTAAAGAATAATAACAAATACCTCAGACCCCTACGTGCATTTCAGCTTTGTGCCTTCTTTCGGGGGAGAAGTCTGTTAATGTAGCAGATAAACCTCTCTGCCGTTTCTTACGACCCCCTTGTCTGAGTTTACCTTCCAGGAGCTCTGCTCCACATGCTGAATCCTTGTCAGTCCTGGCTTCCAGGGAAACTGCCTTACTAGGATCACTGTCCCGTGAGATGACTTGCTCTGCAATGTCCCACCCGGCAGTTCCAGACCCTTAGAAGCACAGTAGCTTCCCTAACACAGTTACTTGTCACAGGCTCTGTAGGTACATGGTCTCACTACGTGCTCTTCAGGAATCCGGTCCGGTTTCGAGGTTATAACTCTGAAACGCTTCAACGGATCCCGGTGATTCTGACACTGTTTTCTCATGACATATTGTACTTCATGACAGTGGTAAATTTTATTTGATACTACCTGCGTTTATTTGTGAAAAAACGGAAATTTTGGCGAAAATTTTGAAAATATTGCAATTTTCCAAATTTGAATTTTTATGCCCTTAAATAACAGAGATATGTCACACAAAATACTTAATAACTAACATTTCCCACATGTCTACTTTACATCAGCACAATTTTGGAGCCAAAATATTTTTGTAGGGAGTTATAAGGGTTAAAAGTTGACCAGCAATTTCTCATTTTTACAACACCATTTTTTTAGGGACCACATCACATTTGAAGTCATTTTGAGGGGTCTATATGATAGAAAATAACCAAGTGTGACACCATTCTAAAAACTGCACCCCTCAATGTGCTTAAAACTACATTCAAGAAGGTTATTAACCCTTCAGGTGTTTCACAGGAATTTTTGGAATCTTTAAAAAAAAATTATTATTTAACTGTTTTTCACAAAAAATTTACTTCAGCTCCAGTTTGTTTTATTTTACCCAGGGTTACAGGAGAAATTGGACCCCAAAAGTAGCTGTACAATTTGTTCTGAGTATGCTGATACTCCATATGTGGGGGTAAACCACTGTTTGGGCGCATGGCAGAGCTCGGAAGGGAAGGAGCGCCATTTGACTTTTCAATGCAAAATTGACTGGAATTGAGATGGGACGCCATGTTGCATTTGGAAAGCCCCTGATGTGCCTAAACATTCAAACCCCCCACAAGTGACACCATTTTGGAAAGTAGATCCCCTAAGGAACTTATCTAGATGTGTGGTGAGCACTTTGATGTACCAAGTGCTTCACAGAAGTTTATAATGCAGAGCCGTAAAAATAAAAAATCATTTTTTTTTCCACAAAAATGATCTTTTTGCCCCCAATTTTTTATTTTCCCAAGGTTTGGGAGAGCCCCTGATGTGCCTAAACAGTGGAAACCCCCAATTCTAACTGAAACCCTAACCAAAACACACCCCTAACCCTAATTCCAAACACACCCATAACCCCAACCACACCCCTAACCCTAATCCCAACCCTAACCACACCCCTAACCCTAATCCCAACCATAACCCTAACCACACCCCTAACCCTGACACACCCCTAACCCTAATTCCAACCGTAAATGTAATCCAAACCCTAACCCTAACCTTAGCCGCAACCCTAACCCTAGCCCCAACCCTAGCCCTAACCCTAGCCCTAACCCTAGCCCCAACCCTAGCCCTAACCCCATCCCTAACCCTAACCCTAGCCCTAACCCTAACCCTAGCCTTCACCCTAGTGGGAAAATGGAAATAAATACATTTTTTAATTTTTTAATTTTCCCCTAACTAAAGGGATGATGAAGGGGGGTTTGATTTACTATTTATAGCGGGTTTTGTTGCGGATTTTTATGATTGGCAGCCGTCACACATTAAAAGACGCTTTTTATTGCAAAAAATATTTTTTGCGTCTCAACATTTTGAGAGCTATAATTTTTACATATTTTGGTCCACAGAGTCATGTGAGGTCTTGATTTTTGCTGGACGAGTTGACATTTTTATTGGTAACATTTTCGGGCACGTGACATTTTTTGTGAGGCAGAATGACCAAAAAACAGCAATTAATGAATTTATTTTGGGGGGGGGACGTTTATACTGTTTGGTAAAATGGATAAAGCAGTTTTATTCTTCGGTTCAGTACGATTACAGTGATACCTCATTTATATCTTTTTTTATGTTTTAGCGCTTTTATACGATAAAAACTATTTTATCGAAAAAATAATTTTTTTTGCATCACTTTATTCTGAGAACTATAGCTTTTTTATTTTTTCACTGATGAAGCTGTATGGCAGCTCATTTTTTGCGGGACAAGATGACATTTTCAGCGGTACCATGGTTATTTATATCCGTCTTTTTGATCGCGTGTTATTCCACTTTTTGTTCAGTGGTATGATAATAAAGGGTTGTTTTTTGCCTCGTTTTTTTTTTACGGTGTTCACTGAAGGGGTTAACTAGTGGGACATTTTTAATGGTCAGGTTGATACAGACGCGGCGATACTAAATATGTGTACTTTTTTTAATTGTTTTTGTTTATTTAGATAAAGAAATGTATTTATGGGAACAATATATTTTGCCCCGGGGGGGCATCGTGTTACAGTGTAAGATCGCTGATCTGACACTTTGCTGTGCACTGTGTCAGATCAGCGATCTGATGTGCACTCCTGGTGGCTCTGAGCAGGCGCTGGTAAGCCACCTCCTTGCAGGACCCAGATGCAGCCCCGCGGCCATATTGGATCTGGGGCCTGCAGGGAGAGCAAGGTAGGAGACCCTCGGAGCAACGCGATCACATCGCGTTGCTCCGAGTGTCTCAGAGAAGCCCGCAGGGAGCCCCCTCCCTGCGCGATGCTTCCCTATATGGCCGGAACACTGCGATCATGTTTGATCGCAGTGTGCTGGGGGTTAATGTGCCGGGGGCGGTCCGTGACCACTCCTGGCACATAGTGCCAGATGTCAGCTGCGATAGTCAGCTGACACCCGGCCACGATCGCTATGACTTACTATCCCGTTGGTGGGCATACGGGCCCACCCCACCTCGACAGGATAGGACGTCTAATGTCAGAAAGGGGTTAAAGGGATGTGTCACGGTGGCAGTGACCCAGTCTGTGGCCCTGGGCGTCCAGTATAAGGGGACACAGTGTATGGAAGTAAAGTCTATGGTAGTAGTGTTCGTGATGCATCCTGTGGTATTCGGTCAGGGATGACTGACACTGCTTAAAGGGGTCCACTGGGGAATGATGATACAGCAGCAGGGATAGTATGGCTTCCCACAGGTGAAGCTGGATCCCCAGGGCTCCCGGTGTAGTAGGCAAAGATGGCGTGGTGCCAGAAAGTATCAGAGGACACAAAGTTGCAGTCTCTTTACCTTTTACTGTAGTAATCAGCCACAGTCCAGGGTATGGATCACAGGTGATGGTGAGATCCGGCCAGCTTGGACCGATTCGGGAATCCCCCTAGCCAGGTGGGGTTGGAAGCCATCCTTACTGCGCTGTGTTGTAGTCCCTTGCTGCTTAAGGCTCCTTACAAGGTCCTCTCTATCTATCTGTCCCCTTTTGGTAGGACACTACCCGCATGACCGGCACCTTGAGCCTTTTTACAAGTGTCTCTAGTTATTAGTCTGGGCTCTATGTGCTGCTGTGCCTTCGGGTGTTAATGGTGGACAGGCGACTTGAAATCTCCTGTCCTCCGGTTTCTGCTGTGGGGCATACAGTTAACCCCACAACCTTGGAATTCTGGCCTACGGTATTCTGTGCTTCATCGTGGAAGGAGCTCAGTCCCAGCTCCCCTCCAGCTCTTTACTCTCTTTTGCTTCTCCTCCCCTATCAGTCTCCGACAGACTGTTCTGTTTCTCTTTCCTCCTTCCAAGAGCTGCAGAACCACTTGTCTGCACGGCCCCAGCTTTCCACTCCTCATTCTCCTCTCACAGACTAACCAAATCCTCCTCCAGCCAGAATATATAGGGAAGTTCCCCTGAATCTGGGTCTCGAGCTCCCCCTTCTGGCCTAGAGTCAGAACAGCATTGTATGTTCTTGTTACCTATTAAAGGGATCTTTCCTTGCTTCCAAGCATGGCATCACCCTCCCCGTGAGGAAAGCAATACCACTGTAACAACCGGTTACCTGGGGTGTTACATCTACCTATGATGTCAATTACAGGCCTCTCTCATCTTTTTAAGTGAGAAAACTTGCACAATTGGTGGCTGACTATGTACTTTTTTTCCCACTGTACCTCCTGAGCATATGCATCCCATTGTCAGCACAAATGCAGTCTGGATCTATACTTACTTTGATAAATCTGGCACATTTTAAGATTGTTTATTGTAGTTTTGAGATGTCTAAAACTTTAAGAGCTTTAGTAAATCTACCCTAGTACAGTATGTGTGTACACAAAATAAGCATATCAGTTAGATCAGGTTAACATACAGTGGTCTAGCACAATTTTTACTTAAAGCAAAGCAAAATCCTAACTAAGTAAAAAGTATAATGAAATGACTGACACTTTTTTCCATCTACTTCTTGTTTTGAATTAAAAAAAATGCATCAGAACTTACCTGTGTAAATTCTTCCAAAGGAATAAAGTACATTATCATCAATATATTAATATATAATTATGCTTCAAATTTTCCATACACGACGCGCAGGGAAGACGTTTTCTTTTTATTGCAATGCACTGCCCTAGATTTGCCTCGTTTAACTCCTGAGAGGGCATGTTTATGTCACAAGGTAATGGTCAAAGTCTGTGGCGCATAGCTCAAGGCTCTCAGAGATAATCAGTTACATAACCTCTTCCAAATCAAAGATTACAGTGAAGAGATTATCTATATGATAATAAATGCTGTTGTAGTTGTACATTTACAATAACAAGTAGATCTGTCCAAAAGGGACAGTGACCTATATTGACCTAAAAATATTATCAGTGTTCTGATTATTCTCCCCTTTTTAATCTTTCTTCCCCTATCGACTCTCCCTTTCACTCTTTCTCTTCATCTGTTCTTTCTTCTTTTCTTCCTGCATTCATTATCTCTTTTACAAGTTACATATACTGTAAGTACATTCTCACTCAGGGTCGGACAGGCCCACCGGAGAACCAGAGGATTCTCTGATGGGCCCAGGCACTGACTGACATCTGCTGGCATATAGGGCCAGCAGCTGCCTAGGGCCCCGCTACCCCAGGGGGTCCCAGCCAGTGGTGTGCTGCTAATAGCAGCACACCACACAGCTGCTATGGGGTACGTGAGTCAGGGGAGCCCGCCCAGAGCTAGCGGAGCAGCAGTGGTGGAGAAACAGGAGACAGGAGGCAGGAGCCGGCTGCTGCAGCTAAAGTCTTTGTCCACCGCTAAATAGAAATTAATATTCACTGCTCCCAAACCCATAAACGTGGAGAGCAGTGAATATTAATTTCACTTTAATAGTGGGCAGCAGAGCAGGCATCAGCACCCAATACACCCAGGCAGGTGCCAGGGCCCTGTGCAGGCAGGGGGGCCTACTTGCCATCTGGAAAAAGAGCATGCTACGGAGGCCCAATGCCTGTGCAGGTGCCAGCGCCCGCGAGTTGGCCCCCCCTCTTGATCAGGGCCCAGCACTTGCGATACTTACCTCTCCCGGCTCCATTGAGGCGGCATCTTCCAAATGTGATGTTCAGGTCAGATCATGTCTGTGCGCCCTCACAGTCCAGTCACATTGCAGATAAGATGCCGACGCAGGCGAGTCTGGAGCAGAGCAGCGGCCAGCGAGGAGAGGTGAGTATTTCATTTTTTTATGTTTGAAACAGTATATGGGGACCATCATACATTATAGCATCATATATGGGGCCCATCATACACTAGAGCATTATTTATTAAGCCCATTATACACTGGAGCATCATATATGGGGCCCATCATACACTGAAGCATCATATCTGGGACCCATTATATATGGAACATCATATGGGGCCCATTATGTGTGAAGCATCATATGGGGACCATTATATATGGAGCATTATATGGGGCCCATTATATATGGAACATTATATGTGAAGCATTATATGGGGCTCATTCTGTATGGAGCAAAATATGAGGCCCATCATATACTGTATGGAGCATTATATGGGGCCCATTATACTCTATGGGGCCCATGCTATACTGTATGGAGCATTATATGGGGTTCATTATATATGGAGCAATATATGGGGCACAAGATATATTGGAGCATTATATGGAGACCATCATATGCTGTATGGAACATTATATGGGACCCATTACGTATGGAGCAATATATGGTTGCTCATTATTCTTTATGGAGCATGATATGGGGCCCATTATACAATATGGAGCAATATATGGGGCTCATTATACTGTATGAAGCAATATATGGGGCCTATTATATACTGTATGGAACAATATATGGGGCTCATTATTCTGTAGGGAGTAATATATGTGGCTCATTATACAGCATGGAGCATTATTTGGGGTCCATTATTCTGTATGGAGCAATATATGAGGCCTATTATATACTCTATGGAACAATTATGGGGCTCATTATTCTGTATGAAGCAATATATGTGGCTCATTATACTGTATGGAGCATTCTATGGGGTCCATCATTCTGTATGGAGCAATATATGAGGAAAATTATTCTGTATGGAACACTATGCGGTGCCCATAATACTGTATGGAGCAATGTATTGGGCTCATTTCTCTGTATGGAGCACTATGTGGTGCCAATTAGGGTTGAGCGACTTTTGTTTTTATAGGATCGGGTCGGGTTTCACGAAACCCGACTTTTTCAAAAGTCGGGTCGAGTGAAATCGTCCGATCCTATAGAAAAGTCGGGGGGTCGGGGTCGGCCGAAACTCGAAACCCAATGCAGTGCATTGGGTTTCTAATGGTTCCTAGTGTCTGAAGGAGAGGAAACTCTCCTTCAGGCCCTGCGATCTATATTAATGTGTAAAATAAAGAATAAAAAAAAAAAATATTGCTATACTCACCCTCGGACGCGCCCTGGTTGTAACCGGGAGCCTTCCTTCCTAAGAATGAGCGCCTGAAGGACCTTTCGATGACGTCGCGGCTTGTGATTGGTCGCGTGAGCGGTCACGTGGGCGATACCGATACCGATACCGATTCCCGATATCTTAAACATATCGGGAGTCGGTATCGGAATTCCGATACCAGATTCAGAAGATCGCCGACCTCATGGCCGACCCCACACAGGGGTCGGGTCGGGTTTCATGAAACCCGTCTTTGCCAAAAGTCGGCGACTTCTGAATCTGGCCCACCCGTTTTGCTCAACCCTAGTGCCAATAATACTATTTGGAGGACTATACTGTCCGGTTTCTGACCTATTGTAGAATTTACAATAGATATCACTCAGGTAATGTAAGAAGTGAAATCTTTAGCATTGTACTTTATCTATATTTCTCTGCTGTTTCTGTGCATCATAAATTGTTATATGTGTTAAAGGGGCCCACTGAGACTCTTTCGCCAAGGGCCCACGAAAACCTGGAGCCGGCTCTAGTGGGCAGTGTTAGCCGCAGCCACTGATTCCTGCAGCAGCTGAGCGATCACATGTGCCCGCTACTAAAGAGAATGAATTTCCACTATTGTACATGCCCATGTGAGTGGAGAGCAGTGAATATTCATTCCCTTTAGTAGGATAGGGATGAAGGGACCATGCATTGCAGAATGGGGAATGAGGAGGCCATGCATACCAGGATAGAGATGAGGGGACAATATGTACAAGAATGGGGATGGGGGCCATGCATAGCAGGATACTGATGAGGAGGTCCAACCTGTGTAGGGATGAGGAGGCCATGCATACCAAGATGGTGATGAGGGGGCTATGTATACCTGGATTGGTTAGATAGATAGATAGATAGATAGATAGATAGATAGATAGATAGATAGATAGATAGATAGATACCAGGATGGGGGTATTAGTACAGAATTTACAACATTTTTTACTTAAATTTTTTTTCTATTTTTCTCTTCTAAAGCCTAGGTGTGTCTTATGGTCAGAAAACGCAGTATATATCAGTGAGAGAGTGAGTACGGGAAGGTAATAATACTGTAGGACTGCATTATATTCTATAAAGGGGGCTGCATTATATTCAATGTGGGGGCTGCATTACTGCATTATACTATATGAGGGCTGCATTAGGTTGCATTATATTCTATATTGGGGCTGCATTATACTCTATGAGGGGGTTACATTATATTCTATGAGGGGGGCTGCATTATGCTATATGAGGGCTGCATTATGTTCTATGAGGGGGCTACAATATATTCTATGAGAGAGTCTACACCAACCCCTGCAATATCATTAAGACATATACTACCCTATATTATACCCATATATTAGCGTATTTTACCAAAAAACTAGTGGTTTTGTATTTATTTCTATGTCACTGCATAGTGGGCCCCAAGAATGATTTTCACTGGTGGTCTCAATATGCCCCAGTCTGACATTGTTCTCACTGTATGTGCAACTGACAGGGGCATTAACTATTTTGCTGCAGTCGCATCCACGCTATTGAGCCACGGCGTTCAAAAGGTCCCTTTGATCCAGATATGAAGACAAATACCATTAAAGAAAAGCAACCTTCAAGTTACGCAACTGATAATTAATTGCCCTCAAAATAGCTGATATACGGTAGTTGTGTTATTTGCTTAATGTTACCCTTATAGCGCATTTTAACCCAACGGAATGTATTCAAAAACTTTATGTATTCTGACAAATAGCATGTGATTATAAATTAAGGGACATTAGAGGAGAAACGCATAAGCTTCTTCTGTCAAATACCTTTTACATATGATGCACCAACAGTTAACTGTTTTGAATTAGTTAAGTACTAGGAATGAGCGAGCACTAAAATGCTCGGATGCTCATTTTGAGTAACGAGTATAATGGGATTAAATGGAAAATATGAGCATTTTTCTGGTAGACCCTACAGGGAGGCCTGGGGTGCAGTGAAAATGTTGAATTAGATGGAAAAAGTGCTGAATGGAAGGAGAACAGCATGTAGAAGCATCTCTGACTCTCAGTTTGCTGTTGAGAACAATGGTGTCACGCTTTTACTCCACTTTAGGACTGATAATAAAGCATTCAAAATTGATGAGAAATTGGCATTTACAGGATAATAAATGTTAAGAAACATTCTTACCTGTACAATGAATTGTTTATAAAACAAAATTTAAAAAGCATTGTAAAGAAAAAAAATTAAATATACCAACATTTTAATTTTAATTCCTTTTTATAAATTCGTATTATTTTTATTTAAAAAAAATATTAAAAATTGGAGATTTCAGTGTAAATTATGAAGGAAGCAAGAACTGCCAAAAATTAGATGGAAGAGGGATTCAGACACACTCTGTATTAGACATAAATGAGGGCCTCATATACATTATGTTCAAATTGTCAATCAGTGGTACTCACAGACTAATAAAAGCTGTATACTGCAAAGCCTGACAAAAATTACAAGCAGGGTCATCCATACACCCTTGAAAGCAACAACTGGCAGGCCTCATTCAAATATTTTGAAACTGTAGTTGGTATACTCCTACACTCATAAATAGAGTTGAGCGACCTTGACCTTTTTAGAGTCGAGCCGGGTTTTGCGAAACCCGACTATGTCCAAAGTCGGGTCGAGTGAAATCGGCCGATTATGACGTAAAGTCGTGATCGATCGAAACACGAAACCCAATGCAAGTCAATGGGGCAGCATAGTCGGCAGTGAGTGGGGGCCAGGAAAACACCTAGAGTGGCCATTTTAATGTCAAAACCATCCATTCTTCTTAATGAAGCTTGTCAAGCGTAATTTACCTTATAATAATTGGAAGGCATTTGAAATTGGGGGTCATTTGGCTAAAGTTGTGGGGGGTAGGGCTGGTTCAAGTAATTAGTGGGCCCAGGAAATCTGGACCACGTCACGGCAGTGGAGCAGGGAGAGGTAAGTATTTCAACTTTGCAAGTGCTGTGAACCTGAGCAAGCAGGGGGGGCCCACTCGTTGGCATTGGCACTGGCACAGGGCCCCTCAAAGTACAGCGGTGTGTTTGCACGGCGGGGGCGCCTCCCACCGGCAGCAACACTTTTGCGTACTATGAGAGGCCCTGTGCCAGTGACGTCGCCAACTAGTATTCCTCCCCCCACCTGATGAAGGAACCTGCACTTTCATCTGCACCTTCCTCTTTGTCCCCGTGTAAGGTGGTATGGTATGCGGGAAGAGCAACCTGACTTTCAGCAGGGTCACAATGTTGTTGTGTAGCGTGCACGGGGAATGTTGCGTTATGGGTCAATGTACCAGCAGACTCATCTATCACTGGCTGGGCAATGGGCACGATGAAGTGGAAACACAGATATAGGCCCAAAGAAGAAAGTGGGCTAAATGCAGTTCAAAATTGGTAACACAGGAATAACCAGGGGGCATTGCAGTGGAGGACAACTGGAATGAGAGGCTGACACAGAGAGTAGGGCCAAATCAGTAAGTAGTCGAAATGCAGTTCAAAATTGGCAACCGTAGTAAACAGGCGGCACAGCTTTGTTCAGTGGAGGAGAACAGCAAGGAGTGGCAGACACCGATAGTAGGCCCCAACCCAACTAGTAGGCCAAATGCAGTCTAACATTAACAACTACTTAACGAGAGGCTGAAAATGGTATTTCAGGACAGGAAACCAGGAGAACAGCAAGGAGTGGCAGACACCGATAGTAGGCCCCAAACCAACTAGTACGCCAAATGCAGTTGTTCCATTTAACCACAATTTAATGAGAGCCTGAAGATAGAAGCTCAGGAAAGGCAACCTGGGGAACACCTTGGAGTGTAACACACCATCTCTCTCCACCCCATACCCATTTTGTAGGCCTAATGCTGTGTACTTTTCTACAACTACTAAACGAGAGTCGGAAGACCGAAGCAATGGCAAGGAAACCTGGGGAACACCTTGGAGTGTAACACACCATCTCTCTCCACCCCATACCCAATTTGTAGGCCTAATGCAGCCTACTTTCCGACACCTACTAAACGAGAGCATGAAGATCGAAGCTCAGGAAAGGCAACCTGGGGAACACCTTGGAGTGTAACACACCATCTCTCTCCACCCCATACCCATTTTTTAGGCCTAATGCAGTGTACTTTTCTACAACTACTAAACGAGAGTCGGAAGACCGAAGCAATGGCAAGGAAACCTGGGGAACACCTTGGAGTGTAACACACCATCTCTCTCCACCCCATTCCCCATTTTTTAGGCCTAATGCAGCCTACTTTCCGACACCTACTAAACGAGAGCATGAAGATCGAAGCTCAGGAAAGGCAACCTGGGGAACACCTTGGAGTGTAACACACCATCTCTCTCCACCCCATACCCATTTTGTAGGCCTAATGCTGTGTACTTTTCTACAACTACTAAACGAGAGTCGGAAGACCGAAGCAATGGCAAGGAAACCTGGGGAACACCTTGGAGTGTAACACACCATCTCTCTCCACCCCATACCCAATTTGTAGGCCTAATGCAGCCTACTTTCCGACACCTACTAAACGAGAGCATGAAGATCGAAGCTCAGGAAAGGCAACCTGGGGAACACCTTGGAGTGTAACACACCATCTCTCTCCACCCCATACCCATTTTGTAGGCCTAATGCTGTGTACTTTTCTACAACTACTAAACGAGAGTCGGAAGACCGAAGCAATGGCAAGGAAACCTGGGGAACACCTTGGAGTGTAACACACCATCTCTCTCCACCCCACACCCAATTTGTAGGCCTAATGCAGCCTACTTTCCGACACCTACTAAACGAGAGCATGAAGATCGAAGCTCAGGAAAGGCAACCTGGTGAAAACCTTGGAGTGTAACACAACCTGTCTCTACACCCCATACCAAATTTGTAGGCCTAATGCAGCGTAGTTTCCACCAACTACTAAACGAGAGCCGGAAGATCGAAGCTCATGAAAGGCAACCCGGGGAACACCTTGGAGTGTAACACAACCTCTCTCTACACCACGAAAGGGCTGATTCTTAGGAAGGAAGGCTGTTGTAAATAAGCATTGCGCGTCCGAGGGTGATTATATTCTTATTCGGTATCTACTCACCCTCGGACGCGCCATGCTTCTTGATTTGTAATTAATGTTTATTTGCAATGTGCTTTTGACTTACTCAATTATTTTTTTAATTATTGATTTTATTAAATTAATAGTTTAACATCTTATTGGAAATAATTTAAAGGAGACGCGACAGGACAACACTCGGTGGATGCCATATCTGTGTTAACAACTCCAAAAAACTTTCAGTTAACTTCTTGCAGGAGAAAGAAATTGTAGCTGTTGGACCTTTGTAGTACAGTTCCAGATATTTGTTGTGTGTTTGTTTTGATTGTTAAAATGTCTGCATTTGAGATCTCAACACGATCTTATTTTTTATAATCAAATTAATTTTTTAAATATTTTATTAGGTTGGTTCAAGGGGTACACGGGCCGCAGTAGACAGGTCAGTGGAGGCCTAGTGGAAGGAGGGACCGCAGATGCGCCACTGTTTCACCCATACACAATTAGTAGGCCTAATGCAGCGTAGTTTCCAACAGCTACTAAACGAGAGCCGGAAGATCGAAGCTCAGGAAAGGCAACCTGGGGAACACCTTGGAGTGTAACACAACCTCTCTCTACACCACGGAAGGGCTGATTCTTAGGAAGGAAGGCTGTTGTAAATAAGCATTGCGCGTCCGAGGGTGATTATATTCTTATTCGGTATCTACTCACCCTCGGACGCGCCATGCTTCTTGATTTGTAATTAATGTTTATTTGCAATGTGCTTTTGACTTACTCAATTATTTTTTTAATTATTGATTTTATTAAATTAATAGTTTAACATCTTATTGGAAATAATTTAAAGGAGACGCGACAGGACAACACTCGGTGGATGCCATATCTGTGTTAACAACTCCAAAAAACTTTCAGTTAACTTCTTGCAGGAGAAAGAAATTGTAGCTGTTGGACCTTTGTAGTACAGTTCCAGATATTTGTTGTGTGTTTGTTTTGATTGTTAAAATGTCTGCATTTGAGATCTCAACACGATCTTATTTTTTATAATCAAATTAATTTTTTTTATATTTAATGATGTTGGTTCAAGGGGTACACGGGCAGCAATAGACAGGTCAGTGGAGGCCTAGTGGAAGGAGTGACGGCAGACAGGCATCAAAGGCCTAACATTGGGCTGGCTGTAGGCAAGTTAAAATTGGTTCCAGGGGAACACGGCCATCAGTGGCCTGGTCAGTGTAGTTGTAGTTGAAAGAACGGGACGCAGACAGGCTTCGAAGGCCTAACATAATAACATAGGGCTGGCTGTAGGCAAGTTAAAATTGGTTCCAAGGGAACACGGCCATCAGTGGCCTGGTCAGTGTAGTTGTAGTTGAAAGAACGGGACGCAGACAGGCTTCGAAGGCCTAACATAACAAACTTGGGCTGGCTGTAGGCACTTTTAAATTTGTTCCAGGGGTACATGGGCAGCAGTGTATGGTCAGTGGAAGTCTAGTGGAAGGAGTGACCGCAGACAGGCTTCCAAGGCCTAACATAACAAACTTGGGCTGGCTGTAGGCACTTTTAAATTGGTTCCAGGGGTACACGGGCAGCAGTGGTCTGGTCAGTGGAAGTCTAGTGGAAGGAGTGACCGCAGACAGGCTTCCAAGGCCTAACATAACAAACTTGGGCTGGCTGTAGGCACTTTTAAATTGGTTCCAGGGGTACACGGGCAGCAGTGGTCTGGTCTGTGGAAGTCTAGTGGAAGGAGTGACCGCAGACAGGCTTCGAAGGCCTAACATAACAAACTTGGGCTGGCTGTAGGCACTTTTAAATTGGTTCCAGGGGTACACGGGCAGCAGTGGTCTGGTCAGTGGAAGTCTAGTGGAAGGAGTGACCGCAGACAGGCTTCCAAGGCCTAACATAACAAACTTGGGCTGGCTGTAGGCACTTTTAAATTGGTTCCAGGGGTACACGGGCAGCAGTGGTCTGGTCTGTGGAAGTCTAGTGGAAGGAGTGACCGCAGACAGGCTTCGAAGGCCTAACATAACAAACTTGGGCTGGCTGTAGGCACTTTTAAATTGGTTCCAGGGGTACACGGGCAGCAGTGGTCTGGTCAGTGGAAGTCTAGTGGAAGGAGTGACCGCCGACAGGCTTCGAAGGCCTAACATAACAAACTTGGGCTGGCTGTAGGCACTTTTAAATTGGTTGCAGGGGTACACGGGCAGCAGTGGTCTGGTCAGTGGAAGTCTAGTGGAAGGAGTGACCGCAGACAGGCTTCGAAGGCCTAACATAACAAAATTGGGCTGGCTGTAGGCACTTTAAATTGGTTCCAGGGGTACATGGGCAGCAGTGTATGGTCAGTGGAAGTCTAGTGGAAGGAGTGACGGCAGACAGTCTTCAAAGGCCTAACATAACAAAATTGGGCTGACTGTAGGCACTTTTAAATTGGTTCCAGGGTAACACGGCCAGCAGTGGCCTGGTCAGTGTAGTAGTTGTAGAAAGAAGGGACCGCAGACAGGCTTCGAAGGCCTAACATAACAAAAATGTCAAAACAATGGTATTGTCAGTGCCAGGCATTGAAGGATGTCAGCGCCTAGACTACACATTGGTGAAGCTGTGAGAGATAATTTTGCTAGTGGTAGAGCACTGTTTGAGCTGGGGGGGGGAACTGTCTTGTGGCCGGCGGTACAGGCACAGGGCCCCTCATATTACAACGGTGTGTTTGACGTTGGGTGCGCACCACCACCGCCAGAGACACTTTTTTGTACTATGAGGGACCCAGTGGCAGTGCCGTCGACCAAAAGCGGCCACACCCACCTCTTCAGACAAACAGCACTCTCAAGGGTCCAAGCGCAAAGTGGCGATAGCACGGCCCCGTGTGGGGAGTTTGGCCATTTCGTGAGGTGGAAACATGTCGTATGCTGGACAATCAGGTGAAGAAAATTACGAGATTGGAAAAGTCATTCAGAATAGTCCACAGGCAAGACCTTTTCATAGGAAAGCTAGGTGTCAGCCGGGCAGGGTGGGGCAAAAGATTTTGAAATCCAGTTGTGGTTCATTTTAATGAAGGTTAGATCATCTACATTTTGAGTAGCCAGACGAGTCCTTTTTTCTGTTAGTATTGAACCTGCAGCACTGAATACTCTTTCTGATAGGACACTAGCTGCCGGGCAAGCAAGCTCCTGCAATGCATATTCTGCCAATTCTGGCCAGGTGTCTAATTTGGATGCCCAGTAATCAAATGGGAATGACGGTTGAGGGAGAACGTCGATAAGGGATGAAAAATAGTTTGTAACCATACTGGACAAATGTTGTCTCCTGTCACTTTGAATTGATGCTGCAGTACCTGTCCTGTCTGCGGTCATAGAAAAATCACTCCACAACCTGGTCAGAAAACCCCTCTGGCCAACGCCACTTCTGATTTCTGCCCCTCTAACACCTCTGGTCTGCTGGCCCCTGGAGCTCGTGTGAGAACGATCACGGGCGCTGTGTGCAGGGAATGCCAGAAGCAAACGGTCAACAAGAGTTGATTGTTTTGTTGCTAATATTAGTTCCAAGTTCTCATGTGGCATAATATTTTGCAATTTGCCTTTATAGCGAGGATCAAGGAGGCAGGCCAACCAGTAATCGTCATCGTTCATCATTTTTGTAATGCGTGTGTCCCTTTTGAGGATACGCAAGGCATAATCCGCCATGTGGGCCAAAGTTCCCGTTGTCAAATCTGCGGTTGTGCTTGGTTGAGGGGCAGTTGCAGGCAAATCTACGTCACTTGTGTCCCTCAAAAAACCAGAACCCGGCCTTGCCACGCCACCAATTTCCCGTGCCCCCGGGAAAGCTTCCTCATTAAAAATATACTCATCCCCATCATCCTCCTCATCCTCCACCTCCTCTTCGCCCGGTACCTCGTCATGTACACTGCCCTGACCAGACAATCGCTGACTGTCATCAAGGCTTTCCTCTTCCTCTGGTGCAGACGCCTGATCCTTTATGTGCGTCAAACTTTGCATCAGCAGACGCATTAGGGGGATGCTCATGCTTATTATGGCGTTGTCTGCACTAACCAGCCGTGTGCATTCCTCAAAACACTGAAGGACTTGACACATGTCTTGAATCTTCGACCACTGCACACCTGACAACTCCATGTCTGCCATCCTACTGCCTGCCCGTGTATGTGTATCCTCCCACAAAAACATAACAGCCCGCCTCTGTTCGCACAGTCTCTGAAGCATGTGCAGTGTTGAGTTCCACCTTGTTGCAACGTCTATGATTAGGCGATGCTGGGGAAGGTTCAAAGAACGCTGATAGGTCTGCATACGGCTGGAGTGTACAGGCGAACGGCGGATATGTGCGCAAAGTCCACGCACTTTGAGGAGCAGGTCGGATAACCCCGGATAACTTTTCAGGAAGCACTGCACCACCAGGTTTAAGGTGTGAGCCAGGCAAGGAATGTGTTTCAGTTGGGAAAGGGAGATGGCAGCCATCAAATTCCTTCCGTTATCACTCACTACCTTGCCTGCCTCAAGATCTACAGTGCCCAGCCACGACTGCGTTTCTTGCTGCAAGAACTCGGACAGAACTTCCGCGGTGTGTCTATTGTCGCCCAAACACTTCATAGCCAATACAGCCTGCTGACGTATGCCAGTAGCTGCCCCATAATGGGAGACCTGGTGTGCAACAGTGGCAGGTGCGGATGGAGTGTTTGTGCGACTGCGGTCTGTGGACGAGCTCTTGCTTCTGCAGGAGGACGAGGAGGAGGAGGAGGAGGAGGGGGTGCGAACGGCTACAGACAACTGTTTACTAGACCGTGGGCTAGGCAGAACTGTCCCAAACTTGCTGTCCCCTGTGGACCCTGAATCCACCACATTTACCCAGTGTGCCGTGATGGACACGTAACGTCCCTGGCCATGCCTACTGGTCCATGCATCTGTTGTCAGGTGCACCTTTGTGCTCACAGATTGCCTGAGTGCATGGACGATGCGCTCTTTAACATGCTGGTGGAGGGCTGGGATGGCTTTTCTGGAAAAAAAGTGTCGACTGGGTAGCTCGTAGCGTGGTACAGCGTAGTCCATCAGGTCTTTGAAAGCTTCGCTTTCAACTAACCGGTAGGGCATCATCTCTAACGAGATTAGTCTAGCTATGTGGGCGTTCAAACCCTGTGTACGCGGATGCGAGGCTAAGTATTTCCTTTTTCTAACCATAGTCTCATGTAGGGTGAGCTGGACTGGAGAGCTGGAGATCGTGGAACTAGCGGGGGTGCCGGTGGACATGGCAGACTGAGAGACGGTGGGAGATGGTATTGTTGCCGCCGGTGCCCTAGATGCAGTGTTTCCTACTACGAAACTGGTGATTCCCTGACCCTGACTGCTTTGGCCTGGCAAAGATACCTGCACAGATACAGCAGGTGGTGCGCTAAATGGTGGTCCTACACTGCCGGAAGGGATGTTGCGTTGATGACTAGCTTCATTGGCCGAGGGTGCAACAACCTTAAGGGACGTTTGGTAGTTAGTCCAAGCTTTCAAATGCATGGTGGTTAAATGTCTATGCATGCAACTAGTATTGAGACTTTTCAGATTCTGACCTCTGCTTAAGGAAGTAGAACATTTTTGACAGATGACTTTGCGCTGATCAATTGGATGTTGTTTAAAAAAATGCCAGACTGCACTCTTTCTAGCATCGGATACCTTTTCAGGCATTGCAGACTGAGCTTTAACCGGATGGCCACGCTGTCCTCCACCAGGTTTTGGCTTTGCCACGCGTTTTGGGCAAGATACGGGCCCGGCAGATGGAACCTGTGGCGATGTTGATGCCTGCTGCGGCCCCTCCTCCTCCTCTGCTTCAGAACTGCTGCCGCCTGCACCCTGTTCCCCCAATGGCTGCCAATCGGGGTCAAGAACTGGGTCATCTAATAACTCTTCTTGTACCTCCTGCGCAACTTCGTCTGTGTCACCGTGTCGTTCGGTGGTATAGCGTTCGTGATGGGGCAACATAGTCTCATCAGGGTCTGATTCTTGATCAGCACCCTGCGAGGGCAATGTTGTGGTCTGAGTCAAAGGACCAGCATAGTAGTCTGGCTGTGGCTGTGCGTCAGTGCACTCCATGTCAGATTCAATTTGTAATGGGCATGGACTGTTAACTGCTTCACTTTCTAAGCCAGGGACGGTATGTGTAAAGAGCTCCATGGAGTAACCCGTTGTGTCGCCTGCTGCATTCTTCTCTGTTGTTGTTTTTGCTGAAGAGGACAAGGAAGTGACTTGTCCCTGACCGTGAACATCCACTAACGACGCGCTGCTTTTACTTTTACCAGTTTCACGAGAGGAGGCAAAAGAGCTAGAGGCTGAGTCAGCAAGATAAGCCAAAACTTGCTCTTGCTGCTCCGGCTTTAAAAGCGGTTTTCCTAATCCCAGAAAAGGGAGCGTTCGAGGCCTTGTGTAGCCGGACGACGAACCTGGCTCCACAGCTCCAGACTTAGGTGCAATATTTTTTTCCCCACGACCACCTGATGCTCCACCACTACCACTACCCTCATTACCAGCTGACAATGAACGCCCCCGGCCACGGCCTCTTCCACTAGACTTCCTCATTGTTTTAAAAACGTAACCAAACTAACGTTATTTGTTGCAGTCACACAACTTACACGGTGAGCTATAACTTCAGTATGATTTAGCTACCCCTTTACAGGTTGGTGAGACCACAGCGAAAATCAGGCCCAATGTTACACACTCTTTTTTTGGTGGCTGCAAATTAGAGAGATGCCCCACACGCAGGACTGTCACTGAAGCACAAATGTTAATATTAATGTCACACTATTATTTTTTTTTTATTTTTTTTTTTTTCAGGAACACTTTAGAAACCCCCCCAAAAAAAAAAAATAGATTTTTGCAGGGAGAATTTAGAAAACAAATGTAACAAACTATATGCTTTCTATGGGCCACTGAGTGAGAGATGACGCACACAGGAATCAGGAGTGGCACACAAGCCCAGAGGCCAATATTTTTCTACCAATGATTGATGGAGTTATTTTCTCTGGTAGATTTTGGAACCCAAATCAAGGAAAAAAAATATAGGCTTTCTATGGACCACAATTGGAGAGAGAGAGAGAGAGAGAGAGAGAGAGAGAGATGGCACACCCAGGAGTCAAGACTGGCACACAAGCAGAAAGGCCAATATTAATCTCCCACTGTTTTTTTTGTTTGTTTTTTTTTTTTTTTTTTCAGGGAGACTTTAGAAAAAAAAATAATAAAAAAAATATGATTTTATCAGGAAGAATTTAGAAACCAAATAAAATAAAATGATTTTTTCAGGGAGAATTTATAAAAAAAATAAAAACAAAAATAGGCGTTCTATGGCCCACTGACTGAGAGATGACGCACACAGGAGTCAGGAGTGGCACACAAGCCCAGAGGCCAATATTTTTCTACCAATGATTGATGTAGTTATTTTCTCTGGTAGATTTTGGAACCCAAATCAAGGAAAAAAAATATAGGCTTTCTATGGACCACAATTGGAGAGAGAGAGAGAGAGAGATGGCACACCCAGGAGTCAAGACTGGCACACAAGCAGAAAGGCCAATATTAATCTCCCACTGTTTTTTTTGTTTGTTTTTTTTTTTTTTTTTTCAGGGAGACTTTAGAAAAAAAAATAATAAAAAAAATATGATTTTATCAGGAAGAATTTAGAAACCAAATAAAATAAAATGATTTTTTCAGGGAGAATTTATAAAACAAATAAAAACAAAAATAGGCGTTCTATGGCCCACTGACTGAGAGATGACGCACACAGGAGTCAGGAGTGGCACACAAGCCCAGAGGCCAATATTTTTCTACCAATGATTGATGTAGTTATTTTCTCTGGTAGATTTTAGAACCCAAATCAAGGAAAAAAAATATAGGCTTTCTATGGACCACAATTGGAGAGAGAGAGAGAGAGAGAGAGAGAGAGAGAGAGAGAGATGGCACACCCAGGAGTCAAGACTGGCACACAAGCAGAAAGGCCAATATTAATCTCCCACTGTTTTTTTTGGTTGTTTTTTTTTTTTTTTTTTCAGGGAGACTTTAGAAAAAAAAATAATAAAAAAAATATGATTTTATCAGGAAGAATTTAGAAACCAAATAAAATAAAATGATTTTTTCAGGGAGAATTTATAAAACAAATAAAAACAAAAATAGGCGTTCTATGGCCCACTGACTGAGAGATGACGCACACAGGAGTCAGGAGTGGCACACAAGCCCAGAGGCCAATATTTTTCTACCAATGATTGATGTAGTTATTTTCTCTGGTAGATTTTGGAACCCAAATCAAGGAAAAAAAATATAGGCTTTCTATGGACCACAATTGGAGAGAGAGAGAGAGAGAGAGAGAGAGATGGCACACCCAGGAGTCAAGACTGGCACACAAGCAGAAAGGCCAATATTAATCTCCCACTGTTTTTTTTGGTTGTTTTTTTTTTTTTTTTTCAGGGAGACTTTAGAAAAAAAAATAATAAAAAAAATATGATTTTATCAGGAAGAATTTAGAAACCAAATAAAATAAAATGATTTTTTCAGGGAGAATTTATAAAACAAATAAAACCAAAAATAGGCGTTCTATGGCCCACTGACTGAGAGATGACGCACCCAGGAGTCAAGACTGGCACACAAGCAGAAAGGCCAATATTAATCTCCCACTGTTTTTTTTTTTTTTTTTTTTTTTTCAGGGAGACTTTAGAAAAAAAAATAATAAAAAAAATATGATTTTATCAGGAAGAATTTAGAAACCAAATAAAATAAAATGATTTTTTCAGGGAGAATTTAGAAAACAAATAAAACCAAAAATAGGCGTTCTATGGCCCACTGACTGAGAGAGAGAGAGAGATGGAACGCTTAGTACTGGCACACAAGCCCAAAGGGCAATATTAATCTCCCTTTTTTTTTCCAGGGAGAATTTCTAAAACCCAAAAAAAAAAAAAAATAGGCTTTCTATGGCCCACTATTTGTGAGAGAGATGGGACGCTCAGGACTGGCACAGATGGCACGCTCAGGACTGGCACAGAAGCCCAGAGGCCAATATTAATCTCCCTTTTTTTCTGGGAGAATTTATAAAACCAAAAAAATATTTAAATAGGCTTTCTATGGCCCACTATTTGTGAGAGAGATGGCACGCTCAGGACTGGCACAGATGGCACGCTCACAACTGGCACACAAGCCCAGAGGCCAATATTAATCTCCCTTTTTTCAGGGAAAATTTATAAAACCAAAAAAAAAATTAAATAGGCTTTCTATGGCCCACTATTTGTGAGAGAGATGGCATGCTCAGGACTGGCACAGATGGCACGCTCACAACTGGCACACAAGCCCAGAGGCCAATATTAATCTCCCTTTTTTTCAGGGAGAATTTATAAAACCCCAAAAAAAATAAAATAGGCTTTCTATGGCCCACAATTTGTGAGAGAGATGGCACACTCAGGACTGGCACACAAGCCCAAAGGCCAATATTAATCTCCCACTGTATTTTTATCAGGGAGAATTTATACACCCCACAAAAAAAAATACAGAAAAATGAAAAGGCTTTCTATGGCCCACTATGTGAGAGAGATGGCACACACAGGGATGGCACTCTAGCAGAAATGCCAAATTGCCAATCTTAATCTCCCACCAAAAAAAAAAAAAAAAAAAAAACAGGGAATGTCCTACAATTACTATCTCCCTGCCTGCAGTAATCTCAGCCAGGTATGGCAGGCAGCTACTATCTCCCTGCCTGCAGTAATCTCAGCCAGGTATGGCAGGCAGCAATAAGGAGTGGACTGATGCACAAATGAAATAAAAAGTGTGGACAAACAAAAAAGATAGCTGTGCAGAAAGGAAGGAACAAGAGGATTTGTGCTTTGAAAAAAGCAGTTGGTTTGCACAGCGGCGTACACACAGCAATGCAGCTATCAGGGAGCCTTCTAGGGCAGCCCAATGAGCTACAGCGCTGAGGGGAAAAAAAAAAAAAAAAAAACTTCCACTGTCCCTGCACACCGAGGGTGGTGTTGGACAGTGCAAATCGCTGCAGCACAAGCGGTTTTGTGGTTAATGGACCCTGCCTAACGCTATCCCTGCTTCTGACAAAGCGGCAGCAACCTCTCCCTAAGCTCAGATCAGCAGCAGTAAGATGGCGGTCGGCGGGAACGCCTCTTTATAGCCCCTGTGACGTCGCAGACAGCAAGCCAATCACTGCAATGCCCTTCTCTAAGATGGTGGGGACCAGGACCTATGTCATCACGCTGCCCACACTCTGCGTTTACCTTCATTGGCTGAGAAATGGCGCTTTTCGCGTCATTGAAACGCGACTTTGGCGCGAAAGTCGCGTACCGCATGGCCGACCCCGCACAGGGGTCGGATCGGGTTTCATGAAACCCCGACTTAGCCAAAAGTCTGCGACTTTTGAAAATGTTCGACCCGTTTCGCTCAACCCTACTCATAAACACTTTGCACAAGGTGCCAACCCAGGAAAGAATTCTAAGAACAGTCATCTAGTCATCTATAGACCCTTGAAGGTAACAACCTGTGGGCCTCATTCAAATATTTTGAAAGTGTAGTTAATGTAATCTCACACTCAAAGGTTTTGTACAAAGTGCAAAGCTAGGAGAAAATGATAAGGAGGGTTATACAGTAATCCTCTTCAGGTGTCCGCTTCTTCTTCTCCTTCCTTGGGAGGCTGGGGTAGACTGCCTCCACCTGCTTCCTGAAGCCCAATTCGCAAATGCCTGGGCTATAAGTGACTAGGCATCAAGTAGTACCAGAGCCACCATCATGTAAAAATGGATGACAGTCCTCTTTGTCACCTGCACCATTGCCTGCTGCCACATATGAGGTGGGGAACCCCTAAAGACAGTTCAATCTAGCAGGGGTGTTAGCTACATCTCGAGCAGTCTCGAGGAGCCTCTCTCAGGCTCGTTTTGCAACAATGGTTCATCCTGCTCATTTCTCAAGTATCACCTAGCACGTTCACCTATCCCTAGTTATAATCAGTATGAATAGTTACTTCATAGGGATGAGCAAATAGGCTCGGTGATACTCGGATATCATTCGAGTACTTGGGCTCGAGTATTGGCTGGTGCTTGGATTTGAAGCTTGAATCTCCTCCCTGTGTGTTTGGCACTTGTTACACAGCCAATAAGCGAGCGTGGATTGCCTTCCAGTCACTGTAATGCCAAAGCCATCTTGGTAGTGGCATTGCTGCTATAGGCAGGCCGCATAACCTCATCAGTGGTTATAAAAGGACAGACGCCACCAGGCTGGTCTCACTGATGCCACTACACCACTCAGGACATTTCTGAGTGGGAGGAGAGAACAGTTATCCAGGCCTGAGTGTGCACAGTTTAACTAATCAGAGTCCTCTAGTGTTGATACCGATGCTGAAATATCCTACTAATAGTCCTTCTAAGGGCTTATCTTGTGCTTTGCTGTATGTATCAGATACATTTTGCATTTGGCCAAGGGACAGTTGCAGGAGCAGGGAGAGTGGCAGAATAAAGCCTCTAGGCAGGGCTTAGGGCATTGCAGTCTGTTGCTAAATATATAGCTGCTGCACGTGACCACATTACTTTTTGGGGGGTGAAAAAATTGACTATATTGTTAATCATAGAGTATTATGTGCTTTGTGTTACATTTCGGTGGTATATAACACTACAAAGAAAGCTTTCAAAACATTTTATGAATTGAATTTGTTATCCAAAGAATGTTATCTGTTTTGTGTTACATTTGGGTGGTATATAACATTACAAAAACGCATTCAAAATGTAACACAAAGCACATAATACTCTATGGAAAACTAAAGTAATTCAGAAACTATTTTGAGCCAGCACCAGGACTGAAGACATTACTCATTACACATACATTGCCCACTAGCCACAATGTACCCAGAGTTAGCATCCTGGGGGAGGTCATTATGTACAAGCAGCAGCGGACAGGTGGGGTCATAGGAGAGTTTAGGACCCATCATCACATCTTGTTAACCAACGGGCAGTAGAGATGGAACACTTGCCTCGAAAGATGCAAGAGCTGACGGCTGGAACCAGGATCTCTGCTGGCTACCAGGCTGAATGCTTGCATCATGCCAACGCTCAGCATGGCATCTAGATGTAGCAGCGCTAGATTCGTCTCAGGTCAACTGGATTGTCTTCTCATTGGATATTTGTGTAATATGGTTGTTTAATATTTTTTGTCTTTTACAGGTGACATGGACTCAAGTGGATTAGGCATAGAAGTGAGTATAACTTTGCCTTTTTATTTTTATTTCAAGTAAAGGTGCCAGTGTCTAATTCAATTAAATTACTTTATTCTGGCTGGGTTTTTTTTACCATCTAACTATAGGGTTAGTAATGGGGGTGTCTTATAGACACCTTTCCATTACTAATCCCTGAGATTGCAGTCAGTAGCCTTAAAACAGCTGACCTCAACCTCAAACATATTACCCCACTTGCCCTGGCACCAGGTCAAGTGGGAAGAGTGGGGCAAAATGCTAGACTTGGCGCATCTATTAGATGTGCTGTTTCTGGGGGGGCTGCAGGCTGCTATTTTTAGGCTGGGAAAGGTCAGTATCTAGAGCCCCTTCCCAGTCTGAGAATATCGGCTCCAAATTGCCTGTTTTAGCTTGACTGGTTGTCAACTTTTTTTATTATTATTATTTATTTAAATAATTAAAAGAAAACTTGTGGGACACCTCTATTTTTGATAACCAACCATGATAAAGCTGACAACTGGGGGTTGCAACCCGCAGCTGTTGATTTTTCCTGCACTAGTTATCAAAAATAGAAGATCCCAATGTAATTTTTGTATTTATATATTGCACAGTTGCTGGCTGAATACTCTCATCAGCCTTGCCTGCTCATGCTGCTATCAGCAACAGCAGGCATACACTGATGAGAATAGTACTGTCATCAGTCAACGCCTGTGACCGATGGTACCCATTTTACCACCAGTCACAGCTGCTGGCTCACCTGCTGGCATCTCACACACATATGACAGAGTGGCAAACAACAGATGTTTAGGCCCCTTTCAGATGAATGAGGTTTGTGTTCAGGTTAAAGTTCGAGCTAAATGATCGGCCGAACCTGCCCAACTTGAACATCCACAGGTTCGCCCATCACTACCTGCTATGTCTGTGTCTGGCACTGCATCATCCTTAAGTGAAGTGTCCTGTTTGAGGTCAATAACCAAGGACTAAAAACTAACCAGTTTATATTTTTCATCAGATTATTTTTATTGAGGGAATATTTTTACAATAATAGGGGAAGATGAAAAAACAACAACAACAAAACAGCATATATAAAAATATATATATATATATAGAAAGGGAGGAATGAGAGGAAAAGTTAGGTAAGTGGGGAAAACGGGGGAATCAGTAAAGGAAGGACATGTAAAGGGAAAGAGGAACAAAGGGTCATACACTATTAAAACAATACGTATATGATATTCTGGTCCAGTTTGATTACAACCAGTTTATATTATTGATCTAATTTTATTTCCATTATGTCATAAACAAGAGATATTTTTGTACATTAAAAAATAGTTCAGAAAAATGAGATTATATGAACAAATTTAATCTGTTAATGTATGTGGAAATAAGCAGTAAAACGTCCCTATACTCTTCTGATCAGAATCAAAAAATTAATGCTGAGTTTGAAGATAACAGATAATAAATATAAAAGTAGTATAGAGTACTACATGAGAAATTAAGCTAAAAAATACCTTTTACTAACTTTAATGGGACTAAATATGTTTAAAAAAAGAAAAAAAACTTGACAACCATCTTTTCATAAAAGAAAAAAATAATAAGTAATTCCAAAATATCTGTTTTTGTTACTTACTGCACAAAAATTTGAGGGCCAATTTTTGAAGTCTGGTGTAGCTTACAATTGTGCTACATCAGTTTTGCAATAGTAGCAGGCACTGAATTAATTTGTCACTTCCTGTAATGAGCAAATCTCTGCTCACTGGTTTTACGCTATACAGGGGATATATAGAGATGGCTTATCTGACCAGAGGCTCTTCAAGCCAGTGTCCCATCCCCTTACGACACCGAAAACAAGGTGTTGGGGGTCTAGTGCACTAAATGTCTATGTCCTATTCTGCCAGATAGGGGTTGGCACCCCGGGGTACTACTTATTATGCATAAGAAAGAGAGCATTTAGGCAGATCAGTGAAAATCTTTATATCCTATAATGCATTTTTAATTTTGTTGATATTAAAATTTTAATTTTAGGCTTTCTAGCGAGGGTTTATCTGGGGTTCTCCATAATTTTTTAAATAGATCACTTAGAAGTGATAATGCTGGTGTAGTTACTTTTAAATAAATGTTACAATGACTGTACAATCATGAAATTAAAACGACTCCTAGTCCTTAGTCACATGAAATGGAAACCATGCATGCATCTCTCTCCAATGTAGGATATGGGAACTGTACAAATGAGCATTTCACATCTTTCATAAACAATAACAGAGCGAGCCAGCAACCTTTTAACTTCATGTTATCAAAAGTGCTAAAAAGGGGTCAAAGGACCTCATTCTCATGATATAGCTGCATAATGGACTATTTTTGCTTGGCCTTGTTCCTATGATGCATCTTTCCTCTGACATGAAAATAACATGTGAAGAAACATCAGACACAGATAAGCTTGTAGGTTGGTAGCCATATGTAAAGGCAATGTGGACCTCATTTGTACACCACAGTAGCGTAGCTACCGGGGGTCAGAGGGGGCCATCGCCCCGGGCCCCGCGCTCTGAGGGGGCCCACCGGGAGCTACGCTACTGTAACTGCATCGGCGCCCGTTACATTCTGCGGAAGAGCAGGGAGAATCGATCTCCCTGCTCTGCCGCTATGGGGCCTCTGAGCAGGTGGGGGGGGTGCCCGGTGCCAGCAGTGGGCCCCCCGCCCGTCATCGCATGGTGAGCTGTATCGGCATCTAGCCGATACAGCTCACCGCAGTGATGAGGGAAGGAGCGCTGCGCTCCTTCTCCCATCATCCCCCACACCGTCTGACAGCGGGTGCGATGACATCACCGCTCAGCGCCCGCTGTCAGATGAGCGGGAGCAGGAGCAGGAAGCACCGCTGGAACAAGGAGTTAGAGAGGTGAGTATTTATTTACTGTGTTTTTATGGGGGCTGCCTTATTCTACAGTATCTGCCTATAGGGGAGGGAGTGCTGCCTTATATACAGGATCTGCCTATAGGGGGGAGTGCTGCCTGATATACAGGATCTGCCTATAGGGGGGAGTGCTGCCTTATATACAGGATCTGCCTATAGGAGAGGGAGTGCTGCCTTATATACAGGATCTGCCTATAGGAGAGGGAGTGCTGCCTTATATACAGGATCTGCCTATAGGGGGGAGTGCTGCCTGATATACAGGATCTGCCTATAGGGGGGAGTGCTGTCTTATATACAGGATCTGCATATAGGGGAGGGAGTGCTGCCTTATATACAGGATCTGCCTATAGGGGGGAGTGCTGCCATATTCTACAGTATCTGCCTATAGGGGAGGGAGTGCTACCTTATAAACAGGATCTGCCTATAGGGGGGAAGTGCTGCCTTATTCTACAGTATCTGCATATAGGGGGGAGTGCTGCCTTATATACAGAATATGCCTATAGGGGGGGAGTACTGCCTTATTCTACAGTATCTGCCTATAGGGGAGGGAGTGCTGCCTTATATACAGGATCAGCCTATAGGGGAGGGAGTGCTGCCTTATATACAGGATCTGCCTATATGGGAGGAAGTGCTGCCATATATACAGGATCTGTGTTATGAACAGGTGATTCAGAACCAAAATGGACCTAGTGGTTAAGAGCACACAAAGTGACCTGATAGTTACTAACATAGGACGAGCTCTGAGACGTGGGAACTCTGCTGACTGCAATCCCTAATCCTCTCCAACCACACTAGAGGCAGCCGTGGATTGCGCCTAACGCTCCCTATGCAACTCGGCACAGCCTGAGAAACTAGCTAGCCTGAAGATAGAAAATAAGCCTACCTTGCCTCAGAGAAATACCCCAAAGGAAAAGGCAGCCCCCACATATAATGACTGTGAGTTAAGATGAAAGGACAAACGTAGAGATGAAATAGATTTAGCAAAGTGAGGCCCGACTTTCTGAACAGAGCGAGGATAGGAAAGGTAACTTTGCGGTCAACACAAAACCCTACAAAAACCACGCAAAGGGGGCAAAAAGACCCTCCGTACCGAACTAATGGCACGGAGGTACACCCTCTGCGTCCCAGAGCTTCCAGCAAGCAGGAAAAAACAAATAGACAAGCTGGACAGAAAAAAACAGCAAACAAAATAGCAAAGCGGAACTTAGCTATGCAGAGCAGCAGGCCACAGGAACGATCCAGGAGGAAACAGGTCCAATACTAGAACATTATAAAGGCACAGATGATTGGCCTCGGGGAGACCAAAACATCCAACACTGCGGAGACACCATCACGTGTTTCTCAACGCAGTGATTCCAGAACACTGCCCCCATCCCTTATGGGAAATATGCAGATGCAGGTAAAGAAGCTGCGGAGACACCATCACGTGTTTCTCGACGCAAGCAGTGAATAGCCAGGCCTTTCCCCGGGAAGGAAGAACCACGGGAAGGGCAGCATCCTATGAAGGAAAGCCACCTATGCCAAGCATGGTATCCATCCACAGACAGCTGTTTCGGGGTGTTTGCCCCTCATCAGTGTGGAGTAGGAATCTGGCTATTAGGAGCAGTGCCTAGTAAAAAGGCTATAAAGGCACAGATGATTGGCCTCGGGGAGACCAAAACATCCAACACTGCGGAGACACCATCACGTGTTTCTCAACGCAGTGATTCCAGAACACTGCCCCCATCCCTTATGGGAAATATGCAGATGCAGGTAAAGAAGCTGCGGAGACACCATCACGTGTTTCTCGACGCAAGCAGTGAATAGCCAGGCCTTTCCCCGGGAAGGAAGAACCACGGGAAGGGCAGCATCCTATGAAGGAAAGCCACCTATGCCAAGCATGGTATCCATCCACAGACAGCTGTTTCGGGGTGTTTGCCCCTCATCAGTGTGGAGTAGGAATCTGGCTATTAGGAGCAGTGCCTAGTAAAAAGGCTATAAAGGCACAGATGATTGGCCTCGGGGAGACCAAAACATCCAACACTGCGGAGACACCATCACGTGTTTCTCAACGCAGTGATTCCAGAACACTGCCCCCATCCCTTATGGGAAATATGCAGATGCAGGTAAAGAAGCTGCGGAGACACCATCACGTGTTTCTCGACGCAAGCAGTGAATAGCCAGGCCTTTCCCCGGGAAGGAAGAACCACGGGAAGGGCAGCATCCTATGAAGGAAAGCCACCTATGCCAAGCATGGTATCCATCCACAGACAGCTGTTTCGGGGTGTTTGCCCCTCATCAGTGTGGAGTAGGAATCTGGCTATTAGGAGCAGTGCCTAGTAAAAAGGCTATAAAGGCACAGATGATTGGCCTCGGGGAGACCAAAACATCCAACACTGCGGAGACACCATCACGTGTTTCTCAACGCAGTGATTCCAGAACACTGCCCCCATCCCTTATGGGAAATATGCAGATGCAGGTAAAGAAGCTGCGGAGACACCATCACGTGTTTCTCGATGCAAGCAGTGAATAGCCAGGCCTTTCCCCGGGAAGGAAGAACCACGGGAAGGGCAGCATCCTATGAAGGAAAGCCACCTATGCCAAGCATGGTATCCATCCACAGACAGCTGTTTCGGGGTGTTTGCCCCTCATCAGTGTGGAGTAGGAATCTGGCTATTAGGAGCAGTGCCTAGTAAAAAGGCTATAAAGGCACAGATGATTGGCCTCGGGGAGACCAAAACATCCAACACTGCGGAGACACCATCACGTGTTTCTCAACGCAGTGATTCCAGAACACTGCCCCCATCCCTTATGGGAAATATGCAGATGCAGGTAAAGAAGCTGCGGAGACACCATCACGTGTTTCTCGACGCAAGCAGTGAATAGCCAGGCCTTTCCCCGGGAAGGAAGAACCACGGGAAGGGCAGCATCCTATGAAGGAAAGCCACCTATGCCAAGCATGGTATCCATCCACAGACAGATTCCTACTCCACACTGATGAGGGGCAAACACCCCGAAACAGCTGTCTGTGGATGGATACCATGCTTGGCATAGGTGGCTTTCCTTCATAGGATGCTGCCCTTCCCGTGGTTCTTCCTTCCCGGGGAAAGGCCTGGCTATTCACTGCTTGCGTCGAGAAACACGTGATGGTGTCTCCGCAGCTTCTTTACCTGCATCTGCATATTTCCCATAAGGGATGGGGGCAGTGTTCTGGAATCACTGCGTTGAGAAACACGTGATGGTGTCTCCGCAGTGTTGGATGTTTTGGTCTCCCCGAGGCCAATCATCTGTGCCTTTATAGCCTTTTTACTAGGCACTGCTCCTAATAGCCAGATTCCTACTCCACACTGATGAGGGGCAAACACCCCGAAACAGCTGTCTGGAGTGAGGTTTTCTGGAGCAATCCAGACCCTTTTGCAGAGAATTCTGTTTTTTTCTGTGGTCGTTCGTACCGACAGCTTTAAAGATGAGTTATGTGAAGAACACCATCCGAGTGACGTTGGAGCCATCTATCCGGGCAAGGAACAGCGTGGTCTTTATTGTACGTGACCTTATTGAGGAAAAGGCTGGAGGAAAGCGGGAGAACATCTATAGCATCAATGAGTTCCCTAATCAAGGTAACTACGATGTTACTTTTATGTCGGAGCATTATTGCCTGAATGTCTATGAGTGGTTTCGGAATCATGCCGGAGATCCCTGTTTGAAGGGAGTCAAATGTGAACCACTGTTTGGTCTTCAGGAAAGGCAGGTGACTATCACTGTCTATAACCCCTTTACTGAACCTGCATTGTTGGAGAGCTTCCTCTCACAGTATTGTGACTTTGTTTCAAAGGGAGAGAAGCAAGTGAATTGTTTAGGAATCTTCAATTGTCGATACAAATATCGTGTAAAGTTCAGAAGAGATCCTGGCAGTGTGGGTGGGTTCAGACACCCTCCGGCGAACTTCTCTGTGGCAGGGCATAGGGGTTTCCTCACGTACCCTGGGCAGCCTCTGTTTTGCAGGAGATGTTTCTCTTTTGGACATGTCCAGGCAGACTGCCAGAAGGGGCAGTGTTGCCGAAACTGCAAGAAGGAGGGGCATATGGCTGGTGATTGCCCGATGGCTAAGACCTGTGACGTGTGTGGTAGTAGTGACCACATGTATAAGGATTGTCCGTGGAGGGCGCCTAGACGCTCAGAGAGTGAATGGAGAGAGGAGGAGGAGAGAAGGAGGAGGTTGGCGACTATCAGGAAGGAAACTGAAAGAATGGAGAGAGAGGAAAGGAGGGAGAGGGAGAGGGAAAGACGCTCTGTGACTCCAGATGACATTGTGCTAGCACCCCGTGGTACTATGAGTGATGCACAGAAGGAAGATAAGGAGTTTTGGTTGGCGGCAAAAAAAGTAGAGAAGGGGTTTAAGAAGAAGGAAGAAGATCAGGAAGAAGATGAGGAAGAAGATGATGACTCTACTGTGCCTGAAATGTTTTCTCTTGAGGAAGCAATGGATGCAACGGAGGAAGACGTGCGTATTTCTGAAGCTGAGAGCCCTGTGCACCCCTCAGATCCTCAGAATATTAGAGGGCTTTCTTCAGATCAGGACAGGGGTGCGAATAAGTGTCAGAGGGAGGAGGATGGGGAAAGTGATGAGGCATGCAGTAGTATGCCTAAGAGGAAAATTGGGCCAGCTAAAAAAAAATGGAGTGAGCACGAAGGGGCTAGTGGTTCAGAGACTTGCTGTTCAGTCCGAATGGCAGAGGAGGACAATGGTGATACTGGGTAAAATGAAAGCTCAGTGGATCTGTTGTTTTTTTTTTTTTTTCTCTCCTTTCTGTGAGTCTTGACCTTTGTCAAGGGCTTTTTGTGTAATGTGTGTAGTTTTGTGGTAATTTTTGCATTGTTTTTTGTTTTTATAGTATGGGTTTTTCTATAGTTTCTCAAAATGTGAGAGTTTTTAAGAAAGCGAGGAGGAGAGCAGCAATTTTGGATTTTTTAGCTATGCAGAGTGCATCTATTTTTTGTTTGCAAGAATGTGGGATTGTGGATGGTGTGAAAGGGGATGAGTGGTCTTATGGTGCGTCTGTGTGGTCTGGTAGTGCAAATAATAGAAATGATGGTGTGGGTATTTTAGTTAAGGGGCAGGAGGTGGTTTTGAATAATTATTTGGTGGTGGAGGTGGGGAGGTGTATCTTAGCGAATTTTGAATATAAAAATGCTAAGTTTTGTGTTATCAATATTTATGCGCCAGTAGAAAAAAATGAGCGTAAGTTATTATTTGAAAAAGTGAAGCTTTTTGTTCCAGGAAGAGTGCCTGTGGTGATTGTGGGTGATATGAATTGTGATGTGGGGGGCGTGAATGTGGATGTGTCTGGAAAAGTTTTGCTGGAGTTAGTTACTGACTTTGATTTGAGTGATATGCGGCGTGTGTGTAAGGTTAACCCTTTGTTAGATACCTTTTTTTCTGATAGTGGAAGAGCACAGTCCAGGTTGGATTATTGTTTTATTTCTAAAAATATTATTCCTGTTGGATATAAGCAGGATAGGGTCGTTTTTTCGGACCATGTTTGTGTGTTGTGCGAGTTAGATATTAATGTTAGTGGTGTGTTTGGAAAGGGTTTGTGGAAATTAAATGTGAAATTGTTGGAAAATGAAGCTGTGAGGAAGGAGTATGTGAGAAAGTATGAACAGTGGTGTAAAAGTAAGGAAAGTTTTGGGAATGTTTGTGAGTGGTGGGATTGGGTTAAGAGGCAGACAAAAAAGTTTTTTAAAAGTGTGGGGTATGAATTTGCGGCAATTAAGAGGGAAAAGTTTGTTAAGTTGAATGCCCGTTTATGTTTATTGTATAAATTGAGGGAAGGAGGAATGGAGGTGGAGGAGGGGATAAAAAAGGTTAAAAAAGAAATTAAAGAGTTTTTGGAAGAGAAAGGGAAGAGTATTATTTTTAGGGCAAAAATTGATAGAATGGAGCAAGATGAAAGGTGTTCAAGGTTTTTCTTTAAAAAGGTTTTTGGGAAAAAGCAGAGTATGGGTGTTTTGAATGCAGAGGATGGAAGAGAGGTAAGTGGGGAGGATATGTGTGAACATGTGGCTAAGTTTTATGAGGAGCTGTATGCAGTGAAGTGGAGGGATGAGGCTTTGGAGGAGGATGTACTAAGTGTATTAGAAAATAAATTGAGTGAGATGGAGAGAGAGAGAGTGATGGGTGAGGTGACAGGTGATGAGGTATGGAAGGTAATGAATAGCATGGCGTTAAATAAGACTCCAGGAGAGGATGGTCTTCCCATAGAGTTTTATAGGGTGATGTGGCATGTGATTGGTAAGGATTTTGTGGATGTGTGTAAGTATATGTGGTCTAGTATGGAGGTGGCTGAGAGTATGCGTGCAGGTATGGTTGTGTTAATACCTAAAAAAGGAGATTTGAAGAGTTTAAAAAATTGGAGACCGATAACGTTGTTGAATTGCGATTATAAGATCTATGCGAAAGTAATGGCGAATAGGATGCGTGATGTGATAGAGAGTGTGATTGGGGATGAACAGTGTTGTGCGGTGCCTGGGAGACGTATACATGAGTGTGTGTGTATGTTGAGAGATTGTTTGTGGGACTGTATGAGTCGGAAGAAGAGTGTATTTGTTTTGAGTTTGGACTTTGAAAAGGCGTATGATCGGTTATCACATAGTTTTTTGTTCCGGGTATTATTGAGAATGGGGTTTCCGCCTGATTTTGTTTGGAGGGTGAGGAGCTTATATAAAGACATTTATAGTTGTGTTTTGATGAATGGTTCTGTGGGTAGAAGAGTGAATGTTTTTTCAGGTGTGCGACAAGGTTGTCCTTTGTCTCCTGTGGTTTTTATTTGTGCGATTGAACCGTTGCTTTGTATGTTGAGGAAAGATAAAGTGATTAGAGGAGTACAAGTGCCAGGAGGTGGAGGGAGGGAATGGAAGGTTAGTGCTTATATGGATGACGTGTGTGTGTTGTGTGATTCAGAGTATTCTGTGAGGCGGGTGAAGTTATTAGCGTCTATTTTTTGTGGTGCGTCAGCATTTAAGGTGAATTGGGAGAAGAGTGAGTGTAAGGTTTTTGGGGGAGGGGTTTTAAGTAAGGATGTAGGAGTGAATGAGGTGACTGGGTCTATTAAGGTTTTGGGGGTGAAATTTTCAGAGAGTTTGGATGGGAAAGAAAGTTGGGATGATGCAAAAGGAAAGGTTGAGCGGAAGTTATGTTTTTGGAAGATGAGAAGTCTTTCGTTTTTTGGAAAAATCTTAGTTATTAAAAGTGTGATTTTGCCTATTTTCTTATATATTGCAGTGGTCTTTCCGCCGGGGTATATGTGTATGAGAGGGTTAAATAGGATTCTGTTTGTGTTTTTGTGGAATTCTAGAATGGAGAGGGCTAGGAGGGAGGTTTTGGTGAAACGTTTAGAAAAAGGTGGGTTGGGTTTTCCAAACCTTGAGGTGTTTCTTGGTGTAAATATTGTGGTTTTTGTGTTGAGGGTGATTAGGATGGATGGCAAGTTTTCTTGTCTGTGTAGGTTTTTGTTTGGGGCGTATTTATTTCGTTTGAAGTGGCGAGAGAGGGATCTGAGGTATCCGGTTGCTTTTGACGTGCCTAGATGGTATGTGTGGGTTTATAAATTTTTGGTGAAGTATGAGTTATGTGATGTGGATGTTAGGTTGTTGAGTAATAAGAAGGCTGTATATAGGATGATTGAATGTAGAGAGACAGAGTGTGGAATAAACATGGTAAGAGGGAATGATATAGAAAAAGTATGGAAGAAAGTGCGGTTAGACGGTATGACGAATAGGCAGAGTGAGATTGTGTGGCAGTCTTTGCATGGAGTGTTACCAGTTAGAGAATTTCAGAAGAATCGTGGGTTGGGGAGAAATGATATGTGTCCGAGAGGTGGGTGTGGTGGAAAGGAAAGTGTAATACATGTGTTTTGGAATTGTCATTATGCTAGGGAGGTGATTGGAAGAATGGGACCGTTGTGTAAAGAATTGTGTGGTGTGAGCTTGTTATCATTCGAGTTGTTCATGTTTGGCTTGGGAATGTGTGATGGAGTGAAGGAGAGAGTGTTGTGGTTAATAGTTGCATGTATAAAAGAAGTATTATGGGATGTGAGGAATGTGTATGTTTTTAAGAGAAAGGAAATTGTAGTAAAGAATAGTCTAAAAGTGATTTTGGGGAAGATGTATGTGTGTTTTCTATGGGATAAAAGAATAAGGGGGGAGGTGGATGCCGAAGGGATTTGGAAGGTGAAGAAGTGGAGATACCTTGTAAATATGTCTTGACTTGCTTTTTCTGATGTTGTATTAAACTGAAATTTTCCGATGATGATGGGAACAGCTTTTGTGTTTTGGATTTGACGCAGCTGTTTGGGATTTTTCTTTGGTCTTGGATTTCTGGACCGTGGATTTTCCCATCTGAGGGAAAAAAAAAAAAAAAAAAAAAGAAACAGCTGTCTGTGGATGGATACCATGCTTGGCATAGGTGGCTTTCCTTCATAGGATGCTGCCCTTCCCGTGGTTCTTCCTTCCCGGGGAAAGGCCTGGCTATTCACTGCTTGCGTCGAGAAACACGTGATGGTGTCTCCGCAGCTTCTTTACCTGCATCTGCATATTTCCCATAAGGGATGGGGGCAGTGTTCTGGAATCACTGCGTTGAGAAACACGTGATGGTGTCTCCGCAGTGTTGGATGTTTTGGTCTCCTCGAGGCCAATCATCTGTGCCTTTATAGCCTTTTTACTAGGCACTGCTCCTAATAGCCAGATTCCTACTCCACACTGATGAGGGGCAAACACCCCGAAACAGCTGTCTGTGGATGGATACCATGCTTGGCATAGGTGGCTTTCCTTCATAGGATGCTGCCCTTCCCGTGGTTCTTCCTTCCCGGGGAAAGGCCTGGCTATTCACTGCTTGCGTCGAGAAACACGTGATGGTGTCTCCGCAGCTTCTTTACCTGCATCTGCATATTTCCCATAAGGGATGGGGGCAGTGTTCTGGAATCACTGCGTTGAGAAACACGTGATGGTGTCTCCGCAGTGTTGGATGTTTTGGTCTCCCCGAGGCCAATCATCTGTGCCTTTATAGCCTTTTTACTAGGCACTGCTCCTAATAGCCAGATTCCTACTCCACACTGATGAGGGGCAAACACCCCGAAACAGCTGTCTGTGGATGGATACCATGCTTGGCATAGGTGGCTTTCCTTCATAGGATGCTGCCCTTCCCGTGGTTCTTCCTTCCCGGGGAAAGGCCTGGCTATTCACTGCTTGCGTCGAGAAACACGTGATGGTGTCTCCGCAGCTTCTTTACCTGCATCTGCATATTTCCCATAAGGGATGGGGGCAGTGTTCTGGAATCACTGCGTTGAGAAACACGTGATGGTGTCTCCGCAGTGTTGGATGTTTTGGTCTCCCCGAGGCCAATCATCTGTGCCTTTATAGCCTTTTTACTAGGCACTGCTCCTAATAGCCAGATTCCTACTCCACACTGATGAGGGGCAAACACCCCGAAACAGCTGTCTGTGGATGGATACCATGCTTGGCATAGGTGGCTTTCCTTCATAGGATGCTGCCCTTCCCGTGGTTCTTCCTTCCCGGGGAAAGGCCTGGCTATTCACTGCTTGCGTCGAGAAACACGTGATGGTGTCTCCGCAGCTTCTTTACCTGCATCTGCATATTTCCCATAAGGGATGGGGGCAGTGTTCTGGAATCACTGCGTTGAGAAACACGTGATGGTGTCTCCGCAGTGTTGGATGTTTTGGTCTCCCCGAGGCCAATCATCTGTGCCTTTATAGCCTTTTTACTAGGCACTGCTCCTAATAGCCAGATTCCTACTCCACACTGATGAGGGGCAAACACCCCGAAACAGCTGTCTGTGGATGGATACCATGCTTGGCATAGGTGGCTTTCCTTCATAGGATGCTGCCCTTCCCGTGGTTCTTCCTTCCCGGGGAAAGGCCTGGCTATTCACTGCTTGCGTCGAGAAACACGTGATGGTGTCTCCGCAGCTTCTTTACCTGCATCTGCATATTTCCCATAAGGGATGGGGGCAGTGTTCTGGAATCACTGCGTTGAGAAACACGTGATGGTGTCTCCGCAGTGTTGGATGTTTTGGTCTCCCCGAGGCCAATCATCTGTGCCTTTATAGCCTTTTTACTAGGCACTGCTCCTAATAGCCAGATTCCTACTCCACACTGATGAGGGGCAAACACCCCGAAACAGCTGTCTGTGGATGGATACCATGCTTGGCATAGGTGGCTTTCCTTCATAGGATGCTGCCCTTCCCGTGGTTCTTCCTTCCCGGGGAAAGGCCTGGCTATTCACTGCTTGCGTCGAGAAACACGTGATGGTGTCTCCGCAGTTTCTTTACCTGCAATACTAAAACATTGACTGGAGGCCAGGATCAAAGCACTAGGTGGAGTTAAATAGAGCAGCACCTAACGACTTCACCACATCACCTGAGGAAGGAAACTCAGAAGCCGCAGTACCACTTTCCTCCACCAACGGAAGCTCACAGAGAGAATCAGCCGAAGTACCACTTGTGACCACAGGAGGGAGCTCTGCCACAGAATTCACAACAGTACCCCCCCTTGAGGAGGGGTCACCGAACCCTCACCAGAGCCCCCAGGACGACCAGGATGAGCCATATGAAAGGCACGAACAAGATCGGGAGCATGGACATCAGAGGCAAAGACCCAGGAATTATCTTCCTGAGCATAACCCTTCCACTTAACCAGATACTGGAGTTTCCGTCTTGAAACACGAGAATCCAAAATCTTCTCCACAATATACTCCAACTCCCCCTCCACCAAAACCGGGGCAGGAGGATCAACAGATGGAACCATAGGTGCCACGTATCTCCGCAACAATGACCTATGGAATACGTTATGTATGGAAAAAGAATCTGGAAGGGACAGACGAAAAGACACAGGATTAAGAACCTCAGAAATCCTATACGGACCAATGAAACGAGGTTTAAACTTAGGAGAGGAAACCTTCATAGGAATATGACGAGAAGATAACCAAACCAAATCCCCAACACGAAGTCGGGGACCCACACAGCGTCTGCGATTAGCGAAACGTTGAGCCTTCTCCTGGGACAAGGTCAAATTGTCCACTACATGAGTCCAAATCTGCTGCAACCTGTCCACCACAGTATCCACACCAGGACAGTCCGAAGACTCAACCTGCCCTGAAGAGAAACGAGGATGGAACCCAGAGTTGCAGAAAAACGGCGAAACCAAGGTAGCCGAGCTGGCCCGATTATTAAGGGCGAACTCAGCCAAAGGCAAAAAGGACACCAAGTCATCCTGATCAGCAGAAACAAAGCAACTCAGATATGTTTCCAAGGTCTGATTGGTTCGTTCGGTTCCAGCCAATGACGCCACTCCTCGAATGCCCACTTCATGGCCAGCAACTCTCGATTGCCCACATCATAATTTCGCTCAGCAGGCGAAAACTTCCTGGAAAAGAAGGCGCATGGTTTCATCACCGAGCAATCAGAACTTCTCTGCGACAAAACAGCCCCTGCTCCAATCTCAGAAGCATCAACCTCGACCTGGAATGGAAGCGAAACATCTGGTTGACACAACACAGGGGCAGAAGAAAAACGACGCTTCAACTCTTGAAAAGCTTCCACAGCAGCAGAAGACCAATTGACCACATCAGCACCCTTCTTGGTCAAATCGGTCAATGGTTTAGCAATACTAGAAAAATTGCAGATGAAGCGACGATAAAAATTAGCAAAGCCCAGGAACTTTTGCAGACTTTTCAGAGATGTCGGCTGAGTCCAACCATGGATGGCTTGGACCTTAACACGGTCCATCTCGATAGTAGAAGGGGAAAAGATGAACCCCAAAAATGAAACCTTCTGAACACCAAAGAGACACTTTGTTCCCTTCACAAACAAAGAATTAGCACGCAGGACCTGAAACACCGTTCTGACCTGCTTCACATGAGACTCCCAATCATCCGAGAAGATCAAAATGTCATCCAAGTACACAATCAGGAATTTATCCAAGTACTCTCGGAAGATGTCATGCATAAAGGACTGAAACACTGATGGAGCATTGGCAAGTCCGAATGGCATTACTAGATACTCAAAATGGCCCTCGGGCGTATTAAATGCAGTTTTCCATTCATCGCCTCGCTTAATACGCACAAGATTATACGCACCACGAAGATCTATCTTGGTGAACCAACTAGCCCCCTTAATCCGAGCAAACAAATCAGATAACAACGGCAAGGGGTACTGAAATTTAACTGTGATCTTATTTAGAAGGCGGTAATTTATACAAGGTCTCAGTGAACCATCCTTCTTGGCTACAAAAAAGAACCCTGCTCCTAATGGCGACGATGACGGGCGAATATGCCCCTTCTCCAAGGACTCCTTCACATAACTCCGCATAGCGGTGTGCTCAGGCACAGATAAATTAAACAGTCAACCTTTTGGGAATTTACTACCAGGAATCAAATCTATAGCACAATCACAATCCCTATGCGGAGGTATGGTATCGGACTTGGGCTCATCAAATACATCCCGGTAATCAGACAAGAACTCTAGAACCTCAGAAGGAGTGGATGACGAAATAGTCAGAAATGGGACATCACCATGTACCCCCTGACAACCCCAGCTGGACACAGACATGGATTTCCAATCTAATACTGGATTATGGACTTGTAGCCATGGCAACCCCAACATGACCACATCATGCAGATTATGCAACACCAGAAAGCGAATAACCTCCTGATGTGCAGGAGCCATGCACATGGTCAGCTGGGTCCAGTACTGAGGCTTATTCTTGGCCAAAGGCGTAGCATCAAATCCTCTCAATGGAATAGGACACTGCAGGGGCTCCAAGAAAAACCCACAACGCCTAGCATACTCCAAGTCCATCAAATTCAGGGCAGCGCCTGAATCCACAAATGCCATGACAGAATACGATGACAAAGAGCAGATCAAGGTAACGGACAGAAGAAATTTTTACTGTACCGTACCAATGGTGGCAGACCTAGCGAACCGCTTAGTGCGCTTAGGACAATCAGAGATAGCATGAGTGGAATCACCACAGTAGAAACACAGCCCATTCAGACGTCTGTGTTCTTGCCGTTCAACTCTGGTCAAAGTCCTATCGCACTGCATAGGCTCAGGTTTAAGCTCAGGTAATACCGCCAAATGGTGCACAGATTTACGCTCACACAAGCGTCGACCGATCTGAATGGCCAAAGACATAGACTCATTCAGACCAGCAGGCATAGGAAATCCCACCATGACATCCTTAAGGGCTTCAGAGAGACCCTTTCTGAAAATAGCTGCGAGCGCACCTTCATTCCATTGAGTGAGTACGGACCACTTTCTAAATTTCTGACAATATACCTCTATCTCATCCTGACCCTGACACAGAGCCAGCAATTTTTTCTCTGCCTGATCCACTGAATTAGGTTCATCGTACAGCAATCCGAGAGCCAGGAAAAACGCATCGATATTACTTAATGCAGGATCTCCTGACGCAAGAGAAAATGCCCAGTCCTGAGGGTCGCCACGTAAAAAAGAAATAATGATCCTAACTTGTTGAACTGGGTCACCAGAGGAGCGAGGTTTCAAAGCTAGAAATAGTTTACAATTATTTTTGAAACTCAGAAATTTAGTTCTATCTCCAAAAAACAAATCAGGAATAGGAATTCTCGGTTCTAACATAGAATTCTGAACCACAAAGTCTTGAATCTTTTGTACTCTTGCCGTGAGCTGATCCACACATGAAGACAGACCTTTAATGTCCATCGCTACACCTGTGTCCTGAACCACCCAAATGTCTAGGGGAAAAAAAAGGCAAAACACAGTGCAGAGAAAAAAAATGGTCTCAGAACTTCTTTTTTCCCTCTATTGAGAATCATTAGTACTTTGGGCCTCCAGTACTGTTATGATAAGGTAATTCAGTACCACAATGGACATAGAGGTCAGAGCACATACAGTGACCTGACAATAACCCAGAAACATTGAACGAGCTCTGAGACGTGGGAACTCTGCTGACCGCAATCCCTAATCCTCTCCAACCACACTAGAGGCAGCCGTGGATTGCGCCTAACGCTCCCTATGCAACTCGGCACAGCCTGAGAAACTAGCTAGCCTGAAGATAGAAAATAAGCCTACCTTGCCTCAGAGAAATACCCCAAAGGAAAAGGCAGCCCCCACATATAATGACTGTGAGTTAAGATGAAAAGACAAACGTAGAGATGAAATAGATTTAGCAAAGTGAGGCCCGACTTTCTGAACAGAGCGAGGATAGGAAAGGTAACTTTGCGGTCAACACAAAACCCTACAAAAACCACGCAAAGGGGGCAAAAAGACCCTCCGTACCGAACTAACGGCACGGAGGTACACCCTCTGCGTCCCAGAGCTTCCAGCAAGCAGGAAAAAACAAATAGACAAGCTGGACAGAAAAAAACAGCAAACAAAATAGCAAAGCGGAACTTAGCTATGCAGAGCAGCAGGCCACAGGAACGATCCAGGAGGAAACAGGTCCAATACTAGAACATTGACTGGAGGCCAGGATCAAAGCACTAGGTGAAGTTAAATAGAGCAGCACCTAACGACTTCACCACATCACCTGAGGAAGGAAACTCAGAAGCCGCAGTACCACTTTCCTCCACCAACGGAAGCTCACAGAAAGAATCAGCCGAAGTACCACTTGTGACCACAGGAGGGAGCTCTGCCACAGAATTCACAACAGCATACAGCAGCAGCGGCTCAGTATTGGGGTATCAGGTACAGTAATAGGGACACATACGGCAGCAGCGGCTCAGTATTGGGGTATCAGGGGCAGTAATAGGGACACATATGGCAGCAGCAGTTCAGTATTGAGATATCAGGTGCAGTAATAAGAACACATACGGCAGCAGCGGCTCAGTATTGGAGTATCAGGTGCAGTAATAGGGACACATACGGCAGCAGCGGCTCAGTATTGGGGAATCAGGTGCAGTAATAGGGACACATACGGCAGCAGCGGCTCAGTATTGGGGTATCAGGTGCAGTAATAGGGACTCATACGGCAGCAGCGGCTCAGTATTGGGGAATCAGGTGCAGTAATAGGGACACATACGGCAGCAGCGGCTCAGTATTGGGGTATCAGGGGCAGTAATAGGCACACATATGGCAGCAGCGGCTCAGTATTGGGGTATCAGTTGGAGTAATAGGGACACATACGGCAGCAGCAGCTCAGTATTGGGGAATCAGGTGCAGTAATAGGCACACATACGGCAGCAGCGGCTCAGTATTGGGGTATCAGGTGGAGTAATAGTGACACATACGGCAGCAGAAGCTCAGTATTGGGGTATCAGGGGCAGTAATAGGGACACATACGGCAGCAGCGGCTCAGTTTTGGGGTATCAGGTGCAGTAATAGGGACACATACGGCAGCAGCGGCTCAGTATTGGGGTATCAGGTGGAGTAATAGGGTCACATACGGCAGCAGCAGCTCAGTATTGGGGTATCAGGGGCAGTAATAGGGACACATATGGCAGCAGCGGCTCAGTATTGGGATATCAGGTGCAGTAATAGGGATACATTCGCCAGCAGCGGCTCAGTATTGGGGTATCAGGTGTAGTAATAGGGACACTTACACCAGCAGCGGCTCAGTATTGGGGTATCAGGTGTAGTAATAGGGACACATTTGGCAGCAGGGGCTCAGTATTGGGGTATCAGGTGTAGTAATAGGGACACATACGGCAGCAGCGGCTCAGTATTGGGGTATCAGGTGGAGTAATAGGGACACATACGGCAGCAGCAGCTCAGTATTGGGGTATCAGGGGCAGTAATAGGCACACATACGGCAGCAGCGGCTCAGTATTGGGGTATCAGGTGGAGTAATAGGGACACATACGGCAGCAGCAGCTTAGTATTGGGGTATCAGGGGCAGTAATAGGGTCACATAGGGCAGCAGCGGCTCAGTATTGGGGTATCAGGTGCAGTAATAGGGACACATACGGCAGCAGTGGCTCAGTTTTGGGGTATCAGGTGCAGTAATAGGATCACATAGGGCAGCAGCGGCTCCGTATTGTGGCATCAGGAGCAGTAATAGGGACACATATGGCAGCAGCGGCTCAGTTTTGGGGTATCAGGCAGTAATAGGGACACATACGGCAGCAGCGGCTCAGTATTGGGGTATCAGGTGGAGTAATAGGGTCACATACGGCAGCAGCGGCTTAGTATTGGGGTATCAGGTGCAGTAATAGGGACACATATGGCAGCAGCGGCTCAGTATTGGGGTATCAGGTGCAGTAATAGGGTCACATACGGCAGCAGCGGCTCAGTATTGGGATATCAGGTGCAGTAATAGGGATACATACGCCAGCAGCGGCTCAGTATTGGGGTATCAGGTGTAGTAATAGGGACACATACGGCAGCAGCGGCTCAGTATTGGGGTATCAGGTGCAGTAATAGGGTCACATAGGGCAGCAGCGGCTCAGTATTGTGGCATCAGGAGCAGTAATAGGGACACATATGGCAGCAGCGGCTTAGTTTTGGGGTATCAGGCAGTAATAGGGACACATACGGCAGCAGCGGCTCAGTATTGGGGTATCAGGTGGAGTAATAGTGTCACATACAGCAGCAGCGGCTCAGTATTGGGGTATCAGGTGCAGTAGTAGGGACACATATGGCAGCAGCGGCTCAGTATTGGGGTATCAGGTGCAGTAATAGGGTCACATACGGCAGCAGCGGCTCAGTATTGGGATATCAGGTGCAGTAATAGGGATACATACGCCAGCAGCGGCTCAGTATTGGGGTATCAGGTGTAGTAATAGGGACACATATGGCAGCAGGGGCTCAGTATTGGGATATCAGGTGCAGTAATAGGGACACATACGGCAGCAGCGGCTCAGTATTGGGCTATCAGGTGGAGTAATAGGGTCACATACGGCAGCAGCGGCTCAGTATTGGGGTATCAGGTGCAGTACTAGGGACACATATGGCAGCAGCGGCTCAGTATTGGGGTATCAGGTGTAGTAATAGGGTCACATACGGCAGCAGCGGCTCAGTATTGGGATATCAGGTGCAGTAATAGGGATACATACGTCAGCAGCGGCTCAGTATTGGGGTATCAGGTGTAGTAATAGGGACACATATGGCAGCAGGGGCTCAGTATTGGGGTATCAGGTGCTGTAATATGGACACATACACCAGCAGCGGCTCAGTATTGGGGTATCAGGTGTAGTAATAGGGACACATTTGGCAGCAGGGGCTCAGTATTGGGGTATCAGGTGTAGTAATAGGGACACATACGGCAGCAGGGGCTCAGTATTGGGGTAGCAGAAGGATGATTGGTTTGTGCCGGTTGGGAATAGATGGTGATGGCTGGAATGTGAGAAGTGAAATGTGTCTTTGTTGTTTTCACTGCAGACGAGTTGTAGCCTCCACTATTAGGGGGCGTCATTGAGTTGTAATCAAGGTTACCTGGTTAGGGGCCCACTCAGAAGCTTCGCCCCCCCTGGACCAAAACCCTAGCTACGCCTCTGGTACACCAGGTTACAGGTTGTACACTACACTATAAGATAATGTTTCATTTTAGCAGGATGGGCAGAGTAATGTTTATAATGATGGAGCAGGGCTAGACTGACCATCTGGAAATTCCGGCAAATACCAGATGGGAATGTGTAGCAGTGGCCACGCCAGCACACAAGCAGTATCTGCATCCTCTAAACACAGATTCCGTTAGCAACTGTTGCAGAAAACAGAGTTATTGGTTCCCAGCTCCACCACCTAATCCAAAACTTTTGTGGCTGACAAACGTTTTGGTTTTCACAACATTTGCTGCTTCAGTGTATTAAGGTCTTTTAGACATATGTTTTATGGCTACTGAAGTGCAATAAGCATCTTAACATTTTTTTTAACTGTTATTAACATCAGTTACGTAAGCACAAAATATTTACAGTGCTGATGCTGACCTGTATTTTTCAAGACTTCTGCAGTTCGCCCTGGCATGCTGTATATCGGTTTCTGGGACTAATCCTAACTGATGGTAAACCGCTCATGGGATCTGAGGAGTGTCCTGGCCATGGACCCAACATTTCAATGTCTTGTTCATCTAGCCACTTTGTTATCATATTTGCCTTTCTGACGTGGTTCTCTATCATGCATCATTCATCACCAAATTGTTCATGGTTCATTAAGAGAAGTTGCTCTTGGAGGAAGATTAGATGCAATTCTTTATTCATGGCAGTGTTCTTAAGCAAAATTGAGAGTGAGCCTACTACGTTGGAAGAAAAACCATGCCATCACAGAAAACAACTTTTCCTCAGCCCTCTGCAGTGCAATTCCTGTTTTTCCTGCAAAATTATTTTCTCTTGAGGGACACGTTGGCTCCCTGCTTCACTGTTATACTCAGCTGTATCTCTGTCCTGCAGATACAGATCAGGGGCAGGCATACCACCGATGTAGCTGTTGGAGGGGGGCCCTTGCAGGGTGACTAATAATGAGGGCAATCTGGCCTTTTTTTCTGAGCCTGAGGATCCATGGGGCTCATTGTCAGAGTGCTCTCATGTGCGGCGGGCAGGGAGTGATCCATGCAGCTCTGCTGCCTAAAGGAGGAAATAGCAGCTGAGCTGCAGGAATATGTCCTTTGCTTCCTGACCATCACTTTCTGCCTGAGGTATGTGTGATGGTGGGATATGGTATGTGGATATCATTTTATTTGTATTAATATTTTACTGATTATCATGTTGTTCTCTTGTAGGGTGAGTTATTTGCTAATTGATGAATGGCTGTTGCTGCATCTGATATCAGCTCCCACAGTACTGTATTGTTTGCTAATATGCGATACAATCTCAGATCCTGTGTGGAACTATGATGTGATCACAGTACCTCAGAGAGAATGAAGAGTATATGGACTATGTTATCCTCTGTCTGCTGGATTTGTGGACTCTCATCTTCCAGGGCTTTTATCCTCTTACTGAACTGCATTGAGGTTCTGGACTATTTTATCCTTTGTGTGGTAGATTGTATATGGACCTTTCGTATTTTTGCCAAAATAAAGGTCTTGGGATTGTTCACTCTTCTCTTGCTCTGTTGATTGTGTGATACCGGAGAAGGACCCCATGATAACTGGTGGCAGCGGTGGGATCAACAGAGTGTAACCCAAAGGAGAACCACCCACAGAGTGAGTACAGAAATTGGACTGTGTTCGGTTTGCAGGAGAGAGCCAGAGACCTGGGCCTGAACTACCAGGGACTGACTAAGGAGTCCTTAATTGATCTACTGATTGGTGCTAGCCAGAACACCTACTCCCATATGTCTACAGGACAAGCCTAGGAGACAGGGACCCCCACCCCAAAAAGCCAGTGGGTGGTGTGGTATGAAGAAGAGATGGCGGTTCTGGGTCCAGGTGTCTCTCAGGAGTATAAGGAGGAAGCTGCTTGCCGAGCACAGCGGAGACAAGAAGCGATGGTGATCGTTTAGGATGTATGCACATAAGATGTCCCAGGCATGTCGGAGATGGCTGGAAGCAGAAAATGCCTTTACTGTGGAAGATATTATACAGGTGTTCCTTATAGAACAATTTCTTGCCAAGTGCCCCACAGAGGTACGGGAATGGATCTGGGAGCACACGCCGTGTACTGTGGATAGAACTGCAGCCCTGGCAAATGAAGCCCTTACTATCTGACCGCAATGGAGGAGGCTTCTGGAAAATAAAATAGAACAGTCTTCTCTCGCACCCTGGCCCCCTGAGATTATATCTGCCCCTCCACCCAGCTGCAGGCCGATGACAATCATGCCTCACAATCCTGGGTCCCAACAGTTCCGACCATGACCTGGGGGTATCACCGAGAGGAGATGTTATGGGTGTAGGCAACCTGGGCATTTGCAATCCAGCTGTCCCTCAAGGATTCGGAGGGAGTCCCATGCATCCCCAACTTGTCCAGTGCATTTTGTGCACTCCATTCTGCCTGAGGAAGAGTTACCATCACCCCCACCTGAGAGGATCACTGACCCAGGTACTATAGATATCCCTCCTGGAGTGTACGGACTCCGGCCGTTGTCCCTCAGAAATACAGAGCAACGGCATCGCCACCTGCAGGATGTCTTGAATGATGGATACAAAGTGATGGGATTTAGAGACACGGGGCATTCATGACTATCGCTGACACCCGTGTGGTTCGACCCGAGGCAATTCACCAAGGAATTTCCAGTGTCCTGGCGGGGTTGTCCGCAAATATATACAGCGAGCTTTGGTATGTTTGGATTATGGTTTTGGAGAAAAACTGTGTTGGATTGGAGTTATAGGAGGACTTCCTGCAGATATCCTCCTTAGAAATGACATTGGGGAGTTACAGTGTCATTTTGTGGGAGCAGTCACCCTACTACAGGCCCTTTAAGCACCACGACATCCAGACTTCACCGGGGAGCAATCTGTTTGGCCAGAAGGTCCGTGGGCCTCTCACTCTTCTGAAAGAGCAATTGGAGGGAGATATCGCACATACAGGAATGCCCATCATTCCCTACATTCTAGAGTTCAGAGACCATCTCGCCCTTGGCTAATGAACATCAGCAAACGGCCCAGTCCAGTCAAAAAACTTGGTATGACCATAAAATCAGGACTTGGGAATTTATGGACAAGTGCTCATGATTATTACAACCCCTGCCAATGTACAAGGAACTATAAACAGTGGAGCAATGTGGACTAAAGTGAGCAGGTCAGAGGTCTGTGTAGACCTCATGGCATGCTCACTTATTAGGAGGGGGAGAGGTTGTGATGGTGGGATATTGGATGTAGATATCATTTTATTTATATTAATATTTTACTGTTTATCATGGTGTTCTCTTGTAGGATGAGTTATTTGCTAATTGATGAATGGCTGTTGCTGCCATCTGATATCAGCCCCCACAGTACTGTATTGTTTGCTAATATGCTAATGACATATTGACCTAGCTTGTTGAAACAATAAGCCCCAGCAACCTTCTCCCCTGACCTGTGAATGAGGAGGGGGACTTTTAAAATATCAGTGAGGTGAGACACAATCTCAGATCCTGTGTGGAACGATGATGTGAACACAGCACCTCAGAGAGAAAGGAGCGTATATGGACTATGTTATCCTCTGTCTGCTGGATTGTTGGACTCTCCTCTCCCAGGGCTTTTATCCTCTTACTGAACTGCATTGAGGTTCTGGACTATTTTATCCTTTGAGTGGTGGATTGTATATGGACCTTTCGTATTTTTGCCTAAATAAAGGTCTTGGGATTGTTCACTCTTCTCTTGCTCTGTTGATTGTGTGATACCGGAGAAGGACCCCATGACAGTATGCATGGCTTGATATATAAGGGACAGTTCTGTACATAACAAGAAAGTGCACTGTGTAATAACGGATGTTAATATACATAATAAAAGAGACTAGAGTTGAACGACTTTTACTTATTTTGGATCGAGTCGGGTTTCGCGAAACCCGACTTTGTCAAAAGTCGGGTCGGGTGAAATTGGCCGATTATTGCGAAAAAGTCGGGGGCCGACTGAAACATGAAACCCAATGCAAGTCAATGGGGAATCAAAGACGGCAGTGAGTGGAGGACAGGAAAACATCTTCAGTGCCCATTTTAATGCCAAAAACATCAATTCTTATTACTTAAGCTTGTAAATCTTAATTTACTTTATAATAATAGTTAGGCATTGAAAACTGGGGGTCATTTGGCTAAAGTTGTGGGGGGTAGGGCTGGCTCAAGATTTTCGTGTCCCAGGAAATGCAGAATACGTCACGATGGTGGAGTAGGGAGAGGTAAGTATTTCAACTTTGCAAGTGCTGCAATCCTGAGCAAGCGGGGGGGGCCACTCGTTGGCACTGGCACAGGGCTCCTCATAGTACGGCGGTGTGTTTGACGGCGGGTAGCGCTTCCCACTGGCAGAGACACTTTTGCGTACTATGAGGGGCCCTGTACCTGTGACGTCGCCAACGAGTATGCCCCCCCACCTGATGAAGGAACCTGCACTTTCATCTGCACATTCCTCTTTGTCCCAGTGTAAGGTGGTATAGTATGCGGGAAGAGGAACCTGACTTTCAGCAGGTTCAGATTCTGGCTGTGTAGAGTGCAAGGGGAATGTGGTGGTCTGGGTCAATGTACCAGCAGACTCATCTAGCAGTGGCTGGGCAATGGGCAGGATGAGGAGGAAACACAGATATAGGCCGAAATAATAAAGTAGGCTAAATGCAGTTCAAAATTGGTAACAGGACTAAACAGGCGGCATTGCTTTGTTCAGTGGAGGACAACTGTAATGAGTGGCAGACACAGGTAGTAGGCCCAAATACTAAAAAGTAGGCTAAATGCAGTTCAAAATTGATAACAGGACTAAACGGGCGGCATTGCTTTGTTCAGTGGAGGACAACTGTAATGAGTGGCAGACACAGTTAGTAGGCCCAAATACTAAAGTAGGCTAAATGCAGTTCAAAATTGTTAACAGGACTAAACGGGCGGCATTGCTTTGTTCAGTGGAGGACAACTGTAATGAGTGGCACACACAGTTAGTAGGCCCAAATGATAAAGTAGGTAACATGACTAAACAGGTGGCATAGCTAGGTACAGGGGTGGGCTCCTCTGCTGAGTAGCAGACAGTGGTAGTAGGCGCAAAGTTTAAACTGGTCTAAATGGAGGCCAGGGCCCCTGTATATTTTAACTATCATCTATCATTTCAACAAATTTGTATTGGCAGTGCCATTGAAGGATTTAACAGCACAGACTGCACAGTGGTGGAGCAGGGAGAGGTAAGTATTGCAAGTGGTAGAGCACTGTTCGATCTGGGGGGAACACTCTCTCATTGGTGGCGGTACTGGCACATGGCCCCTCATATTACGACGGTGTGTCTGACGTTGGTTGTGCACCACCACCGTCAGAGACACTTCATTGTACTATGAGGGACCCTGTGCCAGTGCCATCGCCCAAGAGTGGGCGCACCCACCTTTCCAGCCAAACGGCACTCGCACGGGTGCTTGCGCCAGGTGGTGACCACGGCCCTGTGGGGGGAGTCAGCCCATTTAGGGATGTATAAAATTGGCCTATTGTGGACATTCAGCAGATGCAAATGGCGGAATTGGAGAAGTCAGTAAGAGGAGGCCAAAAGTAAGAGATTTTTCAGGCAAGCTACGTGTCAGCAGGAGAAGGTGGGGCAATATATTTTGAAATCCATGATTGGTTCATTTTAATAAAGGGTAAATCATCAACATTCTGGGTAGCCAGACGTGTCCTTTTTTCAGTCAGTATTGAACCAGCAGCACTAAAGACTCTTTCTGATAGCACACTAGCAGCTGGGCAAGCAAGCTCCTGCAATGCATATAAGAGGAGGCGAAAGAGCTAGAGGCTGAGCCAGCAAGGAAAGCCAAAACTTTTTACTGCCCCTCCGGCTTTAAAAGCTGTTTTCCTACTCCCAGATAAGGGAGCCTTTGAGGCCTTGTGTAGCCAGACGATGACGCTGGCTCAGCCTTAGGTGTTATTGTGCTTTTGCCACTACCACCAGATGCACCACCACCACCATCAGTACCAGCTGGCAACCACCGCCCACGGCCTCTTCCACCAGACTTCCTCATTTTTTGGAAAATCTAGGCAAAATAACAACTGTTATATGGTACTGTAAAAAAAAGGTAGAAGGTGTATATAAACTTGTTGAGAATTTAAATCTCCCTTTTTTGAGGGGGAGACTGAACCAAAATTCAGGCCCAGTGTATAAAATAACACAATGTAAGTGGCAGAAAGTGGCTGGCTGATATACGACAAACTAATAGGACTGAAGTATATCCACTTTGTGAGAATTTGAATCTCACTTTTTTGGGGGGAGACTGAACCAAAACTCAGGCCCAGTGTATATAACAACGCAATCTAAGTGGCAGAAAGTGGCTGGCTGACATACGATAAACTAACAGGACTGCAGTATATCCACTTTGTGAGAATTTGAACACCCTACTTAAACCTGGCATTGCACTTTAGACAAGTTTCCTTTCAACTACTTCATTCTAAGATTATACTGCTGCTTCCTTGTACTGACCCCTGACTATTCCTGACTATGCTACGTGCTGCTCCTTTGATCCACTTTGCTTCTTCTGTGTACCAACCCCTTGGCTATTCCTGACTACACTACATGCCGGTACTGCCCCTAGTGATTGCAATACCACTTCTCCAACCCAGGTCAGTTCATAACATCCAGGCTCTCCTCGGACCATGGCACAGTAGTTCCACCACTCCCATTACAAGGGAGTTATTACTGTTTGAGGTTCAAAAAGATTGCACTATTACTGTTCAGTGCACAGAAGGGACATTATTTCTGTGTAGGGCACTACGTATGGCACTGTGTGGTATTTGAAGAGCTGTGGGGAAGTGAAGAGTGTGGTGGAAAAGCTATTAACTAAAGCTATCATAAGTGCTCGCTCACACTGCAGAGTGCTATTCTATGTTTTATCGGAGAGCACTTGGACCAATGTAATACTATGGGGCAGTGCAGATCAACGATTATTTTTTTATGCTGATTCAAAATGAGAAAACGATCACATGCTGCGTGTCCATCCGAGAATCAGATAGTACTCAACCATACAAGTCTATGGGTGCATATTAAACAGCCAATTACCTCGGATGCCAGCAATGGAAGAGATGGAGAAATTACTTTCTTAGTATCCTCCACACCTGCGCTGTGATTTTTCATGGTAGAGAATTGGAGCACACTGCACTGATCAGAGATATGGCTGCACCACTGGTTTGTACTGTGCTTTCTTTGCTTCTTCAAGCAGAGGTAGCTTTGCTTCTGTAGTATCAAAGGAGCATAGGGGCACTGAAGCTGGACAGATCTAGCAATCCAGCCAACTTACACTCCTTGCCAAGGAAATCGGCCACTTCAGATAGTGACCGCTAAGCTAGTCAATGAGTAGTAAACAATAGAATAAAAAATCCATGTTATATATTTTTTTTTCTGCTATCAGGCAATACTGGTGGAAAATTAAAGGAAATAGGTGTCTGTTTTTCCCATTTTTTAATTTGTATTTTTTATGACCAAAAATAATTACTAAGATGCATTTAAAACTGTGTTCCTCATTCGTCCATGCACGTTTGAAGTTCGCCAATGACCATCTGGATGATCCTGAGGAGGCATGAGAGGTGTCGGGCCTCTTTGACCTTTCCCGACACCTGCGCACTGTAGTACTTTGCTCTGTCCTCAACAGGGCAGACAAAGTACGCCTGCGCAGGAGCCGCGGCAGAAAGACAAGAAGAGGACGTCATCATAAGAAGATGGGAGGTGCAATGCCCATCGGACTGGAAGGCAGCGGGAACGCCCCTGGGTGAGTATAATATAGCTTGTTTTTCTCATCTTTCAGGATACATCGGGGGCTTATCTACAGCATTATAGAATGCTGTAGATTAGCCCCTGATGCCGGTGGCCTTAGTTTATAGGCCATTTTTGGGGTGACAGCTTCCCTTTAAGATCCTGTCTCTCACAGTTGAAGTGTACCTACAGTACTATAAAAATTACAGACCTCTCCTTTCTTTGTAAGTGGGAAAACTTGCTAAATCGGCAGTGTATCAAATACGGTACTTATTTTCCCCACTATATATATATATATATATATATATATATGTAAATAACTAAGAAGGCGACATAAGGTGGCAAGTTATAAAACATGATTTGGGACAATTGTAAAAATATTTAACTAATATATATATCAGTAACTATTTGTCCGAAAAAAATTTCCTTTGCCATGGATATCAAGAATAAATGATAGACTAGCTATCAGACAAACACATAACAGGGGGGGGGAAGAAAAAACTCCAAATGATAGCCAAAGTCCATAAAAATGCTTTATTAGATGTGGCATGAAGGTGGTGACAGCAACATGTGATCACCAGACAGTAAAAAGCAAAGGCACTGGGAGCCTACAAATGCCATTAGGTTATGTAGAACAATGTCATAGTGAACATTACCGGGCAGAGAAAGTGTATATACATGGTAGCCTCTATAACATGAAAACTAGACAGATGTCATATACTGTTAGCAAATAGATGTATATAATCCCAGCTCCACTAAGTGGAAGCTGGATGTATGCTCAGGTATAGTCAGAGTAACGTACGGCACACCAAAAAAGATAGAATACATCACCCAGGCAGTGTTAGCAGATGCGGGGGATCCCAGCGGGGCGGGCGCTGGGATCCCCCGCATCTGCTAACACTGCCTGGGTGATGTATTCTATCTTTTTTGGTGTGCCGTACGTTACTCTGACTATACCTGAGCATACATCCAGCTTCCACTTAGTGGAGCTGGGATTATATACATCTATTTGCTAACAGTATATGACATCTGTCTAGTTTTCATGTTATAGAGGCTACCATGTATATACACTTTCTCTGCCCGGTAATGTTCACTATGACATTGTTCTACATAACCTAATGGCATTTGTAGGCTCCCAGTGCCTTTGCTTTTTACTGTCTGGTGATCACATGTTGCTGTCACCACCTTCATGCCACATCTAATAAAGCATTTTTATGGACTTTGGCTATCATTTGGAGTTTTTTCTCCCCCCCCCTGTTATATATATATATATATATACTGTATATATATATATATATATATATGTATATATATATATATACTGTATATATATATATATATATATACTTATTTTTTTATTTATGGTACATATATAATGAGTAGGATGGATAGATATCTTGATAGAATCTAGCAATGCCTACAGTGCCCAGGCTTACGAGCAATGTACCAGTGTTGGTATGTTACATGCAAAAATGTTTCCCAGGGATCCCTAGGACTATTACTGCTTCCATTATTCTATTGCTTCTACCATCTAAGTTGTGCAGTTTCTAAACTTACCCAGCTCAGTCCTGATCTTTACTCCACGCACTGGACTGTGTAGGCAATGCATAATTTTATATTTGGAACAGGGCCCCCTTTTATGGCCTAATTATCAGGAGAGCAGACCCCTAGCATGCATTCTGCAATTACATTTAAATTATAGTAAATTTTTATTTCCTCCGATATCAGGCAGCGTCATTTTGCAGGAGACCCCCATCTTGGTTAGTGGATGTTGGAGGCATTTTGGGATTGTGGGCTTTTAAACACCAGAGCTGGATATCAGTCCTAGTTCTTCATAAATAATGATAGAGATGTTAACTATATAACCACCTCAGTGACGTTTATGAACCAGAAAAAGTCTTATCAAATTTGTTGTATCGGACTACAGATAAGAATAATGATTAGGATCCATAATGCTTACAGCGTAAGAGGCTTATCATATCGATATATGGACAAAGTTCAACAACCAATGGTTTTAAATGACGCATAATGTCCTAGTTACTTGTGAATCTTAGTGAACCCATGCTCAAAAATGCTTGAAGGTTTTGTTCAGGATTTGAAAAACAAATGATATTCATTTAATCCACAACTGTGCAAAGGTTGCATCTGAGGTTGCATCTGAGGTTGCAGCACAGCTCCATTGCTGTGAATGGGACAAAGCCATGTTTCTCTAAAACATGTCTTGTTGTTTTTTTGTTTTTTTTTTACATTATTTTTCTCCTGTATTAATTACTTAGGTCCACCATTGAGCAGCATCATTTTACAGATACAGATCTCTCAAAAGTGTAGTCTAAGGTAACATGCACAAGTGGAGTATTTGATCAGTTTTTTACCTTAGTATTTGAAAGCCAAAACTGGAGTGGATGAAAAATACAGAAGTGGTGACGTTTTTCTATTAGGCTATGTGCGCATGTTGCGGATTTGCTTGCAGAAATTTCTGCATGGCTTCTGCATCTCTTGGCAGAAAACGCAGTGGAAATTCCGTGCATTTTTTACTCGGATTTTATACGTTTTTGATACGGATTTACATGCGGATTTGTATGAGGATTTGTTTGTGGATTTGTTAGGTAAATAAAAGATATAGTATTTAAAAAAAAAAAGAAATGATGTCAATTACTTGTCCAACCTCCATTGTTGATGTGCTTCAACCAAGATGGGCACTATTCTATATTCTCCGCCAATACACTCTTCCTCCTTCAGACATCATTTTCTTTGACAAATCTGCTGTGTTTTTGGCACCAAATCCGCATCTAGTCCGCATCTAATCCACACGAAATCCGCAGCACATCCGCAAACCTTTTTACTCCTGCGTTTTTGCTGCAGATTTGAATGACTCAGTGGAAGTCAATGGGTGGAAAATGCTGCAGATCCTCAAAAAGAATTGACATGCTGCAGAAAATAAAACGCTGCGGAAATTTTCGCATCATGTGCACAACAATTCAGGATTGTCATTTATTAACCTTGCTTTATTAATCCTCTGCGGTTTTGGTGCATTTCCGTGCACAAAAAACTGCTGCTGAAACGCAACAAATCCGCATCGTGTGCACGTAGCCTTATAACTTTCCTCTGATTGTTCCACTTACGGTTTTGGCTTACAAGTAAGTGATGTCAAATACTAACCAAATACTCAACATGTGCACGTGACCTAAGCCAATCAGCTGAAATAGAATTGCAGATATAAGATGACATGAAAGCAAATGTTCTAGTTTGGTAATTCTAACCCTCTTTTACTTTTTGGGCATTTTTAATTACATTTTTTTGTAAGTAAAAACACAACAGCCTGATATTTGTTGGGATTTCATAGGAGAAATGAAGTTCTCAACACAAAAGTGTATCCTTGTTTTTGGCATTATTTATAGTTTTTTTGCTAGAGTGCTATTTGTTTCAAAATGAAGCATACTGTAGATTTTCCCACCTTGATGCTACCTTCACACGTCAGTATTTTCAGTCCAAATACTGTTGTTTTTTTCCAAGGAGTTATAACAGGACCAATGTTATTCTTAAGGGCTCATACCCATTTGCGAGAAAAAAAACGGTCTGATTTCCAGACCGAAAAAACGGACGAGTGCTATGCGAGTGTCATGCTAGTGTAATGCGATTTCCATGCGATTTTTCCACGGAACATCCGTATGACATGCTTATGCAATCCGTATGCAATGTGATTTTAACATAGCAGTTCTCTCTATGTAAAAGCTCATGTTAAAATCGCATTGTAAAATACAACTGCACAAATAGTTTTAATGCAAAATAATCTTCAGAACATATATACTGTATATATATATATATGTATGTACACTGTGTGTATATATATATATATATATATATATAAATATACATATATATATATATATATATATATATATATATATAAAAGATAGATATGTTAAAAGCCGGCAGATGCCGCGTACAGTATAGAATAGAATAGGTTAGAATAGAATAGATAGAATAGATATATAATTATAGTATATGTGTATATATATATATATGTCAGTCACATATATATATATCACATATATATATCTTTGTATTTCATAGATAGATAGCAGAATAGCCGATAATTCATTTGTCTGCTTCTGCAAAATCATTGTAGAAGCCCACAGGATAGGAGACATGGTTTACATACAGTAAACCATTGCAGAACAGTTAGATTTATATATGTCAACTAGCTGAAGAGCCCGGTGTTGCCTGGGCATACTAAATATCTGTGGTTAGTTATAGCACCTCACGTCTCATATTTTCCCATCACGCCTCTCATTTTCCCAATCGCATCTTTCATTTTCCCCCTCACATCTCTCATTTTCTCCCTCACTCCTCTCATTCCCCCCTAACACTTGTCATTTCGACCTCACATCTGTCATTTTCTGATCACTCCACTATTTTCCCTCACTCCTCTCATTTTGTACTCACAACTTTTCATTTTCACCTCACACCTCTCATTTTCACCTCAGTATATACATGTTTGTCATCTCCCTTATATGTAGTATACACCTGTATGTCATCTCCTGTATATAGTATATACCTGTATGTCATCTCCCCTGTATATAGTATATACCTGCTGTGTGTCATCTCCCCTGTATATAGTATATACCTGTATGTCATCTCCTCCTATGTATAGTATATACCTGTATGTCATCTCCTTCTATATATAGTATATACCTGTATGTTATCTCCTCCTGTATATAGTATATACATGTGTGTCATCTCCCCTGTATATAGTATATATCTGTGTGTCATCTCCTCCTGTATATAGTATATACCTGTATGTCATCTTCTATATATAGCATATACCTGTATGTCATCTCCTCCTGTATATAGTATATACCTGTAGGTCATCTGCTCCTGTATATAGTATATACCTGTGTGTCATCTCCTCTTGTATATAGTATATACCTGTATGTCATCTCCTCCTGTATATATATGTACCTGTATGTCATGTCCTCCTCTATATAGTATATACCTGTGTGTCATCTCTCCTGTATATAGTATATATCTGTGTGTCATCTCCCCTCTATATAGTATATACCTGTGTGTCATCTCCTCCTGTATTAGACCTCGTTCACACGTTATTTGCTCAGTATTTTTACCTCAGTATTTGTAAGCTAAATTGGCAGCCTGATAAATCCCCAGCCAACAGGAAGCCCTCCCCCTGGCAGTATATATTAGCTCACACATACACATAATAGACAGGTCATATGACTGACAGCTGCCGTATTTCCTATATGGTACATTTGTTGCTCTTATAGTTTGTCTGCTTATTAATCAGATTTTTATTTTTGAAGGATACCAGACTTGTGTGTGTTTTAGGGTGAGTTTCGTTTGTCAAGTTGTGTGTGTTGAGTTGCATGTGGCAACATGCGTGTAGCAACTTTTTGTGTGTCGAGTTGCATGTGACAGGTTAGTGTAGCAAGTTGTGTGCAGCAAGTTTTGCGCATGGCGAGTTTTGCACGTGGCGAGTTTTATGTGTGGTGCCTTTTGAGTATGTGCAAGTTTTGTGTGAGGCAACTTTTGCATGTGTTGCAACTTTTGTGCATGTGGCAATTTTTCCGCGTGTGCAAGTTTTGCATGTGGCGAGTTTTCCATGAGGTGAGTTTTGCACTTGTGGCGAGTTTTGCGTGAGCCTAGTTTTTGCATGTGGCGAGTTCTGCACGTGGCGAGTTTTGAGCGGCGACTTTTGTGTTTCGACTTTTATGTGGCGAGGTTGGTGTATGTGTGGTGAAATGTGTGCTGAGGGTAATATGTGTTCATGCACGTGGTAGTGTGTGGCGCATTTTGTGTGTGTTCATATCCCCGTGTGTGGTGAGTATCCCATGTCGGGGCCCCACCTTAGCAACTGTACGGTATATACTCTTTGGCGCCATCGCTCTCATTCTTTAAGTCCCCCTTGTTCACATCTGGCAGCTGTCAATTTGCCTCCAACACTTTTCCTTTCACTTTTCCCCATTATGTAGATAGGGCCAAAATTGTTTGGTGAAATGGTAAGCGCGGGGTTAAAATTTCACCTCACAACATAGGCTATGACGCTCTCGGGGTCCAGACATGTGACTGTGCAAAATTTTGTGGCTGTAGCTGCGACGCCTCCAACACTTTTCCTTTCACTTTTTCCCCATTATGTAGATAGGGGCAAAATTGTTTGGTGAATTGGAAAGCGCGGGGTTAAAATTTCACCTCACAACATAGCCTATGACGCTCTCGGGGTCCAGACGTGTGACTGTGCAAAATTTTGTGGCTGTAGCTGCGACACTGCAGATGCCAATCCCGGACATACACACATACACACACACACACATACACACACACATTCAGCTTTATATATTAGACTAGCTGAAGAGCCCGGCGTTGCCTGGGCATAGTAAATATCTGTGGTTAGTTATAGCACGTCACTTCTCTTATTTTCCCATCACGCCTCTCATTTTCCCAATCACATCTTTAATTTTCACCCTCACATCTCTCATTTTCTCCCTCACACCTCTCATTTTCTCCCTCACTCCTCTCATTCCCGCCTAACACTTGTAATTTCGACCTCACATCTGTCATTTTCTGATCACGACACTATTTTCCCTCACTCCTCTCATTTTGCACTCACACCTTTTCATTTTCACCTCACACCTCTCATTTTCACCTCAGTATATACATGTTTGTCATCTCCCTTATATATAGTATACACCTGTATGTCATCTCCTGTATATAGTATATACCTGTATGTCATCTCCCCTGTTTATAGTATATACCTGCTGTGTGTCATCTCCCCTGTATATAGTATATACCTGTATGTCATCTCCTCCTATATATAGTATATACCTGTATGTCATCTCCTCCTATATATAGTATATACCTGTATGTCATCTCCTCCTATATATAGTATATACCTGTATGTCATCTCCTTCTATATATAGTATATACCTGTATGTCATCTCCTCCTGTATATAGTATATACCTGTGTGTCATCTCCCCTGTATATAGTATATATCTGTGTGTCATCTCCTCCTGTATATAGTATATACCTGTATGTCATCTTCTATATATAGCATATACCTGTATGTCATCTCCTCCTGTATATAGTATATACCTGTAGGTCATCTCCTCCTGTATATAGTATATACCTGTATGTCATCTCCTCCTGTATATAGTATGTACCTGTATGTCATCTCCTCCTTTATATAGTATATACCTGTGTGTCATCTCTCCTGTATATAGTATATATCTGTGTGTCATCTCCCCTCTATATAGTATATACCTGTGTGATCTCCTGTATTAGACCTCGTTAACACGTTATTTGCTCAGTATTTTTACCTCAGTATTTGTAAGATAAATTGGCAGCCTGATAAATCCCCAGCCAACAGGAAGCCCTCCCCCTGGCAGTATATATTAGCTCACACATACACATAATAGATAGGTCATGTGACTGACAGCTGCCGTATTTCCTATATGGTACATTTGTTGCTCTTGTAGTTTGTCTGCTTATTAATCAGATTTTTATTTTTGAAGGCCAATACCAGAATTGTGTGTGTTTTAGGGCGAGTTTCGTTTGTCAAGTTGTGTGTGTTGAGTTGTGTGTGGCGACATGCATGTAGCGACTTTTGTGAGATGATTTTTGTGTGGCAACATGCGTGCAGCAACTTTTTGTGTGTCGAGTTGCATGTGACAGGTTAGTGTAGCAAGTTGTGTGGAGCAAGTTTTGCGCATGGCGAGTTTTGCGCGTGGTGAGTTTTATGTCTGGTGCCTTTTGAGTATGTGCAAGTTTTGTGTGAGGCAACTTTTGCATGTGTTGCAAATTTTGTGCATGTGGCAATTTTTCCGCATGTGCAAGTTTTGCGTGTGGCGAGTTTTCCATGAGGTGAGTTTTGCACTTGTGGCGAGTTTTGCGTGAGCCTATTTTTTGCATGTGGCGAGTTTTGCACGTGGTGAGTTTTGAGTGGCAACTTTTGTGTTTTGACTTTTATGTGGCGAGGTTGGTGTATGTGTGGTGAAATGTGTGCTGAGGGTAATATGTGTTCAAGCACGTGGTAGTGTGTGGCGCATTTTGTGTGTGTGTTCATATCCCCGTGTGTGGTGAGTATCCCATGTCGGGGTCCCACCTTAGCAACTGTACGGTATATACTCTTTGGCGCCATCGCTCTCACTCTTTAAGTCCCCCTTGTTCACATCTGGCAGCTGTCAATTTGCCTCCAACACTTTTGCTTTCACTTTTCCCCATTATGTAGATAGGGGAAAAATAGTTTGGTGAATTGGAAAGCGCGGGGTTAAAATTTCACCTCACAACGTAGCCTATGACGCTCTCAGGGTCCAGACGTGTGACTGTGCAAAATTTTGTTTCTGTAGCTGCGACGCCTCCAACACTTTTCCTTTCACTTTTTTCCCCATTATGTAGATAGGGGCAAAATTGTTTGGTGAATTGGAAAGCGCGGGGTTAAAAATTCACCTCACAACGTAGCCTATGACGCTCTCAGGGTCCAGACGTGTGACTGTGCAAAATTTTGTTGCTGTAGCTGCGACGCTTCCAACACTTTTCCTTTCACTTTTTTCCCCATTATGTAGATAGGGGCAAAATTGTTTGGTGAATTGGAACGCGCGGGGTTAAAATTTCGCCTCACAATATAGCCTATGACGCTCCCGGGGTCCAGACGTGTGACTGTGCAAAATTTTGTGGCTGTAGCTGCGACGGTGCAGATGCCAATCCCGGACATACACACACACACACATTCAGCTTTATATAGTAGATGACTAATACTGTTAGTAGTATGTGTGTGCAAAATTTGGAATCTGTATGTATTTAATAAAAAAATGTTCTCATGGAACATTGGCGTGGGCTCACTCGCAATTTTCTGCACCAGAGAGGAAAAGCCAGTGACTAATCGCAGATATTAACAGCCTAGAGAGGGATCATGGTTATTGGCCCCCCTGGCTAAAAACATCTGCCCGCAGCCCCCCCGAAATGGTGCATTTGTAAGATGCGCCAATTCTGGCACTTAGCCTTAGTGATGGCGAGGTGTCAATAAGACACCTATTTATTACTAATCCTATAGTTTGTAAAGAGTTAAATAAACACACACACACATGCAGAATAAAGTCTTTTAATGAAATAAAACAATAAACACTGTTTGACCATTTCATTGTACTGATAATCCAAGCGAAGCCCTCGATCTCCTGTAAAAAATAGAAACATAACAAACCAAAAATATACCCATTCCTGTCAGGCGTACAGTCAGTCCCAACACTAATCCATATCTAGGGGAATGAACAGTTTACAATCGGGAGCACTGCTAATGCGACGGCTCCCAGCTGTAAACTACTGGGGAATGAATGAAATGCTGGAAGAGAAGCTTTAGTGACTAGCGGTGACATCACTGAAGCTGCGCTCCCTGCTGGCATGAATTTATATAAACTCTTCAGCGTGGGAAAATCAGCTGGCATTTTCCCACACTCAAGAGTTAATTTCTATTCTTAATATGTCAGTGTGTTTTTACTGTACGCCGGACATAAATTGCCAGCTTTTCAAAGGACACTGGTGAGTAAAGAACGGACAGCACTCGCATGGTGTGAGTGCTGTGTGATTTTTTTCTCACATTCACTGACTTGCATTGACGAGTCCCGTCCGACATACACAGCAAATCGCAGCATGCTGCGATTTTTTCTCAGTCCAATTTAGGCTGAGAAAAAAAAAATCGCAAATGAGATGTAACTCATTGAATAATATTAGTCCGAGTGCAATCTGATTTTTTACCGGATTGCACTCATACGTATTTCGCACAAGTGAGTATGAGCCCTTAGAATGTTTCAGATGACCAGGGGAGGTAATCTGCTGGGTCTGGTTCTTTCAAATAGACCAGGTACAATTTCAGATCTAGAGGTCAGAGACCATTGGGGAAGCAGTGACCATAAGGGTATGTGCACACGTCAGGATTTTTAGCGGTTTTTTTTTGGCGGAATTTCGCTATAAAAACGCTATAAATCCGGTCAAAAAACGCTAACATTATGCATCCTATCATTTAGAATGCATTCCGCATTTTTTGTGCAGATGTTAAACTTTTTTTCCGCAAAAAAAAACGCATTCCGCAAAAAATCCGGACATGCTCTATCTTTTTGCGGATTTCCTATCAAAAAGGACATTCAGGAAAAAAAAAAATCCGCAAAAATTCCGCAAAAAATCCGCGCAAAATCCGCGCAAAAAACACGCAAATTCCGTGAGAAATCCGCGCGAAAAAAGAACGTGGCAGAATTCTCAGGATTTTGTCAGGAAAAAATCCTGACGTGTGCACATACCCTAACATGGTAAGTTTCAATGTAATTTTCAGTCAAACATTCAAAAAGGGAAATGCGAAAACCTGGAACTTTAAGAAAGCTGATTTTAACAAATAAAGGAAAGAGCTTAATGGTATAGACTGGGAAAACATCATGGTAACTGGGGATACCAAATATAAATGGGGCATTTTTAAGGGAATACTACTAGAATCCTGAAAAAAAATCTTATACCCTCTGGTAATAAAATGTCAAGGAATAAAAAGAAACCATTATGGATGAACAGAACAGTACAAAGTTTAATAAGACAAAAACAAAGGGCATTCAAAATCTTGAAAGCTGAGAATACTGAAATAGCCTTTCAGGAGTATAAAGATCTAAATAAGAAATGTACAGAATAAATCAAGCTGGCAAAGTTATCTATACAGAGAAATAGATCGCCGGCGACATTAAAATAGATCCCAAAATTTTTTATAAATGCATTATACTGCCTCTGTACAAATCCCTAGTTAGACCGCACATGGAGTACTGTGTCCAGTTTTGGGCACCGGTGCTCAGGAAGGATATAATAGAACTAGAGAGAGTACAAAGGAGGGCAACAAAATTAATAAAGGGGATGGGAGAACTACAATACCCAGATAGATTAGCGAAATTAGGATTATTTAGTCTAGTAAAAAGATGACTGAGGGGCGATCTAATAACCATGTATAAGTATATAAGGGGACAATACAAATATCTCGCTGAGGATCTGTTTATACCAAGGAAGGTGACGGGCACAAGGGGGCATTCTTTGCGTCTGGAGGAGAGAAGGTTTTTCCACCAACATAGAAGAGGATTCTTTACTGTTAGGGCAGTGAGAATCTGGAATTGCTTGCCTGAGGAGGTGGTGATGGCGAACTCAGTCGAGGGGTTCAAGAGAGGCCTGGATGTCTTCCTGGAGCAGAACAATATTGTATCATACAATTATTAGGTTCTGTAGAAGGACGTAGATCTGGGGATTTATTTTGATGGAATATAGGCTGAACTGGATGGACAAATGTCTTTTTTCGGCCTTACTAACTATGTTACTATCAATGCCAAAAAGAAAAAAATAGATGGTATAGGCCCCTTAAAGGATGACAATAACAAGATAATCACCTCATAGGGGTGGAGCCGCATATTTATCACTGTAATGAGCGGTGCCACGTGACCGCTCACACAGACAGGCTGCCAGCACTCAGAGGAGGCATCGCGGGAGCTGGGTGAGTATTTCTCTGCAAGCGGGCGGGTGCACAGGGGGGGGGGGGGGGGGGAAGGTGGGATGTAACCCCAAACTTTATTTTTAACAAAAAAAAAACCTTGATTTTTCATTCCTTCTCTCCCGATGCGTTAATACAGACCACGCAGTATAACAGTGGCCACGCAGTATATAACACAGCCCAAACAGTATTTAACACAGCCCACGCAGTATATAACATTGCCCACATAGTATATAACACTGGCCACATAGTATATAGCAGCCATGCAGTATATAACGCATCCCACACAGTATATTACACTGCCCACATAGTATATAACACTGCCCACGTAGTATATAGCAGCCATGGATTATATAACGCATCCCACAGTATATAACACTGGCCATATAGTATATAGCAGCCATGTAGTATATAACGCAGCCCATGCAGTATATAACATTGCCCACATAGTATATAACACTGCCCACATAGTATATAGCAGCCATGTAGTATATAACGCAGCCCGCGCAGTATATAACATTGCCCACATAGTATATAACACTGCCCACGTAGTACATAGTAGCCATGTAGTATATAATGCAGCCCACGCAGTATGTAACACAGCCCATGTAGTATATAGCAATGTGGGCACTATATGCATGGTTAAAAAAGACTTAAAATAAAAAATAAACACATACTCACCTTCCGAAGGGCCCTTGTAGTCCTGGCGCCTGTGTGCGGTGCACATGGCAGCTTCCGGTCTCAGGGTTGGTATGAGCGCAGGACCTGTGATGATGTCGCGATCACATGACTGTGATGTCATGGCAGGTCCTTCTCGCATAGCATCCTTAGCACCGGAACCTGCCTCTTGCACTGCCGAGGACAGCGCCACGTAGGAGGGTGAGAATAACCTTTTCTTTTATTATCATTATTTGTAACATTAGATCTTTTTACTATTGATGCTGCATACACAGCATCAATAGTAAAAAGTTGGTACACACGGTTAATAGCTGCGTTAATGGAGTGTGTTACACCACGGCATAATGCCGTCCATTAACGTTGCCATTAACCCTGTTTGAGGGCTGACTGGAGGGGAGTATGGAGCGGGCACTGACTGCGGGGAGGAAAGAGCGGCCATTTTGCCGCCGGACTGTGCCCGTCGCTGATATTTCGTGGCAATGGTCGTGGGCGTTTTGCAACGACCAATCAGTGACTTGGATTTCCATGACAGACAGAGGCCGCGACCAATGAATATCCGTGACAGACAGAAAGACAGACAGAAAGACAGACAGACGGAAGTGACCCTTAGACAATTATATAGTAGATGGTTGAGGCCACATCTAGAATATGAGATCCAGTTTAGGACTGCACATTTTAAAAAGGCTATTCAGAAGTAAGAATCAGTACAATGACAGACAACTAGATTATTACAAGGGATGGAAGGTCTCTCATATGAGGAGAGGTTGGAAAAGTTGGTCTTGTTTAGCTTAGAAAAAAGATGCCTCTGAGGGGATCTCATTAACATGCATTAACATGTATAAATATATGTGTGGCCAGTACAAAACGATGGGACATGACTTTTTCCTTTCAAGGACTATACTGAGGACTAGGGGGCACTTATTACTGGTGGAAGAAAGGCGATTCTGACAGCTAAACAGGAAAGGGTTCTTTACAATTAGAGCAGTCAGACTGTGGAATGCCCAACCACAGGAGGTAGTAATGGCAGACACTATAACAGCTTTTAAAAAAGGGCTGGACGATTTCCTTGATACACATAACGAAATGTACAATTGGTGGAGAAAGGTTGAACTTGATGGACCTAGGTCTCTTTATTCAACCTACGGAACTATGTAACTATGTAACTATGACAGTTTTTCACATTGACCAAATGTCTATGTAAAAAAAAAATCATAACATGCACTATTTTCTTCCATATTTCAGATGAGACTCGCGTTAATTACCGTAATGCCAATCTCACACCAGCATATTTTAATCCAGAAAAAAAATGTACTATTTTTCATCTCTATGACTTCCAAGTCAGATGAGAGGCCCTTAAATCTCTTACCTTCCGGAGCTCCATGTGCTGCATTTGATTTGTCAGGGCTGATGTAACTGTGATGCACAAATGACGTAGCTCCAGCCCTGGCTTATCAAAAGCCGTGCTGGGAATACCAGTAGCTAAATGATTCACGGGTCTCCACTTTAGCTGCCAGATGCCACTGACTGGGACATTGGACTTGAGTCCCATAAATCGATCCACTCATTTCTAATCTGCTGTGCATAAAATTTAAAAAAACAAATTCAGTATCCTACTGTATATTAATAATTGCAATGTATCCACAAAAATCATAGGCTATATGGATGATCTCTTCAGGATGGGTACACAAAAAAAGTCAGATCCCAATGCATCCGGTTTTATGGATATACTAGATGGTGGCCCGATTCTAACGCATCGGATATTCTAGAATATGTATGTATGTATGTACATTACAGATCAAAAGTTTGGACACACCTTCTCATTTAAAGATTTTTCTGTATTTTCATGACTATGAAAATTTTAAATTCACAATGAAGGCATCAAAACTATGAATTAACACATGTGGAATTATATACTTAACAAAAAAGTGTGAAACAACTGGAAATATGTCTTATATTCTAGGTTCTTCAAAGTAGCCACCTTTTGCTTTGATGACTGCTTTCCACACTCTTGGCATTCTCTTGATGAGCTTCAAGAGATAGTCACCAGAAATGGTCTTCCAACAATCTTGAAGGAGTTCACAGAGATGTGTAGCTTTTGTTGGCCCTTTTGCCTTAACTCTGCGGTCCAGCTCACCCCAAACCATCTCGATTGGGTTCAGGTCTGGTGACTGTGGAGGCCAGGTCATCTGGCGTAGCACCCCATCACTCTTCTTCTTAGTCAAATAGCCCTTACACAGCCTTGAGGTGTGTTTGGGGTCATTGTCCTGTTGAAAAATAAATGATGGTCCAACTAAACGCAAACTGGAAGGAATAGTATGCCGCTGCAAGATGCTGTGGTAGCCATGCTGGTTCAGTATGCCTTCAATTTTGAATAAATCCCCATCAAGTGTCACCAGGAAAGCACCCCCACACCATCTCCTCCATGTTTCACGGTGGGAACCAGGCATGTAGAGTCCATCCGTTCACCTTTTCTGCGTCACAAAAAGACATGGTGGTTGGAACCAAAGATCTCAAACTTGGACTCATCAGTTTTACACTGGTCTAATGTCCATTCCTTGTGTTTTTTTAGCCCAAACAAGTCTCTTCTGCTTGTTGCCTGTCCTTAGCAGTGTTTTCCTAGCAGCTATTTTACCATGAAGGCCTGCTGCACAAAGTCTCCTTTTAACAGTTGTTGTAGAGATGTGTCTGCTGCTAGAACTCTGTGTGGCATTGACCTGGTCTCTAATCTGAGCTGCTGTTAACCTGTGATTTCTGAGGCTGGTGACTCGGATAAACTTATCCTCAGAAGCAGAGGTGACTCTTGGTCTTCCTTTCCTGGGGCTGTCCTCATGTGAGCCAGTTTCTTTGTAGCGCTTGATGGTTTTTGCAACTGCACTTGGGGACATTTTCAAAGTTTTCACAATTTTTCGGACTGACTGACCTTAATTTCTTAAAGTAATGATGGCCACTCATTTTTCTTTACTTAGCTGCTTTTTTCTTGCTATAATACAAATTCTAACAGTCTATTCAGTAGGACTATCAGCTGTGTATCCACCAGACTTCTGCACAACGCAACTGATGGTCCCAACACTATTTATAAGGCAAGAAATCCCACTTATTAAACCTGACAGGACACACCTGTGAAGTGAAAACCATTTCCGGTGACTACCTCTGGAAGCTCATCAAGAGAATGCCAAGAGTGTGCAAAGCAGTCATCAAAGCAAAAGGTGGCTACTTTGAAGAACCTAGAATATAAGACATATTTTCAGTTGTTTCACACTTTTTCGTTAAGTATATAATTCCACGTGTTAATTCTTAGTTTTGATGCCTTCAGTGTGAATGTACAATTTTCATAGTCATGAAAATACAGAAAAATCTTTAAATGAGAAGGTGTGTCCAAACTTTTGGTCTGTACTGTATATAGCAGCCACATAGTATATAGCAGAGGTCACATAGTATATAGCAAATACTACGTGGCCTGTGCTATATAGTATGTGGCTGCTATATACATACATATTGTAGAATACCCGATGCGTTAATATAGGCCACGCAGTATATAACAGTGGCCACGCAGTACATAACACAGCCCGCATACTATATAACACAGCCCACGCAGTATATAGCAGCCACGCAGTATATAACACATGCGATGTAGTTAGTATATAACACAGGCCACGCAGTATATAACACAGGGCACTGTTATGGACCTGGTGGTTAGGAGCACCCGGAATGACCTGATGGTTAAACTAACACAGGACAAGCTCTGGGAAGTGGGAGCTCTGCTGACCGCAACCCCTAATCCTATCACACACACTAGAAATAGCCGTGGAGCGTACCTAACTCTGCCTAGACGCCTCTTCACAGCCTAAGAGCTAACTAACCCTAGAGATAGGAAATAAAGCCTACCTTGCCTCAGAGAAATTCCCCAAAGAAAAAGGCAGCCCCCCACAAATATTGACTGTGAGTTAAGATGAAAGTCACAAACACAGGAATGAAACAAGTTTCAGCAAAGGGAGGCCAGACTTACTAAACAGACTGAGGATAGAAAAGGTATCTTTGCGGTCAGCACAAAAAACTACAAAAAGACCACGCAGAGTTTGCAAAAAGACCCCCGCACCGACTCACGGTGCGGAGGTGCCACTCTGCATCCCAGAGCTTCCAGCTAGCAAGGCAAAATCATGATAGCAAGCTGGACAAGAAAACAATGAACAACAAATAAACTAGCAGGGACTTAGCTTCTGCTGGAGTAGACAGGTCATCAGAAAGATCCAAGAGCGAACTGAACCAGTACTATAACATTGACAGCTGGCATGGAGTAACGATCTGAGTGGAGTTAAATAGAGCAGCCAGCCAAAGAATAAACTAGGTCACCTGTGGAAGGAACCTCAGGACCAGCAGCTCCACTCACAGCCACCAGAGGGAGTCCATGGACAGAACTCGCCGAAGTACCATTCATGACCACAGGAGGGAGTTCGATAACAGAATTCACAACAGTATCCCCCCCTTGAGGAGGGGTCACCGAACCCTCACCAGAGCCCCCAGGCCGATCAGGACGAGCCAAATGAAAGGCACAAACCAGATCGGCAGTATGAACATCAGAGGCAACAACCCAGGAATTATCTTCCTGACCATAACCCTTCCACTTGACCAGGTACTGGAGTTTCCATCTCGAAATACGAGAATCTAAAATCTTCTCCACCACATACTCCAACTCCCCCTCGACCAACACCGGGGCAGGAGGGTCAACGGAGGGAACCATAGGCGCCACGTATCTCCGCAATAACGACCTATGGAACACATTATGGATGGCAAAAGAAGCTGGAAGGGCCAAACGAAATGACACAGGATTGAGAACTTCAGAAATCTTATAAGGACCAATGAAACGAGGCTTAAACTTAGGAGAGGAAACCTTCATAGGAACATAACGAGACGACAACCAAACCAAATCCCCAACACGAAGTCGGGGACCAACACAGCGACGGCGGTTAGCGAAACGTTGAGCCTTCTCCTGGGACAATGTCAAATTGTCCACTACGTGAGTCCAAATTTGCTGCAATCTGTCCACCACAGAATCTACATCAGGACAGTCCGAAGGCTCAACCTGCCCTGAAGAAAAATGAGGATGGAAACCAGAATTACAGAAAAAAGGCGAAACCAAAGTAGCCGAGCTGGCCCGATTATTAAGGGCGAACTCAGCCAAAGGCAAGAAGGACACCCAATCATCCTGATCAGCAGAAACAAAGCATCTCAGATGTTTCCAAAGTCTGATTGGTTCGTTCGGTTTGGCCATTTGTCTGAGGATGGAAAGCCGAAGAAAAAGACAAATCAATGCCCATCTTAGCACAAAAGGACCGCCAAAACCTCGAAACAAACTGGAAACCTCTGTCCGAGACGATGTTCTCCGGAATGCCATGCAAACGAACCACATGCTGGAAAAATAATGGCACCAAATCAGAGGAGGAAGGCAATTTAGACAAGGGTACCAAATGGACCATCTTAGAGAAGCGATCACAAACCACCCAGATGACCGACATCCTTTGAGAGACAGGGAAATCTGAAATAAAATCCATGGAAATATGCGTCCAGGGCCTCTTCGGGACTGGCAAGGGCAAAAGCAACCCACTGGCACGAGAACAGCAGGGCTTAGCCCGAGCACAAGTTCCACAGGACTGCACAAAAGAACGCACATCCCGTGACAAGGAAGGCCACCAAAAGGATCTAGCCACCAAATCTCTGGTACCAAAGATTCCAGGATGACCAGCTAACACCGAACAATGAACCTCAGAGATAACTCTACTAGTCCATCATCAGGGACAAGCAGTTTCTCCGCTGGACAACGGTCAGGTCTATCAGCCTGAAATTTCTGCAGCACCCACCGCAAATCAGGGGAGATGGCAGATGTTGTGAATTCTGTGGCTGAATTCACTCCTGTGGTCACAAGTGGTACTGCAGCTTCTGAGCTTCCTCCCTCAGGTGTTCTGGTGAGCTCGTTAACTGCTTCTTTACTTAACTCCGCCTGATGCTGCTATCCTTGCTCCTTGTCAATGTTTCAGTGTTGGATCTGAGCTTCTCCTGATTGTTCCTGTGACCTGCTGCTCTGTATAGCTAAGTGCTTTTTGCTTTTTTGTTGCTTTTTTTCTGTCCAGCTTGTCTTTTGTTTTGCTGGAAGCTCTGAGACGCAAAGGGTGTACCGCCGTGCCGTTAGTTCGGCACGGTGGGTTTTTTTTTTTGCCCCCTTTGCGTGGTTTTGCTTTAGGGTTTTTTGTAGACTGCAAAGTTCGCTTTACTGTCCTCGCTCTGTCCTAGAATATCGGGCCCCACTTTGCTGAATCTATTTCATCCCTACGTTTTGTCTTTTCATCTTACTCACAGTCATTATATGTGGGGGGCTGCCTTTTCCTTTGGGGAATTTCTCTGGGGCAAGTCAGGCCTATTTTTCTATCTTCAGGCTAGCTAGTTTCTTAGGCTGTGCCGAGTTGCCTAGATAGTTGTTAGGCGCAATCCACAGCCGCTTTTAGTTGTGTTTAGGATAGGATCAGGTGTGCAGTCTACAGAGTTTCCACGTCTCAGAGCTCGTTCTTGTATTTTTGGGTATTTGTCAGATCACTGTGTGCGCTCTGATCGCTAAGCACACTGTGTTTCTGGATTGCCTTCATAACACCTGTCATTAGCAAACATAACAGTACAAGGAGCCTAACTAATGATTCTCAATAGAGGGAAAGAAAAAGTTCTGACATCATTTTTTTTTTTTTTTCTGCTCTGTGTTCATTTTTTTTTTTCCCCTAGACATTTGGGTGATTCTGGACACAGGTGTGGACATGGATATTCAGGGTCTGTGCTCTTCAATGGATAATCTCGTTATAAATGTACAAAAAATTCAAGATACTATTGATCAGAAATCTATGTTAGAACCAAGAATTCCTATTCCTGATTTGTTTTTTGGAGATAGAACTAAGTTTCTAAGTTTCAAAAATAATTGTAAGCTATTTCTGGCCTTGAAACCTCATTCTTCTGGTAATCCTATTCAACAGGTTTTGATTATTATTTCTTTTTTGCGCGGCGACCCTCAAGACTGGGCATTTTCTCTTGCGCCAGGAGACTCTGCATTGAGTAGTGTTGATGCGTTTTTCCTGGCGCTCGGATTGCTGTACGATGAGCCTAATTCAGTGGATCAGGCTGAGAAAAATTTGCTGGCTTTGTGCCAGGTCAGGATGATATAGAAGTATATTGTCAGAAATTAAGGAAATGGTCAGTGCTCACTCAGTGGAATGAATTTGCGCTGGCAGCTTTGTTCAGAAAGGGTCTCTCTGAGGCTCTTAAGGATGTCATGGTGGGATTTCCTATGCCTGCTGGTTTGAATGAGTCTTTGTCTTTGGCCATTCAGATCGGTCGACGCTTGCGCGAGCGTAAATCTGTGCACCATTTGGCGGTACTGCCTGAGGTTAAACCTGAGCCTATGCAGTGCGATAGGACTATGACTAGAGTTGAACGGCAGGAATACAGACGTCTGAATGGTCTGTGTTTCTACTGTGGTGATTCCACTCATGCTATTTCTGATTGTCCTAAGCGCACTAAGCGGTCCGCTAGGTCTGCCGTCATTGGTACTGTACAGTCCAAATTCCTTCTGTCCATTACCTTGATATGCTCTTTGTCGTCGTTTTCTGTCATGGCGTTTGTGGATTCGGGCGCTGCCCTGAATCTGATGGATTTGGATTATGCTAAACGTTGTGGGTTTTTCTTGGAGCCTTTGCGGTGTCCTATTCCATTGAGAGGAATTGATGCTACACCTTTGGCCAAGAATAAACCTCAATACTGGGCCCATCTGACCATGTGCATGGCTCCTGCACATCAGGAAGTTATTCGCTTTCTGGTGTTGCATAATCTGCATGATGTGGTCGTGTTGGGGTTGCCATGGCTACAAACCCATAATCCAGTATTGGATTGGAATTCCATGTCGGTATCCAGCTGGGGTTGTCAGGGGGTACATGGTGATGTTCCATTTTTGTCAATTTCGTCATCCACCCCTTCTGAGGTCCCAGAGTTCTTGTCTGATTATCAGGATGTATTTGAAGAGCCCAAGTCCGATGCTCTACCTCCGCATAGGGATTGTGATTGTGCTATCAATTTGATTCCTGGTAGTAAATTCCCTAAAGGTCGATTATTTAATCTATCCGTGCCCGAACACGCCGCTATGCGCAGTTATGTGAAGGAATCCCTGGAGAAGGGACATATTCGCCCATCGTCATCACCACTGGGAGCAGGGTTCTTCTTTGTAGCCAAGAAGGATGGTTCGCTGAGACCGTGTATTGATTACCGCCTTCTTAATAAGATCACTGTTAAATTTCAGTATCCCTTGCCATTGTTATCTGACTTGTTTGCTCTGATTAAGGGGGCTAGTTGGTTCACTAAGATAGATCTTCGTGGTGCGTATAATCTGGTGAGAATCAGGCAAGGAGATGAATGGAAAACTGCATTCAATACGCCCGAGGGTCATTTTGAGTATCTAGTGATGCCGTTCGGACTTGCCAATGCTCCATCTGTGTTTCAGTCTTTTATGCATGACATCTTCCGTGAGTATCTGGATAAATTCCTGATTGTTTACTTGGATGACATTTTGATCTTCTCAGATGATTGGGAGTCTCATGTGAAGCAGGTCAGAATGGTTTTTCAGGTCCTGCGTGCTAACTCTTTGTTTGTGAAGGGATCAAAGTGTCTCTTCGGTGTGCAGAAAGTTTCATTTTTGGGGTTCATCTTTACCCCTTCTACTATCGAGATGGATCCAGTTAAGGTCCAAGCCATCCAGGATTGGATTCAGCCGACATCTCTGAAAAGTCTGCAAAAGTTCCTGGGCTTTGCTAATTTTTATCGTCGCTTCATCTGTAATTTTTCTAGCATTGCCAAACCATTGACCGATTTGACCAAGAAGGGTGCTGATTTGGTTAATTGGTCTTCTGCTGCTGTGGAAGCTTTTCAGGAGTTGAAGCGTCGTTTTTGTTCTGCCCCTGTGTTGTGTCAGCCAGATGTTTCTCTTCCGTTCCAGGTCGAGGTTGATGCTTCTGAGATTGGAGCAGGGGCGGTTTTGTCACAGAGAGGTTCTGATTGCTCAGTGATGAAACCATGTGCTTTCTTTTCCAGGAAGTTTTCGCCCGCTGAGCGTAATTATGATGTGGGCAATCGAGAGTTGCTGGCCATGAAGTGGGCATTCGAGGAGTGGCGTCATTGGCTTGAAGGAGCTAAGCATCGCGTGGTGGTATTGACTGATCATAAGAACTTGACTTATCTCGAGTCTGCCAAGCGCTTGAATCCTAGACAGGCCCGTTGGTCGTTATTTTTTGCCCGCTTCGACTTTGTGATTTCGTACCTTCCAGGCTCTAAAAATGTGAAGGCGGATGCTCTGTCTAGGAGTTTTGTGCCCGACTCTCCGGGTTTATCTGAGCCAGCGGGTATCCTCAAGGAAGGAGTCATTGTGTCTGCCATCTCCCCTGATTTGCGGCGGGTGCTGCAAAAATTTCAGGCGAATAAACCTGATCGTTGTCCAGCAGAGAAACTGTTCGTCCCTGATAGGTGGACTAATAAACTTATCTCTGAACTTCATTGTTCGGTGTTGGCTGGTCATCCTGGAATCTTTGGTACCAGAGAGTTAGTGGCTAGATCCTTCTGGTGGCCATCTCTGTCATGGGATGTACGTACTTTTGTGCAGTCCTGTGGGATTTGTGCTAGGGCTAAGCCCTGCTGTTCTCGTGCCAGTGGGTTGCTTTTGCCCTTGCCGGTCCCAAAGAGGCCTTGGACACATATTTCGATGGATTTCATTTCTGACCTTCCCGTTTCTCAAAAGATGTCAGTCATTTGGGTGGTCTGTGATCGCTTTTCTAAAATGGTCCATCTGGTGCCCTTGGCTAAATTGCCTTCCTCCTCTGATTTGGTACCTTTGTTCTTTCAGCATGTGGTTCGGTTGCATGGCATTCCTGAGAATATTGTTTCTGACAGAGGTTCCCAGTTTGTTTCAAGGTTTTGGCGAGCCTTTTGTGGTAGGATGGGCATTGACCTATCCTTTTCCTCGGCTTTCCATCCTCAGACTAATGGCCAGACCGAACGAACCAATCAGACCTTGGAAACATATCTGAGATGTTTTGTTTCTGCAGACCAGGATGATTGGGTGTCCTTTTTGCCGTTGGCTGAGTTCGCTCTTAATAATCGGGCCAGCTCGGCTACCTTGGTTTCTCCATTTTTTTGCAATTTTGGGTTCCATCCTCGTTTCTCTTCAGGACAGGTTGAGTCTTCGGACTGTCCTGGTGTGGATTCTGTGGTGGATAGGTTGCAGCAGATCTGGACTCAGGTAGTGGACAATTTGATCTTGTCCCAGGAGAAAGCTCAACTTTTCGCTAATCGCAGACGCCGTGTGGGTCCCCGACTTCGTGTTGGGGATCTGGTTTGGTTATCTTCTCGTCATATTCCTATGAAGGTTTCCTCTCCTAAATTTAAACCTCGTTTTATTGGTCCATATAGGATTTCTGAGGTTCTCAATCCTGTGTCTTTTCGTTTGACCCTCCCAGACTCCTTTTCCATACATAATGTATTCCATAGGTCGTTGTTGCGGAGATACGTGGCACCTATGGTTCCATCTGTTGAGCCTCCTGCCCCGGTTTTGGTGGAGGGGGAATTGGAGTATATTGTGGAGAAGATTTTGGATTCTCGTGTTTCTAGACGGAAACTCCAGTATCTGGTTAAATGGAAGGGTTATGCTCAGGAAGATAATTCCTGGGTTTTTGCCTCTGATGTTCATGCTTCCGATCTTGTTCGTGCCTTTCATGCGGCTCATCCTGGTCGGCCTGGGGGCTCTGGTGAGGGTTCGGTGAGCCCTCCTCAAGGGGGGGGTACTGTTGTGAATTCTGTGGCTGAATTCACTCCTGTGGTCACAAGTGGTACTGCAGCTTCTGAGCTTCCTCCCTCAGGTGTTCTGGTGAGCTCGTTAACTGCTTCATTACTTAACTCCGCCTGATGCTGCTATCCTTGCTCCTTGTCAATGTTTCAGTGTTGGATCTGAGCTTCTCCTGATTGTTCCTGTGACCTGCTGCTCTGTATAGCTAAGTGCTTTTTGCTTTTTTGTTGCTTTTTTTCTGTCCAGCTTGTCTTTTGTTTTGCTGGAAGCTCTGAGACGCAAAGGGTGTACCGCCGTGCCGTTAGTTCGGCACGGTGGTTTTTTTTTTTGCCCCCTTTGCGTGGTTTTGCTTTAGGGTTTTTTGTAGACTGCAAAGTTCGCTTTACTGTCCTCGCTCTGTCCTAGAATATCGGGCCCCACTTTGCTGAATCTATTTCATCCCTACGTTTTGTCTTTTCATCTTACTCACAGTCATTATATGTGGGGGGCTGCCTTTTCCTTTGGGGAATTTCTCTGGGGCAAGTCAGGCCTATTTTTCTATCTTCAGGCTAGCTAGTTTCTTAGGCTGTGCCGAGTTGCCTAGGTAGTTGTTAGGCGCAATCCACAGCTGCTTTTAGTTGTGTTTAGGATACGATCAGGTGTGCAGTCTACAGAGTTTCCACGTCTCAGAGCTCGTTCTTGTATTTTTGGGTATTTGTCAGATCACTGTGTGCGCTCTGATCGCTAAGCACACTGTGTTTCTGGATTGCCTTCATAACACCTGTCATTAGCAAACATAACAGGCAGACAAAATTACCCCCTCTTTGAGAATACCAGCCGGCTCAGGAACACACGGAGAGTCAGGCACAAAACTCCTTGAAAGGGCATCAGCCTTCACATTCTTAGAGCCCGGAAGGTATGAAACCACAAAATCGAAATGGGAGAAAAACAGCGACCATCGAGCCTGTCTAGGATTCAACCGTTTGGCAGACTCGAGATAAGTCAAATTCTTGTGATCCGTCAAGACCACCACGCGATGCTTGGCTCCTTCAAGCCAATGTCGCCACTCCTCAAATGCCCACTTCATAGCCAACAACTCTCGATTGCCAACATCATAATTGCGCTCAGCAGGCGAGAACTTTCTAGAAAAGAAAGCACATGGTTTCATCACCGAGCCATCAGAACTTCTTTGAGATAAAACAGCCCCTGCCCCAATCTCAGAAGCATCAACCTCAACCTGAAACGGGAGCGAAACATCTGGCTGGCACAACACAGGGGCAGAAGAAAAACAACGCTTCAACTCCTGAAAAGCCTCAACGGCCGCAGAGGACCAATTGGCCACATCAGCACCTTTCTTGGTCAAATCAGTCAACGGTTTAACAACACTAGAAAAATTAGCGATGAAGCGACGGTAAAAATTTGCAAAACCCAGGAACTTCTGCAGGCTCTTCACAGATGTAGGGTGAGTCCAATCATAAATGGGCTGAACTTTAACAGGGTCCATCTCGATAGTAGAAGAGGAAAAAACGAAACCCAAAAATGAAACCTTCTTAACTCCAAAGAGACATTTAGACCCCTTCACAAACAAGGAATTCGCACGAAGGACCTGGAACACCATTCTGACCTGCCTCACATGAGACTCCCAATCATCCGAAAAGACCAAAATATCATCCAAATATACAATCATGAATCTATCCAGGTACTTTCGGAAGATGTCATGCATAAAGGACTGAAACACAGATGAGCATTAGAAAGCCCGAATGGCATCACCAGGTACTCAAAATGGCCCTCGGGCGTATTGAATGCTGTTTTCCATTCATCGCCCTGTTTAATACGCACAAGATTATACGCCCCTCGAAGATCTATCTTGGTGAACCAACTAGCCCCCTTAATCCGAGCAAACAAATCAGACAGTAGCGGCAAAGGGTACTGAAATTTGACCGTGATCTTATTAAGAAGGCGGTAATCAATACAAGGTCTCAAAGAACCATCCTTCTTGGCGACAAAAAAGAACCCTGCTCCCAACGGTGATGATGACGGGCGAATATGCCCTTTCTCCAAGGACTCCTTTATATAACTCCGCATAGTGGCGTGTTCTGGCACAGATAAATTGAACAGTCGGCCCTTAGGAAACGTACTACCAGGAATCAAATTAATAGCACAATCGCAATCCCTATGAGGAGGTAGGGCACTGGATTTGGGCTCATCAAATACATCCTCGTAATCCGACAAAAACTCAGGGACTTCAGAAGGAGTGGAAGATGAAATTGACAGCAATGGAACATCACCATGTACCCCTTGACAACCCCAGCTGGACACAGACAGTGATTTCCAATCCAACACTGGATTATGGACCCGTAGCCAAGGCAACCCCAAAACGACCACATCATGCAGATTATGCAACACCAAAAAGCGAATATCCTCCTGATGTGCAGGAGCCATGCACATGGTCAATTGAGTCCAGTACTGAGGCTTATTCTTGGCCAAAGGCGTAGCATCAATTCCTCTCAATAGAATAGGATACTGCAAGGGTTCCAAGAAAAAACCACAGCGCCTGGCAAACTCTAAGTCCATCAAATTCAGGGCAGCGCCTGAATCCACAAATGCCATAACAGAATAGGACGACAAAGAGCAAATCAGAGTAACGGACAAAAGAAATTTAGACTGTACCGTACCAATGGTGGCAGACCTAGCGAACCGCTTAGTGCGCTTAGGACAATCGGAGATAGCATGAGTGGAGTCACCACAGTTTAAACACAGCCCATTCTGATGTCTGTGTTCTTGCCGTTTAGCTCTGGTCGAAGTCCTATCACATTGCATAGGCTCAGGCCTCTGATCAGAGAATACTGCCAAATGGTGCACAGCTTTGCGCTCACGCAAGCGCCGATCGATCTGAATGGCCAAGGAAATAGACTCATTCAGACCAGCAGGCATGGGAAATCCCACCATAACATCCTTAAGGGCTTCAGAAAGACCCTTTCTGAAAATTGCCGCCAGGGCACACTCATTCCACTGAGTAAGCACAGACCACTTTCTAAACTTCTGACAATATACCTCCGCTTCATCCTGACCCTGACACAAAGCCAGCAAGATTTTCTCTGCCTGATCCACTGAATTTGGTTCATCATAAAGCAATCCAAGCGCCAGAAAAAACGCATCTACATCACGCAATGCAGGATCTCCTGGCGCAAGGGAAAATGCCCAGTCTTGAGGGTCGCCACGCAACAAAGAAATAATGATTTTTACTTGCCGAACGGGGTCACCAGAGGAGCGGAGTTTCAAAGCAAGAAACATTTTACAATTATTTTTGAAATTCATGAACTTAGATCTATCCCCAGAAAACAAATCAGGAATTGGAATTCTAGGCTCTAACATCGGATTCTGAACTACAAAATCTTGAATGCTTTGTACCCTTGCAGTGAGATGATCCACAGAAGAGGACAGACCTTGAATGTCCATATCTACACCTGTGTCCTGAACCACCCAGAGGTTAAGGGGAAAAGAAAGACAAAACACACTGCAGAGAAAAAAAAATGGTCTCAGAACTTCTGTTATCCCTCTATTGAGATGCATTAACACTTTGGGCCAGCTGTACTGTTATGGACCTGGTGGTTAGGAGCACCCGGAATGACCTGATGGTTAAACTAACACAGGACAAGCTCTGGGAAGTGGGAGCTCTGCTGACCGCAACCCCTAATCCTATCACACACACTAGAAATAGCCGTGGAGCGTACCTAACTCTGCCTAGACGCCTCTTCACAGCCTAAGAGCTAACTAACCCTAGAGATAGGAAATAAAGCCTACCTTGCCTCAGAGAAATTCCCCAAAGAAAAAGGCAGCCCCCCACAAATATTGACTGTGAGTTAAGATGAAAGTCACAAACACAGGAATGAAACAAGTTTCAGCAAAGGGAGGCCAGACTTACTAAATAGACTGAGGATAGAAAAGGTATCTTTGCGGTCAGCACAAAAAACTACAAAAAGACCACGCAGAGTGTGCAAAAAGACCCCCGCACCGACTCACGGTGCGGAGGTGCCACTCTGCATCCCAGAGCTTCCAGCTAGCAAGGCAAAATCATGATAGCAAGCTGGATAAGAAAACAATGAACAACAAATAAACTAGCAGGGACTTAGCTTCTGCTGGAGTAGACAGGTCATCAGAAAGATCCAACAGCGAACTGAACCAGTACTATAACATTGACAGCTGGCATGGAGTAACGATCTGAGTGGAGTTAAATAGAGCAGCCAGCCAAAGAATAAACTAGGTCACCTGTGGAAGGAACCTCAGGACCAGCAGCTCCACTCACAGCCACCAGAGGGAGTCCATGGACAGAACTCGCCGAAGTACCATTCATGACCACAGGAGGGAGTTCGATAACAGAATTCACAACAGGGCACGTTGTATATAGCACAGCCCATGCAGTATATCACACAGCCCACGGAGTATATAACACAGCCCGCGTAATATATAGCACAGCCCACGTACTATATAACACAGCCCACGCAGTATATAGCAGCCATGCAGTGTATAACACAGGCGATGCAGTATATAACACAGCCCACGTAACATATAACGTAGTATATAGCCCAGCCCACGGAGTATATCACACAGCCCACAGAGTATATAACATTGCCCATGTAGTATATAGCAGTCACGTGGTATATAACACTGCCCACGCAGTATTTAGCAGTGTGGGCACCATATCCCTGTTAAAAAAATAATTACAATAAAAAATAGTTATATACTCACCACGAGACCGCTAAGTCTTCTGGGTAATTTTGCAATGCATCTCTGGGAACTGAAGATGGCAGCCGGCGTGAGCGCATCATCGGACTACAGAAGGTGAGAAGAGCAGGTTTTTTGTTTTTTTATTATTTTTAACATTACATCTTTTTACTATTGATGCTGCTTTGCATAGGCAGCATCAATAGTAAAAAAGTTGGGGACACACAGGGTTAATAGCAGCGGTAACGGAGTGCGGTACCCGCGGCCCGTTACAGCTGGCATTAGCCCTGTGTGAGCGGTGACTGGAGGGGATTATGGAGCGGGTGCCGGGCACTGACTGCAAAGGTAGTAGGGGAGGGACTAATCGGACTGTGCCCATCGCTGATTGGTCGCGGCAGCCACTACAGGCAGCTGGAAAGACCAATCAGCGACGCGGGATTTCCATTACGGAAGTTGCCGACAGAAAGACGGAAGTACCCCTTAGACAATTAGATATATAGCTTGTGATTATTAAGCTAGGAAAACTATTTCATAATATACAGGGTGGGCCATTTATATGGATACAGCTGGGTGGGACATTTATAAAGTTGCATCCAAAATAACCGACTTCAAAATGGCCACCATGGTCACCACCATCTTGAAAAGTTTCCCCCCTCCTTTACACTAATGTGCCACAAACATGAAGTTGATATCACCAACCATTCCCATTTTATATAGGTGTATCCATATACATAGCTGTTGTGAATTCTGTGGCAGAGTTCACTCCTGTGGTCACAAGTGGTACTTCGGCTGATTCTCTCTGGGATCTTACGTTTGTGGAGGAAAGTGGTACTGCAGCTTCTGAGTTTCCTCCCTCAGGTGATCTGGTGAGCTCGTTAGCTTCTTCTCTACTTAACTCCACCTGATGCTTTGATCTATGCTTCCTGTCAATGTTTCAGTGTGGGACTTGTTTTTTCCCTGGATCATTCCTGTGGCCTGCTGCTCTGCAAAGCTAAGTTTTGCTTATGTTATTTTGTTGCTATTTTTCTGTCCAGCTTGCTTTATTGGTTTTTCTCGCCTGCTGGAAGCTCTGAGACGCAGAGGGACCACCTCCGTACCGTTAGTCGGTGCGGAGGGTCTTTTTGTCCCCTCTGCGTGGTTTTTTATAGGTTTTTGTGCTGACCGCAAAGTTATCTTCCCTATCCTCGTTCTGTTCAGCTAGTCGGGCCTCACTTTGCTAAATCTGTTTCATCTCTATGTTTGTGTTTTCATCTTACTCACAGTCATTATATGTGGCGGGCTGCCTTTTCCTTTGGGGAATTTCTCTGAGGCAAGGTAGGCTTATTTTTCTATCTTCAGGATTAGCTAGTTTCTCAGGCTGTGACGAGGCGCCTAGGTTCTGGTCAGAAGCGCTCCACGGCTACCTTTAGTGTGGTTTGATAGGCTTAGGGATTGCGGTCTGCAGAGTTCCCACGTCTCAGAGCTCGTTCTATTATTTTGGGTTATTGTCAGTTCACTGTATGTGCTCTGACCTCCATGTCCATTGTGATTCTGAATTACCTTTCATAACACATAGCCCATCCAGGTGTATCCATATAAATGGCCCACCCTGTACATTTTTAAATGTTGATGTATAAAATCAAAGTTACACAATCCTTAAAAGGGGATGACACATAGACGCAACATAGATGAAAATCGTCCAAGATGTCTCTAGGAAAATCAAGCAATTTTTCATATGCTCATCTGACGCTGATCTTATGCAGATCCCCATAAACTTCAATGACTGAGCCTCAAATTGGATGAGAATAGGACATTCTCTGGATGTTATGGACCAGAGAAATGCAGCCATTTTTAAGTATGTGTGTATGGATAAATGAAAATCTATGGGTCTGTGTGCAGTCCGAGAAAAAACAGCACTAAGATGCATTACACAGATGTGTGCATGTAGTCTTAAATCTTGAATTTTAACTGGGCTGGACCACACAATTGAACGGCTTGTGTGAACTAATAAATGTGTGAAGGAAGCCTTTAAAATGTAGTGACTATAAGGGATAGTTCACACTGGCGAGTGGCCAGCGTATGACTCAGACTGGAGCAATGCCAACTAGCCTTTATTTTCTCAAGCACTAAAGCCTTATTCAGACGTCCATTTTTCAACAATATGTTTTATACTTTTTTTCACGGATAGAGCACGTACCCATAATCTATGGTGCTGTTCACATGTCATTTTTTTGCTTACTTTCATTCCACATCAAAAATCATGGAAACATCCATTTATTGTTTGATGTGAGTCACAGATCATAATCACCCATTCAAGTCTAAATGTCATGAAAATCAAGAATAGCGCACAGTTGGCATACACGTGTAATCCTTGTGCTGTTTGTTTTAAACTTTCTAATGGGTAGGAGAAGCTTTGCACTTTTTTTGCATACCAAAAAAAACACTGGTGAAATACTAGTGGGAAGAATTGTCACACAGGCCTAGCACCAAAAAGAAAATCAGATGTTGGTGGAAAATGGTCTGTACATGAAAAAGTAGATTCATGAATGCTGTTTCCTTCACTCATTTATTTTGGATGTATGAGAGATACACTATAAGGACAAAATTATTGGGAAACACTTCTTAGTGTGATGGACACCGTATCAGACTCACCTCCGGAGACTGTATGCGTGTCCAAAGACGTGCTGAGGAAACCTGGGGAGTTTCTGCAGTGGATGTGAACATGGCCGAAACTGTGCTGCAGGAGGAGCAGGACCTGCAACACGTGACCACTGGGTGAGTGACTGGGGGCAGAGCTAGGTCCTGAACTCCTAGCAGGAATAGTGGGACCCAGCAGAGACGGGACAATCATCAGTAAAGCCGAGGTCAGACCAAGAGGGCAGCGCAGTAACAAGTAGGTAACATGAATAGAGTGGTAAGAAGCAAGCCGGGAGTCAGAAGCCAGAGAAAGCAATGCAGTACCAGGAAACAGGCGGATGGTGGAAAGTCAGGGACATAGCTGGGGTAGAACCAAGAGTAACACAAAAAGTACAGAATCAGCAGACGAATATCAAATGGCAACAGACCGGGTCATACACAGAGCAATAGTACAGAAGCAAGCAATATACACAGGTATACAAGGATCAGCTACTCAGCCAGGAATGGATGTATCACTGACAACGAGCATAGCACCAGTGAGGTTACTTACTGTATAGCCCTCCCCAAACCAAAGAGAGGCCACATAGGATTAACCCTAGAAGGACCGTAACAGAAACTCCAGGCAGACCGCGACACTTAGTAATTAAGTACAGGTTTATCATTCAGTCATATTGCAACAGGTGTATAAAATCCAGCACCCAGCAGTCTGCCATTACAAACATCTGAGAAGAAAATCTCATTCTTATGAGCTCACTGAATACGAACATGGTCCTGTAATACTATGCCACCATTATAACAAGTCAGTTCATTAAATTTCTTTCCTCCTAAATATTCCACATCATATCAACTGTGAGTGCTATTATTGAAAAGTGGAACCATTCAGATTTAGGAATCACAGAAACTCAACCATGAAGTGGCAGACTATGTAAAGTTACACTCTACTGGTTCAATGACTACAGAACTTCAATACTCCTCTAGTACTAGCAACGGAACCAGGAGCTTCATGTCCTGGGTTTCCATGTAAGAGCAGCTACATGCAAGCCTTACATCACCAAGCACAATGCTAAGAATGAGTTTGAGTGGTGCAAAGCATGCCACCACTGGCCCCTCGGGCAATTTAAACATATATTGCAGAGTGGCAAGCCACAATTCTCTATCAGACACTACAATGGATGAAAAGAATAAACAATTCACAGTATCTCATAGAAAATAAAGTGTTAACTATTACCCACAAGAGAGGTGCATGTCAATTCCAGAGAATCCTTTTTGGAAAGTATCCAAACATTCAAATAGAAAATGAAGACAGCACCTCATATGTTGGGGAAAAATCGCAGTTCCTTAATTCTGCCCTCTGCGTCGACGTTTCGAGCTACATGATCTTTTTCAAGCACAAACTACAATGGATGAGTCTGGATTTGGCAAATTTCAAGAAAACATTACCTGTCTGAAGTAAAACTCTAGAGTTTGGTGAAGGAGTGATAATTCTGTGGATTTGTTATTCAAGGGTTTTCCTCAGCGTTTTAGTTCCAGTGTTAGAAAATCTTAAAAATTCAGGATACCAAGACATTTTGGACAATTGTATGTTTACAACTTTGGACGAACAGTCTGTGGAAAGACTTTTTTTTGTTTCAGCATGACCATGACTGAACACAGAAAGTGAGATCCATATAAGCATTTTGGCCATTTTGTGTGGAAGAACTGGACTGCACGAGTCCTGACCTGAACTTCATATTGAAGGAGTTTGTATGCTAAGCCTTCTTGTCAAATATCAGTGTCTAGATGAATGAACTCAGACAGACACACTAAAAAAATATCGTGGAAGGTGTCAGAGCTGTAAAGTGGGGAGGGGACTGAATCCACATTATTAAGATGGGGGTTGTCCGAGTACTGAACTACCAATTTAATCATTTTCTTTTTACTGTGGATGATAAATCTGCCTAAAAAATTGTCAATTTATGAAAAACTACCTTTAATATAAAACCCAGCATGGCGTCTACGCATTCAAATAAAGGGATATTAACCCTACAAACAGGTTTGCTGTCGAAATATTTCTGAATGGAATTCACTTCTATATAGTTGAATGGGGTAGTTTTGGCAGCATGTTCAATGATTTTTGCAATCCCCATTCAGATAATTGGGACAGTAACAGAATTGGAGAGGAAGTTGTGCTATGATTAATCTACCTCATATACAGCTCTGGCAAAAATTAAGAGACCACCACATCAAAACCCTGTCATGGGCAGCCCAATCTCCAGACCTGAACCCCATTGAAAATCTCTGTAATGTTAATCAAGAGGAAGATGGATAATCACAAGCCATCAAACAAAGAAGAACTGCTTACATTTTTGCGCCAGAAGCAGTGTGAAAGACTGGTGGAAAGCATACAAAGACGCATGAAAGCTGTGATTAAAAATCATGGTTATTCCACAAAATATTGATTTCTGAACTCTTCCTGAGTTAAAACATTAGTATTGTTGTTTCTAAATGATTAGGAACTTGTTTTCTTTGAATTATTTGAGGTCTGAAAGCACTGATTATTTTTTTTTTTATTTTGACCATTTCTCCTTTTCGGAAAAAAAAAACAAAATTTATTGCTTGGAAATTCAGAGACATGTTGTCAGAATTTTATAGAAGAAAAGAACAAATTACATTTTACTCAAAAATATACCTATGAAGAGAAAAATCAGACAAACTGGACATTTTGCAGTGGTCTCTTAATTTTTGCCAGAGCTATATATGTGAGGATGTGCATAGTATGTGGGTATGTCCTCCATACTGACTTGCTTGGATGAACGGTTGCACATAGGCCTTTCCATTCAGCCAGTTTAGCCACTTTTATGAACTACCTGAAACTGCCATTAAAATGAGTTGAGAGAGCAGACAGTTTCTGTTAATTATAATTATACTAATATATCATTATGTGGTTAGCAGGGCCGGACTGGGACCAAAAAGCAGCCCTGGCACAAATAAAAATTCACCAGCCCACATACGAGTGTCGTAGAATCAAATCGGAAAGCACTGACAGGTTGTGCCGACTTTTTTGCTTTATTTATTACACCAATCAAATGTGTTAAACCACTTTACATATGTAACCTGCAGTGGCTATAAGGGGGATAGACATCAGTTCAACACAGATGGCCTGCAGACTATTATCACACTGCAGAATATGCTAAAAAATACAGCACTGATCACACACATGTAACACACACACACTACAGATATTTCACACACACACACTACAGATATTTCACACACAAGTAACACACACACTACAGATACTTCACACACAAGTAACACACACATACTGCAGATACCTCACGCACAAGTAACACAAACTACAGATACCGCACACACATGTAACACACAAACTACAGATACCACACACACACACTACAGATACCACACAGACTACAGGTACCACCCACCCACACTACAGATACCACATACACACACTACAGATATCACCCACCCACACTACAGATACTACACACACACACTACAGATACCACATATACACACTACAGATACCACACACACACTACAGATACCACCCACCCACACTACAGATACCATACACACACACTACAGATACCACACACACTACAGATACCACCCACCCACACTACAGATACCATACACACACACTACAGATACCACACACACTACAGATACCACCCACCCACACTACAGATACCATACACACACACACTACAGATACCACACACACTACAGATACCACCCACCCACACTACAGATACCACACACACACACTACAGATACCACCCACCCACACTACAGATACCACACACACACACACACTACAGATACCACACACACACACACTACAGATACCACACACACTACAGATACTACCCACCCACACTACAGATACCATACACACACACACTACAGATACCACACACACTACAGATACAACCCACCCACACTACAGATACCACACACACACACTACAGATACCACCCACCCATACTACAGATACCACACACACACAATATAGATACCACACACACACACTACAGATACCACACACACACACTACAGATACCACACACACTACAGATACCACCCACCCACACTACAGATACCATACACATACTACAGATACCACACACACTACAGATACAACCCACCCACACTACAGATACCACATACACACACTACAGATACCACCCACACTACAGATACCACACACACACACTACAGATACCACACACACACACACACTACAGATACCACACACACACTACAGATACCACACACACACTACAGATACCACCCACCCACACTACAGAAACCACACACACACACTACAGATACCACACACACACACACTACAGATACCACACACACTACAGATACCACACACACTACAGATACCACACACACACTACAGATACCACACACACACTACAGATACCACCCACCCACACTATGGATACCACACACACTACAGATACCACACATACACTACAGATACCACACACACACTACAGATACCACACACACACACTACAGAAACCACACACACACACACACACTACAGATAACACACTCAGTGTGCTGCAGAGGCCACTATACATGTACAGCTTCTTCTGCTCACAGCAAGCACTTTCCTAGCACCTCCCCCGCTCTCTCCTTCTCTGTCGGGGCTGTGGACCAGAGCAGGAGATGTGACCATGGGGAATTGAGCTGCTTCTCTATCTGTCCCTGGGAGCACTCACAGGTAGATATTCCTGAACTTGCAGCTTGATTGCAGGCTCTCTCCCTCAGAGGCGCCCAGTGCAGGGGGACAGGAGCACTGGCCAATCAGCTCTTCTATCAATCTGATGCTCATTGGCCAGTGTTCTTCTCCAGCACGGCATGCCCCTTTTTTAATGGCTGAACCCGGAGCAGAAAAAAAATAATCAGTGTATAGAAAAATGTTTGCACCCCCACCCAACCAGTGGCACCGTGGGCAGGCAGCTACCCGTCCTCCGTCCCAAAATACACAGAAACTTACTGCTGCTGTCTCCCTATGTTCTGTCACTGCCATCAGGGACATCTTCAGTGTAAATACTTTCATGCCCTATCTAGACAGGAAGAAGTGGGCGGTCTGATCACAAGCTGCAGTGGGAGGCATGGCCGCAGCACAGCACAGCACGGCCCCCATCCTGTTCTATGTTACCTCACTGCAGCGCTAATGATAAGGTCTCAGGGCATCAGACCACCCACTTCCTCCTTTCTAGTGCGGCGCGATCAAGTGCGCAAGGCAAGCAAATGCCGCATTACGTGCTGGCTGTTGAAGTGAACTCTTCAACTCCCACTGACAACGCGGAGGGGGCGATATGTCTAGCGGTCCATTACAAGGACCGGCCCTTCCGGCATTTGCCAGAAATGCCCGATGGCCAGTCCGGCCCTGGTGGTTAGGCAGAAGGAGAGGAAGCTATACTGCTCATGTTAGCTACTGGAAAACTGAAAGTGTCGCAATATCCGAAAGAAACCTTATCAAATTCTGTGGTGGTGACCATTTAACAAAATAAGCAAACTTCTCTTTCTTTTATTCTGTCTCTCATTCTGTCTTTCTTTTTTTTTTCTCTCTCTTTACCTGTCGCTCTCTTTCTCCATTTTTCTTTCTCTATCTCTTTCTCCCTTCCTTGCTCTCTCTCTTTCTTTCATGCTCTTTCTTCATATGTCTTGTTTTCTTTCTCTCTTACTCTCCTTTTCTTTTTCTCTATTTTAAATTCAAATAGACTTTATTGGCAGGACAAAAATACAATTAATGTTGCCGAAGCAAGAAAAAATAAGCGTGACGGGGAAGGGATCGGGGTTATGGGGATGAGACGCTGGAGGTCACAAATTGGGCAGTAATAGGTCCATTCAGTGCTTCCCGTTTCCGCCTCTAGATTGTGGGCACTCAGTCTGTACAGACTCAGTGTCTGCATGTCTTTGGAGTAGCGTAACATCTTCAGATATTTAGCCAAAGTGTAGTCCTTTCACAGTGACCATTAGATTTTGAGTTTCTGGGAGTTCTCTAATTCACTTTTCCATCCCTTTTATGTATCGCTTCTTGCAACTTTCTAAGGTCCTGTTTATTTGGGCTTTTGACAGGGTGTGTCTCTAACTTTGGCTGGACTGGCTGCTGGGGTTCCTGGCTTGATGTGGTCTCCTGCTCAGCAGGGCTTTATTATGGTAGGGGCGCTCTATATATGCGCCTGGTGTGATAGCACCCCCTTGTGTATAGTGAGCCATGTAGGGTATCGACCCAGGTCTGCCCGACAAGCTATTTGAGATGCTGCGATAGACCTGGAGTAGATATTTGCAGAACTCCAGGTGGAAGACTTCAGTTGGGCTGAGATCCCACTTTGTCTGGTCTGGGTAGGTTGCTGGGCCCCATACCTTGCTGCCGTACAGCAGTATAGGAGCAATGATGCTGTCAAATATCTTAAACCAGACTCTCACCAGTGGTTTGAGGTGGTACAGTTTTTTTCTGAAGCGTTCAATGTTCTGCACGTTATTCCTCTCAGGACCTCTGCTGCTTGCTTGAGGCTCCGGTTTGGTTTAGCTCCAGACCGAGGTAGGTATATCTGCTGGTGTTTTCCAACATGGAGCCATTTAATGTGAGGGAAGGAACGGAGGTTTTGTTCTGGTTCCTTTTCTGAAACACCATGACTTTGGTCTTCTTTTGGTTAGTGGACAGGGCACATGTGGTGCTGAATGTTTTCAGCACTGCCGGGATATCTTGGAGGACTCTCTCGGTTGGAGAGAGTTGCAGATGGTCATCTGCGTATGGCAAGAACTTCACTTCTTGGTCAAGCAGACTGAGGCCTGGGGTGGAGACGGATTCCAGAGCTCCAGCTAGCACATTTATGTAGATGTTGAATACAGTTGGGCTCATGCTGCATGCTCTTCCTAAAGAAAGACGCCTTTTTCTCATTCACCTTCACTCAGAAATGGTTCTCAGTGTATGAGCTCTTGATGACGTCATAGGTTTTGCCGCCTATTCTGCTCTCCAGGAGTTTAAGGAACAGGCAAACGTGCCACACGGAATCAAAGGACGTCTTGAAGTTCACGAAACATGCAAATATTTGACTTTGTTTTTTGCTGTGGACGTGGGTCTTGATGAGGTTGTTGCTGGGTGTAGATGTGATAGGTGGAGGATGGGTTCTGTTATGGCTGGCAATCAGGCAACACAGCGTGCAGTAATCAGCGCACATACAGAGATCTGGCAATAACCAAAAACAATAGGACGAGCTCTGAGACGTGGAATCTCTGTAGACTGCAGTACCTGATCTATCCTCACACAACTATAAGCAGCAGTGGATTGCGCCTATCACTACCTATGCAACTCGGCACTGCCTGAGGAGCTGACTAGCCTGAAGATAGAAATACAAGCCTGACTTACCTCAGAGAAATACCCCAAAGGAATAGGCAGCCCCCCACATATAATGACTGTTAGCAAGATGAAAAGACAAACGTAGGAATGAAATAGATTCAGCAAAGTGAGGCCCGATATTCTAGACAGAGCGAGGATAGCAAAGAGAACTATGCAGTCTACAAAAAACCCTAAAACGAAAACCACGCAAAAGGGCAAAAAGACCCACCGTGCCGAACTAACAGCACGGCGGTGCACCCCTTTGCCTCTCAGAGCTTCCAGCAAAAGTTAATAGCAAGCTGGACAGAAAAAACAGAAAACAAACTAGAAGCACTTATCTAGCAGAGCAGCAGGCCAAAGGAAAGATGCAGTAGCTCAGATCCAACACTGGAACATTGACAAGGAGCAAGGAAGACAGACTCAGAAGTGAACTCAGCCACAGAATTCACAACAGTACCCCCCCCTTGAGGAGGGGTCACCGAACCCTCACCAGAACCCCCAGGCCGACCAGGATGAGCCACATGAAAGGCACGAACAAGATCTGGGGCATGGACATCAGAGGCAAAAACCCAGGAATTATCTTCCTGAGCATAACCCTTCCATTTGACCAGATACTGGAGTTTCCGTCTAGAGACACGAGAATCCAAAATCTTCTCCACAATATACTCCAATTCCCCCTCCACCAAAACAGGGGCAGGAGGCTCCACAGATGGAACCATAGGTGCCACGTATCTCCTCAACAACGACCTATGGAATACATTATGTATGGAAAAGGAGTCTGGGAGGGTCAGACGAAAAGACACCGGATTGAGAATCTCAGAAATCCTATACGGACCAATAAAACGAGGTTTAAATTTAGGAGAGGAAACCTTCATAGGAATATGACGAGAAGATAACCAAACCAGATCCCCAACACGAAGTCGGGGTCCCACACGGCGTCTGCGATTAGCGAAAAGCTGAGCCTTCTCCTGGGACAAGGTCAAATTGTCCACTACCTGAGTCCAGATCTGCTGCAACCTGTCCACCACAGAATCCACACCAGGACAGTCCGAAGACTCAACCTGTCCTGAAGAGAAACGAGGATGGAACCCAGAATTACAGAAAAATGGAGAGACCAAGGTAGCCGAGCTGGCCCGATTATTAAGGGCGAACTCAGCCAACGGCAAAAATGACACCCAATCATCCTGGTCAGCGGAAACAAAACATCTCAGATATGTTTCCAAGGTCTGATTGGTTCGTTCGGTCTGGCCATTAGTCTGAGGATGGAAGGCCGAGGAGAAAGATAGGTCAATGCCCATCCTACCACAAAAGGCTCGCCAGAACGTCGAGACAAACTGGGAACCTCTGTCAGAAACAATATTCTCAGGAATGCCATGTAAACGAACCACATGCTGGAAGAACAAAGGCACCAAATCAGAGGAGGAAGGCAATTTAACCAAGGGCACCAGATGGACCATTTTAGAAAAGCGATCACAGACCACCCAAATGACCGACATTTTTTGAGAAACGGGAAGGTCAGAAATGAAATCCATCGAAATATGTGTCCAAGGCCTCTTCGGGACCGGCAAGGGCAAAAGCAACCCACTGGCACGTGAACAGCAGGGCTTAGCCCTAGCACAAATTCCACAGGACTGCACAAAAGCACGCACATCCCGTGACAGAGATGGCCACCAGAAGGATCTAGCAACCAACTCCCTGGTACCAAAGATTCCTGGATGACCGGCCAGCACCGAACAATGAAGTTCAGAGATAACTTTACTAGTCCACCTATCAGGGACGAACAGTTTCTCGGCCGGACAACGATCAGGTTTATTAGCCTGAAATTTCTGCAACACTCTCCGCAAATCAGGGGAGATGGCAGACACAATGACTCCTTCCTTGAGGATACTCGCCGGCTCAGATAACCCCGGAGAGTCGGGCACAAAACTCCTAGACAGAGCATCCGCCTTCACATTTTTAGAGCCCGGAAGGTATGAAATCACAAAATCAAAACGAGCAAAAAATAACGACCAACGGGCCTGTCTAGGATTCAAGCGCTTGGCAGACTCAAGATAAGTAAGGTTCTTATGATCAGTCAAAACCACCACGCGATGCTTAGCACCCTCAAGCCAATGACGCCACTCCTCGAATGCCCACTTCATGGCCAGCAACTCTCGGTTGCCCACATCATAATTACGCTCAGCAGCAGAAAATTTCCTGGAAAAGAAAGCACATGGTTTGAACACTGAGCAACCAGAACCTCTCTGTGACAAAACCGCCCCTGCACCAATCTCAGAAGCATCAACCTCGACCTGGAACGGAAGAGAAACATCAGGTTGACACAACACAGGGGCACAGCAAAAACGACGCTTCAACTCCTGAAAAGCTTCCACGGCAGCAGAAGACCAATTAACCAAATCAGCACCCTTCTTGGTCAAATCGGTCAATGGTCTGGCAATGCTAGAAAAATTACAGATGAAGCGACGATAAAAATTAGCAAAGCCCAGGAATTTCTGCAGACTTTTTAGAGATGTCGGCTGAGTCCAATCCTGGATGGCCTGAACCTTAACCGGATCCATCTCGATAGTAGAAGGGGAAAAGATGAACCCCAAAAATGAAACTTTCTGCACACCGAAGAGACACTTTGATCCCTTCACGAACAAGGAATTAGCACGCAGTACCTGGAAAACCATTCTGACTTGCTTCACATGAGACTCCCAATCATCTGAGAAGATCAAAATGTCATCCAAGTAAACAATCAAGAATTTATCCAGATACTCACGGAAAATGTCATGCATAAAAGACTGAAAAACAGATGGAGCATTGGCAAGTCCGAACGGCATCACCAGATACTCAAAATGACCCTCGGGCGTATTAAATGCCGTTTTCCATTCATCTCCCTGCCTGATTCTCACCAGATTATACGCACCACGAAGATCAATCTTAGTAAACCAACTAGCCCCCTTAATCCGAGCAAACAAGTCAGAAATCAATGGCAAGGGATACTGAAACTTAACAGTGATCTTATTAAGAAGGCGGTAATCAATACACGGTCTTAGCGAACCATCCTTCTTGGCTACAAAAAAGAACCCTGCTCCCAAAGGTGACGACGATGGGCGAATATGTCCCTTCTCCAGGGACTCCTTCACATAACTGCGCATAGCGGTGTGTTCAGGTACGGACAAATTAAATAAACGACCCTTAGGGAATTTACTACCAGGAATCAAATCGATAGCACAATCACAATTCCTATGCGGAGGTAGGGCATCAGACTTGGACTCTTCAAATACATCCTGAAAGTCCGACAAGAACTCTGGGATGTCAGAAGGAATGGATGACGAAATAGACAAAAATGGAACATCACCATGTACTCCCTGACAACCCCAGCTGGTTACCGACATAGAGTTCCAATCCAATACTGGATTATGGGTTTGTAGCCATGGCAACCCCAACACGACCACATCATGCAAATTATGCAGTACCAGAAAGCGAATAACTTCCTGATGTGCAGGAGCCATGCACATGGTCAGCTGGGCCCAGTACTGAGGCTTATTCTTGGCCAAAGGTGTAGCATCAATTCCTCTCAACGGAATAAGACACCGCAAAGGCTCCAAGAAAAATCCACAACGTTTAGCATAATCCAAATCCATCAGATTCAGGGCAGTGCCTGAATCCACAAACGCCATGACAGAATACGATGACAAAGAGCACATTAAGGTAATGGACAAAAGGAATTTGGACTGTACAGTACCAATAACGGCAGAGCTATCGAACCGCCTAGTGCGTTTAGGACAATTAGAAATAGCATGAGTAGAATCACCACAATAGAAACACAGTCTGTTCAGACGTCTGTGTTCTTGCTGTTCTACTTTAGTCATAGTCCTGTCGCACTGCATAGGCTCAGGTTTACTCTCAGACAATACCGCCAGATGGTGCACAGATTTACGCTCGCGCAAGCGACGACCGATCTGAATGGCCAAGGACATAGACTCATTCAAACCAGCAGGCATAGGAAATCCCACCATTACATCCTTAAGAGCTTCAGAGAGACCCTTTCTGAACAAAGCCGCTAGTGCAGATTCATTCCACAGAGTGAGTACTGACCACTTCCTAAATTTCTGACAATATACTTCTACATCATCCTGACCCTGGCATAAAGCCAGCAGATTTTTCTCAGCCTGATCCACTGAATTAGGCTCATCGTAAAGCAATCCCAGCGCCTGGAAAAATACATCAACATTACTCAATGCAGAATCTCCTGGTGCAAGAGAAAACGCCCAGTCCTGTGGGTCGCCGCGCAAAAAAGAAATAATAATCAAAACCTGTTGAATAGGATTACCAGAAGAATGAGGTTTCAAGGCCAAAAATAGCTTACAATTATTTCTGAAGCTCAGGAACTTAGTTCTGTCACCAAAAAACAAATCAGGAATCGGAATTCTTGGCTCTAGCATCGATTTCTGATCAATAGTATCTTGAATCTTTTGTACATTTACAACGAGATTATCCATTGAGGAGCACAGAGCCTGAATATCCATGTCCACAGCTGTGTCCTGAAGCACTCTAATGTCTAGGGGAAAAAAAAGACTGAAGACAGAGCTAAGAAAAAAAAATGATGTCAGGATTTCTTTTTTCCCTCTATTGGGAATCATTGGTAGGCTCCTTGTACTGTTATGGCTGGCAATCAGGCAACACAGCGTGCAGTAATCAGCGCACATACAGAGATCTGGCAATAACCAAAAACAATAGGACGAGCTCTGAGACGTGGAATCTCTGTAGACTGCAGTACCTGATCTATCCTCACACAACTATAAGCAGCAGTGGATTGCGCCTATCACTACCTATGCAACTCGACACTGCCTGAGGAGCTGACTAGCCTGAAGATAGAAATACAAGCCTGACTTACCTCAGAGAAATACCCCAAAGGAATAGGCAGCCCCCCACATATAATGACTGTTAGCAAGATGAAAAGACAAACGTAGGAATGAAATAGATTCAGCAAAGTGAGGCCCGATATTCTAGACAGAGCGAGGATAGCAAAGAGAACTATGCAGTCTACAAAAAACCCTAAAACGAAAACCACGCAAAGGGGCAAAAAGACCCACCGTGCCGAACTAACAGCACGGCGGTGCACCCCTTTGCCTCTCAGAGCTTCCAGCAAAAGTTAATAGCAAGCTGGACAGAAAAAACAGAAAACAAACTAGAAGCACTTATCTAGCAGAGCAGCAGGCCAAAGGAAAGATGCAGTAGCTCAGATCCAACACTGGAACATTGACAAGGAGCAAGGAAGACAGACTCAGGTGGAGCTAAATAGCAAGACAGCCAACGAGCTCACCAAAACACCTGAGGGAGGAAGCCCAGAGACTGCAATACCACTTGTGACCACAGAAGTGAACTCAGCCACAGAATTCACAACAGGGTTCGACATGAAACCAGCTTGGCTTCTGCTGATGAAGTCATGTTGGATGAGGAAGGTGGTTATCCTTTTATTAAAGGGGTTATCCTCTACTAGGACAACCCCTTCTTGATCAAAATGTTTGACCCCTATAAAATAATAAAGCAGATGCTCACCTCTCGTGCTGGCACGGTTCCTGTGGTGTTGGTAGTCTCTCCCTCCAGGGCTCTCGTACGGTGTTTTGACACGTAACATCGGTGCCTAGTTGCGCTGCGGTCACTATCCTTGCCTTTGGACAAATTGATCATGAAAAGGAAGTCCGGGCTAAAGCTGATCCCAGACTTAAGCAATAACCTTTTTTTTCAGAGAAAATATAAAGCATATTTCCAATAATATAGTAGTATTATTTAATGATTTTTGTCTTCATACAGATTTGCCACAGAATTGAAATCTTATATTTTATTCAAAGCAATGTATTAACATATTTCAGACAATGTACAACTTTTGTGACTGGGTGACAAAATTAGGCCTTCATACTTTCCAAAATTGATTCACATGGCTGCAGCAGACATGAATTGATTTGTGACGCCCAGGAGACCGGGATACCCAGCACCGGACCAATGGAGTCTGTCTCTTGAGGGGGATGTCACGGGTGGCTTGACCCGGTGCTGTGGCCTCATGCAATGCACAGTGTAAGGGGTATCATGAGGGGACAGGCACTTACTTGATCAGCAGCAGGTTCTCCCAGCGGTGACGATCTCGATCCTGGATAGATGGCTATTGTCCAAATGAAAGACTGAGGCACTGAAACGTTTAACCAGTTTACTTTAACATAAAAGGATTTACAACCAGTCCTGTCACCGGAGTCTGTATGGGAACTCTGAGTTACTTTGACCCTGCCGGGGTCTTCGCCTCTTATTGTGCGCAATTTCTGTGTGGCCCTGCTGCTGTATGTGAACTGGCTGCCGGCCCAATCTGTCCCCTCCGGGTCCTGGTTCGACGGGCAACCCGAGTCCTTTTATCGGTTTACACCCTCTGGGAGTACCGCTGAACTCTGTGTCTGTTGCTGCATCCGACCCTAGTGAAGCTGATATCACCTCACGTTTTTCCGGTTGCTGTATTATATATAATGAATACAGCCACGGATCCGGTATCCGTCTTTGCGCCTGTTCTGGGTAGTGATTAATGCTACCCGGTTCTCACAATGTCCTTTTTCTCTATCCCTCTTCTCCTCAGGCCGGTGATTTAGGCCTGGTAACAGTCACAGGGCTGTTAGAAATTCAGCTGTATGACCTCTCACTATCAGCTCCTTAGCCCAACTGCCATTTCTTCTCTCAGACCAGAATGGATCAAGGGGAGTCTCTGGAGCTCCCCCTTCTGGCCGGAGGTGGTAGTGCAGTTTTGCTATTTTAGTATTTGTGTTTACTGTCAGTAACTATTTTTGTGGCAAATACCCCTAGGGGTGCCACAGATTCATAGAAAGAAGATAAACTCAGAAGCAAGAGAGAATACAGCATGATCTTGATTATAGATTTATTAAAGAAATGTGCTACGTTGTTGCTGTACAGTCCGACTAATGTTTTACTTCTCTGCACGAGAGTCGTAATTAGAGGAGCAGCAACATAGATGACATTTATTAGGAGAACGCATTTACCATTGTATTATCTGGGTGTGATATTCAGGCTGTTATTAGTTTACTCCCATAAAGAGGTGAAGAAATATCTGGTCAAACATCATTTTGCAATATCACATATGATTAGACATCTAATCTCTGTGCCTACAAAGGCTGTTATTTTTTGTCTCGTTACAATTTTGACGATTTTATGTGCAGCAATTACAGAGATAAAGATATCGTTTCTCCTTAAGAAATTTGCGTATTGAGATACTGATTTGGCTTTTATCCTAAGTCATATTGCACGACTCGTTTAAAGGGTTGATTGTGACTTGTAGGATCTCTACTTCCAACAGGTGGCACTATAGAGTTTAAGTCCTCTTTTTCTCAGAAGAGGCAATTTGCATAAATATAAAGATAGAAACTTTTGTGATTTAGAATTAAGCCTCTAACAACAAGGACATACAAATATGCAGTATGTGCCTGGATATTGTTACTGTAAGTATGGCATATATGTGTCAATTAATTTCCTTTAATCTTATATGCTTATTGGGTAAGCAGTTCAATGAATGTGTTTCGACATTGATTGGCAGTTTTCTTGTCCATGCCATACTTTAGTAATTTCCACATAAAATGTAATGCTTAAAAAAATGCAAAAGAAGAATATTCACCTTGCCCCCTTCCCCATTCTGATGGTCTGTGTCCACTGTACAATGCAAATGGCCGTAGATGTCAATTCAGTCATTCCCTGGCTGAAGAATTGTAAAGTGCTGCGGAATATGTTGGCGCTGTATAAATAAAAATTATTATTATTATTATTATTATCTGCAGGCAGATCTGACCATTTCTGGTGTGTTGAGGATGCTCAGACCTGCACGAACCAGATAAACTTCAGAACAGGAACTTGGGAAATATCATTGAATGAGTATCATTTCTTTTTTTTTCTTTTTTCTTTTTTTCAAGTGAGTTTGAGGCAATAAAAATATCTTAAAGCTATCAACAGTTGCATCATCATCCTGAATGTTAAGCAGAATGTTTTCCATCATCAGCCTTTTATATAAAAAAATTAGAGAACTGGTTCTTGAACTAGATGTCAGGATTATGCCATAGAATGTTGTATCTCAACAAAAAGATGTTGCTTGTTTTTTTGTGCTAGGTGGAGTCAAAATTAAAAAACAAACGCCCAAGAGTCCAATTACCCTAAAGCCAACCCTGATATTTGCATAGTTGATAGTTACCTTGTCAACTTGAGTGATGCTTGTAGCCTACAGTATGTATTAAACTCGTTAGACTGGATCTCACTGTTTCTAGTTCAGTTAGTATTTCGTATATATGCCTATTATGTCTGTATTGCAGCATTGCCAAGATATGGATATTCTTCACACTGATCAGACTAAGAGACTAAGATATCCCTAAGATCTGTAATGTAATGAGCTGCTGTTATACACATTTCTATAGCTCTAGTGGAGCTGATACCGCGCTTGAGTATATGAGAACCGAGAAAAGACATGCATGAAACAGTAAAAAGATCCACCCACTATGTCCACTGCATTGTGCCCCGAATGTATCTCATACAGCATACCCTGAAATGTGCGGTGTATGTGTTACCATGCGTGGCATCTATAGTTACATGCACCGGTCAATCTGGCTGTGAGCTCACCAGAATACAGATGCGTGGTGGATGCGAAGATATCTCAGTGCGTGGCTTGCCTGTCAGGTCCTGAGGTGGTGGTCCTGGCGTGCAGGTGGTAGGTAGAGAGGCGAGCTGTTTGCAGCCGCGGCACAGCAGGGATGCAGAGGAGCTTCGCAGAGCCAGGGAACGCCCCGGTCGGTGGCATCCCTGGATACGAGCAAGCGAGGAAAAAGATGGCCGGCGGGGATACCTGGTGTGTGACGTCACAGAGGCTACAGAGCGGCACTGGGACCAAGAAAGTTATCCGACACGTTTTGAAGGAGCTGCGTCCTTCTTCATCAGGGTTTTTACTTTTTACGTGCTTCAATAGTATCCTTAGGAGATTGCTTGTGCTACACATAGCAGGAATTTAATCCTGCTGTGTTGCAAAAATGCTCTTCTGCTATGCGCGCCGGCCACAGGGCAGCACTCATAGCAGTCCAGCAATGACAACCACAGGGGTCTCCTGCAGAACCCCTATTGTCATGCCAGTCCATCGGTGCCCGTGATCAAATCATAGGTTGTAAAGGGGTTAATGTACAATGTGTTGATGGTTTTTCTGGTAATGTATTCATGTACTGGTCATGGTTCAGGTGACATTAATTTAGTGATGGTTATTCTAGTGATATATTTCTGTATTGATGGTGGTTCTGGTGCTGAATTCATGTGCAAATTGTGATCCTGGTGATGTATTCATGTACTAATGGTAGTCCTGATTAAGTATTCATTTACTAATGGTGGTCCTAGTGATGTATTCATGTACTGATGGTGATTCTGGTGATGTATTCATGTACTGATCGAGGTCTCTGCATGCACTATCCAGTGTCCTGTCCCTTGCCACGCGCCTTGACCATTTTAAATGGAGGACAATATTTTCCATGTTTACTACAAATGGCTGAATTTGGAGAGGACTTATGTGATCCGTGTGGCGGACAAACCACGGTTTGAAATAGCTGGCCTGTAGGTAACTATTTTTAACAGCAAACTGGTGTCAATAACTTTGCTAACACACTGCAACAACATTAAAATAGAGGCCAGAAATGGCAGAATTTTGAGCGCATTTATATGTGACCCGTGTGACGGACAAACCACAGTTTTAAATAGATGGATTTTTAGCGCTGTAATATGGAAAGGATCTGGCTGTATTTTGTAGCACCAACAAGCAAATGGAGCAGAAAAACAGTGTTCTGAGGATTGCTTTTTAAGCAAATAATCAGGATTAAGAACCAAAAACAATGTTCCCGGCCCTTAATACCTGAGGATATGTATAGAAATATCTGTAAAAGCAGCAGCAGCAGACAGAACTGCAATGGACCCTCATGCTATATTCACTGCAGTTTTCCACATACACTGTGGCACTGATATCTATGCAGCTGGATTAGCCCTCAGAAGGACTGTTAGTTGAGATGGATATGTGGATAATATATTGTGGTATACCTACACTAACTAAGAAACAAGGAAATCTCTCCTTAGCTCACCAGCTCCTCTCCCTACACTTCCTGATTCCGGAGTAGACTGTGACGAGCATGGTGGCTCCAGGTCTGATATAGACCTGATGACGCTGTGCGGCTAGCCAATTTCTGTAATGCCACAACCAACATTGCTGCGGCATTACAGTGTGTGGCGAGACAATCCCTGCTTGTTCACTGGCTCTCTAAAGAGTAACAAATTAAAAATAATAAACCAACAATATCTCATACCTTCCATCGATATGTCCCACGATGTAAATCCATCTGAAGGGGTTAAAATATTTTACAGGCAGGAGCTCTGCTATAATGCAGATGTGCTCGTGCCTGTAAAACCCCGGGGAATAAAGGTAATGTAGGTCAATGACCTGTAGTTATCTTCATTCGCAGTGATGCGCCCTCTGCTGGATATCCTCATATGAACTCGAGCCTGGGAACTTTTCTGAATATTTTCCCACGCTCGAGGGACATCCAGCAGAGGGCGCATCACCGCGAATGAAGGTAACTACAGGTCATTGACCTACATTACCTTCATTCGTTGGGGTTTTACAGCCACGAGCACAGCTGCATTAGCAGAGCTCCTGGGTGTAAAATTATTTAACCCCTTCAGATGGATTTACAGCGTGGGACGTGACAGATCATCAGAAGGTATGGGATATTGTTGTTTTTTATTTTTCCTTTGTTACAGAGCGAGGGTCTTCAGGTGGATTAAGAATCTAATAAAATATTACAACAACCTGTGTCTTTATTTCATTAAAATACTTTGGAATAATGTGTGTGTGTGTGTTTTTTAACCATTTCATACAATTGGATTAATAATGGATAGGTGTCATAATTGACGCCTCTCCATTATTAATCTGGCTTAATGTCACCTTACAATAGCAAGGTGATATTAACCCTTCATTACCACATATCCCACCGCTACACGGGAATGGGAAGAGAGTGGCCAAGTGCCAGAATAAGCGCATCTTCCAGATGTGCCTTTTCTGGGGTGGCTGGGGGCAGATGTTTTTAGCCAGGGGGGTCCAATAACCATGGACCCTCTCCAGGCTATTAATATCTGCCCTCAGTCACTGGCTTTACCACTCTGGCGGAGAAAATTGCGCGGGAACCCACGCCAATTTTTTCCGTGATTTAACCCTTAAATTTAATAGCTACAGTGCCCAAATTTTGCACATACACACTACTAACATTAGTAGTGTGGAATATGCAAAAAAAAAATGGGGATATGACATGGTTTACTGTATGTAAACCATGTCTCATATCATGTCGGGTTTAGGAAGGAGAAATGAAAAGCCGGCAATTGAATTACCGGCTTTTCTGCAATATCGCGCTGAAGTAAATATAAATATATATATATATACTGTATATATATATATATGTGTCTCAATGACATATATATATATATATATATACATATATATATATATATAAACGAAACCCGACTTTGGAGAAAAGATCGCCGACCGCCGACCCAATCCCACAGTGAGATCAGGTCGGGTTTCACGAAACCCGACTTTGCCAAAAGTCGGCGACTTTTGAAATTGGCCGATCCGTTTCGCTCAACCCTAGTGATGGTGGTTCTAGTGATGTATTTACAGTATATGTTAATAAAGTGTTCGGTCATCTGGCAAGTTAAGGGTTGCTATGTTTTTATATATGTTAGGAACATTAAAGGGGCTGTCTAAGTTTGTGGTGTTAGTCTGTAATTACTCTATGTTACTGCAGACTTCTGAATTCTAACAGTTTGCACTGTACACTGCCAGGATCGTCGGGTTCGTGAAGTGAAAGCGGGAGGTCATGAAACCGCAAGTATGTGATTCATATATATGCAGTCACATGCTGACTAGACATGTGCGACCTCACTCAATAAAAATTAATTGAGATAGGCTGGACATACAGTTAGGTCCATATATATTTGGACAGAGACAACATTTTTTTAATTTTGGTTATAGACATTACCGCAATGAATTTTAAACAAAACAAATCAGATGCAGTTGAAGTTCAGACTTTCAGCTTTCATTTGAGGGTATCCACATTAAAATTGGATGAAGGGTTTAGAAGTTTCAGCTCCTGAACATGTGCCACCCTGTTTTTAAATGGACTAAAAGTAATTGGACAATTGACTCCAAGGCTATTTCATGGATAGGTGTGGGCAATCCCTTCGTTATGTCATTCTCAATAAAGCAGATAAAAGTCCTGGAGTTGATTTGAGGTGTGGTGCTTGCATTTGGAAGGTTTTGCTGTGAAGTAAACATGCGGTCAAAGGAGCTCTCCATGCAGGTGAAACAAGCCATCCTTAAGCTGTGAAAACAGAAAAAAACCCATCCGAGAAATTGATACAATATTAGGAGTGGCAAAATCTACAGTTTGGTACATCCTGAGAAAGAAAGAAAGCACTGGTGAACTCCTCAATGCAAAAAGACCTGGGCGCCCAGGGAAGACAACAGTGGTGGATGATCACAGAATAATCTCCATGGTGAACAGAAACCCCTTCACAACAGCCAACCAAGTGAACAACACTCTCTAGGAGGTAGGGGTATCAATATCCAAATCTATCATAAAGAGAAGACTGCATGAAAGTAAATACAGAGGGTTCACTGCACGGTGCAAGCCACTCATAAGCATCAAGAATAAAAAGGCTAGACTGGACTTTGCTAAAAAACATCTAAAAAAGCCAGCAGAGTTCTGGAAGATTATTCTTTGGACCGATGAAACAAAGATCAACCTCTACCAGAATGATGGAAAGAGAAAAGTATGGTGAAGGTGTGGTACAGCTCATGATTAGTGTTGAGCATTCCGATACCGCAAGTATCGGGTATCGGCCGATATTTGCGGTATCGGAATTCCGATACCGAATTCCGATACTTCCCGCGTATCGGATACCGGAATCGGAAGTTCCCAGAATTCAAACTGAACGCAGCAGCCAATGAGGAATGATTGGAAGTGTGGGCACATCCTGTTTAGCATGGTGGGCATGTAAGTACTGGCAAGGCTGTGATTGGCTGCTCAAATGATGTCACTCTGCACTATAAAAAACGCTGCTGCCATTTTGCGCTCACTCTGCTGTGATTTCAGTTAGGTAAATAAAGAAAATTGGCGTGCACTCAGGATAATAGGGGAGCGAGGTGCAGGTGTAGTGGGCTGTGATAGCCCCACGTATATAGAAAATGTAGTACACCGCACACTCTGTATGTATGTTGCAATAAATGGTGGATTTATTAAACAAAATTAGACTGTGTGACATGAAAAGCGACCAGAGGTAATTATAATGACGTTTCGGTCCTACCAGGACCTTAATCATATAATCGCTATGGGAAAAAATAAGAAACAGAAAATATATAGACACACAATATATGAAACAAACAATATTCCAATCAATGTAAAACACAAATAAAGTGCCCAACCTGGAAAAAAGAAACAAAGGAAAACGAATAAAACAACAATGAAGGGAAGAGGGGTAGAGAATAGTAACTGTGTCATAACATAATTTGCTTTCACAATGTAACACCTCGTAAATCCATGGAGGTAAACATAAACAGAGACATGATACCAGGGTTGTACTAAGACTCATAAAACTAGATCATACGACGGTACACTAGAATAATCTCAGTGGGAGTAATTTACCTTAAAAGTGCACAGAGGAGAGGAAAGAATCCTTGTAGGTGAAGGCAAACACTGTAGGGAAGATGGTAAAGGTACATGAGGTATGAGGGATCAAGGAGGTACATAGAGGAGTTGTGGATAGAATAGTGTATAATATACCTTAAATGCCTTGTTGCTGTGCGTATGTAGACGCAAAAAGTGGCCCTGGTGAGGGGTCTGTGGGGATTAAAGGCATAGAACTGTAAGGGACAAGTGTTCCCAGGCGGCACATAAGTACTATAACGGTAACTACTATAGGTACAGTAGGTCCTAATGTGTGGCCACCTAAAATCAATGGCATAGAATAATCAGGGACAAATATTCCCAAGAGGCCCATAAATGCTATAATGGTTTCTAATAGAGGTACAGCAGGCTCTGATGTGGGATCCGTAAAAGTTATGGGCATAAAGCTGTAAGGGACAGGTGTTCCCAAGAGGCATATACAGGGCATAGAGCTGTAGGGGACAAGAGGCACATACCTAGTATAATAGTTTCCACTAGTGATGGAAGCAAGTGCGAGATAAGGGAGGACTAATTACCTTGCTGTGAGGGTTCGTACGCGGCGCTCCCGCGCCCTGCTATCTGTGTGTGTGGCGTTGTCAGCGCTGCTGAGTTATGAGAGCGCAAACCGGAAGTAGGACCTGCGGTACCGGAAGTGATGCGTGTGGCCCGGGGAAGCTACTGCGCATGCGCGGCCGGCGATATTATCAAAGCCTGGTTGCTAGGGAACCCAGGCTCAGTGTGTGTCAGAGGCTGGGATAGAAACCAGAGTGCTGGTATGGGCATTGTACAGAAAGAGTGTGTGGTGCTGCAGAAACAATAGAGCAGCAGGGGGGGGGGGGGTTGTGTGAGGGCTGGTGACTAATAGGACATGTACCAAATAAATTAACATAACTAAAGAATGGACCATATGGCTAGGTAAAAAGGACAATACCAGACGGGGCAAGCTACCATGCGGACACTGAGCCGATTTCAGTTAGGGACAGGACGCTGTGTTCTAACTGAGGGCCAGTTGAGCTTGCTAATTGCTTTATTTTCCTTTCCAAAGGCTAATTTAGCAAAACGCTGTGTGTTCTTCACTGTTCACCTTGCTCTTGCCTTGCAGCGCTGTTTTAACAGCGTTCTGCAAGGTCTCTGTGTGTGTGTGTGTGTGCAGCTCACTCTGTAGTCTGTGTGCAGCCATATACCCGGTTGTATTCAGCTCAGGGGGGGTTCACACTGCCTCATACAGTTGTCCTTTTTTGCTCATAGTGCAGCCTGCTGCACATTTTTTCTCAAATTTCCTATTAGTGTTTTTCCACCCGTCTCCAGCTAAATTGTGGAAAAACACTACATAGGATAACCTAGAGGGGGGTTTTTGGGCCTTGCAGCGCCGTTTACGGCTGTCTGCACGGTCTCCGTGTGAGCCCAGCTCGCCCTGTAGTCTGTGTGCAGCCATAGGCGGTTGGATTCAGCTCAGGGTTCGTTACTGGCTCATACCTTGAGAAAAATTTTCCTTTCTTTCAAATAGTGCAGCCTGTTTAAAAATTTTAAAAAAAATTCCCTATTATTGTTTTTCCACCCGTCTCCAGCTAAATTGTGGAAAAACACTACATAGGATAACCTAGAGGGGGATTTTGGGCCTTGCAGCGCCGTTTACGGCTGTCTGCACGGTCTCCGTGTGAGCCCAGCTCGCCCTGTAGTCTGTGTGCAGCCATAGCCAGTTGGATTCAGCTCAGGGTTCGTTACTGGCTCATACCTTGAGAAAAAAGTTCCTTTTTTTCAAATAGTGCAGCCTGTTTAAAAATTTAAAAAAAAATTCCCTATTAGTGTTTTTCCACCCGTCTCCAGCTAAATTGTGGAAAAACACTACATAGGATAACCTAGAGGGGGGTTTTTGGGCCTTGCAGCGCCGTTTACGGCTGTCTGCACGGTCTCCGTGTGAGCCCAGCTCGCCCTGTAGTCTGTGTGCAGCCATAGCCGGTTGGATTCAGCTCAGGGTTTGTTACTGCCTCATACCTTGAGAAAAATTTTCCTTTTTTTCAAATAGTGCAGCCTGTTTAAAAATTTTAAAAAAAATTCCCTATTAGTGTTTTTCCACCCGTCTCCAGCTAAATAGTGGAAAAACACTACATAGGATAACCTAGAGGGGGTTTATTGGGCCTTGCAGCGCCGTTTACGGCTGTCTGCACGGTCTCTGTGTGAGCGCAGCTCACCCTGTAGTCTGTGTGCAGCCATAGCCGGTTGGATTCAGCTCAGGGTGCGTTACTGCCTCATACCTTGAAAAACAATTTCCTTTTTTTCAAATAGTGCAGCCTGTTTAAAATTTAAAAAAAAAAATTCCTATTAGTGTCTTTCCACCCGTCTCCAGCTAAATAGTGGAAAAACACTACATAGGATAACCTAGAGGAGGGTTTTTTGGCCTTGCAGCGCCGTTTACGGCTGTCTGCACGGTCTCCGTGTGATTTAAACTAGCTCTGTAGCCCGATCTGCACAAAAAAAAAAGTAAAGTTCACCAAACACAACTTAACACTTGTGTAGGCCACATTTGAAAAATAATAAAGTTTAGTCCACACTTTACAACATTAGTGTTTCTTACACCTGTTAGGAGGAGCATTTCAGGAATAAGCACACTAAGGCCTTAGTACTTTTCTGCTTATCTTTATCTGTCAACCAAGATGAAGAGGGCAGGGAGTAAGACACGTGGGCGTGGGCGCGGAGCAGGGAGAGGAGCAGGGAGAGGACGTGGTGATTCTGTGCCTGCTGCGGGCGCCGGTGACTCGTCGTCACTCAGTTTCAGCAGGGAACAGTCCTTCATGCGCAGCTTTGTCGGAGAGCGCCGTGCACCGCTGCTGCGTGAAGACCAAATTGAAGCCGTTGTCGGGTGGATGGCAGCTAACGCCTCGGCATCGACTTCAGTTAGTGCCACATCCTCTCAGGCACAGAGCACTGGAGAGCAGCCATCTGTCTCTTCACCACCTGCCAAATTGGCAGGCAGTCAGAGAGCCCAGGACAGGAGCCGTCTCTACTTCTGTTCTCTGAATCTCTTGGCTTGGAAACAGGGGGCCAGCCAAGCAGCATTGGAGAAATGGAAGAAGAGGCAGTGTGCAGTGATGCCCAACAGCTTTTTCTCTCTGACTCTGAAGAGGCAGGTGGGCCAGTGCCTCCGGTGACCACAGCGCAGTACGCATCTGATGATGAAACTCAGGTGCCGCTTTCTGATGCGTACTGTGCTGCCGAGACTACCCAGGAGGAGCAGTTGGTGGCAGAGGGTAGTGGAGATGATGAGGTCCTTGACCCATCGTGGCGTGAGGAACAGGAAGGTGGTGGGAGCAGCTCTGAGGAAGAGCTTCCCCTTACGGGCCAAAGAGGGAGAGGGAGGGGGAAGACTGCGGAGCCTGTAGCCTCCACTTTGGCACCCGTTAGGAGCCTCTCTCTTTCCAAAACCAAAAAGGGCGCTCCCAAGACTTGCAGTGCCTGGTCCTTTTTTGACACAGTTGCAGATAACATTTGTTTTGTCAAATGCAAGCTGTGTCATCAGAAAGTAAAAAGAGGGAAAAATGTCAGCAACCTCAATACCACTAATATGTGGAAACATGTGCGGACCAGGCACGCGGTGGAGTTACAGAAACAGACTGAAGATGTAGGCCAACCAACAGCGGCAGCTACCACCTCTTCAGCTCGTGTTGCCTCTTCCTCCAGCTCACGCACAGCTGGTTTGGCTTCCTCCCAGGATCGCCATGGAAGAACCTCTGGCACTGTTGTCCAGAGACCTTGTGTAATTCCACCCACAGCACCACCTTCCCAGTCATCCTCACACTCCCAGTCTACTCTACAGCCATCGGTAGTACAGGCATGGGAGAAAAGGCGGGCATTCTCGGCCAACCACCCCCGAGCACAGGCTCTGAATGCAGGCATTGCCAAACTGTTGTCCCTGGAAATGCTCTCGTTCAGGCTGGTGGAGACTGACAGCTTCCGTAACTTGATGGCATTGGCTGTCCCACAGTACAAGGTGCCCAGCCGCTTTTACTTCAGCAGGCAGGCTGTCCCTGCCCTGCACAGGCATGTTGAGGCAAACATAAAACATGCGCTACTGAATGGCGTCAGTAGCAAGGTCCACCTCACCACCGATGCGTGGACCAGTCAGCATGGACAGGGGCGATATGTTTCCCTCACTGCCCATTGGGTTAATGTTGTTGAGCCAGGTACAGATCGTGCGAGTGGCGCAGGACGTGTCCTGCCCACTCCAAGGATTGCAGGAATCAAGTCTGTACGCATCGACTCCTCCTCTTACACCAGTTCCTCAGATTCCTCTCTGCAGGATCCATCACAGTCCACCTCCACATGGACCCGTGAACGTTTACCTATGACCGACATGAGCACAGCCGTGGCCAAACGTCAGCAGGCCGTCTTGAAACTAGTTTCATTGGGGCATCGAAGCCACACAGCGCAGGAGCTCTGGAATGCCATCAAGCAGGAGAGCGATGTGTGGTTACTGCCAGCGAATCTCCAGCCAGGCATGGTAGTGTGTGACAATGGCCGAAATCTGGTGGCAGCTTTGGCCCTTGGCAACCTCACTCACATCCCATGTCTGGCACATGTGCTCAATTTGGTTGTGCAGAGTTTTCTGAGGGACTATCCGGATCTTGATGCCCTGCTGCACAAGGTCCGCCTAGAGTGTGCTCACTTGCGGCGTTCCAGCTTGGCCAGATCCCGCATTGCTGCTCTGCAGCGCCGATTCCGCCTTCCGGAACACCGCATCATATGTGACCTACCTACCCGGTGGAATTCCACGTTACATATGTTGGAGCGGTTGTGTGAGCAGCAGCAAGCAGTTATGGAGTACCAGCTGCATCAGGCGCAAAGAAGTCGCAGTCAGCGCCGATCAGACTTCACAACCACAGAGTGGGCCACTATGAAGGACGTCTGCCAGGTTTTGCGTCCTTTTGATTATTCCACGCGGATGGCAAGTGCAGATGATGCACTAGTCAGCATGACTGTCCCCCTTATCTGCCTGCTTCAGCAAACTTTGCAAGGGTTAAGGGATGATGTTGTGGAAGAGGTGGAGGATGAGGAGTCACCTTTTCCATCAGCTTCTGGAGAGTCAGCGCCACGTGGTTCCTCACAAAGGGGTACGCAGGGGCCAATTTGTGAGGAGGATGAGGAGGAGTCAATGGAGGAGGAAGAGCTCCGTCCAGAGGAGGGAGCGACACAATTGTCCAGTGGTCAGTGTGTACAGCGAGGGTGGGGTGATGACGAGCGGGCAGAGATCATGTCTCAAGCAGGGGACAGCGTTTCTGGGCCAGTTGGCACTCTGCAGCACATGGTGGATTTCATGCTGCAGTGCCTGAGAAACGACCGCCGCATCGACCACATTCTCAACATGCCTGATTATTGGGTGTTCACCCTCCTCGATCCTCGCTACCGGGACAACGTCCAAAACCTCATCCCTGCGTTGACCCGGGAGCGTAAATTGCGGGAGTACCACGACACACTGGTGAATTCCATCATCTTCTCCTGTCCAACTGAGAGGAGTGCTGCTAGTGCTTTACAAAGCAGCTCAGTGCGTCGAGGCAGTGGGGGAGGCTCTGCCCAAAGAGGGAGCAGAAGCAGTGCCTCTGCCCAAGGCAAGCCCAGTATGGCACAACTCTGGCACACTTTTGTGTGCCCGCCACAAATGTCTACACCATCACCGGCGGCTCCAGTCAGCAGGAGGCAACGGTTCCGTCAGATGGTGACAGACTACATGGCTTGCCCTCTTACTGTACTCCCAGACGGCTCTTCCCCGTTCAAGTTTTGGGTCTCTAAGCTGGATACATGGCCAGAGCTAAGCCAGTATGCATTGGAGGTGCTGGCTTGCCCTGCGGCTAGTGTCTTATCGGAACGTGTCTTTAGTGCCGCAGGTGGTGTACTAACAGACCATCGCATGCGACTATCCTCCAATAATGTTGACCGGCTTACTTTCCTGAAAATGAACCAGGCCTGGATCTCGCAGGAATTTGCCACTCCTCTGCCTGATTAAGTAATTGGGTGTCATCCAGGTCTCCTGCTGTGTTCATCTTTCTACCACCTGAACTGCTATTCCTGGGCTCCAACACCGCCAGTTGCGGCTCAGAAGTGCAGGCTGCACAGTAAAAACATACGACCCAGTGTTATTGGGTTTCAGTAACGTCAGCTGATCCCCAGCTGTGTAGCCGGCAATGTGTCCTGCGACCGCCACGCTGGCACAACAACCTAAATGTAAGGGAACCTGTCCCCCCCCCCCGTCGTTTGTTACTGAAAGAGCCATCTTGTGCAGCAGTAATGCTGCACAAGGAAAAGGTAGCTCTTTTTTTTTTAGCTCCTTGCACACGCAGAACTTAACACTTATAAAATGTGTTCACTGATACCGTTATACTGTCCCGGAGCTGGGACTTTCCTTCGTAATGTGACGCAGCACAGCCGTCATTCCTACCCCCTTGGTGCCATGCGCTGCCTCCTCAGCGTTGTTTTAAGCTGTCACGGAGCCTGCGCTGTTCTGTTATCCCTTGGGCATGCCCTATTTGCGCTGCCTGTCTTCTGACATAATTTGGTGTCAGGCTGGCTGCGCCTGTGCGGCCGCGCTGCCCGAGATCCCGCCTCGCAGTGTCTTCTGATTGAGTCACACTGCGGGCCTGGGATCCATGGGCATGCGCAGTGCATATCTTCCCCTCGGGGTCTCGCTCATTTCCCTCCGCCTTCTTTAGACTGTGCGCCGTCAGCTGATCCCTAATAGCATGCCACGGCCGTGACACCGCACAGTCTGAAGAAGAGGGAAGGAGGGGAGTGAGAGTCGAGGATATGCACTGTGCATGCCCATGGTTCCAAGGCCCGCAGTGGGATTACGTTAGACGAGACTGCGAGGTGGGATCTGGAGCAGCGTGGACGCACAGGCACTGACAGCCTGACACCAAATTATGTCAGAAGACAGGCAGCGCTAATTGGGCATGGCCAAGGGCTAACAGAACAGCGCAGGCTCCGTGACAGCTTAAAACAACGCTGAGGAGGCAGCGCACGGCACCAAGGGGATAGGAATGACAGCTGTGCTGTGTCCCATTACGAAGGAAATTCGCACCTCCGGGACGGTTTAACGGTATAAGGGGACACATTTTTAGTGTTTACTTCGGTGTTTGCAAAGAGCTTAATTAAAAGAACCACCTTTTCCTTTTGCATCCTTAGTGCTGCACAAGATGGCTCTTTCAGCTACAAACGTCTTGGGGGGGGGGGTTAAAGGTTCCCTTTCAACTTGCTCCAATCAGGCTTCGGCCTACACTCTGTTCCTCTGCTCCTCCTGCTGTCCCTGGGCTCTAACACTGCCAGTTGGTGCCTGGAAGTGCTGTGTGCACAGTCAACAGTCGCTCCTGTTATTGGGGTTCAGTAACGTCAGCTGATCCCCAGCTGTGTGTGCGGCAATACCTCCAATCTGCTCCTCCTGCTGTCCCTGGGCTCTAACGCCGCCAGTTGGTGCCTGGAAGTGCTGTGTGCACAGTCAACAGTCGCTCCTCTGTTATTGGGGTTCAGTAACGTCAGCTGATCCCCAGCTGTGTGTGCGGCAATACCTCCAATCTGCTCCTCCTGCTGTCCCTGGGCTCTAACACCGCCAGTTGGTGCCTGGAAGTGCTGTGTGCACAGTCAACAGTCGCTCCTCTGTTATTGGGGTTCAGTAACGTCAGTTGATCCCCAGCTGTGTATCCGGCAACGTGTCATGCGACCACCACGCTGGCACAACTAAAATGTAAGGGGACCTGTCCCCCCCCCTAGGCGTTTGTTACTGAAAGAGCCACCATGTGCAGCACTAATACTGCACAAGGGAAAGGTCGCTCTTGAAATTATGCTCCTTGCAAACGCTGAACTACACACTCATGTAATGTGTCCCCTCACACCGTCCAACCGTCCCGGAGGTGGGACTTTCCTTTGTAATGTGACGTAGCACAGCCGTCATTGCTACCCCCTTGGCACCGTGCGCTGCCTCCTTAGCGTTGTTTGATTCCATCATGGACCCTGCGCTGTTATGTTATCCCTTGGCCATGCACAGTTTGCGCTGCCCGTCCTCTGACATCATTTGTTGTCGTCCTGGCTGCGCCTGTGCGTCCACGCTGCCCGAAATCACACCTCGCAGTGTCGTCTAATGTGATCCCACAGTGGGCCTGGTATCCATGGCCATGCGCAGTGCATATACTAGCCTCTCACTCCCCTTCTTCACGCTTCTTCAGACTAGGCGGCGTCAGCTGATCCCTAATAGCATGCCACGGCCGTGACGCCGCACAGTCTGAAGAAGCAGGAAGGAGGTGAGTGAGAGGCGATGATATGCACTGCGCATGCCCATGGATCCCTGGCCCGCAGTGGGACTACATTAGATTACACTGCAAGGTTGGATCTCGGGCAGCTTGGACGCACAGGCACTGCCAGCCTGACACCTACATGATGTCAGAAGACGGGCACCGCTAACTGTGCATGGCCAAGGGATAACATTACAGCGCGGGCTCCGTGACAGAACCAAACAACGTTGAGGAGGTGGCGCCCGGCACCAAGGGGGTTGGAATGACGGCTGTGCTGTGTCACATTACAAAGGAAAGTCCCACTTCCGGGATGGTTTGACGGTGTGAGGGGACACATTATATGAGTGTGTACTTCAGCGTTTGCAAGGAGCATAATTTTCGGAGCCACCATTTTCCATGTGCAGTATTACTGCTGTACAAGATGGCTCTTTCAGCAACAAATGCCTGGGGGGGGTTAAAGGTTCCCTTTCAACTTGCTCCACTGCAGGCTTCGGCCTACACTCTGCTCCTCTTTGATTCCCTGGGTTTCAACACTGTCAGTTGCCACCTGGAAGTGTTGTCTACACAGAAAAAACACTAGGTGATGTGTCAGTGGGGTTCAGCACCGCCAGCTGTTCCCCTGCTGTGTAGTCGGCAACGTGTCCAGCACAAGCCACGCTGGCACAACAGAACAAAAGCTGCCACCAGTGCAGGCTTCGGCCTAGACTCTGCTCCTCTCCTCCTCCTGCTGACCCTGGGCTCAAACACCGCTAGTTTTTGCCCGGAAGTGCTAGCTGCACAGAGAAAAACACCAGCCAATGTGTTAGTGGGGTTCAGCACCGCCAGCTGTTCCCCTGCTGTGTAGCCGGCAACATGACCTGCAAACGCCATGCAGGCACATGAACTGAAATTAAAGGGAACCTGGCCCCACCCCCCCAGGTGTTACTATGTATAACAGCCACCTGGTACAGCAGTACTGCTGCATTTGTACAAGGTGGCTGTTTTTTTATCCTTGCCCACGTAGAATTAAACACGTAAAATATGTGTCTCATTACAGACCATTACAATGTCCCTGAGGTGTGACTTTACTTTTTAATGACACGCACCACCCCCCTTGGTAGCGCTGCCCGTCTTCTGACATCATTGGTTGGCTGCCTGTGCCTGTGCGTCCGCCCTGCCCGACACAACCCCCCTCGTTTCATATATTTTGGCTGCGAGGGTGTGATTGATGGGCATGTGCAGTGCATATGTTCGCCTGTCTTAACTCATCTCCTTCCGCCTTCTTCAGACTGTGCGGCCTCCTGGCCTTGGTAGGCGATAAGGGATCAGCTGAGGCCGCCCAGTCTGAAGCAGGTGTAAGGACATGTGTGAGCGGTAAACATATTTACTGCACAAGGCCACGAATCCCAGCCACGCAGTGTGATTTTTTGAAAACACACTGTGGGCCTGGGATTCATATCCATTGCTAACCGCAACGGCCAACATGAAATGAGGTGAGAAGACAGGCAGCGCTCACAGCGCATGGCCAAGGGATCACAATAGCGCAGACTCCTGTACAGCTAATACAACGCTCAGGAATCTGCGCCCACCACCTAGGTGTAAATTTTGACACCTGTGCTGCGTCTCCTTAAAAAGACAAGTCACGCCTCCACTACTGTTTGACAGTTTAATGGGCTAAATAGTGTACGTGTTTTATTCAGCGTGTGCAAGGAGCAAACTAAATAGAGCAACCTTTTACTTGTGCAGCATTAATGCTGCACAAGGTGTGGCTCTTGTACCTTGCAACACCTGAGGGGGGGTTAAAGGTTACCTTTGAAATTGGTTCAACTAGGCTTCGGCCTACACTCTGCTCCTCTCCTCCTCCTGCTGACCCTGGGCTCTAACACCGCTAGTTTTTTCCCGGAAATGCGAGCTTCACAGAGAAAAACAACAGCCAATGTGTTAGTGGGGTTCAGCACCGCCAGCTGTTCCCCTGCTGTGTAGCCGGCATCATGTCCAGCACAAGCCACGCTGGCACAACCGACCAAAAGCTGCCACCAGTGCAGGCTTCGGCCTACACTTTGCTCCTCTCCTCCTCCTGCTGACCCTGGGCTCTAACACCGCCAGTTTTTGCCCGGACATGCGAGCTGCACAGAGAAAAACACCAGTCAATGTGTCAGTGGGGTTCAGCAACGCCAGCTGTTCCCCTGCTGTGTAGCTGGCAACGTGTCCTGCAAACGCCACGCAGGCACATGAACTGAAATTGAAGGAAGCCTGCCCCCCACCCCCAGGTGTTTCTATGTATAACAGCCACCTTGTACAGCAGTACTGCTGCATTTGTACAAGGTGGCAGACTTTTTCTCCTTGCCTACTTTTAATTAAACACGTACTAAATGTGTCTCATTGAGACCATTCCACTGTCCCTGAGGTATGACTTTCCTTTCTAATGATACGCAGCACCACCCTTGTTAGCGCTGCCCATCTTTTGACATCATTGGTTAGCTGGCTGCGCCTGTGCGTCTGCCCTGCTCGAAACAACGCCCCTCTGTGTCTTATTTTTTTGGACAACGAGGATGTGATTGATGGGCATGTGCAGTGCATATGTTTGCCTGTGTTCACTCATCTCCTTCCGCCTTCTTCAGACTGGGTGGCCTCATGACCGCGGCATGCGATAAGGGATCAGATGAGGCCGCCCAGTCTGAAGCAGGTGTAAGGACATGTGTGAGCGGCAAATATATTTACTGCACAAGGCCACGAATCCCAGCCACGCAGTGTGATTTTTAGAAAACACACTGTGGGTCTGGGATTCATGTCCATCGCTAACCGCAACGGCCGACATGAAATGAGGTCAGAAGACAGGAAGCGCTCACAGCGCATGGCCAAGGGATAACAAGAGTGCAGACTCCTGTACAGCAAATAACAACGCTCAGGAAGCTGCGCCCATGCACCAAGGTGTTATTTTCGACACCTGTGCTGCTTTTCTTTAAAAAGACAAGTCACGCCTCCACTACTGTTCTACAGTAGAATGGGCTAAATAGTGTACGTGTTTTATTCAGCGTGTGCAAGGAGCAAAATTAAGAGAGCAACCTTTTACTTGTGCAGCATTAATGATGCACAAGGTGTGGCTCTTGTACCTTGCAACACCTGAGGGGGGGTTAAAGGTTACCTTTGAAATTGGTTCAACTAGGCTTCGGCCTACACTCTGCTCCTCTCCTCCTCCTGCTGACCCTGGGCTATAACACCGCCAGTTGTAGCCTGGAAGTGCTAGCTGCACAGAGAAAAACACCCGCCAATGTGATAGTGGGGTTCAGCACCGCCAGCTGTTCCCCTGCTGTGTAGCCGGCATCGTGTCCAGCACAAGCCACGCTGGCACAACTGACCAAAAGCTGCCACCAGTGCAGGCTTCGGCCTACACTCTGCTCCTCTCCTCCTCCTGCTGACCCTGGGCTATAACACCGCCAGTTGTAGCCTGGAAGTGCTAGGTGCACAGAGAAAAACACCCGCCAATGTGTTAGTGGGGTTCAGCACCGCCAGCTGTTCCCCTGCTGTGTAGCCGGCATCGTGTCCAGCACAAGCCACGCTGGCACAACTGATCAAAAGCTGCCACCAGTGCAGGTTTCGGCCTACACTCTGCTCCTCTCCTCCTCCTGCTGACCCTGGGCTCTAACAATGCTAGTTTTTGCCCGGAATTGCTAGCTGCACAGAGAAAAACATCAGCCAATTTGTTAGTGGGGTTCAGCACAGCCAGCTGTTCCCCTGCTGTGTAGCCTGCATCGTGTCCAGCACAAGCCACGCTGGCACAACTGACCAAAAGCTGCCACCAGTGCAGGCTTCGGCCTACACTTTGCTCCTCTCCTCCTCCTGCTGACCCTGGGCTCTAACACCGCCAGTTTTTGCCCTGACATGCGAGCTGCACAGAGAAAAACACCAGCCAATGTGTCAGTGGGGTTCAGCAACGCCAGCTGTTCCCCTGCTGTGTAGCTGGCAATGTGTCCTGCAAACGCCACGCAGGCACATGAACTGAAATTGAAGTGAGCCTGCCCCCCACCCCCAGGTGTTTCCATGTATAACAGCCACCTTGTACAGCAGTACTGCTGCATTTGTACAAGGTGGCTGACTTTTTCTCCTTGCCCACGTGGAACTCAACACGTACAAAATGTGTCTCATTAACGACCATTACAATGTCCCTCAGGTGTGACTTTCCTTTTTAATGACACGCAGCACCCCCATTGTTAGCGCTGCCCGTCTTCAGACATCATTGGTTGGCTGGCTGTGCCTGTGCGTCCGCCCTGCCCGACACAACGCCCCTCGTTGTCTCATATATTTTGACTGCGAGGGTGTGATTGATGGGCACGAGCAGTGCATATGTTCGCCTGTCTTCACTCCCCTCCTTCCGCCTTCTTCAGACTGTGCGGCCTCATGGCCGTGGCAGGCAATAAGGGATCAGGTGAGCCCGCCCAGTCTGAAGCAGGTGTAAGGACATGTGTGAGCGGCGAACATATTTACTGCACAAGGCCACGAATCCCAGCACCGCAGTGTGACTTTATGGAAAGGCACTGTGGGTCTGGGATTTATGGCCATCGTTAACCGCACCGGCCAACATGAAATGAGGTCATAAGACGGCCTGCACTAACAGGGTATTGCCAAGGGATAACACAAGAGCGCACTCTCCTGTACTGCAAATAACAACGGTAAGGAGTCTGCGCCCAGCACCTAGGTGTAAATTTTGACACCTGTGCTGGGTCTTCTTCAAAAGAAAAGTCACGCCTCCACTACTGTTTGACAGTATAATGGGCTAAATAGTGTACGTGTTTTATTCAGCGTGTGCAAGGAGCAAAATGAAGAGAGCAACCTTTTACTTGTGCAGCATTAATGCTGCACAAGGTGTGGCTCTTGTACCTTGCAACACCTGAGGGGGGGTTAAAGGTTACCTTTGAAATTGGTTCAACTAGGCTTCGGCCTACACTTTGCTCCTCTCCTCCTCCTGCTGACCCTGGGCTCTAACACCGCTAGTTTTTGCCCTGAAGTGCTAGCTGCACAGAGAAAAACACCAGCCAATGTGTTAGTGGGGTTCAGCACCGCCAGCTGTTCCCCTGCTGTGTAGCCGGCATCGTGTCCAGCACAAGCCACGCTGGCACAACCGACCAAAAGCTGCCACCAGTGGAGGCTTCGGCCTACACTCTGCTCATCTCCTCCTCCTGCTGACCCTGGGCTCTAACACCGCTAGTTTTTGCCCGGAATTGCTAGCTGCACAGAGAAAAACACCAGCCAATGTGTTAGTGGGGTTCAGCACCGCCAGCTGTTCCCCTGCTGTGTAGCCGGCATCGTGTCCAGCACAAGCCACGCTGGCACAACCAACCAAAAGCTGCCACCAGTGGAGGCTTCGGCCTACACTCTGCTCATCTCCTCCTCCTGCTGACCCTGGGCTCTAACACCGCTAGTTTTTGCCCGGAATTGCTAGCTGCACAGAGAAAAACACCAGCCAATGTGTTAGTGGGGTTCAGCAACGCCAGCTGTTCCCCTGCTGTGTAGCTTGCAACGTGACCTGCAAACGCCACGCAGGCACATGAACTGAAATTGAAGGGAGCTTGCCCCCCACCCCCAGGTGTTTCTATGTATAATAGCCACCTTGTACAGCAGTACTGCTGCATTTGTACAAGGTGGCTGACTTTTTCTCCTTGCCCACGTGGAACTCAACACGTACAAAATGTGTCTCATTGAGACCATTCAACTGTCCCTGAGGTGTGACTTTCCTTTCTAATGATACGCAGCACCACCCTTGGTAGCGCTGCCCGTCTTCTGACATCATTGGTTGGCTGCCTGTGCCTGTGCGTCCGGCCTGCCCAACACAACGCACCTCGTTGTCTCATATATTTTGGCTGCGATGGTGTTATTGATGGGCATGTGCAGTGCATATGTTCGCCTGTCTTAACTCATCTCCTTCCGCCTTCTTCAGACTATGCGGCCTCATGGCCGCGGCATGCGATAAGGGATCAGATGAGGCCACCCAGTCTGAAGCAGGTGTAAGGACATGTGTGAGCGGCAAACATATTTACTGCACAAGGCCACGAATCCCAGCCACGCAGTGGGATTTTTTGAAAACACACTGTGGGTCTGGGATTCATGTCCATCGCTAACCGCAACGGCCGACATGAAATGAGGTCAGAAGACAGGAAGCGCTCACAGCGCATGGCCAAGGGACAACAAGAGCGCAGACTCCTGTACAGCAAATAACAACGCTCAGGAAGCTGCGCCCATGCACCAAGGTGTTATTTTCGACACCTGGGCTGCTTTTCTTTAAAAAGACAAGTCACGCCTCCACTACTGTTTTACAGTAGAATGGGCTAAATAGTGTACGTGTTTTATTCAGCGTGTGCAACGAGAAAAATTAAGAGAGCAACCTTTTACTTGTGCAGCATTAATGCTGCACGAGGTGTGGCTCTTGTACCTTGCAACACCTGAGGGGGGTTAAAGGTTACCTTTGAAATTGGTTCAACTAGGCTTCGGCCTACACTCTGCTCCTCTCCTCCTCCTGCTGACCCTGGGCTTAAACACCGCTAGTTTTTGCCCGGAAGTGCTAGCTGCACAGAGAAATACACCAGCCAATGTGTTAGTGGGGTTCAGCACCGCCAGCTGTTCCCCAGCTGTGTAGCCGGCAACGTGACCTGCAAACGCCACGCAGGCACAACAGAACAAAAGCTGCCACCAGTGCAGGCTTCGGCCTACACTCTGCTCCTCTCCTCCTCCTGCTGACCCTGGGCTCATAACACCGCCAGTTTTAGCCTGGAAGTGCTAGCTGCACAGAGAAAAACACCAGCCAATGTGTTAGTAGGGTTCAGCAGCGCCAGCTGTTCCCCTGCTGTGTAGCCGGCAACGTGACCTGCAAACGCCACGCAGGCACATGAACTGAAATTAAAGGGACCCTGCCACCCACCCCAAGGTGTTTCTATGTATAACAGCCACCTTGTACAGCAGTACTGCTGCATTTGTACAAGGTGGCTGACTTTGTCTACTTGCCCACGTTTAATTAAACACGTAAAAAATGTGTCTCATTACAGACCATTACAATGTCCCTGAGGTGTGAGTTTCCTTTTTAATGACACGCAGCACCCCTCTTGTTAGCGCTGCCCGTCTTCTGACATCTTTGGTTGGCTGGCTGCGGCTGTGCGTCCGCCCTGCCTGAAACCACGCTCCTCGTTGTCTTACTTATTTTGACTGCGAGGGTGTGATTGATGGGCACGAGCAGTGGATATCTTCGCCTGCCTTTACTCATCTCCTTCCGCCTTCTTCAGAATGTGCGGCCTCATGGCCGCGGCATGCGAGAAGGGATCAGATGAGGCCGCCCAGTCTGATGCAGGTGTAAGGACATGAGTGACAGGCGACAAAATTTACTGCGCAAGGTCACGAATCCCAGCTCTGCAGTGTGACTTTATTAAAAGACACTGCGGGTCTGGGTTTCATGGCCATCGCTAACCGCACCGGCCAACATGAAATGAGGTGAGAAGACAGGCATCGCTCACAGCGCATGGCCAAGGGATAACAAGAGCGCAGACTCCTGTACAGCAAATAACAATGCTCAGGAATCTGCGCCCAGCACCTAGGTGTAAATTTTGACACCTGTGCTGCATCTCCTTAAAAAGACAAGTCACGCCTCCACTACTGTTTGACAGTATAATGGGATAAATAGTGTACGTGTTTTATTCAGCGTGTGCAAGGAGAAAAATTAAGAGAGCAACCTTTTACTTGTGCAGCATTAATGCTGCACGAGGTGTGGCTCTTGTACCTTGCAACACCTGAGGGGGGTTAAAGGTTACCTTTGAAATTGGTTCAACTAGGCTTCGGCCTACACTCTGCTCCTCTCCTCCTCCTGCTGACCCTGGGCTCTAACACCGCCAGTTTTTGCCCGGACATGCGAGCTGCACAGAGAAAAACACCAGCCAATGTGTTAGTGGGGTTCAGCACCGCCAGCTGTTCCCCAGCTGTGTAGCCGGCAACGTGACCTGCAAACGCCACGCAGGCACAACAGAACAAAAGCTGCCACCAGTGCAGGCTTCGGCCTACACTCTGCTCCTCTCCTCCTCCTGCTGACCCTGGGCTCATAACACCGCCAGTTTTAGCCTGGAAGTGCTAGCTGCACAGAGAAAAACACCAGCCAATGTGTCAGTGGGGTTCAGCACCGCCAGCTGTTCCCCAGCTGTGTAGCCGGCAACGTGACCTGCAAACGCCATGCAGGCACATGAACTGAAATTGAAGGGAGCCTGCCCCCCACCCCCAGGTGTTTCTATGTATAACAGCCACCTTGTTCAGCAGTACTGCTGCATTTGTACAAGGTGGCTGACTTTTTCTCCTTGCCCACGTGGAACTCAACACGTACAAAATGTGTCTCATTGAGACCATTCCACTGTCCCTGAGGTGTGACTTTCCTTTCTAATGATACGCAGCACCCCCCTTGGTAGCGCTTCCCGTCTTTTGACATCATGGTTAGCTGGCTGCGCCTGTGCATCCGCCCTGCGTGAAACAACGCCCCTCATTATCTTATTTATTTTGTCAGCGAGGGTGTGGTTTATGGGCACGAGCAGTGCATATGTTCGCCTGTCGTCACTCATCTCCTTCCGCCTTCTTCAGACTGTGCGGCCTCCTGGCCGCGGCATGCGAAAAGGGATCAGCAGAGGCCGCCCAGTCTGAAGCAGGTGTAATGACGTGTGTGAGCGTCGAAAATATTTACTGCTCAAGGCCACGAATCCCAGCACCGCAGTGTGACTCTATGAAAAAGCAGTGTGGGTCTGGGATTTATGGCCATCGTTAACCGCAGCGGCCAACATGAAATGAGGTCATAAGACGGGCAGCGCTAACAGGGCATTGCCAAGGGATAACACAAGAGCGCAGACTCCTGTACAGCAAAAAACAATGCTCAGGAAGCAGCGCCAAGCACAAAGGCGTTATTTGGGACACCTATGCTGCGTCTCCTTAAAAATACAAGTCACGCCTCAACTACAGTTTGACTGTAGAATGGGCTAAATTGTGTACGTGTTGCATTCAGCATGTGCAAGTAGACAAATTAATAGAGCAACCTTTTCTTGTGCAGCATTATTGCTGCACAAGGTGTGGCTCTTGTACTTTGTAACACCTGAGGGGGGTTTAAAGGTTACCTTTGAAATTGGTTCAACTAGGCTTCGGCCTACACTCTGCTCCTCTCCTCCTCCTGCTGACCCTGGGCTGTAACAATGCTAGTTTTTGCCCGGAAGTGCTAGCTGCACAGAGAAAAACACCAGCCAATGTGTTAGTGGGGTTCAGCACCGCCAGCTGTTCCCCCACTGTGTAGCCGGCAAAGTGTCCTGCAAACGCAACGCAGACACAAAGCTGACTCCAGTGCAGGCTTCGGCCTACACTCTGCTCCCCCTGCTTACCCTTTGCTCCAACACCGCTAGTTGGGGCTGTAGGAAGACAATGTTTGATAGGCAAAGCATCCGGGTTCCAGCACCGCCAGCTGGTTCTCGGCAGTGTTTTTGTCACAGGTACTCCCTCGTGCCAAACCTGGTTTCAGCACCGTCAGCTGTTTCCGGGTTGTGTCAAACTCGCTGAGACGCCTATGCTTGCCCCGTCGTGTTGCAGTCGGGTTAGCCAACTCCAGGGTGCCTCCCGTTTAGGAGCTTCCTATGTGGGCTGCATGAATTGGTAGTCAAGGCTAGTTCTGTAGTGCCAGTAGGCCCAGCTTCCCCTGTAGGACTGTTGGGGTTCGGTAACTGCGGCTGCCTCGCGGCCTAGCTGTTCTCTCCTCTCCTGTGGGCCTTCGGGTCCACCTCCTGGTTCCAGCACCGTCAGCTGGTTCCAGGCCGAGCCTTTGGCTTAGGTGCCTCCTCCTGGGTATCCGAGTTCCGCCAACGCCAAGCGGTCCTTGGTAGTGCTTTTAAGCGCGGGCACCTACAGCTTAGTAACCGGGTTCCAGCACCGTCAGCTGGTCCTCGGTCGTGCCATTGGCTCTTGCACACTGGGGCAACGCATCTGGGTTCCAGCAACGCCAGCTGGTTCTCGGCAGTGTTTTTGACACAGGTACTCCCTCGTGCCAAGCCTGGTTTCAGCACCGTCAGCTGTTTCCGGGTTGTGTCAAGCTCACTGAGACGCCTATGCTTGCCCCGTCGTGGTGCTGTCGGGTTAGCCAACTCCAGGGTGCCTCCAGTTTAGGAGCTTCCTATGTGGGCTGCGTGAACTGGTAGTCAAGGCTGGTTCTGTAGTGCCAGTAGGCCCAGCTCCCCCTGTAGGACTGTTGGGGTTCGGTAACTGCGGCTGCCTCGCGGCCTAGCTGTTCTCTCCTCTCCTGTGGACCTTCGGGTCCACCACCTGGTTCCAGCACTGTCAGCTGGTTCCAGGCCGAGCCTTTGGCTTAGGTGCCTCCTCCTGGGTATCCGAGTTCCGCCAACGTCAGGCGGTCCTTGGTAGTGCTTTTAAGCACCGGCACCTACAGCTTAGTAACCGGGTTCCAGCACCGTCAGCTGGTCCTCGGTCGTGCCATTGGCTCTTGCACACTGGGGCAACGCATCTGGGTTCCAGCAACGCCAGCTGGTTCTCGGCAGTGTTTTTGACACAGGTACTCCCTCGTGCCAAGCCTGGTTTCAGCACCGTCAGCTGTTTCCGGGTTGTGTCAAGCTCAGTGAGACGCCTATGCTTGCCCTGTCGTGGTGCTGTCGGGTTAGCCAACTCCAGGGTGCCTCCAGTTTAGGAGCTTCCTATGTGGGCTGCGGGAACTGGTAGTCAAGGCTGGTTCTGTAGTGCCAGTAGGCCCAGCTCCCCCTGTAGGACTGTTGGGGTTCGGTAACTGCGGCTGCCTCGCGGCCTAGCTGTTCTCTCCTCTCCTGTGGACCTTCGGGTCCACCACCTGGTTCCAGCACTGTCAGCTGGTTCCAGGCCGAGCCTTTGGCTTAGGTGCCTCCTCCTGGGTATCCGAGTTCCGCCAACATCAGGCGGTCCTTGGTAGTGCTTTTAAGCGCGGGCACCTACAGCTTAGTAACCGGGTTCCAGCACCGTCAGCTGGTCCTCGGTCGTGCCATTGGCTCTTGCACACTGGGGCAACGCATCTGGGTTCCAGCAACGCCAGCTGGTTCTCGGCAGTGTTTTTGACACAGGTACTCCCTCGTGCCAAGCCTGGTTTCAGCACCGTCAGCTGTTTCCGGGTTGTGTCAAGCTCACTGAGACGCCTATGCTTGCCCCGTCGTGGTGCTGTCGGGTTAGCCAACTCCAGGGTGCCTCCAGTTTAGGAGCTTCCTATGTGGGCTGCGTGAACTAGTAGTCAAGGCTGGTTCTGTAGTGCCAGTAGGCCCAGCTCCCCCTGTAGGACTGTTGGGGTTCGGTAACTGCGGCTGCCTCGCGGCCTAGCTGTTCTCTCCTCTCCTGTGGGCCTTCGGGTCCACCTCCTGGTTCCACTGCAGCGCCAAAACATGCAAACTTGAAAACACGAAATTTGAACTGCATTACTGCACTAGAAATATGAAAAATGAGAGCTTTTAGCGCATAAAAATGGCCATATTTATGTGTACCTCGTAGCCACTTTACGGCATCTCTCTTATACGAGGTCCTACGCTTGACCTACCTCACTGAGAATAAACGTCTCCATCTGAATGGGTACATGTGAAACCTCTTCTTGGACTCAAATTCTCTCTTTCTGTGGAGGGGTATTGGACCTACTATAATTAAAACACCTGTGGCTAGGAGGCGGGGAGTGCACGATCAGAAGGCTAAAGAATACATTTCAAAAACCTGACCTGCACATCCAAACATAGACTGAGTGTGAACAGGTGCTGAACCCAGAGTCGCCAACTCGTATATAGTTAAGTAAAAAGGGCAGCACACTGCAGCGCCAAAACATGCAAACTTCAAAAAACACGAAATTTGAACTGCATTACTGCACTAGAAATATGAAAAATGAGAGCTTTTAGCGCATAAAAATGGCACTCCCCGCCTCCTAGCCACAGGTGTTTTAATTATAGTAGGTCCAATACCCCTCCACAGAAAGAGAGAATTTGAGTCCAAGAAGAGGTTTCACATGTACCCATTCAGATGGAGACGTTTATTCTCAGTGAGGTAGGTCAAGCGTAGGACCTCGTATAAGAGAGATGCCGTAAAGTGGCTACGAGGTACACATAAATATGGCCATTTTTATGCGCTAAAAGCTCTCATTTTTCATATTTCTAGTGCAGTAATGCAGTTCAAATTTCGTGTTTTCAAGTTTGCATATTTTGGCGCTGCAGTGTGCTGCCCTTTTTACTTAACTATATACGAGTTGGCGACTCTGGGTTCAGCACCTGTTCACACTCAGTCTATGTTTGGATGTGCAGGTCAGGTTTTTGAAATGTATTCTTTAGCCTTCTGATCGTGCACTCCCCGCCTCCTAGCCACAGGTGTTTTAATTATAGTAGGTCCAATACCCCTCCACAGAAAGAGAGAATTTGAGTCCAAGAAGAGGTTTCACATGTACCCATTCAGATGGAGACGTTTATTCTCAGTGAGGTAGGTCAAGCGTAGGACCTCGTATAAGAGAGATGCCGTAAAGTGGCTACGAGGTACACATAAATATGGCCATTTTTATGCGCTATAAGCTCTCATTTTTCATATTTCTAGTGCAGTAATGCAGTTCAAATTTCGTGTTTTCAAGTTTGCATGTTTTGGCGCTGCAGTGTGCTGCCCTTTTTACTTAACTATATACGAGTTGGCGACTCTGGGTTCAGCACCTGTTCACACTCAGTCTATGTTTGGATGTGCAGGTCAGGTTTTTGAAATGTATTCTTTAGCCTTCTGATCGTGCACTCCCCGCCTCCTAGCCACAGGTGTTTTAATTATAGTAGGTCCAATACCCCTCCACAGAAAGAGAGAATTTGAGTCCAAGAAGAGGTTTCACATGTACCCATTCAGATGGAGACGTTTATTCTCAGTGAGGTAGGTCAAGCGTAGGACCTCGTATAAGAGAGATGCCGTAAAGTGGCTACGAGGTACACATAAATATGGCCATTTTTATGCGCTAAAAGCTCTCATTTTTCATATTTCTAGTGTAGTAATGCAGTTCAAATTTCGTGTTTTCAAGTTTGCATGTTTTGGCGCTGCAGTGTGCTGCCCTTTTTACTTAACTATATACGAGTTGGCGACTCTGGGTTCAGCACCTGTTCACACTCAGTCTATGTTTGGATGTGCAGGTCAGGTTTTTGAAATGTATTCTTTAACCTTCTGATCGTGCACTCCCCGCCTCCTAGCCACAGGTGTTTTAATTATAGTAGGTCCAATACCCCTCCACAGAAAGAGAGAATTTGAGTCCAAGAAGAGGTTTCACATGTACCCATTCAGATGGAGACGTTTATTCTCAGTGAGGTAGGTCAAGCGTAGGACCTCGTATAAGAGAGATGCCGTAAAGTGGCTACGAGGTACACATAAATATGGCCATTTTTATGCACTAAAAGCTCTCATTTTTCATATTTCTAGTGCAGTAATGCAGTTCAAATTTCGTGTTTTCAAGTTTGCATGTTTTGGCGCTGCAGTGTGCTGCCCTTTTTACTTAACTATATACGAGTTGGCGACTCTGGGTTCAGCACCTGTTCACACTCAGTCTATGTTTGGATGTGCAGGTCAGGTTTTTGAAATGTATTCTTTAGCCTTCTGATCGTGCACTCCCCGCCTCCTAGCCACAGGTGTTTTAATTATAGTAGGTCCAATACCCCTCCACAGAAAGAGAGAATTTGAGTCCAAGAAGAGGTTTCACATGTACCCATTCAGATGGAGACGTTTATTCTCAGTGAGGTAGGTCAAGCGTAGGACCTCGTATAAGAGAGATGCCGTAAAGTGGCTACGAGGTACACATAAATATGGCCATTTTTATGCGCTAAAAGCTCTCATTTTTCATATTTCTAGTGCAGTAATGCAGTTCAAATTTCGTGTTTTCAAGTTTGCATGTTTTGGCGCTGCAGTGTGCTGCCCTTTTTACTTAACTATATACGAGTTGGCGACTCTGGGTTCAGCACCTGTTCACACTCAGTCTATGTTTGGATGTGCAGGTCAGGTTTTTGAAATGTATTCTTTAGCCTTCTGATCGTGCACTCCCCGCCTCCTAGCCACAGGTGTTTTAATTATAGTAGGTCCAATACCCCTCCACAGAAAGAGAGAATTTGAGTCCAAGAAGAGGTTTCACATGTACCCATTCAGATGGAGACGTTTATTCTCAGTGAGGTAGGTCAAGCGTAGGACCTCGTATAAGAGAGATGCCGTAAAGTGGCTACGAGGTACACATAAATATGGCCATTTTTAATGCGCTAAAAGCTTTCATTTTTCATATTTCTAGTGCAGTAATGCAGTTCAAATTTCGTGTTTTCAAGTTTGCATGTTTTGGGGCTGCAGTGTGCTGCCCTTTTTACTTAACTATATACGAGTTGGCGACTCTGGGTTCAGCACCTGTTCACACTCAGTCTATGTTTGGATGTGCAGGTCAGGTTTTTGAAATGTATTCTTTTGCCTTCTGATCGTGCACTCCCGCCTCCTAGCCACAGGTGTTTTAATTATAGTAGGTCCAATACCCCTCCACAGAAAGAGAGAATTTGAGTCCAAGAAGAGGTTTCACATGTACCCATTCAGATGGAGACGTTTATTCTCAGTGAGGTAGGTCAAGCGTAGGACCTCGTATAAGAGAGATGCCGTAAAGTGGCTACGAGGTACACATAAATATGGCCATTTTTATGCGCTAAAAGCTCTCATTTTTCATATTTCTAGTGCAGTAATGCAGTTCAAATTTCGTGTTTTCAAGTTTGCATGTTTTGGCGCTGCAGTGTGCTGCCCTTTTTACTTAACTATATACGAGTTGGCGACTCTGGGTTCAGCACCTGTTCACACTCAGTCTATGTTTGGATGTGCAGGTCAGGTTTTTGAAATGTATTCTTTAGCCTTCTGATCGTGCACTCCCCGCCTCCTAGCCACAGGTGTTTTAATTATAGTAGGTCCAATACCCCTCCACAGAAAGAGAGAATTTGAGTCCAAGAAGAGGTTTCACATGTACCCATTCAGATGGAGATGTTTATTCTCAGTGAGGTAGGTCAAGCGTAGGACCTCGTTTAAGAGAGATGCCGTAAAGTGGCTACGAGGTACACATAAATATGGCCATTTTTATGCGCTAAAAGCTCTCATTTTTCATATTTCTAGTGCAGTAATGCAGTTCAAATTTCGTGTTTTCAAGTTTGCATGTTTTGGCGCTGCAGTGTGCTGCCCTTTTTACTTAACTATATACGAGTTGGCGACTCTGGGTTCAGCACCTGTTCACACTCAGTCTATGTTTGGATGTGCAGGTCAGGTTTTTGAAATGTATTCTTTAGCCTTCTGATCGTGCACTCCCCGCCTCCTAGCCACAGGTGTTTTAATTATAGTAGGTCCAATACCCCTCCACAGAAAGAGAGAATTTGAGTCCAAGAAGAGGTTTCACATGTACCCATTCAGATGGAGACGTTTATTCTCAGTGAGGTAGGTCAAGCGTAGGACCTCGTATAAGAGAGATGCCGTAAAGTGGCTACGAGGTACACATAAATATGGCCATTTTTATGCGCTAAAAGCTCTCATTTTTCATATTTCTAGTGCAGTAATGCAGTTCAAATTTCGTGTTTTCAAGTTTGCATGTTTTGGCGCTGCAGTGTGCTGCCCTTTTTACTTAACTATATACGAGTTGGCGACTCTGGGTTCAGCACCTGTTCACACTCAGTCTATGTTTGGATGTGCAGGTCAGGTTTTTGAAATGTATTCTTTAGCCTTCTGATCGTGCACTCCCCGCCTCCTAGCCACAGGTGTTTTAATTATAGTAGGTCCAATACCCCTCCACAGAAAGAGAGAATTTGAGTCCAAGAAGAGGTTTCACATGTACCCATTCAGATGGAGACGTTTATTCTCAGTGAGGTAGGTCAAGCGTAGGACCTCGTATAAGAGAGATGCCGTAAAGTGGCTACGAGGTACACATAAATATGGCCATTTTTATGCGCTAAAAGCTCTCATTTTTCATATTTCTAGTGCAGTAATGCAGTTCAAATTTCGTGTTTTCAAGTTTGCATGTTTTGGCGCTGCAGTGTGCTGCCCTTTTTACTTAACTATATACGAGTTGGCGACTCTGGGTTCAGCACCTGTTCACACTCAGTCTATGTTTGGATGTGCAGGTCAGGTTTTTGAAATGTATTCTTTAGCCTTCTGATCGTGCACTCCCCGCCTCCTAGCCACAGGTGTTTTAATTATAGTAGGTCCAATACCCCTCCACAGAAAGAGAGAATTTGAGTCCAAGAAGAGGTTTCACATGTACCCATTCAGATGGAGATGTTTATTCTCAGTGAGGTAGGTCAAGCGTAGGACCTCGTATAAGAGAGATGCCGTAAAGTGGCTACGAGGTACACATAAATATGGCCATTTTTATGCGCTAAAAGCTCTCATTTTTCATATTTCTAGTGCAGTAATGCAGTTCAAATTTCGTGTTTTCAAGTTTGCATGTTTTGGCGCTGCAGTGTGCTGCCCTTTTTACTTAACTATATACGAGTTGGCGACTCTGGGTTCAGCACCTGTTCACACTCAGTCTATGTTTGGATGTGCAGGTCAGGTTTTTGAAATGTATTCTTTAGCCTTCTGATCGTGCACTCCCCGCCTCCTAGCCACAGGTGTTTTAATTATAGTAGGTCCAATACCCCTCCACAGAAAGAGAGAATTTGAGTCCAAGAAGAGGTTTCACATGTACCCATTCAGATGGAGACGTTTATTCTCAGTGAGGTAGGTCAAGCGTAGGACCTCGTATAAGAGAGATGCCGTAAAGTGGCTACGAGGTACACATAAATATGGCCATTTTTATGCGCTAAAAGCTCTCATTTTTCATATTTCTAGTGCAGTAATGCAGTTCAAATTTCGTGTTTTCAAGTTTGCATGTTTTGGCGCTGCAGTGTGCTGCCCTTTTTACTTAACTATATACGAGTTGGCGACTCTGGGTTCAGCACCTGTTCACACTCAGTCTATGTTTGGATGTGCAGGTCAGGTTTTTGAAATGTATTCTTTAGCCTTCTGATCGTGCACTCCCCGCCTCCTAGCCACAGGTGTTTTAATTATAGTAGGTCCAATACCCCTCCACAGAAAGAGAGAATTTGAGTCCAAGAAGAGGTTTCACATGTACCCATTCAGATGGAGACGTTTATTCTCAGTGAGGTAGGTCAAGCGTAGGACCTCGTATAAGAGAGATGCCGTAAAGTGGCTACGAGGTACACATAAATATGGCCATTTTTAATGCGCTAAAAGCTTTCATTTTTCATATTTCTAGTGCAGTAATGCAGTTCAAATTTCGTGTTTTCAAGTTTGCATGTTTTGGGGCTGCAGTGTGCTGCCCTTTTTACTTAACTATATACGAGTTGGCGACTCTGGGTTCAGCACCTGTTCACACTCAGTCTATGTTTGGATGTGCAGGTCAGGTTTTTGAAATGTATTCTTTAGCCTTCTGATCGTGCACTCCCCGCCTCCTAGCCACAGGTGTTTTAATTATAGTAGGTCCAATACCCCTCCACAGAAAGAGAGAATTTGAGTCCAAGAAGAGGTTTCACATGTACCCATTCAGATGGAGACGTTTATTCTCAGTGAGGTAGGTCAAGCGTAGGACCTCGTATAAGAGAGATGCCGTAAAGTGGCTACGAGGTACACATAAATATGGCCATTTTTATGCGCTAAAAGCTCTCATTTTTCATATTTCTAGTGCAGTAATGCAGTTCAAATTTCGTGTTTTCAAGTTTGCATGTTTTGGCGCTGCAGTGTGCTGCCCTTTTTACTTAACTATATACGAGTTGGCGACTCTGGGTTCAGCACCTGTTCACACTCAGTCTATGTTTGGATGTGCAGGTCAGGTTTTTGAAACACCTCCTGGTTCCAACACCGTCAGCTGGTTCCAGTCCGAGCCTTTGGCTTAGGTGCCTCCTCCTGGGTATCCGAGTTCCGCCAACGTCAGGCGGTCCTTGGTAGTGCTTTTAAGCGCGGGCACCTACAGCTTAGTAACCGGGTTCCAGCTGGTCCTCGGTGCCATTGGCTCTTGCACACTGGGGCAACGCATCTGGGTTCCAGCACCGCCAGCTGGTTCTCGGCAGTGTTCTTGTCACAGGTACTCCCTCGTGCCAAGCCTGGTTTCAGCACCGTCAGCTGTTTCCGGGTTGTGTCAAGTTCACTGAGACGCCTATGCTTGCCCCGTCGTGGTGCGGTCGGGTTAGCCAACTCCAGGGTGCCTCCAGTTTAGGAGCTTCCTATGTGGGCTGCGTGAACTGGTAGTCAAGGCTGGTTCTGTAGTTCCAGTAGGCCCAGCTCCCCCTGTAGGACTGTCGGGGTTCGGTAACTGCGGCTGCCTCGCGGCCTAGCTGTTCTCTCCTCTCCTGTGGGCCTTCGGGTACACCTCATGGTTCCAGCACCGTCAGCTGGTTCCAGGCCGAGCCTTTGGATTAGGTGCCTCCTCCTGGGTATCCGACTTCCGCCAACGCCAGGCGGTCCTTGGTAGTGCTTTTAAGCCCGGGCACCTACAGCTTAGTAACCGGGTTCCAGCACCGCCAGCTGGTCCTCGGTGCCATTGGCTCTTGCACACTGGGGCAACGCATCTGGGTTCCAGCACCGCCAGCTGGTTCTCGGCAGTGTTCTTGTCACAGGTACTCCCTCGTGCCAAGCCTGGTTTCAGCACCGTCAGCTGTTTCCGGGTTGTGTCAAGCTCACTGAGACGCCTATGCTTGCCCCGTCGTGGTGCTGTCGGGTTAGCCAACTCCAGGGTGCCTCCAGTTTAGGAGCTTCCTATGTGGGCTGCGTGAACTGGTAGTCAAGGCTGGTTCTGTAGTGCCAGTAGGCCCAGCTCCCCCTGTAGGACTGTTGGGGTTCGTTAACTGCGGCTGCCTCGCGGCCTAGCTGTTCTCTCATCTCCTGTAGGCCTTCGGGTCCACCTCCTGGTTCCAGCACCGTCAGCTGGTTCCAGGCCGAGCCTTTGGCTTAGTTGCCTCCTTCTGGGTATCCGAGTTCCGCCAACGCCAGGCGGTCCTTGGTAGTGCTTTTAAGCGCAGGCATCTACAGCTTAGTAACCGGGTTCCAGCAATGCCAGCTGGTCCTCGGTGCCATTGGCTCTTGCACACTGGGGCAACGCATCTGGGTTCCAGCACCGCCAGCTGGTTCTCGGCAGTGTTCTTGTCACAGGTACTCCCTCGTGCCAAGCCTGGTTTCAGCACCGTCAGCTGTTTCCGGGTTGTGTCAAGTTCACTGAGACGCCTATGCTTGCCCCGTCGTGGTGCGGTCGGGTTAGCCAACTCCAGGGTGCCTCCAGTTTAGGAGCTTCCTATGTGGGCTGCGTGAACTGGTAGTCAAGGCTGGTTCTGTAGTGCCAGTAGGCCCAGCTCCCCCTGTAGGACTGTTGGGGTTCGGTAACTGCGGCTGCCTCGCGGCCTAGCTGTTCTCTCCTCTCCTGTGGACCTTCGGGTCCACCTCCTGGTTCCAGCACCGTCAGCTGGTTCCAGGCCGAGCCTTTGGATTAGGTGCTTCCTCCTGGGTATCCGACTTCCGCCAACGCCAGGCGGTCCTTGGTAGTGCTTTTAAGCCCAGGCACCTACAGCTTAGTAACCGGGTTCCAGCACCGCCAGCTGGTCCTCGGTGCCATTGGCTCTTGCACACTGGGGCAATGCATCTGGGTTCCAGCACCGCCAGCTGGTTCTCGGCAGTGTTCTTGTCACAGGTACTCCCTCGTGCCAAGCCTGGTTTCAGCACCGTCAGCTGTTTCCGGGTTGTGTCAAGCTCACTGAGACGCCTATGCTTGCCCCGTCGTGGTGCTGTCGGGTTAGCCAACTCCAGGGTGCCTCCAGTTTAGGAGCTTCCTATGTGGGCTGCGTGAACTGGTAGTCAAGGCTGGTTCTGTAGTGCCAGTAGGCCCAGCTCCCCCTGTAGGACTGTTGGGGTTCGTTAACTGCGGCTGCCTCGCGGCCTAGCTGTTCTCTCCTCTCCTGTGGGCCTTCGGGTCCACCTCCTGGTTCCAGCACCGTCAGCTGGTTCCAGGCCGAGCCTTTGGCTTAGGTGCCTCCTCCTGGGTATCCGAGTTCCGCCAACGCCAGGCGGTCCTTGGTAGTGCTTTTAAGCGCAGGCATCTACAGCTTAGTAACCGGGTTCCAGCAATGCCAGCTGGTCCTCGGTGCCATTGGCTCTTGCACACTGGGGCAACGCATCTGGGTTCCAGCAACGCCAGCTGGTTCTCGGCAGTGTTTTTGACACAGGTACTCCCTCGTGCCAAGCCTGGTTTCAGCACCGTCAGCTGTTTCCGGGTTGTGTCAAGCTCACTGAGATGCCTATGCTTGCCCCGTCGTGGTGCTGTCGGGTTAGCCAACTCCAGGGTGCCTCCAGTTTAGGAGCTTCCTATGTGGGCTGCGTGAACTGGTAGTCAAGGCTGGTTCTGTAGTGCCAGTAGGCCCAGCTCCCCCTGTAGGACTGTTGGGGTTCGGTAACTGCGGCTGCCTCGCGGCCTAGCTGTTCTCTCCTCTCCTGTGGACCTTCGGGTCCACCACCTGGTTCCAGCACTGTCAGCTGGTTCCAGGCCGAGCCTTTGGCTTAGGTGCCTCCTCCTGGGTATCCGAGTTCCGCCAACGTCAGGCGGTCCTTGGTAGTGCTTTTAAGCACCGGCACCTACAGCTTAGTAACCGGGTTCCAGCACCGTCAGCTGGTCCTCGGTCGTGCCATTGGCTCTTGCACACTGGGGCAACGCATCTGGGTTCCAGCAACGCCAGCTGGTTCTCGGCAGTGTTTTTGACACAGGTACTCCCTCGTGCCAAGCCTGGTTTCAGCACCGTCAGCTGTTTCCGGGTTGTGTCAAGCTCAGTGAGACGCCTATGCTTGCCCTGTCGTGGTGCTGTCGGGTTAGCCAACTCCAGGGTGCCTCCAGTTTAGGAGCTTCCTATGTGGGCTGCGGGAACTGGTAGTCAAGGCTGGTTCTGTAGTGCCAGTAGGCCCAGCTCCCCCTGTAGGACTGTTGGGGTTCGGTAACTGCGGCTGCCTCGCGGCCTAGCTGTTCTCTCCTCTCCTGTGGACCTTCGGGTCCACCACCTGGTTCCAGCACTGTCAGCTGGTTCCAGGCCGAGCCTTTGGCTTAGGTGCCTCCTCCTGGGTATCCGAGTTCCGCCAACATCAGGCGGTCCTTGGTAGTGCTTTTAAGCGCGGGCACCTACAGCTTAGTAACCGGGTTCCAGCACCGTCAGCTGGTCCTCGGTCGTGCCATTGGCTCTTGCACACTGGGGCAACGCATCTGGGTTCCAGCAACGCCAGCTGGTTCTCGGCAGTGTTTTTGACACAGGTACTCCCTCGTGCCAAGCCTGGTTTCAGCACCGTCAGCTGTTTCCGGGTTGTGTCAAGCTCACTGAGACGCCTATGCTTGCCCCGTCGTGGTGCTGTCGGGTTAGCCAACTCCAGGGTGCCTCCAGTTTAGGAGCTTCCTATGTGGGCTGCGTGAACTAGTAGTCAAGGCTGGTTCTGTAGTGCCAGTAGGCCCAGCTCCCCCTGTAGGACTGTTGGGGTTCGGTAACTGCGGCTGCCTCGCGGCCTAGCTGTTCTCTCCTCTCCTGTGGGCCTTCGGATCCACCTCCTGGTTCCAGCACCGTCAGCTGGTTCTCGGCAGTGTCTTTTGCTCTTGTACCTTCTGCTCCCCATCCTGGTTCCAGTACCGTCAGCTGGTTCCGGGCAGAGCCTTTGGCTTAGGTGCCTCCTTCTGGGTATCCAAGTTCCACCAACGTCAGGTGGTCCTTGGTAGTGCTTTCAGGCACGGTTACCTCCTGCTTAGTAACCGGGTTCCAGTAACGTCAGCTGGTCCTCGGTAGTTCCATTGGCTCTTGGACCTTCGGCTACCCATCCGGGTTCCAGTACCGTCAGCTGGTTCTCGGCAGTGTCTTTTGCTCTTGTACCTTCTGCTCCCCATCCTGGTTCCAGTACCGTCAGCTGGTTCCGGGCAGAGCCTTTGGCTTAGGTGCCTCCTTCTGGGTATCCGAGTTCCGCCAACGTCAGGCGGTCCTTGGTAGTGCTTTTTAGCACGGGTACCTCCTGCTTAGTAACCGGGTTCCAGTAACGTCAGCTGGTCCTCGGTAGTTCCATAGGCTCTTGAACCTTCGGGTAGCCATCCGAGTTCCAGTTCCATCAGCTGGTTCTTGGCATTTTCTCAGCCTTCTTGTACCTTCTGCTACATTTCCAAGTTGAAGACCCTAAAGTCGACGACCCGGAAGACCACCCCGATGACGACGAAGACCCGGAAGACCACCCCGATGACGACGACGACGACGGCGGAGACGACGACGGCGGAGACGACGACGGCTGAGACGACGACGGCGGAGATGACGACACTGGAGACGACGACCCTGGAGACGACGACATGGAAGACCGAGAAGCAGAAGAACAAGAGGCTGCAGAACAAAGAGCAGAAGAACATTAAGCATAAGACTTAATATCAGAGCAAAAGATATTATCTAAATTATATGCAGAAGAAGACTAAGCAGTGTATGGGGGTGAGTCCGCTCCTCCTCGTGGTGCCCCTGGATAAAGCCTGATGCTGCAGGCCAAACTGAACGCGGACAAATGTAACTTTTGTGACTGGCAGAACGGAAGGTGTAATCTTCCAACTTTTATAGATAACAACTACGGGAATGCCTGTCACAAATGAGAATATGATGAAGAAGTAGAATAGGAAGAATAATAACAGTGGAATAAAAAGAATATGTAGAATAGGAAGAATAATAATAGTTGAATAAAATGAATATGAAGAATTTAATAAAAAAAAAAAAAGGTAAAGGATGAAGAAGAAGATGAATAAGGTGAAGAAGAAGTTGATGTCAAAGATGCTGATGATGATGATGAAGATGAAAGTGTGGGAAAAGTAAAAAAAAAAAAGAAAAAAAAGAAGGGGAAGGGCGTGGAATAGTGAAACATCAATATCTGACAAAATAAAAAAAAAATTTACATAGTCAATATCTTTGTCACTCCGAACGTCTTAAAAAAAAACAAAAAACATGCTATTCTATTTGATTGGGATAAACCTCTATGACTTTAATGTCTCCGCCACCTCCCCAAATACATCCGGCATTATTCTTAGTTGTTTTCCTTCATGTAGAATGAACCTACAAGGCAAGAAAGGGTTTATTTTAATTCCGATATTTTGGTCCCATTGACTTGCATTGGGATCGGGTATCGGTATCGGCGATATCCGATATTTTTTGAATATCGGCCGATCCTATCCGATACCGATACTTTCCGATATCGGAAGGTATCGCTCAACACTACTCATGATCCAAAGCATACCACATCATCTGTAAAACACGGCGGAGGCAGTGTGATGGCTTGGGCATTCATGGCTGCCAGTGGCACTGGGTCACTAGTGTTTATTGATGATGTGACACAGGACAGAAGCAGCTGAATGAATTCTGAGGTATTCAGAGACATACTGTGTGCTCAGATCCAGCCAAATGCAGCAAACTGTTTGGTCGTCGTTTCATACTACAGACGGACAATGACCCAAAACATAAAGTCAAAACAACCCAGGAGTTTATTAAAGCAAAGAAGTGGAATATTCTTCATTGGCCAAGTCAGTCACCTGATCTCAACCCAATTGAGCATGCATTTTACTTATTAAAAACTAAACTTCAGACAGAAAGGCCCACAAACAAACAGCAACTGAAAACCACCGCAGTGAAGGCCTGGCAGAGCATCAAAAAGGAGGAAACACAGCGTCTGGTGATGTCCATGAGTTCAAGACTTCAGGCAGTCATTGCCAACAAAGGGTTTTCAACCAAGTACTAAAAATGAACATTTTATTTAAAATTATTGAATCTGTCCAATTACTTTTGATCCCTTTAAAAACAGGGTGGCAGGGGGGCGTGGCCAGCAGCTGAAGGAGCAGGACGTGTCTCCATTGAGCTCCTCTGCTGGCTGCAATAATCTAACTTAATCTGCAGCCTTATTAACCCATCCACCAGACTGGAGGACGTTATTCATCTCCCCGCTGGCCCAGAGGTCTTTTTTCGCCTCATCTGACCCATAAATTGGCGTCTAACCACACTTTAATCACGAGGCCTACACGTGGGCCTGAAGCCTGCTGGAGGATTCCCCTTCCCACCAGTTGTGGGCTGAGTGCTGAGCCCAGTGTGGAGACCGCATCGAACTACCCTGTAGTGGGAATCTCCCACCAACATCTACACCCGGATTCCTGACTGACCGCCTAGAGCGTTCTGCGGTGCCTGGAGGGCTGTGCTGTGGTGCCGGGAGGAGGTAAGAAGACCTGAAGGAGGAGCGCATCCTGCGGCCTCGCCGGCGGCGCTCTCGCCAACCCCTCTGACCGCCGAGCCCACTGCGACCCTGCCGCATTCACCACCGAGGCCGCACGTTACCCCTCCTCACCAAACGCTCACTCACCTGCTTGTGGGGTGAATCGGAGCTGCCGCGCTCCATCCCCAGCTGGGATCCGGCCGCCTGAGCCACTGCTGCGGGCCCCATAGAAAAACTAATCACCGGGCAGAATAGCCTTCCTGTCACCTGAGGCGAAGGGAAGCAGCCGTGCTCCAGTGCTCACTCCTGGGACTTGAGATACGCTGGTCTGATCCCCTGCAGCCACGCATCCCCTCCCCCACCCCCCCTTGTTGACCTACACAACATACCAAACAACCCCTTGGTGAAGGGTTAAACTGAGCCACTAGACGCCGTCTGGGGGAAGGAGGGGAGGAGAAGGACCAGATAAGGAAGGAGGGGGTTAAAAGAGAAGGAGGAAAAGACAATCTGACCTTTTGTGACTGCTGTACCAAGGCTCCTGCAGCCATATCTACAATAGGTCCCACAGGACCCAAAACCAGCATAATTAGACGCTCTACTCTCCCTCGGTGGGACAGGAGATTGCTTTGTGTCTCCACTATACCCTCACCTCCATCTTATTACTGGAGTGCCATATTTTCTACTGCAATAATGTGCCTTATACAACTACAACTCTGAGGCTGAAGGTCTCCTCTGTGGAACTGGCCTAATACAAAAGAAGTCACTACACAGTACTTCACTGCCACCTAGTGGAATCACAGCAGAGGTTCTATTCCAGTTCTCACTTCTTTTCAGTTCATTTTTATTCCTTTTCCTTTTCTATTTTTTTTTTTTTTTTTGCAATTATATTTAGTTTTTATGGACTTCTGTACTCACTCAGTACTGGGGTGACGCCTCTGCACAAGCTCAAAGGTATCGCCCCACACAGATAAATGGATAACTGATCCTTCTCTAAATGTTCAAGTGGTGATCATTGCACATCACGCTATCAGAAGCTTAAACATGGGCAAATCAAATAAAGAGCGTGAAAAAAGTTCGACTAAGGCTCTAGCGGAAAGCCAGAAATGCAACACACATGGCGACCTTGATAAATACCTTAAAAAGAGACCTGAAGCAACTCAAACTCCTTCAAAAAAACCGCCAAAAAGGCCTATCTCCCCTGATACCTTGGGTGACTCTGACTCCAGCGGAGACGGCTCAGACTGTGAATCTACTGCAGAGGACTCTGTACCAATCTCCAGAGCCTTTATGAAGAAGCTGATGGCACAAAGTATGCGTCCACTCTTGGAGGAAATAGCTGGTATGAGGGCTGACATTCAACAAATGGGCCAGAGAGTGGAAACCTTGGAGGCGGCCAATGTGGAAGCGACAGAAGCAATAATATGCTTACAAGACCAAATCATTCAACAACAACACCAGCTAAACACAGCCCTTTTGGCAGCGGAAGACCAGGAAAACCGCAGTAGAAGAAAAAATATCAGATTGAGAGGTATTCCTGAATCTTTCGCTCGTGAATCACTGGACAAGGTTTCCAGAGAAATTTTTTCTAACCTTCTGGGTAAGGAGAGAGCTGATACAGTTGTCATCGAAAGAGTTCACCGCGCTCTCAAACCCAGACCTAAACAGAACGACCCTCCAAGGGATGTTATATGCGGTCTCCTGAGTTATGTAGACACTGCTGCCATCCTAGCCAATGCGAAGGAGAAAGACAGTCTCTCATATGATGGCTCCCAGCTTCAAATATTCCAGGACCTGGCCCCATCTACTCTTGCAAAGAGACGTATCCTCAAACCTCTCCTGACAGAACTGAGAGCAAAGGGCTTGCTATATAAGTGGCTTTTCCCTTTCGGTCTCGCGATAACACTAGGAAATCGTCAGATCACAATACGCTCCCCTGCGGATCTGGATGAGGCCTGGACAGCTCTTGATATTGCTCCAATGGACATTCCATCCTGGCTGCCAGTTGACACGGGATGGAGTCTTCCCCAGCTGTCGAAACCACAGGAGTGGTTTGTAAAGAAGAAGCACGCTTCCCCACGAGCGAAGAAAACCGTCTCAAAAAACCACCCTACCTGAACTCTTAGAAGTAATTTTAGAATTTATTTTTGCTTGCAACGGTGACAGACTTATATGGAGTTGAGAGGTCCTCTCCTGCCGTCTGTCTTGGTTTTGCTTTTTTCTTCTTTATGTGTTGCTTTGTTTCGTTCCACAGGTTTCCGAAAATAATTTTCTATTGTTTGAATCTCTAGACATCTTCTTTCTAAAGATCACCACTTGAACAACTCTCGCTCATGTTTGGGTTCTTACACCCCCCCCCTGCGATGGGCGAGTTCTATATTGTACAAAGTTTTTTGTTTACCTTGTTGTTTTGTTTTTTCAGGCCCTACGGTGTGACGGTGGATCTTGGGGTTAGGACTGATGGCTGATGGTAGGTCTGATGTGGGCTCGGTCACGGTGGCATCCTTTAATGTGAAGGGTCTTAACTCTCCCGCGAAACGCAATCAAACCCTCTCATTACTAAAGAAACAATCCGCGCAGGTAGTATTTCTGCAAGAAACACATTTTAAAACGGGTAGAACTCCGAATATGTCATTCTCCTCTTTCCCCACTTGGCATAACAGTTGCTCCTCCTCTGCTTCCAAAGGAGTAAGCATAGTGCTTAGAAAGGGTCTTCCCTTCACATTTGGGGACAGCTTGGCAGATTCGGAAGGCAGATATATTTTTGTAAAAGGCATATTGGCAAACACAAAAATCACCCTAGCTAATTTATACGCACCTAACTCCAATCAAATTCAATGGCTCACTAAAACTCTAGATACTCTCCATCTTTTCCAAGAAGGGTTGTTGATTCTGGGTGGCGACTTCAATCTAACGCTGCAACCCAATTTAGACGCCTCTAGTGGCTCCTCCCCCATCTCTCAGAAACTGAGACAAAAATTTTTAAACAAATTAAGCTCTCTACAGTTAGTCGATCCCTGGCGTAATTTCTTCCCCACCACAAAAGATTATACCTTCTTTTCACCCCCACATAATTCATACCACCGCATAGACTACTTACTTGTGCAGTCTCACACTTTACACTTAATCAAAACATCCCGAATTGGAGAAATTACAATATCAGATCACGCACCTATCTTCCTGGAAATAATAATCTCCACCTTACCTAGAGCCACCATGACCTGGCGTTTAAATGAATCATTGCTTGATAACCCAAAACATATGAATAGTCTAAAATCTACCATTTCCCGATTCTTTGATGAAAATATTAACTCTGGACAAATCTCTCCCATCATCTGGGAAACACACAAGGCCGTTCTCAGAGGGGAACTTATCTCTCTAGGCTCTCATATAAAAAAACAGAGACACAAAGAAATACAGTCGCTCCTTCATCAAATTAATATATCAGAGCGTACCCATAAATCCACCAGATCGAGCGATTCCCTACAAGAACTCACTTCCCTTCGAAACAAACTCAAAGATTTGTTAAACGTGAAATCAGCAAAACTGTTCATGTATTGCAGACATCGCTTCTACATGCATGGGAACAGAAGTAGCAAACTCACAACACAGTTACTTAAAAAGCAAAAAGAAAAGAAATTTATTAAACATGTTTTCACCAAGACAAATAAGAGAGTTGTGGACTCCAAGGAAATTGCTGAGACCTTCCGCCAATATTATGAATCCCTTTATAATTTACCCCCCCCTGATAATATGAAAGACTGTTCAACGGCTTTATCCAAAATTAAAAATTTTTTGGCCCCTCTTCCCCTTCCAACAATTTCCCCTGAGGACTGCAACACACTTATGGCTGAAGTCACACTTAAGGAGGTGGAAGACACTTTAAAGGCTACCCCCAATGGCAAATCTCCTGGTCCAGACGGGTTCCCGGTGGGATACTATAAAAAATTCTCTGACGTCCTCCTTCCCCATCTAGTAAATCTCTTCAACTCCTTCTTTGGAGGAATGACCCCACCCCGACAAGCGCTGGAAGCCTACATTGCCATTATACCCAAAGAAGGGAAGGATGACAGCCTTTGCAGTAATTATCGTCCCATTTCGTTACTCAACACCGACCTCAAATTGTGGGCTAAGATATTGGCCTCAAGAATTAATAAAGTATTAGGTGGAATTATCCGCCCCGATCAGGTGGGGTTTGTGAGAGGACGGGAGGGCAAAGACAACTCGGTAAAGGTCTTGCACGCTATTTCCTATGCAAAGACAACCAGAACGCCGCTAGTCGTCCTCTCAACGGACGCCGAAAAGGCGTTCGACAGGATCAGCTGGAGATACATGGTCTGTACACTTCAAAAATTTGCCTTCCCGCCCCCTTTCATAGACGCTATCATGTCCCTTTATGTAGACCCATCTGCTAGAGTCGGGGTGAACGGGATCTTCTCTGAGCCCTTTAAAATACGGAATGGCACCAGACAGGGCTGTCCTCTTTCCCCTGCCCTTTTTATCGTGGTAATGGAGACCCTAATGGAGAGGATAAGACAGGACACTGACATCAAAGGCTTAAGGGTGGGTGGTACAGAGGTCAAGGTGGCTGCCTTCGCAGACGATCTCCTACTTTTAACTACTAACCCAAGATCATCTTTTCCCAAACTTATGTCACTATTCGCAGAATTTGGTGAGATTTCCAATTTTAAAATAAATATGAACAAATCAGAAGCTTTAAACGTCTCAGCAAGCAAATCAGATATCTCTATAATAAAAAAAGACACCCCCTTCAATTGGCCTCCAGAAAAATTGAAATACCTCGGAATACACCTATCGGCTGACCCTTCCTCTCTTTATAAACATAACTACATCCCCCTTTTAGCTAACCTACGTATAGATTTAAAAAAGTACGACCTGCCATATCTATCTTGGATGGGTAGGATAAACGTCATAAAATCCTATATCTTTCCAAAAATCTTCTATATCATGAATATGGTCCCTATAACTCTCCCCAACTCTTTTTTCCTTTCAATTAACCAATTGGTCTCCCAGTTTGTGTGGAAATATAAAAAAGCTAGACTTCCTCTAAAAATCCTCTCTCTACCCAGGGGTGAAGGTGGTCTGGGTCTACCTGATTTTCGCACCTACCACAAAGCAATTCACCTCGCTAGGTGGATAAACTTAACAAAACCCAACCCAGATAACTTAAACACGCAACTTGAATTGTCCCTACTGGGTAAGGGAGCCGATCGTTACCTATGGACTTCCACTATCCCCCCGCACCAGAAATTCGATGAAATAATTCTTAATACCTTATCTGTCAGACGTGCCCTTGTCCCAAACCACCCTCCTTTCTGCCTATTTCTTGACAAGATCCCACTCAAAGTTACTCCCTGGCTAACAGACCCCAAATACCAAGATGCCTTTGGCCTCTGGGACTTCATCCCTGATGTCACAATCTCCCAGTTCTTAGCCAAACAAGTTCCCTGCAATGACAATTGGCCATCTAATGCGACAAAACAGCCCTCCAATCTCCTCCAGAAAATCCATATTCGCCATGTCATGTCGAAACTCAATTTAATTGAGAGACCACCCCTCAATTGTTTATGGCTAGAATTTCTGGTTAATTTGAAATCGCCAATCACCAAATTAGTCTCCAAATTATACGCAAATCTCCTTAAGACCTCTAATCAATTTAAACCTCTATACCTCTCTTCCTGGGAGACAGAGTTGAGGATCACACTATCCCCCCGGGAAACTCAACAGGTTCTTGCCAACTCTCATGGGTTTTCCAGATGTATCTTATTACAAGAGAATGCGTTTAAAATTCTCTCCAGGTGGTACAGAACCCCAGAGCGACTATTTCACTTAGGGCTGGCGGACTCTCCGCTGTGCTGGAGATGCTCCCAGTCTATAGGGACTTTATTTCATATCTTCTGGCTCTGCCTGGGTTTAACACAATTCTGGAACGATATAAATAAATCTTTACAAAGTATGGGCCTAATGTCGCAAGACCTGAGCCCCCAGGATGTCTTACTTTCCCTCCCTTCCACTACTTTTAAACCAGGGAAGCATGGTCTGCTTCCCATTCTAGTTGCAGCTGCTAAACATCTGATCTCTACACACTGGAGGCAATTAACCCCCCCCTACGCTAAAAGAATGGATCTCCAAGGTCCAGGACATCCTTCGCCTAGAAGAACTATCTAGTTGGGAAACTCGTTCCCATGAAAAATTTCTAAATTCTTGGCTTCCCTGGATCGAATTTTCCACCCACTCTGGTGGACCTGCCTCCCCCCCCCTTTGAAAGTTGTCTCTACTGCTATACATATGTCTCGCCATGCGTGTTTTCTGTTTCTCCTCCTTGCGGGTTCTGGGATGCGTCGCCGTGACCGAGACCCCCCCCCCCCCAAAACGGGCTCTTTTTTTTTTTGTTTCATCGCATGACCTGCCTCATGTTCGAGCCTTCTGTCCTTCCTCACCTCTTGAAATGACTTAATTGCTTTTGTTTAACTCCTACCGTCATATCCTATAGCCTTCATCTATTTTATATGTGCAATACCACATTTTTAGGCTATCCTTTTTTGGCCTGAACCAGTTTGTTTATGTTTTACTATGCTCACTAATTTTCCTTCCAGCAATACCCGGTTGGATTTCCTGTAAGTTGTAGTGCTTTATTATCTCCTGAATCAACATTTGTTTGGGATTCATATGTGAGCTTTTCTGTTTATTGATATTTGTTTATGTTATTTGAAAACTTTAAATAAAGAATTTAAAAAAAAAAAAAAACAGGGTGGCACATGTTAAGGAGCTGAAACTCCTAAACCCTTCATCCAATTTTAATGTGGATACCCTCAAATGAAAGCTGAAAGTCTAAACTTCAACTGCATCTAAATGGTTTTGTTTAAAATTCATTGTGGTAATGTCTATAACCAAAATTAGAAAAATTTAGTCTCTGTCCAAATATATATGGACCTAACTGTATATAGTTGAATTGTGGCTGGAAGTTTTCAAATTGAATGCCGTCTGCTCTTGCTGCAGTCATGGGAGAATCCTAAAAGTGTGCAGAGCACACACTGAGAGAGTTCAGAAGCCTGCAGTCACCTAGAGTGACTGCAGACTTTCATCACAAAAGTGGACAACCCATTTAATTATAAAATTAAGCCCTGTAGCATGCTAATCCTAACAGTGTGTAATATACTCACTGTCAGGATTCAGCTCTGCTTGCAAGTTCCAGCAGTAATTACATGGCCACTTCACTCATATGTAGTGTTGAGCATTCCGATACTGCAAATATCAGGTATCGGCCGATATTCGCTGTATCGGAATTCCGATACCGAGTTCCGACAAATTTGCGATATCGGATACCAGAATCGGAAGTTCCTATAGTGCAATGATGCACTATAATGGAGTGTGGGCAGTGTGTGGGCGGAGACAGAGTGTGTGTGTGCGGGCGGGGTTTGTGCGTGACCGTGGGGGGGTCTGTGCATGCCTGCCTGGGGTCTGTGCGGCGTGCAGGGGCTCTGTGCGTGTGTGCTGGGGCTCTGTTCGGCATGCGGGGCTCTGTGCGGCATGCCGGGGCTCTGTGCTTTAGTTCCGGGGCTCTGTGCATGTGCCGGGGCTCTGTGTGGCCTGCGGGGCTCTGTGCGGCGTGCGGGGCACTGTGCAGCATGTCGGGGCTCTGTGCGGTGTGCGGGACTCTGTGCGTGTTTGCCGGGGCTCTGTGCGGCGTGCCGGGGCTCTGTACGGTATGCGGGGCTCTGTGCGGCGTGCGGGGCTCTGTGCCTGTGTGCAGGCATTGTCCGATGGGACTACAAGTCCCATCGGACGATGCCTACTACAGTGACAGTGATTGACACATTAGCCAATGATGGGACAGTAGTAGTCCCATCATCCGGCTAATGTGTTGAATGAAAAAAAAACATACATACTTCATACATGCTACATACATACTACATACATGCTACATACATACATGCTACATATGTGCTACATACGTGCTACCTACATACGTACTACATACATACTACATACATGCTGCATACATGCTACATACATACATACATGCTACATACATGCTACATACATACTACATACAATACATTCATACATTACATACAGTACATACATACAGACATACAGTACATTAAACATAAAGTTCATACTCACCATTACTTGTCACTTTGTTCCCCGAAGCCAGTGTCATCTGTAAAAAAATATGAAAATAACAAACAACCAATATACTCCCTGTCCGCAGAAATCCACGAGTGTCCCACGACGATCTCCCATAGAGAACGGCAGCATCAGCTGATGCGACCGCTCTCTAGGGGCTCCAGGAACATAATGACGGGAGGAAGGTAACCTTCTGCACTGTATTCCTCCGCCGCTGTAAAAAAAAATAGTCCCTAGTCTCACTTTTGGCATTACTGTATGAGAAATTTTCCCACGCAGCAATTGCCATAAAGTGAGACTTTGTCCTAAGGTAACCTCTCAGTGATGCACTGCAGGAGCCATTGTCTCCTGTCAGTGTGTCACTGAGGGTCCTATAGAGCAGTGACATCACCCGATGTCACTGTTCTATAAGGGAGATCGTCGTGGGACACTCGTTATTAATTGGACTACGGCGGACAGGTAGTATACGGTTTATTATTTTACATTTTTTGCAGGCGCATATGAATGAGAGGTCACGTGATTGTGTTGTTCCCTTCATGTTCTTTTCATATATTTCAATTTACCATTGTATTAATAGCTTGTTTCTTCATGCTTGTCTGCTGCTACCTACTGACAGAAGGTTTTGTGTCACTCCTTCACTCCTTTTAGTTTTTTCTAGAATGTGGGAGTGTCCTGCAGCCTTGTGTATTAGCTCACTTCCTGGTATCCATCTTACTTTCAGCCATCGTGTGAGAAGTACACATCTCCTTTGGGCTGCAGAGAGCAAAGTCTTTTGATGACACACATTCAGTAGTGGCTCCAGGGGTGAACACCCACAAGACAACCACAGGAATGGCTACTTGTACCATCTGCATCGTACCACCTCATGTCTTTGGGTTATGGTTCAAATAAACCACCGCTGATTTATCTCTGCGTCCACGTTTGAATCCATCCATCCAGGAGCGACTCTTAGTCCTGTCTGCTCCACTGCAAGGACACAAAGGTAGGACTTCTCACACCATTGCCATACTACACACCATTAAAGGGAACCTGTCACCTGAATGGTTTTCGGTCATATGGGCAGAGTTTTCGGGTGTTTGATTCACCCTTTCCTTACCCGCTGGCTGCATGCTGGCCGCAATATTGGATTGAAGTTCATTCTATGTCCTCCGTAGTACACGGATCCATGTTTCAAGTGTACTTGTATTCATATCTTCATGCATCAGGATGGGCCTGTGGGCGGGACTGTGGGTAGGGTCTTCAGCTTTGTTCCATCCCGTTCACTGTGTCTGGGTGTCTTTTGAACTCTTGGAAGTCTTCAGGAAAATTACTCCTAGAGATGTGCATGCATAGATTGCTCAATGCAACTGGCACCATTTTATTGAAGCCGGCATTGTAATGCGTTAAAAAAAGTGGATACAGCAAATAATTCAGAGGGGTGCTAAATAAACCTTACACAAAGTGGTAGCATAAAAAGGAAGAGAAAGATTGTAAGGAAAAAAGTGTGCACACTCATTATTAAAATTAATATAAAGTATCTTGAGGACAATGGCAAGACATATATCAACACAAACAGAAAAAGTATTATTAAAAGACAATTAAACAAACAAAAAACAAAACAAAACAATATATATATATATATATATATATATATATATATATATATATTGTGTATATATATTTAAACAGCTCTGGCAAAAATTAAGAGACCACTGCACAGTTTTATAAAAATCAGCTTTTCTACACGTCTGACAGCCATTCCATTCCGGTGTCAGTTGAATTCCAACCACAGGACACCTCATTATACTTAATGTGCTTCTGATTAGGTGACTTGAACCAAATCTTATTTAAAGGGAACCTGTCACCCCGTTTTTTGAGATTGAGCTATAAATACTGTTAAATAGGGCCTGCGCTGTGTGTTACTATAGTGTATGTAGTGTACCCCGATTCCCCACCTATGCTGAGAAATAACTTACCAAAGTCGCCGTTTTCGCCTGTCAATCAGGCTGCTCAGGTCGGGAGGGCGTGTTCACAGCGCTGGTTCTTCCTCAGCTTTACGTTGGTGGCGTAGTGGTGTCCGCATGTTGAGGTGACTAATCCACTGTGGGCACGTGAACACGTGAACAAGCAGCGCGCGATCTGCGCTGTCATCCCTTTCGTCGGTGGGGGCGGCCATCTTCCTGGGGCCGCGCGTGCGCAGATCGAGTGCTCTGCTGCACGGGGCTTCAGGAAAATGGCCGCGGGATGCCGCGTGTGCGCATTAGAGGTCGCGGCGGCCATTTTCCCAAAACCGAGTTTGCATCTCGGCTTTGGGAAAATGGCCGCCGCGATCTCTAATGCGCACGCGCGGCATCCCGCGGCCATTTTCCTGAAGCCCCGTGCAGCAGAGCACTCGATCTGCGCACGCGCGGCCCCAGGAAGATGGCCGCCCCCACCGACGAAAGGGATGACAGCGCAGATCGCGCGCTGCTTGTTCACGTGCCCACAGTGGATTAGTCACCTCAACATGCGGATACCACTACGCCACCAACGTAAAGCTGAGGAAGAACCAGCGCTGTGAACACGCCCTCCCGACCTGACCAGCCTGATTGACAGGCGAAAACGGCGACTTTGGTAAGTTATTTCTCAGCATAGGTGGGGAATCGGGGTACACTACATACACTATAGTAACACACAGCGCAGGCCCTATTTAACAGTATTTATAGCTCAATCTCAAAAAACGGGGTGACAGGTTCCCTTTAATGAAGGAAAGCATAATAAACACTGCTGTTATGTTCACAATCCTCTTGCAATACGACAAGCTGGATGACAAAACAAGTGCTAATAATATCACAAAAGTAATAGGAATGAAAAAATAATTTTTAATCATACCAATGGAGTTGAAAAGTCTCGAGTGAGGAAAAGAAGGACTCAATTCTGGCTTTACTAACAGAGGGATACAGTGAGCATCATGTTGCCTCCATCCTTGAAATTTCTAAGATTGCAGTCCATTACAAAAAGGTCAAGCAGCAGACATTGAGGACAAAACAGCTACAGACCGACAGAGGGCGAAAACGACTCTTCACTGACCGGGATGACCGTCATCTTATTTGAATGTCACTCAGCAACCGCAGGATGACATCAAGTAGCCTACAAAAGGATTGGCAAATGGCAGCTGGGGTGAAGTGCACAGCAAGAACACGTCGTAACAGGCTCGTAGAGGCAGGGCTAAAGTCATGTAAAGCTAGAAAAAAGCCTTTCATCAGTGAGAAGCAAAGGAGAGCCAGGCTGAAATTTGCCGCCAAAGACCATAAGAATTGGACCATAGAGGACTGGAGTAAGGTCATCTTCTCTGATGAGTCTAATTTTTAGCTTTGTCCAAAACCTGGTCATCTAATGGTTAGACGGAGACCTGGAGAGGTGTTCAAGCCACAGTGTCTTCCACCCAGTGTGAAATTTGGTGGAGGATCGGTGATGATCTGGGGATGCTTCAGCAAGGCTGGAATTGGGCAAGTTAATCTTTGCGAAGGACGTATGAATCAAGCCGCATACAAGGTTATCCTGGAAAAACAGTTGATTCCTTCTGTTCAGGCAATGTTCCCCAACTCTGAGGACTGGTTTTTCCAGCAGGACAAAGCGCCATGCCACTCAGCAAGGCCAATCAATGTGTGGATAAAGGACCACCACATCAAATCCTTATATATACAGTGTGTATATATGCACTACCGTTCAAAAGTTTAGGGTCAGTTAGAAATGTCCTTATTTTTGAAAGAAAAGCAGTTTTTTCCTATTAAGCTAACAATAAATGATTCAGAAATACACTCTGTACATTGTTAATGTGGTATATGACTATTCTAACTGAAAACGTCTGGTCTGTAATGCAATATCTTCATAGGTGTATAGAGGCCCATTTCCAACAACCATCACTTCAGTGTTCATATGGTATTTTGTGTTTGCTAACTGTGTAAGAAGGCTAATGGATGGTTAGAATACCCTTGAAAACCCTTGTGCAAGTATGTTAGCACAGCTGAAAATAGTTTGGCTGGTTAGAGAACCTATAAACCTGACCTTCCTTTGAGCTAGTTGAGAATCTGTAACATTACATTTGTTGGTTCCATTATACTCTGAAAATGGCCGGAAAAATAGAAATTTCATGTGAAACTTGACAGTCTATTCTTGTTCTTAGAAATAAAGGCTATTCCATGCGAGAAATTGCTAAAAAACTGAAGATTTCCTACAACGGTGTGTGCTATTCCCTTCAGAGGAGAGCACAAACAGGCTCTAACCAGAGTATAAAGAGAAGTGGGAGGCCCCGATGCAAGTCTGAGCAGCAAGAAAAGTACATTAGATTATGTAGTTTGAGAAATCGACGCCTCACAGGTCCTCAACTGGCAGCTTCATTAAATAGTACATGCAAAACGCCACTGTCAACGTCTACAGTAAAGAGGCGACTCCGGGAAAGAAGATAGGAAAAAAGTGTTATTGACAGACGAATCCAATATTAAGGTGTTTGGATCACACAGAAGAACATTTGTGAGATGCAGAACAACTGAAAAGATGCTGGAAGAGTGTCTGACGCCATCTGGTGGAGGTAATGTGATGGTCTGGGGTTGCTTTGGTGCTGGTAAAGTGGGAGATTTGTACAAGGTAAAATGGATTTTGAATAAGGAAGGCTATCACTCCATTTTGCAACGCCATGCCATACCCTGTGGACAGCGCTTGATTGGAGCCAATTTCATCCTACAACAGGACATTGACCCAAAGCACACCTCCAAATTATTCAAGAAATATTTAGGGAAGAAGCAGGCAGCTGTTATTCTATCTGTAATGGAGTGGCCAGCGCAGTCACCAGATCTCAACCCCATTGAGCTGTTGTGGGAGCAGCTTGACCGTATGGTACGCAAAAAGTGCGCATCAAGCCAAACCAACTTTTGGGAGGGGCTTCTAGAAGCATGTAGTGAAATTTCTCCAGATTACCTCAGCAAATTAACTGCTAGAATGCCAAAGGTCTGCAATGCTGTAATTGTTGCAAAGGGAGCATTTTTTGATGAAAGCGAAGTTTGAAGGAGAAAATTATTATTTCAAATGAAAATATTTTTTTTGAACCTTATCAATGTCTGGACTAGATTTTCAATTCATTTGGCAACTCATTTGATTAATAAAAGTATGTGTTTTCATGGAAAACACAAAATTATATATATAAACATATATATATATATATATGTATATATATATATATATATATATATATATATATATACCGTATTTTCCAGCGTATAAGACGACTTTTTGACCCCTAAAAATTGTCCCAAAAGTCGGGGGTCATCTTATACGCCGGGTACGGCGTGTGCAGGGAGCGATCCTGGATGTCGGCGTGTGGTTCCCAGGGTCTGGAGGAGAGGAGACTCTCCTTCAGGCCCTGGGATCCATATTCATGTAAAAAATAAAGAATAAAAATAAGAATGCAGTGAGTGAAGGACCTTCGATGACGTCGCGGTCACATGAGCGGTCAGGTGACCGGTCACCTGACCACGACGTCATCGAAGGTCCTTCTCTCACTGCATTCTTAGGAACGGAGGCAGACGCTAGCAGCGCTGTGAGCCAGGGGCCGTCCGAGGGTGAGTATATCCATGTTTTTTATTTTTATTCTTTATTTTTTACATGAATATGGATCCCAGGGCCTGAAGGAGAGTCTCCTCTCCTCCAGACCCTGGGAACCACACGCCGTATAAGATGACTGGGCGTATAAGATGACCCCCGTCTTATACGGCGGGCATATCCCAAATTCCATACTTTATATGGAAAAGTTGGGGGTCGTCTTATACGCCCAGTCGTCTTATACACCAGTAAATACAGTGTATATATATATATATATATATATATATATATACACTGTATATATACCGTATTTTCCGCTTTGTAAGACGCACTTTATTTCCCCCAAATTTGGGGGGGAAATGGGGGTGCGTCTTACAAAGCGGATATACCGCTTACCGTTACAGGTTGGGATGAGGGGGTGTCCGCTGCTGCCCGCTGCCCACGCCACTGCTATTGCCCGCCACCGCTGCCACGGTTGTCCACTGCTGCCCGCTGCTGTCCTGGGAGATCCTGGAAACTCCGGTGCTGCGGGGGGCTCTGGCGACATTTTGTGAAAGATCAGAGCCCCCAGGCAGTTCGTCCATGCGTTCCTGTATGACTGACTTTCGGAAAATGGCCGCCGGGATCTCGAGAGATGAGATCTCAGCGCTGAGATCTCATCTCTCGAGATTCCGGCGGCCATTTTCCCGGAGTTAGTTCCAGTATGACTCACTTCGGGAAAATGGCCGCCGGAATCTCGGGAGATGAGATTTCAGCGCTGAGATCTCATCTCTCGAGATTCCGGCGGCCATTTTCCCGGAGTCAGTCATACAGGAATGCATGGACGAACTGCCGGGGGGTTCTGGTCTTTCACAAAATGTCGCCAGAGCCCCCCGCAGCCCCGGAGACAGCCCTGCAGCCCCCGAGACAGCCCTGCAGCCCCCGAGACAGCCTTGCAGCCCCGGAGACAGCCCTGCAGCACAGGAGCCCCCCTGCAGACCCCCTCATCCCAGCCTGCAGCACAGGAGCCCCCCTGCAGACCCCCTCATCCCAGCCTGCAGCAATGCTCCACTCCTGCCTCCAGCACCGACCCTGATCCGCTGCAGCCACAACCCCTGGTGAGTAATAAGATGCATGGATTATAAGACGCCCCACCAATTTATTAAAAAAAGTTTTTTTCCTATTTTTCTCCTCAAAATTTGGGGTACGTCTTATAATCCGGAGCGTCTTACAAAGTGAAAAATACGGTATATATATTTTATTGTATTAAAACCAGAGTTGAAACCAGAAGTTTATATACACTATCTAAAAAGACACATATGCATATTTTTCTCAATACCTCACATGGAATCAGATAAACCTTTCCCATTTTAGGACAATTACGATTACCATAATTATTAATATTTCCCAAATGCCAGATTAATGAGAGAGAGAAAGAATGTTTTAAGTCATTTTTATTACTTACTGCAAGGACAAAAGTTTACATACACCAAGATTAATATGCCTTTTTACCATTTAACAATTCTGGACTGATCATATAATGATGTAATGTGTTTGAAAGCTTATGAATAGAGAAATGACCTAAAGAGGTTCTGTCACCATAGCAATCATGATAAAATAGAAAGTACATAAATAGGATTAAAAATTTAAGAGTAACCCTTACATTAGCTGTTAACAAATTTCACCCACAGATCTCAGGGCTCTTATCCCCTTCCCGACCCATGACGCCACGTAGGCGTCATGAAAGTCGGTGCCAATCCGACCCATGACGCCTATGTGGCGTCATGGAAAGATCGCGTCCCTGCAGATCCGGTGAAAGGGTTAACTCCCATTTCACCCGATCTGCAGGGACAGGGGGAGTGGTAGTTTAGCCCAGGGGGGGTGGCTTCACCCCCTCGTGGCTACGATCGCTCTGATTGGCTGTTGAAAGTGAAACTGCCAATCAGAGCGATTTGTAATATTTCACCTATTATAACGGGTGAAATATTACAATCCAGCCATGGCCGATGCTGCAATATCATCGGCCATGGCTGGAAATACCAATGTGCCCCCACCCCACCGATCGCCCCCCCAGCCCCCCGATCTGGCCGGTACACTGCTCCGGCTTCCCTCCATCCAGTGCTCCGCTCCCCCCCGTGCTCTTGTCCGCTCCCCCCGTGCTCCAATCACCTCCCCGTGCTCCAATCACCCCCCCTGCATTCCGATCCACCCCCCCGTGCTCCGTTCCACCCCCCGTGCTCCGTTCCAGCCCCCCGTGCTCCGTTCCACGCCCCCCGTGCTCCGTTCCACGCCTGCCGCGCTCCGATTCCCCCCCCCGTGCTCCGATTCCCCCCCCCGTGGTCCCCCCCCACCCCATCATACTTACCGATCCTGCCGGGGTCCCGTCCGTCTTCTCCCTGGGCGCCGCCATCTTCCAAAATGGCGGGCGCATGCGCAGTGCGCCCGCCGAATCTGCCTACCGGCAGATTCGTTCCAGAGTGCATTTTGATCACTGAGATAGATTATATCTCAGTGATCAAAATAAAAAAAATAATAAATGACCCCCCCCCCTTTGTCACCCCCATAGGTAGGGACAATAAAAAAATAAAGAAATTTTTTTTTTCCACTAATGTTAGAATAGGGTTAGGGTTAGGGGTAGGGTTAGGGGTAGGGCTAGGGTTAGGGTTAGGGTTAGGGGTAGGGTTAGGGGTAGGGCTAGGGTTAGGGCTAGGGGTAGGGTTAGGGGTAGGGTTAGGGTTAGGGTTTCGGTATGTGCACACGTATTCTGGTCCTCTGCGGATTTTTCCGCTGCGGATTTGATAAATCCGCAGTGCTAAACCGCTGCGGATTTATGGCGGATTTACCGCGTTTTCTGCGCATTTCACTGCGGTTTTACAATTGCGATTTTCTATTTGAGCAGTTGTAAAACCGCTGCGGAATCCGCACAAAGAAGTGACATGCTGCGGAATGTAAACCGCTGCATTTCCGTGCAGTTTTTCCGCAGCATGTGTACAGCGATTTTTGTTTCCCATAGGTTTACATTGAACTGTAAACTCATGGGAAACTGCTGCGGATCTGCAGCGTTTTCCGCAGTGTGCACATACCCTTAGAATTAGGCTATGTGCACACGGTGTGGATTTGGCTGCGGATTCGCAGCAGTATTCCATCAGGTTTACAGTACCATGTAAACATATGAAAAACCAAATCCGCTGTGCCCATGGTGCAGAAAATACCGCGCGGAAACGCTGCGTTGTATTTTCCGCAGCATGTCAATTCTTTGTGCGCATTCCGCGGCGTTTTACACCTGTTCCTCAATAGGAATCTGCAGGTGAAATCCACACAAAAAACACTGGAAATCCGCGGAAAATCCGCAGGTAAAACGCAGTGCCTTTTACCCGCGGATTTTTCAAAAATGGTGCGGAAATATCTCACACGAATCCGCAACGTGGGCACATAGCCTTAGGGTTAGGGTTGGAATTAGGGTTGTGGTTAGGGTTGTGATTAGGGTTATGGCTACAGTTGGGATAAGGGTTAGGGGTGTGTTGGGGTTAGTGTTGGAGGTAGAATTGAGGGGTTACCACTGTTTAGGCACATCAGGGGTCTCCAAACGCAACATGGCGCCACCATTGATTCCAGCCAAATGGTGCTCCCTCACTTCCGAGCCCTGACGTGTGCCCAAACAGTGGTTTACCCCCACATATGGGGTATCAGTGTACTCAGGATAAACTGCGCAACAATTACTGGGGTCCAATTTCTCCTGTTACCCTTGGGAAAATAAAAAATTCTGGGCTAAATTATTATTTTTGAGGAAAGAAAACGTATTTAATTTTTTCACGGCTCTGCATTATAAACTTCTATGAAGCACTTGGGGGTTCAAAGTGCTCACCACACATCTAGATAAGTTCCTTTCGGGGTTTAGTTTCCAAAATGGGGTCACTTGTGGGGGGTTTCTACTGTTAAGCCACATCAGGGGCTCTGCAAACGCAATGTGACGCCCACAGAGCATTCCATCAAAGTCTGCATTTCAAAACGTCACTACTTCACTTCCGAGCCCCGGCATGTGCCCAAACAGTGATTTACCCCCACATATGGGGTATCAGCGTACTCAGGAGAAACTGGACAACAACTTTTGGGGTCAAATTTCTCCTGTTACCCTTGGGAAAATAAAAAATTGCAGGCTAAATGATCATTTTTGAGAAAATAATTTTTATTTTTTATTTTCATGGCTCTGCGTTATAAACTTCTGTGAAGCACTTGAGGGTTCAAATTCCTCACCACACATCTAGATTAGTTCCTTTGGGGGTCTAGTTTCCAAAATGGGGTCACTTCTGGGGGATCTCCAATGTTTAGGCACACAGGGGCTCTCCAAACTTGACATGATTGGAGCTAATTTTCCATTTAAAAAGCCAAATGGCGTGCCATCCCTTCCGAGCCCTGCCGTGCGCCCAAACAGTGGTTTACCCCCACATATGGGGTATCAGTGTACTCAGGACAAACTGGACAACAATATTTGGGGTCCAATTTCTCCTATTATCCTTGGCAAAATAGGAAATTCCAGGCTAAAAAATCATTTTTGAGGAAAGAAAAATTATTTTTTATTTTCATGGCTCTGCGTTATAAACTTCTGTGAAGCACCTGGGGGTTTAAAGTGCTCAATATGCATCTAGATAAGTTCCTTGGGGGGTCTAGTTTCCAAAATGGGGTAACTTGTGGGGGAGCTCCAATGTTTAGGCACACAGGGGCTCTCCAAATGCGACATGGTGTCCGCTAACAATTGGAGCTAATTTTCCATTCAAAAAGTCAAATGGCGCGCCTTCCCTTCCGAGCCCTGCCGAGTGCCCAAAAAGTGGTTTACCCCCACATATGAGGTATCGACGTACTCGGGAGAAATTGCCCAACAAATTTTATGATCCATTTTATCCTACTGCCCATGTGAAAATGAAAAAATTGAGGCAAAAAGAATTTTTTTGTGAAAAAAAAGTACTTTTTCATTTTTACAGATCAATTTGTGAAGCACCTGAGGGTTTAAAGTGCTCACTAGGCATCTAAAAAAGTTCCTTGGGGGGTCTAGTTTCCAAAATGGGGTCACTTGTGGGGGAGCGCCAATGTTTAGGCACACAGGAGCTATCCAAATGCGACATGGTGTCTGCTAACGATGGAAATAATTTTTCATTCAAAAAGTCAAATGGCGCTCCTTCCCTTCCGAGCCTTACCATGTGCCCAAACAGTGGTTTACCCCCACATGTGAGGTATTGGTGTACTCAGGAGAAATTGCCCAACACATTTTAGGATCCATTTTATCCTGTTGCCCATGTGAAAATGAAAAAATTGAGGCTAAAATAATTTTTTTGTGAAAAAAAAGTACTTTTTCATTTTTACGGATCAATTTGTGAAGCACCTGGGGGTTCAAAGTGCTCACTATGCATCTAGATAAGTTCCTTGGGGCGTCTAGTTTCCAAAATGCGGTCACTTGTGGGGGAGCTCCAATTTTTAGGCACACGGGGGCTTTCCAAACGTGACATGGTGTCCGCTAAAGAGTGGAGCCAATTTTTGATTCAAAAAGTCAAATGGCGCTCCTTCCCTTCCAAGCCCTGCCGTGCGCCCAAACAGTGGTTTACCCCCACATATGAGGTATCAGCGTACTCAGGACAAATTGGACAACAACTTTCGTGGTTCAGTTTCTCCTTTTACCATTGGGAAAATAAAAAAATTGTTGCTAAAAGATAATTTTTGTGACTAAAAAGTTAAATGTTCATTTTTTCCTTCCATGTTGCTTCTGCTGCTGTGAAGCACCTGAAGGTTTAATAAACTTCTTGAATGTGGTTTTGAGTACCTTGAGGGGTGCAGTTTTTAGAATGGTGTCACTTTTGGGTATTTTCAGCCATATAGACCCCTCAAACTGACTTCAAATGTGAGGTGGTCCCTAAAAAAAATGGTTTTGTAAATTTCGTTGTAAAAATGACAAATCGCTGGTCAAATTTTAACCCTTATAACTTCCTAACAAAAAAAAATTTTGTTTCCAAAATTGTGCTGATGTAAAGTAAACATGTGGGAAATGTTATTTATTAACTATTTTGTGTCACATATCTCTCTGGTTTAACAGAATAAAAATTCAAAATGTGAAAATTGCGAAATTTTCAAAATTTTCGCCAAATTTCCGTTTTTATCACAAATAAACGCAGAATTTATTGACCTAAATTTACCACTAACATGAAGCCCAATATGTCACGAAAAAACAATCTCAGAACCGCTAGGATCCGTTGAAGCGTTCCTGAGTTATTACCTCATAAAGGGACACTGGTCAGAATTGCAAAAAACGGCAAGGTCTTTAAGGTCAAAATAGGCTGGGTCATGAAGGGGTTAAGTATCACTAGGATATTCTACCCCTACATAAGCATCTTACAAATTTTAACCACAGAGCATGGAGCAGATTACCCCTAAATTAGCAGCTTACAAATTTTACCAAAAGAGCCAAACTTTTTTCTTCAGTAGCATACAGTAGAGCAGCCACAGATAAAAAGCTCATACTTTGATTCTGTATATAGATACAGTTGTGCTTAAAAGTTTACATACCCTGGCAGAATTTTTCTTTCTTGGCCTTTTTTCAGAGAATATGAATGATAACACCAAAACTTTTTCTCTACTCATTGTTAATGGTTGGATGAAGCCATTTATTGTCAAACCACTGTGTTCTCTCTTTTTAAATCATAATGACAACCCAAAGCATCCAAATGACCCTGATCAAAAGTTCACATACCCCATTTCTTAATAACGCGTATTGCCCCTGCTAACATCAATAACAGCTTTAAGTCTTTTGTGGTAGTTGTGGATGAGGTTCTTTATTTTCTCAGATGGTAAAGCTACCCACTCTTCTTGGCAAAAAGCCTCCAGTTCCTGTTAATTCCCTGTCTGTCTACCATGAACTGCGTGCTTGAGATCTCCCCAGAGTGGCTCAATGATATTGAGGTCAGGGGACTGAAATGGCCACTCCAGAACCTTCACTTTGTACTGCTGTAGCCAATGATAGGTTGATTTGGCCTTGTGTTTTGGATCGTTGTCATGTTGGAACGTCCAAGTACGTCCCATGCGCAGCTTCCGGGCTGATGAGTGCAAATTTGCCTCCAGTATTTTCTGATAACGTGCTGCATTCATCTTTCCTTCAACGTTGACCAAGTTTCCTGTGCCTTTGTAGCTCACACATCCCCATAACATCAGCAATCCACCTCTATGCTGTACAGTAGGAATGGTGTTCCTTTCATCATAGGCCTTGTTGACCTCTCTCCAAATGTAACATTTATGGTTGTGTCCAAAAAGTTCAATTTTGGTCTCATCACTCCAAATTACCTTGTACCAGAAGTTTTAAGGCTTGTCTCTGTGTTGTTTTGAGTATTGTAGGTGAGATGCTTTGCGGCATTTACACAGTAATGGCTTTCTTCTGGTGACTCTACCATGCAGCCAATTTTTATTCAAGTGACTCCTTATTGTACATCTTGAAGTAGCCACATCGGTAGTTTTCAGAGTATTTCAGCTGATATTATTTGTGGGTTATTCTTTGCATCCCGAACAATTTTCCTGGCAGTTGTGGAAGACATTTTGGTTGGTCCACCTGACCGTGGTTTTGTTTTTACAGAGCCCCCGATTTTCCATTTGTTAATCACAGTTTGAATGCTGCTGACTGGCATTATCAATTCCTTGGATATCTTTTTGTATCCCTTTCCTGTTTTATACAGTTCAACAAACTTTTCCTGTAGATCCAATGACAATTCTTTTGCTTTTCCCATGATTCACAATCCAGAAACGTCAGTGGCTAAATGAAAGATGCAAGAGTCTGGATCCCAGAAACTCACTCACACACTCATTACAAGCAAACAGGTGAGGATTTTACCATTAGTAGCCATTCAAACCCTTTTGTGTCAACTTCTGTGCATGTTATCAGGCCAAAATCACCAGGGTATGTGAACTTTTGATAAGGTGCTATAGGAAAAATAATGGAGACACAAAGCGCAAAATAGGGTCTTATATTCTAGATAACCAAGAGAGCTTTCTTAGAATTTGATAACTTTTGATAAGGGTCATTTGGATGTTTTGGGTTGTCATTATGATTTAAAAAGAGAAAACACAGTAGTTTGACAATAAATGGCTTCACCCAACCACTAACCATGAGTGGCGAAAGTTTTGGTGTTATCATTCATATTCTCTGAAAAAAGGCCAAGGAAGCAAAAATTCTGCTGAAGTATGTAAACCTTTGAGCAAAACTATTTTGGTCCATTGCGAGGCTTGTTACCACCAGTCCCAGCCACTTTGCTATGGGACACCTCTCCAATGCTGTTGCCTTTGGGTCCCCGGGGTACCAAAGTGTTTCATTTGAAAAACTTATTGTTCAAAGCAGGAAATCACACATGAATTTTTCAGCTAGGGATAACAGAATTGTACTCTGTTTCTAGTTTTTTGTGTGTTTGAACTGGGACCATGATTAAGAGGTGACCCGGTGAATCACAAAGTGAAGGAACTGGTGGCACTCTCAGCCATCCAATATCAAACCACCCAGGTAGGGTTGAAGAGTACACTCGTGTAATTGGAAAATCAGGTTTATATTCTGGAGAGGGAGCCTGATAAACATGTACCACATCCATGGAAAGTAGCAGTCAAGCAAATTAAACACTTCTCAACTGAGTCAGAAGCTGACATTGCGAGACAGAATTGCCATATAGTACAATTTAGAGGCTCTGTAATTGGAATAAGTAGTTAAATGTTTTAATGAGGTTTAGGCCCAGCCACAAAGGTAGAGCATAATTATTTTATGTACTGCTGTTTGTATTGCTGCTGTAATACCATAATTTCCCCCTGGGGTCAATAAAGTGTATCATATCGTATCATATCGTATTTGTTAGGCACACTACTCGTACAGATAGAGAACACAGATGCTTTTGAGCACAATACCCTGACATAACCTAATAACAAATTTCAACCACAGTTCATGAGGTACAGTACCCCCAGGGCTCCAAAATGTCTGCCCTAGTAGCATATGTTCCAAATACCACAGATGAAAAGCTTGTAGAATGATCTTGGATTGAGCTGGCGATCTGCAGCGAGACTTGCTATCAGCAGTCCAGTTAAAAATTTCCCCCACATTTCCCCCACAGAAGCTGATAACAAATTTAATCCCCAGACATTGGCCCACAGTACCTCACAGGCAGGGTTGCAGAATACACACAGTGGCTTAAAGGTACATTACTGCCACTGATATGGGTTAAAGAATACAAACAGCAGGTTTTGGCAAAGTGCTCCCAGAGATATCTGTTAAAGAATACACACAGGAGGTTTGGACACCGTACTATCGCAGACGTCGTTTCCTAAAAGTAGAAAAATATGTTACAAACACATCACTCCTATCAGATCAAGCAAAACCCAATACTGTCCCTCTCTACAGCTGTGTCCTGCCTCTACGCTAAGAAGAGCAGAAATAAAAAATAAAAATTTTGTACCAGGAGCAACAGGTCCAAGTGGAGGAGGTGGTGGATGTGGAGGTATAGGTGGAAGAAGCGGAGGAGGAGGTAGCTGACAGTTTTTTTACTTCGGAAAAGGCTCCCAAATGAAACGAATGGCAAATAGAGTTGAAGACTGACTGTGCGCGGCTGTTATAGTCATCCAATGGTGTGGACAAGTTGGGTGGGATCCATGCCTGGTTCATTTTAAGCAATATTAGCTTCCTCACATTCCATGTGGACGGGAAGAGGCGCCTATCTGTAATGACATCCCCTGCTCGTAAAGTTATGCCACGTTTCGGTCATGCTGACCCTGCCTTTCGAGGTGCTGGCGGTACCCCAGGTGCATTGGCAACTTCCTCCTCTGCCACTGCCTTGTTGTTTATTGAGCCCCCGCTGTCAGGTGGGAAAGCCATTAGTAGTTTTTCTACCAGCGTGTGCTTAAATTCACACATTATGAGATTGCTTTCCAGTGATGGAAGCAGAGATGGAAACATTGTCCTTGTAGCGGGGATCCATCAGGGTGGGTACCCAGTAATCTGCACTCGTAACTGTACGAACAACTCGGCGGTCATTCCGCAGGCACTGCAGCATGTATTAGCTCGTGTGTCATGCTGCCTAGAGACAACGACAAGCTGTCCTCGAGGAAGGTAAATTGTCTTGTTACACTGTATCCCCCAGCCATGCCCCAGTGATTAGTGTGAGCTGATTTGAGTTTCATTCCTAAGTGAACACGGTTGTTCCTCTTCCCCTACCTCCTCCTCCTCCTACTTCTCCTCCTCCTCCTCCTCCTCCTCATCATCATCATCATCATCATCATCATCCTCCCAAACTGTCCCCAACCTGTACAGATGGGTACCTCATCAATGTTGGGGCAGTAACTCACCCTCGGGGACAGTTACCCATGGGTGGATGACAGGCATGATAACAATGAAAATTGGCTCTGCTCCTCCTTCTGTTTCTCTTCTTCCTGCGTCAACACCTCATCCATCATGGCCTGAATTGTTTTTTTCAAGAAGGCATATAAATGGTATTGTAACGCTGACGATGGCGTCATTACCTCTAGCCATATTGCTGGAATATTCTAAACAATGCAACACAGCACACACGTCCTGCATGGAGGCCCAGTCATTGGTGGTGAAGTGGTGTTGTTCTGCAGTGCAACTCAGCCATGCCTGCTGCAGCTGAAACTCCACTATTGCCTGTTGCTCGTACAATCTCCCCAGGATATGCAATGTGCTGGTCCACCTTGTTGGCATATGAAACGGTGACCGGAAAGGTAGAAGTAATGTTGTAGAGCCGACAGGTGAGCAGCAGCTGGGTGAGAATGCTGAAAGTGTGCACACACTCAGTGGTAGCTCCGGAATGTGTGGGTAGTGCAGCGACCCAGAGATCTGGTCGTTGCAGTAACGTCGCTCTGCCACTAAGGGGAGTGATGATACATCTGAAGGCACTAAAGGAGTTCTGACCAGGTATCACCAGCACACATTACACTTCACACTCCGGCCACTAGGGGGAGCAAAAGGTTTTATTTATTAGGCCACTCCTCACACTGGTAAAACTAGGGGTTGGATAGGAAGTTAGTCAGAAGCTGATTGGGTTGGATTCAGGCAACATCCCGTGGCAGGGGGTGTTGCAGGGAGAAGATTCAGGGGGGTCCCTATCAGGCGTGGGAACCTGGCAGGTACCTAGCGACAAGAACAGAACGTTACGGAACCGAGCCTGCACTACCCGCGGCGGTATCCTAAGAAAGAGACACGAAGCGAAGGATATTGTGGACAGTGAGAAATGAGATCAAGCACAAAGGAGAGCCAGTAGGAGTCGTGCCCGGAGATCAGAAACATCCTACGGAGGCACGTAGCCGGTGGCCGGAACACCGAGGAAGTAACTGACTCTATGCCTTACTTCAAACTCTGCAGGAAAGTTAATTATAGGTTGGCTGTCTACCTTACATCACCTAAGCAGACATAAGGGGCAACGCGTGAAGAGGGGCGTTTCTAGGGTCCCGGAAGAACTCCGAGCCTACCCGTCAAACGGGTGCGTCCTACCCATAACATACCTGGGGGACGGAGAACTAGAAAGAACTGGAATGAATTAGAATGAACGAGAATAGAAGTTGTGAGGACTATCCCGAATTCTCAGCAGGGACCGGCCGGCCTCAGACAGCCCTGTTAACTGTGCTCTGGATTGAGGATCCTGAAGTCTTCAGTAAAGAGGCAAAGAGACTGCAACCTTGTGTCCTCGTTATTGTCTGCACCCCACACCATCACCATCCATCATACTGGGAAGCCCTGGGGACATACTTCACCTGTGGGAAGGTATACCATCTAGCTGCCATCACATCACCCCAGTGGACCCCATGCAGCGTCGGTCACCTTGACCAAATACCACAGGTGGCGTCACTAAACCTTGACAGATTTGTATCAAAAGTTGGAGCGCCCCCAGACGCAGGGCCGCGGGTTACTCGGTACCGGTCCTCTGCTGGCTCGGTTCTGGGAATGTCACGGTGGCTGGACCCAGTCCGTGACCCTGCTAAGGGGCGCCCAATTAAAGGTGATACGAGTCTGTCAAGGTTTAGTGATGCCACCTGTGGTATTCGGTCAGGGTGACCGACGCTGCTTGGGGTCCACTGGGGTGATGTGATAGTAGCTAGATGATATACCTTTCCATGGGTGAAGTATGTCCCCAGGGCTTCCCAGTAGGATGGATGGTGATGGTGTGGGGTGCAGACAATAACGAGGACACAAGGTTGCAGTCTCTTTACCTCTTTACTGAAGACTTCAGGATCCTCAATCCAGAGCACAGTTAACAAGGCTGTCTGAGACCGGCCGGTCCGAAGACACATCCAGAGTTCCCTTTGCAGGTGGAAATCGTTGCCTACCACTAGCACCTGTGTGTTGTAGTGCTTCCCTGCTGAGCATTCGGGATAGTCCTCACAACTTCTATTCTCATTAGTTCTAATTCGTTCCAGTTCTTTCTAGTTCTCCGTCCCCCAGGTATGTTATGGCTAGGACGCATCCATTTGACGGGTAGGCTCGGAGTTCTTCCGGGACCCTAGAGACGCCCCTCTCCATGCGTTGCCCCCTATGTCTGCTTAGCTGATGTAAGGTAGACAGCCAACCTATAATTAACTGTCCTGCGGAGTTTGAAGTAAGGCATAGAGTCAGTTACTTCCTCGGTGTTCCAGCCACCGGTTACGTGCCTCAGTAGGATGTTGCCGTTCTCCGGGCACAACTCCTACTGGCTCTCCTTTGTGCTTGATCTCGTTTCTCACTGTCCACAATATCCTTCGCTTCGTGTCTCTTTCTTAGGATACCGCCGCGGGTAGTGCAGGCTCGGTTCCGTAACGTTCTGTTCTTGTCGCTAGGTACCTGCCAGGTTCCCACGCCTGACAGGGACCCCCCTGAATCTTCTCCCTGCAACACCCCCTGCCACGGGATGTTGCCTGAATCCAACCCAGTCAGCTTCTGACTAACTTCCTATCCAACCCCTAGTTTTACCAGTGTGAGGAGTGGCCTAATAAATAAAACCTTTTGCTCCCCCTAGTGGCCGGAGTGTGAAGTGTAATGTGTGCTGGTGATACCTGGTCAGAAGAACTCCTTAGTGCCATCAGACATACCATCACTCCCCTTAGTGGCAGAGCGACGTTACTGCAACGACCAGATCTCTGGGGCGCTGCAGTAGTTTTTCAGGAAGCTCTGCACTACCAAGTTTAGCACATGCTCCAGGCAAGAGATGTGCGTTAAACCCGCAAGGCCCAGAACTGCTATGAGATTTCGCCGCTGTTATGAACAGGTGATTCAGAACCACAATGGACCTTGTGGTTAAGAGCACACAAAGTGACCTGATAGTTACTAACATAGGACGAGCTCTGAGACGTGGGAACTCTGCTGACCGCAATCCCTAAAGCTATCATACCACACTAGAGGTAGCCGTGGATTGCGCCTAACGCTCCCTATGCAACTCGGCACAGCCTGAGAAACTAGCTAGCCCTGAAGATAGAAAAAATAGCCTACCTTGCCTCAGAGAAATTCCCCAAAGGAAAAGGCAGCCCCCCACATATAATGACTGTGAGTTAAGATGAAAATACAAACACAGAGATGAAATAGATTTTAGCAAAGTGAGGCCCGACTTACTGAATAGACCGAGGATAGGAAAGATAGCTTTGCGGTCAGCACAAAAACCTACAAACAACCACGCAGAGGGGCAAAAAGACCCTCCGCACCGACTAACGGTACAGAGGTGCTCCCTCTGCGTCTCAGAGCTTCCAGCAAGCAAGAAAAACCAATATAGCAAGCTGGACAGAAAATATAGCAAACAAAAGTAACACAAGCAAAACTTAGCTTATGCAGGGCAGACAGGCCACAAGAACGATCCAGGAGAAAGCAAGACCAATACTGGAACATTGACTGGAGGCCAGGAACAAAGAACTAGGTGGAGTTAAATAGAGCAGCACCTAACGACTTAACCTCGTCACCTGAGGAAGGAAACTCAGAAGCCGCAGCCCCACTCACATCCACCAGAGGAAGCTCATAGACAGAACCAGCCGAAGTACCACTCATGACCACAGGAGGGAGCTTGACCACAGAATTCACAACAGTACCCCCCCCCTTGAGGAGGGGTCACCGAACCCTCACCAGAGCCCCCAGGCCGACCAGGATGAGCCAAATGAAAGACATGAACCAGATCGGCAGCATGAACATCAGAGGCAAAGACCCAGGAATTATCTTCCTGACCATAACCCTTCCACTTAACCAGGTACTGGAGTTTCCGTCTCGAAATACGAGAATCCAAAATCTTCTCCACTATATACTCCAACTCCCCCTCAACCAAAACCGGGGCAGGAGGATCAACGGATGGAACCACAGGTGCCACGTATCTCCGCAACAATGACCTATGGAATACGTTATGGATGGAAAAAGAAGCTGGAAGGGTCAAACGAAAAGACACAGGATTAAGAACCTCAGAAATCCTATACGGACCAATGAAACGAGGCTTAAACTTAGGAGAGGAAACTTTCATAGGAATATAACGAGATGACAACAAAACCAAATCCCCAACACGAAGTCGGGGACCCACACAGCGCCTGCGGTTAGCGAAACGTTGAGCCTTCTCCTGAGACAATGTCAAATTGTCCATCACATGAGTCCAAATCTGCTGCAACCTATCCACCACAGTATCCACACCAGGACAGTCAGAAGACTCAACCTGCCCTGAAGAGAAACGAGGATGGAAACCAGAATTGCAGAAAAACGGCGAAAGCAAAGTAGCCGAGCTGGCCCGATTATTAAGGGCGAACTCAGCCAAAGGCAACAAGGACACCCAATCATCCTGATCGGCAGAAACAAAACATCTCAGATATGTTTCCAAGGTCTGATTGGTTCGTTCAGTCTGGCCATTTGTCTGAGGATGGAAAGCCGAGGAAAAAGACAAATCAATGCCCATCCTAGCACAAAAGGCTCGCCAAAACCTCGAAACAAACTGGGAACCTCTGTCAGAAACGATGTTCTCCGGAATGCCATGTAAACGGATCACATGCTGGAAGAACAATGGCACCAAATCAGAGGAGGAAGGCAATTTAGACAAGGGTACCAAATGGACCATCTTAGAGAAGCGATCACAAACAACCTAAATGACCGACATTTTTTGAGAGACGGGGAGATCCGAAATAAAATCCATAGAGATATGTGTCCAGGGCCTCTTCGGGACTGGCAAGGGCAAAAGCAACCCACTGGCACGAGAACAGCAGGGCTTAGCCCGAGCACAAATCCCACAGGACTGCACAAACGAATGCACATCCCGCGACAGGGACGGCCACCAAAAGGATCTAGCCACCAAATCTCTGGTACCAAAGATTCCAGGATGACCAGCCAACACCGAACAATGAACCTCAGAGATAACTCTACTCGTCCATTTATCAGGGACAAACAGTTTCTCCGCTGGGCAACGGTCAGGTCTATTATGCTGGGTTCCCATTGCGTTATGGGAACGCGCTTAACGGACAGAGTTGCACGGCGAAATTAACGCCGTTCAACGCGTCCATTAGCGCGCCCATTCACGGCAATGGGAACGCGCAGCACTAGCGTGTGCCACGTTTGGCACGCGCTAGCGACGCACCGGTGTTTCCTGGCGCGCCGCGGACGCTGCTTGCAGCGTCCGAGGCGCGCCCTTGCTCCGTTCCCCGCTCTCGCAGATTGGGGATCTGCGAGAGCGGGGACGTTACCGCGACCCCGGGACGCGGCCACAGTAAAAACATTGCGTTAGCGCTAGCGCTAAACGGGTTGCACTAACGCAATGTGACCCTAGCCTTAGCCTGAAATTTTTGCAGCACCCGCCGCAAATCAGGGGAGATGGCAGACAAAATTACCCCCTCTTTGAGAATACCCGCCGGCTCAGACAAACCCGGAGAGTCGGGCACAAAACTCCTAGACAGGGCATCTGTCTTCACATTTTTAGAGCCCGGAAGGTACGAAGCCACAAAGTCAAAATGGGAGAAAAACAGCGACCAACGAGCCTGTCTAGGATTTAACCGTTTGGCAGACTCAAGATAAGTCAAGTTCTTGTGATCAGTCAAGACCACCACGCGATGCTTAGCTCCTTCAAGCCAATGACGCCACTCCTCGAATGCCCACTTCATGGCCAGCAACTCTCGATTGCCAACATCATAATTACGCTCAGCAGGCGAAAACTTCCTGGAAAAGAAGGCGCATGGTTTCATCACCGAGCCATCAGAACTTCTTTGCGACAAAACAGCCCCTGCTCCAATCTCAGAAGCATCAACCTCGACCTGGAACGGGAGCGAAACATCTGGAAAGCACAACACAGGGGCAGAAGAAAAACGACGCTTCAACTCTTGAAAAGCTTCCACAGCAGCAGAAGACCAATTGACCACATTAGCACCCTTCTTGGTTAACTCAGTCAACGGTTTAGCAATACTAGAAAAATTATTGATGAAGCGACGATAAAAATTCGCAAAGCCCAGGAACTTTTGCAGACTCTTCAGAGATGTCGGCTGAGTCCAATCATAAATGGCCTGAACTTTAACAGGGTCCATCTCGATAGTAGAAGGGGAAAAAATGAACCCCAAAAATGAAACCTTCTGAACACCAAAGAGACACTTTGACCCCTTCACAAACAAAGAATTTGCACGCAGAACCTGGAACACCATTCTGACCTGCTTCACGTGAGACTCCCAATCATCCGAGAAGACCAAAATATCATCCAAGTATACAATCAGGAATTTATCCAGGTACTCTCGGAAGATGTCATGCATAAAGGACTGAAACACTGATGGAGCATTAGAAAGCCCGAATGGCATAACCAGGTACTCAAAATGGCCCTCGGGCGTATTAAATGCTGTTTTCCATTCATCGCCCTGTTTAATACGCACAAGATTATACGCACCACGAAGATCTATCTTGGTGAACCAACTAGCCCCCTTAATCCGAGCAAACAAATCAGACAGCAGCGGCAAGGGGTACTGAAATTTGACCGTGATTTTATTTAGAAGGCGGTAATCAATACAAGGTCTCAGCGAACCATCCTTCTTGGCCACAAAAAAGAACCCTGCTCCCAATGGCGACGACGACGGGCGAATATGACCCTTCTCCAAGGATTCCTTTACGTAACTCCGCATAGCGGCGTGTTCAGGCACAGACAAATTAAACAGTCGACCTTTAGGAAATTTACTACCAGGAATCAAATCGATAGCACAATCACAATCCCTATGCGGAGGTAGGGCACTGGACTTGGGCTCATCAAATACATCCCGGTAATCCGACAAGAACTCTGGGACCTCAGAAGGGGTGGATGATGAAATAGACAGAAAAGGAACATCACCATGTACCCCCTGACAACCACAGCTGGACACAGACATTGATTTCCAATCCAATACTGGGTTATGGACTTGTAGCCATGGCAGCCCCAACACGACCACATCATGCAGATTATGCAACACCAAAAAGCGAATATCCTCCTGATGCGCAGGAGCCATGCACATGGTCAGCTGGGTCCAGTACTGAGGCTTATTCTTGGCCAAAGGCGTAGCATCAATTCCTCTCAATGGAATAGGATACTGCAAGGGCTCCAAGAAAAACCCACAGCGCCTAGCATACTCCAAGTCCATAAAATTCAGGGCAGCGCCTCAATCCACAAATGCCATGACAGAATAGGATGACAAAGAGCAGATCAAAGTAACGGACAAAAGAAATTTCGACTGTACCGTACCAATGGTGGCAGACCTAGCGAACCGCTTAGTGCGCTTAGGACAATCGGAGATAGCATGAGTGGAATCACCACAGTAAAAACACAGCCCATTCCGACGTCTGTGTTCTTGCCGTTCAGCTCTGGTCAAAGTCCTATCGCACTGCATAGGCTCAGGTCCATGCTCAGATAATACCGCCAAATGGTGCACAGTTTTACGCTCACGCAAGCGTCGACCGATCTGAATGGCCAAAGACATAGACTCATTCAGACCAGCAGGCATAGGAAATCCCACCATGACATCCTTAAGGGCTTCAGAGAGACCCTTTCTGAAAACTGCTGCCAGCGCACATTCATTCCATTGAGTGAGCACAGACCACTTCCTAAACTTCTGACAATATATCTCTACCTCATCCTGACCCTGAGACAGAGCCAGCAAATTGTTCTCTGCCTGATCCACTGAATTAGGTTCATCATACAGCAATCCGAGCGCCAGAAAAAACGCATCAATATTACATAATGCAGGATCTCCTGCCGCAAGGGAAAATGCCCAGTTTTGAGGGTCGCCACGTAATAAAGAAATAATGATCTTAACTTGTTGAACTGGGTCACCAGAGGAGCGGGGTTTCAAAGTCAGAAACAGTTTACAATTATTCTTAAAACTCAGAAACTTAGCTCTATCTCCAGAAAACAAATCAGGAATAGGAATTCTTGGCTCTAACATTGAATTCTGAACCACAAAGTCTTGAATATTTTGTACTCTTGCAGTGAGATGATCCACACAAGAAGACAGATCTTTAATGTCCATCACTACACCTGTGTCCTGAACCACCCAAATGTCTAGGGGAAAAGAAAGACAAAACACAGTACAGAGAAAAAAAAATGGTGTCAGAACTTCTCTTTTCCCTCTATTGAGAAGCATTAGTACTTTGGGCCTCCAGTACTGTTATGAACAGGTGATTCAGAACCACAATGGACCTAGTGGTTAAGAGCACACAAAGTGACCTGATAGTTACTAACATAGGACGAGCTCTGAGACGTGGGAACTCTGCTGACCGCAATCCCTAAAGCTATCATACCACACTAGAGGTAGCCGTGGATTGCGCCTAACGCTCCCTATGCAACTCGGCACAGCCTGAGAAACTAGCTAGCCCTGAAGATAGAAAAAATAGCCTACCTTGCCTCAGAGAAATTCCCCAAAGGAAAAGGCAGCCCCCCACATATAATGACTGTGAGTTAAGATGAAAATACAAACACAGAGATGAAATAGATTTTGGCAAAGTGAGGCCCGACTTACTGAATAGACCGAGGATAGGAAAGATAGCTTTGCGGTCAGCACAAAAACCTACAAACAACCACGCAGAGGGGCAAAAAGACCCTCCGCACCGACTAACGGTACGGAGGTGCTCCCTCTGCGTCTCAGAGCTTCCAGCAAGCAAGAAAAACCAATATAGCAAGCTGGACAGAAAATATAGCAAACAAAAGTAACACAAGCAAAACTTAGCTTATGCAGGGCAGACAGGCCACAAGAACAATCCAGGAGAAAGCAAGACCAATACTGGAACATTGACTGGAGGCCAGGAACAAAGAACTAGGTGGAGTTAAATAGAGCAGCACCTAACGACTTAACCTCGTCACCTGAGGAAGGAAACTCAGAAGCCGCAGCCCCACTCATATCCACCAGAGGAAGCTCATAGACAGAACCAGCTGAAGTACCACTCATGACCACAGGAGGGAGCTTGACCACAAAATTCACAACAGGCCCCCTCACTGTAATCTCCACACTGTATCATGGCCCCCTAGATAGCCTCCATATAGTATAATACACCCGATAGTCCTCAATATAGTATAATGCCTATAGTATAATAGGCAGACTCTATATAGTATAAGGCAGCCCCCCATAGGCAGACTCTATAGTATAATGCAGCACCCCTATAGAAGACTCTACAGTATAATGCAAGCCCCCAATAGGTAGACTCTACAGTATAATGCAGCCCCCCAAAGGCAGACTCTACAGTATAATGCAGCCCCCCATAGGTAGACTTTATAGTATAATGCAGCCCCCCATAAGCAGACTCTATAGCATAACGCAGCCCCCATAAGCTGACTAATGTAAAGCAGCCCCAATAGGCAGACTGTAATATAATAAAGCCCCCCATAGGCAGACTGTAGTATAATGCACCCCCAGGCAGACGTAATATAAGGCAGTCCCCCATAGGCAGACTGTAATGTAAAGCACCCCCCATAGGCAGACTGTAATGTAAGGCAGCACCCCCCCATTGGAAGACTGTAATTTAAGGCACCCACCATAGGCAGACTGTAATGTAAGGCTGCACCCCCATAGGTAGTCTGTAATGTAAGGCACCCCATAGGCACACTGTAATGTTAGGCAGCACCCCCATAGGCAGACTGTAATGTAAGGCAGCAACCCCCCATAGGCAGACTGTAATGTAAGTCAGCAATCCCCATAGGCAGACTGTAATATAAGGCACCCCTCAAAGGCAGACTGTAATGTAAGGCAGCACCCCACATAGGCAGACTGTAATGTAAGGCAGCAACTCCCCATAGGCAGACTGTAATGTAAGGCAGCAACCACCATAGGCAGACTGTAATGTAAGTCAGCATTTCCATAGGCAGACTGTAATGTAAGGCAGCACCCCCATAAGCAGACTGTAATGTAATGCAGCAACCCCCATAGGCAGACTGTAATGTAAGGCAGCACCCCCCCCCCATAGGCAGACTGTATTGTAAGGCAGCATCCCCCCATTGGCAGACTGCAATGTAAGTAAAGGGAGTAAAAAACAAATAGGAGAGTATGAAGGTATGCACACAGACAAATCATCACGCAATAGTCTCCTGAAAACATCTCTTCAAACAACCAACACCTCCAGCTCCCGAAACAGGCAGTATAGTGCTAACTTTGGCAATTACTGCTTGCCAGAGGAGAGTATATACCAGAGGGGAGTGGCAAACTGTGAACAGCTGAGTGCATCAAAGCAGAAAAGCCCTCCAGGTGCTCTCAGCAGAATAGATTAACCACTGCTCTGCTAACAGAAACCTGCAGTGTTTAATATGAAGGTGAAGTGCTTATGATCAGTGCAAGAGTATGAGAAATCAGACAGCGTTGTCTTCTGGCCTCTCTCTGTCACGGTAAACCCATGATGGTATCTAACAGCGGTGTCCTATACACCTCCAGATTCCTGAGATATATGTACAAACTTTTGAGCGTGGTTCTGGAATTCTCTTCTTCATACCATCCTCAATCCAGCAGAGATAGTCAACCAGGTTCTGTCTAATTTCCTGTGGCATTTCACGAATGTGCACCATGACGACTGGGTCAAACTTTTACAAGGGATTTTGGCCCGAGGAGAGATCGTTGGAGCCCAGAGAGAATATTCATGCCCCAATTCTTCTGTAGAAATTCTTTGTAATCTTAGAGAAAAGGAGACGTAAGGGAAGGGGGATACTGTAATGTGCGGAATCCCTGTATTGTCCCTCACCCTCCTCCCAGCAGAGAAACTGACACACTCACTGCCACAGCCGTTCAGTTCCAGTTCCTGCTGTAGCTTCCTGCTACCAGGGCCTGCATACATTGTGCAGGTTTCAAGGCAATGCGCTTAGGGCACGTGTGCTCCCTGTTTCTTAAAGAGACAGCACGCACTTTGGAAATGTCAACAGCCTATAGCTGGGAGGCATCAATTATTTAACCCCTTTCTGACCTCGGACGGGATAGTACGTCCGAGGTCAGATCCCCCGCTTTGATGCAGGGCTCCGGCGGTGAGCCCGCATCAAAGCCGGGACATGTCAGCTGTTTTGAACAGCTGACATGTGCCCGCAATAGCTGCAGGTGAAATTGCAATTCACCCGCCGCTATTAACAAGTTAAATGCCGCTGTCAAACGCTGACAGCGGCATTTAACCGGCGCTTCCGGCCGGGCGGCCGGAAATGAGCGCATCGCTGACCCCTATCACATGATCGGGGATCAGCGATGCTTCTGTATAGTAACCATAAAGGTCCTTGATACCTCTATGGTTACTGATCCCTGGTAGCTGTTTATAATTGTACCAATGGAGGGCACCACCTTAAATATACGTCAAGAATCAGAAAGTCCTGAATCCCCCTCAACAAGTAAGCAAGCACCAAAAGTTAAATAGAGAAAAGACAAGTAGTAAAGGAGATCAACAGGACAAAATCTAACTAGATGTCAAAACATGTTTATTATTAATGAACAGTCTAATAAGCAAACAACACAATAAAAACAATTAAAAGCACAAAAAGGTGCCCGTAATAACGGGAACCACAAGACATAGCCCACAGACAAAAGTACTAAGATATGTTGGCACCTGAGAGAGTTAAACTATGTAACAAAAACTATATCCAGGAAGAAAAATGATCATGGGGGTACATGTATCATATCCCAAATATTCAAATACTATTTACAATAAAGTAACACTGGAAAGCTCCTTTCACTGCTGAAGAACAGGCTGTAACCATGTAGACACATATACATATCCAACCACCTAAATATAAACATATAGTAGTCCAAATACAATAAACACCGCAGGGTAGATATTATAGCCCAACTTAAGAAGTAATCTCATTGGGAAGGTATAGAGTACGAACATACCAATAAGATAGAAAAAGTTCAAGACCCATGCGGGACAAATAGCAGGTGGATCACAAATCCAAGTCACCGGTACAGTCCGTCCTAACAGTCTGGATGCCAGTCAGAATGTCACAGGGAAGTCCGTGGGGCTATGTTGCCCTACGCGTGTCGCCGCATACAAGCAGCTTCATCAGGGGCAGGCATGATCCCTGGTAGCTGTGAGCGCCACCCTGTGGTCGGAACTCATAGCATACCTGCATTTCTGCTGCATAGCAGCGATCTGATGATCGCTGCTATGTAGCATAGCCGATTGACTTGTGCCAGCTTCTAGCCTCCTATGGAGGCTATTGAAGCATGGCAAAAGTTTAAAAAAAAAGTTAAAAAAAATGTGAAAAAAATAAAAATATATAAAAGTTTAAATCACCCCCCCTTTCGCCCCATTCAAAATAAATCAATAAAAAAAATCAAACCTACACATATTTGGTATCGCCACGTTCAGAATCGCCCAATCTATCAATAAAAAAAAGCATTAACCTGATCGCTAAACAACATAGCGAGAAAAAAATTTGAAACGCCAAAATTACGTTTTTTTGGTCGCCGCGACATTGCATTAAAATGCAATAACGGGTGATCAAAAGAATGTATCTGCACCGAAATGGTATCATTAAAAACGCCTGCTCGGCATACGAAAAATAAGCGCACAACTGACCCCAGATCATGAAAAATGGAGACGCTACGGGTATCGGAAAATGGCACTTTTTTTTAATTTTTTTTTTTTTGCAAAGTTTGGAATTTTTTTCACCACTTAGATAAAAAATAACCTAGTCATGTTAGGTGTCTATGAACTCGTAATGACCTGGAGAATCATATTGGAAGGTCAGTTTTAGCATTTAGTGAACGTAGCAAAAAAGCCAAACAAAAAACAAGTGTGGGACTGCACTTTTTTTGCTATTTCACCGCACTTGGAATTTTTTTCCCATTTTCTAGTACATGACATGCTAAAACCAATGATGTCGTTCAAAAGTACAACTTGTGTTGCAAAAAATAAGCCCTCACATGGTGATATTGATGGAAAAATAAAAAAGTAATGGCTCTGGGAAGGAGGGGAGCGAAAAATGAACATGGAAAAACGGAAAATCCCAAGGTCATGTAGGGGCTAAGGCACCCTTCCCTGTAGGGACCCTCCGAGCAACATAAGTGTTTTATTAGTCTTCAAACAGCTTTCTGCACCCCTCCAGTTTCTTAGAACTTGAACCTGTTCCTAGTCTGTCTTGTCAGAACCAGCAATAGTGTCCGTCCTGTCTAGTGTTCCAGTACCCGCATTTCATGATCCAGCACAAGTGTTCATCCTGTCTTGTCTTCCAGAATCCACATTGTCTGAACCAGCACCAGTGTCCAGCCTTTCGAAGTGTTCCAGAATCCGCATTGTCTAAACTAGCACCAGTATCCTCTCCTGCCAGTGATCCGAGTTTGTGTCTACAATCCTGACCCTTGAGGTCAGCTGCCATGGTAACAGCGACTGCCCTGGAGTGGTAAATTGTGGCTACCTGCAGCTCAAGCCTAACTCCACCATCAAGGGCTCTAGTGAAAACCAGGTAGACGCTTAGCCACGTTCCTGTAGGGTAAGACCAGCCCATGACGCAGTTGGTCCACAATGCACCAGTGTGACATGAGGTCTGTTTAGTTTCCATTAGGGTGTCAACCAAATGCTGGACACCTTAACTGAAGCCAAACGGCCAACCTTATAGTTAAGCTATATTAGTTTACCTGACTGTTGTTGATTCTGACATTTAAACTTTAGGATGTCAGGGATGAATATCATTATGTGTCCCTCCTATTGTGTGAATGTTCTGCAGTCAATGAGTGATTCTATATCTAACTTTGAAATTGAAAAAAGTAACAATTCTAGTGGAAGTGGTCAGTGGAGCTTGTTGCCTAACCCCTAGGAGGGTTAGGATGCATTAAGTGTGTTGTTAACTTAGTCTCTGACCTATTTCTTTACTTTTAGGTGGAGGAGGGCATCATTTGCTTCACCTACCTAGAGCACCAACATACTTTGTCCCGGACCTACGATCAATATCTGATTGGTGGGAGTGCAACACGTTTCACCCATGTTGATCGGCTGTTCCCAGTGCCGGCCAAGAGTGCTCACTTGCAGAGTTGCACAGCAACCGCACTATACAGTTCAAAGAGCAGTGCTATGCAGCCCAGGAAATTAACATTTTGGCATTTTTGGCACCCCATTAATCAGATATTGATATCTTATCCTAAGGAAAGGCCATCAATGTAAAAGTCATGGACAACACCTTTAAGGAGTGGGTTTGCAGCTACTCACTGGCAGCACTTTATTTGACTTGTGTTTAGTGTTGAGCATTCCGATACCGCAAGTATCGGGTATCGGCCGATATTTGCGGTATCGGAATTCCGATACCGAGATCCGATATTTTTGTGATATCGGGTATCGGTATCGAATCAATAGGGATGTGGAAAATAAAGAATTAAAATAAAAAATATTGATATGCTCACCTCTCCGGTGGCCCCTGGACTTCACGCTGCTATCCGGGAGGCTTCTTTGTTTAAAAAGCGCGCCGTTCGGACCGGTGAATGACGTCCCGGCTTCTGATTGGTCGCGTGCCGCCCATGTGACCGGCACGCGACCAATCAGAGGCCGCGATGTCATTCTCGTTCACAAAACTGCTAATTATAGGAATTGAGGACCTGCGAATGACGTCGCGGCCTCTGATTGGTCGCGTGCCGGTCACATGGGCGGCACGCGACCAATCAGAAGCCGGGACGTCATTCACAGGTCCGAAAGGCGCGCTTTTTAAACAAAGAAGCCTCCCGGTTAGCAGTGTGAAGTCCAGGGGCCGCCGGAGAGGTGAGCATATCAATATTTTTTATTTTAATTCTTTATTTTCCACATCCCTATGGATCCCAGGGCCTGAAGGAGAGTTTCCTCTCCTTCAGACCCTGGGAACCATGAGAATACCTTCCGATACTTGATGTCCCATTGACTTGTATTGGTATCGGATATCGGTATCGGCGATATCCGATATTTTTCGGGTATCGGCCGATACTATCCGATACCGATACTTTCAAGTATCGGACAGTATCGCTCAACACTACTTGTGTTGTTTCACAGGGTAAGGCCAATTTCACCCATGTCCAATTGTCGTGAGCATTATCGAATAGTTAACTTTGCTGTTTTTCTTAATTACTTATAAAGTAACACTCATTGTAGAAAAAAAATGCTGCAGGCATTACCACTGTTCATGAAAGGGAATTCACATATTCCCCTTACTTGTATGTGTCATGTGGCTGAAGGGTTTTTAGGGGTGGAGGAGAGGGTCCATGTAAATACAGTGGTAAAATATTAATAAAGTGTCCTGTGTGATACAGACCTAGATAAATCTTTCTGCTCACACAAGAATTGGAGCTTTTTATATGTTAGGTAATAATGGCATCAGACTACCACTAGATGGTGCAATTATATTACAGTTTAAAGTTCCACACAGAAACTTCCCCTCAAATTATTTCTATACAAAAATAATAACGGATGACCTTATGTTTGTGCATGTGCTTCTATAATAAAAGGTAATATATTCAGTACATATACTAGTTTTTATATAAAACAGATGTGAATATTTTTCTGCCCAATGATGACAGAAGTATTCTAGGAGTGATACCTTTATTGGCTAACCAGAAAATAATATCATATTATTTTCTGGTTAGGCAATAAAGGTATCACTCCTAGAATACTTCTGTCATCATTGGGCAGAAAAACATTCACATCGATTTTTCTGGCTAACACGGTACCACAATACAATTTGTTATTATACATCATTATATAAAACAGAAAAATGTATAAATATATTACACTTTAAAAAATGTAAAGAATTTCTCAGGAAAGAAAAGTATCATGTTGTCACTAAAGGGTGATATAGTGGGTGCAGCGGTTGAAATCGCATTGTGGTCCTTGAGACAAAAGGGGCCCGATTGGTTTGACTAGCCCATATAAAAAGACCAGTGCTATTAAATACTTGTGATGACTGATGACTAGTGTTGAGCATTCCGATACCGCAAGTATCGGGTATCGGCCGATATTTGCGGTATCGGAATTCCGATACCGAATTCCGATACTTCCCGCGTATCGGATACCGGAATCGGAAGTTCCCAGAATTCAAACTGAACGCAGCAGCCAATGAGGAATGATTGGAAGTGTGGGCACATCCTGTTTAGCATGGTGGGCATGTAAGTACTGGCAAGGCTTGGATTGGCTGCTGAAATGATGTCACTCTGCACTATAAAAAACGCTGCCGCCATTTTGCGCTCACTCTGCTGTGATTTCAGTTAGGGACAGGACGCTGTGTTCTAATTGAGGGCCAGTCGAGCTAGCTAATTGCTTTATTTTCCTTTCCAAAGGCTAATTTAGCAAAACGCTGTGTGTTCTTCACTGTTCACCTTGCTCTTGCCTTGCAGCGCTGTTTTAACAGCGTTCTGCAAGGTCTCTGTGTGTGTGTGTGTGTGTGCAGCTCACTCTGTAGTCTGTGTGCAGCCATATACCCGGTTGTATTCAGCTCAGGGGGTGTTCACACTGCCTCACACAGTTGTCCTTTTTTGCTCTTAGTGCAGCCTGCTGCACATTTTTTCTCAAATTTCCTATTAGTGTTTTTCCACCAGTCTCCAGCTCTATTGTGGAAAAACACTACATAGGATAACCTAGAGGGGGGTTTTTGGGCCTTGCAGCGCCGTTTACGGCTGTCTGCACGGTCTCCGTGTGAGCCCAGCTCGCCCTGTAGTCTGTGTGCAGCCATAGCCGGTTGGATTCAGCTCAGGGTTCGTTACTGGCTCATACCTAGAGAAAAATTTTACTTTTTTTCAAATAGTGCAGCCTGTTTAAAATTTGAAAAACAAAAATTCCTATTAGTGTCTTTCCACTCGTATCCAGCTAAATAGTGGAAAAACACTATATAGGATAACCTAGAGGAGGGTTTTTTGGCCTTGCAGCGCCGTTTACGGCTGTCTGCACGGTCTCTGTGTGAGCGCAGCTCGCCCTGTAGTCTGTGTGCAGCCATAGCCGGTTGGATTCAGCTCAGGGTGCGTTACTGCCTCATACCTTGAAAAACAATTTCCTTTTTTTCAAATAGTGCAGCCAGTTTAAAATTTGAAAAAAAAAATTCCTATTAGTGTCTTTCCACTCGTATCCAGCTAAATAGTGGAAAAACACTATATAGGATAACCTAGAGGAGGTTTTTTTGGCCTTGCAGCGCCGTTTACGGCTGTCTGCACGGTCTCCGTGTGAGCCCAGCTCGCCCTGTAGTCTGTGTGCAGCCATAGCCGGTTGGATTCAGCTCAGGGTTCGTTACTGCCTCATACCTTGAGAAAAATTTTACTTTTTTTCAAATAGTGCAGCCTGTTTAAAATTTGAAAAAAAAAATTCCTATTAGTGTCTTTCCACTCGTATCCAGCTAAATAGTGGAAAAACACTATATAGGATAACCGAGAGGAGGGTTTTTTGGCCTTGCAGCGCCGTTTACGGCTGTCTGCACGGTCTCCGTGTGATTTAAACTAGCTCTGTAGCCCGATCTGCACCCAAAAAAAAGTAAAGTTCACCAAACACAACTTAACACTTGTGTAGGCCACATTTGAAAAATAATAAAGTTTAGTCCACAATTTACAACATTAGTGTTTCTTACACCTGTTAGGAGGAGCATTTCAGGAATAAGCACACTAAGGCCTTAGTACTTTTCTGCTTATCTTTATCTGTCAACCAAGATGAAGAGGGCAGGGAGTAAGGCACGTGGGCGTGGGCGCGGAGCAGGGAGAGGAGCAGGGAGAGGACGTGGTGATTCTGTGCCTGCTGCGGGCGCCGGTGACTCGTCGTCACTCAGTTTCAGCAGGGAACAGTCCTTCATGCGCAGCTTTGTCGGAGAGCGCCGTGCACCGCTGCTACGTGAAGACCAAATTGAAGCCGTTGTCGGGTGGATGGCAGCTAACGCCTCGGCATCGACTTCAGTTAGTGCCACATCCTCTCAGGCACAGAGCACTGGAGAGCAGCCATCTGTCTCTTCACCACCTGCCAAATTGGCCAGGCAGTCAGAGAGCCCAGGACAGGAGCCGTCTCTACTTCTGTTCTCTGAATCTCTTGGCTTGGAAACAGGGGGCCAGCCAAGCAGCATTGGAGAAATGGAAGAAGAGGCAGTGTGCAGTGATGCCCAAAAGCTTTATCTCTCTGACTCTGAAGAGGCAGGTGGGCCAGTGCCTCCGGTGACCACAGCGCAGTACGCATCTGATGATGAAACTCAGGTGCCGCTTTCTGATGCGTACTGTGCTGCCGAGACTACCCAGGAGGAGCAGTTGGTGGCAGAGGGTAGTGGAGATGATGAGGTCCTTGACCCATCGTGGCGTGAGGAACAGGAAGGTGGTGGGAGCAGCTCTGAGGAAGAGCTTCCCCTTACGGGCCAAAGAGGGAGAGGGAGGGGGAAGACTGCGGAGCCTGTAGCCTCCACTTTGGCACCCGTTAGGAGCCTGTCTCTTTCCAAAGCCAAAAAGGGCGCTCCCAAGACTTGCAGTGCCTGGTCCTTTTTTGACACAGTTGCAGATGACATTTGTTTTGTCAAATGCAAGCTGTGTCATCAGAAAGTAAAAAGAGGTAAAAGTGTCAGCAACCTCAATACCACAAATATGTGGAAACATGTGCGGAACAGGCACGCGGTGGAGTTACAGAAACACAGTGAAGACGTAGGCCAACCAACAGCGGCAGCTACCACCTCTTCATCTCGTGTTGCCTCTTCCTCCACTGTTGTCCAGAGACCTAGTGTAATTCCACCCACAGCACCACCTTCCCAGTCATCCTCACACTCCCAGTCTACTCTACAGCCATCGGTAGTCCAGGCATGGGAGAAAAGGCGGGAATTCTCGGCCAACCACCCCCGAGCACAGGCTCTGAATGCAGGCATTGCCAAACTGTTGTCCCTGGAAATGCTCTCGTTCAGGCTGGTGGAGACTGACAGCTTCCGTGACTTGATGGCATTGGCAGTCCCACAGTACAAGGTGCCCAGCCGCTTTTACTTCAGCAGGCAGGCTGTCCCTGCCCTGCACAGGCATGTTGAGGCAAACATAAAACATGCGCTACTGAACGCCGTCAGTAGCAAGGTCCACCTCACCACCGATGCGTGGACCAGTCAGCATGGACAGGGGCGATATGTTTCCCTCACTGCCCATTGGGTTAATGTTGTTGAGCCAGGTACAGATCGTGCGAGTGGCGCAGGACGTGTCCTGCCCACTCCAAGGATTGCAGGAATCCAGTCTGTACGCATCGACTCCTCCTCTTACACCAGTTCCTCTGATTCCTCTCTGCAGGATCCGTCACAGTCCACCTCCACATGGACCCGTGAACGTTTACCTATGACCGACATGAGCACAGCCGTGGCCAAACGTCAGCAGGCCGTCTTGAAACTAGTTTCATTGGGGCATCGAAGCCACACAGCGCAGGAGCTCTGGAATGCCATCAAGCAGGAGAGCGATGTGTGGTTACTGCCAGCGAATCTCCAGCCAGGCATGGTAGTGTGTGACAATGGCCGAAATCTGGTGGCAGCTTTGGCCCTTGGCAACCTCACTCACATCCCATGTCTGGCACATGTGCTCAATTTGGTTGTGCAGAGTTTTCTGAGGGACTATCCGGATCTTGATGCCCTGCTGCACAAGGTCCGCCTAGAGTGTGCTCACTTGCGGCGTTCCAGCTTGGCCAGATCCCGCATTGCTGCTCTGCAGCGCCGATTCCGCCTTCCGGAACACCGCATCATATGTGACCTACTTACCCGGTGGAATTCCACGTTACATATGTTGGAGCGGTTGTGTGAGTAGCAGCAAGCAGTTATGGAGTACCAGCTGCATCAGGCGCAAAGAAGTCGCAGTCAGCGCCGATCAGACTTCACAACCACAGAGTGGGCCACTATGAAGGACGTCTGCCAGGTTTTGCGTCCTTTTGATTATTCCACGCGGATGGCAAATGCAGATGATGCACTAGTCAGCATGACTGTCCCCCTTATCTGCCTGCTTCAGCAAACTTTGCAAGGGTTAAGGGATGATGTGGTGGAAGAGGTGGAGGATGAGGAGTCACCTCTTCCATCAGCTTCTGGAGAGTCAGCGCCACGTGGTTCCTCACAAAGGGGTACGCAGGGGCCAATTTGTGAGGAGGATGAGGAGGAGTCAATGGAGGAGGAAGAGCTCCGTCCAGAGGAGGGAGCGACACAATTGTCCAGTGGTCAGTGTGTACAGCGAGGGTGGGGTGATGACGAGCGGGCAGAGATCATGTCTCAAGCAGGGGACAGCGTTTCTGGGCCAGTTGGCACTCTGCAGCACATGGTGGATTTCATGCTGCAGTGCCTGAGAAACGACCGCCGCATCGACCACATTCTCAACATGCCTGATTATTGGGTGTTCACCCTCCTCGATCCTCGCTACCGGGACAACGTCCAAAACCTCATCCCTGCGTTGACCCGGGAGCGTAAATTGCGGGAGTACCACGACACACTGGTGAATTCCATCATCTTCTCCTGTCCAACTGAGAGGAGTGCTGCTAGTGCTTTACAAAGCAGCTCAGTGCGTCGAGGCAGTGGGGGAGGCTCTGCCCAAAGAGGGAGCAGAAGCAGTGCCTCTGCCCAAGGCAAGCCCAGTATGGCACAACTCTGGCACACTTTTGTGTGCCCGCCACAAATGTCTACACCATCACCGGCGGCTCCAGTCAGCAGGAGGCAACGGTTCCGTCAGATGGTGACAGACTACATGGCTTGCCCTCTTACTGTACTCCCAGACGGCTCTTCCCCGTTCAAGTTTTGGGTCTCTAAGCTGGATACATGGCCAGAGCTAAGCCAGTATGCATTGGAGGTGCTGGCTTGCCCTGCGGCTAGTGTCTTATCGGAACGTGTCTTTAGTGCCGCAGGTGGTGTACTAACAGACCGTCGCATGCGACTATCCTCCGATAACGTTGACCGGCTTACTTTCCTGAAAATGAACCAGGCCTGGATCTCGCAGGAATTTGCCACTCCTCTGCCTGATTAAGTAATTGGGTGTCATCCAGGTCTCCTGCTGTGTTCATCTTTCTACCACCTGAACTGCTATTCCTGGGCTCCAACACCGCCAGTTGCGGCTCAGAAGTGCAGGCTGCACAGTAAAAACATACGACCCAGTGTTATTGGGTTTCAGTAACGTCAGCTGATCCCCAGCTGTGTAGCCGGCAATGTGTCCTGCGACCGCCACGCTGGCACAACAACCTAAATGTAAGGGAACCTGTCCCCCCCCCCCCGTCGTTTGTTACTGAAAGAGCCATCTTGTGCAGCAGTAATGCTGCACAAGGAAAAGGTAGCTCTTTTTTTTTAGCTCTTTGCACACGCAGAACTTAACACTTATAAAATGTGTTCACTGATACCGTTATACCGTCCCGGAGCTGGGACTTTCCTTCGTAATGTGACGCAGCACAGCCGTCATTCCTACCCCCTTGGTGCCATGCGCTGCCTCCTCAGCGTTGTTTTAAGCTGTCACGGAGCCTGCGCTGTTCTGTTATCCCTTGGGCATGCCCTATTTGCGCTGCCTGTCTTCTGACATAATTTGGTGTCAGGCTGGCTGCGCCTGTGCGGCCGCGCTGCCCGAGATCCCGCCTCGCAGTGTCTTCTGATTGAGTCACACTGCGGGCCTGGGATCCATGTGCATGCGCAGTGCATATCTTCCCCTCGGGCTCTCGCTCATTTCCCTCCGCCTTCTTTAGACTGTGCGCCGTCAGCTGATCCCTAGCATGCCACGGCCGTGACACCGCACAGTCTGAAGAAGAGGGAAGGAGGGGAGTGAGAGTCGAGGTTATGCACTGTGCATGCCCATGGTTCCAAGGCCCGCAGTGGGATTACGTTAGACGAGACTGCGAGGTGGGATCTGGAGCAGCGTGGACGCACAGGCACTGACAGCCTGACACCAAATTATGTCAGAAGACAGGCAGCGCTAATTGGGCATGGCCAAGGGCTAACAGAACAGCGCAGGCTCCGTGACAGCTTAAAACAACGCTGAGGAGGCAGCGCACGGCATCAAGGGGATAGGAATGACAGCTGTGCTGTGTCCCATTACGAAGGAAATTCGCACCTCCGGAACGGTTTAACGGTATAAAGGGACACATTTTTAGTGTTTACTTCGGTGTTTGCAAGGAGCATAATTAAAAGAACAACCTTTTCCTTTTGCATCCTTAGTGCTGCACAAGATGGCTCTTTCAGCTACAAACGTCTTGGGGGGGGGGGGTTAAAGGTTTCCTTTCAACTTGCTCCAATCAGGCTTCGGCCTACACTCTGTTCCTCTGCTCCTCCTGCTGTCCCTGGGCTCTAACACCGCCAGTTGGTGCCTGGAAGTGCTGTGTGCACAGTCAACAGTCGCTCCTCTGTTATTGGGGTTCAGTAACGTCAGCTGATCCCCAGCTGTGTGTGCGGCAATACCTCCAATCTGCTCCTCCTGCTGTCCCTGGGCTCTAACACCGCCAGTTGGTGCCTGGAAGTGCTGTGTGCACAGTCAACAGTCGCTCCTCTGTTATTGTGGTTCAGTAACGTCAGCTGATCCCCAGCTGTGTGTGCGGCAATACCTCCAATCTGCTCCTCCTGCTGTCCCTGGGCTCTAACACCGCCAGTTGGTGCCTGGAAGTGCTGTGTGCACAGTCAACAGTCGCTCCTCTGTTATTGGGGTTCAGTAACGTCAGCTGATCCCCAGCTGTGTGTGCGGCAATACCTCCAATCTGCTCCTCCTGCTGTCCCTGGGCTCTAACACCGCCAGTTGGTGCCTGGAAGTGCTGTGTGCACAGTCAACAGTCGCTCCTCTGTTATTGTGGTTCAGTAACGTCAGCTGATCCCCAGCTGTGTGTGCGGCAATACCTCCAATCTGCTCCTCCTGCTGTCCCTGGGCTCTAACACCGCCAGTTGGTGCCTGGAAGTGCTGTGTGCACAGTCAACAGTCGCTCCTCTGTTATTGGGGTTCAGTAACGTCAGCTGATCCCCAGCTGTGTGTGTGGCAATACCTCCAATCTGCTCCTCCTGCTGTCCCTGGGCTCTAACACCGCCAGTTGGTGCCTGGAAGTGCTGTGTGCACAGTCAACAGTCGCTCCTCTGTTATTGGGGTTCAGTAACGTCAGCTGATCCCCAGCTGTGTGTGCGGCAATACCTCCAATCTGCTCCTCCTGCTGTCCCTGGGCTCTAACACCGCCAGTTGGTGCCTGGAAGTGCTGTGTGCACAGTCAACAGTCGCTCCTCTGTTATTGGGGTTCAGTAACGTCAGCTGATCCCCAGCTGTGTGTGCGGCAATACCTCCAATCTGCTCCTCCTGCTGTCCCTGGGCTCTAACACCGCCAGTTGGTGCCTGGAAGTGCTGTGTGCACAGTCAACAGTCGCTCCTCTGTTATTGGGGTTCAGTAACGTCAGCTGATCCCCAGCTGTGTATCCGGCAACGTGTCATGCGACCGCCACGCTGGCACAACTAAAATGTAAGGGGACCTGTCCCCCCCCCCTAGGCGTTTGTTACTGAAAGAGCCACCATGTGCAGCACTAATACTGCACAAGGGAAAGGTCGCTCTTGAAATTATGCTCCTTGCAAACGCTGAACTACACACTCATGTAATGTGTCCCCTCACACCGTCCAACCATCCCGGAGGTGGGACTTTCCTTTGTAATGTGACGCAGCACAGCCGTCATTGCTACCCCCTTGGCACCGTGCGCTGCCTCCTTAGCGTTGTTTGATTCCGTCATGGACCCTGCGCTGTTATGTTATCCCTTGGCCATGCACAGTTTGCGCTGCCCGTCCTCTGACATCATTTGTTGTCGTCCTGGCTGCGCCTGTGCGTCCACGCTGCCCGAAATCACACCTCGCAGTGTCGTCTAATGTGATCCCACAGTGGGCCTGGTATCCATGGCCATGCGCAGTGCATATACTAGCCTCTCACTCCCCTTCTTCACGCTTCTTCAGACTAGGCGGCGTCAGCTGATCCCTAATAGCATGCCACGGCCGTGACGCCGCACAGTCTGAAGAAGCAGGAAGGAAGTGAGTGAGAGGCGATGATATGCACTGCGCATGCCCATGGATCCCTGGCCCGCAGTGGGACTACATTAGATGACACTGCAAGGTTGGATCTCGGGCAGCTTGGACGCACAGGCACTGCCAGCCTGACACCTACATGATGTCAGAAGACGGGCACCGCTAACTGTGCATGGCCAAGGGATAACATTACAGCGCGGGCTCCGTGACAGAACCAAACAACGTTGAGGAGGTGGCGCCCGGCACCAAGGGGGTTGGAATGACGGCTGTGCTGTGTCACATTACAAAGGAAAGTCCCACTTCCGGGATGGTTTGACGGTGTGAGGGGACACATTATATGAGTGTGTACTTCAGCGTTTGCAAGGAGCATAATTTTCGGAGCCACCATTTTCCATGTGCAGTATTACTGCTGTACAAGATGGCTCTTTCAGCAACAAATGCCTGGGGGGGGGGTTAAAGGTTCCCTTTCAACTTGCTCCACTGCAGGCTTCGGCCTACACTCTGCTCCTCTTTGATTCCCTGGGTTTCAACACTGTCAGTTGCCACCTGGAAGTGTTGTCTACACAGAAAAAACACTAGGTGATGTGTCAGTGGGGTTCAGCACCGCCAGCTGTTCCCCTGCTGTGTAGTCGGCAACGTGTCCAGCACAAGCCACGCTGCCACAACAGAACAAAAGCTGCCACCAGTGCAGGCTTCGGCCTACACTCTGCTCCTCTCCTCCTCCTGCTGACCCTGGGCTCAAACACCGCTAGTTTTTGCCCGGAAGTGCTAGCTGCACAGAGAAAAACACCAGCCAATGTGTTAGTGGGGTTCAGCAACGCCAGCTGTTCCCCTGCTGTGTAGCCGGCAACGTGACCTGCAAACGCCACGCAGGCACATGAACTGAAATTAAAGGGAACCTGGCCCCACCCCCCCAGGTGTTTCTATGTATAACAGCCACCTAGTACAGCAGTACTGCTGCATTTGTACAAGGTGGCTGACTTTTTCTCCTTGCCCACGTGGAACTCAACACGTACAAAATGTGTCTCATTGAGACCATTCCACTGTCCCTGAGGTGTGACTTTCCTTTCTAATGATACGCAGCACCCCCCTTGGTAGCGTTTCCCGTCTTTTGTCATCATGGTTAGCTGGCTGCGCCTGTGCATCCGTCGTGCTAGAAACAACGCCCCTCGTTGTCATATTTATTTTGTCAGCGAGGGTGTGGTTTATGGGCACGAGCAGTGCATATGTTCGCCTGTCTTAACTCATCTCCTTCCGCCTTCTTCAGACTGTGCGGCCTCCTGGCCGTGGTAGGCGATAAGGGATCAGCTGAGGCCGCCCAGTCTGGAGCAGGTGTAAGGACATGTGTAAGCGGCAAACCTATTTACTGCACAAGGCCACGAATCCCAGCCACGCAGTGTGATTTTTTGAAAACACACTGTGGGTCTGGGATTCATGTCCATCGCTAACCGCAACGGCCGAAATGAAATGAGGTCAGAAGACAGGAAGCGCTCACAGCGCATGGCCAAGGGATCACAATAGCGCAGACTCCTGTACAGCAAATAACAACGCTCAGGAATCTGCGCCCAGTACCTAGGTGCAAATTTTGACACCTGTGCTGCGTCTCCTTAAAAAGACAAGTCACGCCTCCACAACTGTTTGACAGTATAATGGGCTAAATAGTGTACGTGTTTTAGTCAGCGTGTGCAAGGAGCAAAACAAATAGAGCAACCTTTTACTTGTGCAGCATTAATGCTGCACAAGGTGTGGCTCTTGTACCTTGCAACACCTGAGGGGGGTTAAAGGTAACCTTTGAAATTGGTTCAACTAGGCTGCGGCCTACACTCTGCTCCTCTCCTGCTGACCCTGGGCTCAAACACCGCTAGTTTTTGCCTGGAACTGCTAGCTGCACAGAGAGAAACACCAGCCAATGTGTTAGTGGGGTTCAGCACCGCCAGCTGTTCCCCTGCTGTGTAGTCGGCATCGTGTCCAGCACAAGCCACGCTGGCACAACTGACCAAAAGCTGCCACCATTGCAGGCTTCGGCCTACACTTTGCTCCTCTCCTCCTCCTGCTGACCCCGGGCTCAAACACCGCCAGTTTCTGCCCGGACATGCTAGCTGCACAGAGAGAAACACCAGCCAATGTGTTAGTGGGGTTCAGCACCGCCAGCTGTTCCCCTGCTGTGTAGTCGGCATCGTGTCCAGCACAAGCCACGCTGGCACAACTGACCAAAAGCTGCCACCATTGCAGGCTTCGGCCTACACTTTGCTCCTCTCCTCCTCCTGCTGACCCTTGGCTCAAACAACGCCAGTTTCTGCCCGGACATGCTAGCTGCACAGAGAAAAACACCAGCCAATGTGTTAGTGGGGTTCAGCACCGCCAGCTGTTCCCCTGCTGTGTAGCTGGCAACGTGTCCTGCAAACGCCACGCAGGCACATGAACTGAAATTAAAGGGAACCTGCCCCCCACCCCCCCAGGTGTTTCTATGTATAACAGCCACCTTGTACAGCAGTACTGCTGCATTTGTACAAGGTGGCTGACTTTTTCTCCTTGCACACGTGGAACTCAACAAGTACAAAATGTGTCTCATTACAGACCATTACAATGTCCCTGAGGTGTGACTTTCCTTTTTAATGACACGCAGCACCCCCATTGTAAGCGCTGCCCGTCTCCTGACATCATTGGTTGGCTGGCTGTGCCTGTGCGTCCCCCCTGCCCGACACAACGCCCCCATTGTCTCATATATTTTGACTGCGAGGGTGTGATTGATGGGCACGAGCAGTGCATATGTTCCCCTGTCTTCACTCCCCTCCTTCCGCCTTCTTCTGACTGTGCGGCCTCATGGCCGCGGCATGCGATAAGGGATCAGCTGAGGCCGCCCAGTCTGAAGCAGGTGTAAGGACATGTGTGAGCGGCAAACATATTTACTGCACAAGGCCACGAATCCCAGCACCGCAGTGTGACTTTAGGAAAAGCCACTGTGGGTCTGGGATTTATGGCCATCGTTAACCGCACCGGCCAACATGAAATGAGGTCATGAGACGGCCTGCACTAACAGGGTATTGCCAAGGGATAACACAAGAGCGCAGTTTCCTGTACTGCAAATAACAACGGTAAGGAATCTGCGCACAGCACCTAGGTGTAAATTTGTACACCTGTGCTGCGTCTCCTTAAAAAGACTAGTAGTCACGCCTCCACTACTGTTTGACAGTATAATGGGCTAAATAGTGTACGTGTTTAATTCAGCGTGTGCAAGGAGCAAAATTAAATAGAGCAACCTTTGACTTGTGCATCATTAATGCTGTTCAAGGTGTGGCTCTTGTACCTTGCAACACCTGAGGGGGGGGTTAAAGGTAACCTTTGAAATTGGTTCAACTAGGCTTCGGCCTACACTCTGCTCCTCTACTCCTCCTGCTGACCCTGGGCTCAAACACCGCTAGTTTTTGCCCGGAACTGCTAGCTGCACAGAGAAAAACACCAGTCAATGTGTTAGTGGGGTTCAGCAACGCCAGCTGTTCCCCTGCTGTGTAGTCGGCAACGTGTTCAGCACAAGCCACGCTGGCACAACAGAACAAAAGCTGCCACCAGTGCAGGCTTCGGCCTACACTTTGCTCCTCTCCTCCTCCTGCTGACCCTGGGCTCAAACAACGCCAGTTTCTGCCCGGACATGCTAGCTGCACAGAGAAAAACACCAGCCAATGTGTTAGTGGGGTTCAGCACCGCCAGCTGTTCCCCTGCTGTGTAGTCGGCATCGTGTCCAGCACAAGCCACGCTGGCACAACTGACCAAAAGCTGCCACCAGTGCAGGCTTCGGCCTACACTTTGCTCCTCTCCTCCTCCTGCTGACCCTGGGCTCAAACAACGCCAGTTTCTGCCCGGACATGCTAGCTGCACAGAGAAAAACACCAGCCAATGTGTTAGTGGGGTTCAGCACCGCCAGCTGTTCCCCTGCTGTGTAGCTGGCAACGTGTCCTGCAAACGCCACGCAGGCACATGAACTGAAATTGAAGGGAGCCTGCCCCCCACCCCCAGGTGTTTCTATGTATAACAGCCACCTTGTACAGCAGTAATGCTGCATTTGTACAAGGTGGCTGACTTTTTGTCCTTGCCCACGTGGAACTCAAAACGTACAAAATGTGTCTCATTGAGACCATTCCACTGTCCCTGAGGTGTGACTTTCCTTTCTAATGATACGCAGCACCCCCCTTGGTAGCGCTTCCCGTCTTCTGACATCATTGGTTGGCTTGTTGCGCCTGTGCGTCCGCCCTGCCTGAAACAATGCTCCTCGTTGTCTTATTTTGACTGCGAGGGTGTGATTGATGGGCACGAGCAGTGCATATCTTCACCTGTCTTAACTCATCTCCTTCCGCCTTCTTCAGACTGTGCAGCCTCATGGCCGCGGCATGCGAGAAGGGATCAGCAGAGGCCGCCCAGTCTGAAGCAGGTGTAAGGACGTGTGTGAGCGGCCAAAATATTTACTGCTCAAGGCCACGAATCACAGCACCGCAGTGTGACTTTATGAAAAGGCACTGTGGGTCTGGGATTTATGGCCATCGTTAACCGCACCGGCCAACATGAAATGAGGTCATAAGACGGGCAGCTCTAACAGGGCATTGCCAAGGGATAACACAAGAGCGCAGACTCCTGTACAGCAAATAACAACGCTCAGGAAGCTGCGCCAAGCACCAAGGCGTTATTTGGGACACCTGTGCTGCGTCTCCTTAAAAAGCCAAGTCACGCATCCACTGCAGTTTGACTGTAGAATGGGCTAAATTGTGTACGTCTTTCATTCAGCGTGTGCAAGTAGACAAATTAATAGAGCAACCTTTCACTTGTGCAGCATTAATACTGCACAAGGTGTGTCTCTTGTACTTTGTAACACCTGAGGGGGGGTTAAAGGTTTCCTTTGAAATTGGTTCAAATAGGCTTCGGCCTACACTCTGCTCCTCTCCTCCTCCTCCTGCTTCAACACGGGCTCTAACATCGCTAGTTTTTGACCGCAAGTGCTAGCTGCACAGAGAAAAACACACGCCATTGTGTTAGTGGGGTTCAGCAACGCCAGCTGTTCCCCCACTGTGTAGCCGGCAAAGTGTCCTGCAAACGCAACGCAGACACAAAGCTGCCTCCAGTGCAGGATTCGGCCTACACTCTGCTCCCCCTGCTTACCCTTAGCTCCAACACCGCTAGTTGGGGCTCTAGGAAGACAATCTTTAATAGGCAACGCATCTGGGTTCCAGCACCGCCAGCTGGTTCTCGGCAGTGTTCTTGTCACAGGTACTCCCTCGTGCCAAGCCTGGTTTCAGCACCGTCAGCTGTTTCCGGGTTGTGTCAAGCTCACTGAGACGCCTATGCTTGCCCCGTCGTGGTGCGGTCGGGTTAGCCAACTCCAGGGTGCCTCCAGTTTAGGAGCTTCCTATGTGGGCTGCGTGAACTGGTAGTCAAGGCTGGTTCTGTAGTGCCAGTAGGCCCAGCTCCCCCTGTAGGACTGTTGGGGTTCGGTAACTGCGGCTGCCTCGCGGCCTAGCTGTTCTCTCCTCTCCTGTGGGCCTTGGGGTCCACCACCTGGTTCCAGCACCGTCAGCTGGTTCCAGGCCGAGCCTTTGGCTTAGGTGCCTCCTCCTGGGTATCCGAGTTCCGCCAACGTCAGGCGGTCCTTGGTAGTGCTTTTAAGCGCGGGCACCTACAGCTTAGTAACCGGGTTCCAGCACCGCCAGCTGGTCCTCGGTCGTGCCATTGGCTCTTGCACACTGGGGCAACGCATCTGGGTTCCAGCACCGCCAGCTGGTTCTCGGCAGTGTTCTTGTCACAGGTACTCCCTCATGCCAAGCCTGGTTTCAGCACCGTCAGCTGTTTCCGGGTTGTGTCAAGCTCACTGAGACGCCTATGCTTGCCCCGTCGTGGTGCGGTCGGGTTAGCCAACTCCAGGGTGCCTCCAGTTTAGGAGCTTCCTATGTGGGCTGCGTGAACTGGTAGTCAAGGCTGGTTCTGTAGTGCCAGTAGGCCCAGCTCCCCCTGTAGGACTGTTGGGGTTCGGTAACTGCGGCTGCCTCGCGGCCTAGCTGTTCTTTCCTCTCCTGTGGGCCTTGGGGTCCACCACCTGGTTCCAGCACCGTCAGCTGGTTCCGGGCCGAGCCTTTGGCTTAGGTGCCTCCTCCTGGGTATCCAAGTTCCGCCAACGTCAGGCGGTCCTTGGTAGTGCTTTTAAGCGCGGGCACCTGCAGCTTAGTAACCGGGTTCCAGCACCGCCAGCTGGTCCTCGGTCGTGCCATTGGCTCTTGCACACTGGGGCAACGCATCTGGGTTCCAGCACCGCCAGCTGGTTCTCGGCAGTGTTTTTGTCACAGGTACTCCCTCGTGCCAAACCTGGTTTCAGCACCGTCAGCTGTTTCCGGGGTGTGTCAAACTCGCTGAGACGCCTATGTTTGCCCCGTCGTGTTGCAGTTGGGTTAGCCAACTCCAGGGTGCCTCCAGTTTAGGAGCTTCCTATGTGGGCTGCGTGAACTGGTAGTCAAGGCTGGTTCTGTAGTGCCAGTAGGCCCAGCTCCCCCTGTAGGACTGTTGGGGTTCGGTAACTGCGGCTGCCTCGCGGCCTAGCTGTTCTCTCCTCTCCTGTGGGCCTTCGGGTCCACCACCTGGTTCCAGCACCGTCAGCTGGTTCTCGGCAGTGTCTTTTGCTCTTGTACCTTCTGCTCCCCATCCTGGTTCCAGTACCGTCAGCTGGTTCCGGGCAGAGCCTTTGGCTTAGGTGCCTCCTTCTGGGTATCCAAGTTCCACCAACGTCAGGTGGTCCTTGGTAGTGCTTTCAGGCACGGGTACCTCCTGCTTAGTAACCGGGTTCCAGTAACGTCAGCTGGTCCTCGGTAGTTCCATTGGCTCTTGGACCTTCGGCTACCCATCCGGGTTCCAGTACCGTCAGCTGGTTCTCGGCAGTGTCTTTTGCTCTTGTACCTTCTGCTCCCCATCCTGGTTCCAGTAACGTCAGCTGGTTCCGGGCAGAGCCTTTGGCTTAGGTGCCTCCTTCTGGGTATCCGAGTTCCGCCAACGCCAGGCGGTCCTTCGTAGTGCTTTTTAGCACGGGTACCTCCTGCTTAGTAACCGGGTTCCAGTAACGTCAGCTGGTCCTCGGTAGTTCCATAGGCTCTTGAACCTTCGGGTAGCCATCCGAGTTCCAGTTCCATCAGCTGGTTCTTGGCATTTTCTCAGCCTTCTTGTACCTTCTGCTACATTTCCAAGTTTAAGACCCTAAAGTCGACGACCCGGAAGACCACCCCGATGACGACGACCCGGAAGACCACCCCGATGACGACGACGACGACCCGGAAGACCACCCCGATGACGACGGCGGAGACGACGACGGCAGAGACGACGACGGCTGAGACGACGACGGCGGAGATGACGACACTGGAGACGACGACCCTGGAGACGACGACATGGAAGACCGAGAAGCAGAAGAACAAGAGGCTGCAGAACAAAGAGCAGAAGAACATTAAGCATAAGACTTAATATCAGAGCAAAAGATATTATCTAAATTATATGCAGAAGAAGACTAAGCAGTGTATGGGGGTGAGTCCGTTCCTCCTCGTGGTGCCCCTGGATAAAGCCTGATGCTGCAGGCCAAACTGAACGCGGACAAATGTAACTTTTGTGACTGGCAGAACGGAAGGTGTAATCTTCCAACTTTTATAGATAACAACTACGGGAATGCCTGTCACAAATGAGAATATGATGAAGAAGTAGAATAGGAAGAATAATAACAGTGGAATAAAAAGAATATGTAGAATAGGAAGAATAATAATAGTTGAATAAAATGAATATGAAGAATGTAATAAAAAAAAAAAAATAGGTAGAAGATGAAGAAGAAGATGAATAAGGTGAAGAAGAAGTTGATGTCAAAGATGCTGATGATGATGAAGATGAAAGTGTGGGAAAAGTAAAAAAAAAAAAGAAAAAAAAGAAGGGGAAGGGCGTGGAATAGTGAAACATCAATATCTGACAAAATAAAAAAAAATTTACATACTCAATATCTTTTTCACTCCGAACGTCTTTAAAAAAAAAAAAAACATGCTATTCTATTTGATTGGGCTAAACCTCATTGCCTTTAATGTCTCCGCCACCTCCCACAATACATCCTACATTATTCTTAGTTGTTTTCCTTGATGTAGAATGAACCTACAAGGAAAGAAAGGGTTTATTTTAATTCCGATATTTTGGTCCCATTGACTTGCATTGGGATCGGGTATCGGTATCGGCGATATCCGATATTTTTTGAATATCGACCGATCCCAACCGATACCGATACTTTCCGATATCGGAAGGTATCGCTCAACACTACTGATGACTCTTGGAGATTTTGTGTTGTGGCCTAACAATTAGTTATCTGATCTACTTGAGTCCTTTGGTCCTGCCACATTACCTGCAGTCTGACTCCCGGAATCATACAGGTTGTTATGTGTGGACCAAAGGTCATTTAGTCTATGAATTCCTATGACAGTCTTGTTGTGTGTCTCATAGTAAAGCATAGAGAACCTAACTTCCAGTTCACTAGTAAGAGCCTGAGTTATGTGACTCAATTGATGCACCACAATGGAGCAAGCAAAGTAGGAAGACACCAATCAATAAGAAATTAACAAAACAACTGTGTACTAGGCATTCATCATCATGGAACAAACAATAAAAATGTTTGTGGAAGTGCCTCTTCAAGCATTATGTCACTCACAGTATGGGAAAGACTAAGTGCAACACGAAGGGATGAGGGTAAGGAAGCCCACACACTAGGGAAAGGGTGAGTGGAGACCCCGAGGCAGATCTAATAACATCCTACCTGCGTTAAAATCCCTAAATTGGTTCCTCGCCAATCGCCGAGCAGGAAACTTAAGCCCTGTATCTAGAGCTAGGCCCTGGATAGGAAGGGGGGAGGATAGCACTGGTCTGTCCCCACTGTAAACTAAAGACAAAAAGGCATAGAGACAAGGGGAATGAACTTAGCTTGAGCAGACTCAAAGGGGTAACACCAAACATCCTCAAACAGGTCCAAAGAGGAAATTAGCCGACTGCTATAGCTCCATAGCTCCAGAAACACCCAGCTCCAGGTGTGTCAACTAGAGCCGGCGGGAGGTTGCCGCTGGGTCCAAGAGTCAGAAGGATTAAGGAGGCTGTTGTGAATTCTGCTCTTGGGCTCCCTCCGGTGGTTATGAGTGGTAGTGCTGCTGTCTTTGGATCGCAGCATTTATCAGGTGTGTCCACTTGGACAAATTGCAATTTGGACTGGGCTATTTAGTCTTGCTTGATCCTTTAGTCAGTGCCAGTTGTCCGTTGTTTTTGGAGGATTCACATCTCTGACTGGTCTCTCCTGTTTGCTGTTCTTTTTAACAAAGATAAGTTCTGGCTTTGTTTTTGCTGTCCACATGCTGTGGGCCTTATAGTTCTGTGCATTTTCATGTTTTGTCTTGTCCAGCTTTGTCTGTGTTAGGATTTTTTGCAGCCAAGCTGTATCTCTGGAGATGCAGATATACCCTCCATGTCTTTAGTCAGATGTGGAGTTTTGTATTTTCTGTGGTGGATAATTTCTAGTGTTTTAATACTGACCGCATAGTTCTCTGTCCTATTCTTTCTTTTTAGCTAGAAAGGCCTCCTTTGCTAAATCCTGATTTCAGTCTGCGTATGTCATTTCCCTCTCCGCTCACAGTCAATATTTGTGGGGGGCTGTCTATCCTTTGGGGATTTTCTCTGAGGCAAGATAGTTTTCCCGTTTCTATCTTTAGGGGAAGTTAGTCCTTAGGCTGTGTCGAGGTGTCTAGGGAGTGTTAGGTACATCCCACGGCTACTTCTAGTTGGGCTGCTAAGTTCAGGGTCTGCGGTCAGTACAGGTACCACCTTCTCCAGAGTACGTCTCATGCTGCTCCTAGGCCACCAGACCATAACAGGAGGCATCTGTAATACCAAACGCAGAGACCTTCTGCGGCCAGATGCAGAGCGACAGTCTGTTGTATCTGACACACCCGTGACAGTACCCCCTCTTCTACATGTAGCCTCTGCACACACAATGCTAGGTTTCTCAGGATAAGAGGTGTGGAATGAACAAACCAACCTGGGGGCATTCACCTCTAACGCCGAAATCCACAGCCTTTCCTCTGGACCAGTGCACCAAGTACTGTAGGGAACGATGATGGAGATAAAAATCTACAATACTTGAAATCTCAAAATTATAAAATCCCCATACATGGGAATCTACTTTGAATCTTTCTGTAGCTCTAGATGATTGGGAACTGGCCATGTCCTTGACTTTTTCTGCCACCATGTCAATGGCTCTTCATGAGTCTTATTTTTAGCTTACCTGTAGGTGGTATTATTCACCGTCTCGCTTAGCATTTATTAATTCTTCCAATTCCCCTCTCTGCTGGAGGGAATGTGGACATTATGGTAGCCTTTCCCATTTGTTTTGGTTTTGTCCACGTTACGTATTAGACCTTTTTGGGATGAAATATCTTCTCTTATTTCTATTATAACATTCGGATTTTTCCCTGTCTCCTCAGTTGGCCCTGCTCTCGTTGAATGCAGATCAATTGACTCCACCTTTTAGGAAACCTTTCCGCAAAAAAAAAGCATTGCGGTAAAAAAAGCAAAATGTTCATTAATTTTGCAGATTTTTCGTGTTTTTCCCGCAATTTAATGCACTGGGAAAAAAACGCAAAAAAAGCTTAAAAACGCATAAAAAATGGGGAAAAAAACGTGAAAAAAATGCATGCGGATTTCTGGCAGAAATGTCCGGTTTTTGTCAGGAAATTTGTGCAAGAAATCCTGAACGTGTGCACATAGCCTAATAGGATGGACAGCCCCCTCCAACCAATTTCTCCATTCTTTAAATGCCAATTTTATCGCCAAAAGCTCCAATTTACCCACATCATAATTTCTCTCAGCTGAAGACAATTTTTTAGAAAAGAAAGCGCATGGATGCCATTTACCAGGGGACAGACATTGAGACAACACAGCCCCAACCTCTACGTCCAACGCATCAACCTCCACAACAAAGGGTTGGGAAACATCAGGTTAACTGAGAATAGGGGTAAAACAGCTCTTTAGGGATGAAAAACCCTGCTGGGCGGCATAAAACAATTTGGAAAAATCAGACCCCTTCCTTGTCAGTTTCACAACAAAGGGTTGAAACTGACATGACAAATATCAAATTGTGAAGCAAAGGGTTTCACAATTACTGAATCATTTTGGATAAATTTCCGGTAAAAATTAGTAAAGCCCAGAAAACATTGTAGAGCCTTTAAGTGTTTGGGACAGTCCCAATCAAGGACAGCATGGACCTACTCAGGAGGATCCATCCGAAAACCCGAAGATGACAACAGATACCCCCAAAACTGCACCGCCTGGATGGTGTAAACACATTTTTCTAGTTTGACATATAGTTTTTTATCCCTTAATATTTGCAGCACCTGTTTAACATGCCCCCAATGTGTCTCAAAATTAGGTGAATATACCAAAATATTGTCCAGATAGACCACCATAAACCTGCTCACCAAATGATGGAAAATATCATTAATGAAATGTTGGAATATCGCAGGTGCATTGGTCAGACCAAAAAGCATGACCAGACTATCAAAATGACCCTCAGGGGTATTGAATGCCATTTTTCATTCATCCCCTTCTCTGATTCTAACCAGGTTGAAGGACCCCTTAAATTCAACTTGGAGAACACCTTAGCTCCCACCACCTGGCCGAACAGATCCAGAATCAGAGGAAGAGGGTATGGATCTCGGATGGTAATCTGATTTAATTCTGGAAATCTAAACAGAGACGTAGAACACCATCTCTTTTCTTCACAAAGAAGAACCCTGTCACCACAGGCGAAGATGAGGGTCAGATATGTCCCTTCTCCTGATTTGCCGCAATGAAATCCTTCATGGCATGTTTCTCAGGGCCGGAAACATTATACAGTCTGGACTTTGGAAGATTAGCTCCGAGGGTCAGGTTAATAGGACAGTCATATGTATGGTGAGAAGGCAAATCCTGACAGACCCTCTCAGAAAAAAACATTCTAAAAACCCGACAAAGCACAGGTACAGTTACCGTAGAGACTGTGGAAAGAGAAATATTTAAGCAGATCTCAAGGCAGTAATCCTCCCACTTAACAATCTCCCTGGCTTGCCAATCCACCAACGGATTATGTTTCACCAACCAGAGAAGCCCCAATGTCCCGGACATAGTAGAGAATTATTACACAATTAATCGACCACACCCTCAGTCTTACATTATGTACAATCTGAGTCAGAGTGTCACGATCCATTTTTGGATCTGTGGCAGATCTGGCTTTTCATATATAAAACTTCATTCCTTTCAGGTCATCGGGGGTTCATGCAGCTTTCCCCGGTGGCCTGCTGGTGTAATTGCCTTGCTACTGGGTCAGCTGATGTGGGTGATAACCACTCCCACCATCCTTCAAAATGCATCAGCTGACTGTTGGTTATACAGGTCCTATTGGATACAAACCATGCTGAAGACTGGAGGTTGCTAGTGCAGTGGTGCTTCAGTTGAATGCTGCAATTTGGTGCCTTAGGGTACTTTCACACTGGCGTTTTTTGTAATACGTCGCAATGCGTCATTTAGGGGAAAAAACGCATCCTGCAAAGTTGTTTGCAGGATGCGTTTTTGCCCCATAGCGTAACATTACCGATGCATTGCGACGTATTGACACACGTCGCAACCGTCGTGCGACGGTTGCGCCGTGTTGTGGCGGACCGCCGGGAGCAAAAAATGTTAAATGTAACGTTTTTTGCTCCAGACGGGCCGCTTTTTCCGACCTCGCATGCGTGGCCGGAACTCCGCCCCCACCTCCCCGCACCTCACAATGGGGCAGCGGATGCGCCGGAGAATGCATCCGCTGCACCCGTTGTGCGGTGCTAACAATGCTAGCGTCGGAATTCTGACGCTAGTGTGAAAGTAGCCTTACTCTGCTGTGCGGCGGTGCATTTCAGCAGAGAAAAGCTAAGTGTTGTTTTGTGTTTCCTTTTCCGTGTGGTGTTTGTTTTACCTTACTTTGTGTTGTTTTAGTGCAGTGGTGAGACCAGTGTCTTCACTTGCCAATTCCCTACTTAGGGATAGGAGCAGGGCAAGTGAGGGCTTAGGGTTAAACGAGTTTCCTTTTGCTTGGCATCAAAGGACAGGCCCCAATAAAATGTCCCTTTAAAAAAAAACAAAAAAAACCACTCCCTCATTTTTCTGGATCTTCGGGGAAAAGTATGGTGCAGAGGCACCCCCTAACAGCATGGGTTACTCCACCTTCCCCAGAACTGGTTCACCGCTAGACCGCTTCCCTGTCATAGGGGCAAAGCCCCAAAAAAAAGGCTCCGGAAAAGGTGGTCTTACCCACCGATCCCGAAGGCGTCTATCAATGCTAATAGCCAATGGCATAGCAGCCTCCAAGGATTCAGGGGTTTCATACACTGACAAAGCATCCTTCAACCTTTCAGTAAGGCCTTAAAGAAATTGGCTTTTGAGAGCTGGATCATTCCATTTAGTATCAGTTGCCCAGCTGCAAAATTCAGACCTATACTCCTCCACTGACCCATTCCCTTGCTGAAGGCGACGCAACGTGGACTCAGTCAAGACAGCTTTGTCAAAGTTATCATAGATAAGGGCTAGAGCTAAAAAAAAATCTTTGCACAGACTGCAGACAAACCAAAGCCTGCGGCAAAGAGAAAGCCTAAAATTGAGGATTTCCTTGTAGCAGAGAGATCACAATACAAACTCGTTGCTCCTCATTTCCAAAGGAGTGAGGTCGATGTTTAAAATACAGTTTGCAAGGTTCTTTGAAAACAAAAAACTTGTCTCTAACTCCGGAAATCCTGTCCAGGAGGGCAACCTTGGGTTCCAGCTGGACTGTCCTACGTAGAGAAACTCCAACATTAGCAACCCGGAGCCACTGTTGCCGCTGCAGAACCTCATGATGGATGTCAGTCACCTCCAGAGACAGACAGCGTAGCTGCTCTACCAGCCCTGCAACCAGATCCATAACCAAGGGAGAAAGGGAAAAAAAACACGCCATGGAAAAAAACCATACACAAATAAAACCATGTTTTTTAATGACTTTAGGAGATCTAATTCTTTATCTACCGTATTTTTCGTACTATAAGAGGAACCGAACCATAAGACGCACCCCAAATTTGGAGGTGAAAATAGCAGAAAAAAAATAATTTTATAAGATGGGGGTCTGTCTTATTGTCTGAATTTAAGGTATCTTACCTAAGGGCTGGTGGTGGTACAGCAGGGTCACAGGAGGCATGGTCCCTTCCTCAGGATAAGTCCAGTCCAGTGTCGGCGGTGCTGATATTCATTAGGGCTGTGAGAAGTGCACCTTAGCAGGGTCCCTTCCTGCTAAGGTGGGCAACACCGTGGCCAGGTGTCCACGGGGGGTTGTGGCAGTGATGTGGCAGCCGCAGAGGTATGGTGTTACTGAGGCGCGGTGGACGGTACTGCGTGCACCTGAGCAGGGTCCCTTCCTCCGGTGAGGTGAAGCCGCGGCCCGGTGTCCAAGGCGAGCAGCAGAGCCGGGTTAATCACTGGTCTCTCGGTGGCAGCGGCCATCTTCCTGAGGCTGCGCATGTGCAGATTGAGTACTCTGCATCCCGGGCTAAAGGGAATGCAGCGCACACGCAGATGGAGATCACGGCGGCCATTTTCCTGAAGCTGAGATCTCAATCTGTGAACTCGGCTTCAGGAAAATGGCTGCTGCAATCTCAATCTGCACTTGCGTGGCCTCCCACGGCAATTTTCCTAAAGCCCAGGGAAGCAGAGAATTCAATCTGCGCATGCGCGGCCTCAGGAAGATGGCCGCCCCCACCAAGAAACCTGTGATTCACCCGACTCTGCTCTCCGTGGAGACTGGGTCGTGGCATCACCACACCTGAGGAAGGGACCCTGCTCAGGTGCACGCACTATAAGAAGGACCCCCCCATTTTCCTCATAATTTTCTGTGGGAAAAAGTATGTCTTGTAGTCCGAAAAATACGGTATTTCTTTGAGAGATCTAGAATGTTTTTCAATAAGTATGGCAATGAATTCCATGGAACATGTGGAGGCAGCCGCCATCCAGCTGTTTAATAATTCATCATTTTCCAACTGAATATGTGGTATAATTGTACCCTAAGATCTCTAGGTACCATTTTCTGTCACAATAATTTTCCAGCAATGTTTTATTCCATCACATCTGGATTTTGCGGTGAAGAGCATTTTTATATCTATACATTAAATCTTTGTTATTAGCTAAAGAATCATGTACTGTATACCGATAGAAACTCCCTGCTTAAAAATATCCGCAACCGGGGGGCGTGGCCTATCTGCCGATGGAGTAGGCTGCAAAGAGCGGGAGCTCCGTGCCCAGGAACCTTAAAGCGGCTCATATCTACCTTCCGGCGGCCTCCCTGTCCCCCATAGTGCCGACATCGGTCCCCGGAGGGGCGGTGAGTGTATGGGGAAGTCCAGAGCTGGCACCCGCGATCCCTCCAGGTGGATTATTGATTTCTTTGCGGCCTCTCCTCAGCCGCCGCAGGACCCCAAGATGGCGCCGTCCTCTCCCAGGGCTTCCCACTCCTCACAACGAGGCGCTCAGGCGTCGCTAACTGGCGCTGCAGCGTTGAATTCTGCCGATGCATCGGTGACAGCCGCTCTGCTCAGGGGTCTTCTTGGAGACCTTAGGACCTCCATACAGGAGGATATGCGTGCTATGTTAGCAGATCTGAGGGGAGAGGTGGTGGAGCTGGGGAACCACACTGACCGCCTGGAACGCAAGATGGCGGAGCTGGTCTCTTCCCACAATGAGCTCTGGGACGCACATGAGACCCTGCAAAGTCTGGCTACTAAAACTCACTCTAAGACCCTGGACCTGGAAGACAGGTCCAGGAGGAATAACGTTAAAATCAGAGGCATTGAAGAATCTATCACGGCAGGGGACTTGAGGGCTTTCCTACAGGATTTTATTTCAGCTGTTGTCCCTCAGTGTGCCTCCAAAGATATTACAATTGACCGTATTCACCGGGTCCCTAACCCGCCTGGTCTGGGTCCCTCAGTCCCAAGAGATGTGCTCGCACGCATACACTTCTATGAAATGAAGGAGGATTTTCTTCAGGCATTAAGAAAGAACCCAGCTTTACCTGAAAGATTTGCCCGCATCACTGTCTTTCCTGATCTCTCTCCGGGCACTTTGGCTCTCCGCTGGGCTTTTGGGCCTTACACTGCTATTCTCAGAGAAAAGGGCATTTTATATCGCTGGGGGTTTCCCACCAAGCTTCTCATCCGTAAAGATGGATCTATCACCTCCTGCCTGACTCCGTCTCACGCAGCATCTGCCCTGTCCAAATGGGGCCTGACAGCTCCTGGCTCTCCGGTCTTGGCTAGTTCCTCAAAGCTTGGAAAGAACAAAAGCCTCAGGGCCCGTGTTGTGCCAGACTGGGAGGTGGCCTGAAACTCACTGCATCTCTGGTTCCTGGCTATTTTCCCGCACAGATTTGTTTGGTTCTCTTCGCTTTTTTTTTCCCTAAGCTGCTCTGGCTTCCTTTTGGGAGTTTCTGCAGCGCTTTTTCGGCCCTACAGGTGAACTGTTTTTTTGAATCTCACCTTTTGGACTCAGGGTATTCCTGAATGGACCTTGGTCTTTTGGTTTATTTGTTACTTGTTGTCTGTCTTGTTTGTTCTCCCTCCTTCCTTCCCCTCCTCCTGGTTTCCCGATACTGGTGCTCTGACCCGCAAGTCACATGTTATCTTCTCTATCGCATAGCCCATTGGTGCTCAGGATACTGTAAGACTGTTGATATATTTTTGTTATGAGTATTTCCTTATATTCAATTAATGTAAATGGCCTCAACTCCCCGGGCAAGAGGTCTATTGTCTGGCGGCAGTTAGGTAAATCCCATCGGGACATTCTATGTCTTCAAGAAACGCACTTATTGGAATGTGATAATGTTAGAATGTACTCAGGTTTATATCCGCACCAATTTTTTGCAAATGGCCCGTCAAAAAAGGCGGGGGTTGCTATTTTCTTTAGTAAAGCTAATGCTTTCCAATTGATCCGCTCCATAGCGGACCCGATGGGTAGGTTTGTTGTTGTTCTTTGTCTTATTAATAATGTCCCTTATACCATTGCCTCAGTCTATGCTCCCAATACAGGTCAGCTTAAGTTCCTGGAGGGTTTTTTCCAAATTTTACAGGACATTCAACATGGTCACAAACTGATTGCTGGGGACTTCAATGCTCCAATGTCTAAAGTGCTGGACTGTTCTGTCTCCTCCCTGTCTAGGTGTGAGGCAGGGCCGCTAATTAACTCTTACAATTTACATGATGTTTGGAGATATCTGCATTGTGGCGAGAGGGACTACACGTTCATGTCACCCAGACACGGTTCCTATAGTAGGATTGACTATGTGCTGGTGAATGATGTGGCCCTTCCTCACTGCATTTCAGCAGATATAGGTAATATCACTTGGTCAGACCATGCCCCGGTGTCCCTCACCCTGAGAGATCCTCTTGCTATTAGGCCCCCCTCTCATTGGCGTCTCAACACTCATCTTCTTGCAGATCAATCAAACTCACAGTTTATAGAAAGAGCCTTGCAAGAATTCTTCTCCTCCAATGATACTCCAGATGTACGAGATGATACCCTCTGGTTCACCCATAAGGCGGTGATCAGGGGCTGCTTTATTAAAATGGCTGCAACAGCTAATAAGAAATATAATTCGGCCCTTCAGTCTGCCCTAGATGAAATAGCTCATCTTGAATTGGCCCATAAAGTCTCTCCCACTCCGGTGCTCTTGGCTGATCTCTCTAAGGCCCGCATGCATGTTCGTCACCTGCTCCTGCATAAAACTGAGAATGCCCTGAGGAAAACCAGAGCCAAATTCTATGCCATGGGGGATCGGGCGGGAGCTGTTCTGGCTAGGCGCGTAAGGAGGAGAGAGGCCCAGTCCAAGGTTCCATTCCTGCTTGGGTCTGACGGTTCCCATATTTACAATCCCATTCATATTGCTGAGGAGTTTGCCTCCTACTATTCCTCTCTCTATGATCTTGGCTCTGATTTGGGGGTCCCTCAGCCCTCGCAGGAGCTAATTTTGGCATTCTTGGAAAAAGCTAATCTCCCATCGGTCAGCACGGAGCAGCTCTCCTTTCTGAATTCTCCCATTGCCGAATCTGAGCTATCTCAAATTATTAGGGATGCCAATAAGGGTTCTTCTCCTGGACCAGACAGTTTTCCTTTCCTTTATTATGCACAGTTTTTCCCTGTCCTCTCCCCTTACCTTCTACGCCTATTTAACAACTGGTTGTCGGTAGGTAGCATCAGAGCTGAGGGATTGGAGGCTTCCATTGCGACTCTTCCTAAACAGGGGAAACCCACAACCTCTCCGGGGAATTTTCGCCCTATAGCCCTCCTGAACTGTGACGTTAAAATCTATGCTAAAATTTGGGCCAATAGATTACTTTCGGTGCTACCCAGAGTTATACACCCCGACCAGGTCAGGTTTGTTCCCGGCTGACAGACCAGAGATGGCACTAGGCGGCTGATCGATCTTCTGGATGTGCTGGAGACGGAGGGTCTCCCCAGTGTATTCCTGTCGCTTGACGCCGAAAAAGCGTTTGACAGGGTGCACTGGGGATATATTGAGCTTACGTTGGGAAAATTTGGGCTGACTGGGCAAATCTCCTGAGCCATCATGGCTTTATATTCCAACCCCTGTGCGTCGGTTCGCTCGGCCGGTTTTAAGTCTCGGACATTCCCCATTTTGAATGGCACGCGCCAGGGCTGCCCCCTCTCGCCCCTCATCTTTGCTCTGATCATGGAGCCTTTGGCTGCCATGGTTAGACAATGTGCAGACATAAAGGGAGTGAGGGTTGGGGGAACTGAACACAAAATTGGTCTCTACGCCGACGATGTGGTTTTGACATGCACCTCGCCTTTAGTCTCGTTAAATGCGATCACCTCGATTTTAACCCAATTTTCTGCGGTCTCGTATTACAAACTTAACCTGACTAAATCCACACTTTTTCCCATCTCCCTCCCGGTCGCTCTTCAAATTCAAATTCAATCTAAATATGCATTCATCTGGGCCCCGCTGGGCTTTACGTACCTAGGTATCCGGATAACTAGGTTGGACGACATCATTCGTTCTAACTGTGAGGAGACCCTCTCGTCGGTCAGGAAGGGCATGGATCAGTTATCGTGCTCCTCGCTTTCATGGATGGCCCGTATACAAACTTCAAAAATGTTATTCCTCCCTAAAATTATGTACCTATTTCGCTGCCTCCCCCTTTCCATCCCCTCGAAATTTATCTCGGCTTTTCAATCGCTTATTGATCGGTTCATCTGGAACAAAAAAACTCACAGGGTTAAGCGTCGTGTTATGTCCCTTCCGTACTCTATGGGTGGGCTGGGCGCTCCTTCGGTTCAGTTTTATTACAGGGCGGCGGTTCTGGAACCTCTTAAACTATGGTGGGAGGGGAATTCACTCTTACCCTGGTTTCTCATTGAGTCCCATTTTGCCCCCAAGAACTCTCTTAAATTACTCTTAGAGCTCCAGCTACTTCGTGCCCCCCCTGGTGGCCCTTCTTTTCATACCATCAAGACTGCTACCAAACTTTGGGCGTCACTTTGCTCCTCTCATTTCCTATTTATGTATGATTATGTTTCTGTCCAAGCTCTGGAGTATGCTATTGGGTTCATCTCCCTGTCCTCCTGGGGGGGGCGTGGGGTGCACCGGGTGGCTGACCTGTTCGGCTCGGATGGCCTGCTGTCGTTTGAGGACCTCACAGGTAGATTTTTTCTCTCTAACAAAGATTTTTTTCAATATCTACAACTTCGTAGTTTCCTTAGGTCACGTCGGCTGTTTGGTGCGCCCCCGCCTCCGACGGAGGACCCGGCTCACCGGTTCTTCAGACCATCTACTATATTGCCCCATGGTATCTCTATCCTTTACAAAGCTCTTGTATCACATGATATTCCTGATAAGCTTCCTTTTATGACTTCCTGGGAGTCTTCGCTGGATTTCGAGGCTCCCCTGGAAGACTGGCAATTTGCCATGGTGCATCCATCTAAATTTTCCTTGTGTCTTGGCCATTTGGAACAGGCTAAAAAGATCCAGCTGCATTGGTATCTTACCCCTGTCCGTCTGGCGAAATTCACTCCTTCCTCCTCCCCTCTCTGCTGGAAGGGGTGTGGGGCTATGGGCTCTGGCTCTCATGTTTGGTGGTCTTGCCCGAAGGTTGAAGTCTTTTGGCGCCAGGTAGAATCCTTGATCGCTGAGGTAACTCATCTTCCCCTTACCCTAAGTGGGCATCTAGCTGTTTTGGGTATTTCCCTTATAGAGCTACCCTCCCCTCTCCGTCCCATGATCTCTAACATTTTGGTCGCTGCTAGACAATGCATTGCGAGCTATTGGAAATCTTCGGGTCTCCCCTCTAGGGCCAAATTGGTTGCTAAAATCAACTTGCATTTCAGCTATGAAGTAATTATGGCTCAAGATCTCCGTAAGAAGAATAAGGTCCTCTCCTGGTGGGACCCTTGGGTGTCCTCTCCCTATGTATCCTTGTCCGCTCTTACTCTCATTTAACAGTTATTTTTCTGAAATATATGATTTGGTTTGCACTGTAATCTTGTATTTCTGTATTGGATGTACTGTGGTTTCTTGATCACCATGTACTTTGTTTTTCCCTCTCTTCCCCTTGCTCCCTCCCTTCTTCCTTCTTTCCCTTGATGGTGGTATGTGATATGTGATGTGTTATGTTCTCCTTTTTTTTTTTTGCTCAATAAAAAGTTAATTGGTTAAAAAAAAATATCCGCAACCTTATTCCGCCAAAGTACTTCCTTGGCTTTTAAATCCATGTGGAAGGATTATCTGTATCAAAACAGAAAAATGAATAAATTACACAGGTCTGCAAAAAAATTTTTTTCAAGAGCTGTTTTGGTTATTCCACGTAATCTTTGTTTTTAAGTGCGCTGAATCCGACCATGACCTCCGTTTTGTCATTGGACATCACGTTTTCTGACAATTTAAGTAACTATGTTAAATAAGACAATACCTCAAAATAAATGAAAATAGACTCAAAATTAATTTTTTATTACAAATGATTCTTCTTCCCTGGAGGCTTCTCTTGGTACATTTACGCTTGTGAGTAGCATCTGGAATGTCTCTCTGAAGCATCCAACAGTAGTCTGCCATCATTGTAATGCTCCATCTTCCCTGGTATCTTCTTTCCATCTCTTTAATGTCCTTGTGGAATCGTTCACCTTGCTCTTCACTCACAGCCAGGGGTGGATTAAGGGTAGCCAGGGCCCCGGGCTGTTCAGACACTGTGGGCCCCCCCGGTCATGTGACGGGGGTCATGTGACGGGGGTCATGTGACGGGGGTCATGTGACGGGGGTCATGATATACCCGAACCAGATTATTCCAGAAAAATGGCCGGGCCCTACTCTACTGTAACCTATTAAATATTTGTTAGAATCTGCAATACAATTTAGGTATATTTTGACCAATAATATCACATACAAGGAACAAATACCACCGCACCGTGACCAGACCACAAATTACAACCACAGTGATCGAATAATATCACATACAAGGATCAAATACCACCGCGCCATGACCAGACCACAAATTACAACCACAGTGATCGAATAATATCACATACAAGGGACAAATACCACAACACCATTTCCAGACCACATATTACCACCACATAGTGACTAAATACTACAATACTGATCAGTAAAAAACAACAACACAATACTATCACCATAAGTGCCAGTATTCACAGGAGATCTGTACTTAGTATGCAGTGTCTGTGTAGAGGTAATACAGAGATCACTGGTGGTATTATACACAGGAGCTCAATATAGTATACAGTGTATAGTGTCAGTATATAGGTAACACTGACTCACCAGTGACGTCTCTAGGTGAAGTCCTTCATCTTTCAGCCAGCACAGACCGCCATCATTTCTTCCAGCCAGGACTCGTTTCTGCAGGAAATAACACAGTTATCTCGAGCTCCGCTTGCAGAACACATTACTTAATTTTCACAACTTCTACATTACACCACATGAAGAAAAAAAGGTGATATAGTGTCACTCTGCACAGTAACAGGACCGACCCCCATTTAAAACAGTATACTCAAAAAATAAAATAAATACATCACTGCAGTAATAATATCCCTAAATTAGCCCCTATGGTAATAATATTCCACATCCTGGCCCCGTGTGTCTCATTCCTGGCTCCAGCCATATGTTCTCGCATCCTGCCCTCATGAGTATCCATTCTACCCCATATGATCTCCACATCCTGCCCCATATGTCTCCATCGTATCCATCCTGCCCCATGTCTTTAATTCTGCCCCGTGTCTCCAATCATGCCCCGTGTCTACATTCTGCCCATGCCTCCAGTCCTGCCCCCATTGTGTCCAGCAATCTGCCCCAGTATGTCCAGCATATTGCCCCAGTGTCCAGCAATCTGCCCCAGTGTCTCCAGCATATTGCCCCCAGTGTGTCCAGCATTGCCCCCAGTGTGTCCAGCAATCTGTCCCAGTGTGTCCAGCAATCTGCCCCAGTGTGTCCAGCATATTACCCCCAGTGTGTCCAGCATATTACCCCCAGTGTGTCCAGCATATTGCCCCCAGACAGTGTGTCCAGCAATCTGCCCCAGTGCGTCCAGCATTGCCCCCAGACAGTGTGTCCAGCAATCTGCCCCATTGCGTCCAGCATTGCCCCCAGACAGTGTGTCCAGAATATTACCACCAGTGTGTCCAGAAATCTGCCCCAGTAAGTCCAGCATTTCCCCCAGTATGTCCAGCATTTCCCCCAGTGTCTCCAGCATTGCCCCAGTGTCCTCCAGCTCCAGCAATCTGCCCCAATGTCCTCCAGCATTGCCCCAGTGTCCTCCAGCATTGCCCGTGTCATCCAGCAATCTGCCCCAGTGTCCTCCAGCATTGCCCCAGTGTCCTCCGGCAATCTGCCCCAGTGTCATCCAGCAATCTGCCCCAGTGTCATCCAGCAATCTGCCCCAGTGTCATCCAGCATTGCCCCAGTGTCCTCCAGCATTGCCCGTGTCCTCCAGCAATCTGCCCCAGTGTCCTCCAGCATTGCCCCAGTGTCCTCCAGCAATCTGCCCCAGTGTCCTCCAGCAATCTGCCCCAGTGTCATCCAGCAATCTGCCCCAGTGTCATCCAGCAATCTGCCCCAGTGTCATCCAGCATTGCCCCAGTGTCATCCAGCATTGCCCCAGTGTCATCCAGCATTGCCCCAGTGTCTTCCAGCATTGCCCCAGTGTCCTCCAACAATCTGCCCCAGTGTCCTCCAGCCATCTGCCCCAGTGTCCTCCAGCCATCTGCCCCAGTGTCCTCCAGCCATCTGCCCCAGTGTCCTCCAGCCATCTGCCCCAGTGTCCTCCAGCCATCTGCCCCAGTGTCCTCCAGCCATCTGCCCCAGTGTCCTCCAGCATTGCCCCAGTGTCCTCCAGCATTGCCCCAGTGACTGTCCTCCAGCAATCTGCCCCAGTGTCCTCCAGCAATCTGCCCCAGTGTCCTCCAGCATTGCCCCAGTGTCCTCCAGCCATCTGCCCCAGTGTCCTCCAGCCATCTGCCCCAGTGTCCTCCAGCCATCTGCCCCAGTGTCCTCCAGCCATCTGCCCCAGTGTCCTCCAGCCATCTGCCCCAGTGTCCTCCAGCATTGCCCCAGTGTCCTCCAGCATTGCCCCAGTGTCCTCCAGCCATCTGCCCCAGTGTCCTCCAGCAGTCTGCCCCAGTGTCCTCCAGCAGTCTGCCCCAGTGTCCTCCAGCGATCTGCCCCAGTGTCCTCCAGCCATCTGCCCCAGTGTCCTCCAGCCATCTGCCCCAGTGTCCTCCAGCCATCTGCCCCAGTGTCCTCCAGCCATCTGCCCCAGTGTCCTCCAGCCATCTGCCCCAGTTTCCTCCAGCCATCTGCCCCGTGTCCTCCAGCCATCTGCCCCAGTGTCCTCCAGCCATCTGCCCCAGTGTCCTCCAGCCATCTGCCCCAGTGTCCTCCAGCCATCTGCCCCAGTGTCCTCCAGCATTGCCCTCAGTGTGTCCAGTCCACCGTTGTAAAAAAAACAAAGTCTCCTCACCTGTCCTCGCTCCAGCGCCGCGGTGAGCTCTCTCCAACAGAGCACACTCGCCGGCGACTGACAATGACGTCAGACGCCGGCGACGTGTGCGCCTGCGGCCGACATCAGCCGCCAGCCTCCAATTGGCTGGCGGCAACTATTGACGTGCGGGCGCGTGCCCGCACGTCAATAGGAAACCACCGCAGGCAGCGCCGGAAGGGGCCCGGTGAGCAGATGAGAAGGGGCCCGATGCGGGCCCCCTCTCTCTGCCCACCGGCTACGGCAGGGGGGCGGGCACATTAATGTCGGCGGCGGCCGCCGGCAGCGGTATTCGAATCACAGATGATCAGAGGGTCAACAGTGCGGTAGCCCAGGGCCCCCCCCAGACCACTGGGCCCTGGGCTACCGCCCATATTGACCCTCTGATAATCCGCCCCTGCTCACAGCTCCCAAATTTTCAGGAAAGTTGTCAAGGTGAGAATGGAGGAAATGCACTTTCAAACTCATTAGGCAACCTGAAGCTTGAAATGCATCCAGCATTCTTCCGACGATTTTTTTGTAGTCAGGGTCTTTGTTATTGCCTAAAAATTTTTCTACGACCTCTTTAAATGCAAACCACCCTTCTTTTTGAGGATGCGTCATGGTATTGATAAACTCTTGATCAGCTATAAGCCTTCTAATGTCTGGTCAGACGAGCACACCTTCCTTCAATTTTGCCTCCGAGAGGCCTGGAAACTTGGTGACCAAGTATTTGAAGCATTTTCCATCTTTTGGAATTGATTTTATGAATTGCTTCATCAATCCCAATACCAAAAATTGAGAAAAATATACGAAGATACATGGAAATTAGATGAAAATAATTAAACAGCTTTTTAGTCGCAGATCTGTGTTATTAGAGGTGTCCAGAAAAAAATCAATTAATGGCACTTGAAAATTAATTAAAAATCAATAACCCAGATGTCAATCCATCCAAGGCAAAGAAGAGATCCATAGATAAAAATATATACAGTGGGGCAAGAAAGTATTTAGTCAGTCAGCAATAGTGCAAGTTCCACCACTTAAAAAGATGAGAGGGGCGTCTGTAATTTACATCATAGGTAGACTTCAACTATGGGAGACAAACTGAGAAAAAAAATCCAGAAAATCACATTGTCTGTTTTTTTATCATTTTTTTTTGCATATTATGGTGGAAAATAAGTATTTGGTCAGAAACAAACAATCAAGATTTCTGGCTCTCACAGACCTGTAACTTCTTCTTTAAGAGTCTCCTCTTTCCTCCACTCATTACCTGTAGTAATGGCACCTGTTTAAACTTGTTATCAGTATAAAAAGACACCTATGCACACCCTCAAACAGTCTGACTCCAAACTCCACTATGGTGAAGACCAAAGAGCTGACAAAGGACACCAGAAACAAAATTGTAGCCCTGCACCAGGCTGGGAAGACTGAATCTGCAATAGCCAACCAGCTTGGAGTGAAGAAATCAACAGTGGGAGCAATAATTAGAAAATGGAAGACATACAAGACCACTGATAATCTCCCTCGATCTGGGGCTCCACGCAAAATCCCACCCCGTGAGGTCAGAATGATCACAAGAACGGTGAGCAAAAATCCCAGAACCACGCAGGGGGACCTAGTGAATGAACTGCAAAGAGCTGGGACCAATGTAACAAGGCCTACCATAAGTAACACACTACGCCACCATGGACTCAGATCCTGCAGTGCCAGACGTGTCCCACTGCTTAAGCCAGTACATGTCCGGGCCCATCTGAAGTTTGCTAGAGAGCATTTGGATGATCCAGAGGAGTTTTGGGAGAATGCCCTATGGTCTGATGAAACCAAACTGGAACTGTTTGGTAGAAACACAACTTGTCGTGTTTGGAGGAAAAAGAATACTGAGTTGCATCCATCAAACACCATACCTACTGTAAAGCATGGTGGTGGAAACATCATGCTTTGGGGCTGTTTCTCTTCAAAGGGGCCAGGATGACTGATCCGGGTACATGAAAGAATGAATGGGGCCATGTATCGTGAGATTTTGAGTGCAAACCTCCTTCCATCAGCAAGGGCATTGAAGATGAAACGTGGCTGGGTCTTTCAACATGACAATGATCCAAAGCACACCGCCAGGGCAACGAAGGAGTGGCTTCGTGAGAAGCATTTCAAGGTCCTGGAGTGGCCTAGCCAGTCTCCAGATCTCAACCCTATAGAAAACCTTTGGAGGGAGTTGAAAGTCCGTGTTGCCAAGCGAAAAGCCAAAAACATCACTGCTCTAGAGGAGATCTGCATGGAGGAATGGGCCAACTTACCAACAACAGTGTGTGGCAACCTTGTGAAGACTTACAGAAAACGTTTGACCTCTGTCATTGCCAACAAAGGATATATTACAAAGTATTGAGATGAAATTTTGTTTCTGACCAAATACTTATTTTCCACCATAATATGCAAATAAAATGTTAAAAAAACAGACAATGTGATTTTCTGGATTTTTTTTTTCTCAGTTTGTCTCCCATAGTTGAGGTCTACCTATGATGTAAATTACAGACGCCTCTCATCTTTTTAAGTGGTGGAACTTGAACTATTGCTGACTGACTAAATACTTTTTTGCCCCACTGTACGTTTATTTCAACCAGATTAAAAAATCTGAATATGAAAGATAACAAGTTAAAAAAACAAGATGTCTCAAAAATAGGGGAGATGCTACCAGCAGAATTATTATCCTTAGAGTAAATACTAATGTCCACAATTGCCAATCTTAGGCTAGTTTCACACTAGCATTCGGCAGGGCTGCGTACTTCCTCTGTGAAGCCCTGCCCACTGCAGTGCCTCTGCATTCAGCTCCGCCCACAGCTGCATGCGTCCTGAGTACCCTATCTTTAACATTGGGTATGCAGGCCATGTGGATGTATGCGGATGGCTCCACATGCGTTGTTTTGAAGCTGCGCTAACCGCAACAAAATCCTAACATGTTGCATTTGATGCAGGTCAGCGCAGCGTCAAGACAACGCATGCAGAGGCATCGGCATACATCCGCATGGCCTGCATACGCAATGTTAAATAAGGTACGCAGGATGCATACCGATGTAGGCGGAGCTGTATGAAGAGGCATGGCAGTGGACGGGGCTTCACGGGGGAAGACTGCAGCCCTGCCAAATGCTAGTGTGAAATAAGCGTTAGTCTAATTATTACATTCACAGTAATAGTATGGGTTTTTATATAAGCTTAACCCCTTAACCCCCAAGGGTGGTTTGCACATTAATGACCGGGCCAATTTTTACAATTCTGACCACTGTCCCTTTATGAGGTTATAACTCTGGAACGCTTCTATGGATCCTGATTATTCTGACAGTTTTCTCAAAACATATTGTACTTCATGATAGTGGTAAAATTTCTTTGATATTACCTGCGTTTATTTGTGAAAAAATGGAAATTTGGTGAAAATTTTGAAATTCCCAATTTTCAAACTTTGAATTTTTATGCCCTTAAATCACAGATATGTCAGACAAAATACTTAATAAGTAACATTTCCCACATGTCTACTTTACATCAGCACAATTTTGGAACCACATTTTTTTTTGTTAGGGAGTTATAAGGGTTAAAATTTGAATAGCGATTTCTCATTTTTACAACACCATTTTTTTAAGGGACCACATCACATTTGAAGTCATTTTGAAGGGTCTATATGATAGAAAATACCCAAGTGTGACACCCTTCTAAAAACTGCACATCTCAAGATACTCAAAACCACATTCAAGAAGTTTATTAACCCTTTAGGTGTTTCACTGGAATTTTTAGAATGTTTAAAAAATGAACATTTAGCTTTTTTTCACAAAAAATTTACTTCAGATCCAATTTGTTTTATTTTACCAAGGGTGACAGGAGAAATTGGACCCCAAAAGTTGTTGTCCAATTTGTCCTGAGTACATTGATACCCCATATGTGGGGGTAAATCACTGTTTGGGCGCATGGCAGAGCTCGGAATGGAAGGAGCGCCATTTGACTTTTCAATGCAAAATTGACTGGAATTGAGATGGGAACCCATGTCGCGTTTGGAGAGCCCCTGATGTGCTTAAACATTGAAACCCCCCACAAGTGACACCATTTTGGAAAGTAGACCCCCAAACAAACTTATCTAGATGTGTGGTGAGCACTTTGACCTACCAAGTGCTTCACAGAAGTTTATAATGTAGAGCCGTAAAAATAAAAAATCATACTTTTTCACAAAAATGATCTTTTCGCCCCCAATTTTTTTATTTTTCCAAGGGTAACAGAAGAAACTGGACCCCAACAGTTGTCCAATTTGTCCTGAGTTCGCTGATACCACATATGTGGGGAGGAACCACTGTTTGTAATGAATAGATAAATGGAGGGCACCGCAAAAATACACCAAAGATTGGAAGGTTCGCTGTGGGCTTGTGATTAAACATGAAGAAAGAGCAAGAGAAAGCTCGTGCCCACATAGACAGGAACACCTCCATATATATACCAGTATCAAAAATAGTTTTTATTAAATTGGCAAAAAACTCAAGACTGCACATAAGTACATACACAAAACAACACAAAAACCATTAAAAACACTTAAAAATGCAAACATGCAAGAAAACATGCCTATATATATATGTCATATCCTAGAATGAGGAAAATGACAGCCCACAAAACATGTGCTTCCCACAATAAGGTTATCACAAGAATCTGACTGCACAAGCGAAAATAATGCAAGGATAAATGACCACTCCATGAAATGGGTGTGAAGATGTTAATATTGCAATACCATACATCCCTATAATAAGGCACATAATATGCGTGCAGGATACTTCAATAATATAGAAACTTTAGTCATATGGCAAAAAGAAAAAATGTAACTGATGAAAAAAGGCGTACAACAAAAATGGTGATGAATGAGACAGTAGAAAAAATAGAAAAGCATAAGAGATGTTAATATATGAAATGTCTCAGTAATAGTACGCATAGGACCTGCGGGAGGGGGAGGGAGAAGGGGAACTAGACAATGCAAGAGCCCAAAACCTCAATCCCATGGAAAAAAAAAAAAAACCCCGTCATACCCACAGTCCAGAGCCACAGAGAAAGATCTTGTGAAGTGGGGAAGCAGAATGTGGGATAGGCTCCCACGCGTATCGCCGCCTGAGTAGCGGCTTCCTCAGGGAAAAGATATCATTTTCCTCATTCTAGGATATGACATATATATATATGGGCATCTTTTCTTGCATGTTTGCATTTTTTAAGTGTTTTAATTGTTTTTGTGTTGTTGTTTTGTGTATGTACTTATGTGCAGTCTTGAGTTTTTTGCCAATTCAATAAAAACTATTTTTGATACTGGTATATATATGGAGGTGTTCCTGTCTATGTGGGCATGATCTTTCTCTTGCTCTTTCTTCATGAGGAACCCCTGTTTGGGCGCATGGCAGAGCTCGGAATGGAAGAAGCGCCATTTGACTTTTCAATGCAAAATTGACTGGAATTGAGATGGGACTCCATATTGAACCCCCCCCCATAAGGGACACCATTTTGGAAAGAGGACCCCCTAAGTAACTTATCTAGATGTGTTGTGAAAACTTTGAACCTCTAAGTGTTTCACTACAGTTTATAACGCAGAGCCGTGAAAATTAGAGTTTTGTATTTTCCCAAAAGTAAGAGGAGAAATTGGACCACAAAAGTTGTTGTCCAATTTGTCCTGAGTATGCTGATACCCCATAATGTGGAGGGAACCACCGTTTGGGTGCATGGAAGAGCTCAGAAGGGAGGGCGTGCCGTTTGGAATGCAGACTTAGATGGATTGGTCTGCAGGCATCACGTTGCATTGCAGAGCCCCTGATGTACCTACACAGTAGAAACCCCCCACAAGTGACCCCATATATTGGGGTAAACCCCTGTTTGGGCACACGGGAGAGCTCAGAAGGGAAGGAGAACTGTTTTACTTTTTCAATGCAGAATTTGCTGGAATTTAGATCGGATGCCATGTCGCGTTTGGAGAGCCCCTTATGTGCCTAAACAGTGGAAACCCCCCAATTCTAACTGAAAACCTAACCCAAACACACCCCTAACCATAATCCCAACCATAACCCTAAACACACCCCTAATCCTAATCCCAACCTTAATCCCAACCGTAAATGTAATCCAAACCCTAACTTTATCCCCAAGCCTAATCCTAACTTTAGCCCCAAGCCTAACCCCAACCCTATCCCCAACCCTAACTTTAGCCCCAACCCTAACTTTAGCCCCAACCCTAACCCCAACCCTAACCCCAACCCTAACTTTAGCCCCAACCCTAACCCTAATGGGAAAATGGAAATAAACACTTTTTTTTTTATTTTATTATTTTTCCCTAACTAAGGGGGTGATGAAGGGGGGTTTGATTTACCATATTTTCTGGTGTATAAGACGATTGGGTGTATAAGACGACCCCAAACTTTTCCATATGAAATATTGAATTTGGGGTACACTCACCTTTTAAGACGGGGGTTATCTTATACGCCCAGTCATCTTATACGGCGTGTGCGTTCCAGATGGTTCCCAGGGTCTGGAGGAGAGGAGACTCTCCTTCAGGGCCTGGGATCCATATTCATGTAAAAAAAGGAATACAAATAAAAAATTGGGGTATACTTACCCTCCGACGGCCCCCGGCTCTCAGCGGTGCAAGCGGCGACCTCCGTTCCTAAGGATGCATTGAGCGAAGGACCTTAGATGACGTCGCGGTCACGACCGAACCGAGGCCGCCGCTTGCACCGCTGAGAGCCGGGGGCTGTCGGAGGGTAAGTATATCCCTTTTTTTTTTTTTAACATGAATATGGATCCCAGGGCCTGAAGGAGAGTCTCTTCTCCTCCAGACCCTGGGAACCATCCAGGACCGCTCCCTGCACACGCTATACCCGGTGTATAAGACGACCCCAACATTTGAGATGATTTTCAGGAGCTAAAAAGTCATCTTAAACGCCGGAAAATACAGTACTTTTATAGCGGGTTTTTTAGCGGATTTTTATGATTGGCAGCCGTCACACACTAAAAGATGCTTTTTATTGCAAAAAATAGTTTTTGCATCTCCACATTTTGTGAGCTATAATTTTTCCATATTTTGGTCCACAGAGTCATATGAGGTCTTGTTTTTTGCAGGACGAGTTGACCTTTTTATTGGTACCATTTTCGGGCACGTTACATATTTTGATCGCTTTTTATCCCGATTTTTGTGAGGTAGAATTAACAAAACCAGCTATTCATGAATTTCTTTTGAGGGGGCGCATATACTGTTCCACGTTTGGTAAAATTGATAAAGCAGTTTTATTTTTCGAGTCAGAACGATTACAGCGATACCTCATTTATATCATTTTTTATGTTTTGGCGTTTTTATGCGATAAAAACTTTTATATTAAAAATAATTATTTTTGCATTGCTTTATTCTGAGGACTATAACTTTTTCATTTTTTCGTTGATGACACTGTATTGCAGCTTGTTTTTTGCGGGACAAGATGACATTTCCAGCGGTACCATGGTTATTTATATCTGTCTTTTTGATCACGTGTTATTCCACTTTTTGTTTGGTGGTATGATAATAAAGCGTCGTTTTTTGACTTGTTTTTTTTTACGTTGTTCACTGAAGGGGTTAACTAGTGGCATAGTTTTATAGGTCGGGTCGTTACGGACGCGGCAATACTAAATATGTGCACTTTTATTGTTGTTTTTTTTAAATTTAGATAAAGAAATGGATTTGGATCGCCCCCACGTAAGGGCAATGGGGTACTCAGTACCGGGTCCTTCAGTTCCCTCAGCGAGGATGTCACGGTGGCCCGACCCGGACTGTGACCCTATGAGGGGCGCCCAATAAAAAGCAGAGTTCGTAGATAACGGTAGTGTTCGTGACGCCACCTGTGGTATTCGTTCAGGGTGACCGACGCTACTTAGGGGTCCGCTGGGGTGATGGAATGGCAGCTAGATGGTATACCTACCCACAGGTGAAGTATATCCCCAGGGCTTCCCAGAAATGTAGATGTTGATGGTGGATGGTGCAAGGTGCGGTAAATAACGAGGACAAAATGGGTGCAGTCTCTTTACCTTTACTGAAGGCTTCAGCATCCACAGTCCATAGTGCCGGATGACAGGGTAGGCAAAGTCGGCCGGTCTGATGGCAATTCCAGAGTCCCCTTATCCAGGTGGAAATCAGTAGCCTTCCCCTTGCACAGTAATGTAGTAGGTCCCTACGTGCATTAGCTACCATAAGGTTCTCACTCTTGTTACTTCTCTCTCTCTGTCCCCCAGATGGATAGGACATAACCCGTATGATGGTGGTGGCCTGAGGCTATTTTATAGGGACCCTAAAGACGCCACTCCTCTGCGTTGCTACCTTGTCTGCTTAGGTGTTTAGGTCGGACAGCCAACATGGAATCGACTGCCCTGCCAGTCTCTGAAGTAAAGCGTAGAGTCTATTACTCCCTCTGTGTTCCGGCCACCGGATCTGGGCTCAGATGGAGGCAGCCTGCTTCTAGCTGGTCTCCCACTGTTGTTTCACTCCTGTTGCTATGACTTCTGTGCTCACTCACTACGGCACACTTCCTTTCTTGTCCTTTCTTAGGAGGGTGCCGCATGGGTTGCAGGCACAGCTTTGTGTCCTTCCTGCTGAGCCACTGATGTTCCTTCTTGTTCCTCTGTCTGCTTGACAGGAATTCCCTGGGCCGAGCCCAGTCTGCTTCTCTCCCTCTCCTCCTCCTGGCTCCAACTCCAACTGTCTGACTTCCTAACCAACCCACCAGTTTTACCCTTTGTGAGGAGTGGCCTAGTACATAGAACCCTTAGCTCCCCCTGGTGGACCGGCGTGAGAAGTGTGTGTGTGGCTGTGATACCCGGCAGGGTGAACTCCTTCGGTGCCATCAGACGTAACATCGCTCCCCCTGGTGGAAGAATGACATTACTGCAACGACCAGGACTCTGGGGCACTGCATATTTAATGGAACAAGATGGAACCTTCCACAGTCCCGCCTCTTACTCTTGGAAAAAATTAATTTCTGCACCAAGTCCTCATATATTCACAGTTCCTATTAACAGATCACATAGGTAGCCATCAGCTTTTGTTTTGGCCAAAAGATTTTTTATTCCGCCAACACGAAAAGATAGACACTTTTGTCCGGGCCCTGCTCTACTTTAACCTATTAAATTATTAAAATATCCAATACTCTTTAGGTATATTTTCATTTATTTTTACATTTTAATATGACCAATAATACCACATGCAAGGGAAAAATACCACCAAATCATCATGACCAGACCACATATTACCACCTCATAGTGACTGAATAATACCACACATAAGGGACAAAGACCACCACACCATAACTAGACCACATATTACCACCATGTAGTGACAGAATAATACCACATACAAGGAACAAATATCACCACACCATGACCAGGTCACATACTGTATTACCACCATGTAGTGACCAAATACTACAATATTGATCATTAATAATAAAAAAACTAATATTCCTATAAGTGACACTATACATAGGAGCTCTGTACATAGTATATAGTGTCAGTGTACAGGTAATACAGTGATCAGAGGGACATTTTACTCAGAAGCTCTGTATAAATTGTCATTGTACAGGTAATACAGGGATCATCGGTGATATTATACGCAAGAGCTCGGTATATAATATACAGTGTATAGCGTAAGTGTACAGGTAATAGGACAGCACAGACCGCCATCACTTCTACCAGCTTGGACTCATCTCTGCAGAAAATAACACAGTTATCTAGAGCACCACTTGCAGAGCACGTTACTTAATTTTTTCACAACTTCTACACTACACCAGTTGAAGAAAAAAAGGCAACATACTGTGGCCCTGTAAAGTACCAGCACTCCACCCCCCCATTGAAAACAGTATCCTCAAAAATAAAATACATCACTGCAGTAATAATATCCCTTAATTAGCCCCTACAGTAATAATATTCCCCATCCTGCCCCCCCTTTTGTGTCTCATTTCTGACTCCAGCCATATGCTCTCCTATGCTGCCCTCATGTGTCTCCATTCTGACCCCATGTGATGTCCCATCCTGCCACACATGATCTCTCCATCTTGCCCCATCTGTCCCATGATCCTGACTTATCTGTCTCTATGATCCTTCTCCATGTGTCCCATGATCCTGCCCCATGTGTCTCCATCATCTCCATCCTGCCCCATATTTCTCCATCCTGCCCCATGATCCTGCCCATCTGTCTCCATCCTGCCCCAAGTGTGTCCATCTTTTCCCATGTCCCTTCCCCATGATCCTGCACCATGCGTCTTGCTCCTGCCCCACCTATCTCCATCATAGCCCATGATCCTGCACCATCCTGCACCTGCAGCTTTGGAATCTCTTGCCCCTCTCACACATACCAAAGCTCGCAAAATCAACATACAACCCTGGCACACCAGCATGACCAAAGAACTGAGGCGAGCTTCCAGAGCTGCTGAGCGCAGATGGAAAAGATCTCACTCCAACGAGCACTTCATCGCATTCAAACAGTCCCTCACTACATTCAAAACCACGCTCGCCACAGCAAAACAAACCTACTTCTCATCTCTCATATCCTCCCTGTCTCACAACCCCAAACAGTTATTCAACACCTTCAACTCTGTCCTCCGTCCCCCAGCTCCTCCTCCCTCCCCACTCATCTCAGCTGAAGACTTTGCCTCATTTTTCAAGCAGAAAATTGAGAACATCAGAGACAGTTTTAGTAAACAACCCCCAGAACCCTTCCTCCCAACTACCCAGCCCTCCACCTCCAAAACCAACTTCTCCACCATTACAGAAGACGGACTCTCCACTCTACTCTCAAGATCGCATCTCACCACCTGTGCACTTGACCCACTCCCATCCCACTTCATCCCAAACCTCACCTCAGTCTTCATCCCAACCCTAACCCATCTCTTCAACCTATCACTAACAACTGGCATTTTCCCCTCAAGCTTTAAACATGCCTCAATCACACCTATCCTCAAAAAGCCCTCTCTTGACCCATCCTCTGTATCTAGCTATCGCCCTATATCACTTCTCCCCTTTGCCTCAAAACTACTGGAACAACATGTCCATCTTGAACTGTCCTCCCATCTATCTTCCTGCTCCTTCTTCGACCGCTTTCAATCAGGCTTCCGGTCACACCACTCCACTGAAACTGCCCTAACTAAGGTCACCAATGACCTATTAACCGCCAAGAGCAAGCGACACTACTCTATCCTCCTCCTCCTGGACCTGTCCTCTGCCTTTGACACAGTGGACCATTCCCTGCTGCTGCAGACCCTCTCTGTTGTGAATTCTGTGGCAGAGCTCCCTCCTGTGGTCACAAGTGGTACTTCGGCTGATTCTCTCTGTGAGCTTCTGTTGGTGGAGGGAAGTGGTACTGCGGCTTCTGAGTTTCCTCCCTCAGGTGATCTGGTGAGGTCGTTAGGTGCTTCTCTACTTAACTCCACCTAATGCTTTGATCCTGGCTTCCTGTCAATGTTCCAGTGTTGGACTTGCTTTTCCCTGGATCATTCCTGTGGCCTGCTGCTCTGCATAGCTAAGTTCTTCTTTGCTATTTGTTTGCTATTTTTTATGTCCAGCTTGTCTAATTTGTTGCTGGAAGCTCTGGGACGCAAAGGGTGTACCTCCGTGCCGTTAGTTCGGTACGGAGGGTCTTTTTGCCCCCTTTGCGTGGTTTTCTTTAGGGTTTTGTGTAGACCGCAAAGTTACCTTTTCTATCATCGATCTGTTAAGAAAGTCGGGCCTCACTTTGCTGAATCTATTTCATCTCTACGTTTGTCTTTTCATCTTAACTCACAGTCATTATATGTGGGGGGCTGCCTTTTCCTTTGGGGTATTTCTCTGAGGCAAGGTAGGCTTATTTTCTATCTTCAGGCTAGTTAGTTTCTCAGGCTGTGCCGAGTTGCATAGGCAGTGTTAGGCGCAATCCACGGCTGCCTCTAGTGTTGTTTGGAGAGGATTAGGGATTGCGGTCTGCAGAGTTCCCACGTCTCAGAGCTCGTTCTATGATTTTGGGTTATTGTCAGATCACTGTATGTGCTCTGACCGCTATGTCCATTGTAGTACTGAATTGCCTTTCATAACACCTCTCATCCCTTGGAATCACAGAATTGGCCCTATCCTGGATCTCATCATACCTAACTGACCGTACATTCAGCGTCTCCCACTCACACACCACCTCCTCACCTCGCCCCCTATCTGTCGGAGTCCCGCAAGGTTCAGTTCTAGGACCCCTGCTCTTCTCCATTTACACCTTTGGCCTGGGACAGCTCATAGAATCTCACGGCTTTCAGTATCATCTCTACGCTGACGACACACAGATTTATATCTCTGGACCAGATATCACCTCCCTACTAACCAGAATCCCTCAATGTCTGTCTGCTATTTCATCCTTCTTCTCCACTAGATTTCTAAAACTTAACATGGACAAAACAGAATTCATCATCTTTCCCCCATCTCACACGACCTCCCCAACGAACCTATCCATTACAGTAAACGGCTGCCCACTCTCCCCAGTCCCACAAGCCCGCTGTCTTGGGGTAATCCTTGACACTGATCTCTCCTTTAAACCACATATCCAAACCCTTTCCACTTCCTGCCGCCTCCAACTCAAAAATATTTCACGGATCCGCACATTCCTAAACCAAGAATCTGCAAAGACCCTAGTCCATGCCCTCATCATCTCCCGCCTTGACTACTGTAACCTCCTGCTCTGTGGCCTCCCCTCTAACACTCTTGCACCCCTCCAATCTATTCTAAACTCTGCTGCCCGACTAATCCACCTGTCCCCCCGCTATTCCCTGGCTTCTCCCCTCTGTCAATCCCTGCACTGGCTCCCCATCACCCAGAGAATCCAGTACAAAAGCCTAACCATGACGTACAAAGCCATCCACAACCTGTCTCCTCCATACATCTGTGACCTCGTCTCCCGGTACTTACCTACCCGCAACCTCCGATCCTCACAAGATCTCCTTCTCTACTCCCCTCTTATCTCCTCTTCCCACAATCGCATACAAGATTTCTCTCGTGCATCCCCCCTACTCTGGAATTCTCTACCACAACATATCAGACTCTCGCCTACCATCGAAACCTTCAAAAAGAACCTGAAGACCCACCTCTTCCGACAAGCCTACAACCTGCAGTAACCACCGATTGACCAAACCGCTGCACGGCCAGCTCTACCCTCACCTACTGTATCCTCACCCATCCCTTGTAGATTGTGTGCCCTCGCGGGCAGGGTCCTCTCTCCTCCTGTACCAGTTGTGACTTGTATTGTTCAAGATTATTGTACTTGTTTTATTATGTATACCCCTCCTTTCATGTAAAGCGCCATGGAATAAATGGCGCTATAATAATAAATAATAATAATAATAATAATGTGTTTCCATCCTGCCCCATGTTCCTGCCCCATGATCCTGTCCCATGATACTGCCCAATGTTCCTGCCCCATGATCTTGCACCATGCGTCTTGCTCCTGCCCCATCTGTCTCCATCATACCCCATAATCCTGCACCATGTGTCTCCATCCTGCCCCATGACCCTGTCCCTTGATACTGCCCAATGTTCCTGCCCTATGATCCTGCACAATGTGTTTACATCCAGCACCAATCTGTCTCCATCTTGTCCCATGATCCTGCACCATGTGCCTCCATCCTGCCCCATGTTCCTGCCCCATCTGTCTCCATCCTGTCCCATGATGCTGCCCAATCTGGGTACATATTGCAGCTTGCCGCTTTCAACATAAAAAAAATACCCAAAACAAATATCCTCTTTTCCTTACCCGGCGTTGTCTCCTTCATCCATTTGAAGCACGAACTCACCAACTTATGACAGTGATGTCATACACCAGCAATGTGTGCGCTGACATCAGCTTTTAACTATCACCATCTGAGGCCGCATGTTCAGTTAGTAAATCGGCAGAATCCTCCGGCCCCTGGAGCTCGGTGCCTGATCTGAGCCCCCTCTGCTCACCGGGCCCCATGCACCAGTAAAGGCAGTAATGCCCTGATGGCAGCCCTGTAGCCATGGATTCAGTGCTGTTCATATTCCTGCAAGCAGCACTGAGAGACAACATGCGTAGTCAGGTAAGGAGTGATTGAAAACTACTGGAAAACTCTCATACGTAGTGATAAGTTTGTGATTTTTCTTTTTAAGTGTAAAATAGCCTGCACAGGCATCAGTGACACTAGTACATGCATCATTGCAGCCTCTGATTGCAAATATTCTTTCTTGTTACCCACACAGATCTTTTGACACAGACTGCATAAATTAGACTTTATTAGACTGGTTATATACTTTTAAAATCTATAGTTTAAAAAAATGGCTAGGAATCTTGATATCAAAATAGAAATTAGCCAAAGTATAAAGAGAGAGCTTATGATTCCAAATGTATTCAATCTCCACCCATCCCAGACTGACAGCTGCAGCTTGGACAGAGCAGTGTGAGATCTCAGCAGCAGGCAGGTTAGACACTGAGGCGCTGTTAAACCTAGAACGCATACCCATAGAAATCTACACATTTACGCACCTGGGGCCTTTTAGGCCTGTTTACAATTATCATGGAATAACTCACATAAAAATACTTTTCAAAGTTTATTGCAAAGTAAGGATGCATTCCCACTAGCGCAGGGGTCTGCCAGGACGGGATTCCGTAATGGATCTGACCTCCTGGTGACCCCAGCTAAGGCTGGCGGACGCATACCTGGGGCCTCGCAGACCTGCCAGGTTACATGTTTTCTATTTTCTGTAAAATTACTTTAGTTAGAATTTTGAAACTCTAGGTAATCCTCAGGTATATAGTTGTTAGTAATTTCCAGTTGTTCATATATTTTTATGTTATAGGCATTTTGGTATAACAACCTTTTTTTGGGACTACCCCATATTCACGCACCTGGGGCCTTTTAGGCCTGTGTGCAAATAACACGGAATAGCTCAAATAAAAATACTTTTCAAAATTTATTTTACAATTGCAAGGTAAGGATGCATTCCAACTAGCGCTGGGGTCCGCCAGGAGGGGATCCGTAATGGATCTGACCTCCTGGTGACCCCAGCTAAGGCTGGCGGAATCCCGCCATTCCGGCAGCCTTAGCTGGAGTTACCAGGAGGTCAGATCCATTATGGATCCCCTTCTAGCGAACCCAGCTCCACTGGGAACACAGCCTAAGATGTGTATATTTCAAAACATAATTATGTGCATAAAACAACAAAAAAGTAAGTAAACGGGCACGCCAAATATAGGCATTCTATATGCAATTTTGTTATGAAAACATTTTTTGGTTGTAGCAAACTTGGTGCAGGAATATTTATTTGTAACTTTACATATTCCTCCGACAATTCTCGCATATTATTTTTTCGGCTGAATGTTCCTTGCATACATTTTGCTCCGAATTTCTTTGCTTCTTTGCTGGACAAATATAGCAGCGCTTTCTTTTTTTTTCTCTTTGCTCTGGATGTTCCAGAAAGCGTATTCCACATCGGATCATTGCCTCCGTAATCTGCCTTGATAAGCATATCATGCTGCTTCTCTCCATCATAGTAGGCGTCAAAAGTTCATAACAAAGTTCTGTCAAAAATAGACGTCTCTTGTCTTTCCTGTTGGCATGGAATTCTGGATTAGTTTGACAATAAACAATGTAGCTATTGAGGGCTGACACATCAAGGATAAAAAGGGCAACAGGCCAACGTTTAGTCTGCCTTTTGCACGAATGCTCTCCAATCATTTTGTCCATCTTGTCAACACCTCCTTTTGTCTTATTATAATGCAGTATGATTTCAGGTTTTTTTTCCTGTCATTGGTGTCAATACTTCCATCATGATGCATTATACTCAGTAATATCACGGATTTTTCTTTCTTGGCTTTATAAGACACCATTGTTGCTTGATTGCAGAAACCGAATACACTCTCGTAGATTGTTCGCTGTGCATTGTGCTTCATGATTGGAGGAATTTCGCTGTGTTTTGGCCTCATAGTACCAACAAGTGTAAGTTGCTTTTGAAGCAAAAAGTTGGCCATTTCAAAATTGGTAAAGTAATTCCTTTGTAATATTTTTTCCTGAATTGAAAATTGGTAGAGCAAGTGTTTTTAGAGTGTTTAGAGAGTTTTTAGCAAGTGTTTTAGAGTCATAAAAGTTCTTCCCCAGCAACAATACAGCAAAAAGACTGAGTATCACATGTAAACCTAGTACAGGCCTAAAAGGCCCCAGGTGCGTGAATATAGGGTAGTCCCAAAAAAAGGTTGTTATACCGAAATGTCTGTAACATAAAAATATATGAATAACTGGAAATTACTAACAACTATATACCGGAGGATTACCTAGATTTTCAAAATTCTAACTAAAGTACTTTTACAGAAAATAGAAAACAAGTAACGTGGCAGGCCTGCGAGGCCACAGGTATGCGTTCTAGGGTTAATCGGACGAGGTGGGTGGAGTGAGATTGAATCAAACCTTCAAAATGGATTACACATCATTCTGACATGGATTTGTAAAATAAATACATCAGTCTCATCAGGAGTATGAGATCTACCGGTATTTAATCATTTATGCAATTTGTATTGTGAAATCTGCTGACAAATTGCCTTTAACTAGATGTCATCATGGATTGTGTTTCTGGAATTTAAGGTTTAATTACCATATCATATACATGTTGCCTAATCATTTTTGTAGACAATAATATTTTATGTCTTCATATCACCTTCTTCCCTCTCCCTCTCTTGTACTAATATTATAGATGCATTCATGCATCATCATCTAATAGATGTCTGCAGCAAATGCAGCCGAGATGGGAATCAGTGGATTTAATCAATCAGGTTTATAGAATTTTACTCGTTCTTTTACTAAATGACATAATCAGTGACAGAAACCCATATAATTCTAGTCAGTAAGGCAATCCACGTATTGGCAGAGAAAGCGGTGAGGCGCAAACTTGCATAATTGATACATATGTTCCAGCTAACCTTCTGTTTGATGCATTTCAAATGACATATAATAATCACCTCTTGTGAATAACTTGCACCACATTATGAAGGAATGATTAAGTTTTCACTTTTGTTTTATTACTCGTAATCAAATAATAACCTGTACCATGATAGCACAAAATGTACAAGTATAGATTTATTCAAGTTATTAAAAGTTCATGCTGCTCTCTTGTTATATGTTTTTCAGAAATAGTTGACATCTCATACAAACACAACTAATAGTCTGAAATTCTGTTCTGATTAATTTCTTAATACATATTTATAGTATTCAGATGTTAAATCTTTTGGGTCTATCACTGCTTCCTTCATCAATCTCCAGCTCCATCTGTGCTAGTCCATTTACAGGCATTGGCCCTTCAAAACTGTCTCAGGCGGCCGAGTGCTTCCTGAGTGTTTTCCAGAAGTCAGGCCACATTTTCCACTTGGCTTTGCTCAGATATTTAAATAGAACCTGTGACCCCCCCTGACATTTTTAAGTAAAAGAGCCACCTTGTGCAGCCTAAGGCTGCATTCTGTCAAGGTGGCTCTTCCTTTTGTGCTCCCTTCCAACGCTGCAATATTAAATTTTAGAATTTTCAGACTATGCAGCATCGATAGTAAAAAGATATAATGTTAACCCCTTCCCGACCTTTGACGCCACGTAGGCGTCATGAAAGTCGGTGCCAATCCGACCCATGACACCTATGTGGCGTCATGGAAAGATCGCGTCCCTGCAGATCGGGTGAAAGGGTTAACTCCCATTTCACCCGATCTGCAGGGACAGGGGGAGTGGTAGTACAGCCCAGGGGGGGTGGCTTCACCCCCCCGTGGCTACGATCGCTCTGATTGGCTGTTGAAAGTGAAACTGCCAATCAGAGCGATTTGTAATATTTCACCTATTATAACTGGTGAAATATTACAATCCAGCCATGGCCGATGCTGCAATATCATCGGCCATGGCTGGAAACACTAATGTACCCCCACCCCACCCCACCGATCGCCCCCCCAGCCCTCCGATCTGTCCGGTACACTGCTCCGGCTCCTCTCCGTCCTGTGCTCCGCTCCCCCCGTGCTCTTGTCCGCTCCCCCCATGCTCCAATCACCCTCCCCGTGCTCCAATCACCCCCCCTGCACTCCGATCCACCCCCCTCCGTGCTCCGTTACACCCCCCCGTGCTCAGTTCCACCCCCCCGTGCTACGTTCCACCCCCCGTGCTCCGTTCCACCCCTCCCGCGCTCCGATTCACCCCCCCATGCTCCGATCCCCCCCCCCCCCGTGCTCCCCCCCACCCCATCATACTTACCGATCCTGCCGGGGTCCGTCCGTCTTCTCCCCGGGCGCCGCCATCTTCCAAAATGGCGGGCGCATGCGTAGTGCGCCCGCCGAATCTGCCGGCCGGCAGATTCGTTCCAAAGTGCATTTTGATCACTGAGATAGATTATATCTCAGTGATCAAAATAAAAAAAATAATAAATGACCCCCCCCCTTTGTCACCCCCATAGGTAGGGACAATAAAAAAATAAAGAATTTTTTTTTTCCACTAATGTTAGAATAGGGTTAGGGGTAGGGGTAGGGTTAGGGGTAGGGTTAGGGCTAGGGTTAAGGCTAGGGTTAGGGTTAGGGCTAGGGTTAGGGCTAGGGTTAGGGTTTCGGTATGTGCACACGTATTCTGGTCCTCTGCGGATTTTTCCGCTGCGGATTTGATAAATCCGCAGTGCTAAACCGCTGCAGATTTATGGCGGATTTACCGCGTTTTTTCTGCGCATTTCACTGCGGTTTTACAACTGCGATTTTCTATTTGAGCAGTTGTAAAACCGCTGCGGAATCCGCACAAAGAAGTGACATGCTGTGGAATGTAAACCGCTGCGTTTCCGTGCAGTTTTTCCGCAGCATGTGTACAGCGATTTTTGTTTCCCATATGTTTACATTGAAATGTAAACTCATGGAAAACTGCTGCGGATCCGCAGCGTTTTCCGCAGCGTGTGCACATACCTTTAGAATTAGGCTATGTGCACACGGTGCGGATTTGGCTGCGGATCCGCAGCAGTGTTCCATCAGGTTTACAGTACCATGTAAACATATGGAAACCAAATCCGCTGTGCCCATGGTGCGGAAAATACCGCGCGGAAACGCTGCGTTGTATTTTCCGCAGCATGTCAATTCTTTGTGCGGATTCCGCAGCGTTTTACACCTGTTCCTTAATAGGAATCCGCAGGTGAAATCCGCACAAAAAACACTGGAAATCCGCGGAAAATCCGCAGCTAAAACGCAGTGCCTTTTACCCGCGGATTTTTCAAAAATGATGCTGAAAAATCTCACACGAATCCGCAACGTGGGCATATAGCCTTAGGGTTAGGGTTGGAATTAGGGTTGTGGTTAGGGTTAGGGGTGTGTTGGGGTTAGGGTTGTGATTAGGGTTATCGCTACAGTTGGGATTAGAGTTAGGGGTGTGTTGGGGTTTGTGTTGGAGGTAGAATTGAGGGGTTACCACTGTTTAGGCACATCAGGGGTCTCCAAACGCAACATGGCGCCACCATTGATTCCAGCCAATCTTGTATTCAAAAAGTCAAATGGTGCTCCCTCACTTCCGAGCCCCGACGTGTGCCCAAACAGTGATTTACCCCCACATATGGGGTACCAGCATACTCAGGACAAACTGCGCAACAATTACTGGGGTCCAATTTCTCCTGTTACCCTTGTGAAAATAAAAAAATGCTTGCTAAAACATCATTTTTGAGGAAAGAAAAATGATTTTTTATTTTCACGGCTCGGCGTTGTAAACGTCTGTGAAGCACTTGGGGGTTCAAAGTGCTCACCACATATCTAGATAAGTTCCTTGGGGGGTCTAGTTTCTAAAATGGGGTCACTTGTGGGGGGTTTCTACTGTTTAGGCACACCAGGGGCTCTGCAAACGCAACGTGATGCCCGCAGACCTTTCCATCAAAGTCTGCATTTCAAAAGTCACTACTTCCCTTCTGAGCCCCGACGTGTGCCCAAACAGTGGTTTACCCCCACACATGGGGTATCAGCGTACTCAGGACAAACTGGACAACAACTTTTGGGGTCCAATTTCTCCTGTAACCCTTGGGAAAATAAAAAATTCTGGGCTAAATAATTATTTTTGAGGAAAGAAAACGTATTTATTATTTTCACGGCTCTGCATTATAAACTTCTATGAAGCACTTGGGGGTTCAAAGTGCTCACCACACATCCAGATAAGTTCCTTTCGGGGTCTAGTTTCCAAAATGGGGTCACTTGTGGGGGATTTATACTGTTTAGCCACATCAGGGGCTCTGCAAACACAACGTGACGCCCGCAGAGCATTCCATCAAAGTCTGCATTTCAAAACGTCACTACTTCAATTCCGAGCCCCGGCATGTGCCCAAACAGTAGTTTACCCCCACATATGGGGTATCACCGTACTCAAGAGAAACTGGACAACAAATATTGGGGTCAAATTTCTCCTGTTACCCTTGGGAAAATTAAAAAATTCTGGGCTAAATAATTATTTTTGAGGAAAGAAAACTTATTTATTATTTTCACGGCTCTGCATTATAAACTTCTGTGAAGCACTTGGGGGTTCAAAGTGTTCACCACACATCTAGATAAGTTCCTTTCGGGGTCTAGTTTCCAAAATGGGGTCACTTGTGGGGGGTTTCTACTGTTAAGCCACATCAGGGGCTCTGCAAACGCAACGTGACGCCCACAGAGCATTCCATCAAAGTCTGCATTTCAAAACGTCACTACTTCACTTCCGAGCCCCGGCATGTGCCCAAACAGTGGTTTACCCCCACATATGGGGTATCAGCGTACTCAGGAGAAACTGGACAACAACTTTTGGGGTCAAATATCTCCTGATACCCTTGAAAAAATAAAAAATTGCAGGCTAAAAGATCATTTTTGAGAATATATTTTTAATTTTTTATTTTCATGGCTCTGCGTTATAAACTTCTGTGAAGCACTTGGGGGTTCAAAGTCCTCACCACACATCTAGATTAGTTCCTTTGGTGGACTAGTTTCCAAAATGGGGTCATTTCTGGGGGATCTCCAATGTTTAGGCACACAGGGGCTCTCCAAACGTGACATGGTGTCCGCTAATGATTGGAGCTAATTTTCCATTTAAAAAGCCAAATGGCGTGCCTTCCCTTCCGAGCCCTGCCGTGCGCCCAAACAGTGGTTTACCCCCACATATGGGGTATCAGCGTACTCAGGACAAACTGGACAACAACATTTGGGGTCCAATTTCTCCTATTACCCTTGGCAAAATAGGAAATTCCAGGCTAAAAAATCATTTTTGAGGAAAGAAAAATTATTTTTTATTTTAATGGCTCTGCGTTATAAACTTCTGTGAAGCACCTGGGGGTTTAAAGTGCTCAATATGCATCTAGATAAGTTCCTTGGGGGGTCTAGTTTCCAAAATGGGGTCACTTGTGGGGGAGCTCCAATGTTTAGGCACACAGGGGCTCTCCAAACGCGACATGGTGTCCGCTAACAATTGGAGCTAATTTTCCATTCAAAAAGTCAAATGGCGTGCCTTCCCTTCCATATGAGGTATCGGCGTACTTGGGAGAAATTGCCCAACAAATTTTATCCACTTTATCCTATTGCCCATGTGAAAATGAAAAAATTGAGGCGAAAAGAATTTTTTTGTGAAAAAAAGTACTTTTTCATTTTTACAGATCAATTTGTGAAGCACCTGAGGGTTCAAAGTGCTCACTAGGCATCTAAATAAGTTCCTTGGGTCATCTAGTTTCCAAAATGGGGTCACTTGTGGGGGAGCTCCAATTTTTAGGCACACGGGGGCTCTCCAAACGTGACATGGTGTCCGCTAAAGAGTGGAGCCAATTTTTGATTCAAAAAGTCAAATGGCGCTCCTTCCCTTCCAAGCCCTGCCGTGCGCCCAAACAGTGGTTTACCCCCACATGTGAGGTATCAGCGTACTCAGGACAAATTGGACAACAACTTTCGTGGTTCAGTTTCTCCTTTTACCATTGGGAAAATAAAAAAAATGTTGCTAAAAGATAATTTTTGTGACTAAAAAGTTAAATGTTCATTTTTTCCTTCCATGTTGCTTCTGCTGCTGTGAAGCACCTGAAGGGTTAATAAACTTCTTGAATGTGGTTTTGAGTACCTTGAGGGATGCAGTTTTTAGAATGGTGTCACTTTTGGGTATTTTCAGCCATATAGACCCCTCAAACTGACTTCAAATGTGAGGTGGTCCCTAAAAAAAATGGTTTTGTAAATTTCGTTGTAAAAATGAGAAATCGCTGGTCAAATTTTAACCCTTATAACTTCCTAGCAAAAAAAAATTTTGTTTCCAAAATTGTGCTGATGTAAAGTAAACATGTGGGAAATGTTATTTATTAACTATTTTGTGTCACATAACTCTCTGGTTTAACAGAATAAAAATTCAAAATGTGAAAATTGCAAAATTTTCAAAATTTTCGCCAAATTTCAGTTTTTATCACAAATAAACGCAGAATTTATTGACCTAAATTTACCACTAACATGAAGCCCAATATGTCACGAAAAAACAATCTCAGAACCGCTAGGATTCGTTGAAGCGTTCCTGAGTTATTACCTCATAAAGGGACACTGGTCAGAATTGCAAAAAACGGCAAGGTCTTTAAGGTCAAAATAGGCTGGGTCATGAAGGGGTTAAAAATAATCTAAAAAAAAAAAGCAAAAAATTGTGCTATTCTCATCCTCCGGCGTCCACCGATGCGTATTGGAGGGTGAGTATATAACTATTTTTATTTTAATTCTTTTTTTTAACAGAGATATGGTGCCCACACTGCTGTATACTACGTGGGCTATTATTATTATTATTATTTATTTATATAGCACCATTAATTCCATGGTGCTGTACATGAGAAAGGGGTTACATACAGGGTTATAGATATCGTTTACAGTAAACAGGTTTACAGTGACAGACTGGTACAGAGGGGAGAGGACCCTGTCCTTGCAGACTTACATTCTATGGGATGTTATATACTGCATGACTGATATGACATATACTGTGTGGGCTGTGTTATATACTACGCGGCTGCTATATACCACGTGGCTGTGCTATATACTATGTGGCTGCTACATACTATGTGGTTGCTATATTCTACGTGGCTCTGCTATATACTACATGGCTGTGCTATATACTACGTGGCTCTGCTATATACTACATGGCTGTCTGTGTTATATAGTAAGTGGGCTGTGTTATATACTATGTGGCTGTGCTATATACTATGTGGCTGCTATATACTATGTGGCTGTGCTATATAGTATGTGGCTGCTATATACTACGTGGCTGTGCTATATACTATGTGGCTGCTATATACTATGTGGCTGTGCTATATACTACGAGGCTGTGCTATATACTACATGGCTGCTATATACTACGTGGCTGTGCTATATACTACATACTACGTGGCTGTGCTATATACAACATGGCTGTGTTATATACTACGTGGCTGTACTATATCCTGCATCCCGAACCCCCGACATCCTGCGACCAATCAGCGACAGACACAGTCCAGCCATGAATTGACGTGGGATTTAAGCCACGCTTCGCTGATTGGTCGTGGCCGCCAACGACAAATCAGCGATATTGGCACGGGAAGTTGGAAACTTGGGCTGAAAGGTGGCAGATGAGGTTTAACAATGATAAATGTAAGGTTATACACATGGGAAGAAGGAATCAATGTCACCATTACACACTGAATGGGAAACCACTGGGTAAATCTGACAGGGAGAAGGACTTGGGGATCCTAGTTAATGATAAACTTACCTGGAGCAGCCAGTGCCAGGCAGCAGCTGCCAAGGCAAACAGGATTATGGGGTGCATTAAAAGAGGTCTGGATACACATGATGAGAGCATTATACTGCCTCTGTACAAATCCCTAGTTAGACCGCACATGGAGTACTGTGTCCAGTTTTGGGCACCGCTGCTAAGGAAGGATATAATGGAACTAGAGAGAGTACAAAGGAGGGCAACAAAATTAATAAAGGGGATGGGAGAACTACAATACCCAGATAGATTAGCGAAATTAGGATTATTTAGTCTAGAAAAAAGACGACTGAGGGGCGATCTAATAACCATGTATAAGTATATAAGGGGACAATACAAATATCTCGCTGAGGATCTGTTTATACCAAGGAAGGTGACGGGCACAAGGGGGCATTCTTTGCGTCTGGAGGAGAGAAGGTTTTTCCACCAACATAGAAGAGGATTCTTTACTGTTAGGGCAGTGAGAATCTGGAATTGCTTGCCTGAGGAGGTGGTGATGGCGAACTCAGTCGAGGGGTTCAAGAGAGGCCTGGATGTCTTCCTGGAGCAGAACAATATTGTATCATACAATTAGGTTCTGTAGAAGGACGTAGATCTGGGGATTTATTATGATGGAATATAGGCTGAACTGGATGGACAAATGTCTTTTTTCGGCCTTACTAACTATGTTACTATGTTACTATGTTACCGCTTCAGTTATTGGTCGTGGGCGGCCGTGAGCTACCAATCAGTGATATTGGCGCAGTATTTAAACACCGCTTCGGTCATTGGTCGTGCCCAGCTGGCCGCGACCAATCAGCGACAGGCGCAGTCTAGCCGCGAATTGGCACCAGATTTGAACCAAGCTTCGCTGATCAGCCAGGCGCGACCAATCAGCGATATTGGCGTGGAATTTAACCCCCACTCACAGCACGACGTACATACATACATACATATTCTAGAATATCCGATGCGTTAGAATCGGGCCACCATTTAGTTAGGCTATAACGGGCAGTGGGAACTGATTCTCAGATGTTCTGTAATGAATAGATATTACATAAACAGACAAACAGATGTAGCATTTTAAATAGAACCTGTCATCAGATTAAAGCGGACAATGGCTGCGCAATCACGGCCAGGTATGCTTTACTCTGAAAAATGTTGCATTTTTATATGTTTTTATGACATTCCAAGGCAGCTTCGTCTAAATGAGTGGAACTGGGGAACGGCAGGGTGTGGCTAATCCTGACCGGCAAATTGTTCAAAATTTATGGTACTTTAGTGGTGAATTCCATTAGAAATGTATGCCACACACTACCACTACTGGCAGTGACACCCGGCACATGTAAGTGTAGCGCCAGCGTCCCTGCACGCTTCCCCGGTTGGGACGTTGGCTTACTCACCACCATGGCTCCCATCCCACACCTCCTCCTCCCTCTCTGGCTGCTACAGAGGATCCGTGCACTGCGCACAGATCCTGGGCACTCTGCTTAGTGTGCGCATGCTCCCTCCTTCTCAGTGGAGCCACACGCGCCGTCCTAAGTGTCTACAGCCAATGGCTGAGAGACGCTTATTATTTAAGGCACGCCCACCTGCATTGAGCTGCTTGTGCAACGTTGTTAATCTGCTCCCAACACACTTGCTAGATTTCCGATCCCTTGCTGCTAGTACAAGCTAGTTCTGCTTGTTTCTCTAAGTTTGTCCCTAACCTCCTTGCTAGTGCTTGCATTCTCAGTTTGTTTCAGCCAGAACCTGCCTGCACCTGCCATGCAAATCTGTATATAAGCCGGACCCGCCTGCATCTGCCGTAACAGTCTGTATATCAGCCATACTCTCCTACTGGGCCATTCCAGCTACTTGTCCCTTGGGGTCAGCTGCTGTGTGTCCGTGGTCTGTCCTGGAGTATTACCTGGTGTCCATCGGTAGCCAAGCCTAATCCCACCATCTGGGGCTCTAGTAAAAAAATCAGGTGCTCACCTACTGTAGTCGTGCCCCTCCAGGCTCTCCTCGGACCACAGTGCAGTGGTTCTACCATTCCGATTACAGTAAGACACGCCTGTTGATGAATTAAGCGCATCTTAGTCCAGCGTTGCACAATGTTAATGTTAATCAATCAGGCCTATGTGTTTCACCTGACTATTCCGATGTGGTACCTGGCCAGCTTCTCCCTACTTCAATTCCTTTGACTGACAAGGTTTCTCCCTGTATGTTCTCATAGGGAAAACCTGTCAGTCCATTGGAGTAGGGTGGAACAGTGGCGTAGGAAGAGGGTGCGGGGGGGGCGGGCCGACCCGGGCGGCACAATGCGGGGGGCGGCTGGCGCTGCAGGAGGAGGAAGGAAAAAAAGACGCGGACCCTTTAAATCTTCGGGCGGCGCCGTCCGCCGCCAAGACCAGGCTCCCCCCCACCCCCGCTCTAATACTCACCTCTCCTGGTTCCTGCGGCAGCTGCAGTGTCTTCAGCGCCCTCTGACTCTGCGACGTCTCAGGGCAGAGGGCGCGATGACGTCATCACTGTGCGCGCCGCTCAGCCTCTCTGTCCTGAGCGTTGCAGAGCCGGAGAGACGCTGACTGGCTGCACCGGACCTGCGCTAGGAACGGGAGAGGTGAGGATTTTACTTTTTTTTTTCTTTATATCTGACTCTGTCTGGGGGCAATGCTGGAGACCATGGGGCAGATTGCTGGACACACTGGGGCAATACTGGAGACAATAGGGCAGATTGCTGGACACACTGGGGCAATACTGGAGACCATGGGGCAGAATGCTGGACACACTGGGGCAATACAGGAGACCATGGGGCAGAATGCTGGACACACTGGGGCAATACTGGAGACCATGGGGCAGAATGCTGGACACACTGGGGCAATACAGGAGACCATGGGGCAGATTGCTGGACACACTGGGGCAATGCTGGACAACATGGGGGTAATATGCTGGACACACTGGGGCAATGCTGGACAATATGGGGGTAATATGCTGGACACACTGGGGCAGATTGCTGGACACACTGGGGGCAGGACTTGAGGCATGGGCAGAATGTAGACACGGGGCATGATTGGAGACACGGGGCATGATTGGAGACACGGGGCATAATTGGAGACACGGGGCATGATTGGAGACACGGGGCAGGATTGGATCATGGGGCAGGATTGGATCATGGGGCAGGACGGATACGATGGAGGCTGGTGGGGCAGGATGGGGAGATCATATGGGGTAGAATGGATACTCATGAGGGCAGGATGCGAGAACATATGGCTGGAGCCAGGAATGAGATAAACGGGGCCAGGGTGGGGAATAGTATTACCATAGGGGCTAATTAAGGGATATTATTACTGCAGTGATGTATTTATTTTATTTTTTGAGTATACTGTTTTAAATGAGGGGTCGGTCCTGTTACTGTGCAGAGTGACACTATATCACCTTTTTTTCTTCATGTGGTGTAATGTAGAAGTTGTGAAAAATTAAGTAATGTGTTCTTCCAGGTGGAGCTCGAGATAACTGTGTTATTTCCTGCAGAAACGAGTCCTGGCTGGAAGGAATGATGGCGGTCTGTGCTGGATGAAAGATGAAGGACTTCACCTAGAGACGTCACTGGTGAGTCAGTGTTACCTATACACTGACACTATACACTGTATACTATATACAGCGGTCCTGTGTACAATGTCACCAGTGATCACTGTATTATCTATACATTATATACAGAGTTCCTGTGTATAATACCACCAGTGATCTCTGTATTACCTCTACACAGACACTGCATACTAAGTACAGATCTCCTGTGAATACTGGCACTTATGGTGATAGTATTGTGTTTTTTTTTATTACTGATCAGTATTGTAGTATTCTGTCACTATGTGGTGGTAATATGTGGTCTGGAGATGGTGTTGTGGTATTTGTCCCTTGTATGTAGTATTATTCGGTCACTATGTGGTCTGGTCATGGTGTGGTGGTATTAAGTCACAGGTTTGGCATGTGGGGGTGACACCATTAGGCCCAGTTTAAGTTCTTCAAAACAGGAAAACCAATTTTGGTAACCTTTGTGTGTATTGAGCCGGGGGAGGGGGGGGCGCCAAACTCGGGAACAGCCCCGGGCGGCAAAAGCTCTAGCTACGCCTCTGGGGTGGAAAAAAGCCAGCTGGGCTCTGCATTGGACTAGTCACCCTAGACACCTAGTTCTAGGTGTGATTTTCAAACTTTGTTTGTTCTGAAATGCCACTGGATACATGGCTGCAATGGATGCAATCATGGGTCAGACAGCATGAATCTCATGACAGGCTCCCTTTAATGCACTGAGTGTGTATCTAATATATAAAGCTGAATGTGTGTGTGTATGTATGTGTGTGTGGCATCTGAACCGTCGCAGCTACAGCTACAAAATTTTGCACAGTCACACGTCTGGTCCCTGAGAGCGTCATAGGCTATGTTGTGAGGTGAAATTTTAACCCCGCGCGTTCCAATTCACCAAACAATTTTGCCCCTATCTACATAATGGGGAAAAAGTGAAAGGAAAAGTGTTGGAGGCAAATTGACAGCTGCCAGTTGTGAACAAGGGGGACTTAAAGAATGAGAGCGATGGCACCAAAGAGTATATACCGTACAGTTGCTAAGGTGGGGCCCCGACATGGGATACTCACCACACACGGGGATATGAACACACACACACAATGCGCCACACACTACCACGTGCTTGAACACATATACCACCCTCAGCACACATTTCACCACACAAACCCCAACCTCGCCACACAAAAGTCGAAACACAAAAGTCGCCGCTCAAAACTTGCCACGCGCAAAACTCGCCACATGCAAAACTAGGCTCACGCAAAACTCGCCACACGTGCAAAACTTACTCAAAAGGCACCACACATAAAACTCGCCATGCGCAAAACTTGCTGCACACAACTTGCTACACTAACCTGTCACATGCAACTCGACACACAAAAGTTGCTATACGCATGTCGCCACACAAAACTCATCTCACAAAAGTCGCTACAAGCATGTCGCCACACGCAACTCAACACACACAACTTGACACACGAAACTCGCCCTAAAACACACACAAGTCTGGTATTATCCTTCAAAACTAAAAATCTGATTAATAAGCAGACAAACTACAAGAGCAACAAATGTACCATATAGGAAATACGGCAGCTGTCAGTCACATGACCTGTCAATTAGGTGTATGTGTGAGCCAATATATACTGCCAGGGAGAGGGCTTCCTGTTGGCTGGGGATTTATCATACTGCCAATTTAGCTTACAAATACTGAGGTAAAAATACTGACCAAATAACGTGTGAACACGGTCTAATACAGGAGGAGATGACATACAGGTACATACTATATACAAGGGAGATGACACACAGGTGTATATACTATATACCGGAGAGATGACACAGAGGTATATACTATATAGAGGAGGAGATGACATACAGGTATATACTATATACAGGAGGAGATGACATACAGGTATATTCTATATATAGGAGGAGATGACATACAGGTATATACTATATACAGGAGGAGATGACACACAGATATATACTAAATACAGGGGAGATGACACACAGGTATATACTATATACAGGAGGAGATGACATACAGGTATATACTATATATAGGAGGAGATGACATACAGGTATATACTATATACAGGGAGATGACACACAGCAGGTATATACTATATACAGGGATGATGACATACAGGTATAAACTATATACAGGAGATGACATACAGGTGTATACTATATATAAGGGAGATGACATACAGGTATATACTATATACAGGGGAGATGACATACAGGTATATACTATATATAGGAGGAGATGACATACAGGTATATACTATATACAGGGGAGATGACACACAGCAGGTATATACTATATACAGGGGAGATGACATACAGGTATATACTATATACAGGAGATGACATACAGGTGTATACTATATATAAGGGAGATGACAAACATGTATATACTGAGGTGAAAATGAGAGGTGTGAGGTTAAAATGAAAAGGTGTGAGTGCAAAATGAGAGCAGTGAGGGAAAATAGTGGAGTGATCGGAAAATGACAGATGTGAGGTCGAAATGACAAGTGTTAGGGGGGAATGAGAGGAGTGAGGGGGAAAATGAAAGATGTGATGGGGAAAATGAGAGGTGTGATGGGAAAATAAGAGAAGTGAGGTGCTATAACTAACCACATATATTTACTATGCCCAGGCAACGCCGGGCTCTTCAGCTAGTATTAGTATATTATTTTTGTATGACTCTGACCCTACTATAATTGAAAAAGGAACAGTATGAATGATTCTAACTGAACATGTCTTTTAATGCTCATCATTAGTGTTGAGCGATACCTTCCGATATTTGAAAGTATCGGTATCGGATGGTATCGGCTGATACCGGCAAAATATCGGATCTCGCCGATACCGATACCCGATACCAATACAAGTTAATGGGACACAAATATCGGAATGTATCCTTGATGGTTCCCAGGGTCTAAAGGAGAGGAAACTCTCCTTCAGGCCCTGGGATCCATTTCTAATTAATTAGAAAACACCAGTGATTGTCTTACCGCTGTCTCTAGCATCATGTCCTCCCTCTATCTGAAACTAAACCTGTCAAAAACTGAACTCCTCGTGTTTTCTCCCTCTACTTACCTACCTTTGCCTGACATTGCCATCTCCGTTTGCGGTTCCACCATTACTCCAAAGCAACATGCCCGCTGCCTTGGGGTCATCCTTGATTCTGACCTTTCATTCACCCCCCACATCCGATCACTGGCTCGCTCTTCTTACCTGCATCTCAAAAACATTTCTAGAATTCGCCCTTTTCTTACTTTCGACTCTGCAAAAACTCTTACTGTTTCACTTATTCATTCTCGTCTGGACTATTGTAACTCTCTACTAATCGGCCTCCCTCTTACCAAACTCTCCCCGCTCCAATCTGTCCTGAATGCTGCTGCCAGGATCATATTCCTCACCAACCGTTACACCGATGCCTCTACCTTGTGCCAGTCATTACACTGGTTACCCATCCACTCAAGAATCCAGTACAAAACTACTACCCTCATCCACAAAGCACTCCATGGCTCAGCACCACCCTACATCTCCTCTCTGGTCTCAGTCTACCACCCTACCCGTGCCCTCCGCTCCGCTGATGACCTCAGGTTAGCATCCTCAATAATCAGAACCTCCCACTCCCGTCTCCAAGACTTTACACGTGCTGCGCCGATTCTTTGGAATGCACTACCTAGGATAATACGATTAATCCCCAATCCCCACAGTTTTAAGCGTGCCCTAAAAACTCATTTGTTCAGACTGGCCTACCGCCTCAATGCATTAACCTAACGATCCCTGTGTGGCCTATATTAAAAAAAAAAAAAAAATTAATTAACTGGTTCATGCAGCTTTACATGAACACCCAAGCCTTACACTATGGCTGGTCCGAATAACTATAGCAATTGTTACCATCCACCTCTCGTGTCTCCCCTTTTCCTCATAGTTTGTAAGCTTACGAGCAGGGCCCTCACTCCTCTTGGTATCTGTTTTGAACTGTATTTCTGTTATGCTGTAATGTCTATTGTATGTACAAGTCCCCTCTATAATTTGTAAAGCGCTGCGGAATATGTTGGCGCTATATAAATAAAAATTATTATTATTATATTATTATAATGTAAAAAATAAAGAATAAAAATAAAAAATATGGCTATACTCACCCCTCCGGCGAACACTGGTTGTCACCGCTGCTAGCGTCTCCCTCCGTTCATAAGAATGCATGACATTAGGTATTCATGATGCCTGTGAGTTTCGCTTAAATTGACCAATAACCTTAGTCACTAGTATCTACTTGCTACCCACGCTGTCGTGGCCCCTGCCCCAATAATTACACATAAAACATTCGTTTGGATAAATTTGGCCACAGCAGCCATCTTTTATTAACATTTAAACATAACAGTTTATTAACATTGAAACCCCAGGGAAGGCGGTCCTCGAAGCCCCAAGAGCCAACCAATTTGTATCCAATCTCCCCAATTTTGGCCTCCAGGTCGTGTCCCTGCCCCCAGCCGCTAGGCACCAGCTCAGAGACGCTTAAAGACTCGCCCGGCCAATATCCGCCAAAATCCCACGTCCCCAGTCTTCTCGACTGTATAACCACCAATTCTCTAAGCCACACCAGGGGGAGTCCAGGATCTCACACACCCCGCCCCCTCCAAGCCGCCATTTCTTAGCACCACCAACTTCGAAGACCTCTTTCCCTCCCCGCCTTGCTGCCGCGACGAAGCATAACTAATTCACTTTTAGCGCCACAACTCTGACCCTCGCTGCTTTCCTAAAATTACCTTAAAATTCTTAAACTGTGAACCAAACCAGTAATTACCTCATTCAAAAAGGGAGGGTGGGTGGGAGCTTGCTATCTAATCAGAGGGGCACCAAAATGGTTGCTCCTCTAAGATGGGTGCCCCCTTTTATAGTCAATCCCCCCTTATCGCCCCCACCTTCTTGCCTACCTTGCCCTCAGCCAATCCGTAATCCCCAATTCAAATATTCCCCTCACATCACTCCATATTATTGCCCCCACCTTTCCGCTCACCCCCTATAGGCCCATTCCACCCTGTTATGTCGTCCTCCCTCAAAGGCCTGCGGCCTAGTCCGTCCTCACTTGACATTAGGTATTCATGATGCCTGTGAGTTTCGCTTAAATTGACCAATAACCTTAGTCACTAGTATCTACTTGCTGCCCACGCTGTCGTGGCCCCTGCCCCAATAATTACACATAAAACATTCGTTTGGATAAATTTGGCCACAGTAGCCATCTTTTATTAACATTTAAACATAACAGTTTATTAACATTGAAACCCCAGGGAAGGCGGTCCTCGAAGCCCCAAGAGCCAACCAATTCGTATCCAATCTCCCCAATTTTGGCCTCCAGGTCGTGTCCCTGCCCCCAGCCGCTAGGCACCAGCTCAGAGACACCTAAAGACTCGCCCGGCCAATATCCGCCAAAATCCCATGTCCCCAGTCTTCTCGACTGTATAACCACCAATTCTCTAAGCCACACCAGGGGGAGTCCAGGATCTCACACATCCCCCCCCCTCTCCAAGCCGCCATTTCTTAGCACCACCAACTTCGAGGACCTCTTTCCCCCCCCCGCCACCAACACCAATGTCCTGACACCTCAGACATTTGTGTCCCGCCACACCAGCGGCCCTTTTTCGATACCCTCCTGCACCGCAAGACACCATAGGTCTAAACCAATAGCATTCAAGTGCACTCCGTCTTTCCTCCAATGTTCGCCCGTTCCTGACTCCAGATCCAAATGGCAAATCACAAGAGCCCCATTCCGTACCATGAAACGTGAAATTGCCCTATTAACCTTTATTCTGGCCCTGTTAATACCCTGCACTGACCGTGCTCCAAACCAAACTTTCCTAGGAACAATATCCGACCAGATTATTAATAAACGCGGGAACATGGCCCACAACCTTAAAACATCAAATTTGATGTCGTTGATCAGTTCTCTACAAGGGCGTTTACCAAGATCGTTGCCCCCCAAATGAATCACCAATAAATCCAGCACCCGGTCCAAATGCCCAAACTTATGAAATTCCGGCAAGAGCTGCTTCCAGTACATCCCACGTTTTCCAATCCAACATATGGTCGCTGATGACTTCTCCACACCGAGCTGTCTCCCTTGAGGGCGAACGTCTGCTCGCACCGCTGCCCAAAATACAAACGAGTGGCCCATAATCCATGCAAGTAAAGGCCTTTTTCCTGCAAAGAAAAAACAACAAACCAAAACATAGTAATCGTAAAGCAGGACCCTATTAAATCCTCACCCAATTCAAAAAACACCCTTCAGACCAAGGACGGACGAATATAAGACCTGAACCTCACGGATTCCCAACGGCCGATCCTCCGCACCACGTCCTCTCCCAAACCTCTTCTTGCCGCCTCCGTAGCTGCCCCTATCCTAAATGACTTTAGAAATACCCTGGTTTAGGGAAAGAGGGGGAAAAAAAAAAAAAAAGAGACAAGTGCGGCGCTTCCTCTGAGCGTAATACGTTTTTACCAACAAGTTAAAAACATTTCTTTTATTTGTAGTTATGCTCACCTTCTATCGGTAAGAAATGCACGTTGAGATTCTCAAGGAATCAATTCTTTAGGCAACTCTTCTTCGTATGTTGTATAATCCAATAAGGTGTGCAGCTCACTTTGGAGAACTATGTGTTGATCCTGCTTCAGATCCACATAGGTGGCAATTTCAAAGAGAAAAAAAAAAAAAAAAAAAAAACTCCAAGTAAATGTGGCGCTAAGCACCTACGGATTTTTTTAATTCATCCACTTCAAGTGAAAAATGTTAAAAAATTCATTTATTTTCTCAAAATAAAATATATTTGTAAATTTTTTTAAAAAACAGTACAACGCGTTTCGGCTGCTATTTTTACAGTGCAGCCTTCATCAGGTAGTAAAAAAACAAATCCTATCCTATCCTAAATGAGTGACCCGAAAAATTCTCTGCCGAAATACCTCCTTGCGTCAAACAGCGCTTAAATATAGTGACAAACTGATACCGAGATAAAAATGATCCATCTTCGTGCAACAACAGTGGCTCATCATCCCAAACCTTCCCCTCTGAAAATTCCCGAAAACATAATACCGGGCACAATGGGGAACCCGGTACTTCAAATAGCTCAATTTTACACCCTTTTCCAGCCAAATCAGTTTTTGATTGACGCAGCCAAATAACCAGCTTATCCCCGTGCAAAACTACATCCCGACCCCGCAGGCCCCCTTTTTTATTCTTAGCTGGGCTGACCAACTCACCCAAACGAAACGCCCCAAAGAATGCCAAAGCAAATGCCACCTTAAACAAAACCACCTCTGGCGGATTAGCGCATACCCTTGGTAATTGTTCGCCCAACTGCAATAAAATCTCTTATGACACAGGGCGTCGACCATCTAAGGTTTTCCAACCCTTACGCCAACCCTTCATCACCTGGAGAACCATAAATGATTTAGTGACGTCATGTAGCCCCCTGAATTTAAAACCAAATGCTAAACCAGCCAAAAACTGATTAACTTTAGATACTGACCAACCGAAATCCCATTTTTGACCTAAAAGCAACAGCAATTTCTCGTCGTCATGCATATCTGATCACAGCGACAAGCCCAATCCACCCAAGTATCCCAAGCCTTAACATAGTGCGACCAAGTTCCTGGCACCAACGACCTAGACAGTAACCCTCTTACTGCCCCAACGGAAGCTTCCATAGTTCCTCCGGGCAGAACACCCGCACGAGATCCACTTGAGACATGCCATCTGGAACCTGATCCCACTGTGAATAAAAAATAGTGTCACCAGTCAATGATTCATCAGACGACCGAAATTCCGCAGTGACCCACAAGTTAAACCGTAGGCCCAACCAAACAATATGCTGCAAAACTCTTAGCAACGCTGAATCTGCGGATGATAGTGAATTTAGCGCTCTCACAGCGCCTTCCGATTCGCAACCGAAACAAATCTTCATGTTGCTGACCTCTGATCCCCATAAGGATAAAGCAACAGCAATGGGAAAAACCACACACAGCAATCGATTTGCAGATAAACCGTTCTCCACCCATGAAGGTGGCCATCGACACGCTAGCCAATTCTTTGGAAAGACCAAACAAAAACCTTGCTCGTCCACCGGGCCGATCGTAAAACCCAAATCCTCCGCATGCACCACCGGTGCAATCCACAGTGACTTCCCGTTATACGAATCCAGGAAAAGCATCCATACTTTCAAATCATCCTTCAAGGCTTTTCGAAGCCTGATAAAATGAGATGGGGACCGAACTCCTACCGTAGCCAAAGACAACCTGCGACAAAAAGCCCTACCCATTGGCATGATACGGCATGCAAAATTCAACTTCCCCAACAATGATTGCACCACATGCAACGTCACCTTTTTTGACTCATACACTCTCCTCACGTCCAATCTCATGCTCACGAGTTTATCCATAGGTAAGCGGCATTCCATTGCCACCGTATCTATCTCGATGCCTAAAAAACTCAAAGATGTTACCGGACCTACCGTCTTGTCAGCGGCTAACGGAACGCCGAACCTGCTTGACACACTCTCCATAGAATGAAGCAAAATTGAACAGTCAGCGGAATGTGCTGGACCCACAAACAAAAAATCATCCAGATAATGGATGCAAGATCGGAGCCCGGATACATCTTTTACTGTCCACTCCAAGAACGTACTGAACAGTTCAAAATATGCACACGACAGGGAACAACCCATCGGCAAACAATGATCCACGTAAAAACCCCCATTCCAAAAACACCCCAACAAATGTAAACTATCCGGATTAACAGGAAGCAAACGAAACGCGGCCTCAATATCGGTTTTCGCCAACAAAGCCCCCTGTCCACAACGTCTAACCCACTCCATAGCTGTGTCAAACGACGTATAAAGAACCGAGCACAACTGTGGATCAATGCCGTCGTTCACTGACAAACCTTTTGGGAACGAAAGATGATGGATTAACCTAAATTTGTTAGCCTCCATTTTGGGTACCACCCCCAAAGGAGAAACTCTCAATCCCTCCATAGGGAGAGACTGAAAAGGGCCGGCCATTCTACCAAGTGACACCTCCTTATTCAATTTTTCCGTGACCACTTCAGGAAAATCATAGGCCGACTTCAAATTCTTTTTGGACCACTGCACCTTAACGTCCACAAAAGGTATTGAAAAACCATTCCTAAAACCATTTCTCAAAGTGGACGCTGCCTTTTCATCAGGATATCTACTTAGGAACCGCTCCATCTCTGCCAGCCGCACTGGAGTCACCCCTTTTGTCAAATCCATCTGACCCTTTTTGCTTCCCCCCCCTAAAACATCTTGCTGCCCCATGGGTACCTCCACATGATGAGCATTCATGCTTAAACTTACACTTTGCCCCAAACCTGCATGTCCCCTCGTTGAAGGCAAAACACAGTCCCTTTTGCATGACCACCGAGTGCCCTGACTGTCCTGAACCCCCGGTGCCCCCGAGAAATGACTGAGAACCCTGATTCGGCCTGACCGGTGCTGTCACTCTCATCCACAAGGAAATATCCTTGTGATCCCACCTAATATTTTGACGCACCGCTTTACGTTGACGGAACTGTTCATCGTATCTAATCCACTCTTGACCCCCATAGACCCTGTACGCCTCCCCAATGATATCTAAATAGCAAAACAAGGGGGCACAAGTTTCTGGCGATTTCTCCCCTATGACACTAGCAAAAATCGCAAAAGCCTGTAACCAGTTAGAAAAGGTACAAGGGATTAATCTACACCTTCTCCTCTCCTCGTCCTCTTTTTTGGAATCATCCCTACAGGCTTTATCTAAATTGAAGCGCTCTAAAGGGAGCAGTGAAAATATTTCAACATACTCCCCTTTCCAAATTCTCTCTTTCACCTCAGGTTTCAAATGCGCCCCCAAAGGCCCCTCAAAACACACGTACACTTCCCCCCTAGCCGAATCATCAACCCGGACCGATTCATCCTTTTCTTTAGTCCCACTTTCCGCTGTCGTCGAGCCTCCCTGCTGAACTACCTCGCAACTACCAACTGATGTTAACCCAGGTGCCAATGGAGCCCCCTGCGAAATACTGGATCCTGGCCTGCCAGAGTCGCCAATTCCTTCCGCCCCCAGGACCCCCCTCTCCCGAACATTCCCCAACCACGCTGATAACGGTGATGGTTCAATCTGCCTACCCCTTGTCTCCCACATTTGAAACAAATCTTTTAACCCTTGCATTAAAATACCCGCGCCAACACTAATCCCCCCTACAGAAACCTCCCCTCTACATAAATCAACACTAGGAGCTAGTGATGGCAATAAAGAAGATAAAACGGCACTCTCACCTGGCTGCCTGGGCGCTGTGATCCCAGCAGCCGCTGATCCTGGGTCCAGATGCGCTCCTACAGTCCGCGCCCCTCCATGTCCGTGCGGGCTTGATGATCCACGAACTTCCATAGGCCAGTCCTGAGATGTCGCTGCGGTGATAGGACCCACAGGGTGGTCCCGATCCACGGATGCTGCCCGCGATGAATCCATGCGCGCAGCGGGAGGCTCCGCCAACCTGCCCCCGCTAGCTGCCACAGCCCCCCCATATACTAATGCCCCCGGCCCCTCCATAGCTCCTGTCTGAACCCCCCTCTGGTTATAATCCCATGCATTTACATTATCTGCAGTGCCTCCAGCACTGAAACGGTTACTAGCAGCAGCAGTCAGCGAGTGGGCGGGGCTAAACCGGCGCCCATCACTGACTGCTCTGCGCTCAGGGGCCTGTGCTGCTGCCGCCTGATCGTCCCTCATGTCGCGCTGAGCGGCGGCCCGGATGGATGGGCTCGCCGCCGCTCCTGCGCCTGGCTCCTGCCCACCGGCCGTTACCGGTGAGTATGCTGGCCTCCCGCGCCGCGCCGCCGTTTGAGGCACCCGCCGTACAGGCCCCCGCCCACTCCTCTGCGATACTTGCCACCGCTGAGCCGGGCCCGTTCCAGGCTGGGCACCGGCCGCTCCTCTCCCTGGCTCCGGCAGCGCTGATGATCTGTCTGATGAAGGGGAGGCCGACACCTCCCCCCGCTGCAGGCCCCGCCGACTGGTGGGATTCCTCCCGGCTCCCTGGCAGCGCCCGCTAGAGCCGCGGTCTGCTGCTGGAATCGGAGGGTCCCCTGAGGGGCTCCTCATACGGCATCGGGCCCTGGGGGTGACCTCGGGGCTCAGGCGCTCCGGAGGCCGAGACCTCCGAGGCCGGCGGCCCTCAGTCAATAAATTAGCTGACCCGGATCCCCCTTCAGGAAGCAGGCCCTGCAGTGATGCCTGCAGCCAGCCTGCGCCCCTGGTTCTAGCTGCATCACGGAGATGCTGAAGAATTGCCTCAACTTCCATTATCTCATCCCACAGAGTTTGCTATCTAATCAGAGGGGCACCAAAATGGTTGCTCCTCTAAGATGGGTGCCCCCTTTTATAGTCAATCCCCCCTTATCGCCCCCACCTTCTTGCCTACCTTGCCCTCAGCCAATCCGTAATCCCCAATTCAAATATTCCCCTCACATCACTCCATATTATCGCCCCCACCTTTCCGCTCACCCCCTATAGGCCCATTCCACCCTGTCATGTCGTCCTCCCTCAAAGGCCTGCGGCCTAGTCCGTCCTCACTGAGAGTGAAGGACCTTCGATGACGTCGCGGTCAGGTGACCGGTCACATGAGCGGTCACGGACCAATCACAAGATCACGACGTCATCAAAGGTCCTTCACTCACTACATTCTCAGGAACGGAGGCGGACGCTTGCAGCGGTGACAGCCAGGGTTCTTCGGAGGGGTGAGTATAGCCATATTTTTTATTTTTATTCTTTATTTTTTACATTAATATGGATCCCAGGGCCTGAAGGAGAGTTTCATCTCCTCCAGACCCTTGGATCTATACGCACCGCACACTCCGATACCGATTTCCGATATCACAAAAATATCGGAACTCGGTATCGGAATTCCGATACAGCAAGTATCGGCTGATACCCGATACTTGTAGTATCGGAATGCTCAACACTACTCACCATAGATTACATGTCGATGGTCTTTGTTTTGCTAATGTTATTCAAGTCAGATTCTTAATAAAAGTTGGATGAAAAAAAAAAACAGTAATGAATTTATTTATTTATTCATTCAATAATGTTGTTACACCAGAAATCAAAGCGCTGGGTGTTGAGCCGCAAGCATTTTAATTTCTCCTAGTGAAAATCTAATTAAGTTTTGCTTTCATTTCAACAGGAACTGCTTGAATTTTGTTGTCATGCATTTTGGCGAAGACTGAGCTTCTCTTTTAAATGTAGAATCCTCTTTCTGTATGCTGCGATTTGGAATAATTCATGTTTAACACAGCGGGGTATGGTAGTCAGGTCTAGTTGTCATGGCAACAGACTCTGAAAATTTAAACATCCAGGATGACGGCTGTTTGCTGTGAGCGGATCTCCTTAGCATCGGCTTTATAATGAGTGACACACTTTCAGTTTCTGTATAATGAGAAAGAAGAAATAATCTCCTGCAGCGCAATGCACGGACAACAGCCACAATTTATACACAGACGAATATACGTAGCGCAAATGAGTGATCCAAATGGAAATGATGATTGGGAACAGTAATTAATATGGTGTAAAATGGATGAATTACATCCAAAGAAAATTCATTTAATCAGTGTTATCAATGTAATAATATCCTCATGTATTATTGGTAAAAAGCTAAAATCCCAAAGAGTAGTCAGATATAGACAAATACATCAGCTGCAATGTATGTACACCGTGTTTGCAGCAAGCAATATTGTTCTCGTTGTTGACATCCTGCAATGTGTTCCTTTCACTGACTTAATAGAGAAGTGGGTCAGAAGGTCCCAAAATCTGAAAAGGTAGCCTGATTTTCACAGATAATAAAGGGAGTCTGTCAGCACAGAATGGCTGTTCAAACCAACACCAGGTGCTCAGTGCACCTTTAGGGTATTTGCACACATTGCGGATTTTGCTGCGGATTCATATCAGTTTTCCAAGAGTTTACAGTGTCATGTAAACCTATGGAAAACAAAATCCACAGTGCACCTGTTGTGGAAAAAACCGCGCGGAAACGCTGCGTTGTTTATTCCGCAGAATGTCAATTTTTGGTGCGGATTCCGCAGCAGTTTTCACCTGCTCCTCAATAGGAGTCCGCAGGTGTAAAACCGCAGGTGGAATCCGTAAAAAAAACGTGGTAAATCCGTGGTAAATCCGCAGTGCCGAAAATCAGTGCATAAAAATCAGCATAACATTCTGCAACGTGTGCACATAGCCTTAGTGTGACCAAACATTTAAGTGCCCCTTCCCTTCAACCTTTTTTCATCTAGCTCCACCCTTCTCTAGCTTTAGGGTATGTGCACACGTTGCGGATTCGTGTGCGGATTTTTCCGCGCAGAATCTGAAAAATTATCTGCGGATTTTGTGCAGATTTCACATGCATTTTCACACCTGTGGATTCCAATTATGGAACAGGTGTAAAACTCTGTGGAATCCGCATAACGAATTGACATGCTGCAGAAAATAAACCACAGCATTTCCATGTGGTATTTTCCAGAGCATGTGCACTGCGGATTTGGTTTTCCATAGGTTTACATGGTACTGTACAACGCATGAAAACTGGTGCGAATCTGCAGCGTCAAATCCGCAATGTGTGCACAGACCCTTATAAGGCCAGACCTGTCAATCAAGAAAGAAGGGGTGGAGATAAGCGGAAACAAGTAGGTGGAAAACTGCACTTACATGTTCGGCCACACCAAGGGTGCACTGAGCACCTGTCATTTTGTGCTGACAGACTCCCTTTAAAGTTATCCCTACTATTAAAAGTTGTCAGGATCTTTGCATGTGGATAATGTTTTCAGCAATGAACACTTTCCAAGTGGTCCTAAAATTAGGGCTCGCTCCCTCTTATGAATAAATCAGACAAATGAAATCTGGACTGGGAGTCAGCAGTTCTCTAAGCCTGCTGTCAAGCTGTAAGCCAGCACAGAGAAACTGCTGCGCGCCGATGCAGATGCGAGTACAATTGAAGCTCTGACCACAGGGTCAGAGCGACACCAGCAGTATGATCATGTTATGTGATCACGTTGCTGGCGTCACTCGCCCGTGTTGCAGAGGCGCAGATGGGTGGTAAGTGCTCCACGTTAATAGAGCTGAAAACACCGAAGATAGGAGGAGGGGTATTTACTAGGTGGTGTTTATTGGGGGTGATGTATTTAGTGTGGGGCTTTGCTGTCTATATGTGTGCGCGTGGGTGGGAGGGGTGTATTTGCTGCGTGTAGGGTGCTATCGTCATTCTCAGGTCCTAAACTCGTCATTCTAGGAATTTAGGACCTGAGAATGACGTCGCGGCTTGTGATTGGTCGCGTGGCGGTCACATGAGCGGCACGCGACCAATCAGAAGCCGTGACGTCATGGAAGGCCCTAAACGCGCTCATTTTAAGCAAAAAAGGCTGCCGGTTACCAGCGGTGATGTCCAGGGGCCTCCGGAGAGGTAAGCATATCAATATTTTTTATTTTAATTCTTTATTTTACAAATTAATATGGATCCCAGGGCCTGAAGGAGCACAGGGCTGCCTCCAGGTTTTTGAGTGCCCCAGGCTAAAGAGTCTCAGTGCCCCCCCCCCTTGATACATACCACGATTCATGATGCACAGATACTGCAGAGAAATATAGGCATAGTACAATGCCTGATTTCACTTCTTACATGAGTGATAGCTATTGTAAATTCAACAATACCATACAGCAGAGTGGCTTTTTATAAGTCAACCCCTTATATGTCAATTTTCGTGACCTACTCCCTCTTCCTCAGTTACCAGAAGGCCTTTTACTGTTAGCTAAACTTGCTGCAAAAAAAAAACTGCGTACATTGAATATGACAATTTTTTTATGGAAAACTTTTTAAAGTAAACATTAGAAAGTATTAACGTAGAACATTTGCAAAAGTGCAAAATGTGAAGCATATAGCACAGCCGCATAGTATATAGCACAGCCCACGTAGTATATAACACAGCCATGTAGTATATAGCACAGTTACATAGCATATAGCACAGCCCACATAGCATATAGCACAGCTACATAGTATATAGCACAGCCATGTAGCATTTAACACAGCCCACGTAGTATATAACATAGCCACATAGTAATAACACAGCCCACGTAGTATATAACACAGCTCAATTAGCATATTGCACAGCCACATAGTATATAACACAGCCCACATAGTATATAACACAGCCCACGTAGCAAATAGCACAGCTATATAGTATATAACACAGCCATGTAGTATATAGCACAGCCATGTAGCATATAACACTGCCCACATAGTATATAACACAGGCCACGTAGCATATAGCACAGCCACATAGTATATAGCACAGCCCACATAGTATATAACACAGCCCACGTAGTATATAGCACAGCCACATAGTATATAACACAGCCCACACAGAATATAGCACAGCCATGTAGTATATAGCACTGCCACGTAGCATATAGCACTACCACATAGCATACAGCACAGCCACGTAGTGTACAAGACAGCCCAAGTAGCATGTAACACAGCCCACGTAGCATATAGCACAGCTGAGCCCACCTAGTATATAGCACAGCCCACGTAGCATATAACACAGCCACGTAGCATATAGCAGTGTGGGCACCATATCCCTGTTAAAAAAAAAATTAAAATAAAAGAGAGAGTACAAAGGAGGGCAACAAAATTAATAAAGGGGATGGGAGAACTACAATACCCAGATAGATTAGCGAAATTAGGATTATTTAGTCTAGAAAAAAGACGACTGAGGGGCGATCTAATAACCATGTATAAGTATATAAGGGGACAATACAAATATCTCGCTGAGGATCTGTTTATACCAAGGAAGGTGACGGGCACAAGGGGGCATTCTTTGCGTCTGGAGGAGAGAAGGTTTTTCCACCAACATAGAAGAGGATTCTTTACTGTTAGGGCAGTGAGAATCTGGAATTGCTTGCCTGAGGAGGTGGTGATGGCGAACTCAGTTGAGGGGTTCAAGAGAGGCCTGGATGTCTTCCTGGAGCAGAACAATATTGTATCATACAATTATTAGGTTCTGTAGAAGGACGTAGATCTGGGGATTTATTATGATGGAATATAGGCTGAACTGGATGGACAAATGTCTTTTTTCGGCCTTACTAACTATGTTACTATGTTACTATGTTACTATGTTATATACTCACCTTCTGGCGGCCCCGGATTCAGCCCAGGCCTTAGCTATGCTCCCGGCAGCTCCCGTTCCCAGTAATGCCTTGCGAGGCAATGACCTGTGATGACGTAGTGGTCTCACGAGACTGCTACATCATCGGGTCATTTTGCAAGGCATTACTGAGAACGCTAGCTGCCGGCAGCATCGCGAGCATCGGGAAGGCTGCAGGGGACGCCAAAAGGTGAATATAGCATGATTTTTTATTTATTTTATTACATTTAACATTATATCTTTTTACTATTGATGCTGCATAGGCAGCATCAATAGTAAAAAGTTGGTCACACACTTGTCAAAATGGAAATGGGCCCCCCCCCCCTCCTGCTCAGGGCCCCGACACTTGCCCGGGTGCGCCGGGTGCTCACGCCGCCCCTGCACTCGCATGACACTTGCATTACACTCATCTGACTTGCCTGGATCAAAAGTGGACCAATTTTGAATCGCTATTGTGACTCCAGCCTAAATCGGATGTTAGCTGTGAAAAATCGGGTTGTACTCACTTGACACTCGCATGACACTCATCTGTTTTTTCGGTCCTGATATTAGAACTTTATTTTTCACACATATGAGTATGAGCCCTGATGATGATATCTGCAATGCACTGTGGAATATGATGGTGCTATGTAAGCAAAGCATAATAATAATAGCTTCCACGTGTTTAGATTGTATAGTGCTAATAGGAAATGCAAGGTATCCTGAACAAAAAATATATCAACAGTCATTGCAAAAAAATGCAATAATGGGTATATATTCCAAAGGCCATAGTAAATGTAAGTCTACAATAACCTACAAAATACATATGTAAGGGTAGGTGCACACGTTCAATAATTGGTCGCGCTTTGTGCGCAGTACGTGTCCGCTACGTCCAAAGCGCTGCCGTCTATTGAATGCAGGTGAATCCTCATGTGTTCACTGAACCGTGTGGATTCACCGTGTCCAATAAATTCTATGACTGAAATTTATCTTGCGAGACTCGTGTCTCCGCAAGATAAATAGACATGCTGTGGTCTGGAAAGACGCACCACATGGGCATCTCCGCAGGTGAGCCGTGGGTGTCTCTGTACGCATAGTGGACATGGGATTTCTTCAAAACCCATCCACTATGCTGTAACATCTGGATGCTGAGGGTTGGACACTGCGCAAGTACGCAAAGTCCACCCTGCAGTGTTTACTGACCGTGTGCACCTACCCATAGTGAGGAAATTTATATTGTGATGCAGTGACCCCTGTTATAGCTAGGGGGCGCTGTATGTGCTCCCCAGGACATGCATGGAGGCGTAATGGGGACACAGTATGAGACAGTGTCTGGCATTGTGGTGAAAGGCCGGTATGGGTCGCAGAGGAGGAGGTCTTCTGCGCTGTAAGTCTCCCTTGATATGGGGAGATGCTCCCTACAATGCAACCCGGAGTATTTGGTCTTTGGTACACATGAGCACTAAGATGTTGTTTAGTGAATCTGGGTCCGGGTTGCGGGTAGCTATGAGAGATGGGAGGGTCTGGCTACCCACATACCTCACCACTGGGTGAGGGTGCTCACTGTACCCCTTTTTCCTATTCGGCAGTGCGGGTGTTTGAGGACCTGCAATGATGTCAGGATCACGTGACCAGCCCATGTGATCCATACATCACCTGTGGGAGTGGTTACAGGTACATAATGTGACCAGGGTGTGGGTCACATGCCCCTGTATGCTCTCTGAGTGTGGACCTGAATGATCTATGTGCAAGGCCCTGGCAGATACCTCGGTGTTGGGTGTGCTAAGCCCTGAAGAGCACGTGGTGGGACTTTGCTTCTGGTGACCTGGCTATTGGACGGACTTAGCTGAGGTTGGACGTCCTGGATTGTACCCAGACAGGCCACCTGTGTGATCCCAAGTAACCTGGGTGTTGGGAGGTCCTGGGAGGAGGACTGGATCCCTGAACAGCACGAGGTGAGGACAGGGATCTGCAGAGCCAGAAACAGGTCCTGTATTGTACTGCCAGTGGAAAGCCTGCAGCACTGACAAGCAGGTAATACCAGACTGTGTGTTTGGCTCCAGAGCAAGCCTGAACATTGGACTCGACCAAGAGTGTATGGTCACAGTCCTGATGGAACAGAGTCACACTGTGAACATTGTTACCGTATTTTGCCATGCTATGAAGGTTGTTGTTTTGTGTTTTCTGCCACTGGGGTTTATGGAGTAATAAACCCAGTTGCACTTTTTAGAAGAAAAAAACCATGCCTGTCTATGATTATCCTGCTGCCAAGCGAGTATTCCCCAATACGCTAGTGAGCGCTATCTCACATATGGTGCTAGACCGTGGGCAATGGTCCAGGAGGCACGTGTCGAGTTAATTGCTGTGGCTCGGCGTGGCCATAAAGATTGCGTCTAGCTGTAACTCGGTGGGGTTACGATGCTGACAAGCATCTTGCTGTGGATCGGCGGGTCCACGAAGGTGACAAGCAGCTTGCTGTGGATCGGCGGGTCCACGAAGTTTGCGGAGGAGCTGTGCAGAACCTTGTGGAGCAAAGCTGCACTGGCACTGGCAGTGGCTTGTGGATGGCAGCCTGAGATACCGGTTGTGTGTGACTGCAGCGAGAGCTGTGGCAGAACCAGCAGGAGCTGGTATATATATGTGTAAAAAAAAAAAATTTCCGCGCAGATTCTTAAAGGGCCAGTGCAAACACAGGGATATAGTGTGTACTGTGCGAACTGGGGCCTGAGTGCCGTGGGGAAGTCCACAGGGTGTACCCCAGGGAAGGGGGGTGTCCCTAGAAGTGGGCGGAACCAAATGTGAATTGTTGCCCAAAAGGGGGCGGAGTCCCAAAAAGGGGCGGTAACCCGAAGAGGGGTAGGAGCCCAAAAAGAGGTGGAATCTCGGGAAATGGTGGTTTCCCAAAAGGGAGGAGAAGTACCGCAGACAAATTCGTGCCCAGGGCGTGTAAGTTATGTGTGTCCGGTATGCTGTGTGAACTATCCACCTGGTGAAAGTTTACGGGGGGTGCCGTGCGGATGCATGAGTTGGAAATGTACGGACTGGTCGATTCTGGGGGCCCGGTGACTCTAGTGAGGGTTGCACCAGAGGGATTCGAAATACCCGGTAGGAAGGTCAGGGTCACCTGCATCCATGGGCACACTAAGGGCTATCCAGTGGCCAGGGTGGTCCTCGAGATGGCCAAGGACAGTGCAATCCATGATGTGGCCATAGTCTCAACCTTGCCCTGCCCAGTGATAATTGGCCGGGACTCTGGGTTGTTCACAGACTTGTGGGAGAAGGGAGCTTCTTTACAACAGGAGAATGGAGGGCTCTCGGCTGGTGGGGTTGCATGCACTAAGGCGATAATACCTCCCAAAATTGACGGGTCAGACGTAAGGGTGACCGGAGAAAGGGTTACGCCTATCCAACTTATTGACCTGACGTCATCTGAGGGGTACTCCAATGAGACCAAGAGGGATGTGGTTATTAAACACAGTGGAGCCGACACCCAGATAGTGTGTGACTTGGGGGTTCACCATGCTATGGGGTGTGACACAGACTCCAGGGGGGACTGTGACTCTGAAATAGTAAGGGGGTACATTAAAGAGCCCCACAAGAAGGACAAGTCCTCCAGTCGCCTGAGGAACAAAAACCACAAAGTAGTTGTTCAAGTGACTCTGGCTGAAGAGATCATGAAGGAAAGGGTCATGTCGTTGCCCCCAACAACCGCTAGGTTAAAGTTGGATGACCGGTCAGTTGATAGTGCTGATGGAGTGAAAATCCACAGAGGCCAGGAGGAACTGACCTGTGGTACACCCACGTCTGAGGTGACAGAGAGGGATGAAATAGCGGAGTATGGTGAAGGCTCCCTAGTACCTGAGGCAGAAGAGCTGGGGTACTCAGACACCCAAGAGAGGGCTGATGCTGACAGTGCTGAGTCAGAGGGTGCAGAAGTGGAGGAGGCCACCAGGAGTGGAGGAGTGGGGCCTGAAAAGGATACCTGGTTGAAGCAAGAGGAGCTTCGGAGACAGGCTGCTGAGTGCCTTGTGGGTGCCTTGGAGAAAGAGGTGGCAGAGCTCAGAGGTCACCTGTCAAAGTGGCAAATTGTGACCAAGGTCCTCAAGGAAGACTTGGAAGTGCTCAGAGGAGCACTAAAAGGCCCTCTACAAGAGAAAGAGGTGGTGGTCGCAGACTTACCGTGCCGGTACCAGATTGGTAATGAGGTGAAGCTGCTAATGCCCATTTTGACCAGGGGTCTGGAAGAGGGTAAAGCTGAAGAAGAGTGTGCGCTAAAAGCAGAACAAGACGGTCACCCGGTGGTGGCAGAGGTATTGATGAAAAGGGCCATGGCAAAGCTGGATCCATCGGTCCTTGAAGAGAGACCCTGCTTTTCAAGAGCATAATAGAAGTACCCGAAGACATGCGAGAAGTGTGTGCCAGTAAGGGTGTGCATGAGGTCTTTAAAAAGGCAATAGAGGCGTGTAGTGTGCACTGGGCGCCTGAGACTCAGCAATTGGTCATACTGTCGACTAAGGAAGTCACAGTGAAGCGGGTGGCTGTCCTGAGGGATATGCACCTACACTGCCTCCGTACAAAACAGAGGATCACATTGAGGAATAATGAAGACGCTCGATGTTTGGAGCGTGAAAGGAAAACTCAAAGACGGCTTGGCTTGGTGGAAGACACAGTCCAAGTACCCAAAGTTCTGGTGGCAAAAGTCATTGGAAGACTTGGGAGAGTGATGCAGGAGATGGTGGATAAATCCGGTGTGAAGAGACTGAGGATACCGGCTGATGACGAGGTCCAGGTCATGGGTGAAGATGGGATGGTTCCATTCCTTGTTGTTGGATCCAGAGAGAGTCTTGAAAATATCCGCGTGCACCTGGAATATAGCATCGCATACCTAAGAGAGGTAGAGCAGCTAAGACATGAGACTGCAAGTTAGTAAACAGATGCAGAACATGAGATGGCGGCCACCCTCAACCTGAGGTATAAGGACCAGAAGGGAGGATATGTGATGCAGTGACCTCTGTTATAGCTAAGGGGCGCTGTGTTGTGCTCCCCAGGACATGCATGGAGGCATAATGGGGATAGTGAGACAGTGTCTGGCATTGTGGTTAAAGGCCGGTATGTGTCGCAGAGGAGGAGGTCTTCTGCGCTGTAAGTTTCCCTTGATATGGAGAGATGCTCCCTACAATGCAACCCGGAGTATTTGGTCTTTGGTGCACATGAGCACTAAGCTGTTTAGTGAATCTGGGTCCAGGTTGCGGGTAGCTATGAGAGATGGGAGGGTCTGGCTACCCACATACCTCACCACTGGGTGAGGGTGCTCACTGTACCCCTTTTTCCTATTCGGCAGTGCGGGTGTTTGAGGACCTGCAATAATGTCAGGATCACGTGACCAGCCCATGTGATCCATACATCACCTGTGGGAGTGGTTACAGGTACATAATGTGACCATGGTGTGGGTCACATGCACCTGTAGGTTCCTGTATGCTCTCTGAGTGTGGACCTGAATGGTCTATGTGCAAGGCCCTGGCAGATACCTCGGTGTTGGGTGTGCTAAGCCCTGAAGAGCATGTGGTGGGACTTTGCTTCTGGTGACCTGGGTATTGGACGGACCCAGCTGGGGTTGGATGTCATGGATTGTACCCGGACAGGCCACCTATGTAATCCCGAGTACTCTTGGTGTTGGGAGGTCCTGTGTGTTTGGCTCCAGAGCGAGTCTGAAGATTGGACTCGACCAAGAGTGTATGGTCACAGTCCTGATGGAACAGAGTCACGCTGTGAACATTGTTACCATATTTTCCCTTGCTATGAAGGTTGTTGTTTTGTGTTTTCTGCCACCTGGGTTTATGGAGTAATAAACCCAGTTGAACTTTTTAGAAGAAAAAAAGTGCCTGTCTATGTTTATCCTGCTGCCAAGCGAGTATTCTCCAATATGCTAGTGAGCGCTATCTCACAATATACAGTATAATGAAGCACAATGAGAAAATCTCTAGACATCCCTTTAAGCAGGCAATTCGGTGGACTTACAGCAAGTGGACATGTGATAATATTAACATATTAAGTACCGTATATGATTGTAAACAAACAAAATTAAAATTACACATAAAGTGCATGATTAAAGTTCTCTCAGAGGAATCGTGTCTGTGTGGTTGTGGCTGTAAGTAGATTGGCAAAACCTCTGTAGTTATAGAGTGGCTTCCATCATGTGCTCATGTACATCCCGCAGGCCGTGACTGACTATTACCCTTCAGGGCAGGTTTAGCAGTGTGTGTGGTGAGCACGCAGGAGGAAAGGGCTCACAATAACTCAAAGTCTAATGCTCTTTGCCGTGCTGTTAATAAAGTTCATGAGAGACTGTGGAGAAAGAGAGTTTATTAATGAGCACAATATATCTGTGCCCACAGTGTGCTGATGTACTGCATACTAAGGTGGTCTGCCTGTTGCTGGGTATACCCAGACATTTGCAGCATTGTCGGATCGGTGGCATTGCATGATGAATAAATATGCATCATAGTGTGTAATATGGGTAACTTTTAATAGTAAAAATAGGATGTTATCTTTATGTAAAACTTTACGGATTGCTGTTTGTTTCATAATTTGCATAAGGCTGCTGAGATAATAGCAGCACATTGTAAAGGAGCCACACAATGAGTGAGAGACAATTCTCACTTCTCTTTCAATTGACACTGTCCTCACACTTTGTTCAATTCTTCCATATATAGAATTTGTAAAGATAGTTGGCAGCCATGATTTACGTATATGCATCAGATTTGTTACACTCATTTCTAAGACGGTCTTATTAATATGAACTGGGCTTATAGAAGTTCAATTTTTTTTTTTTTTTTTTTTTACGTCCAGTTAGACCGACCTCACACATCCTTTTATTCTCACAAATAAATTATTTTAATGTTAGTTTTCAGTGTGCTGAAGCCATTTTTTTTTCTATCTGTTTTTCTCATATGAAAAAAATCTCAGCTTTTCCTACCCATTAAACAGTACAATAAAGATCGCACACAGATGACATCTTTCTGCTATCTTTATATTTTGACATACTTCTTAACTTTCATTGGAGAGTTTGATGAGCCAGACAGATTAAAGTATGACATGTCCCAGGGGTTTTTTTTGTGGACTTATGAAAAGGCATCAATCAGAGCCAGCATTAAGATTTTGGCATTATGACAATTGCTCGCAGCTCCAAATTCCCATAAACAAGTAGAAACTGCACTGATAATACCAATCCTACATTAACAGTGCAGTTTCCAATGTTAAAAGTGCAGCAGGACCTTTGTACACATCAGTCATGTGACCAAAGGTCCTGTATCCCTGTGGGAGTGTAGAAAAACTGGACAAGAGAACACAGACTCATAAATCTTCTATAGTGCGTGTAAACACATGTATTTGCTCTGTGTATACATTTTTGTTTAATTTTTGTTTACATTCATTGATCCTCCTGAAATTGTGTCGGATGATGCTGGCCTTAATCACACCATTCACATTAGCTTCACCTAATTGTATGGCTGACATCAGGACCCTCCATTTTGCACGTAGGATTCCAAAGGCGCACTCAACCAATCGTCTTGCGTGGGGTAACCAATAATTAAAAATTTGCCACTGGTGGTCCAGGCCTCAACGTGGATATGGCCTCATTACAATGCGGGTCAAGTGAAATGCCTCATCAGCAACCATTACATAAGGAACCGCTTCCAAACATGAACCCGGTAGAACACGTGGGGGTGGGATTTCCAAATGATTATTTTGCATCCGCTGACTAATTATGGAAGAATTGAAGACTCTTGAGTCTCCAGTTCTTCCACAGACCCCAATATTGACAATTATAAACCTGTATGTGCTGTCAGTAGTGATGAGCGAGTGTACTCATTGCTCGGGTTTTCCGAGTATTTGTTAATGCTCGGAGATTTAGTTTTCATCGCCTCAGCTGAATGATTTACAGCTACTAGCCAGGCTGAGTACATGTGGGGGTTGCCTGGTTGCTAGGGAATCCCCACATGTAATCAAGCAGGCTAGTAGCTGTAAATCATTCAGCTACCACGATGAAAACTAAATCTCCAAGCAGTCATAAATACTCGGAGGTCACCTGAGCATCATCGGGAAAACCCGAGCAACGAGTACACTCGCTCATCACTAGCTGTCAACCAGGGCCAACAGCACTACAGAAAAAATTGCTTATAATTGTAATATTGGAACCCTCAGTTTGGCGGCTTATGATAACAGATGTGCTTACCATCCAGGGATACTATGCAGTTGGGGAACTGGCATGTTTGCTCAAAGCCACAGGCTATCCACATCTAGTCTTCTTGTTTTGGCTCAGGCATAACAGAATTATAAAGGCAGGACCAGATTTCTGTACAAGTGGAACATACAATGGCTGAGATGGTTGATTTCCCAATCAGAAATTCCAGATGAAGTGCCGCATAGGAGAGACAGGTGGATAGAAATCTAAAATTAACAATAAGCTAACAATAAATCAGAAAGACATCTCCATGCATAATATTAACAGTGTAGTCAATCATAAAAGTAAGCAACGTAGCAAACTAAGCCCTCGGTCAACAATAGACATCACTATTACATGCTAAGGAACAGTAAATTTGGTAGAACATCAGGGAGTGATAATGGCAAAAAGTTGTTAGGTAATTGAAGTAAAGATGCCATAAACATTCACACATTATTTCCAAAAACATATGGCCGGAGCGGGATTCAAAAGGATGATTACATTTAATAGCTCACAAATAGAGGATAAATATATACTGTACTCGAAGTAAAAGACGCTCCTCTGCCAAAATACATTTGCACATCTTTGTGTCCTTGAAGGTTAGCCCAGGTCGCACAGCCTCCAAAAGAAGGTCAAATGTAGTAATGCTCATTCGACAGTACTGATAGAACTTGTCAGGATGGCTGCGTAGAGAACCATACAGTCGGTGGAAATGTCCTTTTGTGAGCCATCGCCTTAAAAGTTGATGTACCCACATCCGTCTCCGCCTCCTCAGATCAACAATCTCTGGGTAAGGCTCCCCAAAATGTTGAGACAAGACCCAATGGAAAAGAACCTGCTCAGTTGTGTTTTTATGTTAGCCTGTCACACATGTTTGACACAAACCAGCAAAAACAAGACACCAGCAGGACCTCTATTTGAAAGATTTGAGGAGTTAACGTGTGGAGCCAATGTGTGGCCTTCTTGATTAGGTTTTTATTCATTTCAGACCATTGAGCTAGTTAATTAAATGGGACAGTACATAGGGAAAATCAGTGAGAAATGTAAAGCCATACGGATGCCAAACGGATGTCATATGGATAAATAGCCGAGAAAAAAATCGCATGAATCGCATTGCAAATGCATTATACATGGATTACCATACGGAGAACACTCGTTCGACTTTCCGCTGGGAGACTAGGACGAGGAGTTTTCATATGTATAGTGTGACTCCAGCCTTACCCTGAGACTATCAAAGGAAACCTATACGAAAAGGAAGAGCAGCATCCGTACCAGGTGATGAATATCCAAAAAAAAGTCTTTATTCTGCCATAATAAAATACAACGTTTCGGCCGGGTTGGCCTTTGTCAAGTATGCACAGTATCAAAAGTGGCCATCTTAAATAGTGTGGAGCCCACATGAGCACCAATCACCATCTAGGGGCGGCCTTTATTACATATACATCAAATCTAATATGCTTAAATATCTACTACTATATATGTACAAATCCAATTGCAGCTAAACATCATCCCCACTATCCATACTGCATAAAACTATACACACAGAAGGACATAACACTTAAAACCACATATATAAACGGGCATAACACAGGTTCACAGTCCAATGGTTGTGTTTGTTGCCTAGTTGCTATGGTGACACCTCCACCAATCACATGATGTCCACGAGCCAGTCCCCTTTATCCTCCAATCGCCGTATGCTGGGAAAAAGAGCGCACAAAGTGAATCCAACCAATCCTACCAAAGCATGCAGGGATATGTCCGGACGCCACAGAACGCCGGCGCATGCGCGCAAGGCGCACCACAGCGACGATCACCTGACCGCCCCACAGTGCAACCAAGCGCGCACGCGCCAGACGTCCCGGACGCCATAGAGCGCCGGCGCATGCGCACAAGGCGCACCACAGCGACGATCACCTGACCGCCCCATAATGCAACCAGGCGCGCACGCGCCAGGCGTCCCAGGACGAGCGCCAACGCCAGAGACACAAGACCCAGCGACAGGTCACATGACCGGACCGGAGACCACAGCGAGTATACGCTATGGTATCCAGCCCGCCCACACGCCGCACTGAGCCTGCGCTCGAGAGAGGACGCAGACACAGCCATCTCCATGGCAACCACCCCTGCCAAAAAACAAAGATTTGACAGGCAAGGAACACAGGGAGGAACACAGCACCAAATAATACAGAATACAAACTATATATAGAACAAGAAACAAACGAAATAGCAAATAGAGATCCTCCATCTGTTCCTCGGATGTCAAATACAATAAAAAGAAAAAAGAAAAAGAGGAAAAAATTATAAAAACAAGTACATATAAACAAAAATAACGAAAAACACAACATAGCAATACAAATACACAAGGGGGAACACGCTCACTGAGTGAGTAGGGAAGGTCACAATATCCATAAATACTGATACTCTATTAACCATAGCCCATCAGACTCAAATATCGTTGACACAATTATGTCATACAAATCTGCAGATTATAATCTATATTGAGCCCCTTGGGCTGCAGTGTTCCCAATATTGAGATCCACCTTAGTTCTTAGTTCTTTGTTTCAATTTGAGATTCCTGTCACCCCCTCTCCTCAGGGCCGGGACCCCATCAATTACTCTAAAGCGCAGCTGGTTAATAGAATGTCTACACTCACTGAAGTGCTTGGGGATTGGTAAGTCGTTTAAATTAGTGCGTGTCGTGCTCTTGTGCTTACTTATTCGTTGTCTCACTTCCATTGTCGTCTCTCCGAAAAAGAGTGGGAACCCTGCTCACAAGCTTACACTCTGTGGACATAGGGAAGACAAAAAAGACAAATGGTAAAATGTTGTTATATCGTACAATGCAGACATAATATACTAACTAGGGTATGCACATAACGCTGCATGAACCGATCCCCAGCCATTTTGTGTACGGCACCGTGACAGAGGGCTATTAAGTGCATGGGGGGGTGAACTGATGTTACGAGGGTCATGATTTTGAAGAAAATTTTGTATGGACAAAACAGGGATAGCTACATAAGTGCAGTGGAACGTTAGGTCAGTCATAGGGTACAGAGGGAGAGACCTGTCAGTCATCTGGAGGGAGGCAGGGATAAGTCAGCCAAGGATAAATCAGACTAGTCAGGTCTCTCCCTAAAGCCATCACCCAACTTTTCAAACTATGGTTACCCTAAAATAGTAAAACATGCATGGCTGCAATTGTATACAGGCTCTGATTCTTGCTGCCTGTGGTTCGGGCAGCAAAAATCTAATGACAGGTTCTCTTTAATAGTTATAATAATTCTGTGTCAATATAACAGTACAGAGGATCCTTATATAGAGCCGTAAAGAGATATAAGTGTCACCCACAGAGCCAAAATTGATGTCAATACCCTCAATAAGCACAAAGCCATCCAGTGTCGTAAATAGTGCCCAGTACAGTACCTTCTCTATAGGGCCATCCAAAGATTCCCCATGTATACTTCCAAGTGCATATTTCCTGTGCTATGTTAGCCAAATTCCTATATACACACTGTCTGTCACAATAGACACATATGTAAGTGCAACGCCCGCTAGGGCCGTGGGGTACTCGGAACCGGGTCAGACGATTCTTAAAGGGGTTGTCACAGCAGCAGTGACCCGGTCCGTGGCCCTGGTCACGCAATAAAAGTGATGAGGGAATGTTTGCAGGGGATTTCCCGTGACACCACCTGTAGCATTCAGCAATATGTAGCCGACACTGCTTAAGGGAACCGCTGGGGCCGATGGTGTCGCAGCTGAGATTGTTCTGCTCCCCACAGGTGGATCAAGGCTCCAGTGCTACGAGTACAGTCTATCAAGTATCGTGGACGTTTTTTGGTGCAGATCTGAGGGTGTGGGAAAAGGACTTGAGGACACAAAGACTGTAGTTTCTTTTACCTTTAACGGCAGATGCACTAGTGACAGGTGGTCATGGAAATCTGAGCAGTCTGGAACCATTTTAGGGTCTACCAAGCCAGGTGGATTTCCTCTGCGCTGCTCCCTAGGTCCTTGGTGCCTTAAGCTCCCCACAAGTCCCTGTTACAATCTGTCCATGAAATGAAACATTTCCCTGCATAGCAGGCAGCTTGAGCCGGTTCCAGGTGTCACTCCCTAGTGGTGACTCCGGGCTCTTGTATGCTGCTGTGCCTCAGGGTGTCAGCTGGGGCCAGGAGACTTGCAATCTCCTGCCCTCCAGGTCTAGTTGCTGGGCCTGCAGTTCCCACACAACCACAGATTCCAGTGTCCGGTGTGTGGCGCTCAATCCTGTGGTGAGCTCAGTCGCAGCTCCAATCCTCCAGATTCTCCTCACTTGCCTCTTCCTCCTTCACTGTCTGCTCCCCAGACTCACACGGACTCTGACTCCTCTAACCCCGCCTCCAGGCCAGAGTTTATAGGGAAGCTCCCCTAAAGCAAGTGTTAGGGCTCCCCCCTTCTTGCCTGGAGTCTGGAAAGGTGTTGTATGCTGAAGTTACCTGGTAAGGGGACCTCTCTTTTCTCCCAGGCATGACATCACCCCCTGTGAGGGATGCAATGTCACTGTGGCAACCGAACTCCTGGGGTGCCATATAAGCAATGACAATCATGATGCTCCCATCGAATAAAAAAAAGAACCAGCTGTATATCCATTTACTCATCGTAGTTTGGCTTCCTTACCCAATGCAAGTTATATTTGGGCAGCCGCAGTCACTTGCAGCTACCAGTTGATGAATTGTTTCCCAAAAGACTCTTTCTGCCAGTAGGGGGAACCCTGTCTATTTATATTACAGGCACAACTCCCTAGATGACTATGATTTAAATACATGTCATTGACAATGCTCAATTGGCGCGCTTTAAAATAGAATTAAACTAGTTCACATGCAGATTATACTATAGTACATAATTTTCTTGAATGACCCTACTACTATTTATTTTCCTATCAGCCCACAACAATTTATAATGTAAGATAGCTCTCTAGCCGTGCTGCACTGAAAAAACAATCCCATCCTGCTACAGCAGATTTATCACTTTCTCCATGTGAAAAGAGATGAAACTCCTGATGGGTTTAGATGGAAAAAGAGATAGGAGCCATTGTATGGAGTTATGACCCTAAATAAAAAATAGATCAAAAGTAAATCTGCAGTAGTTGCCACTTGCCACGTTCCTGTTTCAACTCTCATCTGCCAGTTCTATTTATTGCTGTGGTACAAGTTACACCAGTGTATAAGACACACAAATGTTCTTAAAGGGAACCTGTCAGCAGGATTGTGCACAGTAACCTACAGACAGGGCCAGGTCGGCACCGTTATACTGAATAAAATGATACCTTGTTTGATGAAATTCATTTTGTGCTTGTTGTTTTATCTTTATTTTCAGCGGCCTGTGAGGGGTCGTCATGTGGTGCTCTGATTAGGTATTCATAATGCAGACTGCTGACAGGTCACTGCTCCCTCACTGACCTGCCCCCTAGTTTGAATAATGAATATATGTACATACTGAAAAAGAGAGAAAAAACTTTCTGCAGGCAAGTGCCGGCCATGGCACCTGTGCTGCAGCATAAACGCATGTTTAATGTCCCAATAATAAATGTGATTAAACATGTGATTATGCTGCAGCCGGGGTGCCGCGGCCAGCACTTGCCTGCAGAAGGTTTTTTTTTTCTTCAGTATGGACAGATGTTCATTATGCAAACTAGGGGGCAGGTCAGTGAGGGAGCAGTGACCTGTCAGCAGTCTGCATTATGAAAGCTAAATCAGAGCACAAGATGAAGACTCTCCCCTCCACAGGCCGCCCCGGAGCACGAGCATATCATTAACTCAAAAGTGAAAGTAAATATTAAACAACAACCACAAGACGTATTTAATCAAGCAAGGTATCATTGTAATCAGTGTAACGGCGCCAACCTGACACTGTCTGTAGGTTACTGTGCACAATCCTGCTGACAGGTTCCCTTTAAAAAGGATCTATCACCAGATCTAATGATATAATCTGCATATATTATGGAATATAACATAGACACTTGGCACTCATACAGGTGTGTTCAAAAGAAATGTATTGAATGTAGAAAATCAACAGAAAATAAGGGACATTTCGGTCAACAAATGACCTTCATCAGTCATCTGGATAGAGAAAAAAACATGTGAAGTAGCGCTATGGGAAGGTCTGCGGTGTTCACCGCTGAGACTGTTGGCGCTCTCCAGTCTCAGAGGTGGACAACAAAGCCCATCACATAGGGCGACTTCACATGTTTTTTTTTCTCTATCCATATTTTTTTCACTTATTTTTTCTCAATTTTCTACATTCAATAAATTTCTTTTGAATACACCTGTGAGTGCCAAGTGTCTCTACGTTACAGTTGACAGATTTGGTTGTCCTACTTGTGCACCACCGTAATTACAGAAGTGTTGTGTTTTCTGTTTACATATTATGGAATAGACCACCTAGTTCTGAGGAGGATGGTGTTTTTTTTTTTTTCTGCAAATGCATTTTTGCAAATGCATGACACTTTAGCCCCTTTTCTGCCTTAGACACTTTTTGTTTCTGTGTTTTCATCTTTTCTTTCCCTTGTTCCAAGAGCTATAACTTTTTTATTTTTCTATTCGCATAGCCATATGAGGGTTTGTTTTTACAGAATGAGTTGTAGTTTTGAATGAAACCATTCATATAACCATACATTGTACAAGAAAACAGGAAAAATTCCAGTTGTGGTGAAATGGCAAAAAAAAAAAACATCTTTTTTGCCATTGTTTTTTTTTGAGCATTGTTTTCACAGTGTTTATTATACAGCCAAAATGACCGGGTAACATAATTACTCAGTTCAGTATAGTTTATGTTTCCTACTAAACTTTCAGAGTTTTGGATTTAATGGTGAAAAAATGCAAAAGTTTGCAAGAAAGAAAGAAAGAAAGAGAATTTGGTTTGTATCTCCATTTTCTGATAGCTCTAACTTTTTATTGTTCCACCTACAGAGCTATATGAGGGCTTAATTTTTGCGTGACATGACGATTTAGCAATTAAAAAAAGGCCATTCCGTAATTTTGATGTTTAGTTTTTTCTTTATGGCATTTTACTTTTATTTTTTAACTAGCTGAAGAGCCCGGCGTTGCCTGGGCATAGTAAATATCTGTGGTTAGTTATAGCACCTCACTTCTCTTATTTTCCCATCACGCCTCTCATTTTCTCCCTCACACCTCTCATTTTCTTCCTCACTCCTCTCATTCCCCCCTAACACTTGTCATTTCAACCTCACATCTGTCATTTTCTGATCACTCCATTATTTTTCCTCACTCCTCTCATTTTGCACTCACACCTTTTCATTTTCACCTCACACCTCTCATTTTTACCTCATCACCTCAGTATATACATGTTTGTCATCTCCCTTATATATAGTATACGTATACATCTGTATGTCATCTCCTGTATATAGTATATACCTGTATGTCATCTCCCCTGTATATATTATATACCTGCTGTGTGTCATCTCCCCTATATATAGTATATACCTGAATGTCATCTCCTTCTATATATAGTATATACCTGTATGTCATCTCCTCCTGTATATAGTATATACCTGTGTGTCATCTCCCTTGTATATAGTATATATCTGTGTGTCATCTCCTCCTGTATATAGTATATACCTGCATGTCATCTTCTATATATAGCGTATACCTGTATGTCATCTCCTCCTGTATATAGTATATACCTGTAGGTCATCTGCTCCTGTATATAGTATATACCTGTGTCATCTCCTCCTGTATATAGTATATACCTGTATGTCATCTCCTCCTCTATATAGTATATACCTGTGTGTCATCTCTCCTGTATATAGTATATATCTGTGTGTCATCTCCCCTGTATATAGTATATACCTGTGTGTCATCTCCTCCTGTATTAGACCTTGTTCACACGTTATTTGCTCAGTATTTTTACCTCAGTATTTGTAAGCTAAATTGGCAGCCTGATAAAGCCCCAGCCAACAGGAAGCCCTCCCCCTGGCAGTATATATTAGCTCACACATACACATAATAGACAGGTCATGTGACTGACAGCTGCCGTATTTCCTATATGGTACATTTGTTGTAGTTTGTCTGCTTATTAATCAGATTTTTATTTTTGAAGGATAAGACCAGTGTGTTTTAGGGCGAGTTTCGTTTGTCAAGTTGTGTGTGTTGAGTTGCGTGTGGCGACATGCATGTAGCGACTTTTGTGAGATGAGTTTTGTGTGGCAACATGCGTGTAGCAACTTTTTGTGTGTCGAGTTGCATGTGACAGGTTAGTGTAGCAACTTGTGTGGAGCAAGTTTTGCGCATGGCGAGTTTTGCGCGTGCCGAGTTTTGTGTGGTGCCTTTTGAGTATGTGCAAGTTTTGTGTGAGGCAAATTTTGCATGTGTTGCAACTTTTGTGCATGTGGCAATTTTTCCACGTGTGCAAGTTTTGCGTGTGGCGAGTTTTCCATGAGCTGACTTTTGCACTTGTGGCGAGTTTTGCAAGAGCCTAGTTTTTGCACGTGGCGAGTTCTGCGCGTGGCGAGTTTTGAGCGGCGACTTTTGTGTTTCGACTTTAATGTGGCGAGGTTGGAGAATGTGTGGTGAAATGTGTGCTGAGGGTGATATGTGTTCAAGCACGTGGTAGTGTGTGGCGCATTTTGTGTGTGTGTTCATATCCCTGGGTGTGGTGAGTATCCCATGTCGGGGCCCCACCTTAGCAACTGTACGGTATATACTCTTTGGCGCCATCGCTCTCACTCTTTACATCCCCCTTGTTCACATCTGGCAGCTGTCAATTTGCCTCCAACACTTTTCCTTTCATTTTTTCCCCATTATGTAGATAGGGGCAAAATAGTTTGGTGAATTGGAAAGCGCGGGGTTAAAATTTCACCTCACAACGTAGCCTATGACGCTCTCAGGGTCCAGACGTGTGACTGTGCAAAATTTTGTGGCTGTAGATTCAACGCCTCCAACACTTTTCCTTTCACTTTTTTCCCCATTATGTAGATAGGGGCAAAATTGTTTGGTGAAGTGGAACGCGCGGGGTTAAAATTTCACCTCACAATATAGCCTGTGACGCTCTCGGGGTCCAGACGTGTGACTGTGCAAAATTTTGTGGCTGTAGCTGCGACGGTGCAGATGCCAATCCCGGACATACATACATACACACATTCAGCTTTATATATTAGATATCTTTGTTTTAATGGGGGGAAAAGGATATGATTCAAGCTATGCTTTTTGGTTTGTTTGTTTTTTACTTTGATTTTATTCTATACTAGGTGCAGGCCCGATGCTATTGCAATGTCACGATGGGGGCAGGTATGCGGTGCTGTTAATGACTTTTGCATCAGGGGACTCATGTGCTTGATGCTTACGCTTATATGCATTGTTTTTGTTCCAGTGATGCTGTTGCTCTTCAAGAGTCTCATTTGCCCTTTGTTGTCTTCGACGTTGTGACTTTGCTGCTTTCCTTTCATTGTCATTGGCGTACTTTTTATGAGGAGCCATGTTGGCGTTGATATTTGCTTTTTAAAGGGGTTTTCCCATGAACAAAAGTTCATTTTAAAAATTGTTTGTGTCTGACCATGTACTGAATATTAAGGTTCAGCGAAACGGATCGGACAAATTCAAAAATTGCCGACTTTCGGCAAAGTCGGGTTTCATTAAACCCGACCCGATCCTAGTGTAGGATCGGCCATGAGGTCGGCAATCTTCGCGCCAAAAAGTCGCGTTTCGTATGACGCTTTCAGCACCATTTTTCAGCTAATGAAGGAGGACGCATAGTGTGTGCACCGTGATGACATAGGTCTCGGTCCCCACCATCTTAGAGAAGGGCAGCACAGTCATTGGCTTGCTTTCTGCAGCATCACAGGGGGCATACACGCCGACCGCCATCTTACTTCTGCCGATCATAGCATAGGGAGAGGTTGCCGCAGCTTCATCAGAAGAAGGGATATAGTTAGGGAGGGAAGATTAAGCCCCAAACTGCTTGTGCTGTAGCGATTTCCACTGTCCAACACCACCATTTGTTTACAGGGACAGTGGAGGCTATATTTTTGTGCATCAGCTCTGTAGCTTATTAGGCTGCCTTATAAGGCTCCCTGATAGCTGCATTGCTGTTTGCATGCTGCTGTGCAAACCAACTGCTTTTTTAAAAGCAAAAATCCTGTTGCTCCTTTCTGCACAGTTATCTTGTTTATTTGTCCACACTTTTGTGTGCAGCAGTCCTTTTTATTGCTGCCATACTTTTCCTGAGATAATTGTAGGGATATTGAAATTGTACTACAGTCCTTGTATTTTTTCATATATCTTCCAGCCACTTTCATTGTGTTGCTTTTTACACTGTGCCTGAGTTTTGGTTCAGTCTCCCCAAAAAAAGGGAGATTCAAATTCTCACAAAGTGGATATACTTCTGTCCTGTTAGTTTGTCGTATATCAGCCAGCCACTTTCTGCCACTTAGAGGAGGAGGAGGAGGGGTGGCGAACTCCTACAGCCAACTGTTTCCTAGACCATTGGCTAGGCAGAACTGTCCCACTATGGCTGTCCCCTATGGACCCTGCATCCACCACATTAACCCAGTGTGCCGTGATGGACACGTAACGTCCCTGGCCATGCCTACTGGTCCATGCATCTATTGTGATGTGCACCGCTCTACTGACTAATTGCCTCAGCGCATGGACAATGCGGTCTTTGACATGCTGGTGGAGGGCTGGGATGGCTTTTCTCGCAAAGAAGTGTCGACTGTTTAGGACATAACGTGGTACTGCGTAGGCCATCAGGGCTTTGAAAGCTTCGCTTTCAACCAACCGGTAGGGCACCATCTCTAACGAGATTAGTCTAGCAATGTGGGCATTCAAACCCTGTGTACGCGGATGAGAGGATGAGTACTTTCTTTTCCTAACGAGAGTCTCTTGTAGGGTGAGCTGGACTGGAGAGCTGCATATGGTGGAACTAGCGGGGGTGGTGGTGGACATGGCAGATTGAGAGAGGGTTGGGGATGGTATTCTTGATGTTGGCCTACATACAGTGTTTCCTACCAAGAACGTTGTGATTCCCCGACTGCTTTGGCCTTGCGACGATACCTCCACAGTTGCTGCTGGTGGTCTCCTAACCGGTGGGTTTACAGTGAGGGAAGCAATGTAGCGTTGCTCACTACCTTCATTCTGAGCAGGTGCACCAATGATACGGGACGTTCGTTAATTAGTCCAGGCTTGCAAGTGCATGCTAGTTAAATGTCTAAGCATGCACGTTGTATTTAAATTTTGGAGATTCTTCCCTCTGCTAAAGGTCTTTGAGCATTTCTTACAGATAACTTTTGAATGATCATTCGGATCTTGGTTAAAAAATTGCCACACTACACTCTTCCTACTATGGGATACCTTTTCAGGCATTGCACGCTGTGCTACATTCACCGGATGGCCATGCTGTCCTAAAACTGTTTTTGTTTTTGACAAAAGTTTTTGGCCTGATACGGGCCTGCCAGATGAAAGCTGTTGCGATGTAGATGGCTGCTGCAGATCATCCTCCTCCGCTTCTGAGCTACTGGCAGCGGCACCCTCTTCCCCCAATGGCTGCAAATCTGGGTCAACAACTGGGTCATCTATCACCTCCTCTTCAATGTCATGTGCACCTTCCTCTGTGTCACCGTTTAAGGTTCTATGGCGTTCGGGACGGGGCACCATAGTCTCAACAGGGTCAGATTCTGGCTCAGTACACTGCGAGAGCAATGTAGTGATCTGAGTCAATGGAACAGCATAATAATCTAGCTGTGGCTGTGCATCAGTACACTCCAGGTCCGATTCTTCTTGTAATGGGCTGTTAACTATTTCCCTTTCTAACCCAGGCACAGTTGTGTAAAGAGCTCCATGGAGTAAACTGTAGTGTCGCCTGCCACATCCTTCACTTTTGGTTTGGGTGACGGACAGAAGGAAGCGACTTGTTCCTGACCGGGAGCATCCACTGATGACTCGATGCTTTTATATTTGGAACTTTCTGAAGAGGAGGCGAAAGAGCTAGAGGCTGAGTCAGCAAGGAAAGCCAAAACTTTTTCCTGCTGCTCTTTCTTTAAAAGCTGTTTTCCTACTCCCAGATAAGGGAGCCTTCGAGGCCTTGTGTAGCCCGATGATGACGCTGGCTCAACACATCGGGCCTTTGGTGCTATTTTACTTTTCCCACTACCACCAGATGCTCCACCACCACCATCATTACCAGCTGGCAACGATCGCCCATGGCCTCTTCCGCCAGACTTCCTCATTTTTGGGAAAATCTAACCAAAATAACAACCGTTATATGGTACTGTAAAACAAGGAAGAAGGTGTATATAAACTTGTTGAGAATTTAAATCTCCCTTTCTTTTTGAGGAGACTGAACCAAAACTTAGGCCCGGTGTATAACACTACACAATGTAAGTGGCAGAACGTGGCTGGAAGATATACGACAAATTAACAGAACTGACGTAGATCCATTTTGTGACAATTTAAATCCCCTTTTTTTGGGAGGAGACTGCACCAAAACTCAGGCACAGTGTATAACACTACACATTGTAAGTGGCATAACGTGGCTGGAAGATACACGACAAACTAACAGAACTGACGTAGATCCACTTTGTGACAATTTGAATCTACCTTTTTTGGGGGGGAGACTGCACAGTGTATAACACTACACAATGTAAGTGGCAGAACGTGTCTGGAAGATATACGACAAACTAACAGAACTGACGTTGATCCACTTTGTGACAATTTGAATCTCCCTGTTTTTGGGGGAGACTGCACCAAAACTCAGGCTTAGTGTATAACACTACACAATGTAAGTGGCAGAACGTGACTGGAAGATATACGACAAACTAACAGAACTGACGTAGATCCACTTTGTGACTATTTAAATCTCCCTTTTTTTTTGGGGGGGGGGGAGACTGCACCAAAACTCAGGCCCAGTATATTACACTACACAATGTAAGTGGCAGAAAGTGGCTGGAAAATATATCAAGAAATACAAGGACTGTAGTACAATTTCAATCTCCCTACAATGATCTCAGTACAAGTATGGCAGCAATAAAAAGGACTGCTGCACACAAAATTGTAGACAAATAAACAAGATAACTGTGCAGAAAGGAGCAACAGGATTTTTGCTTATAAAAAAGCAGTTGGTTTGCACAGCGGCGTACAAACAGCAATGCAGCTATTAGGGAGCCTTATAAGGCAGCCTAATAAGCTACAGAGCTGATGCACAAAAATATAAACTCCACTGTCCCTGCAAAGAAAAGGTGGTGTTGGACAGTGGAAATCGCTACAGCACAAGCAGTGGGGCTTAATCTTCCCTCCCTAACTATATCCCTTCTTCTGATGCAGCTGCAGCAACCTCTCCCTATGCTACGATCAGCAGAAGTAATATGGCAGTCGTGCACGCCCCTTTATAGCCCCTGTGACGCCGCAGAAAGCAAGCCAATTACTGTCATGCCCTTCTCTAAGATGGTGGGGACCGAGACCTATGTCATTACGCTGCCCACACTCTGCGTCCTCCTTCATTGGCTGAAAAATGGCGCTGAAAGCGTCATACGAAACGCGACTTTGGTGCAAAGATTGCTGACCTCTTGGCCAATCCCACACTAGGATTGGGTCGGGTTTCACGAAACCCGACTTTGCCGAAAGTCGGTGATTTTTGAATGTGTCCGATCCGTTTCGCTCAACCCTGCTCCTGAAATGCTTTTTCTGTATTTTCAGCCTTCAGGATTTTGAATGTCCTTTGTTTTGGTATAATTGAACTTTGTACTTTCTTATTTATCCATATTGGTTTCTTTTTAATTTATTGACATTTTATTACCAGAGGATATAGGTTTTCCACAGGATTCTAGTAGTATGTCCTTAAACAAGCCCCATTTATGTTCGGTATCCCCAGGTACTATGACATGGTCCCAGTCTACTTGATTAAGCTCTTCTCTTCATTTGTTGAAATCAGCTTTCCTAAAGACACAGGTGTTAGGTCTCGAGTTCCCACTTCTGCACAGGGGGAATCTCGAGCCATCTCCGCTGCGGTCTCCCATTCTTATCCAGCCGCAGTAGAGTCTGCTCAGCAGGGACGTCGGTCCCAGCGTCTTGCTCAGTCTCAGGCCGGCGTCACACACAGCGTAAAACAATACGGTCCGTATATTACGGCCGTAATACACTGAAAAGTCCCGAAAAAAGTGGTCCGTAGCTCCTCCGTAGGCAGGGTGTGTCAGCGTTTTTTGCGCATGGCATCCTCCGTATGTAATCCGTATGGCATCCGTACTGCGTGGTTTTCTCGCAGGCTAGCAAAACCAACATACCGCTATAGAAGTGATCCATGTGTCCCAAAAAGAAAAGAAAATATATATATACTGTCTATATATATATATATATATATATATATATATATATATATATATCAGTAGACACATATATTAGAGAGAAAAGCCGGTAATTCAGTGCGGTGTACAGTAAAATCACACTGACAGCTTACAGTAGAATAGGTAGAATAAATGTGTGCACGTAGAATAGGTATATATATATATATATATATATATATATATATATATATATATATATATATATATATATATATATATATATATATATATATATATATATATATATATATATATATGTCAGTGAGACACATATATGTATATATATTAATATTTTTTCCAGCGCTATACAGCTTGAAAGCCGGTAATTCCAATACCGGCTTTTTCTTTCTCCTTCCTAAAACCCGACATGATTTGAGACATGGTTTACATACAGTAAACCATGTCTTCTCTCCATTTTTTTTGCAGATTCCACACTACTAATGTCAGTAGTGTGTATCTGCAAAATTTGGCCGTTCTAGCTCTTAAAATAAAGGGTTAAATGGCGGAAAAAATTGGCGTGGGCTCCCGCGCAATTTTCTCCGCCAGAGTAGTAAAGCCAGTGACTGAGGGCAGATATTAATAGCCTGGAGAGGGTCCACGGTTATTGGCCCCCCCCTGGCTAAAAATATCTGCCCCCAGCCACCCCAGAAAAGGCACATCTGGAAGATGCGCCTATTCTGGCACTTGGCCACTCTCTTCCCATTCCCGTGTAGCGGTGGGATATGGGGTAATGAAGGGTTAATGCCACCTTGCTATTGTAAGGTGACATTAAGCCTAATTAATAATGGAGAGGCGTCAATTATGACACCTATCCATTATTAATCCAATTGTAGTGAAGGGTTAAATAAAACACAAACACATTATTTAAAATTATTTTAATGAAATAAAAACAATGGTTGTTGCAGTATTTTATTCAACGCCCAATCCAGTCACTGAAGACCCTCGTTCTGTGAGTAAAAAAACATAATAAACCAACAATATACTTACCCTCCGCAGATCTGTAACGTCCAACGATGTAAATCCTTCTGAAGGGGTTAAAACATTTTGCAGCAAGGAGCTGTGCTAATGCAGGCTGCTCCTCGCTGCAAAACCCCAGGGAATGAGGCTAAAAATAGATCAATGATCTATATTTAGCTTTATTTGCGGTGAGGCGCCCTCTGCTGGCTGTTCATAGATCGTGGGAAATTACCTAGAAAGCTCCCTGGCTTTCTAGGTAATTTCCCACGATCTATGAACAGCCAGCAGAGGGCGCCTCACCGCAAATAAAGCTAAATATAGATCATTGATCTATTTTTAGCCTCATTCCCTGGGGTTTTGCAGCGAGGAGCAGCCTGCATTAGCACAGCTCCTTGCTGCAAAATGTTTTAACCCCTTCAGAAGGATTTACATCGTTGGACGTTACAGATCTGCGGAGGGTAAGTATATTGTTGGTTTATTATGTTTTTTTACTCACAGAACGAGGGTCTTCAGTGACTGGATTGGGCGTTGAATAAAATACTGCAACAACCATTGTTTTTATTTCATTAAAATAATTTTAAATAATGTGTTTGTGTTTTATTTAACCCTTCACTACAATTGGATTAATAATGGATAGGTGTCATAATTGACGCCTCTCCATTATTAATTAGGCTTAATGTCACCTTACAATAGCAAGGTGGCATTAACCCTTCATTACCCCATATCCCACCGCTACACGGGAATGGGAAGAGAGTGGCCAAGTGCCAGAATAGGCGCATCTTCCAGATGTGCCTTTTCTGGGGTGGCTGGGGGCAGATATTTTTAGCCAGGGGGGGGCCAATAACCGTGGACCCTCTCCAGGCTATTAATATCTGCCCTCAGTCACTGGCTTTACTACTCTGGCGGAGAAAATTGCGCGGGAGCCCACGCCAATTTTTTCCGCCATTTAACCCTTTATTTTAAGAGCTAGAACGGCCAAATTTTGCAGATACACACTACTGACATTAGTAGTGTGGAATCTGCAAAAAAAATGGAGAAGACATGGTTTACTGTATGTAAACCATGTCTCAAATCATGTCGGGTTTTAGGAAGGAGAAAGAAAAAGCCGGTATTGGAATTACCGGCTTTCAAGCTGTATAGCGCTGGAATAAATATTAATATATATACATATATGTGTCTCACTGACATATATATATATATATATATATACCTATTCTATGTGTACACATTTATTCTACCTATTGGACTGTAAGCTGTCAGTGTGATTTTACTGTACACCGCACTGAATTGCCGGCTTTTCTCTCTAACAGCGCTGCGTATTTCTCGCAAGTCACACTGCTTGTCCGTGTGTAATCCGTATTTTTCACGCTTCCATAGACTTTCATTGGCGTATTTCTTGCGCAGTACGGTGACAAACGCAGCATGCTGCGATTTTGTACGGCCGTAGAAAGCCGTATAATACTGATCAGTAAAATACGGCAAATAGGAGCAGAGGCATAGAGAATAATTGTGCCGTATTTTTTGCGAGTTTTACGGACGTAGATTCTGCGCTCTTACGTCCGTAAAACTCGCAAGTGTGACGCCGGCCTCACTCTGTACAGAGTTACTGCTGCTTCTTCAGCTTCTGCCATTAAAGCCAGTGCTGGTCAGCAGCGAGCGGACTTCTCTTGGACTAAGTCCTTGTCTGCACACACTGAGCATGCCCAGGGCAAGATCTCCCGTTGGAGATCGAGGCTCATGTGCTCAGGCTCTGCAGCACATTCCATTGGTCCTCTTGGCAGGTCTTGGAAGGGCAAAGTTTCTGTGGCCACTTCCTGTGCTGCAACTATATAAACTGCGCATGACCGCACGGCCATGCGCTAGTGTACATTTGCATATGTGTGTTTGTTGTGAGTGCAAGTCGTCCTTGGATACCCCTTCCCTATTGAATGACTGTTCGCGGAAGGTGTATGGTTGCTATCTAGCGCCCGACTTATCCTACAGCACAAATCACACATTACAGCGTCCAGTTGCTGTGACCGCCAGTACGGCGCCGTACACTTCCTCTGTGCTTTGCTTACCCAAGCCTGGGTGGTTAGTGGCGTTCGTCAGTGCGGCACCGCATGCACTCTTGTGCCCTAATATTGCTATTTAGCTTCCTTACACACCCAGTTGCGGTGTTGTGCCAGCAAGGGTCTAATCGGACTTCAATCCTAGTTGGGGTTGAGTTCACTGACTACTTGCTCGCGCTCTATGTGCGGTACCGCGATCCTGTGACGCAACAGGATCGCTTCCTTCACGCTGGGTGAAGTCTAACCCACGTGTGTATACTTATGAGTACCGCCATATAGTCCGTCATTACTTGGCAGCAGGTTCCATCTCTGCACGGTGGACCCCAGGCTGCGAACGCACCATACTCTATCTGTCTCATTATTTGGTGCGTTCCGCTAGCCCTAACAACAGGTTTTTGCATTTCCCATTTTGAATGTTGGATTGAAAATTACATACATGATGATCAAATGTTATTTTTGAAGAAAACATACAATTGAAAAACTCATAGCAAAACAATAAAAATGCAGTACTGAAAGAAATCTAAAATAAGCCAGCTTAAAGAAGCACTTATATTAACATATTTGTGAGCTAAACCTTTGTAAATCTATATGAGATGTAGTGTATGTGTATTATTATATTCACTGATCGCCATCTTTCCCTGTGTTCAGTGACGCTCCGGTCCTTTTCTGAGTCACGTTACAACTATTCTGACTTGTCGGCTCACACTCTGTTACAATGTAAGCCTATGGGACCTCCGTTCTGATGCTCCATAGGCTTATACTTGATAAAAGCGACTATCAGCTCACACATAGATGCTAGTGTGATCCACAGAGTCGGAACTTCAGTAATGTGACTCAGGAGAGGACCAGAGTGATGCTGGACTTTGGAGAAGAAAGTGATCAGTGATGATATTAATATGCCTACACCACACCACATACAGTATACACTCATACAGGTTTAGCTCAATAGCTCAACAAATTGAATGGGAGTATGGTAAAATCAGGCACATTAAATTATTAATAGATGTTTAAGAAATGGTCGGACACAGAAGGCAAATCTTGCACTGCAAGTCCTCTAAGATGGATGACTACAGATGCTCATACACATTTGGCTAGGAGAGGAAAATAATAAATATTCATTGGCTGAAGTTCAGCATTTGATGATTGGTTCGACAATTTGTATCACCATTAGTGATGAGCAAGTGTGCTCGTTACTCGAGTTTTCCAAGCATGCTGGGGTGTTCTCTGAATATTTTGGGCGTGCTCTTAGATTGTTTTTGTCTCAGCAGCTACATGATGTGATGCAGCTGCATGATTTGCGGCTGCTAGACAGCCTGAACACATGCAGGGATTGCCTGTTTGCTAGGGAATCCCCACATGTATTCAGGCTGTCTAGCAGCCGCAAATTATGCAGCAACGGAGACAAAAACATAATCTACGAGCACGCCCAAAATACTCTGAGAACACGAGTTACGAGCACACTATCTCATCACTAATCACCATATCATCATCTGGACCAATATTGTTGAGGGAGGATCTAAATTGATCCTTCACGGTTGACTCAGTGACTTCCAAATTAATCTACAGGGCGTTGCCGGCAACTGAAAATGACCAGACGGAGACGTGTGTCTCTATATGGGGGATCAAGCAGATCTCTGAGCCCCCATTTATTGTGTATCGCTTTTTAAAATCATAGAAATGATACTTCAACCAATCAGCACAAGAACACGCTCACGGTTCTTGACCTATAAGAATACAGAAAAAACTTAACACATGAGGATACAGACAAAACAGAAACTACAGATATGGTCGTGTCTTCTTGGCATAGAAAAAGCATACCAACAGATGCCTCATTATCTGGTTCAAGAGAACACTCAAGGTCTTTATACCAATTATATAGCCTAGTTGAATAACAGACTAGTGAACAACAAGATAAAGTTACTTCATAGCATCTATAAGCTTTTACCTAATTAAATAACAGAATTTATCTTTAAGCAACAAGAAAATGGAGTCAAAAACACAAATTGTAGAATCTTTCTTAATTTGTTCCTTCACAATATTGGCTGTATTTGTTTTTATCTGGACGAAATGTCTTTTGTTGTATGAAAGATATTTTTTCCATGGATGAATTCCCCCGGAAACATCATTCTGCCATCTTTCTGTGTTAATAAACATGTATGGCCAGTGTGTAGTGTTGAGCGATACCGTCCGATACTTGAAAGTATCGGTATCGGATAGTATCGGCCGATACCCGAAAAATATCGGATATCGCCGATACCGATATCCGATACCAATACAAGTCAATGGGACATCAAGTATCGGAAGGTATTCTCATGGTTCCCAGGGTCTGAAGGAGAGGAAACTCTCCTTCAGGCCCTGGGATCCATAGGGATGTGTAAAATAAAGAATTAAAATAAAAAATATTGATATGCTCACCTCTCCGGCGGCCCCTGGACTTCACACTGCTAACCGGGAGGCTTCTTTGTTTAAAAAGCGCGCCTTTCGGACCTGTGAATGACGTCCCGGCTTCTGATTGGTCGCGTGCCGCCCATGTGACCGGCACGCGACCAATCAGAGGCCACGACGTCATTCGCAGGTCCTCAATTCCTAGAATTAGCAGTTTTGTGAATGAGAATGACGTCGCGGCTTCTGATTGGCCGCGTGCCGGTCACATGGGCAGCACGCGGCCAATCAGAAGCCGCGACGTCATTCTCATTCACAAAACTGCTAATTCTAGGAATTGAGGACCTGCGAATGACGTCGCGGCCTCTGATTGGTTGCGTGCCGGTCACATGGGCGGCACGCGACCAATCAGAATCCGGGACGTCATTCACCGGTCTGAAAGGCGCGCTTTTTAAACAAAGAAGCCTCCCGGATAGCAGCGTGAAGTCCAGGGGCCGCCGGAGAGGTGAGCATATCAATATTTTTTATTTTAATTCTTTATTTTCCACATCCCTATTGATTCGATACCGATACCCGATATCACAAAAATATCGGATCTCAGTATCGGAATTCCGATACCGCAAATATCGGCCGATACCCGATACTTGCGGTATCGGAATGCTCAACACTACCAGTGTGACAACTGCAATGACCAGTATGAATTAAATATATACGGTTGTGTAGACAAAACGATTGTTCACTAGATGATCATTTGTTAATTGCTTTTTCAACCATAAATCAGCATCCATTCGATGTGTATGGCCAGGGCTGGAGTGAGTTCCAAGTAAAAGATCTCCATTAGATTCTTATTGCTGCTGCTCCTTTGTTGCAATATAAATGTCCTGTACCACAGTTTCTCCAATGTGATAATTAGTTGTACACTGGCTGTTATCAGCAGGTCCATTGTGTCTATCATGTGTTTTATGTTTCCTATAATGCTGTTGGACTATACTCAATGGATGCCTCATGCATCAATGATTTCTACTGTTTCTAATAGCAACAATTGTGATTAATCAACTGGGGAAGGTAATGCAAGCAATTAAACTAGCCTTGTACATTGTACTATAGCACCTGGTTTACAATAAATAATTTTACATAAGAAAATATATTTTACTGGAAATTCCTTAGAAAAATATCACAGAAAAAAGGCCACCATAATTACCAATACCAAGACACAACATTAATGCACTGCAGGATGCAACAGACCCCAATGATAAATGCAAATGCAGCACAGGTGCAAAATGCTGATAAAGCAACTACTCTTTTATGGAGTATTACAAATGAGATCATTGTGGTTGTATACTGCGCAAGCAGTTTAATAACGTCAACTTTTTTTTATAGTAAAACCATGTTGCTTCAACCCTTGTGTGTCCTGGATCCTTCATGTGGGACTCCACCAGCTATCTAGAAAAACCACTTACGGTAATTTTTGGACTATAAGACGCACTTTTTTCCTCCAAAAATGTGGAGGAAAATGGGGGGATGTAAGTTGTAGTCTGGATGTACCTTCTCTGGCTGTGGTGGAGAGGAGGAGGTACGGCATCGGCGGAGCAGCGTGTCACAGGAGGCTGGAGCTGGCGGCTGCTGCTAACTCCTATGCCCGCTGTTAAAGAGAAATTTAATATTCACTGCATTCCATGCCCATTGGTGTGGAGAGAAATGATTATTCATTTCTCTTTAGCATAATGGTCTGATTGGCCCTTATCCCAGTCCTGGTATGCATGGCTCTATCCTTATTCTGGTATGATTGGCTCCCATCACACCGTGCACGCTACTGTAGAGCAATGAATACTCACTGCTCTCTGTGTGCACAGTCCCAGCGTGCAGAGCAGTTAGTATTCCGGCAGCTGTGCTCTGCTTGTGAGCAGCGCATGATGTCCCATGCGCTGTTTACAGCATACAGCAGCTGCTTGCACCGGAGCAAGATGCTGCAAGGGAGCGCCGGGAAGGTAAGTGTAATGGTTTGCTTTTTCAAATGTTTTCTGATGGGGCTATGCATACCAGGATGGGATTGGTGGCCAATCATGCCAGGATAAGGATGGGACCATGTATACCAGGACCGGGATGGGGGCCAATTATACCAGAATAGAGATGGGCCATGCATACCAGGATAGGGATGGGGCAATGCATACTAGGATGACATGGTGGCCATGCACACCATGATAACGATGGGGCCATGCATACTAGGATTATATGGGGCCCTGCATACCATGATAGGGATGGGTCCATTCATGCTAGTATGAGAGGAGGGCCCTGCATACTAGAATAAGGATGAGAGTGATCATTCCTGCCAGGATAGGGATGAGGGGGAACATTCTTACCAGAATAGGGATGAGGGGGCCATGCACACCGGGATAGGGATGAGCGATCCATGCATACCAAGATAGGGTTAAGGGGGCCAAGCATACCAGGGTAGGGATGAGGGGGTCATGTGTATCAGGATGGGATAATGGGACCATATATACTAGAATAGGGGATATTAAGTACAGAATTGACAACATTTTTTGCTTCAATTTTTTTTTCCCTAATTTCATCCTCCAAAACCTAGGTGCGTCTTATGGTCTAATGCATCTTATAGTCTGACAAAATACTGTAATTTTCCTCTATATTACTTTCCTGGTTTGCGACCCATGGTTCTGCAGAGGGTGGTCTACCAAAGCTTTGAAATTGTTGGCTACACAACCCCATTCGGGGTTGCTACTGGTTAAGACCCTAATGCACTTTTTTGCTCCCCAGCTTCCGTTGATAGTATTATTAGTGTACATAGATAAGGCTTGTACAGGTTGCCAATCAAACTGTTTTGTGTAGTGCACATTGTCTGGCTTGCAGATTATTATTGCTGCTAGTACTGTAATTGTTATTATGCTTTTGCATATATATAGTGCCATTAGTTCCACAGCGCTTTAAAAACATTATCATCACTGTCCCCATAGTGGATCACAATCTACATTCCCTATTGGTATGTATTTGGAGTGTGGAAAGAAACAGGAAAACCTGAAGGAAACCCACGCAAACACTAAATGACAAGGTGAGATATGGCATGATAAATCATGGTAGCAACTGCCAAAAAAAGCATCTCAAATCACAGAACAATGTCACCACCACTAAATGACAAGGTGACATATGCCTTGCTGTATCACAATTGGCAACTGAAAAATTAAGATTTAGAAATGTCTACTCGTACATGTAGCACAAAAGGAGCAGTGCACAACACACTTCTATAAAATGTGCCCTGCTTTCTTTGTCTGTGGACCTCAGTAATAGCACAAAAACAATGCTGGAAGATCGATTTCACAGTCACACAGCACACAGCATAACCAGTAGTAGGTGCCTATACATATGCACAGTCAGATAGACAAAAATAGGTGGTTTCAGCAGCAGCCAGTGAGAAGGGTATTAACCCCAAAAGCAGACACTTAGCTAACAGACACTAACAGCTAACAGCTAAGTGTCTGCTTTTGGGGTTAATACTCTTCTCACTGGCTGCTGCTGAAACCACCTATTTTTGTCTATCTGACTGTGCATATGTATAGGCACCTACTACTGGTTATTAGAGCCCACTGGTTATCGCTTATTTCATCCAGTGTGTAGCTAAGTGTATTCCTTTATTATCATTTGTTCTGGATCAGTATGGCATCATGACATTACTGTGTGCTTATAGACACTGGTAGCTATACTGAGATGTGTTACATTGTTTTACATTCTGGAATATACTGATTTTAACTATTGCTATACCAGGGGGGTGCTGTCATGCACCTTGTCTATCCTAGACTAAACCAGGTCATTTGTTATTTTATATCTGTCCTTCCACTGTCATCTCGTTATTTATGCACATAGCTGTATCCCTTTGAGGTGTGCAGTAGGACCGGTACACTGAAGCGCTATGAGCATATTATCTTTTTTGGCTCTAACAATATTTTTTTAGTGTTTCTTGGCCCTACATGGGATGTCAATAAAGAAGGACGGCATATGTTTTTTGTGCACCTTAGTTTTCTCTACCCTACACTTTCCTTCATCTCTTTTTATTGCTTATTGTTTTCCCTCCTATAGTTGGCTAGTTATATTAACAGGGTTAGCAGGTGTCAGCCGTTGCGGAGTGGGGGCGCCAAAACATCTATCAGGGTGCCAACCTCCACTGTTAGGAAGGGATAGCAGGTGAGCGTAGGGTAATTTATGAGGAAAGGTGCACTAGTAGATTCGTTTATATATTACTTTTTTCTGTTTTCACTGGGAAGTGGTATTTTTTAGATTATCTCTAATAAAATATATATTGTTTTAAAGGGACAACATGTTACACACAACATGCATATGAACATGAAGGGAGTGCTAGTTTGAGTCTTATGGGGGTCAGATACCAACGGTAAGTTATTTTGGAGAAATTTTCATGAATGTTAGCGCCCATGCTGTTTTTATGCATCAGTTTGAGAGCAAGTTGCCAATTTCTTGGAGAAAATGTTTTGTTTAAGTCCTGTTCCCCTTTTATAAGGGGTTTAGGTTTGACAAAATCTGTGTCGGAATTAAATAGGGTGTAGAGGTTTTTTGTGGTCCAGATAGGATCTGATTGGAAGTTATTTAATAAAATAGAAATACCTCTTGGGAGGACCCAAGAAGTAGTAGTTTTATTTCTGATGTATTTTCTAAGAGCTATTAAGGAAGGCCATATGAATATTTTAAAGCTTGATAGTTAATTATGATTTCTTTATTGGGACCTAGAAATAAACAGGAGCAGTCTTTAATATGCGGATTAGGCCATGCTTTAAATGGAAATTTTGGATATATTGATTTAAAAATGGTGAGTGAAATATTCTTCAGTGGGAAAGGAGAGAGATTATGAAGTGTTATATTAAATAGGAGCCAGTGAGTGAATCAGAATAAGAGATGGTAACGGATGATTATCACTTTGTTCTTCTTCTAGGATGACCCAATTTTTTTAGGATTTGAATAGAGCCAATTTTTGCATTGTAGGGTTAAACTTGCATCACAGTAAGCTTGTATGTTAGGGTGTGCCATGCCCCCATTGAGTTTGTTTTTAAAAAGTAGGTATTTACTGATTAGGGGAAGGGGGGTTATGTATCCATATATATTTAGAAAGTTGCTTATGAATTTTTTTACAACCAGAAAGCTGGAATCAAAAGACGCATAGTACTAAAAATATAAAGTATTCTTGGTAGAATTAACATCTTATATACAATTATTCTGCCCATCCAAGATGTGTTGGCTTTATGGTATTTGTCTAGAAGCGTTTGAGTTTCTGTGAAGATATCCACTAGGTTAGTATCCATCATTTTGCTTAAGGCATTTGTGTACTTTATTCCTAAGAATACGATTTTAGAGTATTCCCATGAGTAAGAGAATTCACCCTCTAAACCTTTTTTGAGCTTTGAGTCTAAATTAAAACCAAGAATTTTTTATTTTTTTTCTCATTTTTTCATTTCTCATTTATTTATAATAGGAAACCAAAGAGAATTTTTTAATTATCACAGACAGTTCACGAAGAAAGTTTGTGTCGGAGATGGTAATCAAGATAACATCTGGGAAAAGCCCTAATTTATGTTTTCTCAGACCAGCTGAGATTCCCTTGATAGATTAGTTGCATCTAATTAGTTCTACAAAGGGTTCCATAGTCAGGATAAAAAGAATTGGAGAAAGTGGGTAGCCCTGACTAGTTTAATTTAAAGGGGGTTGAGAAGTGGTTATTAACTGAGATTGTTGCCGTGGATGAAGAATATCATGCGCAAATGGAATTAAAAATTTGGCCTTTGAATCCAATTTTTTTGAGGGTTGCAAACATAAAGTTCCAGTTGATGTGGACAAAGGCCTTTTATGTGTCTAAAGAAAGGAGTATGGACGGGAACTTCTCTTTTTCGATTGTGAAAAGGAGATTGACTATTTTTCTGGTACCATCCGATGGCTGTCTCTTTTTAACAAATCCAATTTGGTCGGAGTGAATTAGTGTGGGAATAATATTCTTCATTCTTTCTGCAATAATTTTGGCATAAATTTTTACATCGCAATTAAGAAGAGAAATGGGGCAATCATTTTTAATCAGTTCTGGATTACTGTCTGGTTTTGGAATTACTATAATGTTTGCGTGTAGCATAGTAACATAGTTAGTAAGTAATATAGTAACATAGTTACTAAAGCCGAAAAAAGACATTTGTCCATCCAGTTCAGCCTATATTCCATCATAATAAATCCCCAGATCTACGTCCTTCTACAGAACCTAATAATTGTATGATACAATATTGTTCTGCTCCAGGAAGACATCCAGGCCTCTCTTGAACCCCTCGACTGAGTTCGCAATCACCACCTCCTCGGGCAAGCAATTAATGTAAAGACTCTTTAAGAAATGAACTACAAGTTGCCTAGAAATTAAAGGAGTCTGTTAATGATGGGGTTAGGAGAAAATGGAAATTTTTATAGTACTCCTTGGCAGAGCCGTCTGAACCCGGGGCTTTTTAATCTTTTAATTTTTTGATTACCGAAATGACCTCTTCTTTTTCAAAAGGCGAATTTAAGGAGTCGATTTGAGATTAATTGCTTAAGGTTAACATTAGAAAGGAACTTATTAATGTCCTTCAAGTTTTGGTTAGAGCAGAATGGGTTTGTTTCTAGATTATAAAGATTAGAGTAACATTTGTCGAATTGGTTTGCAATGACTTGGTGGAGTAAGAAAATTGAGTCAGATGCTTTGATTAATTTCACTCTGGTTTTCAAACAAGACCCTTTGACTGAATTTGCTGTTAGCTTGGACATTTTATTGTCCAAGGAATACATTTTTTGTTTGGAAGATTTGATCAATTTATCATAGTCTGTGAGTAAAAGATTTTTTAATGCTCTAAGTTTCAGGAGATGTGAATGAGTAAGGGGAGATGGGTTTTTTGTTGAGTTTTTCTTCAGAGCTAATTTAAAAAAAAAATTATGTTATTTTCTCCCTGGTTTTACTTTGGTGAGTAGCATTTAGTTGGATGAGAATGCCACGAATAACAGCTTTGTGGGCATTCCATAAACATGAGGGGGAAATTTCAGAAGTGGAGTTTTCATTAAAGTATTGGACTATGGCTTCTTCTATCTTTTGTTTATATGGTGGGTGTTAGGTGTCGAGTTCCCACCGCTGCACAGGGGGAATCTTGAACCATATCTGCTGCGGTCTCCCATTCTCCTCCAGCTGCAGTGGAACCTGCTCAGCGGAGACGTCAGTCCCAGAGTCTGGCTCAGCCTGATACTGTGCGAATGGTTACTGTTGCCTTTCCAGGTCCTTCCCTTGTAACCAGCACTGGTCAGCGGCGAGCAGGCTTTTCTGGGACTAAGTCCTGCATTTCACGCAATGAGCATGCCCATGGGAGGAACCTCATTCTCTTAAAGCGGTGCACCCCTTTATGGGGTTCATTAATTACTATCGCCAGTTCATTCCCCACTTCTCAACTTTGGTAGTTCCCTTGGTTGCCCTCACCAAGAAGGGAACAAATCCCAAATTATGGTCGGAGGAGGTCTCCAAGACCTTTCTCGCTATTAAGTCACACTTCACTAGCGCTCCCATCCTACATCGCCCCGACGTAGATAAGCTGTTTATAATAGACGTGGATGCCTCATCCATTGGTGCTGGTGCAGTCCTCTTCCAAAAGGATGCTCAAGGTCGGAAGCATCCTTGCTTCTTCTATTCCAAGACCTTCTCACCAGCGGAGAGGAATTATTCCATCGGGGACAGGGAGTTGCTAGCTATGAAGTTGGCTTTCTCAGAGTGGAGACACCTCCTGGAGGGGGCTCACATTCCCTTCCAGGTTTTTACAGACGACAAAAATTTGGTGTACTTACAGACAACCCAGCGGCTAAATTCTCCCCAGGTCAAATGGTCCCTGTTCTTCTCCCAGTTCCATTTCACCCTCCATTTTCTCTCCGGGGAGAAGAACATTCGTTCCCATGCTCTCTCCCGCTACATAGTGTCATCAGAGGAAGAGGAGGAGGAAGAGCCTCGGCTTATTGTCCCTTCTGAGAGGCTTATTGTCCAATTCTCCTCCAGCCACAGTGGAACCTGCTCAACGGAGACGTCGGTCCCAGCGTCTGGCTCAGCCTGATACTGTGCGAATGGTTACTGTTACCTTTCCAGGCTCTGCCCTTGTAGCCAGCACTGGTCAGCGGCGAGCAGGCTTTTCTGGGACTAAGTTCTGCTTTTCACGCACTGAGCATACCCAACTGGAGGACCTCTCATTGGAGGTCGGGGGTCACACGCTCAGGCCCTGTTGCAGCTCCTGTTGGTCCACCAGGAGGGTCCTGTAGAGCTGCAACTATAAAAGGTTTGCATGGCCTCACAGCCATGCGCTAGTATCAAATATGTTTGGCTTATGCCAGTGGATACAATACCATTCTATACTTGTGTGGTGTGAGGCTGTAGCTTTGGGACTGTACACTAAGGCAGGCAGCTAGCATCAGTGGGGGCAATTAGCCTTGGTTTAGTATCTGGTTCCTTCATGTGTGTGGTTAGCACAGAAGAGTTCCAGAGCAAGCACAACCCTTAGTTAGGGTAATAGTTTGTGTACAGCGCGACTCTGTGAGTCAACAGAGATTGCTTCCAGTTCACAAGGGGTGAACCTTAACTCACGTGTGTTTTCAAAGGTTATCCGCCGTTACTTTGCAGCAGATATCTCTGCACGGTGGACCCCGGGCTGCGAACGCACCTTGTAGCTACCTATCTATACTCGGTGCGTTCCGCTAGTCCTAACAGTGGGCAGTTTAGAATGAAAGAACTACCTTTCCATTCTCTGAAATTGTATTTGGGAACTGACAGCTCAATTATACATAAAATGGGAGTGTGGTCCGACCATGTGATATAACAAATAGAAGCTTCAGTGAATTTTTGTATAGATGATGTGTCTATGAGAATCAAATCTATTCTTCAGAAAGACTTATGAGAATTCTAGTAGAAGGTGAATTCTTTAGAAAGGACACTGAGACAATGGAATAAATCAAACAGTTGTTCACGCTATAACCAATATTTAGAGTCACATTATTACCTCTGGAGGAAGCTGTTGTATTGTAGCTTTTGTCTAGGATGGAATTAAAGTCTCCTAGAATTATAAGATATCCTCTCTGATGTTTCTTTACTTTTTCATTAAACTGTGTAAGAAGCAAATTTGACCAGAATTTGGAGCATAGACGCTAACAATAGTATGTACAACTGACTCTAGTTCGAAGATCAGGATATGAAATCTACCTTTTGGGAAGATAATTTCCTTTAAAAATTGAAATGAAATGTAGTCTCTAATGGACGTTAGTACCCCAGCTATTTTTTTTCAGATGAGGATGATCTATAGGTGTAGGGAAACGATTTATGTGTAAATGTAGTTTTTTTTTTCTTTAAATTTAGTTTCTTGAAAGGCTATGATGTCAGCTTTAGACAGAACAGCTTCCCTCCAAGCAGAGAACCTTTTCAAGGGACTGTTAAGTCACTTTACATTTATTAACAGAAATTTTACAAACATAGTAAATATAAAAAAACATTTGTTTTGATGCCAGTTAAACATTAGGATAATTATGATTATAGGCTAACATAATAACAATGATACAGTGCCATATTAAATAGAAAGAAAATATCATTTTAGATCTGCAAAAAAAACACAGAAAATAAAGAACAATAAAATAAAAATCTCAGGCGTTGATATTTCTCAGAGAGACGGAGAGGATAGGGAGAGATAGAAGCTCTCAAAACCTTATCCTCAAATATGGTAGGTAAAAAGAAGTTCGGCAATGAACTACAGTTGAAGCTTGGAGAACAGAGATGTAATTAAGTGAATATACTGATTATAAAATATCGGAGCCTTCCTGAAGATATTCTGAACACATAGGAAGAATTAAGTTGCATCTTCTTCGTCACCGAAGAGATTGAAGTTCTTCAAAAAGTCCCAACTTTCGCCTGGATTTGAGCATTCTCATTGAAGAAGATGAAAAGATTTACAGGGAATCCTTATTTGTATTGTATGGTGTTACGACTTTAGAAAGAAGTGATGTCTGAGACGGATTTCCTTCATTTCAGTGTCTCCTTAGAGACATCAGGGAAAACCTTTATGGGGATGTGTTCTGAGATCCCCGAAATTTTTGATTATTCCGGAGGTTTTTATCCTCTTGATCTGTAATTTTTGTTTAAAGCAGATTTCTTTCTAATTTTAATAGTGTTTGATTCTTTAAGATTAAGTTGTTTGGCAAAGATGTCATCCACTCTTTTTTTCTAAGGTTATACTTTTTTTATTAATATTTTCCAAAGAGATTAATTTAATCTTTTATTTATGTTAGAATCTAGTTGAGAGATCATTGATGTAAAATATTCACAAATGTAAAATTCTGAGGAAGATAAATTGGGGGAGGAGAAGGGTCCCGGGAATGAGTATTCTGGAATTCCATCTGTGAATTTTGATCTTGAGTAACAGTTTGGGGGCAAAGTGATGAGGTATGTGAGTCCAACCTGGGTTTTTGTTTATGGGGAGACAGGTCTGAAGAAGAGTCTGACAAATCCTCTTCTCCTCTTCTCAAGCCTCTGATACAGATGAATTTGTTATTTTTATTCTTCTCTGCCCAATCTTTCCTTATAAGGTTTGAGCTTCTGTCATCTGTCATAAAGGATTTAATCAAGTCTTCAGAAGACTTTGCTTTGGTTAAACTGTCAGAATTGGGGGAGTTTTTATAAGTAATTTCTTTTTGAGCCTGGGGATTGTTAGGAAGAGACTGTAATTTGCCCTTATCAGATTTGGGCGGCACGGTGACGTAGTGGTTAGCACTGCAGCCTTGCAGCGCTGGAGTCCTGGGTTCAAACCCCACCAAGGACAACATCTGTAAAAAGTTTGTATGTTCTCTCCGTGTTTGTGTGGGTTTCCTCTGGGTTCTCCGGTTTCCTCCCACATTCCAAAGACATAGTGATAGGGAATTTAGATTGTGAGCCCCATCAGGGACAGTGATGATAATGTGTGCAAAATGTAAAGCACTGCGGAATATGTTAGCGCTATATAAAAATAAAGTTTATTATTATTATTATTATTATTATTTGAGGTGAGCAGGAGCACCAATATCCCCTTTAGTGGATTTTCCCATAGATGATGGAATTTTTTAACCCCTATTAGTATCTCCTTTCCTGTTGGAGGCACAACTAGAAGATTGGATAGAGCATGGAAGTTTAAAGTCACTTGGGGTCAAATCCTGACTCTGAGAATTGTTTGACCTAGGGGAGGTGATTGTAGAACGTGCCTCATTTTGCAGGTTTTGGGGGACAGGGGGATGTCATTGGGAGTGATCCCTGATAATGAGGGGCGAGATGGAGAGGACTTGGGGGACTCCCACAGCAAAAAACTGTAGCAGAAACAAAATTTGCAGTGCTCTGACCACCTTGGCATATTTACTGTGCTCCCTGCTGTGTCTGAAGCCGGCATGTTAGCTGTTTTGTTCACTGGAGGCTCCTTCCTCCTGACATCTTGCAGAGGGGTCGTGCAGATTAAGTAGTCTTCTCCCTGGGGTCTGAAGAGGAAGAAGGAAGCATTGCTGAGCTGTGGGAAAAGTGAGTTGGAGCTTGCGGTTCCGATGTCAGATCCTCCGAGAGTCCAGCTCAGGTAAATGGATTTCTTCTTGACAGCTTAAGATGAGTGACATGTGGAAAATTTAACCGTGAGCACTACTAGAGAAGGGGTGCTAAGGACAGGTTCCCAAACCATATAGATTAATAGTAAGAGATCTAGCACTCAACTTTAGGTAAGATGCAGCAGGAAAAATGTATTGTAGTAAATACAGGAAAACGTTTCGGTCAATTGTGACCTTCATCAGTTACAGGAGGTTATTAAATAAAAGCCGGTAACGGGAATTATAATCGCTGCACGATCATATATCAAAATTAGTTCAGCGTGATTGTTGTAGGCAAACCTGCTATGAGCAAATTGGAAGATTCCTGGAGCTGCAGTGCTCTCCGAAGCGGCATCCACCGCTTGTGAATGGCAGAGGATCCCCAAAGAAGACTCATGGCTGTAGTAGCTCAAAAGGGTGCTTCTACTCAATACCGAGCAAAGAGTCTGAATACTTATGACCATGTGATATTTCAGTTTTTCTTTTTTTTTTTAAATTGCAAAAATTACTATATTTCTGTTTTTTTTTTCAGTCAAGATGGAGTGCAGAGTGTACAGTAATGAGAAAATTATGAACTTTTTTTAATTTACCAAATGGCTGCAATGAATCAAAGAGTGCAAAATTTAAAGGGGTCGGAATACTTTCTGTACCCAATGTATGTGACTGATGTTTGCCGACTTATGACAGTGTGCAATGTGCACAGATCCCTTCTATTTTCAGCTGGATCATGTAGTTACATGATCTCGTTTATGCAATTTGCATACTTACAGTCACATACAGCCTAACATCCTCTGCTTTCATTGCTCGATTGCATAGTTGTGGTCACATGCCAACTAGCTTTTGCCTTCTACAAAATAGCATGCCTGCTATTTGATTGCCCGCTCGAACTGGAAAAATAGGGGAATCTTGACAGTTCTATTGGAAGAAGCAAATGTCAAGTGGGTAGGCATCTGACTGCAACTATGCAAATCAAATACTAGTGGTCATGTGTCATCATGCTCGAGCTAGTAATAGAGGAGAATCTTGACAGATTGAGTGCCGAGTGACTTCAGAAATTTATATTCAGTCCAGAAAACCTCTTTAACTTTTGTTTATTTCTTCTTCACCATAGGAAACTTCATTACATTTGCATCAGCGCCATAATCAGAAGCACCAGAAACTCATAATACGCAGAAAATAGAGATGCAAATTATAGATCCAATTGGGTGTGGTCTGACCAAAGTGACCCTTGTCGAACATCAGAACTAAGTGGCTGTATCCCTCATTTAATCAATAAGTGGTAGGAATCTTCTACTTTTTTCAAGAAGGGCTTCTACAGAACCTGTATAGCAAGTCTTAAAGGGAGCCCATCATATAGCACATGTAGTCTGATCTGTGTACAATGGTACAGAGAAGCAGAAGCTAAGCAAAATGTTACATATAGATTTGTTAAAAAAAGATTCAGTGTTTTATTCATTGAAATCCTTGGCGTTTGCATGTATGTGAGTCTAGTGGGGGGTCCTACTCAGTGACTGGCAGCTATCTCTCCACTATCATACAGGAAAGACTGTCAATCACTGAACAGAATGGTCCACTGGACTTATAATATACATGCAAACACCAGGGTTTCAATGAAAAAAAATGGAAAGTTTGCTGAAATTTTTCACATAAAAAATGTAGATCAATCTGATCTGCTCCTTTTGTTCTAGTTCACTTTCATAAAAAGAATAAATAAGCATTTAAATAGAGGAAGATTTAACCCACTATCAATTAAATCAAATAACTTTTTACAGCAAGAATAAGAATGCCTCAATTCACCTACCTCAAACAGGAGTCTTAAAAAGATATTGAATTAAGAAGCAAGCTATGAGAAAAAGTCTCATAAAGTTTTATTTTTTAATTATTATGTTTTCATATAACACAAGACAGGCTCTTTAATCTGTACTTAATAAATCTCACTAAGATTCAAATTGGCACGAGGTGTTTATCATCAAAATCATATGAAAAAACCTCAATATTAAAATCACTTTTTATTAATTAAAAACAAGGCAACCGACCCCACCTACAGTGATCAACAGAAAAACAAAACCAAATAAACAAAAATGTGCTCAAACCAATATAAATGAAACTAATGGGGAAATCTATACCACCCTAGTTGAGGCACCTGTGCTGCCCATGCCTGGCTGCGGAGGTAGACGCCCTAGGGGGGAATGTTGTGGCGCCCCCGCTCCATGATGACTGTCTCCCTGAGGGCCCTGATGTGCCCTGCAGCCGCTAGTGAGAGCCCCTACCCAAACACTAGAGGATCCTCTATCACTATACAAATAGCTACTATGCTAGGGATGACCTAGTTCCCCAAGAGAAACAAGCTATACATGAACACATATGGCGATATATATAAACTGGATAATAATTCCTTCACAGTGGACCGAATATTTAAACTTATTACAGAGTGTGGGTATCATCCATCTTAGATAGTTCTAGCCGGATAGACTCTATTCTTTGCATGGGCTAACACACCAATCATGTGTCCCTGCTGTCATAATCCAGACTCCGTACCAAGTCTCAACAGCATGGCTGAAATTCCCACATAGAGCAATATACTAAAGCCATAGATACACATCTGTACCACTGTGCTTCACCAATCGCCATCTAAAGTACACGCCTCAATGCGTTTCGCCTGTGTAGGCTCATCAGGAGGCCAGATGAAGTGATAACTTGTGTCACATAAGATAGTGGATAGCTGAATGCCAGATCACTTACTTTTATATTTGCCGCCGGTATACTCCAGCCCAAGCACCTCCTCTCCGCTTCCTGTGGCATCCCTTAGAGCCTACAGCGCATGTCCGCACCACCGTGCGCAGAGAGAACACAGATACCAGGCTCCTGTGCATAACATACCTAAAGCACAAGGTGCTACTGCGCATGCCCGAGACCGGGCCCTTTTGTAGCTCCTCAGCGCATGCCCAATATGGGACGCACAGAGGGAAGCTCCTACTGATGTCGGTGAGTGTAAGTGACGTAGCTGGTGTAAACCCCTGGAGGGAGGCGCATTCATGTTAGCTCCGCCCCCTTCAGTGACCGCTAGCTGCAGCCCCTGAAAACATTTGCAAGAGGATGGGCTTGTCCACTATGGCCCGCCTACCGGTGGATTGTACCTACCCAGAGTCGGGCAATACCATAACTCTGCATCTCAAGCCCCGAACGGTGCAAATAAGTGACGCCCCTTTTGATATTTGTCAATGGTAATACTATGACATGGACAAACAGCCTCTTTTCCTCCCGCACCTCCATAACATAAGGCATAGCACTCTAAACTATGCCTTTCTCGGTGCTAGCCCTATATCTCATCTCCCCAACTTAAGGGGTATCGGAAGGCAATACCGCACCGCCACATCACATATCCACCATTCTTAGATGCTGAAACTCTGACTAATCCCTCCACTGTGTCGTTTTTCATGTGTGATCCCCCATGTCATATAGGTTACACACAAGTAGAGAGATCATAGACACATAATAGGTGTGCAAGCTTGGAATCACCGTAACTTCCATACACAATTAGGGTGTGGAATATACATGAAGTACTGTCACCATAAAGGTCCCCAGGCAAAAGTCACAAGTGTATTCATAATACACTTAACCATCTGTGGAAGATGAAAAGAGGATAACCTCTATAACGATGTACACAAATGGGACACTGAAGGTACTCAAAACACACACCCATGTAGCTGTCTATATCTCTACTTCGTCCAGTTATAGTATGTGCATACATCACAGAAGCCTTTAACGATCATGGAAAGCATATAGAGCGGCAAATAATAAAAGATAGATAAAATGCTACGTATGATGAACAACTAAATTTCCATGACAATCCATGTGAGACCTCAAAGAGAGGACCCCATCGAACAATTGGTATGATCATATCACCCTGCGGACCCATAATCAAATATGCTAGACTAAAATATAGAATATATACATATCTGGAGTGTCCCAGACTGTTATTAGATGCCTACAAAAAGCATGCATACGATACTTGCTCGTTAATTCCCTTTGGTTCAAGCGACTCCATCCTGAAGATCCATTCACATTCACGTCTGAGGATCATCTTATCAAGATTACCCCCTCTCGGGTTCACCCTGACCACCTCTATGACAGTGAATCTTACTTCTGTTGGATCCTCCCTGTGGTAAGTGTGCATATGTTTTGCCAGTGGGGTATCCCTGTTATTGCGAATATCACCCATATGCTCCCCCACTCTCCTCCTAAACTCCCTCTTGGTTTTCCCTATGTAGTCTTTAGGGCAGGGGCAGGAGGCTACATACACCACACCTGTTGTCTTGCAATTTGAAAAATCCCGTTGGTAAAAGATTTTACCCGTGGTGGAGCTCTGGAATCGTTTACACGGTCTCATCCATTTACAGAGGCTACAGTCGCCGCATTTGAAGAAGCCACATGGCCTCCTATCCAGCCATGTCCCATCGGGCTTAGGGCGCTGACACTGGCTGTGCACAAGCAAGTCTCTGATGGATCTGCCCTTCCTGAATGTAATAATAGGGCGTTCACTTACTACATCCATCAGGTCGGGATCAAACTTGAGAACATCCCAATGTTTAGCAAACACCCTCCTGATATCCTGGTGCTGTGCATCATAGGTACCAACAATCCTTACGGTATCGCAGCCCTCAGACTTAGCTTGCTTCTGTAGCAGACCCTGACTATCGGTCTTTATCGCAGACTCAAAAGCCCTATTCAGAATCGGTCTCGGATACCCCTTTTCCCTAAACCTGTCGAACATATCGCCCGCCTGACTTTTGAATGTATCACTCCTGGAACAGTTCCTCCTCAATCTGAGGAACTGCCCCTTGGGGATCCCCCTTTTAAGGGAAGTCGGGTGATGGCTATCCCAATGCAGCAGACTGTTAGTGTTAGTAGGTTTTCTATATATACTTGTCGTCACTCCCCCATGTGTCTCCTTAACAATTTTCAAGTCTAGGAACGCCAATTCCACTTCACTGATCTCCAATGTAAATTTTAGGCCCACATTATTCACATTAAGGTGTCCCATAAATGCTCTAAACTCCTCTGGTTTCTGTGTTCTCTCTGCGCACGGTGGTGCGGACATGTGCTGTAGGCTCCAAGGGACGCCACAGGTAGCGGAGAGGAGGTGCTTGGGCTGGATTATTACGGCAGCAAATATAAAAGTAAGTGATCTGGCATTTGGCATTCAGCTATCCACTATCTTATGTGACACAACTTATCACTTCATCTGGCCTCCTGATGAGCCTACACAGGCGAAACGCCTTGAGGCGTGTACTTTAGATGGCGATTGGTGAAGCACAGTGGTACAGATGAGTATCTGTGGCTTTAGTATATTGCTCTATGTGGGAATTTCAGCCATGCTGTTGAGGCTTGGTACGGAGACCGGATTATGACAGCAGGGACACATGATTGGTGTGTTAGCCCGTGCAAAGAATAGAGTCTATCCGGCTAGAACTATCTAAGATGGATGATACCCACACTCTGTAATAAGTTTAAATATTCGGTCCACTGTGAAGGAATTATTATCCAGTTTATATATATCGCCATATGTGTTCATGTATAGCTTGTTTCTCTTGGGGAACTAGGTCTTTAATCTGTACTTAAACCAGTCTTTCATCAAACATCACATGCTTGAAAAGTTCTAGTTTAAGAAGATAAATATTGGCATTGGGTTGTTTCCTTTGGCATCACAAAAGTACACACCGCAGACAATGAGCCTTGCACGAAAACTACATGGCAAAGTGGATATATTCTTAGAATTATATAGTTGTGCTCAAAAGTTTACATACCCTGGCAAAATTTTTACTTTCTTGGCCTTTTTTTCAGAGAATATGAATGATAACACCAAAACTTTTTCTCCACTCATGGTTAGTGGTTGGGTGAAGACCTTATTGTCAAATTTATTTATTTATTTATGATTTATCGTCAAATGTATTTTTAACAAATTTCAGATGTCCACTCTCTGCATGCTCCCATACTTTGTTATTATGGCTCACAAATCCTCTGTCTGGCTTATGCACAGTAGAAGCAGTGTGATTATGGTACAAGTGAGCCTTTACTATAAATGTGCTTCAACTGACTATGTTCTGTGCAGGGAAATCAGTGCAAGTGCATTAGGAGGTAAATGGCAACATTAGTTAAGGAGGAACAGTGACAGGAGATAGCAGAAATCCTGCAGAATTTAAAATACAGATAAATTAGTAATATTTAAAGAAGCACTCATACCTCTTCCCACAGGTATGCACTGACTTTACCCAGCTCTCCCTGGCTCCAGAATATCTCTGTATACTGCATTGATTTTCCATGGTATGCACTGACTTTACCCAGCTCTCCCTGGCTCCAGAATATCTCTGTATACTGCATTGATTTTCCATGGTATGCACTGACTTTACCCAGCTCTCCCTGGCTCCAGAATATCTCTGTATACTGCATTGATTTTCCATGGTATGCACTGACTTTACCCAGCTCTCCCTGGCTCCAGAATATCTCTGTATACTGCATTGATTTTCCATGGTATGCACTGACTTTACCCAGCTCTCCCTGGCTCCAGAATATCTCTGTATACTGCATTGATTTTCCATGGTATGCACTGACTTTACCCAGCTCTCCCTGGCTCCAGAATATCTCTGTATACTGCATTGATTTTCCATGGTATGCACTGACTTTACCCAGCTCTCCCTGGCTTCTGAATGTCTCTGTATACTGCACTGGCTTTTCTATGCTTCCCCTGGATCTGAGTGTCTTGGTGCAGCACATATAATCCTTTTAGTATGCTTTCTCACCTATGAGCTTGTTTCCACGACCTGTTTTCATGTCTCTCATTGTGTGATCCTGGCATCTCTTTGAGTGGTCAGTCTTACCCCTCCCTCACTTTATGACCTTTGCTTAACTCTCTACATCTGGTCTCCCATACCCAGCCACCCCCTCATTCACACCTGATTGCCCTTAACTGGGGATATATTCACATGCAGGAGTCTGCTATAGACTCAGTCTGCTGCAAATCATCTTTTAACTTCCATCTTTTAAATTACATCTTTTTAATTATGATTCTGAATTAGACTGAATTACATCTTTTTAATTATGATTCTGAATTAGACTGAATTACATCTTTTTAATTATGATTCTGAATTAGACTGAATTGGACTGGAATTGACTGGAAGGTAACAGAACACTAACCACTACAATGTTTCGGTTTCTTTTCTCTTTCACCCCCATACTACTTTCCTTCTTACAATCTCCTGCAATCCCTCCTCCTAGTAAGGAACTAGTCATTTCTTCCTCCATACTCCCCAGCCATCTCACCTTCTCCTCAGAACTGTTCCTCCACATACAATCCTTTTTCTCCAGACACACACGGCCACATCATGTCCTATCCTGCTCCCACCTTCTAATGATCTGTCTGTTACTCCTCATTGCTGGTGACATATCCCCAAATCCCGGCCCTCCCCAATTCATCCCCACACTCGTTTCTAACCCCCTGCCACGATCCTCCGCACGTTTTCCCAACCACGACAACCTCATACCCATTCATCCAGCCCCCACTCCCCCGCTCCCCCTACTTGGAGCACTATGGAACGCACGCTCCATCTGCAACAAACTGCCATTTATCCATGACCTCTTCATCACCAACAAACTCTCCTTCCTCGGCCTCACTGAAACCTGGCTCACCCCCTCTGACTCGGCCTCTCCAGCTGCGCTCTCCTATGGCGGATTCCACCTCTCTCACACCCCTCGCCCCAGCAACAAACGCGGTGGAGGAGTTGGCTTGCTCCTGTCCGACACCTGCTCCTTTACTCCAATCCCGCTACCACCCTCCGCTACTCTTCCCTCGTTTGAGGTGCACTCTGTCCGCATCTATTCCCCCTCCAACCTCCAGCTGGCTGTCATCTACCGCCCCCCAGAACTAGCCATCTCCACCTTTCTCGACCACTTCACCACCTGGCTACTTCATTTCCTCTCTGTTGACATCCCCACTATCATCATGGGTGATTTCAATGTCCCCATTGACACTTTCACCTCAGCTACCTCTAAACTTTTATCACTGACTGCCTCCTTTGGCCTCACTCAATGGTCCTCTGAGGCCACTCACAAAGATGGCCACACGCTGGACCTCATCTTCACCCGCCTCTGCTCCCTTACTAACCTCACTAACACACCCCTCCCCCTGTCTGACCACAACCTACTGACATTCTCGTCCCTCTCCTCTCCTAGTGTGCAACCCCCACTCCACAAACTCACTCACCCTCGCAGAAATCTCAAACATCTCAACTTACAATCACTCTCTGAGTCCCTTCTCCCTCTCACAGACATAGCCTCCCTTCATGACGCAGATGCTGCTGCCACTTTTTATAACACCACAATAACAACAACACTCGATTCGGCCGCCCCACTCATGCATAGTAAAACTCGTACAATTAACAGGCAGCCCTGGCTGACCAGCCTGACCAAAGAATTGAGACGGGCTTCCAGGATTGCTGAGCGGAGATGGAAGCGATCCCACTCTGCCGACCACTTCACTGCATACAAGCAGTCCCTCGCCAGCTTCAAGTCTGCGCTCACTGCCGCAAAACAAACTTATTTCTCATCCCTCATATCCTCCCTGTCCCACAACCCTAAACAGCTTTTCAACACTTTCAATTCTCTACTCCGTCCCCCCGCACCTCCTCCCTCCCCCCTCATTTCTGCTGATGACTTCGCCTCTTTCTTTAAACAGAAGATCGATACAATCAGAGAAAGCTTTGGCCCACAGCGCCCACTGCCCCTCTTAGCTGCTCAACCCTGCTCCTCCAAAACCAGCTTCTCCACCATGACAGAAGATCAGCTCTCCACCCTCCTGTCAAGATCACACCTCACCACCTGCACGCTTGACCCGCTCCCATCCCACCTCATCCCTAACCTTTCCACGGTCTTCATCCCAACCCTAACGCACCTCTTCAACCTCTCACTCACAACAGGTGTCTTTCCCTCATCCTTCAAGCATGCCAAGATCACACCCATCCTCAAAAAGCCCTCCCTCGACCCATCCTCTGTGTCTAGCTATCGCCCAATATCTCTTCTCCCTTATGCCTCCAAATTGCTGGAGCAACACGTCCATCTTGAACTGTCCTCCCACTTCTCCTCCTGCTCCCTCTTTGATCGGTTACAATCAGGCTTCCGTTCCCATCACTCAACTGAAACTGCCCTAACTAAAGTCACCAATGACCTACTAACTGCCAAGAGCAAGCGACACTACTCTGTCCTCCTTCTCCTGGACTTGTCTTCTGCCTTTGACACTGTAGACCACTCCCTTTTGCTACAAATCCTCTCATCCCTTGGCATCACAGACTTGGCCCTTTCCTGGATCTCGTCATATCTGACAGACCGAACATTCAGTGTCTCCCTCCCCCACACCACCTCCTCACTTCGCCCCTTGTCAGTCGGTGTTCCTCAAGGCTCTGTTCTAGGACCCCTACTCTTCTCCATCTACACTTTCGGCCTGGGACAGCTCATAGAATCCCATGGTATGCAGTACCATCTCTACGCTGACGACACGCAGATCTACCTCTCCGGACCTGACCTCTCCTCCTTGCTTACCAAAATCCCGCACTGTCTGTCTGCCATTTCAGCCTTCTTTTCTGCTCGCTTTCTACAACTGAACATGGACAAAACAGAATTCATCATCTTTCCCCCATCTCACTCTACCCCTCCACCAGACCTATCCATCAATGTCAATGGCTGCTCACTATCCCCAGTCCCACACGCCCGGTGCCTCGGGGTGATCCTCGACTCTGCCCTCTCTTTCAAGCCACATATCCAAGCCCTTGCCTCCTCCTGTCGTCTCAAACTCAAAAATATTTCCCGGATCCGTGCTTTCCTTGACCGCAACACTGCAAAAACGCTAGTGCATGCCCTTATCATCTCCCGCCTCAACTACTGCAACCTCCTACTCTCTGGACTCCCCTCTAGCACTCTGGCACCACTCCAATCCATCCTACACTCTGCTGCCCGACTAATCCACCTGTCCCCCCGCTATTCCCCAGCCTCTCCCCTGTGTCAAGCCCTTCACTGGCTTCCTATCGCCCAGAGACTCCAGTTCAAAACCCTCACACTGACATACAAAGCCATCCACAACCTGTCTCCTCCATACATCTGTGACATGGTCTCCCGGTACCTACCTACACGCGACCTCCGATCCTCCCAAGACCTCCTTCTCTACTCCCCTCTCATCTCTTCTTCCCATAACCGCATCCAAGACTTCTCCCGTGCTTCCCCCATACTCTGGAACTCTCTACCCCAACACATCAGACTTGCGCCTACCATAGAAACCTTCAAAAAGAACCTGAAGACTCATCTCTTCCGACAAGCCTACAGCCTGCAGTGATCCTCAACCTACTGAACAGCCGTACAGCCAGCTCTTCCCTCTCCTAGTGTATCCTCACCCACCCCCTGCAGACTGTGAGCCCTCGCGGTCAGGGTCCTCCCTCCTTATGTACTCGTGTGCCTTGTTATCTGCTCATGTTTAATGTATTTGTCTATATTTGCCCCGTATTCACATGTAAAGCGCCATGGAATAAATGGCGCTATAAAAATGTATAATAATAATAATAATAATAATAATACCAACATGTTTCTCCTCTTACTATAACGGATCCCTGTATCTACCATGTAAAAAGTGCAGCAAAGTGGCAGAAGTATAGCTAGACTTTCCTTCACTCAAGTTGTAAATGTTTTTCCCTTATCGCTTTAGCTTTATATATCGGCAATAGGTGACCTGTCAGCCAGCACTAAGGACTTCCGTTCTCAGCTGCAATCCTTGTACTCCCAATATCTTTGCATCCATTAGGTAACTATGAGCTATAATCTGGGGTGTAACAACCAGAGTGGAGGCCATATACCAGGATGGGGACATATACCCAGGTGATGAGGTCCATTTACCAGAATTGGGGTGACATAAGCCAGTATGGGGGTGACATATACCAGGATGGGTAGTACATTATACTCGTATATATGGAGGACTATGGGCTGGGCATTATACTACATGGATGACTATGGGCTGTGCATTAAGCTGTATGGAGGAATATGGGGACGTATTATACTGTGTGGTGCATTATAATATTTGGAGGACCATGGGGTGCATTATAGTATATGGAGGACTATGGGGAATGCCTTATACTACATGGAGGACTATGGGCTATGCATTATACTATATGGAGGACTATGGGGAGCGGATTATAATTCTGCTATGGGGAGAATAATAGTTTGCTTTTTTTCTATACATTAAAGAACAGTGACAGAAAGGGGGATATATATACCAGGATGGGGCCCAGAATAAGCAACATATGCAAGTATGGAAGGCATATATACAGTGGGGCAAAAAAGTATTTAGTCAGTCAGCAATAGTGCAAGTTCCACCACTTAAAAAGATGAGAGGCGTCTGTAATTTACATCATAGGTAGACCTCAACTATGGGAGACAAACTGAGAAAAAAAAATCCAGAAAATCACATTGTCTGTTTTTTTATCATTTTTTTTGCATATTATGGTGGAAAATAAGTATTTGGTCAGAAACAAACAATCCAGATTTCTGGCTCTCACAGACCTGTAACTTCTTCTTTAAGAGTCTCCTCTTTCCTCCACTCATTACCTGTAGTAATGGCACCTGTTTAAACTTGTTATCAGTATAAAAAGACACCTGTGCACACCCTCAAACAGTCTGACTCCAAACTCCACTATGGTGAAGACCAAAGAGCTGTCAAAGGACACCAGAAACAAAATTGTAGCCCTGCACCAGGCTGGGAAGACTGAATCTGCAATAGCCAACCAGCTTGGAGTGAAGAAATCAACAGTGGGAGCAATAATTAGAAAATGGAAGACATACAAGACCACTGATAATCTCCCTCGATCTGGGGCTCCACGCAAAATCCCACCCCGTGGGGTCAGAATGATCACAAGAACGGTGAGCAAAAATCCCAGAACCACGCGGGGGGACCTAGTGAATGAACTGCAGAGAGCTGGGACCAATGTAACAAGGCCTACCATAAGTAACACACTACGCCACCATGGACTCAGATCCTGCAGTGCCAGACGTGTCCCACTGCTTAAGCCAGTACATGTCCAGGCCCGTCTGAAGTTTGCTAGAGAGCATTTGGATGATCCAGAGGAGTTTTGGGAGAATGTCCTATGGTCTGATGAAACCAAACTGGAACTGTTTGGTAGAAACACAACTTGTCGTGTTTGGAGGAAAAAGAATACTGAGTTGCATCCATCAAACACCATACCTACTGCAAAGCATGGTGGTGGAAACATCATGCTTTGGGGCTGTTTCTCTGCAAAGGGGCCAGGACAACTGATCCGGGTACATGAAAGAATGAATGGGGCCATGTATCGTGAGATTTTGAGTGCAAACCTCCTTCCATCAGCAAGGGCATTGAAGATGAAACGTGGCTGGGTCTTTCAACATGACAATGATCCAAAGCACACCGCCAGGGCAACGAAGGAGTGGCTTCGTAAGAAGCATTTCAAGGTCCTGGAGTGGCCTAGCCAGTCTCCAGATCTCAACCCTATAGAAAACCTTTGGAGTTAGTTGAAAGTCCGTGTTGCCAAGCGAAAAGCCAAAAACATCACTGCTCTAGAGGAGATCTGCATGGAGGAATGGGCCAACATACCAACAACAGTGTGTGGCAACCTTGTGAAGACTTACAGAAAACGTTTGACCTCTGTCATTGCCAACAAAGGATATATTACAAAGTATTGAGATGAAATTTTGTTTCTGACCAAATACTTATTTTCCACCATAATATGCAAATAAAATGTTAAAAAAACAGACAATGTGATTTTCTGGATTTTTTTTTCTCAGTTTGTCTCCCATAGTTGAGGTCTAACTATGATGTAAATTACAGACGCCTCTCATCTTTTTAAGTGGTGGAACTTGCACTATTGCTGACTGACTAAATACTTTTTTGCCCCACTGTATATGGGGGTGAGGGGGTCGTTTCAAATTTTACACCAGGGCCCATCAGACTCAGGTTATACCACTGGCTACGATACTGGAAAGGTGAATACAAAGAACACAACATTTTTATAATGTGCAAAAAAAGAACACATGTAAACATAATGTAGTTTAGATTTCAGTTTTTAATATTATTTTCAACTGGATAATACTTTCATCCCTTTATGATAAGCCACTCTGCAGGTCTTTTATGTGCTTAATATTATTATTATTATGCTTATTTATATAGCAACATCATATTTCACAGTGGTTCATAGACATTATCATCACTGTCCCCATTGGGGCTCACAATCTAGATTCCCTTTATCCGGCAGGACATACGCAGCATACAGAGCGCAGGCGCATCTGCTGAAGCCACGCCCATCAAAGAGGAGCTTCAGCTTGTGGCTCTGCCAGCTTGCACGCACGCCAGAAGACTGACAGACATGCTGCCGCGCCTGTTTGCCTGGTCATTCTCCTCAAGAACTCGCTTTGCACCTAAAAAGCTGCTGGCTGCACTGAATCTGCCATTATATAAAGTATGTATAATTTGGCAGACAGGCAGCTCTGTATGAAAGTGCTGGGGACCATTATTTTCATTTTTTAAATGTGTATAAAATGTGGGGGATGGGAGTGCACTGAAACGACATAGGGCAAATGCCCTTGCACACTATATGCCCCTCCACCTTGGAAATTTTGCTTGCCCCATGCATTTATATGTATGATGCCAACAAAATTTCCAATGTGGAGAGGCACATAGTGTGCAAGGGCATTTGCCTTATGTCGTTTCAGTGTACTCCCATCCCCACCATTTTATACACAACAATAAAAGGCCCCTTGTAATGATGCTCTGCATCGGGAGCTGTCAAAGTACTAGGGTGTGCGTACAGCAGCTGAGAGTGGCAACAGTACTCACTTCGTACACACCTGTATAACTGAAAGCCGACAGAACTAACAATAAAGATTATTGTATTACTTTGCAGGGATGCGCAGTGCCATTACACACAGTGAACTATGCTGTTTTTTTATACAGGTACATCAACCCATTGTCACAACTCCAATAAAACATTTCTTGAAAGGCTTGTTTCTGTCAATAAAAGACAAAAGTTAGTGTTCTATGTACAGATGTGCTCAAAAGTTTACATACCCGGCAGAATTTTTGCTTTCTTGGCCTTTTTTCAGAGAATATGAATGATGACACCAAAACTTTTTCTCCACTCATGGTTAGTGGTTGGGTGAAGCCATTTATTGTCAAACTGCTGTGTTTTCTCCTTTTAAATCATAATGACAAACCAAAACATTCCGGCAAGATGAAGGAGGACACCATTGCTGAAAAAAAATCATAAAAAGCCAGACTGGAATTTGCCAAACTACACGTTGACATGCCACAAAGCTGCTGGGAGAATGTCCTATGGACAGATGAGTCAAAAATCTATGAAAATTAACAAATGAAAGTCAAACATTGCTTTTCAACCATGCTTCTACAGAATTAAAAAAATAAAATAAAACTCATTAAATAGGCCTGAACATAAATGATGGTACCCTTAACTTAATATTTTGTTGCACAACCTTTTGGGGCAATCACTGCAATCAAACGATTCCTGTAACTGTCAATGAGACTTCTGCTCCTATCGACAGGTATTTTGGCCCACTACTCAAGAGCAAACTGCTCCAGTTGTCTCATGTTTGAAGGTTGGCTTTACCAGACGGCATGTTTCACATCTTTCCAAAGATGCTCAATAGGATTTAGGTCAGGGCTCATAGAAGGCCACTTCAGAATAGTCCAATGTTTTCCTTTTAGCCATTCTTGGGTGTTTTTAGCTGTGTGTTTTGGGTCATTATTCTGTTGCAAGACCCATGACCTGCGACTGAGACCAAGCTTTCTGACACTGGGCAGCACATTTCTCTCTAGAATCCCTTGATAAACTTGAGATTTCATTGTACCCTGCACAGATTCTAGACACCTGGTGCCAGATGCATCAACGCAGCCCAAGAACATAACAGAGCCTCCTCCATCTTTAACAGTAGGGACAGTGTTCTTTTCTTGACATGCTTCATTTTTCCATCTGTGAACATAGAGCTGATTTGCCTTGCCAAAAAGTTCCATTTTGACTCATCTGTCCATAGGACATTCATCCAGAAGCTTTGTGGTTTGTGAACATGTAGATTGGCAAATAGAAGTCTGGCTTTGATTAGTCATCAATTTTCCTCTTGCGGCCACGTAAAGGGAGGTTGGCTACATTCCCATGGATCTTACATTTCTGAATAATATGTGCAACTGTAGTCACAGGGACATCAAGCTGCTTGGAGATGGTCTTATAACTTTTACCTTTAACATTTTTGTCTATTTTTTTTCTAATCTCCTGAGACAACTCTTTCCTTCGCTTCCTCTGGTCCATGTTGAGTGTGATACACACCATGTCACCAAACAGCACAGTGAGTATCTGTAGCCCTATATACAGGCCCACTCACTGATTCCAAGATTATAGACACCTGTGAAGCTAATTAGTGGACACACCTTGATTTAACATGTCCCTTTTGTCACATTATTTTCAGGAGTACCATCATTTCTGTACAGGTCTATTTCATGAGCTTTATTTTTTTTTTATTCTGTGGAAGCATGGTTGAAAAATAATGTCTGACTTTCATTTGTTCATTTTCATAGATCTTTTATTTATTATTACTTTTGTCAGATTCAAGTTATTTCTGTGACCAATGTGGGTTTTTCTGTCATTAAACGAGGGGTACCAACAATTTTGACCAGGTATGTAAATACCTGGCCTCTTCCTTCCCTATGGCACACTTCTTGGGATTCATGGTGAATCATGCTTTCCTCAATGCACCGAGGATCACATGTACATTATGCAGGTGCAAACTACAGTCACAGCTAAAGATGGCAATGTCATCCAAGTAGGCTGCGGCATATTCCTTATGTGGAGCCAAGATTCTATGCATTGCCCTCTGGATGGTGGCTGGAGCCCACTGCAGTCCGAAGGGTATCCTGGTGTACTGAATATAAGCCATCGGAAGTAGAGAAGGCTGTCTTCTCCTTGGAGCTATGGGACATGGGGATCTGCCAGTATCCATTTGTTAGGTTGAGGGTTGTGATGTACCTTGCAGGTCCCAGTTGCTCAATGACCTCAAAACGGGACACCTCATTGAGCTTGTGGTAATCATTACAAAACCGCCAATCGCCATTGGGCTTCGGTACGAGGATGATGGGACTTGACCAGCCACTTCTGGATTCCTCTATCACCCCGAGGTCCAGTATTCTCTTCACCTCCTTGGAAATTATCTTCCGGTGTGCTTTGGGGATTTTGTAGGGTTTGAGGCTTAACCTTACATGCAGTTCCGTTAGCACATCCTGTTCCACGACCTGTGTGAACCCTGGCAACTCCGAGAACAGGTCATGGCTCTGCTGCAGCAGTTCATGACATTGTTGCTTCTGGTCCAGTGTTATCATCTCAGTGATCATGACCTCCTCATTATTTGCTTCGGGATGGGCCTCCAGGCAAGGATCTTCCAGCAGTTCATGGTCATGCCAAGGTTTGAGCAGGTTCACATGGTATACCTGGTGCGGCTTCCTGCAACCGGGCTGGTGTACCTTGTAATTCACGTCCCTGATTTTTTCCACTATCTCATATGGGCCTTCTGACCTTGCCAAGAATTTGCTCTCCACCATAGATATAAGTACTAGCACACGGTCCTCGGGCTGGAATTGACTTAACCTCACTGATCAATTGTATTTCCTCGCTTGGGCCTCCTGTGCCTGGAGAAGATGTTCCCTTAAAATAGGCATTACGTGTGCCATCCTTTCTTGCAGCTGGGCAACATGCTCAATGACACTCCGATGCGGTGTGACCTCGGCTTCTCAGGTTTCCTTGGCGATGTTCAGGAGCTTTCGTGGATGTCGGCACTACAGGAGCTCGAACAGCGAGAAGCCAGTGGAAGCCTGTGGGACTTCTCTGATAGAAAAGAGTAAGAACGGGAGCAGATAGCCCAAGTCCCAGATGTACTTCTCAATGACACTCTTGAGCATGTCCTTCAAGGACTTGTTGAAGCGTTCCACTAGCCCATCGGTCTGCAGATTGTAAACAGAGGTTCATAGCTGGGATATGGAGGACTCTACACAGCTCCCACCTCACTGTGCTTATAAACGGGGTCCCCTGGTCCACCAAAATCTCTTTGGGCAAACCAGTTCCGGCAAACATATTGACAAGCTCCTGGGATATACTCTCAGCTGAGGTGTTCCTCAATAGCACTGCTTCTGGGGACCAGGTCGCATAGTCCATGACCACTAAGATGTACTGATGGCCGCATGCTGATTTAACGAGGGGACCTACCAGGTCCATAGCAATCCAATTCAAGAGGATTTCAATCACAGGTAAGGGCACTAAGGAACTCCAGAAGTGAGAGATGGGAGCAGTTATCTGACAGGTGTGTCCGGACTTACAATACTTCAGGATCTCTCGGTAATACCCTGACCAATATAACCTATGTAACACTATCTGCTGAGTTTTCTCCACTTCCAGGTGTCCACCCAAAACATGCAAATGAGCCATGTCTAAAACCCTCCACCAGTAGGATCCTGGAACTAACAACTGCTCTACTATTTTTCCTCCCCTCAGTTTGGTCACCAGATACAATAACTTGCCATGCACTGCAAAATGCAGGAACCTGGTGTCAGCTCCTGGCTTTTGAGCAACCCCATTACATACAGTCACATTCTCAAATGCCACTTTCAATGTAAGGTCCAGAAGGTGAGCAGTCCCAAAGTTCTCTTCGGGCACCTCTAAGTTAGGGAAGCTGGGCTCCTCTGTTACTGTCTCATCCTTCTCTCAGTGAGTACACATAGGGGAAACTCTTTTACCTCTGATTTTCATGGAGTCACCTTCAGAGGAGTCTGGCTTTTGAATGGGGCATTCTGTACAGCCCCCTTTTGACACAAGTTCCAAAACCAAGCAAAATCCCGCCCCAGTATGACAGGATGGCTTTAAGTTTTTTACCACCCCAACCTCATGGGACTTATCACCACAGTCCATTACTATGGTTACGCAGGCTACAGGGTAGTCCTTGGTGTCTCCTTGTATGCAGCAGATGCCCAAAAACTTGTTAGGGATTAACTGGTGGGGCAGTGCAGTCCTGATTAGAGTCACCAAACTTTACAGAGTCCAACAGTCCCAGAACGAAATAAAGAGAATTTTTAAGTTTTTCTTTGTTATGGTTTACATGTACAAGGGCCCGATAGGTTGATCGCTTTGGCTGTTGATTGTGGTTGCTATGTGGGGGCTGATATTGTATTTGGGGGCTAATAATATATATAGGGGATGTCAGCATATTAATTAATTATTAACATGTTGCTGATATTAATATTGAGCAAAATTAATTTCAGCCTATTGTTTCGGCCTCCACAACAGTCACGGTTTGTCATATGGCCCCTTGGGAAAATTGATCTCCCACCCCTGCTCTATTTTGTATAGTGCTATGTTATCTATAGTGCTGTACAAAGAAAAAATTTGAGTGGTCCACTACGCACACTGTTATCTCTGTCGTTTTACATCTGCAGATGTGCACCAGAGCACCTGTGTGTTACTCACATGACCGATCTCGTCATGATCTATCAAAGGAAATCATGTGACATGCCTTGTAATCTGCCTGGGGTCCTGGCTACTCTTAATCCGTCTCTGTATGCCTAGCTTACAAGGTGAGCATATAGACATCACGTACACTGTGTATGTTCTTTGCATCAAACAATGCTACTCAAGTGAGCGCCTGTTCTTTTCTCTCCTATGTTAATATTAGCACCACCTTCGCATGTTGACCTTCCACTTTTCAAATCTGGATGATAAATCCAACAATACACTATCAAAAGAATCGTGACTTTACTTGATATTGATTTTATCCATGCAGCATTGAAATATACACAATACATGTACAAAGAGAAGAAGTTACATTATCATATGGCACATATACAACTATTTTGCCAGTTAATGGCTACAGATATTCAATATAGTAAAAGAATATTCTATAAAATAATAAACTACTCTTCCTATGGATGTTTGCTAGCTTCGAAGGATAATAATTTTTTTTTCCTGAAAGTCATGGTTATCAGAAATACAATTCTACATTTACGTTTGGTCTTTTGTTAAAGAAAATGTGAAAACCGGTTGCCATGGAAACCATTTCATTCTGAAATGTGCGCACATTTTATCTGTGTCTACAGTCAATTACTGGAGCTTCATCTTCACCTTAAACCTTTTAAAGCAATATAACAAGCCTTGCATTCAAATTTCTGCAGCTCGTTAACCGTATGGGGAAATGCCACAAACAAACACATGTACAGTACCTTACACCCACAAACTTAAATGTATTTTATTGGGATTTTATGTAGTTTACCAATACAAAGTAGCAAGTATTTGTGAAGTGTAAAGGAAATGATCCATGGTTTTCTAATTATTTTAAAAATTAAATCAGAACATTTTTACTTGCATTTGTATTCAGCCTCCTTAGTCTGACAACAACCCTAAATACAATTCTGAGTGACAAATTGCCTCCAGAAATCACATAATTAGTAAATTGAGTTCACCTGTGTGTAATTTATTCTCAGTATAACCACAGCTGTTCTGTGAAGGGTTCAGAGGTTTGTTTGAGAACATTTGGGATCAAACAGCATCATGAAAACCAAGGAACACACCAAACAGGTCAGGAATAAAGTTGTGCAGAAGAGTAAAGTAGGGTTAGGTAATACAAAAAATAGCCCTGTTCACTCAATCATCCAAACAATAGAAGGAGTATCTCACAACTGCGAGCCTACCAAGACATAGATGTCCATCTAAACTGACATTCCAAGCAAAGGGAGCACTAATTAGAGAAGCAGCTAAGAGGTCTATAGTCACTCTAGTGGAGCTGCAGAGATCCACAGTTCAGGTGGCAGAATCTGTCCACAATACAACTATTAGTTGCATACTCCACAAATGTTGCCTTTCTGGAACAGTGGGAAGAAGAAAGCCAGAGTTAATGGTAAGATGGATGTAGCTAAATCCAGGGCAATCCAGGAGGAAAACCTGTAAGAGGATGCAAGATACTTGAGACTGGTTCACCTTCCAGCAGGACAAGGACCCTAAACATACTGCCAGAGCTACAATGGGATGGTTTAAATCAAGGTAGGACACCTCAGGCCCATGGGGTCCTTACAGCCTTTAATTACCTTTTATCCGGCCCCCACGCAGATTTCCAGAGACCACAGTGCTTGAGACGACAACTGTATTCTGACGGCCGCTGGTCCATTCATTTCTTTTTGCTCTGTGAGCACGCACATGCACTGTGCACTACTGAACGCTGAGGCGTGTGCAGTGAAACATTACGTCCTGACACATATACCAGCGCTAGGACGTAGTTTGTGGTTGGAGTTAGCGCACGATTTGTACGGCCTCTAAAGGATGGTATAAATATACAAATGGCCCTTAGCAGCAAACAGATTCCTGTTCCCTGGTTTAGATCAAAGCATATTCATGTGTTTGAATGGCCCAGTGAAAGCCCAGACCTACATCCCATAAAGATTCTGTAGCAAGACTTTAAAATTGCTGTTCACAGACCCTCTGCATTCAATCTGACTGAGCTACAGCTAATTTGCAAAGAAGAATGGGACATATTTGGGCCTCTACATGTGTAAAGCTGGTAGAGACATAACTCAAAAGATTCAAAGCAGTAATTGCAGTGAAAGGTGGTCCTTCAAATTATTGACTCAGGGAGGTAATGAAAAGCATGGCATACTTTTCAGATTTTTTTTCTTTAAAATAATTAGAAAAGCACGTATCATTTCCTTCAAACTTCACAATTACTTACACTTACATTTGTGGGTGTAATGTGAAAAAAAGGGGAAAAGTTCACAGGGTATGAATGCTTTTCAAGGCACTGTATTCTTTCTACAGATTTAACCAAGTTAAGGTCCATTTATACTGCATGATTAAAAAGGCTGCTGATTACCTAATGAATGAGCAAAATTCTCATTCGTAATCTAGTCTGCACAAAAACATAATTCTTGACCGCACCTCATCATGTGTCAACAGGATCTGGGCTGTTGAGAACAATGGTAGCCTATGCTCATATAACGATCTATTACAGATTGCTCATTGTGAATCTGAAGCTGGGTCGGCCTGTGTAAGCAGGTTATTAAACGATCGCTGTTTGGCAAACGTGTTGACTGTTGTTTTACACTGCACATTGCTGTACCTCCAAACTATTTCAGCAACATGGCTGCTTACTATATGTATGTGTGAAAATAAATTAAGTTACCACAGTGCCCCTGAACAAACGTTTAGGCCCCACTGTGCACAATGAATGTTGGGTAGCTGCCATGGATTTGCTGCCAATAGGGACGCCCATTGACTAAAGGTACCGTCACATTAAGCGACGCTGCAGCGATCTAGACAACGATGTCGATCACTGCAGCATCACTGTTTGGTTGTTGGAGAGCTGTCAGACAGACAGCTCTCCAGCGACCAACGATCCCGAAGTCCCCGGGTAACCAGGGTAAACATCGGGTTACTAAGCGCAGGGCCGCGCTTAGTAACCCGATGTTTACCCTGGTTACCATTGTAAAAGTAAAAAAAAAAACACTACATACTTACATTCGTGTCGCGTCCCCCGGCCTCAGCTTCCCTGCTCTGTGTAAGCGCTGGTCGGAAAGCAGAGCGGTGACGTCACCGCTGTGCTCTGCTTTACGGCCGGCCGGCGCTGACACTGGGGGCGCAGGGAAGCTGACGCATGCTACTGTTTATTATAATTGGTGCGCGGATGCACGGCTTTTGCTGTGCAACCCGTGCACATTTTGCACATGTAGACGCTCCCTATGATCACCCGGTGTAATGCGACATTGAGACATGAAAGATCCCTGTGCTTTGACTCAATGTACTCCTGCACGGAACTCCATGTGACCCCTGGACCAATCGGGTCCGTTCTTGCTGAATGGATTTTGATACAGGGGAACTGATTGGCCAACACATTTGTGTCTAACTGCGGGTGGAGTCTGCGCAGGTCCGGAACTGCACTCCCGGCGCCCCGGCGCTCCACTACTGGAGGTGACGATAATTAGCTTTCATTTCGTTTGCACATAAAAGGCGGGTCAGGGGGATTTCCTTCACTACCTTCCCCTGACGAAGACGCTCTAGTAGCGTCGATACGCGTGGGGCCTTCATCCTCCTTGCCCCCCCCTTTTCTATTTGGCTCTGGATCCGCTCCTGGATTTTTTCATCTATCCCAACCGCATCTAGGTATACATACCTTCACCAGCTTGTTGCGTTCCTGCCCCACAAGCATTGTTTGGACTCTGATACTTCTTCTGCCCGGTGGCAGGATACATCATACCGAGCTGGGTAATATATGGTTGGGGTGTTTTACTTAGGACAGGCTGTGGCTATACCAGGTATTTACCTGGATAGTGGTATTCTGTTTTGGCCACAGGCCTGTGACAGGACTGGGAGACATTGCTATTGTCTAGGGTTCTATTAATGTATTTGTCTGTGCAGGGGCATTATGCTAACTGGCCATATTAGATATTAAAGCTATATATATGTACTGTTTCTTTATTTGCCAATGTATATGTTATGCCCTCTGCGGTATCTGTAGATGCATTGTATGTTTATATACAGATCCTAGCGTTCATATGTGGGGGGGTTGAGGGTAGGTCTGTTTAGTTTTTTTAGATGTTTTTAAATGTTTGTTCCTTCCTGTTTTGCCTTTATGTGTAGTGAGATGTTATAATAAAATTTAAATTTATTATAGGAGGTTGATCCCACTCTGTGCATATTCTTTTCTTTTGTGTTGAGTGCTGATGCTGAGGAACGTGACAGGAATGTAAGTATGTAGTGTTTTGTTTTTTTTTTTACTTTTACATTGGTAACCAGGGTAAACATCAGGTTACTAAGCGCGGCCCTGCGCTTAGTAACCCGATGTTTACCCTGGTTACCAGTGAAGACATCGCTGAATCGGCGTCACACACGCTGATTCAGCGATGTCAGCGGGAGATCCAGCGACGAAATAAAGTCCTGGACTTTCCCCAGCGACCAACGATCTCCGAGCAGGGGCCTGATCGTTGGTCGCTGTCACACATAACGATTTCGTTAACTATATCATTGCTACGTCACAAAAAGCAACGATATCGTTAACGATATCGTTATGTGTGATGGTACCTTTATTTTACCCCTAGGTGATACCGGTTCCCAACCAGTTATTGCATTGTATTTATACTGCTCCTGCTTAAAATTGGATTAACGCAGATCCTGTACTATGACTACCTGCTGATATACCACTGGATATCTTTTTGGATTTGATCCTCAACTGTTAGTTTTCTCTTCCACCCTGTCTCTATCTGACCTCCTGTACTTGGTCCCAGCTATCCCCTGGTGTATGATTCTCTCTAGTACGGACTCTTATTCCAAGTCTCTTCACTGGCGACAGTTACAGCAGACGTATCCGGGTGCCTCACAGTCAAAGCCAAATTTTATTTTATTTTTATATGCGTGAAAGGGTGAAAACCAGAGGGCTTTTAACCAGAGTGGCAATTATTTTTAAGTTGACTGATGCTCTACACCAGGCCAAGAATAAGAATCTTCTTCATTAAAACACCAGATCAAAGAGAAAGTTAATAAAACTTTAATTTACAGAAAATGCAACATTTTCTTTTTTATTTCTAAATTTTACTAATCACATTTGTCTCTTTCCTGTTACAAAGTACTAGGCATATTTTACTTTCAGACCTTTGATCTTTCCAGGGGAATTCAGGACATAAGAAACATCAACAGGCTCGGACTGGCCAATAGGGGAATCTCCCCGGTGGGCCTCTGTGCAGACACTGGCCCCCAACCCCACTGCATGGGCGTTACTTGACAGAATTCACTTGATTTACTCTGTTCAAAAAAAGCAGCATATCTTCACTTGTTAACCAAACTACCCAGTTTACTGTTATATAGAAGCATAGCTAAATTTGTGTACAAGGGAAGTGTAATATTTGCATGCAGGTGAAAGGTGGGCCCCCTAAAGTCAATGTTACCATTGGCACCCAGTCCGACAATGATCATCAATGACAACTATAAAATTCAGTAGTAAACTTCATGAAGTATACGCTGTAAACTCTGGGCCATGATTAGGCACAAGCAAATAAGTATATAGTAAGCATTCTACGTAAAATAGGTTGCAAAACATTACCAAGGTGGTTATGATTACATTCATAAAAATATGAATCATGCCAAAAGCATATAATAATGCAAAGCAGCAAAACAGTAGAATAAATATACCTTGTTTCTTTGCTATCAAGAAATTACATTCAATAATTATGATTAATTAGATATTCAGAATTTACAGAGAGAACACATTATAAATCAATGTCTCCAATTATTTTCCTAAAGAGAAATATGATAATGACACAACGTAATGTAGAATAACAAGGTGACATCAGGAACAATTCACTGGAGAATATATTATGATGATAAAGAGGCTTAAAAATATATTTCTGCTGATTAGAAGAAGTCAGCTTACATTTCTGTCTTTGTAAAACTGTATTTATGTGATGGTCAAAACTGGAAAAATGGCGTTACATAGCTATAAATTGAAGACAATCTATTATTCTATGTATCCAGTCAACTGAATAGTTATGTGTCATAATACTGCAAGTCTTAGAAAGAATAACAAGCCAAGCAGTATCCCCATACTCACTGAGTTACTCCTGAAATTCTGCAAGAAAGCCTATCTTCTGCAAATTGATATTTACCATGGCACTTATATACATAAGAGGATGAGGATTTTTTTGTAGTGCCCTGAATGAAAGGAGGAAGAAGGGAAGTTTGGAGGGCCCACAACATGTTGCAGGAGACTAGTTGTCATATTTTTATTAGAGCATCTGAGAGTGTAACTGGTGCAACAAAGCAAAAATCAAAAGTCTAGCTATCTGGCTGTACAGTCTAAGACCCTGCCTGGCAGGGACATTTCACCATTTATAGGCCTGTTTATAGCTTCAGGGGTTAACAACACCGACATCCTCCTCTTAAAAAGTCCAGCTAACAGATGACAGGCTTCACAACCTTTACTGCAGAGGATTTCTTTCGACAATGTCTGGTTCTTGCAATTCCCACCTCTGCTCTGAGGCCATCACCTTGACAAGCTTGTCTTGCCAACAATTTCCCTGTACATCATTGTCTACTTCTATCTCAGATTCTGCATCGCACACTACAGTCTGGAGTCCCCATTGGTCACCTGTTTCTTCGATACAATGACCAAACCTTTATCATGAGACTGCATGGTGGGATATCCAAGTGTGTGCAATGTGGCAAATTGCTTGGGTGAAACAGCATCAATAGACCCGATGACTTACTAGGCCTCTGCAGGGAATGTTGGCTATTACTCCTTGCTGCTGGACAGTCACACATCCACAACACTTTTCTTCTTCTCCCATGCAGTCTTTCTCTCCACCATTTCTCCTATCGCTACATAATCAGCCATTAGGTCTATTGTTGAATAGTACATAGCTCTCACTGTCTTCCTCCGCTGCTTCCTCTTTGCCGACTCACAGAGCAATGGTGCTAATCTTCCTATGACAGCACTTTTGCAACTTTGGCTCTTCCTCTCTGATTGATCTTCTCATTTTCTCTTCACCTTCCAGTGGGCAGGCCTGTGTCTTCCATCACACTCTCCACTTGTGCACAACCTCCCACATGCTGTCCGACTGGACATTCACTAACTTTCATCCAAATTCGCACTGCTAGTTCTCTTCCTCCACTTCCCAGTAAGTAGGACGCTTCCCCACTATGTACTTTTCATTTGCCTTCTCCTCCTATGATGGGTGGGGATTTTTGTTCAGTACTGAGCCTTACTCTGCTGTCACTTCAGTGGGATGGGCTACTCTTTGCTCTGCTGTGTACCATCTCCACTCACGATGAGCCATCTTTCTAATTCTAACTGCAAAACACTTCGCCATCTTTGAGCACATATTGTCAGGGGCTATTTTTACTGTGCCACATGTCACTTACATTCTCTGCAAGCCTTCCTAATCCTGATGACTATGACATTTATGGTGTAAGGGTCACATGGTATAATGATGCAACTCCAGGCACCAGTGAAACGCGTTCATCTGAGTGTGTGTACTGTTAGTACATTCAGATGTTCTGCATGCAGGTCAGATACCTCCAGATGGTATAGGATCCCCTAGTGTATTTCAATTGTGAGGTGGAAATTAGTCCATTTTATAAAAATAAAACAGTTTTTACCTATAAAACTGGTATAATGTATGTACAAGAAATAGCAGGCACAAAACTTAGTGTTCACATCTTCATCTCTGTTAGACAGAGGCACAGACATTTCATTTACACATGGAGGCACTTGACTTGTAAATGACATTTTATCAATATGGCTTGTCTGACCTGAATTCTCAATTCCTTATGCCTATCCTTCACTGATTACACCCTTTTTCAGCGATACCCTTGTCGAAGCCTCGAAAGTTCAGTATTTATTCACTATAAGTCCTAGATCTGACTTACAAGTTGCCTTCTCTTCAGCCCCACTTCACCTATGCTGTATCAGGATTACCCACAGCTCCTTTGGTCTACAGGCTGTAACCAACTGTAGCTAAGCTCTCCTTATGTCTCTAATCTATTTTATCACACAACGACCAGGGAGCACTGGTCGTATTAAGGTACCGTCACACTAGACGATATCGCTAGCGATCCGTGACGTTGCAGAGTCCTCGCTAGCGATATCGTCCAGTGTGACAGGCAGCAGCGATCAGGCCCCTGCTGTGATGTCGCTGGTCGGGGAAGAAAGTCCAGAACTTTGTTTCGTCGCTGGAGTCCCCGCTGACATCGCTGAATCGGCGTGTGTGACACCAATTCAGCGATGTCTTCGCTGGTAACCAGGGTAAACATCGGGTTACTAAGCGCAGGGCCGCGCTTAGTAACCCGATGTTTACCCTGGTTACCATCGTTAAAGTAAAAAAAACAACCACTACATACTTACCTACCGCTGTCTGTCCCCGGCGCTTTGCTTCTCTGCTCTGGCTGTGAGCACAGCGGCCGGAAAGCAGAGCGGTGACGTCACCGCTCTGCTTTCCGGCTGCCCGGCGCTCACAGCCAGAGCAGAGAAGCACAGCGCCGGGGACAGACAGCGGTAGGTAAGTATGTAGTGGTTGTTTTTTTTACTTTAACGATGGTAACCAGGGTAAACATCGGGTTACTAAGCGCGGCCCTGCTACCCCTGTTACCGGGGACCTCGGGATCGTTGGTCGCTGGAGAGCTGTCTGTGTGACAGCTCTCCAGCGACCAAACAGCGACGCTGCAGCGATCCGGATCATTGTCGGTATCGCTGCAGCGTCGCTTAGTGTGACGGTACCTTTACTCTTCCAAGGGATTCAGTTACAGTATCTTGCTGTCTCTCTTCTCCTTCTTCCTTTCACACACTTCTTACTATGAAGCCTAGTCTGTCAGGCTCCCTGTGACTGGCTTCACTAATCACTACTAATTGCTGACTCCACTAACCTGGAAGTAACTCGCATCTGCAGGCCTGTCTAACTGATAGCTCTTCCTTTCCAATCTGTCTAATCTACAACAGTTCTCCTGGGAGACATTTCATTCAGTTCAGTATAAAACAGTACTTAACCATAATATATTTTATAGATACACAATAAACATCTTCAGGGATGATGTTTAATAACTTCTCATTCCTTTACATGCCCACTCCACCCACATTATACTTACCTGGCCCCCAATGATCAACACTGCATAGTCAGCTCTCAGGCAGCATCTATATATAATTGTCTAAGGGGCACTTCCGTCTGTTTGTGTGTCTGTTTATCTGTCTGTCACGGAAATCCCAAGTCGCTGATTGGTCGCAGCCAGCCGGCCGTGACCAATCAGCGACAGGCACAGTCCGGCCACGAAATGGCCGCTACCTACTACCCTGCAGTCAGTGCCCCCTCCATACTCTCCCCCAGTCAGCGCCCGCCGCCCACATAGCGTTTAAGCAGTCCGTTAAACCGATTGCATTACACCGTGGCATAACGCGGTGTAACGCAGTCTGTTAACGTTGCTATTAACACTGTGTGACAAAGTTCTTACTATTGATGCTGCCTATGCAGCATCAATAGTAAAAAGATATAATGTTAAAAAATAATTGAAAAAAAAAATAGTGCTATTCTCACCTTCCGCTGTCCACCGATGCGCGTGAGCGGTGAGGCTGCCGCCAGCTTCCCTTCACAATGATGCATTGCGAAATTACCCAGATGACTTAGCGGTCTCGCGAGACCACTAAGTCATCTGGGTAAATTTGCAATGCATCACTGGGACCAGAAGCTGGCGGCAGCCTCGCACGCATCGGGAAAACTTCGGTGGACGCCGGAGGGTGAGTATATAACTATTTTTATTTTAATTCTTTTTTTTAGCCGAGATTTGGTGCCCACACTGCTTTATACTATGTGAGCTGTGTTATATACTATGTGGCTGCTATATACTATGTGGCTGCTACATATTATGTGGCTGCAATATATACTACTTGGCTGTGCTATATACTACGTGGCTCTGCTATATACTACATGGCTGTCTGTGTTATATAGTACGTGGGCTGTGTTATATACTACGCAGCTGTGCTATATACTACGTGGCTCTGCTATATACTACATGGCTGTCTGTGTTACATAGTATGTGGGCTGTGTTATATACTACGTGGCTGTGCTATATACTACGTGGCTGTGCTATATGCTACATGGCTGAGCTATATACTACGTGGCTGCTATATACTACGTGGCTGTGCTATATACTATGTGGCTGTGCTATATACTATGTGGCTGTGCTATATACTATGTGGCTGTGCTATATACTATGTGGCTGTGCTATATACTATGTGGCTGTGCTATATACTACGTGGCTGTGCTATATACTACTGGCTGTGCTGTATACTACATGGCTGCTATATACTACTTGGCTGTACTATATACTATGTGGCTGTGCTACATACTATGTGGCTGTGTTATATACTACGTGGCTGTACTATATCCTGCACCCCGAACCCCCGACATCCTGTGACCAATCAGCGACAGATGCAGTCCAGCCGCGAATTGACTCGGGATTTACACCACGCTTCGCTGATTGGTTGCGCCCGGCCAGCAATATTGGTGCGGTATTTAAACACCGCTTCAGTCATTGATCATGCCCGGCCGGCCGCGACCAATCAGCGATATTGGTGCTGTATTTAAACACCGCTTCAGTCATTGATCGTGCCCGGCTGGCCGCGACCAATCAGCGACAGGCGCAGTCCGGCCGCGAATTGGCGCCGGGTTTAAACCACGCTTCGCTGATCGGCCAGCCGGGCTTGACCAATCAGCGATATTGGCTCGGAATTTAACCCCCACTCACAGCGCGACGTACATACATACATACATACATACATACATACATATTCTAGAATACCCGATGCGTTAGAATCGGGCCACCATCTAGTTTGTAATAACAAGGCTTAAAACCTTTTATTAGTATTGAAGCAAGAAAATGTATATTATTTTGCTTGCCTTACAGGTCTTGAAGGTTTTTAAATGTTAGGTTTTGAGATTTTAAATGAAAGTACGGAGTGGCTATCATACAGAATGGTGATCTGAATCCTATAAATTTGTGGACTGAACTTAAAAACATCCAAAGGTAAGGGTCACGTGTATGATTTAGCTATCTCTGCTCATAACATGTCTAAGAACTAAACTTACTACGGCGAATAGGGGAATCTAGTGATCTACAGTTGTGGCCAAAAGTATTGACACTCCTGCAATTCTGTCAGATAATACTCAGTTTCTTCCTGAAAATGATTGCAATCACAAATTCTTTGGTATTATTATCTTCATTTAATTTGTCTTAAATGAAAAAAACACAAAAGAGAATGAAGCAAAAAGCAAAACATTGATCATTTCACACAAAACTCCAAAAATGGGCCAGAGAAAAGTATTGGCACCCTCAGCCTAATACTTTGTTGCACAACCTTTAGCCAAAATAACTGCGACCAACCACTTCCGGTAACCATCAATGAGTTTCTTACAATGCTCTGCTGGAATTTTAGACCATTCTTCTTTCGCAAACTGCTCCAGGTCCCTAATATTTGAAGGGTGCCTTCTCCAAACATCTAGATCTTTCCACAGGTGTTCTATGGGATTCAGGTCTGGACTCATTGCTGGCCACCTTAGAAGTCCCCAGTGCTTTCTCTCAAACCATTTTCTAGTGCTTTTTGAAGTGTGTTTTGGGTCATTGTCCTGCTGGAAGACCCATGACCTCTGAGGGAGACCCAGCTTTCTCACACTGGGCCCTACATTATGCTGCAAAATTTGTTGGTAGTCTTCAGACTTCATAACGCCATGCACACAGTCAAGCAGTCCAGTGCCACAGGCAGCAAAGCAACCCCAAAACATCAGGGAACCTCCGCCATGTTTGACTGTAGGGACCGAGTTCTTTTCTTTGAATGCCTCTTTTTTTCTCTTGTAAACTGTACGTTGATGCATTTGCCCAAAAAGCTCTACTTTTGTCTCATCTGACCAGAGAACATTCTTCCAAAACGTTTTAGGCTTTTTCAGGTAAGTTTTGGCAAACTCCAGCCTGGCTTTTTTTTGTGTCTCGGGGGAAGAAGTGGGGTCTTCCTGGGTCTCCTACCATACAGTCCATTTTCATTCAGACGCTGACAGATAGTACGGGTTGACACTGTTGTACCCTCTGACTGCAGGGCAGCTTGAACTTGTTTGGATGTTAGTCGAGGTTCTTTATCCAACATCTGCACAATCTTGCGTTGAAATCTCTTGTCAATTTTTCATTTCCGTCCACATCTAGGGAGGTTAGCCACAGTGCCATGGGCTTTAAACTTCTTGATGACACTGCGCACGGTAGACACAGGAACATTCAGGTCTTTGGAGAATTTGGTTTCTCAAGTCCTTAGACAGTTCTTTGGTCTTCTTTCTTTTCTCCATGCTCAATGTGGTACACACAAGGACACAGGACAGAGGTTGAGTCAAGTTTAATCCATGTCCAAGTGTGGCTGCAAGTGTGATTTAGTTATTGCCAACACCTGTTAGATGCCACAGGTAAGTTACAGGTGCTTTTAATTACACAAATTAGAGAAGCATCACATGATTTTTCGAACAGTGCCAATACTTATGTCCACCCCCTTTTTTATGTTTGGTGTGGAATTATATCCAATTTGGCTTTAGGACAATTCTTTTTGTGTTTTTTCATTTAAGACAAATTAAATGAAGATAATAATAACAAAGAATTTGTGTTTGCAATCATTTTCAGGAAGAAACTGAGTATTATCTGACAGAATTGCAGGGGTGTCAATACTTTTGGCCACAACTGTATACTTGCATAAATCATATTTTGGGATATGCAATCTATAGGTCTCAATTGAAAAAAACATCCCCTTGAATATCTTTAGCTCAAGTGCATGTCAATTTTTTTCCCGCCCTTGATTATCTTTTGCCCATGTGTATGTAAACGTTTTTCCCTTAACTGCAGGTATAAATGAAAACAAAAATTAACAAAGTGAATTAGATTCTAATAGTTTGTACTTCATGAACATGCACCAAAAATTAGCTCACCACTTTCTGTTGAGGACTCGAAGCTTGCACATTTGCCTGGATCCACAGATTTTTCAAAGCCAAATTTAGAAAACGTCCAGCAATACAGAGATGATTTCATCAGGCTTAATGTTTATTCCATCATGATTAAAAGTAAGGTTTAAATAAATACACTTTACGGTTGCATGAATATGAAAAAAGAATGAAACATTGAGGCCCCAATTCCTCAAAGTGTTTATGCCAGTTTCATAAAGCATTTTGAAAAGATGCAAAATTGCAGCATGACGCTGACACTCAAAAGCAATGATGAAACTAAAACTATTTGCTTACGATAAAAATAATAATAATAATAATTTTATTTATATAGCGCCAACACATTCCGCAGCGCTTTACAATTTATAACTGATGTGTGAATGAGGTCTTAGACAAAGACCAACTGAAACAGCAACATGGAAAGTCTACTCATGTGTCCATTCTAGGCAGAGAGGCTCCCTCAGATGTCAACGCTGAGTTTAATATAAGTTTAAGTTTGGTATTGTCTTGTATGATGATATGCTTCTTTTAGAATGTTTTGTATTGTCTTGTATACATGTTTTCTTATCTTCTACACTATGTACCTCTATATACAGGTGTATCTTTTGCGTGTACTTTTCGTTACATTTCAGTAAACTACCGTATATTGATATTATTTAGCCTTTATGTGTGAATCCATTTGTCTTGTATCTTCGGTTCCATTATAAAACTCTTACACATCTAATAATCACTTAAATGCCATCTGTACAGCAATTCAGAATTTACAACTCTCCCTGTGGATTAGTAATATACCAAGCAAAACCAAAATGACTTGTTTTTGAAAGACATGTTTTATATAGTTTATGTGAAACCCTAACTGTTTTGTGTAGATGTAACAATGGTTCTCTTGCTCAGTTGCCACATTAAAGTTTAATAAGCGCCCGAGGGTATGTGTTATTGAAACTCCAATCTTGTAGAAAGCACAGTCTTAATGTTACAGTAATTATGGAAAATGTACTGCTCAAGGACTAATTACTATGAGTAAGATATAAATTTCTTTATGATTGGGTGCACAGATGTTAAAGACTTTTACACTGTGATCTACGAAAGTCTTCTAATGCTTATAGGTCAATGATATATGATCTATCTCTTTAAATCAAGTCTATATCATCATTTACAGACCTGCTCCGTATGGTAATACAGTACCCAGACTGCAATTATTGTGAAGATAAGATATATCATACTCCCTCATTACCTTCACACTTTTTCTCTTCATCATTTTTTAATAATCATTTAGACTTGCCATAGCTAATACTTTCCTAATCACACAAGTAATAGGCAGACCCGAGTCTTCAAAGATTATATTAAAGGAAATTCTGAATTTGCCATCTTTTCATTTATATGTTTGCAGCGCCCCAGAGACCTGGTCATTGCAGTATAGCGCTCTGCCGCTAAGGGGAGCAGCGGTACGTCTGATGGCACTAAGGAGTTCTCCTGACCAGGTATCACTAGAACACACTACACTTCACACTCCGGCCACTAGGGGAGAAAAAGGCTTTGTTTATTGGGCCACTCCTCACACTGGTAAAACTAGGGGCTGGGGAGGAAGTTAGTCAGAAGCTGACTGGGTTGGAACCAGGCAACATCCCGTGGCAGGGGGTGTTGCAGGGAGAAGGCACAGGGGGGCCCCTGTCAGGCGTGGGAACCTGGCAGGTGCCTAGTGAACAGAACAGAATGTAACGGAACCGCACCTGCACACCTTGCGGCGGTATCCTAAGAGAGAGAGACAAGAAGGGAAGAATATTGTGGAACAGTGTAAACGAGATCAGCACAAAGGAGAGCCAGTAAGAGTCGTGCCGAGAGAGGAAGGCAACATCTTACTGAGGCGCATAGTCGATCACCGTAGGAGTAACTGACTTCAGGCCTTACTTCAAATTCCGCTGGACAGTTGATTATAGGTTGGCTGTCTACCTTCTACACCTAAGAAGACATAGGGGGCAACATTGGGAGAGGGGCATCTCTAGGGTCCCGGAAGACCTCCAAGCCTTCCCGTGAAACGGGTGGCGTCCTAGCCAAAATATACCTGGGGGACGTTAGAAACTAGCAACATCTGGAACCAAAGAACGAGAGAGAGAGAGAAAGCTGTAGAGAACGAACGAAGGAGAACAGCAGTTGTGAGGACTATTCCGAATGCTCAGCAGGGTAGGACTACAACACACAGGCGCTATTGGTAGGCAATGATTTCCATCTGCGAGGGAAACTCTGGATGTGCCCATCGGACTGGCCGGTCTCTGATAACCTGGTTGAACGTGCTCTGGACTGAGTATATTGAAGCCTTCAGTAAAAAGGTAAAGAGACTGCAACCTTGTGTCCTCGTTATTGCCTGCACCTCACACCATCACCATCCACCTTACTGGGAAGCCCTGGGGATATACTTCACCTGTGGGAAGGTACACCATCCAGCTGCCATTCCATCACCCCAGCGGACCCCACAGCAGCATCGGTCACCCTGACCGAACACCACAGGCGGCGTCACGAACTCCTGACAGACTGTACTACCACCTTCATTGGATGCCCCTTAGCAGGGTCACGACCGGGTCCAGCCACCGTGACAACCGCAGAACCGAAGGAGAAGGGACCGGTACCGAGTGACTTGTGGCCCTGTGTCTGGGGGTGATCGATGTTGGTATTCTAGTTTGTTCTGGATTATCATTTTTATCCACTTGATTAGTCCACACACATCATTTCTCTTTCTTTCAAGTTTCCTTCTCCTCTAACCAGTCTCACTCTTTACTAACTAGAAGAGTTGACATTTATTGGCATGTCCTTGGGCTACCACCTTCTACCTGCCAGCAGCCATGGCTCTTCCTTTCATTATCTGGCTTGGTATGATGTTACATGTGCGTCACACTGCTGTCACGGTGTTACTGAGACAGTGTGGAGCCAGAAGACCACAGCGCCTGATTGCCCCTACTCCGGCGCTGAGAAGAAGCATTCTCCTTCATTTTAAATGTGTTTATTTATTCTGGCAGAACAGGGGTTAATCAGCCATGTTGGAGATCACTGTGCTCACAGCTGAGCTCAGTTAGCCACTCCTTTATAATCTGAGCATTGTTACAAATCCTTGTCAGAGCTAGCATTTGTTGCACGGCTAACGGAGGGAGAGGAGTTCATATGAGAAGGAGAGTTGGAGAAGTAATCTGTGACTGTTGCTTGGTTTGTATGTGTGGTGATTCCCTATCTTTCTCTATTTTAGTTTTTTCTTCTACCTCCACGCCTGCAGTTTTCTGTTAACCCTTTTTTGTGTTGCCTTGTTTGTCGGGTTGATGTACTACGGTGCACAGTAGTGCCCCCTTCTCCCTGGGTGGGGAAGAGAACAGACAGAGGGCTATTTTAGGAGATTAGGCAAGGGCAGAGGTCCCATTGTCTTCGCCATCTGAAGTATCCCAGGGAACAGGGAGAGCTAAGGCACCCCCCTTGTGTTAGGGCTAGAAAAGGAGCCCTTGGTCCCGGGTCACCCAACAGCTGTGTTGTGACAACTGCAATGATGATGTCACACAAGGATGGCTAATCAAAATAAAGTCAGGTAAGAAGTACTACAGGTTTGGTGCAGCAGCAAAAGACCACTGTCATCACCAATGAAATGGGATATGCAAATTGATTAGCACCAACTCTACTTGAATTAAAATCAAAAGCCACATAAAAGGAATAAAAAATCCTCTAAAAACTAAAAAATTAACACAGCAAAAAAGGGCAGCAGTATTTGCCTGCCCAGGTCTCAGAACTAGTGCAGGATGCAACAATCCCATATAATAAAGATGGTGGCAACATAGGTACAAAATACTGATGAGACAATCACTCACAACCTACCAATTAGTATGGGTATCACTATTAGGCTATAAGTCAGACGCTGTGCATTACCTGTGAGCGACCAGTACCCTATACAAGATTTTTTTGTGCAATTTTCACCCCTTAACCCCAGAGCTTTTTTCAGTTTTGCGTTTTCATTTTTTGCTCTCCCCCTTCCCAGAGCTATTACTTTTTAGTTTTTCTGTCAATATGTCCATGTGAGGGGTTATTTTTTGCGGGACAAGTTATACTTTTGAACAAGTGCGGTGAAATTGCAAAAAAGTACAATCCCCAACTTGTTTTTTGTTTGGCTTTTTTGCTAAGTTACCTAAATGTTAAAACTGACCTGCCATTATGATTCTCCAGGTCATTACAAGTTCATAGACACCAAATATATCTAGGTTCTTTTTTTATCTAAGTGGTGAAAAAAAATTTCCAAACTTTGCTAAGCAAAAATAAAATTGTGCAATTTTCCGTTACCAGTAGCGCCACCATTTTTCGTGATCTGGTGTTGGGTGAGGGCTTATTTTTTGCGCACCGAGCTAATATTTTTAATGATACCGTTTTGGTTCAGATATGTTCTTTTGATCGCCCGTTATTGCATTTTAACGCACTGTTGCGGCGATAAAAAAAATCGTAATTCTGGCGTTTTGACTTTTTTTTTCTCGCCACGCCGTTTAGCGATCAGGTTAATCCTTTTTTTTTATTGCTAGATTAGGCAATTCTGAACTCGGCAATACCAAATATGTCTAGAATTGATTTTTTTTATTGTTTGATTTTGAATGGGGCGAAAGGGGGGTGATTTAAATTTTTTCATTTTTTTAATCTTTTCATATTTTGTTAAACTTTTTTTTTGGCATGCTTCAATAGCCTCCATGAGAGGCTAGAAGCTGCCACAACTCGATTGCCTATGCTACATAGAGGCGATGCTCACATCGCCCCTATGTAGTAGAATTGCAGCATTGCTATGAGCGCCAACCACAGGGTGGTGCTCATAGCAGTCTGGCATCAACAACTATAGAGGTCTTCAGGAGTCCTCTGGTTGTCATGTCAAGGCACCAATGACCCCCGATCACGTGACGGGGTCACCGGTGCGCGCATTTCAGGCCGGATCGCCGGAAGCGCTTGTTAAATGCTGCTGTCATAGTTTATTAATGTGGGCGGATCGCGATTCTGCCTGTGCCTATTGCGGGCACATGTCAGCTGTTCAAAACAGCTGACATGTCCCAGCTTTGATGCGGGCTCACCGTCGGATCCCTCATCAAAGCGGGAGTACTGACCTCGGACGTACTATTCCGTCTGAGGTCACAAAAAGGGTTAATACTAAGCAATCACCCCCTTCATCGGTATTTTGCACCTGTGTTTCTGCCATCTTTAATATATGGATTTGCTGCATCCTGAGAGTGCATTAGTTCTGAGACCTGGGCAATTTTTTGCTGTGTTAATTCACCAGCTCTACTTTCCAGCAGACAGTGGCTCTCATCCTAGAAGATTCAATACTATCATGAATTTACATTGATGCCAGTTCATTTTAATGAGCGTAGATCAAATCAGCCTTATAGAAGTTGTCCACTGCTCACCATCCCAGGAATCTTGGCACCAGCTCTCTTGGGGCTTACATGAAATTATAACAGTGTTATAGCAATGTCAAGCGATTCTCTGGAGAGCAGGTGCCCACAATGGAGATGAATATAGCTGTTATACTTTTACATGGAGGAAATATAGGTATTGAGAGGGTAATGTCCATGTCCACTACTTGGTCAGAATACAAAGGTCTGCCCTGAAGGTACAACTTTTTACGATACAGTTTTTAGCATTGTAAATGTTTTTATCCATCTGTTAGTAATATATTATTTTGCACCTTTTAAGTGCTGTTCAATAGAAGAGATCTTCAGAAACATAAAGTCAATGTTGGTAGAGCTATGCTTACATCAGTTCTACTTTAATACCATGAACCCAATAGAGAACAAGGAAGGTATAAATATGTAAAAAGTATAAATTTATTAAACAAACGTATATCGATACATACAAACACTGAATAGCAAGGAATATAAATATATACACAATTGCATGTCAATACCCTAAAAACAGGGGGAGAATAATATAGGCTGTATATCAGAGAAAAATCTATAGGGCCCACTGCACAACCAGGGTATCTAACACCATGACTAGGAATACGGCATATGAATAACAATTTTCCATTATACCCACTCTGGACTATATATCATATTATTTATAAATAACACAATCCACCAATATCAATCGGTTACCAGATATAGTTAACACGGTTCCTAATCAGATCTGAAACAAACCATAGACCATAAGAAAATAGATGTAAATGTGGATAGACTGGTGAGGCGAATCAGAATTGTAGTGGTATCTAAGTCCCTGAGGGATGCCGAGCCTAAGTTGTAACCACGCTGGTAATTATGCTGGTACTTTGTGCCCTAAAAATAGTGATTCAATCTAAAAGTAAAGCACACTATAATAGAGGGCTTATATATTACCTGCAGTCATGGTGTAACCTGTTATGATTTGGTGGCCTTGGAGCAGCATGAGACGTACTCTGGGGAAGGTGGTCCCTGTACTGACCGCAAACCCTGAACCTAGCAGCGCAACTAAAAAGTAGCCGTGGGGGGTACCTAACACTCTCTAGACCCCTTGGCACAGCCTAAGATCTAACTACCCCTAAAGATAGAAACAGGAAACCTATCTTGCCTCAGAGAAAATCCCCAAAGGATAGATAGCCCCCCACAAATATTGACTGTGAGAGGAGAGGGAAATAACATACGTAGATATGAAATCAGATTTTAGCATAGGAGGCCATACTAGCTAAAAAGAAAGAATAGAACAGAGTACTATGCGGTTAGTATAAAAACACTAGAAAATATCCACCGCAGAAAATACGGATCACCACATCTGACTAAAGACATGGGGGGTATATCTGCATCTCCAGAGAAATAGCTAGGCTGCAAAAAATCCTTCACAGACCAAGCTGGACAAGACAAAAACATGAAAATGCACAGAACTATAAGGTCCACTGTAGGTGGACAGCAAAAACAAAGCCAGGACTTATCTTTGTAGAAAAACACAGCAAACTGGAGAGACCAGCAGGGAAGTGAATCCTTCAAGAACAATGGACAACTGGCACTGACTAAAGGATCCTGCAAAGCTATATACCCCAGTCAGTCCTGCAATTAGTAGATACACATGTCCACTCCTGCAATCCAGGCACAACTGCATTACCCTCTACAACCACCGGAGGGAGCCCAAAAGCTGAATTCACAACAGTACCCCCCCTTGAGGAGGGGTCACCGAACCCTCACCAGAGCCCCCAGGCCGATCAGAATGAGCCCGATGAAAGGCACAAACCAAATCAACGGCATGGACATCAGAGGCAGAAACCCAAGAATTATCCTCCTGGCCATAACCCTTCCACTTGACAAGGTACTGAAGCTTCCGCATCGAAAAACGAGAATCCAAAATCTTCTCAACAACATATTCCAACTCCCCATTGAAGAATACAGGGGCTGGAGGATCAACAGAGGGAACAACGGGCTCCACATATTTCCACAACAAAGATTTATGGAAGACATTATGAATAGCAAACGAGGCCGGAAGCGCCAGGCGAAAGGACACCGGATTAATAATCTCAGAAATCCTATAAGGACCAATAAATCGAGGCTTAAACTTAGGGCAAGAAACCTTCATAGGAACATGACGGGAAGATAACCAAACCAGATCCCCAATCTGAAGCGGGAACCAACACACCGATGACGATTAGCAAAATGCTGAGCCTCCTCCTGAGACAGCACCAAATTGTCCACCACATAAGCCCAAATCTGCTGCAACCTGTCGACCACAGAATCCACACCAGGAAGGTCAGAAGGTTCAACCTGCTTAGAAGAAAAACGAGGATGAAAACCAAAATTACAAAAAAAAAGGCGAAACCAAAGTAGCCGAACTAGCCCGATTATTAAGGGCAAACTCGGCCAATGGCAAAAAAAGCCACCCAATCATCCTGATCAGCAGACACAAAGCATCTCAAATAGGTCTCCAAGGTCTGATTAGTTCGCTCAGTCTGGCCATTTGTCTGAGGATGAAATGCAGAAGAAAAAGACAAATCAATGCCCAGCTTGGCACAAAAGGCCCGCCAAAACCTAGAAACAAATTGGGAACCTCTGTCGGACACAATATTCTCCGTAATACCATGCAAACGCACCACATGCTGAAAAAACACCGGAACCAAATCAGAAGAAGAAGGCAATTTAGGCAAAGGCACCAAATGAACCATCATAGAAAATCGGTCACAGACAACCCAGATAACCGACATTCTTTGGGAAACAGGAAGATCGGAAATAAAATCCATAGAAATATGTGTCCAGGGCCTCTCGGGGACCGATAATGGCAAAAGCAACCCACAAGCGCGGGAACAGCAAGGCTTAGCACGCGCACAAATCCCACAGGACTACACAAAAGAACGCACATCCCGCGACAAAGAAGGCCACCAAAAGGACCTACGAACCAAATCTCTGGTACCAAAAATCCCAGGATGGCCAGCCAACACAGAACAATGAACCTCAGAAATCACTTTAGTAGTCCATCTATCAGGAACAAACAGTTTCCCCACAGGACAGCGGTCAGGCTTATCAGCCTGAAATTCCTGAAGAACCCATCGCAAATCAGGGGAGATGGCAGAAAGAATCACCCCTTCCTTCAAAATGCCGACCGGCTCAAGAACCCCAGGGGAATCAGGAAAAAAACTCCTAGAGAGGGCATCCGCCTTAACATTCTTAGTACCAGGAATGTACGAGACCACAAAATCAAAATGGGAGAAAAACAGGGACCATCGAGCCTGTCTAGGATTCAGCCGTTTGGCAGACTCGAGGTAAATCAGATTCTTATGATCGGTCAGGACCACAATACAGTGCTTGGCCCCCTCAAGCCAATGTCGCCACTCCTCAAATGCCCACTTCATAGCCAACAACTCCCGATTGCCAACATCATAATTGCGTTCCGCAGGCGAAAACTTCAGAGAAAAGAAGGCACACGGTTTCATCAAGGAACCATCAGAATTCCTCTGAGACAAAACGGCCCCTGCCCCAATCTCAGACGCGTCAACCTCAACCTGAAATGGAAGAGAAACATCTGGCTGACGCAACACAGGGGCAGAAGTAAATTGGCGTTTAAGCTCCTGAAAGGCAGAAACTGCCGCGGAGGACCAATTCATCACATCAGCGGCTTTCTTGGTCAAATCGGTCAGAGGTTTAACCACACTGGAGAAGTTGGCAATGAAACGACGATAAATTAGCAAAGCCCAAGAATTTCTGAAGGCTCTTCACAGATGTGGGCTGAATCCAATCATGAATGGCCTGAACCTTAACCGGATCCATTTCTACAGATGAGGGAGAAAAAATGAAACCCAAAAAAGAAACCTTCTGCACTCCAAAGAGGCACTTTGACCCCTTCACAAATAAAGCATTATTACGGAGGATCTGAAATACCATCCTGACCTGTTTCACATGAGACTCCCAATCATTGGAAAAAATCAAAATATCATCCAAATATACAACCATGAATTTATCAAGATAACTCCGAAAGATATCATGCATGAAGGATTGGAACACAGATGGGGCATTAGAGAGTCCGAATGGCATTACAAGGTATTCAAAATGGCCTTCAGGCATATTAAATGCAGTTTTCCATTCGTCACCCTGCTTGATACGAATAAGATTATATGCCCCTCGAAGGTCAATCTTAGTAAACCAGCTAGCCCCCTTAATCCTAGCAAACAAATCAGTAAGCAAAGGCAAGGGATATTGAAATTTGACCGTGATCTTATTCAAGAGGCGATAATCAATACAGGGTCTCAAGGAGCCATCCTTCTTGGCAACAAAAAAGAACCCCGTTCCCAACGGTGAAGAGGATGGCCGAATATGCCCTTTCTCCAAAGACTCCTTAATATAGCTCCACATGGCGGTATGTTCAGGCACAGACAGGTTGAAAAGTCGGCCCTTAGGGAACTTTCAACCTGGAATCAAATCAATAGCACAATCACAGTCCCTATGCGGTGAAAGGGAACTGGATTTGGGCTCATCGAATACATCCTGGAAGTCAGACAAAAACTCAGGAACTTCAGAAGAAGGGGAAGAGGAGATTGACATCAAAGGAACGTGACTATGAACCCCCTGACAACCCCAACTAGTCACAGACATGGATTTCCAATCTAACACCGGATTATGTAGCTGCAACCATGGAAAACCCAGCACAATATCATCATGCAAATTATGCAACACCAGAAAATGACAATCTTCCTGATGGGCTGGCGCCATGCGCATGGTCAGCTGTGTCCAAAACTGAGGTTTATTTTTAGCCAACGGTGTAGCATCAATGCCCCTCAAAGGAATAGGGTTCTGCAAAGGCTGCAAGGGAAAACCACAACGTCTGGCAAATTCTAAGTCCATTAAGTTCAGAGCGGCGCCTGAATCCACAAATGCCATAACAGAAAATGATGATAATGAGCAGATCAAGGTCACAGATAACAGAAATTTAGGTTGTATAGTACTGATGGCAACAGAACTAGCGATTCTCTTGGTACGCTTAGGGCAATCAGAAATAACATGAGCAGGATCGCCGCAGTAAAAATACAACCTATTCTGACGCCTGAATGTTTGACGTTCAGCTCTAGAAAAAATCCTATCACACTGCATAGGCTCAGGGCTCCGCTCAGAGGACAACGCCACAGTGTGCACAATTCTGCGCTCGCGCAAGCGCCGATCAATCTGAATGGCCAGAGACATAGAATCACTCATACCAGCAGGCGTGGGGAACCCCACCATAACATCTTTAATGGATTCAGAAAGACCCTTTCTGAAAATTGCCGCCAAGGCATCCTCATTCCATTTAGTCAGTACAGACCATTTTCTAAATTTCTGGCAATACAATTCTGCCGCTTCTTGACCTTGACACAGGGCTAACAAGATTTTCTCAGCCTGATCCACAAAATTAGGTTCATCATACAACAACCCCAATGCCTGAAAGAACGAATCAACATTAAGCAAAGCAGGATTGCCAGATTCCAGGGAAAATGCCCAATCCTGTGGGTCACCATGCAGCAGAGATATGATGATTTTAACCTGCTGAATAGGATCACCAGAAGACCGGGGTCTTAATGCAAAAAACAGTTTACAGTTATTTTTGAAACTCAAAAGTTTGGATCTGTCACCAAAGAATAAATCAGGAGTGGGAATCTTAGGTTCTAAGGCAGGAGTTTGAACAATGAAATCTGAAATCCCCTGTACCCTAGCAGCAAGCTGATCCACCCGAGAAACTAACTCCTGAACATTCATGTTAATACTAGACTCCGTAGCCACCCAGAGGTAAAGAGGGAGGAACAGACCAAACAGGCTAAGGAAAAAAAAATGTCTCAAAATCTTTCCACCCTTCTTCTGAGATGCAATTAACTCATTGTTGGCCAGTTGTACTGTTATGATTTGGTGGCCTTGGAGCAGCATGAGACGTACTCTGGAGAAGGTGGTCAATGTACTGACCGCAAACCCTGAACCTAGCAGCGCAACTAAAAGTAGCCGTGGGGGGTACCTAACACTCCCTAGACCCCTCGGCACAGCCTAAGATCTAACTACCCCTAAATACAGAAACAGGAAACCTATCTTGCCTCAGAGAAAATCCCCAAAGGATAGATAGCCCCCCACAAATATTGACTGTGAGAGGAGAGGGAAATAACATACGTAGATATGAAATCAGATTTTAGCATAGGAGGACATACTAGCTAAAAAGAAAGAATAGAACAGAGTACTATGCGGTTAGTATAAAAACACTAGAAAATATCCACCGCAGAAAATACGGATCACCACATCTGACTAAAGACATGGGGGGTATATCTGCATCTCCAGAGAAATAGCTAGGCTGCAAAAAATCCTTCACAGACCAAGCTGGACAAGACAAAAACATGAAAATGCACAGAACTATAAGGTCCACTGTAGGTGGACAGCAAAAACAAAGCCAGGACTTATCTTTGTAGAAAAACACAGCAAACTGGAGAGACCAGCAGGGAAGTGAATCCTTCAAGAACAATGGACAACTGGCACTGACTAAAGGATCCTGCAAAGCTATATACCCCAGTCAGTCCTGCAATTAGTAGATACACATGTCCACTCCTGCAATCCAGGCACAACTGCATTACCCTCTACAACCACCGGAGGGAGCCCAAAAGCTGAATTCACAACAGTAACCCTGGATAGTGGTCCCGTTGCGCACCTCGACGCGCGTTTCACTGCCCCCGCAGTTTCGTCAGGAGGTAATGGATGACCTAATTGTCCAGCTATATATACCATTCCCATATACAAATGTCTCCAAATCAGCTGTGAACGGCGCGCCTCTGCCATGTTGCGTCGCGGGGAGGGGGGCGGCGCTCAAGGAGCACGTCACATGGGCACGTGACCCGGTCACATGACCGGATCCGTATCCATTCCAACGCCACACCATGTAGAGCATCCGCCCATCTCACCGAGAGGCAGCGCATGCGTGGTGCACTCTCCAGCCTCTAACACTAGATACACAGTCTGGGTGTCTGTAAATAACACAAAGTAGTGATCCAAGATCAGTTGCGTGACCCAAAACTCTCTATATATGCACATATCCCTCCTGGAAAACATAACCCCAAGCGGCATATTACAGAGAGTCCCCAAAATGACTACCTTTTTTAACGCAGCCTAGATCACAAAATAAAGGTACATGTCTAATAGCAAATATACAGTATGCATAGTCCCATTGGTCCAACAGGGTCCCCAATTACATAGTGTACATATACAATAGCATACGATAGCATATTTTGCTCCGTTATACACATGGACATATAATTAGACTACACAATATATAACCCTGCGGTTTCCAAAGTGTCAATATAATAGAGAGTCTTCATTTATAAATGATATCCATTCTTCAGGCTTTATATACACCTTGCGATTTTTCGAAGAAGATGTTGTAGGAGATCAATCTCCGTATCATATGCCTTTTCTTGGGGATGTTTCATATCAGAAAAAGTCATCAGACTTTCATGATCTTAGTCGCAGATGGTAATTCTGTTGCAACAGAACTAAAATAAATATATATGTTATACAGACGGCATACCAAATTAATACACCCCCACACAGGTCAAGCACTGAGAGGCTATAAGATTGAGACAAAAACATGCATAAACAAGACAACTAAAAATAAAAAACATATAATACAATGAATAAAATTTGTGCTAAACTATAAAAAGGATTTGAAGCTCAATGACTCATTTAGGCCCTTGGGAGTAATTGTATTGAGGGAGACTATCCACCTAGCCTCTCTTTTAAGGAGTTCCTTCTTATAGTCCCCTCCTCGTATGCCTGACTGCACCCTATCTATCCCTCTGACCTTAAGCCATTTGGGATTACTGCCATGAAGGCTTCTAAAGTGCTTCAGGATTGTTTTAAGTATTGTGGTGTCATACATAGACTGAGGCTGCGTTCCTGATGTCCCGCATATGTTCCAGGATCCTCACTTTTAATTGCCGAGTCGTCATGCCTATGTAAATAAGTTTACAAGGACAATACGCATAGTAAATGTCCGTTGTACATGAGATGTGATGTGTAATCGTATACGTACGAGTAGCATCACTGTTATCAAAGGTGAACGCTCTCTCAATGCACTGACATGCAGAGCAATCGCCACATTGGAAACTACCCCACCTCGGGCCTGCTCTATCAGAGAAAGGCGACCTATGAGGTGCCACATAGTGACTGCGTGTCAGCAAGTCCTTCAGATTTTTGGAGCGCCTCCATGTGACAGAAGGGTTTGTAGGCAGAAATCTGCACAAATCCTCATCAGCATGTAGGATAGGCCAATATTTCCTCAAGATGTCCATAATTTCTGTCCATCTTGAATTGAAGGTTGTGATCAATCTCACTGGTTGTTTATGCTCTTGTAACTTTTTGTTCTTCTGACATAGTAACTGACTTCTAGGAGTGGCTACCGCTCTTCTGTACCCCTCCCTGATGGACTTATGATTATAGCCTCTCTGCTGCAAGTTATTTGTCAGTTGTTTATCAAATTTGATGTTATCCGAACAGATGCGCTTCATCCCCAAGAACTGACCCACCAGTATCGCCCCAATTGTCTGTGGGTGGTGTGCCTATGTGGCATGAAGGAGTGAATTGGTTGCTGTACTTTTCCAATAAACATCAGTTGTAACAAACTGACTCCCATCCACCTCAATCAAAACATCAAGGAACTCAATCTTTTCTTTACTGTATTTGTACGTTAACCTAATATTCAATTGATTACTATTTAATTGGTTAATAAAAGAGTTTAGTGATGTTTCATCACCCTGCCAAATAAATAATATATCATCGATATATCTGGACCATGAGATCACGGCAGAGAAACTTTCCAAATTATAAACGACTTCCCTCTCCCACAGCCCCAGGAACAGATTTGCGTATGGGGGTGCACAAGTCGCCCCCATCGCTGTTCCCTGGAGCTGTAGGAAAAATCTGTCTTTAAAAGTAAAAAAAAATTGAGTTAATATAAATTTCAAAAGATCGATGATAAGTTGTATAAATTCATCATCCAAATCTGTCATCTGTAGAAAGAATCTAGATGCCGTGATCCCATGGTCATGACAGATCGATGTATAAAGTGACTCGACGTCACAGGTAACCAGGAACATATCCTGTTCCAACTGGATATTGTTAAGTCTAGTCAAAATATCGGTTGTGTCCTTAATAAAAGATGGCAGGGTTTCTACACAACGTTGCAAATAGAAGTCAATAAATCTACATATTTGTTCATTCAATCCATCAATTCCAGACACAATGGGGCGACCCGGTGGGTTGTTCATGTCTTTGTGAATTTTTGGTGTCAAATTGAATGTTGGGATCACTGGAAATTGATTAGTTAGGCCTTCCAACATTCTATTTGTGATTAACCCCTGATCCCAGGCTCCTTGCAACATAAAATCCAATTTAAATTTAAACGCTGCAAGTGGATTAGTCTCCAATTTTCTGTAACAGTGCCTCTCTTTCGTACATATCACACGGCCAGATCACAACATTTCCCCCTTATCAGCTGGTTTAATAACCACCTGTTTCATATTTCGAAGTTCTTGAATGGCTTTATTCTCAGCATACGTTAAGTTAAATGAGGCTTTATCTTCAGGCAGCTTAGATAGATCACGTTTAATTAATTTAGTAAATATTTAAACGTTGCTGCAAATACCTGAAGGGGGGAAATGTTGTGACCTGTCATGTAGATGTGTTGGGAACCAATCATCATCCGTTGCAGCCTGTTCAGCCAATAATGCCTCAAGATCCGCCAGGGCCTGTTGTTCAACATTCGTAGGAAATTCATTTCTAGATTGATTGACAAAGAATTTTTTAAACGTCAACTTCCTATCAACCAGCTCAATATCCTTAACCACAGTAAAATAATCAAATTTAGCTGAGGGGGAGAAAGTAAGACCCTTTTCCAACACTTTAATGTGTCTGGGTTAAAGGAATATTTGACAAGTTAATTACCTTAAGATTTAGCGTATCTGTTTGTTCATCTTTTTGTAATAGTTGCGTGTGCGTACTGGAGGGAGAGGAGTCATGGACCTGTGGGATAGTTGATCTATATTGCTTCCCTCTCCTACACCACTCCGTTTTCCTAAAAAAGGTTCTCCACATGATTCTTCAGACACTGATGACGCAACTGATGAAGAACGTGACACTGTTTTAGGGTCCTGTTTTTTATATTGCCACCTATAGATCTTGTTAGATGAATAGTCTTGCAGGTCACGCTGAAATTTGCGGACCTTAGTCGCCTGTATTTCCTTTTCCCACTTGATTAGGTCTGAGTCTAATTCCTTGTCAAAACCAGCACACTCTTCTGTTGTCAGTGCATCCTGGAACTTATTTTTTACTGTATCTATTTCTCCTTCAATACTCTCCAATGCCTTCCGATCAGCACCAATAAGTAATTCAAGCAAAGTACTTTAGTACCAGACTGACCTTTTAAAGCAGGGGTGTGAACGTCAAAAAGGTGGAGAACGTCTATTGCAGTTTGGGAGGGTCTTAGTACCCAATTCTGACAGGACCATGGAAGAAATAGTGTAATTATGGACAGAATTGTAGTAGAGCTTAGCGCTAAGAAAATGTCCCTATATGGAGGACTGAAAAGATGGTAACAAATTGCAAGCTTTCGTGACTACTCAGGTCTCTTCATTAGGCATAGACTAATACAAATTCTCGAAAGCTTGCAATTTGTTACCATCTTTTCAGTTAGCCATTAAAAGGTATCAACCACTGAGAACTCTCATTTCTAAATATTTTTCTATCCACTGGCTAACACGGTACCAAGATATATATCTTTCCTGTATCTCTATATGGAGACATTTTTAAATGAAACTCAGTACTAAAGACCATACAGGAGAACAATCTGTGCACAACAATTTCATGCAGTCTTCTATGCTTGTGGGTGTTCTTTTTCTTCCGTGTCTCCATGCAGTCCAGATCACCATGATTTTTTTTCCAGCCATAAATCATCCCTGCAGATTTTGCCATTTGGACATATTTGGTTTTGGTATGTCATGATCCTCTTCACCTTCTCAATGTAAACTCACCATCCCAGAACCATAACAGTGTAATCCTGCTGCCACAGTTACTATCCCCACTCCTGGGCTGCTCTCAATTCTGGACTAAAAGTTAATGATAGGTTTTAGTTGCTCCAAAAATTATATTGCCATACATACCATCCCAGTCATGCCACATTCCAGTCAACCCTATCCTTTATTACCAACCACTGTATATCACAGCTCATATCAGTCAATTTGGTACTTAATTACCAAGCCAATTTTTACAATCCTGACCAGTGTCACTTTATGAGGTTATAACTCTGCAACGCTTTAACAAATCTTGCTGATTCTCAGACTGTGTTTTTGTGACATATTGTACTTCATGTTAGTGGTAAAATTTCTTTGATATTACTTGCGTTTATTTATGAAAATTTTGCAATTTTCAAACTTTGACATATCTCTCTGATTTAAGGGCATAAAAATTCATACAAAATAGCTAATAAATAACATTTTCCACAGGCCTATTTTACATCAGCACAATTTTGGAAACAATTTTTTTTTATGTTAGGAAGTTATAAGAGTTAAAAGTTGTCCAACGATTTCTCATTTCTACAACAAAATCATTTTTTTTAGGGACCATCTCACATTTAAAGTCACTTTGAGGGGTGTTCATGACAGAAAATACCCAAAAGTGACACCATTCTAAAAACTACACCCCTCAAGGTGCTCAAAACCACATGCAAGAATTTTATTAACCCTTTACGTGCTTCGCAGGAAGTGAAGCAATGTGGAAGGAAAAAATTAACATTTAATTTTTTTTACAAACATTTTAGTTCAGAACCAATTTTTTTTATTTTCTCAAGTCTTAAAAAAGAAAATGAACCACAAAATTTGTTGTGCAATTTCTCCTGAATATGACGATACCCCATATGTGGGGGTAAACCACTGTTTGGGCACACGGCAGAGCTTGGAAGAGAAGGAGCGCCGTTTGACTTTTTCAATGCAGAATTGGCTGGAATTGAGATTGGACGCCATGCTGTGCTTAGAGAGCCCCTGATGTGCCTAACCAGTGAAAACCCCCCACAAGTGACACTATTTTGGAAACTAGACCCCTTAAGGAACTTAAATAGATGAGTGGTGAGCACTTTGAACCCCCAAGTGCTTCACAGAACTTTATAACGTAGAGCCATGAAAATAAAAAATGGTATCATTTCCACAAAAATGAACTTTTCGCCCCAAATGTTTTTTTCACAATTGTAATAGGAGAAATTAGACCACCAAAGATGTTGTGCAATTTTTTCTGAGTACGCCGATACCCCACATGTGGGGGTAAACTACTATTTGGGCACACGTCAGAGCTTGGAAGAGAAGGAGTGCGTTTTAATTTTTCAACGCAGAATTGGCTGGAATTGGGATCGGACGCCATGTTGTGTTTGGAGAGCCCCTGATGTACCTAAACAATGGAAACCCCCCACAAGTGACCCCATTTTGGAAACTAGACCCCACAAGGATCTTATCTAGATGTGTGGTGAGCACTATGAACCCCCAAGTGCTTCACAGAAGTTTATAACGTAGAGCCGTGAAAATAACAAATCATATTTTTTCCACAAAAATGATTTTTTCACCACCAAATTTTTACTTTCACAATGGTAACAGGAGAAATTGGACCATAAAAGTTGTTGTGCAATTTGTCCTGAGTACGTTGATACCCCATATGTGGGGGAGACCACTGTTTGGGCGCATGGCAGAGCTCGGAAGGGAAGGAGCACCGTTTTGGAATGCACACTTTGATAGAATGGTCTGCAGGTGTCATGTTGCATTTGCAGAGCCCCTGATGTGCCTAAACAGTAGAAAACCCCCACAAGGGACCCCATTTTGGAAACTAGACCCCACAAGAAGCTTATCTAGATGTGTGGTGAGCACTTTGAACGCCCAAGTGCTTCACAGAAGTTTATAACGCAGAGCCGCAAAAAATATATATTTTTTTCCACAAAATGATTATTTAGCCCCCAATTTTTTTATTTTCCCAAGGGTAGCAGGTGAAACTGGACCCCAAAAGTTGTTGTTCAATTTGTCCTGAGTGCGCTGAAGCCCCATATGTGGGGGTAAACTACTGTTTGGGTGCAGGGCAGAGCCCAGAAGGTAGGGAGCACCATTTGACTTTTTCAACGCAAAATTGTCTGAAATCAATGGTGGAGCCATGTCGCGTTTGGAGACCCCCTGATGTACCTAAACAGTGGAAACCCCCAATTCTAACTCCAACCCTAACCCCAAAACACCCCTAACCCTAATCCCAACCCTAACCATAATCCTAATCACAACCCTAACCCCAACACACCCCTAATCCTAATCCCAACACTAACCCTAATCACAACCCTAACCCCAACACACCCCTAACCCTAATCCCAACCCTAACCATAACCCTAACCACAAACCTAACCCTAATCCCAACACACCCATAACCCTAATCCCAACCCTAACCATAACCCTAATCCCAAACCTAACCCTAATCCCAAATCTAATCCTAATCCAAACCCTAGTCCTAACCCCAACCCTAACCCTAACCCCATCCCTAACCATAACCCTAATCCCAAACCTAACCCTAATCCCAAACCTAAGGCTTCTTTAACACTTACCGAGTTTTTTACTGCCCGTTATTACGGGCCATTTTTGCAGGCTGCATTGCCGCAATTTTCACGGTCTGCCCAAAAAAACTTGCAGATCACAGTTTTTTGGATTTGCAATACTATGGCAAAAGTATTGGAAAAAAATGGCTGTCCGCAAAATCGGAAGTCACGGTGCACCACAAAAAAAACCTTCCATTGTTTTTGTGGCCACATTAAATTACAAAAGGGGGCCGTACCTGTAAGCCGTGAAAAATATCGAGCAGGGTCGATATTTTTTCATAGCTGTAAATACGACCCTCACGGCCATATGGTGTACGGCGCTCCATGGAATTATTGCCGCCCATTTTTGCGACCCCATAGAAATCTATTGGGACCGCAAAAACAGGCCGCAAAACTATGGTAAGTGTAAAAGAAGCTTTACCCCAACCCTAGCCCTAACCCTAATTTTAGCCCCAACCCTAATCCTAATTTTAGCCCCAACCCTAACCGTAACTTTAGCCGAACTCTATCCCTAATTGGAAAATGGAAATAAATACATTTTCTTTAGTTTATCATTTTTCCCTAACTAAGTGGGTGATAAAGGGGGGGCTTATTTACAATTTTTTCATTTTGATCACAGTGATAGGGTTTATCACAGTGACCAAAATGAACCAATAGGAAAAATCTTCCTATTGTTGCCGGGTGCCAGCCTTTTTTTTCCCGGATGCAGATAGCGGAACCCACCGGAAGAAGCAGGAGGGCCGAGGAGCACCGGTAGACACTGGTAAGTATCGGGGGGAGATTGGGGACCCTATTTCTCTCTCCTCTGATGTGGGATCACATCAGAGGAGAAGGAAATGAAATGGCACATCTGACTTTTTTTTTGCAGCTGCCGCTACACAGTTAGTAGCAGCGATCACAAATCCGGGGTCGGTAAAAACATACCCAAGACCCCAAGATCTGCCAGGTAAAAGCCGGTAGATCTCGGCAGGCGCACTACGCATGCACCCACCATTTTTTTCTGGCAAAGATGGGTGCGCCCATGGGGGGGAGGCAGGAGCTCCGAGGAGCACCAGGAGGTACCGGGGGGGATTGGGGGACCCTATTTCTCTCTCCTATGATGTGTGATCACATAAGAGAAGAGAGACATTAAATGGCACATCAGACTTTTTTTTCTTTGCAATCACAAAACCGGGGTCGGTAAAAACCGACCCGAATCATGTTCTCTGGGGTCTCGACTACCCCCCGGCAGTCGAGACCCCGGAGAAAATCCGACTCTGGGGGGTGCTATACACTTTTTCCATTAATTAATTAATGGCGCTGTGGTTTAAGTACCCTTAACTACGTCGTTAAAAGGCATATCAGCGGTTGTTAAGGGGCTAAAGCTTTACCTGCCTGTTCCCCAATTTACAATGGAAATAGGAAACCCTTTATCCATCATAGTCCACCCTCAACCACCTGCTGTTAGAGAATACCGCATATGCCAAAATTCAGAGCCTCCTCAATAGTCAAAAAAGCATACTTCAGCTTTGAGCAACCATGCTAGTGTTGGCTTTGATCTGGGGTCTATTCATTTTGCTTTAGTCTTTTATGCTTCCTAGGCTTTCTGCACAGCCACCAATGAAAGCAGTGAACAGTATTAATTGATCTACTTGAAAAGGTTCAGAAATGCTGACTTGCTCACCCTTCAATATTTACTAGCACCGCTATATATTTTATGTGCCTAAAATGTAGTGAGCAGATTTACGAATATTCATTGATTAGTGCTATAGGAATATGAACCTAAATATGACAGTGCGGCTCATTCCTTGCTAACAGATCAATTCTTCAAGACACCAGTAATATTTATTGGTTTGGAAAGGTAACTAGAACTGAATGCAAACTCCATAAATTTAGTTTACAGATAAGATTAATTGATAATATGATCAGATAGAAGATATGTGGAGAAAAAATATGTATTACTGAATAATCTCTTAAACTCACCATGTTATCGTGTAGACAGTTGTCATCCTACCTATCATTACAATGCTCTTCTATGTTTTCTAGAGTTCTCTATGCTAAAATGAGTAAAAATATTATTCTGGTGTAATACACAAAGAAACACAATAAACCTTTTGCTGTGAAGTAAAAACGCATTGTCAAAATATATATAAATAAGAGAAGACTGCGGTTTTATTTCTGTTGTTTTAATTAAGACCGCCAGCCAACAGTGAGGCATAATTTTAATGTTTTTGAGCTTTTTTAGATTTATGCCTTTATAATATTATGTCTAATGGACCTCCTGGATATAGTTCTCCCTAGTGGTAGATCCTACTGTATGTACCTACTACAGACCTTCGTAGTACTACAAACTAATTAATCAGATATTATCTTTTGTCATCAGCTTGTCTGGACGGAGATCGTTCACACTTTTCCTGATGGGTGGCATGAATTAATACTAATCTATCAAAACATAGTAATATAGGTCCTGATGGTCAACCAACACCTAGAGGTAGTCAGCCACCAATGAAAAAAAGACATACTTCGCCCTGTCAGCTGACAATTATTGGATTGTACACTGCTATAGTTCCCTTCCTAATAGATTGAGGGCAGCACGGTGGCTCAGTGCTTAGCACTGAAGCCTTGCAGCTCTGTAGTCCTGGGTTCAAATCCCACCAATGACAATATCTGCAAGGAGTTTGCATGTTCCCCCTGGGTTTCCTTCGGGTTCTCCGGTTTCCTCCCACATTCAAAAGACATACTGATAGGGAATCTAGATTGTGAGCCCCATCGGGGACAGCGATAATAATGTGTGCAAACTGTAAAGAACTGGGGAATATGTTTACGCTATATAAAAATAAAGATTATTATTATTGAGCCTTTGTCTTCTGGCGCTGCTTTCATACTTTGATAATGTAAGGGGTGCACCAAGACTGACGTGTACCCCACCCCTCTGTATTAATGTGCAATATATATAAGTGCATATAGTGTATTGTATGATATTATGTTGTAGTTTAGGGTAAGTGCAGTACCTCAAGGTGGACACTAGATGGGGGTACATCAGCGTACATAGTTTACGTAGGAGGTGTCTACTGTGGTTAAGATAGGAGTATTTCGTTGTTGGAGTTCAGTAGGGTCAGAGGGCCCAGATAGGCCAGTAGAGCCAGAGAGCCCAGTAGGGGCAGGGAGCCTGGACAGTCCTGTAGGGGAATCCGGGACAGCACAGTGACCCCACAACTTTCACAAGATAAGAGTCCAGCCGTCCAGAGCCTGAGTACTGGAATATTACAGCAGCACAGGAACGCAGGTGGCTCTAACATGTGGCAGCTTACTACGTGGGCAGGGGAAATCCTAAGAGTAGTGAAGCTGGACAGGGAGGACACTTGAAGCCCACCCAAACCCTACGTTGAGGGTTCATGACGGGTCCCTCGCATTGTCGCAGCTGTTATAAAGTTAGTAATTGACTTGAGTATTAATTACACAATTAATTGCACTACCTCTGTACTGAAAGACTTGAAAAACGTTTGCACCCTTAAAAGGGAATGTTGATTTGCTGCACTTTAATAAAATGATAGTATTTGATATTGTCAAAGAAGCTAGTTAGAACTGTATGTTATATGCCAGATAGTGTTCTGTGTACCTGCAGTAACCACCGATCGACCAATCCGCTGCATGGCCAGCTCTATCCTCGCCTACTGTATTTTCACCCATCCCTTGTAGATTGTGAGCCTTCGCGGGGGGGGGGGGTCCTCTCTCCTCCTGTACCAGTTATGACTTGTATTGTTTAAGACTATTGTACTTGTTTTTATTATGTATACCCCTCCTTACATGTAAAGCGCCATGGAATAAATGGTGCTATAACAATAAATAATAATAATAACAATACATATTAGCAAAAAGCTTGAAGACACAAACGAGCACAGTGAGGTCAAAAATAGTCTGTTGTAAAAAAAAATCATAGTAATAAACAAGTGCTAGTCAAAAGATGGAAAAAAAACAGGGTATTTAGTTAATACGTTTTTTTTACAAAAAAATGTATACTAAGCTGCTCCACCAATCGTCAAGGTATACCCATATAGAGCAGTCCTCACTAATGTATATAATCCCTATCTGATGTATTTAAAAACCTGATCATCTGTATAGTACCTGTATAAGCAGGGTTCAGAGAGGGAATATCCATGTGGACCTGCTAGATGGAACAGCTTTAGTGCAAATGACCCACAAAGGAGTGGTGGACTCCAAAGTCTTGTAGAAACAAGAGAACAATTATAGAACCAGAAACACATGGGCTACTTGCACATTGAACAAGTCTGTAGGAACATGTTCACACCACCAAGAAACTTGAAGACACAAAAGAGCACAGTGAGCTGCTCTATATGGGTATACCTTGACGATTGGTGGAGCAGCTTAGTATAATTTTTTTTGCAAAAAAAGTATCAACTAAATACCCTGTTTTTCCATCTTTTGACTAGCACTTGCTTATTACTATGATTTTTTTACAACAGAATATTTTTGACCTCACTGTGCTCTTTTGTGCCTTCAAGTTTCTTGGTGGTGTGAACATGTTCCTACAGACTTGTTCAATGTGCAAGTAGCCCATGTGTTTCTGGTTCTATAATTGTTCTCTTGTTTCTACAAGACTGGGGAGTCCACCACTCCTTTGTGGGTCATTTGCACTAAAGCTGTTCCATCTAGCAGGTCCACATGGATATTCCCTCTCTGAACCCTGCTTATACAGGTACTATACAGATGATCAGGTTTTTAAATACATCAGATAGGGATTATATACATTAGTTAGGACTGCTCTATATGGGTATACCTTGACGATTGGTGGAGCAGCTTAGTATACATTTTTTTGCAAAAAAAGTATCAACTAAATACCGTATATACTCGAGTATAAGCTGACCCGAGTATAAGCCGACCCCCCTAATTTTGCCACAAAAAACTGGGAAAACTTATTGACTCGAGTATAAGCCTAGGGTAGGAAATGCAGCAGCTACTGGTAAATTTCAAAAATAAAAATAGATGCTCTATACCGTTCATTATTGCCCCATAAGATGCGCCATATAAAGCTGTGCCGTATATAATGCTCCATACTGTTCATTATTGCCCCATAGATGTGCCATAGAAAGCTCTGCCATATAGTGCTCTGCACCGTTCATTATTGCCCCATAGCTGCAATATAGTGCTGTGTGCCGTTCAGTACTGCCCCATAGCTGCCATGTAGTGCTGTGTGCCGTTCAGTACTGCCCCATAGCTCCCATATAGTGCTGTGTGCCGTTCAGTACTGCCCCATAGCTGCCATATAGTGCTGTGTGCCGTTCAGTACTGCCCCATAGCTGCCATATAGTGCTGTGTGCCGTTCAGTACTGCCCCATAGCTGCCATATAGTGCTGTGTGCCGTTCAGTACTGCCCCATAGCTGCCATATAGTGCTGTGTGCCGTTCAGTACTGCCCCATAGCTGCCATATAGTGCTGTGTGCCGTTCAGTACTGCCCCATAGCTGCCATATACTGCTGTGTGCCGTTCAGTACTGCCCCATAGCTGCCATATAGTGCTGTGTGCCATTCAGTACTGCCCCATAGCTGCCATATACTGCTGTGTGCCGTTCAGTACTGCCCCATAGCTGTGCCATAGAAAGCTCTGCCATTGCTGCTGCTGCTGCAATAAAAAAAAAACGCCACTCACATTTCTTGCTTGCAGCTCCTCTGCGTCCGGTCCCGGCGTCTCTGCGCACTGACTGATCAGGCAGAGGGCGCCGCGCACACTATATGCGTCATCACGCCCTCTGACCTGAACAGTCAGAGCGGAGCGACGCCGGGAAGATGGAGCGACGCCCGGTGGCTGGAACGTGGACAGGTGAATATTACATACTTACCTGGTCCCAGCGATCCTGACGCTCCCTCTGCCTGTCACAGCTGGTCTTCGGTGCCGCAGCCTCTTTCTCTATCAGCGGTCACCATTACCGCTGATTAGAGAAATGAATAGGCGGCTCCACCCCTATGGGAGGTGGAGCCGCCTATTCATTTTTCTAATGAGCGGTCCCACGTGACCGCTGAAGAGGGGAAGAAGCTGCAGCACAGAAGACCGTGGGACGGCAGGGGGAGCGTCAGGATCGCTGGGACTAGGTAAGTATACCTCAGCGCCCTCTCCCCCTCACCCGCCGACCCCACCGCTACCGTGACTCGAGTATAAGCTGAGAGGGGCACTTTCAGCCAAAAATTTTGGGCTGAAAATCTCGGCTTATACTCGAGTATATACGGTACCCTGTTTTTTTCCATCTTTTGACTAGCACTTGTTTATTACTATGATTTTTTTACAACAGAGTATTTTTGACCTCACTGTACTCTTTTGTGTCTTCAAGCTTTTTGCTAATATGTATTGTTATTATTATTATTTATTGTTATAGCGCCATTTATTTCATGGCGCTTTACATGTGAAGAGGGGTATACATAATAAAAACAAGCACAATAGTCTTAAACAATACAAGTCATAACTGGTACAGGAGGAGAGAGGACCCTGCCCGCGAAGGCTCACAATCTACAAGGGATGGACGAAAATACAGTAGGCGAGGATAGAGCTGGTCATGCAGCAGTTTGGTCGATCGGTGGTTACTGCAGGTTGTAGGCTTGTCGGAAGAGGTGGGTCTTCAGGCTCTTTTTGAAGGTTTCGATGGTAGGCGAGAGTCTGATGTGTTGTGGTAGAGGGTTCCAGAGTAGGGGTGATACGCGAGAGAAATCTTGTATACGATTGTGGGAAGAGGAGATAAGAGGGGAGTAGAGAAGGAGATCTTGTGAGGATCGGAGGTTGCATGTAGGTAAGTACCGGGAGACGAGGTCACAGATGTATGGAGGAGACAGGTTGTGGATGGCGTTGTACGTCATGGTTAGGGTTTTGTACTGGAGTCTCTGGGCAATGGGGAGCCAGTGAAGGGATTGACAGAGGGGAGAGGCCGGGGAATAGCGGGGGGACAGGTGGATTAGTCAGGCAGCAGAGTTTAGAATAGATTGGAGGGGTGCGAGAGTGTTAGAGGGGAGGCCACAGAGCAGGAGGTTGCAGTAGTCAAGGCGAGAGATGATGAGGGCATGCACTAGGGTTTTTGAAGATTCTTGGTTGAGGAATGTACGGATTCGTGAAATGTTTTTGAGTTGAAGTCGGCAGGAAGTGGAAAGGGCTTGGATATGTGGTTTGAAGGAGAGATCAGCGTCAAGGATTACCCCGAGGCAGCGAGCTTGTGGGACTGGGGAGAGTGGGCAGCCATTTACTGTAATGGATAGGTTCATTGGGGGGGTCGCGTGAGATGGGGGAAGATGATGAATTCTGTTTTGTCCATGTTAAGTTTCAAAAATCTAGCGGAGAAGAAGGATGAAATAGTGGACAGACATTGAGGGATTCTGGTTAGTAGGGAGGTGATATCTGGTCCAGAGATGTAGATCTGTGTGTCATCAGCATAGAGGTGATACTGAAAGCCATGAGATTCTATGAGCTGTCCGAGGCCAAAGGTGTAAATGGAGAAGAGGAGGGGCCCTAGGGCTGAACCTTGTGGGACTCCGCCAGATTGTGGGCGAGGTGAGGAGGTGGTGTGCGAGTAGGAGATGCTGAATGTCCGGTCTGTTAGGTATGATGAGATCCAGGATAGGGCCAAGTCTGTGATGCCAAGGGATGAGAGGGTCTGAAATAATAGGGAATGGTCCACTGTGTCAAAGGCAGCCGACAGGTCTAGGAGGAAGAGGACAGAGTAGTGTCGCTTGCTTTTGGCGGCTAACAGGTCATTGGTGACCTTAGTTAGGGCAGTTTCAGTGGAATGGTGTGACCAGAAGCCAGATTGTAAGCGGTCAAAGTGGGAGCAAGAAGAGAGATGGGAGGACAGTTCAAGGTAGATGTGTTGTTCCAGTAGATTGGAGGCATAGGGGAGAAGTGATATAGGGCGATAGCTAGATACAGAGGTTGGGCCAAGAGAAGGCTTTTTGAGGATAGGTGTGATGGAGGCATGTTTAAAGCTTGAGGGGAAAGCACCAGTTGTTAGTGATAGGTTGAAGAGATGGGTTAGGGTTGGAATGAAGACTGTGGTGAGGTTTGGGATGAAGTGGGATGGGAGCCGGTCAAGTGCACAGGTGGTGAGATGCGATCTTGAGAGTAGAGTGGAGAGTTGATCTTCTGTAATGGTGGAGAAGTTGGTTTTGGAGGCGGAGGGCTGGGAAGTCAGGAGGAAGGGCTCTGGGGGTTGTTGACCAAAACTGTCTCTGATGTTCTCAATCTTCTGCTTGAAAAAATTGTTGTTCTTCTTTTCCCAGTCCGGGAGTACTGGATTTAACAGGGGGGAGTGTGGTGTCTCAGGGTCCTGGTTGTCACAGTGGCATTGCTTTCCTCATGGGGAGAGTGATGTTACGTTTGGAAGCAATGAAGGATATCTTTTATCAGGTAATCACAATACACACAACATGTTCACATTCCAGGTCACAAGGGGAGCTCTTGATCCTATTTTTAGGTGACACCCCTATATATATATTGTGGTTTGGAGGAAAAGTTAGTCAGAAAGTGCCAGGAAGCAGACTGGAGCAGTCTGAGGCAGGAAGAATCCTGGACAGAGATAAAGAAGGAAAGGACATCGTTCAGTGAGCGTGATGGAGAGCGAAGCACGGGAGAGTGATATCAGGGGAGACCAGCTGCGAGCAAGCTGCCTCACTCTGAAGCGCAGATAACCGGTAGCCGGAACACCAAGGTTGTAAGACTTACAGCAGAGACCGGCAGGACATCTGAACTGCAAGTTACCTGTCCGCCACACACACCTGAAGACACAGTAACACATAGAGCCCGGCTCGTGATAGATTCCCTGTAAAAAGGCTCGAGTTACCTGTCATTCAGGTATTGTTCTATACTACATGAGGGACAGAGAGAAGAACTGTGAGGACCTTATCAGAAGCCATAGGCAGTAAGGGACTACAACACCACTGCACTTTGAGGAAGGCTTTTAACTCCACCTGGTAAAGGAGACTCTGGATTCGCTTCCAAGCCGGCTGGACTCTGCCTATCCTGTAATCTAGTACCCTGTACTGTGGCTGCCTGAAGTCTTCAGTAAACCAGGTAAAGAGACTGCAAACCTGTGCCCTCATTCTTTACTGCGCCATTCACCATCTTCCATCTACACACCGGGAGCCCTGGGAATATACTTTACCTGTGGGTAGTTATACCATCTAGCTGCCATAATATCACCCCAGAGCATGCTTTTGTATGCGATTTTTGCCCACGTTTGCATTGTTTATGAGCCTGCATTCGATATTTCCAGGAGGATATTTCCACTGAGGGTGTGTCTCAATGGGCGTGTCTCAATCAGTTCCTGGACATACGCATTCCGAAGTAAGCAAACGCATCGAATGAATGCGTTCTCATAGACAGTAATGCGTTTTTTAGCGCACTTATCGCATATTTTATGGATTATTGACGCTTCAAAAAATGCAACATGTTGCATTCGCCGGACCCAGCCACACACCGAGAAACGACTCATTTCCCTGCGTATGCCATGTTAAAGATAGGTATGCATGACGCATGTGGATCTGTGCAGATGATAAGAACAGAGATGCAAATGTGAAACCATCCTAAGCCAAAATACTTCTGGGAAAGCGTCTTGAGCAGGAGTGTCAAACTGCATTCCTCAAGGGCTGCAAACAGGTCATGTTTTCATGATTTCCTTGTACTGCACATGTGATAATTTAATCACCTACACACATAATGATTACAGCACCTTGTGCAAAGCTAAGGAAATCTTGAAAACACGCATGGTATGCGGCCATCGAGGAATGCAGTTTGACATCCCTGGTCTTGAGGACAGATGAGACCAAGATAGAGAATTTTAGTAAATCACATCATTCTACTGTTTGCCGAAAACGGAATGAGGCCTACAAAGAAAAGAACAGTACATACAGTCAAATATGGTGGAAGTTCAAATATGTTTTGGGGTTGTTTTACTGCTTCTGGTACAGGGTTCCTTGACTGTGTGCCAGGCATCATGAAATCTGAAGATTATCAAATAGTTTTGAGTCACACTCACAATGTAGTGCCCAGTGTCAGAAAGGTGGGTATAATTACACTGAGAGTGTCACTGTGGAAAGCGTAGATGGCTCAAGCAGGGATCATGGGACTGAGAGCTGGGTGTGAAAGGAGCAGGACACGCAGTGCGTACTTGACCTGAGACTAAGACATGCAGTATGCACAGGCCCTGAGACTAGACAGTCACATGATTGCAGAGGGGTGGAGCCACCACACGAGAGGGCAGGGAATAAGCCAAGAGCGCAAAGCACAGGGCAGAGAACAATAAAATAGTCAGTGGGGAGCCGAGGGTCAAGAGCAGGATGAGAGCGAGTTGCCAGGGACAAGACAGAAGAGTAAACCAAGATGAGCCAAGGGGTCAGAGTACCAGGAAAGACAGATAAGTACCGAGCAGAAAAAAGAGGCAGAAGTCAGGGGACAGAACTGGGTCATACACAGCAAAGCTCACACGCACAGAGGCACAATGCTTACAGATGAGTAACCTGGGTCAGCAACCACTAACTGAGTACACGGAAGTATCACCGACACCTGATCCAGGAACCATCAGCTTTAAATAGCAACCCCAGAACCCGAGAGAGGCAGCTAATGTTAACCCTGACCTGACCAGGAAGGAGCCTGGATCATCTAGCCCAGAGTCATGACACTGAGTTTGTGTCCTCGGTCATGGCCTTCCAAGCAGGACAATGAAGCCAAACATACTTCAAGAAACACCCAGAAATGGATGGAAACAAAGCACTGGAAAGTTCTGAAGTGGCCAACAATTTTATCCTGGCCATTTTTGGGGTTTTGTGTGAAATTATGCCCAAATTGCCTTTTATCTTTATGTTTTTTACACACAAATGAAATAATCATGTGTATAACAAAACATGTCTAATTGCAATACTTCTCTGGGATAAATATTTCATTTGCTGCAACAATTTCAACTGTGCCAACACATTTCACTACGACTGCATATGGCTGAAATAATGCAGCCAATATTTGATACATGCTGCCTGTGGTTCGTGCAGCATGTTATCAGCTTTTAGGTTCTCACAATAGAACCTGGATGGCCTCACTGTGGGATTCTGGGAGGCTTCTTATAGCCCCATTGTGGGGCCATTCTCTGTCGTTTATACTTTGACCCTTGGCCGAGTGTGTGTGACCCTGTTGTGCCTGTGCTTCGTGCCTATGCTTTGTGCCTGTGCTACTTTATGCTTGTCTGGTTCTGATCTGGTTCTGTCCCCGTTTAGAGTTCGGTCTGTCCCTTTTGTACTGCGCTGCTGTCTCCGTGTATGACTCCTTGCCTACGCTCTGACTATTCTCTGCTTGCCCCTTCTGTATCGCGCCTCCCTCTCCGTGTATGACCCCCGTTTGTACGACTTGAGTTTTCCTCTCCTCTACTTCAGGGTGCCTGTAGAATCCTGCACTTATCTCCAGTAGCAGGACGCTAAGCCCCGCCCCCTGTGGTCACATGATTGTAGGTCCTTCTGTTTTCTGCTATCTTCAGCATGCTGCTCAGGACCCGTCTGCCTGAGCTTTCCCCATGGCATCTGACCCCGGGCTCTCCCGCAGTGTGGGTGAGTCACCCTGCTCAGCCGTGGCAGCCCGCTGGTGCTAACCGGATCCTGATAATCACTTGACCAAGGCAGAACTGAAGTTTTGAGGCTGAAACCCGACAGTTCAGATCTGCCAGGTACTTGAGGAGACTAACAGTGGCAGCAATGGCTTCCTGCTCTGTCCGTACACACAACAAAAGATCATCCACATACAGGAGCAGCGTGACATGGGGGTGGTCCAATTGCCAGGGTAAAAGACACTCGCCATATTTTTTGCAAACTGATTGGGACTGTTTTGGGCCCCTTGTGGCATAACTGTCCATGTTAATTGTCATTCCTGATAAGTGAATGCAAACAGAAACTGGCAATCTGGGTGTAATGGAATGCTGAAGAAGGCATTGGCAAGGTCAATGACTGTGAACCAAGCAGCATCCTGAGGTACAGTGGGGCAAAAAAGTATTTAGTCAGTCAGCAATAGTGCAAGTTCCACCACTTAAAAAGATGAGAGGCGTCTGTAATTTACATCATAGGTAGACCTCAACTATGGGAGACAAACTGAGAAAAAAAAATCCAGAAAATCACATTGTCTGTTTTTTTAACAATTTATTTGCATATTATGGTGGAAAATAAGTATTTGGTCAGAAACAAAATTTCATCTCAATACTTTGTAATATATCCTTTGTTGGCAATGACAGAGGTCAAACGTTTTCTGTAAGTCTTCACAAGGTTGCGACACACTGTTGTTGGTATGTTGGCCCATTCCTCCATGCAGATCTCCTCTAGAGAAGTGATGTTTTTGGCTTTTCGCTTGGCAACACGGACTTTCAACTCCCTCCAAAGGTTTTCTATAGGGTTGAGATCTGGAGACTGGCTAGGCCACTCCAGGACCTTGAAATGCTTCTTACGAAGCCACTCCTTCGTTGCCCTGGCGGTGTGCTTTGGACCATTGTCATGTTGAAAGACCAAGCCACGTTTCATCTTCAATGCCCTTGCTGATGGAAGGAGGTTTGCACTCAAAATCTCACGATACATGGCCCCATTCATTCTTTCATGTACCTGGATCAGTCGTCCTGGCCCCTTTGCAGAGAAACAGCCCCAAAGCATGATGTTTCCACCACCATGCTTTACAGTAGGTATGGTGTTTGATGGATGCAACTCAGTATTCTTTTTCCTCCAAACACGACAAGTTGTGTTTCTACCAAACAGTTCCAGTTTGGTTTCATCAGACCATAGAACATTCTCCCAAAACTCCTCTGGATCATCCAAATGCTCTCTAGCAAACTTCAGACGGGCCCGGACATGTACTGGCTTAAGCAGTGGGACACGTCTGGCACTGCAGGATCTGAGTCCATGGTGGCGTAGTGTGTTACTTATGGTAGGCCTTGTTACATTGATCCCAGCTCTCTGCAGTTCATTCACTAGGTCCCCCCGCGTGGTTCTGGGATTTTTGCTCACCTTTCTTGTGATCATTCTGACCCCACGGGGTGGGATTTTGCATGGAGCCTCAGATCGAGGGAGATTATCAGTGGTCTTGTATGTCTTCCATTTTCTAATTATTGCTCCCACTGTTGATTTCTTCACTCCAAGCTGGTTGGCTATTGCAGATTCAGTCTTCCCAGCCTGGTGCAGGGCTACAATTTTGTTTCTGGTGTCCTTTGACAGCTCTTTGGTCTTCAGCATAGTGGAGTTTGGAGTCAGACTGTTTGAGGGTGTGCACAGGTGTCTTTTTATACTGATAACAAGTTTAAACAGGTGCCATTACTACAGGTAATGAGTGGAGGAAAGAGAAGACTCTTAAAGAAGAAGTTACAGGTCTGTGAGAGCCAGAAATCTTGATTGTTTGTTTCTGACCAAATACTTATTTTCCACCATAATATGCAAATAAAATGTTAAAAAAACAGACAATGTGATTTTCTGGATTTTTTTTTCTCAGTTTGTCTCCCATAGTTGAGGTCTACCTATGATGTAAATTACAGACGCCTCTCATCTTTTTAAGTGGTGGAACTTGCACTATTGCTGACTGACTAAATACTTTTTTGCCCCACTGTATCTGGGACAAAAAAGTATGTGGATTAGGCACCAACGGAGTTTCCAAAACAGTAGTTGCATTAACTACCCGTAGATCTTGTACCAGCCTGTACACGGGGTTGGCTGGGTGGGGTCTTTTTCTTAACGGGAAACAAGGGCGTGTTACATGTGGAAACACAGGGTACCAGAGCACCTTTATCGAGTAACGTTTGTATTTGCCGCTTTAGGCCCCGCTCCTAATCATGTTTCAAAGGTAATTGATGGACTTTGGGAAAAGGGGCACCAGGTTTTAGAAACACTTTTACTGGTTCTACAGGCATTTTCCCTATATCATCTGGCCCCTTTGACCAAAGTTTAGATGGTATCTCTGAGAGATATGGGACAAGTCGTTGATCCTCAGGCACCATCGGGGGAGGGTCTAAGCCTTTCAGGGCCATCATAACTGTAGGAAGGGCATGTAGAATACAGATTTCCTCGCTGTCCTCATCTGCATAAGGGTTATGTAACGAAAGAACCATCTGACCATCATCTTGGAATTGTATTCTGGAGAGGAACTGTGATAATAAATCTGCCCCCAGTAAATTTATTAGACATTTGGGAGAGATTACGAACTGAGCAGTAACTTCAGGGAAAGGTCCCACAGGGATGGGTTTTGTAAGAGTATGTTTATTGGGTCTGCCATCTACTCCGATTAAAACAAGCTCTTGGTCTGAGAATTGAATAGGGATATCTGTGCACCTGATTATCTGATTATGGAATTGGCCACCCCAGTGTCTACCATGAACTTAACAAGGGTGTCCCCGATAGGAAGCGTGACAGATGAGCATGCCTCGGGTTTGGGGGAGGACATTGTGATGGCAGACCCTGGTTGGCCACCCCTTCAGTATGGGCGGTTATCAGGATTTTGAGGTTGTCCATAACCAGTGTATCCCCAAGGGTTCCCAGCATTCGGGTTACGAGTGGAAGAGGGAACTTGAAGGTAGCATCTGTCAGCAGGGGTGTGACAATCTCTCTGAAAGTAACCGGGTCGGCCGCAGCGCCAGCATTGCAGACGAGGTGGGGGCTGGGGTTGGAGAAGGAGTTGGAACTGCTGCAGCTGCTGATTTACTCTTTGATTTCCCTGCTGATGCAGAGCGGGCTAAATTCTTCTGAAAACTTTTTATTACTTTTAATGCATTGTCCGGAGTGGAATTCTCAATATCAGGTCTAACTGACATTATTGCCTCTTTCAATTCAGGTTTAACGCCGGACATCAAAGCTGCCACAAAAAGGTGTGAATGGGCTTTATTATACAATCAGAATCCCAGATCTTTAAATACTACAATAAGACGCCCATAGAACTTCTCGGCAGTCTCCCCCTTGTCCTGTGTGACATCTGTGAGAGAGGTAGCTTGGTCCGCTAGTCTATCTTGTGCTCAAACCTTTAAAGCATTGCAGAAATCAACACAACTCTCATAGGTTCCCCGATCCAGGTTCACATTATATGTTATGCCACCCTCAATAATTGGAAAATACCCCTCCCCAGCTTTTACTCAAAGTAAGTGTAATAGATCTCTTCGGTGAGTGGAAAAAATTTCTTGATTCGCTGCCATTTGCCTATAGAAGACCATGGGGGAGGATTCTGGATCGGGTAACTGGTTGCAAAGGGTGTTTATTTGAGATGGGGAAAAGGGGGTATACTTTGGCCTGTCAGGAGTAGTTTCCACATCATCCTCTTCAAATTCGGATATTACTGACTCGGGGCGGGAGGAGGTGGTGGTAGTATGGGCACAAGAGGCATCTGCTGCGGAAGCTGGGCAGAAGGCTCTGTTACAGTTAGAGATTGCCTGATGGGCTGTTAGGCGGCTGTCGAACAAATCAGACCTCCTCCAATTTTATGGGGTTTTCCTGTATACAACGCTCTATTGCTGATACTATGACCATGGCGGTATCCTTTCTGGCATATTGAAAGATACCGGCAGAGATTAATGGTATGGCCATTGTACGTTGAGACATCGTACCGGGGGGACAGAGGAGGCATACATGATTGCGCTCTGGACGGCATCGGTAAGTACCGTATTTTCCAGCGTATAAGACGACTTTTTAACCCCTAAAAATTGTCCCAAAAGTCAGGGGTCGTCTTATACGCCGGGTACGGCTGCACGGAGCGATCCTGGATGGTTCCCAGGGTCTGGAGGAGAGGAGACTCTCCTTCAGGCCCTGGGATCCATATTCATGTAAAAAATAAAGAATAAAAATAAAAAATATGGATATACTCACCCTTCCGAAGGACCCTGGCTGTCACCTGTTGTGAATTCTGCTTTTGGGTTCCCTCCAGTGGTTGTAGGTGGGAATGCAGTTGTCTCTGAGTCGCAGTCCTGGCCAGGTGTATCTGCTGATTGCAGTTCTGACTGGGATATTTAGGTGTGCAGGATTCTTTAGTCCTTGCCAGTTGTCAATGTTTCTTTCTGGCATCTCCTGCTTAGCTACCAATTCAGCACAGATAAGTGTCTGTTTCTTTTTCTGTGGCACACATGCAGTGTGCTTATATTCTGTGCAATTGATTTGTTTTTCTCTTGTCCAGCTTAGACTGTGTCAGTGTTTTCTCAGTCTTGTTGGATTCTCTGGAGTTGCAGATATATGCTCCACATCTTTAGTTAGATGGTGGAGTTTTCGTATTTTCTGCTGTGGATATTTTTGGAAGGATTTTTAATACTGACCGCTTAGTATCCTGTCCTATCCTTTCCTGTTTAGCTAGTGTGGCCTGTGACAAAACACTCCGGGATCGCCTTTGCTGGGGTCAAAGGTCACGTGGTTTGTGCATTGAATTTCTGAGGCGTACAGCAGGTTTCCAAGTAGGCTGACCTCAGGTCAGATTTATTAAAGTGAAAGCAACACAGAAAAACAAAACATAAAAATAAATCCTAGCCTGTCCGGCACTAACTAAACAAACACGTTGCTAACTTAACATCTGGGGGGGCTTCTCCCACCCAGCTAACATCACACAATTCTTGAGCAGAGCTCTCACTCACGTTTGTCTCACACAGACAGGCAATCTGTGTGCCCCAGGCAGACACTGGAAACCCCCAGCTGGTCATCTTTTATTCCTGCAATCATTAACCCATTAGCACCCTGAAGATACTGAGTGGCCTAATTCACATAGGACAAACACCTGGGCGAGATATACCTGCCTCCAACTACCACACCAGCATGAGTCTTATATATCCCCCCCCCTTGCTCAGACCACTCCGGTCGAGCAAGAACACTCTTGAAACAGTGCACTCGGGATAGGGCATCGGCGTTCCCCATCTGCACCCCAGGTCGGTGCTCCACCGTAAAAGAGTAAGCCTGCAGGGCAAGGAACCACCGGGTTACCCGACTATTACGGTCTTTGTGGAGGTGCATCCACTTGAGAGGGGCATGGTCTGTGACCAGCCTAAACTTCCTACCGGCCAGGTAATACTTGAGGGAGTCGAGAGTCCATTTAATGGCTAGGCACTCTTTTTCAACCACCGCATACCTCTGCTCATGTACATTCAGTTTCCGACTGAGATAGAGGACCGGGTGTTCGACTCCGTCCCTCACCTGGGAAAGTACAGCTCCGACACCAGTATCAGAGGCATCAGTTTGTACCACAAACTCGCTGCTGAAATCTGGAGTCACTAGTACGGGCTGAGAGCACAAAGCCCGTTTCAGGCTGTGGAAGGCCTCTTCAGCAGCTGAGGTCCATTTTACCATGACGGAACCCTTCCCCCTAGTAAGATCCGTCAAGGGAGTAGCCATGGCTGCAAAATTGGGTATGAACCGGTGATAATAGCTGGCAATCCCCAGGAAAGCCTGTACTTGTTTTTTGTCCACTGGTTGTGGCCAGCCCTGAATTGCCTGTATTTTTGTCGATCTGGGGTTTAACCACTCCTCGGCCAATCACGTAGCCCAAGTATCGGGCTTCTTCAAGCCTGATGTGGCATTTCTTGGGGTTTGCCGTGAAACCTGCATCTCGCAGGTCATCAATCACCGCTTGTACCTTCTGGAGATGAGTTTCCCAGTCCATGCTGTAAATTACGATGTCATCCAGGTAGGCAGAAGCGTACTGTCTGTGAGGCCTCAAGACTCGATCCATCAATCTCTGGAACGTTGCGGGAGCTCCATGAAGTCCAAACGGCATATAGACATACTGGAACAGACCTTCCGGTGTAGCAAATGCCGTCTTCTCTCTGGCCGCCTCGGCCAGAGGAATCTGCCAGTACCCCTTTGTTAAATCCAGGGTCGTAATGTATCGGGCTTTACCAAGCCGGTCGATCAACTCATCGACCCGGGGCATAGGGTACGCATCAAATTTAGAAACTGCATTCAGTTTCCTAAAGTCATTACAAAACCGGATGGAGCCATCCGGTTTAGGTATCAACACAATTGGACTGGACCAGGCGCTGTGCGACTCTTCAATGACTCCTAAGTCCAACATTGCCATCACTTCCCGGGAGACGGCTTCATGGCGGGCTTCCGGAATCCGGTAGGGCTTCACATGAACAGTGACGCCAGGCTCTGTGACAATCTCATGTTTCACCAACTTAGTCCGGCCAGGTTTTTCGGAGAAAAACTGTCGGTTCTGTAACACAAATTGCTTAACCTCAGATCTCTGTCGTTCTGAGAGAGTCTCGGCAACCTGCACCTCCGGTACAGTAGGTGAACAAACCGGACGGGGCAGATCCGCCGTTAGGGCAGAGTGGTCTTTCCAGGATTTTATCAGATTCACATGATAAATCTGTTCCGGTTTTCTCTTACCCGGCTGGTACACTTTATAGTTCACTTCACCAACTCTTTCTCGGACCTCAAATGGGCCCTGCCATTTCGCCAGGAATTTACTATCCACCGTAGGGATTAGGACCAACACCCTATCGCCGGGTGCAAATGTACGGACCTTAGCGCCTCTATCATAACTTTGCCTCTGAGCTCCCTGGGCCTGAAACATATGGTCCCTAACAATGGGCATGACAGCGGCAATACGATCCTGCATTTGTGTTACATGGTCGATCACCGTTTTAAAGGGAGTGACTTGACCTTCCCAGGTTTCTTTTGCGACGTCCAGCAGTCCCCGGGGACGACGGGCGTACAACAGTTCGAAAGGCGAAAACCCTGTGGAAACTGGGGAACTTCCCTAATGGCAAACAGCAAATAGGGTAACAAGTAATCCCAGTTCTTCCCACCTTTGTCTATCGCCTTCCGGAGCATCTGTTTTAAGGTTTTGTTGAAGCGCTCAACCAGGCCATCTGTTTGAGGGTGATAGACAGACGTACGCAACGGGTCTATTTGTAAGAGCCTGCAGAGCTCCTTCATTACCCTCGACATAAAGGGAGTCCCCTGGTCGGTGAGTATCTGTTTTGGAATTCCCACCCGACTAAACACTTGTACCAATTCCTTGGCGATTGTCTTGGTAGCTGTGTTACGCAAAGGGACGGCTTCCGGGTAACGAGTGGCATAGTCCACGATGACGAGGATATGTTGGTGCCCACGTGCGGATCGGGGAAGTGGCCCAACCAAATCCATCCCAATTCTCTCAAAAGGGACCCCAATGATAGGAAGGGGTACCAAAGGGCTACGGAACTGAGATTTAGGGGCCGCGATTTGGCACTCTGGACAGGACTCACAATAGTTACGCACATCATAATGTATTCCAGGCCACACAAAACAATGCAATATCCTTTCTGTGGTTTTCTGTACCCCCAGATGTCCCCCCATTATATGTCCGTGGGCCAAATCCAGTACCTTCCGCCGATAAGGTTTGGGTACCACTAACCGTTGCACTGTATCTTCCCCTTTTTTTTCTACCTGGTAGAGCAAATCATTTTCAAGAACCATATACGGGTACGCTAGCCTAGTGTCAGGTTCTACGGGTACCCCATCTATCATTTTTACATTTTTCCTAGCCGGAGTCAGGGTAGGGTCTTTCATTTGCTCGCTGTGGAAGTCATCCACCTGGACTCCCAAATCTGGCAGGCAGGGTGCCGGATGGCTGTCTGCCTCCGCCTCTCGCTGAGGTTCCTCAGTTCCCTCTGTTTCCCCTGCCATGACCGAGAAGGGGTACTGAAAGTTAGATTCACTAACCTCCCCAGCAACATCTTCCTGTGGGGTCTTCTCTAGGGACTCGGGACCTCCAGATGGCATGGGAGAAGATTCACGGGTACAGCTACCGTGAAGGAGCAACTGATTCTCCCACAACTGCCAGAAATAGGGAAAATCCCTGCCCAGGATTACATCCTGTAACAATGCGGGAACGAGTCCCACTTTGTGCTGCACTGACCCATAGGGAGTAGAAATCCATATGACCGCTGTTAAGTACGAGCGGGTGTCACCATGCACACACGTCACAGAAAACTTGTCAGACGGACCAGACGGAAGTGCCACCAGACTAGCTTTCACCAGAGTCACCACACTTCCAGAGTCTAGTAATGCCACAACATTTTTCCCATCAACAGATAATTCACACAGGTGTTTCGCTGTATCATTTTGACCCGCATTCACACTCACTAGCTGTGTAACCAAAGACATGCGTTTTCTAGAGTCTATAACATTGCACTGCATGGGTTCAGCGGTAACAGGACAGTTCGCAGAAACATGACCCTTCTCATGGCAGCGGAAACACCTAACAGGTCCCCTACTGAGACCACCGTCCAATACTCTTGGTCTCGGAGTGCGAGCAGTCCCGGACTCCTCCCCCACAGTTTTAAGCGATTTTCCTTCACCCGTGGTCCCTGGAACAGTCTTACCGGTTCCACGAGGAGGAGGCACAGACCGGGGGTTGGCGGTGTCGTCGGGAAGTCCTTCTGCCACGGAATAACGCTCGACCAACTCCACAAGTTGATCCGCTGTCGTGGGATTTCCTTGGCTTACCCACCTTTTCAGCGCTGGGGGTAGTACTCTCAGGTACTTGTCCAGGACAACCTGCTGGATTATTTCGGGTATTGTCAGTACCTCGGGTTGCAGCCATTTCTTTGTTAAGTAGATCAGGTCGAACATCTGAGACCGCGCCGGTTTATCTTGCTGGTATGTCCACTGATGTACCCTCTGTGCCCGAACAGCCGTCGTCACACCCAGCCGGGCCAGGATCTCAGCTTTCAGTTTCTCAAAGTCCTGAGCGACCTCCGGGTCCAAATCATGGTAAGCTTTTTGGGCCTCGCCGGAGAGAAACGGGGCAATCAAATCGGCCCATCGTGCCTTCGGCCACTTCTCTCTCAATGCCGTCCGCTCAAACGTTGTCAGGTATGCCTCGACGTCATCTTCTGCAGTCAGCTTTTGCCAGTATCGACTCACATGGATCCTTCTGGACTCTGCTTCCGGGTCAGCGTCAGGCATGCTCACCAGGCACTGCGCCACCTGTTGGAGAAGTTGGCGGTCTGCAACCGTCATGTCCACTAACTCCTTCAGCTGTGCGGTCATCAAGCGATTAGCTTCATGCTGTGCGGCAGTGGCCTGCTGCTGTACGGCAGTGGACTGTACTAAGGCTTTCACCACGTCTTCCATGCTGTCGCCTGTGCCACGGTATGCCCGCGTTCTCCACCACAATGTGACAAAACACTCCGAGATCGCCTTTGCTGGGGTCAAAGGTCACGTGGTTTGTGCATTGAATTTCTGAGGCGTACAGCAGGTTTCCAAGTAGGCTGACCTCAGGTCAGATTTATTAAAGTGAAAGCAACACAGAAAAACCAAACATAAAAATAAATCCTAGCCTGTCCGGCACTAACTAAACAAACACGTTGCTCACTTAACAACTGGGGGGGCTTCTCCCACCCAGCTAACATCACACAATTCTTGAGCAGAGCTCTCACTCACGTTTGTCTCACACAGACAGGCAATCTGTGTGCCCCAGGCAGACACTGGAAACCCCCAGCTGGTCATCTTTTATTCCTGCAATCATTAACCCATTAGCACCCTGAAGATACTGAGTGGCCTAATTCACATAGGACAAACACCTGGGCGAGATATACCTGCCTCCAACTACCACACCAGCATGAGTCTTACAGGCCTCATTTGCTAAATCCTGTTTTCTGCCTGCGTGTGTCTTTTCCTCTACTACTCACAGTCAATATTTGTGGGGGGCTGCCTATCCTTTGGGGTTCTGCTCTGAGGCAAGATAGTATTCCTATTTCCATCTATAGGGGTATTTAGTCCTCCGGCTGTGATGAGGTATCTAGGGTTTGTTAGGTACACCCCACGGCTACTTCTAGTTGTGGTGTTAAGATCAGGATTTGCGGTCAGTATAGTTACCACCTACTCCAGTGAAAGTTTTCATGCTGCTCCAAGGCCACCTGATCATAACAGTCACCGCTGCAAGCGTCTGCCTCTGTTCCTAAGAATGCAGTGAGTGAAGGACCTTCGATGACGTCGTGGTCAGGTGACCGCTCACCTGACCGCTCACGTGATCGTGATGTCATCGAAGGTCCTTCACTCACTGCATTCTTAGGAACAGAGGCTGGGACTGGTGCTGGCGGTGGCTGATAATAAGTGCCGTCAGCGTTTAGCAAGGGAAAGGTGGGGGCTACGACTCCGGGTCTCCTTGCTCCAAAATTGCAACAGACCTCTCTCCACTGAGGATTAGTAACTCCGCATACGTCACAAATCCACCCAGCAGGATCATAGGGTGGGGGCGCACTGGATTTTGGCAACCCAGGATATATTGGTGCCCTGGGGTTGAGGGGCACAGGGCTTACAGTCAGGAGGAGAGGCTTGATTTCCTGGGGAGGGACCTAATTATCTAGCAGGGAGATCCCTTGTTCCAGATCATCATTTTTAGTTACTTGCTTCCCCGACACATTGATCTCAGTCACTTTCTCAGTTCCTTCTTGCACCACAAAACATCCAGTCTTTGTCATAGTAGTAGACAACTTTCCTTTTTCAACGTAACAATAACAGAAACAATCAGAATTCACTTGCTCTTCTACTTCTACATAACCTTCATCAAACAATTCATGTGCTAAACTACGGAATTCTTCAGCGTCTTTAAGCAAACCATCATCAATCAACCTCCCCTTATTCTTTCTGATTCCTTCGTCCCGTAATGTAGGTTGCAGCCTCCCGCCCTTAGGAAAACCCATGATTGAGAATATTTTCCCTGCATTCCTGACAGATTTCTTTCCCCGCCTTTGAACCATAAGGCTAACAGTATCAGATCCATCACACAAATTCAAACTCTTCTTTTTCTTCCACAGAAACATGATTCTCTTTTAGAACTAAATATCCTTACTTCAGTTGTGCACAGTACTGGAGCGGCTGTACAGTCTGTTCCTCCGGGTCTATCCCCGCTGGGACAACCCAAAATTCCAACGCGGTACTTAGTGAAAGGAGAAGGGTGTCTTAGACTATCCCTCCGGACACCTCTGGTTATATATATATATATATGTCTATCTATATATTACTGAGTTATGTATCCTACCCAATCTTCGATCACTTCACCACGCCTGATTCTAACAATGATCAGGATTTCAGGATATTTTGACTAAAAAGAAAGTTACAATCACTGGTCAATCCGGTGTGTCCGTCCCTTATTAGGTACGGTTCAAACACTGGGCCCCCAACGGAACTACACCTCTATATGATTCCACCCAAGAATCACCCCACCATCGTGGACAACCTCAGATTCTCTTTGCAGCAACAAACACAGGAAAACCACACCAAACGGTCAGTCTGAACAGTATAATTGTCAACTTACCGTGGTTGTCGTGGGGGATGATCAGTCCCAATTTTCCAGTGCCTGTGTCCAGTCCGAGTTTCCTTTGTCTTGTCCTCCAGGGGGCAGAGGCATCCCTATTTGGGGGCCCCACATTTGGGTGCCAAGCTGTTGGGGAAGGATCTGGAGTGACCCTTCAGGGTTGACCAAGTGATTTCAAAATTAATCCACAGGGCGTTGCCAGCAACTGAGAATGACCAGATGGAGAGGTGTCTCTGTTTGGGAGGATCAAAGTAGATCTCTAACCCCGTTTATTATGTCACTTCTTTTGTAGTATTTAGCAAGTTATACTTCAACCAATAGTATAAAAACACCCTTGCAGCACTTAACATATAAAAATGCAGGAAAACCGGAAACTACATATATGACCGTGTCTACGTGGCATAGAAAAAAATATAACAGCATATGCGTCAGAGTCTTACACAGCAATACACCCCCGGGTCTCCTATCTTGTTCACACTGGAACAATCTGGCCCCACAGCAGCCATAAACTATAGCCTAGTTAAGTAACAGAATTTATCTCGTAAACAACAAGATGGAGTCACAAGCCCAAAATAGAGCCTTTAGTTTTGATCTTAGTTTAACCCTTCACATGCTCAACCAATATGTGGACCTTTCTAGTAGTAAAACCTACACCTATTAGACAGTAAGAATATATACTTTCGATACTTACAACAGTTTTTTATTTTGCATCCCTTGAGAGTAGGTCAATATGAAAATGTGGCTCTTAGAACAGAAAAAAGTTTGCACAACCCAGCTGTAAACTATAGCATTTTAATTGTAATAAAAATCAAGAAATGTAGTGCCCACACTTGGCTTTCAGTAGCATTACAATGGTCATGTGTGGTGAGTAGTGTTGAGCGATACCGTCCGATACTTGAAAGTATCGGTATCGGATAGTATCGGCCGATACCCGAAAAGTATCGGATATCGCCGATACCGATATCCGATACCAATACAAGTCAATGGGACACCAAGTATCGGAAGGTATCCTGATGGTTCACAGGGTCTGAAGGAGAGGAAACTCTCCTTCAGGCCCTGGGATCCATATTAATGTGTAAAATAAAGAATTAAAATAAAAAATATTGATATATTCACCCCTCCGGCGGCCCCTGGACATCACCGCAGGTAAGCGGCAGGCTTCTTTGTTTAAAATGAGGGCGTTTAGGACCTGAGAATGACGTCGCGGCTTCTGATTGGTCGCGTGCCACCCATGTGATCGCCACGCGACCAATCAGAAGCCGCGACGTCATTCCTCAGGTCCTAAATTCCTAGAATGAGGAGTTTAGTGCCTGACAATGACGTCACGGCTTCTGATTGGTCGCATGGCGGGCACATGGGCGGCACGCGACCAATCAGAAGCCGCGACGTCATTCTCAGGTCCTAAACGTGCTCATTTTAAACAAAGAAGCCTGCCGGTTACCCGCAGTGATGTCCAGGGGCCGCCGGAGAGGTGAATATATCAATATTTTTTATTTTAATTCTTTATTTTACACCTCACTATGGATCCGATACCGATACCCGATACCACAAAAGTATCGGATCTCGGTATCGGAATTCCGATACCGCAAGTATCGGCCGATACCCGATACTTGCGGTATCGGAATGCTCAACACTAGTGGTGAGGACAAATTGATTTCATAAACTGTAGAAACTTCAAAACATTAGGCCTACAAATTGTGACCAGATTTTAATGTAAGGGTGGTGGACTGTGCTGTCGCGTTCCTACCCCTGAAGACACCAATTGCATAACTATTGTGTATTATGTTTTGCGTCTTTTGTATATATAGTAGCGTGTCATGTGAATTGTATTGTAGCGAGTGTGATAGGTATCGTTAGTATAAATCAGTAGTGAGAGTAAACCATTCCATCTTAGTCAGGATCTAAGCTATTGTTGAGATTTAAGTTAGCGCTGATCTAAATCAGAACAGCAATGTGCTCAAAATGGAAATTCTGAAACTTACTGTAGATTTTAATCAATTTATTTAAAACATAAAAATGTGAATTTAAAGCCTATAGTATAACTAAATGTTTTACTGGTCCATCCTGTAAAGGAACTCTGGCAAAATCAACAATTAGTTCTTTGCTATGCTGTTGAGAGCAGAGGAAAATACTCCAGTGCGCATGTGCAGGGAAAGGTCAAAGCGCCTTGGCACATGCGCACTGCAGTAGTTTACTCTGCCCTGGTCAGGGCAGAGAATTATGCCTGCGCAGGAGCACAATGCTGGGGAGACTGTGTGGACGTGTCACTCAACAGCACGGAGCCCTAGGGAGAGCGAGTGCCGGCGCTGTCATGGGAGGTGAGTATGAGCTTTTTTATTTTATTGCGGCCAAATGTGGGGAATGAGAAAGAGCGGACAGCTTCTTTAACCTTTTGGGCAAATAATATATTCACATTTACTGTGCACTGTTATCCAGTGGTGAAGCATACATCGGCTGCAGCAGTTACAATTCTTCCCAGAGCACATTCACTTCAGATTAATGTCAGAATAATTTAATAGTTGCAGGTTTATTATACTCGGCTTCCTTTACAATCTTACCGCTCCATTTATTTATTTAATTATTCATTTTATCTCTATTGCTGCGTCCTCCGCTCTCCTGCTGTTTCTGCGATGAGAGGTTTCATAATGCTTTGCTATTACGTACAGTAACTTGCTTTACTTACTAGATTTGCCTGATAAGCCACTCTACGGGCATCAGGTAAGGTAGATGCACTCACACTTTAACAGATGGAAACATTTTTTTGGCATCTTTTTGTACAATTTATACGTAATGAGTCCCTTCTCTTCTGTCTGACGAGAAGTCTAGATTTAGAATATGAGCAGATGGTGCATGACTTGGTTGGCGATCTCTCCTCCCTCAGGTTCAATGTACATGTGAGCTGTCAGTGAATATCACATCATATTGACTTGCCAGGGAAAGAGGTGCAGGTTCACCTGGGAAATAAATATTTGCACAGCAGAATATACTGAAATTATCAGCATAATTTAGAAAGCAATCAGTGTATTTATAGGAAGATCCTCCATGGATTTGCCTGCAGATGTGAGTGCCAGACTACTCTGGTTACTGTAAGAAATGTTAAAATCTAGCTATAATATAAGTTCTAAAAGAACATAAAAGCAAAACAGCAACAACAAAAAACAGATTATAGTCATTCATTTAAATGTGCCATTAGGATAACATTAAGACTCTGCTTCCAACAGATTTGGCAGTACAGTTGCCATTTGCCGTTATACATACAGATACAAGAAACATTCATACACAAGGCTGGTGATTTATTGGCTAATGATCTGAGTCATGCAATTAGCTGGTGCCCAAACTCATTATTCTGTACTGTTATACGCATACCATACAGGGTGTAAATTACAAGTTCTGTGTAGTAAATATATATTTCAAAAACAGTACACTGAATGAGCAGTAGTGCCATACTGTGCCTTCATACAGTGGGGAAAAAACGTATTTAGTCATCCACCAATTGTGCAATTCTCCCACTTAAAAAAATGAGAGAGGCCTGTAATTGAGATCATAGGTAGACCACAACTATGAGAGTCAAACCTGAGAAAACAAATCCGGAAAATAACCTTGTCTGATTTGTATATAGACTATGACTTGTCTGATTTGGCAAGATTTATTTTGCATTTTATGGTGGAAAATAAGTATTTGGTCACCTAAAAACATGCAAGATTTCTGGGTCTTGCAGGCCTGTAACTTCTTTAAGAGGCTCCTCTGTCCTCCACCCATTACCTGCAGTAATGACACCTGTTTGAACTTGTTATCAGTATAAAAGACACCTGTCCACAACCTCAAACAGTCACACTCCAAACTCCACTATGGTGGAGACCAAAGCGCTGTCAAAGGACACCAGAAACAAAATTATCGCCCTGAATCAGGCTGTAAAGACAGATTCTGGAATAGGCAAGCAGCTTGGTGTGATGAAATCAACTGTGGGAGCAATAATAAGAAAATGGAAGACATAGAAGGCCACTGATAATCTCACTCAATCTGGGGCTCCACGCAAGATCTCACCTCGTGGGGTCAAAATTATCACAAGAACGGTGAGCAAAAATCCCAGAACCACACAGGGTGACCTAGTGAATGACCTGCATAGAGCTGGGACCACCATAACAAAGGCTACCATCAGTAACACACTACACCACCAGGAATTCAGATCCTGCAGTGCCAGACGTGTCCCTCTGCTTAAGACAGTAATTGTCTGGGCACGTCTGAAGTTTGCTAGAGAGTTTTTGGATTATCCAGAAGAGCATTGGTAGATTGTCATATGGTCTGATGAAACCAAAGTAGAACTGTTTGGCAGAAACAAAACTTGCCATGTTTGGAGGAGACCGAATGCTGAGTTGCATCCAAAGAACACTATACCTACTGTGAAGCATAAGGATGGCAACATCATGCTTTGGGGCTGTTTCCCTGCAAAGGGACCAGGATGACTGATCCGTGTAAATGAAAGAATGAATGGGGCCATGTATCGTGAGATTTTAAGTGCAAACCTCCTTCCATCAGCAAGGGCATTGAAGATAAAACATGGATGGGTCTTTCAGTATGCTAATGATTCCAAGCACACCGCCAGGGCAGCAAATGAGTGGCTTCATAAGAAGCATGTGAAGGTCCTGGAGTGGCCTTAGCCTTGTGAAGACTTACAGAAAACGTTTGACCTCTGTCATTTCCAGAAAGGATATATAACAAAATATTGAGAGAAACTTTTGTTAATGACTAAATACTTATTTTCCGCCATAATTTGAAAAATAAATCTTGCCAAATCAGACAAGGTGATTTTCTGGATTTCTTTTCTCATTTTGATTCTCATAGTTGTGGTCTACCTATGATGTCAATTACAGGCCTCTCTCATCTTTCTAAGTGGGAGAACATGCACAATTGGTGGCTGACTAAATACTTTTTTCCCCAGTGTAAATACCACTATACAATGCTTAAATGATGGCAAAATATCGTGAAAAGGTTTATAAATAAAGTAATCTGATACCTGTGCTATACAATATCTACATATTACTGCTATACAGTGAAGTAGATCTCTCAAGAGACTTCACAATGCAAACTGCATACAGGTCTTCTAGACCTGATGAGCCTGGTGTATTTACTGTGTAAATCCATGTCAGAATGACTGTATAGCCCTGATATTAACAACATCGCCCACCTTGATGGACAGCCACAGTCCCTGCTATATGCTTTCTCTAAAAAGAGAAGTGCAGTCAGACTCAGATTCTTGATGCCTGTTGATTCAGACAGCATGAATCATAGAACAAGTTCCCTTTAATATCGTTTTGTAATGAGATATTTTTTAGATGAATAATTATTAGACTGACTTACCGAATGGCAGCGGTGAGGTATATAAAGCTGCGGCACTTTACCTAATGTAAGGCTAGTGTCACATTGCGTTAGGGCAGTCCGTTTAGCGCATAGCGCTATGGACTGCGCTAACGCAATGTCCCAAAACGAATCGCGTATGCCGATCCCGCTAGCGCAGGTGTCCAATCTGCGCTAGTGAGGAACGGACCGCGAACGCTGCAAGCAGCGTTCGAGGTCCGTCACTCAAATGACGGCACATCGCTAGCGCACGCCCAATGTGGGCGTGCGCTAGCGATGTGTTCACCATTACAAGCAATGGTGGCGTTAACGGACTACGTTACACCGTGTTATGCTGTGGTGTAACGTAGTCCGTTTAACGGGTTCACATAACACAATGTGAACCTAGCCTAAGTACTTTTACAATATAATGATTGTAATATTTTTTTACCAGCTGTCATTTTATTTAATTTATCTTGTTAACCTTAATTGAGGGAATATATACTACATATTTAAATTTGTTGGTTATCATACTTGGTATCTGATAAGGCACTAGCACTTTACTATATCCTTGCTTGTTGTACCATCTTTCAATACATGATAAAATAACTTTCAATTACTGTGTAAGATTTGTCAAAACCAGAATACTTCATTTCTGGTCTTGCCTTGATACTCATGCTTATGAGTCACCCACCAGGGCAGTGGGGTACTCGGTACCGGGTCCGGTCACTCTTAAAGGGGATGTCACAGTGGCTGCCACCCGGTCTGTGGACCTGGGACTCAATTAAAGGAGAATGGTCTTTTAAGGGGTATTGTGAAAGTCTAATTTCGTGACGCCACCTGTGGTTCTCGGTCAGTAGGAACTGACACCACATAAAGGGGTCCTCTGGGGTGATGGTGTGGTGGCTGGATGGTGACGCTTCCCACAGGTGAAGCGGGGTCCCCAGGGCTCCCAAGGTATATGGCATGGATGATGTGTTGCCGGTAAATAACTGAGGACTCAGGGTTGTAGTCTTTATCTGGCTTACTGGTGTTGTAGCAGGCCACAGTCCAGGGCACCGACAACAGGTACAGAAGGAGTCCAGGCAGCCTGGAAACAAGAAGAAGTCCCCTTGGCAGGTCAGGTTGGGAGCCTTCCACTTCGCGCTCACTATTAGTTCCTTGTTGCCTGCAGTATCCTAACAAGGTAGGAAGGCAGCACTAGTGTGGTACCCGAACTCCTGGGGTGCCCCACCGTTAAATCCAGTACTCCTGGACTGGGAAAAGGAAACATAAACATAACAGGTTACAAGGTGCAAAAACATTTTGAACAACATTAAACAGGGTACTGTCACGGGGCTACCGTGACAGAGAGGTTCCAGAGAACCGCAGAGCTCTGCGTCTTGTTCACACACAGTGAACAGAAGCTCTTCTCCTGTATTTTGACCTGGCTGCTTTTGTTCCAGCAGTGCAGGAGTTAACCTTATTTGCTAAGTTGCTGTGAGCTGGGTATCTCAGCTGAAGTGGATTTTTGTAATCTCCTCCTCTATATAAACCCAATCCTGACTTCAGCTAGTGTCAGTGATCAGTTCTGCTGCCTGGCTTGGAGGTTGAAGGAGATTGATATTTGGAGCTGGAGGTTTATTACAGAGATTGGTGTCTGCGGTTTGGGTGCTTGTTAAACCTGTTTTCCTTCCTAGTTTTCTCCTTCTCTTCCTTTCTATGTGTACCCTCTGTGGTTGTGTGAGTATTTGGTGAGTTTGAGACTTTTAGTTACCTTGTCTATATACCCTGTTTATTGTTGTGTTATACACTGGTGCAGTCCTCCTCCCTGGGGGGAGAGGGGCCACTTCTAGGGCCTGCACAGGAGACAGGGATACGCTGGCGGCTCGGGCCTCCTAACCATCATAAGTACCCCTGAGATAAGGGAAAGCCAGGACCCCATTTAGTGGTAGGGACAGGTGCGGGTTCCAGTACGCCGTCCTGCCCCTTTAACGCCGCTTGCGGCGTGACAGGTACATGACCTTTTTCTTCCCTTACGGGAGGCACTTTTGGCTTGAATGTTGCAAATAAACATTTTATAAATGTACAACTGGTATTATACCAGGGTGTCTTTGTTCATATAAAACAGTACCAATTCGAGGGACCCGTCAGAAACCACCAACGTAGGCTTGAGCGGGCTAAAAGGCACATGCAAACCCGGTGTTCGCCACGCCAGACAGTTTTAGCTTCAGATCTGAAGAAACAAGGCCCTACCCACGCCGCCAAAGTGGGTAGAACCAGGGTGCACCTTGTGGGTGCCAACTATGTACAAAGACAGTTTTGGAGTAATTCACTTTCCATTACCCCATTGTTCATTTTAAATCTGTAACAAATATATGCAAACATTTCAATCAGGTAACACCAATTATTGTCATTTTTAGTCCCTGTTACGGGCTGGGACTTGACCTTTGGTGCTACGAGTAGACCTACGTAGTTCCTGGACTGATATGTTTGCTGTTACTGATGTGTACCCACTAGTGTCTGTGCTACTTGTAGGCCTGCATTGTGTAAGCAAACTGGGTAATTGTCTGTGACTTCTTAGATACACCATAGGTCTGACAGATTCACCAATAGCAGTGGGTGGATTCTCTGGTTCCACTGCTGGTGTGACATCTGTTGCTTGAGCCTGCTGGTCCAGAGTCTCATTTTGCATTGGTATTTCCAACTGGGGAATAGTCAAGACAGGTTTCACTATAGCTTGATGTACTTGAGTCCAAGACTGGGGAAAATCTCCAAGAACAGTATGAATTTTCTTTTCTTCTTCTACCGTGGGTTGAGTAGTACTTGAATCTTTTTCTTTGTCTCTCAGTTTATCAGGGCACACTTTGACATGATCCCTTGATACCGCAGTTGAAGTTTCTCCTCCATCTTTACTTATAAGGCACACTTTTGTATTGTCAAAGTTTGATGGTAAAATGGTATATGGTTCTGCTTCCCACTGGTCATCGAGTTTGTGCATTCTCCTTTTACGCTTTAACACTTGTTCACCTGGTGATAAGGGAATTGCAGGGGCACGTCGATTGTAGTTTCTCTCTTGTTTTTGTCTTGCCTGGGTCAAGCTTCTTTCTACACACTCTTGTACTTGGCAGTATTTCTGTTGTCGCTCATTATCCCAATCTGCATCTGGTGAGGTTGTTTCTGGTGTGAGGACTCCCATTTCAAGATCAACAGGCAATTTGCTAGATCTTCCTCTCATCAGGTATGCTGGAGTGCAGTTGGTGGAATTCACTGGGATGTGATTGTACAGATCTACCAAGCTTCTTTCGTGCAAAGGCAAGGTTTTCAGTAAGTCAATTACTATTTGATTCATCTTTTCACGCATACCATTTGTTTGTGGGTGGTACGGTGTTGTTCTTATCTTCTTACATCCGTACAGGTTGCAGAACTCCTGGAACACTTACGCTTCAAAGGCTGGTCCTTGGCCAGTAAGTACCCTCTCAGGATAACTGTGTGGTCAACAAAAGTGTTGTTGGAAGGCTTTGGCTGCCATCTTTGCTGTCTTGACCTTGACAAGTACTACTAACAGGAATCTGGAGTAATGGTCCACAATGGTAAAAGCATAGACATAGCCTGACCGGCTTGGAGTTAGCCTCACATGGTCTAAGGCCACCGGTTCAAGTGGCTGTTTGGTGACTATGGGCTGTAGGGGAGCCCTCTGGCTGTCACGGTCCTTTCTGTGCAGGTTGCATGGGCCACATTCTCGGCACCACTTTTCAATGGCTTTTTTTCATGCCAATCCAGTAGAACCTTCTGCGGAGTAGGATCTCTAACTTCTTCCATCTGAAGTGTCCTGCTCCATCATGGTACGCTTCCAGAACCATTGGCGCATCCTCTCTTGGGACCACTATCTGCCAGACTAACTCATGAGTGCATAGGTAGATATTCCTCTGACAGAGCTTACCGTTGTAGATAAACAATTTGCCCTTCTCCTTCCACAACTAATGAGTGTCGTGTGGAGCATCTGGACCAGGGTGTAATTATGCTTGTGTCAGCAGCTCTTTGACCAAACAGACTGTGGGGTCACTGTCCTGCGTCTCTGCCCATCCATGGAGGGGCAATGGGTTCAGCTTGGCTTTTTGCTTGTTATTGCGCTTGTTTCTCACATAATGGGGGCGATGGAAAGCTGGTAACTCAATCTGTTCGAATGCTTCCGGATCTTCTCCCACCTCTGGTAAGTTGGGCATCCTGGACGGCATTTGCATTCTTGTGCCCTGCACGGTACTTGATGGTGAATTCATAGTTGGACATCCGGGCCATCCATCGCTGCTCCAAGGCACCTAGTTTTGCCGTCTCCTGGTGTGTCAGCGGATTGTTGTCTGTGAAAACTGTGAATCTTGCTGAGGCCAGGTAGTGTTTGAAGCGCTCGGTTACCGCCCAGACTATGGCGAGGAACTCCAGCTTGAAGGAACTGTAGTTTTTGGGGTTCCTCTCAGTGGGACGAAGCTTCCTGCTGGTGTAGGCAATTAATCTTTCTTTGCCTTTCTGCACCTGGAACAACACTGCTCCCAATCCCATGATGCTGGCGTCCGTATAGAGCACAAACAGTTGGTCATATTCAGGGTAGGCCAGTACCTCATCTCCCGTGAGAGCCAACTTCAACCGGGTGAAGGATCCTTCCAGCCTGTCGTTCCATTCAAACAGAGTATTCTTACTCTTGGTCTTCTTGGACTGGCCCACTAACAGGTCTTGAAGTGGTGCGGCTATCTTAGTGAAGTCTTTAATGAACCTTCGGTAGTAGCCTACCAACCCGAGGAACTGCCGGACTCTGTGGATGTTGCTGGGTTTCGGCCAGTTCCTGATCATTGTGACCTTGCCAGGGTCTGGTGCCACTCCTTGGGCGCTTACCACATGGCCCAGGTACTGCACTTTGGGCTTTAACAGGTGGCATTTGGAAGGTTTTGCCTTCAGGCCAAAGCTGGAGAGCGCTTCAAACACCTCGGCCAGGTGCTTCAGGTGGTCTTCATATGTCTTAGAGAAGACGATGACATCGACCAGGTGCAACAAGACGGTTTCAAAATTATTGTGCCCAAGACAGCACTCCATCATCCTCTGAAATGTTCCGGGTGCGTTGCACAGTCCGAACAGCATGTAGTTGAATTCAGAGAGACGCATCGGTGTTGTGAAAGCTGTCTTTTCTTTATCTGCCTCTGCCACGGGAATCTGCCAGTACCCAATGGTGAGATCCAAGGTGGAAAAGTAGTTAGCAGATTTTAAAGCAGCCTATGACTCTTCAATCCTGGGCAACGGGTTTGCATCTTTGTGTGTAATGCGGTTTATCTGCCTATAATCAACATACATTCTCATTGTGCCATCCTTTTTCCTGACGAAGACTAGTGGAGCGGCCCAGGGGCTACAACTATCTCTGATCACCCCAGCCTCCTTCATCTCTCGTAACATACTTTTGGCACACTGGTAGTGAGCTGGTGGTACTGGCCGGTACCTCTCTTTAATTGGTGGATGACTTCCCATGTGGATATTGATGCTGAACCCCTTTTACCTGCCCAAAATCTAGTAGGTGCTTGCTGAATACCCGCTCATACTCATGGACCACCCAGTAGGCCCCTTGTTTTGGTGTGATGGGGTAGAGTCAGTGCCCACGTTTAATTTCTGACACCAATCCTCCATTTGTCCGCAGAGCCATTGTCCTCTGACTGGTTGGACGGGACCAAGGGTTCTGTTGCCTGCATTGCATTATTATTAACAGTAAACAGTTTGGCAAGTGTGGCATATCTGGTTAGGTGGACCTCTTTGTCTCCACAGTTAAGGACACGTACTGGTACCCTCCCCTTGCGGACTTCAACCACCCCTCTGGCTGTCAAGATTGTGGGCCTACTATCTGAATACACAGGTTCTACCAGGGCCTGGTAGTCTTTACCTCTGAGGCCTATTGCTGCCCGACACCATATTAACATTTCACTCCTGGGGGTATTGCAATGGGAATCAGATTACTCACTGTGACACCTCCAATTTCTCCACCAGACAATTCTACCTGTTGTCTCTGCACCAGGGCTCTGATTTCTTTTTGCAGGACTCTCTGCTCACTGGAACCAGCAGTTTCGGACACTTGTTGCAATAAGACAATAACCTCTGCAAGACAATTTTCAATGACATTAGTACCAATGGTCATTATGGGGTTTCATTCACATCGGCCAATATCAACAATCACCATTCCTTGGGCCTTCAACTCTATCCGCCCCACCTTAATGGTGACCTCCTTGTACCCCATCTGTGGCAAAGGCTGACCATTACTGGCTACTATTGTTAAATCACTATCTGGGCCACGAGTAATGTCTGTGTCAGCCCAATAATGTTTATAGAGAATGTAAGGCATAGTCGTCACCTGAGAACCAGTGTCCAACAAAGCGTTCATCGGGATGCTATCGATCACAATGGGGAGAACAGGTCGTCCTCCGACGTACTTGGCTCGTCAGTTTTGTGAGCCTGGTCATCCTATTCCTGGGGGTTGGCCCTCTGCCCCAGGGTTCGCTCATTTAAATGACAGTACCTTGCGATGTGTTCTGCCTGGTTGCAGTGGCGGTAGATGGGTCATCCGTCCTGATGATAGCGGTCATCGTATCTTCCTCTGGTTGATGGGATCCCCTTCTGTCATCGCTAGGGGACATCCTCCGGTCTGGAAGCCACTCGAATCTTCTCCTATGGGGATTCCTGTAGGGACTGCACAGTCCGGGCTAGTGCAGCTATGCTTTTAGTCAGTTCCTGCACCTGGAGGCGCAGTCCTGTGGAGGGGTCATCATCCAGAATCTGTGTGTCGGCCTCAACAGGGTCTTGATGGCAGGGTTCCACCACTTGGTGGTACATGAGGGCTGGATGCCTAGGGGGCACTGTGGAGCTGGGCTGAGGTTCATGCAGCACCCGGATTGCCCTGTCCTTAAATTGTGCAAAGTCCAGGTCAGGGTTTTGCAAGGCCAGGATGTGTAGCTGAGTCCTGTGGGTGTCGGACAAGAGCCCTTCAATGAACTGTTCCTTTAAGAGCTTATCCCCGTCCTCTACGCTGTTAGGGTCAACCTGTTTGATGGCCTGGAGTGCCTCTTGCAGATTAAGGGCATAGTCCCATATGCTATTCTGTGTTCCTTGCTTGCACCCGAAAAACTTCATTTTGATTTCTACAGAGGAGCGGGTGTCAAAGGTGATTTTAAGTTTGGTAAATATCTGCTGCACAGTTCCTTTTTCAGTATCTGGCCAGGATTTTACCTTTCTTAGGGCCGTGCCAATCAGTTGGCCAGTTAAGATGCTGACCTTTTGATGCTCGGTCAGGGAATATACCTCAAATAGGCTGCAGAGTCTTTCCTTAACCCTGCTGTTCTGTTTAGATTTCACATACACTTGTACTGTTCCCGGTAATTTTTGACCGTCCTTATAAAATAATCATTTTTAGCTAATCTAAGTGGTTTTTTTAAACAGTTTTTGCACTATTATATTGCTTGTGAAGATGGTTGTTCAAATACCAGAAAAAAAAATAAATACAAAGCTTGTTTTATATTTTTTTATATCCAAAAGGGAACATGGTATTTTTTCGATTTTTGTAAAAATTGATTATTTTTGCAGATAAAAAAAAAATCTTGATCTAAATGTTAACTATAAGTAATAATATCAAACATTATGTAGATATACTTTTTTCAAAGGCAAAAAAAGCTTTTTTCTCTATAAAATGGCAAAAAACGTTGTTTTTTATACACTTATATTGTTCCCGGTCATTTTTGACCGGACCTAACAAAGTTGTGATTTGTACCTAATTCAAGTGTTATTTGATTACCTGTTGCATTGTTTTACTGTATGTGAACATGGTTTTCAATAATCAGATGAAAAATTAAATAAAAAACTTTTATTTTTTGAATCAAATAAATTAACATTTTTTGCAATATTTGCTTCATATTGCACATAAAAACTTTTCTTTATTCTAAACTATATACAAACTTTTAAAAAAAAAAAGTTTTTTTGTCAAAAACAAATGATAAATGCGATCAATGTATTACTTGCATTGATCACATGTATAATTTACATGACGCTTGCACAAGTATTTTGCACATTTGCAACACATAATATTAGATTTATGGTTACTGGACGTTGGACAGAATGAGCATCTTTTTCGCTTGCAGCTGGTTGCGATGGTGGAAGCCGTTTCAGTATCAGTGGTGGTCGAAGCTGTTGGCTCGCCGTCTCCACCATGCTCTCGAATTTGTCGGGCCACTTTTTCTGCACTCTCATTTCTTGGATTTCGTGGCCGTGTTTTTACATATGGATTAGTGAGAGACTTCCCCAATTCCTCAATAAAAAGCCGTCGTTTGTGTAATTTTTTTTCTTGCCATTTGGGGTTTATTTCCCGCCACAATACAAAGGCATTATAGGCAGATACATCGATCAGGTTGTAAAAGAGAATCATAGGCCACCTATTTGTTTTTCTTTTACATGTATACGTGCCTACAAGCTGGTCTAATGTGTCAACAGCACCTTTAGTGGCGTTATAGTGAAGAATCATGTCTGGCTTTCTGTCATCTCTCTCACTTATTTTTGCATCATGGTGCATGGTGCTCATGAGGATAACTTGTTTATTTTTTTTGGGAACGTACGACACTACCGTAGTGTCCTTTGTAAAATAAAACATTGAACTGTGTACGTCTCTCTTATTGAGGATACCCTGTGGAAGTTCAGGTTTATTTTTTCGTACAGTACCCAGCATAGTTATATTGTTTTTTTGTAACATCTGCCCCAATTGGTAGGATGTGAAGAAATTGTCACAGGTAACGTTTCTCCCTTTGAGTCCATGGGTCAAGTCCAAAACTACCCTCATGCCTTGGTTTTTTTCAGGTCTTTCTAGAGGGTTTTTTCCAATATATACTTGAACATTTGCAGCATATGATGTTTTACTGTCACACAGAGTCCAGATTTTTATACCGTATTTTGCTAGTTTACTTGGAATGTATTGCCTGAATGGGCACCTGCCTCTAAATGACACCAGCTGCTCATCAACAGTGACATTTTCTACGGTATTATAACATTTTGGGAGTATCTCGACCCATTTACTCCACAAATCCCTAATTGGGGCAAGTTTATCTGTGCTTCTTCTTTCAGATCTATCCGTTTTGTCATCAAACCGTAGAACTCTGGAAATTTCGTGGAATCTTTCTAAAGACATGGTGGCCCTAAATATATGGCGCCCCGTTTCCGAATTCCACAAACTTTTAGTGGACTCTGCATATGATTTGTATACTCCAGCTAATAGAAGTAACCCGATGTAAGCATTCATAGCCGTCACATCGAAGTTCTTCCATTTATCGCCATAAACCTTTTTTCCCTCAATGTTTGTCATTTGGATAAGTATATTTTGCATGGCTATATTTATGAATAATAGGAATGCCGATTGAATGTCATCAATTCTAGCAATTGCATATCTAGTGGGACCTGGAGTATCTGTGATGACATTTGATGAAGACCTTCTACCAGTCGGAGCAGGAGGCTGCAATTTCCAAACGACATCTTTGTTTTTTGAATTGATTTCTTGCGTCAGACCGGTTGTCGGGGTTTCCACATCAGATTCACCCTCAGAATCCGAGTTCTCGGCAATATCTTCATCCTCACTAATGTTGTCCTCCTCTTCTGAGACATTTTCAGGTGGGACATCCTCGTCTGTATCGGAGTCGTTTATAAACTCCTCCAATTCAGCTTGGGTGAAGTGTCTTCTTCTCATGCTGTAAGGCATCACTGTTGAATGAAAAAATAAAATATATCCATAAACAATGAATGAAAAAAAAAATCAAAACAATTTCGCAACAATACACACAATAACGTCCCGTCACACATTGAGATATGCCCTGTGATTATGGTGCTGGAGCGTCGCAAACAAAAATGAGGCATGCACTCATTCTATCACAGCAGTGAGAATATGTACTCATAAGCAGACATTGAGTCTACACAACCCTAATGCTAACCCCCTATCATCCATTCTATCACAGCAGTGAGAATATGTACTCATAAGCAGACATTGAGTCTACACAACCCTAATGCTAACCCCCTATCATCCATTTTATCACAGCAGTGAGAATATTGAATAATTTTAGAATAAAAGAATAATTTATCTGTAACATACCTGTAAAAATGGGACTTCAGAGCTCTGACGTCTGAACCTCTGCTCACTCTGTGTTGTCTCCAGCTGAACTGAAACTCTACACTGCTATGTTATCTGTCTACAGATAAGATCAGAGCAGACACCACCCTGCAGCAGGAAAAAGCTCACAGTACAACACTTTAGGTGAATTCTGCTTAGGACAGCATTGCACAGTGTAATACTGTACAACCAGCAAACACATGGAAAATCAGAAAATCATGATTTACAATATGAAATGTTGACAACTGAATGGAACTAGATCTATATGAACAGCAGGGTAAATAAAAACCAGTGAAATAAATTGCGCATAGCTATACTGGAAGCGAATCCGTCAGCTGTATCGCAACTTGAAAATGTTGGTATGTGTAAATCTTTTCTGACCAAAAGTAGTCAGATACATTGATAAATAGTAGTAGATGCAATATATAGTTCAAAATGAGGTGATAGCACCTTTATTTTTGTCAAAAATTGTCTGGAGAGCTGAATAAAGGCCTATCGGTCATTTTTGACCGAACAGTACAAGTGTAAAAAAAATTGTATCAAATAAAGTAAACAAAAAAAAAAAAAAAAAAATTACCACAGAGAGTACCCCCTTAATAACGAAAAGTCAGGGAGCCTCAAGTCTCAGAATCACACGCTGAATTTTTATAACATTATAGAATTTCAAAAACGGTCATTTTTGACCTAACAGAACAGCAGGGTTAAAGTCCCTTAATGTATGGAACTCCCCGAAATACTATGGAAGTCAGGCTGTTCCAGGTATATATGGCATGGACAGCGGCATTTTGGACGCTGTAGCTGCGGCGGGGTCCGGCCGGCTTATTGGAGCTGCAGGCACTGCAGGGCCTGGTAGTGGTATGGAGCCCGCAGCTGTGTCCACGGCGGGGCCTGGGGGTACCTTGGAGCCTGCAGCTGCATCTACCGTGGGGTTTGGGGGCATCATGGGGCCGGTGGCTGCGACGCTGCCAATTCTCCTCCCGGGTCGGACATGACTTCTCACCCGTGCTAACCTGGTAGAGGCCAGTGTCTCTCCTCCGGAGTCTGTAGCGGTTCCTCCAGTGTGCAGTCTGCAGTGGTTCCTCTGCGTGCGGTCGGGCGCTTCTCAAGGTCCTCCATCCAGGGCCTCTGCACAGCTTCTCCACTTCCGGCTTCACTTGCGGCGTTCCTCTCGCAGAGCGGCACCCGTTTTTCCTTCTTCACGCCCTTTTTGGCCTGCTCCGCCCACTAAGGTAAGCTTCCTTCTTCCCATCGCGCTCTACACGGCATGGCAATGGTGGTTTGTAAACAAAACTGTCACAGTCTCTGGCACACAGTACCTTGCAATGCCAGGGCACAAAATCCTGTTCGTGACGCAAAAAAATGAGTCACCCACCAGGGCGATGTCACAGTGGCTGCGACCCAGTCCGTGGCCCTGGGACTCAATTAAAGTGGAATGGTCTTTTAAGGGGTATTGTGAAAGTCTATTTTCGTGATGCCACCTGTGGTTCTCGGTCGGTAGGAACTGATGCCTCTTAAAGGGGTCCTCTGGGGTGATGGTATGGTGGATGGATAGTGACGCTTCCCACAGATGAAGCGGGGTCCCCAGGGCTCTCAACAGGGCCGGCTCCAGGTTTTCATGGGCCCTGTACGAAAGAGTCCCAGTGGGCCCCTTTAACACATACCACAATTCATAATGCACCGATACGGCAGAGAAATATAGGTATAGTACAATGCCAAAGATTTCACTTACTACTTACATTACATGAGTGATATCTATTGTACATTCTACATTAGCTCAGAAACCGGACAGTATAGTCCTCTATACAGAATAATGAGCCCCATATATTGCTCCAAACAGAATAATGAGCCCCATATAGTGCTCCATACAGTATAATTGGTGCCACATAGTCCTCTATACAGAATAATGAGCCCCATATATTGCTCCAAACAGAATAATGAGCCGAATATTATGCTCCATACAGAATAATGAGCCTCATATAATGCTCCATACAGTATAATGGGCGCCACAGAGTGCTCCATATAGAATGAGCCGCATATATTGCTCCATACGGAATTGACCCCATATAATGCTCCATACCGTATAGTGAGCCACATATAATTCTCTATACAGAATATGATGGGCCCCATCTATTGCTCCATATATAATGGGCCTCATATAATGTTCCATACAGTACTGTATATGATTGGCCCCATACAGTATACTGAGTCCCATATATTGATCCATACAGAATGGGCCCCATATGATGCTCCATACAGAATGGGACCCATATAATGCTCCATACAGAATGAGCCCCATATAATACTCCTTACAGAATGGGCCTCATATAATGATCCATGCAGTATATGATTGGCCCCATACAGTATATTGAGTCCCATATATTGCTCCATACGGAATTGACCCCATATAATGCTCCATACAGTATAGTGAGCCCCATATAGTTCTCCATATAGTATATGATGGGCCCCATCTATTGCTCCATATATAATGGGCCTCATATAATGGTTCCATACAGTATATGATCGGCCCCATACAGTATACTGAGTCCCATATATTGCTCCATACAGAATGGGCCCCATATGATGCTCCATACAGAATGGGCCCAATATAATACTCCTTACAGAATGGGTCCCATATAATGCTCCAAAAATAATTGGCCCCATAAGATGCTCCATGTATAATGGGCCCCATATAATGCTCCATATATTAGTCCCATAAGATGCTTCATATATTATTGTCCCCATATACTGCTCCATATGTAATTGTCCCCATATACTTCTCCATATGTAATTGTCCCCATAAGATGCTCCATATTAAATTGGCTCCATATTAAATTGGACCCATATAATGCTCCCTATAGAATTGGCCCCATAAAATGCTCCCTATATTATTGGCCCCATAGGATACTCCATATAGAAGTAGCCCCTATTGCTCCATATATGGGCCCCTTCTGATGGTCCCCATATATTGCTCCAAATATTTAAAAAAATGAAATACTCATCTCTCGTTGCTTGACGCTGCTCTGCTCTGGACTCCTCAGCGTCGGCGTCTTCCAGCTCTCTGTGCTGTTTTTGCTCAGGCAGAGGGCGCCCTCTGACCTGAACGTCACAGTCAGAGGATGGAAGACACTGCAGCGCTGGAACCGGGAAAGGTATCAAAAGTGCCGGGGCCCGGAGCAGGCGGGGGGTCTACTCACGGGGGCTGGCACTATAGCGCACCAGTGTCCATGACGGCGAGTGGGCCCCCTGCCTGCTCAGGGCCCCAGCATTTGCTCGGGTGCGCCGGGTGCTGACACTGGCCCTGGCTCCCAAGGTATATGGAAGGGATGATGTGTTGCCGGTAAATAACTGAGGACTCAGGGTTGTATTCTTTACCTGGTTTACTGGTGTTGTAGAAGGCCACAGTCCTGGGCACAGGCAACAGGTACAGAAGGAGTCCAGGCAGCCCGGAAACAAGAAGTCTCCTTGGCAGGTCAGGTTGGGAGCCTTCCACTTTGCGCTCACTATTAGTCCCTTGCTGCCTGAAGTATCACAACAAGGTCCTCGTTTTTTCCTGTCCTGGGACAGTACCTATATGGTAGGCAGCTTGAGCCGTTCCTTCTGGGGTCTCTGCACGCTGACTCCAGGGTCCAGAATTCTGCTGTACTACAGGCTTAATATGGGCAATTTACGTATAGTCCTCTGCCCTCCGGTTCTGTCGTGCGACTTATAGCCTCTCAAGACCTCGTGTTCACGGTGCCTGGTTTCTGCACGCTGGCTCACAGGAGGCTCTATTGCAGCCTCCCTGAGCTTCTAATCTCTCCTCTGCTCCTTTCCTGTCTCTCTCCATACTACACTGAACTAGACTCAACTGACTCCTCTTCCAGACCAGGATCTTTATTCAGGGAAGTTCACCTAAAACAGGGTTAAGAGCTCCCCCTCCTGGCCTGGAGTTAGAAGGTGTTGTGTGTGAGACTACCTGCCAAAAGGATCCCTCTTGTTTCCAGGCATAGCACTACCCTCCCCGAGAGGAAGGCAGCACTACTGTGGTACCCGAACTCCTGGGGTGCTACACTTAAACTTAGCTATTATATATCTCTGCTATAAATATAAATCCCTATGCAATTTTTAAAAAATACACAGTACAGACCAAAAGCTTGGACACACCTTCTCATTTAAAGATTTTTCTGTATTTTCATGACTATGAAAATTGTACATTCACACTGAAGGCATCAAAACTATGAATTAACACATGTGGAATTATATATTTAACAAAAAAAGTGTGAAACAACTGAAATTATGTCTTATATTCTAGGTTCTTCAATGTAGCCACCTTTTGCTGTGATGACTTCTTTGCACACTCTTGGCATTCTCTTGATTATTATTTAATCATTATGTTTCTGCCTTTGTTTTTTTCAGTATACAGCGAGCTGTGTCTGTAAGCACGCCCTGGAACAATGACTGAAGGGAAGAAAATGAACTGCATGACTAAATGCAGTTTATGAGTAAATACAGTTTATTTTCTCCAGATAGCTACAATTTCAGAGTAGTGGCAGCTTTAGAATGATATTGTCATGTCTCTGACAGGATGGTTCCACCTTCATCATGTTCAGGTCAGGGTTAATTCTTGTCTGCCTATCTTTGGATCTGGGGCGGCTATTTAATGTTGGTAGTTCCTGGGTTTGGTGTCAGTGATACTTCCGTATACTCGGTTTGTGGTTGTTCAGCCGTTTGGTTTGACCAATGCTCCTGCGGTCTTCCAAAACTTCATCAATCATGTGTTCTCTGATTTTATTGGGCGGTTTGTGGTTATATACTTAGATGACATTCTGGTTTATTCATTTGATAAGCAGACACATATTGGTCACCTTCAGGCGGTTCTTCAAAGACTCAGGGAGAACCAACTTTTCGCTAAGCTAGAGAAATGCTCATTTTTTGTCCAGGAACTGCCATTCTTGGGGTTCATTGTCTCTAGTGTCTCTAGTGAGGGGTTTCATATAAATCCCAAAAAGGTGCAGGCCATTGTGGATTGGGTGCAGCCCTGGGACCTGAAAGGCCTTTGGCACTTTTTGGGATTCGCCAATTATTACTAGAGGTTTAAAGGGTTCTCTCAGGTGGTCAAACCCCTCACCAACTTGACGCAGAAGGGGGCTGATGTTAAGAACTGGTCTGCCTCAGTGGTAGCGGTGCTTCTAACCCTGAAAAAATGCTTCCTGACTGCCCCGGTTCTGGTTCAACCAGATCCATCTGAACCCTTTGTGGTTGAGGTTGATGCCTCAGAGGTGAGGATGGGGGCGGTGTTGCCCCAGGGGCCCACCACTTTGACCAATCTTAGACCATGCGTCTTCTTCTCCAAGAAGTTCCCCAAAGGCAGAAAGAAATTATGATGTGGGTAATCGGGAACTTCTTGCAGTTAAGTTGGCCTTTGAAGAATGGAGGCATTTTTTGGAGGGGGCAGTTCATCCCATTACTGTAGTTACTGATCACAAGAACCTGGCATATATTGAGTCTGCATAAAGGTTGACACCTAGGCAAGCTAGATGGTCACTTTTTTCCTGGTTCCAGTTCACGATTACTTATCGTTCGGGATCCAAGAATGTGAAAGCCGATGCCTTTTCTCAGAGTCTGGATCCAGTGTCTCCCCCAGAGCCTCCATCCTCCATTCTTCATTCCGGGGTGGTGTCATCAGGCTTGGAACAGGAGATTCGGGAAGCCCAGTCTGAGGCTGTTTGTTCCTATTCAATTTTGATTTGAAGTCCTCCAGGAGCTCCATGATTCGGCGCTGAGTGGACATCCTGGGATTTCGGCTACTTGTGAGGCCATCGTGAGAGTTTTGTGGTGGGCATCCCTAAGAGATCTCATAACCGGCTGGACGGGTAATTGGTGCCTTTGCCAGTTCCTGATAGACCATAGACACATTTGTCCATGGATTTTATCACCAATCTTCCTTCTTCCAAAGGTAATACTGTCATCTGTGTGGTGGTGGACAGGTTTACTAAGCAAGCACACTTTGCACCTATTACGGCTGCGACCGCAAACACGGCCGAGCCGACGCCTCCACATCGCCAGACATAGCGATGTGGGGCGAGCGTCCCAAAAAGGAACGCAATGTGGACCCACTGGACCACATAGAGTTACATGGACCTACCCAGACTAGGGAAGGGCAGTGAGCAGGGTCTGTGGCAGCTGAGCATGTGAACAAGATGACGATATGCAGAACTAGACTACACCGCACAACTTCAGGTATGAAGAAACAAAGTTTACTTAAATGATAACACAGTACATAACAGAACATAATGATGTCAGGATCCCGATTCCACACATCAGAGTAGGGTACACCTCTCAGGGTAACAGACGAAGGCAGGAGGACATCACGGTTTGATGAAGTCCAGGGTTATCTGGCACGGGCATGCTAGGACGGCCTCTCTCTCAGGCCTCAGGCTCAGCACAGGCTCAGCAGGAGAACATCAGACACCGACCTCAGACGGACCTCTGACAATGGCAATGGTCATCACGGGTTGATGCAGTCCAGGGACATCTGGCACGGGCTTACTAGGACAGCCTCTCTCTCAGGCCACCGGAACAGCACAGGCACAGCAGAAGAACATCAGACACAGACCCAGGACAGACGTCATCACAGGGTGGACCCCAAGGAACCGGTGGAACATCGGGTCACAGGCAGGACATCGGACACAGGCAGGACATCAGGACATCGGACACAGGCAGGACATCAGGACATCGGACACAGGCAGGACATCAGAGACAGGCAGGACAACAGGACATCGGAGACAGGCAGGACATCAGGACATCGGACACAGGCAGGACATCAGGACATCGGACACAGGCAGGACATCAGGACATCTGGGACACTGGCGTGGCAGCCCAGGTCATCGGCTGGGACACTGGTGTGGCAGCCCAGGGAATCGGAACATCGGAAACAGGAATACCGGATAGATATCTGGGACACTGGCGTGGCAGCCCAGGTCATCGGCTGGGACACTAGCGTGGCAGCCCAGGGCATCAGGTCATCGGACACAGGAAGAACATCAGGACATCAGACACAGGCTGGATATCAGGAACACAGGATAGACATCTGGGACACTGGCGTGGCAGCCCAGGTCATCGGCTGGGACACGGAAGGCACAGAACCAGGTAGCGGTGGACATCAGGTTCCTAGCTACGGCCGTCAGGCTCCGGGCATCAGACCTAGGAAGGAACTCAAGCGTAATGGTGCAAGCACCGCCGGACTGGAACTGAGCCAGACGGGGTTAGCACCGCATGGAAGGCTGAGCACAGAATAGAAAGAGCTCAGCAAGAACATTGGACTCCATCTTTAAAAGATGAGCCCTGAAAGTTCAGTCACTGGGTGCGGGGTGTCAGACACAAAAGGACTTCAGGAACATAGCACAACGGACACAGTTCAGACAGGAACAGGTACTGGATATGCAGCCTTCAGGATAGGCAGGTCTGGGTACTCTGCCCCCAGATTAGGTGGAAAAACGAAACACAAACGGATCTGGATATGCAGCCTCCAGGATAGGCGGATCTTGGTACACTGCCCCCAGAACAGGCGGAAAAACGAAACACAAACAGATCTGGATATGCAGCCTCCAGGATAGGTGGATCTGGGTACTCTGCCCCCAGAACAGGCGGAAGACAGGTATCAGTTCTCCCAGAACATACTGCAGACAGAACGGGAGCTGGATACCTCACAAGGCAAGACACAGAAACACAATGCAATGCTCTGGCAACGCCCAATAGGAAAGAGGGAGTTTATATAGAAGCTGCTCTTCAGCAATAGGCTGAGGAAGCAACACAGGTGCACACTCAAACCCTAATAAAAGCAGGGTAGGTGTGGCCGACGCACCCTAAGCTCAAACAGAAACCATTACTGCACAGTCAGCTCAGGAACTGTGGCTTAGGGCACCTGGCAGCGACTGCTAGCCTGCACACACGTGGAAAGTCATGCACCAACTGCAGAGGACCTCGCAAGCCGTGTCTAGCTTCACCAGTGACAGCCAGGGACAGCACATGCGAGTGGCCATGCAGCAGAGCAAAGACATCACAGCACATGTACAGCTACGCAGCGGTGACAGGGAACTGAGCAGCATCCATACAGGTAACAGACTACAGTATCCCTGTAAGTTAGGGGGAGAGGAGCAAGGGTTAAAGCAGAGACATGCAAAAGTAACGCCAAAGAAAAAGATATAAACCCAGCGGCGTTACAGCACTCTTGGTGGCACTGCTGAAACTTTGTCTAGGTTGTTCATTCAACATGTGGTTCGTTTGCATGGTGTACCCTTGAATGTAGTGTCTGACCATGGTGTGCAATTTGTGTCCAGGTTTTGGAGGACATTTTGTAAAAGATTGGGTATTGAGTTGTCCTTTTCGTCTGCATACCATCCGGAGTCCAATGGTCAGACCGAATGGACCAATCAGTCATTAGAGCAAATTTTGCGCTGTCTTTCCACTTCCAGTCAAGATGATTGGTCCGATGCCTTGCCTTTAGCAGAGATTGCGTTCAATAACCGTGTTAACCAATCTACCGGTACCTCCCTTTTATTCTGTAATTATGGGTTTAATCCACACTTTGGGGAGTTTTCTCGTCTGGACTCTGGTTGCCGGGGGCTGATTTAGCTGTAAAGCAGTTGGAGAATTTATGGTGGGAGGTCCAGAAGAATATTGGGGAGGCTCAGAGGAAGTTTAAGATTTTTGCTGACAGGAGACGGACGGTGGGACCCACCCTTCGGGTTGAGGATAAAGTATGGCTTTCTACTAAGAACATTAAGCTTAAGGTTCCTTCAGCAAAATTGGGGCCTAAGTTTATTGGTCCTTATCAGATCATGAACGTGATTAACCCAGTGGCATTTTGTTTGTTCCTCCCAGTGTCTTTTAAGATTCCCAATGTATTCCATAGGGCCCTGATGAAACCATTGGGAGCTGTTGAAGAAGTGAGGACCGATCCTGGGTTCCTGCCCAATGGGTTCATGCCTATCGTCTGGTGCCCTCCTTTCATGCCCGGTTTCCTGGGAAACCTGGGGGTCCGACTGCCCCCCGTTGAGAAGGTGGTACTGTCATTACTCTGACAGGATGGCTCCTGTTATGATCTGGTGGTTTAGGAGCAACATGGGACGAGCTCTGAAGGAAGTGGCAACTGTACTGACCGCAGTCCCAAGGCTCAACACAACACTAGAAGGAGCCGTGGGATGCTCCTGACACTCCCTAGGCACCTCGTCACAGCCTAAGATCTAACTACCCCTAAAGATAGAAACAGGAAAACTATCTTGCCTCAGAGAAAATCCCCAAAGGATAGATAGCCCCCCACAAGTAATGACTGTGAGTGGAGAGGGAAAAGACATACACAGAATGAAACCAGGATGAGCACAGGAGGCCAGTCTAGCTAGATAGATAGGACAGGATGGAATACTGTGCGGTCAGTATAAGACACTACAAAATTTCCACACAGAGTTTACAAAAATCTCCACACGTGACTAATGGTGTGGAGGGTAAATCTGCTTCCCAGAGCTTCCAGCTTAACTGAATTCATTCATACTGACAAGCTGGACAAACATAGCAAGCACAGAACGGATAAGTCCACAACCTGTGGACAGAAAAGAGCAAGCAAGGACTTAGCTTTGCTGAACTGGTCAGGATAACAGGGAAATCCAAAGAGATGTGAATCCAACCAGGAACCATTGACAAGTGGCACAAGCTGAAGGAAAGAGCCAGGCTAAATAGCCAAGCAGAATAGACAATCAGTGGAAGCAGCTGCTGACTGCTAAATCCAAGGAGCAGCCATACCACTTAAAACCACCGGAGGGAGCCCAAGAGCAGAACTCACAAAAGTGCCACTTACAACCACCAGAGGGAGCCCAAGAGCGGAATTCACAACAGGCTCCACCTCCATCCTGGTCAGGTCAGGGTTAATTCTAGCCCGCCTCTCTTTGGTTCTGAGGCGGCTATTTAATGTTGGTAATTCCTGGGTTTGGTGTCGGTGATACGTCTGTACACTCGGTTTGTGGTTGCTGACCCAGGTTAATTCTTGTGCCTCTGTGCATGTGAGCTTTTTTGTATGACCCGGTTTGTCCCCTGACTTTTGCCTGTGTATCCTGGGTTGTACTGCACTGTGTTTCCTGGTTATCTGACCCCTTGGCTCGTCTCGGTTTACTCTCTGTCTTATCCCTAGGTGCTATGCTCTCGTCTGGCTTTTGGCCCTCGGCTCTCCTTTGACTATGTTTGCATTCTGTGCCCTGTACTCCGCGCTCTCAGCTGCCTTTCCCGGCTGCACGTGCTGTGACTCCGCATAGTTTCAGGTCCTGCGCTCACTGCTTAGTCTCAGGTCCTTGCGCACTGAATGCCTTGTTCCTCTACTCTCTGCACTTGTTCCCGTGCCCCCTGATAGTGCCCCCTAGGCTGCGCCAGTGTCACCATTGGTGTCATTACAGATATGTATGGTTAATATATTTGGGACATGACAAGGTAACGTCTGAATATCCTGGTACTTGGCATTCCTGATGCTATGCAAATCATCTATTATAGTATGTCCGGTCGCTGTCCAAGTATCTAGTTAGTTGGCGTTCCTGCAGCTGTGCAACTCCGCTCCTACGTTTGTTCTTTCCTAGCTCTGCTACTGTGTACCACCACTGTAAAGTCATCTCTCCTGGATCAGTTTCACTCTGCTGTTACAACTTTGCTATTCTGGTCTTGTTCCAGCACTGCTACACCAGCCACCACTGCTACAACTCTGCTATTCTTATCAATGTTGTTTACTATACTACATTTCTAATTGGAGGTATTTGCTAATATTATTATTATTACTACATATTGGGATAGAATCTTGGAGATGGGAATACCCCTTTATGCAGAGTTGTAACTATCACTATAGAGGCTGGTATGGGACCTATATTGTCATGGATTCCTGTGCCTTGTCTCTGGTTCAATATGTCAACACCAGAAAATGTTGTGGTACAGAAGTGTATCTAAAGGTACCTTCACACTGAACAACTTAACAAAGATAACGATAGCGATCCGTGACGTTGCAGCGTCCTGGATAGCGATATCATTGTGTTTGACACACAGCAGCGATCAGGATCCTGCTGTGACATCGCTGGTCGGAGCTAGAAGGCCAGAACTTTATTTCGTCGCTGGATCACCCGCTGACATCGTTGAATCGGCGTGTGTGACGCCGATTCAGCGATGTCTTCACTGGTAACCAGGGTAAACATCGGGTTACTAAGCGCAGGGCCGCGCTTAGTAACCCGATGTTTACCCTGGTTACCAGTGTAAATGTAAAAAAAACCAAACAATACATACTTACATTCCGGTGTCTGTTGCGTCCCCCGGCGTTCTGCTTCCCGCTCTGCTTTACGGCCGGCGCTTACACAGTGCAGGGAAGCAGAACGCCGGGGGACGCGACAGACCCCGGAATGTAAGTATGCAGTGTTTGTATTTTTTTACATTTATACTGGTAACCAGGGTAAACATCAGGCTACTAAGCGTGGCCCTGCGCTTAGTAACCCGATGTTTACCCTGGTTACCCGGGGACTTCGGCATAGTTGGTCGCTGGAGAGCTGTCTGTGTGACAGCTCTCCAGCGACCACACAACGACGAAACAGCGACGCTGCAGCGATCGGCATCATTGCCTATATCGCTGCAGCGTCGCTTAGGCTAGGTTCACACTGCGTTGGTGCAGTCCGTTCAACATATCCGTTAAACGGACTGCACTAACGCAAGTGCCGGCGCTTGCACAGCGCTAGCGCAGATGGAGCTTCTGCTAGCTCCATCTGCGCTAGCAGTGATGGACCCGGAAACGCTGCAGCCCGTTGTGGGCGTGCGCTAGCGATGCGTTCGCCATTGCAAGTAATGGCGGCGTTAACGGACTACGTTACACCGCGTTATGCCGCGGTGTAACGTAGTCCGTTAAACGGGTTCACACAACACAGTGTAAACCCAGCCTTAATGTGACGGTACCCTAAGACAAGGATGGTTGAGAATGTGCAACATCACTTAGAGGGGCAGAACTACAGGAATATCAGATACAGCGGCAGCTGCAGGGCCTACAGTAACAGGGGCTGCATGGGAGGCCATGAGACAAGAACAAACGTGCGCACATCCCTTTCATCCTGCAGAGTCACCAGTTGGGACACCCCACGGCTCATTATTGCCCCTGCTCTGCTGTCAGAGTCAGATCTGATTCTTCTCACCTCTCTGCAATGTGTATGAAGCTTCCTCCTGCTTGTGGTCAGAGGGGAGTCAGTGGGAAGGATTCACCGCATGTCCTTACAGAGCTCAAACAGCGCAGCAAGACCCGAAAGTTGACTGCAGTCCAGTGTGAATCCTTCCCCCAACAGATTAGGAAATGTAATACGTTCTGCAATTTCCGACTGAGAAAACGTCTACCTTGTATTTATATGCTCCACTTGTGTGTTCTTCTACTGCATCAAAACTTTCCAGTCATTTCATTTCTTTCATTTCTTGGTTTCTGAGGGGTGGACACTTGTCCTTGATTGGCAGGTCAGTAGCAGTGTGGTCAGTAGAAGATCTAGTGCAAAGCTTCATGTTCTACTGTAAAGGCCCCGTCACACATAGCGACGCTGCAGCGATACCGACAACGATCCGGATCGCTGCAGCGTCGCTGTTTGGTCGCTGGAGAGCTGTCACACAGACCGCTCTCCAGCGACCAACGATGCCGGTAACCAGGGTAAACATCGGGTAACTAAGCGCAGGGCCGCGCTTAGTAACCCGATGTTTACCCTGGTTACCATCGTTAAAGTAAAAAAAACAAACAGTACATACTTACCTACCGCTGTCTGTCCCCGGCGCTCTGCTCTGCACTCCTCCTGTACTGGCTGTGAGCACAGCGGCCGGAAAGCAGAGCGGTGACGTCACCGCTCTGCTTTCCGGCTGACCGACGCTCACACAGACAGTACAGGAGGAGAGCAGAGCACAGCGCCGGGGACAGACAGCGGTAGGTAAGTATGTACTGTTTGTTTTTTTTACTTTAACGATGGTAACCAGGGTAAACATCGGGTTACTAAGCGCGGCCCTGTGCTTAGTTACCCGATGTTTACCCTGGTTACCAGTGAAGACATCGCTGAATCGGTGTCACACACGCCGATTCAGCGATGTCAGCGGGACCTCAACAATCAAAAAATGGCCCAGGCCATTCCGACACGACACGACACGACACGATCACAGCAGGGGCCTGATCGCTGGTACGTGTCACACATAGCGAGATCACTACTGAGATCGCTGTTGCGTCACAAAACTTGTGACTCAGCAGCGATCTCGCTAGCGATCTCGCTATGTGTGACGGGGGCCTTAACATTTTCAGCTATCAGTGCTTGTTCAGAAGTCTTCACTGCTATCACTATATTTGCATATAGAGATAATTGAGCCTTTCAACAAACAAATGATGGGAAAGGGCAGCAGTGATTAGCTGAACTGCTCTGGAAGCAGAGACAGTTGGGGGCCAGAATTTTTTTAACAGGTCAGGAGCTGTCAGGGATGGAGTGGGAGGTTAATCAGCTATCTGTCCTTCAGAAATGAATGAGATGGACAAAGTTGACTCCACGTCCCAATTGGATGAGTTTTTGAACCACCTCAATAATAATGACCTTAGTATCAGATTGATCTGGAAGCACAGCAGGTCTCAGTTGGATTTCCTGGATGTCACGATTAAAAGAAATGACAATGGCACTCTCCAAAATGACATTTTTCGCAAGAGTATGGAATCTAATGCCCTCTTACATGACAGATCCTCATATCTTCCCAAATTAAAACAATCAATACCCATTAGCCATTTCCTTAGGGCTTGTATGATCTATTTAGATGATAATACGTTCATAAAACAAGCAGATGATTAACGATGAAGGTTAGTGAAAGGAGCTATAAGCATAGGGATATTCGTAAGAAAGAGCAATACATTCTAATAGACAATCTCTTCTAGTGTGCAAGCAGAAGGATGTCAATAAACAATGTAATTCAGATATAAAACCTCCTTCATCACCACCTTTAATTACAATGGATTCAATCGCAAAACATTCTCTCCAAGCATTGGTCCATTTTACTAACAGATAACATTTTGAAACATCAAATAATTAAAGAGTCATTAGTGACATGGCGTAGATCATGCAATCTGGGTTATATACTCACCAAAAGTAACTCCAAAATGTCCCTCCGCAGACCGATCGTTTCTTTTTGGTAGCAGGGCCTCTCTTTTCCTTGCGGGTTTTGCTCTGTATGCAAATATATCCCAAAAAATATCAATTTCTGTAATTCAGCTGGCAACAAAACTTTTAAGATAGTCCACCATATCATTTGCAATACTGAAGCAGTTATCCATTATGCTACCTGCCCATGTAATTTGATAGGGATGACCACTAGAGCCCGGTGAAAGACCTGGCTATTTATTGCTTGCGTTGAGAAACACGTGATGGTGTCTCCGCGGCTTTTCTACATGCATTTGCATATTTCCCATAAGGGATGGGGGCAGTGTTCTGGATCACTGCGTTGAGAAACACGTGATGGTGTCTCCGCTGTGTTGGATGTTTTGATCTCCTCGAGGTCATTCATCCTTATGTTTATAGTCCTTTTACTAGGCACTGCTCCTAATAGCCAGTTTCCTACTCCACACTGATGAGGGGCAAATACCCCGAAACAGCTGTCTGTGGATGGATACCATGTTTTGGCATAGGTGGTTTTCCTTTTTGGATGCTGCCCTTCCCGTGGTTGTTCCTTCCCGGTGAAAGACCTGGCTATTTATTGCTTGCGTTGAGAAACACGTGATGGTGTCTCCGCAGCTTTTCTACATGCATTTGCATATTTCCCATAAGGAATGGGGGCAGTGTTCTGGATCACTGCGTTGAGAAACAAGTGATGGTGTCTCCGTGGTGTTGGATGTTTTGATCTCCCTGAGGTCATTCATCCTTATGTTTGTAGTCCTTTTACTAGGCACTGCTCCTAATAGCCAGTTTCTTACTCCACACTGATGAGGGGCAAATACCCCGAAACAGCTGTCTGTGGATGGATACCATGTTTTGGCATAGGTGGTTTTCCTCTTGGATGCTGCCCTTCCCGTGGTTGTTCCTTCCCGGTGAAAGACCTGGCTATTTATTGCTTGCATTGAGAAACACGTGATCGTGTCTCCGCGGCTTTTCTACATGTAGTTGTAGACAAGCAGGACAGATTGCAGGAAATGAAGGTATTCTTGCAAATCTGATACTGTCCCGTGCTCTTACACAGACAGGACATTTTGCCTCAGCTCAGCTGACAGTAAGAAAGCTGCAGGACTTTTACCATGCATAGATCTGTCTAATACTATTCTTACCAGTCGATCACTTGCAATGTTCAATTGACAACCCCCCTTCCCTACCCCCCACCTCCCCCCCACTCCCCTGCTCCTCAAGAAATGAAAGACATGGTTCCAGGGGTTCTGGTAACTGGGGGAGGCATAAAATTAACTGGTAGGAAGAATAAGTGAAACAATAGAACAATAGCACAGGTATTTTGTGCTGTATAGGATTGTGCATTTATATTATATTCTTATGCAAATGACAATTACAATTTAATCTCTTACCATATATTTGTAAGCCTGTTTTCTATTGTTTTCTTACATGCAGCCATTAAGTACTATGATACAGTTCTAGCTGTTGCCATGAAGCCACAGCATAAATGTCTGCACATAAGGAAACAAGCAATGGTTTTATTGTTAATTTTATCACTCTAAAAAAAATGTACATTCTGAAACCAAAAAAAAGGCCTGTCTTAAAATGACTACAAAATCCAATAATATATGGAGCGCAAACATAAAACCTTTTTTTTTTCAAAACAGCATCAATTACAGTAGAATGCCATAAAATGTATGTTAGGTGTTGAGTTCCCGCCTCTGCACAGGGGGAATCTCAAACTATCTCCGCTGCAGTCTCCCATTCTTCTCCAGCAGCAGTGGAGTCTGCTCAGCAGAGATGTCAGTCCCAGCGTCTAGCTCAGGATGATACTGGACGACTGGTCACTACTGCTCTTCCAGACTCTGTCCTTGTAGCCAGCAATGTTCAGCAGCGAGCAGGTCTTTCTGGGACTAAGTCCAGCTTTTCCCTTTCTGAGCATACCCACGGGACGACCTTCCATTGGAGGTCGGGGTCACATGCTTAGATACTGCAGCAAATCCTATTAGTCCTCTAGAAAGGTCCTGAAGGTGTTCTTCTTCTGTGGCAGACTCCCATTGGTCCTTCTCGGAAGGTCCTGTACTTGCTGCAGCTATAAAAGGTTTGCATGGCCGTGCGCTAGTATACATTTGAAAACGTGTGTGTGTTGATGAGTGCAAGTCATTCTTTAAACTTCCCCTCCCTTGTGTATGCTCGCGAAAGGTGGATGTCTGCTATCTAGCGCCCGGCTAAGCTATCAGCACAAAGCCACACGTAAACAGCGTCAAACTGCTGTGACTGCCAGTGCAGCGCCGTGCGCTATTAGAGAACTTATCTTACCCAAGTCTGGGTGGTTAGTGGCGTCCGCTAGTGTGGCATAGCACGCACTTCTGTGCATATTAGTTACTCTGATACCCCAATTGTGGTGTCGATCGCAATAGGTCTACACGAACTCTAATCCTGTGTCCTGGGATAGAGTTCTGTGATTCCTTGCTCGCGCTCTCTGTGCGGTACCATGACCCTGTGACCTAACAGGGTTCGCTTTCTTCATACAGGGTGAAGTTAACCCGTGTGTGTATCCTTATTGTACCGCCATATAGTCCGTCATTACTTAGCAGCAGGTTCCATCTCTGCACGGTGGACTCCGGGCTGCGAACGCACCTTATTCTATCTATTTAATTATTTTGTGCATTCCGCTAGCCCTAACAATGTAGAATGATGACCCATAGAAGGAAAAACTTACTGCAAAAAGAAAAAAAATACAGAATAGCATGCATAAAATCTTTTACTTACCAGCAGTAAAAGAAAAGCAGATAAGCAATTTCTGCTAAGGTAGTCTATACATTACGAAGACAAAATTAACAAGACATTGTAGCGAGTGCAAAATACTGCAGTCATTATAAGAAAGCCTGGAGTTGCGTATTTAGCAAGCAAACTTAAAAAGATGCCATTATTATGGAGTGAAAATTGTTCTAAAGTCCGTACAAGAAAATTGACATAAGGTAAAAAGGGCCATAAATGGCAATGATACATCATGTATTATAAAACATCGGAATCCATTGTATCTATGCTATTACCAGCCCAAGTCTTATCTATCAGTGAATAGAACTATTTTCTTTTTGTTCAGTCGGTAATTATCTCCTTTCTTCCTGACTCATGGGATGCTATTATACCTATCATCAACAAAAATACAAATGTTCTTACGGAGGCATCAAACTATTGAGTCTGTTCCTTGACAAAATATAACTTAATAGTATTATCATGTTCAAGGTGTTTCAGACTTGTAGGTTGTAGAAAAGAAAGATGGTAATAACTTGCCTTGTTGTAATAACCTATATTTTACTCTATAAATAGGCAGCGGCTTCGAGCGCTGAATACAAAGCAGCATTTTACTGCAGCACCACTAAGTGTAAAACATTCTGAATATACTGGATTATACTTTCAAGGAGTAAAATGTCCTGACAGCATCATTTATTACAGCATTCTGGTCAAGCAATGATACATACACAACACATTTGTCATACTTAGCCAGTCTGTGCAGAATGTAAATTGAGTAAGCATCGCCTGACAAATAAGATGAGAATAATGCAGCAGTTTATTATATAGGACAAATAAAGTACGGATATAGTCGTTTTATGTCAAAACAATGCATCTGCAATAAAAGGCGAGTATGTGCGATAAGAACTAGCATGGAATGGGTCAAATCTACCAGTGAATATGGCAGTTGAATACAGTATTTCTTGAAAAGTTACCAAATTGTTGAAGTCCAAAGCTACAAATTTATGTGACCAGAAACAATGGTGTAGAGAGAAAAGGTGAATATGTAAAATGATATATAAAATGATCACCGCGCTTGGAAGTTTGCATTAAGGTACCGTTACACTAAACGACTTACCAACGATCACGACCAGCGATACGACCTGGCCGTGATCGTTGGTAAGTCGTTGTGTGGTCGCTGGGGAGCTGTCACACAGACAGCTCTCTCCAGTGACCAATGATCAGGGGAACGACTTCGGCATCGTTGAAACTGTCTTCAACGATGCCCAAGTCCCTGGGTAACCAGGGTAAACATCGGGTTACTAAATGCAGGGCCGTGCTTAGTAACCCGATATTTACCCTGGTTACAAGTGAACACATCGTTGGATCGGCGTCACACATGCCGATCCAACAATGGTAGCGCGTGATCAGCGACCAAAAAAAGGTCCTGATCATTCCCCAGCGACCAACGATCTCCCAGCAGGGGCCTGATCGTTGGTCGCTGTCACACATAACGAGATCGTTAGCGGGATCGTTGCTATGTCACTAAAAGCGTGACGTTGCAACAATATCGTTAACGAAATCGTTATGTGTGAAGGTACCTTTAGAGTGTCATACACGTATGCTAAACAGGATGAATGCAGTACTTCCAATTGGGAACGTAGGTGGTACAGTGTACTGGAGGTCCTGATGTAGGGGGAAAGAGATGATGATCTGCTGTCAGCTGGTGTTGTATGTAATGTGCAGAGTGCTGCTGGTTGCAATTAGTTGCTGTAGATAGCAGTGCTGCTCGGTATTGCTTGCTGGGCAGGGAGAGCGACGTCGGCCCCTCACGTGAGGTTAGAGAGAAATGACCGACTGTCAGCTGTTCCTGCAGGCACTGAGCAAAGTGACGATGATTGCGGAGTAGTCAGGTGGGGAGCGGTGCCCCTAGGTCTTCCCTCCCGTGCAGGGAGAGAGAGAAACGCTGACACCTCACGTGCTCAAGCCGGAAGCAGCGCCGAAGCAGCGGCGTGAATGGCTGGACGGAGCTAGATGTGACATCACAGAATTACAGGGACGGGTACGCGAGGAGATCAGTTGCCAAAGTGCAGTGCCCCAGAGACCTGGTCGTTGCAGTATGGCACTCTGCCGCTAAGGAAAGTGGCGGTACGTCTGATGGCACTCAGGAGTTCTCCTGACCAGGTATCACCAGAACACATTACACTTCACACTCCGGCCACTAGGGGGAGAAAAAGGCTTTATTTATTGGGCCACTCCTCACATTGGTAAAACTAGGGGCTGGGGAGGAAGTTAGTCAGAAGCTGACTGGGTTGGAACCAGGCAACATCCCGTGGCAGGGGGTGTTGCAGGGAGAAGGCACAGGGGGGTCCCTGTCAGGCATGGAAACCTGGCAGGTGCCTAGCGAACAGAACAGAACGTAACGGGACCGCGCCTGCACACCCTGCGGCGGTATCCAGGAGAGAGACACAAAGGGAAGGATATTGTGGAACAGTGTAAACGACAAAGGGAAGGATAATGTGGAACAGTGTAAACGACATCGAGCACAAAAGAGAGCCAGTAAGAGTCATGCCGAGAGAGAGAGGCAACATCTTACTAAGGCGCGTAGTCATTGGCCGGAACACCGCAGGAGTAACTGACTTCAAGCCTTACTTCAAACTCCGCCGGACAGTCAATTATAGGTTGGCTGTCTACCTTAAATTTCCTAAGAAGACATAGAACCAGAAAAAGGGCAGCATCACAAAGATGGGATCACCACAAATCAATAACACAAAACTATATCAAATTTTATTTTTAGAACCACACCACACAAACAACCGTAGTAAAAGCAATTAAAAACTCCTACAAACAATAGGAGATAAGGGTCCATGCAATACACAGTATAATACTACAAAGGCATATTAGAGTCTAATCACAACAAAATGGTACCGGCTAAACAGTCTAGATAATGGGGTAAAAGAAACAATAGTGAGGTATACATAAATCACAACCCCTATGTGCATGCTGTGTCACCTATAATAATCTGGTTAGCCTCCCCACCAGTACATCAAAGATATGGGACATATGCTGTCTATACAGACTTGTAAGGGTGTACTGAAAAAGTCCGAGGGGACATAACTGGGGTCGACTACAAGGTGAACAAAGAGCCGCCCAGAGTAAAGTACCCTACCCACAGCAAGAACATATAGCCGGTATAAATAAATTCAAAGACCCTAATAATGCATGAATGGTATCCTAAGAAGACATAGGGGGCAACATTGGGAGAGGGGCGTCTCTAGGGTCCCGGAAGACCTCCAAGCCTTCCCGTCATACGGGTGCGTCCTAGCCAAAACATACTGGGGGACGAGAAACTAGTAACATCTGGAACTGAAGAGAGAGAGAGAGCTGTAGAGAACGAACGAACGAGAACAGCAGTTGTGAGGACTATTCCATATGCTCAGCAGGGTAGGACTACAACACACAGGTGCTAGTGGTAGGCAACGATTTCCATCTGCGAAGGAAACTCTGGATGTGCCCATCGGACCGGCCGGTCTCTGATAGCCCTGTTAAACGTGCTCTGGATTGAGGATCCTGAAGTCTTCAGTAAAGAGGTAAAGAGACTGCAACCCTGTGTCCTCGTTATTGATTGCACCTCACACCATCACCCTCCACCTTACTGGGAAGCTCTGAGGACATACTTCACCTGTGGGAAGGTATACCATCCAGCTGCCATTCCATCACCCCAGTGGACCCCACAGCAGCGTCGGTCACCCTGACCGAACACCACAGGTGGTGTCACGAACTCCTGACAGACTGTACCACTACCTCCATTGGACGCCCCTTAGCAGGGTTGCAGACCGGGCCTAGCCACCGTGACAGCCTCAGAACCGAACCAGAGAGGCCCGGTACCGAAACGCGTGGCCCTGTGTCTGGGGGCGATCCAACTTGGCGTCACGAACAGGATCGTACTTAAGCCTGAAGAATTGGGTCATGTGTGCCTTGGAACTGTGATTGCAACATGTTGGACTGTGATTTTTTGCAACGACTGTGTATTGCTATCTACCGCAAGGTTCCCGCCAAAACTGCCGCCATTGCAGCGCCATGAGGAGCGCAAGAGAAGAAGAAGGGCGTGGAAGTGGGCGTGAGTAAGCTGGAGAGCGCGAAAGATAATGGCCGCCCAGTCTAAGCATTGCTGTATCCTGAGGGCATGTCCATCAGCGGCTGAGATCCGCTTCCTCATTCTCCATGGAGGGTGGAGACAATAGAGACGGGACCGCCCTTGGAAAAGAGCCCGGGAAGAAGACCCAGAGGAGGAGACAAAGATGGCGACGTCCAGGACACCGCATGGCGACAACCCGGCCAGGCAGCGACCTGCATCCCCTGCAGCAACTTTGGAGTCATCACCGCTGCAGAGACTTCCCATCACGGAGCAGCCGGAGGGAAAACCCGGCGGATGGATGCCCGTCGGTGGGATGGCCGCGGCCGAAGCCCGGCATCTGGCACGCTGCCTGAAGGCCCAAGCTCGTGTGAGTTCCCAATTGGGCCACCCGATAGAGACGGACCCCCGAACCCGGCCAGGGGATTGTGTACCGCAGGGGTCGGATCTGAAGATCCTGACGGTGACGGAGCATCAGCGACGCCTGGTGGCGGCCCGGAGGAAGCAACCTCGACCAGCGATCATTGTCGACCTCACGGAGGAAGTGGAGGTCTTGCCGTCGCACTGGGGAGTGGTGGTCTTCTACAACCCCAAGGAGGAGAGGGGGGTCATCCAGGAGATTGGAGAGTCCCTGCAGGTCCGTGTTGATCGGAGCGAGGTGGAGCCGTGTTGGGGAACGGTCGAAGACTGCGACTTAAGACCTGGAGATGCAGTAACATATACCCGATGGTCGAGGGGGGCCGGCTGGACGGCCAGGGGCGTTCAGCGGTGCGCAGTCCTCCAGGTCGCAGCTGGGATCCCGGATAATGAGGTCCCCGCTGCGGATCGCCGGGCTGACCAGGCCCCGCATGCGACTGTGGATCCCACCCATGCTCAGCGGAGAGGAGTGGTCTGCGAGGTAAGACCACAACCTTCACAGAACTAAACCTCGAAACCCCGATATATGTACATAAGTTATTGAACTGTTTCCTGCTGCTACCTTAAACCCGTCCAGGGTTAACTCCTAGGGATCCCTTTGTTTACCCGGGAACCCTATTGTTTTCTATTTCTTGTTTTTCTACTGTTGCACAAAGTTCATCATTGTTTTAAAGACCCGTGGGGGTTAGAGAGAGAGTCCTCCTGAGAACTGTACAAAGATGGTCGGTACAATGACAGTAGGCCCAGCCAAGGAGCTAGGCGGTCCTGCATTGGGAAAGCTAGAACGGAAAGAAAAGTTGAGCTATTTATATAGCATTTTATAGTAGGCCTTTAGTGGGTTCAGCGTATACGCCCTTAAAGGAAAAGTTAACTTATTGTTCAAAAGTTTGCACTTGGTAGAATACCCGGCTGGGTTCTGAGAGTTATTTATAGTCAAAATGTTATTTAAAAATATTTAATCCTGTTTGCTGTTTGTCACGTTCAAGTGTCCTTACCTCCCATAAAGGGATGCACCTTTTCTATTTACTTGTTCTAAGCATTTCAAAAATTTTGTATGTCTTTTGCTGTATTATATTGTTGTTCTTCTTCCCAGTTCAGGAGTACTGGATTTAACCGGGGGGGAGTGCAGCGACCCAGAGACCTGGTCGTTGCAGTATGGCACTCTGCCGCTAAGGAGAGTGGCGGTACGTCTGATGGCACTAAGGAGTTTACCTCAGGGAGAAGGCACAGGGGGGTCTCTGTCAGGCGTGGGAACCTGGCAGGTGCCTAGCGAACAGAACAGAACGTAATGGAACCGCGCCTGCACACCCTGCGGCGGTATCCAGGAGAGAGACACGAAGGGAAGGATATTGTGGAACAGTGTACACGAGATCGAGCACAAAGGAGAGCCAGTAAGAGTCGTGCCGAGAGAGAGAGAGGCAACATCTTACTGAGGCGCGTAGTCGTTGGCCGGAACACCGCAGGAGTAACTGACTTCAAGCCTTACTTGTTGTGAATTCTGCTCTTGGGCTCCCTCCGGTGGTTATGAGTGGTAGTGCTGCGGTAGTTGGATCGCAGCATTTATCACGTGTATCCATTTTTTGCAATTTGGGCTGGGCTACTTAGTCCTGCTTTATCCTTTAGTCAGTGCCAGTTGTCCATTGTTTTTGGAGGATTCACATCCATACCTGGTCTCTCCTGTTCTGCTGTTCTTTTCAACAAAGATAAGTTCTGGCTTTGTTTTTGCTGTCCACCTGCTGTGGACCTTATAGTTCTGTGCATTTTCATGTTTTGTCTTGTCCAGCTTTGTCTGTGAAGGATTTTTTGCAGCCAAGCTGTGTCTCTGGAGATGCAGATATACCCTCCATGTCTTTAGTCAGATGTGGTGATTTGTATTTTCTGTGGTGGATATTTTCTAGTGTTTTAATATTGACCGCATAGTACTCTGTCCTATTCTTTCTTTTTAGCTAGTATGGCCTCCTATGCTAAATCCTGAATTCATGTCTGCGCATGCTATTTCCCTCTCCTCTCACAGTCAATATGTGTGGGGGGCTGTCTATCCTTTGGGGATTTTCTCTGAGGCAAGATAGTTTTCCCGTTTCTGTCTTTAGGGGAAGTTAGTTCTTAGGCTGTGTCGAGGGGTCTAGGCAGTGTTAGGTACCCGCCACGGCTACTTCTAGTTGGGCTGCTAAGTTCAGGGTTTGCGGTCAGTACAGGTACCACCTTCTCCAGAGTACGTCTCATGCTGCTCCTAGGCCACCAGATCATAACAGTATAACTGGCTCCAAAAGAGTTAATTGCATCTCAGAAGAAGGGAGGAAAGGTTTTGAGCCATTTTTTTTTTCTTAGCCTGTTTTGTCTTTTCCTCCCTCTTAATCTCTGGGTGGCTACGGAACCTAGTAATAACATGAATGTTCAGGAGTTAGTTTCTCGGGTGGATCAGCTTGCTGCTAGGGTACAGGGTATTTCAGATTATATTATTCAGACTCCTGCCTTAGAACCTAAGATTCCCACTCCTGATTTATTTTTTGGTGACAGATCCAAATTTTTGAGTTTAAAAAATAACTGTAAACTGTTTTTTGCATTGAGACCCCAGTCCTCTGGTGATCCCATTCAGCAGGTTAAAATCATCATATCCCTGCTGCGTGGTGACCCACAGGATTGGGCATTTTCCCTGGAATCTGGCAATCCTGCTTTGCTTAATGTTGATTCTTTCTTTCAAGCATTAGGGTTATTGTATTATGAGCCTAATTCTGTGGATCAAGCTGAGAAGATCTTGTTGGCCCTGTGTCAGGGTCAAGAAGCGGCAGAATCGTATTGCCAGAAATTTAGAAAATGGTCTGTACTGACTAAATGGAATGAGGATGCCTTGGCGGCAATTTTCAGAAAGGGTCTTTCTGAATTCGTTAAAGATGTTATGGTGGGGTTCCCCACGCCTGCTGGTCTGAGTGATTCTATGTCTCTGGCCATTCAGATTGATCGGCGCTTGCGCGAGCGCAGAATTGTGCACACTGTGGCGTTGTCCTCCGAGCAGAGCCCTGAGCCTATGCAGTGTGAAAGGATTTTGTCTAGAGCTGAACGACAAAGATTCAGGCGTCAGAATAGGTTGTGTTTTTACTGCGGCGATTCTGCTCATGTTATTTCTGATTGCCCTAAGCGTACAAAGAGAATCGCTAGTTCTGTTACCATCAGTACTGTACAACCAAAATTTCTGTTATCTGTGACCTTGATCTGCTCATTATCGTCATTTTCTGTCATGGCATTTGTGGATTCAGGCGCCGCTCTGAACTTAATGGACTTAGAATTTGCCAGACGTTGTGGTTTCCCCTTGCAGCCTTTGCAGAACCCTTTGCCTTTGCTTACTGATTTGTTTGCTAGGATTAAGGGGGCTAGCTGGTTTACTAAGATTGACCATCGAGGGGCATATAATCTTATTCGTATTAAACAGGGTGACGAATGGAAAACTGCATTTAATACGCCCGAAGGCCATTTTGAATACCTTGTGATGCCATTCGGACTCTCTAATGCCCCATCTGTGTTCCAATCCTTCATGCATGATATCTTTCGGAGTTATCTTGATAAATTCATGGCTGTATATTTGGATGATATTTTGATTTTTTCCGATGATTGGGAGTCTCATGTGAAACAGGTCAGGATGGTATTTCAGATCCTCCGTGATAATGCTTTATTTGTGAAGGGGTCGAAGTGCCTCTTTGGAGTGCAGAAGGTTTCTTTTTTGGGCTTCATTTTTTCTCCCTCATCTATAGAAATGGATCCGGTTAAGGTTCAGGCCATTCATGATTGGATTCAGCCCACATCTGTGAAGAGCCTTCAGAAATTCTTGGGCTTTGCTAATTTTTATCGTCGTTTCATTGCCAACTTCTCCAGTGTGGTTAAACCTCTGACCGATTTGACGAAGAAAGGCGCTGATGTGACGAATTGGTCCTCTGCGGCTGTTTCTGCCTTTCAGGAGCTTAAACGCCGATTTACTTCTGCCCCTGTGTTGCGTCAGCCGGATGTTTCTCTTCCATTTCAGGTTGAGGTTGACGCGTCTGAGATTGGGGCAGGGGCCGTTTTGTCTCAGAGGAATTCTGATGGTTCCTTGATGAAACCGTGTGCCTTCTTTTCTCTGAAGTTTTTGCCTGTGGAACGCAATTATGATGTCGGCAATCGGGAGTTGTTGGCTATGAAGTGGGCATTTGAGGAGTGGCGTCATTGGCTTGAGGGGGCCAAGCACCGTATTGTGGTCCTGACCGATCATAAGAATCTGATTTACCTCGAGTCTGCCAAACGACTGAATCCTAGACAGGCTCGATGGTCCCTGTTTTTCTCTCGTTTTGATTTTGTGGTCTCATACCTTCCTGGTACTAAGAATGTTAAGGCAGATGCCCTCTCTAGGAGTTTTTTTCCTGATTCCCCTGGGGTTCTTGAGCCGGTCGGCATTCTGAAGGAAGGGGTGATTCTTTTTGCCATCTCCCCTGATTTACGACGGGTTCTTCAGGAACTTCAGTCCAATAAACCTGACCGCTGTCCTGTGGGGAAACTGTTTGTTCCTGATAGATGGACTAGTAAAGTGATTTCTGAGGTTCATTGTTCTGTGTTGGCTGGCCATCCTGGGATTTTTGGTACCAGAGATTTGGTTGGTAGGTCCTTTTGGTGGCCTTCTTTGTCGCGGGATGTGCGTTCTTTTGTGCAGTCCTGTGGGATTTGTGCGCGGGCTAAGCCTTGCTGTTCCCACGCTAGTGGGTTGCTTCTGCCTTTGCCGGTCCCTGAGAGACCTTGGACGCATATTTCTATGGATTTTATTTCAGATCTTCCGGTTTCCCAGAGGATGTCGGTTATCTGGGTGGTTTGTGACCGGTTTTCTAAGATGGTTCATTTGGTACCTTTGCCTAAATTGCCTTCCTCTTCTGATTTGGTTCCGTTGTTTTTTCAGCATGTGGTTCGTTTGCATGGCATTCCGGAGAATATCGTGTCCGATAGAGGTTCCCAGTTTGTTTCTAGGTTTTGGCGGGCTTTTTGTGCTAGGCTGGGCATTGATTTGTCTTTTTCTTCCGCATTTCATCCTCAGACAAATGGCCAGACCAAGCGAACTAATCAGACTTTGGAAACTTATTTGAGATGCTTTGTGTCTGCTGATCAGGATGATTGGGTGGCTTTTTTGCCATTGGCCGAGATTGCCCTTAATAATTGGGCTACTTCTGCTACCTTGGTTTCGCCTTTTTTTTGTAATTTTGGTTTTCATCCTCGTTTTTCTTCAGGGCAGGTTGAGCCTTCTGATTGTCCTGGTGTGGATTCTGTGGTTGACAGGCTGCAGCAGATTTGGGCTCATGTGGTGGACAATTTGGTGTTGTCTCAGGAGAAGGCTAAGCGTTTTGCTAACCGTCGTCGGTGTGTTGGTTCCCGGCTTCGGGTTGGGGATTTTGTCTGGTTGTCTTCCCGTCATGTTCCTATGAAGGTTTCTTCCCCTAAGTTCAAGCCTCGGTTTATTGGTCCTTATAGGATTTCTGAGATTATCAATCCAGTGTCTTTTCGTTTGGCCCTTCCAGCCTCTTTATCCATCCATAATGTGTTCCATAGATCTTTGTTGCGGAAGTATGTGGTGCCCGTTGTTCCCTCTGTTGATCCTCCGGCCCCGGTGTTGATTGATGGGGAGTTGGAGTATGTGGTTGAGAAGATTTTGGATTCTCATTTTTCGAGGCGGAAGCTTCAGTATCTGGTCAAATGGAAGGGTTATAGCCAGGAGTATAATTCTTGGGTTGTTGCCTCCGATGTTCATGCTGACGATTTGGTTCGTGCCTTTCATTTGGCTCATCCTGATCGGCCTGGGGGCTCTGGTGAGGGTTCGGTGACCCCTCCTCAAGGGGGGGGGTATTGTTGTGAATTCTGCTCTTGGCCTCCCTCTGGTGGTTATGAGTGGTAGTGCTGCGGTAGTTGGATCGCAGCATTTATCAGGTGTATCCATTTTTTGCAATTTGGGCTGGGCTACTTAGTCCTGCTTTATCCTTTAGTCAGTGCCAGTTGTCCATTGTTTTTGGAGGATTCACATCCATACCTGGTCTCTCCTGTTCTGCTGTTCTTTTCAACAAAGATAAGTTCTGGCTTTGTTTTTGCTGTCCACCTGCTGTGGACCTTATAGTTCTGTGCATTTTCATGTTCTGTCTTGTCCAGCTTTGTCTGTGAAGGATTTTTTGCAGCCAAGCTGTGTCTCTGGAGATGCAGATATACCCTCCATGTCTTTAGTCAGATGTGGTGATTTGTATTTTCTGTGGTGGATATTTTCTAGTGTTTTAATACTGACCACATAGTACTCTGTCCTATTTTTTCTTTTTAGCTAGTATGGCCTCCTATGCTAAATCCTGATTTCATGTCTGCGTATGTTATTTCCCTCTCCTCTCACAGTCAATATTTGTGGGGGGCTGTCTATCCTTTGGGGATTTTCTCTGAGGCAAGATAGTTTTCCCGTTTCTGTCTTTAGGGGAAGTTAGTTCTTAGGCTGTGTCGAGGGGTCTAGGGAGTGTTAGGTACCCCCCACGGCTACTTCTAGTTGCGCTGCTAAGTTCAGGGTTTGCGGACAGTACAGGTACCACCTTCTCCAGAGTACGTCTCATGCTGCTCCTAGGCCACCAGATCATAACACTTACTTCAAACTCCGCCGGACAGTCAATTATAGGTTGGCTGTCTACCTTAAATTTCCTAAGAAGACATAGGGGGCAACATTGGGAGAGGGGCGTCTCTAGGGTCCCGGAAGACCTCCAAGCCTTCCCGTCATACGGGTGCGTCCTAGCCAAAACATACTGGGGGACGAGAAACTAGTAACATCTGGAACTGAAGAGAGAGAGAGCTGTAGAGAACGAACGAACGAGAACAGCAGTTGTGAGGACTATTCCAAATGCTCAGCAGGGTAGGACTACAACACACAGGCGCTAGTGGTAGGCAACGATTTCCATCTGCGAAGGAAACTCTGGATGTGCCCATCGGACCGGCCGGTCTCTGATAGCCCTGTTAAACGTGCTCTGGATTGAGGATCCTGAAGTCTTCAGTAAAGAGGTAAAGAGACTGCAACCCTGTGTCCTCGTTATTGATTGCACCTCACACCATCACCCTCCACCTTACTGGGAAGCCCTGGGGACATACTTCACCTGTGGGAAGGTATACCATCCAGCTGCCATTCCATCACCCCAGTGGACCCCACAGCAGCGTCGGTCACAAACTCCTGACAGACTGTACCACTACCTCCATTGGACGCCCCTTAGCAGGGTTGCAGACCGGGCCTAGCCACCGTGACAGCCTCAGAACCGAACCAGAGAGGCCCGGTACCGAAACGCGTGGCCCTGTGTCTGGGGGCGATCCAAATGCGTTTCAAGGGATACGGTCCCTCTTCGTCAGGACTGTGCCTCCAACATGTGGACCGTCCTCTTATGCTAGCGCTCCCCCTTAATTGGTTGCACCGCTTGTTGATGATTGCCAAATTAGACAGGTGTGCCCCAGATAGGGAACTGTTGAGGTGTGTAATGTTTAATTGTTAATTAGTGAATTAATAAAGGGGACAAAGTCCTATAATAGTGCCTGTATACAGTGGTCATATTGAATTAAATGCATATTGATGGATGGTTTGATCATTTTATATATACTTTTAGTCTCTCAGTCACTGACAGGAGTTTACACAGAACCTGTTTGATTCTCCAGTTGCTTCTGAAGCCTCCACCTTACCCTTTCTTGGGTAGAGTGCCAGTGCTCTCTTTCTATCTGAATATGTTAATTAAGCAATTTGTCTCTTCAGAGAGGAAGAGAACTAAAACGCTAGCGCCACCTAAGTCATGTGACAAGGCTCGTTAAAGGGTCGACATTGACTTGTAGGATTGCTACCTTCCAATAGGTGGCACTAGAGTTCTAGTTCTCTTCCTCTCTGAAGAGACAATTTGCATAATTAGCATATTTCCCAGAGGAGCATTGCGGCTTTAAGTCTCCTCACCTCGGCATGCTTAGCATGTGAATCTGCGCAAGGAGAAACCATACTTCTTGGATATCTGAATATGTACAATGCCATGCAGATTAACTACCAAAATTGGCCTCTTTACGAACAGCTATAAATACAGAGGACCCTGAAAGAGCTTACACAGCTTAGAAAGCTATCAGCCAAATTCTTGTTTGGTCGACAGCTAAGTCTCCCAACTACCCCATATACCTGAACAATCAGCTTGGCAAAGCGTCAATGTGATCCCTAAGGGTAGACCAGAGTGACTCCTACTTCACATTCTTATTGTGTTCCATGATGAAGACCGCATTTTGGTTTCATTCTAAAATCTCCAACAGTCAGGATTCAGGCAGAACCCCAACTGAGCCTTTCACTATAATAAGGCAGACACAGTCACGTTGTACTCCCTCTGGCCTCTGTTTTGGCGGAATTCATCTTTTTAGCAGACACAACAATATCATAGGTCACACTTTTTATGTTCACCTCAAGAAAAAGATTTTATCATGGATGAACATGGAAATCCCCAATGGAGGGCTCAATGTAGAGCATAGTTAGAATGTGTATCAGGCCTAAAACTTATCTGACAGAGGCACATGTGTGTTTAGAGATCAAAGGACGTCTGATCTTTTGTCTCCACAGGGTCCATGTTAGGGGAGGAGACTCTACACGCATTACATGGTTGGCCACCCTCATAAAAATTAGAGGGTTTGGCCTATTCTAATGCATTTAGGGGCCTTTCACTTAAATTCACACACAGTTGTTTAAAGACTGGTGCACATTAAGACTGGGTGATGAATCTGCCCTATGAGTGCAATTAAGGTATTACTCATCACTTTGCTTCGTTGCTTCTTGGCTTACAGAAGTTAGTAAATCATTATAATTCTTTTACTATAAAAATGTCAAGCTTTGAATCTGCTTAGGTCACCTGTGCTTGCAGTTCTGCATCTTTTGTGACATCTATGGGTTTCACACATTTTTTTTGTCTGTGGTCAATCATCAGAACAGGACATTGAGGTATCTTGAGTCTTTCCTCCATCACCCCAGGTGGGCCTCTTCAGACCTCCTCTTCATTCATTGTCTAGGGGACTGTTGGAAATAGAGGAGCGCTGTATTCCACTTTTTTCACTAGTCCCATAGACAATGAATAGAACGGTGGTCAAGCATGCACTATTATGCTCTATTCAAGATGGGGCTGCAGAACACCATTCTCAGGGTTCGTGAGCCCTAGTGGTCAGATGCCCGGTGATCAGCAAGTTATCCTCTATCCTGCCACAAAGGGATACATTGCTATTCTGGAATTAACCCTATACTGAATTACATACTTTATTTATAAGCTACCGTAGGTAATGAATTTGCTAAGACATTATTCTGGTAATGGATGCTGTCATCATCATCATGATGGCGTCTGTTCATATATATAGTTATTATGTTTTGTAAATTTATTCTGAGAAAAAACAGGCACTTTTATTTTTATCCTGCAACGTGGCATACAAAATTGAATTAGCATTTTCCACGTAGCGCTCATTATCTATAGAACATATGTGAATTCCACTGCGGAGCAATGCTGCCTGTATATTACCTTCACAGTACCTAATCAGAGCAATACATTACCATGAATTTATCACTATGTTTGCTCGCTATTTATATTTGATTTATATTTTGATTGAAACTGAAACATGCAATTGTTTTTTTTCTGGAGGATCACATTTTACATAAGGTACTTTCATGATTATCCCATACTGAAGATTTTAATGGTCTAGATGCCGTATTGCAGAAATAAGAAGAAATAGAAAATATACAGTCATGGACAAAAATTTTGAGAATGAGACAAATTTTAATTTTTCCAAAGTCTACTGCTTCATTTTTTCTAATGGCAATTAGCATATACTCCTGAATGTCAGAGTGATCAGCTTAACAGCAATTACTGTACTTGCAAAGTCAATATTTGCCCAGAAAATGAACTTTAACCCCCAAAACACATTTCAACATCATTGCAGTCCTGCCTTAAAAGGAGCAGCTAACATCGTTTTAGTGATTGACCCATTAACACAGGTGTGGGTGTTGATGAGGACAGGGCTGGCGATCAATCAGTCATGATTAAGTAAGAATGACATCAATGGACACTTTAAAAGGAGGCTGGTGCTTGGTATCATTGTTTCTCTTCAGTTAACCATGGTTATCTCTAAGAAACACGTGCAGCCATCATTGCACTGCACAAAAATGGCCTAACAGGGAAGAGTATCGCAGCTACAAAGATTGCACCTCAGTCAACAATCTATCGCATCATTAAGAACTTTAAGGAGAGAGCTTCCATTGTTGTCAAAAAGGCTCCAGGGCGCCCAAGAAAGACCAGCAAGCACCAGGACCGTATCTTAAAACTGTTTCAGCTGTGGGATCGGACTACCAGCAGTGCCGAGCTTGCTCAGGAATGGCAGCAGGCTGGTGTGAGTGCTTCTGCACGCACTGTGAGGCGGAGATTCTTTGAGCAAGGCCTGGTTTCGAGGAGGGCAGCAAAGAAGCCACTTCTCTTCAGAAAAAACATCAGGGACCGACTGATATTCTGCAAAAGGTACAGGGAGTGGACTGCTGAGGACTGGGGCAAAGTCATTTTCTCTGATGAATCCCCTTTTCGATTGTTTGGGACATCTGGAAAACAGCTTATTCGGAGAAGAGGTGAGCGCTACAACCAGTCTTGTCTCATGCCAATTGTAAAGCATCCTGAAACCATTCATGTGTGGGGTTACTTCTCAGCCAAGGGAATCGGCTCACTCACAGTCTTACCTAAAAACACAGCCATGAATAAAGAATGGTACCAGAATGTCCTCCAAGAGCAACTTCTCCCAACCGTCCAAGAGCAGTTTGGCGCCCAACAATGCCTTTTCCAGCATGATGGAGCACCTTGCCATAAAGCAAAGGTGATAACTAAATGGCTCATGGAACAAAACATAGAGATTTTGGGTCCATGGCCTGGAAACTCCCCAGATCTTAATCCCATTGAGAACTTGTGGTCAATCATCAAGAGACGGGTGGACAAAAAAAAACAACAAATTCTGGCAAAATGCAAGCATTGATTATGCAAGAATGGACTGCTATCAGTCAGGATTTGGTCCAGAAGTTGATTGAGAGCATGCCAGGGAGAATTGCAGAGGTCTTGAAGAAGAAGGGTCAACACTGCAAATATTGACTTGTTGCATTAACTCATTCTAACTGTCAATATAACCTATCAGTACTCATAATATGATTGCAATTATATTTCTGTATGTGATATAAACATCAGACAAACACTAATAAAAACCAGAGGGCAGCAGATCATGTGAAAATATAATTTTGGTGTCATTCTCAAAAATTTTGGCCATGACTGTACATCTACAGTAGTGTCTACTAAAAGTTGATCATGCAACGATGACGCCACACTTGCGGAATCAGAAGTTTATTGGCTTGCCATCAGATTCACCCTAGAGCATGTATGCATGTGCCTGATACCGCGAAATTAGCATGAGAGGGCAAGGACAAGAAGTGACTAGGTTCTCTGTAGATTGCTGAGACTATTTCTAGGATAGGTTCTGGTGCATACATTTGCCTAAGGAACCAGACTGTTCGCGATCTTGAAAGCATTTTATGATGCGCCTTACCCTAAAAGATAAATGTACTGTATATTGCTGAATTTTGCTTCATTTCGTGCATGACTAATCTTCAAATTTGCTCCAACAGTTAGTATTTTCATGTAGCTACTCCCTTATGCAGCGGCAGACACTGCCAGATTGGCTCCCCTGTGCAAGATATATGTCTAGGACCACCTCCTTTTATGGCGACAAAGCTACAGATTATATATATATATATATATATATATATATATATATAGTATATATACATATCCACAGACACATATCTTACATAGTATCCTTTATTATGTAAAAAAAAGTCTCTCATTACACAGTGCCCTCTCTTGTTATGTACAGCACCGTTCCATACATATTGGATTGTATAGAGCCCTGTTTTTATCACATACTGTCCTCTCCTGTTAGATATATAATGCAATGATGGCTGGTGGAGAATGGGAAAGCTTCTTTTCTGATAAAGAAGCTGATGAACCGATCTTCTGGTCACCGGCTACTCCATCGGTCATTTTATATCTAACAAGAGAGGACTATGTAATAAAATAAGGCACTGTGAATAACAAAAATAGCAAGAATACACTATGTAGGGGATGGCACCATATATAACTAGTGGGAGATAGCGCTACCTGAGTGGGTTGGGGAAACTCGCTTGGCAACGGGAATTAAAGCACTCATGCACGGTTTCTCCACATAAACAGTCTATCCAGTTTATTAATCACCATAAACCGCACCACTAACAGTTCATTATTTATATAAACGGAACACATTAACCCACGACAGTCTGTTCCAATGGCAGATACGTCTCTGCCTGTAACCCCCTTTTTATCTGGAGTTACCTTACTGGAGCTCCGGCTGACTCCTGTCAGTCCTGGTTCCCAGGGGAAAGCTGCCTCACTGGGGTCACCATCCTTGTGACCAGGGCAACACAGATTGTCCAGACCCGCAGTAGGAACTGTAGCTTCCCCAACACAGTAGCCATCCCAGGCTCTGCAGATACGGCCTCTCTGTGCACTTTTCAGGAAGTCCAGTCACAGGCACTTCCAACTCACAGGTCTTCAGTCCATGGTTTCACCATGTGCTTCCAGGAATCCAGTCCATCCCAGGACATTCCAACACACTGACCATTCAGTTCATAGCCTCAGCAGGTGCTTCCAGGAATCCAGTCCATTCCAAGACATTCCAACACAAGCTATGCAGGAACTCACACTCTGAACCATGTGACCAAACCCTGGTCCCATTATGTAGCTGTAACCACCCCCATAGGTGGGTGGTGTGTGTGTGGCCAGCTCTTCAAACTAGCCCTATAAACCCCCCTATAAGTAAGCACAACAAACACTTGTGGAACTATAAGTCCCAGCATAACCATATAATTTTGGGCTTACAGCGCAGAGCACCTCTGCAACAAATACCGGCCATTTAAATAATGCCAGTCCCTAATTCACCATCATAATTATGACTCCAAGCGCATCCTGAAGCGCACACACTGTGCTGGTTGTAACATGGGTCACTGCACCACACTAGACAGGATGGTATGTAATAAGGGGCGGTTTTATACATAATAAAAAAAGGAAAATATGTAACTAAGGATGGCACGATACATAATAAGGGAGTACACTATTTACTAAGGGACTGTGCTATACATAATAAGGCTACATTGCGTGTGCAGTGTTGGTGTGCTGCTCGCTTTTACAAATGCATTGAGCATGTCCTATTCTGACCCTCAAAATTGGATCACAACAGGACATTCTTTTACCCTCATTCTCAGATCCGTGATTTTCACAGATGTGTGAATGGATCGATAAAACTTTACGAGCCCGTGTGCCATCTGATAAAAAAAACGCAGCATATGGACATTTCACACAAATGTGAGAATGTGGCCTAAGGGATTCATTATCATTCCAAGCCCTAAAGTACAGATACATAATAATATTTACATTCAGTAATTTACCGCTGACCTCTTATCTGATTAGAGTCATTTTCTGCTGTTTCTTCTCCATATGGTCAGTGTCACTCTCGGACATGGGTAATTCCGGCGGCCGGCACAACATACACCAACAACGGAATGGAATAGGGAAAGGAAGGCCCTAACAGTAGGAAGTGAGGGATGGGGCACCTCCTGACTCCAACTTGTGCCTGTCTCTAAACTCCTCTGACGCCCTATGTGGGTCCTTCCCCCACCGCCGTCATGTGCTTGGTCCCTGATTGTCACCTCAATAGACCCTGGTTAGTGCACTGGCCAGCAAGGTAGCAAGCTTCACCACTGCAGATGGTAACATCACAGGGGAAGTGACAAACATGACAGGCAAAGATAAGGGAAGCAATAATCAGTTACTTGCTCTGCTGCAAAGCTCCAAACAGCAGAGGATATGACACCAGAAATCCAAAAGTCCACAGCAGCAGAAGATGCACCACTGGCACCAGAGAGCTCCTAACTCCAGGCTGGTCTGCAAAGAATAACGCTATTACCGACAGTCAGCTGATGCTTCATATGACTATTTAAAGGATGGTGGAATTGGTCACCACCCACATAAACTGACCAGCAACAAAGCAGCTGCCAGCAAGGAAACTGACATTAACCATTGCTGGCCAAAAAAAAGCAACATTTATATTATAACAGAGCCTGAGCTGCCACAAATCCAAAACGAATCGTGACAGTCAGACCTTCATGTCGACATCTTCTAATCATGACTCAGGACACATCTATTGTATATGTACATCTCTCCCCCCCACACTGTGCCCCTGAGCATAGCTATGTACCCCACCATTAATATACTATTAGCAATGCACAAAAAAAAAACTGATAAGCAACACTGTCCCCTCATTGATTCTAATCTCTGATGCCCAAAAGTATAAATTGTCTTTGTGACTCTCCCTAAATTACTGTAAGGCTATGTGTGGAGCACCCCCTGTAGGGCAGTGAGGTACTCGGAGCCGGGCCCTTTGGTTCTCAAGGGGGATGTCACGGTGGCTGACCCGGTCCGTGGCCCTAGGGGAATGGGGAAAGGTCTTTAAAGGGATAATGTTCGTGACGCCACCTGTGGTATTTGGTCAGGGTGACCGACGCTGCTTAGGGGTCCGCTGGGGTGATGTTATGGCAGCTAAATGGTATACCTTCCCACAAGTGAAGTATGTCCCCAGGGCTTCCCGGAGTGTAGATGGTAGATGGTGTGAGGTGCAGTGAAGAACGAGGACACAAGGTTGCAGTCTCTTTACCTTTCTACTGAAGGTTTCAGCATCCACAGTCCAAAGCACCAGATCACAGGGCAGGCAGAGTCCAGCCGGTCTAAAGGCAAATCCAGAGTCCCCTTAGTCCCCTTAACCAGGTGAAAATCAGTAGCCTTCCTCTAGCGCCTAGGTGTTGTAGTACCTCCCTGCTGTGCATCTCGGTAAGGTCCTCACAACTGTTGTGGATGTTATGTTTTTCTCTCTGTCCCCCTGATGGATAGGATAGGACAAACCCGTATGACTGAAGGCCTGAGGTTTTTTACAGGGACACTATCACGCCCCGGCCCCCACAAGTTGCCATCGTGCCTCCCGGGTATAAGGTCGGGCAACTAATATGGAACTAGCTGTCCTGCCAGTCTCTGGAGGAGCCAGGCTTGGAGACGATGACTCCCTCGGTGTTCCGGCTACCGGCTTCTGCGCCTCAGAAAGGAGGCAGCCTTTTACAGGGCAGAACTCCTTCTGGTTTCCTCTCCTTTTGCTATGACTTCATTTCTCACTCTCAGCAACGCACTTCCCTTCAATGTCTTTCTTTGGATGCTTCCGCATTGGTAAGCAGGAGCAGCTCCGTGTCCTTCTGTCTAGGCCTCTGACAGGATCCCACCCCTGTCCGGGACCCACTACCTGAGTGGAGCTCAGATAGCAGCTTGCTGAGTGTAGCCCAGCCAGCGTCCGCCAGACTGGTGCTGCCTGGGTGAAACCCAGCTCGCTTCTCTCTCACTAACTGTCCAACCCACCAGTTTTACCTAATTGTGAGGAGTGCCCTACTAAATAGGAGCATAGCTCCCCTGGCGGACTGGAGTGTGAAGTGTGTTGTGTGGTTTGTGATACCTGTTAAAGTGATCTCCTTTATTGCCATCAGACGTAACATCACTCCCCCTGGTGGAAGAATGACATTACTGCAACAACCAGGACCCTGGGGCGCTGCACGCCTCCCGTTAAATATAGTACTCCAGGACTGGGAAAAGAAAACAACAATACATTAGCAAAAAGACATGCAATTTTTAAAATGCTATAAAACAAGTTAATTTAACTATGCTTCCCTTTATGGGAGGTGAGGACACTTGAACATTGCAAACAATAACATATTAACATTATACGCGCGACTTCAAGTCAAGTAAGAAACAATCATTAACTAGCTATAAAACACGATTACCCGTACATGTATACTATCTACTAAGTGCAAATACCCTCTGAGGGTATACTATAAAACCTCAAAGTGCAAATCAACATTTTACTTTTATTCAAGTGCAAAACAGGTATTCTTTTCTAAGTGCAAAATTATAATTTTCTTTATTCTTTTCTACATGCAGGACAATCTATCTACCCCCACGGGCTCACTGCATTTTCCTTCAATTTTATACAAAGTACATCATTTCAAACTATGTCAGATTCTACATACTATCGGCTATGTAAACATTATTACCATCTAAATTTAAATTAATTCTTTCTCTTTATTGTATTAACTCGCTATCTATCACATTACTTCTACAATATATCAACTTTTTAGCAAAGTGCAATGAATATACATTCCCTTTAACCCCTTTACCCCCAAGGGTGGTTTGCACGTTAATGACCGGGCCAATTTTTACAATTCTGACCACTGTCCCTTTATGAGGTTATAACTCTGGAACGCTTCAACGGATCCCAGTGATTCTGACATTGTTTTCTCGTGACATATTGTACTTCATGATAGTGGTAAAAATTCTGTGATAGTACCTGCGTTTATTTGTGAAAAAAACGAAAATTTGGCGAAAATTTTGAAAATTTCGCAATTTTCCAACTTTGAATTTTTATGCAATTAAATCACAGAGATATGTCACACATAATACTTAATAAGTAACATTTCCCACATGTTTACTTTACATCAGCACAATTTTGGAACCAAAATTTTTTTGTTAGGGAGTTATAAGGGTTAAAAGTTGACCAACAATTTCTCATTTTTACAACACCATTTTTTTTTTAGGGACCACATCTCATTTGAAGTCATTTTGAGGGGTCTATATGATAGAAAATACCCAAGTGTGACACCATTATAAAACCTGCACCCCTCAAGGTGCTCAAAACCATATTCAAGAAGTTTATTAACCCTTCTGGTGCTTCACAGGATTTTTTGGAATGTTTAAATAAAAATAAACATTTAACTTTTTTTCACAAAAAATTTACTTCAGCTCCAATTTGTTTTATTTTACCAAAGGTAACAGGAAAAAATGGACCCCAAAATTTGTTGTACAATTTGTCCTGAGTACGCCGATACCCCATATGTGGGGGTAAACCACTGTTTGAGCGCATGACAGAGCTCGGAAGCGAAGGAGCGCCATTTGACTTTTCAATGAAAAATTGACTAGAATTGAGATGGGACGCCATGTTGCGTTTGGGGAGCCCCTGATGTGCCTAAACATTGAAACCCCCCACACGTGACACCATTTTGGAAAGTAGACCCCCTAAGGAACTTATCTAGAGGTGTGGTGAGCACTTTGACCCACCAAGTGCTTCACAGAAGTTTATAATGCAGAACCGTAAAAATAAAATATCATATTTTTTCACAAAAATTATCTTTTCACCCCCAATTTTTTATTTTCCCAAGGGTAAGAGAAGAAATTGGACCCCAAAAGTTGTTGTACAATTTGTCCTGAGTACGCTGATACCCCATATGTGGGGGTAAACCACTGTTTGGGCGCATGGGAGAGCTCGGAAGGGAAGGAGCGCCGTTTGACTTTTCAATGCAAAATTGACAGGAATTGAGATGGGATGCCATGTTGCGTTTGGAGAGCCACTGATGTGCCTAAACATTGAAACCCCCCACAAGTGACACCATTTTGGAAATTAGAGCCCCAAAGGAACTTATCTAGATGTGATTTGAGCGCTTTGACCCACCAAGGGCTTCACAGAAGTTTATAATGCAGAGCCGTAAAAATAAAACAAAAATTTTTTCCCACAAAAATTATTTTTTTAGCCCCAGTTTTGTATTTTCCCGAGGGTAGCAGGAGAAATTGGACCCCAAAATTTGTTGTCCAAGTTGTCCTGAGTGCGATGATACACCATATGTGGGGAGAACCACTGTTTTGGCGCATGGGAGGGCTCGGAAAGAAAGGAGCGTCATTTGGAATGCAGGCTTAGATGGAATGGTCTGCAGGTGTCACATTGTGTTTGCAGAGCCCCTAATGTACCTAAACAGTAGAAACCCCCCACAAGTGACACCATGTTGGAAAGTAGACCCCCTAAGGAACTTATCTAGATGTGTGGTGAGCGCTTTGACCCACCAAGGGCTTCACAGAAGTTTATAATGCAGAGCCGTAAAAATAAAACAAAAAATTTTTCCCACAAAAATTATTTTTCAGCCCCCAGTTTTGTATTTTCCCGAGGGTAACAGGGGAAATTGGACCCCAAAAGTTGTTGTCCAATTTGTCCTGAGTGCGCTGATACCCCATATGTGGGGGTAACCACCGTTTGGACGCATGGAAGGGCTCGGAAGGGAAGGAGCGCCATTTGGAATGCAGACTTAGATGGAATGGTCTGCAGGCGTCACATTGCGTTTGCAGAGCCCCTAATGTACCTAAACAGTAGAAGCCCCCCACAAGTGACCCCATTTTGGAAACTAGACCCCCCAAGGAACTTATCTAGATGTGTTGTAAGAACTTTGAACCCCCAAGTGTTTCACTACAGTTTATAACGCAGAGCCGTGAAAATAAAAAATCTTTTTTTTTTCCCACAAAAATTATTTTTTAGCCCCCAGTTTTGTATTTTCCCAAGGGTAACAGGAGAAATTGGACCCCAACGTTTGTTGTCCTATTTGTCCTGAGTACGCTGATACCCCATATGTTGGGGTAAACCCCTGTTTGGGCACACGGGAGAGCTCGGAAGGGAAGGAGCACTTTTCAACGCAGAATTGGCTGGAATTGAGATCGGACGCCATGTCGCGTTTGGAGAGCCCCTGATGTGCCTAAACAGTGGAAACCCCCAATTATAACTGAAACCCTAATCCAAACACACCCCTAACCCTAATCCCAACAGTAACCCTAACCACACCTCTAACCCTGATACACCCCTAACCCTAATCCCAACCCTATTCCCAACCATAAATGTAATCTAAACCCTAACCGTAACTTTAGCCCCAACCCTAACCCTAACTTTAGCCCCAACCCTAACTGTAGCCTTAACCCTAGCCCCAACCCTAGCCCCAACCCTAGCCCTAACCCTAGCCCTAACCCTAGCCCTAACCCTAGTCCCAACCCTAACCCTAGCCCTAACCCTAGACCTAACCCTAACCCTAGCCCTAACCCTAGCCCCAACCCTAACCCTAACCCTAATGGGAAAATGGAAATAAATACCTTTTTTTTTATTTTTCCCTAACTAAGGGGGTGATGAAGGGGGGTTTGATTTACTTTTATAGCGGGTTTTTTAGCGGATTTTTATGATTGGCAGCCGTCACACACTGAAAGACGCTTTTTATTGCAAAAAATATTTTTTGCGTTACCACATTTTGAGAGCTATAAATTTTCCATATTTTGGTCCACAAAGTCATGTGAGGTCTTGTTTTTTGCGAGACGAGTTGACGTTTTTATTGGTAACATTTTTTGGCACGTCACATTTTTTGATCGCTTTTTATTCCGATTTTTGTGAGGCAGAATGACCAAAAACAAGCTATTCATGAATTTCTTTTGGGGGAGGCGTTTATACCGTTCCGCGTTTGGTAAAATTGATAAAGCAGTTTTATTCTTCGGGTCAGTACAATTACAGCGATACCTCATTTATATAATTTTTTTATGTTTTGGCGCTTTTATACGATAAAAACTATTTTATAGAAAAAATAATTATTTTTTCATCGCTTTATTCTGAGGACTATAACTTTTTTATTTTTTTACTGATCATGCTGTATGGCAGCTCGTTTTTTACGGGACAAGATGACGGTTTTAGCAGTACTATGGTTATTTATATCTGTCTTTTTGATCGCGTGTTATTCCACTTTTTGTTCAGAGGTATGATAATAAAGCGTTGTTTTCTGTGAAGCCACCTCCCTCCCTGCAGGACCCGGATCCGCGGCCATCTTGGATCCGGGGCTGCAGCAGGCAGGGAGGGAGGTAAGACCCTCGCAGCAACGCGATCACATCGCGTTGCTGCGGGGGGCTCAGGGAAGCCCGCAGGGAGCCCCCTCCCTGCGGGAAGCTTCCCTATACCGCCGGCACATCGCGATCATGTTTGATCGCGGTGTGCCGGGGGTTAATGTGCCGGGAGCAGTCCGTGACCGCTTCTGGCACATAGTGCTGGTTAGTCAGCTGCGATAGGCAGCTGACAGCCGGCCGCGATCGGCCGCGCTCCCCCCGTGAGCGCGGCCGATCGCATATGACGTACTATCCCGTCGGTAGTCATACGGGCCCACCCCACCTCGACGGGATAGTACGTCTAATGTCAGAAAGGGGTTAAGGGCAAAGTCAAGTCTTTTTCTGAGGTAGTGCAAACAATCACATTATCAATATTCAAGTCAATTTAAAGGCAACGTGATGCAAGGGACCCATGACAAACCCCCAACGTTGGTCTGGGTGGGCTACAAGACGTGTATCCTGACCTGGAATTCTGCCACACCAACGGATTTTTCTTCAGGTCTGTAAAGCAAAGCAGTTTTCACAGCAAGAGTAACAGCAGTTTCTGTTAGAGTCAGTCTCTGTAAAAACCTCTTTTTTTGTAAAACCAGTAGGAAGCACCTTTAAGAAGGTGCAAACTATGTACAGTGGACAGTTTGTGATCATGCAACAGTCCATGATTCTGCAGTTCTTTGATAAAAGTAAGGAAACTTGTGTAAAATGTAGGATTATTATTATTATTTATTATTATAGCGCCATTTTTTCCATGGCGCTTTACATGTGAGGAGGGGTGTACATAATAAAACAAGTACAATAATCTTGAACAATACAAGTCACAACTGGTACAGGAGGAGAGAGGACCCTGCCCGCGAGGGCTCACAATCTACAAGGGATGGATGAGGATACAGTAGGTGAGAGTAGAGCTGGTCGTGCAGCGGTTTGGTCAATCGGTGGTTACTGCAGGTTGTAGGCTTGTCGGAAGAGGTAGGTCTTCAGGTTCTTTTTGAAGGTTTCGATGGTAGGTGAGAGTCTGATATGTTGTGGTAGAGAGTTCCAGAGTAGGGGGGATGCACGAGAGAAATCTTGTATGCGATTGTGGGAAGAGTGTTGTGAATTCCGCTCTTGGGCTCCCTCCGGTGGTTGTAAGTAGCATTTTTGTGAGTTCTGCTCTTCGGCTCCCTCCTGTGGTTTTGAGTGGTGTGGCTGCTTCTTGGAGTTAGCTTCTGCAGCTGTTTTCACTGATCGTCTTTCTGGCTCGGCTATATTAGTCTGGCCTTATCCCTCATTCAATGCCAGTTGTCAATTGTTCCAGCCTGGAGTCATTGCTCTTAGGATTTTCCTGACACTCTGACCAGTTCTGCAAAGCTAAGTCCTTGCTTGTCCTTTTGCAGTTCACTCGTTGTGGACTTTGTTGCTCAGCACTTTCTTTGTTTTGCTCATTTGTCCAGCTTATCAGTATGGATCTATTCAGCTAAGCTGGAAGCTCTGGGCAGCAGAGTTTGCCCTCCACACCTTTAGTCAGGTGTGGAGATTTTTGCATTTCTCTGCGGTGGACTTTTTCTAGTTTTTTACTGATCGCACAGCGTTCTGTCCTGTACTATTTCTATCTAGCTAGAAGTGGCCTCCTGTGCTAAATCTTGTTTCATACTACGTATGTCATTTCCTTTTCCTCTCACAGTCATTACATGTGGGGGGCTAATCTATCCTTAGGGATTTTCTCTGAGCCAAGATAGTTTTCCTGCTTCTATCTTTAGGGGTAGTTAGCTCTTAGGCTGTGACGAGATGCCTAGGCAGAGTTAGGAGCATCCCACGGCTACTTCTAGTGTTGCGTTGAGCTTAGGGACTGCGGTCAGTATAGTTACCACCTGCTCAGAGCTAGTCGCATGTCGCTCCTTAATCACCAGACCATAACAGTACAACTGGCCAAAAATAAGCTGAATGCATCTCAAAAGAAGGAAAAGAAAAAGAGTTCTGAGCCATTTTTTTTTCTTCAGTTTGTTTTGTCTTTTTCCTTCCTCTTAATCTCTGGGTGATTCGGGAATTGGATGCAGGCATGGATGTTCAGGGGTTGTTTTCTCGTGTGGATCAGCTTGCAGCAAGAGTACAGAGTGTTCAAGATTATGTTGTTCAGACTCCGGCCTTAGAGCCTAGAATTCCTACTCCGGATTTGTTTTACGGGGATAGATCTAAGTTTTTGAACTTTAAAAATAACTGCAAATTGTTTTTTGCCCTGAAACCCCGTTCCTCTGGTGACCCCATTCAGCAAGTAAAGATAGTTATTTCTCTGCTGCGTGGCGACCCTCAGGACTGGGCATTCTCTCTTGAGTTAGGGGATCCGGCATTGCTCAATATAGATGCATTCTTTCAATCGCTCGGATTATTGTATGACGAACCTAACTCTGAAGAGCATGCTGAGAAAACACTATTGGCCCTGTGTCAGGGTCAGGAAGCGGCAGAATTATACTGCCAGAAATTTAGAAAATGGTCTGTGCTCACTAAATGGAATGAGGACGCTCTGGCAGCAATTTTCAGACAGGGTCTTTCTGAAGCCCTTAAAGACGTTATGGTGGGGTTTCCCACGCCTGTAGGTTTGAGCGAATCTATGTCTCTGGCCATTCAGATTGATTGGCGCCTGCGCGAGCGCAAAGCGGTGCACCATATGGCAGTGTCCTCTGGGCAGAGTCCTGGGCCCATGCAATGTGATAGGATTTTGACTAGAGCGGAACAGAGGGGTGTTATGTTTGCTAATGACAGGTGTTATGAAGGCAATCCAGAAACACAGTGTGCTTAGCGATCAGAGCGCACACAGTGATCTGACAAATACCCAAAAATACAAGAACGAGCTCTGAGACGTGGAAACTCTGTAGACTGCACACCTGATCCTATCCTAAACACAACTAAAAGCGGCTGTGGATTGCGCCTAACAACTACCTAGGCAACTCGGCACAGCCTAAGAAACTAGCTAGCCTGAAGATAGAAAAATAGGCCTGACTTGCCCCAGAGAAATTCCCCAAAGGAAAAGGCAGCCCCCCACATATAATGACTGTGAGTAAGATGAAAAGACAAAACGTAGGGATGAAATAGATTCAGCAAAGTGGGGCCCGATATTCTAGGACAGAGCGAGGACAGTAAAGCGAACTTTGCAGTCTACAAAAAACCCTAAAGCAAAACCACGCAAAGGGGCAAAAAAAACCCACCGTGCCGAACTAACGGCACGGCGGTACACCCTTTGCGTCTCAGAGCTTCCAGCAAAACAAAAGACAAGCTGGACAGAAAAAAAGCAACAAAAAAGCAAAAAGCACTTAGCTATACAGAGCAGCAGGTCACAGGAACAATCAGGAGAAGCTCAGATCCAACACTGAAACATTGACAAGGAGCAAGGATAGCAGCATCAGGCGGAGTTAAGTAATGAAGCAGTTAACGAGCTCACCAGAACACCTGAGGGAGGAAGCTCAGAAGCTGCAGTACCACTTGTGACCACAGGAGTGAATTCAGCCACAGAATTCACAACAGTACCCCCCCCTTGAGGAGGGGTCACCGAACCCTCACCAGAGCCCCCAGGCCGACCAGGATGAGCCGCATGAAAGGCACGAACAAGATCGGAAGCATGAACATCAGAGGCAAAAACCCAGGAATTATCTTCCTGAGCATAACCCTTCCAATTAACCAGATACTGGAGTTTCCGTCTAGAAACACGAGAATCCAAAATCTTCTCCACAATATACTCCAATTCCCCCTCCACCAAAACCGGGGCAGGAGGCTCAACAGATGGAACCATAGGTGCCACGTATCTCCGCAACAACGACCTATGGAATACATTATGTATGGAAAAGGAGTCTGGGAGGGTCAAACGAAAAGACACAGGATTGAGAACCTCAGAAATCCTATACGGACCAATAAAACGAGGTTTAAATTTAGGAGAGGAAACCTTCATAGGAATATGACGAGAAGATAACCAAACCAGATCCCCAACACGAAGTCGGGGACCCACACGGCGTCTGCGATTAGCGAAAAGTTGAGATTTCTCCTGGGACAAGATCAAATTGTCCACTACCTGAGTCCAGATCTGCTGCAACCTATCCACCACAGAATCCACACCAGGACAGTCCGAAGACTCAACCTGTCCTGAAGAGAAACGAGGATGGAACCCAGAATTGCAAAAAAATGGAGAAACCAAGGTAGCCGAGCTGGCCCGATTATTAAGGGCGAACTCAGCCAACGGCAAAATGGACACCCAATCATCCTGGTCTGCAGAAACAAAACATCTCAGATATGTTTCCAAGGTCTGATTGGTTCGTTCGGTCTGGCCATTAGTCTGAGGATGGAAAGCAGAGGAAAAGGATAGGTCAATGCCCATCCTACCACAAAAGTCTCGCCAAAACCTTGAAACAAACTTGGAACCTCTGTCAGAAACAATATTCTCAGGAATGCCATGCAACCGAACCACATGCTGAAAGAACAAAGGTACCAAATCAGAGGAGGAAGGCAATTTAGCCAAGGGCACCAGATGGACCATTTTAGAAAAGCGATCACAGACCACCCAAATGACTGACATCTTTTGAGAAACGGGAAGGTCAGAAATGAAATCCATCGAAATATGTGTCCAAGGCCTCTTTGGGACCGGCAAGGGCAAAAGCAACCCACTGGCACGAGAACAGCATGTTCACATGAGACTCCCAATCATCTGAGAAGATCAAAATGTCATCCAAGTAAACAATCAGGAATTTATCCAGATACTCACGGAAGATGTCATGCATAAAAGACTGAAACACAGATGGAGCATTGGCAAGTCCGAACGGCATCACTAGATACTCAAAATGACCCTCGGGCGTATTGAATGCAGTTTTCCATTCATCTCCTTGCCTGATTCTCACCAGATTATACGCACCACGAAGATCTATCTTAGTGAACCAACTAGCCCCCTTAATCCGAGCAAACAAGTCAGATAACAATGGCAAGGGATACTGAAATTTAACAGTGATCTTATTAAGAAGGCGGTAACCAATACACGGTCTCAGCGAACCATCCTTCTTGGCTACAAAGAAGAACCCTGCTCCCAGTGGTGATGACGATGGGCGAATATGTCCCTTCTCCAGGGATTCCTTCACATAACTGCGCATAGCGGCGTGTTCGGGCACGGATAAATTAAATAATCGACCTTTAGGGAATTTACTACCAGGAATCAAATTGATAGCACAATCACAATCCCTATGCGGAGGTAGAGCATCGGACTTGGGCTCTTCAAATACATCCTGATAATCAGACAAGAACTCTGGGACCTCAGAAGGGGTGGATGACGAAATCGACAAAAATGGAACATCACCATGTACCCCCTGACAACCCCAGCTGGATACCGACATGGAATTCCAATCCAATACTGGATTATGGGTTTGTAGCCATGGCAACCCCAACACGACCACATCATGCAGATTATGCAACACCAGAAAGCGAATAACTTCCTGATGTGCAGGAGCCATGCACATGGTCAGCTGGGCCCACTATTGAGGTTTATTCTTGGCCAAAGGTGTAGCATCAATTCCTCTCAATGGAATAGGACACCGCAAAGGCTCCAAGAAAAACCCACAACGTTTAGCATAATCCAAATCCATCAGATTCAGGGCAGCGCCCGAATCCACAAACCCCATGACAGAAAACGACGACAAAGAGCATATCAAGGTAATGGACAGAAGGAATTTGGACTTTACAGTACCAATGACGGCAGACCTAGCGGACCGCTTAGTGCGCTTAGGACAATCAGAAATAGCATGAGTGGAATCACCACAGTAGAAACACAGACCATTCAGACGTCTGTATTCCTGCCGTTCAACTCTAGTCATAGTCCTATCGCACTGCATAGGCTCAGGTTTAACCTCAGGCAGTACCGCCAAATGGTGCACAGATTTACGCTCGCGCAAGCGTCGACCGATCTGAATGGCCAAAGACAAAGACTCATTCAAACCAGCAGGCATAGGAAATCCCACCATGACATCCTTAAGAGCCTCAGAGAGACCCTTTCTGAACAAAGCTGCCAGCGCAGATTCATTCCACTGAGTGAGTACTGACAATTTCCTAAATTTCTGACAATATACTTCTATATCATCCTGACCCTGGCACAAAGCCAGCAAATTTTTCTCAGCCTGATCCACTGAATTAGGCTCATCGTACAGCAATCCGAGCGCCAGGAAAAACGCATCGACACTACTCAATGCAGGGTCTCCTGGCGCAAGAGAAAATGCCCAGTCTTGAGGGTCGCCGCGCAAAAAAGAAATAATAATCCAAACCTGTTGAATAGGATTACCAGAAGAATGAGGTTTCAAGGCCAGAAATAGCTTACAATTATTTTTGAAACTTAGAAACTTAGTTCTATCTCCAAAAAACAAATCAGGAATAGGAATTCTTGGTTCTAACATAGATTTCTGATCAATAGTATCTTGAATTTTTTGTACATTTATAACGAGATTATCCATTGAAGAGCACAGACCCTGAATATCCATGTCCACACCTGTGTCCAGAATCACCCAAATGTCTAGGGGAAAAAAAAAAGTGAACACAGAGCAGAAAAAAAAAAAAAAAAAAAAAATGATGTCAGAACTTTTTCTTTCCCTCTATTGAGAATCATTAGTTTGGCTCCTTGTACTGTTATGTTTGCTAATGACAGGTGTTATGAAGGCAATCCAGAAACACAGTGTGCTTAGCGATCAGAGCGCACACAGTGATCTGACAAATACCCAAAAATACAAGAACGAGCTCTGAGACGTGGAAACTCTGTAGACTGCACACCTGATCCTATCCTAAACACAACTAAAAGCGGCTGTGGATTGCGCCTAACAACTACCTAGGCAACTCGGCACAGCCTAAGAAACTAGCTAGCCTGAAGATAGAAAAATAGGCCTGACTTGCCCCAGAGAAATTCCCCAAAGGAAAAGGCAGCCCCCCACATATAATGACTGTGAGTAAGATGAAAAGACAAAACGTAGGGATGAAATAGATTCAGCAAAGTGGGGCCCGATATTCTAGGACAGAGCGAGGACAGTAAAGCGAACTTTGCAGTCTACAAAAAACCCTAAAGCAAAACCACGCAAAGGGGGCAAAAAAAACCCACCGTGCCGAACTAAAGGCACGGCGGTACACCCTTTGCGTCTCAGAGCTTCCAGCAAAACAAAAGACAACCTGGACAGAAAAAAAGCAACAAAAAAGCAAAAAGCACTTAGCTATACAGAGCAGCAGGTCACAGGAACAATCAGGAGAAGCTCAGATCCAACACTGAAACATTGACAAGGAGCAAGGATAGCAGCATCAGGCGGAGTTAAGTAATGAAGCAGTTAACGAGCTCACCAGAACACCTGAGGGAGGAAGCTCAGAAGCTGCAGTACCACTTGTGACCACAGGAGTGAATTCAGCCACAGAATTCACAACAGAGGGGATACAGACATCAGAATGGGCTGTGTTTTTACTGTGGTGATTCTGCTCATGCTATTTCTGATTGCCCTAAGCGTATTAAGAGGGTCGCTAGGTCTGTTACCATTAGTACTGTGCAGCCTAAGTTTCTCCTGTCTGTGACCCTGATTTGCTCATTGTCATCTTTTTCCGTCATGGCATTTGTGGATTCAGGCGCTGCTCTGAACTTAATGGACTTAGAATTCGCTAGGCGCTGTGGTTTTTCTTTGCAGCCTTTGCAGAGTCCCATACCCTTGAGGGGTATTGATGCTACACCATTGGCCAAGAATAAACCTCAGTATTGGACTCAGCTGACTATGTGCATGGCTCCTGCACATCAGGAAGATTGCCATTTTTTGGTGTTGCATAATTTACATGATGTTGTTGTACTGGGTTTTCCATGGTTACAAGTACACAATCCAGTGCTGGATTGGAAATCAATGCCTGTGACTAGTTGGGGTTGTCAAGGGGTACATAGTGACGTTCCTTTAATGTCAATTTCCTCTTCCCCCTCTTCTGATGTTCCTGAATTTTTGTCAGATTTCCAGGATGTATTCGATGAGCCCAAGTCCAGTTCCCTTCCTCCACATAGGGACTGTGATTGTGCTATTGACTTGATTCCTGGCTGTAAGTTCCCTAAGGGCCGACTTTTCAATCTGTCTGTGCCAGAGCATGCCGCCATGCGGAGCTATGTTAAGGAGTCTTTAGAGAAGGGGCATATTCGGCCGTCTTCGTCACCATTGGGAGCGGGATTCTTTTTTGTTGCCAAGAAGGATGGCTCCTTAAGACCCTGTATTGATTATCGCCTTCTTAATAAGATCACGGTCAATTTCCAATACCCTTTACCTTTGCTCTCTGATTTGTTTGCTAGGATTAAGGGGGCTAGTTGGTTTACCAAGATTGACCTTCGAGGGGCATATAATCTTGTTCGTATTAAACAGGGTGACGAATGGAAAACTGCATTTAATACGCCCGAAGGTCATTTTGAATACCTGGTGATGCCTTTCGGGCTTTCTAATGCTCCTTCTGTATTTCAGTCCTTTATGCATGATATTTTCCGCAATTATCTTGATAAATTCTTGATTGTGTATTTGGATGATATTTTGATTTTTTCCAATGATTGGGAGTCTCATGTGAAGCAGGTCAGGATGGTGTTCCAGATCCTTTGTGATAATGCTCTATTTGTGAAGGGGTCTAAGTGCCTGTTTGGAGTTCAGAAGGTCTCATTTTGGGGTTTATTTTTTCTCCTTCATCTATAGAAATGGATCCTGTTAAGGTCCAAGCCATTCATGACTGGATTCAACCCACATCTGTGAAGAGCCTTCAGAAATTTTTGGGCTTTGCTAATTTTTATCGCTGTTTCATTGCCAACTTCTCTAGTGTGGTTAAACCCCTGACCGATTTGATGAAAAAAGGCGCTGATGTGACTAATTGGTCCTCTGAGGCTGTTGAGGCCTTTCAGGAGCTTAAACGCCAATTTACTTCTGCCCCTGTCTTGCGTCAGCCGGATGTTTCTCTTCCCTTTCAGGTTGAGGTTGACGCTTCTGAGATTGGGGCAGGGGCTGTTTTGTCACAGAGGAATTCTGATAGTTCCTTGATGAAGCCATGTTCCTTCTTTTCCCGAAAGTTTTCGCCTGTGGAACGCAATTATGATGTCGGCAATCGGGAGTTGTTCGCTATGAAGTGGGCATTTGAGGAGTGGCGACATTGGCTTGAGGGAGCCAAGCACCGCATTGTGGTCTTGACCGATCATAAGAATCTGATTTACCTTGAGTCGGCCAAGCGGCTGAACCCTAGACAGGCTCGGTGGTCCCTGTTTTTCTCCCGTTTTGATTTTGTGGTCTCATATCTTCCAGGATCTAAGAATGTTAAAGCGGATGCCCTCTCTAGGAGTTTTTTGCCAGATTCTCCTGGAGTCCTTGAGCCGGTTGGCATTCTTACGGAAGGGGTGATTCTGTCTGCCATCTCCCCTGATTTGCGGCGGGCGCTTTGGGAGTTTCAGGCTGATAAACCTGACCACTGTCCTGTGGGGAAGCTGTTTGTTCCTGATAGATGGACAAGTAAGGTAATTTCCGAGGTCCATTGTTCTGTGTTGGCCGGTCATCCTGGGATTTTTGGTACCAGAGATTTGGTTGCTAGGTCCTTTTGGTGGCCTTCCTTGTCGCGGGATGTGCGTTCTTTTGTGCAGTCCTGTGGGACTTGTGCCCAGGCTAAGCCTTGCTGTTCCCGCGCTAGTGGGTTGCTTTTGCCTTTGCCCGTCCTGGAGAGGCCTTGGACGCATATTTCCATGGATTTTATTTCGGATCTTCCTGTGTCCCAGAGGATGTCTGTTATCTGGGTGGTTTGTGATCGGTTCTCTAAAATGGTCCATTTGGTACCTTTGCCTAAATTGCCTTCCTCCTCTGATTTGGTTCCATTGTTTTTCCAACATGTGGTTCGTTTGCATGGCATTCCGGAGAATATTGTGTCTGACAGAGGGTCCCAGTTTGTTTCCAGGTTTTGGCGGGCCTTTTGTGCTAGGATGGGTATTGATTTGTCGTTTTCTTTGGCGTTCCATCCTCAGACAAATGGTCAAACTGAGCGAACTAATCAAACCTTGGAGACCTATTTGAGATGCTTTGTGTCTGCTGATCAGGATGATTGGGTGATTTTCTTGCCGTTGGCCGAGTTTGCCCTTAATAATCGGGCTAGTTCGGCTACTTTGGTTTCGCCTTTCTTTTGTAATTTTGGTTTCCATCCTCGTTTTTCTTCAGGGCAGGTTGAGCCTTCTGATTGTCCTGGTGTAGTTTCTGTGATGGACAGGTTACAGCAGATTTGGACTCATGTGGTAGACAATTTGACGTTGTCCCAGGAAAAGGCTCAATGTTTTGCTAACCGCCGTCGGTGTGTTGGTCCTCGGCTTTGTGTGGGGGATTTGGTCTGGTTGTCCTCTCGTCATGTTCCTATGAAGGTTTCTTCCCCTAAGTTCAAGCCTCGGTTTATTGGTCCTTATAAGATTTCTGAGATTATCAATCCTGTGTCTTTTCGTTTGGCCCTTCCTGCCTCTTTTGCCATCCACAATGTTTTTCATAGATCTTTGTTGCGGAGATATGTGGTGCCCGTTGTTCCTTCTGTTGATCCTCCTGCCCCGGTGTTGGTTGAAGGGGAGTTGGAATATGTGGTTGAGAAAATTTTGGATTCTCGTTTTTCGAGGCGGAAGCTTCAGTATCTTGTCAAGTGGAAGGGTTATGGCCAGGAGGATAATTCTTGGGTTGTTGCCTCCGATGTTCATGCCGCCGATTTGGTTCATGCTTTTCATTTGGCTCGTCCTGATCGGCCTGGGGGCTCTGGTGAGGGTTCGGTGACCCCTCCTCAAGGGGGGGGTACTGGTGTGAATTCCGCTCTTGGGCTCCCTCCGGTGGTTGTAAGTAGCATTTTTGTGAGTTCTGCTCTTGGGCTCCCTCCTGTGGTTTTGAGTGGTGTGGCTGCTTCTTGGAGTTAGCTTCTGCAGCTGTTTTCACTGATCGTCTTTCTGGCTCGGCTATATTAGTCTGGCCTTATCCCTCATTCAATTCCAGTTGTCAATTGTTCCAGCCTGGAGTCATTGCTCTTAGGATTTTCCTGACACTCTGACCAGTTCTGCAAAGCTAAGTCCTTGCTTGTCCTTTTGCAGTTCACTTGTTGTGGACTTTGTTGTTCAGCACTTTCTTTGTTTTGCTCATTTGTCCAGCTTATCAGTATGGATCTATTCAGCTAAGCTGGAAGCTCTGGGCAGCAGAGTTTGCCCTCCACACCTTTAGTCAGGTGTGGAGATTTTTGCATTTCTCTGCGGTGGACTTTTTCTAGTTTTTTACTGGCCGCACAGCGTTCTGTCCTGTACTATTTCTATCTAGCTAGAAGTGGCCTCCTGTGCTAAATCTTGTTTCATACTACGTATGTCATTTCCTTCTCCTCTCACAGTCATTACATGTGGGGGGCTAATCTATCCTTGGGGATTTTCTCTGAGGCAAGATAGTTTTCCTGCTTCTATCTTTAGGGGTAGTTAGCTCTTAGGCTGTGACGAGATGCCTAGGCAGAGTTAGGAGCATCCCACGGCTACTTCTAGTGTTGCGTTGAGCTTAGGGACTGCGGTCAGTATAGTTACCACCTGCTCAGAGCTAGTCGCATGTCGCTCCTTAATCACCAGACCATAACAGAAGAGGAGATAAGAGGGGAGTAGAGAAGGAGATCTTGTGAGGATCGGAGGTTGCGTGTTGGAAAGTACCAGGAGACGAGGTCACAGATGTATGGAGGAGACAGGTTGTGGATGGCTTTGTATGTCATGGTTAGGCTTTTGTACTGGAGTCTCTGGGTGATGGGATCCCTTTAAGAGTTAACCCTGGACGGGATCAGTACTTGTAAAGCAGCAAAGAAGAAAAGTTAACTATTTACATTCTCTTCAGTCAACATTCACTTGGACAGCTTCCAAGGCTTTACCTGGCACACAACCCTTCTTGGCCTGGGAAGGGCAGAATCCAGGGCTACACCCGGTGATGGATAGACACCATTAGCCTGTCTCTCATGAACGGTAAGGTCATGGGCCGCAATGGAAGTCTGAGTAGCTTGGTCATGAGCAGCAGCTACAACAAGGGTTGCAGCCGCTGTATCAGCAACGAGTTCATCTTTCTGGGGCCTGGGTGTCGCCAGAAGAGCTGCACATCTCTGGATGTCCCGAGCCCACCAACCGTTTCCCTTCCGGTACCTGAAGTAGGTTACGGCATCCCCGGGGTACAAATCTGGGTCTGCGTAGTCTCCTCCGAGGCAGGGTTCCACTTCATCCCGCGTGACGTGGACCCTCACTGGCAATCTGATTTCTTGTATGAAGCCCTTTCCCTTCTGGGGGTGGAAGATCACGACAACACCCCATTTTGGTGGAAAGTTGTCCTGCAAGTCGCCGCGGGCCTCTTGTTCCGCTTCCTCCCTCCACTCGGTCATTAGATATCGCCGGTACTCTCCCCAGGGAAGGACCCTAAGGTCATGCTCTTGCGATCTGTGGCCTGGTGGTGGGGCCGTCAGGGTTCCAGCAATTGTAGCAGGTGAAGGAGCAGGTGCGGGGGGCAGGCAGATCCCTGGGATATGTCCATGTCTGGTACCTGCACATGGGCACGCTCCACCGCTGTCGGTCTCATTCGCGGATTAGTGTCATAGCCAGCGGCAGTACGGGTCACGTCCCGTCTGGAGCGATCCTCCTGCAGAAGGCCAACCTCAGAGACTCCACTGCTGCCATCCAGTTGCCCAGGGGCTGGCCGTCAGGCCCCTCTATGAACGACTCCGAGAAGGCCATATTCCCCAGTGGTAGTAGGTCTGAGTACTCCTCTGGTGACGGGGGTCTGCGCTGGGTCGGAGCATTCCCACGTGGGCACCTGGGTGTCGCCATGTCTGTTTCTCCCTTGTCCTTTTCCCGCTCTCCTCCTGGGGTGGTTTTTTTCTTTGTCTCTGCCCGCCATTGAGGATCAGGTGGATCTCAGCTGCTGACGGACATGTCCTCAAGGTACAGAGATATTTGGACTGGGCGGCCATTATTTTTCGCGCTTCTCAGTTCGTCTACGCTCACAATGCCATGCCCTTCTTCTTCTCTTGCACTCCTCGTGGTGCTGTAATGACGGCGGTTTTGGCGGGAACCTTGGTGGTAAATGGCAATACACAGTTCTTTCAATGAATCACAGTTCAAATACAATTCTGACACAGTTCTTAGGCGCACATGACCCGATTTTCAGGCTTAAGTAGATCCTGTTCGTGACGCCAAAGTTGGAGCGCCCCCATAGGGCAGTGGGTACTCGGAACCGGGCCCTTCGGTTCTCAAGGGGGATGTCACGGTGGCTGACCCGGTCCGTGGCCCTAGGGACGTCTGTTGATAAATGGGGAAAAAACTTTAAAGGGATAATGTGCGTGACGCCACCTGTGGTATTCGGTCAGGGTGACCGACGCTGCTTAGGGGTCCGCTGGGGTGATGTTATGGCAGCTAGATGGTATACCTTCCCACAGGTGAAGTATGTCCCCAGGGCTTCCCAGAGTGTAGATGGTAGATGGTGTGAGGCGCAGTGAAGAACGAGGACACAAGGTTGCAGTCTCTTTACCTTTCTACTGAAGGCTTCAGCATCCACAGTCCAGAGCACCAGATCACAGGGCAGGCAGAGTCTGGCCGGTCTGAAGGCAAATCCAGAGTCCCCTTATCCAGGTGGAAATCAGTAGCCTTCCTCTAGCGCCTAGGTGTTGTAATACCTCCCTGCTGTACGTCTCGGTAAGGTCCTCACAACTGTTGTGGATGTTATGTCTTTCTCTCTGTCCCCCTGATGGATAGGATAGGACAAACCCGTATGACTGATGGCCTGAGGCTTTTTACAGGGACACTATCATGCCCCGGTCCCCACAAGTTGCCACCGTGCCTCCCGGGTATAAGGTCGGGCAACTAATATGGAACTAGCTGTCCTGCCGGTCTCCAGGCTTGGAGACGATGACTCCCTCGGTGTTCCGGCTACCGGCTTCTGCGCCTCAGAAAGGAGGCAGCCTTCTATAGGGCAGAACTCCTTCTGGTTTCCTCTTCTTTTGCTATGACTTCATTTCTCACTCTCAACAATGCAATTCCCTTCAATGTCTCTTTCTTTGGATGCTGCCGCATTGGTAAGCAGGCGCAGCTCCGTGTCCTTCTGTCTAGGCCTCTGACAGGATCCCACCCCTGTCTGGGACCCACTACCTGAGTGGAGCTCAGATAGCAGCTTGCTGAGTGTAGCCCAGCCAGCGTCCGCCAGACTGGTGCTGCCTGGGTGAAACCCAGCTTGCTTCTCTCTCACTAACTGTCCAACCCACCAGTTTTATCTAATTGTGAGGAGTGCCCTACTAAATAGGAGCATAGCTCCCCCTGGCGGACTGGAGTGTGAAGTGTGTTGTGTGGTTTGTGATACCTGGTAAAGTGATCTCCTTTATTGTCATCAGACGCAACATCACTCCCCCTGGTGGAAGAATGACATTACTGCAATGACCAGGACCCTGGGGCGCTGCATGTGCACACGGAAAGTATGGAAGGTTTTATAGAACAAGCAAAGTGAATAAGATCCCTGAAGTCTCATGCACACGTTGCTTACTTTTTCCTTGCAGATTTGCAGCAGATTAAAATCTGCATAATGTCAATTCTTGCAGTGTATTTCACCAATACTAATGAGTGGGGGAAAATATGAAACAAATGTATTTTAAAAATGTGGCAAAAAATGTATTTTACACAGCATTCTTCCTGCCAACACATTATGATATGCAGCAGAATCTTCTTCTGTAAATCCTGAATGTGAGTACATAGCCTCAGTCCCTGTCCTGTGTCCCCATTCATTATAAGTAGTTATAAGTAGTTGATTGCATCATAATGAATTTGGGGGGTGGCAGAAGACATTATCAGGTACTTAACATCCTCCATCACCTTCCAATTCATTACAAGTCCCTGACAGCATGTTCTCCCACCTTTCAATTCATTATAAAGTGTTCTGTTCACCTTACCGCCTTCTCTCCCACTCGCCAATAAATTTTAAGTCCCTGATAGAGTCATAGAGAATTGTCAGATGGGCGAGGATGCTATCAGGGACTTAGCACTATCTCCACCACCCAAGTTATTCTACATCCATATCTAATGTCCGCCTTCCCTTCCCCCTGTTTAAACGTTCATTTTAAGTCCCCCTTACGCTCATCCTAATCCCCCACTCCTTCATGTCCACTCCCCCACATACCTTATTACCCTCGTCTCCACCCGCCTCATTGTCCTTTCCCTCACATCCCTCATTGTCAACTCCCCAATCCCCCTCATTGTCCTCTCCCCCACCCCATCATTGTCCTCTTCACACTCTCATCATTGTCATTTCCCCTGCATCCCATCATTGTCCTCTCCCTCATCTCCATCATTGTCCTCCCCACCTTCATTGTTCTCCTCCCCCTCCATCATTGTCCTCCCCCCACATCCATCATTATCCTCTCACCCACCTCCATCATTGTCCTCTCCAACACCCACATCATTGTTCTCCTCACCACTCTTCATTGTCCTGCACCTCTCCTCAGTGTACACAGGTATGCGCTGCAAACTAACCTCATTCAGCCGTGCTTGCCTGTGTCAGAGAGAAAGCGCTGGACAGGTAAGGGAGGACGGATTACTGCAGCTCTGCTGCCATTTTCCCCTGTAGGCAGCGGAGCGTCAGTGATCGCTCCCTGCCCACAACACATGAGGGCAATCTGTCCATGGGCCCCTACAGAGCCTCAGGCTCCAAGAAATGGGCCGGATTGCCCTTATTATTAGCCACCCTGCAAGAACCCCCTCCACCTCTGGGCCCCGTTGCAGCTGCATCGGCAGCATCGATGGTAAGTCTGCCCTGCCCATATGTGACCAAATATGCTGCACAAGTATGACCATCTGACTACTACAATCAGCAGAGAAGGGATGGAAATTGATTGGGTGATGTGTAGAATCATTTCCAAACCATGTAATACAGACATGATATAATTTGGTTTCAATGTCATATTGACAGCTCACATAAATAATGCAGTCAATCACTGGCTCAGCCAAGGTAGATGGCATGAGCCGCTGAGCTCAGTGATTGTCTACAGTGGTGACGTGAGCTGTCAACATGACGTCACAGCTGCAGCCAAAACACTAAGAACAGAGCAGCATCAGAGAGTTAGTACTGGAAAGGAGAAGGTGAATACTATCTGATTTTGTTATTTAATATGACAGGCAACATTTGGAAGCCACTTTTCTAAAAGTGTGTGGAGCGCCCGCCAGGGCCTAGGGGTTACTCGGTATCGGATCTGGTGGTCATTAACACTAGAAGTCCCAGAGACTGGTCATTTGACATTTCTACCTTTGAAACCCAGAGAAGGGTCAAATGACCTAAAGGATTTTATCTATAGCTTATCTTATCTCTATTCACTGTCTTTTGTTCTATAATTAAGGCCATTACTGTTGCATCACAGGAGGTTGTTTGCTGTTTTCCATCCAGTTTACCCATGTAGTTTCAAGTTTCAAGTTAGTTCTGTTCACTTTATTGTATTTGATAATATAAAGACTATACATATTGTATTTAGTTTAGTATTATTTGTGCAAAAAAGCGCTGAAACAATTAATCATTTTTTATATATTTTAAATAGAGAATTAGAAATTTTAGAGCAAGGTACAGCTGTGAGTAATGACCAGAAGCATTTGTGTCTAAGGCTATGTGCACACTTTGCGGATTCCACTGTGGATTTTTCCGCAGCGGAATTCCAAAATCCGCAGTGAAAACCCGTTGCGGTTTTACTGCGGATTTATCGCGTTTTTTACTGCGGTTTCTTCTGCGGATTTTCATCTGCAGTTTCCTATTGGAGCAGGTGAAAATCCGCAGGAAAGAAGTGACATGCTGCGGAATGTAATCCGCAGCGTTTCCACGCGGATTTTTCCGCAGCATGTGCACAGCGTTTTTTGTTTCCCATAAGTTTACATTGTACTGTAAACTCAGGGGAAACTGCTGCGGATCCACAGCGGTCAAAGGTACCGTTACATGTTATGATCTCGTCGACGATATAGTTAGAAATGTCACGTGATCACATCGTTCATGCAATCAGTTTCACATCGTCCAAGAGGCGTCACATGCAACTATCTTGTTAACAATGTAAATTTTGGCTCCGCGTTAGCCTCATTGCAAACGTTTGCAGAACGATTTTTCACAATGGCAGGAATAGGAGAATTTACACCAAAATCGTTCATCTCAGCGTTACACTGAACGATGCTGCACATCTTCTGACACATAATTGGACGAGGATCGTCAGATTTGAGATCCTGACCTCAAATCTGCGATCAGCGATCCAACGATGTGTTCGTCCGATATCTTCACGTTACACGCAACGATGTGAAAACGACATTGCATGAACGACGTGATCATGTGACGTTTTCAAACGATATCATCAACGAGATCGTAACGTGTAACTGTACCTTTAGGCCTCAATCACACTAACGAAAAAAAATCGCAGCATGTTCATTCTTGTGCAAATTTGGCGCAAAAAAAATTCCCACAAGAGGACTGAAATTTTAGTGTGAAAAATATACAAAAGAACAACTGTTATTTGTTTTGATGCTTTAAATTTTTTTTTAAAAACCAATAAATTTTTTTTTCACTAAAGGGTTATTTCACACCAACATCAAACAAATAGTCACATTTTCAAGATGAGCAGTGTATAAGCGGCATGGCCAAACAAATGTGATAAAACAGTGAACAAGAAAACAATATAATCAAATTATACAACAGGGAGGGATGTTGGTGGAGGAGTGGGAAGAGGGGAGGGGGGAAAGGGTAAAGGATGCTTTTTATTTTTGTTATAAAAATGTTAAAAAAATACAAGGAATAAAACAATTCCACACATATTTTCCATAGGCTGCAGTGGGGGGCTGTGTGTGTGTGAGTGGCATGTCCTTGTGTGACTAGCATTTCAGCATTCACTCAGCAGTCTGTCTGAACATGTCGGAACATACCTGGCACTGCCTGGGTATGTCCCTGGTACATTTGCCACACGTGTATTTGTAGCAGTCAACACATCTCTCAGTTGCACAATTGTTCGTGCATTGATGGTTGACCTGACACTTCACCCTTTTGCCAGGGCTGGGTGTGGAAGGAAGTTGCCAAAGGAGTTTCTCCTTGCGTGCCTTCTTTTCAGTCACATGACGGCCACCTTACTCTTTTGCAAGCTCAACCAGGAAGTCCACCCGTCTCTCCTGCACCCAGTGCATGCCTGATAAAGTACATGAGCATAGAGTGCTGCCATGTCAATCATGTTGTAGAACACGGCGACTGGCCATCTCTGTGTTCCTGCACACATGCTGTACTCCCGCACCATTTAGTCCATTACATCCACACCGCACTTTGTGTGGTTGTATTGTGTGACCGTGTTTGGCTTCCTTTTGTTGGTATCCTCAGTCTCAACCACGCTGTGCATGCTGCTGAGAATGTAGACGGCCTTCTTTCGTTTGGGTGCATACACTGTCAGTGTGGCACCAGTGGTTGAAAACACCTGAGTGGTGAATTCAGTGCGGTCCATCTGTCTAGCGGATTGAGGAATTTCCCGGCGACTCTTGTTGACTGTGCCGAGGATAGTGGTTTCCCGGCTAAGCAGTCGTTGTGCAAGTGACAATGATGTAAAGAAATTGTCCGTGGTTACAGTTCTGCGATTTCGGGTCATAGTGGCAATGATCCTTGGGTTTCCCAGGTTTGCTGACCAGCTGTCACGTAGTGATGGAATCTTGGTCACCCCCGCAAGATAATGACTGAAATAAATGCCATTAGTTCCGGGAGACCCATGAACCAATCCACCTGCTCCGTGTGACGTGCATGTTGAGTAGTCCATTCTTCAATGCTACGAAGCATGTCAAGACTGATAAAACAGAGGAAGCTCGGAAGGCGACTCTGGACACTTCGTCTGGCCTTAGCACTTGGCTCTCCATCTGTAGGGTACGGTTCTATTGGGGTCAAATGGAGATGTTTCCCCACTTGTACTTCATGCCACACTGTGCCATCTTTTGTGGTCTCTGTCGGCTCACTCGCCAACCGAGCTCTCTTTTTTGGTAGAGGAGGAGTCTCCTCATCTGCAAGATAAATAATTTCAAATAAGCTTTTTTTTTTTGGTTCAAAATAAAAAAGATAGTCAGGAAATAAAATAGGTAACTCACACTGCCTTTTTTGGCATCCTGTTCCGTCTGTTTTTGAAACAAGCAGAACAGGATCCCTTTTGGCCCCCGTGCACCGTGGGTGATGTCTGTGTGCTATCCGTGAATCCACAGGTAGCGCTGTCTGCTGTCACCACATACTCACCTCCCTCCAGCGCCTCTTCTCCTCTCACTTCCGGTTCACTCTTGGGCTCAGTGAAGTGAATATTCATAGCCTAATGAGCAGCACCGGAAGTGAGAGGAACTGTCAGCGCTGGACTGAGGTGAATATGAAATTCTTTATTTTTAGGCTTTTCACTTTCCTCCGTTGTCCGTGCACACGGAAGTCACATGGATGACATCTGTGTGCATGGATGTTTTCAGCAAAAAGCGGTCCGTGCTTCCGCAAAACAATGGACATGTCTCTGTGTGGAGCAGACGGACACGCATGTGCTCCACACAGAGACACAGTTCGTGCGGAATGGGGCCATAGGGGAACATGTGTCCCGTATGTCCGTGCCTACGGCATGTGTCAGCACAGACCCCACATGTGCCGGTTGAAGGACTATGTCTTCTCCATCTGAGTCTGAAGGGTTTGTGTTGCTCAGAATCAGTTCCAATGTCTCTTCAATGGTGTACCTTCTCTCCATTTTCTTTCCTGTGAACAAAATAGGTTTCTCCCCCACACTCAGGGAGAAACCAAAATAGGTTTTTCTTGTGAGCAGCAACCCCCACACTCAGGAATAGCTTGCATTATTTCTGTTTACACACTCTTATCTTAGATAATCCCCCCTGCAGATTCCTCAGGCAAGAGCACATTTACAAATGAAAGGATGCTAATTAAGGTGTCACTATGGACTGAGGGTCATTTGACCCTCTCTCAGGACTTCAGGGGGGATCTTGAAATTCCCGGGACTTCTAGTGTTAAAGGGAAAGTCACTGTGGCAGCGACCCAGTCCGTGGCCCTGGGTGCCCAAGTAAAAGGGGAAGTCTTTAAAGGGGTTTTTAGGAATAAGAATGTTCGTGACACCACATGTGGTATTTGGTAAGGGGTGACCTACGCTGCTTAAAGGAGTCCTCTGAGGTGATGTTATGGCAGCAGGGATGGTATGGCTTCCCACAGGTGAAGCTAGGTCCCCAGGGCTCCCAGTATATTTTGCAAAGATAGTGCGGTGCCAGAAATAATGAGAGGACACAGAGCTGCAGTCTCTTTACCTGTTTACTGGTGATTCATGGCCACAGTCCAGGGTACTGGTAACAGATGTTGGTGAGGTCCGATAGGCCTAGAAGCGATTATGGATCCCCTTCTAGGTGAAGTTGTAAGCCTTCCTTCTAGTGTTGTAAGGTGAGTCCCTTGCTGCCTAAGGCTCCACACAAGGTTCTCTCTTTCCCTGTCCTAAGGTAGTACCCGCATGGTAGGCAATTCGAGCCTTTATACAGGTGTCTCTCAGATGACTCCGGGCTCTGTATGTTGCTGTACCTTTGGGTGTGGGTGTGGACAGACAACCTAGAATCTTCTGCCCTCCGGTTCTGCTATGGGACATACAGTTCCAAAAGCCTCGGGCTCCCGGTGCCCGGTTCTTGTACTTCAGCCTGGAAGGAGCTCAGTCACAGCTTCCTTCCAGCTCCTTAATCCTCCTGTGCTTCTTACGTCTGGCACGATCTACAGATGCAACGCCATCTGAGTCTCCTTTCTAGCCTGGAGCTGCAGCCACGTGGCTGTATGGCCCCAGCTCCTCTCTCTTGTATCTCCTCCAACTCACTCCTTCACTGTCTGCTACAGACTGCCTAACTCCTTCTCCATGCCAGAATATATATCTAAGGAAGCTCCCCCGAAACCGGGTTCAGAGCTCCCCCTTCTGGCCTGGAATCAGAACATGTTGCATTCATGTGCCACCTTTTCAAAAGCTTTCGATACGGTGCCACACAAAAGGTTGATACAGTAAATGAGAATAATGGGGATAGGGCAAAATATGTGTAAGTGGGTTAAGAGCTGGCTCAGGGATAGGAAACAAAGGGTGGTTATTAATGGAGCACACTCGGACTGGGTCGCGGTTAGCAGTGGGGTACCACAGGGGTCAGTATTGGGCCCTCTTCTTTTTAAAATATTTATTAATGACCTTGTAGGGGGCATTCAGAGGAATTTCAATATTTGCAGATGACACTAAACTCTGCAGGGTAATCAATACAGTGGAGGACAATTTTATATTACAGGATGATTTATTTAAACTAGAAGCTTGGGCTGATAAATGGCAAATGAGATTTAATGGGGATAAATTTAAGGTCATGCACTTAGAATTAGAAGTAATAAGATGTATAACTATGCGCTTAATTCTAAAACTCTGGGCAAAACCGTCAATGAAAAAGACCTGGGAGTATGGGTGGATAACAAACTCATGTTCAGTGGCCAGTGTCAGGCAGCTGCTACAAAGGCAAATAAAATAATGGGATGCATTAAAAGAGGCATAGATGCACATGAGAATATAATTTTACCTCTATACAAGTCACTAGTTTGACCACACTTAGAATACTGTGCACAGTTCTGGTCTCGGTGTATAAGAAAGACATAGCTGAACTACAGCGGGTGCAGAGAAGAGCGACCAAGGTTATTAGAGGACTGGGGGGTCTGCAATACCAAGATAGGTTATTACATTTGGGGCTATTTAGTTTGGAAAAATGAAGACTAAGGGGTGATCTTATTTTAATGTAGAAATATATGAGGGGACAGTACAAAGACCTTTCTGATGATCTTTTTAATTAGAGACCTAAGACAGGGACAAGGGGGCATCTTCTACGCAGGTTCTTTACTGTTAGAGCAGTGAGACTATGGAACTCTCTGCCGTATGATGTTGTAGTGAGTGATTCATTACTTAAATTTAAGAGGGGGATTGAATACCTTTCTTGAAAAGTATAGTGTTGCAGGGTATATATACTAGACTAGATGGTGGCCCGATTCTAACGCATCGGGGATTCTAGACTATGCATGTCCACGTAGTATATTGCACAGCCCACTTAGTATATTGCCCAGCCACGTAGTATATTGCCCAGCCACGTAGTATATTGCCCAGCCACGTAGTATATTGCCCAGCCACGTAGTATATTGCACAGTCACGTAGTATATTGCCCAGCCACGCAGTATATTGCCCAGACACGTAGTATACTGCCCAGTGACATAGTATATTGCCTAGTGACGTAGTATATTGCGCAGCCTCGTAGTATATTGCCCAGTGACGTAGTATATTGTCCAGTGACGTAGTATATTGCCCAGCCACGTAGTATATTGCCCAGTTACGTAGTATATTGCCCAGTGATGTAGTATATTGCACAGCGACGTAGTATAATTCCCAGTGACGTAGTATACAGCACAGAGCCACGTAGTATATTGCACAGCGAAGTAGTATACAGCACAGAGCCACGTAGTATATTGCCCAGTTACGTAGTATATTGCACAGCGACGTAGTATATTGCCCAGTGACGTAGTATACAGTACAGAGCCACGTAGTATATTGGCCAGTCACGTAGTATATTGCCCAGTGACGTAGTATACAGCACAGAGCCACGTAGTATATTGCACAGCGAAGTAGTATACAGCATAGAGCCACATAGTATATTGGCCAGTCACGTAGTATATTGCCTAACTAGGTAGTATATTGGCCATTCACTTAGTATATTGCCCAGCTACATAGTATATTGCCCAGCCAGGTTTGTCACAGGTTAAAAAATAAAAAATAAACATATACTCACCTTTCCGAGGGAGCCCTAGTAGTCCACGGCAGCTTCCAGTCCCAGGGTTGGTATTAGCGCAGGACCTGTGATGACATCGCGGTCACATGACCGTGACGTCATGGCAGGTCTTTGTAGCGCAGGCGTGCAGGGCCTGTGATGATGTCGCGGTCACATGACCGTGACGTCATGGCAGGTCCTTGTCGCGCAGGCGCGCAGGGCCTGTGATGACATCGCGGTCACATGATCGTGACATCATGGCAGGTCCTTCTGCCACCGGAACCTGCAACGGAGGATGGCGGCCGGCACAAGCGGCAACAGAGGGTGAGTATAGCAGGTTTTTTTTATTATTATTATTTTTAGCATTACATTTTTTACTATTGATCCCGCATAGGCAGTGTCAATAGTAAAAAGTCACGTCACCGCTCTGCTTTCCGGCCGCTGTGCTCACAGCCAGAGCAGAGAAGCCCAGCGCCGGGGACAGACAGCGGTAGGTAAGTATGTAGCGTTTGTTTCTTTTACTTTAACGATGGTAACCAGGGTAAACATCGGGTTACTAAGCGCGGCCCTGCGCTTAGTAACCCGATGTTTACCCTGGTTACCAGCGAAGACATCGCTGAATCGGCGTCACACACGCCGATCCAGCGATGTCAGCGGGACCTCAACGATCAAAAAATGGCCCAGGCCATTCCGACACGACCAGCGATCTCACAGCAGGGGCCTGATCGCTGGTACGTGTCACACATAGCGAGATCGCTACTGAGATCGCTGTTGCGTCACAAAACTTGTGACTCAGCAGCGATCTCGCTAGCGATCTCGCTATGTGTGACGGGGCCTTTACATGTAAACCCCCTTAGATAATCAAAAACATATTCTTCCTGGTCTTCTCAATAATTTATAAACTGTTCTAAATCTTCCATTTGACACCCATTGACCTGTACGTTCACATTTACTTCCATGAAAAATAGATGGCTGTTTATTAGCAGTATTGGAGAATCAATCACGGTGCTATATAGAAACTGATATTAACCCCTTCATGACGGAGCTCTTTTTCATTTTTGCGTTTGTTTTTCCCTCCCCTTCTTCCCAAAGTCATAACTTTTATATTTTTCTGTCTATATGGCCATGTCAGGCCTTGTTTTTTGTGGGATGAGTTGTACTTTTGAACGACACCATTGGTTTTACCATACCATGGGAAAAAAAATTCCAAGTGCTGTGAAATTGTGGAAAAAGTGCATTCCCACACTTGGTTTTTGTTTGGCTTTTCTTTTTTACTAGGTTCACTAAATGCTAAAACTGATATTATGATTCTCCAGGTCATTACGAGTTCATAGACACCAAACATGTCTAGGTGCTTTTTTATTTAAGTGCTGAAAAAAACCCTCAAAGTTTGTTAAAAAAAAAAAAGAATTGCTCCATTTTACAATACCTGTAGCGTCTCCATTTTTCGGGTTCTCAGGTCGGCTGAGGATTTATGTTTTGCACGCCGAGCTGACTTTTTAATGATACCATCTTGGTCCAGATATGAGATTTGATCGCCAGTTATTGCATTTCAATGCAATGTTGGGGCGACCAAAAACACGTAATTCTGGTGTTTTGACTTTTTTTCTCGCTACACCATTTAGAGATCAGGTTAATCCTTTTCTTTATTAGTAGAATGGGCAATTCTGAATGCTTCAATACCAAATATGTGTATGTATGCTTTTTTTTTTTTTTAATGAGGCGAAAGGGGGGTGATTTGAACTTTTTTTATATTTTTTTTATTTTTTTATATTTTTAAAAACAATTTTTTTTGTAACTTTTGGCATTACTTTTGGCATGCTTCATTAGTCTACATGGGAGACTAGAAGCTGCCCCAACCTGATCGGCTCTGCTACATAGAGGCGATGATCAGATTGCCTATATGTAGCTGAATTACTCACTTGCTATGAGCTCCCCCACCGGGTGGTGCTCACAGCACGCCGGCACTGACAACCATAGAGGTCTCCAGGAGACCTCTGGTTGTCATGCCAACGAACCGGTGACCCGCGATCACGTGACGGGGTCACCGGTGGGCGGATTTCCGGCCCGATGGCCAGAAGCGCATGTTAAATGCCGCTGTCAGAGTTTGAAAGCGGCATTTAATGGGTTAATAGCCGGGAGTAGATTGCGATTCTACCCGCGTCTATTGCGGGCATATGTCAGCTGTTCAAAACAGCTGACATGTCCCGGGAAAGATGTGGGCTCACCGCCGGAGCCCGCATCAAAGGGGTAGACTAGTACAGCACATGTTGTGAAGGGTTTAATTTAATATATTACTGTAACAGGGTTCCTGTGAATGTCTACATTTTTTTGTTACGGTGAAATCAAATAATGCAGACTTACTTAGTACTTACTTTAGTTAGTGAAACTGATAGGATAAAGATAAGAGACAGAGAGAGAAATTTTCCAGCTCCAAAGCTCAGGTCTCCATTGATTTCAATGTGGTTCGGGCTCAGATTTGAGTTTGGGTTAAAGTACAGTCGGGTGGCAGAAGCTGAACATCATTGGGTCTGCTCATCTCTATAACTGGTTGCTTTATTCCTATGCTCAGTGTACACAGAAAGCTGTACACTATACTGAAGTTAACATTAGGCTACGGTCACACTATCAGAATTTGGTCAGTATTTCACATCAGTATTTGTTAGCCAAAGCCAGGAGTTGGTCAAGAATACAGACTTGGTGACGTGTTTCTACTATTGCTTTCCCCTCTGTTTGTTCCACTCCTGGTTTTGGCTTACAAATACTGATGTAAAATACTGACCACATACTGATAGTGTGACTGTGGCCTTAAGGTACCGTCACACTCAGCGACGCTGCAGCGATATAGACAACGAGCCGATCGCTGCAGCGTCGCTGTTTAGGTCGCTAAAGAGACGTCAAACACCGGCAACACCAGAACGATGCAGGAGCGATCCAGTGACGTAACGGCGACTCACTTCTCGTTCTCGCTGGTTGTTAGCTCCATGTAAAACGTTGCTGGTATCGTTGCTTTTGATGTCAAACACGACGATACACACCGACCTGACGACCAAATAAAGTTCTGGCCTTCTAGCTCCGACCAGCGATATCACAGCGGGATCCAGATCGCTGCTGTGTGTCAAACACAACGAGATCGCTATCCAGGACGCTGCAACATCACGGATCGTTGTCGTTCTCGTTGTAAAGTTGCTGAGTGTGACGGTACCTTTAGAGAACTGCTAGATTTGCAGGAGATAAAACAGTGATGACATCTAGAGAGATAAGGATTCGGCATGTCCAATTTCCATCTGAAGATCCATTATTTCTTGACATGATAAGGTACCACCAGAGGAGTTTGGCAGTGGCTATTTCATAGAGAGCACATTAGCCCATAGGAGTGATAGCCGGCCGAGAGATTGATCAAACCATTGTTTGATTAACAGTTATCTATTGTATATGGGAAAGGTCATTACATATTTTAACTTTGCTCTGTATCCCTATAGCTGCCCATAGATAAGAGATAAATATCAGTATTTACCTTGTACATGCAATTACCTGTTGAAATGTTTTTCAAGCTGGATTCTTTCAGCATGTAGCCTGGTCATAATCTGTACTTAATGCTATCATAGGCCAATCAGCAGTGCATCAGATGTTTTAACTGTACATTTCTTGGACAATAAAAATTGTGTAACTGTGGCCACTTTAGTGGTAAGGCTGCATTGTGCAGTTAGGATGCACTTTTGATGCAGTGAAAAACCTCATGCAGTTGACTGGAGTTTTTTCAAACACAAACATGTTTTTTTTTTACTGCTTGTTGTTTGGCAGGATTCATGTTGATTAAATTACTCTATTAAATTTAAATCATACTGTCAAAAATACACTGTCAAAGCCATTTGCTTGTTCATGTAAAATTGCATGCAGTCAACTGTATGCATTCTGGACTGTATCAAAACTACACTGTATGGTCTAAGATTATGCAGCCATGATGTTTTTTTCAGGGATTTTTTTTTGGATGGTGTCATCTGCAAAAAAAAATAAATTAGCGCTTAGAAAAAGGCCCAGGAGACTTTTCTTGTTCATTTCAAGAGAAAATACTTTGTTTTTCATACTTTCAGGCTTTTAAACATTTTTAACTTCTTCAGATTTCTAAAAACACCAGGCGGTTAAAAAAAAAGCCTCTCCATACTTTACAATAAAATTCAATTAAATGGGCATTTTTTTTTAGCATTTTGTAAGCGTTGTTGTCTCCAAAATTGCTAGCAATTAATTCACTGCTTTATGTTCACAAGGAGTTTCTTGGAACAAAAAATACTCCTGAAAGCATGCTTCAAAAACTCTTTGAAAACTCTTTCAATCTAATTTTATCTAAGCCCCATTTTGCTGTTCACATGTGAAGTTTTCTGAGCTTTTTTTCCCCTGAAATGTTTTGAAAAATGCCTGGTGGAAAAGAAAATGCCTGTCACTTTTTTGAGGAGAATCTCAAGGGTAAATGTACACAACGTCAGAGAAAGCACTGAGCTTTTCTTAGGTGAAGCCGCTCCATGACAAAAATCAGGAATTGCAGCGACTTCTCTGAGTCACGGTGTTACCGTGACAGAGAGGAGCCAGAAGACCGCATCATCTGATTGCTCCTACTCCTCAACTGAAAAAAAGCACTTCACCTTCTTTTTAAATGGTGTAAATTTATTTTGAATGTACAGCGGTTAATTGGCCATACTGAGAGCTCTGGGAGCTAGGGCTCTCAGCTGAGCACGGTTAGCCACTCCTATCCCCTATATAAACTGGGTCCTGACTGAAACAGATTGTCAGAGATAGCTTTTGCAGCATGGCTGGGAAGATAGTAGTTGGTGGTTATAGCACAAATCAAGGTTAGGCACAGTTCTGGCACAATCTTTAGGCGCACATGACCCAATTTACGGGGTTTAGTAGATCCTGTTCCTGATGCTAAAGTTGGATCCCCACCCAAGGGCCGTGGGGTACTCGGTACCGGGTCCTGCGGTTCACAGGGGGATGTCACGGTGGCAGACCCGGTCTATGGCTCTGGGACATCCGTATAAAAGGGAAAGGTCTCTAAAGGGATAAAGTTTATGTTCATGATGCCACCTGTGGTATTCGGAAAGGGTGACAGACGCTGCTTTAAGGAGTCCGCAGGGGTGATGTTATGGCAGCTAAATGTTATATCTTTCCACAGGTGAAGTATGTCCCCAGGGCTTCCCGGTGCGTAGATGGTGGTATGATTTGAGGCGCAGAGAAGAACGAGGACACAAGGTTGCAGTCTCTTTACCTTTACTGGAGACTTCAGCATCCACAGTCCAGAGCACCAGATCACAGGGCAGGCAGAGTCCGGCCGGTTTGGAGGCGAGTCCAGAGTTCCCTTGTCCAGGTGGAAATCAGTAGCCTTCCCTTGCGCTGCGGTGGTGTAGTCCCTTACTGCCTGTGGCTTCACATAAGGGTCTCACAGATGTGGTGTTTCTCTCTCTCTGTCCCCCATATAGGATAGGACAAAACCCGTATGACTGGTGAGTTGAGCCTGTTTATAGGGTCTCATAGATAACCTGGCTCTGTAGGTGTCACAGTGCCTCCTGGGTGTAGGTGTGGACAGATAACCTGCAATTAGCTGTCCTGCCGGTCTCTGAAATAAGGCGTAGAGGTCCTTACTCCCTCAGTGTTCCGGCTACCGGGATTTTGCGCCTCAGGAGACAGCTTAAGTGGGGCTGGTCCCCTTCTGGGATCCTCTACTTTGCTTCAACTTCCTTCACGCTCGATGCAATACAATTCTGCCTTTCAATGTCTCTTTCTGGGAGCTGCAGCTCTGAGGGCATGCACACCTCTGTACAAATCCCTAGTTAGACCGCACATGGAGTACTGTGTCCAGTTTTGGGCACCGGTGCTCAGGAAGGATATAATGGAACTAGAGAGAGTACAAAGGAGGGCAACAAAATTAATAAAGGGGATGGGAGAACTACAATACCCAGATAGATTAGCGAAATTAGGATTATTTAGTCTAGAAAAAAGACGACTGAGGGGCGATCTAATAACCATGTATAAGTATATAAGGGGACAATACAAATATCTCGCTGAGGATCTGTTTATACCAAGGAAGGTGACGGGCACAAGGGGGCATTCTTTGCGTCTGGAGGAGAGAAGGTTTTTCCACCAACATAGAAGAGGATTCTTTACTGTTAGGGCAGTGAGAATCTGGAATTGCTTGCCTGAGGAGGTGGTGATGGCGAACTCAGTCGAGGGGTTCAAGAGAGGCCTGGATGTCTTCCTGGAGCAGAACAATATTGTATCATACAATTATTAGGTTCTGTAGAAGGACGTAGATCTGGGTATTTATTATGATGGAATATAGGCTGAACTGGATGGACAAATGTCTTTTTTCGGCCTTACTAACTATGTTACTATGTTACTATGTTACCTCCGTGGACCCTCTGTCCTCCTCAGACTACTGTCTGGAACTGACAGAACTCCTGTCTGGAGCTCTGCCAGGAACTGACTCCTGTCTGGAACTGACTACCTTTCCCTACAGACTAACAGTTATATATATATATATATGAGGAGTGACCTAATAAATAGGAGCAGAAGCTCCCCCTGGTGGCCTGGAGTGTGAAATGTGTTGCATGTTTGTGGTACCTGGATGCAGTTATCCTTCTTTGCCTCCAAACATAGTATCATTCTCCCCGAAAGGAATGCAATACCACTGCGACGACCAGGACCCTGGGGCGCCACATATGTGGCCCCGGCATCTTTACCTTCAGAAGTAACCCACGGAACAGGGTGACCTAGGACGCCCCCTAGTGTTAGAGACAGGGAAGGAGCCTCTGGTCCTGAGTCACCCAACAACAGAGTCGTGACACCCTGACAGTTTTGCTTTTGTGTTTTGCGTTGGCTCTGCCGTGAGCGTCTTTCAACTATAAAGAGCAGGCAGTTTCCAAATGAAGCTACCCGAAGAATGAACTTACTTCTTTTAATATTACTTCTTTTAACCACTTCACAGTTTCTGAACACTCAATTTGTTAAAAGAAAGAACAAAAGACAGAATATGTGCACCGCAATGTCATTTCTACATTGCTGTGTTTTATGCTCATTTTTAGGGGTAATTTTGTGGCACTATTACTGGCAGTGCACAGGCAAAATCCACCTGAAAAAGACAATTTGTTTACATACCCTGACATAGTTTCTGCTTGAAAAACTCATAGTTCCTGAACTCCTCAAAAACCTCCATGAGCACACAGATTTATCGATTTCAAAAATTGGGGTATAAGCTGGCAACTTATCTCTGTGAGAAAAAAGCAATCAGCAAACCAGAATTGGACATGCGTGATCAACATCTCCACTGAAAGGCAGTTAGCCAGCGTGTCACGACACAACTGTTGAGTGACCTGGGACCAAGGGTTCCTTTTCTGGCCCTAACACTAGGGGGTGCCCTAGCTCTCCCTGTTCCCCGAGATACTTCAGATGGCGAAGATGACGGGACCTCCACCCTTGCCTAATCTCCTAAAATAGCCCTCTGTCTGTTCTCTTCCCCACCCAAAGAGAAGGGGCACTACTGTGCACCGCAGTACACCAACATGACAAACAGGGTGACAAAGACAAGGGGTAACTGAAAACTCCACACATACCAAATATTCACTCACATATACAGAGGAATCCACTGGGGTGTGCAGAAAGGGGTAGAATTAAAAATAGGGAAGGGTAAGGCATTACCAAGCGTACAAACCAAGCAACAGCTTAAAACTCCTCCAGGACTCCTTCTCATACCAACTTCTCTCCCTCCTTTAGCCATGGAGCACAAAGCTAACTCTGACGAGGATTAGTAATAGGGCCCAGATTATAAAGGGAAAAGGAGTGGCTAACCGAGCACAGCTGAGAATAGGGATTTCCAACATGGTCTATTAACCCCTGTTCTGCTGGAAGAAATAAACACGTTTAATAAGACGGAGAAGTGCTTCTTCTCAGTGCCGGAGTGGGAGCAACCAGACGCTGCCGTCTTCTGGCTCCGCTCTGTTGTGGTAACTTCGTGACACAGTGTTTCCATACACAATAGAGTGTCAGTCAAACTCATTGATATCGGCGAGTGAAAACGACATTAGTCTAATGTGTATGAGGTACTCTTGGTCAATGTCAAAATTGAGGCAAAGGTATAAATCCTTACAGTACCCAGATTGATTATCTATTTAAGGGAACCTGACAGGTCCAGCTTCAGAGATGCACTGTGCATGTCCAGAAGTGAAGAAGGCATCTTCCTCACATCTAGCCTTCAAAGCTGGGAAGCATACACCTGATTTCAAAGGCACAATGACCTGGGCGAAGAAAGCCAAGCGCATGCACTAAATTGCAGGGAGCTGGTGATGATGCCGCCTCTTGCAAATCATGGTATCACGCCCAAAGGGGTGTGATAAAGTACCAAGTAGGATGACTAGGCTTGAGAGACTCATGCTCAATCAAGTAGTTAACAGGATAATTACCATATGAAAAGCAAAGTTTATTAAGACTTTTTTAAAACCTGTATTTAGGCATTGAACATTATAAAGGGCAGGTTAAGCAGGATATTTAGCAACAAATATAAAAATGCTGGTGGGTTGGAGGGCATGAGGGACATGTTGGGTTCCCTTTAAATTCTGTAACAGAGGGAAGAGGTAGGTCAGAGTCCCATTGAACCTTTTGGTGACCCCAATGAAAGTGATCTTTCAGGGATTCCTTGGCTCTAGAAATGAGATGATTAAAAGGTTTTAATTACTAGAGAATCCCAGTTTACCTTTTAAAATGAAATATTGATCTGGACTGAACAAGTAAAAAAAATCGTAAATACATTACTATTGCGAAAGAGCATTTTTCTACGACCTGTAATGAGCGATGGCTCCGTGCTGCGGATGTGAGCCTGGTACATGTGTCTCTGGGGTAGATGGTTAATAATTAAAAACAGATTCCAGATTCATTGAGCTCTTGGGCTACATGTCACACACGGCCTCTGACAGCCATCATTTCCTTCTTAGCAAATCGAATCCCTGTAGCTAAGCCTAAGGAAGTTGATAAAGCAATTAAAGGCTTCTGTCTTGGTTACCATAGCACCATCTCTGCTCACGTCTCCTAACACAATGCCAGTATATATGCTAGGGGCTTGTATGACATGGACATGACGGAGTTTGTGTTGTAATGACATTTCTAAATCCAATGTTGTGTCTGCTGCCGCCTACAATGACTTTCTAAATGGGTACAGAAAACAACGTCAATATTATATGTCATATAATGCCTATTAACCCATCATATGCCACGAACATAATATGGCATTTGTGGCTTATATGGATAGGGATGTATGGTGATTATCAATGAAAGATCCATGTTTCATAGAAAATTATTAGATTGTGCGACAATATGGGGACCGGGAATACAATATCTGTAAAGTGCTGCAGAATATGTTGGCGCGATATGAGCATATTAATAATTAAAATGAGATATCTTCACACTTTGGTTTGTTCCAGTGGGTTTAATGGAACATTGAGTCTAGAAGCTGATTACTTCTCTATACTACAGCCATGTGAAAGATCCGAAGGGAGAAGAAGGATATTAGATTGCTGAGCTGTAGAAGAAAACAAAGTATTAACTGTGATGTATTACTGTAAGCAATCCGGACAAACTTGAGTTCATCTATATTAGTAGCCACAACAGAAACCAGACCTCAGAGATTGATGAGCCTTTACGCCTCCAGTTTACCAGTTTGTATTGATTGAATCAGACATAGCAGTGTATTCCCTGTCTAGAGCGAGAATTTACAGATTTCCTTTACTTGAAACCCGCTTCTTGATTTTCTTGCTGAATCGTGCAGACTCGTCTTGCAACTATATTATACAGACTGATCAGCCATACAATAACATTAAACTGTCTAATATTCAGTAGATCCGCCTCATGTTACTAACGGTGCCAATACACTTGAGGCCAGCATGGTTTCTGAATGTTTTGCTGTCAAGATCAGCGTAATATATCTTACAATATAAGATATCTAATAAAACACACATCATGGGCTTGTGGACACGGTCAGAAAAGTCAGATGCAAAGTTGTAGACTTTGTACTCCGTTTGCCTCGTTATACTCAATGACGCCATTGGGGCGCCAGCTTAATCTTGTGCTCTGGGATTCAGACCCAAGCCCCTGATGGAGACAGTATACAAGTCAATAAAATTCCTACTTGCTAACTGGTGATCCAGAGTTCCAGTTGTCTAAATGTTCAATGTAAATTAATATATCTGTACTTAAAAGTATCTCAACACACTCACTGTTGTTCCTGCTGCAGATTAGTGGTGTCCGTGCAAATGATCCGGAATGGAAAGGGCAAAGGGAGTATTCCATATCCAAATGCTCCTTATTGAGAGACTCTGTGTGGTTTGGAAGACTCTCAGTATAGCTTATAAAAGTAATTTATGTACCTTTTATCAGGGCTGCCACCAGGAATTTCAGGGCCCTATACTGGTAAAATTTTCAAGCCTTCTTTAGATTCCACCCCAGCTACACCTCCGCCCCTTAAACCTTCCACAGGCGTACAGCCCACCCTTCGAAAAACTCCACATTAACAGTTCCTATTGAACACTATATCACATACTGTACATAGCCATCAACCTTTGTTTTGGCCAAAAGACTTTTTAAGCCTGCCACAATGAAAAGATAGACTCTTTTAGCAGGGCCCTACTATACCCTAAACTTTTAAACATTTCTTAAAATCTCCAAAACTCTTTTTATGTATATTTGCATGTATTTTTAAGGATACGTGTCACATACATTTTAAAAAATTACCAATAATACTACATACAAGGGACAAATACTGTCACACCATAAATGGACCACATATTACCACCACATAGTAACCAAACAATACCACAAACAAGGAACAAATACTGCCATACCATGACCAGATCACATATTACCACCACATAATGCCCGAATATTAGGAGATACAAGGAACAAGTACTGCCAGACCATGACTAGATCACATATTACCACCACATAGTGACCAAATACAACAATACTGATTATTAATAAAAATCACAATACTAATATTACCATAAGTGCTATTATACATAGGAGCTCTGTACATGGTATACAGTGTATAGTGTAAGTGTACAGGTAATACAGTGACTCACAAGTCCCCATTATACACAGGAGCTCTGTAGTTTACAGTGTATAGTGTTAGTGTACAGGTAACACACTGACTCACCAGAGACATTATACACAGGAGCTCTGTATATAGTATATAATGTAAATGTACAGGTAACATACTAGCTCACCAGCGACTTCTCTAGTTGAAGTCCTTCATCTACACTTTTCTTCCAGCCAGGACTTGTCTCTGCAGAAAATAACACAGTTATCTAGAGCTCCCAGAGCACATTCCCCGCTTTTTCCCCAACTTCTACGCCATGTCAAATGAAGAAAAAAGGGACACTGCACAGTAACAGTTTTGGTGTACATATAATATTTTGCATTTTTTCCTTTTTTCTGCATTTAGCAATGGTTTTAAATAATTTTAAATTTTGGTAGATCTTACTTTTTCAGTCATGAGAATACCAAACATGTTTATTTTATAGCACCCTGCTAGTGCATTCGGTTGGAGGCTTCAGCAGGAAAACATCTCTGCATTTTTCTCTGTGACTTTTTTCTCATTTCAAGGTAGAAACATTACTGTGTCCAACAGTTATTAGATATATGAAACTCAAATAGCTGTTGCAAAAAAAAACAATTTTTATAAAACATTAAGCTTAAGATTAATAGGGGTGTCCAAACTTTTTCATATAACTGTATTATAACAAGGGTGTTAGCACTTTTTAATTTCACTGAATCTTATTATAGGAATCTACATTTTTCTCCTCTGGACTGATCTTTCTTTCTCAATTGATTGGTAAAATCTGTAAAATCTGTTTTCTGATTTTCACATTACGGTGTTAGTTGATGACAGTTGACTCTTTTAAAATTCTATTTAAGGGAAAGTGGAAGGGGGAGCTAGAGGCTGATATAGCTATTCTACGGCAAGTTTCCTGAAATGGACAGTTACAGTTCTCGATAGAACTTTATGAGCACCATCTGCAATCTCATGGGTCTGCAATGGGAAAATCTATATTCACTGAACAAATATTTTGCCCAAGAATTAAAAATCTTGAGAATAAATGAGAACGAAATGGATTTCTCCAATAAGATACATTAAAAGGTTCTCATTTTCATATATGCTATTACATACATTTAAAGTGTATCTTCAGCACAATATTAGAGGTACCTGTGTCCCTCCATGTTCTGAGGCTTAGGTAGAACTTTGACTCCTAGCATGCCAGTTGGAGACCTTCGTTCCATGCAAAGAGTTTCTTGTGAACCTATTAATGCATTCCACAAGAAACCCCTTTCACAACCACAAATATTCATGCAATCTTTTGATGATTATTAAAATGGTCCTTGATATTTTTTAATTTAGTCTTGTTCACGGGACATTTCAATTCATTGCCTTTAAGAAAAAAACCTCACTCTCTTGTCAACTGTCAACTGATCTAATAACTGCTGCATGTAAATACTGCAATAATGCGGAGAATTATACATTGCCCTGTGAATGTTCTCGGGGACTCCAATCAGTTGTCATTCAGACCAACCTCTGAATTATTCGAACTCAGCCTTCACTATTTCACTTTTTTTCCTCTTCAGAAAAGCTTGGACAGCTTAATTTTTGTCCTAAAATCTTTTTTTGCAGCTACTACTTTGCATTCTGTTACTATACTTGCTTTTCGCTTTAGATTAGAATTGTCGATTTAACCATAAAAGGTCTAGCACCGATCTTAAGGGTCTTGAAGAGTTATTTCCAACTATTTGTTTTCTTTTTATCCTTATTTGAAATATGTATGACAAAGAAAGCCTATGGATCTCCTCCACTCAATGCTCGTTCCTGGATTACTTAAGATGTTCCGAAGAGCTGCACTACAGAACAGCATTAGGGCTTCTGTGCATGCCTTGGCACCATCTATTCCAGAGAGGAGAAGACGGCTGGGCTGGGGAGCTGAAAATGTTGTCTCTCAGGCTACTGTGCATGTTCAGGAGATGTCTTATTGTCTTCAATTGCAGAGCAGAACGGTGGTCGGCAGGGGCATAACTACAGGGGTTACACTCACACCCAAACCCTGGAGTCTAGAAAACACAAAAGATCCACATGAGGAAACGAATAATATTAAAGACCCATACTAGTTTGGGGCCCTGTTGGAGAGTTTGCACTGGGGCCCACAAGCTGTGAGTAACGCCACTGGTAGGCGGGATGCACATGGTCTAGTAGAATGCGCTCCATAGAACTGTCACTACTTATAGGAGCAAACAGTGCAAGCGATGTACAAGTTCATCCTGCAGGAGTGGCCATAATCAATGGAAAATAGGAATAAGCATTGCTTGGAAATAGAGGCAGAACTATACTAGATGCAGGGGTTGCAATCACACCTGTGCCCTATATGCTAGGGGGAGCACAAAGATCCCTTTGACCCATATGAAAAGACATTTTATAACATTTTATAACGCTTGCTCTTAACCCCTTCATAACCAATTAAATATATTTATCTGAGATTCACCTACGGCCGTTAAGTTAAATGCCGCTATCAATCACCGACAGCGGATTTAACAAGCAGCAGCTGGAAGTGCATCACAAGTCCCACCCATCGACGCTCCCATCACATGATCACAGGGCGCCGATGGGTTGTCACTACAACCAGGGGTCTGCAGAAGAGCCCTGTGCCTGTCATCACAATTCTCCTGTGAACACCAGCTCAATGATCTCTGCTTCAAGTCTCCAAAGGGGACTATTGAAAAAAGTAAAGAGTGAAAAAAAAAGTTTTAAAAAATATTAAACATTTTTTAGAAAGCACAAATTCAAATCACTCTAAGGTAAAAATAATGATGGCATTCAGAACTAGAACTCGTTTCACGAAAAATCAATCCCTTATACAGTCATTTTAATGTGAAAATAAAAAAGTTATGGCTGTAGGAAGAAGAGAAGGAAAAACACGAAAACGGAAAAGCGCCCGTGCATAAAGGGGTTAAAGACCTGCAATAGTTGGGGGTCCTGTTAGAGTTTTTGCATTGGGGCTTAGGAGCTTCGAGTTACTCTTGGGACATGGGGTGGATTGAAAGAAAGATATCCCAGATACCACAAAGGCATTACACGTGATTGCAAGTATGCACCGATTTACACTATGTATAGACAGCTATAGCGGTAGCTGCAAGCGGCTGATCATTGGGGTGCCAAGGTGTTGGACCCTCACCGATCTGATGTACAGGAAGTATCCATCACCGACACCAATATATAAATCCTGGACAACTGCTTTACAAAAAAATGTGTGGTATGTGCTGGATAAAACTGTTTATGGATTTTACTGCATTATCACACTGAAAGGAAAGGAAATGAAAATCCATTCAGTGCTTACTGAGCGCAGATCTCTCGTTGCACAACCTTTAGACTCTGATCTCCCATTTACGTCATCTGGAGTACCACACTTCTCGCCCACACAGCATTGTTGTTTGGATTTAGGGGGTGGGGGAGCCTAAGGACCAGGTGGTAAAGCACAAGAGGTAATGGCCGATACAAAGGCGAAGAAAATACACTGTACTTTCATCTAACATGAATGTTTCATAGCAAGAACAACAAATAATTCTGGACTAATACATTTTATGGTTAATTGATATCCTACAAGTGAAACATTTCACTAACCTCACATCATTAAACCGCAGAAATGTTACTTTGTGTGGCGGATGCATAATTGAAGTTAACATTTTATAACGCTTTAATTGGCGTTAAGGCTGAATCATGACTTTCTCATTTCATATGGAAGAACATTCCTGTAATTGCTTCTTATTTATGAGTAAGCACACATATATATTTAGTGCAGAGAAAGGCTTGGGTTAGAGATTAACACAATATGGAATAAAAACCTACAAAACACACACTTTCATGGTGATTCATATTATGTGTTTTAATATAATTATCCAAGTCTAAAGGCCTGAATTTATTGTTAATTGTAATTTAATTATTGCTAATTAAAAGTAAACGTTTGTTTAAAAAGATCGAAACCATTCTGTTTCAAATGCAAAAGTATTTGTCGAGTTCACAAATATAAAGCTCCTTTTTATTCAACACAAATTAATATAATACACTAAGAGGCAAAAAGTGCCGGCATCAAAAAACAACTATGGCTCCATTCTTGTAAAGCATCAATACTCTGAAGCCTGTACCATCTGTCAATCTATGGTGCTGTAATAAGCTTTGTCAATGCAATTTTCTATAATTATATACAACCGGATCACCACAGTGTTAAAAACATTTCAAAAATTCAAAGCTCATTCGAAGGCCAAATTCAGAAGTCCAAGTTCAGATCATGGTTTGCGGACTGGCCGCTGGTCTCCTGACCCTAACACAACAGCCTCATGTATGCTTGGGAGGGTGTTAAGTTCAGGACTAGTGATGAGCGAGTATACTCGTTACTCGAGATTTCCCGAGCATGCTTGGGTGGTCTCTGAGTATTTTGCACGGAGATTTAGTTTTTGATGCCTAATTTGTTTTGCCCAACAAATAGGAAATCCCCACCTATATTCAAGCTGTCTAGCAGTCGCAAATCATGCAGCTGCTTTGACAAAAACTAAATCTCCGAGCACGCCAAAATACTTGCTCGGGCTCGGGAAATCTCGAGTAACGAGTATACTCGCTCATCACTATTCAGGACAGGAAACCTGCAGCCAGGCAGGACATCAAGATCTGCATCGGATCATGATTCAAGGTTTTTTGAACATAGCCTAAGGATACAAGCTCACTGACGTTTCCATGTAAACCTACAGTAGCAGTAGAGTCCACATTGCAAAAAGTAAAATGCAGTGTAACATCCACAGCACCTGTCAAGTTATTCTCCGCAGTGAGCTCATGAGATTTCTTAAAATTTCATACACGGCACAACTATTGTAATAGGAAGCAGATTTACTATCTGAAAATCAGTTGCGTAAACACCCTGCGTACATGAACCCTGAGGCCTCAAGCAGTCATCGGGATTATGGCTCTGTAAAACCATTGAGTTTTAGGACTGCTTCATGTGACAGTGATTTTTCTCCTACACCAAAATTGGCCCACGCTTCATCAGTGATTTGGATTAGTGTGCCATCAGACTTCGATCAGTGTATCAGTTTTTCTCGGATGAGGTTTCTCAAGGCTCCATCGGACAGTCCATGAAAAACAGACAGCACAAGGATGGCATCTGAGTGCTATCTGGTTCTTGCACGGATCCATAGACTTGCAATGGTGAGTTTGAGCCGTCACTCAGACCAATATCGGACAAGTCTCCGTGATTTCTGCAGACCACTCGATCCAAGAAAAAAAATCAGACTTGAATTAAAAGGGTTTCCCCACAAACTTAATTTTAATCAACATTTTAATCAATAGATCTTTGAATAATAAGTTCCACAATTACATGTGTTAAAATAAAATGTTCCTGTTCCTGTATTGTGTAATGGCTATACAGTATCTGATCGTACAGGGACATGGCCTGATCATACCACAGCTCCTGGCAGGAGGGAGAAAAAGAGAGTATACAGACAGGACAGCACGTGATCATAACTGATTCTTTCTTTGAGGTAAATCATTGCTTAAAAATAGGCAGAAAATGGTTTGCCTTACAACAAAAAGAATCAGCTGTGATCCCATGCTGTAACATCTGTATAATGTAATAATAGATTCGGCACTTTGGAATGCCAAATCTATTTTTACATTATTTGTGGAGTGGAATCCTATTTGTGCACCCACCCATAGAAGAGTGCGGCACAGCCTGTTTTTGTCTCTAACATTAGCATATAACATCCGATGCTCTCACATAAGATGCTATACTCTAATGTGAACTCAGCCTTATTTTCTGGAGGCACTGCCTCTGATTAACTAGAAAGCAGACACAGTGTCCTTTCCGATTACTGAAAGTACTATCCAGAGGGGAACTTTTCTCTTCCTGCCCGGCACTGATCAGTCTGACTAGTGCAGGGCAGGAAAGCTACCAGGACCTTCACATTTGCTACAGCTATGATCAGTCACATGTCTTTGAAAAAAACTTTAAATCATTGTATTGTATGCACTTCACTTAAAATCAATGTCTAGCCTGCAGTAGAGATGTATCTTTGTGTGTAGCAGATGTAATAAGCATGGCCAGCCATGGTTCCCTTCCTCCTCTACCCATGCAGGGTGTCATGGTCCAGTCCGGAGTTTATTATCATCTTTCCTCTTTTGAGACTGGTCATGCGGGGGTTAATCTCCTCAGCCTCGTTCTTGAGCGAGCTGGGCTATTTAAGACCCTCACTGCCTGCCTACCACTGTTAGGCCGGCGTCACACTAGCGAGTTTTATGGACGTATGAGCGCATAAAATACGTCCGTAAAACACGCCTAACAAACGTCCCAATTATTCTCTATGCCCCTGCTCCTATCTGCCGTATTTTACTGATCAGTATTATACGGCTTTCTACGGCCGTAGAAAATCGCAGCATGCTGCGTTTGTCACCGTATTGCGCAAAAAAAAGCCAATGAAAGTCTATGGAAGCCAGAAAAATACACTTTCCTAGAAAGCTCCCAGGCTCGAGTTCATATGAGGACAACCAGCAGAGGGCGCCTCTTATGAACTCGAGCCTGGGAGCTTTCTAGGAAAGTTCCCACGCTCGAGGGACAACCAGCAGAGGGCGCCTCACCGCAAATGAAGGTAAATATAGGTCATTGACCTACTTTACCTTAATTCCCCGGGGTTTTGCAGCCACGAACAACGCTGCATTAGCAGAGCTCATGGCTGCAAAATATTTTAACCCCTTCAGATGGATTTACATCGTTGGACGTTACAGATCTTCGGAAGGTATGGATATTGTTGGTTTATTATTTTTTTGTTACAGATCGAGGGTCTTCAGTGAGTGGATTGAGCGTAGAATAAAATATTACAACAACCTTTGTGATTTTTTCATTAAAATAATTTTTAATAATGTGTTTGTGTTTTTTTTAACCCTTTACTACTATTGGATTAATAATGGATAGGTGTCATAATTGACGCCTCTCCATTATTAATTTGGCTTAATGTCACCTTACAATAGCAAGGTAGCATTAACCCTTCATTACCCCATATCCCACCGCTACACAGGAATGGGAAGAGAGTGGCCAAGTGCCAGAATAGGCGCATCTTCCAGATGTGCCTTTTCTGGGGTGGCTGGGGGCAGGTGTTTTTAGCCAGGGGGGGCCAATAACCATGGACCCTCTCCAGGCTATTAATATTTGCCCTCAGTCACTTGCTTTACTACTCTGGCGGAGAAAATTGCGCGGGAGCCCACGCCAATTTTTTCTGCCATTTAACCCTTTAATTTAATAGCTAGAACGGCCAAATTTTGCATATACACACTACTAACATTAGTAGTGTGGAATATGCAAAAAAAAGGTGATATGAGATGGTTTACTGTATGTAAACCATGTGTCATATCATGTCGGGTTTAGGAAGGAGAAATAAAAAGCCGGTAATTGAATTACCGGCTTTTAAGCTATCTAGCGCTGTATGAAGTAATAATATATATACATATACAGTTAGGGCCAGAAATATTTGGACAGTGACACAATTTTCGCGAGTTGGGCTCTGCATGCCACCACATTGGATTTGAAATGAAACCTCTACAACAGAATTCAAGTGCAGATTGTAACGTTTAATTTGAAGGGTTGAACAAAAATATCTGATAGAAAATGTAGGAATTGTACACATTTTTTTACAAACTCTCCACATTTTAGGAGGTCAAAAGTAATTGGACAAATAAACATAACCCAAACAAAATATTTTTATTTTCAATATTTTGTTGCAAATCCTTTGGAGGCAATCACTGCCTTAAGTCTGGAACCCATGGACATCACCAAACGCTGGGTTTCCTCCTTCTTAATGCTTTGTCAGGCCTTTACAGCCGCAGCCTTCAGGTCTTGCTTGTTTGTGGGTCTTTCCGTCTTAAGTCTGGATTTGAGCAAGTGAAATGCATGCTCAATTGGGTTTAGATCTGGAGATTGACTTGGCCATTGCAGAATGTTCCACTTTTTGGCACTCATGAACTCCTGGGTAGCTTTGGCTGTATGCTTGGGGTCATTGTCCATCTGTACTATGAAGCGCCGTCCAATCAACTTTGCAGCATTTGGCTGAATCTGGGCTGAAAGTATATCCCGGTACACTTCAGAATTCATCCGGCTACTCTTGTCTGCTCTTATGTCATCAATAAACACAAGTGACCCAGTGCCATTGAAAGCCATGCATGCCCATGCCATCACGTTGCCTCCACCATGTTTTACAGAGGATGTGGTGTGCCTTGGATCATGTGCCGTTCCCTTTCTTCTCCAAACTTTTTTCTTCCCATCATTCTGGTACAGGTTGATCTTTGTCTCATCTGTCCATAGAATACTTTTCCAGAACTGAGCTGGCTTCTTGAGGTGTTTTTCTGCAAATTTAACTCTGGCCTGTCTATTTTTGGTATTGATGAATGGTTTGCATCTAGATGTGAACCCTTTGTATTTACTGTCATGGAGTTTTCTCTTTACTGTTGACTTAGAGACAGATACACCTACTTCACTTAGAGTGTTCTGGACTTCAGTTGATGTTGTGAACGGGTTCTTCTTCACCAAATTAAGTATGCGGCGATCATCCACCACTGTTGTCATCCGTGGACGCCCAGGCCTTTTTGAGTTCCCAAGCTCACCAGTCAATTCCTTTTTTCTCAGAATGTACCCAACTGTTGATTTTGCTACTCCAAGCATGTCTGCTATCTCTCTGATGGATTTTTTCTTTTTTTTCAGCCTCAGGATGTTCTGCTTCACCTCAATTGAGAGTTCCTTTGACCGCATGTTGTCTGCTCACAGCAACAGCTTCCAAATGCAAAACCACACACCTGAAATCCACCCCTGACCTTTTAACTACTTCATTGATTACAGGTTAACGAGGGAGACGCCTTCAGAGTTAATTGCAGCCCTTAGAGTCCATTGTCCAATTACTTTTGGTCCCTTGAAAAAGAGGACGCTATGCATTACAGAGCTATGATTCCTAAACCCTTTCTCCGATTTGGATGTGGAAACTATCATATTGCAGCTGGGAGTGTGCACTTTCAGCACATATTATATATATAATTGTATTTCTGAACATGTTTTTGTAAACAGCTAAAATAACAAAACTTGTGTCACTGTCCAAATATTTCTGGCCCTAACTGTATGTGTCTACTGACACATATATATATATATAGACAGTATATATATATATATATATTTTTTTTTTACACATGGATCCCTTGTATAGCCGTATGTCGGTTTTGCAAGCCTGCGAGAAAAACACGCAGTACGGATGCCATACGGATTACATACGGAGGATGTCATGCGCAAAATACGCTGATACACCCTGCCTACGGAGGAGCTACGGACCACTATTTTGGGGACTTTTCAGCGTATTACAGCCGTAATATACGGACCGTATTGTCTTACGCTGAGTGTGATGCCGGCCTTAGTGATAGTTCATGCTTCCCAGCTTGAGCCCCTGACCTGTATCCTGATTTTGGCGATCCTTGTGTCTCTGACTGCCCGTACCCGTGTATGACTCAATCTGTTCACTGGACTTCGGCTTCTGTTTTCTGTCTCTGATACCATGTTACCCTCCTGGTTCTGACTTTGGCTTGTACCCCGACTTTGTTTTACGTCTCACGTTTTGGTTACCACGTTCCCGGTAGGCTACGATTCCTTGCGTGTCCCTGACTATTCTCCTGACTGCCCCATGTACTATTCTGATATCTCTGTATGACTTTGGCTTGTCTTACTTCTCTCATTACCTGTGTTACGTCGCTTAGTGTTTAACCTCTCTTCCCTCACCAACTCCCCTGGGTGGAAGTTTCATTACACAGGGACACCGACATACTCACTACTCCAGCAGTGGCAGCATCCCCGCGCTTGTCTTCCTCTTTCCTCAGTGCACACCGCACTGTCTCCCAGTGGGGCGCCTAGTGCAAGCGCACAACTCGTAAAGGGGGAGTGCGCACATAGTAAATGCCCCATTTAACAGCTGGAAGGTATTTAATTAAAGTGAACACCTGCAAGACATCTCCCAACCAATAGCCAAAAAGAAACAAAAACAGGTCTAAAATGCCTCCAAAAATTCAAGAATTAATACAGCACAAAGTGAGATCACTTTTACCCAGACTGCTTGTGTTGAAGAGTTTGAAGGGAGCTGGATATAGTCCTAGGAAACCTCAGTGTTACACACATCTTTCCCGTATTGCACTTTGTAGTGGATCAATTTGTCACAAATCAAATTTTTGTAAAAACAATGGTTGAACCTGGCAAATTTGATTTTCAAAAGATTTATTAATAATAATAATAATAATAATAATTTTTATTTATATAGCGCCAACATATTCCGCAGCACTTTACAATTAAGCGGGGACATGTACAAACAATAAATTCAGTATAAGTTAAGACAATTTAAACAGTGACATTAGGGGTGAGGTCCCTGCTCGCAAGCTTACAATCTACAAGGAAATGGGGGGACACAATAGGTGAAAAGTGCTTGTTATTTCAGGTCTGGCAATTATAATAAATCGGGATTTTCATACAAAGCTGCATGATCCGGTCATCAGCCCGTGTGTTTAAGTGCAATAGTCAAGTATCAAGTGCAGTTATCGTGTGCACGGAGGGTGTGGAGACAGATGAATAGTAGGCTCAGATTCACATGTAGATAATATTTGGAAGGAGGGAACAGGACAAAGTGAGTTTACTGAGTAGTTGATTTGGTAGGCTTGTTTGAAGAGATGGGTTTTTAAAGCGCGCTTGAATAGGTCAGGGCTAGGTATCAGCCTGATCGTCTGGGGAAGTGCATTCTAGAGAGCTGGCGCAGCACGAGAGAAGTCTTGGAGATGGAGGTGCGAGGTTCGGATTACGGGGGATGTTAGTCTTAGGTCATTTGTAGAACGGAGGGCACGTGTAGGGCGATAGACGGAGATGAGAGAGGAGATATAAGGCGGTGCAGAACTGTGGAGAGCTTTGTGGGTGAGAGAGATGAGTTTATACTGGACCCTGTAGCAAATGGGTAGCCAATGTAATGACTGGCACAAGATGGAGGCATCGGTGAAGAGATTTGATTAATCTCTATTTTCTGCCGATCCTGTTCTTGTTGTATGAACCAACCGATCATTGATCAACTAGCAGAGGAAACCATGAGACCGGTACAATAGCTAGGGGGCACTACTGCGGAGCAGAGAGGGGTCAGTAGGTTAATATAGATTTTATTTTACTTTTTTGAATTTGTACTAGAAAAATAGTACGGTAAGTATGGTCAACCCACTTTATAAAGAAAAAATGGAACTATGTTGATAAAGTCATGACTGCCATAATAAGCAATGGTCACTGAGTGTCTAATACTTGAGTAAACAAAGATGACTAAACAAATACATATTGTGGTAAAATAATTATTATAGAATGACAAATCAGGGTCTTATCTTTCCAGTTCCATCTTTTATATTTTAGTGGAAATCCTCTTTATGTGCAAATTCATTATATAGAGAGCAAACATTTACCCTTCGACTTTCCATTCTACAGATGGACATTTATTTATAGCTCTTTGCTTCTATTTGTTTCCCACCTTTCCTCCATTGAATCTTGCTGAATACATTTCAACACATTTCCATAATATTTTCCTGTTTCTTTATAAATCATGCTTTTCTTCATTGAGAGGATTGACAGTAAGAAAGTTTTATGAGAACTGTAGGAAATGGTTCAGCGTCTAAATAAATGGGAAACCCAAGAACATAAACAACACAATGCAGCAAGCTCCTAGAAATGTCGAGAACATCTTTTTGCAACAGTTATATTCCAGCAAAAAAGGCTGTTTGCCAAAGTAATTACGGTATTTAAATAAGATACAAATAACAGAATAGAATTACTAAGGAAATGTGAGCCAGATACAACATTATAAGAAGAAATGCTTCTATAATGTTCTTGACCAATATATAATACAAGTACAGCAATGTCATCTTTCGAGATGTGGCTCCCCAATAATATACAGCTCTGGCAAAAATTAAGAGACCACCGCAAAATGTTCAGTTTGTCTGATTTTTCTCTTTATAGGTATATTTTTGAGTAAAATGTAAATTGTTCATTTATTCTATAAACTTAATAGAAAAGTATAGAAGTAAACACTGTCGCTCTGCAAAGGACTAACCCCAAAGGTGAGATTAGTATAGAGAGCTGCTGGTGATTAGAGCAGGTTCTGTGTATGCCTGCTAGAAAGCAAAACCTAAAAAATTGAGAATATATCTCCGCGCTATACCATACATATGTAAAGGACAATCATAGTGGGGGGGATAAAAAATTTGTAAATGAAAAGAAACTTACTGCGATTGCGCCAAAATAACGGATCTGATGAAAAGTACTTGGTTTATGGAGATGATGGTTCCAGCATTTGGTGGAACAGGGTTAAGTGTCCCCTACAAGCGAAGGGAGTTTTGATATTAAGAACAAAACTTTTAATATAAACAGTGTATAGTGGTGGTATACCTGTAATTATACTTACTGGAGTGCCGTGGGGCGGTGTAACTGGAGCGCCCCAGACGCAGGGCCGCGGGTTACTCGGTACCGGTCCTCTGCTGGCTCAGTTCTGGGGATGCCACGGTGGCTGGACCCGGTCCGTGACCCTCCTAAGGGGCGTCCAATGAAAGGTGATGGTGCGTGGTGCAAGGTGCGAGGAATAACGAGGACACAGAATTACAGTCTCTTTACCTTTTACTGAAGGTTTCAGGGTCCGCAATCCAGAGCACAGTTAACAGGGCTTTCTGAGACTGGCCGGTCCGAAGGCACATCCAGAGTTCCCTTTGCAGGTGGAAATCAGTGCCTACCACTAGCGCCTGTGTGTTGTAGTGCTTCCCTGCTGAGCATTCGGGATAGTCCTCACAACTTCTATTCTCGTTCTTTCTAGATCTTTCTCTCTCCGTCCCCCAGGTTTATTATGGCAAGGACGCACCTTTATGACGGGTAGGCCTGGAGTTATTCTGGGACCCTTGTGTTGCCCCTCTCCCAAGATTGCCTCCTATGTCCTTCTTAGGTGATGTATGGTAGACAGCCAACCTGTAATTAACTGTCCTGCCGCTGTTTGAAGTAATGCGTGGAGACTGTTACTTCCTCGGTGCTCCGGCCACCGGCTATGCGCCTCAGTAGGATGTTGCCGTTCTCGGGGCACGACTCCTACTGGCTCTCCATTGTACGTGATTTATTTTCTCACTGTCCACAATATCCTTCGATTCGTGTCCTTTCTTTAGATACCGCCACAAGGTAGTGCAGGCGCGGTTCCGTAACAATCTGTCCTTTCGGCTAGGTACCTGCCAGATTTCCCAGTTCTGACAGGTCCTCCCTGGAGCTCTCCCAGGCTGCATTCTGCCTAACTTCCTGTCCAACCCCTAGTTTTACCAGTGTGAGGAGTGACCTAATAAATAGGCCTTTTGCTCCCCCTAGTGGCCGGAGTGTGAAGTGTAATGTGTGCTGTGATACCTGGTCAGAATAACTCCTTTAGTGCCATCAGACGTACCATCACCCCCCTTAGTGGCAGAGCGACGTTACTGCAACGACTGTTGTGAATTCTGCTTTTGGGTTCCCTCCGGTGGTTGTAGGTGGTAATGCAGTTGTCCCTGAGTTGCAGTCCTGGTCAGGTGTTTCTGCTGATTGCAGTTCTGACTGGGGTATTTAGGTGTGCAGGATTCATTAGTCCTTGCCAGTTGTCCATTGTTCTGGGAGGTTTTGGATCTTTGTCTGGTTCCTCCTGCCTGGCTGCCAAATCAGCAAAGATAAGTGTCTGGTTTTTGTTTCTGTGGCACACATGCTGTGTGCTTAATAATTTAGTGCTATTCATTTGTTTTCTCTTGTCCAGCTTAGATTGTGTCAGTGTTTTCTCAGTCTTGTTGGATTCTCAGGAGATGCAGATATACGTTCCACGTCTTTAGTTAGATGGAGGAATTTTTTGTATTATCTGCTGTGGATATTTTTTGGAAGGGTTTTAATACTGACCGCTTAGTATTCTGTCCTATCCTTTCCTATCTAACTAGAGTGGCCTCTTTTGCTAAATCATGTTTCCTGCCTGCGTGTGTCTTTCCTCTACTACTCACAGTCAATATTTGTGGGGGGCTGCCTATCCTTTGGGGTTCTGCTCTGAGGCAAGGTAGAATTCCTATTTCTATCTATAGGGGAATTTAGTCCTCCGGCTGTGTCGAGGTGTCTAGGATTTGTTAGGCACACTCCACGGCTACTTCTAGTTGCGGTGTTAAGTTCAGGATTTGCGGTCAGTATAGTTTCCACCAACTCCAGAGAAAGTTTCATGCGGCTCCAAGGTCACCGGATCATAACAAACGACCAGATCTCTGGGGCGCTGCACTTCCCCCCGGTTAAATCCAGTACTCCCGGACTGGGAAAAGAAGAATAACAATACATGTTAATAGAAAACACACAAAAATTCTTATATACTTTGAACAAATAAATATAACAGTGCTTTCCGTTATGGAAGGTAAGGACGCTTGAACGTTGCAAAAAATTGGTCATGCACAGTCCAAGACTCCCAGTTCAGTAGGTGCAACCATAGAACAGCAGGGACACCGGGTAAACATAGGGGCCCCTGTGAAAGTTTTGGGGTGATTCACTGTCCATCACACCACTGTCCATTCTTAAACCTATAACACAGATATTTACACAAGCATTTTCAACCAAATAGTAACTATTGTTAATATCTCCAAGGTCTATAGCGAAATGGAGTCTGATTCTTGGTGCTACGCGTAGACCTCCGCAGCGCAGTGGTTGCTACTGGCCTGACAGGACCCGCTACGCTTGCTATCGCTAGTGTAGTGCACTGTCTTCTAGCTACACTTCTAGTGAGTCTGGGCAGCACTGGCATACTGGAGTCCTCAGTGCTGCCACTATTAGTGGTGGGCGTGGCAGATTCACTGATGACAGAGGGAGGGCCCGCTGGTTCGATCATTGGCATCGCATCTTCTGGTGGGGTCGGTTGCGCTTGCGGGTCCAGATGCCCCTGCACCACATTTAGTTCTGGTGATCTCGGTTGACGAAGCGTTAAGACAGGTACCACAATGGCCTGATTTATTTGAGTCCAGGACTGGGGAAAATCGCCAAGAACAGTGTGTATCATCTTCTCTTCTTCCACGGGCGGAGAAGTCCTTGGATATGTTTCCCCATCTTTCAGCTTATCAGGGCATATTTTCAGGTGGTATCTGGATATGGCCATTGAGGTCTCCCCTCCCTCTTTACTGATGAGACAGACCTTCGTATTGTCAAAATCGGAGGAGAGAATGGTATACGGTTCCGCTTCCCATTGATCATCAAGCTTGTGTAGTCTCCTCTTTCGTTTGAGTACCTGCTCACAAGGTGCCAATGGAGCCGCGGGAGCATACTGGTTGTAGTCCCTCTCTTGCTTCTGTCTGGCTTGAGCGAGACTCCTTTCTACACATTCCTGTACTTTGCGGTACCTCTGATGCCTCTCGGTATCCCAATCCGCATCTGGCAATATATCTTCGGCTGTCAGGACCCCCATGTCCAGATTGACGGGCAACTTGCTAGACCTTCCTCGCATCAGGTACGCTGGGGTGCAGTTGGTGGAATTCCCCGGGATGTGGTTGTACATATCTACCAAGTCTGGTAACTTTGTAGGTCACACGTTCCGCTCCTCTACAGGTAAGGTCTTCAGTAAGTCGATCACCACTTGGTTCATCTTCTCACACATCCCGTTGGTCTGTGGATGGTACGGCGTGGTTGTGATCTTCTTACACCCGTTCAAATTGCAGAACTCCTGGAACACCTCTGCTTCAAATGCTGGCCCCTGATCGGTCAACACCTTCTCTGGGTACCCATGGGGTCGACCGACGTACTGCTGGAAGGTTTTGGCAGCCGTCCTAGCCGTCAGATCTTTGACTGGTACGACTACCAGGAATCAGGAATAGTGGTCCACAATGGTGAGAGCGTAAATATACCCTGACCGGCTAGGTGTTAGCTTTACGTGATCCAGCGTGACCAACTCGAGCGGCCATTTGGTGATGATGGGCTGCAAGGGAGCCCGTTGGCTGTCACGATCCTTTCGGCGTAGGCTACAGGGGCCACACTCTCGACACCACTTCTCGATGGCCTTCCTCATGCCGATCCAGTAGAACCTCCCACGGAGTAGCCCCTCCAGCTTCCTCCATCCGAAGTGTCCTGCCCCATCGTGGTACGCTCCCAGGACCATTGGCACATCTTGTCTGGGGACCACAATCTGCCACACCAATTCGTGAGTGCGGGGGTCGATGCTCCTTCGGCACAGTTTGCCATCGTGAATAAACAGTTTGCCCCTCTCCTTCCACAACTGTAATGCCTCCGGTGGATCATCCGGTCCGGGATGCAAACCTGCCTGCATCAGGAGCTCTTTCACCTGACCGCAGGGTTACCATCCTGGTTCTCTGTCCACCCGTGGTGGGGCAGGGGATTCAACGGGGCACCCTGTTTGTTTCTGTGCCTGTTCTCCACCTGATGGGAACACTGAGTTGCCTTGGGACGATGGAAAGCGGGCAGCTCCACTTCTTCAAATGCTTCTGGATCTTCCTCCATTTCAGGGAGGTGAGGCATTCGGGACAATGCATCGGCATTCGCATTCTTGTGCCCCACCCGGTACTTGATGGTGAAGTCGTAATTGGACAACCAGGCTATCCACCGCTGCTCCAAGGCGCAGAGATTCACCGTGTCCAAGTGCGTAAGTGGATTATTATCCGTGAAGACGGTGAATTTCGCTGAGGCCAGATAGTGCTTGAACCTCTCCGTCACGGCGAGGAACTCCAGCTTAAAGGAACTGTAGTTGTCCGGGTTCCTTTCAGTGGGGCGAAGCTTCCTGCTGGCGTAAGTGATTACTCGTTCTTTGCCTTTCTGGACCTGGGACAGCACAGCTCCCAGCCTCACATTGCTGGCGTCCGTATACAATACTAATGGTTGGTCGTATTCAGGGTAGGCTAGTACTTCTCCCGTCAGTGCCGATTTTAAGCAAGTTAACGATCCTTCCAGTCCGTTGTTCCAATCCAGCGGGGTATTCTTCCCTTTGGGTTTCTTGGGCTGGCCCACCAACAGGTCTTACAACGGCGCGGCCTTCTTGGTGAAGTCCTTGATAAACCTCCGGTAGTAGCCCACCAACCCATGGAACTGACGGACTTCATGAAGGTTACTGGGCTGCGGCCAGTCCTTGATCACCGTGACCTTATCGGGGTCTGGGGCCACTCCTTCGGCACTCACCACATGGCCCAGGTACTGTACTTTGGGTTTGAGCAGATGGCATTTGGACGGTTTCACCTTTAAGCCAAAGTTGGACAGCGCTTCAAATACCTCGGCCAGGTGCTTCAAATGGTCTTCATAGGTCTTAGAGAAGACAATGACATCGTCCAGATACAGCAGCACGGTCTCAAAGTTCTTGTGTCCCAAACAGCACTCCATCATCCTCTGGAACGTCCCCGGGGCGTTACACAATCCGAAGGGCATGTAGTTGAACTCGCAGAGACCCATTGGCGTCGTGAAGTCTGTTTTTTCCTTGTCCGCCTCTGCCACGTAAACCTGCCAGTACCCACTGGTGAGATCTAAGGTAGAAAAGTAATTAGCAGACTTTAACGCAGCCAAGGACTCCTCTATCCTAGGCAGGGGGTATGCGTCCTTATGTGTAATGCGGTTTAATTGCCTATAATCCACACACATCCTCATGGTGCCATCTTTCTTTCTAACGAGGACTAACGGAGCTGCCCAGGGGCTACAGCTGTCTCTCACTACCCCAGCCTCCTTCATCTCTCGCAACATGTCCTTGGCACACAGATAATGAGCTGGGGGTACAGGACGGTATCTTTCTTTTACGGATGGGTGATCTCCTGTGGGGATGTGATGTTGAATCCCTTTTACCCGCACGAAATCAAGGGGGTGCTTGCTGAATACCCGCTCATACTCGTGAACCACCCTGTAGGCCCCCTGTATCTGGTGAGATGGAGTAGCATCAGTGCCCACATGTAATTCTTGGCACCAATATTTTGATTGCTCTGCAGAGCCGTTATCCTCCGTGGACAGAGCCAAGGGCCCGGGTGCCTGTATCACACTATTATTAACAGTAAACAGCTTGGCAAGTGTGACATATTTAGTTAGGTGGACTTCCTCCTCCCCGCAGTTAAGAACACGTACCGGCACCCTCCCCTTGCGGACGTCAACCACCCCTCTGGCTGTCAGGAGGGTAGGCCTATTCTCCGAATACACAGGTTCTACCAGGGCCTGATAGTCTTTACCCACGAGACCTATGGCTGCCCGACACCATATTAACATTTCACTCCTGGGGGGTATTGCAATGGGGTTCGAATCACTCACTGTGACCCGGCCAATTTCACCACCAGTCAGCTCCACTTGCTGTCTCCGCATTAGGGCTCTGATTTCTTTCTGTAAGGCACGTTGTTCACTGTAACCAGCTGTCTCTGCTACTTGCTGCAACAAAACTATAACTTCTGCAAGACAATTTTCTATGACATTAGTACCGATGGTCATCATGGGGTTACGTTCACGCCGGTCAGTATCAACAATGACAATTCCTTGGGCCTCCAATTCTACCCGCCCCACCTTAATAATGACCTCTTTGTACCCCACTTGCGGCAGTGGCTGACCATTGCTAGCTATTATAGTGAAATCATCATCGGGGGCATGGGTAATGTCGGTGTCCTCCCAATAACGTCTATAAAGAATGTAGGGCATAGTTGTCACCTGGGAACCGGTGTCCAGCAAAGCATTCATGGGGATACCGTCGATCACGATGGGGAGGACCGGACGCCCCCCGACGTATTTGGCTCTCCAATTTTGCAGGCCTGGGCGTTCTACTCCTGGGGGTTGGCCCTTGGCCCCAGGGGTTGCTCGTTTAACTGACAGTACCTTGCAAGATGGCCCACCTGGTGGCAGCGGCGGCAGATAGGTCGTCCATCCCGATGAAAACGATCGTCGTCTCTGCCTCTGGTCGATGGAACTCTCCTTTGTCGCTGCCAGGGGACATCTTCCGGTCTGGAAGCCATCTGGATCTTCTCCTTGGGGGCCTCCTGTAGGGACTGGATGGTCCGGGCTAGGGCGGCAACGCTCCTGGTCAGTTCCTGTACCTGGGGGCACAGTCCTGCAGGGGAGTCATCTTCCAGGATCTGGGCATCGGCCTCGGCGGAGACGGGTGTGTCCGGCGCCACCTCCTGGTGGTATGTGAGGGCTTGACGCCTGGGAAGTGTGGCACGGCTGGGCTGTCACTCTGGTAGTGCCTGGATAGCTTTATCTTTGAATTGCGCAAAAGTTAGGTCTGGATTCTGCATGGCCAGGAAGTGTAGTTGGGCCCTTTGGTTATTGCACAGGAGCCCTTCGACGAACCGCTCCTTCAGGAGTTTATCTTCATCTTGCATGCTGTCTGGGTCACTTTGCTTGATGGCCCGCAGCGCCTCCTGAAGATTAAGAGCATAGTCCCGTAAGCTATCCTGCGGCCTCTGCTTGCACCCATAGAATGTCAATTTAATTTCCGTAGCGGTGCGGGTGTCAAAGGTGGTTTTAACCCCTTTCTGATATTGGACGTACTATCCCGTCGAGGTGGGGTGGGCCCCTATGACCACCGACGGGATAGTACGTCCAGCGCGATCGGCCGCGCTCACGGGGGGAGCGCGGCCGATCGCGGCCGGTTGTCAGCTGCCTATCGCAGCTGACATCCGGCACTATGTGCCAGGAGCGATCACGGACCGCTCCCGGCACAATAACCCCCGGCACACCGCGATCAAACATGATCGCGATGTGCCGGCGGTATAGGGAAGCTTCCCGCAGGGAGGGGGCTCCCTGCGGGCTTCCCTGAGCCCCCCGCAGCAACGCGATGTGATCGCGTTGCTGCGAGGGTCTCTTACCTCCTCCTTCTCCTTGCAGGCCCGGATCCAAGATGGCCGCGGCATCCAGGTCCTGCAGGGAGGGAGGTGGCTTCACAGAGCCTGCTCAGAGCAGGCACTGTGAAGCAGCCTGCACTGCTCTCAGAGCGGTGATCTGACAGAGTGCTGTGCAAACTGTCAGATCACCGATCTCTGATGTCCCCCCCTGGGACAAAGTAAAAAAGTTTAAAAAAAAATTTCCACACGTGTAAAAAAAAAATAAAAAAAAAATATTCCAAAATAATGATAAAAAAAAAAATATTATTCAAATAAATTCATTTCTTTATCTAAATAAAAAAAAAAACAATAAAAGTACACATATTTAGTATCGCCGCGTCCGTAACGGCCCGACCTATAAAACTGTCCCACTAGTTAACCCCTTCAGTAAACATCGTAAGAAAAAAAAAAGAGGCAAAAAACAACACTTTATTATCATACCGCTGAACAAAAAGTGGAATAACACGCGATCAAAAAGACAGATATAAATAGCCATGGTACCGCTGAAAACGTCATCTTGTCCCGCAAAAAACGAGCCACCAAAGAGCATCATCAGCAAAAAAAAAAAAAAGTTATAGTCCTGAGAATAAAGCGATGCAAAAATTATTTTTTCTATAAAATAGTTTTTATCGTATAAAAGCGCCAAAACATAAAAAAATAATATAAATGAGGTATCGCTGTAATAGTACTGACCCGAAGAATAAAACTGCTTCATCAATTTTACCAAACGCGGAACGGTATAAACGCCTCCCCCAAAAGAAATTCATGAATAGCTGGTTTTTGGTCATTCTGCCTCACAAAAATCGGAATAAAAAGCGATCAAAAAAGGTCACGTGCCCGAAAATGTTACCAATAAAAAGTTCAACTCGTCCCGCAAATAACAAGACCTCACATGACTCTGTGGACAAAAATATGGAAAAATTATAGCTCTCAAAATGTGGTAACGCAAAAAATATTTTTTGCAATAAAAAGCGTCTTTCAGTGTGTGACGGCTGCCAATCATAAAAATCCGCTAAAAAACCCGCTATAAAAGTAAATCAAACCCCCCTTCATCACCCCCTTAGTTAGGGAAAAATTAAAAAAATGTATTTATTTCCATTTTCCCATTAGGGTTAGGGTTAGGGCTAGGGCTAGGGCTAGGGCTAGGGTTAGGGCTAGGGTTAGGGCTAGGGTTAGGGCTAGGGTTAGGGCTAGGGTTAGGGTTAGGGCTAGGGTTAGGGTTAGGGCTAGGGTTAGGGCTAGGGTTAGGGCTAGGGTTAGGGCTAGGGTTGGAGCTAGGGTTAAAGCTACACTTAGGGTTGGGGCTAAAGTTACGGTTAGGGTTTAGATTACATTTATGGTTGGGAATAGGGTTGGGATTAGGGTTGGGATTAGGGTTAGGGGTGTGTCAGGGTTAGAGGTGTGGTTAGGGTTACTGTTGGGATTAGGGTTAAGGGTGTGTTTGGATTATGGTTTCAGTTATAATTTGGGGGGTTTCCACTGTTTAGGCACATCTAGGGCTCTCCAAACGCGACATGGAGTCCGATCTCAACTCCAGCCAATTCTGCGTTGAAAAAGTAAAACAGTGCTCCTTCCCTTCCGAGCTCTCCCGTGTGCCCAAACAGGGGTTTACCCCAACATATGGGGTAAAAGCGTACTTAGGACAAATTGGACAACAACTTTTGTGGTCCAATTTCTCCTGTTACCCTTGGGAAAATGCAAAACTGGGGGCTAAAAAATAATTTTTGTGGGAAAAAAAAAAGATTTTTTATTTTCACGGCTCTGCATTATAAACTTCTGTGAAGCCCTTGGTGGGTCAAAGCGCTCACTGAACATCTAGATAAGTTCCTTAGGGGGTCTACTTTCCAAAATGGGGTCAATTGTGGGGGGTTTCTACTGTTTAGGTACATTAGGGGCTCTGCAAACGCAATGTGACACCTGCAGACCATTCCATCTAAGTCTGCATTCCAAATGGCGCTCCTTCCCTTCCGAGCCCTCCCATGCGCCCAAACAGTGGTTCCCCCCCACGTATGGGGTATCAGCGCACTCAGGACAAATTGGACAACAAATTTTGGGGTCCAATTTCTCCTGTTACCCTGGGGAAAATACAAAACTGGGGGCTAAAATATAATTTTTGTGGGAAAAAATTTTTGTTTTATTTTTATGGCTCTGCATTATAAACTTCTGTGAAGCCCTTGGTGGGTCAAAGCGCTCACCATACATCTAGATAAGTTCCTTAGGGGGTCTACTTTCCAAAATGGTGTCACTTGTGGGGGGTTTCTACTGTTTAGGCACATCAGTGGCTCTCCAAACGCAACATGGCGTCCCATCTCAATTCCTGTCAATTTTCCATTGAAAAGTCAAACGGCGCTCCTTTGCTTCCGAGCTCTCCCATGCGCCCAAACAGTGGTTTACCCCGACATATGGGGTATCAGCGTACTCAGGACAAATTGTACAACAACTTTTGGGGTCCAATTTCTTCTCTTACTCTTGGGAAAATAAAAAATTGGGGGCAAAAATATAATTTTTTGAAAAAATATGATTTTTTATTTTTACGGTTCTGCATTATAAACTTCTGTGAAGCACTTGGTGGATCAAAGTGCTCACCACACCTCTAGATAAGTTCCTTAGGGGGTCTATTTTCCAAAATGGTGTCACTTGTGGGGGGTTTCAATGTTTAGGCACATCAGGGGCTCTCCAAACGCAACATGGTGTCCCATCTCAATTCCAGTCAATTTTGCATTGAAAAGTCAAATGGCGCTCCTTCGCTTCCGAGCTCTGTCATGCGCCCAAACAGTGGTTTACTCCCACATATGGGGTATCGGTGTACTCAGGACAAATTGTACAACAACTTTTGAGGTCCATTTTCTCCTGTTACCCTTGGTAAAATAAAACAAATTGGAGATGAAGTAAATTTTTTGTGAAAAAAAGTTAAATGTTCATTTTTATTTAAACATTCCAAAAATTCCTGTGAAGCACCAGAAAGGTTAATAAACTTCTTGAATGTGGTTTTGAGTACCTTGAGGGGTGCAGTTTTTAGAATGGTGTCACACTTGGGTATTTTCTATCATATAGACCCCTCAAAATTACTTCAAATGAGATGTGGTCCCTAAAAAAAAATGGTGTTGTAAAAATGAGAAATTGCTGGTCAACTTTTAACCCTTATAACTCCCTAATAAAAAAAATTTTGGTTCCAAAATGTGCTGATATAAAGTAGACATGTAGGAAATGTTACTTATTAAGTATTTGTGTGACATATCTCTGTGATTTAATTGCATAAAAATTCAAAGTTGGAAAATTGCGAAATTTTCAAAATTTTCGCCAAATTTCCGTTTTTTTCACAAATAATCGCAGGTAATATCAAAGAAATTTTACCACTATCATGAAGTACAATATGTCACGAGAAAACAATGTCAGAATCACTGTGATCCGTTGAAGCGTTCCAGAATTATAACCTCATAAAGGGACAGTGGTCAGAATTGTAAAAATTGGCCCGGTCATTAACGTGCAAACCACCCTTGGGGGTAAAGGGGTTAAGCTTGGCAAACACCTGTTGCACAGTTTTCTTGTCTGCAGCGGGCCAGGACTTCACTTCCCTCAATGCCGCTCCAAAGAGTTGGCCGGTTATCATATGAACTTTCTGAGGCTCCGTCAAGGGATAAAACTCGAGTAGGCTACAAATCCCCTCTTTAAAGTCAGATAACGTATGAGCTTCTCCGAAGTATCGCGGGAGCCAGGCGGCTCCTGGTAGGTACGGCATAGAGAAGGGCATAATGGCTGCTGTAGTGGCGGCAGTACCCGGCTGGTTGATGGGAGCGGCAATCCCCGCGGCATCCGGCGGTGAGATCAGACCCATGGCTGCATCTACCACGGAATCTGGAAGTGCTCCCGGGTCTGCAGCTGTGGCCGCCGCCTCCGCTCCTCCGGGATCTGACATGGCTGTCCTTCCCCCCCTTGCTAACCTGTCGGGGTCGGGGTTCTCCTTCCGGGATCGGCGCCTCACCACGTCTTCCGCTTCGCGCTCTTTTCTAGCCGGCTCCACCCACAAAGCTATGGCTCCTCCCCTCGCACTCCACACGGCGCGGCAATGGCGGATTTTTGGCAGCAAATAGCAATACACAGTCTTTGCAATAAGTCACAGTTCAATCACAATTCCAAGTCGCACATGACCTGATTCTTCAGGCTTAAGTAGATCCTGTTCGTGACGCCAAGTTGGAGCGCCCCAGACGCAGGGCCGCGAGTTACTCGGTACCGGTCCTCTGCTGGCTCAGTTCTGGGGATGTCACGGTGGCTGGACCCGGTCCGTGACCCTGCTAAGGGGCGTCCAATGAAAGGTGATGGTGCGTGGTGCAAGGTGCGAGGAATAACGAGGACACAGAATTACAGTCTCTTTACCTTTTACTGAAGGTTTCAGGGTCCGCAATCCAGAGCACAGTTAACAGGGCTTTCTGAGACCGGCCGGTCCGAAGGCACATCCAGAGTTCCCTTTGCAGGTGGAAATCAGTGCCTACCACTAGCGCCTGTGTGTTGTAGTGCTTCCCTGCTGAGCATTCGGGATAGTCCTCACAACTTCTATTCTCGTTCTTTCTAGATCTTTCTCTCTCCGTCCCCCAGGTTTGTTATGGCAAGGACGCACCTTTATGACGGGTAGGCCTGGAGTTATTCTGGGACCCTTGTGTTGCCCCTCTCCCACGATTGCCTCCTATGTCCTTCTTAGGTGATGTATGGTAGACAGCCAACCTGTAATTAACTGTCCTGCCGCTGTTTGAAGTAATGCGTGGAGACTGTTACTTCCTCGGTGCTCCGGCCACCGGCTATGCGCCTCAGTAGGATGTTGCCGTTCTCGGGGCACGACTCCTACTGGCTCTCCTTTGTACGTGATCTCTTTTCTCACTGTCCACAATATCCTTCGCTTTGTGTCCTTTCTTTAGATACCGCCGCAAGGTAGTGCAGGCGCGGTTCCGTAACAATCTGTCCTTTCGCTTAGGTACCTGCCAGATTTCCCAGTTCTGACAGGTCCTCCCTGGAGCTCTCCCAGGCTGCGTTCTGCCTAACTTCCTGTCCAACCCCTAGTTTTACCAGTGTGAGGAGTGACCTAATAAATAGGCCTTTTGCTCCCCCTAGTGGCCGGAGTGTGAAGTGTAATGTGTGCTGTGATACCTGGTCAGAAGAACTCCTTTAGTGCCATCAGACGTACCATCACCCCCCTTAGTGGCAGAGCGACGTTACTGCAACGACCAGATCTCTGGGGCGCTGCATAACCACTTAAAGAATTAGTGTAAATAGATAGGTTGGTAGTTAATCCGTTGATACTGCGTGAGTATGCTGACGTTCAAAGGAAGGTATGGTGTCCTATTAGCACAACATGTAGTCGCTGTGACTTGGCTGTTTGGAGTATAATAGACTTAGTGATTAGATGGTTCTGCCGTGACTGGATATGTCAGGGTTTAAGAGCAGAGACCTGTTGTACTTAATCGGGCTTCTAAACGGTACTCACTGTGAAGAGCCTGGATGCAGGGAAGGGGGGCGGTGTGCCTTTGTCCGGGTAACTAACCGCTGTTGCTGCAGAAGGTGTCCGCGATAGGTGTGCGGGGAACCGCTGCACTGGAAGCCGGCAACGATCACAGGTGCCCCAGCCGGAAGCACTCTGTGTCTTCGGTGGGAATGGAGTGGGCGGAGTTTCGGGTACCCTGATGAAGAGGGCTGCTGTTGGTTTTTTGTTCCTCCTGCGCACCCGTCCACACTTAGGTGACGTCACCCCAAAACTCCGCCCACAGATTCCCTTTAACATTGAGAGATAGAATATCAAAAATTAAATCCAGAAAATCACACTGCATAAATTATATAAATTTATTTGTATTTTTCAGTAAGAAATAAGTATTTGATCCCTCTGGCAAACAAGACTGAATACTTGGTGGCAAAACACTTGTTGACAAGCACAGCAGTCAAACTTTATTGTAGTTGATGATGAAGTTTGTGCACATGTCAGGAGGAATTTTGGCCCACTCCTCTTTGCAGATCATCTCTGAATCATTGAGATTTTGAGGCTTACACTTGACAACTCGGAGCTTCATCTCCTTCTATAAGTTTTCAATGAGATTAAGGTCTGGAGACTTGCTAGGCCACTCCATGACCTTAATGTGCTTCTTTTTGAGTCACTCCTTGGTTGCCTTGGCTGTATGTTTTGGGTCATTGTCTTGCTGGAAGACGAAGCCACAACCCATTTTTAATGTCCTGGTGGAGGGAAGGAGGTTGTCACTCAGGATTTTACGGTACATGGCTCCATCCTTTCTCCCATTGATATGGTGAAGTAGTCCTGTGCCCTTAGCAGAGAAACACCCTCAAAACATAATGTTTCCACTTCCAGGCTTGACAGTGAGGATGCTGTTCTTTGGGTCATAGGTAGCATTTCTCTTCTTCCAAACATAGCGAGTTCAGTTAATGCCAGAGACCTCAATTTTTGTCTTATCTGACCAGAGCACCTTCTCCCAATCACTCACAGAACCATCCAGGTGTTCATTCACAAACTTCAGACGAGCCTGCACATGTGCCTTCTTGAACAAGGGGACCTTGCAGGCATTAAGTATTTTAAACCTTTACGGCATGATGTGTTAGCAATGGTTTCCTTGGTGACTGTGGTCCCAGCTGCCTTGAGATCATTAACAAGTTCCCCCGTGTAGTTTCAGGCTCATCTCCCACCATCCTCATGATCAAGGATACCCCACTAGGTGAGATTTTGCATGGTGCCCCAGATCGATGTTGTATTTCTTCCATTTTCTTACTATTGCACCAACAGTTGTCTCCTTCTCACCCAGCATCTTACTTATGGTTTTGTTGCCCATTCCAGCTTTGTGCAGGTCTATGATGTTTTCCCTGACATCCTTCTAAAGCTCTTTGGTCTTGCCCATGTTGTAGAGGTTAGGGTCAGACTGATTAATTGAGTATGTGAACAGGAGTCTTTTATAAAGGTGCCTATGCAAGACAGCTGTCTTTAATGCAGGTAACGAGTTGTTTAGGAGTGTCTAACTAGTCTGTAGGAGCCAGAACTCTTAGGCTATGTGCACACATTGCGGATTTGCTTGCAGAAATTTCTGCAAGGTTTCTGCATATCTTGGCAGAAAAACACAGTGGAAAATCCGTACGTTTTTGTTGCATTTTTGTAGCCTTTTTGTTGCGTATTTTCATGCGGTTTTGTGAGCTCCGCTCAAACACTCTTCCTCCATTAGACATCATTACCATTGACAATTCTGCAGCGTTTCTGGAAGCAAATCCGCAAACCTTTTTACACCTGCGTTTTTGCTGAAGATTTGACTGACTCAATGGAAGTCAATGGGTGCAGAAATGCTGCAGATCCACATGCTCCGGAAAATAAAAGGCTGCAAATAAGGACAGAAATTTCCGGATCATGTGCACAACAATTCAGGAATGTCATTGATTAACATTGCTTAAGTAATCCATTGCGTTTCTGGAGTTTTTCGAAAAAAACGCTGCAGAAATGCTACAAATCTGCATCGTGTGCACATAGCCTTAATGGTTGGTAGAGGATCAAATACTTATTTCTCACTGAAAAATTCAAATAAATTTATATAATTTACACAATGTGATTTTCTGGATTTTATTTTTGATATTCTATCTCTCAATGTTAAAATTAACCTACCCTTAAGATTATAGACTGTTCATGTCTTTGTCAGTGGTCAAACTTACAAAATCAGCAAGGGATCAAATACTTATTTCCCCCACTGTATATACATGTATTCATCAGGGTCACAGAAGAGAATAACTCACAACTTTGCAGCCAGTACAAAGTAACTTTGCTCCTTTTTAACCCCTTTACAACATCGGGTGTAATAGTATGCTGATGTCGGAATCCCTCCCTTTGATGTGGGCTCCAGCGCTGAGCCCACATCTTTCCCAGCACATGTCAGCTGTTTTGAACAGCTGACATGTGCCTCTAACAGCCGTGGGTGGAATCACGATCCACCCGCAGCTGTTAACTAGTTAAATGCCGCTGTCAATTTCTGACAGCAGCATTTAACATGTGCTTCCGGCAAGCGCGCTGGAAATCCTGCCCATCGGTGACCCCGTCAAGTGATCACTGGTCACCAAACGATAGAATTAGTTTTTTTGGTCACCGCAACATTGCATGAAACGCAATAACGGGCACTCGAAAGATCTTATCTACACCAAAATGGTAATTTTTAAAAATATCACCTCAGAACGCAAAAAATAGGGCCTAACACAACCCGAAATCATGAAAAAAGAAGTTTCTTATTGGTATCGGAAATTTTTTTAAAAAAATTTTTAAACAAACTTTGAAAAAAATTTCACCACTTAAATATAAAAATAACCTAAACACGTTTGGTGTCTATGAAATCATAATGACCTGGAGAATCATAATGACAGGTCAGTTTTAGCATTTAGTGAACATTGTAAAAAAAACAACTGTGGGATTGCACTTTTTTGCAATTTCACCACACTTGGAATGGTATTATTCAAAAGTACAACTCATCCCGCAAAAAAAAGCCCTCACATGGCCATTTTGACCAAAAAATAAAAAAGTTATGGATCTGGGAGGGAAGGGAACAAGAAATGAAAATAGAAAACCAAACATTCCTCTGGTCGTTAAGGGGTTAAGCTCTTTAGTGTTCCCACACACTAAAATACCCATTTTGGTGCCCCCTTAAGATATTAATCCAACAAAATTGCCCCCCAAACACAGAATTGTACCCCCACAGTGAATACTTCTACAGTACCCTCTACAAGTACAGGATGCACATACAGCTGAAAATGTGATATTGGGTGGGTGGGGTGGGGGAGAGGCACCGGATCCCCCTCCTCACCCTTGGGTCCCATAGCAACCTCGTGGTCTGCCACTGTTACCTGTCACCACTGATAACCTAAATCCTTTTGTAAGTTAATCCTTATTTATCAGCTTCATATAAGTAACAATCATCTACCAAATAATACCATCTATAGCAGCATTCCCCAACTCCAGCCCTCAAGAGCCATCAACACATCATATTTTCAGGATTTCCTTAGTATTGCACAAGTGATGGAATTATCACCTGGCTAACACTAAGAAAATCCTGAAAATATGATCTGCTGATGGCTCTTGAGGACTGGAGTTGGGGGAACATTGGTCTATAGTAAAACATAATAGTACCACAGCATGACCATTACACAAACTTCCACTGCATAGCCTGATCAGTGAAATCGGCAGTTCCCCCAAGACAGTACTAGTCACTGGTTCTTCATAACACAGCAAATTACATCACTTACAAAACAGCAATATCTTCAGTGTGCCCACATTACACTGCTAACCATAACCATTATAATGCTCCCATAACATAGCGTGCTGCGACCCTGAGCAATAGCTAGCAACCCACAGTGCTTATACATGGGTGACTGGGTGATAGACATAGTGCTTTCAAATAAGTGTCAGCTTCACAGCCAAGGGGCACCTTTTCACATTATGCCAATCCATCCTGCACACCTTTGTAAAACAGTTGTAGCACCGTCATCCATGCACACTTCTCACCTCTTCCGGGAGGGACGTTGACACACTCACCACTAAAGCCCCTTACCTGCACTTCATCCTTCGGCTGCTGCCCTGTGCTTAGAGCATGCGCAACCTCTTGGACCACGTGTACCATCCTAAAGTGTCCCCAGCCAATGACTGGTAGACACTTATTATTTAAGGCATCTCTATCTGAATGGAAGTGCCTGCGCAATGTGTAAAGTTAGCACCTTGCATGCTTGCTTGCTGTCAGGTCCCCAGTACCCACCAGTCAGGTTCTGGACAGGTAGACTATCTGCCCATACTTGCCTTGTCTCCTTGTATTTCAGCTGTGCCAGTGCCTATCTGTATTCCAGTTGGACTAGCCTACCCCTGCCAGTGCTTATTTGTATACCAGCCATACCAACCTGTACCTGCCAGTGCTTATCTGTTTACCAGCCATACCAGCCTGCACCTTCCAGCACTTATCTGTATACCAGTCCAGTTGTACCAGAACACACCTTCCAGTGCTTATCTGTATACCAGCCATAGCAGCCTGCATCTGTTGGGCCGCCATAGCAGCCCGCATTTGCCTATCTGTATATCATGCGTACTTGTTAGCATCTGTGGTTCCTGTGTTCCTGCCGTGTCTGCCGTATCAGCTGTACTCTCCTACTGGGCTGCTTCAGCTACCTGTCCCTTGGTGGTCAGATGCATAAGTTTGAGGTCTGTCCTGGAATAGCACCTGGTGTCCATCAGGAGCTAAGCCTAACCCCACCATCAGGGACTCTAGTGAAGAGTCAGGTGCTCACCTAGTCACGCCCCTCCAGGCTCTCCTCCGACCATGGCACAGTGGTTCCACCACTCCCGTTACAACAATTAGGCAATGCCCATTATTCTAGTGTACTACAGGCCAAATCCTAGGAGTCTTCCACCTTTTGGTATATATAACTTGTCAGGACAAAAAAAAAAGCTTGAGCAAGTCCTGAGATTATGATATATGTGTAAATGGAGTGGAAGAATGAATAAATAACCTACTTGACAACTGATGCTACATGGTTCTCGGGAATGAAGCAAAGTGGCATTAGTTTCTTACTCATATTCTAAATCCAAGAAAAAACTGTTTATGACTTTAGGTCTGGATGAAATATGGTGCAAAAACTATTTCTTGTACAAGACATTATGTCGCTGTCATCAAAAAATATAGCTGTACTTGCATCAGTGAAAGCTCCGGCGGTAAACTGCATGCTTCCTTTGTTTCAATTTATTTGAAGGCTTCACCGTATATCATAAAATAAACTGTTGGAGAAGCATGTGTTTCCTGCCGTACTGCATAAAAATGAGCAACTCTGGCATTTCCACTGGATGACTGTGCTGAAGTAATTAAAACACAGATGCAGCTCATTTCTTTCCCAAGTGCTTTTTGATTGGCAGATTCAGTATGATCAACAGCGCTATACTCTGAGCACTTTATCACTGCCATCTGCCTAACGTTCACATGCATTGGATGGTCTCGGTGGATTTGGGCAATTATTACATGAAACAATGATAACAGTCTACATTAAAAGAATTATTTTCCACCATTATTATTAAATGTTTTACAGTGGGTGGATACTGCAGCATTTCACTCTTGAAAAACACAAAAGGCGAAATAGAAATTCCTTTGGATGTGTTATTTTAATGTGCTCAATTTTCATGCTCAGATGGCTGTTTATTAGCATAGATGAATCATCAAGGTTACATCTGAAATCATCAGGAGTTCATTTACACATGAAAGGACTAGGATTACATACTGTAATTAGCCTCCCTGGCTGTTAAATTTAATAGATAAAGAATGTATTAAAGTAAAAAATGAAGGTCCTGGAGTGGCCTAGCCAGTCTTCAGATCTCAACCCCATAGAAAACCTTTGGAGGTAGTTGATAGTTCATGTTGCCCAGCGACAAGCCCAAAACATCACTGCTCTAGAGGGGATCTGCATGGAGGAATGGGCCAACATACCAACAACAGTGTGTGGCAACCTTGTGAAGACTTTCGCAAAACATTTGACCTCTGTCATTGTCAACAAAGTATATATAGCAAAATATTAAGAAGAACTTTTGTTAATGACCAAATACTTATTTTCCACCATAATTTGCAAAATAAAGGTGATTTTCTGGATTTGTTTTTTCGTGCCAGGAGGAAGAAGCACAGGAGAATTAAGGAGCTGAAAAGGAGCTGCAACTGAGCTCCTTCCAGGCTGGAGTGCAGGAATCGGGCACCAGGAGCTCGAGGCTGTGTGTATGTCCCATAGCAGAACTGGAGGACAGAAGATTCCAGGTCGTCTGTCCGCACCCACACCCCAAGGTACAGCAACATACAGAGCCCGGAGTCATCTGAGAGACACCTGTAAAAAGGCTCATGTTGCCTACCATGCGGATACTGCCTTAGGACAGGGAAAGAGTGAACCTTGTGTGGAGCCTTAGGCAGCAAGGGACTCGCCTTTCAGCGAAAGAAAGGCTTACAACCTCACATGGAAAAGGGGATCCATAATCGCTTCCATGCCGACCGGACCACACCAACAACTGTTACCAGTAAATTGGACTGTGGCCGTAAATCACCAGTAAGCAGGTAAAGAGACTGCAACCTTGTCTCCTCTGGTTCTTTCTGGCACCATACTATCTCTGCCAAATACACCAGGAGCCCTGGGGACCCAGCTTCACCTGTGGGAAGCCATACCATCCTTGTTGCAGTGCCATCACTCCCCAGAGGACCCCTTTAATCAGCATCAGTCACCTCTGACCGAATACCACAGGTGGTGTCACAAGCATTCTTATTTCTACCAACCCCTTTCAAGACCTTCACTTTAAATTGGATGCCCAGGGTCACGGACCGGGTCGCTGCCACCGTGACCACCCTTTTTATGATGACTGGACCCGGTACCGAGTACCCCTAGGCCCTAGCGGGGCGCTCCAGCTGTGGTCTACCTATGATGTCAATTACTGGCCTCTCTCATCTTTTTAAGTGGCAGAACTTGCAGAATTGGTCGCTGACTAAATACTTTTTTTCCCACCGTATATATATATATATGTATATATATATATATATATATATATATATATACATATATATATATATAATTATATATATATATATATACAGGGCCCGATTCATCAAAGCTGTTACTCCAATATTCTGGCATAAGAAGCTTTGAAGAGTTGCATAATTTTGGCCTAACTTAAAACTGTGCTAATATTTTGTGAATTTTGGTGTTTTCTCGCCATTTTTGCCCAGCTCTGATAAAGTTGGCAGAGTTGGTGCAAGACTGGCGCGGCGACCACTGCTTGTCAAACATCAGGATGAGAGGCGGTGTTCACTACACCACAAGTCTTACTCTAGTAGGGACTGGAGTAGGATTTGTGGTGAAACACACACCGAAGTGCAGGCCACACGTCCACCTCTTCATGAATCAGGAGCGTCGGACTTCAGCACATCGCCTCCTAAAGATTGATGTTTACAACTCCGGTCTTGACGAATCAGGCCCATAGTGTGCATATGAGACCTTTTTTTTAAATTAAACTTTAATTAAAAACAAAAAAGTTTTTTACTTTATTTAACTACTCACACTTGCATATTGTGACAAGAATTGTCAGATTTTCTTAAAGGGGTTGTTCCAACATTGGTATTGGATGACCCAATCACAGGATAGGTTATCAGTAGCAGATCGATGAGGGTTCGACTCACCTGTAGTCGATGAGATTTCATAAAATGTCACTCACAATGCTGGGACTGTTTAATTTAGCTGATTTGACACATGGACATTCTGGACAAATGGATTATCTAATTAGTTGATAATATGATTTGATACCTTTTAATTATATAATTAATCAATGATTCGGCCATGTAGGCGATACCTGCTGCTCATGCACGTGGCCCGTGTGATATCGGTAGAAATGACATCACCAGTCCCACTCACCTTCTGATGAGGGCAGAGCCAAATTTCACCCTTATGGAATGATTAATCCCTTCCGCAGAACCTACCAAGGTGAGATCTATGGCATGAGCTTAGTCATATGAACATTTCACAGTGAATCGATGAAAAAACAAAAGTCCTACTTAATAATGACAATTATGGCAGAACTGGAAAGATTAATAGTACAGAAGACCAAAATATGATGGTGGGAATTCTCAAGTCTATGGGTATTTTTGCATTCCTGAATTGGAGATCTGGGGCCAATTGACCTGAACCTGATGACATAAAGGACTCATACTGCAACAGGATAATAACCTAAGACACGGGTCCAAGCTTTCCAGTGAGTCCTGAATGTTATGGATCTCACCTGACCTCAGTCTCACTGAATATTTATGGGGGACTGCAAAAACAATAGCTGCATATTATATAATTGCATTCACTTATTCTAAATGTTATGGGAGCTCCTGCATAGAGGTGTATGTAGGACCGATGTAATAAGGTTTGCATTTTAGTGTACTAGATAGTTGTATCTAGTGAGGAATATACAGTAGGTCTATATACACCATCCCATTACAGACTAATAGTGGCTGCACTATGGTGCCATATACAGGTCGGAAGGTTCCATTAGAATCCTGTGACCTCACAATAGGATGTGCTATTAGTTGTGTGACAGTTCCCAGACATTCTGTTTCATCTATACAAGACAGACGTGTTTTAGAGCCAAGCTTTATGTGAGAAGTGGAAGGATGCCATTTTCTTCAGAAAATTCAAAGAAATATTGACACATAAGTAATGCCAACTTCAAAAGTGGATCACCAACGCAGAAAGCGTGAGGACGGACTACAGTGGCCATGGCATCCCTTCCAAATTGCCAGTTGGGTTCTATACTTATATTTGGGTATCACGGCTTTTGGCTTTATTCTTCCCATACTGCCATGCACCTGGCAATCTGCCTGTAATGGAATTCTAGGCATCTTATTCGCTCTACATTTTGTTTTCCATACCCTTACAATTTCTACTGACTCCTCTTGTGTAGATCCTAAGGAGGCAGTCAGTGTAAAGGAGGCCAAGGAAACTAAACCAAAGAAGATTCACTGCCACATAATACCTGTGACATTTTATAAAGAGAAGATTCGATTTTGTAACATTTGTGGAAAAGATGTCTTTAACTTCGATCACCATTCCCGAATTTTTAATACCTGTCTAGGAGGCAGAAATATTTGGTTTTACTATAATTCCATTGTGACCGCTTTCTTAGGCACAACATGCCTGGCCATCATCTCTCTGTTTGTGTTCTCCATCTACTGCCACAAGCCATGGGTGAAGATGGACTCATCTACCAGCAGCTGGCTTATTTTTCCTGAAACACTTGCTATTGGGATTCTTATTATATCTTTCATCGATGGCATCCTTTGTTTCTCAATAGCACTAGTGTTAGGATACTATATATGTTTACACCTATATTTGCTGTGTCATGGATCAACTACTCATGAATATTATGAGAAACGAGACTTAAAAAGGCTAGATCTTGCAGCAGCTCATCCCTTCCAAAATGTCCACCATTTTTCAATGCCATCAGTGCCAAGAAAGAGCGATCTCAACGACACTGCGATCCAAACTGAGCAGACAGCAACGGAGACTGCAAGTGTAGCAACTCAAACTCAAGAGAAAATACTATATCTACGGACAATCGGTACACAAACTATTAATGACGAGGTAACAACAAGGCAACCAGGCCCCAGTTTAATAAATTTAGCTGGGATGTTGCTAGCCCCATTCAATTGTGTAAGGAAACCATCAATTGTATAAATGTGCAACCTCTGAGTATGACACCTACAGTGAACTGCAGCATAAATTAACAAAGGGATAAATAAAGCATTCAGAAAATGCATAAAATGTGCTTCAGATTATTGTGTTACTTTGTAATCTAAATTGTATGTAGAATTCAACAATTTCTGCAAATATCATGATGTGTATTTTGTGTAGCAGAATTAAACACATATACATGTAGCCTGTATGGCCGAGCATGGAGATTATACTGCTCCCTAGTCCTAATCTGTACATGTACATATGTACATCAACACCAATAAGTGAACTCAATAATAGATACCAATAAAAAGCAATATCTATAACTGTCACCAAAGCTGACGCTTTTTAAGATTGGTTAAAAAATGTTACATTTTATTTTTACCACAATAAAAAACCTAGATATTAAAACACATGAAATATTATAAATGGGGAAAAAGAAAAACAAATACAGGAAAGGCAGGTGTGGCTTCAAAGTGGCATAATATATATCAGGTGCATAGGGGGCTATAATAATAGTAAGTGTCCAAAAGGAATTATAATACATACATATATATTCAGCCTAAATAAATATAGAAACATATATAAATATTTATATAAATATACGTACATACTGTATGTACAAAGCGATAGTTCGATAATACAACATCCAATTGAACTTCAGGTTGATCATGCCACAATTTTCTGTAGGATTGATAGGAAATATGAGAGAATCAGGAGATATACACATATACAGTACAGACCAAAGTCACTAGAATAGGAGCATTAGTACTTTTCTGTACAAAACAGCAATGAAGAGCATGAGCAGTAGCATAGGTACCGGGTTGGGGGGTCAAAGGGGGCCTCGCTCTTTGAAGAGCTGTGCTACTATTAACTGTATTGGCATGCATTATAATATATACTGTATATAGGCATAAGGGGAGTGCATTATACTATATAGAGGTCTATGGGGAAGTGCATTATACTGTATGGAGGTCTATGGGGAGTGCATTATACTGTATGGAGGTCTATGGGGAGTGCATTATACTGTATGGATGTTTATGGGGAGTGCATTATACTGTATGTAGGTATATGGGGGTGCATTATACTATAGAGGCCTACCGGACCACACCAACGTCTGTTACCAGTACATTGGACTGTGGCCGTGAATCACCAGTAAACAGGTAAAGAGTCTGCAACCTTTTCTCCTCTGGTTTTTTCTGGCACCATACTATCTCTGCCAAATACACCAGGAGACCTGGGGACCCAGCTTCACCTGTGGGAAGCCATACCATCCTTGCTGCAGTGCCATCACTCCCCAGAGGACCCCTTTAATCAGCATCAGTCACCTCTGACCGAATACCACAGGTGGCGTCACAAACATTCTTATTTCCACCAACCCCTTTCAAGACCTTCCCTTTAAATTGGATGCCCAGGTCACGGACCGGGTCGCTGCCACCGTGACCACCAGTTTAATGATGACTGGACCCCTTACCGAGTACCCCTAGGCCCTAGCGGGGCGCTCTAGTTGTGGTCTACCTATGATGTCAATTACTGGCCTCTCTCATCTTTTTAAGTGGCAGAACTTGCACAATTGGTCGCTGACTAAATACATTTTTTCCCACTGAATATATATATATATATATATATATATATATGGAGCGCCCCCACATAAGGGCAATGGGGTATTCGGTACCGGGTCCTTCAGTTCCCTCAGCTGGGATGTCACGGTGGCCCGACCAGGACCGTGGCCCTATGAGGGGCGCCCAATAAAATGGGTAGAGTTTGTAGATAACGGTAATGTTCGTGACGCCACCTGTGGTATTCGGTCAGAGTGACCGACGCTGCTTAGGGGTCCGCTGGGGTGATGGAATGGCAGCTAGATGGTATATCTTACCACAGGTGAAGTATATCCCCAGGGCTTCCCAGAAGTGTAGATGGTGATGGTGGATGGTGCAAGGCGCGGTGAATAACGAGGACACAATGGGTGCAGTCTCTTTACCTTTACCGAAGGCTTCAGCATCCACAGTCCAGGGTGCTGGATGACAGGGTAGGCAGAGTTCGGCCGGTCTGATGGCAATTACAGAGTCCCCCTATCCAGGTGGAAATCAGTAGCCTTCCCCTTGCGCACAGTAACGTAGTAGGTCCCTACGTGCATTAGCTCCCATAGGGTCCTCACTCTTGTTACTCTTCTCTCTGTCCCCCATATGGATAGGACAAACCCGTATGACGGTGGTGGCCTGAGCCTATTTTATAGGGACCCTTACGTCGCTCCTCCTCCGTGTTGCCACCTTGTCTGCTTAGGTTCTTAGGTCGGGCAGCCAACTTGGAATTGACTGTCCTGCCGGTCTCTGAAGTAAAGCGTAGAGTCTATTACTCCCTCGGTGTTCCGGCTACCGGATCTGCACTCAGTGGGAGGCAGCCTGCTTCTAACTGGTCTCCCACTGGTGTTATACTCCTGTTGCTACGACTTCTGTGCTCACTCACTATGGCACACTTCCTTTCTTGTCCTTTCATGGGAGGCTGCCGCATGGGTTGCAGGAGCAGCTCCGTATCCTTCTTTCCTTTCCTGGGCCGAGCCCATTCTGCTCCTCTCCTCTCCTCCTGACTATCTCCTTCTCCCTCCAGTCAGCTTCTCCCGACTCCAACTCCCTCACTTCCTAACCAACCCCCAGTTTTACCCAAGTGTGAGGAGTGGCCTAATAGATAGAACCTTTTGCTCCCTCTGGTGGCCGGCGTGTGAAGTGTGTGTGTGGCTGTGATACCTGGCAGGGTGAACTCCTTTGGTGCCATCAGACGTAACATCGCTCCCCCTGGTGGAAGAACGACATTACTGCAATGACCAGGACTCTGGGGCGCTGCACTTTCTCTCCCCACCCCCCCGTTAAATCCAGCACTCCCGGGCTGGGAAAAGAACACAACAATTACAGGTTAGCAAAAGACATGCAAAATTTTTGAAATGCTTTAAACAAATAAATTAACAGTGCTTCCCTTTATGGGTGGTGAGAACACTTGAACGTTGCAAACAAAACATATTCACATTATGCATATTTTAAAAGGGAACAATTACTAACTTACTATGAAATACAATTACCCATACAGGTATCCTATCTACTAAGTGCAAGTACCCTATAAGGGTATACTATCATTAACCCTTAATGTGCAATTTTAACCTTTTCTTTATTCTTCTTTTTCTTAACAGGCAGGACTATCTGTCTACCCCTACAGGCCTACTGCATTTTTCTTCCTAAAACCTTACTTTTATCTAAAGTACGTCATTAACATTCTATCACTATCTAGATACCTATTATCAGCTACGTAAACATTATTAATGTGCAACAATCGAACATTCCCTTCAATAGAGAAACTAGTCTTTTCTGAGGTAGTGCAAACAATCAACAAGTCAGTTATAAACTTTAAGACTATAGAAACTTTCACGTCGTCATCAGGAACAGTTTCTTAGCAAAGTATTCTTGCTTGTATAACCAGTAGAGCACCCTTAAGAAGGTGCAAACTATTTACAGAGGACAGTTTGGGAACCATTCACCGTCCATGATTCCAATGTTCCTTTAAAACCATGATGAACTTTGTGCAAAACTGGAACAAAATAGAGATCCCGGGTAAACTAAGGGATCCCTTTAAGAATTAACCCTGAACGGGTTCAAAGCAGCAAAGAAAGAACAGTTAACTATGTACAGTTTTTCAGGTTTTCGAGGTTTACTCGAGTTTTGATGGTAGTACTGGTGGGGGTAGCCCTGTTGGGTACTGGCGGCTACCACCGGGTACTACGCAAGGGGCTCCCTCATGGCCGATGGGAGCCTAAGCACCCACAATATTCCGATCAGGGTCAGGCAAAGCACGGGCCATCGCGGGCTTTAGTTCTGTAATCACTACAGTGGTAGTTGGATATACAATAGGGGTGATGTTAATCTCCAGGACCCTCGATGGTACAGCAGTTGTAGAAATTAGGGTCATTTCTTTAACACCAGGTGGCGCTGTCAATGGCGCGCACCTCTTAACATTTCGGGCATACAAACCTTTGTTTCCCCAATGACGGGTGTAAGTCACCGGGTCTCCAGGGTGCAAATCTAGGTCTGGATGCCCCCTTCCAAGATGCGACTCCACTTCGTATCTGTCAACCCGAACTTTTGGCACTATCCCGGATTCCTGAATAAAGCCTTTCCCCCTTTGGAGATGGTAGGTCACCACTATACCGTGGCTCACCGGGGGACTGTCGTCTCTTCGAGCTCTAGCGGTCGATGTGTCACTTTGAGCATTCGGTTTGTTCCGCTCCTTCCATTGCGAAACTAGGCATTGTTTGTATTGCTCCCAGGTGAGCACTACGATATTGGAGCCCTCCTGTCTGGACCCATCCGGTCAGATCTTTGCAGCGTCCCATTTAAAGATCACCCCCTCGGGGCTTATGGCAAGCGGTTCACCCATAGACATCGGGAGCGGAGGCAGTATCTCTTCCATTGTGTTGAGGGGTGCTATGATGATCTCGGCAGCGGGCGGCTGGTCACAGTCGGGACGAGGAGCGGTCACCGGAGCAGGATCGGTCAGTGGGGCAGGGTTGTTTTTGGTACCTGCGTCTGATGTGGTTCCACTGATGTCGATCGGGTCCGCTGACGAGGACACTGGAGTCTGCTGCGGCTCTGACTACGGGTCTCCCTGTGCGATCTTCTTGCACAGCTCTGACTTCCATTTCTTCACTGTTGCCGCCTCCGCGTCCAGGGGTGGGAGGTTCGATGCCTCCAGTTCCGGCAAGCTCTGGTTCGCCTCCATTGGGCTGGGGTGGCCCTGGGTCACTTCGTCGTCGCTCAGGCACCCGCTGGTCGCCACCTTGGCTTCTAGATCTGCGGTGGCACACACACGCTGCTCCTCCATTTTCTGGGGTTTGAGCTCCTGCATTCCTGTGCTCGTCACCCTGCAGCTGTAGTCAGAGAGGGCGGTCGCTACTTTTGGCGCCGCTTTCGCGGTCTACTCTCATGGCACGCCCTCCTTCTCCTCCAGCAATCCTCGTGGCGCGGTAATGGCGGCAATTTTGGCGGGAACCTTTGCGATAACCAACAATGCACAGTCCTTGCAATAAATCACAGTTCCAATATGATTCTGACACAGTTCCTAGGCGCACATGACCCGATTTCTCAGGCTTAAGTAGATCCTGTTCGTGACGCCAAGATTTTGGAGCGCCCCCACGTAAGGGCAATGGGGTACTCGGTACCGGGTCCTACAGCTCCCTCAGCTGGGATGTCACGGTGGCCTGACCAGGACCGTGGCCCTATGAGGGGCGCCCAATAAAAGGGGTAGAGTTTGTAGATAACGGTAATGTTCGTGACGCCACCTGTGGTATTCGGTCAGAGTGACCGACGTTGCCTAGGGGTCCGCTGGGGTCATGGAATGGCAGCTAGATGGTATACCTTCCCACAGGTGAAGTATATACCCAGGGCTTCCGAGAAGTGTAGATGGTGATGGTGGATGGTGCAAGGCGTGGTGAATAACCAGGACACAATGGGTGCAGTCTCTTTACCTTTATTGAAGGCTTCAGCATCCACAGTCCAGGGTGCCGGATGACAGTGTAGGCAGAGCTCGGCCGGTCTGATGCCAATTCCAGAGTTCCCCTATCCAGGTGGAAATCAGTAGCCTTCTCCTTGCGCACAGTAACGTAGTAGGTCCCTACATGCATTAGCTCCCATAGGGTCCTCACTCTTGTTACTCTTCTCTCTGTCCCCCATATGGATAGGACAAACCCGTATGACGGTGGTGGCCTGAGCCTATTTTATAGGGACCCTTACGTCACCCCTCCTCCGCGTTGCCACCTTGTCTGCTTAGGTTCTTAGGTCGGGCAGCCAACTTGGAATTGACTGTCCTGCCGGTCTCTGAAGTAAAACGTAGAGTCTATTACTCCCTCGGTGTTCCGTCTACCGGATCTGCGCTCAGTGGGAGGCAGCCTGCTTCTAGCTGGTCTCCCACTGGTGTTATACTCCTGTTGCTACGACTTCTGTGCTCACTCACTATGGCACAGTTCCTTTCTTGTCCTTTCATGGGAGGCTGCCGCATGGGTTGCAGGCGCAGCTCCGTATCCTTCTTTCCTTTCCTGGGCCGAGCCCATTCTGCTCCTCTCCTCTCCTCCTGACTATCTCCTTCTCCCTCCAGTCAGCTTCTCCCGACTCCAACTCCCTCACTTCCTAACCAACCCCCAGTTTTACCCAAGTGTGAGGAGTGGCCTAATAGATAGAACCTTTTGCTCCCTCTGGTGGCCGGCGTGTGAAGTGTGTGTGTGGCTGTGATACCTGGCAGGGTGAACTCCTTTGGTGCCATCAGATGTAACATCGCTCCCCCTAGTGGAAGAACGACATTACTGCAATGACCAGGACTCTGGACACCTCCTAAAGATTGATGTTTACAACTCCGGTCTTGACGAATCAGGCCCATAGTGTGCATATGAGACCTTTTTTTTCAATTAAACTTTAATTAAAAACAAAAAAGTTTTTTACTTTACTTAACTACTCACACTTGCATATTGTGACAAGAATTGTCAGATTTTCTTAACGGGGTTGTTCCAACATAGGTATTTGATGACCCAATCATAGGATAGGTTATCAGTAGCAGATCGATGGGGGTTCGACTCACCTGTAGTTGATGAGATTTCATAAAATGTCACTCACAATGCTGGGACTGTTTAATTTAGCTGATTTGACACATGGACATTCTGGACAAATCAGTTATCTAATTAGTTGATAATATGATTTGATACCTTTAAATTATATAATTAATCAATGATTCGGCCATGTAGGCGATACCTGCTGTTCATGCACGTGGACCGTGTGATATTGGTAGAAATTACCTCAACAGTCCCGCTCACCTTCTGATGAGGGCAGAGCCAAATTTCACCCTTATGGAATGATTAGTCCCTTCCGCAGAACCTAACAAGGTGAGATCTATGGCATGAGCTTCGTCATATGAACATTTCACAGTGAATCGATGAAAAAACAAAAGTCCTACTTAATAATGCTGACAATTATGGCAGAACTAGAAAGATTAATATTACAGAACACCAAAATATGATGATGGGAATTCTCAAGTCTATGGGTATTTTTGCATTCCTGAATTGGAGATCTGGGGCCAATTGACCTGAACCTGATGACATAAAGGACTCATACTGCAACAGGATAATAACCTAAATAACATAAGAAATTGAGGGCACCACCTCACATATAACCTATAATCAGGAATGTCCTGAATCCCCCTCAACATGAATAAAGTCACCAGAAAACCACATAGAAGAAAGACATGTTGTAAAGGAGATCAACAGGACTAAATGGTAAGCAAAAATATCAAAAAGTTTTTATTGCACAACATGATAAGCAAACAACACCATTAAAAGCAATTAACCCCTTTCTGCCATTAGACGTACTATTGCGTCCATGTGGGGTGGGCTTTACTTCCCAAGGACGCAATAGTACGTCATATGCGATCGGCAGCGCTCACGGGGGGAGCGCCACCGATCGCGGCCGGGTGTCAGCTGTTTATCGCAGCTGACATCCGGCACTATGTGCCAGGAGCGGTCACGGACCGCCCCCGGCACATTAACCCCCGGCACACCGCGATCAAAGATGATCGCGATGTGCCGGCGGTACAGGGAAGCACCGCGCAGGGAGGGGGCTCCCTGCGGGCTTCCCTGAGCCCCCCGCAGCAACGCGATGTGATCGCGTTGCTGCAAGGGTCTCACCTCCCTCCCTGCTCCCTCCAGCCCCGGATCCAAGATGGCCGCGGATCCGGGTCCTGCAGGGAGGGAGGTGGCTTCACAGAGCCTGCTCAGAGCAGGCACTGTGAAGCAGCCTGCACTCCTATCAGATCAGTGATCTGACAGAGTGCTGTGCAAACTGTCAGATCACTGATCTGTGATGTCCCCCCCTGGGACAAAGTAAAAAAGTAAAAAAAAAAAATTTCAAATGTGTAAAAAAAAATAAAAAAAAATATTCCAAAATAATGAAAAAAAAAAAAAATATTATTCCCATAAATACATTTCTTTATCTAAATAAAAAAAAAAAAACAATAAAAGTACACATATTTAGTATCGCCGCGTCCGTAACGGCCCGACCTATAAAACTGGCCCACTAGTTAACCCCTTCAGTAAACACCGTAAGAAAAAAAAAAAAAAACGTGGCAAAAAACAACGCTTTATTATCATACCGCCGAACAAAAAGTGGAATAACACGCGATCAAAAAGACAGATATAACTAACCATGGTACCGCTGAAAACGTCATCTTGTCCCGCAAAAAACGAGCCGCCATACAGCATCATGAGCAAAAAAATAAAAAAGTTATAGTCCTGAGAATAAAGCGATGCAAAAATAATTATTTTTTCTATAAAATAGTTTTTATCGTATAAAAGCGCCAAAACATAAAAAAATGATATAAATGAGGTGTCGCTGTAATCGTACTGACCCGAAGAATAAAACTGCTTCATCAATTTTACCAAACGCGGAACGGTATAAACGCCTCCCCCAAAAGAAATTCATGAATAGCTGGTTTTTGGTCATTCTGCCTCACAAAAATCGGAATAAAAAGCGATCAAAAAATGTCACGTGCCCGAAAATGTTACCAATAAAAACATCAACTCGTCCCGCAAAAACCAAGACCTCACATGACTCTGTGGACCAGAATATAGAAAAATTATAGCTCTCAAAATGTGGTAACGCAAAAAATATTTTTTGCAATAAAAAGCGTCTTTCAGTGTGTGACGGCTGCCAATCATAAAAATCCGCTAAAAAACCCGCTATAAAAGTAAATCAAACCCCCCTTCATCACCCCCTTAGTTAGGGAAAAATTAAAAAAATGTATTTATTTCCATTTTCCCATTAGGGCTAGGGTTAGAGTTAGGGCTAGGGTTAGGGCTAGGGTTAGGGCTAGGGCTAGGGTTAGGGCTAGGGTTAGGGCTAGGGTTAGGGTTAGGGTTAGGGCTAGGGTTAGGGCTAGGGTTAGGGTTAGGGCTAGGGTTAGGGCTAGGGTTAGGGCTAGGGTTAGGATTAGGGTTAGGGCTAGGGTTAGGGCTAGGGTTAGGGCTAGGGTTAGGGCTAGGGCTACAGTTTGGGTTGGGGCTAAAGTTACAGTTAGGGTTTAGATTACATTTACGGTTGGGAATAGGGTTGGGATTAGGGTTAGGGGTGTGTCAGGGTTAGAGGTGTGGTTAGGGTTACTGTTGGGATTAGGGTTAGGGATGTGTTTGGATTAGGGTTTCAGTTATAATTGGGGGGTTTCCACTGTTTAGGCACATCAGGGGCTCTCCAAAAGCGACATGGCGTCCGATCTCAATTCCAGCCAATTCTGCGTTGAAAAAGTAAAACAGTGCTTCTTCCCTTCCGAGCTCTCCCGTGTGCCCAAACAGGGGTTTACCCCAACATATGGGGTATCAGCGTACTCAGGACAAATAGGACAACAACTTTTGGGGTCCAATTTCTCCTGCTACCCTTGGGAAAATACAAAACTCGGGGCTAAAACATATTTTTTGTGGGAAAAAAAAAGATTTTTTATTTTCACGGCTCTGCGTTATAAACTGTAGTGAAACACTTGGGGGTTCAAAGTTCTCACAACACATCTAGATTAGTTCCCTGGGGGGTCTAGTTTCCAATATGGGGTCACTTGTGGGGGGTTTCTACTGTTTAGGTACATTAGGGGTTCTGCAAACGCAATGTGACGTCTGCAGACCATTCCATCTAAGTCTGCATTCCAAATGGCGCTCCTTCCCTTCCGAGCTCTGCCATGCGCTCAAACGTTGGTTTCCCCCAACATACGGGGTATCAGCGTACTCAGGACAAATTGGACAACAACTTTTGGGGTCGAATTTCTCCTCTTACCCTCGGGAAAATACAAAACTGGGGGCTAAAAAATAATTTTGGGGGGAAAGATTTTTTTTTTTAATTTTCACGGCTCTGCGTTACAAACTGTAGTGAAACACTTGGGGGTTCAAAGCTATCACAACACATCTAGATGAGTTCCTTAGGGGGTCTAGTTTCCAAAATGGTGTCACTTGTGGGAGGTTTCTACTGTTTAGGTACATTAGGGGCTCTGCAAACGCAATGTGACACCTGCAGACCATTCCATCTAAGTCCTCATTCCAAATGGAGCTCCTTCCCTTCCGAGCCCTCCCATGCGCCCAAACAGTGGTTCCCCCCCACATATGGGGTATCAGCGCACTCAGGACAAATTGGACAACAAATTGTGGGGTCGAATTTCTCCTTTTACCCTCGGGAAAATACAAAACTGGGGGCTAAAAAATAATTTTTGTGGGAAAAAATTTTTGTTTTATTTTTACGGCTCTCCATTATAAACTTCTGTGAAGCCCTTGGTGGGTCAAAGCGCTCAGCACACATCTAGATAAGTTCCTAAGGGGGTCTGCTTTCCAAAATGGTGTCACTTGTGGGGGGTTTCTACTGTTTAGGTACATTAGGGGCTCTGCAAACGCAATGTGACACCTGCAGACCATTCCATCTAAGTCTGCATTCAAATGGCACTCCTTCCCTTCTGAGCCCTCCCATGTGCCCAAACAGTGGTTCCCCCCACATATGGTGTATCATCGCACTCAGGACAAATTGGGCAACAAATTTTGGGGTCCAATTTCTCCTGTTACCCTCAGGAAAATACAAAACTGGGGGCTAAAAAAATAATTTTTGTGGGAAAAAAATTTTGTTTTATTTTTACGGCTCTGCATTATAAACTTCTGTGAAGCACTTGGTGGGTCAAAGTGCTCACCACACCTCTAGATAAGTTCCTTAGGGGGTCTACTTTCCAAAATGGTGTCATTTGTGGGGGGTTTCAATGTTTAGGCACATCAGTGGCTCTTCAAACGCAACATGGCGTCCCATCTCAATTCCTGTCAATTTTGCTTTGAAAAGTCAAACGGCGCTCCTTCCCTTCCGAGCTCTCCCATCCACCCAAACAGTGGTTTACCCCCACATATGGGGTATCCGCGTACTCAGGACAAATTGGACAACAACTTTTGGGGTCCAATTTCTTCTCTTACCCTTGGAAAAATTAAAAATTGGGGGCAAAAAGATAATTTTTGTGAAAAAATATGATTTTTTATTTTTACGGTTCTACATTATAAACTTCTGTGAAGCACTTGGTGGGTCAAAGTGCTCACCACACCTCTAGATAAGTTCCTTAGGGGGTCTACTTTCCAAAATGGTGTCACTTGTGGGGGGTTTCAATGTTTAGGCACATCAGTGGCTCTTCAAACGCAACATGACGTCCCATCTCAATTCCTGTCAATTTTGCATTGAAAAGTCAAACGGCGCTCCTTCCCTTCCGAGCTCTCCCATCCGCCCAAACAGTGGTTTACCCCCACATATGGGCTATCAGCGTACTCAGGACAAATTGTACAACAACTTTTGGGGTCCAATTTCTTCTCTTACCCTTGGGAAAATAAAAAATTGGGGGCGAAAAGATAATTTTTGTGAAAAAATATGATTTTTTATTTTTACGGTTCTACATTATAAACTTCTGTGAAGCACTTGTTGGGTCAAAGTGCTCACCACACCTCTAGATAAGTTCCTTAGGGGGTCTACTTTCCAAAATGGTGTCACTTGTGGGGGGTTTCAATGTTTAGCCACATCAGGGGCTCTCCAAACGAAACATGGCGTCCCATCTCAATTCCAGTCAATTTTGCATTGAAAAGTCAAATGGCACTCCTTCGCTTCCGAGCTCTGCCATGCGCCCAAACAGTGGTTTACCCCCACATGTGGGGTATTGGCATACTCAGGACAAATTGTACAACAATGTTTGGGGTCCATTTTCTCCTGTTACCCTTGGTAAAATAAAACAAATTGTAGCTGAATTACATTTTTTGTGAAAAAAATTTAAATGTTCATTTTTATTTAAACATACAAAAAATTCCTGTGAAGCACCAGAAGGGTTAATAAACTTCTTGAATATGGTTTTGAGCACCTTGAGGGGTGTAGTTTTTAGAATGGTGTCACACTTGGGTATTTTCTATCATATAGACCCCTCAAAATGACTTCAAATGAGATGTGGTCCCTAAAATAAAATGGTGTTGTAGAAATGAGAAATTGCTGGTCAACTTTTAACCCTTATAACTCCCTAACAAAAAAAAATTTTGGTTCCAAAATTGTGCTGATGTAAAGTAGACATGTGGGAAATGTTACTTATTAAGTATTTTGTGTGACATATCTCTGTGATTTAATTGCATAAAAATTCAAAGTTGGAAAATTGCGAAATTTTCATAATTTTCGCCAAATTTCCGTTTTTTTCACAAATAAACGCAGGTACTATCAAATAATTTTACCATTGTCATGAAGTACAATATGTCACGAGAAAACAATGTCAGAATCACCAGGATCCATTGAAGCGTTCCAGAGTTATAACCTCATAAAGGGACAGTGGTCAGAATTGTAAAAATTGGCCCGGTCATTAACGTGCAAACCACCCTTGGGGGTAAAGGGGTTAAAAACTACCCGTGATAACGGGAATGCAAAACCTATCCCACAGACTGAAGTATAGTAATAACAATTGGCACCTGAGAGGTAAAGGACACAATTATTGACAACAGCACATCTCCATAATCAAAATAATAAATCAGTTTGTACCAGATTGCTTATATATATATATACAATGGGATAACAATATGGAATGCCTGTCAAAACTACTGCCTACTAGTGTTGAGCATTCCGATACCGCAAGTATCGGGTATCGGCCAATACTTGCGGTATCGGAATTCCGATACCGAATTCCGATACTTCCCGCGTATCGGATACCGGAATCGGAAGTTCCCAGAATTCAAACTGAACGCAGCAGCCAATGAGGAATGAATGGAAATGTGGGCACATCCTGTTTAGCATGGTGGGCATGTAAGTACTGGCAAGGCTGTGATTGGCTGCTGAAATGATGTCACTCTGCACTATAAAAAACGCTGCCGCCATTTTGCGCTCACTCTGCTGTGATTTCAGTTAGGGACAGGACGCTGTGTTCTAACTGAGGGCCAGTTGAAATAGCTAATTGCTTTATTTTGCTTTTCCAAGGCTAATTTAGCAAACGCTGTGTTCACTGTTCAGATCACCTTGCTCTTGCCTTGCAGCGCTGTTTTAACAGCGTTCTGCAAGGTCTCAGTGTGTGTGTGTGTGTGCAGCTCACTCTGTAGTCTGTGTGCAGCCATATACCAGGTTGTATTCAGCTCAGGGGGGGTTCACACTGCCTCACACAGTTCTATCCATTGTCCTTTTTTGCTCATAGTGCAGCCTGCTGCACATTTTTTCTAAAATTTCCTATTAGTGTCTTTCCACCCATCTCCAGCCAAATAGTGGAAAAACACTAGATAGGATAACCTAGAGGGGGGTTTTTGGGCCTTGCAGCGCCGTTTACGGCTGTCTGCACGGTCTCCGTGTGAGCGCAGCTCGCCCTGTAGTCTGTGTGCAGCCACAGCCCGTTGTATTCAGCTCAGGGTTTGTCACTGCCTCATACCATTAAAAAACTTTTCCTTTTTTTCAACTAGTGCAGCCTGTTTAAAAATTATTTAAAAAATTCCTGTTAGTGTCTTTCCACCCGTCTCCAGCTAAATAGTGGAAAAACACTAGATAGGATAACCTAGAGGAGGGTTTTTGGGCCTTGCAGCGCCGTTTACGGCTGTCTGCACGGTCTCCGTGTGAGCGCAGCTCGCCCTGTAGTCTGTGTGCAGCGACAGCCGGTTGTATTCAGCTCAGGGTTTGTCACTGCCTCATACCGTTAAATAACTTCTCCTTTTTTTTCAACTAGTGCAGCCTGTTGAAAATTTTGTAAACAATTTCCTATTAGTGTCTTTCCACCCGTCTCCAGCAAAATAGTGGAAAAACACTAGATAGGATAACCTAGAGGAGGGTTTTTGGGCCTTGCAGTGCCGTTTACGGCTGTCTGCACGGTCTCCGTGTGAGTTAAACTCGCTCTGTAGCCCGATCTGCACACAAAAAAAAGTAAAGTTCACCAAACACCACTTAACACTTGTGTAGGCCACATTTTATCAATAATAAAGTCTAGTCCACACTTTACAACATTAATGTTTCTTACACCTGTTAGGAGGAGCATTTCAGGAATAAGCACACTAAGGCCTTAGTACTTTTCTGCTTATCTTTATCTGTCAACCAAGATGAAGAGGGCAGGGAGTAAGGGGCGTGGGCGTGGAGCAGGGAGAGGAGCAGGGAGAGGACGTGGTGATGCTGTGCCTGCTGCGGGCACCGGTGACTCACCATCACCCAGTTTCAGCAGGGAACAGTCCTTCATGCGCAGCTTTGTCGGAGAGCGCCGTGCACCGCTGCTGCGTGAAGATCAAATTGAAGCCGTTGTCGGATGGATGGCAGCTAACGCATCGACTTCAATTAGTGTCACATCCTCTCAGGCACAGACCACTGGAGAGCAGCCATCTGTCTCTTCACCACCTGCCAAATTGGCCAGGCAGTCAGAGAGCCCAGGACAGGAGCAGTCTCTACTTCTGTTCTCTGAATCTCTTGGCTTGGAAACAGGGGGCCAGCCAAGCAGTATTGGAGAAATGGAAGAAGAGGCAGTGTGCAGTGATGCCCAACAGCTTTGTCTCTCTGACTCTGAAGAGGTGGGTGGGTCAGTGCCTGCGGTGACCACAGCACAGTACGCATCTGATGATGAAACTCAGGTGCCGCTTTCTGGTGCGTACTGTGCTGCCGAGACTACCCAGGAGGAGCAGTTGGTGGCAGAGGGTAGTGGAGATGATGAGGTCCTTGACCCATCGTGGCGTGAGGAACAGGAAGGCGGTGGGAGCAGCTCAGAGGAAGAGATTCCCCTAACGGGCCAAAGAGGGAGAGGGAGGGGGAAGACTGCGGAGCCTGTAGCCTCCACTTTGGCACCAGTTAGGAGCCTGTCTCTTTCAAAAGCCAAAAAGGGCGCTCCCAAGACTTGCAGTGCCTGGTCCTTTTTTGACACAGTTGCAGATGACATTTGTTTTGTCAAATGCAAGCTGTGTCATCAGAAAGTAAAAAGAGGTAAAAGTGTCAGCAACCTCAATACCACAAATATGTGGAAACATGTGCGGACCAGGCACGCGGTGGAGTACCAAAAACACACTGAAGACCTAGGCCAACCAACAGCGGCAGCAACCACCGCATCAGCTCGTGTTGCTTCTTCCTCCAGCTCACGCACAGCTGGTTCGGCTTCCTCCTTGGATCGCCATGGAAGAACCTCTGGCACTGTTGTCCAGAGACCTAGTGTAATTCCACCCACAGCACCACGTTCCCAGTCATCCTCACACTCCCAGCCTAGTCTACAGCCATCGGTAGTACAGGCATGGGAGAAAAGGCGGGCATTCTCGGCAAACCACCCCCGAGCACAGGCTTTGAATGCAGGCATTGCCAAACTTCTGTCCCTGGAAATGCTCTCATTCAGGCTGGTGGAGACTGACAGCTTCCGTGACTTGATGGCATTGGCAGTCCCACAGTACCAGGTGCCCAGCCGCTTTTACTTCAGCAGGCAAGCTGTCCATGCCCTGCACAAGCATGTGGAGGGACTAATAAAACATGCGCTACTGAACGCCGTCAGTAGCAAGGTCCACCTCACCACCGATGCGTGGACCAGTCAACATGGACAGGGGTGATACCTTTTTGTCACTGCCCATTGGGTTAATGTTGTTGAGCCGGGTACAGACCGTGCGAGTGGCGCAGGACGTGTCCTGCCCACTCCAAGGATTGCAGGAATCCAGTCTGTACGCATTGACTCCTCCTCTTACACCAGTTCCTCAGATTCCTCGCTGCAGGATCCGTCACAGTCCACCTCCACATGGACCCGTGAACGTTTACCTGTTACGACTGACATGAGCACAGCCGTGGCCAAACGTCAGCAGGCCGTCTTGAAATTAGTTTCTTTGGGGAATCGAAGCCACACAGCGCAGGAGCTCTGGAATGCCCTAAAGCAGGAGAGCGATGTGTGGTTTGTGCCAGCGAATCTCCAGCCAGGCATGGTAGTGTGTGACAATGGCCGAAATCTGGTGGCAGCTTTAGGCCTTGGCAACCTCACTCACATCCCATGTCTGGCACATGTGCTCAATTTGGTTGTGCAGAGTTTTCTGAGGGACTATCCGGATCTTGATGCACTTTTGCACAAGGCCCGCCTAGAGTGTGCTAACTTGCGGCGTTCCAGCTTGGCAAGATCCCGCATTGCTGCTCTGCAGCGTCGGTTTCGCCTTCCTGAACATCGCATCATATGTGACCTACCTACCAGGTGGAATTCCACGTTACATATGTTGGAGCGGTTGTGTGAGCAGCAGCAAGCAGTAATGGAGTACCAACTGCATCAGGCGCAAAAAAGTCGCAGTCAGCGCCGATCAGACTTCACAACCACAGAGTGGGCCACTATGAAGGACGTCTGCCAGGTTTTGCGTCCTTTTGATTATTCCACGCGGATGGCAAGTGCAGATGATGCACTAGTCAGCATGACTGTCCCCCTTATCTGCTTGCTTCAAGAAACCCTGCAAGGGATAAGGGATGATGTGGAAGAGGTTGAGGATGAGGAGTCACCTTTTCCATCAGCTTCTGGACAGTCAGCGCCACGTGGTTCCTCACAAAGGGGTCGGCAGGGGACCCTTTGTGAGGAGGATGAGGAGGAGTCAATGGACGAGGAAGAGCTACGTCCAGAGGAGGGAGTTCCACCATTGTCCAGTGGTCAGTGTGTACAGCGAGGGTGGGGTGATGAAGAGCGAGCAGAGATCATGTCTCAAGCAGGGGACAGCGTTTCTGGGCCAGTTGGCAGTCTGCAGCACATGGTTGAGTTCATGTTGCAGTGCCTGAGAGACGACCGCCGCATCGACCACATTCTCAACGTGCCTGATTATTGGGTGTACGCCCTCCTCGATCCTCGCTACCGTGACAATGTCCAAAACCTCATCCCGGCGTTGACACGGGAGCGTAAAATGCGGGAGTACCACGACACACTGGTGAATTCCATCATCTTCTCCAGTCCAACTGAGAGGAGTGCTGCTAGTGCTTTACAAAGCAGCTCAGTGCGTCGAGGCAGTGGAGGAGGAGGCTCTGCACAAAGAGGGAGCAGAAGCAGTGCCTCTGCCCAAGGCAAGCCAAGTATGGCACAACTGTGGAAAACTTTTGTGTGCCCGCCCCAAATGTCTACACCATCACCGGCGGCTCCAGTCAGCAGGAGGCAACGGTTCCGTCAGATGGTGACAGACTACATGGCTTGCCCTCTTAGTGTACTCCCAGACGGCTCTTCCTCGTTCAAGTTTTGGGTCTCTAAGCTGGATACATGGCCAGACCTAAGCCAGTATGCATTGGAGGTGCTGGCTTGCCCTGCGGCTAGTGTCTTATCGGAACGTGTCTTTAGTGCCGCAGGTGGTGTACTAACAGACCGTCGCATGCGACTATCCTCCGATAACGTTGACCGGCTTACTTTCCTGAAAATGAACCAGGCCTGGATCTCGCAGGAATTTGCCACTCCTCTGCCTGATTAAGTAATTGGGTGTCATCCAGGTCTCCTGATGTGTTCATCTTTCTACCACCTGAACTGCTATTCCTGGGCTCCAACAACGCCAGTTGCGGCTCAGAAGTGCAGGCTGCACAGTCTAAACATACGACCCAGTGTTATTGGGTTTCAGTAACGCTGGCACAACAACCTAACTGTAAGGGAACCTGATAACCCCCCCACCCCCACCCCCTCGGCGTTTGTTACTGAAAGAGCCATCTTGTGCAGCAGTAATGTTGCACAAGGAAAAGGTAGCTCTTTTATTTTAGCTCCTTGCACATACAGAACTTAACACTTATAAAATGTGTTCACTGATACCGTTATACCGTCCCGGAGCTGGGACTTTCCTGCATAATGTGACGCAGCACAGCCGTCATTCCTACCCCCTTGGTGCCATGCGCTGCCTCCTCAGCGTTGTTTTAAGCTGTCACGGAGCCTGCGCTGTTCTGTTATCCCTTGGCTATGGCCAGTTTGCGCTGCCTGTCTTCTGACATAATTTGGTGTCAGGATGGCTGCGCCTGTGCACCCGCGCTGCCCGAGAACCCGCCTCGCAGTGTTTTCTGATTGAATCTCACTGCGAGCCTGGGATCCATGGGCATGCGCAGTGCATATCTTCACCTCGGGCTCTCGCCCATCTCCCTCCGACTTCTTTAGACTGTGCGCTGTCAGCTGATCCCTAATAGCATGCCACGGCCGTGACGCCGCACAGTCTGAAGAAGAGGGAAGGAGGGGAGTGAGAGTCGAGGATATGCACTGTGCATGTCCATGGATCTAAGGCCCGCAGTGGGATTACAATAGACGACACTGTGAGGTGAGATCTGGAGCAGTGTGGACGCACAGGCACTGACAGCCTGACTCCAAATTATGTCAGAAGACAGGCAGCGCTAATTGGGCATGGCCAAGGGATAACAGAACAGCGCAGGCTCCGTGACAGCTTAAAACAACGCTGAGGAGGCAGCGCACGGCACCAAGGGGATAGGAATGACAGCTGTGCTGCGTCCCATTACGAAGGAAATTCCCACCTCCGGGACGGTTTTACGGTATAAGGGGACACATTTTTAGTGTTTACTTCTGTGTTTGCAAGGAGCATAATTAAAAGAGCAACCTTTTCCTTTTGCATCCTTAGTGCTGCACAAGATGGCTCTTTCAGCTACAAACGTCTTGGGGGGGGGTTAAAGGTTCCCTTTCAACTTGCTCCAATCAGGCTTCGGCCTACACTCTGTTCCTCTGCTCCTCCTGCTGTCCCTGGGCTCTAACACCGCCAGTTGGTGCCTGGAAGTGCTGTCTGCACAGTCAACAGTCGCTCCTCTGTTATTGGGGTTCAGTAACGTCAGCTGATCCCCAGCTGTGTGTGCGGCAATACCTCCAATCTGCTCCTCCTGCTGTCCCTGGGCTCTAAAGGCCCCTTCACATTAAGCGACGCTGCAGCGATACCGACAACGATCCGGATCGCTGCAGCGTCGCTGTTTGGTCGCTGGAGAGCTGTCACACAGACCGCTCTCCAGCGACCAACGATGCCGGTAACCAGGGTAAACATCGGGTAACTAAGCGCAGGGCCGCGCTTAGTAACCCGATGTTTACCCTGGTTACCATGCTAAAAGTAAAAAAAAACAAACACTAGATACTTACCTACAGCCGTCTGTCCTCCAGCGCTGCGCTTTGCTTCTCTGCTCTCCTCCTGCACTGACTGTGAGCCGGAAAGCAGAGCGGTGACGTCACCGCTCTGCTTTCCGGCTCACAGCCAGTACAGGAGGAGAGCAGAGCACAGCGCTGGAGGACAGACGGCTGTAGGTAAGTATCTAGTGTTTGTTTTTTTTTACTTTTAGGATGGTAACCAGGGTAAACATTGGGTTACTAAGCGCGGCTCTGCGCTTAGTTACCCGATGTTTACCCTGGTTACCAGTGAAGACATCGCTGGATCGGTGTCACACACGCCGATCCAGCGATGTCTCCAGGGAGTCCAGCGACGAAATAAAGTTCTGGACTTTGTTCAGCGACCAACGATCTCCCAGCAGGGGCCTGATCGTTGGTCGCTGTCACACAGAACGATTTCATTAACGATATCGTTGCTACGTCACAAATAGCAACGATATCGTTAACAATATCGTTATGTGTGAAGGTACCTTAACACCGCCAGTTGGTGCCTGGAAGTGCTGTCTGCACAGTCAACAGTCGCTCCTCTGTTATTGGGGTTCAGTAACGTCAGCTGATCCCCAGCTGTGTGTGCGGCAATACCTCCAATCTGCTCCTCCTGCTGTCCCTGGGCTCTAACACCGTCAGTTGGTGCCTGGAAGTGCTGTCTGCACAGTCAACAGTCGCTCCTCTGTTATTGGGGTTCAGTAACGTCAGCTGATCCCCAGCTGTGTATCCGGCAACGTGTCATGCGACCGCCACGCTGGCACAACTAAAATGTAAGGGGACCTGTCCCCCCCCCTAGGCATTTGTTACTGAAAGAGCCACCTTGTGCAGCACTAGTACTGCACAAGGAAAAGTTCGCTCTTGAAATTATGCTCCTTGCAAACGCTGAACTGCACACTCATGTAATGTGTCCCCTCACACCGTCCAACCGTCCCGGAGGTGGGACTTTCCTTTGTAATGTGACGCAGCACAGCCGTCATTGCTACCCCCTTGGCACCGTGTGCTGCCTCCTTAGCGTTGTTTGATTCCGTCATGGACCCTGCGCTGTTATGTTATCCCTTGGCCATCCACAGTTTGCACTGCCCGTCTTCTGACATCATTTGTTGTCGTCCTGGCTGCGCCTGTGCGTCCACGCTGCCCGAAATCCCACCTCGCAGTGTCGTCTAATGTGATCCCACACTGGGCCTGGTATCCATGGCCATGCGCAGTGCATATACTAGCCTCTCACTCCCCTTCTTCACGCTTCTTCAGACTAGGCGGCGTCAGCTGATCCCTAATAGCATGCCACGGCCGTGACGCCGCACAGTCTGAAGAAGCAGGAAGGAGGTGAGTGAGAGGCGATGATATGCACTGCGCATGCCCATGGATCCCTGTCCCGCAGTGGGATTACATTAGATGACACTGCGAGGTTGGATCTCGGGCAGCTTGGACGCACAGGCACTGCCAGCCTGACACCTAAATGATGTCAGAAGACGGGCACCGTTAACTGTGCATGGCCAAGGGATAACATTACAGCGCGGGCTCCGTGACAGAGCTGCACAGAGAAAAACACCAGCCAATAAGTTAGTGGGGTTCAGCACCGCCAGCTGTTCCCCTGCTGTGTAGCCGGCAACGTGACCTGCAAACGCCACGCAGGCACATGAACTGAAATTGAAGGGAGCCTGCCCCCCACCCCCAGGTGTTTCTATGTATAACAGCCACCTTGTACAGCAGTACTGCTGCATTTGTACAAGGTGGCTGATTTTTTCTACTTGCCCACGTGGAACACAACACGTACAAAATGTGTCTCATTGAGACCATTCCACTGTCCCTGAGGTGTGACTTTCCTTTCTAATGATACGCAGCACCCCCCTTTGGTAGCGCTTCCTGTCTTTTGACATCATTGGTTAGCTGGCTGCGCCTGTGCGTCCACCCTGCTCGAAACAACGCCCCTCGGTTTCTTATTTATTTTGTCAGCAAGGGTGTGGTTTATGGGCACGAGCAGTGCATATGTTTGCCTGTCGTCACTCATCTCCTTCCGCCTTCTTCAGACTGTGCAGCCTCATGGCCGCGACATGCGAGAAGGCATCAGCAGAGGCCGCCCAGTCTGAAGCAGGTGTAAGGACGTGTGTGAGCGGCGAAAATATTTACTGCTCAAGGCCACGAATCCCAGCACCGCAGTGTGACTTTATGAAAAGGCACTGTGGGTTTTGGATTAATGGCCATCGTTAACCGCACCTGCCAACATGAAATGAGGTCATAAGACGGGCAGCGCTAACAGGGCATTGCCAAGGGATAACACAAGAGCGCAGACTCCTGTACAGCAAATAACAACGCTCAGGAAGCTGCGCCAAGCACCAAGGCGTTATTTGGGACACCTGTGCTGCGTCTCCTTAAAAAGACAAGTCACGCCTCCACTACAGTTTGACTGTAGAATGGGCTAAATTGTGTACGTCTTTCATTCAGCGTGTGCAAGTAGACAAATTAATAGAGCAACCTTTGACTTGTGCAGCATTAATACTGCAGAAGGCGTGTCTCTTGTACCTTGCAACACCTGAGGGGGGGTTAAAGGTTTCCTTTGAAATTGGTTCAACTAGGCTTCGGCCTACACTCTGCTCCTCTCCTCCTCCTGCTGCCCCTGGGCTCTAACACCGCTAGTTTTTGCCCGGAAGTGCTAGCTGCACAGAGAAAAACACCCGCCATTGTGTCAGTGGGGTTCAGCAATGCCAGCTGTTCCCCCACTGTGTAGCCGGCAAAGTATCCTGCAAACGCAACGCAGACACAAAGCTGCCTCCAGTGCAGGCTTCGGCCTACACTCTGCTCCCCCTGCTTACCCTTTGCTCCAACACCGCTAGTTGGGGCTCTAGGAAGACAATCTTTAATAGGCAACGCATCCGGGTTCCAGCACCGCCAGCTGGTTCTCAGCAGTGTTTTTGTCACGGGTACTCCCTCGTGCCCAGCCTGGTTCCAGCACCGTCAGCTGTTTCCGGGTACTGTCAAACTCACTGAGACACCTATGCGTTGCCCCGTCGTGTTGCGGTCGGGTTAGCCAACTCCAGGGTGCCTCCAGTTTAGGAGCTTCCTATGTGGGCTGTGTGAATTGGTAGTAAAGGCTGGTTCTGTAGTGCCAGTAGGCCAAGCTCCCCTTGTAGGACTGTTGGTGTCCGGTAACTGCGGCTGCCTCGCGGCCTAGCTGTTCTCTCCTCTCCTGTGGACCTTGTGGTCCACCACCTGGTTCCAGCACCGTCAGCTGGTTCCGGGCCGAGCCTCTGGCTTAGGTGCCTCCTCCTGGGTATCCGAGTTCCGCCAACATCAGGCGGTCCTTGGTAGTGCTTTTAAGCGCGGGCACCTACAGCTTAGTAACCGGGTTCCAGCACCGTCAGCTGGTCCTCGGTCGTGCCATTGGCTCTTGCACACTGGGGCGACGCATCCGGGTTCCAGCACCGCCAGCTGGTTCTCGGCAGTGTTTTTGTCACGGGTACTCCCTCGTTCCCAGCCTGGTTCCAGCACCGTCAGCTGGTTCCGGGTACTGTCAAACTCACTGAGACACCTATGCGTTGCCCCGTCGTGTTGCGGTCGGGTTAGCCAACTCCAGGGTGCCTCCAGTTTAGGAGCTTCCTATGTGGGCTGCGTGAATTGGTAGTCAAGGCTGGTTCTGTAGTGCCAGTAGGCCAAGCTCCCCTTGTAGGACTGTTGGTGTTCGGTAACTGCGGCTGCCTCGCGGCCTAGCTGTTCTCTCCTCTCCTGTGGACCTTGTGGTCCACCACCTGGTTCCAGCACCGTCAGCTGGTTCCGGGCCGAGCCTCTGGCTTAGGTGCCTCCTCCTTGGTATCCGAGTTCCGCCAACGTCAGGCGGTCCTTGGTAGTGCTTTTAAGCGCGGGCACCTACAGCTTAGTAACCGGGTTCCAGCACCGTCAGCTGGTCCTCGGTCGTGCCATTGGCTCTTGCACACTGGGGCGACGCATCCGGGTTCCAGCACCGCCAGCTGGTTCTCGGCAGTGTTTTTGTCACGAATACTCCCTCGTGCCCAGCCTGGTTCCAGCACCGTCAGCTGTTTCCGGGTACTGTCAAACTCACTGAGACACCTATGTGTTGCCCCGTCGTGTTGCGGTCGAGTTAGCCAACTCCAGGGTGCCTCCAGTTTAGGAGCTTCCTATGTGGGCTGCGTGAATTGGTATTCAAGGCTGGTTCTGTAGTGCCAGTAGGCCAAGCTCCCCCTGTAGGACTGTTGGTGTTCGGTAACTGCGGCTGCCCCGCGGCCTAGCTGTTCTCTCCTCTCCTGTGGACCTTCGGGTCCACCACCTGGTTCCAGCACCGTCAGCTGGTTCCGGGCCGAGCCTTTGGCTTAGGTGCCTCCTCCTGGGTATCCGAGTTCCGCCAACGCCAGGCGGTCCTTGGTAGTGCTTTTAAGCGCAGGCACCTACAGCTTAGTAACCAGGTTCCAGCACCGTCAGCTGGTCCTCGGTCGTGCCATTGGCTCTTGCACTCTGGGGCGACGCATCCGGGTTCCAGCACCGCCAGCTGGTTCTCGGCAGTGTTTTTGTCACGGGTACTCCCTCGTGCCCAGCCTTGTTCCAGCACCGTCAGCTGTTTCCGGGTACTGTCAAACTTACTGAGACACCTATGTGTTGCCCCGTCGTGTTGCGGTCGAGTTAGCCAACTCCAGGGTGCCTCCAGTTTAGGAGCTTCCTATGTGGGCTGCATGAATTGGTAGGCAAGGCTGGTTCTGTAGTGCCAGTAGGCCAAGCTCCCCCTGTAGGACTGTTGGAATTCGGTAACTGCGGCTGCCTCGCGGCCTAGCTGTTCTCCCCTCTCCTGTGGACCTTGTGGTCCACCACCTGGTTCCAGCACCGTCAGCTGGTTCTGGGCCGAGCCTTTGGCTTAGGTGCCTCCTCCTGGGTATCCGAGTTCCGCCAACGCCAGGCGGTCCTTGGTAGTGCTTTTAAGTGCAGGCACCTACAGCTTAGTAACCGGGTTCCAGCACCGTCAGCTGGTCCTCGGTCGTGCCATTGGCTCTTGCACACTGGGGCGACGCATCCAGGTTCCAGCACCGCCAGCTGGTTCTCGGCAGCGTTTTTGTCACGGGTACTCCCTCGTGCCCAGCCTGGTTCCAGCACCGTCAGCTGTTTCCGGGTACTGTCAAACTCACTGAGACACCTATGTGTTGCCCCGTCGTGTTGCGGTCGAGTTAGCCAACTCCAGGGTGCCTCCAGTTTAGGAGCTTCCTATGTGGGCTGCGTGAATTGGTAATCAAGGCTGGTTCTGTAGTGCCAGTAGGCCAAGCTCCCCCTGTAGGACTGTTGGGGTTCGGTAACTGCGGCTGCATCGCGGCCTAGCTGTTCTCTCCTCTCCTGTGGACCTTCTGGTCCACATCCTGGTTCCAGCACCGTCAGCTGGTTCTCGGCAGTGTCTTTTGCTCTTGTACCTTCTGCTCCCCATCCTGGTTCCAGTACCGTCAGCTGGTTCCGGGCAGAGCCTTTGGCTTAGGTGCCTCCTTCTGGGTATCCAAGTTCCACCAACGTCAGGTGGTCCTTAGTAGTGCTTTTTAGCACGGGTACCTCCTGCTTAGTAACCGGGTTCCAGTAACGTCAGCTGGTCCTCGGTAGTTCCATTGGCTCTTGGACCTTCGGATACCCATCCGGGTTCCAGTACCGTCAGCTGGTTCTCGGCAGTGTCTTTTGCTCTTGTACCTTCTGCTCCCCATCCTGGTTCCAGTAACGTCAGCTGGTTCCGGGCAGAGCCTTTGGCTTAGGTGCCTCCTTCTGGGTATCCGAGTTCCGCCAACGTCAGGCGGTCCTTGGTAGTGCTTTTAGCACGGGTACCTCCTGCTTAGTAACCGGGTTCCAGTAACGTCAGCTGGTCCTCGGTAGTTCCATAGGCTCTTGAACCTTCGGGTAGCCATCCGAGTTCCAGTTCCATCAGCTGGTTCTTGGCATTTTCTCAGCCTTCTTGTACCTTCTGCTACATTTCCAAGTTGAAGACCCTAAAGTCGACGACCCGGAAGACCACCCCGATGACGACGACGACGGCGGAGACGACGACGGCGGAGACGACGACGGCGTAGACGACGACAGCGTAGACGACGACCCTGGAGACGACGACCCTGGAGACGACGACATGGAAGGCCGAGAAGCAGAAGAACAAGAGGCTGCAGTACAAAGAGCAGAAGAACATTAAGCATAACACTTAATATCAGAGCAAAAGATATTATCTAAATTATATGCAGAAGAAGACTAAGCAGTGTATGGGGGTGAGTCCGTTCCTCCTCGTGGTGCCCCTGGATAAAGCCTGATGCTGCAGGCCAAACTGAACGCGGACAAATGTAACTTTTGTGACTGGCAGAACGGAAGGTGTAATCTTCAAACTTTTATAGATAACAACCACGGGAATGCCTGTCACAAATGAGAATATGATGAAGAAGTAGAATAGGAAGAGTAATAATAGTTGAAGAAAATGAATATGTAGAATAGGAAGAATAATAATAGTTGAATAAAATGAATATGAAGAATGTAATAAAAAAAAAATAATAGGTATAAGATGAAGAAGAAGATGAATAAGGTGAAGAAAGTTGATGTCAAAGATGCTGACGATGATGAAGATGAAAGTGTGGGAAAAGTAAAAAAAAAAAAAGGGGGAAGGGCGTGGAATAGTGAAACATCAATATCTGACAAAAAAAAAAAAAAATTACATAGTCAATATCTTTGTCACTACGAACATCTTTAAAAAAAAAAAAAAAAGGCTATTCTATTTGATTGCGCTAAACCTCTATGACTTTAATGTCTCCGCCACCTCCCCAAATACATCCTGCATTATTCTTTGTTGTTTTCCTTCATGTATAATGAACCTACAAGGAAAGAAAGGGTTTATTTTAATTCCGATATTTTGGTCCCATTGACTTGCATTGGGATCGGGTATCGGTATCGGCGATATCCGATATTTTTTGAATATCGGCTGATCCAATCCGATACCGATACTTTCCGATATCGGAAGGTATCGCTCAACACTACTGCCTACCAAACATGGTGCATGAAAGAAGTGGAGGATATGGACCACATACAAGTATATGCTCTCTCTCACATACAACTCCTACCATATAAACAGTGAGGACATATCTGCCCGACTACCATGCCGCCATAGTGACTGCTGCATATTGAGTAAGATAGCCCAAGCAGGAAAGTGCAAAAAAGGCAGTCTAAATCACAGGAGTATCACACATATGCATACCAACAGAGTGCATTACGCTCAGAGCCTATTCAGAGCGATGACAAGTAAGTCATAAGGTCCAGTCCGTCCTGTCAGTCAAGGTGCCAAGGGAAGTCCGTGGGGCTATGTTGCCCTACGCGTGTCGCTGCAAAGAGGCAGCTTCATCAGTGGCAAGTATCAACTTCATCAGTGGCAAGTATCAAATACTTGTCATCGCACTGAATAGGCTCTGAGCGTAATGCACTCTGTTGGTATGCATATGTGTGATACTCCTGTGATTTAGACTGCCTTTTTTGCACTTTCCTGCTTGGGCTATCTTACTCAATATGCAGCAGTCACTATGGCGGCATGGTAGTCGGGCAGATATGTCCTCACTGTTTATATGGTAGGAGTTGTATGTGAGAGAGAGCATATACTTGTATGTGGTCCATATCCTCCACTTCTTTCATGCACCATGTTTGGTAGGCATTAGTTTTGACAGGCATTCCATATTGTTATCCCATTGTATATATATATATAGGCAATCTGGTACAAACTGATTTATTATTTTGATTATGGAGATGTCCTGTTGTCAATAATTGTGTCCTTTACCTCTCAGGTGCCAATTGTTATTACTATACTTCAGTCTGTGGGATAGGTTTTGCATTCCCGTTATCACGGGTAGTTTTTAATTGCTTTTAATGGTGTTGTTTGCTTATCATGTTGTGCAATAAAAACTTTTTGATATTTTTGCTTACCATTTAGTCCTGTTGATCTCCTTTACAACATGTCTTTCTTCTATGTGGTTTTCTAGGATAATAACCTAAGACACGGGTCCAAGCTTTCCAGTGAGTCCTGAATGTTATGGATCTCACCTGACCTCAGCCTCACTGAATATTTATTGGGGACTGCAAAAACAATAGCTGCATATTATATAATTGCATTCACTTATTCTAAATGTTATGGGAGCTCCTGCATAGAGGTGTATGTAGGACCGATGTTATAAGGTTTGCATTTTAGTGTACTAGATAGTTGTATCTAGTGAGGAATATATACTAGATCTATATACACCATCCCATTACAGACTAATAGTGGCTGCACTATGGTGCCATATACAGGTCGGAAGGTTCCATTAGAATCCTGTGACCTCACAATAGGATGTGCTATTAGTTGTGTGACAGTTCCCAGACATTCTGTTTCATCTATACAAGACAGACATGTTTTAGAGCCAAGCTTTATGTGAGAAGTGGAAGGATGCCATTTTCTTCAGAAAATTCAAAGAAATATTGACACATAAGTAATGCCAACTTCAAAAGTGGATCACCAACGCAGAAAGCGTGAGGACGGACTACAGTGGCCATGGCATCCCTTCCAAATTGCCAGTTGGGTTCTATACTTATATTTGGGTATCACGGCTTTTGGATTTATTCTTCCCATACTGCCATGCACCTGGCAATCTGCCTGTAACGGAATTCTAGGCATCTTATTCGCTCTACATTTTGTTTTCCATACCCTTACAATTTCTACTGACTCCTCTTGTGTAGATCCTAAGGAGGCAGTCAGTGTAAAGGAGGCCAAGGAAACTAAACCAAAGAAGATTCACTGCCACATAATACCTGTGACATTTTATAAAGAGAAGATTCGATTTTGTAACATTTGTGGAAAAGATGTCTTTAACTTCGATCACGATTCCCGAATTTTTAATACCTGTCTAGGAGGCAGAAATATTTGGTTTTACTATAATTCCATTGTGACCGCTTTCTTAGGCACAACATGCCTGGCCATCATCTCTCTGTTTGTGTTCTCCATCTACTGCCACAAGCCATGGGTGAAGATGGACTCATCTACCAGCAGCTGGCTTATTTTTCCTGAAACACTTGCTATTGGGATTCTTATTATATCTTTCATCGATGGCATCCTTTGTTTCTCAATAGCACTAGTGTTAGGATATTATATATGTTTACACCTATATTTGCTGTGTCATGGATCAACTACTCATGAATATTATGAGAAACGAGACTTAAAAAGGCTAGATCTTGAAGCCGCTCATCCCTTCCAAAATTTCCACCATTTTTCAATGCCATCAGCGCCAAGAAAGAGCGATCTCAACGATACTGCGATCCAAACTGAGCAGACAGCAACGGAGACTGCAAGTGTAGCAACTCAAACTCAAGAGAAAATACTATATCTACGGACAATCGGTTCACAAACTATTACTGACGAGGTAGCAACAAGGCAACCAGGCCCCAGTTTAATAAATTTAGCTGGGACGTTGCTAGCCCCATTCAATTGTGTAAGGAAACCATCAATTGTGTAAATGTGCAACCTCTGAGTATGACACCTACAGTGAACTGCAGCATAAATTAAAAAAGGCATAAATAAAGCATTCAGAAAATGCATAAAATGTGCTTCAGATTATTGTGTTACTTTGTAATCTAAATTGTATGTAGAATTCAACAATTTCTGCAAATGTCATGATGTGTATTTTGTGTAGCAGAATTAAACACATATACATGTAGCCTGTATGGCCGAGCATGGAGATTATACTGCTCCTTAGTCCTAATCTGTACATGTACATATGTACATCAACACCAATAAGTGAACTCAATAATAGATACCAATAAAAAGCAATATCTATAACTGTCACCAAAGCTGACGCTTTTTAAGATTGGTTAAAAAATGTTACATTTTATTTTTACCACAATAAAAAACCTAGATATTAAAACACATGAAATATTATAAATGGGGAAAAAGAAAAACAAATACAGGAAAGGCAGGTGTGGCTTCAAAGTGGCATAATATATATCAGGTGCATAGGGGGCTATAATAATAGTAAGTGTCCAAAAGGAATTATAATACATACGTATATATTCAGTCTAAATAAATATAGAAACATATATAAATATTTATATAAATATACGTACATATGTACAAAGCGATAGTTCGATAATACAACATCCAATTGAACTTCAGGTTGATCATGCCACAATTTTCTGTAGGATTGATAGGAAATATGAGAGAATCAGGAGATATACACATATACAGTACAGACCAGTGCTCACTCACTATGGCACACTTCCTTTCTTGTCCTTTCATGGGAGGCTGCCGCATGGGTTGCAGGCGCAGCTCCGTATCCTTCTTTCCTTTCCTGGGCCGAGCCCATTCTGCTCCTCTCCTCCCCTCCTGACTATCTCCTTCTCCCTCCAGTCAGCTTCTCCCGACTCCAACTCCCTCACTTCCTAACCAACCCCCAGTTTTACCCAAGTGTGAGGAGTGGCCTAATAGATAGAACCTTTTGCTCCCTCTGGTGGCCGGCGTGTGAAGTGTGTGTGTGGCTATGATACCTGGCAGGGTGAACTCCTTTGGTGCCATCAGACGTAACATCGCTCCCCCTGGTGGAAGAACGACATTACTGCAACGACCAGGACTCTGGGGCGCTGCACTTTCCCTCCCCCCCCCCCCGTTAAATCCAGCACTCCCGGGCTGGGAAAAGAACACAACAATTACAGGTTAGCAAAAGACATGCAAAATTTTTGAAATGCTTTAAACAAATAAATTAACAGTGCTTCCCTTTATGGGTGGTGAGAACACTTGAACGTTGCAAACAAAAACATATTCACATTATGCATATTCTAAAGGGAACCTGTCACCCCGAAAATCGCAGGTGAGGTAAGCCCACCGGCATCAGGGGCTTATCTACAGCATTCTGTAATGCAGCGGGACCGCCCCTGGGTAAGTATAATCTAACGTCTTTTTCTCCTCTTTCAGGTAACATCGGGGGCTTATCTACAGCATTACAGAATGCTGTAGATAAGCCCCTGATGCCGGTGGGCTTACCTCACCCGTGATTTTCGGGGTGACAGGTTCCCTTTAAAAGGGAACAATTACTAACTTACTATGAAATACAATTACCCATACAGGTATCCTATCTACTAAGTGCAAGTACCCTCTAAGGGTATACTATCATTAACCCTGAATGTGCAATTTTAACTTTTTCTTTATTCTTCTTTTTCTTAACATGCAGGACTATCTGTCTACCCCTACGGGCCTACTGCATTTTTCTTCCTAAAACCTTACTTTTATCTAAAGTACGTCATTAACATTCTATCACTATCTAGATACCTATTATCAGCTACGTAAACATTATTAATGTGCAACAACCGAACATTCCCTTCAAGAGAGAAACTAGTCTTTTCTGAGGTAGTGCAAACAATCAACAAGTCAGTTATAAACTTTAAGACTATAGAAACTTTCACGTCGTCATCAGGAACAGTTTCTTCGCAAAGTATTCTTGCTTGTATAACCAGTAGAGAGCATCCTTAAGAAGGTGCAAACTATTTACTATCACCGTCCATGATTCCAATGTTCCTTTAAAACCATGATGAACTTTGTGCAAAACTGGAACAAAATAGGAAGCCCGGGTAAACTAAGGGATCGCTTTAAGAATTAACCCTGAACGGGTTCAAAGCAGCAAAGAAAGAACAGTTAACTATGTACAGTTTTTCAGGTTTTCGAGGTTTACTCGAGTTTTGATGGTATTACTGGTGGGGGTAGCCCTGTTGGGTACTGGCGGCTACCACCGGGTACTACGCAAGGGGCTCCCTCATGCCCGATGGGAGCCAGAGCACCCACAATATTCCAATCAGGGTCAGGCAAAGCACGGGCCATCGCGGGCTTTAGTTCTGTAATCACTACAGTGGTAGTTGGATATACAATAGGGGTGATGTTAATCTGCAGGACCCTCGGTGGTTCAGCAGTTGTAGAAATCAGGGTCATTTCTTTAACACCAGGTGGCGCTGTCAATGACGCGCACCTCTTAACATCTCGGGCATACAAACCTTTGTTTCCCCAATGACGGGTGTAAGTCACCGGGTCTCCGGGGTGCAAATCTCGGTCTGGATGCCCCCTTCCAAGATGTGACTCCACTTCGTATCTGTCAACCCGAACTTTTGGCACTATCCCGGATTCCTGAATAAAGCCTTTCCCCCTTTGGAGATGGTAGGTCACCACTATACCGTGGCTCACCGGGGGACTGTCGTCTCTTCGAGCTCTAGCAGTCGATGTGTCACTTTGAGCATTCGGTTTGTTCCGCTCCTTCCATTGCGAAACTAGGCATTGTTTGTATTGCTCCCAGGTGAGCACTACGATATTGGAGCCCTCCTGTCTGGACCCGTCCGGTCAGATCTTTGCAGCGTCCCATTTAAAGATCACCCCCTCGGGGCTTACGGCAAGCTGGTCACCCATAGACGTCGGGAGCGGAGGCAGTATCCCTTCCATTGTGTTGAGGGGTGCTATGATGATCTCGGCAGCGGGCGGCTGGTCACAGTCGGGACGAGGAACGGTCACCAGAGCAGGATTGGTCAGTGGGGCAGGGTTGTTTTTGGTACCTGCGTCTGATGTGGTTCCACCGATGTCGATCGGGTCCGCTGACGAGGACACTGGAGTCTGCTGCGGCTCTGACTACGGGTCTCCCTGTGCGATCTTCTTGCACAGCTCTGACTTCCATTTCTTCACTGTTGCCGCCTCCGCGTCCGGGGGTGGGAGGTTCGATGCCTCCAGTAGCGGCAAGCTCTGGTTCGCTTCCGGTGGGCTGGGGTGGCCCTGGGTCACTTCGTCGTCGTTCAGGCACCCGCTTGTCGCCATCTTGGCTTCTAAATCTGCGGCGGCACACACACGCTGCTCCTCCATTTTCTTGGGTTTGAGCTCCTGCATTCCTGTGCTCGTCACCCTGCAGCTGTAGTCAGAGAGGGCGGTTGCTACTTTTGGCGCCGCTTTCGCGGTCTCCTCTCATGGCATGCCCTCCTTCTTCTCCAGCGCGGTAATGGCGGCAATTTGGCGGGAACCTTTGCAGTAACCAACAATACACAGTCCTTGCAATAAATCACAGTTCCAATATGATTCTGACACAGTTCCTAGGCGCACATGACCCGAATTCTCAGGCTTAAGTAGATCCTGTTCGTGACGCCAAGATTTTGGAGCGCCCCCACGTAAGGGCAATGGGGTACTCGGTACCGGGTCCTACAGTTCCCTCAGCTGGGATGTCACGGTGGCCCGACCAGGACCGTGGCCCTATGAGGGGCGCCCAATCAAAGGGGTAGAGTTTGTAGATAATGGTAATGTTCGTGACGCCACCTGTGGTATTCGGTCAGAGTGACCGATGTTGCTTAGGGGTCCGCTGGGGTCATGGAATGGCAGCTAGATGGTATACCTACCCACAGGTGAAGTATATACCCAGGGCTTCCCAGAAGTGTAGATGGTGATGGTGGATGGTGCAAGGCGTGGTGAATAACCAGGACACAATGGGTGCAGTCTCTTTACCTTTACTGAAGGCTTCAGCATCCACAGTCCAGGGTGCCGGATGACAGTGTAGGCAGAGTCCGGCCGGTCTGATGCCAATTCCAGAGTTCCCCTATCCAGGTGGAAATCAGTAGCCTTCCCCTTGCGCACAGTAACGTAGTAGGTCCCTACGTGCATTAGCTCCCATAGGGTCCTCACTCTTGTTACTCTTCTCTCTGTCCCCAAGATGGATAGGACAAACCCGTATGACGGTGGTGGCCTGAGGATATTTTATAGGGACCCTAGTGTTGCCCCTACTCCGTGTTGCCACCTTGTCTGCTTAGGTTCTTAGGTCGGGCAGCCAACTTGGAATTGACTGTCCTGCCGGTCTCTGAAGTAAAGCGTAGAGTCTATTACTCCCTCGGTGTTCCGGCTACCGGATCTGCACTCAGTGGGAGGCAGCCTGCTTCTAGCTGGTCTCCCACTGGTGTTATACTCCTGTTGCTACGACTTCTGTGCTCACTCACTATGGCACACTTCCTTTCTTGTCCTTTCATGGGAGGCTGCCGCATGGGTTGCAGGCGCAGCTCCGTATCCTTCTTTCCTTTCCTGGGCTGAGCCCATTCTGCTCCTCTCCTCTCCTCCTGACTATCTCCTTCTCCCTCAAGTCAGCTTCTCCCGACTCCAACTCCCTCACTTCCTAACCAACCCCCAGTTTTACCCAAGTGTGAGGAGTGGTCTAATAGATAGAACCTTTTGCTCCCTCTGGTGGCCGGCGTGTGAAGTGTGTGTGTGGCTGTGATACCTGGCAGGGTGAACTCCTTTGGTGCCATCAGACGTAACATCGCTCCCCCTGGTGGAAGAACGACATTACTGCAACGACCAGGACTCTGGGGCGCTGCACTTTCCCTCCCCCCCCCCCGTTAAATCAAGCACTCCCGGGCTGGGAAAAGAACACAACAATTACAGGTTAGCAAAAGACATGCAAAATTTTTGAAATGCTTTAAACAAATAAATTAACAGTGCTTCCCTTTATGGGTGGTGAGAACACTTGAACGTTGCAAACATAAGCATATTCACATTATGCATATTCTAAAGGGAACCTGTCACCCCGAAAATCGCGGGTGAGGTAAGCCCACCGGCATCAGGCGCTTATCTACAGCATTCTGTAATGCAGTGGGACCGCCCCTGGGTAAGTATAATCTAACGTCTTTTTCTCCTCTTTCAGGTAACATCGTGGGCTTATCTAGAACATTACAGAATGCTGTAGATAAGCCCCTGATGCCGGTGGGCTTACCTCACCCGTGATTTTCAGGGTGACAGGTTCCCTTTAAAAGGGAACAATTACTAACTTACTATGAAATACAATTACCCATACAGGTATCCTATCTACTAAGTGCAAGTACCCTCTAAGGGTATACTATCATTAACCCTGAATGTGCAATTTTAACTTTTTCTTTATTCTTCTTTTTCTTAACATGCAGGACTATCTGTCTACCCCTACGGGCCTACTGCATTTTTCTTCCTAAAACCTTACTTTTATCTAAAGTACGTCATTAACATTCTATCACTATCTAGATACCTATTATCAGCTACGTAAACATTATTAATGTGCAACAACCGAACATTCCCTTCAAGAGAGAAACTAGTCTTTTCTGAGGTAGTGCAAACAATCAACAAGTCAGTTATAAACTTTAAGACTATAGAAACTTTCACGTCGTCATCAGGAACAGTTTCTTCGCAAAGTATTCTTGCTTGTATAACCAGTAGAGAGCATCCTTAAGAAGGTGCAAACTATTTACTATCACCGTCCATGATTCCAATGTTCCTTTAAAACCATGATGAACTTTGTGCAAAACTGGAACAAAATAGGAAGCCCGGGTAAACTAAGGGATCGCTTTAAGAATTAACCCTGAACGGGTTCAAAGCAGCAAAGAAAGAACAGTTAACTATGTACAGTTTTTCAGGTTTTCGAGGTTTACTCGAGTTTTGATGGTATTACTGGTGGGGGTAGCCCTGTTGGGTACTGGCGGCTACCACCGGGTACTACGCAAGGGGCTCCCTCATGCCCGATGGGAGCCAGAGCACCCACAATATTCCAATCAGGGTCAGGCAAAGCACGGGCCATCGCGGGCTTTAGTTCTGTAATCACTACAGTGGTAGTTGGATATACAATAGGGGTGATGTTAATCTGCAGGACCCTCGGTGGTTCAGCAGTTGTAGAAATCAGGGTCATTTCTTTAACACCAGGTGGCGCTGTCAATGACGCGCACCTCTTAACATCTCGGGCATACAAACCTTTGTTTCCCCAATGACGGGTGTAAGTCACCGGGTCTCCGGGGTGCAAATCTCGGTCTGGATGCCCCCTTCCAAGATGTGACTCCACTTCGTATCTGTCAACCCGAACTTTTGGCACTATCCCGGATTCCTGAATAAAGCCTTTCCCCCTTTGGAGATGGTAGGTCACCACTATACCGTGGCTCACCGGGGGACTGTCGTCTCTTCGAGCTCTAGCAGTCGATGTGTCACTTTGAGCATTCGGTTTGTTCCGCTCCTTCCATTGCGAAACTAGGCATTGTTTGTATTGCTCCCAGGTGAGCACTACGATATTGGAGCCCTCCTGTCTGGACCCGTCCGGTCAGATCTTTGCAGCGTCCCATTTAAAGATCACCCCCTCGGGGCTTACGGCAAGCTGGTCACCCATAGACGTCGGGAGCGGAGGCAGTATCCCTTCCATTGTGTTGAGGGGTGCTATGATGATCTCGGCAGCGGGCGGCTGGTCACAGTCGGGACGAGGAACGGTCACCAGAGCAGGATTGGTCAGTGGGGCAGGGTTGTTTTTGGTACCTGCGTCTGATGTGGTTCCACCGATGTCGATCGGGTCCGCTGACGAGGACACTGGAGTCTGCTGCGGCTCTGACTACGGGTCTCCCTGTGCGATCTTCTTGCACAGCTCTGACTTCCATTTCTTCACTGTTGCCGCCTCCGCGTCCGGGGGTGGGAGGTTCGATGCCTCCAGTAGCGGCAAGCTCTGGTTCGCTTCCGGTGGGCTGGGGTGGCCCTGGGTCACTTCGTCGTCGTTCAGGCACCCGCTTGTCGCCATCTTGGCTTCTAGATCTGCGGCGGCACACACACGCTGCTCCTCCATTTTCTGGGGTTTGAGCTCCTGCATTCCTGTGCTCGTCACCCTGCAGCTGTAGTCAGAGAGGGCGGTCGCTACTTTTGGCGCCGCTTTCGCGGTCTCCTCTCATGGCATGCCCTCCTTCTTCTCCAGCGCGTTAATGGCGGCAATTTGGCGGGAACCTTTGCAGTAACCAACAATACACAGTCCTTGCAATAAATCACAGTTCCAATATGATTCTGACACAGTTCCTAGGCGCACATGACCCGAATTCTCAGGCTTAAGTAGATCCTGTTCGTGACGCCAAGATTTTGGAGCGCCCCCACGTAAGGGCAATGGGGTACTCGGTACCGGGTCCTACAGTTCCCTCAGCTGGGATGTCACGGTGGCCCGACCAGGACCGTGGCCCTATGAGGGGCGCCCAATCAAAGGGGTAGAGTTTGTAGATAACGGTAATGTTCGTGACGCCACCTGTGGTATTCGGTCAGAGTGACCGATGTTGCTTAGGGGTCCGCTGGGGTCATGGAATGGCAGCTAGATGGTATACCTACCCACAGGTGAAGTATATACCCAGGGCTTCCCAGAAGTGTAGATGGTGATGGTGGATGGTGCAAGGCGTGGTGAATAACCAGGACACAATGGGTGCAGTCTCTTTACCTTTACTGAAGGCTTCAGCATCCACAGTCCAGGGTGCCGGATGACAGTGTAGGCAGAGTCCGGCCGGTCTGATGCCAATTCCAGAGTTCCCCTATCCAGGTGGAAATCAGTAGCCTTCCCCTTGCGCACAGTAACGTAGTAGGTCCCTACGTGCATTAGCTCCCATAGGGTCCTCACTCTTGTTACTCTTCTCTCTGTCCCCAAGATGGATAGGACAAACCCGTATGACGGTGGTGGCCTGAGGCTATTTTATAGGGACCCTAGTGTTGCCCCTACTCCGTGTTGCCACCTTGTCTGCTTAGGTTCTTAGGTCGGGCAGCCAACTTGGAATTGACTGTCCTGCCGGTCTCTGAAGTAAAGCGTAGAGTCTATTACTCCCTCGGTGTTCCGGCTACCGGATCTGCGCTCAGTGGGAGGCAGCCTGCTTCTAGCTGGTCTCCCACTGGTGTTATACTCCTGTTGCTACGACTTCTGTGCTCACTCACTATGGCACACTTCCTTTCTTGTCCTTTCATGGGAGGCTGCCGCATGGGTTGCAGGCGCAGCTCCGTATCCTTCTTTCCTTTCCTAGGCCGAGCCCAGTCTGCTCCTCTCCTCTCCTCCTGACTATCTCCTTCTCCCTCCAGTCAGCTTCTCCCGACTCCAACTCCCTCACTTCCTAACCAACCCCCAGTTTTACCCAAGTGTGAGGAGTGGCCTAATAGATAGAACCTTTTGCTCCCCCTGGTGGCCGGTGTGTGAAGTGTGTGTGTGGCTGTGATACCTGGCAGGGTGAACTTCTTTGATGCCATCAGACGTAACATCACTCCCCCTAGTGGAAGAACGACATTACTGCAACGACCAGGACTCTTGGGGCGCTGCATATATATATATATACATACAGGGCCCGATTCATCAAAGCTTTTACTCCAATATTCTGGCATAAGAAGCTTTGAAGAGTTGCATCATTTTGGCCTAACTTAAAACTGTGCTAATATTTTGCGAATTTTGGTGTTTTCTCGCCATTTTTGCCCAGCTCTGATAAAGTTGGCGCAAGACTGGCGTGGCGACCACTGCTTGTCAAACATCAGGATGAGAGGCGGTGTTCACTACACCACAAATCTTACTCTAGTAGGGACTGGAGTAGGATTTGTGGTGAAACACACACTGAAGTGAAGGCCACACGTCCACCTCTTCATGAATCAGGAGCGTCGGACTTCAGCACATCGCCTCCTAAAGATTGATGTTTACAACTCCGGTCTTGACGAATCAGGCCCATAGTGTGCATATGAGACCTTTTTTTTCAATTAAACTTTAATTAAAAACAAAAAAGTTTTTTACTTTACTTAACTACTCACACTTGCATATTGTGACAAGAATTGTCAGATTTTCTTAAAGGGGTTGTTCCAACATTGGTATTTGATGACCCAATCATAGGATAGGTTATCAGTAGCAGATCGATGGGGGTTCGACTCACCTGTAGTCGATGAGATTTCATAAAATGTCACTCACAATGCTGGGACTGTTTAATTTAGCTGATTTGACACATGGACATTCTGGACAAATCAGTTATCTAATTAGTTGATAATATGATTTGATACCTTTAAATTATATAATTAATCAATGATTCGGCCATGTAGGCGATACCTGCTGCTCATGCACGTGGTCCGTGTGATATTGGTAGAAATGACCTCAACAGTCCCGCTCACCTTCTGATGAGGGCAGAGCCAAATTTCATCCTTATGGAATGATTAGTCCCTTCAGCAGAACCTAACAAGGTGAGATCTATGGCATGAGCTTCGTCATATGAACATTTCACAGTGAATCGATGAAAAAACAAAAGTCCTACTTAATAATGCTGACAATTATGGCAGAACTAGAAAGATTAATATTACAGAACACCAAAATATGATGATGGGAATTCTCAAGTCTATGGGTATTTTTTGCATTCCTGAATTGGAGATCTGGGGCCAATTGACCTGAACCTGATGACATAAAGGACTCATACTGCAACAGGATAATAACCTAAATAACATAAGAAATGGAGGGCACCACCTCACATATAACCTATAATCAGGAATGTCCCGAATCCCCCTCAACATGAATAAAGTCACCAGAAAACCACATAGAAGAAAGACATGTTGTAAAGGAGATCAACAGGACTAAATGGTAAGCAAAAATATCAAAAAAATTTTATTGCACAACATGATAAGCAAACAACACCATTAAAAGCAATTAAAAACTACCCGTGATAACGGGAATGCAAAACCTATCCCACAGACTGAAGTATAGTAATAACAATTGGCACCTGAGAGGTAAAGGACACAATTATTGACAACAGGACATCTCCATAATCAAAATAATAAATCAGTTTGTACCAGATTGCTTATATATATATATATATACAATGGGATAACAATATGGAATGCCTGTCAAAACTAATGCCTACCAAATATGGTGCATGAAAGAAGTGGAGGATATGAACCACATACAAGTATATGCTCTCTCTCACATACAACTCCTACCATATAAACAGTGAGGACATATCTGCCCGACTACCATGCCGCCATAGTGACTGCTGCATATTGAGTAAGATAGCCCAAGCAGGAAAGTGCAAAAAAGGCAGTCTAAATCACAGGAGTATCACACATATGCATACCAACAGAGTGCATTACGCTCAGAGCCTATTCAGAGCGATGACAAGTATTTGATACTTGCCACTGATGAAGCTGCCTCTTTGCAGCGACACGCGTAGGGCAACATAGCCCCACGGACTTCCCTTGGCACCTTGACTGACAATACGGACTGGACCTTATGACTTACTTGTCATCGCTCTGAATAGGCTCTGAGCGTAATGCACTCTGTTGGTATGCATATGTGTGATACTCCTGTGATTTAGACTGCCTTTTTTGCACTTTCCTGCTTGGGCTATCTTACTCAATATGCAGCAGTCACTATGGCGGCATGGTAGTCGGGCAGATATGTCCTCACTGTTTATATGGTAGGAGTTGTATGTGAGAGAGAGCATATACTTGTATGTGGTCCATATCCTCCACTTCTTTCATGCACCATGTTTGGTAGGCATTAGTTTTGACAGGTATTGCATATTGTTATCCCATGGTATATATATATATATATATATATATATATATATATATATATATAAGCAATCTGGTACAAACTGATTTATTATTTTGATTATGGAGATGTCCTGTTGTCAATAATTGTGTCCATTACCTCTCAGGTGCCAATTGTTATTACTATACTTCAGTCTGTGGGATAGGTTTTGCATTCCCGTTATCACGGGTAGTTTTTAATTGCTTTTAATGGTGTTGTTTGCTTATCATGTTGTACAATAAAAACTTTTTGATATTTTTGCTTACCATTTAGTCCTGTTGATCTCCTTTACAACATGTCTTTCTTCTATGTGGTTTTCTAGGATAATAACCTAAGACACGGGTCAATGCTTTCCAGTGAGTCCTGAATGTTATGGATCTCACCTGACCTCAGCCTCACTGAATATTTATGGGGGACTGCAAAAACAATAGCTGCATATTATATATTTGCATTCACTTATTCTAAATGTAATGGGAGCTCCTGCATAGAGGTGTATGTAGGACCGATGTAATAAGGTTTGCATTTTAGTGTACTAGATAGTTGTATCTAGTGAGGAATATACAGTAGATCTATATACACCATCCCATTACAGACTAATAGTGGCTGCACTATGGTGCCATATACAGGTCGGAAGGTTCCATTAGAGTCCTGTGACCTCACAATAGGATGTGCTATTAGTCGTGTGACAGTTCCCAGACATTCTGTTTCATCTATACAAGACAGACGTGTTTTAGAGCCAAGCTTTATGTGAGAAGTGGAAGGATGCCGTTTTCTTCAGAAAATTCAAAGAAATATTGACACATAAGTAATGCCAACTTCAAAAGTGGATCACCAACGCAGAAAGCGTGAGGACGGACTACAGTGGCCATGGCATCCCTTCCAAATTGCCAGTTGGGTTCTATACTTATATTTGGGTATCACGGCTTTTGGCTTTATTCTTCCCATACTGCCATGCGCCTGGCAATCTGCCTGTAATGGAATTCTAGGCATCTTATTCGCTCTACATTTTGTTTTCCATACCCTTACAATTTCTACTGACTCCTCTTGTGTAGATCCTAAGGAGGCAGTCAGTGTAAAGGAGGCCAAGGAAACTAAACCAAAGAAGATTCACTGCCACATAATACCTGTGACATTTTATAAAGAGAAGATTCGATTTTGTAACATTTGTGGAAAAGATGTCTTTAACTTCGATCACCATTCCCGAATTTTTAATACCTGTCTAGGAGGCAGAAATATTTGGTTTTACTATAATTCCATTGTGACCGCTTTCTTAGGCACAACATGCCTGGCCATCATCTCTCTGTTTGTGTTCTCCATCTACTGCCACAAGCCATGGGTGAAGATGGACTCATCTACCAGCAGCTGGCTTATTTTACCTGAAACACTTGCTATTGGGATTCTTATTATATCTTTCATCGATGGCATCCTTTGTTTCTCAATAGCACTAGTGTTAGGATATTATATATGTTTACACCTATATTTGCTGTGTCATGGATCAACTACTCATGAATATTATGAGAAACGACGAGACTTAAAAAGGCTAGATCTTGAAGCAGCTCATCCCTGCCAAAATTTCCACCATTTTTCAATGCCATCAGTGCCAAGAAAGAGCGATCTCAACGATACTGCGATCCAAACTGAGCAGACAGCAACGGAGACTGCAAGTGTAGCAACTCAAACTCAAGAGAAAATACTAAATCTACGGACAATCGGTTCACAAACTATTAATGACGAGGTAACAACAAGGCAACCAGGCCCCAGTTTAATAAATTTAGCTGAGACGTTGCTAGCCCCATTCAATTGTGTAAGGAAACCATCAATTGTGTAAATGTGCAACCTCTGAGTATGACACCTACAGTGAACTGCAGCATAAATTAACAAAGGGATAAATAAAGCATTCAGAAAATGCATAAAATGTGCTTCAGATTATTGTGTTACTTTGTAATCTAAATTGTATGTAGAATTCAACAATTTCTGCAAATGTCATGATGTGTATTTTGTGTAGCAGAATTAAACACATATACATGTAGCCTGTATGGCCGAGCATGGAGATTATACTGCTCCCTAGTCCTAATCTGTACATGTACATATGTACATCAACACCAATAAGTGAACTCAATAATAGATACCAATAAAAAGCAATATCTATAACTGTCACCAAAGCTGACGCTTTTTAAGATTGGTTAAAAAATGTTACATTTTATTTTTACCACAATAAACAACCTAGATATTAAAACACATGAAATATTATAAATGGGGAAAAAGAAAAACAAATACAGGAAAGGCAGGTGTGGCTTCAAAGTGGCATAATATATATCAGGTGCATAGGGGGCTATAATAATAGTAAGTGTCCAAAAGGAATTATAATACATACATATATATTCAGTCTAAATAAATATAGAAACATATATAAATATTTATATAAATATACGTACATATGTACAAAGCGATAGTTCGATAATACAACATCCAATTGAACTTCAGGTTGATCATGCCACAATTTTCTGTAGGATTGATAGGAAATATGAGAGAATCAGGAGATATACACATATACAGTACAGACCAAAGTCACTAGAATAGGAGCATTAGTACTTTTCTGTACAAAACAGCAATGAAGAGCATGAGCAGTAGCATAGGTACCGGGGTGGGGGGTCAAAGGGGGCCTCGCTCTTTGAAGAGCTGTGCTACTATTAACTGTATTGGCATGCATTATAATATATACTGTATATAGGCATAAGGGGAGTGCATTATACTATATAGAGGTCTATGGGGGAGTGCATTATACTGTATGGAGGTCTATGGGGAGTGCATTATACTGTATGGAGGTCTATGGGGAGTGCATTATACTGTATGGATGTTTATGGGGAGTGCATTATACTGTATGTGGGTATATGGGGGTGCATTATACTATAGAGGCATACCGGACCACACCAACATCTGTTACCAGTACATTGGACTGTGGCCGTGAATCACCAGTAAACAGGTAAAGAGTCTGCAACCTTTTCTCCTCTGGTTTTTTCTGGCACCATACTATCTCTGCCAAATACACCAGGAGACCTGGGGACCCAGCTTCACCTGTGGGAAGCCATACCATCCTTGCTGCAGTGCCATCACTCCCCAGAGGACCCCTTTAATCAGCGTCAGTCACCTCTGACCGAATACCACAGGTGGCGTCACAAACATTCTTATTTCCACCAACCCCTTTCAAGACCTTCCCTTTAAATTGGATGCCCAGGGTCACGGACCGGGTCGCTGCCACCGTGACCACCCGTTTAATGATGACTGGACCCCTTACCGAGTACCCCTAGGCCCTATCGGGGCGCTCTAGTTGTGGTCTACCTATGATGTCAATTACTGGCCTCTCTCATCTTTTTAAGTGGCAGAACTTGCACAATTGGTCGCTGACTAAATACTTTTTTTCCCCACTGTATATATATATATATATATATATATATATATATATATGGAGCACCCCCACATAAGGGCAATGGGGTATTCGGTACCGGGTCCTTCAGTTCCCTCAGCTGGGATGTCACGGTGGCCCGACCCGGACCGTGGCCCTATGAGGGGCGCCCAATAAAATGGGTAGAGTTTGTAGATAACGGTAATGTTCGTGACGCCACCTGTGGTATTCGGTCAGAGTGACCGACGCTGCTTAGGGGTCCGCTGGGGTGATGGAATGGCAGCTAGATGGTATATCTTACCACAGGTGAAGTATATCCCCAGGGCTTCCCAGAAGTGTAGATGGTGATGGTGGATGGTGCAAGGCGCGGTGAATAACGAGGACACAATGGGTGCAGTCTCTTTACCTTTACCGAAGGCTTCAGCATCCACAGTCCAGGGTGCTGGATGACAGGGTAGGCAGAATCCGGCCGGTCTGATGGCAATTACAGAGTCCCCCTATCCAGGTGGAAATCAGTAGCCTTCCCCTTGCGCACAGTAACGTAGTAGGTCCCTACGTGCATTAGCTCCCATAGGGTCCTCACTCTTGTTACTCTTCTCTCTGTCCCCCATATGGATAGGACAAACCCGTATGACGGTGGTGGCCTGAGCCTATTTTATAGGGACCCTAGCGTCGCCCCTCCTCCGCGTTGCCACCTTGTCTGCTTAGGTTCTTAGGTCGGGCAGCCAACCTGGAATTGACTGACCTGCCGGTCTCTGAAGTAAAGCGTAGAGTCTATTACTCCCTCGGTGTTCCGGCTACCGGATCTGCACTCAGTGGGAGGCAGCCTGCTTCTAGCTGGTCTCCCACTGGTGTTATACTCCTGTTGCTACGACTTCTGTGCTCACTCACTATGGCACACTTCCTTTCTTGTCCTTTCATGGGAGGCTGCCGCATGGGTTGCAGGCGCAGCTCCGTATCCTTCTTTCCTTTCCTGGGCCGAGCCCATTCTGCTCCTCTCCTCTCCTCCTGACTATCTCCTTCTCCCTCCAGTCAGCTTCTCCCGACTCCAACTCCCTCACTTCCTAACCAACCCCCAGTTTTACCCAAGTGTGAGGAGTGGCCTAATAGATAGAACCTTTTGCTCCCTCTGTTGGCCGGCGTGTGAAGTGTGTGTGTGGCTGTGATACCTGGCAGGGTGAACTCCTTTGGTGCCATCAGATGTAACATTGCTCCCCCTGGTGGAAGAACGACATTACTGCAATGACCAGGACTCTGGGGCGCTGCACTTTCCCTCCCCACCTCCCCGTTAAATCCAGCACTCCCGGGCTGGGAAAAGAACACAACAATTACAGGTTAGCAAAAGACATGCAAAATTTTTGAAATGCTTTAAACAAATATATTAAGAGTGCTTCCCTTTATGGGTGGTGAGAACACTTGAACGTTGCAAACAAAACATATTCACATTATGCATATTTTAAAAGGGAACAATTACTAACTTACTATGAAATACAATTACCCATACAGGTATCCTATCTACTAAGTGCAAGTACCCTATAAGGGTATACTATCATTAACCCTTAATGTGCAATTTTAACCTTTTCTTTATTCTTCTTTTTCTTAACATGCAGGACTATCTGTCTACCCCTACGGGCCTACTGCATTTTTCTTCCTAAAACCTTACTTTTATCTAAAGTACGTCATTAACATTCTATCACTATCTAGATACCTATTATCAGCTACGTAAACATTATTAATGTGCAACAACCGAACATTCCCTTCAATAGAGAAACTAGTCTTTTCTGAGGTAGTGCAAACAATCAACAAGTCAGTTATAAACTTTAAGACTATAGAAACTTTCACGTCGTCATCAGGAACAGTTTCTTCGCAAAGTATTATTGCTTGTATAATCAGTAGAGAGCACCCTTAAGAAGGTGCAAACTATTTACAGAGGACAGTTCGGGAACCATTCACCGTCCATGATTCCAATGTTCCTTTAAAACCATGATGAACTTTGTGCAAAACTGGAACAAAATAGAGATCCCGGGTAAACTAAGGGATCCCTTTAACACTAGAAGTCCCAGAGACGGGTCATTTGACATTTCTACCTTTGAAACCCAGAGAAGGGTCAAATGACCTAAAGGATTTTATCTATAGCTTATCTTATCTCTATTCACTGTCTTTTGTTCTGTAATTAAGGCCATTATGTTGCACCACAGGAGGTTGTTTGCTGTTTTCCATCGAGTTTACCCATGTAGTTTCAAGTTTCAAGTAAAGGTACCTTTCAAAAACCTGACCTGCACATCCAAACATAGACTGAGTGTGAACAGGTGCTGAACCCAGAGTCGCCAACTCGTATATAGTTAAGTAAAAAGGGCAGCACACTGCAGCGCCAAAACATGCAAACTTGAAAACACGAAATTTGAACTGCACCACTGCACCAGAAACATGAAAAATGAGAGCTTTCAGCGCATAAAAATGGCCATATTTATGTGCACCTCGTAGCCACTCCACGGCATCTCTCTTATACGAGGTCCTACGCTTGACCTACCTCATTGAGAATAAACGTCTCCATCTGAACGGGTACATGTGAAACCTCTTCTTGGACTCAAATTCTCACTCTCTGTGGAGGGGTATTAGACCTACTATAATTAAAACACCTGTGGCTAGGAGGCGGGAGTGCACGATCAGAAGGCTAGAGAATACATTTCAAAAACCTGACCTGCACATCCAAACATAGACTGAGTGTGAACAGGTGCTGAACCCAGAGTCGCCAACTCGTATATAGTTAAGTAAAAAGGGCAGCACACTGCAGCGCCAAAACATGCAAACTTGAAAACACGAAATTTGAACTGCACCACTGCACCAGAAACATGAAAAATGAGAGCTTTCAGCGCATAAAAATGGCCATATTTATGTGCACCTCGTAGCCACTCCACGGCATCTCTCTTATACGAGGTCCTACGCTTGACCTACCTCATTGAGAATAAACGTCTCCATCTGAACGGGTACATGTGAAACCTCTTCTTGGACTCAAATTCTCACTCTCTGTGGAGGGGTATTAGACCTACTATAATTAAAACACCTGTGGCTAGGAGGCGGGAGTGCACGATCAGAAGGCTAGAGAATACATTTCAAAAACCTGACCTGCACATCCAAACATAGACTGAGTGTGAACAGGTGCTGAACCCAGAGTCGCCAACTCGTATATAGTTAAGTAAAAAGGGCAGCACACTGCAGCGCCAAAACATGCAAACTTGAAAACACGAAATTTGAACTGCACCACTGCACCAGAAACATGAAAAATGAGAGCTTTCAGCGCATAAAAATGGCCATATTTATGTGCACCTCGTAGCCACTCCACGGCATCTCTCTTATACGAGGTCCTACGCTTGACCTACCTCATTGAGAATAAACGTCTCCATCTGAACGGGTACATGTGAAACCTCTTCTTGGACTCAAATTCTCACTCTCTGTGGAGGGGTATTAGACCTACTATAATTAAAACACCTGTGGCTAGGAGGCGGGAGTGCACGATCAGAAGGCTAGAGAATACATTTCAAAAACCTGACCTGCACATCCAAACATAGACTGAGTGTGAACAGGTGCTGAACCCAGAGTCGCCAACTCGTATATAGTTAAGTAAAAAGGGCAGCACACTGCAGCGCCAAAACATGCAAACTTGAAAACACGAAATTTGAACTGCACCACTGCACCAGAAACATGAAAAATGAGAGCTTTCAGCGCATAAAAATGGCCATATTTATGTGCACCTCGTAGCCACTCCACGGCATCTCTCTTATACGAGGTCCTACGCTTGACCTACCTCATTGAGAATAAACGTCTCCATCTGAACGGGTACATGTGAAACCTCTTCTTGGACTCAAATTCTCACTCTCTGTGGAGGGGTATTAGACCTACTATAATTAAAACACCTGTGGCTAGGAGGCGGGAGTGCACGATCAGAAGGCTAGAGAATACATTTCAAAAACCTGACCTGCACATCCAAACATAGACTGAGTGTGAACAGGTGCTGAACCCAGAGTCGCCAACTCGTATATAGTTAAGTAAAAAGGGCAGCACACTGCAGCGCCAAAACATGCAAACTTGAAAACACGAAATTTGAACTGCACCACTGCACCAGAAACATGAAAAATGAGAGCTTTCAGCGCATAAAAATGGCCATATTTATGTGCACCTCGTAGCCACTCCACGGCATCTCTCTTATACGAGGTCCTACGCTTGACCTACCTCATTGAGAATAAACGTCTCCATCTGAACGGGTACATGTGAAACCTCTTCTTGGACTCAAATTCTCACTCTCTGTGGAGGGGTATTAGACCTACTATAATTAAAACACCTGTGGCTAGGAGGCGGGAGTGCACGATCAGAAGGCTAGAGAATACATTTCAAAAACCTGACCTGCACATCCAAACATAGACTGAGTGTGAACAGGTGCTGAACCCAGAGTCGCCAACTCGTATATAGTTAAGTAAAAAGGGCAGCACACTGCAGCGCCAAAACATGCAAACTTGAAAACACGAAATTTGAACTGCACCACTGCACCAGAAACATGAAAAATGAGAGCTTTCAGCGCATAAAAATGGCCATATTTATGTGCACCTCGTAGCCACTCCACGGCATCTCTCTTATACGAGGTCCTACGCTTGACCTACCTCATTGAGAATAAACGTCTCCATCTGAACGGGTACATGTGAAACCTCTTCTTGGACTCAAATTCTCACTCTCTGTGGAGGGGTATTAGACCTACTATAATTAAAACACCTGTGGCTAGGAGGCGGGAGTGCACGATCAGAAGGCTAGAGAATACATTTCAAAAACCTGACCTGCACATCCAAACATAGACTGAGTGTGAACAGGTGCTGAACCCAGAGTCGCCAACTCGTATATAGTTAAGTAAAAAGGGCAGCACACTGCAGCGCCAAAACATGCAAACTTGAAAACACGAAATTTGAACTGCACCACTGCACCAGAAACATGAAAAATGAGAGCTTTCAGCGCATAAAAATGGCCATATTTATGTGCACCTCGTAGCCACTCCACGGCATCTCTCTTATACGAGGTCCTACGCTTGACCTACCTCATTGAGAATAAACGTCTCCATCTGAACGGGTACATGTGAAACCTCTTCTTGGACTCAAATTCTCACTCTCTGTGGAGGGGTATTAGACCTACTATAATTAAAACACCTGTGGCTAGGAGGCGGGAGTGCACGATCAGAAGGCTAGAGAATACATTTCAAAAACCTGACCTGCACATCCAAACATAGACTGAGTGTGAACAGGTGCTGAACCCAGAGTCGCCAACTCGTATATAGTTAAGTAAAAAGGGCAGCACACTGCAGCGCCAAAACATGCAAACTTGAAAACACGAAATTTGAACTGCACCACTGCACCAGAAACATGAAAAATGAGAGCTTTCAGCGCATAAAAATGGCCATATTTATGTGCACCTCGTAGCCACTCCACGGCATCTCTCTTATACGAGGTCCTACGCTTGACCTACCTCATTGAGAATAAACGTCTCCATCTGAACGGGTACATGTGAAACCTCTTCTTGGACTCAAATTCTCACTCTCTGTGGAGGGGTATTAGACCTACTATAATTAAAACACCTGTGGCTAGGAGGCGGGAGTGCACGATCAGAAGGCTAGAGAATACATTTCAAAAACCTGACCTGCACATCCAAACATAGACTGAGTGTGAACAGGTGCTGAACCCAGAGTCGCCAACTCGTATATAGTTAAGTAAAAAGGGCAGCACACTGCAGCGCCAAAACATGCAAACTTGAAAACACGAAATTTGAACTGCACCACTGCACCAGAAACATGAAAAATGAGAGCTTTCAGCGCATAAAAATGGCCATATTTATGTGCACCTCGTAGCCACTCCACGGCATCTCTCTTATACGAGGTCCTACGCTTGACCTACCTCATTGAGAATAAACGTCTCCATCTGAACGGGTACATGTGAAACCTCTTCTTGGACTCAAATTCTCACTCTCTGTGGAGGGGTATTAGACCTACTATAATTAAAACACCTGTGGCTAGGAGGCGGGAGTGCACGATCAGAAGGCTAGAGAATACATTTCAAAAACCTGACCTGCACATCCAAACATAGACTGAGTGTGAACAGGTGCTGAACCCAGAGTCGCCAACTCGTATATAGTTAAGTAAAAAGGGCAGCACACTGCAGCGCCAAAACATGCAAACTTGAAAACACGAAATTTGAACTGCACCACTGCACCAGAAACATGAAAAATGAGAGCTTTCAGCGCATAAAAATGGCCATATTTATGTGCACCTCGTAGCCACTCCACGGCATCTCTCTTATACGAGGTCCTACGCTTGACCTACCTCATTGAGAATAAACGTCTCCATCTGAACGGGTACATGTGAAACCTCTTCTTGGACTCAAATTCTCACTCTCTGTGGAGGGGTATTAGACCTACTATAATTAAAACACCTGTGGCTAGGAGGCGGGAGTGCACGATCAGAAGGCTAGAGAATACATTTCAAAAACCTGACCTGCACATCCAAACATAGACTGAGTGTGAACAGGTGCTGAACCCAGAGTCGCCAACTCGTATATAGTTAAGTAAAAAGGGCAGCACACTGCAGCGCCAAAACATGCAAACTTGAAAACACGAAATTTGAACTGCACCACTGCACCAGAAACATGAAAAATGAGAGCTTTCAGCGCATAAAAATGGCCATATTTATGTGCACCTCGTAGCCACTCCACGGCATCTCTCTTATACGAGGTCCTACGCTTGACCTACCTCATTGAGAATAAACGTCTCCATCTGAACGGGTACATGTGAAACCTCTTCTTGGACTCAAATTCTCACTCTCTGTGGAGGGGTATTAGACCTACTATAATTAAAACACCTGTGGCTAGGAGGCGGGAGTGCACGATCAGAAGGCTAGAGAATACATTTCAAAAACCTGACCTGCACATCCAAACATAGACTGAGTGTGAACAGGTGCTGAACCCAGAGTCGCCAACTCGTATATAGTTAAGTAAAAAGGGCAGCACACTGCAGCGCCAAAACATGCAAACTTGAAAACACGAAATTTGAACTGCACCACTGCACCAGAAACATGAAAAATGAGAGCTTTCAGCGCATAAAAATGGCCATATTTATGTGCACCTCGTAGCCACTCCACGGCATCTCTCTTATACGAGGTCCTACGCTTGACCTACCTCATTGAGAATAAACGTCTCCATCTGAACGGGTACATGTGAAACCTCTTCTTGGACTCAAATTCTCACTCTCTGTGGAGGGGTATTAGACCTACTATAATTAAAACACCTGTGGCTAGGAGGCGGGAGTGCACGATCAGAAGGCTAGAGAATACATTTCAAAAACCTGACCTGCACATCCAAACATAGACTGAGTGTGAACAGGTGCTGAACCCAGAGTCGCCAACTCGTATATAGTTAAGTAAAAAGGGCAGCACACTGCAGCGCCAAAACATGCAAACTTGAAAACACGAAATTTGAACTGCACCACTGCACCAGAAACATGAAAAATGAGAGCTTTCAGCGCATAAAAATGGCCATATTTATGTGCACCTCGTAGCCACTCCACGGCATCTCTCTTATACGAGGTCCTACGCTTGACCTACCTCATTGAGAATAAACGTCTCCATCTGAACGGGTACATGTGAAACCTCTTCTTGGACTCAAATTCTCACTCTCTGTGGAGGGGTATTAGACCTACTATAATTAAAACACCTGTGGCTAGGAGGCGGGAGTGCACGATCAGAAGGCTAGAGAATACATTTCAAAAACCTGACCTGCACATCCAAACATAGACTGAGTGTGAACAGGTGCTGAACCCAGAGTCGCCAACTCGTATATAGTTAAGTAAAAAGGGCAGCACACTGCAGCGCCAAAACATGCAAACTTGAAAACACGAAATTTGAACTGCACCACTGCACCAGAAACATGAAAAATGAGAGCTTTCAGCGCATAAAAATGGCCATATTTATGTGCACCTCGTAGCCACTCCACGGCATCTCTCTTATACGAGGTCCTACGCTTGACCTACCTCATTGAGAATAAACGTCTCCATCTGAACGGGTACATGTGAAACCTCTTCTTGGACTCAAATTCTCACTCTCTGTGGAGGGGTATTAGACCTACTATAATTAAAACACCTGTGGCTAGGAGGCGGGAGTGCACGATCAGAAGGCTAGAGAATACATTTCAAAAACCTGACCTGCACATCCAAACATAGACTGAGTGTGAACAGGTGCTGAACCCAGAGTCGCCAACTCGTATATAGTTAAGTAAAAAGGGCAGCACACTGCAGCGCCAAAACATGCAAACTTGAAAACACGAAATTTGAACTGCACCACTGCACCAGAAACATGAAAAATGAGAGCTTTCAGCGCATAAAAATGGCCATATTTATGTGCACCTCGTAGCCACTCCACGGCATCTCTCTTATACGAGGTCCTACGCTTGACCTACCTCATTGAGAATAAACGTCTCCATCTGAACGGGTACATGTGAAACCTCTTCTTGGACTCAAATTCTCACTCTCTGTGGAGGGGTATTAGACCTACTATAATTAAAACACCTGTGGCTAGGAGGCGGGAGTGCACGATCAGAAGGCTAGAGAATACATTTCAAAAACCTGACCTGCACATCCAAACATAGACTGAGTGTGAACAGGTGCTGAACCCAGAGTCGCCAACTCGTATATAGTTAAGTAAAAAGGGCAGCACACTGCAGCGCCAAAACATGCAAACTTGAAAACACGAAATTTGAACTGCACCACTGCACCAGAAACATGAAAAATGAGAGCTCCAATACCCCTCCACAGAAAGAGAGAATTTGAGTCCAAGAAGAGGTTTCACATGTACCCATTCAGATGGAGACGTTTATTCTCAGTGAGGTAGGTCAAGCGTAGGACCTCGTATAAGAGAGATGCCGTAAAGTGGCTACGAGGTACACATAAATATGGCCATTTTTATGCGCTAAAAGCTCTCATTTTTCATATTTCTAGTGCAGTAATGCAGTTCAAATTTCGTGTTTTCAAGTTTGCATGTTTTGGCGCTGCAGTGTGCTGCCCTTTTTACTTAACTATATACGAGTTGGCGACTCTGGGTTCAGCACCTGTTCACACTCAGTCTATGTTTGGATGTGCAGGTCAGGTTTTTGAAATGTATTCTCTAGCCTTCTGATCGTGCACTCCCGCCTCCTAGCCACAGGTGTTTTAATTATAGTAGGTCTAATACCCCTCCACAGAGAGTGAGAATTTGAGTCCAAGAAGAGGTTTCACATGTACCCGTTCAGATGGAGACGTTTATTCTCAATGAGGTAGGTCAAGCGTAGGACCTCGTATAAGAGAGATGCCGTGGAGTGGCTACGAGGTGCACATAAATATGGCCATTTTTATGCGCTGAAAGCTCTCATTTTTCATGTTTCTGGTGCAGTGGTGCAGTTCAAATTTCGTGTTTTCAAGTTTGCATGTTTTGGCGCTGCAGTGTGCTGCCCTTTTTACTTAACTATATACGAGTTGGCGACTCTGGGTTCAGCACCTGTTCACACTCAGTCTATGTTTGGATGTGCAGGTCAGGTTTTTGAAATGTATTCTCTAGCCTTCTGATCGTGCACTCCCGCCTCCTAGCCACAGGTGTTTTAATTATAGTAGGTCTAATACCCCTCCACAGAGAGTGAGAATTTGAGTCCAAGAAGAGGTTTCACATGTACCCGTTCAGATGGAGACGTTTATTCTCAATGAGGTAGGTCAAGCGTAGGACCTCGTATAAGAGAGATGCCGTGGAGTGGCTACGAGGTGCACATAAATATGGCCATTTTTATGCGCTGAAAGCTCTCATTTTTCATGTTTCTGGTGCAGTGGTGCAGTTCAAATTTCGTGTTTTCAAGTTTGCATGTTTTGGCGCTGCAGTGTGCTGCCCTTTTTTCAAGTAAAGGTACCGTCACACTAGACGATATCGCTAGCGATCCGTGACGTTGCAGCATCCTCGCTAGCGATATCGTCCAGTGTGACAGGCAGCAGCGATCAGGCCCCTGCTGTGCTGTCGCTGGTCGGGGAAGAAAGTCCAGAACTTTATTTGGTCGCTGGACTCCCCGTAGACATCGCTGAATCGGCGTGTGTGACACCGATTCAGCGATGTCTTCACTGGTAACCAGCGGTGACGTCACCGCTCTGCTTTCCGGCTAACCGACGCTCACAGCCAGTACAGGAGGAGTGCAGAGCACAGCGCTGGGGACAGACGGCTGTAGGTAAGTATGTAGTGTTTGTTTTTACTTTTAGGATGGTAACCAGGGTAAACATCGGGTTACTAAGCGCGGCCCTGCGCTTAGTTACCCGATGTTTACCCTGGTTACCGGCATCGTTGGTCGCTGGAGAGCGGTCTGTGTGACAGCTCTCCAGCGACCAAACAGCGACGCTGCAGCGATCCGGATCGTTGTCGGTATCGCTGCAGCGTCGCTAAGTGTGACGGTACCTTTAGTTCTGTTCAGTTTATTGTATTTGATAATATAAAGACTATACATATTGTATTTAGTTTAGTATTGTTTGTGCAAAAAAGAGCTGAAACAATGAATCATTTTTTATATATTTTAAATAGAGAATTAGAAATTTTAGAGCAAGGTACAGCTGTGAGTAATGACCAGAAGCATTTGTGTCTAAGGTTATGTGCACACTTTGCGGATTCCACTGCGAATTTTTCCGTAGCGGAATTCCAAAATCCGCAGTGAAAACCCGTTGCGGTTTTTACTGCGGATTTATCGCTTTTTTTACTGCGGTTTCTTCTGCGGATTTTCATCTGCAGTTTCCTATTGGAGCAGGTGAAAATCCGCAGAAAAGAAGTGACATGCTGCGGAATGTAATCCGCAGCGTTTCCGCGCGGATTTTTCCGCAGCATGTGCACAGCGTTTTTTGTTTCCCATAAGTTTACATTGTACTGTAAACTCAGGGGAAACTGCTGCGGATCCGCTGTGGTCAAAGGTACCGTTACATGTTACGATCTCGTCGACGATATAGTCACGTGATCACATCATTCGTGCAATCAGTTTCACATCGTCCAAGAGGCGTGACATGCAACTATCTTGTTAACGATGTAAATTTTGGCTCCGCGTTAGCCTCATTGCAAACGTTTGCAGAACGATTTTTCACAATGGCAGGAATAGGAGAATTTACACCAAAATCGTTCATCTCAGTGTTACACTGAACGATGCTGCACATCTTCTGACACATAATTGGACGAGGATCGTCAGATTTGAGATCCTGACCTCAAGTCTGCGATCAGCGATCCAACGATGTGTTCGTCCGATATCTTCACGTTACACGCAATGATGTGAAAACGACATCGCATGAACGACGTGATCATGTGACGTTTTCAAACAATATCGTCAACGAGATCGTAACGTGTAACTGTACCTTTAGGCCTCAATCACACTAGCGAAAAAAATCGCAGCATGTTCATTCTTGTGCAAATTTGGCGCGAAAAAAATTCACACAAGAGGACTGAAATTTTAGTGTGAAAAATATACAAAAGAACAACTGTTATTTGTTTTGATGCTTTTTATTTTTTTTTAAAAACCAATAAGATTTTATTTTTACTAAAGGGTTATTTCACACCAACATCAAACAAATAGTCACATTTTCAAGATGAGCAGTGTATAAGCGGCATGGCCAAACAAATGTGATCAAACAGTGAACAAGAAAACAAAATAATAAAATTATACAACAGGGAGGGATGTTGGTGGAGGAGTGGGAAGAGGGAAGAGGGGAGGGGGAAAGGGTAAAGACAAATACATGGGGTAGGGGAGTAAAGGAGCACGCATCAAAGGATGCTTTTTATTTTTGTTATAAAAATGTTAAAAAAAATACAAGGAATAAAACAATTCCACACATATTTTCCATAGGCTGCAGTGGGGGGCTGTGTGTGTGTGAGTGGCATGTCCTTGTGTGACTAGCATTTCAGCACTCACTCAGCAGTCTGAACATGTTGGAACATACATGGCACTGCCTGGGTATGTCCCTGGTACATTTGCCACACGTGTATTTGTAGCAGTCAACACATCTCTCAGTTGCACAATTGTTCGTGCATTGATGGTTGACCTGACACTTCACCCTTTTGCCAGGGCTGGGTGTGGAAGGAAGTTGCCAAAGGAGTTTCTCCTTGCGTGCCTTCTTTTCAGTCACATGACGGCCACCTAACTCTTTTGGAAGCTCAACCAGGAAGTCCACCTGTCTCTCCTGCACCCCAGTGCATGCCTGATAAAGAACATGAGCATTGAGTGCTGCCATGTCAATCATGTTGTAGAACACGGCGACTGGCCATCTCCGTGTTCCTGCACGCACGCTGTACTCCCGCACCATTTGGTCCATCACATCCACACCGCACTTTGTGTGGTTGTATTGTGTGACCGTGTTTGGCTTCCTTTTGTTGGTATCCTCAGTCTCAACCACGCTGTGCATGCTGCTGAGAATGTAGACAGCCTTCTTTCGTTTGGGTGCATACACTGTCAGTGTGGCACCAGTGGTTGAAAACACCTGAGTGGTGAATTCAGTGCGGTCCATCTGTCTAGCGGATTGAGGAATTTCCCGGCGATAGTGGTTTCCCGGCTAAGCAGTCGTTGTGCAAGTGACAATGATGTAAAGAAATTGTCCGTGGTTACAGTTCTGCAGTTTCGTGTCATAGTGGCAATTATTCTTGGGTTTCCCAGGTTTGCTGACCAGCTGTCACGTAGTGATGGAACCTTGGTCACCCCCGCAAGATAATGACTGAAATAAATGCCATTAGTTCTGGGAGACCCATGAACCAATCCACCTGCTCCATGTGACGTGCATGTTGAGTAGTCCATTCTTCAATGCTACTAAGCATGTCAAGACTGATAAAACAGAGGAAGCTCTGAAGGCGACTCTGGACACTTCGTCTGGCCTTAGCATTTGGCTCTCCATCTGTAGGGTACAGTTCTATTGGGGTCAAATGGAGATTTTTCCCCACTTGTACTTCATGCCACACTGTGCCATCTTTTGCGGTCTCTGTCGGCTCACTCGCCAACCGAGCTCTCTTTTTTGGTAGAGGCGGAGTCTCCTCATCTGCAAGATAAATAATTTCAAATAAGCATTTTGTTTTGATTCAAAAGAAAAAAGATAGTCAGGAAATAAAATAGGTAACTCACACTGCCTTTTTTTAGCATCCTGTTCTGTCCGTTTTTGAAACAAGCAGAACAGGATCCCTTTTGGCCCCCATGCACCGTGGGTGATGTCTGTGTGCTATCCGTGAATCCACAGATAGCGCTGTCTGCTGTCACCACATACTCACCTCCCTCCAGCGCCTCTTCTCCTCTCACTTCCGGTTCACTCTTGGGCTCAGTGAAGTGAATATTCATAGCCTAATGAGCGGCACCGGAAGTGAGAGGAACTGTCAGCGCTGGACTGAGGTGAATATGAAATTCTTTATTTTTAGGCTTTTCACTTTCCTCCGTGGTCCGTGCACACGGAAGTCACACAGATGACATCTGTGTGCATGGACGTTTTCGGCAAAAAGCGGTCCGTGCTTCCGCAAAACAACGGACATGTCTCTGTGTGGAGCAGACGGACACGCATGTGCTCCACACAGAGACACAGTTCGTGCGGAATGGGGCCATAGGGGAACATGTGTCCCGTATGTCCGTGCCTACGGCATGTGTCAGCACAGACCCCACATGTGCCGGTTGAAGGACTATGTCTTCTCCATCTGAGTCTGAAGGGTTTGTGTTGCTCAAAATCAGTTCCAATGCCTCTTCAATGGTGTGCCTTCTCTCCATTTTCTTTCCTGTGAACAAAATAGGTTTCTCCCCCACACTCAGGGAGAAACCAAAATAGGTTTTTCCTGTGAGCAGCAACCCCCACACTGAGGAATAGCTTGCATTCTTCTGTTTACACACTCTTATCTTAGATAATCCCTCCTGCAGATTCCTCAGGCAAGAGTACATTTACAAATGAAAGGATGCTAATTAAGGTGTCACTATGGACTGAGGGTCATTTGACCCTCTCTCAGGACTTCAGGGGGGATCTTGAAATTCCGGGGACTTCTAGTGTTAAGAATTAACCCTGAACGGGTTCAAAGCAGCAAAGAAAGAACAGTTAACTATGTACAGTTTTTCAGGTTTTCGAGGTTTACTCAAGTTTTGATGGTAGTACCGGTGGGGGTAGCCCTGTTGGGTACTGGCGGCTACCACCGGGTACTACGCAAGGGGCTCCCTCATGCCCGATGGGAGCCTAAGCACCCACAATATTCCGATCAGGGTCAGGCAAAGCACGGGCCACCGCAGGCGTTAGTTCTGTAATCACTACAGTGGTAGTTGGATATACAATAGGGGTGATGTTAATCTGCAGGACCCTCGGTGGTTCAGCAGTTGTAGAAATCAGGGTCATTTCTTTAACACCAGGTGGCGCTGTCAATGGCGCGCACCTCTTAACATTTCGGGCATACAAACCTTTGTTTCCCCAATGACGGGTGTAAGTCACCGGGTCTCCGGGGTGCAAATCTCGGTCTGGATGCCCCCTTCCAAGATGCGACTCCACTTCGTATCTGTCAACCCGAACTTTTGGCACTATCCCGGATTCCTGAATAAAGCCTTTCCCCCTTTTGAGATGGCAGGTCACCACTATACCGTGGCTCACCGGGGGACTGTCGTCTCTTCGAGTTCTAGCGGTCGATGTGTCACTTTGAGCATTCGGTTTGTTCCGCTCCTTCCATTGCGAAACTAGGCATTGTTTGTATTGCTCCCAGGTGAGCACTACGATATTGGAGCCCTCCTGTCTGGACCCGTCCGGTCAGATCTTTGCAGCGTCCCATTTAAAGATCACCCCCTCGGGGCTTATGGCAAGCGGTTCACCCATAGACATCGGGAGCGGAGGCAGTATCTCTTCCATTGTGTTGTGTTGTGTCACAGTCGGGACGAGGAGCGGTCACCGGAGCAGGATCGGTCAGTGGGGCAGGGTTGTTTTTGGTACCTGCGTCTGATGTGGTTCCACCAATGTCGATCAGGTCCGCTGACGAGGACACTGGAGTCTGCTGCGGCTCTGACTACAGGTCTCCCTGTGCGATCTTCTTGCACAGCTCTGACTTCCATTTCTTCACTGTTGCCGCCTCCGCGTCCAGGGGTGGGAGGTTCGATGCCTCCAGTAGCGGCAAGCTCTGGTTCGCCTCCGGTGGGCTGGGGTGTCCCTGGGTCACTTCGTCGTCGTTCAGGTACCCGCTGGTCACCATCTTGGCTTCTAGATCTGCGGTGGCACACACACGCTGCTCCTCCATTTTCAGGGGTTTGAGCTCCTGCATTCCTGTGCTCGTCACCCTGCAGCTGTAGTCAGAGAGGGCGGTCGCTACTTTTGGCGCCGCTTTCGCGGTCTCCTCTCATGGCACGCTCTCCTTCTTCTCCAGCGCTCCACGTGGCGCGGTAATGGCGGCAATTTTGGCGGGAACCTTTGCGGTAACCAACAATACACAGTCCTTGCAATAAATCACAGTTCCAATATGATTCTGACACAGTTCCTAGGTGCACATGACCCGAATTCTCAGGCTTAAGTAGATCCTGTTCGTGACGCCAAGATTTTGGAGCGCCCCCACGTAAGGGCAATGGGATACATCGGTACCGGGTCCTACAGTTCCCTCAGCTGGGATGTCATGGTGTCCCGACCATGACCGTGGCCCTATGAGGGGCGCCCAATAAAAGGGGTAGAGTTTGTAGATAACAGTAATGTTCGTGACGCCACCTGTGGTATTCGGTCAGAGTGACCGACGTTGCTTAGGGGTCCGCTGGGGTCATGGAATGGCAGCTAGATGGTATACCTTCCCACAGGTGAAGTATATACCCAGGGCTTCCCAGAAGTGTAGATGGTGATGGTGGATGGTGCAAGGCGTGGTGAATAACCAGGACACAATGGGTGCAGTCTCTTTACCTTTATTGAAGGCTTCAGCATCCACAGTCCAGGGTGCCGGATGACAGTGTAGGCAGAGTCCGGCCGGTCTGATGCCAATTCCAGAGTTCCCCTATCCAGGTGGAAATCAGTAGCCTTCCCCTTGCGCACAGTAACGTAGTAGGTCCCTACGTGCATTAGCTCCCATAGGGTCCTCACTCTTGTTACTCTTCTCTCTGTCCCCCAGATAGATAGGACAAACCCGTATGACGGTGGTGGCCTGAGGCTATTTTATAGGGACCCTAGTGTTGCCCCTCCTCCGCGTTGCCACCTTGTCTGCTTAGGTTCTTAGGTCGGGCAGCCAACTTGGAATTGACTGTCCTGCCAGTCTCTGAAGTAAAGCGTAGAGGATATTACTCCCTCTGTGTTCCGGCTACCGGATCTGCGCTCAGTGGGAGGCAGCCTGCTTCTAGCTGGTCTCCCACTGGTGTTATACTCCTGTTGCTACGACTTCTGTGCTCACTCACTATGGCACACTTCCTTTCTTGTCCTTTCATGGGAGGCTGCTGCATGGGTTGCAGGCGCAGCTCCGTATCCTTCTTTCCTTTCCTAGGCCGAGCCCAGTCTGCTCCTCTCCTCTCCTCCTGACTATCTCCTTCTCCCTCCAGTCAGCTTCTCCCGACTCCAACCCCCTCACTTCCTAACCAACCCCCAGTTTTACCCAAGTGTGAGGAGTGGCCTAATAGATAGAACCTTTTGCTCCCCCTGGTGGCCGGCGTGTGAAGTGTGTGTGTGGCTGTGATACCTGGCAGGGTGAACTCCTTTGGTGCCATCAGATGTAACATCGCTCCCCCTAGTGGAAGAACGACATTACTGCAACGACCAGGACTCTGGGGCGCTGCATATATATATATATATATACATACAGGGCCCGATTCATCAAAGCTTTTACTCCAATATTCTGGCATAAGAAGCTTTGAAGAGTTGCATAATTTTGGCCTAACTTAAAACTGTGCTAATATTTTGCGAATTTTGGTGTTTTCTCGCCATTTTTGCCCAGCTCTGATAAAGTTGGCGCAAGACTGGCGTGGCGACCACTGCTTGTCAAACATCAGGATGAGAGGCAGTGTTCACTACACCACAAATCTTACTCTAGTAGGGACTGGAGTAGGATTTGTGGTGAAACACACACTGAAGTGAAGGCCACACGTCCACCTCTTCATGAATCAGGAGAGTCGGACTTCAGCACATCGCCTCCTAAAGATTGATGTTTACAACTCCGGTCTTGACGAATCAGGCCCATAGTGTGCATATGAGACCTTTTTTTTCAATTAAACTTTAATTAAAAACAAAAAAGTTTTTTACTTTACTTAACTACTCACACTTGCATATTGTGACAAGAATTGTCAGATTTTCTTAATGGGGTTGTTCCAACATTGGTATTTGATGACCCAATCATAGGATAGGTTATCAGTAGCAGATCGATGGGGGTTCGACTCACCTGTAGTCGATGAGATTTCATAAAATGTCACTCACAATGCTGGGACTGTTTAATTTAGCTGATTTGACACATGGACATTCTGGACAAATCAGTTATCTAATTAGTTGATAATATGATTTGATACCTTTAAATTATATAATTAATCAATGATTCGGCCATGTAGGCGATACCTGCTGTTCATGCACGTGGACCGTGTGATATTGGTAGAAATGACCTCAACAGTCCCGCTCACCTTCTGATGAGGGCAGAGCCAAATTTCACCCTTATGGAATGATTAGTCCCTTCAGCAGAACCTAACAAGGTGAGATCTATGGCATGAGCTTCGTCATATGAACATTTCACAGTGAATCGATGAAAAAACAAAAGTCCTACTTAATAATGCTGACAATTATGGCAGAACTAGAAAGATTAATATTACAGAACACCAAAATATGATGATGGGAATTCTCAAGTCTATGGGTATTTTTGCATTCCTGAATTGGAGATCTGGGGCCAATTGACCTGAACCTGATGACATAAAGGACTCATACTGCAACAGGATAATAACCTAAATAACATAAGAAATTGAGGGCACCACCTCACATATAACCTATAATCAGGAATGTCCCAAATCCCCCTCAACATGAATAAAGTCACCAGAAAACCACATAGAAGAAAGACATGTTGTAAAGGAGATCAACAGGACTAAATGGTAAGCAAAAATATCAAAAAGTTTTTATTGCACAACATGATAAGCAAACAACACCATTAAAAGCAATTAAAAACTACCCGTGATAATGGGAATGCAAAACCTATCCCACAGACTGAAGTATAGTAATAACAATTGGCACCTGAGAGGTAAAGGACACAATTATTGACAACAGGACATCTCCATAATCAAAATAATAAATCAGTTTGTACCAGATTGCTTATATATATATATATACAATGGGATAACAATATGGAATGCCTGTCAAAACTACTGCCTACTAGTGTTGAGCATTCCGATACCGCAAGTATCGGGTATCGGCCAATACTTGCGGTATCGGAATTCCGATACCGAATTCCGATACTTCCCGCGTATCGGATACCGGAATCGGAAGTTCCCAGAATTCAAACTGAACGCAGCAGCCAATGAGGAATGAATGGAAATGTGGGCACATCCTGTTTAGCATGGTGGGCATGTAAGTACTGGCAAGTCTGTGATTGGCTGCTGAAATGATGTCACTCTGCACTATAAAAAACGCTGCCGCCATTTTGCGCTCACTCTGCTGTGATTTCAGTTAGGGACAGGACGCTGTGTTCTAACTGAGGGCCAGTTGAGATAGCTAATTGCTTTATTTTGCTTTTCCAAGGCTAATTTAGCAAACGCTGTGTTCACTGTTCAGTTCACCTTGCTCTTGCCTTGCAGCGCTGTTTTAACAGCATTCTGCAAGGTCTCAGTGTGTGTGTGTGTGTGTGTGTGCAGCTCACTCTGTAGTCTGTGTGCAGCCATATACCAGGTTGTATTCAGCTCAGGGGGGGTTCACACTGCCTCACACAGTTCTATCCATTGTCCTTTTTTGCTCATAGTGCAGCCGGCTGCACATTTTTTCTAAAATTTCCTATTAGTGTCTTTCCACCCATCTCCAGCCAAATAGTGGAAAAACACTAGATAGGATAACCTAGAGGAGGGTTTTTGGGCCTTGCAGCGCCGTTTACGGCTGTCTGCACGGTCTCCGTGTGAGCGCAGCTCGCCCTGTAGTCTGTGTGCAGCCACAGCCCGTTGTATTCAGCTCAGGGTTTGTCACTGCCTCATACCATTAAAAAACTTTTCCTTTTTTTCAACTAGTGCAGCCTGTTTAAAAATTATTTAAAAAATTCCTATTAGTGTCTTTCCACCCGTCTCCAGCTAAATAGTGGAAAAACACTAGATAGGATAACCTAGAGGAGGGTTTTTGGGCCTTGCAGCGCCGTTTACGGCTGTCTGCACGGTCTCCGTGTGAGCGCAGCTCGCCCTGTAGTCTGTGTGCAGCGACAGCCCGTTGTATTCAGCTCAGGGTTTGTCACTGCCTCATACCGTTAAATAACTTTTCCTTTTTATTCAACTAGTGTAGCCTGTTGAAAATTTTGTAAACAATTTCCTATTAGTGTCTTTCCACCCGTCTCCAGCAAAATAGTGGAAAAACACTAGATAGGATAACCTAGAGGAGGGTTTTTGGGCCTTGCAGCGCCATTTACGGCTGTCTGCACGGTCTCCGTGTGAGTTAGGCTACGTTCACATTGGCGTTCCGCCAATGTGCGTCGCTGTTGCGCCGGCGACGCAGCGGCGACGCAGCGGCGACGCGCCCCTATGTTTAACATAGGGGACGCGTGCGTTGTTTTGGTGGCGTTTTTCGCCACGTGCGTCGTTTGCGACGCTAGCGTCGGACGCAAGAAAACGCTACATTGTAGCATTTTCTGTGCGTCCGATTTTCGTCAAAAACGACGCACGCGTCGCAAAACACGCGCGTTTTTTGCAGGGCGGCGCAACGCTAGTGTGAACCTAGCCTTAAACTCGCTCTGTAGCCCGATCTGCACAAAAAAAAAGTAAAGTTCACCAAACACCACTTAACACTTGTGTAGGCCACATTTTATCAATAATAAAGTCTACTCCACACTTTACAACATTAGTGTTTCTTACACCTGTTAGGAGGAGCATTTCAGGAATAAGCACACTAAGGCCTTAGTACTTTTCTGCTTATCTTTATCTGTCAACCAAGATGAAGAGGGCAGGGAGTAAGGGTCGTGGGCGTGGGCGTGGAGCAGGGAGAGGAGCAGGGAGAGGACGTGGTGATGCTGTGCCTGCTGCGGGCACCGGTGACTCACCATCACCCAGTTTCAGCAGGGAACAGTCCTTCATGCGCAGCTTTGTCGGAGAGCGCCGTGCACCGCTGCTGTGTGAAGATCAAATTGAAGCCGTTGTCGGATGGATGGCAGCTAACGCATCGACTTCAATTAGTGCCACATCCTCTCAGGCACAGACCACTGGAGAGCAGCCATCTGTCTCTTCACCACCTGCCAAATTCGCCAGGCAGTCAGAGAGCCCAGGACAGGAGCAGTCTCTACTTCTGTTCTCTGAATCTCTTGGCTTGGAAACAGGGGGCCAGCCAAGCAGTATTGGAGAAATGGAAGAAGAGGCAATGTGCAGTGATGCCCAACAGCTTTGTCTCTCTGACTCTGAAGAGGCGGGTGGGTCAGTGCCTGCGGTGACCACAGCGCAGTACGCATCTGATGATGAAACTCAGGTGCCGCTTTCTGGTGCGTACTGTGCTGCCGAGACTACCCAGGAGGAGCAGTTGGTGGCAGAGGGTAGTGGAGATGATGAGGTCCTTGACCCATCGTGGCGTGAGGAACAGGAAAGTGGTGGGAGCAGCTCAGAGGAAGAGATTCCCCTAACGGGCCAAAGAGGGAGAGGGAGGGGGAAGACTGCGGAGCCTGTAGCCTCCACTTTGGCACCAGTTAGGAGCCTGTCTCTTTCAAAAGCCAAAAAGGGCGCTCCCAAGACTTGCAGTGCCTGGTCCTTTTTTGACACAGTTGCAGATGACATTTGTTTTGTCAAATGCAAGCTGTGTCATCAGAAAGTAAAAAGAGGTAAAAGTGTCAGCAACCTCAATACCACAAATATGTGGAAACATGTGCGGACCAGGCACGCGGTGGAGTACCAAAAACACACTGAAGACCTAGGCCAACCAACAGCGGCAGCAACCACCGCATCAGCTCGTGTTGCTTCTTCCTCCAGCTCACGCACAGCTGGTTCGGCTTCCTCCTTGGATCGCCATGGAAGAACCTCTGGCACTGTTGTCCAGAGACCTAGTGTAATTCCACCCACAACACCACGTTCCCAGTCATCCTCACACTCCCAGCCTAGTCTACAGCCATCGGTAGTACAGGCATGGGAGAAAAGGCGGGCATTCTTGGCAAACCACCCCCGAGCACTGAATGCAGGCATTGCCAAACTTCTGTCCCTGGAAATGCTCTCATTCAGGCTGGTGGAGACTGACAGCTTCCGTGACTTGATGGCATTGGCAGTCCCACAGTACCAGGTGCCCAGCCGCTTTTACTTCAGCAGGCAAGCTGTCCATGCCCTGCACAAGCATGTGGAGGGACTAATAAAACATGCGCTACTGAACGCCGTCAGTAGCAAGGTCCACCTCACCACCGATGCGTGGACCAGTCAACATGGACAGGGGTGATACCTTTCCGTCACTGCCCATTGGGTTAATGTTGTTGAGCCGGGTACAGACCGTGCGAGTGGCGCAGGACGTGTCCTGCCCACTCCAAGGATTGCAGGAATCCAGTCTGTACGCATTGACTCCTCCTCTTACACCAGTTCCTCAGATTCCTCGCTGCAGGATCCGTCACAGTCCACCTCCACATGGACCCGTGAACGTTTACCTGTTACGACTGACATGAGCACAGCCGTGGCCAAACGTCAGCAGGCCGTCTTGAAATTAGTTTCTTTGGGGAATCGAAGCCACACAGCACAGGAGCTCTGGAATGCCCTAAAGCAGGAGAGCGATGTGTGGTTTGTGCCAGCGAATCTCCAGCCAGGCATGGTAGTGTGTGACAATGGCCGAAATCTGGTGGCAGCTTTAGGCCTTGGCAACCTCACTCACATCCCATGTCTGGCACATGTGCTCAATTTGGTTGTGCAGAGTTTTCTGAGGGACTATTCAGATCTTGATGCACTTCTGCACAAGGCCCGCCTAGAGTGTGCTAACTTGCGGCGTTCCAGCTTGGCAAGATCCCGCATTGCTGCTCTGCAGCGTCGGTTTCGCCTTCCTGAACATCGCATCATATGTGACCTACCTACCAGGTGGAATTCCACGTTACATATGTTGGAGCGGTTGTGTGAGCAGCAGCAAGCAGTAATGGAGTACCAACTGCATCAGGCGCAAAAAAGTCGCAGTCAGCGCCGCTCAGACTTCACAACCACAGAGTGGGCCACTATGAAGGACGTCTGCCAGGTTTTGCGTCCTTTTGATTATTCCACGCGGATGGCAAGTGCAGATGATGCACTAGTCAGCATGACTGTCCCCCTTATCTGCTTGCTTCAAGAAACCCTGCAAGGGATAAGGGATGATGTGGAAGAGGTTGAGGATGAGGAGTCACCTTTTCCATCAGCTTCTGGACAGTCAGCGCCACGTGGTTCATCACAAAGGGGTCGGCAAGGGACCCTTTGTGAGGAGGATGAGGAGGAGTCAATGGACGAGGAAGAGCTACGTCCAGAGGAGGGAGTTCCACCATTGTCCAGTGGTCAGTGTGTACAGCGAGGGTGGGGTGATGAAGAGCGGGCAGAGATCATGTCTCAAGCAGGGGACATCGTTTCTGGGCCAGTTGGCAGTCTGCAGCACATGGTTGAGTTCATGTTGCAGTGCCTGAGAGACGACCGCCGCATCGACCACATTCTCAACGTGCCTGATTATTGGGTGTACGCCCTCCTCGATCCTCGCTACCGTGACAATGTCCAAAACCTCATCCCGGCGTTGACACGGGAGCGTAAAATGCGGGAGTACCACGACACACTGGTGAATTCCATCATCTTCTCCAGTCCAACTGAGAGGAGTGCTGCTAGTGCTTTACAAAGCAGCTCAGTGCGTCGAGGCAGTGGAGGAGGAGGCTCTGCACAAAGAGGGAGCAGAAGCAGTGCCTCTGCCCAAGGCAAGCCAAGTATGGCACAACTGTGGAAAACTTTTGTGTGCCCGCCCCAAATGTCTACACCATCACCGGCGGCTCCAGTCAGCAGGAGGCAACGGTTCCGTCAGATGGTGACAGACTACTTGGCTTGCCCTCTTAGTGTACTCCCAGACGGCTCTTCCCCGTTCAAGTTTTGGGTCTCTAAGCTGGATACATGGCCAGAGCTAAGCCAGTATGCATTGGAGGTGCTGCCTTGCCCTGCGGCTAGTGTCTTATCGGAACGTGTCTTTAGTGCCGCAGGTGGTGTACTAACAGACCGTCGCATGCGACTATCCTCCGATAACGTTGACCTGCTTACTTTCCTGAAAAAGAACCATGCCTGGATCTCGCAGGAATTTGCCACTCCTCTGCCTGATTAAGTAATTGGGTGTCATCCAGGTCTCCTGATGTGTTCATCTTTCTACCACCTGAACTGCTATTCCTGGGCTCCAACACCGCCAGTTGCGGCTCAGAAGTGCAGGCTGCACAGTCTAAACATACGACCCAGTGTTATTGGGTTTCAGTAACGCTGGCACAACAACCTAACTGTAAGGGAACATGTACCCCCCCCCCCCCCCCTCGGCGTTTGTTACTGAAAGAGCCATCTTGTGCAGCAGTAATGTTGCACAAGGAAAAGGTAGCTCTTTTATTTTAGCTCCTTGCACACGCAGAACTTAACACTTATAAAATGTGTTCACTGATACCGTTATACCGTCCCGGAGCTGGGACTTTCCTTCATAATGTGACGCAGCACAGCCGTCATTCCTACCCCCTTGGTGCCATGCGCTGCCTCCTCAGCGTTGTTTTAAGCTGTCACGGAGCCTGCGCTGTTCTGTTATCCCTTGGCCATGGCCAGTTTGCGCTGCCTGTCTTCTGACATAATTTGGTGTCAGGATGGCTGCGCCTGTGCGCCCGCGCTGCCCGAGAACCCGCCTCGCAGTGTCTTCTGATTGAATCACACTGCGAGCCTGGGATCCATGGGCATGCGCAGTGCATATCTTCACCTCGGGCTCTCGCCCATCTCCCTCCGCCTTCTTTAGACTGTGCGCCGTCAGCTGATCTCTAATAGCATGCCACGGTCGTGACGCCGCACAGTCTGAAGAAGAGGGAAGGAGGGGAGTGAGAGTCGAGGATATGCACTGTGCATGTCCATGGATCCAAGGCCCGCAGTGGGATTACAATAGACGACACTGTGAGGTGAGATCTGGAGCAGTGTGGACGCACAGGCACTGACAGCCTGACTCCAAATTATGTCAGAAGACAGGCAGCACTAATTGGGCATGGCCAAGGGATAACAGAACAGCGCAGGCTCCGTGACAGCTTAAAACAACGCTGAGGAGGCAGCGCACGGCACCAAGGGGATAGGAATGACAGCTGTGCTGCGTCCCATTACGAAGGAAATTCCCACCTCCGGGACAGTTTTACGGTATAAGGGGACACATTTTTAGTGTTTACTTCTGTGTTTGCAAGGAGCATAATTAAAAGAGCAACCTTTTCCTTTTGCATCCTTAGTGCTGCACAAGATGGCTCTTTCAGCTACAAACGTCTTGGGGGGAGGGTTAAAGGTTCCCTTTCAACTTGCTCCAATCAGGCTTCGGCCTACACTCTGTTCCTCTGCTCCTCCTGCTGTCCCTGGGCTCTAACACCGCCAGTTGGTGCCTGGAAGTGCTGTCTGCACAGTCAACAGTCGCTCCTCTGTTATTGGGGTTCAGTAACGTCAGCTGATCCCCAGCTGTGTATCCGGCAACATGTCATGCGACCGCCACGCTGGCACAACTAAAATGTAAGGGGACCTGTCCCCCCCCCCCCTTCGCAGGCGTTTGTTACTGAAAGAGCCACCTTGTGCAGCACTAGTACTGCACAAGGAAAAGGTCGCTCTTGAAATTATGCTCCTTGCAAACGCTGAACTACACACTCATGTAATGTGTCCCCCCACACCGTCCAACCGTCCCGGAGGTGGGACTTTCCTTTGTAATGTGACGCAGCACAGCCGTCATTGCTACCCCCTTGGCACCGTGTGCTGCCTCCTTAGCATTGTTTGATTCCGTCATGGACCCTGCGCTGTTATGTTATCCCTTGGCCATGCACAGTTTGCGCTGCCCGTCCTCTGACATCATTTGTTGTCGTCCTGGCTGCGCCTGTGCGTCCACGCTGCCCGAAATCCCACCTCGCAGTGTCGTCTAATGTGATCCCACAGTGGGCATGGTATCCATGGCCATGCGCAGTGCATATACTAGCCTCTCACTCCCCTTCTTCACGCTTCTTCAGACTAGGCGGCGTCAGCTGATCCCTAATAGCATGCCACGGCCGTGACGCCGCACAGTCTGAAGAAGCAGGAAGGAGGTGAGTGAGAGGCGATGATATGCACTGCGCATGCCCATGGATCCCTGGCCCGCAGTGGGATTACATTAGATGACACTGCGAGGTTGGATCTCGGGCAGCTTGGACGCACAGGCATTGCCAGCCTGACACCTAAATGATGTCAGAAGACGGGCACCGTTAACTGTGCATGGCCAAGGGATAACATTACAGCGCGGGCTCCGTGACAGAACCAAACAACGTTGAGGAGGTGGCGCACGGCACCAAGGTGGTTGGAATGACGGCTGTGCTGTGTCACATTACAAAGGAAAGTCCCACTTCCGGGACGGTTTGACGGTGTGAGGGGACACATTATATGAGTGTGTACTTCAGCGTTTGCAAGGAGCATAATTTTAGGAGCCACCATTTTCCATGTGCAGTATTACTGCTGTACAAGATGGCTCTTTCAGCAACAAATGCTGGGGGGGGTTAAAGGTTCCCTTTCAACTTGCTCCACTGCAGGCTTCGGCCTACACTCTGCTCCTCTTTGATTCCCTGGGTTTCAACACTGTCAGTTGCCACCTGGAAGTGTTGTCTACACAGAAAAAACACTAGCTGATGTGTCAGTGGGGTTCAGCACCGCCAGCTGTTCCCCTGCTGTGTAGCCGGCAACGTGTCCAGCACAAGCCACGCTGGCACAACAGAACAAAAGCTGCCACCAGTGCAGGCTTCGGCCTACACTCTGCTCCTCTCCTCCTCCTGCTGCCCCTGGGCTCAAACACCGCTAGTTTTGGCCCGGAAGTGCTAGCTGCACAGAGAAAAACACCAGCCAATGTGTTAGTGGGGTTCAGCACCGCCAGCTGTTCCCCTGCTGTGTAGCCGGCAACGTGACCTGCAAACGCCACGCAGGCACATGAACTGAAATTAAAGGGACCCTGCCACCCACCCCAAGGTGTTTCTATGTATAACAGCTACCTTGTACAGCAGTAATGCTGCATTTGTACAAGGTGGCTGACTTTTTCTCCTTGCCAACGTGGAACACAACACGTACAAAATGTGTCTCATTGAGACCATTCCACTGTCCCTGAGGTGTGACTTTCCTTTCTAATGGTACGCAGCACCACCCTTGGTAGCGCTTCCCGTCTTCTGACATCATTGGTTGACTGCCTGTGCCTGTGCGTCCGCCCTGCCCGACACAACCCCCCTCGTTGTCTCATATATTTTGGCTGCGAGGGTGTGATTGATGGGAATGTGCAGTGCATATGTTCGCCTGTCTTAACTCATCTCCTTCCGCCTTCTTCAGACTGTGCGGCCTCATGGCCGTGGTAGGCGATAAGGGATCAGCTGAGGCCGCCCAGTCTGAAGCAGGGGTAAGGACATGTGTGAGCGGCAAACATATTTACTGCACAAGGGCACGAATCCCAGCCACGCAGTGTGGTTTTTTGAAAACACACTGAGGGTCTGGGATTCATGGCCATTGCTAACCGCACCGGCCAACATGAAATGAGGTGAGAAGACAGGCAGCGCTCACAGCACATGGCCAAGGGATCACAATAGCGCAGACTCCTGTACAGCAAATAACAACGCTCAGGAGGCTGCGCCCAGCACCAAGGCGTTATTTATGTGCACCTGTGCTGCGTCTCCTTAAAAAGACAAGTCACGCCTCCAATACAGAACTGAACTACTGTTCAATGGGCTAAATTGTGTACGTCTTTCATTCTGCGTGTGCAATGAGCAAAACTTAAAGAGCAACCTTTAACTTGTGGAGCTTTACTGCTGCACAAGGTGTGGCTCTTCAACATTGTAACACCTGAGGGTGGGTTAAAGGTTACCTTTGAAATTGGTTCAAGTAGGCATCCGCCTACACTCTGCTCCTCCTGCAGACCCTGGGCTCTAACTACGCCTGTTGGGGCCCGGAAGTGCTGGCTGCACAGAGAAAAACTACCACCATTGTGTCAGTGGGGTTCAGCACCGCCAGCTGTTCCCCTGCTGTGTAGCCGTCATCGTGTCCAGCACAAGCCACGCTGGCACAACAGACCAAAAGCTGCCACCAGTGCAGGCTTCGGCCTACACTCTGCTCCTCTCCTCCTCCTGCTGACCCTGGGCTATAACACCGCCAGTTGTAGCCTGGAAGTGCTAGCTGCACAGAGAAAAACACCCGCCAATGTGTTAGTTGGGTTCAGCACCGCCAGCTGTTCCCCTGCTGTGTAGCCGCCATCGTGTCCAGCACAAGCCACGCTGGCACAACAGACCAAAAGCTGCCACCAGTGCAGGCTTCGGCCTACACTTTGCTCCTCTCCTCCTCCTGCTGACCCTGGGCTATAACACCGGCAGTTGTAGCCTGGAAGTGCTAGCTGCACAGAGAAAAACACCCGCCAATGTGTTAGTGGGGTTCAGCACCGCCAGCTGTTCCCCTGCTGTGTAGCCGGCATCGTGTCCAGCACAAGCCACGCTGGCACAACTGACCAAAAGCTGCCACCAGTGCAGGCTTCGGCCTACACTCTGCTCCTCTCCTTCTCCTGCTGACCCTGGGCTCAAACACCGCCAGTTTTTGCCCGGACATGCTAGCTGCACAGAGAAGAACACCAGCCAATGTGTTAGTGGGGTTCAGCACCGCCAGCTGTTCCCCTGCTGTGTAGCCGGCAACGTGACCTGCAAACGCCACGCAGGCACATGAACTTAAATTGAAGGGAGCCTGCCCCCCACCCCTAGGTGTTTCTATGTATAACAGCCACCTTGTACAGCAGTAATGCTGCATTTGTACAAGGTGGCTGACTTTTTCTACTTGCCCACGTGGAACTCAACACGTACAAAATGTGTCTCATTGAGACCATTCCACTGTCCCTGAGGTGTGACTTTCCTTTCTAATGATACGCAGCACCCCCCTTGGTAGCGCTTCCCGTCTTCTGACATCATTGGTTGGCTGGCTGCGCCTGTGCGTCCGCCCTGCCTGAAACAATGCTCCTCGTTGTCTTACTTATTTTAACTGCGGGGGTGTGATTGATGGGCACGAGCAGTGCATATCTTCGCCTGTCTTAACTCAACTCCTTCCGCCTTCTTCAGACTGTGCGGCCTCATGGCCGCGGCATGCGAGAAGGGATCAGCTGAGGCCGCCCAGTCTGATGCAGGTGTAAGGACATGAGTGACAGGCAAAAAAATTTACTGCGCAAGATCACGAATCCCAGCCCCGTAGTGTGACTTAAAGAAAAGACACTGCGGGTCTGGGTTTCATGGCCATCGTTAACCGCACCGGCCAACATGAAATGAGGTCATAAGACGGGCTGCGCTAACAGAGTATTGCCAAGGGATAACACAAGAGCGCAGACTACTGTACTGCAAATAACAACGCTCAGAAAACTGCGCCCAGCACCTAGGTGTAAATTTTGACACCTGTGCTGCGTCTTCTTAAAAAGACAAGTCACGCCTCCACTACTGTTTGACAGTATAATGGGATAAAGAGTGTACGTGTTTTATTCAGCGTGTGCAAGGAGCAAAATTAAGAGAGCAACCTTTTACTTGTGCAGCATTAATGCTGCACAAGGTGTGGCTCTTGTACCTTGCAACACCTGAGGGGGGGGTTAAAGGTTACCTTTGAAATTGGTTCAACTAGGCTTCGGCCTACACTCTGCTCCTCTCCTCCTCCTGCTGACCCTGGGCTATAACACCGCTAGTTTTTGCCCGGAAATGCGAGCTGCACAGAGAAAAACACCAGCCAATGTGTTAGTGGGGTTCAGCACCGCCAGCTGTTCCCCTGCTGTGTAGCCGGCATCGTGTCCAGCACAAGCCACGCTGGCACAACAGACAAAAAGCTGCCACCAGTGCAGGCTTCGGCCTACACTCTGCTCCTCTCCTCCTCCTGCTGCCCCTGGGTTCAAACACCGCTAGTTTTTGCCCAGAAGTGCTAGCTGCACAGAGAAAAACACCAGCCAATGTGTTAGTGGGGTTCAGCACCGCCAGCTGTTCCCCTGCTGTGTAGCCGGCATCGTGTCCAGCACAAGCCACGCTGGCACAACCGACCAAAAGCTGCCACCAGTGCAGGCTTCGGCCTACACTCTGCTCCTCTCCTCCTCCTGTTGACCCTGGGCTCTAACACCGCTAGTTTTTGCCCGGAAGTGCTAACTGCACAGAGAAAAACACCAGCCAATGTGTTAGTGGGGTTCAGCACCGCCAGCTGTTCCCCTGCTGTGTAGCCGGCAACGTGACCTGCAAACGCCACGCAGGCACATGAACTGAAATTGAAGGGAGCCTGCCCCCCACCCCCAGGTGTTTCTATGTATAACAGCCACCTTGTACAGCAGTACTGCTGCATTTGTACAAGGTGGCTGACTTTTTCTACTTGCCCACGTGGAACACAACACGTACAAAATGTGTCTCATTGAGACCATTCCACTGTCCCTGAGGTGTGACTTTCCTTTCTAATGATACGCAGCACCCCCCTTTGGTAGCGCTTCCCGTCTTTTGACATCATTGGTTAGCTGGCTGCGCCTGTGCGTCCGCCCTGCTCGAAACAACGCCCCTCGGTTTCTTATTTATTTTGTCAGCGAGGGTGTGGTTTATGGGCATGAGCAGTGCATATGTTCGCCTGTCGTCACTCATCTCCTTCCGCCTTCTTCAGACTGTGCAGCCTCATGGCCGCGGCATGAGAGAAGGCATCAGCAGAGGCCGCCCAGTCTGAAGCAGGTGTAAAGACGTGTGTGAGCGGCGAAAATATTTACTGCTCAAGGCCACGAATCCCAGCACCGCAGTGTGACTTTATGAAAAGGCACTGTGGGTTTTGGATTAATGGCCATCGTTAACCGCACCTGCCAACATGAAATGAGGTCATAAGACGGGCAGCGCTAACAGGGCATTGCCAAGGGATAACACAAGAGCGCAGACTCCTGTAAAGCAAATAACAACACTCAGGAAGCTGCGACAAGCACCAAGGCGTTATTTGGGACACCTGTGCTGCGTCTCCTTAAAAAGACAAGTCACGCCTCCACTACAGTTTGACTGTAGAATGGGCTAAATTGTGTACGTCTTTCATTCAGCGTGTGCAAGTAGACAAATTAATAGAGCAACCTTTGACTTGTGCAGCATTAATACTGCAGAAGGTGTGTCTCTTGTACTTTGTAACACCTGAGGGGGGGTTAAAGGTTTCCTTTTAAATTGGTTCAACTAGGCTTCGGCCTACACTCTGCTCCTCTCCTCCTCCTGCTACCCCTGGGCTCTAACACCGCTAGTTTTTGCCCGGAAGTGCTAGCTGCACAGAGAAAAACACCCGCCATTGTGTCAGTGGGGTTCAGCAACGCCAGCTGTTCCCCCACTGTGTAGCCGGCAAAGTGTCCTGCAAACGCAACGCAGACACAAAGCTGCCTCCAGTGCAGGCTTCGGCCTACACTATGCTCCCCCTGCTTACCCTTTGCTCCAACACCGCTAGTTGGGGCTCTAGGAAGACAATCTTTAATAGGCAACGCATCCGGGTTCCAGCACCGCCAGCTGGTTCTCGGCAGTGTTTTTGTCACGGGTACTCCCTCGTGCCCAGCCTGGTTCCAGCACCGTCAGCTGTTTCCGGGTACTGTCAAACTCACTGAGACACCTATGCGTTGCCCCGTCGTGTTGCGGTCGGGTTAGCCAACTCCAGGGTGCCTCCAGTTTAGGAGCTTCCTATGTGGGCTGCGTGAATTGGTAGTCAAGGCTGGTTCTGTAGTGCCAGTAGGCCAAGCTCCCCCTGTAGGACTGTTGGTGTTCGGTAACTGCGGCTGCCTCGCGGCCTAGCTGTTCTCTCCTCTCCTGTGGACCTTGTGGTCCACCACCTGGTTCCAGCACCGTCAGCTGGTTCCGGGCCGAGCCTCTGGCTTAGGTGCCTCCTCCTGGGTATCCGAGTTCCGCCAACGTCAGGCGGTCCTTGGTAGTGCTTTTAAGCGCGGGCACCTACAGCTTAGTAACCGGGTTCCAGCACCGTCAGCTGGTCCTCGGTCGTGCCATTGGCTCTTGCACACTGGGGCGACGCATCTGGGTTCCAGCACCGCCAGCTGGCTCGGCAGTGTTTTTGTCACGGGTACTCCCTCGTGCCCAGCCTGGTTCCAGCACCGTCAGCTGTTTCCGGGTACTGTCAAACTCACTGAGACACCTATGCGTTGCCCCGTCGTGTTGCGGTCGAGGTAGCCAACTCCAGGGTGCCTCTAGTTTAGGAGCTTCCTATGTGGGCTGCATGAATTGGTAGTCAAGGCTGGTTCTGTAGTGCCAGTAGGCCAAGCTCCCCCTGTAGGACTGTTGGGGTTCGGTAACTGCGGCTGCCTCGCGGCCTAGCTGTACTCTCCTCTCCAGTGGACCTTGTGGTCCACCACCTTGTTCCAGCACCGTCAGCTGGTTCCGGGCCGAGCCTCTGGCTTAGGTGCCTCCTCCTGGGTATCCGAGTTCCGCCAACGCCAGGCGGTCCTTGGTAGTGCTTTTAAGCGCAGACACCTACAGCTTAGTAACCGGGTTCCAGCACCGTCAGCTGGTCCTCGGTCGTACCATTGGCTCTTGCACACTGGGGCGACGCATCTGGGTTCCAGCACCGCCAGCTGGCTCGGCAGTGTTTTTGTCACGGGTACTCCCTCGTGCCCAGCCTGGTTCCAGCACCGTCAGCTGTTTCCGGGTACTGTCAAACTCACTGAGACACCTATGCGTTGCCCCGTCGTGTTGCGGTCGAGGTAGCCAACTCCAGGGTGCCTCTAGTTTAGGAGCTTCCTATGTGGGCTGCATGAATTGGTAGTCAAGGCTGGTTCTGTAGTGCCAGTAGGCCAAGCTCCCCCTGTAGGACTGTTGGGGTTCGGTAACTGCGGCTGCCTCGCGGCCTAGCTGTACTCTCCTCTCCAGTGGACCTTGTGGTCCACCACCTGGTTCCAGCACCGTCAGCTGGTTCCGGGCCGAGCCTCTGGCTTAGGTGCCTCCTCCTGGGTATCCGAGTTCCGCCAACGTCAGGCGGTCCTTGGTAGTGCTTTTAAGCGCGGGCACCTACAGCTTATTAACCGGGTTCCAGCACCGTCAGCTGGTCCTCGGTCGTGCCATTGGCTCTTGCACACTGGGGCGACGCATCCGGGTTCCAGCACCGCCAGCTGGTTCTCGGCAGTGTTTTTGTCACGGGTACTCCCTCGTGCCCAGCCTGGTTCCAGCACCGTCAGCTGTTTCCGTGTACTGTCAAACTCACTGAGACACCTATGTGTTGCCCCGTCGTGTTGCGGTCGAGTTAGCCAACTCCAGGGTGCCTCCAGTTTAGGAGCTTCCTATGTGGGCTGCATGAATTGGTAGGCAAGGCTGGTTCTGTAGTGCCAGTAGGCCAAGCTCCCCCTGTAGGACTGTTGGAATTCGGTAACTGCGGCTGCCTCGCGGCCTAGCTGTTCTCCCCTCTCCTGTGGACCTTGTGGTCCACCACCTGGTTCCAGCACCGTCAGCTGGTTCTGGGCCGAGCCTTTGGCTTAGGTGCCTCCTCCTGGGTATCCGAGTTCCGCCAACGCCAGGCGGTCCTTGGTAGTGCTTTTAAGCGCAGGCACCTACAGCTTAGTAACCGGGTTCCAGCACCGTCAGCTGGTCCTCGGTCGTGCCATTGGCTCTTGCACACTGGGGCGACGCATCCAGGTTCCAGCACCGCCAGCTGGTTCTCGGCAGCGTTTTTGTCACGGGTACTCCCTCGTGCCCAGCCTGGTTCCAGCACCATCAGCTGTTTCCGGGTACTGTCAAACTCACTGAGACACCTATGTGTTGCCCCGTCGTGTTGCGGTCGAGTTAGCCAACTCCAGGGTGCCTCCAGTTTAGGAGCTTCCTATGTGGGCTGCGTGAATTGGTAGTCAAGGCTGGTTCTGTAGTGCCAGTAGGCCAAGCTCCCCCTGTAGGACTGTTGGGGTTCGGTAACTGCGGCTGCATCGCGGCCTAGCTGTTCTCTCCTCTCCTGTGGACCTTCTGGTCCACATCCTGGGTCCAGCACCGTCAGCTGGTTCTCGGCAGTGTCTTTTGCTCTTGTACCTTCTGCTCCCCATCCTGGTTCCAGTACCGTCAGCTGGTTCCGGGCAGAGCCTTTGGCTTAGGTGCCTCCTTCTGGGTATCCAAGTTCCACAAACGTCAGGTGGTCCTTGGTAGTGCTTTTTAGCACGGGTACCTCCTGCTTAGTAACCGGGTTCCAGTAACGTCAGCTGGTCCTCGGTAGTTCCATTGGCTCTTGGACCTTCGGCTACCCATCCAGGTTCCAGTACCGTCAGCTGGTTCTCGGCAGTGTCTTTTGCTCTTGTACCTTCTGCTCCCCATCCTGGTTCCAGTAACGTCAGCTGGTTCCGGGCAGAGCCTTTGGCTTAGGTGCCTCCTTCTGGGTATCCGAGTTCCGCCAACGTCAGGCGGTCCTTGGTAGTGCTTTTTAGCACGGGTACCTCCTGCTTAGTAACCGGGTTCCAGTAACGTCAGCTGGTCCTCGGTAGTTCCATAGGCTCTTGAACCTTCGGGTAGCCATCCGAGTTCCAGTTCCATCAGCTGGTTCTTGGCATTTTCTCAGCCTTCTTGTACCTTCTGCTACATTTCCAAGTTGAAGACCCTAAAGTCGACGACCCGGAAGACCACCCCGATGACGACGACGACGACGACGACCCGGAAGACCACCCCGATGACGACGACGACGGCGGAGACGACGACGGCGGAGACGACGACGGCTGAGACGACGACGGCGGAGATGACGACACTGGAGACGACGACCCTGGAGACGACGACATGGAAGACCGAGAAGCAGAAGAACAAGAGGCTGCAGTACAAAGAGCAGAAGAACATTAAGCATAACACTTAATATCAGAGCAAAAGATATTATCTAAATTATATGCAGAAGAAGACTAAGCAGTGTATGGGGGTGAGTCCGTTCCTCCTCGTGGTGCCCCTGGATAAAGCCTGATGCTGCAGGCCAAACTGAACGCGGACAAATGTAACTTTTGTGACTGGCAGAACGGAAGGTGTAATCTTCAAACTTTTATAGATAACAACTGAATGCCTGTCACAAATGAGAATATGATGAAGAAGTAGAATAGGAAGAATAATAATAGTTGAAGAAAATGAATATGTAAAATAGGAAGAATAATAATAGTTGAATAAAATGAATATGAAGAATGTAATAAAAAAAAAAATAGGTAGAAGATGAAGAAGAAGATGAATAAGGTGAAGAAAGTTGATGTCAAAGATGCTGACGATGATGAAGATGAAAGTGTGGGAAAAGTAAAAAAAAAAAGGGGAAGGGCGTGGAATAGTGAAACATCAATATCTGACAAAATAAAAAAAATTACATAGTCAATATCTTTGTCACTACGAACATCTTTAAAAAAAAAAAAAAGGATATTTTATTTGATTGCGCTAAACCTCTATGACTTTAATGTCTCCGCCACCTCCCCAAATACATCCTGCATTATTCTTTGTTGTTTTCCTTCATGTAGAATGAACCTACAAGGAAAGAAAGGGTTTATTTTAATTCCGATATTTTGGTCCCATTGACTTGCATTGGGATCGGGTATTGGTATCGGCGATATCCGATATTTTTTGAATATCGGCCGATCCAATCCGATACCGATACTTTCCGATATCGGAAGGTATCGCTCAACACTACTGCCTACCAAACATGGTGCATGAAAGAAGTGGAGGATATGGACCACATACAAGTATATGCTCTCTCTCACATACAACTCCTACCATATAAACAGTGAGGACATATCTGCCCGACTACCATGCCGCCATAGTGACTGCTGCATATTGAGTAAGATAGCCCAAGCAGGAAAGTGCAAAAAAGGCAGTCTAAATCACAGGAGTATCACACATATGCATACCAACAGAGTGCATTACGCTCAGAGCCTATTCAGAGCGATGACAAGTAAGTCATAAGGTCCAGTCTGTCCTGTCAGTCAAGGTGCCAAGGGAAGTCCGTGGGGCTATGTTGCCCTACGCGTGTCGCTGCAAAGAGGCAGCTTCATCAGTGGCAAGTATCAAATACTTGTCATCGCACTGAATAGGCTCTGAGCGTAATGCACTCTGTTGGTATGCATATGTGTGATACTCCTGTGATTTAGACTGCCTTTTTTGCACTTTCCTGCTTGGGCTATCTTACTCAATATGCAGCAGTCACTATGGCGGCATGGTAGTCGGGCAGATATGTCCTCACTGTTTATATGGTAGGAGTTGTATGTGAGAGAGCATATACTTGTATGTGGTTCATATCCTCCACTTCTTTCATGCACCATGTTTGGTAGGCATTAGTTTTGACAGGCATTCCATATTGTTATCCCATTGTATATATATATATAGGCAATCTGGTACAAACTGATTTATTATTTTGATTATGGAGATGTCCTGTTGTCAATAATTGTGTCCTTTACCTCTCAGGTGCCAATTGTTGTTACTATACTTCAGTCTGTGGGATAGGTTTTGCATTCCCGTTATCACGGGTAGTTTTTAATTGCTTTTAATGGTGTTGTTTGCTTATCATGTTGTGCAATAAAAACTTTTTGATATTTTTGCTTACCATTTAGTCCTGTTGATCTCCTTTACAACATGTCTTTCTTCTATGTGGTTTTCTAGGATAATAACCTACGACACGGGTCAAAGCTTTCCAGTGAGTCCTGAATGTTATGGATCTCACCTGACCTCAGCCTCACTGAATATTTATGGGGGACTGCAAAAACAATAGCTGCATATTATATAATTGCATTCACTTACTCGAAATGTTATGGGAGCTCCTGCATAGAGGTGTATGTAGGACCGATGTAATAAGGTTTGCATTTTAGTGTACTAGATAGTTGTATCTAGTGAGGAATACACAGTAGATCTATATACACCCTCCCATTACAGACTAATAGTGGCTGCACTATGGTGCCATATACAGGTCGGAAGGTTCCATTAGAATCCTGTGACCTCACAATAGGATGTGCTATTAGTTGTGTGACAGTTCCCAGACATTCTGTTTCATCTATACAAGACAGACGTGTTTTAGAGCCAAGCTTTATGTGAGAAGTGCAAGGATGCCATTTTCTTCAGAAAATTCAAAGAAATATTGACACATAAGTAATGCCAACTTCAAAAGTGGATCACCAACGCAGAAAGCGTGAGGACGGACTACAGTGGCCATGGCATCCCTTCCAAATTGCCAGTTGGGTTCTATACTTATATTTGGGTATCACGGCTTTTGGCTTTATTCTTCCCATACTGCCATGCACCTGGCAATCTGCCTGTAATGGAATTCTAGGCATCTTATTCGCTCTACATTTTGTTTTCCATACCCTTACAATTTCTACTGACTCCTCTTGTGTAGATCCTAAGGAGGCAGTCAGTGTAAAGGAGGCCAAGGAAACTAAACCAAAGAAGATTCACTGCCACATAATACCTGTGACATTTTATAAAGAGAAGATTCGATTTTGTAACATTTGTGGAAAAGATGTCTTTAACTTCGATCACCATTCCCGAATTTTTAATACCTGTCTAGGAGGCAGAAATATTTGGTTTTACTATAATTCCATTGTGACCGCTTTCTTAGGCACAACATGCCTGGCCATCATCTCTCTGTTTGTGTTCTCCATCTACTGCCACAAGCCATGGGTGAAGATGGACTCATCTACCAGCAGCTGGCTTATTTTTCCTGAAACACTTGCTATTGGGATTCTTATTATATCTTTCATCGATGGCATCCTTTGTTTCTCAATAGCACTAGTGTTAGGATATTATATATGTTTACACCTATATTTGCTGTGTCATGGATCAACTACTCATGAATATTATGAGAAACGAGACTTAAAAAGGCTAGATCTTGAAGCAGCTCATCCCTGCCAAAATTTCCACCATTTTTCAATGCCATCAGCGCCAAGAAAGAGCGATCTCAACGATACTGCGATCCAAACTGAGCAGACAGCAACGGAGACTGCAAGTGTAGCAACTCAAACTCAAGAGAAAATACTAAATCTACGGACAATCGGTACACAAACTATTACTGACGAGGTAACAACAAGGCAACCAGGCCCCAGTTTAATAAATTTAGCTGGGACGTTGCTAGCCCCATTCAATTGTGTAAGGAAACCATCAATTGTGTAAATGTGCAACCTCTGAGTATGACACCTACAGTGAACTGCAGCATAAATTAACAAAGGGATAAATAAAGCATTCAGAAAATGCATAAAATGTGCTTCAGATTATTGTGTTACTTTGTAATCTAAATTGTATGTAGAATTCAACAATTTCTGCAAATATCATGATGTGTATTTTGTGTAGCAGAATTAAACACATATACATGTAGCCTGTATGGCCGAGCATGGAGATTATACTGCTCCCTAGTCCTAATCTGTACATGTACATATGTACATCAACACCAATAAGTGAACTCAATAATAGATACCAATAAAAAGCAATATCTATAACTGTCACCAAAGCTGACGCTTTTTAAGATTGGTTAAAAAATGTTACATTTTATTTTTACCACAATAAAAAACCTAGATATTAAAACACATGAAATATTATAAATGGGGAAAAAGAAAAACAAATACAGGAAAGGCAGGTGTGGCTTCAAAGTGGCATAATATATATCAGGTGCATAGGGGGCTATAATAATAGTACGTGTCCAAAAGGAATTATAATACATACATATATATTCAGTCTAAATAAATATAGAAACATATATAAATATTTATATAAATATACGTACATATGTAAAAAGCGATAGTTCGATAATACAACATCCAATTGAACTTCAGGTTGATCATGTCACAATTTTCTGTAGGATTGATAGGAAATATGAGAGAATCAGGAGATATACACATATACAGTACAGACCAAAGTCACTAGAATAGGAGCATTAATACTTTTCTGTACAAAACAGCAATGAAGAGCATGAGCAGTAGCATAGCTACCGGGGTGGGGGGTCAAAGGGGGCCTCGCTCTTTGAGGAGCTGTGCTACTATTAACTGTATTGGCATGCATTATAATATATACTGTATATAGGCATAAGGGGAGTGCATTATACTATATAGAAGTCTATGGGGAGTGCAATATACTGTATGGAGGTCTATGGGGAGTGCATTATACTGTATGGAGGTCTATGGGGAGTGCATTATACTGTATGGATGTTTATGGGGAGTGCATTATACTGTATGGAGGCCTATGGGAAGTGCATTATACTATATGTAGGTATATGGGGGTGCATTATACTATAGAGGCCTACCGGACCACACCAACATCTGTTACCAGTACATTGGACTGTGGCCGTGAATCACCAGTAAACAGGTAAAGAGTCTGCAACCTTGTCTCCTCTCGTTTTTTCTGGCACCATACTTTCTCTGCCAAATACACCAGGAGACCTGGGGACCCAGCTTCACCTGTGGGAAGCCATACCATCCTTGCTGCAGTGCCATCACTCCCCAGAGGACCCCTTTAATCAGCGTCAGTCACCTCTGACCGAATACCACAGGTGGCGTCACAAACATTCTTATTTCCACCAACCCCTTTCAAGACCTTCCCTTTAAATTGGATGCCCAGGGTCACGGACCGGGTCGCTGCCACCGTGACCACCCGTTTAATGACGACTGGACCCCTTACCGAGTACCCCTAGGCCCTAGCGGGGTGCTCTAGTTGTGGTCTACCTATGATGTCAATTACTGGCCTCTCTCATCTTTTTAAGTGGCAGAACTTGCACAATTGGTCGCTGACTAAATACTTTTTATTCCCACTGTATATATATATATATATATATATATATATATGGAGCGCCCCCACATAAGGGCAATGGGGTATTCGGTACCGGGTCATTCAGTTCCCTCAACTGGGATGTCACGGTGGCCCGACCCGGACCGTGGCCCTATGAGGGGCGCCCAATAAAATGGGTAGAGTTTGTAGATAACGGTAATGTTCGTGACACCACCTGTGGTATTCGGTCAGAGTGACCGACGCTGCTTAAGGGTCCGCTGGGGTGATGGAATGGCAGCTAGATGGTATACCTACTCACAGGTGAAGTATATACCCAGGGCTTCCCAGAAGTGTAGATGGTGATGGTGGATGGTGCAAGGCACGGTAAATAACGAGGACACAATGGGTGCAGTCTCTTTACCTTTACCGAAGGCTTCAGCATCCACAGTCCAGGGTGCCGGATGACAGTGTAGGCAGAGTCCGGCCGGTCTGATGCCAATTCCAGAGTTCCCCTATCCAGGTGGAAATCAGTAGCCTTCCCCTTGCGCACAGTAACGTAGTAGGTCCCTACGTGCATTAGCTCCCATAGGGTCCTCACTCTTGTTACTCTTCTCTCTGTCCCCCAGATGGATAGGACAAACCCGTATGACGGTGGTGGCCTGAGCCTATTTTATAGGGACCCTAGCGTCGCCCATCCTCCGCGTTGCCACCTTGTCTGCTTAGGTTCTTAGGTCGGGCAGCCAACTTGGAATTGACTGTCCTGCCAGTCTCTGAAGTAAAGCGTAGAGTCTATTACTCCCTCGGTGTTCCGGCTACCGGATCTGCACTCAGTGGGAGGTAGCCTGCTTCTAGCTGGTCTCCCACTGGTGTTATACTCCTGTTGCTATGACTTCTGTGCTCACTCACTATGGCACACTTCCTTTCTTGTCCTTTCATGGGAGGCTGCCGCATGGGTTGCAGGCGCAGCTCCGTATCCTTCTTTCCTTTCCTGGGCCGAGCCCATTCTGCTCCTCTCCTCTCCTCCTGACTATCTCCTTCTCCCTCCAGTCAGCTTCTCCCGACTCCAACTCCCTCACTTCCTAACCAACCCCCAGTTTTACCCAAGTGTGAGGAGTGGTCTAATAGATAGAACCTTTTGCTCCCTCTGGTGGCCGGCGTGTGAAGTGTGTGTGTGGCTGTGATACCTGGCAGGGTGAACTCCTTTGGTGCCATCAGACGTAACATCGCTCCCCCTGGTGGAAGAACGACATTACTGCAACGACCAGGACTCTGGGGCACTGCACTTTCCCTCCCCCCCGTTAAATCCAGCACTCCCGGGCTGGGAAAAGAACACAACAATTACAGGTTAGCAAAAGACATGCAAAATTTTTGAAATGCTTTAAACAAATAAATTAACAGTGCTTCCCTTTATGGGTGGTGAGAACACTTGAACATTGCAAACAAAACATATTCACATTATGCATATTTTAAAAGGGAACAATTACTAACTTACTATGAAATACAATTACCCATACAGGTATCCTATCTACTAAGCGCAAGTACCCTATAAGGGTATACTATCATTAACCCTTAATGTGCAATTTTAACCTTTTCTTTATTCTTCTTTTTCTTAACATGCAGGACTATCTGTCTACCCTTACGGGCCTACTGCATTTTTCTTCCTAAAACCTTACTTTTATCTAAAGTACGTCATTAACATTCTATCACTATCTAGATACCTATTATCAGCTACGTAAACATTATTAATGTGCAACAACCGAACATTCCCTTCAATAGAGATACTAGTCTTTTCTGAGGTAGTGCAAACAATCAACAACTCAGTTATAAACTTTAAGACTATAGAAACTTTCACGTCGTCATCAGGAACAGTTTCTTCACAAAGTATTCTTGCTTGTATAACCAGTAGAGAGCACCCTTAAGAAGGTGCAAACTATTTACAGAGGACAGTTCGGGAACCATTCACCGTCCATGATTCCAATGTTCCTTTAAAACCATGATGAACTTTGTGCAAAACTGGAACAAAATAGAGATCCCGGGTAAACTAAGGGATCCCTTTAAGAATTAACCCTGAAGGGGTTCAAAGCAGCAAAGAAAGAACAGTTAACTATGTACAGTTTTTCAGGTTTTCGAGGTTTACTCGAGTTTTGATGGTAGTACCGGTGGGGGTAGCCCTGTTGGGTACTGGCGGCTACCACCGGGTACTACGCAAGGGGCTCCCTCATGCCCGATGGGAGCCTAAGCACCCACAATATTCCGATCAGGGTCAGGCAAAGCACGGGCCATCGCGGGCATTAGTTCTGTAATCACTACAGTGGTAGTTGGATATACAATAGGGGTGATGTTAATCTGCAGGACCCTCGGTGGTTCAGCAGTTGTAGAAATCAGGGTCATTTCTTTAACACCAGGTGGTGCTGTCAATGGCGCGCACCTCTTAACATTTCAGGCATACAAACCTTTGTTTCCCCAATGACGGGTGTAAGTCACCGGGTCTCCGGGGTGCAAATCTCGGTCTGGATGACCCCTTCCAAGATGCGACTCCACTTCGTATCTGTCAACCCGAACTTTTGGCACTATCCCGGATTCCTGAATAAAGCCTTTCCCCCTTTGGAGATGGTAGGTCACCACTATACCGTGGCTCACCGGGGGACTGTCGTCTCTTCGAGTTCTAGCGGTCGATGTGTCACTTTGAGCATTCGGTTTGTTCCGCTCCTTCCATTGCGAAACTAGGCATTGTTTGTATTGCTCCCAGGTGAGCACTACGATATTGGAGCCCTCCTGTCTGGACCCGTCCAGTCAGATCTTTGCAGCATCCCATTTAAAGATCACCCCCTCGGGGCTTATGGCAAGCGGTTCACCCATAGACATCGGGAGCGGAGGCAGTATCTCTTCCATTGTGTTGAGGGGTGCTATGATGATCTCGGCAGTGGGCGGCTGGTCACAGTCGGGACGAGGAGCGGTCACCGGAGCAGGATCGGTCAGTGGGGCAGGGTTGTTTTTGGTACCTGCGTCTGATGTGGTTCCACCGATGTCGATCGGGTCCGCTGACGAGGACACTGGAGTCTGCTGCGGCTCTGACTACGGGTCTCCCTGTGCGATCTTCTTGCACAGCTCTGACTTCCATTTCTTCACTGTTGCAGCCTCCGCGTCCAGGGGTGGGAGGTTCGATGCCTCCAGTAGCGGCAAGCTCTGGTTCGCCTCCGGTGGGCTGGGGTGGCCCTGGGTCACTTCCTCGTCGTTCAGGCACCCGCTGGTCGCCATCTTGGCTTCTAGATCTGCGGTGGCACACACACGCTGCTCCTCCATTTTCTGGGGTTTGAGCTCCTGCATTCCTGTGCTTGTCACCCTGCAGCTGTAGTCAGAGAGGGCGGTCGCTACTTTTGGCACCGCTTTCGCGGTCTCCTCTCATAGCACGCCCTCCTTCTTCTCCAGCGCTCCTTGTGGCGCGGTAATGGTGGCAATTTTGGCAGGAACCTTTGCGATAACCAACAATACACAGTCCTTGCAATAAATCACAGTTCCAATATGATTCTGATACAGTTCCTAGGCGCACATGACCCGAATTCTCAGGCTTAAGTAGATCCTGTTCATGACGCCAAGATTTTGGAGCGCCCCACGTAAGGGCAATGGGGTACTCGGTACCGGGTCCTACAGTTCCCTCAGCTGGGATGTCACGGTGGCCCAACCAGGACCGTGGCCCTATGAGGGGCGCCCAATCAAAGGGGTAGAGTTTGTAGATAACGGTAATGTTCGTGACGCCACCTGTGGTATTCGGTCAGAGTGACCGACGTTGCTTAGGGGTCCGCTGGGGTCATGGAATGGCAGCTAGATGGTATACCTTCCCACAGGTGAAGTATATACCCAGGGCTTCCCAGAAGTGTAGATGGTGATTGTGGATGGTGCAAGGCGTGGTGAATAACCAGGACACAATGGGTGCAGTCTCTTTACCTTTATTGAAGGCTTCAGCATCCACAGTCCAGGGTGCCGGATGACAGTGTAGGCAGAGTCCGGCCGGTCTGATGCCAATTCCAGAGTTCCCCTATTCAGGTGGAAATCAGTAGCCTTCCCCTTGCGCACAGTAACGTAGTAGGTCCCTACGTGCATTAGCTCCCATAGGGTTCTCACTCTTGTTACTCTTCTCTCTGTCCCCCAGATGGATAGGACAAAACCGTATGACGGTGGTGGCCTGAGGCTATTTTATAGAGACCCTAGCGTTGCCACTCCTCCGTGTTGCCACCTTGTCTGCTTAGGTTCTTAGGTCGGGCAGCCAACTTGGAATTGACTGTCCTGCCGGTCTCTGAAGTAAAGCGTAGAGTCTATTACTCCCTCGGTGTTCCGGCTACCGGATCTGCGCTCAGTGGGAGGCAGCCTGCTTCTAGCTGGTCGCCCACTGGTGTTATACTCCTGTTGCTACGACTTCTGTGCTCACTCACTATGGCACACTTCCTTTCTTGTCCTTTCATGGGAGGCTGCCGCATGGGTTGCAGGCGCAGCTCCGTATCCTTCTTTCCTTTCCTAGGCCGAGCCCAGTCTGCTCCTCTCCTCTCCTCCTGACTATCTCCTTCTCCCTCCAGTCAGCTTCTCCCGACTCCAACTCCCTCACTTCCTAACCAACCCCCAGTTTTACCCAAGTGTGAGGAGTGGCCTAATAGATAGAACCTTTTGCTCCCCCTGGTGGCCGGTGTGTGAAGTGTGTGTGTGGCTGTGATACCTGGCAGGGTGAACTCCTTTGGTGCCATCAGACGTAACATCACTCCCCCTAGTGGAAGAACGACATTACTGCAACGACCAGGACTCTGGGGCGCTGCATATATATATATATACATACAGGGCCCGATTCATCAAAGCTTTTACTCCAATATTCTGGCATAAGAAGCTTTGAAGAGTTGCATCATTTTGGCCTAACTTAAAACTGTGCTAATATTTTGCGAATTTTGGTGTTTTCTCGCCATTTTTGCCCAGCTCTGATAAAGTTGGCGCAAGACTGGCGTGGCGACCACTGCTTGTCAAACATCAGGATGAGAGGCGGTGTTCACTACACCACAAATCTTACTCTAGTAGGTACTGGAGTAGGATTTGTGGTGAAACACACACTGAAGTGAAGGCCACACGTCCACCTCTTCATGAATCAGGAGCGTCGGACTTCAGCACATCGCCTCCTAAAGATTGATGTTTACAACTCCGGTCTTGACGAATCAGGCCCATAGTGTGCATATGAGACCTTTTTTTTCAATTAAACTTTAATTAAAAACAAAAAAGTTTTTTACTTTACTTAACTACTCACACTTGCATATTGTGACAAGAATTGTCAGATTTTCTTAAAGGGGTTGTTCCAACATTGGTATTTGATGACCCAATCATAGGATAGGTTATCAGTAGCAGATCGATGGGGGTTCGACTCACCTGTAGTCGATGAGATTTCATAAAATGTCACTCACAATGCTGGGACTGTTTAATTTAGCTGATTTGACACATGGACATTCTGGACAAATCAGTTATCTAATTAGTTGATAATATGATTTGATACCTTTAAATTATATAATTAATCAATGATTCGGCCATGTAGGCGATACCTGCTGCTCATGCACGTGGACCGTGTGATATTGGTAGAAATGACCTCAACAGTCCCGCTCACCTTCTGATGAGGGCAGAGCCAAATTTCACCCTTATGGAATGATTAGTCCCTTCCGCAGAACCTAACAAGGTGAGATCTATGGCATGAGCTCCGTCATATGAACATTTCACAGTGAATCGATGAAAAAACAAAAGTCCTACTTAATAATGCTGACAATTATGGCAGAACTAGAAAGATTAATATTACAGAACACCAAAATATGATGATGGGAATTCTCAAGTCTATGGGTATTTTTGCATTCCTGAATTGGAGATCTGGGGCCAATTGACCTGAACCTGATGACATAAAGGACTCATACTGCAACAGGATAATAACCTAAATAACATAAGAAATGGAGGGCACCACCTCACATATAACCTATAATCAGGAATGTCCCGAATCCCCCTCAACATGAATAAAGTCACCAGAAAACCACATAGAAGAAAGACATGTTGTAAAGGAGATCAACAGGACTAAATGGTAAGCAAAAATATCAAAAATTTTTTATTGCACAACATGATAAGCAAACAACACCATTAACCCCTTTACCCCCAAGGGTGGTTTGCATGTTATGGACCGGGCCAATTTTTACAATTCTGACCACTGTCCCTTTATGAGGTTATAACTCTGGAACGCTTCAACGGATCCTGGTGATTCTGACATTGTTTTCTCGTGACATATTGTACTTCATGATAGTGGTAAAATTTCTTTGATATTACCTGCGTTTATTTGTGAAAAAAACGGAAATATGGCGAAAATTTTGAAAATTTCGCAATTTTCCAACTTTGAATTTTTATGCAATTAAATCACAGAGATATGTCACACAAAATACTTAATAAGTAACATTTCCCACATGTCTACTTTACATCAGCACAATTTTGGAACAAAATTTTTTTTTTTGTTAGGGAGTTATAAGGGTTAAAATTTGACCAGCAATTTCTCATTTTTACAACACCATTTTATTTTAGGGACCACATCTCATTTGAAGTCATTTTGAGGGGTCTATATGATAGAAAATACCCAAGTGTGACACCATTCTAAAAACTGCACCCCTCAAGGTTCTCAAAACCACATTCAAGAAGTTTATTAACCCTTCAGGTGTTTCACAGGAATTTTTGGAATGTTTAAATAAAAATTAACATTTAACTTTTTTTCACAAAAAATTTACTTCAGCTCCAATTTGTTTTATTTTACCAAGGGTTACAGGAGAAAATGGACCCCAAACCTTGTTGTACAATTTGTCCTGAGTACGCCAATACCCCATAAGTGGAGGTAAACCACTGTTTGGGCACATGACAGATCTTGGAAGCGAAGGAGCGCCATTTGACTTTTTAATGCAAAATTGACAGAAATTGAGATGGGACGCCATGTTGCGTTTGGAGAGCCACTGATGTGCCTAAACATTGAAACCCCCCACAATTGACAGCATTTTGGAAAGTAGACCCCCTAAGGAACTTATCTAGATGTGTGGTGAGCACTTTGACCCACCAAGAGCTTCACAGAAGTTTATAATGCAGAGCCATAAAAATAAAACAAACATTTTTTCCCACAAAAATTATTTTTTAGTCCCCAGTTTTGTATTTTCCCAAGGGTAACAGGAGAAATTGGACCCCAAAAGTTGTTGTGCAATTTGTCCTGACTGTGCTGATACCCCATATGTGGGGGGGAACCACCGTTTGGGCGCATGGGAGGGCTCGGAAGGGAAGGAGCGCCATTTGGAATACAGACTTAGATGGAATGGTCTGCAGGCGTCACATTGCGTTTGCAGAGCCCCTAATGTACCTAAACAGTAGAAACCCCCCACAAGTGACCCCATATTGGAAACTAGAACCCACAAGGAACTTATCTAGATGTGTTGTGAGAACTTTGAGCACCCAAGTGTTTCACTACAGTTTCTAACGCAGAGCCGTGAAAATAAAAATAAAAAATTCCCCCCAAAATTATTTTTTAGCCCCCAGTTTTGTATTTTCTCGAGGGTAACAGGAGAAATTGGACCCCAAAAGTTGTTGTCCAATTTGTCCTGAGTGCGCTGATGCCCCATATGTGGGGGGGATCCACCGTTTGGGCGCATGGGAGGGCTCGGAAGGGAAGGAGCGCCATTTGGAATGCAGACTTAGATGGAATGGTCTGCAGGCGTCACATTGCGTTTGCAGAGCCCCTAATGTACCTAAACTGTAGAAACCCCCCACAAGTGACCCCATATTGGAAACTAGACCCCCCCCCCACGAACTTTGAGCCCCCAAGTGTTTCACTACAGTTTATAATGCAGAGCCGTGAAAATAAAAAATCTTTTTTTTCCCACAAAAATTATTTTTTAGCCCCCAGTTTTGTATTTTCCCAAGGGTAACAGGAGAAATTGGACCCCAAAAGTTGTTGTCCAATTTGTCCTGAGTACGCTGATACCCCATATGTTGGGGTAAACTCCTGTTTGGACACACGGGAGAGCTCGGAAGGGAAGGAGCACTGTTTTACTTTTTCAACGCAGAATTGGCTGGAATTGAGATCGGACGCCATGTCGCGTTTGGAGAGCCCCTGATGTGTCTAAACAGTGGAAACCCCCAAATTATAACTGAAACCCTAATCCAAACACACCCCTAACCCTAATTTCATCGGTAACCCTAACCACACCTCTAACCCTTGACACACCCCTAACCCTAATCCCAACCCTATTCCCAACTGTAAATGTAATCTAAACCCTAGCCCTAACTTTAGCCCCAACCCTAACTGTAGCCTTAACCCTAACTGTAGCCTTAACCCTAGCCCTAACCCTAGCCCTAGCCCTAACCCTAGTCCTAACCCTAACCCTAGCCATAGCCCTAGCCCTAACCCTAGCCCTAACCCTAACCCTAACCCTAGTCCTAACCCTAACCCTAGCCATAGCCCTAGCCTTAACCCTAGCCCTAACCCTAGCCCTAACCCTAGCCCTAACCCTAGCCCTAGCCCTAACCCTAGCCCTAACCCTAACCCTAGTCCTAACCCTAACCCTAGCCATAGCCCTAGCCCTAACCCTAGCCATAATGGGAAAATGGAAATAAATACATTTTTTTAATTTTTTTTATTTTTCCCTAACTAAGGGGGTGATGAAGGGGGGTTTGATTTACTTTTATAGCGGGTTTTTTAGCAGATTTTTATGATTGGCAGCCGTCACACACTGAAAGACGCTTTTTATTGCAAAAAAATATTTTTTGCGTTACCACATTTTGAGAGCTATAATTTTTCCATATTTGAGTCCACAGAATCATGTGAGGTCTTGTTTTTTGCGGGACGAGTTGACGTTTTTATTGGTAACATTTTCGGGCACGTGACTTTTTTTATCGCTTTTTATTCCGATTTTTGTGAGGCAGAATTACCAAAAACCAGCTATTCATGAATTTCTTTTGGGGGAGGCGTTTATACCGTTCTGCGTTTGGTAAAATGGATAAAGCAGTTTTATTCTTCGGGTCAGTACGATTACAGCGACACCTCATTTATATCATTTTTTTAATGTTTTGGCGCTTTTATACGATAAAAACTATTTTATAGAAAAAATAATTATTTTTGCATCGCTTTATTCTGAGGACTATAACTTTTTTATTTTTTTGCTGATGTTGCTGTATGGCAGCTTGTTTTTTGCGGGACAAGATGACTCTTTCAGCGGTACCATGGTTATTTATATCTGTCTTTTTGATCGCGTGTTATTCCACTTTTTGTTCGGCGGTATGATAATAAAGCATTGTTTTTTGTCTCGTTTTTTTTTTTCTTACGGTGTTTACTGAAGGGGTTAACTAGTGGGCCAGTTTTATAGGTTGGGTCGTTACGGACGTGGCGATACTAAATATGTGTACTTTTATTGTTTGTTTTTTTTATTTAGATAAAGAAATGTATTTATGGGAATAATATTTATTTATTTATTTTTCATTATTTAGGATTTTTTTTTTTTTTTTTTACACACTTGTAAAAAAATTTTTTAACTTTTTTACTTTGTCCCAGGGGGGGACATCACAGATCGGTGATCTGCCAGTTTGCACAGCACTCTGACAGATCACCGATCTGTCTGAGAGCAGTGCAGCGTTACCAAGTGCCTGCTCTGAGCAGGCACTTGGTAAGCCGCCTCCCTCCCTGCAGGACCCGGATCCACGGCCATCTTGGATCCGGGACTTTCTGCAGGGAGGGAGGTAGGAGACCCCCGCAGCAACGCGATCATATCGCATTGCTGCGGGGGTCTCAGGGAAGCCCGCAGGGAACCCCCTCCCTGCGCGATGCTTCCCTGCACCGCCGGCACATCGCGATCATGTTTGATCGCGGTGTGCCGGGGGTTAATGTGCTGGGGGCGGTCCGTGACCGCTCCTGGCACATAGTGTCGGATGTCAGCTGCGATAAGCAGCTGACACCCGGCCGCGATCGGCCGCGCTCCCCCCGTAAGCGTGGCCGATCGCCTATGACGTACTATTCCGTCCGTGGGAAGTAAAGCCCACCCCACATGGACGGAATAGTACGTCTAATGGCAGAAAGGGGTTAAAAGCAATTAAAAACTACCCGTGATAACGGGAATGCAAAACCTATCCCACAGACTGAAGTATAGTAATAACAATTGGCACCTGAGAGGTAAAGGACACAATTATTGACAACAGGACATCTCCATAATCAAAATAATAAATCAGTTTGTGCCAGATTGCTTATATATATATATATCTATATATATAATTGTCTAAGGGTTTTTCCGTCTGTCTGTCTGTCTGTCTGTCTGTCCTGGAAATCCCGGCTCTCTGATTGGTCGAGGCCGCCAGGCCTCGACCAATCAGAGACCGGCACAGCATCGACGTAGAAATCCCGCGTCTCTGATTGGTCGAGGCCGCCAGGCCTCGACCAATCAGCAACGGGCACAGCGACGATGATGTCATAAAGGATGCAGAAATCCCGCGTCTGATTGGTCGAGGCCACCAGGCCTCGACCAATCAGCAACGGGCACAGCGACGATGATGTCATAAAGGACGTAGACATCTCACGTTTCTGATTCAGCGACGGGCACAGTATCGACGTAGATGACATAATGGTTGCCATGGCGACGATGATGTCATAAAGGTTGCCTCGACCAATCAGCGACGGGCACAGTCTGCTGCGAATTCTGGAATCATCATTGTCCATATACTACGGGGACATGCATATTCTAGAATACCCGATGCGTTAGAATCGGGCCACAATCTAGTATATATATATATATACAATGGGATAACAATATGGAATGCTGGTCAAAACTACTGCCTACCAAACATGGTGCATGAAAGAAGTGGAGGATATGGACCACATACAAGTATATGCTCTCTCTCACATACAACTCCTACCATATAAACAGTGAGGACATATCTGCCCGACTACCATGCCGCCATAGTGACTGCTGCATATTGAGTAAGATAGCCCAAGCAGGAAAGTGCAAAAAAGGCAGTCTAAATCACAGGAGTATCACACATATGCATACCAACAGAGTGCATTACGCTCAGAGCCTATTCAGAGCGATGACAAGTAAGTCATAAGGTCCAGTCCGTCCTGTCAGTCAAGGTGCCAAGGGAAGTCCATGGGGCTATGTTGCCCTACGCGTGTCGCTGCAAAGAGGCAGCTTCATCAGGGGCAAATATCAAATACTTGTCATCGCTCTGAATAGGCTCTGAGCGTAATGCACTCTGTTGGTATGCATATGTGTGATACTCCTGTGATTTAGACTGCCTTTTTTGCACTTTCCTGCTTGGGCTATCTTACTCAATATGCAGCAGTCACTATGGCGGCATGGTAGTCGGGCAGATATGTCCTCACTGTTTATATGGTAGGAGTTGTATGTGAGAGAGAGCATATACTTGTATGTGGTCCATATCCTCCACTTCTTTCATGCACCATGTTTGGTAGGCATTAGTTTTGACCGGCATTCCATATTGTTATCCCATTGTATATATATATAGGCAATCTGGTACAAACTGATTTATTATTTTGATTATGGAGATGTCCTGTTGTCAATAATTGTGTCCTTTACCTTTCAGGTGCCACTTGTTATTACTATACTTCAGTCTGTGGGATAGGTTTTGCATTCCCGTTATCACGGGTAGTTTTTCATTGCTTTTAATGGTGTTGTTTGCTTATCATGTTGTGCAATAAAAACTTTTTGATATTTTTGCTTACCATTTAGTCCTGTTGATCTCCTTTACAACATGTCTTTCTTCTATGTGGTTTTCTAGGATAATAACCTAAGACACGGGTCCAAGCTTTCCAGTGAGTCCTGAATGTTATGGATCTCACCTGACCTCAGCCTCACTGAATATTTATGGGGAACTGCAAAAACAATAGCTGCATATTATATAATTGCATTCACTTATTCTAAATGTTATGGGAGCTCCTGCATAGAGGTGTATGTAGGACCGATGTAATAAGGTTTGCATTTTAGTGTACTAGATAGTTGTATCTAGTGAGGAATATACAGTAGGTCTATATACACCATCCCATTACAGACTAATAGTGGCTGCACTATGGTGCCATATACAGGTCGGAAGGTTCCATTAGAATCCTGTGACCTCACAATAGGATGTGCTATTAGTCGTGGGACAGTTCCCAGACATTCTGTTTCATCTATACAAGACAGACGTGTTTTAGAGCCAAGCTTTATGTGAGAAGTGGAAGGATGCCATTTTCTTCAGCAAATTCAAAGAAATATTGACACATAAGTAATGCCAACTTCAAAAGTGGATCACCAACGCAGAAAGCGTGAGGACGGACTACACTGGCCATGGCATCCCTTCCAAATTGCCAGTTGGGTTCTATACTTATATTTGGGTATCACGGCTTTTGGCTTTATTCTTCCCATACTGCCATGCACCTGGCAATCTGCCTGTAACGGAATTCTAGGCATCTTATTCGCTCTACATTTTGTTTTCCATACCCTTACAATTTCTACTGACTCCTCTTGTGTAGATCCTAAGGAGGCAGTCAGTGTAAAGGAGGCCAAGGAAACTAAACCAAAGAAGATTCACTGCCACATAATACCTGTGACATTTTATAAAGAGAAGATTCGATTTTGTAACATTTGTGGAAAAGATGTCTTTAACTTCGATCACCATTCCCGAATTTTTAATACCTGTCTAGGAGGCAGAAATATTTGGTTTTACTATAATTCCATTGTGACCGCTTTCTTAGGCACAACATGCCTGGCCATCATCTCTCTGTTTGTGTTCTCCATCTACTGCCACAAGCCATGGGTGAAGATGGACTCATCTACCAGCAGCTGGCTTATTTTTCCTGAAACACTTGCTATTGGGATTCTTATTATATCTTTCATCGATGGCATCCTTTGTTTCTCAATAGCATCAGTGTTAGGATATTATATATGTTTACACCTATATTTGCTGTGTCATGGATCAACTACTCATGAATATTATGAGAAACGAGACTTAAAAAGGCTAGATCTTGAAGCAGCTCATCCCTTCCAAAATTTCCACCATTTTTCAATGCCATCAGCGCCAAGAAAGAGCGATCTCAACGATACTGCGATCCAAACTGAGCAGACAGCAACGGAGACTGCAAGTGTAGCAACTCAAACTCAAGAGGTAATACTATATCTACGGACAATCGGTACACAAACTATTAATGACGAGGTAACAACAAGGCAACCAGGCCCCAGTTTAATAAATTTAGCTGAGACGTTGCTAGCCCCATTCAATTGTGTAAGGAAACCATCAATTGTGTAAATGTGCAACCTCTGAGTATGACACCTACAGTGAACTGCGGCATAAATTAACAAAGGGATAAATAAAGCATTCAGAAAATGCATAAAATGTGCTTCAGATTATTGTGTTACTTTGTAATCTAAATTGTATGTAGAATTCAACAATTTCTGCAAATGTCATGATGTGTATTTTGTGTAGCAGAATTAAACACATATACATGTAGCCTGTATGGCCGAGCATGGAGATTATACTGCTCCCTAGTCCTAATCTGTACATGTACATATGTACATCAACACCAATAAGTGAACTCAATAATAGATACCAATAAAAAGCAATATCTATAACTGTCACCAAAGCTGACGCTTTTTAAGATTGGTTAAAAAATGTTACATTTTATTTTTACCACAATAAAAAACCTAGGCGAAACAGGAGGAAAACAGGGAGTGTTTAAAAGTAGTACATAATTTTATTACAAAAATACATCACATACATATAATAAAAACGACAAATATAGATACCAAAGGAAGGGACCTCGTACACACTGGACCGGAATAATACAAAAACAGATGTTACTGTATAGCAGTATCCTCCACAAAGTGGAGGATAAATACCCTCAAAACAAAAGAAAGCCCCCACCGCAGACCGTATCAGCTGCCCATATAACTCAATCAACAGTCACACCCAAATAGGTATAAGTATGGGCAGAGAGACAATCAGGGAAAGGGGGAGGGTTAAATACTGTGAGAAGAATGGAGAGGCATAAATAACCAGCTCAGATGAGCGTTAAGGCAAACCCCACCAGATAGCACTGCTCACAGCCGGTTCTTACCCCAGGTGCTGAGGAGCCCAAGAATCGGGCAATGCCTGGGGTACCCCAGCACCTGGGGTAAGAACCGGCTGTGAGCAGTGCTATCTGGTGGGGTTTGCCTTAACGCTCATCTGAGCTGGTTATTTATGCCTCTCCATTCTTCTCACAGTATTTAACCCTCCCCCTTTCCCTGATTGTCTCTCTGCCCATACTTATACCTATTTGGGTGTGACTGTTGATTGAGTTACATGGGCAGCTGATACGGTCTGCGGTGGGGGCTTTCTTTTGTTTTGAGGGTATTTATCCTCCACTTTGTGGAGGATACTGCTATACAGTAACATCTGTTTTTGTATTATTCCGGTCCAGTGTGTACGAGGTCCCTTCCTTTGGTATCTATATTTGTCGTTTTTATTATATGTATGTGATGTATTTTTGTAATAAAATTATGTACTACTTTTAAACACTCCCTGTTTTCCTCCTGTTTCGCGTATATCATGCTTTGGGAGTTGTAGCTAGAGGGGCCGGGATTTATTCCTGGGTCACCTGTTACTATGAGTCTGGGTTTTTGTATATTAATAAAAAACCTAGATATTAAAACACATGAAATATTATAAATGGGGAAAAAGAAAAACAGATACAGGAAAGGCAGGTGTGGCTTCAAAGTGGCATAATATATATCAGGTGCATAGGGGGCTATAATAATAGTAAGTGTCCAAAAGGAATTATAATACATACATATATATTCAGTCTAAATAAATATAGAAACATATGTAAATATTTATATAAATATACGTACATATGTACAAAGCGATAGTTCGATAATACAACATCCAATTGAACTTCAGGTTGATCATGCCACAATTTTCTGTAGGATTGATAGGAAATATGAGAGAATCAGGAGATATACACATACAGTACAGACCAAAGTCACTAGAATAGGAGCATTAGTACTTTTCTGTACAAAACAGCAATGAAGAGCATGAGCAGTAGCATAGCTACCGGGGTGGGGGGTCAAAGGGGGCCTCGCTCTTTGAGGAGCTGTGCTACTATTAACTGTATTGGCATGCATTATAATATATACTGTATATAGACATAATGGGAGTGCATTATACTATATAGAGGTCTATGGGGGAGTGCATTATACTGTATGGAGGTCTATGGGGAGTGCATTATACTGTATGGAGGTCTATGGGGAGTGCATTATACTGTATGGATGTCTATGGGGAGTGCATTATACTGTATGGATGTTTATGGGGAGTGCATTATACTGTATGTAGGTATATGGGGGTGCATTATACTATAGAGGCCTACCGGACCACACCAACATCTGTTACCAGTACATTGGACTGTGGCCGTGAATCACCAGTAAACAGGTAAAGAGTCTGCAACCTTGTCTCCTCTGTTTTTTCTGGCACCATACTATCTCTGCCAAATACACCAGGAGACCTGGGGACCCAGCTTCACCTGTGGGAAGCCATACCATCCTTGCTGCAGTGCCATCACTCCCCAGAGGACCCCTTTAATCAGCGTCAGTCACCTCTGACCGAATACCACAGGTGGCGTCACAAACATTATTATTTCCACCAACCCCCTTCAAGACCTTCCCTTTAAATTGGATGCCCAGGGTCACGGACCGGGTCGCTGCCACCGTGACCACCCGTTTAATGATGACTGGACCCCTTACCGAGTACCCCTAGGCCCTAGCGGGGCGCTCTAGTTGTGGTCTACCTATGATGTCAATTACTGGCCTCTCTCATCTTTTTAAGTGGCAGAACTTGCACAATTGGTCGCTGACTAAATACTTTTTTTCCCCACTGTATGTATATATATATATATATATATATATATATATATATATATGGAGCGCCCCCACATAAGGGCAATGGGGTATTCGGTACCGGGTCCTTCAGTTGCCTCAGCTGGGATGTCACGGTAGCCCGACCCGGACCGTGGCCCTATGAGGGGCGCCCAATAAAATGGGTAGAGTTTGTAGATAACGGTAATGTTCGTGACGCCACCTGTGGTATTCGGTCAGAGTGACCGACGCTGCTTAGGGGTCCGCTGGGGTGATGGAATGGCAGCTAGATGGTATATCTTACCACAGGTGAAGTATATCCCCAGGGCTTCCCAGAAGTGTAGATGGTGATGGTGGATGGTGCAAGGCGCGGTGAATAACGAGGTCACAATGGGTGCAGTCTCTTTACCTTTACCGAAGGCTTCAGCATCCACAGTCCAGGGTGCTGGATGACAGGGTAGGCAGAGTCCGGCCGGTCTAATGGCAATTCCAGAGTCCCCCTATCCAGGTGGAAATCAGTAGCCTTCCCCTTGCGCACAGTAACATAGTAGGTCCCTACGTGCATTAGCTCCCATAGGGTCCTCACTCTTGTTAATCTTCTCTCTGTCCCTCATATGGATAGGACAAACCCGTATGACGGTGGTGGCCTGAGCCTATTTTATAGGGACCCTAGCGTCGCCCCTCATCCGCGTTGCCACCTTGTCTGCTTAGGTTCTTAGGTCGGGCAGCCAACTTGGAATTGACTGTCCTGCCGGTCTCTGAAGTAAAGCGTAGAGTCTATTACTCCCTCGGTGTTCCGGCTACCGGATCTGCACTCAGTGGGAGGCAGCCTGCTTCTAGGTGGTCTCCCACTGGTGTTATACTCCTGTTGCTACGACTTCTGTGCTCACTCACTATGGCACACTCCCTTTCTTGTCCTTTTGAAGGTCGCCGCATGGGTTGCAGGCACAGCTCCGTATCCTTCTTTCCTTTCCTGGGCCAAGCCCATTCTGCTCCTCTCCTCTCCTCCTGACTATCTCCTTCTCCCTCCAGTCAGCTTCTCTCGACTCCAACTCCCTCACTTCCTAACCAACCCCCAGTTTTACCCAAGTGTGAGGAGTGGCCTAATAGATAGAAACTTTTGCTCCCTCTGGTGGCCGGCGTGTGAAGTGTGTGTGTGGCTGTGATACCTGGCAGGGTGAACTCCTTTGGTGCCATCAGACGTAACATCGCTCCCCCTGGTGGAAGAACGACATTACTGCAACGACCAGGACTCTGGGGCGCTGCACTTTCTCTCCCCACCCCCCCGTTAAATCCAGCACTCCCGGGCTGGGAAAAGAACACAACAATTACAGGTTAGCAAAAGACATGCAAAATTTTTGAAATGCTTTAAACAAATAAATTAACAGTGCTTCCCTTTATGGGTGGTGAGAACACTTGAACGTTGCAAACAAAACATATTCACATTATGCATATTTTAAGAGGGAACAATTACTAACCCTTAATGTGCAATTTTAACCTTTTCTTTATTCTTCTTTTTCTTAACATGCAGGACTATCTGTCTACCCCTACAGGCCTACTGCATTTTTCTTCCTAAAACCTTACTTTTATCTAAAGTACGTCATTAACATTCTATCACTGTCTAGATACCTATTATCAGCTTCGTAAACATTATTAATGTGCAACAACCGAACATTCCCTTCAATAGAGAAACTAGTCTTTTCTGAGGTAGTGCAAACAATCAACAAGTCAGTTATAAACTTTAAGACTATAGAAACTTTCACGTCGTCATCAGGAACAGTTTCTTCGCAAAGTATTCTTGCTTGTATAACCAATAGAGAGCACCCTTAAGAAGGTGCAAACTATTTACAGAGGACAGTTTGGGAACCATTCACCGTCCATGATTCCAATGTTCCTTTAAAACCATGATGAACTTTGTGCAAAACTGGAACAAAATAGAGATCCCATTAAGAATTAACCCTGAACGGGTTCAAAGCAGCAAAGAAAGAACAGTTAACTATGTACAGTTTTTCAGGTTTTTGAGGTTTACTCGAGTTTTGATGGTAGTACAGGTGGGGGTAGCCCTGTTGGGTACTGGCGGCTACCACCAGGTACTACGCAAGAGGGCTCCCTCATGCCCGATGGGAGCCTAAGCACCATCGTGGGCGTTAGTTCTGTAATCACTACAGTGGTAGTTGGATATACAATAGGGGTGATGTTAATCTGCAGGACCCTCGGTGGTTCAGCAGTTGTAGAAATCAGGGTCATTTCTTTAACACCAGGTGGCGCTGTCAATGGCGTGCACCTCTTAACATTTCGGGCATACAAACCTTTGTTTCCCCAATGACGGGTGTAAGTCACCGGGTCTCCGGGGTGCAAATCTCGGTCTGGATGCCCCCTTCCAAGATGCGACTCCACTTCGTATCTGTCAACCCGAACTTTTGGCACTATCCCGGATTCCTGAATAAAGCCTTTCCCCCTTTGGAGATGGTAGGTCACCACTATACCGTGGCTCACCGGGGGACTGTCGTCTCTTCGAGCTCTAGCGGTCGATGTGTCACTTTCAGCATTCGGTTTGTTCCGCTCCTTCCATTGCGAAACTAGGCATTGTTTGTATTGCTCCCAGGTGAGCACTACGATATTGGAGCCCTCCTGTCTGGACCCGTCCGGTCAGATCTTTGCAGCGTCCCATTTAAAGATCACCCCCTCGGGGCTTACGGCAAGTGGGTCACCCATAGACGTCGGGAGCAGAGGCAGTATCCCTTCCATTGTGTTGAGGGGTGCTATGATGATCTCGGCAGTGGGCGGCTGGTCACAGTCGGGACGAGGAACGGTCACCAGAGCAGGATCGGTCAGTGGGGCAGGGTTGTTTTTGGTACCTGCGTCTGATGTGGTTCCACCGATGTCGATCAGGTCCGCTGACGAGGACACTGGAGTCTGCTGCGGCTCTGACTACGGGTCTCCCTGTGCGATCTTCTTGCACAGCTCTGACTTCCATTTCTTCACTGTTGCCGCCTCCGCGTCCAGGGGTGGGAGGTTTGATGCCTCCAGTAGCGGCAAGCTCTGGTTCGCCTCCGGTGGGCTGGGGTGGCCCTGGGTCACTTCGTCCTCGTTCAGGCACCCGCTTGTCGCCATCTTGGCTTCTAGATCTGCAGCGGCACACACACGCTGCTCCTCCATTTTCTGGGGTTTGAGCCACTGCATTCCTGTGCTCGTCACCCTGCAGCTGTAGTCAGAGAGGGCGGTCGCTACTCTTGGCGCTGCTTTCGCGGTCTCCTCTCATGGCACGCCCTCCTTCTCCAGCGCTCCTCGTGGCGCGGTAATGACGGCAATTTTGGCGGGAACCTTTGCAGTAACCAACAATACACAGTCCTTGCAATAAATCACAGTTCCAATATGATTCTGACACAGTTCCTAGGCGCACATGACCCGAATTCTCAGGCTTAAGTAGATCCTGTTCGTGACGCCAAGATTTTGGAGCGCCCCCACGTAAGGGCAATGGGGTACTCGGTACCGGGTCCTACAGTTCCCTCAGCTGGGATGTCACGGTGGCCCAACCCGGACCGTGGCCCTATGAGGGGCGCCCAATAAAAGGGGTAGAGTTTGTAGATAACGGTAATGTTCGTGACGCCACCTGTGGTATTCGGTCAGAGTGACCGACGTTGCTTAGGGGTCCGCTGGGGTCATGGAATGGCAGCTAGATGGTATACCTTCCCACAGGTGAAGTATATACCCAGGGCTTCCCAGAAGTGTAGATGGTGATGGTGGATGGTGCAAGGCGAGGTGAATAACCAGGACACAATGGGTGCAGTCTCTTTACCTTTACTGAAGGCTTCAGTATCCACAGTCCAGGGTGCCGGATGACAGTGTAGGCAGAGTCCGGCCAGTCTGATGCCAATTCCAGAGTTCCCCTATCCAGGTGGAAATCAGTAGCCTTCCCCTTGCGCACAGTAACGTAGTAGGTCCCTACGTGCATTAGCTCCCATAGGGTCCTCACTCTTGTTACTCTTCTCTCTGTCCCCCAGATGGATAGGACAAACCCGTATGACGGTGGTGGCCTGAGCCTATTTTATAGGGACCCTAGCGTCGCCCCTCCTCCGCGTTGCCACCTTGTCTGCTTAGGTTCTTAGGTCGGGCAGCCAACTTGGAATTGACTGTCCTGCCGGTCTCTGAAGTAAAGCGTAGAGTCTATTACTCCCTCGGTGTTCCGGCTACCGGATCTGCGCTCAGTGGGAGGCAGCCTGCTTCTAGCTGGTCTCCCACTGGTGTTATACTCCTGTTGCTACGACTTCTGTGCTCACTCACTATGGCACACTTTCTTTCTTGTCCTTTCATGGGAGGCTGCCGCATGGGTTGCAGGCGCAGCTCCGTATCCTTCTTTCCTTTCCTAGGCCGAGCCCAGTCTGCTCCTCTCCTCTCCTCCTGGCTATCTCCTTCTCCCTCCAGTCAGCTTCTCCCGACTCCAACTCCCTCACTTCCTAACCAACCCCCAGTTTTACCCAAGTGTGAGGAGTGGCCTAATAGATAGAACCTTTTGCTCCCCCTGGTGGCCGGCGTGTGAAGTGTGTGTGTGGCTGTGATACCTGGTAGGGTGAACTCTTTTGGTGCCATCAGACGTAACATCACTCCCCCTAGTGGAAGAACGACATTACTGCAACGACCAGGACTCTGGGGCGCTGCATATATATATATATATATATATATATATATATATATATATATATATATATACATACAGGGCCCGATTCATCAAAGCTTTTACTCCAATATTCTGGCATAAGAAGCTTTGAAGAGTTGCATCATTTTGGCCCAACTTAAAACTGTGCTAATATTTTGCGAATTTTGGTGTTTTCTCGCCATTTTTGCCCAGCTCTGATAAAGTTGGCACAAGACTGGCGTGGCGACCACTGCTTGTCAAACATCAGGATGAGAGGCGGTGTTCACTACACCACAAATCTTACTCTAGTAGGGACTGGAGTAGGACTTGTGGTGAAACACACTCTGAAGTGAAGGCCACACGTCCACCTCTTCATGAATCAGGAGCGTCGGACTTCAGCACATCGCCTCCTAAAGATTGATGTTTACAACTCCGGTCTTGACGAATCAGGCCCATAGTGTGCATATGAGACCTTTTTTTTCAATTAAACTTTAATTAAAAACAAAAAAGTTTTTTACTTAACTACTCTCACTTGCATATTGTGACAAGAATTGTCAGATTTTCTTAAAGGGGTTGTTCCAACATTGGTATTTGATGACCCAATCATAGGATAGGTTATCAGTAGCAGATCGATGGGGGTTCGACTCACCTGTAGTCGATGAGATTTCATAAAATGTCACTCACAATGCTGGGACTGTTTAATTTAGCTGATTTGACACGTGGACATTCTGGACAAATCAGTTATCTAATTAGTTGATAATATGATTTGATACCTTTAAATTATATAATTAATCAATGATTCGGCCATGTAGGCGATACCTGCTGCTCATGCACGTGGACCGTGTGATATTGGTAGAAATGACCTCAACAGTCCCACTCACCTTCTGATGAGGGCAGAGCCAAATTTCACCCTTATGGAATGATTAGTCCCTTCAGCAGAACCTAACAAGGTGAGATCGATGGCATGAGCTTCGTCATATGAACATTTCACAGTGAATCGATGAAAAAACAAAAGTCCTACTTAATAATGCTGACAATTATGGCAGAACTAGAAAGATTAATATTACAGAACACCAAAATATGATGATGGGAATTCTCAAGTCTATGGGTATTTTTGCATTCCTGAATTGGAGATCTGGGGCCAATTGACCTGAACCTGATGACATAAAGGACTCATACTGCAACAGGATAATAACCTAAATAACATAAGAAATGGAGGGCACCACCTCACATATAACCTATAATCAGGAATGTCCCGAATCCCCCTCAACATGAATAAAGTCACCAGAAAACCACATAGAAGAAAGACATGTTGTAAAGGAGATCAACAGGACTAAATGGTAAGCAAAAATATCAAAAAGTTTTTATTGCACAACATGATAAGCAAACAACACCATTAAAAGCATTTAAAAACTACCCGTGATAACGGGAATGCAAAACCTATCCCACAGACTGAAGTATAGTAATAACAATTGGCACCTGAGAGGTAAAGGACACAATTATTGACAACAGGACATCTCCATAATCAAAATAATAAATCAGTTTGTACCAGATTGCTTATATATATATACAATGGGATAACAATATGGAATGCCGGTCAAAACTACTGCCTACCAAACATGGTGCATGAAAGAAGTGGAGGATATGGACCACATACAAGTATATGCTCTCTCTCACATACAACTCCTACCATATAAACAGTGAGGACATATCTGCCCGACTACCATGCCGCCATAGTGACTGCTGCATATTGAGTAAGATAGCCCAAGCAGGAAAGTGCAAAAAAGGCAGTCTAAATCACAGGAGTATCACACATATGCATACCAACAGAGTGCATTACGCTCAGAGCCTATTCAGAGCGATGACAAGTAAGTCATAAGGTCCAGTCCGTCCTGTCAGTCAAGGTGCCAAGGGAAGTCCATGGGGCTATGTTGCCCTACGCGTGTCGCTGCAAAGAGGCAGCTTCATCAGGGGCAAATATCAAATACTTGTCATCGCTCTGAATAGGCTCTGAGCCTATCAATTGTGTAAATGTGCAACCTCTGAGTATGACACCTACAGTGAACTGCGGCATAAAATAACAAAGGGATAAATAAAGCATTCAGAAAATGCATAAAATGTGCTTCAGATTATTGTGTTACTTTGTAATCTAAATTGTATGTAGAATTCAACAATTTCTGCAAATGTCATGATGTGTATTTTGTGTAGCAGAATTAAGCACATATACATGTAGCCTGTATGGCCGAGCATGGAGATTATACTGCTCCCTAGTCCTAATCTGTACATGTACATATGTACATCAACACCAATAAGTGAACTCAATAATAGATACCAATAAAAAGCAATATCTATAACTGTCACCAAAGCTGACGCTTTTTAAGATTGGTTACAAAATGTTACATTTTATTTTTACCACAATAAAAAACCTAGATATTAAAACACATGAAATATTATAAATGGGGAAAAAGAAAAACAAATACAGGAAAGGCAGGTAAGGCTTCAAAGTGGCATAATATATATCAGGTGCATAGGGGGCTATAATAATAGTAAGTGTCCAAAAGGAATTATAATACATACATATATATTCAGTCTAAATAAATATAGAAACATATATAAATATTTATATAAATATACGTACATATGTACAAAGCGATAGTTCGATAATACAACATCCAATTGAACATCAGGTTGATCATGCCACAATTTTCTGTAGGATTGATAGGAAATATGAGAGAATCAGGAGATATACGCATATACAGTACAGACCAAAGTCACTAGAATAGGAGCATTAGTACTTTTCTGTACAAAACAGCAATGAAGAGCATGAGCAGTAGCATAGCTACTGGGGTGGGGGGTCAAAGGGGGCCTCGCTCTTTGAGGAGCTGTGCTACTATTAACTGTATTGGCATGCATTATAATATATACTGTATATAGGCATAAGGGGAGTGCATTATACTATATAGAGGTCTATGGGGGAGTGCATGTTTTGTCCTCACTAGCTGAGGCAGGCTCATACGTAGCTATACAGTCAGCTAAACCGCTATACCGGGGTCCAATAAGGAGACTGTGGTTGAGTCTGTGCTTTATTAAACGTAGTGGTATATTGATGCGGTGAAACTGTGAACAATGATATACATATGATCAGTGCATGGCATAGAACAGATACATAATACACATGATATACATTATGCATAACATTTAGAAAGCTAGTGACTAAACTAGGAGTACAACTGGTTAAACTAAGCTAATAAAGAGCAGAAATATCTATAGGAAGCATAAAGACATACCGGCAATGCAATCGCAAGGGGGATGAAGTGAAGCGTCTTTCCTTGAAGGCAAACCGAAGAAAGTGAAAGGAAAAATGGAGGGAAATGGAGGCTGAGCTACCATAATGCATTGCAAAGGAGGAGGAGAATCAGACATGGATAATACAAAAACAAGATTGAACTGCCAACATAACTCTGACCGCTAGAGGGAGCCAAAGCACTAAAAACAAATAAAGATATGAACATCCATACTGAGAAACCTGCAATTACGCAAACAGATAATCAGGGTAACAATATTAGATGGCGGAGACAGAACACTCCCCGTCTGGCATCAACGGATGTCACTACTCCTTTCTTCCGAAGGCAACAATAGGACCAGTTCAGATACCGGTCTGGAAAATGTCTTAGGTTCATTCCCTTTGGTCATCCTTAGCTCAACTTTGCGGACGTTGCCGTCCTTGCTTGGGAACGTTGCGGTAACTAGACCAAGTGGCCACTGGTTCCGGTGAATCTGACAGTCTTTCACAAGAACAAGGTCACCTATGTTCAGATTAGGTTTAGTAGATTGCCACTTCGTCCGTGGCTGCAGGGTAGACAAATATTGTTTGCGCCACCTGTCCCAGAAAGTATTTACAAGACTTTGTACCTGTCTCCATTGGCGCTTGTAGAGGTCCTTCGCGTCGAATCCTCCTGGAGGGGCACTGGACAGTCCTGTTTTCTGGGTAAGTAAAGTAGCTGGAGTCAATAACAAAGGCTCCTCAGGGTCGTTAGGAACTGGAACCAGGGGTCTTGCGTTAATTATAGCTGCAGCTTCAGCCATGAAGGTGATGAGACTTTCGTGGGTGAGTCTCGCTGCTCCTTCTTGAAGAAGAGTGGAGTCAAGAATTCTCCGTACTAGACCAATCATTCGTTCCCAAGATCCTCCCATATGTAAAGAGTGAGGTGGGTTGAATGACCATGTGCAGCCTTGGTCACTGAGGAACCTCTCGAGAGTCTTATAGTTTAGATTTGAGGGTATTCCTAATTCCTTTGCTGCACCAACGAAGTTAGTACCTCTGTCTGAACGTATGTGCTTGATAGGACCACGGATGGCCATAAAACGTCTTAAGGCATTGATGAAGCTTGACGTGTCAAGGGACTCGATTACCTCTATGTGGACGGCTCTGATTGACATGCAAGTGAACATGACTGCCCAACGTTTACTATTGGCTTGGCCGCCTCTCGTACGACGTGTAACAACTGACCAAGGCCCAAACACATCGAGACCAACGCTAGTAAAGGGAGGGTCTGGGCTGAGTCTATCTGCTGGTAGGTCAGCCATCTTTTGGGTTTGAGTTGAACCACGAAGCTTATGGCAGGTAACACATTTGTAGATGACACTACTGATGAGTCTTTTTGCACCGATGATCCACAAGCCAGCAGATCTGATGGCTCCTTCTGTAAATAGTCTTCCTTGGTGCTTGACCAGATTGTGGTAATGTTGTACGATTAGGTAGGCAACATGACATTTTCCGGGAAGTATAAGAGGGAGTTTCTCCACAAACTCCATCTCAGCTTCTTTGAGTCGGCCTCCTACTCTCAGTAGGCCACTGTTGTCGATGAATGGGTCGAGTTTTCTCAATACGCTGCTCACTGGTACTGGAGCTTTATTAATAAGACATTGGATTTCTGCAAAGTAGGTTTCTCTTTGAACAGTGAGGATGATATGATTTCTAAGGAACTCTAAGTCGGAGGTAACGTAGGTATTTTTACAAAGATGCCAACCTTTACATTTTTCTGTGCCACAAGTTCTGGTAGCCATGAATGAGCGAGCTATATGTGTCAGGCAGGTAATGGCTCGAGTAAGTGACTTCCAACTTGAGAATCTGTCGAACCTGCAAGATCCAAGCTGGATAACAGAGGTCATTGTATGTAGTGTAGACACCTGAGGGCGGATTTCAGCATCTGAGTCCTCTCCTACAAGTTCGAAAGTGTCTGGAAAACATTCCTCAATGTACAATAGTTTTGGTCCAGAGAGCCACGTTGTGCTTCCTAGTCGACTTGCGTCAACTGCTCTAGTTGCATGATCTGCGGGATTCTGGTCTGTGGGTATGTAATGCCACTGCTGTGGGTGAACTGATCTCCTGATTCGTAGCACTCTGTTATTGAAATAAACGTAGAATCGCCTGGTTTCGTTGTGGATATATCCCAGGACTACTTTGCTGTCTGAGTAGAACTTGGCCTGTGTCAGGTCGATATCCATTTCGGATGCGATGAACTCCGCTAACTCAACGGCTAAGACTGCGGCACAAAGCTCTAACCTGGGTATAGTGTGCTCTGGTTGTAGTGCGAGTTTGGCCTTTCCCATGACGAAACCAATGTGGCACTGACATTTGGAGTCTACAGTTTTGAGGTAGGCAACAGCGGCAATTGCTTTGACAGAAGCATCTGCAAATACGTACAGTCTTTGGCTCTGTATCTCAGTAGATGGCACAGGGGTGTATGGTCTTGGCATATGCAAGTTGGAGAGTGCCGCTAACGAGTTCTTCCACTCTTCCCACTGGATCCTCTTATCAGGTGGCAGAGGTGCATCCCAGTCAGATGTTTCCCTAGTTAAGTCTCTTAGTAGGGCCTTGCCTTGTATAGTAACAGGAGCTGCGAAACCCAAGGGGTCGTACAGACTGTTGATGGTAGACAGGACGCCTCTACGTGTGAAAGGCCTTTCTTCCTGGCTGACCTGAAAGGTGAAAGTGTCTGATTGTAGATTCCAGAGAAGCCCGAGGCTGCGTTGCATTGGTGCGGCGTCTGACCCCAGGTCCAGGTCTCTGAGACCATTACATAGGTCCTGAGAAGGGAACGCTTCCATGAGTTCTTGGCTGTTTGAGGCTATTTTATGAAGCCTAAGGTTCGAGCAGGCAAGCATGTCCTGGCCTCTCCTGAGAAGACTAATGGCAGTCTCATTTGAAGGCATGGCTTTTAGACAGTCGTCGACATAAAAGTCCTTTTCTATGAATTGTCTGACATCTGCTCCGTATTCTGCTTCTCCTTCCTGAGCCGACCTTTTGAGTCCGTAAATGGCGACTGCAGGTGAAGGACTGTTGCCAAAGATGTGCACTCTCATGCGATACTCTGTGACTTCTTTAGTAGGATGATCATTGTCTCTGTACCAGAAGAATCTTAGGAAGTTCCTGTCTCTCTCTCTCACAAGGAAACAATGGAACATTTGCTGGATGTCAGCGATGAAGGCAATGGAATCCTTACGGAAGCGCATAAGTACACCCAGTAGTTTGTTATTGAGGTCTGGTCCTGTCAGCAGAACGTCATTCAGGGAGACATCATTAAATTTAGCACTGGAATCAAACACGACTCTGATCTGGCCTGGTTTCTTAGGGTGGTATACTCCGAACATGGGTAGGAACCAGCATTCTTCAGAGTCTTTGAGAGTGGGAGCTAGTTCTGCGTGACGGTTTTCAAAAATCTTTGACATGAAGGAGAAAAAGTGATCTTTCATCTCTGGTTTCCTTTGCAGATTACGAATGAGAGAGGAGAAACGTTGTAATGCCTGATTTCTGTTGTTCGGTGGACGTGGTCTGTGGGTTTTGAAGGGAAGAGGTACGACCCAGCTGTTGGTCTCATCTTTAACGAGTCCCTTGTCCATTACCTCTAAGAACAACTTGTCCTCTACCGACATTGCCACTTGGTTGTCCTGCTTAGTTCTCTGGAAGACTGTGCACCCTAACTGATCCTCATAGCTTCCCGACACTATACTGCTGTCGTGAGTAAAGTCTATTAAATGGTTGGGCAGTTGGATGCTGTGTGGCAGTTCCCTGACATGGAACTCATTGTTACAAGGTTGAAACAGAGATGGACGTCCTTTCTCCAATGTATTTGTCAGCATGCTTGTCACAGAAGATGGGGCGTGCATGCGTCCCAAGCATACGTTGCCAATTATGACCCATCCTAGGTCTAGCCTTTGGGCATAGGGAGCATTGTGGAGTCCATTGATATGATGTCTCACTTTATGAACCTGCAGGATATCTCTCCCCAACAGCAGAATTATCTGGGCCTGATGGTCGAGTTCCGGTATAAGGTGTGCTATTCGTTTTAAGTGAGCGTGATGGATTGCTACATCTGGTGTAGGGATTTCAGATCTGTTGTCTGGGATCTGGTTACATTCGATGATCGTAGGTAGCGGTAGGCAGAATTGTCCGTCTAAAGACTCGATCTGGTAGTCAGTAGCTTTCCTGCCTGCTGTTGTCACAGTACCTGCACACGTCTTTAAGGAGTAGGGAGTGCTTGGCTCTTTGATGTTGAATAGGTCAAAGAATGTTGATCTAGCCAAGGATCGGTTACTTTGATCATCCAAGATAGCATACAGTCTTACAGCTTGGTCTCTATGGCCCTTCGGGTATACTTTGACGAGGCATATTTTTGAACAGGACCTACTGTCTATTGTCCCTTTGCAGACCTCGGTGCATTGTGAAGTGATCTCTGGCGTAGCTGTATCAGTGTTCCTTTCCTCCCCGCCATGCTCACTGTCAGCAGGCGTGTTTTGTGTACTCCATGGAGCTGGGCCAGAGTGTAGAGCGGTGTTATGGTCTGTGGTGCCACATTCTGTGCATTTTACACTGACCTTGCAATCCTTGGCGAGATGAGCTGTGGACGAGCAGCACTTGTAGCAGATACCGTTTTCTTTCAGGAAGCTTCTGCGATCTGGCATAGATTTTCCTCTGAAGGCTTTGCATTTCAGGAGAGGATGAGGCTTCTGATGAAGTGGGCACTGCTTGTCAGGGTCCTGCACCTTTGTCTCTGATTGGGAGCAGCCAGCAGACCTGTAATTAGAACCTGAAGAAGAAACATAAGTCTTGTGTACTGCCACAGATGTTCTGCGTGGACTTGCAGGTGGTGACGGTGTGGCATATGGTATTGCAAAGTCAAAGCTGGGATCGTTTCTAATTCTCGCTTGTTGGTGTATGAAGTCTACAAAAACGGAGAAGGGAGGGAATGGAACGCTGTGTTTGTACGTGGAACCATGTGTGAGCCACCTCTCCTGTAGATTGTAGGGCAACTTCTGGACTATAGGGTTAACACCTCTGGCTGTGTCGAGAAATGCAAGTCCTTGTAGGTCGTCCTCGTATTTGGCAACTTGGACTTCCTTTAGCAAGTCGCTTAGCTCTCTAAGTTTCTGGAGACCTTTGTTAGATATTTTAGGAAAGTCATCGATTCTTTTGAACAAGGCTCTTTCTATTGCTTCTGCTGAGCCGTAACACTCATCCAGCCTTTTCCAGATCTCTTTGAGGCCAGTCTCAGGGCGGTTTATATTAATGTCTCTGATCCTTACTGCGTGTTTGACTGACTCTTCTCCCAGGTATTTGACTAACAGGTCTATCTCTTCCCTGTGTTGTAGCCCCAAGTCTCTAATGACATTTTTGAAGGAAGCTTTCCAAGCTCTGTAACCTTCAGCTCGGTCAGTGAATTTCATGAGTCCCTTGGCAACCAGTTCACGTCGTGTGAAGAACTTGGCAAATTCTGTCGTGAACCGGTTGTCAGCAGAGTATACTGGTGATGGGTCGCCCTGATAGTGATGTGAGGTGCGTTCGTACCTGTTAGTGTCCTCATGGTGGCGCCAGTCGGTGTCGTATTGCTTCGGCCTGATGTACGGTGCGTCAGCAGGGTGATCCACGTTGGTTACCTGATGAGGGGCAAGGTAGTCATTAGCAGAGTTGTTTTGCCTCACATTTTCGAGTTTGTTTCTGTCCTGAGCCTCGTGACGACTCTCGCTCACTTCGCTGGAGGTGTCGTATTCTGGTTTTGGTACTGGTTATAGTTTGGATCAGGAAGGTCATTAACATACTGAGATGTGCGTTGTGGTGAGTCTTGCAGTGGAAACTCCAGACTCGACGTACTGTTTTGGCTATGCAGCTTGAGATTTTGCGCGGCTTCTAGCGATTCTGCTTCGGCGAGGGCTGCGGCAGCTTCCCTTTTTGCTACTAGGCTTTCTAAGGCGGCATCCACACATGCCTTCTCTAACTGCGACCTTCTCTCTTGATCGGCTCTCTCATCATCTATGCGTGCTTTTTCTAACTGCAACCTTCTCTCTTGATCGGCTCTCTCATCATCTATGCGTGCTTTTTCTAACTGCAACCTTCTCTCTTGATTGGCTCTCTCTAAGCGCGACCTTCTCTCTTCGTCATCTAGGCGTGCTTTTTCTAATTTAAGTTGCATCTCTTGGTCAGCAAAGCTCGCTCGTATTTTGGCAGCTTCAGCATTTGCGCGGGCAATGGCGACAGCGCTGCTGATGGATGTTGTCTTTGAGGAGACGGAAGTAACAGATCTTGTCCTATGAGATTTGTGAGACATGGTGTCTTGGGAAAGTGCTTGGCTGTGCAGAGATTGCTGTAGCTGTATTTAGTCTCTGAGTAGCCGGTGACTTGAATCCCACTAGTTGGATGGCTGCCGTTTCACCGTTCTGTCCTCACTAGCTGAGGCAGGCTCATACGTAGCTATACAGTCAGCTAAACCGCTATACAGGGGTCCAATAAGGAGACTGTGGTTGAGTCTGTGCTTTATTAAACGTAGTGGTATATTGATGCGGTGAAACTGTGAACAATGATATACATAGAATCAGTGCATGGCATAGAACAGATACATAATACACATGATATACATTATGCATAACATTTAGAAAGCTAGTGACTAAACTAGGAGTACAACTGGTCAAACTAAGCTAATATAGAGCAGAAATATCCCTAGGAAGCATAAAGACATACCGGCAATGCAATCGCAAGGGGGATGAAGTGAAGCGTCTTTCCTTGAAGGCAAACCGAAGAAAGTGAAAGGAAAAATGGAGGGAAATGGAGGCTGAGCTACCATAATGCATTGCAAAGGAGGAGGAGAATCAGACATGGATAATACAAAAACAAGATTGAACTGCCAACATAACTCTGACCGCTAGAGGGAGCCAAAGCACTAAAAACAAATAAAGATATGAACATCCATACTGAGAAACCTGCAATTACGCAAACAGATAATCAGGGTAACAATATTAGATGGCGGAGACAGAACATTGCATTATACTGTATGGAGGTCTATGGGGAGTGCATTATACTGTATGGAGGTCTATGGAAAGTGCATTATACTGTATGGATGTTTATGGGGAGTGCATTATACTGTATGTAGGTATATGGGGGTTCATTATACTATAGAGGCCTACCGGACCACACCAACATCTGTTACCAGTACATTGGACTGTGGCCGTGAATCACCAGTAAACAGGTAAAGAGTCTGCAACCTTGTCTCCTCTGTTTTTTTCTGGCACCATGCTATCTCTGCCAAATACACCAGGAGACCTGGGGACCCAGCTTCACCTGTGGGGAGCCATACCATCCTTGCTGCAGTGCCATCACTCCCCAGAGGACCCCTTTAATCAGCGTCAGTCACCTCTGACCGAATACCACAGGTGGAGTCACAAACATTCTTATTTCCACCAACCCCTTTCAAGACCTTCCCTTTAAATTGGATGCCCAGGGTCACGGACCGGGTCGCTGCCACCGTGACCACCCGTTTAATGATGACTGGACCCCTTACCGAGTACCCCTAGGCCCTAGCGGGGCGCTCTAGTTGTGGTCTACCTATGATATCAATTACTGGCCTCTCTCATCTTTTTAAGTGGCAGAACTTGCACAATTGGTCGCTGACTAAATACTTTTTTTTCCCACTGTGTATATATATATTGTAAGGATTTCACTCACTCAGCTGCGACGGCTGACACTCAGGAGACGTGTTCCTTTAAAGTTCACTGGGTTTATTGCTTCATAAACCATGTGGCAAATAACAGAAAGCAAAATGGGCCTTTGGTTCAGGCAAAGAAAAGCAAGTGTCCAGTTCATCCGGCTCAGTCCTGAAGCCGTAACACACTCAGGAGGGTTTCACCTCCACACATATCTGCTGTGTAAAGGATTAGCCAGTCTTATAAAGAGCTAACCCCACCCAGTAACCCATCACATGATTAGCCATGTGGTCTGACATTACCACAGGTCCTGAAACACATATACAAGATTATGTGCAAGAAAGGAATACTCCGGGCTACATTACAGCAACCAGGCACTTATGTGGCACATACCTCCCATCGACTACAAACCCTTTAGCCATGCTACATACCTCCCCCCTCTGCCTAAAGCCGTGGGGCTTGGCACTTTCCCCCACTAAACAAGGGATTCTCGATAGGGCATCCGCATTACCGTGCAGCTTTCCGGCCCTATGTTCCACATGGAAACTGAAGTCCTGCAGGGCTAAGAACCAACGGGTGACTCTAGCATTTCTTCCTTTCGTTTCTCTCATCCACCTAAGCGGGGCATGGTCAGATACCAGTCTAAATTTACGTCCCAGCAGATAGTACCGCAATGTGTCCACTGCCCATTTTATGGCCAAGCACTCCTTCTCAACGACTGAGTAGTTCTTTTCAGATGAGGACAGCTTCCTACTCAGATAGAGAACAGGATGCTCCTCCCCATGTAGTTCTTGGGAAAGGACTGCTCCCACCCCAACATCTGAGGCATCTGTCTGAAGAATAAACTCTTTCTTGAAGTTTGGGGCCATCAGAACGGGTTGCTTACACAAAGCGTTTTTCATTTCTTGGAAGGCTGACTCTGTTTCTTCGGACCACTTAACCATTACTGGTTTTGTCCCTTTTAGCAGGTCAGTCAGAGGCGCAGCCATCGTGGCGAAGTTTGGGATGAACCTCCTGTAATATCCCACGATTCCCAGGAAGGCTTTAACTTGTTTCTTGGAAACTGGTTTTGGCCATGTTTGGATTGCCTCCACTTTATTGATTTGGGGTTTTATTTCTCCATGACCCACTATGTATCCAAGGTACTTAGCTTCTTCTTTACCCAAGGCGCACTTCTTCGGGTTTATAGTAAATCCGGCCTCTCTTATAGCATCCAACACCGCTTGGACTTTCTCCAGATGACTCTCCCAGTCCGGGCTAAAGATGACGATATCATCTAGGTACGCAGCAGCGTAGGCCTTATGGGGTGCAAGGACTCTATCCATAGCCCTCTGGAAGGTCGCCGGAGCTCCCTGTAGGCCAAACGGCATCCGGGCATATTGGAAGCATCCATCAGGTGTCGAAAAGGCAGTCTTCTCCTTGGCTTCCTGTGCCATGGGGATCTGCCAATACCCCTTTGTCAAATCCAAGGTGGATATATATCTGGCGTGCCCAAGCCTTTCGATGAGCTCATCAATACGGGGCATGGGATAAGCGTCGAACTTGGAGACTTCATTCAACTTCCGATAGTCGTTGCAAAACCTCCACTCTCCATCAGGTTTTGGGACCAGGACAATTGGGCTCGACCAACCGCTCTTGGATTCCTCAATGACCCCAAGCCTCAACATACGCTCCACTTCCTTGGAGATAACTTCTCGACGAGCCTCAGGAATACGATAAGGTTTCACATTCACCCGCACATGTGGCTCTGTTAGGACCTCGTGCTCTATGACCTTCGTGTATCCTGGCAATTCTGAAAACAGGTCCCTGTTTTTCTGGAGTAACTCCCGGCACTGCTGTTTCTGGGTCTTTGATAGCGTCTCTGCTATAGTAACCGCTCCAACCTCACCTTCTGGGTTGCTTAACAATGATGGAGTTGCTGTCGGCTCTCTATCTTGCCATGGCTTGATGAGGTTGACATGGTAAACTTGGAATGGTTTCCGTCTTCCTGGTTGGTGAATTTTATAATTTACCTCACCAAGTTTCTCGACAACCTCATATGGCCCTTGCCATTTGGCCAAGAACTTGATTTCCACCGTTGGAACTAACACAAGAACTCGGTCTCCCGGATTGAACTGCCTCACTCTTGCAGACCGGTTGTAGACCCTGGCTTGAGCTTCTTGTGCTTGGAGAAGGTGTTCTTTCACGATAGGCATCACCTTTGCAATCCTCTGCTGCATCAGGGCCACATGCTCAATGACGCTTCTGTGGGGTGTGACTTCGGCCTCCCAGGTTTCCTTGGCTATATCCAGGAGTCCTCGTGGATGTCGGCCATATAGAAGCTCAAACGGTGAGAACCCTGTGGAGGCCTGTTGAACTTCACGAATGGAAAACATCAGATAGGGTAAGAGACAATCCCAGTCTCTACCGTCTTTCTCTATAGCTTTTCTCAGCATGCTCTTTAGTGTCTTGTTAAACCTCTCAACAAGGCCATCTGACTGGGGATGGTACACCGAGGTCCTCAACTGGGAGATCTTCAGGGCTTTGCATAACTCCCTCATCACCTTGCTCATGAAAGGTGTACCCTGGTCAGTCAGGATCTCCTTTGGCAGACCTGTCCGGGAAAAGACATAGTAACATAGTAACATAGTAACATAGTTAGTAAGGCAGAAAAAAGACATTTGTCCATCCAGTTCAGCCTATATTCCATCATAATAAATCCCCAGATCTACGTCCTTCTACAGAACCTAATAATTGTGTAAAGACACAGATTTGCCGCGTAGTGATATATATATATATATATAATTTAATTTACCAAACATATATTCATATATACTCAATACTTGAGAAAATATATCACATCAGCACTCTGTGTAAAAACGGTGACTACTACCACCAAGAGAAAGGAATACCTCAATCACACTCAATATGGAACACCAGGGATTAAACAGACCAGAGATAATTACCAATATATCTTTTTTATTATTGATTTATACTCACATGACAGTACATAAAATATTTAATAATAAAAAATATGATAAAAACCAAATAGGTTTGTGCGTACAGCAGAACTACTAAGAATAGTATATTTAATAGGCTCACCCACTATTGCACAATGTGTCCCAGTTCATATTGTATAAACAATATAAAGTGCATAGAAAATATATACATGTGTAAAACACAAAAACAAAATAGCCACTCTCGTATCCTCATGCAATCATAAAATATAAGGAGAGGACTCTGCCAAAATATAATGTGCCAAGTGCATTAAATAAAGTGCTACAGTGTACTGATACCCACTCTCAATGAGCACCGAGCTCAACAATGTGCAAAGATAGTGCAAGATGAACAAATGGGACAAATTTGTCCGAAGGAGAATTGTCCGAAACGCGCGTCGGGGTGCGTTACAGCGGGACCCAGCCACTGAATAAGGTATATACCGGCACAATATTTGAATTTGTCCCATTTGTTCATCTTGCACTATCTTTGCACATTGTTGAGCTCGGTGCTCATTGAGAGTGGGTATCAGTACACTGCAGCACTTTATTTAATGCACTTGGCACATTATATTTTGGCAGAGTCCTCTCCTTATATTTTATGATTGCATGAGGATACGAGAGTGGCTATTTTGTTTTTGTGTTTTACACATGTATATATTTTCTATGCACTTTATATTGTTTATACAATATGAACTGGGACACATTGTGCAATAGTGGGTGAGCCTATTAAATGTACTATTCTTAGTAGTTCTGCTGTACGCACAAACCTATTTGGTTTTTATCATATTTTTTATTATTAAATATTTTATGTACTGTCATGTGAGTATAAATCAATAATAAAAAAGATATATTGGTAATTATCTCTGGTCTGGGTAATCCCTGGTGTTCCATATTGAGTGTGATTGAGGTATTCCAGAACCTAATAATTGTATGATACAATATTGTTCTGCTCCAGGAAGACATCCAGGCCTCTCTTGAACCCCTCGACTGAGTTCGCCATCACCACCTCCTCAGGCAAGCAATTCCAGATTCTCACTGCCCTAACAGTAAAGAATCCTCTTCTATGTTGGTGGAAAAACCTTCTCTCCTCCAGACGCAAAGAATGCCCCCTTGTGCCCGTCACCTTCCTTGGTATAAACAGATCCTCAGCGAAATATTTGTATTGTCCCCTTATATACTTATACATGGTTATTAGATCGCCCCTCAGTCGTCTTTTTTCTAGACTAAATAATCCTAATTTCGCTAATCTATCTGGGTATTGTAGTTCTCCGATCCCCTTTATTAATTTTGTTGCCCTCCTTTGTACTCTCTCTAGTTCCATTATATCCTTCCTGAGCACCGGTGCCCAAAACTGGACACAGTACTCCATGTGCGGTCTAACTAGGGACATGGACCAACTCGCGGGCTATGCTTTTTGAGGAAGAATTTCTCAAGGGAATTGCCTCAGGATAGCGTGTGGCATAGTCCAGGATGACTAATATATACTGATGGCCCCGAGCTGATTTAACTAAGGGACCGACCAAGTCCATGGCAATTCTCTCGAACGGTACCTCAATAATGGGCAGTGGCACAAGGGGGTTCCGGAAATGAGGAGTAGGAGCAGTTAGCTGACATGTAGGGCAGGACCTGCAATAGTTCACTATTTCCCGGTGACACCCAGGCCAATAGAACCTCTGCACAACCCGTTCCTGCGTTTTTTCCACCCCCAGATGTCCACCCAAGATGTGTGAATGGGCCATGTCCAACACTTTCCGTCTATACGGACCCGGCACTATCAACTGCTCTACCAACTCCTCCCGTATTTTCGTGACACGGTACAACAACTCCCCCCTCAACAGAAAATGGGGAAATCTTGTGTCTGCCCCCCGGCTCCTGTACCACCCCGTCAATAACTGTGACATTATTAAAGGCTTCCCTCAGAGTGGGGTCCCTATGTTGGGCAGTCCCAAAATTTTCACCGGTAACTTCTAACTCCAGAATGTCAGATGTAGGGGATACTTCCTCCTCATCCCCAACCAGAACACAAAAAGGAAAACTGTCTGCCTCTGGGTGTGGCGATACCCTTCCCGGGTTCACTGGTTCCCTGCCAGGGAGCTCAGAACCATTTCCCCACAAATCCCAAAACAAACAGAAATCCTGGCCAATAATTATAGGGTGCAACAAGTCCTGAACCACGCCGACTATGTGGGACTCAGTGCCACATGCCGTTTCAATGTCCACCCTGGCCATAGGGTAGTCCTTTGCATCACCATGTATGCACCGCACTCCGACCTTCTTTCCTGGGAGCAGGTGGAGAGGAAAAGTGGCCCTCACCAGGGTCACTAGGCTCCCCGAGTCTAACAGTGCCGTTACTGCTCGACCGTTCACCTTTACGAGACACGCTTGAGGTCCCTCGTTGGATGGAGAGTTCACACTACAGGCTGGATACGCATAGTATGAACAACGGCGTCCCATGCTGCAGTCCATCTGCTCAGTGGTTTGGGAACAACGGGCAGCTATATGTCCTGGCTTGTGGCACCTCCAACAAATAATATCACCCGTGGGGACCTTGGGCACCACCTCCCCCGCCCTTTGTGACCTTGGACGCACCACCCCTTTTTGGGACTCAGCTGCCTTCTGGGACCCCCAGTACGGCATGGGCTGCCTCCCGAAGGAGCCTTCCAACCCTTGGTATCTCTCAACCAGTCCGATCAGCTCGTCGGCATTCTGGGGATCACCCTGGGCAACCCAAGACTGTATAGGCCTCGGGAGGGAATGGACAAACCGATCCATCATCACCCGTTCTACCATCTGTGCAGGCGCAGAGGATTCTGGCTGCAGCCATTTCTGGACCAGGTGCAACAGATCAAACATTTGGGAACGAGGTGGTTTGTCCCGGTGATAGCCCCAGGAGTGAACTCGCTGTGCCCTGACAGTCAGTGTCACCCCCAAACGTGCGAGAATCTCGGCTTTCAATTTGTGATACTCTTTGGCATCCTGCAAGGTCAAATCATAGTACGCCTTCTGGGGTTCTCCCGTCAGGTATGGCGCAAGTACCTCTGCCCACTGCTCTGGCGGAAGTTTTTCCCTCTCAGCGACCCTCTCAAACACCGTCAGGAAGGCCTCAACATCATCCCCGGGAGTCATTTTCTGCAACGCGCGTCTTACCGTTTTACGGACGTGGGTGTCATCAGCCAAACCTGGGGTTGGGGCGCTCGCCTTGCCCTGGATGGCGGTTGCCAGAAGCTGCATCTGCTGCTGATGCTCCTGCTGGCTCTGCTGCATCTGCTGCCGTTGCTCCTGCTGACTCTGCCGTTGCTCCTGCTGACTCTGCCGTTGCTCCTGCTGGCTCTGTTGTATCTGCTGCATCAACAGCCTGTTGGTCTCTTGCTGCCTTTTCTCCTGCTGTGACTGCATCTGGACCAAGTGTTTCAGCAGGTCCTCCATTTTCTCCGGCAATGCTTGCTGGCTTGCAACAGCCTTGACCCAGGACATTCAAAAATAAACTCACGCCTCCGCTGGGAACGCTGCTCGCACGTCTACCACCAATTGTAAGGATTTCACTCACTCAGCTGCGACGGCTGACACTCAGGAGACGTGTTCCTTTAAAGTTCACTGGGTTTATTGCTTCATAAACCATGTGGCAAATAACAGAAAGCAAAATGGGCCTTTGGTTCAGGCAAAGAAAAGCAAGTGTCCAGTTCATCCGGCTCAGTCCTGAAGCCGTAACACACTCAGGAGAGTTTCACCTCCACACATATCTGCTGTGTAAAGGATTAGCCAGTCTTATAAAGAGCTAACCCCACCCAGTAACCCATCACATGATTAGCCATGTGGTCTGACATTACCACAGGTCCTGAAACACATATACAAGATTATGTGCAAGAAAGGAATACTCCGGGCTACATTACAGCAACCAGGCACTTATGTGGCACATACCTCCCATCGACTACAAACCCATTAGCCATGCTACAATATATATATATATATATATATATATATATATAGAGCGCCCCCACATAAGGGCAATGGGGTATTCGGTATCGGGTCCTTCAGTTCCCTCAGCTGGGATGTCACGGTGGCCCGACCCGGACCGTGGCCCTATGAGGGGCGCCCAATAAAATGGGTAGAGTTTGTAGATAACGGTAATGTTCGTGACGCCACCTGTGGTATTCGGTCAGAGTGACCGACGCTGCTTAGGGGGTGATGGAATGGCAGCTAGATGGTATATCTTACCACAGGTGAAGTATATCCCCAGGGCTTCCCAGAAGTGTAGATGGTGATGGTGGATGGTGCAAGGAGCGGTGAATAACGAGGACACAATGGGTGCAGTCTCTTTACCTTTACCGAAGGCTTCAGCATCCACAGTCCAGGGTGCTGGATGACAGGGTAGGCAGAGTCCGGCCGGTCTGATGGCAATTCCAGAGTCCCCCTATCCAGGTGGAAATCAGTAGCCTTCCCCTTGCACACAGTAACGTAGTAGGTCCCTACGTGCATTAGCTCCCATAGGGTCCTCACTCTTGTTACTCTTCTCTCTGTCCCCCATATGGATAGGACAAACCTGTATGATGGTGGTGGCCTGAGCCTATTTTATAGGGACCCTAGCGTCGCCCCTCCTCCGCGTTGCCACCTTGTCTGCTTAGGTTCTTAGGTCGGGCAGCCAACTTGGAATTGACTGTCCTGCCGGTCTCTGAAGAAAAGCGTAGAGTCTATTACTCCCTCGGTGTTCCGGCTACCGGATCTGCACTCAGTGGGAGGCAGCCTGCTTCTAGCTGGTCTCCCACTGGTGTTATACTCCTGTTGCTACGACTTCTGTGCTCACTCACTATGGCACACTTCCTTTCTTGTCCTTTCATGGGAGGCTGCCGCATGGGTTGCAGGCGCAGTTCCGTATCCTTCTTTCCTTTCCTGGGCCGAGCCCATTCTGCTCCTCTCCTCTCCTCCTGACTATCTCCTTCTCCCTCCAGTCAGCTTCTCCCGACTCCAACTCCCTCACTTCCTAACCAACCCCCAGTTTTACCCAAGTGTGAGGAGTGGCCTAATAGATAGAACCATTTGCTCCCTCTGGTGGCCGGTGTGTGAAGTGTGTGTGTGGCTGTGATACCTGGCAGGGTGAACTCCTTTGGTGCCATCAGACGTAACATCGCTTCCCCTGGTGGAAGAACGACATTACTGCAACGACCATGACTCTGGGGCGCTGCACTTCCCCCCCCCCCCCCCCACTGTTAAATCCAGCACTCCCGGGCTGGGAAAAGAACACAACAATTACAGGTTAGCAAAAGACATGCAAAATTTTTGAAATGCTTTAACCCCTTAGCGACCGCCGATACGCCTTTTAACGGCGGCCGCTAAGGGTACTTAAACCACAGCGCCGTTAATTAACGGCGCTGTGGAAAAAGTGAATAGCGCCCCCCAGAGGCCGATTTTCTCTGGGGTCTCGGCTGCCGGGGATAGCCGAGACCCCAGAGAACATGATTCGGGGTTTTTTTAACCCACCCCGCATTTGCGATCGCCGGTAATTAACTGTTTACCGGCGATCGCAAAAAAAAAAAACGCTATCTCTTTTTAATTTCTCTGTCCTCCGATGTGATCGCACATCGGAGGACAGAGAAAAGGGGTCCCAGGTGGCCCCCCAATACTCACCAAGCTCCCCCAGTGCTCCTCGTGTCTCCTGGTGGGCGCCGCCATCTTCAAAATGGCGGGCGCATGCGCAGTGCGAGCATGATCGGGGTCGGTTTTACCGACCCCTGTTTTGCGATCGCCGGTAATTAACTGTTTACCGGCAACCGCAAAAAAAAAAAAGTAAAGTGTAATTCTCTGTCCTCTGATGTGATCGCACATCAGAGGACAGAGAAATAGGGGGATTCGGGGACCCTACAATACTCACCTGTGTCCCTGGATCCTCTTGCTGCTCCTCCTGGCCGCCGGCAGAAGAGAATGGCGGGCGCCCGCCATCTGTCTCCATCTGCCGGCCGGCAGGAGAACAGCAGTTGGGGCTAAAATTAGGGTTAGGGCTAGGGTTAGGGGTAGAGTTAGGGGTAGGGTTAGGGTTAGGGGTAGGGTTAGGGCTAGGGTTAGGGGTAGGGTTAGGGCTAGGTTTAGGGCTAGGGTTAGGGGTAGGGTAAGGGTTAGGGTTAGGGGTAGGGTTAGGGTTAGGGTTAGGGTTAGGGGTAGGGTTAGGGGTAGGGTTAGGGGTAGGGTTAGGGGTAGGGGTAGGGTTAGGGGTAGGGCTAGGGTCAGGGATAGGGGTAGGGTTAGGGATAGGGTTAGGGTTAGAGCTAGGGTTGGGGCTAAATTTAGGGTTAGGGTTGGGGCTAAATTTAGGGTTAGGGTTGGGGCTAAATTTAGGGTTAGGCTTTTTTCACACTTACGTCGGTACGGGGCCGTCGCAATGCGTCGGCCCGACATACCGACGCACGTTGTGAAAATTGTGCACAACGTGGGCAGCAGCTGTAGTTTTTCAACGCATCCGCTGCCCAATCTATGTCCTGGGGAGGAGGGGGCGGAGTTACGGCCACGCATGCGCGGTCAGAAATGGCGGATGCGACGTACAAAAAAAGTTTCATTGAACTTTTTTTGTGCCGACGGTCCGCCAAAACACAACTGATCCAGTGCACGACGGACGCGACGTGTGGCCATCCGTCACGATCCGTCTGCAATGTAAGTCTATGGGCAAAAAACGCATCCTGCGGGCACATTTGCAGGATCCGTTTCTTGTCCAAAACGACTTATTGCGATGGAATGCCAAACGACGCAAGTGTGAAAGTAGCCTTAGGGCTAGGGTTAGGGTTGGGGCTAAAGTTAGGGCTAGGGTTGGGGCTAAAGTTAGGGTTAGATTTGGGATTAGGGTTAGGGTTTGGATTAGAGTTGGTATTAGGGTTAGGGTTGGCATTAGGGTTACGCTTGGGATTAGGGTTAGGTTTGGGATTAGGGTTAAGGTTAGGGTTGTGATTAGGGGTGTATTGGGATTAGGGTTAGGTTTGAGGTTAGGGTTGAGATTAGGATTAGGGGTGTGTTGGATTTAGGGTTTTGATTAGGGTTATGGTTAGGGTTGACATTAGGGTTGTTTTGGGGTAAGGGTTGTGATTATGGTTAGGGTTAGTGATTAGGATTATGGATCAGGTTGGGATTAAGGTTAGGGGTGTGTTGGGGTTAGGGTTGGAGCTAGAATTGGGGGGTTTCCACTGTTTAGGTACATCAGGGGGTCTCCAAACACGACAGCCAATTTTGCGCTCAAAAAGTCAAATGGTGCTCCCTCCCTTCAGAGCTCTGCCGTGCGCCCAAACAGTGGGTTACCCCCACATATGGGGCATCAGCGTACTCGGGATAAATTGGACAACAACTTCTGGGGTCCAATTTCTCTTGTTACCCTTGTGAAAATAAAAACTTGGGGGCTACAAAATCTTTTTTGTGGAAAAATATATATATTTTTTTTTTATGACTCTGCATTATAAACTTCTGTGAAGCACTTGGGCATTCAATGTTCTCACCACACATCTAGATAAGTTCCTTGGGGGGTCTAGTTTCCAAAATGGGGTCACTTGTGGGGGGTGACTACAGTTTAGGTACATCAGGGGCTCTGCAATCGCAACATAATGCCCACAGACCATTCTATCAAAGTCTGCATTCCAAAAAGGCGCTCCTTCCCTTCCGAGCTCTGCCGTGCGCCCAAACAGTGGTTTACCCCCACATATGGCGCATCAGCGTACTCGGGATAAATTGGACAACAACTATTGCAGTCCAATTTCTCCTGTTACCCTTGTGAAAATAAAAACTTGGGGGCTACAATATCTTTTTTGTGGAAAAAAAAATATTTTTTATTTTCACGACTCTGCATTCTAAACTTCTGTGAAGCACTTGGGCATTCAAAGTTCTCACCACACATCTACATAAGTTCCTTGGGGGGTCTAGTTTCCAAAATGGGGTCACTTGTGGAGGGTTTCTACTGGTTAGGTACATCAGGGGCTCTGCAAACGCAACATAATACCCGCAGACCATCCTATCAAAGTCTGCATTCCAAAACGGCGCTCCTTCCTTCCGAGCTCTGCCGTGCGCCCAAACAGTGGTTTACCCCCACATATGGGGTACCAGCATACTCAGGACAAATTGGACAACAACTTTTTGGGTCCAATTTCTCTTGTTACCCTTGTGAAAATAAAAACTTGGGGGCTTCTGTGAAGCACTTGGGCATTCAAGGTTCTCACCACACATCTAGATAAGTTCCATGGGGGGTCTAGTTTCCAAAATGGGGTCACTTGTGGGGGATTTCTACTGTTTAGGCACATCAGGGGCTCTCCAAACGCGACATGGCGTCCGATCTCAATTCCAGCCAATTCTACATTGAAAAAGTAAAACGGCACTCTCTCTTCCAAGCTCAGCGGTGCGCCCAAACAGTGGTTTACCCCCACATATTGGGTATCGACGTAATCAGGAGAAATTGCACAACAACTTTAGTGGTCTAATTTCTCCTGTTACCCTTGTGAAAATAAGAATTTGTGGGCGAAAAGATCATTTTTGTGTAAACAAAAGCGATTTTTTATTTTCACGGCTCTACGTTATAAACTTCTGTGAAGCACTTGGGGGTTCAAAGTGCTCACCACACATATAGATAAGTTCCTTAAGGGGTCTAGTTTCCAAAATGGTGTCACTTGTGGGGAGTTTCCACTGTTTAGGCACATCAGGGGCTCTCTAAACGTGACATGGCGTCCGATCTCAATTCCAGCCAATTCTGCATTGAAAAAGTCAAACGGCGCTCCTTCACCTCCAAGCTCTGCGGTGCGCCCAAACAGTGGTTTACCCCCACATATGGGGTATTGGCATATTCAGGAGAAATTGCAAAACAAAATTTATGGTTACATTTCTGTTTTTACACTTGTGAAAATAAAAAAAATGGTTCTGAATTAAGATGTTTGCAAAAAAAAGTTAAATGTTCATTTTTTCCTTCCACATTGTTTCAGTTCCATGAAGCACGTAAAGGGTTAATAAACTTCTTGAATGTGGTTTTGAGAACCTTGAGGGGTGTAGTTTTTAGAATGGTGTCACACTTCATTATTTTCTATCATATAGACCCCTCAAAATGACTTCAAATGTGATGTGGTCCCTAAAAAAAATGGTGTTGTAAAAATGAGAAATTGCTGGTCAACTTTTAACCCTTATAACTCCCTAACAAAAAAAAATTTTGTTTCCAAAATTGTGCTGATGTAAAGTAGACATGTGGGAAATGTTATTTATTAACTATTTTTCGTGACATATCTCTCTGATTTAAGGGCATGAAAATACAAAGTTTGAAAATTGCAAAATTTTAAAAATTTTCGCCATATTTCCACTTTTTTCATAAATAATCGCAAGTAATATCGAAGAAACGTTACCACTAACATGAAGTACAATATGTCACGAAAAAATATTCTCAGAATCAGCGGGATCCGTTGAAGCGTTCCAGAGTTATAACCTCATAAAGTGACAGTGGTCAGAATTGCAAAAATTGGCCTGGTCATTAAGTACCAAATTGGCTCTGTCACTAAGGGGTTAAACAAATAAATTAACAGTGCTTCCCTTTATGGGTGGTGAGAACACTTGAACGTTGCAAATAAAACATATTCACATTATGCATATTTTAAAAGGGAACAATTACTAACTTACTATGAAATACAATTACCCATACAGGTATCCTATCTACTAAGTTCAAGTACCCTCTAAGGGTATACTATCATTAACCCTTAATGTGCAATTTTAACCTTTTCTTTATTCTTCTTTTTCTTAACATGCAGGACTATCTGTCTACCCCTACGGGCCTACTGCATTTTTCTTCCTAAAACCTTACTTTTATCTAAAGTACGTCATTAACATTCTATCACTATCTAGATACCTATTATCAGCTACGTAAACATTATTAATGTGCAACAACCGAACATTCCCTTCAATAGAGAAACTAGTCTTTTCTGAGGTAGTGCAAACAATCAACAAGTCAGTTATAAACTTTAAGACTATAGAAACTTTCACGTCGTCATCAGGAACAGTTTCTTCGCAAAATATTCTTGCTTGTATAACCAGTAGAGCGCACCCTTAAGAAGGTGCAAACTATTTACAGAGGACAGTTTGGGAACCATTCACCGTCCATGATTCCAATGTTCCTTTAAAACCATGATGAACTTTGTGCAAAACTGGAACAAAATAGAGATGCCGGGTAAACTAAGGGATCCCTTTAAGAATTAACCCTGAACGGGTTCAAAGCAGCAAAGAAAGAACAGTTAACTATGTACAGTTTTTCAGGTTTTCGAGGTTTACTCGAGTTTTGATGGTAGTACCGGTGGGGGTAGCCCTGTTGGGTACTGGCAGCTACCACCGGGTACTACGCAAGGGGCTCCCTCATGCCCGATGGGAGCCTAAGCACCCACAATATTCCGATCAGGGTCAGGCAAAGCACGGGCCATCGCGGGCGTTAGTTCTGTAATCACTACAGTGGTAGTTGGATATACAATAGGGGTGATGTTAATCTGCAGGACCCTCGGTGGTTCAGCAGTTGTAGAAATCAGGGTCATTTCTTTAACACCAGGTGGCGCTGTCAATGGCGCGCACCTTTTAACATTTCGGGCATACAAACCTTTGTTTCCCCAATGACGGGTGTAAGTCACCGGGTCTCCGGGGTGCAAATCTCGGTCTGGATGCCCTCTTCCAAGATGCGACTCCACTTCGTATCTGTCAACCCGAACTTTTGGCACTATCCCGGATTCCTGAATAAAGCCTTTTCCCCTTTGTAGATGGTAGGTCACCACTATACCGTGGCTCACCGGGGGACTGTCGTCTCTTCGAGCTCTAGCGGTCGATGTGTCACTTTCAGCATTCGGTTTGTTCCGCTCCTTCCATTGCGAAACTAGGCATTGTTTGTATTGCTCCCAGGTGAGCACTACGATATTGGAGCCCTCCTGTCTGGACCCGTCCGGTCAGATCTTTGCAGCGTCCCATTTAAAGATCACCCCCTCGGGGCTTATGGCAAGCGGTTCACCCATAGACATCGGGAGCGGAGGCAGTATCTCTTCCATTGTGTTGAGGGGTGCTATGATGATCTCGGCAGTGGGCGGCTGGTCACAGTCAGGACGAGGAGCGGTCACCGGAGCAGGATCGGTCAGTGGGGCAGGGTTGTTTTTGGTACCTGCGTCTGATGTGGTTCCACCGATGTCGATCGGGTCCGCTGACGAGGACACTGGAGTCTGCTGCGGCTCTGACTACGGGTCTCCCTGTGCGATCTTCTTGCACAGCTCTGACTTCCATTTCTTCACTGTTGCCGCCTCCGTGTCCAGGGGTGGGAGGTTCGATGCCTCCAGTAGCGGCAAGCTCTGGTTCACCTCCGGTGGGCTGGGGTGGCCCTGGGTCACTTCGTCGTCGTTCAGGCACCCGCTGGTCGCCATCTTGGCTTCTAGATCTGCGGTGGCACACACACGCTGCTCCTCCATTTTCTGGGGTTTGAGCTCCTGCATTCCTGTGCTCGTCACCCTGCAGCTGTAGTCAGAGAGGGCGGTCGCTACTTTTGGCGCCGCATTCGCGGTCTCCTCTCATGGCACGCCCTCCTTCTTCTCCAGCGCTCCTCGTGGCGCGGTAATGGCAGCAATGTTGGCGGGAACCTTTGCGGTAACCAACAATACACAGTCCTTGCAATAAATCACAGTTCCAATATGATTCTGATACAGTTCCTAGGCGCACATGACCCGAATTCTCAGGCTTAAGTAGATCCTGTTCGTGACGCCAAGATTTTGGAGCGCCCCCACGTAAGGGCAATGGGGTACTCGGTACCGGGTCCTACAGTTCCCTCAGCTGGGATGTCACGGTGGCCCGACCAGGACCGTGGCCCTATGAGGGGCGCCCAATAAAAGGGGTAGAGTTTGTAGATAACGGTAATGTTCGTGACGCCACCTGTGGTATTCGGTCAGAGTGACCGACGTTGCTTAGGGGTCTGCTGGGGTCATGGAATGGCAGCTAGATGGTATACCTTCCCACAGGTGAAGTATATACCCAGGGCTTCCCAGAAGTGTAGATGGTGATGGTGGATGGTGCAAGGCGTGGTGAAAAACCAGGACACAATGGGTGCAGTCTCTTTACCTTTATTGAAGGCTTCAGCATCCACAGTCCAGGGTGCCGGATGACAGTGTAGGCAGAGTCCGGCCGGTCTGATGCCAATTCCAGAGTTCCCCTATCCAGGTGGAAATCAGTAGCCTTCCCCTTGCGCACAGTAACGTAGTAGGTCCCTACGTGCATTAGCTCCCATAGGGTCCTCACTCTTGTTACTCTTCTCTCTGTCCCCCAGATGGATAGGACAAACCCGTATGACGGTGGTGGAGTGAGGCTATTTTATAGGGACCCTAGCGTTGCCCCTCCTCCGTGTTGCCACCTTGTCTGCTTAGGTTCTTAGGTCGGGCAGCCAACTTGGAATTGACTGTCCTGCCGGTCTCTGAAGTAAAGCGTAGAGTCTATTACTCCCTCGGTGTTCCGGCTACCGGATCTGCGCTCAGTGGGAGGCAGCCTGCTTCTAGCTGGTCTCCCACTGGTGTTATACTCCTGTTGCTACGACTTCTGTGCTCACTCACTATGGCACACTTCCTTTCTTGTCCTTTCATGGGAGGCTGCCGCATGGGTTGCAGGCGCAGCTCCGTATCCTTCTTTTCTTTCCTGGGCCGAGCCCATTCTGCTCCTCTCCTCCTAACTATCTCCTTCTCCCTCCAGTCAGCTTCTCCCGACTCCAACTCCCTCGCTTCCTAACCAACCCCCAATTTTACCCAAGTGTGAGGAGTGGCCTAATAGATAGAACATTTTGCTCCCCCTGGTGGCCGGCGTGTGAAGTGTGTGTGTGGCCGTGATACCTGGTAGGGTGAACTCCTTTGGTGCCATCAGACGTAACATCACTCCTCCTAGTGGAAGAACGACATTACTGCAACGATCAGGACTCTGGGGTGCTGTATATATATATATATATATATATATATATATATATATATATATATATATATATATATACATACAGGGCCCGATTCATCAAAGCTTTTACTCCAATATTCTGGCATAAGAAGCTTTGAAGAGTTGCATCATTTTGGCCTAACTTAAAACTGTGCTAATATTTTGCGAATTTTGGTGTTTTCTCGCCATTTTTGCCCAGCTCTGATAAAGTTGGCGCAAGACTGGCGTGGCGACCACTGCTTGTCAAACATCAGGATGAGAGGCGGTGTTCACTACACCACAAATCTTACTCTAGTAGGGACTGGAGTAGGATTTGTGGTGAAACACACTCTGAAGTGAAGGCCACACGTCCACCTCTTCATGAATCAGGAGCGTCGGACTTCAGCACATCGCCTCCTAAAGATTGATGTTTACAACTCCGGTCTTAACGAATCAGGCCCATAGTGTGCATATGAGACCTTTTTTTTCAATTAAACTTTAATTAAAAACAAAAAAGTTTTTTACTTTACTTAACTACTCACACTTGCATATTGTGACAAGAATTGTCAGATTTTCTTAAAGGGGTTGTTCCAACATTGGTATTGGATGACCCAATCATAGGATAGGTTATCAGTAGCAGATCAATGGGTGTTCGACTCACCTGTAGTCGATGAGATTTCATAAAATGTCACTCACAATGCTGGGACTGTTTAATTTAGCTGATTTGACACATGGACATTCTGGACAAATCAGTTATCTAATTAGTTGATAATATGATTTGATACCTTTAAATTATATAATTAATCAATGATTCGGCCATGTAGGCGATACCTGCTGCTCATGCACGTGGACCGTGTGATATTGGTAGAAATGACCTCAACAGTCCCGCTCACCTTCTGATGAGGGCAGAGCCAAATTTCACCCTTATGGAATGATTAGTCGCTTCCGCAGAACCTAACAAGGTGAGATCTATGGCATGAGCTTCGTCATATGAACATTTCACAGTGAATCGATGAAAAAACAAAAGTCCTACTTAATAATGCTGACAATTATGGCAGAACTAGAAAGATTAATATTACAGAACACCAAAATATGTTGATGGGAATTCTCAAGTCTATGGATATTTTTGCATTCCTGAATTGGAGATCTGGGGCCAATTGACCTGAACCTGATGACATAAAGGACTCATACTGCAACAGGATAATAACCTAAATAACATAAGAAATGGAGGGCACCACCTCACATATAACCTATAATCAGGAATGTCCCGAATACCCCTCAAAATGAATAAAGTCACCGGAAAACCACATAGAAGAAAGACATGTTGTAAAGGAGATCAACAGGACTAAATGGTAAGCAAAAATATCAAAAAGTTTTTATTGCACAACATGATAAGCAAACAACACCATTAAAAGCAATTAAAAACTACCCGTGATAACGGGAATGCAAAACCTATCCCACAGACTGAAGTATAGTAATAACAATTGGCACCTGAGAGGTAAAGGACACAATTATTGACAACAGGACATCTCCATAATCAAAATAATAAATCAGTTTGTACCAGATTGCTTATATATATATACCATGGGATAACAATATGGAATGCCGGTCAAAACTACTGCCTACCAAACATGGTGCATGAAAGAAGTGGAGGATATGGACCACATACAAGTATATGCTCTCTCTCACATACAACTCCTACCATATAAACAGTGAGGACATATCTGCCCGACTACCATGCCGCCATAGTGACTGCTGCATATTGAGTAAGATAGCCCAAGCAGGAAAGTGCAAAAAAAGGCAGTCTAAATCACAGGAGTATCACACATATGCATACCAACAGAGCGCATTACGCTCAGAGCCTATTCAGAGCGATGACAAGTAAGTCATAAGGTCCAGTCCGTCCTGTCAGTCAAGGTGCCAAGGGAAGTCCGTGGGGCTATGTTGCCCTACGCGTGTCGCTGCAAAGAGGCAGCTTCATCAGGGGCAAATATCAAATACTTGTCATCGCTCTGAATAGGCTCTGAGCGTAATGCACTCTGTTGGTATGCATATGTGTGATACTCCTGTGATTTATACTGCCTTTTTTGCACTTTCCTGCTTGGGCTATCTTACTCAATATGCAGCAGTCACTATGGCGGCATGGTAGTCGGGCAGATATGTCCTCACTGTTTATATGGTAGGAGTTGTATGTGAGAGAGAGCATATACTTGTATGTGGTCCATATCCTCCACTTCTTTTATGCACCATGTTTGGTAGGCATTAGTTTTGACCAGCATTCCATATTGTTATCCCATTGTGTATATATATAAGCAATCTGGTACAAACTGATTTATTATTTTGATTATGGAGATGTCCTGTTGTCAATAATTGTGTCCTTTACCTCTCAGGTGCCAATTGTTATTACTATACTTCAGTCTGTGGGATAGGTTTTGCATTCCCGTTATCACGGGTAGTTTTTAATTGCTTTTAATGGTGTTGTTTGCTTATCATGTTGTGCAATAAAAACTTTTTGATATTTTTGCTTACCATTTAGTCCTGTTGATCTCCTTTACAACATGTCTTTCTTCTATGTGGTTTCCTAGGATAATAACCTAAGACACGGGTCAAAGCTTTCCAGTGAGTCCTGAATGTTATGGATCTCACCTGACCTCAGCCTCACTGAATATTTATGGGGGACCGCAAAAACAATAGCTGCATATTATATAATTGCATTCACTTATTGTAAATGTTATGGGAGCTCCTGCATAGAGGTGTATGTAGGACCGATGTAATAAGGTTTGCATTTTAGTGTACTAGATAGTTGTATCTAGTGAGGAATATACAGTAGGTCTATATACACCATCCCATTACAGACTAATAGTGGCTGCACTATGGTGCCATATACAGGTCGGAAGGTTCCATTAGAATCCTGTGACCTCACAATAGGATGTGCTATTAGTCGTGTGACAGTTCCCAGACATTCTGTTTCATCTATACAAGACAGACATGTTTTAGAGCCAAGCTTTATGTGAGAAGTGCAAGGATGCCGTTTTCTTCAGCAAATTCAAAGAAATATTGACACATAAGTAATGCCAACTTCAAAAGTGGATCACCAACGCAGAAAGCGTGAGGACGGACTACAGTGGCCATGGCATCCCTTCCAAATTGCCAGTTGGGTTCTATACTTATATTTGGGTATCACGGCTTTTGGCTTTATTCTTCCCATACTGCCATGCACCTGGCAATCTGCCTGTAATGGAATTCTAGGCATCTTATTCGCTCTACATTTTGTTTTCCATACCCTTACAATTTCTACTGACTCCTCTTGTGTAGATCCTAAGGAGGCAGTCAGTGTAAAAGAGGCCAAGGAAACTAAACCAAAGAAGATTCACTGCCACATAATACCTGTGACATTTTATAAAGAGAAGATTCGATTTTGTAACATTTGTGGAAAAGATGTCTTTAACTTCGATCACCATTCCCGAATTTTTAATACCTGTCTAGGAGGCAGAAATATTTGGTTTTACTATAATTCCATTGTGACCGCTTTCTTAGGCACAACATGCCTGGCCATCATCTCTCTGTTTGTGTTCTCCATCTACTGCCACAAGCCATGGGTGAAGATGGACTCATCTACCAGCAGCTGGCTTAGTTTTCCTGAAACACTTGCTATTGGGATTCTTATTATATCTTTCATCGATGGCATCCTTTGTTTCTCAATAGCACTAGTGTTAGGATATTATATATGTTTACAACTATATTTGCTGTGTCATGGATCAACTACTCATGAATATTATGAGAAACGAGACTTAAAAAGGCTAGATCTTGAAGCAGCTCATCCCTTCCAAAATTTCCACCATTTTTCAATGCCATCAGTGCCAAGAAAGAGCGATCTCAACGATACTGCGATCCAAACTGAGCAGACAGCAACGGAGACTGCAAGTGTAGCAACTCAAACTCAAGAGGAAATACTAAATCTACGGACAATCGGTTCACAAACTATTAATGACGAGGTAACAACAAGGCAACCAGGCCCCAGTTTAATAAATTTAGCTGGGACGTTGCTAGCCCCATTCAATTGTGTAAGGAAACCATCAATTGTGTAAATGTGCAACCTCTGAGTATGACACCTACAGCGAACTGCGGCATAAATTAACAAAGGGATAAATAAAGCATTCAGAAAATGCATAAAATGTGCTTCAGATTATTGTGTTACTTTGTAATCTAAATTGTATGTAGAATTCAACAATTTCTGCAAATGTCATGATGTGTATTTTGTGTAGCAGAATTAAACACATATACATGTAGCCTGTATGGCCGAGCATGGAGATTATACTGCTCCCTAGTCCTAATCTGTACATGTACATATGTACATCAACACCAATAAGTGAACTCAATAATAGATACCAATAAAAAGCAATATCTATAACTGTCACCAAAGCTGACGCTTTTTAAGATTGGTTAAAAAATGTTACATTTTATTTTTACCACAATAAAAAACCTAGATATTAAAACACATGAAATATTATAAATGGGGAAAAAGAAAAACAAATACAGGAAAGGCAGGTGTGGCTTCAAAGTGGCATAATATATATCAGGTGCATAGGGGGCTATAATAATAGTAAGTGTCCAAAAGGAATTATAATACATACATATATATTCAGTCTAAATAAATATAGAAACATATATAAATATTTATATAAATATACGTACATATGTACAAAGCGATAGTTCGATAATACAACATCCAATTGATCTTCAGGTTGATCATGCCACAATTTTCTGTAGGATTGATAGGAAATATGAGAGAATCAGGAGATATACACATATACAGTACAGACCAAAGTCACTAGAATAGGAGCATTAGTACTTTTCTGTACAAAACGGCAATGAAGAGCATGAGCAATAGCATAGCTACCGGGGTGGGGGGTCAAAGGGGGCCTCGCTCTTTGAGGAGCTGTGCTACTATTAACTGTATTGGCATGCATTATAATATATACTGTATATAGGCATAAGGGGAGTGCATTATACTATATAGAGGTCTATGGGGGAGTGCATTATACTGTATGGAGGTCTATGGGGAGTGCATTATACTGTATGGATGTTTATGGGGAGTGCATTATACTGTATGTAGGTATATGGGGGTGCATTATACTATAGAGTCCTACCGGACCACACCAACATCTGTTACCAGTACATTGGACTGTGGCCATGAATCACCAGTAAACAGGTAAAGAGTCTGCAACCTTGTCTCCTCTGGTTTTTTCTGGCACCATACTATCTCTGCCAAATACACCAGGAGACCTGGGGACCCAGCTTCACCTGTGGGAAGCCATACCATCCTTGCTGCAGTGCCATCACTCCCCAGAGGACCCCTTTAATCAGCGTCAGTCACCTCTGACCGAATACCACTGGTAGCGTCACAAACATTCTTATTTCCACCAACCCCTTTCAAGACCTTCCCTTTAAATTGGATGCCCAGGGTCACGGACCGGGTCGCTGCCACCGTGACCACCCGTTTAATGATGACTGGACCCCTTACCGAGTACCCCTAGGCCCTAGCGGGGCGCTCTAGTTGTGGTCTACCTATGATGTCAATTACTGGCCTCTCTCATCTTTTTAAGTGGCAGAACTTGCACAATTGGTCGATGACTAAATACTTTTTATTCCCACTGTATATATATATATACATATATATATATATATATATATATATTGTAGGGATTTCACTCACTCAGCTGCGACGGCTGACACTCAGGAGACGTGTTCCTTTAAAGTTCACTGGGTTTATTGCTTCATAAACCATGTGGCAAACAACAGAAAACAAATAGCCTTTGGTTCAGATAAAGAAAAACAAGTGTCCAGTTCATCCGGCTCAGTCCTGAAGCCGTAACACACTCAGGAGGGTTTCACCTCCACACATACCTACCTGTGTTAAGCATTAGGCTTTCTTTTATATGTCTAACCACACCCAGAACCCATCACATGACCAGACATGTGGTTGTGACATCACCACAGGTCCTGAAACACATATAGGTAGCCATGGTTACATCACAGCAACAAGCCATCTATAAGACACATATCTCCCATCGATTAGACATCCTTTAGCCACGCTACATACCTCCCCCCTCTGCCTAAAGCCGTGGGGCTTGGCACTTTCTCCCACTAGACAAGGGATTCTTGACAGGGCATCAGCATTACCGTGCAGCTTTCCGGCCCTATGTTCCACATGGAAACAGAAGTCCTGCAGGGCTAAGAACCAAGGGGTGACCCTAGCATTTCTACCCTTCGTTTCCCTCATCCACCTAAGTGGGGCATGGTCGGATATCAGTCTAAATTTACGTCCCAGCAAATAGTACTGTAATGTGTCGACTGCCCATTTTATGGCCAAGCACTCCTTTTCAACGACTGAGTAGTTCTTTTCAGACGAGGACAGCTTCCTACTCAGATAGAGAACAGGATGCTCCTCTCCATGTAGTTCTTGGGAAAGGACTGCTCCCACCCCAACATCTGAGGCATCTGTCTGAAGAATAAACTCTTTCTTGAAGTTTGGGGCCATCAGAACGGGTTGCTTACATAAAGCCTCTTTCATTTCTTGGAAGGCTGAATCTGTTTCTTCGGACCACTTAACCATTACTGATTTTGTCCCTTTTAGCAGGTCAGTCAGAGGCGCCGCCATTGTGGCGAAGTTTGGGATGAACCTCCTGTAATATCCCACGATTCCCAGGAAGGCTTTAACTTGCTTCTTGGAAACTGGTTTTGGCCATGTTTGAATTGCCTCCACTTTACTGATTTGGGGTTTTATTTCTCCATGACCCACTATGTATCCAAGGTACTTAGCTTCTTCTTTACCCAATGCACACTTCTTCGGGTTTATTGTAAATCCGGCCTCTCTTATAGCATCAAACACCACTTGGACTTTCTCCAGATGACTCTCCCAGTCCGGGCTAAAGATGACGATATCATCTAGGTACGCAGCAGCGTATGCCTTGTGGGGTGCAAGGACTCTATCCATAGCCCTTTGGAAGGTGGCCGGAGCTCCCTGTAGGCCAAATGGCATCCGGACATACTGGAAGCATCCATCTGGTGTAGAAAACGCCGTCTTCTCCTTGGCTTCCTGTGCCATGGGGATCTGCCAATACCCCTTCGTCAAATCCAAGGTGGTTATGTACCTGGCGGGCCCAAGCCTTTCGATGAGCTCATCAACTCGGGGCATGGGATATGCGTCGAACTTGGAGACCTCATTCAACTTCCTATAGTCGTTGCAAAATCTCCACTCCCCATCAGGTTTTGGGACCAGGACAATTGGGCTCGACCAACCGCTCTTGGATTCCTCAATGACTCCAAGCTTCAACATACGCTCCACTTTCTTGGAGACTATTTCTCGACGGGCCTCAGGAATTCTATAGGGCTTCACGTTCACGCGCACATGGGGCTCTGTCAGGACCTCATGCTCTATGACCTTCGTGTACCCAGGCAACTCGGAAAACAGGTCCCTGTTTTTCTGGAGTAACTCCCGGCATTGCTTTTTCTGGGACTCCGATAGCGTCTCCGCTATAGTAACCGCTCCAACCTCACCTTCTGGGTTGCTTAACAACGATGGAGTTACTGTCGGCTCTCTATCTTGCCACGGCTTGATAAGGTTGACATGGTATACTTGGAATGGTTTCCGTCTTCCTGGTTGGTGAATTTTATAGTTTACTTCACCAAGTTTCTCGACAACCTCATATGGCCCTTGCCATTTGGCCAAGAACTTGCTTTCCACTGTCGGAACTAACACAAGAACTCGGTCTCCCGGATTGAATTGCCTCACTCTTGCAGACCGGTTGTAGACCCTGGCCTGAGCTTCTTGTGCTTGGAGAAGGTGTTCTTTCACGATAGGCATCACCTTTGCAATCCTCTGCTGCATCAGGGCCACATGCTCAATGACGCTTCTGTGGGGCGTGACTTCGGCTTCCCAGGTTTCCTTGGCTATATCCAGGAGTCCTCGTGGATGTCGGCCATACAGAAGCTCAAACGGTGAGAAACCTGTGGAGGCCTGTGGAACTTCACGAATGGAAAACATCAAATAGGGTAAGAGACAATCCCAGTCTCTACCGTCTTTCTCTATAGCTTTTCTCAGCATGCTCTTCAGTGTCTTGTTAAATCTCTCAACAAGGCCATCTGACTGGGGATGGTACACCGAGGTCCTCAATTGGGAGATTTTCAGGGCTTTGCATAGTTCCCTCATCACCTTGCTCATGAAAGGTGTCCCCTGGTCAGTCAGGATCTCCTTCGGCAGACCTGTCCGGGAAAAGACATGGACCAACTCGCGAGCTATACTCTTTGAAGAAGAATTTCTTAAGGGAATTGCCTCAGGATAGCGTGTGGCGTAGTCCAGGATGACTAATATATACTGATGGCCCGGGCTGATTTAACTAAGGGACCGACCAAGTCCATGGCAATTCTCTCGAATGGCACCTCAATAATGGGCAGTGGCACAAGGGGGTTCCGGAAATGAGGAGTGGGAGCAGTTAGCTGACATGTAGGGCAGGACCTGCAATAGTTCACTATTTCCCGGTGGCACCCAGGCCAATAGAACCTCTGCACAACCCGTTCCTGCGTTTTTTCCACCCCTAGGTGTCCACCCAAGATGTGTGAATGGGCCATGTCCAACACCTTCCGTCTATATGGACCCGGCACTACCAACTGCTCTACCAACTCCTCCCTTATTTTCGTGACCCGGTACAACAACTCCCTGCTCATTAGAAAATGGGGAAATCTTGTGTCTGCCCCCGGCTCCTGTACCACCCCGTCAATAACTGTGACATTATTAAAGGCTTCCCTCAGAGTGGGGTCCCTATGTTGGGCAGTCCCAAAATTTTCACCGGATACCTCTAACTCCAGAATGTCAGATGCAGGGGACACTTCCTCCTCATCTCCAACCAGGACACAAAAAGGAAATCTGTCTGATTCTGGGTGTGGCACCACCCTTCCCGGGTTCACTGGTTCCCTACTCTTGCTAGGGAGCTCAGAACCTTTCCCCCACAAATCCCAAAACAAACAGAAATCCCGGCCAATAATTATAGGGTGCAACAAATCCTGAACGACGCCGACTATGTGGGACTCCGTGCCACATGTCGTTTCAATGTTCACACTGGCCACAGGGTAGTCCTTTGCATCACCATGTATGCACCGCACTCCGACCTTCTTTCCCGGGAGCAGGTGGAGAGGAAAAGTGGCCCTCACCAGGGTCACTAGGCTCCCCGAGTCTAACAGTGCCGTTACTGCTTGACCGTTCACCTTCACGGGACATGCTTGAGGTCCCTCGTTGGGCGGAGAGTTCACACTGCAAGCTGGATACGCATAGTATGAACAACGGCGTCCCATGCTGCAGTCCATCTGCTCAGTGGTTTGGGAACAACGGGCAGCTATATGTCCTGGCTTGTGGCACCTCCAACAAATAATATCACCCGTGGGGACCTTGGGCACCACCTCCCCCGCCCTTTGTGACCTTGGACGCACCACCCCTTTTTGGGACTCAGCTGCCTTCTGGGATCCCCAGTACGGCATGGGCTGCCTCCCGAAGGAGCCTTCCAACCCTTGGTACCTCTCAACCAGTCCGATCAGCTCGTCGGCATTCTGGGGATCACCCTGGGCAACCCAAGACTGTATAGGCCTCGGGAGGGAATGGACAAACCGATCCATCATCACCCGTTCTACCATCTGTGCAGGCGCAGAGGACTCTGGCTGCAGCCATTTCTGAACCAGGTGCAACAGATCAAACATTTGGGAACGAGGTGGTTTGTCCCGGTGATAGCCCCAGGAGTGAACTCGCTGTGCCCTGACAGTCAGTGTCACCCCCAAACGTGCGAGAATCTCGGCTTTCAATTTGTGATACTCTTTGGCATCCTGCAAGGTCAAATCATAGTACGCCTTCTGGGGTTCTCCCGTCAGGTATGGCGCAAGTACCTCTGCCCACTGCTCTGGCGGAAGTTTTTCCCTCTCAGCGACCCTCTCAAACACCGTCAGGAAGGCCTCAACATCATCCCCGGGAGTCATTTTCTGCAATGCGCGTCTTACCGTTTTCCGGACGTGGGTGTCATCAGCCAAACCTGGGGTTGGGGCGCTCGCCTTGCCCTGGATGGCGGTTGCCAGAAGCTGCTTCTGCTGCTGATGCTCCTGCTGGCTCTGCTGCATCTGCTGCCGTTGCTCCTGCTGGCTCTGCTGCATCTGCTGCTGGCTCTGATGTAACTGCTGCCGTTGCTCCTGCTGGCTTTGTTGCATCTGCTGCCGTTGCTCCTGCTGGCTCTGTTGTATCTGCTTCATCAACAGCCTGTTGGTCTCTTGCTGCCTTTTCTCCTGCTGTGACTGCATCTGGACCAATTGTTTCAGCAGGTCCTCCATTTTCTCCGGCAATGCTTGCTGGCTTGCAACAGCCTTGACCCAGGACATTCAAAATAAACTCACATCTCCGCTGGGAACGCTGCTCGCACGTCTACCACCAATTGTAGGGATTTCACTCACTCAGCTGCGACGGCTGACACTCAGGAGACGTGTTCCTTTAAAGTTCACTGGGTTTATTGCTTCATAAACCATGTGGCAAACAACAGAAAACAAATAACCTTTGGTTCAGATAAAGAAAAACAAGTGTCCAGTTCATCCGGCTCAGTCCTGAAGCCGTAACACACTCAGGAGGGTTTCACCTCCACACATACCTACCTGTGTTAAGCATTAGGCTTTCTTTTATATGTCTAACCACACCCAGAACCCATCACATGACCAGACATGTGGTTGTGACATCACCACAGGTCCTGAAACACATATAGGTAGCCATGGTTACATCACAGCAACAAGCCATCTATAAGACACATATCTCCCATCGATTAGACATCCTTTAGCCACGCTACAATATATATATATGGAGCGCCCCCACATAAGGGCAATGGGGTATTCGGTACCGGGTCCTTCAGTTCCCTCAGCTAGGATGTCACGGTGGCCCGACCCGGACCGTGGCCCTATGAGGGGCGCCCAATAAAATGGGTAGAGTTTGTAGATAACGGTAATGTTCGTGACGCCACCTGTGGTATTCGGTCAGAGTGACCGACGCTGCTTAGGGGTCCGCTGGGGTGATGGAATGGCAGCTAGATGGTATATCTTACCACAGGTGAAGTATATCCCCAGGGCTTCCCAGAAGTGTAGATGGTGATGGTGGATGGTGTAAGGCGCGGTGAATAACGAGGACACAATGGGTGCAGTCTCTTTACCTTTACCGAAGGCTTCAGCATCCACAGTCCAGGGTGCTGGATGACAGGGTAGGCAGAGTCCGGCCGGTCTGATGGCAATTCCAGAGTCCCCCTATCCAGGTGGAAATCAGTAGCCTTCCCCTTGCACACAGTAACGTAGTAGGTTCCTACGTGCATTAGCTCCCATAGGGTCCTCACTCTTGTTACTCTTCTCTCTGTCCCCCATATGGATAGGAAAAACCCGTATGACGGTGGTGGCCTGAGCCTATTTTATAGGGACCCTAGCGTCGCCCCTCCTCCGCGTTGCCACCTTGTCTGCTTAGGTTCTTAGGTCGGGCAGCCAACTTGGAATTGACTGTCCTGCCAGTCTCTGAAGTAAAGCGTAGAGTCTATTACTCCCTCGGTGTTCCGGCTACCGGATCTGCACTCAGTGGGAGGCAGCCTGCTTCTAGCTGGTCTCCCACTGGTGTTATACTCCTGTTGCTACGACTTCTGTGCTCACTCACTATGGCACACTTCCTTTCTTGTCTTTTCATGGGAGGCTGCCGCATGGGTTGCAGGCGCAGCTCAGTATCCTTCTTTCCTTTCCTGGGCCGAGCCCATTCTGCTCCTCTCCTCTCCTCCTGACTATCTCCTTCTCCCTCCAGTCAGCTTCTCCCGACTCCAACTCCCTCACTTCCTAACCAACCCCCAGTTTTACCCAAGTGTGAGGAGTGGTCTAATAGATAGAACCTTTTGCTCCCTTTGGTGGCCGGCGTGTGAAGTGTGTGTGTGGCTGTGATACCTGGCAGGGTGAACTCCTTTGGTGCCATCAGACGTAACATCGCTGCCCCTGGTGGAAGAACGACATTACTGCAACGACCAGGACTCTGGGGCGCTGCACTTTCCCTCCCCCGAACCCTGCCCTTCCCTTCCGTTAAATCCAGCACTCCCGGGCTGGGAAAAGAACACAACAATTACAGGTTAGCAAAAGACATGCAAAATTTTTGAAATGCTTTAAACAAATAAATTAACAGTGCTTCCCTTTATGGGTGGTGAGAACACTTGAAAGTTGCAAACAAAATATATTCACATTATGCATATTTTAAAAGGGAACAATTACTAACTTACTATGAAATACAATTACCCATACAGGTATCCTATCTACTAAGTGCAAGTACCCTATAAGGGTATACTATCATTAACCCTTAATGTGCAATTTTAACCTTTTCTTTATTCTTCTTTTTCTTAACATGCAGGACTATCTGTCTACCCCTACGGGCCTACTGCATTTTTCTTCCTAAAACCTTACTTTTATCTAAAGTACGTCATTAACATTCTATCACTATCTAGATACCTATTATCAGCTACGTAAACATTATTAATGTGCAACAACCGAACATTCCCTTCAAGAGAGAAACTAGTCTTTTCTGAGGTAGTGCAAACAATCAACAAGTCAGTTATAAACTTTAAGACTATAGAAACTTTCACGTCGTCATCAGGAACAGTTTCTTCGCAAAGTATTCTTGCTTGTATAACCAGTAGAGCACCCTTAAGAAGGTGCAAACTATTTACAGAGGACAGTTCGGGAACCATTCACTGTCCATGATTCCAATGTTCCTTTAAAACCATGATGAACTTTGTGCAAAACTGGAACAAAATAGAGATCCCGGGTAAACTAAGGGATCCCTTTAAGAATTAACCCTGAACGGGTTCAAAGCAGCAAAGAAAGAACAGTTAACTATGTACAGTTTTTCAGGTTTTCGAGGTTTACTCGAGTTTTGATGGTAGTACCGGTGGGGGTAGCCCTGTTGGGTACTGGCGGCTACCACCGGGTACTACGCAAGGGGCTCCCTCATGCCCGATGGGAGCCTAAGCACCCACAATATTCCGATCAGGGTCAGGCAAAGCACGGGCCATCGCGGGCGTTAGTTCTGTAATCACTACAGTGGTAGTTGGATATACAATAGGGGTGATGTTAATCTGCAGGACCCTCGGTGGTTCAGCAGTTGTAGAAATCAGGGTCATTTCTTTAACACCAGGTGGCGCTGTCAATGGCGCGCACCTCTTAACATTTTGGGAATACAAACCTTTGTTTCCCCAATGACGGGTGTAAGTCACCGGGTCTCCGGGGTGCAAATCTCGGTCTGGATGCCCCCTTTCAAGATGCGACTCCACTTCGTATCTGTCAACCCGAACTTTTGGCACTATCCCGGATTCCTGAATAAAGCCTTTCCCCCTTTGGAGATGGTAGGTCACCACTATACCGTGGCTCACCGGGGGACTGTCGTCTCTTCGAGCTCTAGCGGTCGATGTGTCACTTTGAGCATTCGGTTTGTTCCGCTCCTTCCATTGCGAAACTAGGCATTGTTTGTATTGCTCCCAGGTGAGCACTACGATATTGGAGCCCTCCTGTCTGGACCCGTCCGGTCAGATCTTTGCAGCGTCCCATTTAAAGATCACCCCCTCGGGGCTTATGGCAAGCGGTTCACCCATAGACATCAGGAGCGGAGGCAGTATCTCTTCCATTGTGTTGAGGGGTGCTATGATGATCTCGGCAGTGGGCGGCTGGTCACAGTCGAGACGAGGAGCGGTCACCGGAGCAGGATCGGTCAGTGGGGCAGGGTTGTTTTTGGTACCTGCGTCTGATGTGGTTCCACCGATGTCGATCGGGTCCGCTGACGAGGACACTGGAGTCTGCTGCGGCTCTGACTACGGGTCTCCCTGTGCGATCTTCTTGCACAGCTCTGACTTCCATTTCTTCACTGTTGCCGCCTTCTCGTCCAGGGGTGGGAGGTTCGATGCCTCCAGTAGCGGCAAGCTCTGGTTCGCCTCCGGTGGGCTTGGGTGGCCTTGGGTCACTTCGTCGTCGTTCAGGCACCCGCTGGTCGCCATCTTGGCTTCTAGATCTGCGGTGGCACACACACGCTGCTCCTCCATTTTCTGGGGTTTGAGCTCCTGCATTCCTGTGCTCGTCACCCTGCAGCTGTAGTCAGAGAGGGCGGTTGCTACTTTTGGCGCCGCTTTCGCGGTCTCCTCTCATGGCACGCCCTCCTTCTTCTCCAGCGCTCCTCGTGGCGCGGTAATGGCGGCAATTTTGGCGGGAACCTTTGCGGTAACCAACAATACACAGTCCTTGCAATAAATCACAGTTTCAATATGATTCTGACACAGTTCCTAGGCGCACATGACCCGAATTCTCAGGCTTAAGTAGATCCTGTTCGTGACGCCAAGATTTTGGAGCGCCCCCACGTAAGGGCAATGGGGTACTCGGTACCGGGTCCTACAGTTCCCTCAGCTGGGATGTCACGGTGGCCCGACCAGGACCGTGGCCCTATGAGGGGCGCCCAATAAAAGGGGTAGAGTTTGTAGATAACGGTAATGTTCGTGACGCCACCTGTGGTATTCGGTCAGAGTGACCGACGTTGCTTAGGGGTCCGCTGGGGTCATGGAATGGCAGCTAGATGGTATACCTTCCCACAGGTGAAGTATATACCCAGGGCTTCCCAGAAGTGTAGATGGTGATGGTGGATGGTGCAAGGCGTGGTGAATAACCAGGACACAATGGGTGCAGTCTCTTTACCTTTACTGAAGGCTTCAGCATCCACAGTCCAGGGTGCCGGATGACAGTGTAGGCAGAGTCCGGCCGGCCTGATGCCAATTCCAGAGTTCCCCTATCCAGGTGGAAATCAGTAGCCTTCCCCTTGCGCACAGTAACGTAGTAGGTCCCTACGTGCATTAGCTCCCATAGGGTCCTCACTCTTGTTACTCTTCTCTCTGTCCCCCAGATGGATAGGACAAACCCGTATGACGGTGGTGGCCTGAGGCTATTTTATAGGGACCCTAGTGTTGCCCCTACTCCGTGTTGCCACCTTGTCTGCTTAGGTTCTTAGGTCGGGCAGCCAACTTGGAATTGACTGTCCTGCCGGTCTCTGAAGTAAAGCGTAGAGTCTATTACTCCCTCGGTGTTCCGGCTACCGGATCTGCGCTCAGTGGGAGGCAGCCTGCTTCTAGCTGGTCTCCCACTGGTGTTATACTCCTGTTGCTACAACTTCTGTGCTCACTCACTATGGCACACTTCCTTTCTTGTCCTTTCATGGGAGGCTGCCGTATGGGTTGCAGGCGCAGCTCCGTATCCTTCTTTCCTTTCCTAGGCCGAGCCCAGTCTGCTCCTATCCTCTCCTCCTGACTATCTCCTTCTCCCTCCAGTCAGCTTCTCCCGACTCCAACTCCCTCACTTCCTAACCAACCCCCAGTTTTACCCAAGTGTGAGGAGTGGCCTAATAGATAGAACCTTTTGCTCCCTCTGGTGGCCGGCGTGTGAAGTGTGTGTGTGGCTGTGATACCTGGTAGGGTGAACTCCTTTGGTGCCATCAGACGTAACATCACTCCTCCTAGTGGAAGAACGACATTACTGCAACGATCAGGACTCTGGGGTGCTGCATATATATATATATATATATACATACAGGGCCCGATTCATCAAAGCTTTTACTCCAATATTCTGGCATAAGAAGCTTTGAAGAGTTGCATAATTTTGGCCTAACTTAAAACTGTGCTAATATTTTGCGAATTTTGGTGTTTTCTCGCCATTTTTGCCCAGCTCTGATAAAGTTGGCGCAAGACTGGCGTGGCGACCACTGCTTGTCAAACATCAGGATGAGAGGCGGTGTTCACTACACCACAAATCTTACTCTAGTAGGGACTGGAGTAGGATTTGTGGTGAAACACACACTGAAGTGAAGGCCACACGTCCACCTCTTCATGAATCAGGAGCGTCGGACTTCAGCACATCGCCTCCTAAAGATTGATGTTTACAACTCCGGTCTTGACGAATCAGGCCCATAGTGTGCATATGAGACCTTTTTTTCAATTAAACTTTAATTAAAAACAAAAAAGTTTTTTACTTTACTTAACTACTCACACTTACATATTGTGACAAGAATTGTCAGATTTTCTTAAAGGGGTTGTTCCAACATTGGTATTGGATGACCCAATCACAGGATAGGTTATCAGTAGCAGATCGATGGGGGTTCGACTCACCTGTAGTCGATGAGATTTCATAAAATGTCACTCACAATGCTGGGACTGTTTAATTTAGCTGATTTGACACATGGACATTCTGGACAAATCAGTTATCTAATTAGTTGATAATATGATTTGATACCTTTAAATTATATAATTAATCAATGATTCGGCCATGTATGCGATACCTGCTGCTCATGCACGTGGACCGTGTGATATTGGTAGAAATGACCTCAACAGTCCCGCTCACCTTCTGATGAGGGCAGAGCCAAATTTCACCCTTATGGAATGATTAGTCCCTTCCGCAGAACCTAACAAGGTGAGATCTATGGCATGAGCTTCGTCATATGAACATTTCACAGTGAATCGATGAAAAAACAAAAGTCCTACTTAATAATGCTGACAATTATGGCAGAACTAGAAAGATTAATATTACAGAACACCAAAATATGATGATGGGAATTCTCAAGTCTATGGGTATTTTTGCATTCCTGAATTGGAGATCTGGGGCCAATTGACCTGAACCTGATGACATAAAGGACTCATACTGCAACAGGATAATAACCTAAATAACATAAGAAATGGAGGGCACCACCTCACATATAACCTATAATCAGGAATGTCCCGAATCCCCCTCAACATGAATAAAGTCACCAGAAAACCACATAGAAGAAAGACATGTTGTAAAGGAGATCAACAGGACTAAATGGTAAGCAAAAATATCAAAACGTTTTTATTGCACAACATGATAAGCAAACAACACCATTAAAAGCAATTAAAAACTACCCGTGATAACGGGAATGCAAAACCTATCCCACAGACTGAAGTATAGTAATAACAATTGGCACCTGAGAGGTAAAGGACACAATTATTGACAACAGGACATCTCCATAATCAAAATAATAAATCAGTTTGTACCAGATTGCTTATATATATATATATACAATGGGATAACAATATGGAATGCCTGTCAAAACTAATGCCTACCAAATATGGTGCATGAAAGAAGTGGAGGATATGGACCACATACAAGTATATGCTCTCTCTCACATACAACTCCTACCATATAAACAGTGAGGACATATCTGCCCGACTACCATGCCGCCATAGTGACTGCTGCATATTGAGTAAGATAGCCCAAGCAGGAAAGTGCAAAAAAGGCAGTCTAAATCACAGGAGTATCACACATATGCATACCAACAGAGTGCATTACGCTCAGAGCCTATTCAGAGCGATGACAAGTAAGTCATAAGGTTCAGTCCGTCCAGTCAGTCAAGGTGCCAAGGGAAGTCCGTGGGGCTATGTTGCCCTACGCGTGTCGCTGCAAAGAGGCAGCTTCATCAGGGGCAAGTATCAAATACTTGTCATCGCTCTGAATAGGCTCTGAGCGTAATGCACTCTGTTGGTATGCATATGTGTGATACTCCTGTGATTTAGACTGCCTTTTTTGCACTTTCCTGCTTGGGCTATCTTACTCAATATGCAGCAGTCACTATGGCGGCATGGTAGTCGGGCAGATATGTCCTCACTGTTTATATGGTAGGAGTTGTATGTGAGAGAGCATATACTTGTATGTGGTCCATATCCTCCACTTCTTTCATGCACCATGTTTGGTAGGCATTAGTTTTGACAGGCATTCCATATTGTTATCCCATTGTATATATATATAGGCAATCTGGTACAAACTGATTTATTATTTTGATTATGGAGATGTCCTGTTGTCAATAATTGTGTCCTTTACCTCTCAGGTGCCAATTGTTATTACTATACTTCAGTCTGTGGGATAGGTTTTGCATTCCCGTTATCACGGGTAGTTTTTAATTGCTTTTAATGGTGTTGTTTGCTTATCATGTTGTGCAATAAAAACTTTTTGATATTTTTGCTTACCATTTAGTCCTGTTGATCTCCTTTACAACATGTCTTTCTTCTATGTGGTTTTCTAGGATAATAACCTAAGACACGGGTCCAAGCTTTCCAGTGAGTCCTGAATGTTATGGATCTCACCTGACCTCAGCCTCACTGAATATTTATGGGGGACTGCAAAAACAATAGCTGCATATTATATAATTGCATTCACTTATTCTAAATGTTATGGGAGCTCCTGCATAGAGGTGTATGTAGGACCGATGTAATAAGGTTTGCATTTTAGTGTACTAGATAGTTGTATCTAGTGAGGAATATACAGTAGATCTATATACACCATCCCATTACAGACTAATAGTGGCTGCACTATGGTGCCATATACAGGTCGGAAGGTTCCATTAGAATCCTGTGACCTCACAATAGGATGTGCTATTAGTTGTGTGACAGTTCCCAGACATTCTGTTTCATCTATACAAGACAGACGTGTTTTAGAGCCAAGCTTTATGTGAGAAGTGCAAGGATGCCGTTTTCTTCAGCAAATTCAAAGAAATATTGACACATAAGTAATGCCAACTTCAAAAGTGGATCACCAACGCAGAAAGCGTGAGGACGGACTACAGTGGCCATGGCATCCCTTCCAAATTGCCAGTTGGGTTCTATACTTATATTTGGGTATCACGGCTTTTGGCTTTATTCTTCCCATACTGCCATGCACCTGGCAATCTGCCTGTAATGGAATTCTAGGCATCTTATTCGCTCTACATTTTGTTTTCCATACCCTTACAATTTCTACTGACTCCTCTTGTGTAGATCCTAAGGAGGCAGTCAGTGTAAAGGAGGGCAAGGAAACTAAACCAAAGAAGATTCACTGCCACATAATACCTGTGACATTTTATAAAGAGAAGATTCGATTTTGTAACATTTGTGGAAAAGATGTCTTTATCTTCGATCACCATTCCCGAATTTTTAATACCTGTCTAGGAGGCAGAAATATTTGGTTTTACTATAATTCCATTGTGACCGCTTTCTTAGGCACAACATGCCTGGCCATCATCTCTCTGTTTGTGTTCTCCATCTACTGCCACAAGCCATGGGTGAAGATGGACTCATCTACCAGCAGCTGGCTTATTTTTCATGAAACACTTGTTATTGGGATTCTTATTATATCTTTCATCGATGGCATCCTTTGTTTCTCAATAGCACTAGTGTTAGGATATTATATATGTTTACACCTATATTTGCTGTGTCATGGATCAACTACTCATGAATATTATGAGAAACGAGACTTAAAAAGGCTAGATCTTGAAGCAGCTCATCCCTTCCAAAATTTCCACCATTTTTCAATGCCATCAGTGCCAAGAAAGAGCGATCTCAACGATACTGCGATCCAAACTGAGCAGACAGCAACGGAGACTGCAAGTGTAGCAACTCAAACTCAAGAGAAAATACTATATCTACGGACAATCGGTACACAAACTATTAATGACGAGGTAACAACAAGGCAACCAGGCCCCAGTTTAATAAATTTAGCTGAGACGTTGCTAGCCCCATTCAATTGTGTAAGGAAACCATCAATTGTGTAAATGTGCAACCTCTGAGTATGACACCTACAGTGAACTGCAGCATAAATTAACAAAGGGATAAATAAAGCATTCAGAAAATGCATAAAATGTGCTTCAGATTATTGTGTTACTTTATAATCTAAATTGTATGTAGAATTCAACAATTTCTGCAAATGTCATGATGTGTATTTTGTGTAGCAGAATTAAACACATATACATGTAGCCTGTATGGCCGAGCATGGAGATTATACTGCTCCCTAGTCCTAATCTGCACATGTACATATGTACATCAACACCAATAAGTGAACTCAATAATAGATACCAATAAAAAGCAATATCTATTACTGTCACCAAAGCTGACGCTTTTTAAGATTGGTTAAAAAATGTTACATTTTATTTTTACCACAATAAAAAACCTAGATATTAAAACACATGAAATATTATAAATGGGGAAAAAGAAAAACAAATACAGGAAAGGCAGGTGTGGCTTCAAAGTGGCATAATATATATCAGGTGCATAGGGGGCTATAATAATAGTAAGTGTCCAAAAGGAATTATAATACATACGTATATATTCAGTCTAAATAAATATAGAAACATATATAAATATTTATATAAATATACGTACATATGTACAAAGCGATAGTTCGATAATACAACATCCAATTGAACTTCAGGTTGATCATGCCACAATTTTCTGTAGGATTGATAGGAAATATGAGAGAATCAGGAGATATACACATATACAGTACAGACCAAAGTCACTAGAATAGGAGCATTAGTACTTTTCTGTACAAAACAGCAATGAAGAGCATGAGCAGTAGCATAGCTACCGGGGTGGGGGGTCAAAGGGGGCCTCGCTCTTTGATGAGCTGTGCTACTATTAACTGTATTGGCATGCATTATAATATATACTGTATATAGGCATAAGGGGAGTGCATTATACTATATAGAAGTCTATGGGGAGTGCATTATACTGTATGGAGGTCTATGGGGAGTGCATTATACTGTATGGAGGTCTATGGGGAGTGCATTATACTATATGGAGGCCTATGGGAAGTGCATTATACTATATGTAGGTATATGGGGGTGCATTATACTATAGAGGCCTACCGGACCACACCAACATCTGTTACCAGTAAATTGGACTGTGGCCGTGAATCACCAGTAAACAGGTAAAGAGTCTGCAACCTTGTCTCCTCTGGTTTTTTCTGGCACCATACTATCTCTGCCAAATACACCAGGAGACCTGGGGACCCAGCTTCACCTGTGGGAAGCCATACCATCCTTGCTGCAGTGCCATCACTCCCCAGAGGACCCCTTTAATCAGCGTCAGTCACCTCTGACCGAATACCACAGGTGGAAAGTATAATATCTGATAATCCAAATTAGTATTAAACCAAGAAAAATGAAAAAACTAATCTATCCAATAAACTTTATTAAACAAAATAAGGATAAAAGACTGACACAACACCCAGACCCCTCTTATGGGGGTGGGTCAATAAAAAACCTGGCCCAAGAAGATTGTAAAGGGCAAAGGGTGGGAGGGACAACGGGACCGATAGCAAAAACCCTACACGTCCCTACAAATATTCCCTACCTGTCTGCGGAGGTTGGCACCCTCTTGGACGCAATATGGCGCCCCCGCTCCTCGTCGACTCACCCTTAAGGCCCTATAAGTCCCTCTACATGTATAAAGATACTATACCACACACAACACCTAATACATGGCCTAATCAAACTCGGGACAAAATAAAGAAAAAACACCAGGTAGTAATTCACCAGTAAAGACAAATGGTCTGACCGTACCAATCCCTAAACGCTACTGTATACCGCCTGAAACTAAGGCTAAAACGCCCTGAGGAGTCCCTAACCGAGTCTCCCTGCCTGTCAGCGGAGGTTGGCACCCTCTTGAACGCAAATGGCGCCCCCGCTCCTCTTGACCCTAGCTGAATCCCTAAAAAGATGTATCGGGATACTAAATATAGGTGGTGCCTTAGGGGCTGCACTAGTGACCCATATAGATAGGTCCCTATAGCTCGGTCAGACCCTAAAGATAAAGCAGATAGCGAAAGTACTTAAACCAATGCTAGCTTAACAATAGCAAAGATGTATATAATAGCTTAACGGATACAACTATATTATAATCACAGATGGTAAAGTACTCATATGCAAATACAATGGTTACGAAAAAAACACACGACTGGTGAAAAACATATAAATTTAAAAGGCCTGAGACACTTATCTGTGTTCAGGTCTCGCCTCTACGCGTTTCCCCCCCATGATGTGGTTCCTCAGGAGGCATATGGGAAAAAGAGATTCTGTGTGAATAGATCACATCAGAGATACATGTTGTGCCTGGTTGCAGGTCAGGGAAACACTGACTAAAACGCCATTAAATAGTCCCCTCCCCCCCCTTTTCCCCATAGGGACAAAGGGTTAAGGGGCTAATTACCACCTGTGTTCGCCGCTCAAAAAAATTACATCCCTAAACATGGGGTCCATTACTAGGCTCCGAACTTACTAACACAGCGTTCCGGCCGCCATTCTTGCTGCTTCTCGGCGTCCCGTCCTCTCTGCGCATGCGCAGGTATCTAACCCTAGAGGTCCACATGTCAGGCACCTCACTGCTCATGTGCTTGGGCGCCATGTTCCTGTAGACAGCATTTCATCTTGGAACAAGCAGCGCAGGCGCAATAGCGCCGACTTGAAGCACCGCCCATGTGAATAGTGCTACCAATAACAGCGCCTACAGCTGGGTGCCATATTCATGTCCACCCCGCTCTAACAGCGCATGTGCCTGGGCGCAATGTTTCTGTCCGGCATCTCATCTCTGGATAAACAGCAAAGGCGCATTAGCGCCGACATGAGGCTCAGCCCATGTGAATAATGCCATCACCACCTGCGCATACAGCTGGGTGCGATATTCATGCCCACCCAGCTGTATCAGGGACACCCATACAGGAGCCGTAGTCTCGGAAGACAGCTATACCAGGATTCCACAGGGACATTAAACCACAGATGTTAAACATCATAACTGGCACATTCTGCGCCCTAAAAGCGTAGCGATTGTGCCATTAGTTTTATTTAGAGGACCTTAGATGTAACCGCAGTTGCACAGTCACATACACATGGCCCAAGTATTATACTACGGACAACTATGTGCGATCCCTTAAAACATGGCGGCACTACACCTTGCTCATGTACTTAATTAAAGGAAAAGAAATGGCGTTTGCAAAAAACATTGGCATGTGGTGCTATACTGCCAGCCACACAGCAAGTGATTTCCATGTATAGCTTATATAAGTACCACATACAAATAGTTTGTTGAACATGTACACTCATTATATGAAAATAACAGTACATATAGATGTATTTTTATGCATATATCACCATCGTGTGATATTTAAATTCTGAAAAATACACTCAATATATAGTATACATGTATACGTAATTGATAAGTATGCGGTGAACTACAGTCAGCATAGACCAAAACCCGCAACCACACTACCCTAAAGGCCCCTTCACACTAAGCGACGCTGCAGCGATACCGACAACGATCCAGATCGCTGCAGCGTCGCTGTTTGGTCGCTGGAGAGCTGTCACACAGACCGCTCTCCAGCGACCAACGATGCCGGTAACCAGGGTAAACATCGGGTAACTAAGCGCAGGGCCGCGCTTAGTAACCCGATGTTTACCCTGGTTACCATGCTAAAAGTAAAAAAAAACAAACACTAGATACTTACCTACCGCTGTCTGTCCTCCAGCGCTGTGCTCTGCTTCTCTGCTCTCCTCCTGTACTGGCTGTGAGCCGGAAAGCAGAGCGGTGACGTCACCGCTCTGCTTTCCGGCTCACAGACAGTACAGGAGGAGTGCAGAGCACAGCGCTGGAGGACAGACAGCGGTAGGTAAGTATCTAGTGTTTGTTTTTTTTTACTTTTAGCATGGTAACCAGGGTAAACATCGGGTTACTAAGCGCGGCCCTGCGCTTAGTTACCCGATGTTTACCCTGGTTACCAGTGAAGACATCGCTGGATCGGTGTCACACACGCCGATCCAGCGATGTCTCCAGGGAGTCCAGCGACGAAATAAAGTTCTGGACTTTATTCAGCGACCAACGATCTCCCAGCAGGGGCCTGATCGTTGGTCGCTGTCACACATAACGATATCGTTAACGATATCGTTGCTACGTCACAAATAGCAACGATATCGTTAACAATATCGTTATGTGTGAAGGTACCTTAAGTCCATTATACGTAGATGATAAAGAGTATGCAAATTGTGCACCACATTCCTATACTCTTATGAAGATTCCTGCAGGCCATCTACTAGGTCTGCAGCGCTGTATTGTTTTAAATCAGGGGGAAAGGGGAGCGAAGACAGACCTGACGAAAACAATTCACACAAAGCAACCAAAAGTAAGCCGCTCGTTAAGTCCTCCTGGGGCTACTGAATCCATCCTAAATATCCATTGTGTTTCCTTTTGCAGGATGACCCTATCCCAATCACCTCGCCTACCGTTCTGTTTTATTACTTCCAGAACACAGAATGAGAGAGTCTTGCTGTCACCCTGGTGTACCTCCCAAACATGCCGTGCTACAGGGGTGTCTCTGTTATTTTTGATATCTCCCAGGTGTTCCCCGATTCTCCTTCTCAATTCCCTTTTGGTCTTCCCTATATAATTCTTCGGGCATGTACACGTAGCCATATAGACCACACCAATGGTTTTGCAATTAGCAAAGTCTCTGCAGAAGAAGTTTCTCCCATTCTGTGCACTCCTAAAGCTCTTACATGGTGCTATATAATCACAGAACGAACAGTTACCGCATCTGAACGTACCATTAATACGTCTATCAAGCCATGTTCCCTCTTGTTTCGGTCTTTTATAGTGGCTGTGTACGAGCCGATCTTTCAAAGACCGTCCTCTGCGGAAAGTAATCTGGGGTCTATTTGGAATACCACAGGTGGCGTCACAAACATTCTTATTTCCACCAACCCCTTTCAAGACCTTCCCTTTAAATTGGATGCCCAGGGTCACGGACCGGGTCGCTGCCACCGTGACCACCCGTTTAATGACGACTGGACCCCTTACCGAGTACCCCTAGGCCCTAGCGGGGCGCTCTAGTTGTGGTCTACCTATGATGTCAATTACTGGCCTCTCTCATCTTTTTAAGTGGCAGAACTTGCACAATTGGTCGCTGACTAAATACTTCTTTTTCCCACTGTATATATATATATATATATATATATGTATATATATATATGGAGCGCCCCCACATAAGGGCAATGGGGTATTCGGTACCGGGTCCTTCAGTTCCCTCAGCTGGGATGTCACGGTGGCCCGACCCGGACCGTGGCCATATGAGGGGCGCCCAATAAAATGGGTAGAGTTTGTAGATAACGGTAATGTTCGTGACGCCACCTGTGGTATTCGGTCAGAGTGACCGACGCTGCTTAAGGGTCCGCTGAGGTGATGGAATGGCAGCTAGATGGTATATCTTCCCACAGGTGAAGTATATCCCCGGGGCTTCCCAGAAGTGTAGATGGTGATGGTGGATGGTGCAAGGTGGGTTGAATAACGAGGACACAATGGGTGCAGTCTCTTTACCTTTACCGAAGGCTTCAGCATCCACAGTCCAGGGTGCTGGATGACAGGGTAGGCAGAGTCCGGCCGGTCTGATGGCAATTCCAGAGTCCCCCTATCCATGTGGAAATCAGTAGCTTTCCCCTTGCGCACAGGAACGTAGTAGGTCCCTACGTGCATTAGCTCCCATAGGGTCCTCACTCTTGTTACTCTTCTCTCTGTCCCCCAGATGGATAGGACAAACCCGTATGACGGTGGTGGCCTGAGCCTATTTTATAGGGACCCTAGCGTCGCCCCTCCTCCGCGTTGCCACCTTGTCTGCTTAGGTTCTTAGGTCGGGCAGCCAACTTGGAATTGACTGTCCTGCCGGTCTCTGAAGTAAAGCGTAGAGTCTATTACTCCCTCGGTGTTCCGGCTACCGGATCTGCACTCAGTGGGAGGCAGCCTGCTTCTAGCTGGTCTCCCACTGGTGTTATACTCCTGTTGCTACGACTTCTGTGCTCACTCACTATGGCACACTTCCTTTCTTGTCCTTTCATGGGAGGCTGCCGCATGGGTTGCAGGCGCAGCTCCGTATCCTTCTTTCCTTTCCTGGGCCGAGCCCATTCTGCTCCTCTCCTCTCCTCCTGACTATCTCCTTCTCCCTCAAGTCAGCTTCTCCCGACTCCAACTCCCTCACTTCCTAACCAACCCCCAGTTTTACCCAAGTGTGAGGAGTGGTCTAATAGATAGAACCTTTTGCTCCTTCTTTTGGCCGGCGTGTGAAGTGTGTGTGTGGCTGTGATACCTGGCAGGGTGAACTCCTTTGGTGCCATCAGACGTAACATCGCTCCCCCTGGTGGAAGAACGACATTACTGCAACGACCAGGACTCTGGGGCGCTGCACTTTCCCTCCCCCCCCGTTAAATCAAGCACTCCCGGGCTGGGAAAAGAACACAACAATTACAGGTTAGCAAAAGACATGCAAAATTTTTGAAATGCTTTAAACAAATAAATTAACAGTGCTTCCCTTTATGGGTGGTGAGAACACTTGAACGTTGCAAACATAAGCATATTCACATTATGCATATTCTAAAGGGAACCTGTCACCCCGAAAATCGCGGGTGAGGTAAGCCCACCGGCATCAGGCGCTTATCTACAGCATTCTGTAATGCAGTGGGACCGCCCCTGGGTAAGTATAATCTAACGTCTTTTTCTCCTCTTTCAGGTAACATCGTGGGCTTATCTAGAACATTACAGAATGCTGTAGATAAGCCCCTGATGCCGGTGGGCTTACCTCACCCGTGATTTTCAGGGTGACAGGTTCCCTTTAAAAGGGAACAATTACTAACTTACTATGAAATACAATTACCCATACAGGTATCCTATCTACTAAGTGCAAGTACCCTATAAGGGTATACTATCATTAACCCTTAATGTGCAATTTTAACCTTTTCTTTATTCTTCTTTTTCTTAACATGCAGGACTATCTGTCTACCCCTACGGGCCTACTGCATTTTTCTTCCTAAAACCTTACTTTTATCTAAAGTACGTCATTAACATTCTATCACTATCTAGATACCTATTATCAGCTACGTAAACATTATTAATGTGCAACAACCGAACATTCCCTTCAAGAGAGAAACTAGTCTTTTCTGAGGTAGTGCAAACAATCAACAAGTCAGTTATAAACTTTAAGACTATATGTTCTGCCTTCCTCCACGTAGGATGCTGTGTGGATTCCAACATACGGCTAAACCTTCATCCACATCCCAGTAAACAGACTGTGTTGATGCTTAAGTCTTATTTATTAGGGTGATGATAACCAAAACTATAACGTTGAACAACAATGGTGGACAGTATTCATAGTAGATGATCAAATAGTGAATGATGTTGATGTACAAGGTGGATGTTCAGTGAATAATCATAGTGAATGACTGATCATAGTGGATGACTGATCATAGTGGATGACTGATCATAGTGGATGACTGATCATAGTAGATGACTGATCATAGTGGATGACTGGTGAAAAACGAGATCCGTTAGGACAGGGGTAAGAAAGTAAGCGAGACAGGAGCACGTGTGCCTCTCTGCAGATCTGAGGAAAAATGGCTACTGAAGCTTGTCTTCACAAGAAGAATGTGGGCGGAACTAACCCATAAGACATTGCTCTTAGGAGGGAAAGGTTGGTAAACAACATGAAAAGTAGGCAACTGATGACCTCCAGTGGCCACAACTTGAATAACATGATAATTAACTCTCTGCACATTAAGATGGGCAGAACACTCCCCGCTTGGCGTCAACAGATGCCACAATTAGGTTCTTTTGGGGAAAATAATAATACAAGCTCAGTAACGGGTCTGAGGAACAGTTTGTTTTCTCCAAGCTTGCACACTCTGACCTCTACTTTCCGCACTTTCCCATCTTTACTGGGCAGGGTCTTAATGACTAGGCCGAGTGGCCACTCGTTCCGATGTGACTGACTGTCTTTGATGAGTACAACATCACCAGATTGAATGTTTGGGCGATCTTTCTGCCACTTTGTCCTGCTTTGCAGAGTGGAAAGATACTGTTTCCTCCATCTATTCCAGAAGACGTTGGACACGCTTTGTACCTGCCTCCATTGTCGTCTGTAGAGGTCTTTGTCATTGAATTCTCCGAGTGGAGCTTTCGGGACACAGGTTTTCTGTGTGAGTAACATTGCAGGAGTAAGGATGGATGGATCTCCGGAATCACTAGAAAGTGCTGTCAGTGGCCTGGCATTCATGATGGCTGAGACCTCTGCCAAGAACGTGGATAAACTCTCTTGTGTAAGTCTGGTGTTAGCTTGCAAGAAGATAGAGTCTAATATTCTGCGTGCTATCCCTATCATCCTTTCCCACGCACCTCCCATGTGCGAAGAGTGTGGTGGATTGAAGGTCCAGGTACATCCTTGCTCACCTAGATACCTTTCCACATTATCGATGTCCAGATTGGAAGGGATTTGGAGTTCTCTTGCTGCTCCGACGAAATTCGTACCTCGGTCAGAACGAATATGCTTCACAGGTCCTCTGATTGCGATGAAGCGTCGAAGTGCGTTTATAAAACTTGATGTGTCCATCGATTCGATTACTTCGATATGAACGGCTCTGACGGACAGACACGTGAATAGAACCGCCCAACACTTTGCTTCCGTAAGTATTTTTCTAGTCCGTCGTGTAGCCACAGACCAAGGACCGAATACATCTAGTCCAACGTTGGTGAAGGGAGGTTCAGAACTGAGTCTGTCGGGTGGAAGATTGGCCATCTTCGGATTTTGGAATGTGCCCCGGAGTTTGCGACACGTAACACAGTCAAAGATGAGTTTGCTCACTCTTCTCTTAGCTCCAACTATCCATAGTCCAGCTGCCCTTAGGTTTCCTTCAGTGAACAAACGGCCTTGGTGTCTCACCAAGACATGATGGTGTTGAATCAGCAGGGTCATTACGTGATGACGTCCAGGAATTATCACCGGGTGCTTCTCTGAAACTTCTACCTCAGCTTCTTGAAGACGACCACCGACTCTCAGCAGCCCTTCTTGATCGACAATCGGATCGAGCTTCCTCAGCCCACTGACCTCAGGAATGGGTTGTCCCTTGTTAAGGTTGTCTATTTCTCTGCCATAGGTTTCTCTTTGTATGGCACGAAGTATTATAACCTTGGCTCTTTCCAGGTCGGGAGCAGTAAACGCAAGCCTGCAGTGATGCCAACCTTTACAACGTCTCTGGCTATCAGGTAGTGCTGACTTGTATGACTGGGTTACATGAAATAGACAAGCTATAGCTCGAACAAGTGACTTCCATGTGGAGAACCTGCTGAACCGGTGAGATTCGAGGTGGCAGCTTGAAATCTCTGTATGTAGAGCAGACACTTGAGGTCGGATCTCTTTGTCTGTGTCTGGACCCACTAGTTCGAAAGTTTCAGGCCTGCTGATCTGGGACATCGAACGGTACAAAGAGGTAGGACCTGTGAACCATGAAGTGTCCTTCAGATGACTGGGTGCAACGGATCTAGTCGCGTGGTCCGCAGGATTGTGATGAGTAGGTACGTAGTGCCACTGATTAGGGTCGGTGGATCTTCTTACCCGAAGTACCCGGTTGCTGACGTAGACGTAGAAGCGTCGTGTCTCGTTACAGATGTACCCCAGTACCACCTTGCTATCGGTGTAGAACTCTGCATCCCCGATCTTCAGGCCCATCGCATCCGAGACCAGCTCGGCCAACTCAACTGCGAGGACAGCTGCACAGAGTTCCAGTCTGGGTATCGTGTGTTCACGAAGTGGCGCCAATTTCGTCTGGCTCATAACGAACCCGATATGGCATTGTCCGCTTACGTCTGTGGATTTGAGGTACGCTACTGCTGCAATCGCTTTGACTGATGCATCACAGAAAATACAAAGTGTTTGCGTTTTGACCTCTGTGGATGGCACAGGAGCATACGGTCGTTTCACACGAAGGTTGGTCAGGGCTTCAAGAGATTTCCTCCACTCTGCCCACAGGTCAGCCTTTCCCGCTGGAAGTGGATCATCCCAATCAGTAGTGTCTTGGGTGAAGTCCCTGAGCATCAGCTTTCCTTGGATGGTTACTGGAGCTATGAACCCCAAGGGGTCGTATAAACTATTCACGAAGGAAAGAACTCCTCTGCGCGTGAAGGGTTTCTCCTCCTTGCTGATCTGAAAGGTGAAGGTATCTGTCTTCAGGTCCCACAGCAATCCAAGGCTCCGCTGCATAGGAAGGGGGTCGATGCTGAGGTCTAAATCCTTTAGATCGCTGGAATAGTCTTCAGAGGGAAAGGCTTCCATCAACTCTCGGCTGTTGGAAGAAATCTTGTGTAACCTTAGGTTAGACTGAGCGAGCATGTCACGAGTCCTCTTTAGTAGACTGATTGCGGCCTCACTTGTTGGTGTGGACTTCAAACAGTCATCCACATAAAAATCCTTTTCCACAAAGGACCTGAAGTCCGAGCCATACTCTTCTTCACCCTTTTTGGCAGAATGTCGGAGGCCGTAGATTGCGACCGCTGGGGAAGGACTGTTCCCAAAGATGTGTACCCGCATCCGGTACTCTGCGATGTCTTCGTCTGGGTTGTTGTCACGGTACCAGAAGAACCTCAGGTAGTTTCTGTGTTCCTCTTTGACGAGAAAACAGTGGAACATCTGTTGTATGTCGGCCATAAATGCCACTGAATCTCTACGGAAACAGAGTAATACTTCCAGAAGTCTGTTGTTGAGGTCTGGGCCCGACAGTAAGACATCATTCAATGACACGTCTTCGCATTTGGCACTTGAGTCGAATACCACTCTAATTTGACCTGGCTTCTTAGGATGGTACACTCCGAAGATGGGCAGGTACCAACACTCCTCTCCGTGTCGAAGTGCAGGTGCAATCTCTGCGTGGTTGTTCTGGAATATCTTTCCCATGAAGGTAAAGAAATGTTCTTTCGTCTCAGGTGACTTCTGAAGCTTGTGTCTTAGGGAGATGAATCTGCTGTAGACCAATTCCTTGTTGTTGGGTAGGCGTCTCCTCTGAGGTCGAAATGGTAGAGGTGCGACCCAACTATTCGCCGTATCCTTGACTATTTGTTCGTCCATGATGTCCAGGAATATCTTGTCTTCTATAGACATCGCTACCTTGTTGTCTTCCTTCGTCCTGTGGAAGACTGTACATCCTATGTGGTCTTGTTCACCTTCACAGGCGTGGTCTTCGTTGATAGGAACTGAGAAAGGGCAAGGTAGAGGAGTGCTGCTCGGTAGTTCCTTTACCAGCAGACTATTGTGACACGGCTGGAAGAGAGATGGACGTCCATTTTCTAGTGTGCTGGTAAGCATACTGTTGACTGAGACCGGCTTGTGTGCTCCTCCTAGACAGACATCTCCTACAATGACCCATCCAAGGTCTTGCCTCTGCGCGTATGGAGCATTCAGTGAGCCGTTGATATATTCTCTAGTCTTGTGGACTCGTAGTATATCTCTTCCCAGAAGTAAAGCTATTGGCGCTTCTGGTTCCAACTTAGGTATCAGGTGGGCTATACGCTTCAGGTGGGGGTGATACGTTGCCACCTCTGGTGAAGGTATCTCAGACCTGTTGTCAGGAATCTGTTTGCACTCCAGGATGGTCGGTAGTGACAGACAGGTCTGGCCATCCATGGACTCCACTTTGTATCCGGTTGCTTTCCTCCCCGCCGTCTCGACGGTACCTGAACATGTCCTAAGGGAGTAGGGAGAACTGGGGCCTACAATGCTGAAGTTGTCAAAGAAGATGGACCTGGCTAAAGACCTATTACTTTGGTCATCTAGGATTGCATATATCTTGAGCGCTTTGTCTCTGTGGCCTGTTGGATAGACTCGGACAAGGCAGATTTTTGAGCAGGATCTTCCTCCCTTGAGTCCCTTACAGATCTCCGTACATTGAGAGGTGACCGCAGGGGTGTCTTCATCGGTGTTCTTCTGTTTCTCATCGTGCTCCTCTGCTTGTGACAACACTCCTGGAGGTGGTCCAGGATGCAAGGCTATATTGTGATCCGTGCTGCTGCATTCTGCACATTTCACGCTAGCTCCACAGTTCCTGGCGAAGTGAGAGGTCGTAGCACAGCATTTGAAGCAGATGTTGTTTTCCTTGAGGAAACCTTTGCGATCCTCTAAAGTCTTCTCCCTGAAGGCTCTGCACTTTAGTAGAGGATGTGGTTTCCTGTGTAGAGGACACTGCTTACTGACATCCTGAGGTTTGCTCTCTTCCGTAGGGGGCTTAGTTGTCTTGTGTGGAGGACCTGTGGAATCAATATCAGTTTTATGGACTGCCACGGGTGTCTTACTGGGTTTGACACCAGGGGTAGTGGAACATGACAGAGTGAAATCAAAACTAGGGTCATTTCTTATCTTGGCTTGCTGGGTGACAAACTCAACATATAGTAACATAGTAACATAGTTAGTAAGGCCGAAAAAAGACATTTGTCCATCCAGTTCAGCCTATATTCCATCATAATAAATACCCAGATCTACGTCCTTCTACAGAACCTAATAATTGTATGATACAATATTGTTCTGCTCCAGGAAGACATCCAGGCCTCTCTTGAACCCCTCGACTGAGTTCGCCATCACCACCTCCTCAGGCAAGCAATTCCAGATTCTCACTGCCCTAACAGTAAAGAATCCTCTTCTATGTTGGTGGAAAAACCTTCTCTCCTCCAGACGCAAAGAATGCCCCCTTGTGCCCGTCACCTTCCTTGGTATAAACAGATCCTCAGCGAGATATTTGTATTGTCCCCTTATATACTTATACATGGTACAAATACAGCAAAAGGAGGGAATGGTACGTTATGAATTTGTTTATACCGTGAACCATTTATAATCCACCTTTCTTGAAGATTGTAAGGAAGTTTTTGTACTATTGGATTGACACCCCTAGCAGTGTCTAAGAATGCCAATCCAGCCAAGTGACCTTCCTTCTGGGCGACCTGTAACTCTATCAATAAATCATTCAATTCTCTAAGTCTTTGATAACCCTTGGGCCCTATCTTAGGGAAATCATCAATTCTTTTGAATAAAGCATTCTCTATTACTAATACGGACCCATAGCATTCGTCAAGTCTTTCCCACACTTTACGTAAACCTATGTGTGGGTATTCTATGTTAATGTCTCTTAGTCTTTTAGCATGCTCGACCGATTCAGTTCCAAGCCACTTTACCAGGAGATCTAACTCCTCACTACTAGAAAGGTCCAGTCCCTGAATGGCGTTCTGGAACGAAGCTCGCCACGACCTGTAGTTTTCGGCTTTGTCAGTGAACTTTACAAGTCCTTTTGTTACCAGTTCTCGGCGGGCAAAGAACTTTGCTAAGTCTATGGTGGCTTGATCAGTGTTGGTACGAGCCGGTATGTTATAGCCATGTCTAGTGTGTGGTGCATCACCATACCTGTGAGATGCTCTTGGCTTCGGACAGTCTGCATAGTACCTTTCTGGTGAAGAAGATGTCTCTTTAAGGTGAGGTGGGAGCTGTACCTTCTTCTCAGTGGAACGGTAGCTGTGGTCGACTCCTCTGTCTTGGACGTCTTCTTGTCTGTAGTAGTGAAGTTCGGGGTTGGATCGATGATAATCGGCGTAGGCTGATCGTTGTAGTCTGTCGAGGGTGTTGTCCATGCTGGAGTGTCGATGAACGTACTCTGCGACGCGCTGAGCTGGATCTTGCTGCTCTAGATCTGTTCCAAGAACGTTGCTGCGTCTCTCATAATCAGGATCCTTCATGGCTTCCAAGTACTCTGCCTTAGCTATTGCAGCTGCTGCCTCTTTGTCTACCATAAGTCTTTCTAGAGACACTTGCAGGCGCGCACCTTCTGCTTCTTGCTCTGCCCGCAAACGTGCATTTTCTGCTTCATGCTCTGCTTGTCTCAGCTTTAGATGCATTTCTTTCTCGGCAAAGGAGGACCTCGCTTTGGCTGCTTCAGCTTCAGCACGAGCGACAGCAGCCAGCTCTGCTAATGATGACCTGCTCGAGCTTGCTCGTGACCTCGTCTTGAGTGAGGATGTGCTGTTTCGAGACATTGTGCGCTTAGCTGCGTACTGCTGAGTGTTTTGGCGGGAAACTGAGTCTAGGTGCGGTGAGCTTCCGCGTGGCGGGAATGATGTAGCTCCTCTTGGCGGGCTGCAGTATAGTCCCGTGGCTGTATGGCGGCTGCTGTGATACCCGAATGCGGAGCAGTGTGGGTGTTAGCGGTTCCGTACAGTCTGAACAACTACAGCCTGCGACCGGCTATCAGTTTCACTGAAGGCAGCTAATCTGATCTTACTTTACAATCACCGCCTGCGACTGGCGGTCTCGTTTTTTCACTGTTCTGCCTTCCTCCACGTAGGATGCTGTGTGGATTCCAACATACGGCTAAACCTTCATCCACATCCCAGTAAACAGACTGTGTTGATGCTTAAGTCTTATTTATTAGGGTGATGATAACCAAAACTATAACGTTGAACAACAATGGTGGACAGTATTCATAGTAGATGATCAAATAGTGAATGATGTTGATGTACAAGGTGGATGTTCAGTGAATAATCATAGTGAATGACTGATCATAGTGGATGACTGATCATAGTGGATGACTGATCATAGTGGATGACTGATCATAGTGGATGACTGGTGAAAAACGAGATCCGTTAGGACAGGGGTAAGAAAGTAAGCGAGACAGGAGCACGTGTGCCTCTCTGCAGATCTGAGGAAAAATGGCTACTGAAGCTTGTCTTCACAAGAAGAATGTGGGCGGAACCAGCCCATAAGACATTGCTCTTAGGAGGGAAAGGTTGGTAAACAACATGAAAAGTAGGCAACTGATGACCTCCAGTGGCCACAACTTGAATAACATGATAATTAACTCTCTGCACATTAAGATGGGCAGAACACTATAGAAACTTTCACGTCGTCATCAGGAACAGTTTCTTCGCAAAGTATTCTTGCTTGTATAACCAGTAGAGAGCACCCTTAAGAAGGTGCAAACTATTTACAGAGGACAGTTCGGGAACCATTCACCGTCCATGATTCCAATGTTCCTTTAAAACCATGATGAACTTTGTGCAAAACTGGAACAAAATAGAGATCGCGGGTAAACTAAAGGTACCTTCACACTAAACGACGCTGCAGCGATCCAGACAACGATTCGGATCGCTGCAGCGTCGCTGTTTGGTCGCTGGAGAGCTGTCACACAGACCGCTCTCCAGCGACCAACGATGCTGGTAACCAGGGTAAACATCGGGTTACTAAGCGCAGGGCCGCGCTTAGTAACCCGATGTTTACCCTGGTTACCAGCGAAGACATCGCTGAATCGGTGTCACACACGCCGATTCAGCGATGTCAGTGGGAGATCCAGCGACCAAAGAAAGGTCTGGCCTTCTAGCCCCGACCAACGACATCACAGCAGGATTCTGATCGCTGCTGCGTGTCAAACTAAACGATATCGCTAGCGAGGACGCTGCAACGTCACGGATTGCTAGCGATATCGTTTAGTGTGAAGGTACCTTTAGGGATCCCTTTAAGAATTAACCCTGAACGGGTTCAAAGCAGCAAAGAAAGAACAGTTAACTATGTACAGTTTTTCAGGTTTTCGAGGTTTACTCGAATTTTGATGGTAGTACCGGTGGGGGTAGCCCTGTTGGGTACTGGCGGCTACCACCGGGTACTACGCAAGGGGCTCCCTCATGCCCGATGGGAGCCTAAGCACCCACAATATTCCGATCAGGGTCAGGCAAAGCACGGGCCATCGCAGGCGTTAGTTCTGTAATCACTACAGTGGTAGTTGGATATACAATAGGGGTGATGTTAATCTGCAGGACCCTCGGTGGTTCAGCAGTTGTAGAAATCAGGGTCATTTCTTTAACACCAGGTGGCGCTGTCAATGGCGCGCACCTCTTAACATTTCGGGCATACAAACCTTTGTTTCCCCAATGACGGGTGTAAGTCACCGGGTCTCCGGGGTGCAAATCTCGGTCTGGATGCCCCCTTCCAAGATGCGACTCCACTTCGCATCTGTCAACCCGAACTTTTGGCACTATCCCGGATTCCTGAATAAAGCCTTTCCCCCTTTGGAGATGGTAGGTCACCACTATACCGTGGCTCACCGGGGGACTGTCGTCTCTTCGAGCTCTAGCGGTCGATGTGTCACTTTGAGCATTCGGTTTGTTCCGCTCCTTCCATTGCGAAACTAGGCATTGTTTGTATTGCTCCCAGGTGAGCACTACGATATTGGAGCCCTCCTGTCTGGACCCGTCCGGTCAGATCTTTGCAGCGTCCCATTTAAAGATCACCCCCTCGGGGCTTATGGCAAGCGGTTCACCCATAGACATCGGGAGCGGAGGCAGTATCTCTTCCATTGTGTTGAGGGGTGCTATGATGATCTCGGCAGCGGGCGGCTGGTCACAGTCGGGACGAGGAGCGGTCACCGGAGCAGGATCGGTCAGTGGGGCAGGGTTGTTTTTGGTACCTGCGTCTGATGTGGTTCCACCGATGTCGATCGGGTCCGCTGACGAGGACACTGGAGTCTGCTGCGGCTCTGACTACGGGTCTCCCTGTGCGATCTTCTTGCACAGCTCTGACTTCCATTTCTTCACTGTTGCCGCCTCCTCGTCCAGGGGTGGGAGGTTCGATGCCTCCAGTAGCGGCAAGCTCTGGTTTGCCTCCGGTGGGCTGGGGTGGCCCTGGGTCACTTCGTCGTCGTTCAGGCACCCGCTGGTCGCCATCTTGGCTTCTAGATCTGCGGTGGCACACACACGCTGCTCCTCCATTTTCTGGGGTTTGAGCTCCTGCATTCCTGTGCTCGTTACCCTGCAGCTGTAGTCAGAGAGGGCGGTCGCTACTTTTGGCGCCGCTTTCGCGGTCTCCTCTCATGGCACGCCCTCCTTCTTCTCCAGCGCTCCTCGTGGCGCGGTAATGGCGGCAATTTTGGCGGGAACCTTTGCGGTAACCAACAATATACAGTCCTTGCAATAAATCACAGTTCCAATATGATTCTGACACAGTTCCTAGGCGCACATGACCCGAATTCTCAGGCTTAAGTAGATCCTGTTCGTGACGCCAAGATTTTGGAGCGCCCCCACGTAAGGGCAATGGGGTACTCGGTACCGGGTCCTACAGTTCCCTCAGCTGGGATGTCACGGTGGCCCGACCAGGACCGTGGCCCTATGAGGGGCGCCCAATAAAAGGGGTAGAGTTTGTAGATAACGGTAATGTTCGTGACGCCACCTGTGGTATTCGGTCAGAGTGACCGACGTTGCTTAGGGGTCCGCTGGGGTCATGGAATGGCAGCTAGATGGTATACCTTCCCACAGGTGAAGTATATACCCAGGGCTTCCCAGAAGTGTAGATGGTGATGGTGGATGGTGTAAGGCGTGGTGAATAACCAGGACACAATGGGTGCAGTCTCTTTACCTTTATTGAAGGCTTCAGCATCCACAGTCCAGGGTGCCGGATGACAGTGTAGGCAGAGTCCGGCCAGTCTGATGCCAATTCCAGAGTTCCCCTATCCAGGTGGAAATCAGTAGCCTTCCCCTTGCGCACAGTAACGTAGTAGGTCCCTACGTGCATTAGCTCCCATAGGGTCCTCACTCTTGTTACTCTTCTCTCTGTCCCCCAGATGGATAGGACAAACCCGTATGACGGTGGTGGCCTGAGGCTATTTTATAGGGACCCTAGCATTGCCCCTCCTCCGTGTTGCCACCTTGTCTGCTTAGGTTCTTAGGTCGGGCAGCCAACTTGGAATTGACTGTCCTGCCGGTCTCTGAAGTAAAGCGTAGAGTCTATTACTCCCTCGGTGTTCCGGCTACCGGATCTGCGCTCAGTGGGAGGCAGCCTGCTTCTAGCTGTTCTCCCACTGGTGTTATACTCCTGTTGCTACGACTTCTGTGCTCACTCACTATGGCACACTTCCTTTCTTGTCCTTTCATGGGAGGCTGCCGCATGGGTTGCAGGCGCAGCTCCGTATCCTTCTTTCCTTTCCTGGGCCCAGCCCAGTCTGCTCCTCTCCTCTCCTCCTATCTCCTTCTCCCTCCAGTCAGCTTCTCCCGACTCCAACTCCCTCACTTCCTAATCAACCCCCAGTTTTACCCAAGTGTGAGGAGTGGCCTAATAGATAGAACCTTTTGCTCCCTCTGGTGGCCGGCGTGTGAAGTGTGTGTGTGGCTGTGATACCTGGCAGAGTGAACTCCTTTGGTGCCATCAGATGTAACATCGCTCCCCCTAGTGGAAGAACGACATTACTGCAACGACCAGGACTCTGGGGCGCTGCATATATACTGTATATATATATATATATATATATATATATATATATATATATAAATACAGGGCCCGATTCATCAAAGCTTTTACTCCAATATTCTGGCATAAGAAGCTTTGAAGAGTTGCATCATTTTGGCCTAACTTAAAACTGTGCTAGTATTTTGCGAATTTTGGTGTTTTCTCGCCATTTTTGCCCAGCTCTGATAAAGTTGGCGCAAGACTGGCGTGGCGACCACTGCTTGTCAAACATCAGGATGTGAGGTGGTGTTCACTACACCACAAATCTTACTCTAGTAGGGACTGGAGTAGGATTTGTGGTGAAACACACACTGAAGTGAAGGCCACACGTCCACCTCTTCATGAATCAGGAGCGTCGGACTTCAGCACATCGCCTCCTAAAGATTGATGTTTACAACTCCGGTCTTGACAAATCAGGCCCATAGTGTGCATATGAGACCTTTTTTTCATATATGATGATGATGGGAATTCTCAAGTCTATGGGTGACAAGTATTTGATATTTGCCCCTGATGAAGCTGCCTCTTTGCAGCGACACGCGTAGGGCAACATAGCCCCACGGACTTCCCTTGGCACCTTGACTGACAGGACGGACTGAACCTTATGACTTACTTGTCATCGCTCTGAATAGGCTCTGAGCGTAATGCACTCTGTTGGTATGCATATGTGTGATACTCCTGTGATTTAGACTGCCTTTTTTGCACTTTCCTGCTTGGGCTATCTTACTCAATATGCAGCAGTCACTATGGCGGCATGGTAGTCGGGCAGATATGTCCTCACTGTTTATATGGTAGGAGTTGTATGTGAGAGAGAGCATATACTTGTATGTGGTCCATATCCTCCACTTCTTTCATGCACCATGTTTGGTAGGCAGTAGTTTTGACCGGCATTCCATATTGTTATCCCATTGTATATATATATATATAAGCAATCTGGTACAAACTGATTTATTATTTTGATTATGGAGATGTCCTGTTGTCAATAATTGTGTCCTTTACCTCTCAGGTGCCAATTGTTATTACTATACTTCAGTCTGTGGGATAGGTTTTGCATTCCCGTTATCACGGGTAGTTTTTAATTGCTTTTAATGGTGTTGTTTGCTTATCATGTTGTGCAATAAAAACTTTTTGATATTTTTGCTTACCATTTGGTCCTGTTGATCTCCTTTACAACATGTCTTTCTTCTATGTGGTTTTCTAGGATAATAACCTAAGACACGGGTCCAAGCTTTCCAGTGAGTCCTGAATGTTATGGATCTCACCTGACCTCAGCCTCACTGAATATTTATGGGGGACTGCAAAAACAATAGCTGCATATTATATAATTGCATTCACTTATTCTAAATGTTATGGGAGCTCCTGCATAGAGGTGTATGTAGGACCGATGTAATAAGGTTTGCATTTTAGTGTACTAGATAGTTGTATCTAGTGAGGAATATATACTAGATCTATATACACCATCCCATTACAGACTAATAGTGGCTGCACTATGGTGCCATATACAGGTCGGAAGGTTCCATTAGAGTCCTGTGACCTCACAATAGGATGTGCTATTAGTTGTGTGACAGTTCCCAGACATTCTGTTTCATCTATACAAGACAGACGTGTTTTAGAGCCAAGCTTTATGTGAGAAGTACAAGGATGCCATTTTCTTCAGAAAATTCAAAGAAATATTGACACATAAGTAATGCCAACTTCAAAAGTGGATCACCAACGCAGAAAGCGTGAGGACGGACTACAGTGGCCATGGCATCCCTTCCAAATTGCCAGTTGGGTTCTATACTTATATTTGGGTATCACGGCTTTTGGCTTTATTCTTCCCATACTGCCATGCACCTGGCAATCTGCCTGTAACGGAATTCTAGGCATCTTATTCGCTCTACATTTTGTTTTCCATACCCTTACAATTTCTACTGACTCCTCTTGTGTAGATTCTAAGGAGGCAGTCAGTGTAAAGGAGGCCAAGGAAACTAAACCAAAGAAGATTCACTGCCACATAATACCTGTGACATTTTATAAAGAGAAGATTCGATATTGTAACATTTGTGGAAAAGATGTCTTTAACTTCGATCACCATTCCCGAATTTTTAATACCTGTCTAGGAGGCAGAAATATTTGGTTTTACTATAATTCCATTGTGACCGCTTTCTTAGGCACAACATGCCTGGCCATCATCTCTCTGTTTGTGTTCTCCATCTACTGCCACAAGCCATGGGTGAAGATGGACTCATCTACCAGCAGCTGGCTTATTTTTCCTGAAACACTTGCTATTGGGATTCTTATTATATCTTTCATCGATGGCATCCTTTGTTTCTCAATAGCACTAGTGTTAGGATACTATATATGTTTACACCTATATTTGCTGTGTCATGGATCAACTACTCATGAATATTATGAGAAACGAGACTTAAAAAGGCTAGATCTTGAAGCAGCTCATCCCTTCCAAAATTTCCACCATTTTTCAATGCCATCAGTGCCAAGAAAGAGCGATCTCAACGATACTGCAATCCAAACTGAGCAGACAGCAACGGAGACTGCAAGTGTAACAACTCAAACTCAAGAGAAAATACTAAATCTACGGACAATCGGTACACAAACTATTACTGACGAGGTAACAACAAGGCAACCAGGCCCCAGTTTAATAAATTTAGCTGAGACGTTGCTAGCCCCATTCAATTGTGTAAGGAAACCATCAATTGTGTAAATGTGCAACCTCTGAGTATGACACCTACAGTGAACTGCGGCATAAATTAACAAAGGGATAAATAAAGCATTCAGAAAATGCATAAAATGTGCTTCAGATTATTGTGTTACTTTGTAATCTAAATTGTATGTAGAATTCAACAATTTCTGCAAATGTCGTGATGTGTATTTTGTGTAGCACAATTAAACACATATACATGTAGCCTGTATGGCCGAGCATGGAGATTATACTGCTCCCTAGTCCTAATCTGTACATGTACATATGTACATCAACACCAATAAGTGAACTCAATAATAGATACCAATAAAAAGCAATATCTATAACTGTCACCAAAGCTGACGCTTTTTAAGATTGGTTAAAAAATGTTACATTTTATTTTTACCACAATAAAAAACCTAGATATTAAAACACATGAAATATTATAAATGGGGAAAAAGAAAAACAAATACAGGAAAGGCAGGTGTGGCTTCAAAGTGGCATAATATATATCAGGTGCATAGGGGGCTATAATAATAATAAGTGTCCAAAAGGAATTATAATACATACATATATATTCAGTCTAAATAAATATAGAAACATATATAAATATTTAAATAAATATACGTACATATGTACAAAGCGATAGTTCATTATAGTGCATTATACTGTATGGAGGCCTCTGGGGAGTGCATTATACTATATATAGGCAGATGGGGAGTGCACTATACTGCATGGAGACCTATGGGGAGAGCATTATACTATACAGAGGCAGATGGGGAGTGCATTATACTGTATAGAGGCCTATGGGGACTGCATTATACTCTATAGAGGCCTACTGTATGTGGAGTGCATTATACTATATAAAGGCCTATGGGGAGTGCATTGTACTATATCTAGAGGCCTATAAGGAGTGCATTATACTAAATATAGGTCTATGGGGAGTGTATTATACTATATGTAGAGGCCTATAAGGAGTGCATTATACTATATATAGGCCTACGGGGAGTGCATTATACTTTATCAATGATGGTCCAACAATTCTAACTCGAATAATAAAACAAGGAGTCAGGTTATTAAATATCAATATATAAAAACAACTGAAAAGACAGAGAACAAAGTCTCCAAAAAAGAGGGGAGTGATGCACAGCAAATTAATATATAGATCAAAAAGGTTGGAGAGGGGGAGGAAGGTGACGCTAGCTGATGTAGATCTGGAGAAATATCAGACGATAAAAGTGTGGACAGAAATGGCAGTGGTAACCATAGCAATAAAAAAATATATAATGCTTTACACTGGAGGTGCAATACTCTTCTGAAAGGCTGCTATATAGTAAACCACACCGCTGACATTAAATGCAATATCCCCACATATAGCGCACGTAAGTCCAATGGTATCAGTATGCGAGTGCAGTTAAAAACGCTCTGCACTGGTACCACACTGAATGAGGACCCCCCAAAGAGGCAGCCTCTCCGCTCATGCACCCATCCCCTAAGGTATGCAACTCAAGTTCATATAAATGTGGATGTTACCTAAACATTGCACTGGTTGGGTGTGAGGGGAACGCAGACAGACTTACAGCCTCACTGTTCCTTGCAGCATTCTCCTTTAGGTAACATCCATATGTTCATGTGTGCCATATTTCAGTCCTATATTACCTATATGGGTGTAAGATGTAATTGTACAAAACGATCAGGATTTTTTTACATTGATTAAGCCTATTACTACATGAGCTTCTTACTATATCGCTCATTACATGTACCAATATGACATTATGTCTTTACTGTGTGGTATGAATTAAGAAGCCTAATATTATATGGGCTTCTTATCATTTAGCCCATTAGATGTCATGACATTTTGCACTAATATGACACTTTCATTGTAAGGTATTTATATAATATCTAACAGACTCTAAATAGACCTATCAGTGTATTGTACAAGACTTGTCCCCGTGTAGACCCATTGCTTTCTCCGACATTTGAATTCCTCTGTTTTTACATACTTATATGATGGTTTTGTCTTATTTTTTAATATACTGCAATAAAGATGCTTTTAGCCTTTTATAAAAAGCCTATTTTTTAAGTGTTGGTTTAGATACGCTTTTTTGTCCTAATTATTTAGGATTGATAATATTGGTGTAGTTGCATGTATTAGATAAAGCTGAACCCATAGAAATCATCTTATCGTTTGCTTGGCTTCAATCTAAAAAAAAGTTGTCTCCATGAGACAAAGTGTAACTGCATTTGTACAACTTTTACAACATTTTTGACAAGTCATTGAGGCATGCCATAAGTGGGGGTCCAGGTGCTGAGATGCACACCAGTAGCTATACTGAAGACGGGTTTATAGATCTTGTGTTCAGTCTGTCCTCAGTATTGGCTGAGGAGTTCTGCCTCTTCGCTCCAAATGCTAGAGGCAATCTCAGCACCCAAATTCCAACCACTTAAAGCTCCTGACATATCCCTATAAAATGTCAAAAGATTTTTAAAAGTTCAGGCACATGTTAAAGGGTTTGTCCAGGTTTATCACAAAAGTCAACAGTCACTTGTGAATCCTCACATTGTGTACAGTGCGCAATGTGAAGATTCTCCAATGTCGGCATCGAGACTGAGCAGTCATGTGATTGTGAGTATGTGATATGCATACTTCTGGCCACATTTCAAGAAGATATGTGCAGCGCCCCAGAGACCTGGTCGTTGCAGTATGACGCGCTGCCACTAAGGGGAGTGATGGTACGTCTGATGGCACTAAAGGAGTTCTTCTGACCAGGTATCACCAGCACACATTACACTTCACACTCCGGCCACTAGGGGGAGAAAAAGGCTTTATTTATTGGGCCACTCCTCACACTGGTAAAACTAGGGGTTGGATAGGAAGTTAGTCAGAAGCTGACTAGGTTGGATTCAGGCAACATCCCGTGGCAGGGGGTGTTGCAGGGAGAAGGCACAGGGGGGTCCCTGTCAGGCGTGGGAACCTGGCAGGAGCCTGGCGAACAGAGCAGAACGTTACGGAACAGCGCCTGCACACCCCACGGCGGTATCCTAAGAGAGAAACACGAAGAGAAGGATATTGTGGAACAGTGAGAAGCGAGATCAAGCAAAAAGGAGTACCAGTAGGAGTCGTGCCATGAGACCGAGGCAACATCCTACTGAGGCGCGTAGCCGGTGGCCGGAACACCGCGGGAGTAACTGACTCTAGGCCTTACTTCGAACTCCGCAGGACAGTTAATTATAGGTTGGCTGTCTACCTTACATTTCCTACGAAGACATAGGGGGCAACGCGTGGAGAGGGGCGTCTCTAGGGTCCCGGAAGAGCTCCGAGCCTTCCCGTCATACGGGTGCGTCCTAGCCATAACATACCTGGGGGACGAGAAACTAGTAACATCTGGAACTAAAGAGAGAGAGAGCTGTAGAGAACGAACGAGAACAGCAGTTGTGAGGACTATTCCGAATGCTCAGCAGGGTAGGTGTCATGATCCCAATGGCAGGGGATCACTAAAGGACAAGCACAGATACAAACAAGCTCTAGGGCGATGGAACCTGAGCTGACCGCGACCCTGAACCTAACACACAAATAAAAGTAGCCGGGGAACGTGCCTACGATGATCCTAGACGTCTCGCTCCAGCCGAAGATCTAACTTCCCCTATTAGAAGAAACACAGACCTCTCTTGCCTACAGAGAAATACCCCACAGAAATAGCAGCCCCCCACATATAATGACGGTGAAATGAGAGGAAAGCACATACGCAGTATGAAAACAGTTTCAGCAAAATGAGGCCCGCTAAAGCTAGATAGCAGAGGATACAAAAGTGAACTGCGCGGTCAGCGAAAAACCCTTCAAAAAACCATCCTGAAATTACTTGAACTCATGTGCCAACTCATGGTACATGAGGAGCAATTTCAGCCCACTAGAGCAACCAGCAGCAATAATCACATATCTGCAGGCTGGACTAAAAAAACAAATAAAGCAAAACACCAAAACAGGAAAATCCAAACTTAGCTTGACCAGAAGGTTCTAGGAGCAGGGAGCAGAGGTAACAAGACACACTGGATACATTGATAACCGGCGAGGAAATGCCAGCAAAGCCAGGTTAAATAGGAAACTCCCATATCCTGATGGAACAGGTGGAACCCAGAGACCCAGGAAAGACAAGTCACCCAGTACCATCAGTAACCACCAGAGGGAGCCCAAAAACAGAACTCACAACAGTACCCCCCCCCTTGAGGAGGGGTCACCGAACCCTCACGAGAACCACCAGGGCGACCAGGATGAGCCCTATGAAAAGCACGAACCAAATCATCAGCATGAACATCCGAGGCAACCACCCAAGAATTATCCTCCTGACCATAACCCTTCCACTTGACCAAATACTGGAGTTTCCGTCTGGAAACACAAGAATCCAAGATCTTCTCCACAACATACTCCAATTCTCCCTCCACCAGCACTGGAGCAGGAGGCTCAAGCGAAGGAATAACAGGTACCTCATACTTCCGCAACAACGACCGATGGAACACATTATGAATAGCAAACGATGCCGGGAGATCCAAACGAAACGACACAGGGTTAAGAATTTCCAAGATCCTATAGGGACCGATGAACCGAGGCTTGAACTTAGGAGAAGAGACCTTCATAGGAACAAAACGAGAAGACAACCACACCAAGTCCCCAACAAGAAGTCGAGGACCCACGCGGCGACGGCGATTAGCAAACTGCTGAGCCTTCTCCTGGGACAACTTCAAATTGTCCACCACATGACTCGAAATCCGATGCAACCTATCCACCACCATGTCCACTCCAGGACAATCAGAAGGTTCCACCTGACCAGAGGAAAAACGAGGATGAAACCCCGAATTACAAAAGAAAGGAGAAACCAAGGTAGCAGAACTAGCCCGATTATTAAGGGCAAATTCGGCCAGCGGCAAAAAGGTAACCCAGTCATCCTGATCAGCAGAAACAAAACACCTTAAATAAGTTTCCAAGGTCTGATTAGTTCGTTCAGTCTGGCCATTCGTCTGAGGATGGAATGCAGACGAAAAGGACAAATCAATGCCCATCTTAGCACAGAACGTCCGCCAAAATCTAGACACAAACTGGGATCCCCTGTCAGAAACGATGTTCTCAGGAATCCCATGCAAACGAACCACATTCTGAAAAAACAGAGGGACCAACTCAGAGGAGGAAGGTAACTTAGGCAAGGGTACCAGATGAACCATTTTAGAAAAGCGATCACACACAACCCAGATGACGGACATTTTTTGAGAGACAGGGAGATCCGAAATAAAGTCCATGGAAATGTGCGTCCAAGGCCTCTTCGGGATAGGCAAAGGTGACAACAATCCACTGGCCCGAGAACAGCAAGGCTTAGCCCGAGCACAAACCTCACAAGACTGCACAAAAGAACGCACATCCCTCGACAAGGAAGGCCACCAAAAAGACCTGGCAACCAAGTCTCTAGTACCAAATATTCCAGGATGACCTGCCAACGCAGAAGAATGGACCTCGGAGATGACTCTACTGGTCCAATTATCCGGAACAAACAGTCTCTCAGGCGGACAACGATCAGGTTTACCCGCCTGAAACTCCTGCAAAGCACGTCGCAAGTCTGGGGAGACAGCAGACAAAATCACCCCATCCCTAAGGATACCAGAGGGCTCAGAATTTCCAAGGGAGTCAGGCACAAAACTCCTAGAAAGAGCATCCGCCTTCACATTCTTTGAACCTGGCAGGTATGAAACCACAAAATTGAAACGAGAGAAAAACAGTGACCAACGCGCCTGTCTAGGATTCAGACGCCTGGCAGACTCAAGGTAAATCAAATTTTTGTGATCAGTCAAGACCACCACACGATGTCTAGCACCCTCTAGCCAATGACGCCACTCCTCAAATGCCCACTTCATGGCCAAAAGTTCCCGATTACCAACATCATAATTCCGCTCAGCCGGCGAAAACTTTCTAGAAAAAAACGCGCATGGCTTCATCACTGAGCCATCGGAGCTTCTCTGTGACAAAACCGCCCCCGCTCCAATCTCAGAAGCATCAACCTCAACCTGAAAAGGGAGCGAAACATCTGGCTGACGCAACACAGGAGCAGAAGAAAACCGACGCTTAAGTTCCTGAAAGGCCTCCACAGCCGCAGGAGACCAATTAGCAACATCAGCACCCTTCTTAGTCAAATCCGTCAAAGGCTTAACAACACTAGAAAAATTAGTTATAAAACGACGATAGAAATTAGCAAAGCCCAAGAACTTCTGTAGACTCTTAAGAGATGTAGGCTGCGTCCAGTCACAAATAGCCTGAACCTTGACGGGATCCATCTCAATAGTAGAAGGGGAAAAATATACCCCAAGAAAGAAATCTTCTGGACTCCAAAGAGACACTTTGAGCCTTTTACAAACAAGGAATTGGCCCGCAGGACCTGAAACACCTTCCTGACCTGCTGAACATGAGACTCCCAGTCATCAGAAAAAACCAAAATATCATCCAAATACACAATCATAAATTTATCCAGATATTCACGGAAAATATCGTGCATAAAGGACTGGAAGACTGAAGGAGCATTAGAAAGTCCGAAAGGCATTACCAAATACTCAAAATGGCCCTCAGGCGTATTAAATGCGGTTTTCCACTCATCACCTTGCTTTATTCGTATAAGATTATACGCACCCCGAAGATCAATCTTAGTGAACCATTTAGCCCCCTTAATGCGAGCAAACAAATCAGTCAACAATGGCAAAGGATACTGATATTTTACGGTAATCTTATTCAAAAGACGATAATCTATACAAGGCCTCAAGGAACCATCTTTTTTGGCCACGAAAAAAAAACCTGCTCCCAAAGGGGACAAAGATGGACGGATATGTCCCTTTTCCAAGGACTCCTTAACATAATCCCGCATAGCAGTATGCTCTGGCACTGACAGATTGAACAAACGACCTTTAGGAAATTTACTGCCTGGAATTAAATTTATAGCACAATCGCAATCCCTGTGAGGAGGAAGCGAACTGAGCTTAGGCTCCTCAAAAACATCCCGATAGTCAGACAAAAACACAGGAATCTCAGAAGGAGTAGATGAAGCGATAGAAATCGGAGGTGCATCATCATGAACCCCCTGACAACCCCAGCTTAACACAGACATCGATTTCCAGTCAAGGACTGGATTATGAGTTTGTAACCATGGCAGACCAAGCACTAGGACATCATGCAAATTATACAGTACCAGGAAGCGAATCACCTCCTGATGAACTGGAGTCATACGCATGGTCACTTGTGTCCAGTACTGAGGTTTATTCATAGCCAAAGGTGTAGAGTCAATTCCCTTCAAAGGAATAGGGACTTCCAGAGGCTCCAGACTAAACCCACAGCGATTGGCAAATGACCAATCCATAAGACTCAGGGCAGCGCCTGAATCCACATAGGCATCGACGGAAATGGATGATAATGAACAAATCAGAGTCACAGACAGAATGAACTTAGACTGTAAAGTACTAATGGCAACAGACTTATCAACCTTTTTTGTGCGTTTAGAGCATGTTGATATAACATGAGCTGAATCACCACAATAAAAGCACAACCTTTTTTTCCGCCTATAATTTTGCCGTTCACTTCTGGACTGAATTTTATCACATTGCATTATCTCAGGTGACGGTTCAGACGACACCGCCAAATGGTGCACAGGTTTGCGCTCCCGTAAACGCCGATCAATCTGAATAGCCATAGTCATAGACTCATTCAGACCAGTAGGCGGAGGGAACCCCACCATAACATCTTTAATGGCCTCGGAAAGGCCATCTCTGAACCTTGCAGCCAGGGCGCACTCATTCCACTGAGTAAGCACCGACCACTTCCGAAATTTTTGACAATAAATTTCTGCTTCATCTTGCCCCTGAGAGAGGGCCAACAAAGCTTTTTCAGCCTGAATCTCTTGGTTAGGTTCCTCATAGAGCAAACCCAATGCCAGAAAAAACGCATCCGCATTAAGCAACGCAGGGTCCCCTGGTGCCAATGCAAATGCCCAATCCTGAGGGTCACCCCGCAGGAAAGATATAATAATCTTGACTTGCTGAGCAGGGTCTCCAGAGGAGCGAGATTTCAAAGAAAGAAACAACTTGCAATTGTTCCTAAAATTCAGAAAACGAGATCTATCTCCAGAAAAAAACTCTGGGACAGGAATTCTAGGTTCAGACATAGGAGCATGTACAACAAAATCCTGTATATTTTGAACCTTAGCGGCAAGATTATTCAGGCTGGAAGCCAAACTCTGGACGTCCATGATAAACAGCTGGGATCAGAGCCATTCAAAGATTAAGAGGAGGAGGAAGTAGCCAGGCTGCAATAAGGCTAGGCAGCAAACTCTGAGGGGAAAAAAAAAAAAAAAAAAAAAACTTCCTCAGACTACTTATCCTCCTACTTCAGCCAATACAATTAACACTTTGTGGCCGGTTATACAGTCATGATCCCAATGGCAGGGGATCACTAAAGGACAAGCACAGATACAAACAAGCTCTAGGGCGATGGAACCTGAGCTGACCGCGACCCTGAACCTAACACACAAATAAAAGTAGCCGGGGAACGTGCCTACGATGATCCTAGACGTCTCGCTCCAGCCGAAGATCTAACTTCCCCTATTAGAAGAAACACAGACCTCTCTTGCCTCCAGAGAAATACCCCACAGAAATAGCAGCCCCCCACATATAATGACGGTGAAATGAGAGGAAAGCACATACGCAGTATGAAAACAGTTTCAGCAAAATGAGGCCCGCTAAAGCTAGATAGCAGAGGATACAAAAGTGAACTGCGCGGTCAGCGAAAAACCCTTCAAAAAACCATCCTGAAATTACTTGAACTCATGTGCCAACTCATGGTACATGAGGAGCAATTTCAGCCCACTAGAGCAACCAGCAACAATAATCACATATCTGCAGGCTGGACTAAAAAACCAAATAAAGCAAAACACCAAAACAGGAAAATCCAAACTTAGCTTGACCAGAAGGTTCTAGGAGCAGGGAGCAGAGGTAACAAGACACACTGGATACATTGATAACCGGCGAGGAAATGCCAGCAAAGCCAGGTTAAATAGGAAACTCCCATATCCTGATGGAACAGGTGGAACCCAGAGACCCAGGAAAGACAAGTCACCCAGTACCATCAGTAACCACCAGAGGGAGCCCAAAAACAGAACTCACAACAGGTAGGACTACAACACACAGGCGCTAGTGGTAGGCAACGATTTCCACCTGCAAAGGGAACTCTGGATGTGCCCATCGGACCGACCGGTCTCAGACAACCCTGTTAAGCGTGCTCTGGATTGAGGATCCTGAAGTCTTCAGTAAAGAGACTGCAACCTTGTGTCCTCGTTATTGATTGCACCTTACACCATCACCATCCACCTTACTGGGAAGCCCTGGGGACATACTTCACCTGTGGGAAGGTATACCATCCAGCTGCCATTCCATCACCCCAGCGGACCCCACAGCAGCGTCGGTCACCCTGACCGAACACCACAGGTGGCGTCACGAATCCCTGACAGACTGTACCACCTTTATTGGACGCCCCTTAGCAGGGTTGCTGACTGGGTCTAGCCACCGTGATAGCCTCAGAACCGAACCAGAGAGAGGCCCGGTACCGAGAACTTGTGGCCCTGCGTCTGGGGGCACTCCACATGCACAGCCTAACTCAATAAACTGGCATTAAGCAATGCACTTCTAGCCTGCCCATCTGCGCTTGGTCTCGCCGCCAACACCGGGGAATCCTCTGAGCGTGAACTGCGTGCAGTGTGAGGATTTACAAGTTTGTAGTCACATAAGGTGACTGTAGACGTTCGTGATAAACTTGGACAACCTCTTTACCTATAAAAGCAAACAATTTTAAAAGATTATGGCACTTTGTCCACAGTTAATTCGTGACAAAATCTCCAACACAACATTACTTGGGGAATTGATTGTGGATTTTTTCCCCATTAAAATCTAAAGAAAAAATTTGAAACAACCCTTTGCTCAACTGGAAACGGAAACAGCATGATGTGAATTGGAAAATCCATTTCATGGGTGAATTTCTAAACAGAAAAAATGTATAAATTCTCATCCAATTCTAATCCATGTGGACTAATTCTTCTTATGAATGGAGCAGCACCATAAAGGCCAGTAATGGCCGACATAGTCCCGTAACATTGATGGTGATGGACGGGGGAGTGTTTCTTATATTTATGTTTAGGGCCTTTTGCTATTCCAGAGGAAAGTCACAGAGAAAGGAACTTTCATTTCTACAAAGTGGCTGATCAATATGTATAATATAAAAAAAAATAATTCTTACATTAATTAGTCTGTGAGTGACATTTCAGGAACTTTGTCCTTTGCAACTTCTCCTTTAGGAGGTTTCATTAATAAAATTTCCTTTTCAAACCTATGGGACTGGAGAACGGACTCATATTAAACATACACAGGAAGACTGATGTGCTGTATAGGTATATGACATTTATTATACTATAGCCACACATTTTACGCTGGCAGAAGAGGTATTTTTCTGTTCTCCAAATTCATTTATAGTCATTGCTAAGTCATGTTTATCGAGGTCTTTATATGCAAGAACTTGACATAGAATAATGCTTATTTAATATTTCTTTCATTGTGATCAGCGACACCTATTTGCAATACAATTCCATGTAAACCACCAAGAATATGCTTTTCTGCAGCGTATTGCGCAGTGGTTTATTAAATCTTCCTCTGCCCATTGATCTAAATGTAAGTGAACGACTGAGTCATATATCCTAATGAATTTGACAGAAACAGAAAACGGCTTCATTACACAACATAATCATCAAAGTGAGATTATCCTGTATAGAGCAGACCTCTAGTGAAAAAATATAATTAAAACCCATAACAGTTCAATAGGACATTGCCAACATCTTCTCTGAATGATCTCCCCATAACAGCAGGTATGAATCAGGGCAGATTTATCAATATTGTTCATGGGGAGAAGTTTGTGAAACGTTGCACAGTTCATTGTGAATGTCTCTAATATTGATGACTACAATAAACCAGACACATGCCCTTCTTCACATCTGACCGGTCTTACACATGCTATTATGTAAAATATGCATTTCATGGGAAAAAAAGAGAATTTGTAGGTTCAACAAAATTTATACAGTTGAAGCCAGAAGCTTACATACACTATATAAAAAGACACATATGCAAGTTTTTTTCAATATCTGACATGAAATCAGAATAAACCTTTCCTGTTTTAGGTCAATTAGGATTACCATAATTAATATTTGCCAAATGCCACAATAATGAAAGAAATAAAGGCATTTTTATTACTTACTGCAAATTCCAAAGTTTACATACCTTTCATTAGTATTTGGTACCATTGCCGTTAAACTGAATGACTTGGGTCAAACGATTGGAATATCTTTCCTCAAGCTTCTCACAATAGTTGGTTGAAATTTGGGCCAATTCCTCCTGACAATCCTGGTGTAACTGATCCAGGTTTGTAGGTCGCCTTGCTCACACCTGCCTTTTCAGCTTTGCCCATAATTTTCAATAGGATTGAGATTAGGGCTTTGTGATGGCCACTCCAAAACATTGACTTTGTTATCCTTAAAGGGAACCTGTCACCAGGTTTGGCTGATACGAGTTATGGCCACCCCCTTTCAGGGTTTATATAAAGCATTCTATCATGCTGCATATAAGCCCCCGATCCAACCTGTAAGAGACGAAAAATTATTATACTCACCAGCAGAGCAGTCCCGTTCGGGGGGTGTCGCTTTTCTTGGTCCAGCACCTCCCATCTTCTTACAATCCCCGTCCTCGAGCTTGCTTCATGTGGATGATGCATTCCAGCATCATCCACACAGGCTCCCCGGAATCGCGCTCCTGCGCAGGCGTACTTATCTGCCCTGTTGAGAGCTTGGCCATTGCTCCATGAGACTCTAGAGCCACATTCTTGGGATTGATGGGGGTTTTTTTTTACTATTATTGAGGTGTTTTTTTAAATAAACTATTTCAAGAAATCTTTGAACCAAAAAATGTTGGTTACTGACAAATACATCAAGTTTATGCAAAAACCTATTTTTCAAGACTTCTGCAATTTGCCCTGGCTGCTGGATATCAGCTTGTGGGACAAATCCTGACTGATGACCGCCCATTCCTGTCTTATCGGTGCTTGGAGTTTATCAGGAGTGCGGGTCCTCAGTGGTTGATTCCTTTTAGTGGCTAACTGAGAAGTTATCAACCACTGAGGACTCTCAATTCTAAATATTCTCCATCTACTGACTGACGGTACAAAGATATATATCTTTCCTGTATCAAAATGGAGTTTATCCCAATTTCTGTGATTTTCTTTGTCTATCCACTTTTTTGAGGATTGTCCACAGGTTTTCAATAGAATCTGGGGAGGTTCCAAAAATGTCAATGTTTTGTTCACCGAGCCACTGAGATATCACTTTTGCCCTGTGACTCAGGATAAAAACAATATTCATTACCAAATTGCTTCTCGATCGATGGTAGCAGTTGTTTTAGGAGGATATTTACCATTCTTTATTCATGGCAGAATTCTTAGGCAAAATTTGGAGTGAGCCCCTCCCAAGGATGAAAGCCCCCAAACATGAAAGGTTTCTAGATGTTTTTACTATTGGCATAACACAGGCTCACCTTCTCTTTTCTGCTGACTCGTTCCTACAGATGTCCCAGTTGGAAGGGGTTTCATCCCAGAAAATAACTTTACCTCTTTCTTCTGGAGTCCAACCCCTGAGTTTCCTGCAGTTATTTTCTCGGACACGATACTGTCATGATGTTATAGTGGCTGGGTCATCTCAGTGTGTGGGACCACAGAATATGTTTTTAGACAGACATTTTTCTCTTAATAATGGTCGGAGGACTTGTTCTTCAGATAAAAAGCTCAAATTCCCCTGCTTCGCCTTTTACAGCCACGGTATGAAGGGAAACTGACAGCAGATTCATCCTACCTGAACCATGTGCAGCATGAATCAGAGGCGGGCTGCGTTATCACAGTCTTTTATGTTCACTCTGCTATGCTGTGGTGTTTCAGAGAAAACTGGGCAGGGACAAGGTGAGTAGGATGACTAGTCCAAGAGGCAGGTCCCTGGCAGCTTCTCCCCGCCCACTTCCCATGATTGACAGGTCCCTCCCAATATACCAGCATTTGAGAGTGTGTGAACATTGATGGCTGCAATAACAGGCAGTCTCTGAATCAGCTGTCAGGTTCTTTTTATATGCTAAAATATGGCTTCTGCTAGTTTCCTCCAGCATCATATGAATTTGTGCAGCTTTTGGTTACAGTTACCTCAGATAACCCTGACAATGCTCAGACAATTTTCTATTTGTGAAAATTTAAAAAAATATACTGTATATTTATGTATGTTTTTATATAGGAATATAATTCCATGAAACATCAATCTGAAGCTTGCTAACCTGTAATCATCCTTCCTGCTTCTTTTTTCATTGATGTCCCATATTCTACCTAACGTTATGATTTTTTCACAGTATTGATTCAAAAACTACTTGATTAATTGTTGTTTTAATTTCTAAAGTTGTTAAAGGAGATTTGTAACCTTTAGGATGCGTCACACCTGCAGTATTTGGTAGCCAAAACCAGGAGTGGGTGATAAATGCAGAAGTGGTGCATATGTTGCTCTTATACTTTTCCTTCTCTTTGTTCCACTCCTGGTTTTGTCTTACAAATACTGATGTAAAATACTGACCAAATACTGCTAGTGTGACGGCAGCCGGAAATGTGATATCCAAACAAATGGATACTAGTCAAATAAAAAATACAGATGGTGACTACTCCCCTCTGCTGTTTTGGCTGAAGGAGTGACATCACGATTACACCACACACCACTGCAGCCAGTCACTGAGCGGCTCTGATGAAGTAGGAGGCACAAGTAGCCAAAATTCAGTGATTGGCTGCAGTGGTGATGTGCACTGTAGACATGATGGCACGACTGCAGGCAGGCATAGAGAATTGAGCAGAGGAGGGGAGCTGCTTTGAACAAGTATCTGATCACTTGGGGACCACTTTTCTAAAAGTGGAAACCCCCTTTAAGTGTTTTAGGACTGATAAATAACAGATTTTATAGCAGTGTCGCAGGAGCTTACATAGATGTTAGAGACTAGGGCCTCATTCAGACATTTGTGTTGTACGTACGTGTTGTATCTGTTTTTTTGTATGCCCACTATCATCTATGGTGCTGCTGTTACATGTCTTGAACAGAGACAGAAATTGTCATTTTTAGGACTGCAGAATATTGTAATACTATGTAAGGGATAGGAAATAAACTTGTGCATGTATAGATAGATTAGATGTTTGGGTTTATGGCTATAACTTGGTGTATGTACCGTAATGAAAAGCTTTATGGCAGAATCTCTGGGAGGTCTAATCTATTATCACATTTCCTCTTCTATAAGGATATTCAGGTATCTTCCGCTAATGAGCTAACATTACTAAATCATATGTTCTGTATCTCATGGGGACATTTACAGGTACAGTCGGCCCTCGGGACAGCTGTAATAAGGCACACGGTGATCGTATCTGACACTTTGCTATAAATATCATGGGATTTTTACAATCTGAAAAAATTTGTATCAAATTGTATAAATTACTTCTGCAAGCGTACCTGTACATAGCAGTAATGTGCCAAGTGCCCAAAACACGCAGAAAAACGACACTTTTATTTCAAATCACCACGTCTTTAGACCCATGGGTTGTACAGATGAAACACTTCGTACTAACCACATGGTGAAAAGCCAGGCAAAACACAACTGTAATATGCAGTATTTGTGTGTGGTTTTGCTGTGTGGAGCACTACCACTAAATGTACAGGTAGACTTAAAAGCTCAAAAGACAAAGGGGTAATTTCATCTACAGTATTTATTTATTCATTCCAGTTATGACTCTTATTTGAAGTGAATCTGTCACTAGTTCTTTGCTACCTAATCGGAGAGCAACATGATGTAGAGTCAGAGACCCTGATTCCAGTGATGTATCACTTAGTAGGCTGCTTCCTGTAGTTTTAATAGACTAAATAAAAATAATAAAGTCAGTATTTTATCAGCAGGAGATTCTGACTAGAGAACTAGTAATCCTGCTGCCTTGAAGTCCTTCATATTCATGAGTTTTGTATAACTCCCCACCACCACGGATTGACAGTTTTCTGCCTATGCACAGAATACACAGAAACCTGCCTATAACTGGTGTAATTGGGGTTATTCAGGACTCAGCATTCAGAGAACTGCTAGATCTGCAGAAGAGAACCAGTGTTTTTTTTCTGTTTTTGTAGCTTAAGGATGGCTTGTTTCACCTGCATGGAGAGCTCTTTTGACCGCATGTTTACTTCACAGCAAAACCTTCCAAATGCAAGCACCACACCTCAAATCAACTCCAGGCCTTTTATCTGCTTAATTGAGAATGACATAATGAAGGGATTGCCCACACCTGAAATAGCCTTGGAGTCAATTGTCCAATTACTTTTGGTCCCTTTAAAAACAGGGTGGCACATGTTAAGGAGCTGAAACTCCTAAACCCTTCATCCAATTTTAATGTGGATACCCTCAAATGAAAGCTGAAAGTCTGAACTTCAACTGCATCTGAATTGTTTTGTTTAAAATTCATTGTGGTAATGTCTGTAACCAAAATTAGAAAAATGTTGTCTGTCCAAATATATATGGACCTAACTGTATATACAGTGTTCCTACAGCCCATCAGTGACAGGTTGTAAAGGAGCAAGTGTTTTCAGAGCAAGATGGATGTCGTTATTGCGAATATTGTAAAGATCAACGTGGATTTCACTGTGGAGGCAAATCGCTTGAAAACAATTGTTCTGGAGAAGGAGCGAGAGAGACAATGCATAATGCGTCAGCGCCGATAGCGTTTGTGGATCCACCCCATCACTGCACAGAGAATGACACGTGGGGTGTTTTCTTCACTGTACACGGAGCTACGAGAAGACCCAGAGAAATTTTTCTCATATGTGCGGATGAAAGCCGAGAACTTCGATCTATTGGTTGACCGAATTGGACATCTCATCCGAAGGAGTGATATGTATTGCCGATTCTCCATTTCACCGGCGGAGCGCCTGATGGTCACTCTTCGGTAAGCCATTTTTATTGTATCTCATCCTGTTACACACATTTTAATGTTGTTGCTGGTGTTTTTTTTTAGAATAGCTTTTAGTGATTTTTTTAGGAATAAATTTTATTGTATCTCCTACTGTTAAAGCTGACTTCTAACTGTAATGTTATTGCTGGTATTTTGTAGCAATTTTTGCCTTGCTTTTATTCACAGATTTCATGCAACTGGAGAATTCCTGTTCTCACTGCATTTCCAGTTCAGACTTGGGATTTATCACAGCTGTGATAAAGACCGCTTGGTCGAAACGCGTCGCTCGCCTTACTATGTGTATGATGCCGTCCCAGGAGTCGTCTCCTCATTTTAATATGTTGGATTAAACTTTTATATTTTATCTGGAAGCTGGATCATCTTTTCGTTTTTTGGATATTCTTCTCTTTCTACTTGAATTCCTAGATATTGTTTTACATTTCCCAAGTCTTTGATTTCGAAATGTTGCTTCAGGATTTTTAGAATGTTTTCATTATCCCTTTCTTGTTCAAAACAAATCAAAATGTCGTCTACATATATGAGTATGTAAATCCATCTATTAATTAGCCTTTTTGTGTATAAGCATGGATCAGCTTTGCTTCTTTGAAATTTTTCATTTGTAAGTACTTCCGTGATTTTTGTCATTCCACGCTTTAGCTGCTTGCTTTAAACCATATATGCTTTTCTGTAGTTTACAAACTTTGTTTGGATTTCTTTGGTCTTTGAATCCTGGAGGTTGTTCCATATAAATGTCTTCTGTTAAATCTCCATTCAGAAAAGCTGTCTTTACATCCAGATGTCTCAGTTGCATCTGTTTCATTGCTGCAACTGTAAGTAAAGTTCTTATTGTAGTGTATTTGACAACTGGAGCAAATGTCTCATCATAGTCTTCTCCATATTTTTGAGAATACCCTTTAGCTACGAGTCTTGCTCGGTATCTTTCAGCTGTGCCATCTGTTTGGTATTTAACTTTAAAAATCCATTTACATCCTATGGTTTTTCTTCCTTCTGGTAAATCTGTCAGTGTCCATGTATTTGAATCTTGCACGGATTTAATTTCTGTTTCTGTTGCTTCTATCCATTCATTAGCTTCTTCTACTGGAAGTTTAGATATTTCTTCCCAAGAAGTAGGCTCATAGATTTTTCTTGTGCTTGTCTTGTATGAGAGACGTTTTGGTGGTTTTCCTTTGTTCTCTCTCATTAAACGTCTTGGTTCTGTGTCTGTTTGTAGTTGTGATTCTTCACTTTCAGTATTTTGTTCTTCATTAACTTCTGCTTCTTTCTCATCAGATATTTCTTCAGTTGTGTCATTATTGGTTTTCTAATTTTTTGTTTCAACTGAAATCATAATGTCTTCATTTTAATCTTCAATGATTGTCACACTGTTACTCACCGTAACTCTGTCTGTTTTGGGATCTAGGATTCTGTATCCTTTGCAATTTTCACTATATCCAACAAATATTCCTTCCATGGATCTGTTTTGAAGTTTGGAACGTTTTTCTGTTGGAATGAATATGAAAACTTTACATCCAAAAACTTTTAAATGATTGACACTTGGTTTCATACCTTGCCACAGTTCATATGGAGTTTTCGTCAGTTTTCTGGAAAAAAGTCGGTTCTGTAGATAAGTAGCTGTCATTGCTGCCTCACCCCAATATTTCTCTGCTAGTTTGGAATCTGTCAGCATACATCTTATCATCTCTGTTAGAGTTCTGTTTTTTCTTTCTGCTACTCCATTTTGTTCAGGTGTGTATGGAACCGTTTTCTGGTGTTCTATCCCATTTTGTCTTAAGTAGTCTTCTATTCTGTAACCTGTAAATTCACCTCCATTATCACTTCTGATGACAATTGGCTTCCTTTGAAATTTGTTACTTGATCTTGTTACATAGTCTACAAGTTTATCAAAAACTTCACTTTTGTTTTTAATTAAGTATGTGACTGTGTATCTTGAGTAATCGTCTATAAAAGTCAACATGTATCTATTGCCTCCTGATGTAGTCACTTTCATGAGTCCACATACGTCAGTATGCACCAAATCAATTGGTCTTTCGCTTTTCATCTCACTTTCTTTTGGAATAGATATCCTTGTGGCCTTGGATTTTATACAACAATCACATCTTATGGTAATTGAGCAATCTGATATCTTTAACCCCTTAGTGACCGCCGATATGCCTTTTAACAGCGGCCGCTAAGGGTACTTAAACCACAGCGCCGTTAATTAACGGCGCTGTGGAAAAAGTGTATAGCGCCCCCCAGAGTCGGATTTTCTCCGGGGTCTCGGCTGCCGGGGGTAGCCGAGACCCCAGAGAACATGATTCGGTGGCTTTTTTACCCACCCCGCTTTTGCGATCGCCGGTAATTAACCGTTAACCGACGATCGCAAAAAAAAAACGCGATTTCTTTTTAATTTCTCTGTCCTCCGATGTGATCGCACATCAGAGGACAGAGAAATGGGGTCCCAGGTGCCCCCCCAATACTTACCTATCTCCCCCGGTGCTCCTTGTGGCTCCCTGTGGGCGCCGCCATCTTCAAAATGGCGGGCGCATGCGCAGTGCGCCCGCCGGCTGGCGCCGGGAGAATCTTTGGTGTCTCGGCTGCCGGGGGTAGCCGAGACCCCAAAGAGCATGATCGGCGTCGGTTTTACCGACCCGTTTTGCGATCGCCGGTAATTAACTGTTTACCGGCGACCGCAAAAAAAAAAAAGCAAAGTGTAATTCTCTGTCCTCTGATGTGATCGCACATCAGTGGACAGAGAAATAGGGGGATTCGGGGACCCTGTCATACTTACCGGTGTCCCTGGGTCCTCCTGCTGCTCCTCCTGGCCGCCGGCATCTTCTGGGGAAAAGAATATGGCGGGCGCATGCGCAGTGAGCCCGCCATCTGTCTCCATCTGCTGGCCGGCAGGAGAAGAACAGTTGGGGCTAAAATTAGGGTTAGGGTTAGGGCTAGGGTTAGGGTTAGGTCTAGGGCTAGGGCTAGGGTTAGGGCTAGGGCTAGGGTTAGGGCTAGGATTAGGGTTAGGGCTAGGGTTAGGGCTAGGGTTAGGGCTAGGGTTAGGGTTAGGGCTAGGGTTAGGGCTAGGGTTAGGGTTAGGGCTAGGGTTAGGGTTAGGGCTAGGGTTAGGGCTAGGATTAGGGCTAGGGTTAGGGTTAGGGTTAGGGCTAAGGTTAGGGTTAGGGCTAGGATTAGGGTTAGGGCTAGGGCTAAATTTAGGGTTAGGATTGGGGCTAAATTTAGGGTTAGGGTTGGCGCTAAATTTAGGGTTAGGCTTCTTTCACACTTACGTCGGTACGGGGCCGTCGCAATGCATCGGCCCGACATACCGATGCACGTTGTGAAAATTGTGCACAACGTGGGCAGCGGATGTAGTTTTTCAACGCATCCGCTGCCCAATCTATGTCCTGGGGAGGAGGGGGCGGAGTTACGGCCACGCATGCGCAGTCAGAAATGGCGGATGCGACGTACAAAAAAACGTTACATTGAACGTTTTTTTGTGCTGACGGTCCGCCAAAACACTGATCCAGTGCACGACGGACGCGACGTGTGGCCATCCGTCACGATCCGTCGGCAATACAAGTCTATGGGCAAAAAACGCATCCGGCGGGCACATTTGCAGGATCCGTTTCTAGTCCAAAACGACGGATTGCGACGGATGCCAAACGACGCAAGTGTGAAAGTACGCTTGGGATTAGGGTTAGGTTTGGGATTAGGGTTAAGGTTAGGGTTGTGATTAGGGATGTATTGGGATTAGGGTTAGGTTTGAGGTTAGGGTTGAGATTAGGATTAGGGGTGTGTTGGATTTAGTGTTTTGATTAGGGTTATGGTTAGGGTTGACATTAGGGTTGTTTTACATAGTTACATAGTTACATAGTTATTAAGGTTGAAGGAAGACTATATGTCCATCTAGTTCAACCCATAGCCAAACCTAACATGCCCTAACATGTTGATCCAGAGGAAGGCAAAAAAAACCCATGTGGCAAAGAGTAAGCTCCACATTGGGAAAAAAAATTCCTTCCCGACTCCACATACGGCAATCAGACTAGTTCCCTGGATCAACGCCCTATCAAGGAATCTAGTGTATATACCCTGTAACATTATACTTTTCCAGAAAGGTATCCAGTCCCCTCTTAAATTTAAGTAATGAATCACTCATTACAACATCATACGGCAGAGAGTTCCATAGTCTCACTGCTCTTACAATAAAGAATCCGCGTCTGTTATTATGCTTAAACCTTTTTTCCTCCAAACGCAGAGGATGCCCCCTTGTCCCTGTTTCAGGTCTATGATTAAAAAGATCATCAGAAAGGTCTTTGTACTGTCCCCTCATATATTTATACATTAAAATAAGATCACCCCTTAGTCTTCGTTTTTCCAAACTAAATAGCCCCAAGTGTAATAACCTATCTTGGTATTGCAGACCCCCCAGTCCTCTAATAACCTTGGTCGCTCTTCTCTGCACCCGCTCCAGTTCAGCTATGTCTTTCTGAAACACCGGAGACCAGAACTGTGCACAGTATTCTAAGTGTGGTCAAACTAGTGACTTGTATAGAGGTAAAATTATATTCTCCTCATGAGCATCTATGCCTCTTTTAATGCATCCCATTATTTTATTTGCCTTTGTAGCAGCTGCCTGACACTGGCCCCTGAATATGAGTTTGTCATCCACCCATACACCCAGGTCTTTTTCATTGACGGTTTTGCCCAGAGTTTTAGAATTAAGCACATAATTATACATCTTATTACTTCTACCCAAGTGCATGACCTTACATTTATCCCCATTAAAGCTCATTTGCCATTTATCAGCCCAAGCTTCTAGTTTACATAAATCATCCTGTAATATAAAATTGTCCTCCTCTGTATTGATTACCCTGCAGAGTTTAGTGTCATCTGCAAATATTGAAATTCTACTCTGAATGCCCCCTACAAGGTCATTAATAAATATGTTAAAAAGAAGAGGGCCCAATACTGACCCCTGTGGTACCCCACTGCTAAAAGCTACCCAGTCCGAGTGTGCTCCATTAATAACCACCCTTTGTTTCCTATCCCTGAGCCAGCTCTCAACCCACTTGCACATATTTTCCCCTATCCCCATTATTCTCATTTTATGTATCAACCTTTTGTGTGGCACCGTATCAAAAGCTTTTGAAAAGTCCATATACACTACATCCACTGGGTTCCCTTGGTCCAATCCGGAACTTACCTCTTCATAGAAACTGATCAAATTAGTCTGACATGAACGGTCCCTAGTAAACCCGTGCTGATACTGGGTCATGAGGTTATTCCTCTTCAGATACTCCAGTATAGCGTCCCTTAGAATGCCCTCCAGGATTTTACCCACAGTAGAGGTTAAGCTTACTGGTCTATAATTTCTGAGTTCAGTTTTTGTTCCCTTTTTGAATATTGGACCACATTTGCTATACGCCAGTCCTGTGGCACAGACCCTGTTATTATGGAGTCTTTAAAGATTAAAAATAATGGTCTATCAATGACTGTACTTAATTCCTGCAGTACTCGAGGGTGTATCCCATCCGGGCCCGGAGATTTGTCAATTTTAGTGATTTTTAGACGCCGCCGCACTTCCTGCTGGGTTAAGCAGGTGACATTTAATTGGGAATTTTTATCACTAGACATTTTGTCTGCCATGGGATTTTCTTGTGTAAATACTGATGAAAAAAGTCATTTAGCATATTGGCTTTTTCCTCATCCTCATCCACCATCTCACCCAGACTATTTTTAAGGGGGCCAACACTATCATTTTTTAGTTTCTTACTATTTATGTAGTTAAAGAATATTTTAGGATTATTTTTACTCTCTCTGGCAATGAGTCTCTCTGTCTCAATCTTTGCTGCCTTGATTTGCTTTTTACAGAATGTATTTAATTTTCTGTATTTATTTAATGCCTCCTCACTACCTACTTCCTTTAATTCTCTAAATGCATTCTTTTTGTCACTTATTGCGCCCCTTACAGCTCTATTTAGCCATATTGGTTTCCTCTTATTTCTAGTATGTTTATTCCCATACGGTATATACTGTGCACAGGTCCTATCCAGGATGCTAATAAATGTCTCCCATTTTCTTTGTGTATTTTTGTGTCTCAGGATATCGTCCCAGTTAATTGCACCAAGCTCCTCTCTCATCCGTTGGAAATTTGCCCTCCTGAAGTTTAGTGTCCTTGTAACCCCTCTACTACACATCTTTTTAAAGGATACATGAAAACTTATTATTTTGTGATCGCTATTTCCCAAGTGACCCCCAACCCTTATATTTGATATGCGGTCTGGCCTGTTGGTTAATATTAGGTCTAGCAGTGCCCCCTGTTATGAAAGGTAATTCAGTACCACAATGGACATAGAGGTCAGCGCACATACAGTGACCTGTCAATAACCCAAAAAACAAGAACGAGCTCTGAGACGTGGAACTCTGTTGACCGCAATCCCTAATCCTCTCCACCACACTAAAGGCAGCCGTGGATTGCGCCTAACGCTCCCTATGCAACTCGGCACGGCCTGAGAAACTAGCTAGCCTGAAGATAGAAAATAAGCCTACCTTGCCTCAGAGAAATACCCCAAAGGAAAAGGCAGCCCCCACATATAATGACTGTGAGTTAAGATGAAAAGACAAACGTAGAGATGAAATAGATTTAGCAAAGTGAGGCCCAACTTTCTGAACAGAGCGAGGATAGGAAAGGTAACTTTGCGGTCAACACAAAACCCTACAAAAACCACGCAAAGGGGGCAAAAAGACCCTCCGTACCGAACTAACGGCACGGAGGTACACCCTCTGCATCCCAGAGCTTCCAGCAAGCAGAAAAAAACAAATTGACAAGCTGGACAGAAAAAAAAACAGCAAACAAATAGCAAAGAGGAACTTAGCTATGCAGAGCAGCAGGCCACAGGAACGATCCAGGAGGAAACAGGTCCAATACTAGAACATTGACTGGAGGCCAGGATCAAAGCACCAGGTGGAGTTAAATAGAGCAGCACCTAACGACTTCACCACATCACCTGAGGAAGGAAACTCAGAAGCCGCAGTACCACTTTCCTCCACCAACGGAAGCTCACAGAGAGAACCAGCCGAAGTACCACTTGTGACCACAGGAGGGAGCTCTGCCACAGAATTCACAACAGTACCCCCCCTTGAGGAGGGGTCACCGAACCCTCACCAGAGCTCCCAGGACGACCAGGATGAGCCATATGAAAGGCACGAACAAGATCGGGAGCATGGACATCAGAGGCAAAGACCCAGGAATTATCTTCCTGAGCATAACCCTTCCACTTAACCAGATACTGGAATTTCCGCCTTGAAACACGAGAATCCAAAATCTTCTCCACAATATACTCCAACTCCCCCTCCACCAAAACCGGGGCACGAGGATCAACAGATGGAACCATAGGTGCCACGTATCTCCGCAACAATGACCTATGGAATACGTTATGTATGGAAAAAGAATCTGGAAGGGTCAGACGAAAAGACACAGGATTAAGAACCTCAGAAATCCTATATGGACCAATAAAACGAGGTTTAAACTTAGGAGAGGAAACCTTCATAGGAATATGATGAGAAGACAACCAAACCAAGTCCCCAACCCGAAGTCGGGGACCCACACAGCGTCTGCGATTAGCGAAACGTTGAGCCTTCTCCTGGGACAAAGTCAAATTGTCCACTACATGAGTCCAAATCTGCTGCAACCTGTCCACCACAGTATCCACACCAGGACAGTCCGAAGACTCAACCTGCCCTGAAGAGAAACGTGGATGGAACCCAGAGTTGCAGAAAAACGGTGAAACCAAGGTAGCCGAGCTGGCCCGATTATTAAGGGCGAACTCAGCCAAAGGCAAAAAGGACACCCAGTCATCCTGATCAGCAGAAACAAAGCATCTCAGATATATTTCCAAGGTCTGATTGGTTCGTTCGGTCTGGCCATTAGTCTGAGGATGGAAAGCCGAGGAAAAAGACAAGTCAATGCCCATCCTACCACAAAAGGCTCGCCAAAACCTCGAAACAAACTGGGAACCTCTGTCAGAAACGATATTCTCTGGAATGCCATGTAAACGAACCACATGCTGGAAAAACAATGGCACCAAATCAGAGGAGGAAGGCAATTTAGACAAGGGTACCAAATGAACCATCTTAGAGAAGCGATCACAGACCACCCAAATGACTGACATCTTTTGAGAGACAGGAAGATCTGAAATAAAATCCATAGAGATATGTGTCCAAGGCCTCTTCGGGACTGGCAAGGGCAAAAGCAACCCACTGGCACGAGAACAGCAGGGCTTAGCCCGAGCACAAATCCCACAGGACTGCACAAAAGTACGCACATCCCGCGACAGAGATGGCCACCAAAAGGATCTAGCCACTAACTCTTTGGTACCAAAGATTCCAGGATGACCAGCCAACACCGAACAATGAACCTCAGAGATAACTTTATTCGTCCATCTATCAGGGACAAACAGTTTCTCCGCTGGGCAACGATCAGGTTTATTAGCCTGAAATTTTTGCAGCACCCGCCGCAAATCAGGGGAGATGGCAGACACAATTACTCCCTCCTTGAGGATACCCGCCGGCTCAGATACACCTGGAGAGTCGGGCACAAAACTCCTAGACAGAGCATCCGCCTTCACATTTTTAGAGCCCGGAAGGTATGAAATCACAAAGTCAAAACGGGCAAAAAACAACGACCAACGAGCTTGTCTAGGATTCAACCGCTTGGCGGACTCGAGATAAGTCAAGTTCTTATGATCAGTCAAGACCACCACGCGATGCTTAGCTCCTTCAAGCCAATGACGCCACTCCTCGAATGCCCACTTCATGGCCAGCAACTCTCGATTGCCCACATCATAATTTCGCTCAGCAGGCGAAAACTTCCTGGAAAAGAAGGCGCATGGTTTCATCACCGAGCAATCAGAACTTCTCTGCGACAAAACAGCCCCTGCTCCAATCTCAGAAGCATCAACCTCGACCTGGAACGGAAGCGAAACATCTGGTTGACACAACACAGGGGCAGAAGAAAAACGACGCTTCAACTCTTGAAAAGCTTCCACCGCAGCAGAAGACCAATTGACCAAATCAGCACCTTTCTTGGTCAAATCGGTCAATGGTTTAGCAATACTAGAAAAATTGCAGATGAAGCGACGATAAAAATTAGCAAAGCCCAGGAACCTTTGCAGACTTTTCAGAGATGTCAGCTGAGTCCAATTATGGATGGCTTGGACCTTAACAGGGTCCATCTCGATAGTAGAAGGGGAAAAGATGAACCCCAAAAATGAAACCTTCTGAACACCAAAGAGACACTTTGATCCCTTCACAAACAAAGAATTAGCACGCAGGACCTGAAACACCGTTCTGACCTGCTTCACATGAGACTCCCAATCATCCGAGAAGATCAAAATGTCATCTAAGTACACAATCAGGAATTTATCCAGGTACTCTCAGAAGATGTCATGCATAAAGGACTGAAACACTGATGGAGCATTGGCAAGTCCGAATGGCATTACTAGATACTCAAAATGGCCCTCGGGCGTATTAAATGCAGTTTTCCACTCATCGCCTCGCTTAATACGCACAAGATTATACGCACCCCGAAGATCTATCTTGGTGAACCAACTAGCCCCCTTAATCCGAGCAAACAAATCAGATAACAATGGCAAGGGGTAGTGAAATTTAACCGTGATCTTATTTAGAAGGCGGTAATCTATACAAGGTCTCAGTGAACCATCCTTCTTGGCTACAAAAAAGAACCCTGCTCCTAATGGCGACGATGACGGGCGAATATGCCCCTTCTCCAAAGACTCCTTCACATAACTCCGCATAGCGGCGTGCTCAGGCCCAGATAAATTAAACAGTCGACCTTTTGGGAATTTACTACCAGGAATCAAATCGATAGCACAATCACAATTCTATGCGGAGGTAGGGTATCGGACTTGGGCTCATCAAATAAATCCCGGTAATCAGAAAAGAACTCAGGAACCTCAGAAGGGGTGGATGACGAAATAGTCAGAAATGGGACATCACCATGTACCCCCTGACAACCCCAGCTGGACACAGACATGGATTTCCAATCTAATACTGGATTATGGACTTGTAGCCATGGTAACCCCAACACGACCACATCATGCAGATTATGCAACACCAGAAAGCGAATAACCTCCTGATGTGCAGGAGCCATGCACATGGTCAGCTGGGTCCAGTACTGAGGCTTATTCTTGGCCAAAGGCGTAGCATCAATTCCTCTCAATGGAATAGGACACTGCAAGGGCTCCAAGAAAAACCCACAACGCCTAGCATACTCCAAGTCCATCAAATTCAGAGCAGCGCCTGAGTCCACAAATGCCATGACAGAATACGATGACAAAGAGCAGATTAAGGTAACAGACAGAAGAAATTTTGACTGTACCGTACCAATGGTGGCAGACCTAGCGAACCACTTAGTGCGCTTAGGACAATCAGAGATAGCATGAGTGGAATCACCACAGTAGAAACACAGCCCACTCAGACGTCTGTGTTCTTGCCGTTCAACTCTGCTCAAAGTCCTATCGCACTGCATAGGCTCAGGTTTAAGCTCAGGTAATACCGCCAAATGGTGCACAGATTTTCGCTCGCGCAAGCGTCGACCGATCTGAATGGCCAAAGACATAGACTCATTCAGACCAGCAGGCATAGGAAATCCCACCATGACATCCTTAAGGGCTTCAGAGAGACCTTTTCTGAAAATAGCTGCGAGCGCACCTTCATTCCACTGATTGAGTACGGACCACTTTCTAAATTTCTGACAATATACCTCTATTTCATCCTGACCCTGACACAGAGCCAGCAAATTCTTCTCTGCCTGATCCACAGAATTAGGCTCATCGTACAGCAATCCGAGCGCCAGGAAAAATGCATCGATATTACTTAATGCAGGATCTCCTGACGCAAGAGAAAATGCCCAGTCCTGAGGGTCGCCACGCAAAAAAGAAATAACGATCCTAACTTGTTGAACTGGGTCACCAGAGGAGCGAGGTTTCAAAGCCAGAAATAGTTTACAATTATTTTTGAAACTCAGAAATTTAGTTCTATCTCCAAAAAACAAATCAGGAATAGGAATTCTCGGTTCTAACATAGAATTCTGAACCACAAAGTCTTGAATACTTTGTACTCTTGCCGTGAGCTGATCCACACATGAAGACAGACCTTTAATGTCCATTGCTACACCTGTGTCCTGAACCACCCAAATGTCTAGGGGAAAAAAAAGGCAAAACACAGTGCAAAGAAAAAAAAATGGTCTCAGAACTTCTTTTTTCCCTCTATTGGGAATCATTAGTACTTTTGGCCTCCAGTACTGTTATGAAAGGTAATTCAGTACCACAATGGACATAGAGGTCAGCGCACATACAGTGACCTGGCAATAACCCAAAAAACAAGAACGAGCTCTGAGACGTGGAACTCTGTTGACCGCAATCCCTAATCCTCTCCACCACACTAAAGGCAGCCGTGGATTGCGCCTAACGCTCCCTATGCAACTCGGCACGGCCTGAGAAACTAGCTAGCCTGAAGATAGAAAATAAGCCTACCTTGCCTCAGAGAAATACCCCAAAGGAAAAAGCAGCCCCCACATATAATGACTGTGAGTTAAGATGAAAAGACAAACGTAGAGATGAAATAGATTTAGCAAAGTGAGGCCCAACTTTCTGAACAGAGCGAGGATAGGAAAGGTAACTTTGCGGTCAACACAAAACCCTACAAAAACCACGCAAAGGGGGCAAAAAGACCCTCCGTACCGAACTAACGGCACGGAGGTACACCCTCTGCGTCCCAGAGCTTCCAGCAAGCAGAAAAAAACAAATTGACAAGCTGGACAGAAAAAAAAACAGCAAACAAATAGCAAAGAGGAACTTAGCTATGCAGAGCAGCAGGCCACAGGAACGATCCAGGAGGAAACAGGTCCAATACTAGAACATTGACTGGAGGCCAGGATCAAAGCACCAGGTGGAGTTAAATAGAGCAGCACCTAACGACTTCACCACATCACCTGAGGAAGGAAACTCAGAAGCCGCAGTACCACTTTCCTCCACCAACGGAAGCTCACAGAGAGAACCAGCCGAAGTACCACTTGTGACCACAGGAGGGAGCTCTGCCACAGAATTCACAACAGCCCCCTTTCTTGTTGAGTCCTGAACCAGTTGTGAAAGGTAATTGTCTCTCATAGTTGTCAAAAACCGATTACCTTTGCTGGAACTGCAGGTTTCTGTTCCCCAATCTATTTCAGGGTAGTTGAAGTCCCCCATAATAATGACTTCTCCTTGAGTCGCAGCTTCATCTATTTGCTTTACGAGGATATTCTCCATTGCTTCCATTATTTTTGGAGATTTATAACAAACCCCTATCAGTAATTTATTACTATTATTATTATTTTTTTCCCCTTTGGCGTAAGGGTTGTGATTATCGTTAGGGTTAGTGATTAGGATTATGGATCAGGTTCGGTTTAGGGTTAGGGGTGTGTTGGGGTTTGGGTTGGAGCTAGAATTGGGGGGGTTTCCACTGTTTAGGTACATCCGGGGGTCTCCAAACACGACAGCCAATTTTGCGCTCAAAAAGTCAAATGGTGCTCCCTCCCTTCTGAGCTCTGCCGTACGCCCAAACAGTGGGTTACCCCCACATATGGGACATCAGCGTACTCGGGATAAATTGGACAACAACTATTGCAGTCCAATTTCTCCTGTTACCCTTGTGAAAATAAAAACTTGGGGGCTACAATATCTTTTTTGTGGAAAAAAAAATATTTTTTATTTTCACGACTCTGCATTCTAAACTTCTGTGAAGCACTTGGGCATTCAAAGTTCTCACCACACATCTAGATAAGTTCCATGGGGGTTCTAGTTTCCAAAATGGGGTCACTTGTGCGGGATTTCTACTGTTTAGGCACATCAGGGGCTCTGCAAACGCAACATAACGCCCGCAGACCATTCTATCAAAGTCTGCATTCCAAAACTACGCTCCTTCCTTCCGAGCTCTGCCGTGTGCTCAAACAGTGGTTTACCCCCACATATTGGGTACCAGCATACTCAGGACAAATTGGACAACAACTTTTGGGGTCCAATTTCTCTTGTTACCCTTGTGAAAATAAAAACTTGGGGGCTAAAAAATCTTTTTTGTGGAAAAAAAAAATATTTTTTATTTTCAAGACTCTGCATTCTAAACTTCTGTGAAGCACTTGGGCATTCAAAGTTCTCACCACACATAAACAGTGGTTTACCCCCACATATTGGGTACCGACGTACTCAGGAGAAATCGCACAACAACTTTTGTGGTCTAATTTCTCCTGTTACCCTTGTGAAAATAAAAATTTGGGGGCAAAAAGATCATTTTTGTAGATAAAATGCGATTTTTTTTTCACGGCTCTACGTTATAAACGTCTGTGAAGCACATGGGGGTTCAAAGTGCTCACCACACATCTAGATAAGTTCCTTAAGGGGTCTAGTTTCCAAAATGGTGTCACTTGTGGGGGGTTTCCACTGTTTAGGCACATCAGGGGCTCTCCAAACGCGACATAGTGTCCAATCTCAATTCCAGCCAATTTTACATTGAAAAAGTAAAACGGCACTCCTTCTCTTCCAAGCTCTGCGGTGCGCCCAAACAGTGGTTTACCCTGACATGGGGTATCGACGTATTCAGGAGAAATCGCGCAACAACTTTTGTGGTCTAATTTCTCCTGTTACCCTTGTGAAAATAAGAATTTGTGGGCGAAAAGATCATTTTTGTGTAAACAAAAGCGATTTTTTATTTTCACGGCTCTACGTTATAAACTTCCGTTAAGCACTTGGGGGTTCAAAGTGCTCACCACACATCTAGATAAGTTCCATAAGGGGTCTAGTTTCCAAAATGGTGTCACTTGTGGGGAGTTTCCACTGTTTAGGTACATCAGGGGCTCTCTAAACGTGACATGGCGTCCAATCTCAATTCCAGCCAATTCTGCATTGAAAAAGTCAAACGGCGCTCCTTCACTTCCAAGTTCTGCAGTGCGCCCAAAAAGTGATTTACCCCCACATTTGGGGTATTGGCGTATTCAGGAGAAATTGCATAACAAAATTTATGGTTACATTTCTGTTTTTACACATGTGAAAATAAAAAAAATGGTTCTGAATTAAGATGTTTGCAAAAAAAAGTTAAATGTTCATTTTTTCCTTCCACATTGTTTCAGTTCCTGTGAAGCACGTAAAAGGTTAATAAACTTCTTGAATGTGGTTTTGAGCACCTTGAGGGGTGTAGTTTTTAGAATGGTGTCACACTTCATTATTTTCTTTCATATAGACCCCTCAAAATGACTTCAAATGTGATGTGGTCCCTAAAAAAAATGGTGTTGTAAAAATGAGAAATTGCTGGTCAACTTTTAACCCTTATAACTCCCTAACAAAAAAAAATGTTGTTTCCAAAATTGTGCTGATGTAAAGAAGACATGTGGGAAATGTTATTTATTAACTATTTTTCGTGACATATCTCTCTGATTTAAGGGCATAAAAATACAAAGTTTGAAAATTGCAAAATTTTAAAAATTTTCGCCATATTTCCGTTTTTTTCATAAATAATCGCAAGTAATTTCGAAGAAATGTTACCACTAACATGAAGTACAATATGTGACGAAAAAACAATCTCAGAATCAGCGGGATCCGTTGAAGCGTTCCAGAGTTATAACCTCATAAAGTGACAGTGGTCAGAATTGTAAAAATTGGCTCGGTCATTAAGTACCAAATTGGCTCTGTCACTAAGGGGTTAAATCTTTTGTCAATTCTTTTCTCTGTAGTTCCCTTATACTGTCAGGGTGTCTATGTCCTAGACGTCTATGCCACATGTGAATATAGTTTTTGTGATCGTGCGTACATACCTTCATCTGTTCCTTTGGTATGTCAAAATGATATAATTGTTCATCTGCCTTGACTTTGGTTATCACCTTGTTTCCTGCAATAATTGCACACTCATTGTCTTTGAATTTCAGTAAGTCCTTTTTCTGTTAAACGTTTCACAGATAATAATCCGCCTTCCAATTTTGGAACATACAACACATCTTGTACAAGTATCTTTGAATCTTGTCCGAACTTGTTTGAACAATTTAGCATACCTTGTCCGATACCTTCTGCGGTTATTTTGCTTCCATCTGCGAGATAAATGGCTTCTTTCTTATCTAAATCAAGATCAGTAAAGAAATTCTTCTCACTTGTCATATGACTCGTTGCTCCTGAATCAATAAACCAACCAAGTGATGATTTCTTGTCTGTTACTTTAAATGTGCCATTCCAATTATTCTCACATGAATCGGAAATTGTGTTTTTTACTTTCTCTGTATGCTTTTTATGTTGTAATTTTTGTTGTTCTGCTTTCCATATGGTACAGTCTTTCTTTAAATGACCTTTTTTCTTACATCTGAAGCATTCTCTTGTCTCTTTATTATAGGGTTTTTTGAATTCTGTAGCTTTAAGAGCGTTTTCACTGTCCTTTTCAGTAGAAGAATCATTTCTTTGTTCTTTTCTTCTCTGATATTCATCTATTAGTCTTGTTTTCACAAAATCAAATGTAATGTCAGTTTCTGGTCTCGTCTCAAGGGCATTTATCAAGGCTGTATACGAATCTGGTAAACTGCACAACAATATAGCTGCTACATGACTTTCTTTAATATCTTCACCAATAGATCTTAGCTGTGATATCACTTCCATCATTGAGAATATGTGCTTCTGCATATCGTCATTTGCACTCAATCTCATACTGTACAGCTTTCTCAATAAAAATAACTTGTGATTCAAGCTAGGTCTTTCATACAGTTTTCTTAATGCTTCCCACATTCCCTTAGCTGTTTCTTCATTTCTTATATGTATTAATTGAGCATCATCCACTAATAAGCTAATGGTGGCTCTCGCTTGTATATTCTTCTTATCCCATGTCTGATTATCTTGATCTGGTCTTGCTGTAACAATTACTTCCCATAGATCATCCTTAGATAACAACATCTCTACTTTGAATTTCCATAACTGATAATTTTCACTATTCAGTTTAGCTACTGTAAATTTCAGTTCTGTGTTACTCATCATCTTTATATAGTCTTACTTGTTTAGAGAGTTGTACTGAAGATATTCTCCTGTATGTCCTGTGAATTCTCTGCAATTATATCCAGCTCCTGGGATCATGAATTCCTCTGTCACTCTGTATCTGGATTTAGTTCCTTCTGTTTACAGAGCTTATCTGTGTGCTCCGTTATCTGGGCTATAAACCAGGATCCTTCTGCCTGAGCTTGTAGTGCAGACCTGTAGTGTCTGGGGTGCCTGGGGTGCCTGGGCCCATAACCTGTTGCAGAGTGCGTCTTCTTGCAGTCACCGCTGTACTTAGGGTACCGTCACACTATACGATTTACCTACGATCACGACCAGCGATACGACCTGGCCGTGATCGTAGGTAAATCGTAGTGTGGTCGCTGGGGAGCTGTCACACAGACAGCTCTCCAGCGACCAACGATGCCGAGGTCCCTGGGTAACCAGAGTAAACATCGGGTTACTAAGCGCAGGACCGCGCATAGTAACCCGATGTTTACCCTGGTTACCAGCGTAAAAAAACAAACAAACAGCACATACTTACATTCCGGTGTCTGTCCCTTGCCGTCTGCTTCCCGCACTCAGTGACTGCCGGCCATAAAGTGAAAGCAGAGCAGAGCGGTGACGTCACCGCTGTGCTGTGCTTTCACTTTACGGCCGGCAGTCAGTGAGTGCGGGAAGCAGACGGCAAGGGACCTGACGGACACCGGAATGTAAGTATGTGCTGTTTGTTTTTTTTTTACATTTACGCTGGTAACCAGGGTAAACATCGGGTTACTAAGCGCGGCCCTGCGCTTAGTAACCCGATGTTTACCCTGGTTATAAGCGAACGCATCGCTAGATCGCATCGCTAGATCGGTGTCACACACACCGATCTAGCGATGACAGCGGGAGATCCAGCGACAAAAGAAAGTTCCAAACGATCTGCTACAACGTACGATTCTCAGCAGGATCCATGATCGCTGCTGCGTGTCAGACACAGCAATATCGTAACGATATCGCTGGAACGTCACGAATCGTACCGTCGTAGCGATCGAAATGGCACTGTGTGACGGTACCCTTAGGAGAGCTTCAATCAGCAATATATCTTGAGTAAACAGTATTTACTTCATACTGGATAAACATGAGATACAATTCAGTGTCACACAGTCCGTGCACTGAACACAACACATTCATGAAGAAAAGCAAAACAGGAAGTAAGAAAAACAACCAACAACTGAGAGCTTCCCTCCCCACATTACAGCAAGTATATAACTTTACACACTATCGCCATCTGCTGTCTGGTTAGTATAAAGTCCTCCTTTCACTTATAATAAGTTCTAATCTCTTGCGTATGCCAACAGGAAGTAGCCGAGAAATTCCAGCAAGTGTGTCAGTTTCCCAATTGCGTGGGCACGGTGGACGGGAAACATATCCGCATCGTGAAACCGGCTGGTTCTGGCTCGGAATATTTCAACTATTAAAAATACTTCTCCATTGTGCTGTTGGCCATCGCCGATGCAGAATACAAATTTATAGCGGTGGATATTGGGGCGTATGGCAGCTCCAATGATTCCCAAGTTTTCAAATTGTCTGCAATGGGGCGTCATCTGTATGGAAACACCTTCCAATTCCCCCCCAAGACCACTGCCACCAATGCCTTTTGTTTGTGTTGGGGATGAAGCTTTCCAACTATCGGAACACCTGCTGAAACCCTACTCCAATTTTTAATTACCGCCTCAAATGAGCACGCAGAATGGTGTAGTGCGCTTTTGGGATTTTGACCGCCAAATGAGGAGTTCTATTGACAGCTATAAAAAAAAAGAAAGCTTATGTAGTCCTGCACGATTATGTGATATGCAAGGAACATATTTCCATTGAAGATCACTCAGAAGAAACCACCTTGGCTGATTATCACAACATTATGTATAGAAGTTCTGTGTCAGTTTCCCAAATGAGGGACAAATTCGCAGAATACTTTATTTCACCTGAAGGAAGAGTAGACTGGCAGGACGAGAGAGTTTGAACAATTTGTCTTGTACCTTACTTAGCAATAACCCTTAGTATTTTACCTTATTTTACCCAAGTTGTGTACTTGTTTATATTTCCCCAAAAGTATTTCACCTTTAACCTTATTTTACCCAAGTTGTGTACCTGTTTGTGTTGCCCCCAACTTTTTAACCTTTAACCTTATTTTACCCAAGTTGGGTACCTGTTTGGGTTTTACCCAAAGTATTTTACCTTCTTTTACACAAGTTATGTCCTGTTTGGGTTGTACCCAAAGTATTTAACCTATAACCACATTATTACTCCTTGTTTTACCCAACGTATTTAACCATACCTTATAAATAAAATACAATTTTTTTTTAAAACAAAACCGTATTATTAAACACACTTTTTTAAACAAAAATAACTTTTAGAATCTGGCATAGTTCGGGGTGGCAATATTGGAACACTTCGACAGTGGGAGTGTGCAGAGAGGAATGTGGTGGTGGTGGTGATGAAGGATCAGTAGGTAGCGGTGAAGGGGTGGAGAAAGAAAGAGAATGGGTGGACATGAAACTGGGAGTAGTAATTGGAATTTGGAAGGTTGGAGGGGTGTAGTGGATGGATTGGGAGGCAGAAGAGGTGATGGGTGGAGAAGAGGGTTGGGATAGTGACATGATGGGTGAAGGAGACTGGTGGTAGCGGGCAGGGAGAGGAGGCGCGGATGATATTGGTGGGAACTGGTATGGGGTGGGATGTTGGTACGGGGCAGGGGCAGGATGCTGGGACGGGGCAGGGGAAGGATGCTGGTACGGGGCAGGGGCAGTATGCTGATAAGGGGCAGTACATAGGTAATATGCAACTCAAGAATACTTTTATTTATCAAATTGAAACCTGCAGCCATTTACTCTGACAAAAGTTTCAGACAGTTCTGGAAGGATGCATTCAGGTGCAAGAACTTGGGTGCATAGCTCTGTACCTGACCCCTCTGGCGCTGCTGCCCCGAAACCACAGGTGTACTAGAGGTGGCAGCATCAGAGGGGTGGGGTAAAGGAAAAGCTATATCCTCACCAGCAGATTCATGCAATGCAGGCGGCCAGGATGCTCCAGCGCTGGTGGATGGGAACGAGGGATCAGATGTGAGGGAAGGCTGGGAAGGTGCAGAGGGTCCGGGACTGTCGAAGTGTCCCGCGGTGGAGGACTCGAGGGATCGCCCCAGAAGTGTTCAACTCTGCTGCAGGCTCCTGGGTGCTGCCAACCGTGCTGTGGAACAAAGAGAAAAATATATATAATTAATATATTGATATTGCTTGGCCCTGGCTGAAATAGCAAAAAAAGATTAGACATGTAAACATTGGAAAATGTGGTGGGTAATATTTACCTTCGGCTCACCATCGTTGACCTGAGGAACAACAGGGTTTGGGCATATTTATATCTGCTCCTGCATCCTCCAGATCCAATCGGCGCCCGCTTCTCTTTGTTGAACTCCTTCTTGAAGCGATCCCTGACCGCCACCGCTTGACAATCCTCTCACCTGCAAAAAAACACAAATTGGTTAGGATACAACACTTTAAATCCATCAACATAACTGAACTGTGTATACTTACGTGCTTGATTCTGGGCCCGAACAACGAGGTCCTCCCAGTTGTCTACCAGCTGTTCGCAGACTTGCTCCCAGAGCCGACGGGTCACAATGACATCAGCGTGGCGGCGGTCAGCCATGTTCCACAGCGTCTCCCTCTCTCGGATCAGATCGATGAGGAGGTCGATATTTAGCCCAGCCTTCTCACCGTCCGACTCAGGAGCACGCTGTGAAGCCTGTTAAAAAAGAAGAAAAAAAACCCATTACATTCAAAACAACATTAAGTTCAAATTAAGAAAAAATAAAAAAAAATTAAGGAGATACTTACACGATGACGGCCGCCGGCACTCTCACTCCGACGACCCTGGGAGCCGCTCTGAGGACCTCTGGATCGATCACCAGAATCAGAAGACTATAAGAAAAAAATGTATGTGCTTGTACGAGTCGTATGTTGGGTTTTTATGTGTTGTGCGCACTGTGATGTCTATAATGTTCAATTTGTGTGTGTTGTATGTTGTGTGATGTCTGTAATGATCAGTTTGTATGTGTTGTGTGCAGTGTTATTTCTGTAATGATGTAATGATCTTTGTTTTTTTATGCGTTGGGTGTAGTGTGAGGTTGTGGTTCTGCGATGCATGCAAGAAACTTACCATTTGCGATCCCACTCCAGGTCTCTCTCCACCCTTCGGTCTTCTTCTGGAAGCACCTCTTCTGATACAGCTTCCTGTTATATAAAAATGATAGATTGATAAATGCATTAAGAAAATATCTATGTAAATAGATAGATATGGGATAAATAGATAGATATGGGACTGATAGCTATGGGACAGATAGGTAGACAGGGCAAAAAAAAAAAGTAAAAACAAAACATTTATTTACCTCAATGCGCTGCCGACGCGGGGGAGGGCTCCCAGAAGAAGACATGGCTGATAGGCTCTGTGGCTGGCTAGTAAAGTCTCTGGCTGGCAGGCAGGCTCTCTTGCTGGCAGGCAGGCACTCTTGATGGCAGGCAGGCACTCTTGGTGGCTGGTAATGAGGGAGGGCCTCACTGGCATTGTTTATATATGTGTTCTGGGGGCCGGCTAATTTGTTCAGAGCATGCTCAGATTAAAAAACCGGATCAGGCCACCAGATCCGTCTTTTTCTGGATCCGGCGTATTCCGGCGCCCATAGACTTGCATTGCAGCAAAAAGCCGGAAGCGCCGGATCCGGCTTTTACGGCTTTTTCGCCACAGACAAAAAACGTTACTCTAGACCTTTTTTTCAGACGTCGGAATGGAAATTTTTGCCGGATCCGGAAAAAACAGGAAGGAACTGTGGGCCATGCAGCGCAATCCAGCGCTAATACAAGTCAATGGGGAAAAACAAGATCCGGGTTTTTTTCCACCGGTTTTTCTAAAAAGAGCCGTTATGGGCCGGAATGAAAAACCTGATGTGTGAAAGTAGCCTAAGTGATACATCACTGAAATCTGGGTCTCTGCCACAAACATTATGCTGGTGTGGTGACAGATTCCCTTACAGCCAAAACTACCCAGTGATCACATAATCACTATGAGTCTGACTCTGATAATGGAGTGTTTATAACGTGGATAACTGCAGGCCGCTTATATTTCCCCTGCTTGGAGCAGATAGATGAGTCAGAGCTTAACTGTCAAATATTCGTTATGGCTAAAAGAAGGGGATTTGACTAAAGGAGCCACCATCTTAGAAGATCATAAAGAGTACATGCGTCATGTTTGTAAATTCTCTTAGGTCAACTGTCTGCCTAGAATGGAAAAGATTCCCTACTGATATTACTTTGCTACGTACAATTTGAAATATTGAATGAGTATAATGGTATCGTCCACTCACATAGTGACCATGCATATCTGACAGACTGGTAAGAACACAAACAATGAGGGGTCGATTTATAGAAGCATTTAAATCAGAATATTGGCTTAAAACGTTTGAAAAGTTTCAAATTTGTATGCAATACTTCCTGCATTTTCACACTGGTTTGAAGTATTCCGCCAAAATGAATGGGTTAATGTGCCGTGACTACATCCACTCGTTAAACTCTTTTAAAACTGATGGTATATTTTATGCCAAAACTGCTACTAATAGCTCTTCTGGTGCGACGCATGGGGTTGCACACCATAGAAAAGATGCACCGAATTCATCAAGTGGCATGCACTTCCTATTTGAGATGAAAACCTGTTACACACAAATTCTAACATTTTGAGATTCGATTCAGGTTCACAAAAAAATAACTTGCCCAGCACCATTTCCCACACTACTGAAGCATCAGATAGCAGGCTAATATCACTTTGCATTGCCACACAGACCTCATAATGCCCTGCATCTATGACATCTAGCGGATTACCATACCTTGTACAATGTGTGAGGCAGAGTCATTGGGTAAGCCTCTCTAACCTGAAGATTATAAGATTTTATGGTAACAAAGGTCTTCTTTCTCTCCTATTGGAAGTAAACTGTTATGGTCAGCAGGGTCTTTTCTCACAGATGAAGATTGTAAGATCTAATGGTCAGTAGGGTTCTCTTCCTTTCCCCCACAAGTGTACTTTCCGAGCAATTAAAAGCATTCTTGTACTGAGATTTGCATGAATTTATTCATCACAAATCCATTTTTGTGAGAAAATGTGCAAAGTAATTGAATTTCAAAAGATCTGCCGATCTTTACTTCTTAATTAATTTGGCACATCGTACTCCAGTGAGCCCTACATTAAGACTGGCGTGCGCAGCTCAAGTCTGTAGTGAGGAAACCACTTATTTGTACAACTGTTTGATGGATTATGCTGCTGTCACACTGTGACGGTCTTAAGTAAGGGAGAGAGGCCTCAAACTGTCCCTGAAACTGGGACGCTAACTAAGCCTGTGCTAGGGATACTCTTGAAGGTAGAGAAGCCTGGGTCTTTGACCTTACTATGCTCCTGTGAAACTCTAATCTGTCTCCTCCCCAACCTATGAGGCATAGGACAGAAATGTAAGGTAAAAAAGACAAAACAGGGATAACAGAAAACCACTATCATACAAAACACTCACCAAAAATAGGGAGGAGGATAGGGAAAGGGAGAAATTAATTAAATAGGATTAGGCACCATGACATAAACAATCACGTGCTACAGCACAAAACAGATCTACTACTACTACTACTCCAACTCCAACTACTCAGCTAAGCACTTAGCACAGGAAGAAGAATCTTTCATCGACAAGGAAGAAACGCCCAGAGCTATAGTGAAGTTTACATACACTATAGAAAAAGACATATATGCATGTTTTTCTCAAAATCTGACATGAAATCAAAATAAAAATTATTAATATTTGCCAAATGCCAGAATAATTAGAGAGAGAATGTTTTAAGGCATTTTTATTACTTACTGCAAAGTCAAGTTTTCATACACTAAAATTACTATGCCTTTAAACAATTCTGGACTGCCCATATCATATCTTATGTTTGGAAGCTTCTGATAGATTTTTTGGCAACATCTGAGTTAATTAGAGACACACCTGAAACACACCTGAGACACATCATGGGAAAGTCTAAAGAAATCAGCCAAGATATAAGGAAGAGAATTGTGGACTTGCACAAGTCTGGCTCATCCTTGGGTACAATTTCATCATACCTGAAGGTGCCTCGTTCATGTGTACAAACAATTATACGCATGTCAAGGCAAATAAGGATTGCGCTGTCCTACAGGACATTTCACTGCCCAAACGGAAATAAACATAGAAAATGGCCTAAATTTTGTCTTATGCTAAATTACCGTGTTATAAAACAGAAGATTGTAGGTCTGAACCCTTTAAAAGTCCTAAAACTTTCACAGGCAAGTAACTGGTACGAAATTACCCGAATATATAATTTTGGACATTGGACAATTATTTTACTGTTATATAGTCATTTTTTTACTCAACGAAGAGAAGCAGAAATATAAAAAGGTAAAAAATGTACTGGTAATTTTTACTAAACATTGTCAAGATGGTGATATTCTTGTATTTGTTATTCACATTTTATTTCTTTGAGGAAAGGGCCTAATATTCCTTGATATCCCCACATTAACACATTTATATCCAACATATATTAGGTAAACAACTTATTTTTGAACATTTTAAAGCAAAAAATATTGATTGTTTCTGACCAAAATAAAATCTGATCCAGTGGTGTGTAATGTACTTACTGTTAGGATTTCACTCTCCCCACAGTCATCACACTTCTCCTCTCCAAATTTAGGATTCAGACTATTGAAAAAAGCTAAAATGTATAGAGTTTTACAGACAGCACAATAGGGTGAAATACGACAGGATGGGAATGTGCTATCTGCACTCGGCTATTGAAGTTTTGTAATTAGGCACAACTGTAGTAAAGGCGGGTGGAATAAAACTGTTGTGGCTGCCATTCCCACAGCAGACACCGGTTATCAGGAGTAGAATTTGTCAATGTATAAAAAAGGAAAATCACTGTCAATAAAACCACTGCCAGGATTGAAGATGATGTTCAAGATAATCATTATGATGATTAGGACAACGCGTTTCGCGACTGGACTGATATCTTCATCACGTCCATACAAACACAATTAGCAGGCGTTCTTTGTACCGTCCATAAAACAGTAGAAAAACTGGTAATTTCGTAAAATATATTACTTTATGGTAAATCCATTAAAAAAAAATTGTCATTACAAAGGAAAAATAGAGGTTGATGCGTTTCGACTCAAAACCCCCCATAAACACTCCCCTCAATGACCATAGATTAATTAATGAAATATATGCATCACATGTGGCAGTCACAATGAAGAAAGGACTATAGACAACTAAATTCCTTAGTAAATATACTTTAGATCATTGCGGAAATTGAAACCTGATCTCGTATTCAAATTCATTATCCATTGTGCCTCATTTTTTTAAAAGTGTTTTCTTGCCAGTTTCCTCCACGTTTTAACCCTTATGAAACCACAAAAAGAAAAACATTCTAGACTACCTTCATGTTCTCAAAATTGCAGATAAAATATGCTTGTTAGAACTATTAATATTGGAAATTTAGTAGTACGCTTTGGGTGGCTACTCATTACATGGATGGTATATCCCACAAGAGATTTCCTGTACATAGATATGGAAATAATTTGATCAGGGACACCAGTAAATTGCAAATCAAAAAAGGTGATAGTAGATGGATGATGAACTGTGGTAAATTTAAAGTGATCCTGTCAGGTCCCTCATACCCATCACTCCAGCAGCATTGAGTTTTGTGTGATTAATCTCCCTCCCTAACCATCCCTGTATAACAGGCTCATGCAAATTATGTTATCATACCCACAGGGACGTGCTAACATGGGAAGAGGGCTAACTACTCTGTGGAACTAACGCCCCATCGACTAGTCCAGACACATTAGCATAGGAAATGAGGTTAGAAATGCTTTATTTAAAGCTTTTATTTAACTGAATTATGTTATACAGGGAAGGTTAGGGAGGGAGATTAATCACACATAGCTCAATGCTGCTGGGTTGGAGGGCATGGGGGACATGACAAGTTCACTTTAAGGTTATAATCATTAGTATTAACGTATTGTACAAAATGTTGTCATCGATAATTCTTACTGAACTTTTCAAATTTTGTGAACAATATTCTATTTTATGTTTGGAGGATTTAACCCCTTTCCGATATCGGACGTAATAGTACGCCGATGTCAGATTCCCTCCAGCACTGAGCCCACATCTTTTCTGGCACATGTCAGCTGTCTTGAACAGCTGACATGTGCCTCTAACAGCCACGGGTGGAATCGCATTTTGGGAAGAGCGTTTCTTTTACACATCGAATAACCAATTCTTTGAGCACATCCAATGGTATGGCAGGTTTATCGATGACCTCCTATTTATTCGGTGTGGTCAGGCATCGGATATTCCTTAGTTAGCACAATATGTTAATACTAATGATTATAACCTTAAATTTACCTTAATTTTACCGCAGTTCATCATCAATTCACTATCACCGTTTTGGATTTGCAATTTATTGGTGTCCAAGATCAAATTATTTCCATATCTATGTACAGGAAATCTATTGTGGGAAATACTATCTTGCATACAACGAGTAGTCAACCAAAGCATACCACTAAATCCATACCGGTCAGGGAATTCACAAGCATACTAAGAAACTGTAGTGATAAACAGAAATTGAAACAACAAATAATCCAAGTACACCTAAACCTGTCTTGTCGATACAGTACAGATCGCAATTTGATACCATCACACACATCAATGTTAAATACTTACCTGTATTATTTGAGGATAAAATTCTTGCCATGATTTTAGAATCGGGTTGCAAAATTGTTGCCAAAAAAGCCCATTCCCTGGGGAATATTCTTTCATCCAGCTTCTTTAGATCTGATAGATCCAAACCTACTTGGCCTAAAGCTCCACTCCAGCATTTGTTTTTTTCAGTGCTGAAGTAGCGCTCCACATGACTCTGTTTTTATACTTACCATCTGGCGTCTTTACCTTCTACCGATGCTGCATCGGTCCCGTGATGCCATCTTGGGCTGGCCAGTCAGAAGTTACATCACAAGAGCCAGAACAAGGCTCTCATAGAGATGTATTGAAACACTTTTTATTGTAGAAAATGTAAAATCGCATGTCCAGTACCATATATACCTACAAACTCGTTTCAGACTGCTGTCTTCAGCCATTAGATATCAAAAAGTGAATCAGTCTTATGTCATAACCTGCCATACAAATGCTTTAAAAGAACCAATGATAGAAGGGGAAGGTTATATCAGGTAAGTAACAGGTAAATAACAAAAAAATAAAGGAAGTAATTAACATATTAAAACAGGGGAAACATAATGGTATCCAAATGTAAAGAGAAATAAAAAAAGAAATAAAAAAAGTATATATCAAAAAAGCAAACATATTTAATCATAATGATAAATAATGTCCTGTCTAATGTTCATGCCCGAGGACGATGCAAGGAGTAAATCCACCGTGACTCATGATTTAAAAGCTTCCTCGTGTGATCACCACCTCTGATGGGTTTATTAATCCGTTCTATGCCCTTGATTTTACATGAGAAGGTGTCACCATGAGGTTTTTCTACGAAGTGTCTTGAAGCTGCAGAACATTTGAATAACAGTTTGTTGAAGGCATCGGACAAGTGTCGTCTGACGCGGGTTTTTAGGGGACCTGTACTACAGCTCATACATTGCATATAACAGACAGTGCAGGTCATGATGTATATCATAAATGTGGTGTTACATTTCATTAATTCAATGGGATGATTTTAATCATATGTTTTGGAAGACAGGATGCAGCCATGAGCGTGGAATTAGAGCCTGTGTCTGTTCTATAATGGGAGATAGTAATACCCTTATTCCAGTCAAAGTCTGGTCCAAAAAGTTGATATGTGTATCCTGAAATATTAGGTGTAAAACTAAGGTTCACACTGTATCAACTATCCTGTAAATTGGCGTTAACTTACCTAGCTGGGAATAACGGTTTCCATGTAAAAATTAAAGAACAAGAACCCAATGTAAAACGAGCCAAATGTACCTACAGAAAAACTGTCCTGCTTGCCTATAGCAACCACCAATAACAGGTCATCGTTCATTTTTCGAGAGAAGTGCAAGTGAATCGCACCTTGGGGAGGAGAGAGGGAGTTGGTTAGACAAGCAATTGTCACTTGCTTGGTTCTATCTTCTGTGCTTTATGCATTTCGCCAATGTGCAGTTCACTATATGTAACCAATGCATTGCTCTTTTTTTTTTTTGCAATTTTCTTGTTATTTGTAGTCTAAGGAGTAACGTTTCTCCTTGTGGAGAGTGGCTTGCCTGACATGCCAGTGTAAGGAGACTTATAGGCCAGGCAATGCTCCTCTGGGAAATTAAAGATGTAAAATGTCAGTAATCCTAAAAGTCAATATCAAATCTTTATCGAGCCTTGTGGCTTAGGATAAAAGCCAAACCAGAATCTCAATTTGCAGACACATGTCTGGGGGTACTGCCCATCCTCAGTGCAAAGCATGAGATTTGATTTGGCTGTACGAGAGGCCTCTGATTGGGGCCTAAGGGGTAACATTTTTCCTTCTCCGTTTCTCCTTGTAGAGTTTCTCCGAGCATGTTTGGGTGGTCTCCGAGTATTTCGGCGTGCTCAGAGACCACCTGACAAACAGGCAATCCCCACATGAATTCAAGCTGTCTAGCAGCCGCAAATCATGCAGCTACATCGACATAAACTAAATCTCCGAGCACGCCAAAATACTCGGAGACACCAGAGCATTCTCGGAGAAACTCGAGTAACGAGTATACTCGCTCATCACTAATCAGTTCACGTCCCGTATGATAATTAAGCACAAAATGTAAAAAGCTAAAAAAATAAAATTAAAATATAAAAAATATAAAAACATAAACATTGGATCAAAATAAAGAGATTTAAACAATAATAATTTTGAGGTATTGCCACATCCGTAAAAGTCCAATCAATGAAAAGATAATATTGTTTAATCCATACTGTAATCATCGCAAAAAAAAAAAATTGAAAGTCCAAAATTGCAATTTATTGATCACTACACCTCTGATGAAAAAAATGCTTTAAAAAGTGATGAAAACATTATATGTATCCCAATATGATATAATTAAGAATTATAAACACTCATACAGCTCCCCTGACTGGGGGGTTACAGAAAATGGTGACAAAAAAACAATTTTTTTACAAAGTTAAATACGGTACTTTTAATGCACACGTTGAGTAAATGGATGCAGAAATTTCTAAAATGCAGTGGCAAAAATGCGCATTTTTTATGCTTTTTCCCTGCGTTTTGTGACTGATTTGAGTGAGGTCAATGGTGAAAAACGCGCAAATGAGAAATTACATGCAGCAGATTGCTTTCTGCAACAAATCTGCAAGTCAAAAACACTCAACGTCTGCATGACTCGTCAGGTTTCTCATTCACTTTGTGGCATCAGGATTGCTTCAGATATTGCTAGAAAATCTGCATGGCAAAAATGCACCAAATTTGCAACGAGTGCACAAGCCCTAAACTGTAAAAAAAAAACTATACATATGAGGTATCACCATACATGTTACCAGGTATTGTTTACCATATAAAAATGCCATAAAAATGAGAAGCAAAAAATAATATCCGAATTACAATGTTTTTTTTTTTCATTTGCTTCTTCTCTTCACTATTTCACCTCACTAGGATTTTTTACCCAATATTTCCATACACTGTACAGTGTCATACAAATGGGTCCATTAAAAAATCAGTAAAAATTAAAAAAGTGATGGATCTTTGAAGAAGAGTAGGAAACAGATAAAAGGCAAAGATGAAAATTGCCGCTAAAATAATGTAGTAAACCCAGAGAGAAATCTTTTATTTATTTATTGTTACTTTTATTCTTAATATCACTTTCTAACACTTGATAACATTTCACAAGACGAACAGCAATCTCCTCTCCAGTAACAGCACAAATGTCTACAACAAATCGAAACTTTCCCGACTACTTAAAAACCAGACTTGGTGTCATTTCCCTCCCCAGAACGCTCCCTCCTCGCCCCTGCCTTTTCGATTAGTAATCTTGGAGGTCGCCGCACTTTGAATAATTCTTTTGTTCTCACTTCTGTGAGTTGTAGTATTCCGCTGCATCCTTGTCTAAGTGCACATAGCCCAGCAGTGAGAAGATCAGGACAAGTGAGGAGCAGCGGGGGGCTCAGTGCCTGGACGTTCAGGATAAGTGAGGAGCAGGGGGGCTCAGTGACTGGACACTCAGGACATGTGAGGAGCAGGGGGGCTCAGTGCCTGGACACTCAGGACATGTGAGGAGCAGCAGGGGCTCAGTGTCTGGACGATCAGGACATGTGAGGAGCAGCAGGGGTTCAGTGCCTGGACGCTCAGGACATGTGAGGAGCAGGGGGGCTCAGTGTCTGGACGCTCAGGATAAGTGAGGAACGGGGGCTCAGTGCCTGGACACTCAGGATAAGTGAGGAGCAGCGGGGGGCTCTGTGCCTGGCCATTCAGGACATGTGAGGAGCAGCGGGGGTCTCAGTGCCTGGACACTCAGGATAAGTGAGGAGCAGCGGGGGGCTCAGTGCCTGGACACTCAGGATAAGTGAGGAACAGCGGGGGGATCAGTGCCTGGACACTCAGGACATGTGAGGAGCAGCGGGGGGCTCAGTGCCTGGATGCTCTGGACAAGTGAGGAGCAGGCGGGGCTCAGTGCCTGGACGCTCAGGATAAGTGAGGAACAAGGGGGCTCAGTGCCTGGACAATCAGGACATGTGAGGAGCAGCGGAGGGCTCAGTGCCTGGACACTCAGGACATGTGAGGAGCAGCGGGGGGCTCAGTGCCTGGACGCTCAGGATAAGTGAGGAGCAGGGGGGGCTCAGTGCCTGGACACTCAGGACATGTGAGGAGCAGCGGGGGGCTCAGTGCCTGGACACTCAGGACATGTGAGGAGCAGCTGGGGGCTCAGTGCCTGGACACTCAGGACAAGTGAGGAGCAGTGGGGGGCTCAGTGACTGGACACTCAGGACATGTGAGGAGCAGGGGGCTCAGTGCCTGGACGCTCAGTATAAGTGAGGAGCAGCGGAGGGCTCAGTGCCTGGACACTCAGGATAAGTGAGGAGCAGGGGGGCTCAGTGCCTGGACACTCAGGACATGTGAGGAGCAGCGAGGGGCTCAGTGCCTGGACGCTCAGGACATGTGAGGAGCAGCGGGGGGCTCAGTGCCTGGACACTCAGGACATGTGAGGAGCAGCGGGGGGCTCAGTGCCTGGACAATCAGGACATGTGAGGAGCAGCGGGGGGCTCAGTGCCTGGACACTCATGACATGTGAGGAGCAGCGGGGGCTCAGTGCCTGGATGCTCAGGACATGTGAGGAGCAGCGGGGGGCTCAGTGCCTGGCCACTCAGGACATGTGAGGAGCAGCGGGGGTCTCAGTGCCTGGACACTCAGGATAAGTGAGGAGCAGCGGGGGGCTCAGTGCCTGGACACTCAGGATAAGTGAGGAACAGCGGGGGGCTCAGTGCCTGGACACTCAGGATAAGTGAGGAGCAGCGGGGGCTCAGTGCCTGGACGCTCTGGACAAGTGAGGAGCAGGGGGGGCTCAGTGCCTGGACACTCAGGATAAGTGAGGAACAGGGGGGCTCAGTGCCTGGACAATCAGGACATGTGAGGAGCAGCGGAGGGCTCAGTGCCTGGACACTCAGGACATGTGAGGAGCAGCGGGGGGCTCAGTGCCTGGATGCTCTGGACAAGTGAGGAGCAGGCGGGGCTCAGTGCCTGGACGCTCAGGATAAGTGAGGAACAAGGGGGCTCAGTGCCTGGACAATCAGGACATGTGAGGAGCAGCGGAGGGCTCAGTGCCTGGACACTCAGGACATGTGAGGAGCAGCGGGGGGCTCAGTGCCTGGACGCTCAGGATAAGTGAGGAGCAGGGGGGCTCAGTGCCTGGACACTCAGGACATGTGAGGAGCAGCGGGGGGCTCAGTGCCTGGAAACTCAGGACATGTGAGGAGCAGCTGGGGGCTCAGTGCCTGGACACTCAGGACAAGTGAGGAGCAGTGGGGGGCTCAGTGCCTGGACACTCAGGACATGTGAGGAGCAGGGGGGCTCAGTGCCTGGACGCTCAGTATAAGTGAGGAGCAGCGGAGGGCTCAGTGCCTGGACACTCAGGATAAGTGAGGAGCAGGGGGGCTCAGTGCCTGGACACTCAGGACATGTGAGGAGCAGCGAGGGGCTCAGTGCCTGGACGCTCAGGACATGTGAGGAGCAGCGGGGGGCTCAGTGCCTGGACACTCAGGACATGTGAGGAGCAGCGGGGGGCTCAGTGCCTGGACAATCAGGACATGTGAGGAGCAGCGGGGGGCTCAGTGCCTGGACACTCATGACATGTGAGGAGCAGCGGGGGCTCAGTGCCTGGACGCTCAGGACATGTGAGGAGCAGCGGGGGGCTCAGTGCCTGGACACTCATGACATGTGAGGAGCAGCGGGGGCCCAGTGCCTGGACACTCATGACATGAGAGGAGCAGCGGGGGCTCAGTGCCTGGACGCTCAGGACATGTGATGAGCAGCGGGGGGCTCAGTGCCTGGACGCTCAGGATAAGTGAGGAGCAGGGGGGCTCAGTGCCTGGACACTCAGGACATGTGAGGAGCAGCGGGGGGCTCAGTGCCTGGACACTCAGGACATATGAGGAGCAGCTGGGGGCTCAGTGCATGGACACTCAGGACAAGTGAGGAGCAGTGGGGGGCTCAGTGCCTGGACACTCAGGACATGTGAGGAGCAGGGGGGCTCAGTGCCTGGACGCTCAGTATAAGTGAGGAGCAGCGGAGGGCTCAGTGCCTGGACACTCAGGATAAGTGAGGAGCAGGGGGGCTCAGTGCCTGGACACTCAGGACATGTGAGGAGCAGCGGGGGGCTCAGTGCCTGGACGCTCAGGACATGTGAGGAGCAGCGGGGGGCTCAGTGCCTGGACACTCAGGACATGTGGAGCAGCGGGGGGCTCAGTGCCTGGACAATCAGGACATGTGAGGAGCAGTGGGGGGCTCAGTGCCTGGACACTCATGACATGTGAGGAGCAGCGGGGGGCTCAGTGTCTGGACACTCATGACATGTGAGGAGCAGCGAGGGCCCAGTGCCTGGACACTCATGACATGTGAGGAGCAGCGGGGGCTCAGTGCCTGGACGCTCAGGACATGTGAGGAGCAGCGGGGGGCTCAGTGCCTGGACACTCATGACATGTGAGGAGCAGCGGGGGCCCAGTGCCTGGACACTCATGACATATGAGGAGCAGCGGGGGCTCAGTGCCTGGACGCTCAGGACATGTGATGAGCAGCGGGGGGCTCAGTGCCTGGACACTCAGGACATTTGAGGAGCAGCGGGGGGCTCAGTAACTGGACAATCAGGACATGTGAGGAGTAGCGGGGGGCTCAGTGCCTGGACACTCATGACATGTGAGGAGCAGCGGGGGGCTCAGTGTCTGGACACTCATGACATGTGAGGAGCAGCGGGGGCCCAGTGCCTGGACACTCATGACATGTGAGGAGCAGCGGGGGCCCAGTGCCTGGACACTCAGGACATGTGATGAGCAGTGGGGGGCTCAGTGCCTGGACGCTCAGGATAAGTGAGGAGCAGGGGGGCTCAGTGCCTGGACACTCAGGACATGTGAGGAGCAGCGGGGGGCTCAGTGCCTGGACACTCAGGACATGTGAGGAGCAGCTGGGGGCTCAGTGCATGGACACTCAGGACAAGTGAGGAGCAGTGGGGGGCTCAGTGCCTGGACACTCAGGACATGTGAGGAGCAGGGGGGCTCAGTGCCTGGACGCTCAGTATATGTGAGGAGCAGCGGGGGCCCAGTGCCTGGACACTCAGGACATGTGATGAGCAGTGGGGGGCTCAGTGCCTGGACGCTCAGGATAAGTGAGGAGCAGGGGGGCTCAGTGCCTGGACACTCAGGACATGTGAGGAGCAGCGGGGGGCTCAGTGCCTTGACACTCAGGACATGTGAGGAGCAGCGGGGGGCTCAGTGCCTGGACGCTCAGGACATGTGAGGAGCAGCGGGGGGCTCAGTGCCTGGACACTCAGGACATGTGAGGAGCAGCGGGGGGTTCAGTGCCTGGACAATCAGGACATGTGAGGAGCAGCGGGGGGCTCAGTGCCTGGACAATCAGGACATGTGAGGAGCAGCGGGGGGCTCAGTGCCTGGACACTCATGACATGTGAGGAGCAGCGGGGGGCTCAGTGTCTGGACACTCATGACATGTGAGGAGCAGCGGGGGCCCAGTGCCTGGACACTCATGACATGTGAGGAGCAGTGGGGGCTCAGTGCCTGGACGTTCAGGATAAGTGAGGAGCAGGGGGGCTCAGTGCCTGGACACTCAGGACATGTGAGGAGCAGCGGGGGGCTCAGTGCCTGGACACTCAGGACATGTGAGGAGCAGCGGGGGCTCAGTGCCTGGACGCTCAGGATAAGTGAGGAGCAGCGGGGGCTCAGTGCCTGGACACTCAGGATAAGTGAGGAGCAGGGGGGCTCAGTGCCTGGACACTCAGGACATGTGAGAAGCAGCGGGGGGCTCAGTGCCTGGACGCTCAGGACATGTGAGGAGCAGCGGGGGGCTCAGTGCCTGGACACTCAGGAAAAGTGAGGAGAAGCGGGGGGCTCAGTGCCTGGACACTCAGGACATGTGAGGAGCAGCGGGGGGCTCAGTGCCTGGACACTCATGGCATGTGAGGAGCAGCGGGGGGCTCAGTGCCTGGACCCTCATGACATGTGAGGAGCAGCGGCGGCCCAGTGCCTGGACACTCATGACATGTGAGGAGCAGCGGGGGCTCAGTGCCTGGACGCTCAGGACATGTGAGGAGCAGCGGGGGGCTCAGTGCTTGGACACTCAGGACATGTGAGGAGCAGCGGGGGGCTCAGTGCCTGGACACTCAGGACATGTGAGGAGCAGCGGGGGCTCAGTGCCTGGACACTCAGGATAAGTGAGGAGCAGGGGGGCTCAGTGCCTGGACACTCAGGACATGTGAGGAGCAGCGGGGGGCTCAGTGCCTGGACGCTCAGGACATGTGAGGAGCAGCGGGGGGCTCAGTGCCTGGACACTCATGACATGTGAGGAGCAGCGGGGGCTCAGTGCCTGGACGCTCAGGACATGTGAGGAGCAGCGGGGGGCTCAGTGCCTGGACACTCATGACATGTGAGGGGCAGCGGGGGCCCAGTGCCTGGACACTCATGACATGTGAGGAGCAGCGGGGGCTCAGTGCCTGGACGCTCAGGACATGTGATGAGCAGCGGAGGGCTCAGTGCCTGGACGCTCAGGATAAGTGAGGAGCAGGGGGGCTCAGTGCCTGGACACTCAGGACATGTGAGGAGCAGTGGGGGGCTCAGTGCCTGGACACTCAGGACATGTGAGGAGCAGCTGGGGGCTCAGTGCCTGGACACTCAGGACATGTGAGGAACAGGGGGGCTCAGTGCCTGGACACTCAGGACAAGTGAGGAGAAGTGGGGGGCTCAGTGCCTGGAAACTCAGGACATGTGAGGAGCAGGGGGGCTCAGTGCCTGGACGCTCAGTATAAGTGAGGAGCAGCGGGGGGCTCAGTGCCTGGACACTCAGGATAAGTGAGGAGCAGGGGGGCTCAGTGCCTGGACACTCAGGACATGTGAGGAGCAGCGGGGGGCTCAGTGCCTGGATGCTCAGGACATGTGAGGAGCAGCGGGGGTTCAGTGCCTGGACACTCAGGACATGTGAGGAGCAGGAGGGCTCAGTGCCTGGACGCTCAGTATAAGTGAGGAGCAGCGGGGGGCTCAGTGCCTGGACACTCAGGATAAGTGAGGAGCAGGGGGGCTCAGTGCCTGGACACTCAGGACATGTGAGGAGCAGCGGGGGGCTCAGTGCCTGGACGCTCAGGACATGTGAGGAGCAGCGGAGGGCTCAGTGCCTGGACACTCAGGATAAGTGAGGAGCAGGGGGCTCAGTGCCTGGACACTCAGGACATGTGAGGAGCAGCGGGGGGCTCAGTGCCTGGACGCTCAGGACATGTGAGGAGCAGCGGGGGGCTCAGTGCCTGGACAATCAGGACATGTGAGGAGCAGCGGGGGGCTCAGTGCCTGGACAATCAGGACATGTGAGGAGCAGCGGGGGGCTCAGTGCCTGGACACTCATGACATGTGAGGAGCAGCGGGGGGCTCAGTGCCTGGACACTCATGACATGTGAGGAGCAGCGGGGGCCCAGTGCCTGGACACTCATGACATCTGAGGAGCAGCGGGAGCTCAGTGCCTGGACGCTCAGGACATGTGAGGAGCAGCGGGGGGCTCAGTGTCTGGACACTCATGACATGTGAGGAGCAGCGTGGGCCCAGAGCCTGGACACTCATGACATGTGAGGAGCAGCGCTGGCTCAGTGCCTGGACGCTCAGGACATGTGATGAGCAGCGGGGCGCTCAGTGCCTTGACACTCAGGACATGTGAGGAGCAGCGGGGGCTCAGTGCCTGGACGCTCAGGATAAGTGAGGAGCAGCGGGGACTCAGTGCCTGGACACTCAGGACATGTGAGGAGCAGCGGGGGGCTCAGTGCCTGGACACTCAGGACATGTGAGCAGCGGGGGCTCAATGCCTGGACGCTCAGGATAAGTGAGGAGCAGCGGGGGCTCAGTGCCTGGACACTCAGGATAAGTGAGGAGCAGGGGGGCTCAGTGCCTGGACACTCAGGACATGTGAGGAGCAGCGGGGGGCTCAGTGCCTGGACACTCAGGACATGTGAGGAGCAGGAGGGCTCAGTGCCTGGACGCTCAGGACATGTGAGGAGCAGCGGGGGGCTCAGTGCCTGGACACTCAGGACATGTGGGGAGCAGCGGGGGGCTCAGTGCCTGGACGCTCAGGACTTGTGAGGAGCAGTGGGGCGCTCAGTGTCTTGACACTCAGGACATGTGAGGAGCAGCGGGGGCCCAGTGCCTGGACACTCATGACATGTGAGGAGCAGCGGGGGCTCAGTGCCTGGACACTCAGGACATGTGATGAGCAGTGGGGCGCTCAGTGCCTTGACACTCAGGACATGTGAGGAGCAGCGGGGGCTCAGTGCCTGGACGCTCAGGATAAGTGAGGAGCAGCGGGGGCTCAGTGCCTGGACACTCAGGATAAGTGAGGAGCAGGGGGGCTCAGTGCCTGGACACTCAGGACATGTGAGGAGCAGCGGGGGGCTCAGTGCCTGGACACTCAGGACATGTGAGGAGCAGCGGGGGCTCAGTGTCTGGACGCTCAGGATAAGTGAGGAGCAGCGGGGGGCTCAGTGCCTGGAAACTCAGGACATGTGAGGAGCAGGGGGGCTCAGTGCCTGGACGCTCAGTATAAGTGAGGAGCAGCGGGGGGCTCAGTGCCTGGACGCTCAGGACATGTGAGGAGCAGCGGGGGGCTCAGTGCCTGGACACTCAAGACATGTGGGGAGCAGCGGGGGGCTCAGTGCCTGGACGCTCAGGACTTGTGAGGAGCAGTGGGGCGCTCAGTGTCTTGACACTCAGGACATGTGAGGAGCAGCGGGGGCCCAGTGCCTGGACACTCATGACATGTGAGGAGCAGCGGGGGCTCAGTGCCTGGACACTCAGGACATGTGATGAGCAGTGGGGCGCTCAGTGCCTTGACACTCAGGACATGTGAGGAGCAGCGGGGGCTCAGTGCCTGGACGCTCAGGATAAGTGAGGAGCAGCGGGGGCTCAGTGCCTGGACACTCAGGATAAGTGAGGAGCAGGGGGGCTCAGTGCCTGGACACTCAGGACATGTGAGGAGCAGCGGGGGGCTCAGTGCCTGGACACTCAGGACATGTGAGGAGCAGCGGGGGCTCAGTGTCTGGACGCTCAGGATAAGTGAGGAGCAGCGGGGGCTCAGTGCCTGGACACTCAGGATAAGTGAGGAGCAGGGGGGCTCAGTGCCTGGACACTCAGGACATGTGAGGAGCAGCGGGGGGCTCAGTGCCTGGACACTCAGGACATGTGAGGAGCAGGAGGGCTCAGTGCCTGGATGCTCAGGACATGTGAGGAGCAGCGGGGGGCTCAGTGCCTGGACGCTCAGGACATGTGGGAAGCAGCGGGGGGCTCAGTGCCTGGACACTCAGGACATGTGAGGAGCAGCGGGGGCTCAGTGCCTGGACGCTCAGGACATGTGAGGAGCAGCGGGGGGCTCAGTGCCTGGACGCTCAGGACATGTGAGGAGCAGCGGGGGGCTCAGTGCCTGGACACTCAGGACAAGTGAGGAGCAGCGGGGGGCTCAGTGCCTGGACACTCAGGACATGTGAGGAGCAGCGGGGGGCTCAGTGCCTGGACACTCATGACATGTGAGGAGCAGCGGGGGGCTCAGTGCCTGGACACTCATGACATGTGAGGAGCAGCGGGGGCTCAGTGCCTGGACACTCAGGACATGTGATGAGCAGTGGGGCGCTCAGTGCCTTGACACTCAGGACATGTGAGGAGCAGCGGGGGCTCAGTGCCTGGACGCTCAGGATAAGTGAGGAGCAGCGGGGGCTCAGTGCCTGGACACTCAGGATAAGTGAGGAGCAGGGGGGCTCAGTGCCTGGACACTCAGGACATGTGAGGAGCAGCGGGGGGCTCAGTGCCTGGACACTCAGGACATGTGAGGAGCAGCGGGGGCTCAGTGTCTGGACGCTCAGGATAAGTGAGGAGCAGCGGGGGCTCAGTGCCTGGACACTCAGGATAAGTGAGGAGCAGGGGGGCTCAGTGCCTGGACACTCAGGACATGTGAGGAGCAGCGGGGGGCTCAGTGCCTGGACACTCAGGACATGTGAGGAGCAGGAGGGCTCAGTGCCTGGATGCTCAGGACATGTGAGGAGCAGCGGGGGGCTCAGTGCCTGGACGCTCAGGACATGTGGGAAGCAGCGGGGGGCTCAGTGCCTGGACACTCAGGACATGTGAGGAGCAGCGGGGGCTCAGTGCCTGGACGCTCAGGACATGTGAGGAGCAGCGGGGGGCTCAGTGCCTGGACGCTCAGGACATGTGAGGAGCAGGGGGGGGCTCAGTGCCTGGACACTCAGGACAAGTGAGGAGCAGCGGGGGGCTCAGTGCCTGGACACTCAGGACATGTGAGGAGCAGCGGGGGGCTCAGTGCCTGGACACTCATGACATGTGAGGAGCAGCGGGGGGCTCAGTGCCTGGACACTCATGACATGTGAGGAGCAGCGGGGGCCCAGTGCCTGGACACTCATGACATGTGAGGAGCAGCGGGGGCTCAGTGCCTGGACGCTCAGGACATGTGAGGAGCAGCGGGGGCTCAGTGCCTGGACACTCCGGACATGTGAGGAGCAGCGGGGGCACAGTGCCTGGACGCTCAGGATAAGTGAGGAGCAGCGGGGGGCCCAGTGCCTGGACACTCAGGATAAGTGAGGAGCAGGGGGGCTCAGTGCCTGGACACTCAGGATAAGTGAGGAGCAGCGAGGGGCTCAGTGCCTGGACGCTCAGGATAAGTGAGGAGCAGCGGGGGGCTCAGTGCCTGGACACTCAGGATAAGTGAGGAGCAGCGGGGGGCTCAGTGCCTGGACACTCATGACATGTGAGGAGCAGCGGGGGGCTCAGTGCCTGGATGCTCAGGATAAGTGAGGAGCAGCGGGGGCTCAGTGCCTGGACGCTCAGGATAAGTGAGGAGCAGCGGGGGCTCAGTGCCTGGACACTCAGGATAAGTGAGGAGCAGGGGGGCTCAGTGCCTGGACACTCAGGACATGTGAGGAGCAGCGGGGGGCTCAGTGCCTGGACACTCAGGACATGTGAGGAGCAGGAGGGCTCAGTGCCTGGACGCTCAGGACATGTGAGGAGCAGCGGGGGGCTCAGTGCCTGGACGCTCAGGACATGTGGGGAGCAGCGGGTGGCTCAGTGCCTGGACACTCAGGACATGTGAGGAGCAGCGGGGGCTCAGTGCCTGGACGCTCAGGACATGTGAGGAGCAGCGGGGGGCTCAGTGCCTGGACGCTCAGGACATGTGAGGAGCAGTGGGGCGCTCAGTGCCTTGACACTCAGGACATGTGAGGAGCAGCGGGGGCCCAGTGCCTGGACACTCAGGACATGTGAGGAGCAGGGGGGCTCAGTGCCTGGACGCTCAGGACATGTGAGGAGCAGAGGGGGCTCAGTGCCTGGACACTCAGGATAAGTGATGAACAGGGGGGCTCATTGCCTGGACACTCAGGATAAGTGAGGAACAGGAGGGCTCATTGCCTGGACGCTCAGGACATGTGAGGAGCAGCGGAGGCTCAGGGCCTGGACGCTCAAGACAAGTGAGGAGCAGCGGGGGCTCAGTGCCTGGATGCTCAGGACATGTTGGGAGCAGCAGGGGCTCAGTGCCTGGACAATCAGGACATGTGAGGAGCAGTGGGGCTCAGTGCCTGGACGCTCAGGACATGTGAGGAGCAGCGGGGGCTCAGTGCTTGGACGCTCAGGACATGTGAGGAGCAGGAGGGCTCAGGGTCTGGATGCTCAGGACAAGTGAGGAGCAGCAGGGGCTCAGTGCCTGGACGCTCAGGACTTGAGAGGAGCAGGAGGGCTCAGTGCCTGGATGTCAGGACATGTGAGGAGCAGTGGGGGCTCAGTATCTGAATGCTCAGGACAAGTGAGGAGCAGTGGGGGCTCAGTGTCTGAATTCTCAGGACAAGTGAGGAGCAGCGGGAGCTCAGTGTCTGAATGCTCAGGACAAGTGAGGAGCAGTGGGAGCTCAGTGCCTGGATAATCCAGACAAGTGAGGAGCAGTGGAGGCTCAGTGCCTAAATGCTCAGGACATGTGAGGAGCAATGGGGGCGCAGTGCCTGGACGCCTGCACATTCGAAGAGGTGAGAAGGACTTTGGGTGTCATTTACAGGGGAAGGACAATGTCAGGGGTGCTGGAAGATCATGTCCTGAGATTTTTAAAAGTAGTGCTAATGAATTTCATCTCCTCCTGATAGTGCCAGCCGCAGCCCGCTGGGCACATTGGTCCTGTACACTGTATGCCAGCGTAACTATAATGGGCCCTAGTCATCCTCTTGTCTTTTGGGTGGTTTGAATTTCTTTGCTGAACTTACTTTCTCCATTTATTCTGTATGGATTGGCATACTGTTTATTTGCCAAGTGCCAAGGGTGCCATACAAACCGTACACATCACATGAAATTTTAAATGGGCAAGGACCCTAAAGCCAACACAGCATGTCAAAGTCCATCCCTTTAAGGGTAGCCCTTTAAATCCAGGTCACAGTCTATTATCCCCTTATCAGTCCTTAGGATGGGGACACAGTCCATTATCTCCACCACTGTCCACAAGACAGGTACACAGTCCCTTAGGGCAACGTCCATCGTGAATTGGGATCGGGCCTTAACTGAGTGTGTAGGACCCTGCAGCTGCTGCAACGCCTCTCAATCCAGCAGGGGGCAGTGTAACGAGTGCAACAAAACTGGGGAGTAGACAACGGTTTCAGCCATCCTCGGCTAGCTGGATATTTGGATCAGAAATCCTCTGCATTTCGGTAATGCTGCGGCCATCGGGGTGCAACAAGCACAACTCAAGCCCTTACAGCTTCCACACACAAATGATGGATAGTGTGGATATATATATACAGATTAATTCACAATAAACGATTAATTCACAATACAATATGGAGTGCAATTCTAAATGAATGAATGATTTAAGCTGGGGCTACACGGCGACTTTTGCTGCTAAATATCGCTGTATGCCACTGCTACACTGCAGCACAGCGCAATGTACAATGACTGCGGTGGTAAAAACCCAGCTGGTTCATAGCTCCGTTACTGTGCGTATTGCAGTGCTACCATGGAGCCAGTCTGCCATTTCAGAATGTGACTGGTTATTTCAATTCTGCCATCTGAGCCCTAAAAGGGATCTGTCCCCAGGTCCTTATTACCCCTCCGAGAGCAGCCTGCTATAGGTGCCGATTCCAGCGATGTGTCCCTTACTGTTCTGATTAATAGTTGCAGATCTAGCAGGTCTCTGGGTATAACCCCGTCCACACTACTGATTAGCAGGTTTCTGTGTATGCTGTGCATAGGCAAAAAGCTGCCACTTATTGATGGGACGGAGTTAATGAATATGGCGGACTACATGGCAGCAGGTTTACTAGTCCTCTAGTGATAAAACATTGATTTCATCAAAATTACAGCAAGCAGCCCAGTGATACATAGCTGGAATCAGGGACTCTGCCCCTACATTATGATGATGTTAGCAAAAACCTGCTGATACCCTTTGAGAGGGCAAAACATGGTTTTCTGACTGGAAAAGGTCCGAACCTGTGCACTAAACACACAGAGCAAGTTTATCCCGTTCCTCAACACTACGGAAGTCCCGTAAGCATAGGACGCGGATAGCGGTCATAGGACTGCTGTTATCTGTCCCTGGTTGGAGACTGCGGTACCTGGGACCCTATAGATGAGACTGTCCTGAGGGTCACCCTGCCACATGTGACCTCAGGGATCACACTGACCTGGAGCAGGGGGTCTCTATCACTGCACCTTCTGTATGTCATGGACACTCTATAGGGGGCTTCCCTTACTCCAGAGAGCTGGTGTGGACCCTGCAGATGAGTGTGCAGGCACAGACCCCCTCATAGCTAACACCTCAGCCTAGAAACCTGTACAAGCCTGGGCTTCCCTTACCCAAGATGGCCACCACTGCTCCATGTGCTTAGTGCGCAGGTGCAGACCGTCTCCAGTCAGATGACCAGGGCTGACATCAGCAACCAAGTAACACCTCTCCCCTCCCGGAGAACTCCATGGAGTCAGCGTGTCTACACTGGTCTGGTTTATTACACGCAGATAAAGCATGCGTTTTCTTGATCAGAGAACTGCTGATCCTTGTGGTTCCACAGTATCACTGAGTCCCAAGTATGGTGAGTCATTAGCTTACAATGATCGGAACGTGCAGATGGGATAATTGGCACCAAGTGTGGATACAATGGATTTCTGAGGCTACCTATGTAATAGTCACATTGCAGACACTTGTTATAAACATTATACACATGCAGCGATGCGGTGTATGATAGATTGGGATTTATGACTTTGTCGTTCATAACCGTGTGTGTCTGTATATATATATATATATATATATATATATATATATATATATATATATATATATATATATATATATATATACACACACATATACAGTACATATTGCTTGGGAAAGTCGCAGTTAAGCAGGGCTGAGCTGTCACAGATGGCTGATGAGAGATCCACGTTCTTTTTTCACTATGATTGGAAGTGCAGCTTTGCTTTTTCTTTTTTGCTGTTTGCGGCGTGGCCTGATGAAGCTGCTATGATAATGCTGCCCGCTAACACAGCGCAGTCACAGTCATCATCACTGTCCCCATTGGGGCTCACAATCTAAATTCCCTATCAGTATGTCTTTGGAGTGAAGCATTTTTATTTATTTATTTTTAGTCTCTGACATCTCTGTGCCGCGTCTAATAATTTGATACATATGTTATGTGTGTGTAGTACTTTCTTTCGAGTCCTGGATGAAACTCACCCATTCAAGTCTATGGGTGCGTAAAAAAAAAAAAAAAAAAAAAAGGTTCCGAGACGGAACAACCAAGTCACGTCCGATTTCAAGTAGCAACCTAAGAAACTGTATTTGATCATGTATATTTTTTGGTTCCAATAGAGAAACCTCTTCAGCCGTGTTTCCAGGTTAAAAAATAGAACTTTATTCCAATGATCAATGTAATCCAAATGTAACATGTGAGTGTCGGGCTGTAATCATGGACGGACTGAGACGCGCAGGGTCTGGATGCATCTGAGGATGTCCACTTACATCGGATTTGTGTTCTGTTTTATCACCTGGGACCAGGTACGGACTGGGGCTGAAATTCAGTCCTGGCCTTTGAAATCACACAGGCCCATGTTGTCCCCGTCCCCATGATCCAGATGGGATATATTACTAATATTACCCTGAATGGAGGAAAGGGAGATTTTCTACAAGACCAATATTTCTAATGATACCCGCGGCCTGCTGGGGTAAGTGACGGAGTCAGCAACTTTGTGCTCCATCACAACTTTACCAGTATGGGTGTCTTGAGAAGACTGATTCTGTTAACAATGTAGCAGACAAGGCAGCCCATGACCATACAGGCCCTTCTGGCATTTGCCAGCATTGCCAGATGGCCAGTCCGGCCCTGCCTGGGACCATGGCTGGAAGAGTGTTTCTACTGGATCTGAGCAGTGCCAAGAAGAAGTCGTTTCCTTCCGTGCCGAGGATCTCGGGCGAGCTGCTTTCTTTCTGCTATTCCATTTTTTTTTGCTGATGTATGAAAACGGATGGCAAATGGATGTCACACAGATGTAGGTCTGCATTGGCCCTTGTTCTGCGTTGTCTCCCAGGATATGTCTTCTGCAGGCCCCCGTATGCTGAAATGTTATACACCCTAATGTACAGCACCTCTACACCTACATATTGGGATCGCTGGGTATCTGCCCTGGTCTGCACCTACTCTACTCCTATGTGATGGGGATGTGACATGTAAATCAGCTCTCCTCCAAAAAGGAGAAAGCATTCACCTAAAGCCACCTACCGGGGGCCTCCTGTTAGCCGATATCCCATGACCCATTATGGGGCCTTGAAACATGATCTGTTGTTCTAGCCAGAGTCTCGGAGAGAAGACCGTGCTCATCCAGTTTTCTTCCCCTAGTCTGTGCAGGACATTTCCCTGGATGGCTGGGAGAGAAGCCATTGGTGTAGCTTTCAGGTTTAGGGCTTGCTCCCACTTGCGATAAAATCAGATGAATGCAATCCAACTAAAAGTCAGATTGCATTTGTACCAATTTAATCCTATGTTTCTATTCTCAATGGCGTTTTTTTTTTTTTCCTGTTCCGGTCAGATCGCGATCGGATGGAAAAAAAATGCAGCATGCTGCGACTGCATGCAAAATTCAGACTGCACACACCTACATAAGTCTATGGGTGAGTGTGTAGGGCTATCACCCTAGTGCAGTGCGATTCCCACTGACACCGGCAGCAGAGGAGATGGAGAAATTACTTTCTCCGTCTCCCCTGCATATGTGCTCCTATTCTCTGATGCGAGAAGATCGGGGCACAGAGCACTGAACCTCGCCTCCCGCTCGCAGGAGAGCAGGAGCCGAGGGTCATTAGCATATCGCATCCGATGTGATACGCTAATGTGACTCCCGCCATATGTTAGTGCTGTTGTGGGAATGCCAAGAAGACGCAATACTTTGATGCACAACCACTTACCCACCGCAGGGATCCCTGTTAAGCCGGTGCTGTATGGCGACTCTGACCACAACACATCCCCTACCAGAGATCACAGTATGCCGCTGCTACATTGCAACCTGATAATTGCCATGACAGCTACATACAAGTGGCTCCTAACTCAAGGTCACTGCGGAGGTCCTAACGACATCTAAGGCTCCCATGGACATTAGACTAATGTAGCCAAATCCGCTGATACAGATGGGTCCATCCGACACTTTGTGTATGGGGGCGCCAACCCACTGATTGTTGGTGGAGATGTTGCTTGGGCATATTTGATTTCATACTTCCAATTTCAGTGTTCTCCTGGAGATAGACCGTCAGTCGGTGGCTTTCTCGTGGAGAACCCTACGAGCACGCCTGTGTATGGAAGAGTTTGCTGAGATTGCTGTCCGCTGAACAATCCGCTAAAGTATCGTTCAGCCAGCAGTCACGTAATGTGTATGGCGGCCTTTACACATACAGGTCTCGAGCCAGCAGATAGTGTCATCTCATCACAAATCCCCTTATATTCCTTACTAGCTGAAGAGCCCGGCGTTGCCTGGGCATAGTAATTATCTGTGGTTAGTTATAGCACCTCACTTCTCTTATTTTCCCATCACGCCTCTCATTTTCCCCCTCACTCCTCTCATTCCCCCCTAACACTTGTCATTTCGACCTCACATCTGTCATTTTCCGATCACTCCACTATTTTCTCTCACTCCTCTCATTTTGCACTCACACCTTTTCATTTTCACCTCACACCTCTCATTTTCCCCTCAGTACATACATGTTTGTCATCTCCCTTATATATAGTATACACCTGTATGCAGTGACGCTGCTACCATGAGGCGATTTGAGCTCTTTGGCTCAGGCGGCAGAAGAGAGTGGCGGAAGATTCTGTAGTATTATACTTACCTACTCCCGGCGCGGTCCCTGGACGTCCCTGCTTCTTCCAGCGCTGCAGATTCTTCCTGCACTGAGCGGTCACATGGTACCGCTCATTACAGAAATGAATATGCGGCTCCACCTCCCATAGAGGTGGAGCTGCATATTCATTTCTGTAATGAGCGGTAACTGTGACCGCTCAATACAGGAAGAAGATGCAGCGGCGGAAGAAGCAGGGACGCAGCACCAGCAGTAGGTGAGTATACGGGGAGGGGAGCGCTGCGTGATATTTACCTCTCCTCGTTCCAGTGCGGCTCCGTCTTCAGTGGCTGTGACGCTCAGGTCAGAGGGCGCGGTGACGTAGTCAGTGCGCGCCCTCTGCTGAACGTCAGTGCCGAAGACGGAGCCGCACGAAGAGCAGGTAAATATTGCCAGTGCCGGGGGTCCTGAGCGAAGAGAGGTGAGTATGTGATTTTTTTTTTATCACAGCAAAAGCATATGGGGCAAGTGGCTGTACGGAGCATCTTATGGGGCCATAACTCTTGTGCAGCACTATATGGGGCAAGTGGCTGTGCGGAGGATCTTATGGGGCCATAACGCTTGTGCAGCATTATAAGGGGCAAGTGACTATACGGAGCATCTTATGGGGCCATAACGCTTGTGCAGCATTATAAGGGGCAAGTGACTATACGGAGCATCTTATGGGGCCATAACACTTGTGCAGCGCTATATGGGGCTAGTGACTGTACGGAGCATCTTATGGGGCCATAACACTTGTGCAGCACTAAGGGGCAAGTGGCTGTGCGGAGCATCTTATGGGGCCATAATGCTTGTGCAGCACTATAAGGGGCAAGTAACTATACGGAGCATCTTATGGGGCCATAACACTTGTGCAGCACTATAAGGGGCAAGTGGCTGTACGGAGCATCTTATGGGGCCATAACACTTGTGCAGAACTATATGGGGCAAGTGGCTGTATGGAGCATCTTGTGGGGCCATAATGTTTGTGCAGCACTGTATGGGGCAGTGACTGTATGGAGCATCTGTATGGGGCCATAACACTTGTGCAGCAGTATAAGGGACAAGTGACTGTATGGAGCATCTTATGGGGCCATAACACTTGTGCAGCACTATATAGGGCAAATATCTCTATGAAGCATCTTATGGGGCCCTTATTAACCTTTATGCAGGATTATATGGGGCATATTTTAATATGGAGCATCTAATGGGGCCCATCAAACTTCATGGAGCATTATATGAGGCTCCTGATTCAATATGGATATTCAAAAACACTTAACCTACTGATGTCTCAATTAATTTTACTTTTATTGGTATCTATTTGAAATTTACCGGTAGCTTCTGCATTTTCCACCCTAGGCTTACACTCGAGTCATTAAGTTTTCCCAGTTTTTTGTGGCAAAATTAGGAGGTCGGCTTATACTACTCGGGCCGGCTTATACTCGAGTATATACGGCAACTGGATTTGCGCTGCTAGGTTTTGGTTTTTTTATTTGCTTTTTTTTAATAAAACTCCGGGGTCAAGTGCCCGCCCCCCCTCCTCCCTCCCTCCTTCCCGTCCCCCCTCCAGCAGGGACTGTGTGGAGGGGGGGGCGCCATTTTTCCGTTCGCCTCAGGCAGCAGAGAGGCTAGGTTCACCCCTGCCTGTATGTCATCTGTATATAGTATATACCTGTATGTCATCTCCCCTGTAAATAGTATATACCTGCTGTATGTCATCTCCTCCTGTATATTGTATATACCTGTATGTCATCTCTTAAGTATAAAATATATACTTGTATGTCATCTCCTATATATAGTATATACCTGTATGTCATCTCCTGTATATAGTATATACCTGCTGTATGTCATCTCCTCCTCTATATACCTATGTGTCATCTCCTCTTTTATATAGTATATACCTGTGTGTCATCTCCTGTATATAGTATATACCTGTATGTCATCTCCCCTGTATATAGTATATACCTGCTGTATGTCATCTCCTCCTCTGTATACCTATGTGTCATCTCCTCTTTTATATAGTATATACCTGTGTGTCATCTCCTTCTGTATATAGTATATACCTGTGTGTCATCTCCTTCTGTATATAGTATATACGTGTGTCATCTCCTCCTGTATATAGTATATACCTGTAAGTTATCTCCTCCTGTATATAGTATATATCTGTGTGTCATCTCCACCTGTATATAGTATATACCTGTGTCATCTCCTCCTGTATATAGTATATACCTGTGTGTCATCTCCCCTGTATATAGTATATATGTGTGTCATCTCCTCCTGTATATAGTATATACCTGTGTCATCTCCCCTGTATATAGTATATACCTGTGTTATCTCCCCTGTATATAGTATATATGTGTGTGTGTCATCTCCTCCTGTATATAGTATATACCTGTGTCATCTCCTGTATATAGTATATACCTGTGTGTCATCTCCCCTGTATATTGTATATACGTGTGTCATCTCCCTTGTATATAGTATGTACCTGTATGTCATCTCCCCTGTATATAGTATATACCAGTGTGTCATCTCCTCCTGTATATAGTATATACCTGTATGTCATCTCCTCCTGTATATAGTATATACCTGTGTCATCTCCTCCTGTATATAGTATATATCTGTGTCATCTCCCCTGTATATAGTATAGACCTGTATGTCATCTCCTTCTGTATATAGTATATACCTGTGTGTCATCTCCCCTGTATATAGTATGTATGTGTGTGTCATCTCCCCTGTATATAGTATATACCTATGTGTCATCTCTCCTGTATATAGTATATATCTGTGTGTCATCTCCTCCTGTATTAGACCGCGTTCACACGTTATTTGGTCAGTATTTTTACCTCAGTATTTGTAAGCTAAATTGGCAGCCTGATAAATCCCCAGCCAACAGGAAGCACTCCCCCCTGGCAGTATATATTAGCTCACACATACACATAATAGACAGGTCATGTGACTGACAGCTGCCGTATTTCCTATATGGTACATTTGTTGCTCTTGTAGTTTTTCTGCTTATTAATCAGATTTTTATTTTTGAAGGATAATACCAGACTTGTGTGTGTTTTAGGGCGAGTATCATGTGTCAAGTTGTGTGTGAGGAGTTGCATGTGGCGACATGCATGTAGCGACTTTTGTGAGATGAGTTTTGTGTGGCGACATGCGTGTAGCAACTTTTTGTGTCGAGTTGCATGTGACAGGTTAGTGTAACAAGTTGTGTGCAGCAAGTTTTGCGCATGGCGAGTTTTGCACGTGGCGAGTTTTATGTGTGGTGCGTTTTGAGTATGTGCAAGTTTTGTGTGAGGCAACTTTTGCATGTATTGCAACTTTTGTGTATGTGGCAATTTTTCCGTGTATGCAAGTTTTGTGTGTGGCGAGTTTTCCATGAGGTGAGTTTTGCACGTGTGGCGAGTTTTGCGTGAGCCTAGTTTGCATGTGGCAAGTTTTGCGCGTGGCAAGTTTTGAGTGGCGACTTTTGTGTTTCGACTTTTATGTGGCGAGGTTGGTGTATTTGTGGTGAAATGTGTGCTGAGGGTAATATGTGTTCAAGCACGTGGAAGTGTGTGGCGCATTTTGTGTGTGTTCATATCCCCGTGTGTGGTGAGTATCCCATGTCGGGGCCCCACCTTAGCAACTGTGCGGTATATACTCTTTGGCGCCATCGCTCTCATTCTTTAAGTCCCCCTTGTTCACATCTGGCAGCTGTCAATTTGCCTCCAACACTTTTCCTTTCATTTTTTCCCATTATGTAGATAGGGGCAAAATTGTTTGGTGAATTGGAAAGCGCGGGGTTAAAACATACCTCCCAACTTTTGAAGTTGGGAAAGAGGGACAAAGTTTGCGGCGCGCAACGCGCGTCGCGGCAAATTTTAGGCCACGCCTCTGACCACACCCATTCACTAGTCACACCCATATCCACGTCCCAACCACACCCATTTAGCACTGCAGATCACACTGTTCATAAAGAATAATTTTAAACAAAAAAATATGGCCACACTGCTCCATACTGTATAATGGCCACACAGTGCTCCATACTGTATAATGGCCACACATGATGCTCAATACTGTATAATGGCCACACATGATGCTCCATACTCTACAATGGCCACACATAGTGTTCCATACTGTATAATGCCCACACAGTGCTCCATACTGTATAACGACCCCACATGATGCTCAATACTGTATAATGGCCGAACATGATGCTCCATACTGTATAATGGCCGCACATAGTGCTCCATACTGTATAATGGCCACACATGATGCTCCATACTGTATAATGGCCGCACATGATGCTCCATACTGTATAATGGCCGCACATGATGCTCAATACTGTATAATAGCCGCACATGATGCTCCATACTGTATAATGGCCGCACATGATGCTCCATACTGTATAATGGCCACACATGATGCTCCATACTGTATAATGACCGCACATGATGCTCCATACTGTATAATGGCCGCACATGATGCTCCATACTGTATAATGGCCGCACATGATGCTCAATACTGTATAATAGCCGCACATGATGCTCAATACTGTATAATAGCCGCACATGATGCTCCATACTGTATAATGGCCGCACATGATGCTCCATACTGTATAATGGCCACACATGATGCTCCATACTGTATAATGACCGCACATGATGCTCCATACTGTATAATGGCCACACATGATGCTCCATACTGTATAATGACCGCACATGATACTTCGTATCGTATAATGGCCACGCATAGCTACTCCTACACTTTGCACACACGGCTCCGCTCCGTACACACGGCTCCACTCCATACATCTCATACACACACGGCTCCGCTCCGTACACCTCGTACACATTCAGCTCCGCTCCGTACACCTCGTACACATTCAGCTCCGCTCCATACACCTCGTAAACATTCAGCTCCGCTCCATACACCTCATACACGGCTCCGCTCCATACACCTCATACACACACGGCTCCGCTCCATACATCTCATACACATGGCACTACTCCGTACACCTCATACACACACCGCTCCGCTCCATACACATTGCACATGCTGCTCCGCTCCGTATACCTTCCACACACACGGCTCTGCTGCGTACACATACGGCTCCTCTCCATACATCTCATACACACACGGCTCCGCTCTATACACATTGCACACGCTGCTTCCCTCCGTATACCTTGTACATGCATGGCTCTGCTCCGCACACCTCGTACACACGTGGCTCTGCTCTGTACACCTCGTACACACGTGGCTCCGCTCCATACACCTTTCACACTCTGCTCTGATCCGCACACCTCTTACACACACGACTCCGCTCCATACACCTTTCACACGCTGCTCCGCTTCGTACACCTCGTACACACGCGGCTGTGCTCTGTACACCTCGTACACACGACTCTGCTCAGTACACCTTTCACATGCTGCTCCGCTCCGTACACCTCGTACACACGCGGCTGTGCTCCGTACACCTCGTACACACGCGGCTGTGCTCCGTACACCTCGTACACACGCGGCTGTGCTCCGTACACCTCGTACACACGCGGCTGTGCTCCGTACACCTCGTACACACGCGGCTGTGCTCCGTACAACTCGTACGCACGCGGCTGTGCTCCGTACAACTCGTACACGCGCGGCTGAGCTCCGTACAACTCGTACGCACGTGGCTGTGCTCCGTACAACTCGTACACACGAGTCCGCTTCGTACACACGACTCCGCTCCGTACACACGACTCCGCTCCGTGCACCTCATACACACGACTCCGCTCCGTACACCTCGTACACACGACTCCGCTCCGTACACCTCGTACACACGCGGCTGTGCTCCGTACACCTGACTCTGCTCCGTACACCTTTCACATGCTGCTCTGCTCCGTACACCTCGTACACACGCGGTTGTGCTCCGTACACCTCGCACACACGCGGCTGTGCTCCGTACACACGACTTCGCTCACCTTTCACATGCTGCTCCGCTCCGTACACCTTTCACGTGCTGCTCCGCTCCGTACACACGCGACTGTGCTCCGTACACCTCGTACACACGACTCCGCTCCGTACACCTCGTACACACGCGGCTGTGCTCCGTACACCTTGTACACATGGCTCCGTACACCTCTTACACACGACTCTGCTCCGTACACCTTTCACAGTACGAGGTGTACCGAGCGGAGCCGCGTGCGTGTGTGAGGTGTACCAAGTGGAGCCGCGTATGAGGTGCACCGAGCAGAGCCACGTGTGTGTGTATACACGAGGTGAACCGAGCGGAGCCGCGCGTGTGTGTATGAGGTGAACCGAGCGGAGCCACGTGTGTGTACGAGGTGCACCGAGCAGAGCCGCGTGTATGTGTCTGTGTACGAAGTGTACTGAGCGGAGCCTCAGCCGCGTGTGTGTGTACCGAGCGGAGCTGCAGCTTGTAATTAGCACATGATGATACAGTGACTGACTGTCATAGGGGCTTAGGCTTAGCCCTTTTATGCCTGGGGAAAAAAAGCAGCCACAGTGATGTGTTGTCACTATCTCCCAGGAGGCTGCAGCTGCTCCTCCTCCACAATGCACTGGATGGAGTCAGTCATCTCTGTGACATCCACTACTCACTGATCTGCATCTGTCCCATTAGCAGCCTCCAGTCCACTCATGGTCTGCTGCTTACATTGCCCCCGGCACCCAGGCTGTGCCCGGCTGTGTTATGTCCCCTCAGGTGTCCCCTCTCTCTGAACTGTGAGGCACACTGGAAGACTCAGGAACACACCGACGGGGAAGGGGCGTGGCCTAACAAAAGGGGGCGTGTGACAGCAGCCTCTCCTGTTCTGTCTGCAGGACGCTCTGCGTCCCGTGCAGGACAGCCGGGACAAGCATGAAATCCGGGAAAGTCCCGCACAATGAGGGACGGTTGGGAGGTATGTTAAAATGTCACCTCACAACATAGCCTATGACGCTCTCGGGGTCCAGACGTGTGACTGTGCAAAATGCCAATCCCGGACATACACACATACACACATTCAGCTTTATATATTAGATAACGGAGGCTTTTTCAGATGTCTGTTTACATATTACAGTCATTGTGTTTAGCAGATCAGATCAATTTTCTGACAGATTTCATTCAAATCAAACGTGTATTTCCGTACACCAATATTGGCTTGTTGGGCAGAAATTGATCAGAAATCTATGTATACATGCATTATAAATGAACATGAACGTGTAGTATTTGTCAACCTAACTGTGCAATAATGTAATAATTCTTTTTGCAATCATAATTCATTTTGTAACTCAGGTTAATATTCTTTTTTATTTTTCAACCTGCATGAATTCCTCTAAGTCTGCGATCACACATTCAGTATTTGGTGAGTATTTTACCTCAGTATTTGTAAACCAGGAGTGGAACAATCAGAGGATAAGTATAATAGAAACGTGTGCACTGCGTCTTCATTTTTCACCCACTTCATATTTTGTCTTACAAATCCTGAGGTAAAATCTCAGCAAATACTGAAGGTGTGCACGTGGCCTTACACATACGTGCGTCTGAATGTGGAACTTCTCCCTCTTTTAGGCTGCAGTGACACACTAGTAAGTTTTCTGTTTGGACGTGCTCCATTGTGTACGTGCTGACTGTATGCAGTGCAGCTGTGTCCATGGCTGGTGTCGTCTGCTGCTCCTCACTTCCTTCCCTATCAGTTTGGTCATGTCACAGGTCTCCCAAGCGTCATCACAAATAATGGTGGGAGTTCCTCTGTGTCGGTAGATCCTCCCTGTTCCATTTCCAGTTAGTAGGAACTGAGGAGTAGAAGGATCAGAGGTGAGTGCTTTGTATTAGACGTGTTGTCTTCCATACGTCATGTTGCTTCTTTCATGATTGTGTATATATATATGTATATACCCTCAGAGGGTCTGGCTTCCTGTCAGATAGTGTGAACCCAGGAACTTGCAGTCTGTCACAGGTTGTGTATCTCTAGTAGACATGTCTTCCTCCATGATAGACGTGTATCTCATATGTGGGACCCGGCAGCGGTACAATCCCAGCATGTTGCACGACTGACATGTCTATCATTGTGTGCTGCTGGCTGAAGCCAAGACTGTGAGTGAAAGGAGATAGCAGCGTGTAGTTTGGTAATGGGGATGGGCTTAGAGTTGTCAAAGAGCAAATGCATTGAGGAACGTCCGCATGGGATTTGCTGAGGACTAATGGTGTAATATGTTAGTCATCCATTATGTGCCCCTCTCTTTGCAGCCTCTCGATGAAGACTGATGCTGGTGTTAGCGTGATGTCACTGGGAAGGCTCTGTAATTGTGGGTGATCAGCAGAGCGGCAGGGTGCGAGCCCCCGGAGGAGACTGGCATCCAACTTCTGCTCCGTCACTTCATAAAGAGTTCTACAGCAAGAAAACCCCGGTCCAGCGACTATTTCTGGATAATCAAAGGCAACCGTATCATCCCCCCGCACGTTGTCGCCAAGCGGAGGAGACGGATGAGCTGTCATCTGCTCCTGGACACCTGAAGGGCCACCACTAATGGAATCGTAGATTGATAACGCTTCCTAATTGCCAGGATTACAGCACTGCCTTTACATTGTCTCCTAACAGGAGCTGGAACAGCGGGGTGGACATGGCCAGCACTATTAGCAGTTTCATGATATTATTTCTTATATTACAAGACAGCTGTTATTGTTGGAGGAGCCCCCTCTCGGTATTTAAAAGGTAAGGGATACGTTTCTACCTATTTTACTATTCTATCAGGTGCATCATAGAAACAATGTACATTTTATATGAAAAATTGCTTCTTTAACTTTTCCATTCATATTATACTAGAGAGGCTTTTGTACAATCTCCGGTGACGTACTCAGCATCTTGGCTTTAACACCCCAACAACATCCCCCCCCAAAAAAACAGTTTTGATTGAAAGAGGAAAAAACAAACCAAAACATGCCCTCCTTTGTAGTGGATGAATGTGGCCAACGTCTCCCCGTATGGAAGCTTTCTGGAGGTTTTGAGTGTTGGCTCTTTTCTGTGTATAGCATAAGATTGTATGTTTGTATTAGTGTGTGTGCGGCTTGTGGAATAGTCTTCTGCAGTTGCATTATTATGCTTTGACATTGTTACGTTTTAGCAGATATTTCGTACTGTGAGAAGTTGTCATAACCAATTCCCAATTCCTAATCTATATTGCACTGTATGTGTCTACAGTGATTTCTTCCCGCACCCTCCATAACATCCACACTCGTTGAAATGCCACTTTGCCATCACAGTTTTCTTCGGGTAATCATCTTGATATAAAAAAAAAAATTGTCATCTGATCCCAAGAAAATTGTATTTAAATCCAAGTCTTCGTTTCACTCCGAGATTCTAAATGCATCTATCTCCATAATCTTAGCATGAAATATTAATGTTTGCATACATAATTCACCACAGCGCCCAGAATATTTTTCTCCATATGCTACCACCTCTTTCCATTGTAAACGTTCTCCACCTCCTATTAGTCATCCCCGGCTTGGCTTCAGATGCTGCTCCTGCTACTTAAACCATACAAAAACACATTTCAGGAAATATTTTCTGTCCCAGCTGTATTATCAGTGCCGTGCGTTATTAAAACGGGAAAGTTCGGCATTGTGCCTGCTCTCTCTGGGTCTGTTCGCACAGAATGGAAACTTTCATGTTTGTGTACATGGTGTGTGTGTATGTATGTTTGTGTGTGTATGTATGTATGTGTATATATACCGTGTGTGTGTATATATATATATATATATATATATATATATATATATATATATATATATATGTATAGTTATTTATTTTTTACATATTTGTGAACATATGTATGTACCACAGGACTCTCTTTCTGTAGCTCTGACCCAGGGGAAGTCATTTTATTTGTTGTACCAATATAAACTGTTTGATCATCAGATCAATCCTAATTAATCAGATAGACCCAACTGAGAAAAAGCAGTTTATTACGACTCTATTTTGCTCCTACTATAAGGGTATGTGCACACGTCAGGATTTCTTGCAGAAATTTTCCTGACAAAAACCGGACATTTCTTCCAGAAATCCGCATGCGTTTTTACCGCGTTTTTTACCGCGTTTTTGATGCGTTTTTCCCAAATGCATAGAATAGCGGGAAAAACACAGAAAATCCGCAAAATTAATGAACATGCTGACTTTTTTACCGCGATGCGTTTTTTTGCGGAAACAAACGCATCATGTGCACAAAACATGCAGAATGCATTCTAAATGATAGGATGCATAATGTATGCGTTTTTAATGAGTTTTTATAGCGTTTTTACCATGAAGAAACGTGAAAAAAACGCGAAAAAATCTGAACGTGTGCACATAGCCTTAGAATTGCTGTTACATAACAACATGGTAAAAACACAATAAAGTAAAACAGATATTACACTTAAGGTCAAGTAGTTTGTATCTCTAGTATTAAATATTTACCTTTGAAATATAAAACGCTGTTCACATTTATGCTGAAAATCAATTTAACCAGAAAACCAGGTCATATCTTATCCAGAAGGTGGGTGGCAAACAATATTCCTGCTGTTGCAGCTATCTAGGGACTTCTACTTGGTCCCCTAAAGACATGAATAGCTCATCAGCTTAGTGATACAGGTTTACCTACTAGCTGATACCCACCTTTACAAGAAACAGGTAGGCGTTCTCACCAGTGAAATAGCCCATGTTTATAACGCAAGCTTAATGTAATGACTTGTCAGGATCTATTTTCCCGAAGCATCCATCTGGTCACACGCGACCCCATTGATTTATTCAGTCAATCAGGGTTCCTGTCTGTACTATATTTGCTGTCAAAATTTCCTGAAAACTTGATGGAAACCAAGATGAAGCCCCCAAAATGATGTGAACAGAGTCTTCAAAACAGTTCTTTAGGCTATGTTCCCACAGAAGGTAATGGCACCAAAAAATGTCGGCTTGCTGTTTGAGTTGCTGTTGCTCTACATGTTGTTGGCCCCTTTTTAGTAGAGTTTATTTGAGTGTGGCTACTTGCCAAACTTTTTGCATTGAAACCACTTGAGTCAGAGATTTGTGGTGGATTTCACGCTGATTTCGATGTAGAACATATGTTACAATCCATGTGAAACTTTTGCTTTTAAAGTTGTATTTCTTATAGGCAGAAACAGTTGTACATAATATAACAGATAAGAGAAGCAAATGATGTCTCCAAATGAATGCCAATGTAATATTTAACCACGCTTCACCATGTACTTGCCATTGTAAGGTTAATGGTTATAGGGGACTGCCCGCCATTACATGTAATGACATATCGCTAGGATCTGCAGTCGCTTCCTGCATCAAACTCTATTAGAGACATATGGAGGAGGTGTAATTATATAGTAATAATATATATGGCAGGCAGGAGCACTGTCTTCTGTCCCGGCCTGAGAACACAGCTGGAAGAGGAAGGCACCCAATGCTGAATAAATGAGTGTCAGAAGACCAAACCGGACAGCGTGATTCTCTGCACCATGTTCTTCATTTTTACCACTTTTTTTCCTTTATAGTAAAAAGGGGTTTTGCACCAGTATCCTATTAAGGACATATCGATGACACATCAATAGCTGGTGGAGGTCCAAAACCCAGCAACCCCACAAACCCTATACAATGCAGAACACCACAACTCCATACACTGTAGTAGCAGCTGCCGAGAACTGCAGAGCGTTTCCTATTATTTTAATAGGAGCTGATCTGCAGTACTTGAGAACAACCACTGCAAAGTGTGATGGACCTTCGGTGTTCTCCTCCATACACTTTTCATCCTACTGCTACTATAGCTGGTAGCAGCTGAATGGTGGGGGATGCCAGGTGTCTGACCACCACAGATCAGATATTGATGACCTGTCTATGGGTCACCAATATCATAGTACTGGAAAACCCCTTTAATGAGTAAACTAATAACATCGATTTTTTTTTTTTTTTTCCCTTCACATGGGCTAGCAGGCCCCCCGCATTAGTCCAGCCATGTTTTACAAATTATTACTTAAAGGGAACCCGTCATGTAGACTCTCCCATTCTATTCCATAACCAGGCTTGCATAGAAATCTGGTTAAGGACTTTTGTAAAAATGACTTTTTCATAGTGTTGCATCCCTAACGCTATACCCCTATACTAGTCGTTGAGGCAGCCCCTCATCTCTGAATCTGCTGTAATTTCTCCCATAGAGGCATCATTGAGGGTTAATTAAGGAGTCCCATGCAGCGCTGGACATAGAGTAAGGCTTCTTCTACACATACCGTGGTTTTGCAGCCCGTTTTTGCCGCCCCAATAGATTTCTATGGGGCCGCAATAATTTCACTGTGCACCGTATGGCCGTGAGGGCCGTATTTACGTCCGTGAAAAAATATGGAGCCTGCTCAGTCTTTTTCACAGCTTACGGACACGGCCGCATTGAGAATCAATGGGGCCGCAAAAACAACGGAAGCTTCTTTTTGCGGTGCCCCGTGACTTCCGGTTTTGCGGAACGCCCTTTTTTTTCCCAATACTTTTCCATAGTAATGGAAACCCGAAAAACGGCGATCCGCAAGTTTTTTGCAGTCCGTTATTGCCGCAGACCGTGAAATTTGTGGCGGTACGGCCTGCAAAAAAAGGCCCGCAATAACGGGCTGCAAAAAACACAGTAAGTGTAAAAGAAGCCTAAAGGGGAAAGTTGTACTGTTTCCTTTCATTTGTAACCTCCCTTATAAAAATATGACCATAACCCTCAAATAAGGTCAATATTAGTTGGTGCAATCGTCAGACTTCCGTAATATATTGCTAAAAAGTGAGACTGAGCTGTCTAAACCTAAGAGGATGATATAGCCCAAAAGCTATTTGTCATCCTACATGTTTTAATTATAAAAAGTGATACTTTGTAGTATCTTACAGAGAAGCAACTGACAAAGATGAATCGCGTTGCAAATCTTTCATCGTATGCCCCTTTGCAAAGTAGGAGGATGAACGTCTAGGAGTCGGATAGCAACGGTTGGGGTCACATCAGCCTTCGGAATTCTCTTCTCTGTTCCTTATTAGGAAAGGAAAAAAATGGACTTCATGGTGCTGACGGATCGGTCACTTAACGGACACCAGACACACTCACATGACTAATAATACTGCCCATCGGGTTTCCATCATGTTGTGAATAAAAAAACTGCTTGGCGTGTTGCACTACCTGTTCCAATAAAAATGGCAGAATCTGTGACCGCCTCCTGAAAAAACATTGCCAGCACAAGAAAGAAAGATATATTTCATTGTGTCCTAGGAGATCCCACTTATATCCTCTCCTCCTCCTCCTCATCACTGTCCTGTGTCTCTGCTTTAAGACCTTTAACACAGGGTGATGATAGCCTGAACAAATGCTCATGTGCAATCAATGCTCCGTGTAAAACTGCCCAGCTGCTAATTGTTCATACAAACCCCTCATGATCATTGTAACAAGAAAATGAAAAGTAAGTGCTGATCGACTGACCTTTTGGTCAATCTGCACTCCTTAACTGCAGCAGGAGCCTCCCCCCTCTGACCTGTTTGCAGTAGGACACAAAGATCGTTATGAACAATACCATTGGCCAAAGGCTTTACTTGTAGCGTTGAGTTATTGCTGATTGGTAAATATTTACTCATTGGTGGTCCAATAGCACGTTCTTTAGACAGGTAGACCACGCTACAGGGCGCAGTCAGTCGGACCAAGACGGGACCGCATCGCACGGACTAGCCCGAGCCGAGCATGACAACTGTATGGAAATATATGAAGCTGAGTTGGGAGTCCGTGGACTGCAGACTGATCTTGGGCCTATTTGGCCATCTGATGCGTATTGATTGATCTGTAATAGATCGCTCAGTGCGCCACACAGGCTTCTATTATTCTCAGCAGCATGAGTCCTGTTTACACATGACAATGTGCTGCCGAGAACAATGATCTTTTGTGCAAAACATAATTTCACCTGATACATGAGCGTTTTTCCTCCTTCATCAGGTATGGGTCAGTCTGTTTCCTAGGAAGGCTCATTCCTGATCCTCTTCCAGTGTAAGTACACCTAAGGCCCCAGCACCGATTTTCATCATGGTTTTGGATTCGATTTTTATGACCGTTTGATCAGTGTCGGTTTTTACCATCAGTGATTTTCTAGGATGCAAAGAGATAAAAATGCAAAGCTTCTCCTGCCCATTGCAATGTTAAAAACAGGTGGCATCGGTTCGCAGTCTGTGACACTGACCCGCAGACCTGTGTGGGGGATTTTAAAGAATAATAGTATTTTTTTTTTTTTCATAAATCAAAAGCAAATATTGAAAATAAGACATCTGCTTCTTTCTCCTCTTGGACTGATCATTCATTTTCAATTCATGACTTGATGTGAATACCAACAAAAGTATTCTCGGAGTGATGCCTTTATTGGCTAAGCAGAAAATTAATATAAGGTTGCAAGCTTTCAGAGCACAGAGGACGATACCACAAGCACAATATAATTTATTATACATCATCAATTCATGACAAAAATCTTTAAAATCTGGTGCTTTTAACATTCTTTAAATATGAGAGGAGGAAGGAGTTAGAGGCCAACACAGACATTCTGCTGCAAGTTCTTCTGAAACGACAATTCTCCATGGAATTTTATGAGCACCAAATGCCATTAGGAGAAAGAAGCGGATTTCTCTAACAAACTTACCTATTTTCACGTGATTTTCACTGACCCATAGACTTGTGTGGGTGATGTTTGATCCATGAATTATAGAAAAAGAAAATGGCAGTTACTATCGAATTATGTTGCCATTACCTTTTATGTTTCATATTTTTTTTCAATGTCCGTTTACGCCTGCCATTTTTAATATATATATATATATATATATATATATATATATATATATATATATATATATATATATATATATATATATATATATAATTTTAGTGCTGCTCACTGTGCAGTCCAGATGACATTTTTAATCTGACTGCGGTTTGTTTCTCTGGACATTTTTTTTTCATATATGTATTTTTTAATCAACTTTTTCTGTTGTTCGAGCAGGATGCCACTGATCTCTTCTCTAATACATTCATATACCATCTATGAGCCTCACAGATATGATGATAAGACTGGTGGCATTTGAAAACAAAAAAAAAAACACTTTGGAGAAATAGTTACTAGAGTTAAGCAAAAAATAATTCACTGGCTTCTAGCCCAGGGGGCACATCAGTAATCCGAGACCACAAGGTCAGAGGCTTTCGAAACCTCCTCTTTTTCTGATGACATCCCCGGTGCCTCAGTAGGCCCAACATGATATCATGTGCCAGGTTGCCAGCAGGTAGTAGGAGGCTTGCAGGTTTCTGGTCCAGTGGCCGCAGACTAACAACATTGTCCCTGGACCAGGATCCTGCTAATTTTTTTGCTCACCTCTAATAATTACCATTGACTGCCGCATCTAAGATGTAAAACGAACAGAATCTCTCAAGTGATCTGTCCTCAATCAGGGCAGTAAGATCTCAACTGTATGTGGACCTATTGAATTACCTCCCCCTACGCTGAATACAGTATGTATGGTGCTGTGGACCATGGTTAAAGGAAATCTGTCATCACATCTCTATATATGAAAGTAGGGTATGGCTCTACAGGAGATCGGATTCATTACACTGGGACTGCTTCTTCTAGGTCCATCGATGTGTCCTCCTCTGTCTCCATCTTCCCTAGTGCTATTCCAGCCTAATTTGGCTTCTATGCTAGATTTCTCTTGACTGGCACATCAGTTTTGTGGGGAACAAGCACCTATACAGTCATACCACTACTGACGAGTTCACTTTAACAGTCACTACCGCTAGTTGTGTATAGGGATGTGGATGGTGGGCTCTTAACATACTCTAAATAGAAGGTTCTATAACGCTCCGTATGTCTCGTGCCCCCTTAGCGGCTGTCGGCTGTCCACAGCTCTCTTTACAATAATTTATAATGTTTGTCTTCCCACAGGTATCAGGAATCGCCCAGTTCCCTTTCCAATGGATGCTCAGGGTCCACAAGGCCTGTGACTTCCCCAGACTCGTCAGACTTTACTCTGGATGTACGAATGCCAGGGGTAACGCCAACAGAGGTGAGCAGAGCGTCCTGTGTGGACATGTACGGTGGTGATGTGTAAACTGTGGGTCTCGTAGTGAAGCTTCCAATCCCTTGTAAAGTAGCTAAGAACGCCAGGTTGTTAATGATGTTACTGTTCAACAACAGCTGGCAAGTTGCATTATGTGGAGCTGTGGGCAATGTGGTTTTTCTTTGCAGTCACATCTTTTTGGAAGCTTATTTCCCCTTGGCCCTTTTGCTTCACCGTAAAATATATTATGCATAAGCCTATTGTCACAAACCATCTCCTTAGGGGAAAACTCGCCATAGACAGTATGAAAACCAGTTTAAAATGCTTTCATAATACGGTATGCTGCATATCTTCCCTTATACTGATGGTGGCTAAATAGTCGATTGGGATCTACTAATAGACCTCAGAAATGGGGCCAGAAAATGTGATATTGGGCAACCTGACTTTTCTCTTGGTGGCTTCAATACAGAAAATGGGAAAAATGCATCCCAGAAGTTCTGTGTCTTAGTGTGACTGTCACCATACTTATGTCTCAACCAGTGCTATTAGTTAATGTGGGTCTCATAAACTCCTGGATAACTAATTCTCCTTTGTGCGAGACACAGGGTCTTGAAGAGAGGGCAAGCAACAGAGTTATGGCGGTTGAGCAAGTGCAATAACTTATGCGCCTGTTCCTTATGCCACCCGTTGTCCATATACCCTACTAAACATATAGACGCCATAGAGGAGTAATCTCTATAAGCGGGGCCCTTTGGTGCAGAATTGAGCCTTTCCTTTATTACATGACCAGCTTTTCATCTGAATGGCCATTGTGTAACGCTATAGACTATAAATGCTTGGCTAGCTGCAGCTTCCTTAGAGCAGGAGCCCAGATGACTGGTTGATCGCTGTGGAGGCCGCATTCTGAGAAGCTTTGTCTATTTGGACAACCCCTTTAAAGGGAACCTGTCACCAGAAAAAAGGGTATTAACCTGCAGATATGGGGTTAATCTGCATGGTAATAGTGTCATAATGCTAGCAGTCACCTGCACATAGTCAAATGCTGCAAGGAGAAAATTAACTTTATTCTCCTCAGCAGTGTTCTTGTTTCAGCAATGGGGGCAGCGCCACCACGGGATCAGTCACTGCTCTGAGAATACAGAGAGGCAGCGGTAATCACTTCCCCGGACCTGACTGACAGCTGAGCCCCAATCCAGAGCCAGCGTCAGTCAGGGCCATGGTTACACAGTTACAGTCATGGGGGTGGCGCTGGTTCAGTAACTGCATCCCCAGACCTGACGGACAGCTGATCTATAAAGCCGAGCCATCGTCAGTCAGGGCCATGGTTACACAGTTACAGTCATTGGGGTGGCGCTGTTTCAGTAACTGCACCCCCGGACCTGACGGACAGCTGATCTATAATGCAGAGCCAGCGTCAGTCAGGGCCAGGAGCGCGGTTACAGTCATGGGGGTGGCGCTGGTTAAGTAACTGCACCCCCGGACCTGACGGACGGCTGATTTACAAGGCAGAGGTAGCATCAGTCAGGGCCAGGGGCGCGGTTACACAGTTACAGTCATGGGGGTGGTGCTGGTTCAGTAACCACGTTCCCACACTGGCTGACTATACAAGTTTACCAACTCCTGCCCTGGGCATCTTTGCTTGTCAATAATATGAATGGTACACGGCTCAGAACTTCAGTGTAAGGCTGGGTTCAATGTCCGACAGTCACAGTCCACGTATAGACCTCAAAGTTCGGATCAGCACAGGGTCTCCTAACCAGAACTCAACATATATGCCTATGAGTATTGAATTTGAGTCAGGAGATCCACGTCTCGTCTGGGCACTGCCGTCCATAATCGGAACATGAATGTCATTCTTATGGGTCCATGATGATCATATACAGTAATTGATGTGGTTGGGGGTCTAATGGCTACAGGTGGGTGCCACAGTAATTAGGATGATCCTTCTAATCGATACAGACTTAAATGTCACGGCATTCTGGTTTATGCAGTACGGAGAAAATACACTGGTTCATTGTAATGTCAGCATGTGTAGCTCCAACGTGAACAATGGCCAACATTTTGGTCCCAAGTTGTCATCTAATCACAGAAGTGCTCCTTTACTCCATTACGGCTGTGATCGAAGTCCTTATGGGACTGAAACATTAGCCATTGTTCACATTGGAATGACATATTACAATATTCCAGTACTTTGTTTTTTACGGAGTTCCTTGGTTATTTTGTCTGCGATGACCATATGGCACTGATGGTATAAGCCACGAAAGTTATACATGGACTATACCTAGCTATAACGATATCATTGAGGCAGGGCATGGGCACAAAGAAGAGGGAGACGCTTCTCGGGCATCTGGAGGTAGAAACACATTTTTTTTAAATGCTGGTACAAGTTTTCTATGGTATAAGAGTCCCAAAAATATTGGTACTAAGCTGCAATGTTTTATACATGGGTTGTTCTGTTAACCCTTGCGTCTTATAAGACAGGTACATTTCTTGCAAATCCATCACTTAATAAACCTCTTAAGGCTGCGGAGGCTGCCGAGGACGAGGTCTGTTGTTGTCATGCTGCAGTAGGTGATGACTCATTGTTGCAGATGGAATTTTTTTTTCTCTATTGAGGAAGTAAAAGGGATCCCATTAGTGAGGAAAGAGGCAAAGGAAACTGGAGGCTCATTTGTTTCCCTGTAGACCGCCATCCTGCGCACAATAAAATGTATGGAGAACATTAGGAGTCTGCATGAAGAAGCTTCTTTAATTGGGCCCCACAATCTTTTCATGCTACAGCAGGCATGCAGTGTCTTGTGCAATGATTAAGTGGCATAGTAATTCCTCCAGATAACCTAAATACAGCCTGATGGAAACTTATTTTTCATGTTGACGGGGAGTGCTTAAACCCTGCTTGCTGTGCGTCTGGGCTGCTGTCCACCTTGTTTTTCATTGTGTTGCTTTAGGGTATGTGCACACATTCAGGTTTTTTCGCGTTTTTTTTCATGATAAAACGGTATAAAACCGCCTAAAAAACGCATACATATGCATCCTATCATTTAAAATGCACTCTGCAATTTTTGTGCACAAAAAAAATGCATCGCGGTAAAAAAAAAAGCAGCGTGTTCATTAATTTTGCAGCATGTTCATTAATTTTGCGGATATTTTGCGTTTTTCCCGCTATTCTATGCATTTGGAAAAAACGCAAAAAAGCACACAAAAAACGCGTAAACAACTAAAAAAAAAACGCATGCGGATTTCTGGCAGAAATGTCCGTTTTTTGTCAGGAAATTTCTGCTAGAAATCCTGACTTGTGCACATACCCTTAATCTATCACTTTTATATATTTTTTTATTTTATAAGGGTAACCCAGAATTAGAAACACATAGCTACTTTCTTCCAGAAACAGCACCACACCTGTGTACGGGTTGTGTGTGGTATTGCAGCACGGCCCCATTCACTTCTGTGGAGGTCGAGCGGCAAGACCAGACACAAACAGTGGAAAGGTTTAGTGACCAAACCGTTCAGTGTGCACCTTCCCATCTGCTTGTTTCCAATATATCTCTGCCGTCGTCTTCCTTCATTGATGGCTCTGGACGGTGGAAATACGTGGAAAACGAGTAGATGGGGAACACTGAACTGTTTATCCATGTCAAAGGTTCACAGAGTGCTTGTGCTTGAATAGTCATTTTGTGCTGACGGACTCCCTTTAACACAGAGCCCAGCGCTTGTTCACCACCTTTCTTTTAAGATTAGTTGTGCTTACTTGAAATATTAAAGAGGTTGTCCACTATTTTAACCCCTTAGTCATGGAGCCAAATTTTTTAAATCTGACCAGTGTCACTTTATGTGCTAATAACCCTGGAACGCTTCTACAAATCCCATTGATTTTGAGATTGTTTTTTCGTGACACATTATACTTTATGATAATGATAAATTTAGGTTGATATGTTTTGTGTTTATTTACAAAAAATATCAGAAATTTGAGAAAAATGTTAAAAAATTAGCTATTTTCAAATTTTGAATGATAATCCCTTTAATCCAGATGGTCATGCCACAGCAAAACATTAATAAATAACATTTCCCACATGCCTGCTTTACATCAGCACCATTTGTAAAATGTTCTTTTAGTTTGTTTGCATTTTAGGAGGTTTAAAAATGTAGCAGTAATTTTTCATTTTTTCAAGGAAATTTACAAAATTTATTTTTTTAGGGACCTATCCATGTTTGAAGTGACTTTGGGGGTCCCATATATTTGGAAACCCCCAAAAGTGATACCATTTTAAAAACAGCACCTCCTGACATATTGAAAACTGCTGTCAGGTGGTTTATTAACCCTTCAGTTGCTTTTCAGGAATTAATGCAAAGTTACATGACGGAAATGAAAATGTGTATTTTTACCACCTAAATGCCTCTAACTCCTGAACAGATTACAACAGCAGTCAGACTCTAAGGCCATGTTCACACTTTGCGGTTTTTACCACGGAACCGTGGCGATTTTGCCGCTGCGGGTCCGCTGCAGTTTCCATTGCGTTTACAGTAACATGTAAACCCTATGGAAACCGCAAACCGCAGTGCACATGCTGCGGGACAAACCGCGCGGGAACGCAGCGGTTTACAACCCGCAGCATGTCACTTCTTTGTGCAGAATTGCGGCGATTCTGCACCCATAGGAATGCATTGATCCGCTTACTTGCCGCATGGGGCTGTGCCCACCATGCGGGAAGTAAGCGGATAATGTGCGGGTGGTACCCGGGGTGGAGGAGAGGAGACTCTCCTCCATGCCCCGGGAACCATATTTGTGGTAAAAAAAAAAAAAAGAATTAAAATAAAAATAATGATATACTCACCCTCTGACGTCCCGATCTCCTCAGCGCTGCACGCGGCCGTCCGGTCTCTAGTTTGCTATGCGACCAGGACCTGCGGTGACATCACGGTCACATGACCGTGACGTCACGAAGGTCCTTCTCGCACAGCATCTTTGGAACCGGACCTCCACCTGCAGCGCCGAGGAGATCGGGACGTCAGAGGGTGAGTATATCATGATGTTTATTATTTTTAACATTACTATTGATGCTGCATATTGCTGCATATGCAGCATCAACAGTAGGAGTAAATCCCGCAGCGGAACCCGCAACACAAACCGCGATAAATCTGCAGGGATAACCGCAGCGGGTTTGCCCTGCAGATTTATCAAATCCGCTGCGGGAAAACCCGCGGGAGAACCCGCAGCCCCCTTCCTAGGTGTGAACATAGCCTAAGGCTGGTATTTAATCATGAATTGTCATGGCAAACATCAGGACCACACAATCATGATTTAAGGGCACCAATTGGGATTAGGAGGAAGCCCCCCCAGCATCTAAGGGGGTTAAACAGATTTTGACGGTGCAAACACTGATCGTGGCTGATGCCGCAAGTTGTCAGCTATAGTGGACAGCCGACAGCTGCTGGATTGTCACCTGTATGGGGATGTTATTCTCTTATATCTCAGGTCAGTTAAAAGACGTATTGGCGGTCATTAAAGGGTTAAACTGTCTGGTTGGCAGGGGCGTCAGGTGGCGCACCCCCATCAATCAGCTGTTCCCCAGTGTCGTTGGTCCCCCCTCTTAATTTGAATCTGATATGCAGTACCCCTCCGCAGTCAATATAGAGTTGACGGAGCTGTGCTGTGTAGCTCCGCGACTGAGCATTTCCGGCCAACACCGGGAACAGCTGATTAGCGGGGGTGCGGGGTGTCGCCAGATATTGATGACCTATGCTGATAATAGAGCATCAGTGTCAAATTAGCGGACCTACACAACATCTCATATTGGGCTTAGTAGCTTGTCGTTTTTTACATTGTACAATGACGGAGATAAACCTAAGCTTTACAAACCAAGCAAATTGTCTGCGAGAGCTTTAGTGCGCCACAACTATGGCTTGGTGGCTTTAGATCTCCCTGCAAATATCACTGAAGTCCAGACTGACATCCATTTTGAGGTCTGAATTCTGCAATGTACAGTAGTTTATACAGTATATACTCTGTGGTTTGCAGATATCCTCTGGTCTCCCTGACTGCCTTAAAAACAAACTTCTTGGTTACTTGGCTTCCTGTGAAATTGTCACTAGTGGGCATCTGGGAAATGACATTGTCAGCTCATTTGGGGCCAGGAGCCCAATTGAAAGGTGATGAGCTCTGTACAGCACAATGGGATGTGTTAGCGCTCTGTAAGCTTTGATGTTTCTATACTTTACTTTATTCTTTCTGCAATTCCCAGCCAAAACTGAGAACACAACCTCTGTGGGGGTCGCCCCACTCCCGTTCCTCCAAGTCTTTAGTTGTAGATGTTCCCCATTCTTTAGATTAGGTTGGAGTGGATGGGGATTATTCCATTATACAGTCATGGACAAAAAGTTTGAGAATGAGACAAATATTAATTTTTCCAAAGTCTACTGCTTCATTTTTTCTAATGGCAATTTGCATATACTCCTGAATGTCAGAGTGATCAGCTTAACAGCAATTACTGTACTTGCAAAGTCAATATTTGCCCAGAAAATGAACTTTAATCCCCAAAACACATTTCAACATCATTGCAGTCCTGCCTTAAAAGGAGCAGCTAACATCGTTTTAGTGATTGATCCATTAACACAGGTGTGGGCGTTGATGAGGACAGGGCTGGCGATCAATCAGTCATGATTAAGTAAGAATGACATCACTGGACACTTTAAAAGGAGGCTGGTGCTTGGTATCATTGTTTCTCTTCAGTTAACCATGGTTATCTCTAAAGAAACACGTGCAGCCATCATTGCACTGCACAAAAATGGCCTAACAGGGAAGAGTATCGCAGCTACAAAGATTGCACCTCAGTCAACAATCTATCGCATCATCAAGAACTTCAAGGAGAGAGCTTCCATTGTTGTCAAAAAGACTCCAGGGCGCCCAAGAAAGACCAGCAAGCGCCAGGACCGTATCTTAAAACTGTTTCAGCTGCGGGATCGGACTACCAGCAGTGCCGAGCTTGCTCAGGAATGGCAGCAGGCTGGTGTGAGTGCTTCTGCACGCACTGTGAGGCGGGGACTCTTTGAGCAAGGCCTGGTTTCAAGGAGGGCAGCAAAGAAGCCACTTCTCTCCAGAAAAAACATCAGGAACCGACTGATATTCTGCAAAAGGTACAGGGAGTGGACTGCTGAGGACTGGGGCAAAGTCATTTTCTCTGATGAATCCCCTTTTCGATTGTTTGGGACATCTGGAAAACAGCTTATTCGGAGAAGAAGAGGTGAGCGCTACCACCAGACTTGTCTCATGCCAACTGTAAAGCATCCTGAAACCATTCATGTGTGGGGTTGCTTCTCAGCCAAGGGAATCAGCTCACTCACAGTCTTGCCTAAAAACACAGCCATGAATAAAGAATGGCACCAGAATGTCCTCCAAGAGCAACTTCTCCCAACCGTCCAAGAGCAGTTTGGCGCCCAACAATGCCTTTTCCAGCATGATGGAGCACCTTGCCATAAAGCAAAGGTGATAACTAAATGGCTCATGGAACAAAACAGAGAGATTTTGGGTCCGTGGCCTGGAAACTCCCCAGATCTTAATCCCATTGAGAACTTGTGGTCAATCATCAAGAGACGGGTGGACAAACAAAAACCAACAAATTCTAGCAAAATGCAAGCATTGATTATGCAAGAATGGACTGCTATCAGTCAGGATTTGGTCCAGAAGTTGATTGAGAGCATGCCAGGGAGAATTGCAGAGGTCTTGAAGAAGAAGGGTCAAAACTGCAAATATTGACTTGCTGCATTAACTCATTCTAACTGTCAATATAACCTATTGGTACTCATAATATGATTGCAATTATATTTCTGTATGTGATATAAACATCAGACAAACACTAATAAAAACCAGAGGGCAGCAGATCACGTGAAAATATAATTTTGGTGTCATTCTCAAAACTTTTGGCCATGACTGTACATGGACCAAGGCAGCAGAAGAGGAATCTGGAGGAATGCTTTCTTACTACTTACAATAAGAAAGTCTTGTGAATGCGGCTGTATTGTAATACAAGGATGGAAGTGATGCTACCCGCTTAGAAACAATATCTGAAGTGACTGCTATAAGTTACGAGCACTGGGGCCACTTTGTTCTAATGATCAGTGAAGGTCCCAGCGGTCAGATTATCAAGTTATGAACATTTATAATCTCCCTTTAAGGGTTTAAATAAAACTGAGACAAATCCCCCAAGCCAGATAGTAAAAGTCCTTTGTCAGTGGAAGTGGAATGTCATATTGGCTCTCTGATTCTTCTTACTCCGAAAGTCTTTAGCAAGTGACTGGGGACTCTAATATATGTCTGGAAAGGAGGAGATGGGGAGTAGTTAAAAGAAGAAATGAAAATAATTTGTAAAATAAAATGGAAATAAAAAAAAAATTGTTCCAGGCTAGATTGTCTTATAAGGCTGACTTTCAACCTTCCCTCCCTATTGACATACATATTCAGCTCTGCCCATCAGAGATGTGTTCTCAGAGGAAAGACGTTAGCGCTGGATGTGTTAGTGTATCTCCCTTCCTTAAAGGGATTCTGTCAGTAAGATGTCACCTCCCAAATTATTTATATGCACATACAGCTCTTTCAAAGACAAGTCCAGCAATACCTTGCCAGTCCGTTCCTCCGTTACTGATAAATCAGCGTTTGAATGCATATACAAATGAGGCTGAAGAGCTCTTGGCACATGGAAGCTCTTTTCAAGCCTCTGGCATACATTAGTTAGGACTGCTCTGATATGGGTATACCGTGAAGATTGGTAGAGCAGCTTAGTATACATTTTTTGCAAAAAACGTATCAACCAAATACCCTGTTATTTACATCTTTTACTAGCACTTGCGGATTACTGCAAACATTTTTTCAAACTGAGTGTTTTTGGTTTTACCATTCTCTTTTGTGTCTTCACTAATCCCAAGGGGCAGTGTGACTGCCGGACAAATACAGCATGTCCTGGGTGAAAGCAACCGCAGGACCTGAAGCCGACAATATGGAGGACTTGCTGAAATTCCTGGTCCAGTCGCATCAGCACCAGCAAGAGACCAACAGGCTGTTGTTACAGCAGAAGCAGAGCTAGCAGAAACAACATCAGCGATGGAACTCCTAGCCGAAGCGATCCGTGGCAGGGTAACCGCCCAAACCCCAAATCCAGGTGATGACTCTCATGTGAGGAAGACGGTAACAAAAGCATTGCAAAGGATGACCATGGGTGATGATGTCGAGGCGTTCCTGGTGGTGTTTCAAAGGGTGGCGGAGCGGGAGAAATTGCCTCCAGAGCAGTGGGCGGAGGTTCTGGCGCCATATCTAACAGGTGAACCGGAAAAGGCATATTATGACTTGGCGTTGCAGGACGCAAAAGAATACGCCAAGTTAAAGGCAGAGATCTTGGCACGCTTAGGAGTGACTCTGACTGTCAGGGCACAACTGGTGCACCAGTGGGCCTATCGCAGTGACAAACCTTCCCGGTCCCAAATGTTTGACCTTCTACACCTGGTCCAGAAATGGTTGCAACCTGAATCCTTCTCCCAAGCACAGATGGTGGAGAAGGTTGCCATAGACAGGTTAATACACTCCCTACCAAAGCCGGTGCAATCGTGGGTTGCCCAAGGAGATCCCCATAATGCCAATGACCTGTTGAGCCTGCTGGAGAGGTACCAGGAGGTTGAGAGGTCCTTGGGGAAGCAAGGGGGCGGAGCATCCCCATACTGGGTTCCCAAAAGGGGGCGGACACCAAAAAGGGGGTGGGATGTCTACAAGCCTAGGAGGTATCTGAGTCAAAGGCCCCGTCCAATAGTATAATTTTTTGGAGGTGTCATACCCCAGGTCACATAGCCACCCGTTGCCCCATGACCACCGAGACAATGGACTGCAGCATAGGACGGCGCTGCTCATATTTTACATACTCCGCCTGCAGTGCTGTCCCTCAACCAGGCGAGGGAAAGCAGGCATGCCCCGTGACTGAAAACGGGGTGCAAATAACTGGTCTGCTGGACTCAGGGAGTTTGGTAATCCTAGTGAGGGCCACAATTCCCCATCGGGTGATTCTGGGGAAAAAGGGTGAGCGTCCACTGTATCCATGGCAATGCTAAGGACTCCCCTGTGGCCCAAGTGGTCATAAGCACAAACTGTAACAACAAGTCCCATGAGGTCAGCGTGGTCAAGGACCTATTGCACCCTATTATAATAGGGTAGGACTTTGTATTATTTTGGGACCTGTGGGGAAAAAGGAGGATGTCTGGTTGTCCGGACAACAGCCAGGTTGCTCCCAAAGAAACCTCGTCGCAGGCTGCGGATGACAGGATTCCATTTTGTATGCTGATTGGCAATGAGGATGAGGCGGCATCCACTGAGCCCAACGTTCCTGAGTTGGAGGTGTCTGGGGGAACTTTGGAACTGCGCATCTCAGGGACCTGACTCTTAAAGGGGCATTTGAAAATGTAACTGTATTAAATGGTGTGCCTTAGGTGCCGAGGGTTGAAAGTCGGTTCCCTCATTTTGCTGTGATTGGAGAACTGCTTTACAGGGTAACCAAGCCTAGAGGTGAGGTGATAGAACAGTTATTGGTACCAGGGCCCTATAGACGAAGGATGTTAGACATGGCTCATTTCCATGTGTTGGGTGGTCACCTGGGGCAGATAAGACCAAGGAGCGCATTCTGCAGAGATTCAACTGGCCTGGGTGTTACAGAGAAATTGTGAACTATTGTCCTTTCTGCCCCACGTGCCAGCTGACCTCGCCAGTAGCCCACTTCCACAGTCCTCTGGTACTGTTGCCCATTATCGAGGTGCTGAACGGATAGAGATGGACCTGGTGGGACCCCTGGTAAAATCCGCAAGAGGACATAAATATATATTGGTGGTCCTGGATTGTGCTACCCAGTACCCAGGGACGGTACCTTTAAGAAATGCCTCTGCCAATTGTATCTTTAAGGAGCTGATCCATATTTTCTTTCAAACCGGGCTGCCGAAGGAGATACTGACGGCCTAAGGGACCCCCTTCATTTTGAAGGTCATGAGGGAGTTGTTAAAGATCCTGCAAACTTCCCAGCTCAGAACCTCAGTATACCATCCCCAGACTGATGGGCTGGTGGAGAGGGTTAACAAAACCTTGAAGGAGATGCTAAAAAAAAGCAGTGGAGAAGGACGGCCGAAACTGGGACTGTCTGCTTCCTTACCTGTTGTTCTCCATCAGGGATGTTCCCCAAGCTTCCACCGGCTTCTCCCCATTTGAACTGCTCTATGGACGACACCCGCAAGAACTCCTGGATGTGGAAAAGGAAGCTGAAACCACCCCCTATAGAAGTGTGGTAGAGCATGTCATCCAGAGGCATGAGAGGATCGCCAACGTGATGCCCATTGTGAATGTGGAAGATAGCCGTAGGCACTACTATAACTATATAGCTGCACCAGCCACAAGCAGAGGGATTAATCTCCTATTAGAACGTCAATCTATGAATATACTCTGAGAGGTACATTGATGAAGGTCTAACCTATGACCGAAACGTCAATATTGTATGTACTCTCTTTCAATTAAATCTCACTTTCATTTGACCACGTGTGTGCCAAGCTCATTGTGAATGAGCACCTACTCAAGGCTCAAGAAGCCCAGTCCAAAGTTTATACTAGGTCAGCCAGGGTAACACAGTTCAACCCAGAGGATCGAGTACTGGTACCTACGGTGGAGACCAAATTACTGGCCAAGTGGCAGGGTCCCTATGAGGTAGTGGAGAAAGTTGGTGATGTCAACTACAAAATCCACCAACCGGGGAAGCGGAAGCCCTACCAGGTGTACCATGTGAGCCTGATTAAACCATGGCAGGACCGAGAACCTATGCAAGCTCCTTGTCTGCTTGCCAAGTCCGATGTCGGTGTGGAGGATGTTAAGGCGACAGACACCTTGTCTCGCTCACAGAAGCACTGAGACATCTCAATACTAAATATTTTTCGCAGTAGTAGTATTGTTGAAAATTGCTGCAGCGTAACAGAGACCTGTTCTCAGAACTTCCAGATTGTACGAAGGTCATAGATCATGGCGTCCTGACAGAACCTCATGTCCGGGTCAACTTGAAGCCATACTGGATTCCCAAAGTGTGTCGAGAGGTGATCTCAAAGGAGGTGAAGCAGATTCTGAGGAATGTCCAGGCGATTTTTGATGTTCTACGGAAGACCGGCTTCTCTGTAAACCCGAAGAAATGCACCTTGGGAATGGAGGAAACCAAATATTTTGGCTACTTTGTATCCAGTGGCAAAATAAAGCATAAATAAAATTGAGACGATCCAGGGCTGGCCACAACCCCTCTCAAAGTAGCAGGTCAGGGCGTTCCTGGGCTTTGTGGGCTATTATAGCCGATTTATCCTAAACCTCGTCATGGTAGCTGCTTCTCTGACAGAACTCCTTAAAGGGACAAAGTCGACTATGGCCAAGTGGTCTCCAGAAGCGGAGACGGCCTTCCAGGAACTGAAGCTTGCCCTGTGTAAACAGCCGCTGCTGGTAGCACCCAATTTCTCAAAGGAGTTTGTGGTCCAGACAGACACATCGGATGTTGTTGGGCTGGACGCTGTCTTATCTCAAGAGGTGAACAGGGAAGAGCACTCCATAATGTATCTTAGCCGGAAGTTGTCATCTTGAGAGAAAAACTGTTCCATAGTGGAAAAGGAGTGTTTAGCCATCAAGTGGGCATTGGACTCTCTAAGGTACTATCTCTTAGGCAAGAGGTTCAGACTAGTGTCAGACCATGCTTCACTGAGGTGGATGAGAGAAAAGAAAGGGAACAATGCTCGAGTGACAAGGTGGTTCCTAGCACTTCAGGATTTTAACTTCCATGTGCAGCATAGGCCAGGGAAACTGCATGGCAATGCTGAGGCTCTGTCGAGGATCCACTGTTTGTTGGCAGAAGATGTCAAGCCCACCGGCTTTGAGTAGAGGGGGAGGGTATGTATGCTGCCCATTGGACGAGTCCTTGAGGGGAAGATATGTGTCATTGCAGCTATTAGCTGCGGTGATGTGAGTTCGGAAGCATGCTCCAGCACATATAATGCTGAGACTGTTATTTGGCCATTCCAGGGCTGGGTTTTACGAGCAGTCATAAGAGATGGGTGGGAATGCCTGCTCACATATCCCAACCCCCAGTGGCGTGGTTTGACAGATAAAATGGAGGCCAAGTCTCTCATTGCGTACCCGCAGTACTATATGGACTATTTACTTGCAGTGTGTTTTCACCATTGTGTGTTCCTAAGGGCACTGACCTGAGTAGGCGGACCCGCTGTACTCTATGGACTACTTATTTTCAGTTTGTTTTCATTTTGTGCAAGAAAAGGCTCTGTTTAGTTTTGCCATCCGGAGGGGTTTATGAACTTTGAATAAACTTGCCTGAACATTGCAACAATACTGTTTCCTGTGCTGACCTCAAGCAGCTGAGTGAGTACAATATTTATTAGGATATGTGCACATGATGCCTTTTTTGGAGGCTCACTCCGAAACCCGCCTGAAAAAAGTATGGTACACAGAAAATGCACAAAAGGGGAAATGGTGCATTTTTATGTAAAAAATCGACTTGCTCCTCATATATTTTGAGCGTCTTTTAACCTCTTCAGTTGTCAAAAGACACTAAAAAGCGTGACTTGACCATTCTTCATGTGTTCTCTCTGAAACAGTTCCATACTTTACAATATGAGTCTAGGAAGCAGAATCATTTCATCCATACACCAAGCATGTGTGGTTCATACATACACGGTTGGCTACACAAATGCTTAATGTACTGTTCCTGTTGTGCTTGCAGATCTACAGTACAGACCAAAGGTTTGGACACATCTTCTCAATTAAAGATTTTTCTGTATTTTCATGACTATGAAAATTGTACATTCACACTGAAGGCATCAAAACTATGAATTAACACATGTTTAATTATATACTTAACAAAAAAGTGTGAAACAACTGAAATTATGTCTTATATTCTAGGTTCTTCAAACCTTTGCTTTGATGACTGCTTTGCACACTCTTGGAATTCTCTTGATGAGCTTCAAGAGGTAGTCACCGAGAATCGTTTTCACTTCACAGGTGTGCCCTGTCAGGTTTAATAAGTCGGATTTCTTGTCTTATAAATGGTGTTGGGACCATCAGTTGTGTTGTGCAGAAGTCTGGTGGATACACAGTTGATAGTCCTAGTGAATATACTGTTAGAATTTGTATTATAGCAAGAAAAAAGCAGCTAAGTAAAGAAAAACGAGTGGCCATCATTACTTGAAGAAATGAAGAAATGAAGGTCAGTCAGTCCAAAAAATTGGGAAAACTTTGAAAGTGTCCCTAAGTGTAGTGGCAAAAACCATCAAGCGCTACAAAGAAACTGGCTCACATGAGGACCGCCCCAGGAAAGGAAGACCAAGAGTCACCTCTGCTTCTCAGGATAAGTTTATCCGAGTCACCAGAAATCGCAGGTTAACAGCAGCTCAGATTAGGGACCAGGTCAATGCCACACAGAGTCCTAGCAGCAGACACATCTCTACAACAACTGTTAAGAGGAGACTTTGTGCAGCAGGCCTTCATGGTAAAATATCTGCTAGGAAACCACTGCTAATGACAGGCAACAAGCAGAAGAAACTTGTTTGGGCTAAAGAATACAAGGAATGGACATTAGACCAGTGGAGATCTGTGCTTTGGTCTGATGAGTCCAAATTTGAGATCTTTGGTTTCAAACACTGTGTCTTTGTGCGACGCAGAAAAGGTGAACGGATGGACTCTACATGCCTGTTTCCCACTATGAAGCATGGAGGAGGAGGTGTAATGGTGTGGAGGTACTTTGCTGGTGACACTGTTGGGGATTTATTTAAAATTGAAAGCATACTGAACCACCACAGCATCTTGCAGCGGCATGCTATTCCATCCGGTTTGAATTTACCGTAGTTGGACCATTATTTATTTTTCAACAGGACAATGACCCCAAACACACCTCCAGGCTGTGTAAGGGCTATTTGACCAAGAAGGAGAGTGATGGGGTGCTACGCCAGATGACCTGGCCTCCACAGTCACTAGACCTGAACCCAATCGAGATGGTTTGAGGTGAGCTGGACCGCAGAGTGAAGGCAAAAGGGCCAACAAGTGCTGAGCATCTCTGGGAACTCCTTCAAGATTGTTGGAAGACCATTCCCAGTGACTACCTCTTGAAGCTCATCAAGAGAATGCCAAGAGTGTGCAATGCAGTCATCAAAGCAAAAGGTGGCTACTTTGAAGTACCTATAATAAAAGACATAAGACTTTTTTAAGTATATAATTCCACATGTGTTAATTCATAGTTTTGATGCCTTCAGTGTGAATGTACAATTTTCATAGTCATGAAAATACAGAAAAATCTTTAAATGAGAAGGTGTGTCCAAACTTTTGGTCTGTACTGTAGATCTGACTGAAATGTCGGCAATATGTAAGTCGGGAGGTGTAGTTTATCCTCCAATAATGTACAAATTATAGAAAAGATATTTGGTCGGCTTCATTGCACTGGCAGAACTTTTTCACATTTCTTTCAAAAGTGACAGATAACCTTGTCAGAAGAAAAAAGGAATCACGCGTTGAAATACGACAGGTCAAACCCTCCTTCACATCAGATTCTGCCACAATCAATGGGATTGGCCACCACCATCTAATGCGTATGGCCTCCTTTAGTGGTCAGCTGCATTCATACATGTGTGACACTTCCTAGTGCTGCACGTTTTTGTTTTTTTTGTTATCGAACTGCACTCGGAACCGTAGAGTAGAATGGATGTATTTACCCATCCGTTAAAATCACCGAGCCAAGAGTGAGCTCCATCTGACTCGGAGCTGGTCCTATTCTGATCAGATTTTGTGGATCTGCCATTAAAGTCTATGGGGATCCATGTGACACAGATGCAAATCAGAATCTGTTGCTTAGTGATCAATGTGATTTTTGAGAGTTTCTTATTGACTAGGAAATCCTTTGACATTGTGTTGAGAAGCCGTATCACTATAGCATACTTTCTAGCTGTGACTATGACTACATTTACAGGAGTATATCCGTTTCTGTAATTTGAAGCTTTCTGTAATAAAAGTATTTAGTTACCCCTGAAAATGTAATGCTGCCACTATGAAGAATGTTCACTGTATTCCTCGTATGCTTCTACAATCCAAGTTCTTGTTGTTTACGAGACCAGGAATGGTGGGTGCGGAGATGTAGGGCCCACCAGGAGTGTTATTTAGCATGGATGTAAAGATGTTTGCTTCATTAGTTATATCACATTCATACAAGACTTGGTGCACTTTCTGCATACACCTTTTTAAAGGGAAATTGTCAGGTCTGCTAACGCTGTTAACCTGCAGATATGGGATAAATCTGCAGTTTAATAATGTTATTAAGGTGTCCTGCTGCTGTACTAAAAATTCTGCAACCCCCAAAAAAGAATCTTTTTTTTCCCATGAGCCCTCGGCTTTCAGTCATAGTGGTGTGCCTCGAGTAACGACGGCTGTAACTACGCCCCGGCACTGAATGACAGCTGGCTCTGTACTGATGCACTGCACAGCCCGTTGTCAGTCAGTGCCGGGCGTTCTTACAGCCGCCATTCTCCGTTATTGTAGCCGCGCTGGCATAGCTGCATGACTAAAAGCCGGCGGCTCCCTGGAGAAATAGACTTCATTTTCTCCCGGGTGTTGGACTTTCAATATTGCAGTCGGGCCCATTTATAACACTAGTAACATGCAGATTAACCCTACATCTACAGATTAATAGCATTATCGGACGTGACAGGTTCTCTTTAAATTCAGTAGAAAATAAAATATATCCGAGAAATGTATGCACATTAGATAGATTTTCTCCAAATTATACTTAGATCAACAACTCTCTTTCCTGACTCCAATACCCAAGCACAATCAGTTCGTCTGAGCTTATTGTATGTTCTGCATGGGGAGGAGAGCAAAAACGACTGCCAGACACGTATGACGGTGCCTTATCTCCCCTAGGAACAAAGTAATTGAGCCCTGAAATTCAAAATATCTAATTCTTCGTCTTCCATGGAAAGCCAGGAGGCCCCATACACAATAGACAAGTTGGCCATTCCAACTGAAATTATTGGGCTTGGCTAAAACGGATGGCTATTTAATGGATCATTTTTCCATTGACTACAATGCTCAAAAAACGGATCCAGTTGAAATCATTTTTTATTTTTAGCTGGACAAAAAGCTGTGAGTGCATAACTTTTTTTGTCAATGGATTGCTGCTGGATCTGCTCTCACAGATGAGCACTGGACATGTGAAAAGCCTGAAATGTTCACAAAACAGTCACTACCCTAGATCTCCAATAATCAAGGTGTCCGAAAAGGGCAAATACCTCCTCTTATATCACAGGATGCCAGTACATCAGTATTCAGCGACTGTGTATTTGCCTTGACAGTGTTTCCATATCTGAGCTATTTTTAAAATTCTCCAGGCTGATAACTAAGAAATTTTCTGCCCTGTTCCTAGACATGAGTGTCTCAGTAACAGGTCCTTATCATATTGGCTCCTCGTGAGAAAAGCTATGAATGGGAATTGGCTCCCAGCACGGGAGATATGTCTCACATGGCTGCCAGAATAACAGATCTGGATTACGTTACAGACAGCAGATCAACTTTATTGGGAGTAATTTCACCTAGTGTGAGCCCTCACTCCGGGACTTACAAGTCAAAATGCTGCATGTGTGTATATCTATGTATATACAAAAAATATATATATACCGGTATATGTGTGTGTATATATAACTGTGTGTGTATATATATATATATATATATATATATATATATATATATATATATATATATATATATATATATATATATATATATATATATATATATATATATATATATATATATATATATATATATATATATATATTGAATACACAGGATTCAGCCGGGCGTGACCAATCAGCGAAGCGTGGTTCAAATCCCGCGCCAATTCGCGGCCGGACTGCGCCTGTCGCTGATTGGTCGCACCCTGCCGGCCGAATCCTGAGTATTCATTGCATTATTCTTATATCTTCACAAATAAAATACCTACATAAATATTTTAGAATACACAATGCGTCAGAATTGGGCCACCATCTAGTGTGTGTGTATATGGCTGATTGGTCGCGGCCGGGCACGACCGATCAGCAAAGCGGTATTTCCGTTACAGACAAACAGACGGAAGTGGACCTTAGATAATTATATATATATATATATATATATATATATATATATATATATATATATATATATATATATATATAGATACATATGGCTGTACATGTGGCTGTTTTTACCATGTTTTCATAGTTTTTGTCCATGACTCCTATGTTTTAGTGTGACACTTGTAATAAAATTATTACTAAATATTAATAAATATTATTATTTAAAATTAATTGCAGATAATTAAAGGAAAGGCTCTTTTTTATTTTTTCATTACATGAATACAGTTAGATGAGCGGCGTATCCACAATCCTCCGTGCTTCCTTTTTTTGTTTTCTCTATAGACATCACATCCACTTTTGCTTCTTTCTTTTTGTGTTTAGCTTGTTATTTTCTACTAGTGTTCCCCAATTAATGGTTTGGGAGGACCTTTGGCTGTCCAACAGGGGGGCTTCTAAATGCTTTTATGCCTTAAAGGGAACCTGTCATCCCCCCAGGGCGTTTTTTAAGTAAAAGAGCCACCTTCAGCAGCACTAAGGCTTCATTCTGTGAAGGTGGCTCTTATGTTTAGTATCCCTAGGAATGCTGAAATAATCACTTTTATAAATTTCGCGCCATACCTGCATTGTCTCCCGGAAGTATGTCTTCTCCCCTTGTGTCATCCGCCACTGAGACGTCATTCATCCCCCTGTGTCCTCCGGGCGCAGCCGCCTCTCTTTGTCGTGACGTCACCGGAGCATTTGTGTAGCGGAGGCCCCAGATCCCGCCTCAGTGTGTTATGATGTATTCACACTGCAGGGCTGGGAATCTGGCGCCTGCGCAGAGGAGCGGGTCACCGTGCTCCATTGAAGATAGTGCAGAAGTCAAGCTAATCTGTATAACTCCACCCCCACCGCTGATCAGCAGCTTGCTGACAATGCACACAGTGTCAGCATTCTGACCACAGGGATTCTATCAAAACTGCAACAAGCAGCCCGCGATATATCATTGGAAGCAGGTTTTCTTGCCCTATATTATGCTGCAAGAAAGACGAAGTGCCAACACTGTGTGTATTACAATATTTGATGGCTGGTGTGGGCAACTACAATTTTTTTGTTGATAGCACAAAAAACAATGATGATTGGTCCCACAGCTTGGCTAAATCTGAGTTAGGCTGCATTCACATTAGCGTTGCGTCGGGCGCAGCTGCGGCGACGCATACGTCATGCGCCCCTATATTTAACATGGGGGAGCATGGACATGCGTTGTCTTGCATTTTGTGACGCATGCAGCATTTTTGGCGCAAGCGTCAGGGCGCAGAGGACGCAGCAAGTTGCATTTTTTTTGCGTCCAAAATCAAGCCAAAAATGGACGCATGCGTCACAAAACAATGCGTTTTTGCATGCGTTTTGCATGCGTTGTGCGTTGCGTCGCCAACACAACACACAACAACGCAAATGTGAACGTAGCCTTAGGCTACGCTCCCACCTTTAGCTTTTTTTGAGTTTTTGATGTTGCAGATTTTTGCACCCATTAACTCAAATAAGTTACTTGCATTTTTTTCGAAAATACCCCACATGAAAAGCTGATAGTGGGAACGTGGCCTATGGTGGAAATGAGAAGTTTTTCTGCAGATAGGTTTCTCTCTGGCTTATTACACTCCCCGGGTGACTCCATATCCTTTCTGCGCTTTGTTATTCCAGGAGATCTACTGATATATTTGAGTTTGCTGCTTTTCCCAGACTTTCTTAGTAACTATCATATACTCTGTATTTGTCCCATGGATTATTATAATGTGCTGAAAAAGTCCAGCGAGCTCCGCTATATCTGCAGAAGTCATTAATAAGAACGCGGAGGTGTGTAAGTGATATGTATGTTCTCCCAAAAGGACAGATCCGCCTTCAGCCATGTGATATGATGTTGTGTCTGATATACACAGCCGACTTCTCCATTGATTTCCTGCTGGCTTTGTGTTTTCTGTATGATAAATGATTGGCATTCGAAAGGTCGCAGAGCAAGCAGCGATGTTATTTCTTTAATGTTATTTGCAGTGCTGGGTTTCTACTGTACTTGGCCTTCATGCCTAAAAAACAAAACACAAATAATTATATAATGCATACATTCTGCTAACATATATCTTCCAGGGTTTGCAGGCTCTGAATCACTAACTGAGACCACTTTCCATTATGTTGCTTATTGTGCAGCTTCTCATTTGTGATGGATGTATAGAGTGTTAAATTGAAGAAAGTGACACAAATGTTAAAGGAGTATTCCAATCTCCAAGATCCTATACCAATATGTAGTAAGTGTCATAATAATAATGTTAGTAAATATCTCCAATTAGAAATTTAGAATAGTTCTTCTGATTCACTATGTCCCTTTCGTTACGTGCAGGCACTGCAGGACCTTAGGTATCAATGGTTACGACCACTGATATAGTGACAGTTAGTTAGCTATTTGCTAGTGGTTGTAACCATGGATACATAAGGTCCTGCACATGAGGGAAGAGACACAGTGAATCAGAAGAACTATGCTACATACTTAGGCAGTTAACTGGTTCATGCAGCTTTACATGAACACCCGAGCCTTACACTATGGCCGGTCCGAATAACTAAAGCAATTGTTACCATCCACCTCTCGTGTCTCCCCTTTTCCTCATAGTCTGTAAGCTTGCGAGCAGGGCCCTCACTCCTCCTGGTATCTGTTTTGAACTGTATTTCTGTTATGCTGTAATGTCTATTGTCTGTACAAGTCCCCTCTATAATTTGTAAAGCGCTGCGGAATATGTTGGCGCTATATAAATAAAAATTATTATTATTATTATTATTATTATGCTACATTTCTAATTGGAGGTATTTGCTAATATTATTATTATTACACCTACTACATATTAGGATAGGATCTTGGAGATGGGAATACCCCTTTTAAATGCACTGCCTCTATTAGGGTCTATGAATTTTGACTTTTGTACTGCCAAGGACATCTGTAGTACACCGAGAATTTATTAGCTGAGCTTGGATCATGATTATAAATTAGAACAGCTATGGAATAATGCCAGGAAGATTATTGGAGGGGCGATATTCTGCGAGCAGCACATGGTTTTGCATATATAAGGGAAAACTGTAATTTCTCCACTATATACAGCATCCAGTGATCCCAGGGAGTGATGGCGGCACTTTTCTGCATGTCCTCATCCCTCTCACCGAGCAGGCAGAATATGTGCACTCTGTCACACCAGGGGTTGGGGATTAGTCTTACAGGAACATGACTGTGCACATATATGTAACATGAATATTGATGCCATCGGGATCACTGGTATTTCTGACCTGTTTAGCTCTGGCTTATATGTAAAGTTACCTCCTTGTAGCCACAGACAAGTGGTAAGTATTAACTCTGCACATCTTGGATCTATAGCTTTAGGAGATGTTGTTAATCTCTGACACTGCTTAGGACAAACTTTTGGCCATAAACTTGCATTTTTATGCATTTATACAAAATTATGTGCTTTGTTGTAATATTGCATGCAGGCATCTGCGAGTATAACTTGTCTGGTGGTATTCTCATATGGTGCTATGTATCTGGTTTCTGAAAAGATCAGGTTATTGACGTACTTATCTGGGAAAATATGATGTTTTCCAGGGTGAGTTCACCATTTAAGGGGTTTTCTGTGTTGAGACATCTTCATGTAATTCATACCAATGGTGCAACTTGTGCAGGTGGAATTGTGTATTATGAGGAGCCATTGGCCTGCAGAGTGCCCATATATTGTTTCTGCACAGTGGCCCAAGTTGTCAGGGGCCCACTACTACTTCCTAATCAGGTGGAATTGTGCTTTGTGATGAGCCATTGGACTGCAGAGGGCCCATATTCTTGTATAGGGGCCTTCTTCTCTCTTTGTCCACTCATGAGCACTGATGTCCCTGTGTTTGCAAAACAACAAACGCAGTCAAAGCTGAGGCTGCCCAAAATTTGACAGAGGAATCTTCTAACTTGTCCTGCGTACAGGAGGCCTTTCAGGCTTATCGTCTGCAGGATAATGGGAGAAGTGACAGTAGTTTTCAGGGTTGAAGCAGCTCCAGTGGTGGTGAGGCAGCAGCGGGGATTATTGCAGGGTGTAAGCTTTCTTGAAGAGATGGTTCTTCAAGTTCTCTCTCTCTCTGCCTTCCTCTCTCCATCCGCCTTCCTCTCTACCTCCGCCTTCCTCTCTCCCTCCGCCTTCCTTTCTCCCTCCGACTTCCTCTCTCCCTTCGACTTCCTCTCTCCCTCCGCCTTCCTCTCTCCCTCCGCCTTCCTCTCTCCCTCCGCCTTCCTCTCTCCCTCCGCCGTCCTCTCTCCCTCCGCCTTCCTCTCTCCCTCCGCCTTCCTCTCTCCCTCCGCCTTCCTCTCTCCCTCCGCCTTCCTCTCTCCCTCCGCCTTCCTCTCTCCCTCCGCCTTCCTCTCTCCCTCCGCCGTCCTCTCTCTGCCTTCCTCTCTCCCTCCGCCTTCCTCTCTCCCTCCGCCGTCCTCTCTCCCCCCGCCGTCCTCTCTCCCTCCGCCTTCCTCTCTCCCTCCGCCTTCCTCTCTCTCTCCGCCTTCCTCTCTCTCTCCGCCTTCCTCTCTCCCTCTGCCTTACTCTCTCCCTCTGCCTTACTCTCTCCCTCTACCTTCCTCTCTCTCTGCCTTCCTCTCTCCCTCTGCCTTTTCTCTCCCTCTGCCTTCTCTCTCCCTCTATTGTCCTCTCTCTACCTTCCTCTCTTCCTCTACTGTCCTCTCTCCCTCTACTGTCCTCTCTCCCTCTATTGTCCTCTCTCCCTCTGCCTTCCTCTCTCCCTCTGCCTTTCTCTCTCCCTCTCTCCCTCTGCCTTTCTCTCTCCCTCTCTCCCTCTGCCTTTCTCTCTCTCTCTGCCTTCCTCTCTCCCTCTGCCTTCTCTCTCCCTCTGCCTTCTCTCTCCCTCTATCGTCCTCTCTCTACCTTCCTCTCTTCCTCTACTGTCCTCTCTCCCTCTACTGTCCTCTCTCCCTCTATTGTCCTCTCTCCCTCTGCCTTCCTCTCTCCCTCTGCCTTTCTCTCTCCCTCTCTCCCTCTGCCTTTCTCTCTCCCTCTCTCCCTCTGCCTTTCTCTCTCCCTCTGCCTTCCTCTCTCCCTCTGCCTTACTCTCTCCCACTGCCTTACTCTCTCCCTCTGCCTTCCTCTCTGCCTTCCTTTCTTCCTCTACCTTCCTCTCTCCCTCTGCCTTCATCTGCCTTCCTCTCTCCCTCTGCCTTTCTCTCTCCCCCTCTCCCTCTGCCTTTCTCTCTCCCTCTGCCTTCCTCTCTCCCTCTGCCTTACTCTCTCCCACTGCCTTACTCTCTCCCTCTGCCTTCCTCTCTGCCTTCCTTTCTCCCTCTACCTTCCTCTCTCCCTCTGCCTTCATCTGCCTTCCTCTCTCCCTCTGCCTTCTCTCTCCCTCTATCGTCCTCTCTCTACCTTCCTCTCTCCCTCTTCAGTCCTCTCTCCCTCTATTGTCCTCTCTCCCTCTATTGTCCTCTCTCCCTCTATTGTCCTCTCCCCCTCTACCTTCCTCTCTCCCTCTGCCTTCCTCTTCTTCCCTTTTCTTGGAGAACTCCAAACATTGCAATGGATTTCTGGGAGAAGTCTGTGTTTGGCGTTTAGCATCGGACAGTAACTGTTCAGGGCGAACCCCGAACTTTTAAGTGTGGGTTTGTTCATCTCTTATGGCGTTATCACAGTCCACAGCATTTTACAGACATCATAACTATTTCCATTGGGGCTCACAATCTACATTCCCTATCACTATGTCTTCAGAGTATGGGAACAAACTGGAGAGCCCGGAGGAAACCCCACGCACACGAGATGTTGTCCTTGGTGTTGCAAAACAACTGTGCTAACCACTGAGCCACCATGCTGTTCATTTTTATTTCAATGAGTTGTCTCATCAAATTATATCTCTTCAGGCTGGATCTCAGCACTCCCGATTCTGTTAGGAACATGGACCTAATAGGTCATATGGTTATGGGTTGTCTTCATGAATGAACCAATTTAAGCAAATATACATGTACCTATATAATCTAGTAGAAAGCTGCAAAGTTTGTTAAATCAGTGCACCCCTGTGATGACCTCTTCTAGATGGAGGATGTCTACCTTTAGATACATGAAGCCGTCTGCCTTAGGATATGACATCAGTTACTGATTGGTGGGGGACCGACGGCCTAGACCCCTACAATTCCCAGAGAAGCAGTAGTGGATCTGCACTCATGTTACCAAGGTGTGATGTGTTGTAGGTCCTGGTGCAGTCAGTCACTGAAGGGTGCCAGTATGGAGGGAATATCTGAACGCCTGCTTGTAAATGGCTCCATTGCCAATAGGGGGTCTTCCATATTTTGTGTTGGTGTGTCCCAATTATAGAAAGGTTTTCGTCATGAGATAACCCATTTAATGCTCTCTTTAGCTGAGGGAATGGTCACCGGTGATGCTCAGACAGGAAATTTGCTATGTGCCTAATAAATGGTTGCCGAACGCAATTCCCTTGGAATATATTGTGATTTGTTGTGCTCCTCCTATGACGAGGATGTGAGCGCTCCCCTTTGCTGTCTATATTGTAAATTAAGCTGTCACTGTCTAATGATCTTGGCCGTCTTCTAATTGCGTGCGATCCAAATGAACGTTTCCTTGCTTCTAAGAACGATCAATTTGTTTTTCAGTCTGACACCTATCTGTGCAAGTCTTACCGGCTGCCCTTTGAGAAAGAAGCCTATGTAGGTATGTATTGTATGGAGGGAACGAGCCCTCATCATTTCTTTGCATTATTCAACTGTTTTTCTTCTGAAATCATAAGCTTAATCGTCTGTCACATAGACCTAAACTGACATTTATCTTATGTAATGCAGCCACAAAGCAGAAAAAAGCTACTTAAAGTCAAGATAACAAACTGTGTCTTGGGGGCTGTGTGAGTAATTGAAGCAGGGGAGTTTAGTACCGATGCCTGTGGCAGCCATTACCAGGCAGTGCCATTTGTAAGATATTGGCTTTCTGTCACTGCCCCGCTGCTTCATTCTGCGCCACTATATGGGCTTTTTATTTACCTAAAATGCTGAATATCTTTGGAGAGCAATGTGTCCTAACGGCACTCGTATGCTAAATGTGAATTGTTTTATAGGTCAGGTATTGGCGAATTTACACTGGATACATATGTAACATGTGAAAGTGCTGTGCAGTAAGAAATATATAGGCTTCATTATTGTTACCATTTTTCATATTACGTAAGTTGCTTATCATGTGGGAAAGCCATTGTCTTTTTCTAATGATTCCAGTAATTGGTATCTGCGCTCTTAAAGGGAGTGTGTCAGCTCAAACTGACAGTATAAACTAAGCTCATAGCCCATATAATAATTACCCCCTTAATGCTCTAATCGCTGCCTCCAGTCGCAGAAACTAAAGTCAAGTCAAGTATGGTAATTAGAGAACTTGTTGCACCCTTGGTGTGGTCCGGGGGCTTTGTGCACCGTTCTGGTTACTGGTTTTGTATTCCCACCTCCTCCCTAACTTTTAATTGACAGCATTGGCTTGCCCTGCAGACAGTGCTCCTACAGGCAATCCAGTGCTGTCAGTCATCAGTGATGGAGGCAGGGGTGTGCAGGAACAGTGGGCAGTACAGCACACTGAGCCTCTTCGCTACATCAAAGGTTCACAGAGTAGCCGAATTAGCAGATTTTGTTACATTTCAGTTTTTGCAGAATGGAGGCTTCGAGTAGAATAACAGAGGTGATAATTTTATAGGGGCTACACTCCCTACAAAATGATGTGCTTAGGTTATACTGCCAGCTTAGGTTATGCTACCAGTGTTTTGGCTTACAATCTCTGGGTAGCATGAAGTAGGGACTGAGACACTGATTTCAGGGATATGCCACTTATTGAGCTAGTTACTAGTGTTTCTATACAATGAGTGTTTTTATCAGCTGGAGATCATGAGTGCATGGACTGGGTCTCAAATTCCTACTTGATTGAGCAGCTCCTTGTCAATAGATAATGTACACAGAGAGCCTGGTGTGGGCGACGTTAGCTTTCTGAGCTCTGCTGCATTCTAAATCTAAGAACTCTGTTGCACCCAGTAAACTAAGTGATAGATCGCTGGAATCAGGGTCTCCTTCCCAACATTATTCTGGTATCATTTGAAGTAATGAAAACCTGGTGACAGATTCCCTTTAACCCCTTTCCGATGTTGGGCGTAATAGTACGCCCACGTCGGAATCCCTCCCTTTGATGTGGGCTCCGGCGCTGAGCCCACATCTTTCCTGGCACATGTCAGCTGTTTTGAACAACTGACATGTGCCTCTAACAGTCACGGGTAGAATCGTGATTCACCCGCGGCCATTAATTAGTTAAATGCCGCTGTCAATCTCTGACAGCGGCATTTAACTCGCGCTTTCCGGAAGCATGCTGGAAATACCGCCCATCGGTGACCCCGTCACGTGATCACCTGTCATCGATGGGTTGGCATGACAACCAGAGGTCTCCAGCAGACAACTATGGTTGTCATAGCAAGTGAGCATTTCTGCTACATAATCTGACCATGCCTGTTTGTAGCAGAGCCGATCAAAGTAGTGCAGCTTCTAGTGTCCCATGGAGACTATTGAGGCATGCAAAAAGTAAAAAAAAAAAAAGTTTTAACCCCTTTCTGACATCGGACGTACTATCCCGTCGAGGTGGGGTGGGCCCCTATGACCACAAACGGGATAGTACGTCCAGCGCGATCGGCGGCGCTCACGTGGGGAGCGCGGCCGAACGCGGCCGGGTGTCAGCTGCCTATCGCAGCTGACATCCGGCACTGTGTGCCAGGAGCAGTCACGGACCGCCCCCGGCACATTAACCCCTGGCACACCGCGATCAAAGATGATCGCGATGTGCCGGCGGTGCAGGGAAGCATCGCGCAGCGAGGGGGCTCCCTGCTGGCTTCCCTGAGCCCCCCGCAGCAACGCGATGTGATCGCGTTGCTGCGAGGGTCTTACCTCCCTCCCTGCCTGCTCCAGACCCGGATCCAAGATGGCCGCGGATCCGGGTCCTGCAGGGAGGGAGGTGGCTTCACAGCGCCTGCTCAGAGCAGGCACTGTGAAGGCTGTACTGCTCTAAGTGAGATCAGTGATCTGACAGAGTGCTGTGCACACTGTCAGATCACCGATCTGTGATGTTCCCCCCTGGGAAAAAGTAAAAAAAAAATTTTCCAAATGTGTAAAAAAAAATTAAAAAAAAATTCCTAAATAATTAAAAAAATATATATATTATTCCCATAAATACATTTCTTTATCTAAATAAATAAAAAAAACAATAAAAGTACATATATTTAGTATCGCCGCGTCTGTAACGGCCCGACCTATAAAACTGGCCCACTAGTTAACCCCTTCAGTAAACACCGTTAGGAAAAAAAAAAAAAAGACGAGGCAACAAACAACGCTTTATTATCATACCGCCGAACAAAAAGTGGAATAACACGCGATCAAAAGGACAGATATAAATAACCATGGTACCGCTGAAAGCGTCATCTTGTCCCGCAAAAAACGAGCCGCCATACAGCATCATCAGCAAAAAAATAAAAAAGTTATAGTCCTGAGAATAAAGCGATGCAAAAATAATTATTTTTTCTATAAAATAGTTTTTATCGTATAAAAGCGCTAAAACATAAAAAAATGATATAAATGAGGTGTCGCTGTAATCGTACTGACCAGAAGAATAAAACTGCATTATCAATTTTACCAAACGCGGAACGGTATAAACGCCTCCCCCCCAAAAAATTCATGAATAGCAGGTTTTTGGTCATTCTGCCTCACAAAAATCGGAATTAAAAGCGATCAAAAAATGTCACGTGCCCGAAAATGTTACCAATAAAAACGTCAACTCGTCCCGCAAAAAACAAGACCTCACATGACTCTGTGGACCAAAATATGGAAAAATTATAGCTCTCAAAATGTGGTAACGCAAAAAATATTTTTTGCAATAAAAAGCGTCTTTCAGTGTGTGACGGCTGCCAATCATAAAAATCCGCTAAAAAACCCACTATAAAAGTAAATCAAACCCCCCTTCATCACCCCCTTAGTTAAAGAAAAATTAAAAAAATGTATTTATTTCCATTTTCCCATTAGGGCTAGGGCTAGGGTTAGGGCTAGGGTTAGGGCTAGGGTTAGGGTTAGGGCTAGGGTTAGGGCTAGGGCTACAGTTTGGGTTGGGGCTAAAGTTACAGTTAGGGTTTAGATTACATTTACAGTTGGGAATAGGGTTGGGATTAGGGTTAGGGGTGTGTCAGGGTTAGAGGTGTGGTTAGGGTTACCATTGGAATTAGGGTTAGGGGTGTGTTTGAATTAGGGTTTCAGTTATAATTGGGGGGTTTCCACTGTTTAGGCACATCAGGGGCTCTCCAAATGCGACATGGCGTCCGATCTCAATTCCAGCCAATTCTGCGTTGAAAAAGTAAAACAGTGCTTCTTCCCTTCCGAGCTCTCCCGTGTGCCCAAACAGGGGTTTACCCCAACATATGGGGTATCAGCGTACTCAGGACAAATAGGACAACAACTGTTGGGGTCCAATTTCTCCTGTTACCCTTGGGAAAATACAAAACTGGGGGCTAAAAAATAATTTTTGTGGGAAAAAAAAAGATTTTTTATTTTTACGGCTCTGCGTTATAAACTGTAGTGAAACACTTGGGGGTTCAAAGTTCTCACAACACATCTAGATAAGTTTTCTGGGGGGTCTAGTTTCCAATATGGGGTCACTTGTGGGGGGTTTCTACTGTTTAGGTACATTAGGGGTTCTGCAAACGCAATGTGACGCCTGCAGACCATTCCATCTAAGTCTGCATTCCAAATGGCACTCCTTCCCTTCCGAGCCCTCCCATGCGCCCAAACGGTGGTTCCCCCCAACATATGGGGTATCAGCGTACTCAGGACAAATTGGACAACAACTTTTGGGGTCGAATTTCTCCTCTTACCCTCGGGAAAATACAAAACTTGGGGCTAAAAAATAATTTTGGGGGGAAAGATTTTTTTTTTAATTTTCACGGCTCTGCGTTACAAACTGTAGTGAAACACTTGGGGGTTCAAAGCTCTCACAACACATCTAGATGAGTTCCTTAGGGGGTCTAGTTTCCAATATGGGGTCACTTGTTGGGGGTTTCTACTGTTTAGGTACATTAGGGGCTCTGCAAATGCAATGTGACACCTGCAGACCATTCCATCTAAGTCTGCATTCCAAATGGAGCTCCTTCCCTTCCGAGCCCTCCCATGCGCCCAAACAGTGGTTCCCCCCCACATATGGCTTATCAGCGCACTCAGGACAAATTGGACAACAAATTTTCGGGTCCAATTTCTCCTGTTACCCTCGGGAAAATACAAAACTGGGGGCTAAAAAATAATTTTTGTGGGAAAAAATTTTTGTTTTATTTTTACGGCTCTCCATTATAAACTTCTGTGAAGCCCTTGCTGGGTCAAAGCGCTCACCACACATCTAGATAAGTTCCTTAGGGGGTCTACTTTCCAAAATGGTGTCACTTGTGAGGGGTTTCTACTATTTAGGTACATTAGGGGCTCTGCAAACGCAACATGGCGTCTCATCTCAATTCCATTGAAAAGTCAAACGGCGCTCCTTCCTTTCCGAGCTCTCCCATCCGCCCAAACAGTGGTTTACCCCCACATATGGGGTATCAGCGTACCCAGGACAAATTGTACAACAACTTTTGGGGTCCAATTTCTTCTCTTACCCTTGGGAAAATAAAAAATTGGGGGCGAAAAGATAATTTGTGTGAAAAAATATGATTTTTTATTTTTACGGTTCTGCATTATAAACTTCTGTGAATCACTGGGTGGGTCAAAGTGCTCACCACACCTCTAGATAAGTTCCTTAGGGGGTCTACTTTCCAAAATGGTGTCACTTGTGGGGGGTTTCAATGTTTAGGCACATCAGTGGCTCTCCAGACGCAACATGGCGTCCCATCTCAATTTTGCATTGAAAAGTCAAATGGCGCTCCTTCCCTTCCGAGCTCTCCCATCCGCCCAAACAGTGGTTTACCCCCTCATATGGGGTATCAGCGTACTCAGGACAAATTGTACAACAACTTTTGGGGTCCAATTTCTTCTCTTGCCCTTGGAAAAATAAAAAATTGGGGGCGAAAAGATAATTTTTGTGAAAAAATATGATTTTTTATTTTTACGGTTCTGCATTATAAACTTCTGTGAAGCACTTGGTGGGTCAAAGTGCTCACCACACCTCTAGATAAGTTCCTTAGGGGGTCTACTTTCCAAAATGGTGTCACTTGTGGGGGGTTTCAATGTTTAGGCACATCAGTGGCTCTCCAAACGCAACATGGCGTCCCATCTCAATTCCTGTCAATTTTGCATTGAAAAGTCAAATGGCGCTCCTTCCCTTCCGAGCTCTCCCATCCGCCCAAACAGTGGTTTACCCCCTCATATGGGGTATCAGCGTACTCAGGACAAATTGTACAACAACTTTTGGGGTCCAATTTCTTCTCTTGCCCTTGGAAAAATAAAAAATTGGGGGCGAAAAGATAATTTTTGTGAAAAAATATGATTTTTTATTTTTACGGTTCTGCATTATAAACTTCTGTGAAGCACTTGGTGGGTCAAAGTGCTCACCACACCTCTAGATAAGTTCCTTAGGGGGTCTACTTTCCAAAATGGTGTCACTTGTGGGGGGTTTCAATGTTTAGGCACATCAGGGGCTCTCCAAACGAAACATGGCGTCCCATCTCAATTCCAGTCAATTTTGCATTGAAAAGTCAAAGGGCACTCCTTCGCTTCCGAGCTGTGCCATGCGCCCAAACAGTGGTTTACCCCCACATGTGGGGTATTGGCGTACTCAGGACAAATTGTACAATGTTTGGGGTCCATTTTCTCTTGTTACCCTTGGTAAAATAAAACAAATTGGAGCTGAATTAAATTTTTTGTGAAAAAAAGTTAAATGTTCATTTTTATTTAAACATTCAAGAAATTCCTGTGAAGCACCAGAAGGGTTAATAAACTTCTTGAATGTGGTTTTGAGCACCTTGAGGGGTGTAGTTTTTAGAATGGTGTCACACTTGGGTATTTTCTATCATATAGACCCCTCAAAATGACTTCAAATGAGATGTGGTCCCTAAAAAAAAAATGGTGTTGTAGAAATGAGAAATTGCTGGTCAACTTTTCACCCTTATAACTCCCTAACAAAAAAAAATTTTGGTTCCAAAATTGTGTAAAGTAGACATGTGGGAAATGTTACTTATTAAGTATTTTGTGTGACATATCTCTGTGATTTAATTGCATAAAAATTCAAAGTTGGAAAATTGCGAAATTTTCATAATTTTCGCCAAATTTCCGTTTTTTTCACAAATAAACGCAGGTACTATCAAAGAATATTTACCATTGTCATGAAGTACAATATGTCACGAGAAAACATTGTCAGATTCACTGGGATCTGTTGAAGCATTCCAGAGTTATAACCTCATAAAGGGACAGTGGTCAGAATTGTAAAAATTGGCCCGGTCATTAACGTGCAAACCACCCTTGGGCGTAAAGGGGTTAAAAAATATGTAAAAGGGGGCGTGGCTTGCAAGGGATTGGGAGCAGACCTGTGTCACAGGAGCTCCTGAAAAATCCCTTCATATTAGCGGCAATTCGCTTACTTTCTGGGAAGAAACTGCCCAAATCTTTATTTAACGTGTCCAAGACCAGATTACAAGATAAAAATCACAGCTTTTGTGAAGATTCAAGCAATTGCAGGACATATGGACTGCAGCTGAGGCCTTGCTGCAGGCCTGTGCTCCCAAGACAAGAGGAGGCCGCACTCCCTGGTGCCATCAAGCCCCAGACTTATCTCGTCTACTAGTGGACCCCTGGACAAGCGTCTGTCCTCAGCGTCCCCCCTGTTTAAGCCTGCAGGTCCCTACATGGCAGATTCACGGACCGCTGCTAATTCCCGAGGTAGGCCCAAAGCCACGGCCTTGCCTGTGCTGGCAGGGCCGGGAAGAAGGAAAGACGCTGAAGCCCCGCCCAAAGCCCCGCCCACAACGTGCGGCGTCTCTGTTTCCCAATGGAGGAACCCGGACCCAGCTACAGGAGAGACACCGGGTAAGCCATCAGCACAAGCGGCCACAGCCAGGAAGTCCCGGGTGCTCTCTGCTGCTGGCACGCAATCCGGAGCCGCCGCTGGGAATGGACCCAGAGCCGCGACTTCGCTGAGAAGTGGAGGCAGAAGGAGCGCTGGAGCTCCGCCCACCGCCACGCCCATGGCTCGCAGCGGCATCGCTGCTAGAAGCAAGGACGCCGACTCAGCTGCAGGAGAAATAGCAGGTGAGCCTCTTCCACGGGCGGCTCCCGCTCCACAATCTCTGGATCCACCTGATCCAGCCCCTCAGACCGGCGCACCATTAAAAAATAAAGCGGCAGCTCTGTATTCACCGGCGGGGAAGGGGAGCAGGAGGGAGGTTGAAACCCCGCCCTCGACCCCGCCCACATCTAACAGCGGCTCTGCAGCAAAGGGCATAGCAAGACAGGCTGCTAGCCGCACACTGAATTACAATGCTCCCTCTTTCGTGCCCAAGCCGAGACAGCAGATAACAGAGAGGCACAGGGCTGAGCCTATTAAGTTCATAGTCCCAAGCTCCGTTAAAGCCATCTCTGACATTAAGAGGCACCATGAAGCAAAGCATTCTGACACTGAGGACGCAGACTCCAGAGGGGCTATAAAGGAATCTCAGTGTAGTACAGCTTTTCTAACCTTTCCACTGTCACAATTGACCCAGCAAACACAACTTGTCTTGCCACCGTCTTCAGACGACACTCCACTAATAAACCGCCACTCACAAGTGGCACCATTGAGGAAATCCAGTGTCTGTCCCAGTAGGGGGGGGGGAGAACTCCTCCATAGAAGCAACACACTCTTTCTCCAATGCAGAGGAGATGAAAGCTACAGAAACAATTCTCACTGGGTTTATAGACAAAGTGATGACAGATTTCTGCGTCCGTATCAACAAAACAATGAAGGAACAATTTCTATTACAAGATAAAATCTTGCTCTCTTTCAATCCGCCAAGCACCGGGCCACCTTGTGCGGAGACAGCAGCATCAGAGTCATATATAAAGGAAGCGTTGTCATCCATTGCGGAAAACCTGGAGTCCTCCTCGTCCTTATCTTCCTCTAGATCTTCCCTCTGCGATCATTCTTCACCAACACATGATTCATGCGAGTCTTCTGTGCACTCTTCTTCAGACAATAGTATGGAGGACCTTTCCTCTGGGGGCTGTGACTCTCCCCAATCGGATCTTGTACCAACCCCTTCTGCGACCTCAGCCCTACTAGAAAATCTGCAAAGAGACATAGACTCACTCAAAAGTAACTTGGCGACTCTCGAGGATCATAGACGTAGATGCAACGTAAAGATTAGGGGCGTCCCGGAATCCGTTAAATCCCCTCACTTGAAAAACTATGTTCACAAAATGATTTCTAAATTCTTTCCTGACCTCAAAGATCCCAATATTACAGAAAGAGTCTATAGAATTAAAAGACCTGTGTACCTCCCATCAGATGTGCCAAGAGACATTATTGTCTCCTTTTTTCCAGCTTGGGTCAGGGGTAAACTGTTTGACCTCTCCTCCGAAAAAGGTTTTCTGCTCTCCCCATACGGCCACCTAACATTTTTCAGAGACTTGTCTAAGGACACCTTGAAAAAGCGACGTGATTTTTCATTCATCACACGGGAGCTCCGGAGGTCCCATTTTGCGTATTCTTGGTCGCCCTCCTCCACTATTTTGGTGAAATTTCTGTCTGGAACTGAACATATTGCAACTCCGGAGGAGGGTATGATCTTTCTGCAGCGACATGGTCTGAATCCTCCTAGAGTCCCCTCTTGTCCTACTTGACTTGGAATCCTGTCCCATATATAAAATCATTTATCATTACTACACTTATAAGTCACATTTATTTTTCTTCCCAACAATTAACCTTGATACTGAGCCAGACTTTCTGCCCACACTGCCACGGGATCATCAGGAGGTGATCCCGCACACGATAAGCTACCATCTACGTTATATTAAGCTTAGAGTCCATGACGGGCACTCATATTCACATTCTACTAGTTACCGGTATCTAACTGCTTACTCAGTGAATCCACATAAAGTATTATGTATGTCATTTTTATAGTCTACCCTCAAACACTTAGTTTAGTATGCGAACCCGCACATAATATTACTCATATCAGTTTTATGGTTTACTGTATTAGCGACCCTCCATAAAGCATTACTTATGCTATTTTCATAGATTACTATGTTACTTCGTTTTAAGCTGTTATGTCACATTAAAGGGAAGGTGCCACCAGTTTTCTTGTATTTTGTTTTTTTGTGAAATTAAGCTTAAAATAGTAATTAAAATGTATTAATGCAATGTTTGCACTGTTTGCAAACATTTCTATATGAAAAATATTATATATTTTTCTACAAATATACATATTTACCACTAGGGGGAGCATTTTCCGTTTTAGACCTCAAGCAGCTATAGTAAGATTTAGCAGCTCTGCCCCAGGGATATTAGACCACCCAAAAGGGGAGGGAAATGGTGATGTCAGCAGTTACTGCCCCAACAGTAAGAATGAAGAGCAGCATCACAGGGCAGCACCATTTTGTGTGTGACTGCCCTGTGACCTGCTGTCACCAGCAGTTACTGCATCAGAGGAGCAGAACACAGTGGGCTCAGCAGCATCTGGACCCAAGAAGAGTGAAGACATGTGGTGTGCATGGAGCAGCATTAGGAGCTGTCTGGGAGCTCCAGCTCTCCAGTGAATAGCCAGGCATTATGGAGGGAGGGGAGAGATGCATTGTATGGCTAAGGCCGGGGTCACACTAGACCGCAATACGGACGAGTGCAATGCGATAAAAAAATCGCATAGCACTCGTCCCAATGTTAATCTATGGGGCAGCTCCCATCATCCGATATTTTCTCGGCCGTATTCAGGATCCGAGTGAAATCGCAGCATGCTGCGATTGTCAGCGTTTCTCGGCCGAGAATCGCCAATGAATCGCCGCACAGAGATCCCCCCACTCCGCACAGAGACCCCCCCACTCCGCACAGAGACCCCCCCACTCCGCACAGAGACCCCCCCACTCCGCACAGAGACCCCCCCACGCCGCACAGAGACCCCCCCACGCCGCACAGAGACCCCCCCACGCCGCACAGAGATCCCCCCACGCCGCACAGAGATCCCCCCACGCCGCACAGAGATCCCCCACGCCGCACAGAGACCCCCCCACTCCGCACAGAGAGCCCCCCACGCCGCACAGAGACCCCCCCACGCCGCACAGAGACCCCCCCACGCCGCACAGAGACCCCCCCACGCCGCACAGAGAACCCCCACGCCGCACAGAGACCCCCCACGCCGCACAGAGACCCCAACACGCCGCACAGAGAGGGAGAGCGACACAGGGGGAGAGTGCAGTTTACCGGAGATCACTGGGACTCTGTGCAAGTGGGGAGGTGGAGACAGAGCAGAGGGAAGCACACAGGGCAGTGTGTGAGAGCAGAGGATGTCTGCCCAGGACCTGCAGTGCCTGGAGCACAGAGGAGAAGTGAGGGCTTCTTCTCTCCTGTGATAGAGAGCAAGTGGAGCTCGGCAGATAGCACAGGGCTATAATAAAATGGCAGCTAGTCACACCTACAGCAGTGAGTTGTGCAGCCCACAGAGGCGTGCCCAGCTCACTGCTAATGCTGCTGCAATGTTACAGATAGGGTCCGAGCCGGTCTATTATCTCCTATGTCCATGGGGTGCCGTAATCTGACACTGATAGTGACGTGCTACTGCTGCAAAACCAAGATGTCAGCCCCCAGTGCATTCTTTCTACTCATATAACACACGGAATCTGTTTTACATGCATTCATATCTGGGTTATAACAGCATGTTATGCTACATTACATTCATTAATTAATGATCTACAAACGCGGTACCTTCCCTTTAATCGACTATTTGATTGCCTGTCTCCCCTATTGCTATAGGGGTTTATTTTTTCCCTACCTCCATATCCCACCCTTCCTTTCCATCCCTTCCTTCCTTACCCTTTCCTGTTAAAGTTGAAAATCCCAAAAAAATTGTTTGGGAAAAAAAAAAAATATGTAAAAGCTCAAGTCACTCTCCTTTCACCCCATTCAAAATAAAGCATTAAAAAAAAAAATATTCACATTTTTGGTATCGCCGCTTTCAGAATCGCCCGATCTATCAATATAAAAAAAGAATTAACCTGATTGCTAAACGGCGTAATGAGAAAAAAATTTAAACTGCCAGAAATACGTTTTTTGGTCACCGCTACATTGCAATAAAATACAAAAACAGGCAATCAAAAGAACGTATCTACACCATAATGGTATCAATAAAAACATCAGCTCGGCGCGCAAAAAAATAAGCCCTCACCCAGTCCATGATCATGAAAAATGGAGCCACTACAGGTCTTGGAAAATGGCGCCATTTTTTTTTTTTTTACAAAGTTTTGATTTTTTTTTCACCACTTAAATAAAAAAGAACCTTTATATTTTTGGTGTCTAGGAACTCGTAATGACCTGGAGAATCATAATGGCAGGTCAGTTTTAGCATTTAGTGAACATGGTAAAAAAAAAAAAAAAAAAACTGCTGAATTGCTCTTTTTTTTTCCAATTTCACCGCACTTGGATTTTTTTTTCTGTTTTCCAGTACACCATATGTTAAAACCTATGATGTCGTTCAAAAGTACAACTCCTCCGGCAAAAAAACAAGCCATTTTGACCGAAAAATAAAAAAGTTATGGCTCTGGGAAGAAGGGGAGCGAAAAACGAAAATGCAGAAAGAAAATGACCTCTGGTCGTTAAGGAGTTAAGTCCTGGATGTGCAATCAATAGCTGCTCCATTTGCAGTGGGGGCAGCTGTGGCAGGCACTCAGGATTTGGGCACTCTGGCATTGTCACTGCTGCCTTTCTTTGCTGTGGCTGTGAGCACATTCTGGGCAAACAGTGCTCTAAAGTATTGATTAGGAAGTAATGACTTGTAAAAAGTGCACAGGGATTTATTTTTTTAAGGATTTGTAGATTCCCTTGGTGACATGAAGTATGGTATATCAGTTGTCTTGGTTTAGTTTTTCCCTTCATCTTCAAGCCTGAACTTTGGCTGCATTGTACTTTAAGAGATTGTTACTAGGAGATCCTTCCTCTCCAAGATACATTAATTTGCTCATAAAATATGTCCCATATTTACACTGTCTGTATGGTACTTAGCGGATTTAATGGGTGCATTCTGTCTGTAATGTTTTATATTTCCTTCTCCCAGGTGCCCCATCATTTTTTTCTCTCCTTTGTATGAACTCATTGGATTTAAAGCTACAAATGTGTGATATTTCAATGCTTTTAAAGAAGCCCTCCTATCAAAGTTTTTGTCCCCTTAATATATTGCAGTCATAATAATAATATAAAGCATTGTGTACTTACAATTGATCATTTTGCCTTTCCACCCTGTTAATTCTTGTCTTCAATTAGGTCTATGACATTGCATAGTTAAAAACAGACAAGTTGAATCCTTCTAAACTTAATGTAGAAACAGGAAGTCTGTTTTCCCTGCATGAGTCAGCATTAGAACTACAATTCACTGCAATAGCCCTGGCAGCCCAGCTCCACCCACCTTCAACTTCTGACCCAACTGCTCTGTCCCCCTTTGCTTTGATGTCTCTTCCTTGTTTCCTTTTGTCACTAGGATTGTACTGTAGTTCTAATGATGACTTGTGCAGGGAAAATAGACTTGCTTTTTCTACATAGAGCTTGGAAGGATTCAGGTAGTCAGTTTTTAATCATGTGATGTCATTGACCTGATGGAAAAGAGAAGAATTTACTGGGTAAAAGGGAAAAATGAGCAATTGTAAGTAGACAGTGCTATATAAGATAATGATGGCAATATATTAATTAAGAGGATAATAAATTTGAGAGTTTTTCTTTAAGTTTAAGCGTTTTTTTTCTTTGTTTTTGGATTGTGTATATTTTTCTTTTTCAGAAATGTCAGCGTGACAGTATTTTTTAGTTTTTACAATGGGCTAGCAGAAGGGAACATTGAGAAATTCTGTATTACAGGGACTGACGTTTTGGTGATACGTTCTTTTGTTAAATGGAGAACATTCTTTGCGTGATCTTCCTGCTTTGTAGATGCGATCAATGTTATATCTGAATGATCTCGGAGGCTGAGAATGGTGAATCTCTGGAGGCCAAGATTCCAAAGTTGCTATGGCAACCGTGTTCTTTGGAAACAAATTCTTATAAGGGCGGAAGGGGGTCTCAGACGCTGCTTCTGCTTAGCGCTTCATGGAATTTTCTTCACCTTGTACGAACTCAAGGCTTCCCTGATCCTTGGAAAACACAATATTTTTATTGATATCTCCCTCTCCGTAGAAGGAAGTTTTATTGTTCGTGCCGATTAGGTTTCTTTACGTTTCTAGGATTTCCTCTGGACATTGCTTCCATGAAAAGAAACCGAAAAAGTAAAGAAAGCCAAGTACAGGGAGGGAGAGAGATGGTGACGTTACATCATCCCTGGAATTCAGACCTGATTCTCCACATTCCAGGGAAAATCTAGGGTCCTGTAATACAGGCTGAATAAGTCCATGTACGCAGCGTGTGCGATGTCTGTAGCCAGCTTGTCACAGATCATTTAAAGACCCTCGTAGGTGATTATTTTTATGGATGTGTTTGAAAAGTGTTGACCCATTACTTACTCACCGTATATAAGTGTCTTGGACAGCTGGATGATGACCATTGTGGTTCCCATTACAGCTCGTTCTTCTTAACTTTTATAGTGGCCTCTTATAGTGGCCATCTGTGAAAAAGTTGAAAACGCAGCTTTTTCCCTTGGAAAGGCATTTGCCCCCCACCCAAAAAAAAAATTAAGTTTCAAAGATTTATAAGACTCTTCATGTGGGCAGCAGGCATGGGTTTATTTCTTGGACGTGATCCCCAGGCTAAGCATGACAACCACTGCTTGGCACCAGAACTTGCAGCCGCGGAAACTGAGCTGCCCACATAAAGACCCCTGCGTGCCCGTAGAATAGTGCAAAACAGGTGACTTCAAGTGCTCGAGTATGCCTAGGGTGCTCGGGTATGCACCGAATATCGTGGGTGCTCGAGTCCCATGTTCGAGTCCCCGTGGGGGCATGTTTCGCCGCTGATAGTCACAAAACATGTAGGGATTTCCTGTGTATGTCAGCCGCAAAATATGCAGCTGCGAGTACTCGAACATGCCACTCAAGCACCCGCGATGCATTTCCGAGCACCCTAGGCAAGCTCGAGTAACGAGTGCTCATCACTAGTAAGGATATCTTTATGGTAAGGCGTATTCACCATCCTTCCTGAAAATGCAGCATGCTCAGCTTTTAGAGAGTATGACTACAGATTCGATAACACAAACTGCATTCATTATTAGACCAGTGTTCTTACTTGGAAAATCCATGTCAGAACGGCTGTATCATCCAGATACTAAGCTGATCATTTGAGCCCAACTATAAAATAAGAGAGTTAAAGGGAACCTGTCACCCCCCCCAAGCGTTTTTAACTAATACTCTGCGCGCTGGGCTCCGCCTCCTCTGCCTTCATTAACGTCCTACTGGGGCTCCTGGATTTACAGCCTTGTCAGTGACCACCGCGGTGCGTCCCAGTTTTTTCGGGCATGTGCAGTTTGCGTTGCCCTTCGAACTTACAGCACAGGCATCGGGGCCGCAGAAGAACACACGGGCAACTGCTGCGTGTTGACTTCCTCAAAGTGGTTACTATTGCGGCTGCTGCTCCGACTGCGGAAGGTCGTCTGGGAAGCACCGCGGTGGTCACTGACAAGGCGGTACAACCGGGAGCCCCAGTGGGTCGTTAATGGCGCGCAGAATATTGAGTGACGGCTGGGAGGCGTTTGTGTCCGGGGGAAAAGACATGCCCCCAGGACCAATTCGAGGTATCAGGGACAAATTATAGAAACGATTATTTTAGCGTTGAAAGGGACCACAACTAAAAGAGCCCCCTTGACAGAATGCAGCATTAGTGCTACACAAGGTGGCTCTTTTAGTTAAAAACGCCTGGGGGGGGGGGGGGCGGTGACAGGTTCCCTTTAATGAGTCTCAGTATGTTCAGTCTTTGTCCTCCCAGCCTGACTGACAGCTCCAGCTTGTACTGAGCAGTGAGAGATCTCCGCTGCAGCAGGGAGTAGAGACCCTGCCAATCAGGCTAGTTGGGCAGTGATGAATGTAAAACTTTCATTAAGGATTATACAGCCATTCTGATATGGATATTCAAAGTAAATACAGTAATCTTATCGAAGAGATCCATTTAGTGAAAGCAGTTTGTATTGTGAAATCTGGTAATGGATCGCTCTAAAAGTCTGCTTCGTGTGGGAGCAAAAGCCACCGCTCACAAAGCTCTGAACTGTACACTAGCCTGCTGCTCTTTCACAATAGTGTCATTGTTTTATTGGTTATCATAACAAGAGAAGCGATGTTTTAATGTTGGAAGAAGTCCAGCAGCCTCAGCTTACAGTATACTGTCACCAGTGATCCCTATAATATTATGGACACAGCCATGTTTGTTTTTCATCTTTGTTCATAATTACTATGATTATAGCTGCAAGCAGAGTTTGTGTACCTTCTCCGTTCTTTTTATATGGTTTTTGGGTATTTAATTCCTATTGAATCTGCAGAGGACAGCAAAGCCATAAAAGACGGCAGAGTTATTTTGAAGGTGTTGTCTGGTATAGAAGTACGGTCTTAGGAAATTTAGTAGCCACCTTCTATATTCACTCAGAACAGCCTCTCCTCTGGGGGATGCGTCTCGTCTGTGTATTACGCGGTCAGCACATTGTGTATCCTGTGGCAGTTCGGCAGGAGTATCAAACACTTGCTCCCCCAGGCATGACAACTGATCGCTGGGAATCTTCTCATCCATACGCAGCCCAAAAAGAAGAGACCATGGATTCAGCTTTCTCCATTGTAGTTTATGTGAGACGCTGACACATTCGAGTGATTCCCTTCTCCCATAAACTACAATGATTATGGCGGCACTCACCCTGGTCTCTTCTTCATTTCATCTACTCCTTACCTAGATGATGACATGGTCACGGACATGGCCACACAGTGCACCATTAAGACTAGGGCCACACAGCAACATGGATCATAGGACACTGAAGTCGCAGTGACACTTTGCAACCACTGGATGTAATGATTTCCTATGGTGTCACATTGCGACCTGCGACACAGAGACGTAAATGTTTCTTAATGTGTTGGATTTTCTGTCACTGGTTACAAGTCACATGCACTGCTCGACTTGTGGTCGACTTATCTGCAACTTGGCTGTTTTATTTACAGGAAACAACAAGTGTCAGAGAGGCTGCGCAGGTGTTTTTGTTGAGTGGCTTCTCAGTGAATTGACTTTTTCAGTGAATTGCTGTCTCGTTGGTCCCCACCCTAATAGTTTCCCATCCCTATGGTACTACCTGATGCTCCTCTGCCAATTAACATGTAAAATACGTAGGAGCAGCCTCATGACACTGTCAGGCCTGGCTATACATTCACGATTCATAAGCATACTGCGACAAATGAATACATGAGCTGCCATATTCCTGTAAACGTTAAAAATATAAGGTACTTAATTATTTTTTTTTATCAAAGCGCGCAAAAGCCATCCAACCACGTCAAGATGTTCAGTACCTTTATCCCCCATTCAGATGAGGCTGGTTTGTCACATAGAGAGGTAGGACATTTAGTGGTTAGAGACGATCCATATTTAGGTTCACCTTGACGTGGTTGGAAAAACGCTAAGTACCTTACCTTTTTAACGTTTACAGCAATATTGACATTAATTGGTCGCAGTGTGCTGATGCATCATGTATTTTTATGTGTGTATATTGGCCATGTATTGTATTTGTGCATATGTACATTAATACTAAAGATGTGCAGGCCCTGTTTTTCATTTTTAATGTCTGTGACCACATAGTTTGGGGACACCTAAAATGGCATCATGGACTGCAGGTGGTCCTCGAGTCTCTTGTTGGAAATCCCTGAAATAAAGACATTCAGAGGCCGTCAATACTGGTGCCAAGGAAATGTGAAATAGCTGCCCATGGCAGCCAATTCGATTTTTTTCCTATCATTTTTCATTTACTAGATTGATTGATTGCATTGAAGACCACGCTACTCTTCATACAGGTGGTTTTAAGGGGTTATCCCATCATAGGTGCCAGTCTGTGAACAGCTGTTTTGGGGTTAAATGCAGGGTTGTGGAGTTGGTAGGCCAAACCTCCGACTCCTCAATTTCCATGTCACTGACTCCGACTTCACCAAAATGGGCTCTGACTCCATGACTTCGACTCCACAGCCCTGGTTAAATTGCATTAATAAATGCCAAATGTGGATGGGTGGGACCACCAGAATGGGAGAGGCTGCTCCTTAGTGACTCTGCTCTCTGGTTCAAAGAGATAAGTGTCCTTTGGACAAGGGGCACCCTCCATGAGGTGCATATTTATTTTATTGACTTATATAGCACCATTAATTCCACAGTGCCTTACAGTCATCAGCATTCGTGTCCCCATTGGGGCTCACAATCTACATTCTACCATCAGTATGTCTTTGGAGTGTGGCAGGAAACAGAAGTACCCAGTGGAAACCCCCGCAAACATGGGGAGAACATATAAACACCTTGTTGATGTTGTCCTTGGTGAGATTTGAACCCAGGACCCCCAAGTGCTGCAAAACAACAGTTCTAACCACTGAGCCACCATGCTGAGCTCTGGCATATGGAATTAGATGCCTAAATAAGGCAAACCCTTTTTTTTCAGGAAATTTCTAAATTCCCAATGATGGTGTCCAAACATATGGTGGATAGCAAACCAAACCCTTGTAAATGGTGGAAATCTTCTTTTCCCCAGATAACGGCTCCTGTTCTGCAGGATTACTTGAGTGACTCAGTGTCATTTCACACTCTCTGCGTGTTCCTCGGTAAGATATTCATTCTACAGTCTCTTGTCGCTATAGATGAAGATTTTACATTTTCATCAAAACTACTTGATACAGTCCAGCAGGATGAGGACATTTACATTTACCAATGCCAGAGGCAAAACAAAGGTTGGTTGCTCGGCAGTTCCCGCAGCACGCGATGACGTATGAAGCTTTCTCTAATTAGGAGCTTAAAGTGATCTGACCATGGTGTCACTCGCAAGAATAAAAGAAATCCCTGAGGGATCTGATGGAACTGGTTCTTCACATGCAGGAAGAGCGTCTTTAGAAAAATCCTAGCGTTTAGCAGCTGATGGGAGCTGTGAAAATATCGGTAAACATGTCATGTACAGCAGTGAGCGGCCGGCTCTGCCCGGATCAATGGAGGGGGCAGAAAAGATTCAGCGACCGGCTCTGCCTGTATCAATGGAGGGGGCAGAAAAGATTCAGTGGCCGGCTCTGCCTATCAATGGAGGGGGCAGAAAAGATTCAGTGGCCGGCTCTGCCTATCAATGGAGGGGGCAGAAAAGATTCAGTGGCCGGCTCTGCCTATCAATGGAGGGGGCAGAAAAGATTCAGTGGCCGGCTCTGCCTATCAATGGAGGGGGCAGAAAAGATTCAGCGACCGGCTCTGCCTGTATCAATGGAGGGGGCAGAAAAGATTCAGTGGCCGGCTCTGCCTATCAATGGAGGGGGCAGAAAAGATTCAGCGACCGGCTCTGCCTGTATCAATGGAGGGGGCAGAAAAGATTCAGTGGCCGGCTCTGCCTATCAATGGAGGGGGCAGAAAAGATTCAGTGGCCGGCTCTGCCTATCAATGGAGGGGGCAGAAAAGATTCAGTGGCCGGCTCTGCCTATCAATGGAGGGGGCAGAAAAGATTCAGTGGCCGGCTCTGCCTATCAATGGAGGGGGCAGAAAAGATTCAGCGACCGGCTCTGCCTGTATCAATGGAGGGGGCAGAAAAGATTCAGTGGCCGGCTCTGCCTATCAATGGAGGGGGCAGAAAAGATTCAGCGACCGGCTCTGCCTGTATCAATGGAGGGGGCAGAAAAGATTCAGTGGCCGGCTCTGCCTATCAATGGAGGGGGCAGAAAAGATTCAGTGGCCGGCTCTGCCTATCAATGGAGGGGGCAGAAAAGATTCAGTGGCCGGCTCTGCCTATCAATGGAGGGGGCAGAAAAGATTCAGTGGCCGGCTCTGCCTATCAATGGAGGGGGCAGAAAAGATTCAGTGGCCGGCTCTGCCCAGATCAATGGAGGGGGCAGAAAAGATTCAGTGGCCGGCTCTGCCCGTATCAATGGAGGGGGCAGAAAAGATTCAGTGGCCGGCTCTGCCCGTATCAATGGAGGGGGCAGAAAAGATTCAGTGGCCGGCTCTGCCCGTATCAATGGAGGGGGCAGAAAAGATTCAGTGGCCGGCTCTGCCTATCAATGGAGGGGGCAGAAAAGATTCAGTGGCCGGCTCTGCCCAGATCAATGGAGGGGGCAGAAAAGATTCAGTGGCCGGCTCTGCCCGTATCAATGGAGGGGGCAGAAAAGATTCAGTGGCCGGCTCTGCCCGGATCAATGGAGGGGGCAGAAAAGATTCAGTGGCCGGCTCTGCCCGGATCAATGGAGGGGGCAGAAAAGATTCAGTGGCCGGCTCTGCCCGGATCAATGGAGGGGGCAGAAAAGATTCAGTGGCCGGCTCTGCCTGTATCAATGGAGGGGGCAGAAAAGATTCAGTGGCTGGCTCTGCCCGGATCAATGGAGGGGGCAGAAAAGATTCAGTGGCCGGCTCTGCCCGGATCAATGGAGGGGGCAGAAAAGATTCAGTGGCCGGCTCTGCCCGGATCAATGGAGGAGGCAGAAAAGATTCAGTGGCCGGCTCTGCCTGTATCAATGGAGGGGGCAGAAAAGATTCAGTGGCCGGCTCTGCCCGGATCAATGGAGGGGGCAGAAAAGATTCAGTGGCCGGCTCTGCCTGTATCAATGGAGGGGGCAGAAAAGATTCAGTGGCTGGCTCTGCCCGGATCAGTGGAGGGGGCAGAAAAGATTCAGTGGCCGGCTCTGCCCGGATCAATGGAGGGGGCAGAAAAGATTCAGTGGCCGCCTCTGCCCGGATCAATGGAGGGGGCAGAAAAGATTCAGTAATTGTCTGATACTTTTTATTTACAGATCAAGAACAAAGGTAGAAATAGGAATGGACGCACGATAAAGCATTCAATTTCCTTGTAATGATACATATGCTTATCGTTTTCTTCTCATTAAATCCATATAGTTACTTGTGTTTACAATTCTATATTACTTAATGTACGGTGGGTACGGAAAGTATTCAAACCCCTTTACATTTTTTACTCTGTTTCATTGCAGCCATTTGGTAAATTTCATTTTTTTTGTCACATTAATGTAAACTCTGCACCTCATCTTGACTGAAATAAAAAACAGAAATGTAGTAATTTTTGCAAATTTAATAAAGAAAAAAATGAAATATCACATGGTCATAAGTATTCAGACTTTTTGCTCAGACACTCATAGTTAAGTCACATTCTGTCCATTTCCTAGGAGGAAACCTTTGTATTTTCAGTCTTGGTGCATTTTTTGTCTTATTGCTCTGACTCCACTCCAATCTCTGTTCTAGCCATAACGCCAGTATTCTAGTCCATAATTAATAAGCGACATAGCACAAGTGCTCCCATAAATGTCATTCACTTGCATCACACACGTGTCTTTCCTTTTATTTGTTACAATGCCTAATTGTAATAGGCAAATGAATAGTAGAATGAAACCTTAAACAGCACATTGCATGGTATTGGACATAATGGCAGCTCCATCCACAACAGATGAAAGGTAGCCAACTGGGGATATCTCAGCTCTGGACAGTTCACACCACAGCAATAGGATTCAGGTGAAACAAATGTTTAATTCTCGTAAGAGAGTGGCAGCTCTAACTCCAGACTAGTGCATTAGTTCCAACAATTGTTGAAAAGAGTAGCTTCTGTACAAGGTTTCTAACCTTTTGGATGCGACCATAACCCAAGATCCATTAAGAGCTGCTTGGATTGAGGTCCCATAGACAAGAAACTGCGCGTAACCCTGAGATCACTAGGTGTAACGCCCAAGAGATGACAGGCGTTGTGGGAAACACGTAATATTGAGCTTCAACATTGAAACCATCTACACAGTTTCTCCAATTAGATGAAATATTAAACACTTTTGGAAGAATACGTGCACAAAAAACCTGGGTAGAGTCTATTCCGTGCATGTCAAATCACCGCAGAACAGGTCTAGAAGTATGGATCTTGCCACTAGCAAATGTATAAAACATGTTAATAATTACAAAGTGTTATATTAGAAATATTTCAGTAAATTTACATTTTTCGTTTAGGATTAGGGAAAAAAATTAGACGATCTTCAAATGACCCTGATGCAAGAGACATAAAACTCCCCAACCATTCCTCTTTTATGAACGCATATGAATTATGTAAGAAACATATAAATAGACAAGATACAAAAACAGTGGCAAATGGTAGATATAAAAGATTAAAGGCTAATAATATGCTTTATGGATAGGCATAGCAGCCTTGAATACAAATAAATCCCATAGGGTCATTCCATGTCAAGTGAACCAATGATTTTTACCACTATATTTTTAATTCTTTTGAGATTTTGTTATTTGGTAACAGTGTGTCAAAGAATGCAAAATGTGAAGAAGAAAAAATTCTAGATATTTTTTTAAATTTTTTATTGATTTTCAAAGTTCGGAAAAAGTGCGAATTTCGGTGTTGCCTGCCTTTACATTTCTCCCCATAACTCAGGCTAGAAAAGAGATAGAGAAACAAAATAAACGCCATTCTACTCAGAACTGTACAGGCTTTCACCAGATATGTCACAAGAGTATCTTTGATAATATTTTACCTATGCGAATGCAAGCGCAAAATTTTAAAACGCATTTCCGAAAAAAACTTTTAATTTAAAAATTTCAAATATTGCACATGTGCCTGCTATGCTCCTATCCACATCTGTACCAAAATACAAGATGGGATCGTGATGGGATCATATTTTAAAAAATAAAACTACTACAGTGTTAGTTCAAAAATCTTGATTTCAGATCTGTTCAGCCTGTGGTCTAACAGTGTGGGGTCTATATTCACCAAATAATCCATGATTGCTAGATATTACTGTATTATTTTATTATGTTACCACTTAGAAGAAGGCGAGGACAGAGGAGAAGCTTTGTTAGGGCTGAGAGTGACCAGGGGTAGACGGTGACTGCAGAGCAGATGACCGGCCGGCAGCTCGGGCCTCCACAGACCGTATTCACACCAAATCTTATCACCCAGGAAACTCCTCAAATGGAGGGAGAAAAATATTCTTAACATCCAGTTCATGTATTGTACAAACCGGTTACAGGAAGCAGAACCCATCACAGGGACTCAGCAATACCGGACTGTCATCCCATGTAGTGGAAATAAAGACAGTGATGACCATGAAGGCGGCACAAGATCGGCAATGGATGACACAACTGGTGATGTGACCTGTGAATATGATTGGCGCTGGCGGCTACTGGACTCTCCAAAGATTGTGAAAATGAAGACCTAGAAAGGACTTTTCTGCAGCTTCTGGTCCAGCGCCGTCCTTGGTGTATCCAAGAAAACCAGACATTGTAAAAGTGAACAAAAATCAGATATAACTCAGGTGGAGCCAAGCACCATGACAGACCGCACATACTCTGACACAGAAGGAAACGGCCATTGCTAGTGAGCCCTTATGGACAAGATGACATTTCACCCACTAGAAGGGACACATTGACGATAACAGGACAGTGTAAAAACCTACTATTAATTGTTTGATTAGTTCATATTTTATAGAACGAGGATTTAACTACTGTACTATTCTTCTTAAACACTGCAGAAATGACATGTTTAGTGATATAGTAGAAAAAAAATTGTTCCATGTATAAATAGGTGGTAGAAATATTGGTTCTTTTAGGCTACTTTCACACTAGCGTTAACTGCAATCCGTCACAATACGTCGTTTTGCAGAAAAAACGCATCCTGCAAAAGTGCTTGCAGGATGCGTTTTTTCCCCATAGACTTGTATTGACGACGCATTGCGACGGATTGCCACACGTTGCATCCGTCGTGCGACGGATGCGTCGTGCTTTGGCGGACCGTCGGGAGCAAAAAACGCTACATGTAACGTTTTTTGCTCCTGACGGACCGCCCCCACCTCCCCGCACCTCACAATGGGGCAGCGGATGCGCAGGAGAAATGCATCCGCTGCCTCCGTTGTGCAGTGCGTTAAACGCTAGCGTCGGAATCTCTGCCCGACGCATTGCGACGGGGAGATTCCGACGCTAGTGTGAAAGTAGCCTAAATCTTGTTTTTAACATATAATTAGGATCAGACTGTATTTAGAAAACCACACTTGAGGATATGATCACCTTTTATCTTTTGGCTTGTTTGAAGAATTCAGGTTGAAAATGCTGAGCAAGTTGTTATGATGATTAAGATGTATTTATTCTGGCACTTCGGTATTTGTTTTTTTGTGTTTCTTTATTGTTACATATAAATGTTGAATGCAATAAGTTGTAATTTGAAAAGAAAAAAGGAAGAAACTCACACAAACATAAAATCAGATGATTCAAGGCTTAAAAAAAAATACAAATTTGATAGATCCCATGTTGAGTCCCGGTACAAATATAAACGAGGACACGAGTAACACACATGCATGTTTTCACAATTTTAAAACATACGTTTTTTTCTGAATTGCGCATCAAAATTTTTAATTTGATTTCTCCAAAACAAAATATAAAGAAACATAGTCTTGTGACATATCAAATGAAAGCTGGTACCGTTCTGAGAAAAATGATGCCTCTTCCACCTCTATATCTTAATTCTAGCCCGAGATATGATAAAAAATGTAAAGCCATACCAGGCCAAAATCCGCGCTTTTTCAAAACTTTAAAAATCTGTAAAAAATTAACTGATGAAGAAAAAAATTCTAAACTTTTAATTTGTAATTAACTAAAGTTGTACTTCATAAAAACAAAAAAATAAAAAAAAACTAAAGACGTAAGGTAAAAAAAATATTCATATTTGGATCACTTGATATGGAATGACCCCATACCAATGTAGGGCTGAAAAGAGGGAGCAAACAAGTGCCAGGGTCATAGTAAAGCCCAAAATATAGACCGCATGCAATAGTACAAACACTAGATAATGTGAAATAATATAACAGTGATAATTCAAGAAGAGAAATGGAGCGTGCACAGGCACCTTGACGCGCGTTTCACCAACACTGGACTTCATCAGGAAACGCCTGATTAATGGGCATGTGGTTATCATAAAAGAGCAAAGGTTGGGGAGGTTTTTTGCCTCTCACATCACGGATTTGGGGTCCTTATTATGGATCACTTTTCCTGATGTGCGTCCTAGTCTGACCTCTCCCTACCACTATTCATTCATTTACATTTAATTATTAATAAAATTAATAAACTTAATTTACTGAATTGTTATATTTGGTTGTCCCTATTTGTTTCCTGTCCTTTATTAAGTATAGTATTTATATTTTTTGTTATTTTCCCAATTGGAATTTTTTTCTCTCCATATATTGTTAGTTTAGGGGCGTTAGTCATCAGTGGAGACTCTTATAGGTTGCTATATTAAAATGTCAGTTTTTCATGGTTCATGTATGAATTTCGTTTCTGTCCCAACTTTGGCCCTACCTTAGCTTCTTTCTCCTCAGAAAATATTGCTTTCCTTGGGCTGTACTGCAGTTTAGGCACAATCAATCTAATGTGGGATGAGCTACTCTGCACATGCAGCCATCGGACAGATGTGGTGCTGTATATGGGGGGATCCATCTTTCTGGAAAAGTGGTGATAGATATTACTGTAGATTAATTGAGAATTTGTGTCCGTTCATTATAGTCTGAAGGTTTCTCTAAATCGTTCTTTCTGTACAGCAGTGGACGATCGACCATGCTAAGTTGTTTTGTATTATTGTAGTCTGATGAGCACTTAGCCTAACCATTACAATATAATGACAGCAACAAAAAAGCTTTTTCTCAGCCATTTGTGGTTAATAAAAATGCTCTTCATTGGTGAAATGATGCAATTTTATATAGAGATCGCTTCAAATTCTGATACCATCCAACGGCATCACAGATAAAGTACGTTCTCACAAGTAGGGTCCACATTTTATAGTAGTTTAGGTGGAAACTTCAATGCGGTGCTTAGCGTAGAGCACTATATAAATGTGAACTGACCCTTGAGCTACACTTACACAGATGTAAAATGGATGTGTCAAACAGACCATTTTTCTCTTGTATATCATTGGTTTTTCCTCCGTGTTGTATCTGTTTTTCTCATCCAAATTTAAAAGCAATCTGTCAGCAGGTTTTTGCTATGTAATCTGAAGACATCATGCTGTAGAAGTGAAAACACAGATTTCAGCAGTAACTCTCTTATCATGGTGGGTGGTTTGTTCGCTTGCAATAATTGTTTTAGTACCAGGAGCTTCTCATTGCTCGATACAGCAGCTGTGCCTCCTGGTCCGACACCCCCACTGCTGTGATGAGCGCCTCACTGTCTATGAACATTATATATGGAGAGCCTGGTGTGAGCGGGGCTAGCTTCCTCAGCTCTGCTTCATGCTAAACCTAAAAGCTCTGATTGTGTAAGACCGGCTGCACCCAGTAATCTAAGTGATACATCATTGGATTCAGGGTATCTTTTCCTACAGCATGCTGCTCTCAGATGAGGTGACAAAAACCTTCTGACAGATTCCCTTTAACCCCTTTCTGACATCGGACGTACTATCCCGTCCATGTGGGGTGGGCCCATATGACCATGGACGGGATAGTACGTCCAGCGCGATCGGCGGCGCTCACGGGGGGAGCGCCGCCGATCGCGGCCGGGTGTCAGCTGCCTATCGCAGCTGACATCCGGCACTATGTGCCAGGAGCGGTCACGCACCGCCCCCGGCACATTAACCCCTGGCACACCGCGATCAAAGATGATCGCGATGTGCCGGTGGTGCAGGGAAGCATCGCGCAGGGAGGGGGCTCCCTGCGGGCTTCCCTGAGCCCCCCGCAGCAACGCGATGTGATCGCATTGCTGCGAGGGTCTTACCTCCCTCCCTGCCTGTTCCAGACCCGGATCCAAGATGGCCGCGGATCCGGGTCCTGCAGGGAGGGAGGTGGCTTCACAGAGCCTGCTCAGAGCAGGCGCTGTGAAGCAGCCTGCACTGCTCTCAGATCGGTGATCTGACAGCGTGCTGTGCAAACTGTCAGATCACCGATCTGCACTGTCCCCCCCTGGGACAAAGTAAAAAAGTAAAAAAAAAATTTTTTCAAATGTGTAAAAAAAAATAAAAAAAAATATTCCAAAATAATGAAAAAAAAAAAAAATATTATTCCCATAAATACATTTCTTTATCTAAATAAAAAAACAAAACAATAAAAGTGCACATATTTAGTATCGCCGCGTCCGTAACGGCCCGACCTATAAAACTGGCCCACTAGTTAACCCCTTCAGTAAACACCGTAAGAAAAAAAAAAACGGGGCAAAAAACAACGCTTTATTATCATACCGCCGAACAAAAAGTGGAATAACACGCGATCAAAAAGACAGATATAAATAACCATGTTACCGCTGAAAACGTCATCTTGTCCCGCAAAAAACGAGCCGCCATACAACATCATCAGCAAAAAAATAAAAAAGTTATAGTCCTGAGAATAAAGCGATGCAAAAGTAATTATTTTTTCTATAAAATAGTTTTTATCGTATAAAAGCGCCAAAACATAAAAAAATGAAATAAATGAGGTGTCGCTGTAATCGTACTGACCCGAAGAATAAAACTGCTTTATCAATTTTACCAAACGCGGAACGGTATAAACGCCTCCCCCAAAAGAAATTCATGAATAGCTGGTTTTTGGTCATTCTGCCTCACAAAAATCGGAATAAAAAGCGATCAAAAAATGTCACGTGCACGAAAATGTTACCAATAAAAACGTCAACTCGTCCCGCAAAAAACAAGACCTCACATGACTCTGTGGACCAAAATATGGAAAAATTATAGCTCTAAAAATGTGGTAACGCAAAAAATATTTTTTGCAATAAAAAGCGTCTTTCAGTGTGTGACGGCTGCCAATCATAAAAATCCGCTAAAAAACCCACTATAAAAGTAAATCAAACCCCCCTTCATCACCCCCTTAGTTAGGGAAAAATTAAAAAAATGTATTTATTTCCATTTTCCCATTAGGGTTAGGGCTAGGGTTAGGGCTAGGGTTAGGCCTAGGGTTAGGGCTAGGGTTAGGGTTATGGCTAGGGCTAGGGTTAGGGCTACAGTTTGGGTTGGGGCTAAAGTTAGGGTTCGGGTTGGGGCTAAAGTTACAGTTAGGGTTTAGATTACATTTGCGGTTGGGATTAGGGTTAGGGGTGTGTCAGGGTTAGAGGTGTGGTTAGGGTTACTGTTGGGATTAGGGTTAGGGATGTGTTTGGATTAGGGTTTCAGTTATAATTGGGGGGTTTCCACTGTTTAGGCACATCAGGGGCTCTCCAAACGCGACATGGCGTCCGATCTCAATTCCAGCCAATTCTGCGTTGAAAAAGTAAAACAGTGCTTCTTCCCTTTCGAGCTCTCCCGTGTGCCCAAACAGGGGTTTACCCCAACATATGGGGTATCAGCGTACTCAGGACAAATAGGACAACAACGTTTGGGGTCCAATTTCTTTTGTTACCCTTGGGAAAATACAAAACTGGGGGCTAAAAAATATTTTTTGTGGGAAAAAAAAAAGATTTGTTATTTTCACGGCTCTGCGTTATAAACTAGTGAAACACTTGGGGGTTCAAAGTTCTCACAACACATCTAGATTAGTTCCCTGGGGGGTCTAGTTTCCAATATGGGGTCACTTGTGGGGGGTTTCTACTGTTTAGGTACATTAGGGATTCTGCAAACGCAATGTGACGTCTGCAGACCATTCCATCTAAGTCTGCATTCCAAATGGCGCTCCTTCCCTTCCGAGCTCTGCCATGCGCTCAAACGGTGGTTCCCCCCAACATACGGGGTATCAGCGTACTCAGGACAAATTGGACAACAACTTTTGGGGTCGAATTTCTCCTCTTACCCTCGGGAAAATACAAAACTGGGGGCTAAAAAATAATTTTGGGGGGAAAGATTTTTTTTTTAATTTTCACGGCTCTGCGTTATAAACTAGTGAAACACTTGGGGGTTCAAAGCTATCACAACACATCTAGATGAGTTCCTTAGGGGGTCTAGTTTCCAAAATGGTGTCACTTGTGGGAGGTTTCTACTGTTTAGGTACATTAGGGGCTCTGCAAATGCAATGTGACACCTGCAGACCATTCCATCTAAGTCCTCATTCCAAATGGAGCTCCTTCCCTTCCGAGCCCTCCCATGCGCCCAAACAGTGGTTCCCCCCCACATATGGGGTATCAGCGCACTCAGAACAAATTGGACAACAAATTGTGGGGTCGAATTTCTCCTGTTACCCACGGGAAAATACAAAACTGGGGGCTAAAAAAATAATTTTTGTGGGAAAAAAATTTTGTTTTATTTTTACGGCTCTGCATTATAAACTTCTGTGAAGCACTTGGTGGGTCAAAGTGCTCACCACACCTCTAGATATGTTCCTTAGGGGGTCTACTTTCCAAAATGGTGTCACTTGTGGGGGGTTTCAATGTTTAGGCACATCAGTGGCTCTTCAAACGCAACATGGCGTCCCATCTCAATTCCTGTCAATTTTGCATTGAAAAGTCAAACGGCGCTCCTTCCCTTCCGAGCTCTCCCATCCGCCCAAACAGTGGTTTACCCCCACATATGGGCTATCAGCGTACTCAGGACAAATTGTACAACAACTTTTGGGGTCCAATTTCTTCTCTTACCCTTGGGAAAATAAAAAATTGGGGGCGAAAAGATAATTTTTGTGAAAAAATATGATTTTTTATTTTACGGTTCTACATTATAAACTTCTGTGAAGCACTTGGTGGGTCAAAGTGCTCAACACACCTCAAGATAAGTTCCTTAGGGGGTCTACTTTCCAAAATGGTGTCACTTGTGGGGGGTTTAAATGTTTAGGCACATCAGGGGCTCTCCAAACGAAACATGGCGTCCCATCTCAATTGCAGTCAATTTTGCATTGAAAAGTCAAATGGCGCTCCTTCGCTTCCGAGCTCTGCCATGCGCCCAAACAGTGGTTTACCCCCACATGTGGGGTATTGGCATACTCAGGACAAATTGTACAACAATGTTTGGGGTCCATTTTCTCCTGTTACCCTTGGTAAAATAAAACAAATTGGAGCTGAATTAAATTTTTTGTGAAAAAAAGTTAAATGTTCATTTTTATTTAAACATTCAAAAAATTCCTGTGAAGCACCAGAAGGGTTAATAAACTTCTTGAATATGGTTTTGAGCACCTTGAGGGGTGTAGTTTTTAGAATGGTGTCACACTTGGGTATTTTCTATCATATAGACCCCTCAAAATGACTTTAAATGAGATGTGGTCCCTAAAAAAAAATGGTGTTGTAGAAATGAGAAATTGCTGGTCAACTTTTAACCCTTATAACTCCCTAACAAAAAAAAATTTTGGTTCCAAAATTCTGCTGATCTAAAGTAGACATGTGGGAAATGTTACTTATTAAGTATTTTGTGTGACATATCTCTGTGATTTAATTGCATAAAAATTCAAAGTTGGAAAATTGCGAAATTTTCATAATTTTCGCCAAATTTCCGTTTTTTTCACAAATAAACGCAGGTACTATCAAAGAATTTTTACCATTGTCATGAAGTACAATATGTCACGAGAAAACAGTGTTAGAATCACTGGGATCCGTTGAAGCGTTCCAGAGTTATAACCTCATAAATGGACAGTGGTCAGAATTGTAAAAATTGGCCCGGTCATTAACGTGCAAACCACCCTTGGGGGTAAAGGGGTTAAAAACTGAAGCAGGTAGAGTATCTGAATTTTTTTTGTGTATTGTCTCTTAATAATCAGTTAAAAACGTGCGAAAAAGTACAATGTAATACATCTTCAGTTTTCATTATTTTTTAATGGATCCCTATAGATTACAATGGCCGAGTCTGATCTGTAAAACAGATGAAATTAGGACATTATCGGAGTCTTACAGCCTGAACACATGGATCCATTTTTAAAATTGTGTGTATGGATTAATGAAAATCTATGGGTCCGTGTGATATCTATTTAAAAAAAAAAAAAAAAAGATACAATGGTTGTGTGAGTGTACCCTTAGATGGATTTGAGGTTTTTTTTTCCAGAATGGTTAATTTCACGGGTGGGAGGAGCAAAGAAGTGGACAATAAATATTTCTGAAATGTTACAAAGTTTCTTATAGTCGCTTGTGTCATTGAGGTGTACAGTTTGTAGAAATATCAGTGACCATTTCACAAATATGAGAAATAAGGAGGATTTTTGTTAGCATTGTGGTTGAATAATTTATAAGCAAAACCATGTGGCTACAAAGTCTACAGGAGATTGAAAAGTGAACATAGTGTTTCATTTACAACACAATTGCAATTTATTCGGATTCCCATGACAGCACTACGAGAGAGGGGATCCGCCCTTCAGGAACAGGAAACCTACAGATACAAAATGGCGGTACCTCTCCCCATGCATCAGTTGGTTTCCTGTTCCTGGAGGGACAGGATCCTACAGATGAATCTCGTAGTGGATCCCAGGCCGGCTGGTCGAATCAGGTAGTGGGGGGGTCTCCTACCTCGACCGGTGCGGAAGCTCCTGGAAGACATCACGGTGGTCCTGGCTGGACTGCACGTCAGTGATGTAGACAGCAGGGAGCAGAGTCCAGTGGATTCCTGATCTCCGTTAGCGCCGGCGCCAGTAAGTATAGCGCTCCTTCGGTCCATGTGGGGTGCAGCGCGGTGGTGATGTAGCGGTGCCAGGAGGGGAACGCTATCCGGAGCGCTGCTGCGTGCTCTTCGGCGTCCTGCATCGCTCTCAGCGTTAGCTGGAGCGTTTCCGGTGCAGTGACGTCGAGGGGGCGGAGTCAGCAGGCGCTTCCGGTCTCTGGGTGACTGCGCATGCGCAGTTCATCCAAGATGGCGGCGCCCATCGATCCTGATCGCCAGTCTCCTCACACACTGCGCTGACCCCCCAGCTGTAGCCTCATCAGCCGGAACCAATGAGAGTGGCGCCAGGCAGCCTGCTGACCGGATCTGAGGGGGGATTTAAGCAGGAGCTGGGAATAGAGCTCTGCCTTTGGTCACATCCACATCATGGAGAGTGATGGTGAGCGGCAGCTTCAGTTGCCGGAGGAGGTGCGACAAAAGCCCACGGAGAAGGAGCATGCCAGGAGTGACCAGTCCAGCCGTAAAAGCTCGTCCAAGCAGGGATCTAGAGCGTCGACTGGCAAAGAACCCCCTCGTGTTCCGGTACCTTTTTTTGGCGTACACTGGTAAGTGATCTACGTGAATGCTCACTCAGTGACGCGGGCCCCTTATACTTTGTCATTTTAGGGAAAGAAAAGTACAAAGTCGAAACATAAGGAGTGTGCCCTGTGTGAAGTCCCGTTACCAGATTCTTATACTAAAAAATTATGCGCCTCCTGTATACAACAGACGGTGAGGTCTACAGGAGTGGAGGGGTTGAGTGACATCAGGCTAGATAGATGGTATCACCCTTATTGTCCTCCCCTAGGTAGCGGAAGAATCTGCTTCTACGGCTAATCTACGTGAGATGATCCGTACAGAAGTAAGGGAATCCCTGCGGTCTATGTCCCAGGCGGGAAGTTCAAAACAGAGAACCTCGGTGATCTCTGATTCGTCAGAGGAAGATAAGGACGAAGGTTCTTACGGCTCAAATCTCTCTTCCTCGTCGTCAGAAGAGGAATCTGGCCGATTCTGTCTGCCTCTGGACCGAGTGGATAAATTAGTTAAGTCGGTCAGAGGTACGATGGGCCTAGAAGAACCTAAGACTCCGCTTTCCCGTCAGCAACTAATGTTCAGTGGCTTGGAACACAAGAAGCGTAGGTCCTTCCCGGTGAATGATAAAATTCAAGACCTGATTCTCCGGGAATGGAAGAAACCGGAGAAGAAAGGCTCATTACCACCAACTTTAAAACGCAGATATCCCTTTGAGGATACGAGTGTGGATACCTGGGACAAGGCCCCTAAATTAGATGCTGCGGTAGCAAAGGCATCAAAAAAGGCCGCATTACCTTTCGAGGATATGGGATCCCTTAAAGACCCCCTTGACAGGAAGGCGGATACCTTCCTTAAAGGTACCTGGGAGATGGCAGCCGGATCGTTGAGACCAGCGGTGGCTGCGACTTGTACAGCCAGATCCCTAATGGTCTGGCTGGAACAGTTGGAATCCCAGCTTAAAGAAGGCGCTTCCAGAAGTTCCATTCTAAGTGCGCTTCCGATGATTCAAGATGCTGCGGCTTTCCTGTCGGACGCGTCGGTCGATTCGGTCAGAATGGCGGCCAGAGCAGCAGAACTCTCCAACGCGGCTCGTAGAGCCCTATGGTTGAAATGTTGGTCGGACATTCAATCAAGGTCCAAATTATGCGCTATCCCATGCAAAGGGGAATACCTCTTTGGACCAACCTTGGATGACCTGCTTGAGAAGGCTGGAGATGACAAGAAAAAATTCCCGAGTTTGTCATCAGCTTCTTATCGGCGTTCATTCAACAGGAGGAGATTTGGTCGCGGAAGGAAGCGCGCATCCTCGCCCGCTAGAGAGAATTTTAGATGGGAGGATAGACGCAGGAGAGGTACGGGTTACATGTTCCGCCGTTCCTCAAAAGAACGTAAGAAACCGGACCAATGACTAGCGATCCCTGTGGGAGGGAGATTGTCAGCCTTCTCTTCCGCATGGTCTAACATCTCAAATAGTGACTGGGTCCGATGTACTATTTCAGAAGGTCTGAAGTTGGAATTTATTCACTGGCCTCGGGATAAATTTATGTTAACCCCCTTACGTTCCTCCACTATTGAGCAGGCGGCTCTGGAGGCAGAAGTTGTGAGTTTATGCCTCAAAAACGTGCTGATTGAGGTCACAGAGTCAGAAAGAGGGAGTGGATTCTACTCTCCCCTATTTCTGATTCAGAAACCAGACAAATCATTTAGGACTATTATTAACCTTAAATCCCTTAATGAATACCTGGTTAAAGCCACATTTAAAATGGAGTCAATCAGCTCTGCAATTAAAATGTTGTTCAAACACTGCTTCATGGTAGTTGTGGACTTAAAGGATGCGTATTATCATGTTCCTATCCATGGAAACTTTCAGAGGTTTCTACGTGTGGCGGTGTCTATGGGGGGTATTGTTCGACAATTTAGAGCCCTTCCCTTCGGCCTCTCAACATCTCCCCGAGTATTCACTAAAGTTGTTGCGGAGGTCATGGCACACTTACATGAATCTGATATCCTCATAATCCCTTATCTGGATGATTTCCTGATAGTTGGGAACTCAGCAGACCATTGTCTTGCTCAGGTAAAAACAGCTATATCTAAGCTAGAGAATCTGGGCTGGATCGTGAATTATGAAAAATCCCGATTACAACCCCTAAAAACCCAGAGATTCCTAGGTCTGCTGTTAGATTCCGAGTTCCAACAATGCTGTCTTCCACCTGATAAACTGCACCATATCCAACAACAGGTATTAAAAGCAATTAAAAAACCAACCATGACTCTTAGACAGGCTATGTCCTTGTTAGGTTCCCTAACTTCCTGTATTCCCGCCGTCCGTTGGGCCCAGTTCCACTCCAGACCTTTACAGTTTGACGTATTGAATTATGATAGTCTTACAGGGTTCCTTGCAGGGTCAGATGACATTGAGTCCAGAGGTTCTGACATCTCTTAGATGGTGGCTAAGGGAAGACAATCTGTCAGCAGGAGTTCCCTGGGTGACTCAAGTGACTCGGGTAGTTACGACGGACGCCAGCCCCACAGGGTGGGGGGCACACATGGGTGACGTAGTAGTCCAGGGTTTATGGGATCCCCAAACATCAGCCTCTTCCAATCAGAAGGAGTTAATGGCAATTGAATTCTCAATTAAAGAACTCCTCGTATATCTACACGGTCACCATGTCAAAATCCTCTCCGACAACCAGGTGGCAGTGGCCTATGTGAATCACCAGGGTGGAACACGCTCCAAGTCCCTGATGGAAGTAGCGGATCGACTGCTCCAGACAGCAGAAAACCATTTTCTATCTTTATCCGCAGTTCACATAAGAGGGAGAGAGAATATAAGAGCAGACTTTCTAAGTCGAAGCACCTTAAAACAAGGGGAATGGTCTCTGAATACAAAAGTCTTCAATCGGATCGTCCGCATGTGGGGTCATCCAGAAGTGGACTTATTTGCCACCAAGGACAACAGAAAGACGATAAATTTCTGTTCCTTAAATCCCAGGGAATATCCACTGGCAGTGGATGCCTTCCTGATCAGATGGGATTTCCAATTGGCATATGCGTTCCCCCCGCTCAATCTATTGCCGCTGGTGGTCAGGAAGATAAGGGAGGATCATGCGAGAGTCATACTGATCGCTCCGTTCTGGCCCAGAAGAGCTTGGTTTTCCTGGCTCAGGACCATGTCCGTGAAAGACCCCTGGGTACTGCCGGACATTCCGGACTTACTTCATCAAGGTCCGATCAACCATCCACAAGTGAAGGGTCTCCATTTGACGGCATGGTTTTTGAGAGGTCATTGTTAAAAAGCAGAGGTTTTTTTCCAAACCTAATTGATACCCTTATGAAGAGTAGGAAAAACATAACAACTAAGATCTACTCTAGAACTTGGAGGAAGTTTCTGGCCTCTTCAAATTTTAATATTGAAGAGGGTATACCAATCAACCAGATTCTAGAATTCCTGCAGAAAGGGCTAGAGCTAAATCTATCCACAAGTACGCTAAAAGTACAAGTCTCAGCCCTAGGGGCCCTATTTTCTTGTAACATTGCAGGTAATTACTGGGTATCAAGGTTTATCAAAGCTGCTAGTAGATCCAGACCTATACACAAGAATAGGTCAATGCCTTGGGATCTCAATCTAGTCCTTTCAGCCTTGACTAAGGAACCATTTGAGCCCTTACATTCAGCCTCACTTAAATTACTATCCCTCAAAACAGCGTTTTTGGTGGCAATTACATCTGCTCGTAGGATAGGAGACATACAGGCTCTTTCTAGGCTGTCCCCTTATACAGAATTTCTACAGGACAGAGTAGTCCTCAGACCAGATCCAGCTTATTTACCAAAAGTGGCCTCAGATTTTCACAGATCTCAGGAGATAGTGTTACCGTCATTTCTCCCTAATCCTTCTAATTCCAAAGAGGAGTTACTCCATACATTAGATGTTAGGAGATGTCTATTAGAATATATATCAGTCACTGATGCTTGGAAGAGAGAGGATGCGTTGTTTCTATCCTTCCAAGGTCCCAGGAAAGGTCTTAGAGTGTCGAAGTGCACGTTAGCGAAGTGGATTAGGGAGGCTATCTCTCTGGCTTATACTGCAGGTGGAAGTCCAGCTCCGCAGAATCTGAGGGCACATTCCACCCGGGCCATGGCTACATCCTGGGCTGAAAGATCTGGAGTTTCCATCGACCAGATATGTAAGGCAGCTACGTGGTCATCCCCTTCCACCTTTTTCAAGCACTATAGGTTGGACTTGGGGTTCTCTTCTGATCTCACCTTCGGGTTAAGGGTGCTGCAGGCTATAGTCCCTCCCTAAGGTAGTTTACATCTCTGTAATTCTCTCGTAGTGCTGTCATGGGAATCCGAATAAAGCATTAAGCTACTTACTGGTAGCGGCGTTTTTCGGAGGCCCATGACAGCACCCTTAGTTCCCTCCCTATTCACGTGGGGGTTGCACTTCCTATAATGTATATAATGAGATAGATAGATCTCACGTGTGGTATATAGTTCATTATGATTGATTATTTTTGTACATAAACTGTATATAATGTATATTTGTGTGCTACTAACCGCGGTAGTCCTCTCAGGCTCTGAAATACAACTGATGCATGGGGAGAGGTACCGCCCTTTTGTATCTGTAGGTTTCCTGTTCCTGAAGGGCGGATCCCCTCTCTCGTAGTGCTGTCATGGGCCTCCGAAAAACGCCGCTACCAGTAAGTAGCTTAATGCTTTTTTTTTCTTACAGCAATGTCTTTCCGCAAATCCTCTACAGTTATTGAAAAATGTCAATAAATAGTGTACAGAGGGGGTTCTAATAGTCTGTGCCTGAACTTGAGCCTTTCATATTGGCGTATTTTTCTGGTGCGGGAATAGTTCCTGCCAACGATCCGGATGAATAGTAATGATCTCCTGATTTGTAAAGCTGCAGATTTCGGAGAGAACATACTATTTCACATCACGTTGCTGGCAGTTTACTTTATAGTTTGCGGAGAATATTAATGGCTATAGGGTGTCTTGGAGACACTTGGACGGATTGAGCCTGACATCTGGCTACTCAGCCAAGAAATGTAGCTGTCATCTTCATCCATAGCTTTCACTCACATGACTGGCCAGTAAACAAATGTCTGCCGCTCTCCGCGCTGACTGATGGAATCTGTAGCATGACACAATTTAGTGTGTGCTGTAGAGAGCTCTGGTGGTGGAATCGATAGCGGCGGTCTAGTTTTACAGCATATTTAATATATGATCTATTGTAATGTTTATCATGAATGCATTAGTCTTACTTTATCTTTAACCTATCATTTATGAAGATATATACACATTTATAAATGTTTGTGACCCTCGTGGGTGATTTGTACCGGCTCGCTCCGGGTTTATGTGAAATCCTTGCATGATGTGATTACATACAATTAAAAATGTCTGAGACCTAACATGAATTTAAAGTGACATGTAGGGCTGCAAACCTATTGACTTGACATATAGATATATTAAAGACGTTATATGGGATTAAAAAAGTAATGTCTACCATTCAACATAAAAACGATGGATCCTATTGGAACAATCCTTTATTGCCATACCTCTCTTGAATGAATCTTGGATGTAGACACCACTGCCATCCCACTTCCATTCCCATCATACTATAGACCCTACTTGAAGATTGACCCATCAACACTTCTCAACAAACTTTGTTACCCTCTTCTCTCCTAAACCCAAATTTTAAACAATGGGATTCATGAGACACATTCCTGTGCATGGTTACGTCCAGGAAGATGCCAGAGCCATTACTTTTAGTAGCCTCCCAATGGCTCTTTGGCACAGACCCTTCCAGTGCCGCAGTCCGTCCAGGTTGAAATTGCTTACAAATATCACATTTCTTAAAATCAGTGCTGTTATCCGTGCCAACTCCACATCCTTTGAATCTCTTTGCTCACGTAGGCATCCAGTGCGCCGTTTGCTCCTCTCGAGTTACCAATGACTTCAACATCATCCTGAGGACTCTTCTCCAACACACCTATCTAAATTTGAGGAAAAAAATAAAATCCTAACGTTAGCATATAAATGCCTCCTAGATACCAGGAAACCTACTGTACATTAATGACTAGGTGGTACAGGGTCCCAACAATATTGCACAAAATCTGCCCTATATTCACATCAACATTTTGTTGGCAAAAAGAACTTTGTGCCATACTTTTTAGTCCTACATATCTTTGGGAACACTTACGCTGCATCTCCTTCCAGCTTATGGGATGAGATTTGCCAGGTTTATTCTTGTCTGACGCACCAATTGCAAATCTACCATAGATCCTTATTACAGCAATGGACTGAATATTTGCTTTCTGGAAATCTTTCTTCCTTGTGATCTGTCAAGTCTAGACAAAAAGACTGCATGGGGAATATTCTTTGTTTTCCATTGTGTTGGATAGCTGAATTTTCTAGCATTCGGCTGTGATTGGTTTCTCCACTGAATTCTTTTCGGATGGTGCAGCAGTATTTTTGAATTTCATTTTTTAAATTTTGTTGTGTACTTGCACAGTTGGCAAAAAAAATATGTTTTAATAAATATGAATATATTTTGATTTTCTGCCCATTCTAAACTTTTGGCTGTCCTTCACAATGGCAGGTTGAAATCCGCTTCCTCCATCAAAATACAAATTGGAAGCATGTGAAAATCACTCGCAGCCAGATTTTTTTTTTTTTTTTTTAAATATGCAAATACTTTAAATTGGTTGTCCACTACTTAAATATTGATTACATATAGTTAGGATAGATCACACTCTCACCATAAACTGTTTGCAGTATATCTGGTGGCTAGATGCAAAGACTGTCAACATCTGAAACAGCATGGCTCCGTACATTGTGTACTTGTCGTTCTCGGGTACTGCAGCCCAGCTCATATTCACCACAATGGGAGTTGAGCTGCAGCAGCTTAGATGGAATTGTGCCATTTCAGCTTTACTGCTAACCTTCTGATCTTTCGAGTACAGGGTGTCTGATCCCAACTGATCTGATATTAATTACCTATCCTGAAGATAGGCCTTCAATCTCTAAGTAGTGGACTACCCCTTTAGATTTTAGTGTACTGAAGCTCACCTGATGGCCACTTTAATGAATGAGAAAATTGCAAATTACACTGCTCAAAAAATTAAAAAGGGAACACTGAAATAACACATTCTAGATCTGAATGAATGAAATATTCTCGTTGAATACTTTGTTCTGTACAAAGTTGAATGTGCTGACAACAAAATCACTCAAAAATCATCAATGGAAATCAAATTTATTAAACAATGGAGGCCAATGGATTTGGAGGCACACACAAAATCAAAGTGGAAAATCAAATTGCAGGCTGATCCAACTTCAGTGGAAATGCCTCAAGACAAGGAAATGATGCTCAGTAGTGTGTGGCCTCCACGTGTCTGTATGACCTCTTTACAATGCCTGGGCATGCTCCTAATGGCGCGGCGGATGTTCTCTTGAGGGATCTCCTCCCAGACCTGGACTAAAGCATCCGCCAACTCCTGGACAGTCTGTGGTGCAACGTGATGTTGGTAGATGGTGCAAGACATGATGTCTCAGATGTGTTCAATTGGATTCAGGTTTGGGAACGTGCGGGCCAGTCCATAGCTTCAATGCCTTCATCTTGCAAGAACTGCTGACACACTCCAGCCACATGAGGTCTGGCATTGTCATGCATTAGGAGGAACCCAGGGCCAACCGCACCAGCATATGGTCTCACAAGGGGTCTGAGGATCTCATCTCGGTACCTAATGGCAGTCAGACTACCTCTGGCGAGCATATGGAGGGCTGTGCCGCCCTCCAAAGAAATGCCACCCCACACCATTACTGACCCACTGCCAAACCGGTCATGCTGAAAGATGTTGCAGGCAGCAGATCACTCTCCACGGGGTCTCCAGACTCTGTCACATATGTCACATGTGCTCAGTGTGAACCTGTTTTCATCTGTGAAGAGCACAGGGCACCAGTGGCAAATTTGCCAATCCTGGTGTTCTGTGGCGAATGCCAAGCGTCCTGCACGGTGTTGGGCTGTGAGCACAACCCCCATCTGTGGACGTCGGGCACTTAGACCATCCTCATGAAGTTGGTTTCTAACTGTTTGTGCAGACACATGCATGTTTGTGGCCTGCTGGAGGTCATTTTGCAGGGCTCTGGCAGTCCTACTCCTTTTCCTCCTTGCACAAAGGCTGAGGTAGTGGTCCTGCTGCTGGGTTGTTGCCCTCCTACGGCCCCCTCCACGTCTCCTGGTGTACTGGCCTGTCTCCTGGTAAAGCCTCCATCCTCTGGACACTACGCTGACAGACACAGCATACCTTCTTGCCACAGCTCACATTGATGTGCAATCCAGGATGAGCTGCACTACCTCATTTTTAGAAGTGATTTGGATTAAGCCATCTTACCATTGCCCAACATCCTTTCCAAAATACCCAATAAATAATGCAAGTCTGTGAAAGGAAGTTCAAGCACCTATAGTGCTAACACAATGCTCAGCCTCAGGAGCCACACAATGAAATCATTGGGTGACAAGGTGAGGCCAAAGCTTATATCCTAAGAAGTGGTTTTTACTATGTTACTTGCCTGCATCAACTCTTAAGATTTATTTAGAATTTGTGTGACATTGTAATGCTTGTAAATGTCACTTCTCACAGGCAGACCCCTGCTATCCATAGGGTGGCTGAGCTGTAACTCGCTCATTGCGCCCCAGGACACAGTGAGTAGTGGAATTGTGACAGAACTTACATGTTTGACTTGAAGAGGTTGTCAACTACTTTTTCATCCCTCAGGATAGGTCATCAATGTCTTATTGGTTGGGGTCCAACACCCGGCACCCCTGCCGATCAGCTATTCTTGGAGTCGGAGAGAGCCAGTCGGAACTGCTCGATTGTGGAGATCCTCTGTCTTCTGACAGTGGCCATCTCACCATGATGCACATCCGCCTCCTGTTGATTTGCCTCCTGTTGATTGGAGTACGAGGCGGATGTGTAGTACCCAGCCGGGGCTACTATCAGAAGATAGAACAGCTAAGCAATCAAGCAGTTCCGGCTTGCAGCCACTGACACCGAGAACAGCTGATCGGCGGGTGTCCTGGGTGTCTGACACCAAGTGATCAGACATACAGTGGGGCAAAAAAGTATTTAGTCAGTCAGCAATAGTGCAAGTTCCACCACTTAAAAAGATGAGAGGCGTCTGTAATTTACATCATAGGTAGACCTCAACTATGGGAGACAAACTGAGAAAAAAAAATCCAGAAAATCACATTGTCTGTTTTTTTAACATTTTATTTGCATATTATGGTGGAAAATAAGTATTTGGTCAGAAACAAAATTTCATCTCAATACTTTGTAATATATCCTTTGTTGGCAATGACAGAGGTCAAACGTTTTCTGTAAGTCTTCACAAGGTTGCCACACACTGTTGTTGGTATGTTGGCCCATTCCTCCATGCAGATCTCCTCTAGAGCAGTGATGTTTTTGGCTTTTCGCTTGGCAACACGGACTTTCAACTCCCTCCAAAGGTTTTCTATACGGACCTTCGTTGCCCTGGCGGTGTGCTTTGGATCATTGTCATGTTGAAAGACCCAGCCACGTTTCATCTTCAATGCCCTTGCATCTTTTTAAGTGGTGGAACTTGCACTATTGCTGACTGACTAAATACTTTTTTGCCCCACTGTAGATGACCTATCCCAAAATACCTGTTTAAGCCCCTTTGGTGGCATAATTTGTCATCTGTTTTGTGATCACAACACACTCTCGGCAAACATTTTGTGAAAACTAAACTTCCTTTTTTTTTTCTTCTTTTTATTGCCTTAAACATCTCTTCAACTAGAAGTTGCCCTGTCAGTATAGTATCTAGATGTGGACTGTTGGGTACGTTGATAGAACAACCTGATGTGACTTCACAAAACTGGTATAAAGTTTTTCTACTGTAAGCGAAAATGTAACAGAAGAGGCAAAACCTCTCATCTTTCCCTTGTATGTGTTTGACATGTTTTTATTTCTTTTTCGGATGCGGTGAACCATATCATGTCCCATCTGTTTTGTTACTGGAGGCAGCTGTTTCCTGGCTAGCATTGTTCCTTTTTAGAGGCCATTGTCTGTGTATTACATCTATCATTCTGTAGGCTGAGCATTACTACTCTTTATATACAGATGACGTTTACTGTAGAATTATTGCTGTTGAAAATTACAGCGTGTAATCGTTAATAGCATCTGTATTTTCTTTCTTTTTTTTTTTTTTTTTGTAAAATGTTGAAAATGAATGCATGTCCTTTATCTGGCATTCCAAAAGTTCAAACACTTATAAACTGAAAAAATAAAATGTCTATATAGCTTCATAACTGAAGGAAAATAAATAGAACAGTCCTCAATCCTCTGAATTACTCCTCAGGATATTGGCTGCTATAAGCATAAATATCTTTGCCAAGATTTCTATTTTATTAGTGAAAATAAAATTATAAACGGAGCTCAGAAGCTTCTATGAAATACACTTTTTTGGAAGATCTGCCATTCTGATATAGACTATTTACTGTAATTTGTAGTTTGTGACACACAGACAACATCTCATCACCATGTTGATATTAGGGGGTTCCACTCTTATTATTATTATTATTATTATTATTATTTATTGTTATAGCGCCATTTGTTCCATGGCGCTTTACATGTGAGGAGGGGTATACATAATGAAAACAAGTACAATAATCTTAAACAATACAAGTCATAACTGGTACAAGGAGGAATGAGGACCCTGCCCGCGAAGGCTCACAATTAGGCAGGCTCCTCTTCTTTTCACATGTTTTAACCCCTTAATGACCGCCGATACAGCTTTTAACAGTGGCAGTTAAGGGTACTTATTCCTCAGTGCCGCTTTTTAATGGCACTGAGAAATAAGGTTATAGCATCCCCCAGCTACTGGGGGTAGCTGAGTCCCCGGAGAACATGATTCAGGTTGGTTATACCATCCCCAGTGTTGCTATTCACGGAATAACGGCAACCGCAAAAAAAAGTCAGATTTCATGATCTGGCACTTCCTGCATCCCTGGTACTGTCCCCGCCCCTCGGCATCTTCTTCCGGGAAGAAAATGGCGGGCACATGCACAAGTTCACCCGCCGTGAACTGATGGCCGGCACCCAGCAACAATAGGAGATTTTTCCTATTGGTTCATTTTTGATCACTGTGATAGACCCTATCAAAGTGATCAAAATAAAAGAAAATAGTAAATCAAACCCCCCTTTATCACACCCTTAGTTAGGTAAAAATAATTAAAAAAAAAAGGTTTTTTTCCATAAAGGTTGGGGCTAGGGTTAGGGTTGAGGTTGGGGTTAGAGCTAGGGTTAGGGTTGTGTTATGTGTTGTGAATTCCGCTCTTGGGCTCCCTCTGGTGGTTGTAAGTGGCACTTTTGTGAGTTCTGCTCTTGGGCTCCCTCTTGTGATTTCTAGTGGTATGGCTGCTCCTTGGAGTTAGCTGTCATCAGCTGCCTCCACTTATTGTCCGCTATTTAAGTCTGGCTCTTTCTTCAGCCTGTGCCACTTGTCAATGTTCCTAGCTTGATTCACATCTCTGCTTGGATTCTCTTGGTTTCCTGACCAGTTCTGCAAAGATAAGTTCTGGCTTTGCTCATTTCAGTCCACATGTTGTGGACTTATTGTTCTGTGCATTCTATATTTGTCCAGCTTGCCAGTATGGATTTTTTCTGTTAGCTGGAAGCTCTGAGAAGCAGATTTACCCTCCACACCTTTGTGGAGATTTTGTAAACTCTGTGTGGATTGTTTTGTAGTTTTTTATACTGACCGCACAGTATCCTTTCCTGTCCTATCTATCAAGCTAGACTGGCCTCCTATGCTAAAATCTGATTTCATTTCTGCATATGTTATTTTCCCCTCCTCTCACCGTCAATATTTGTGGGGGGCTATCTTTCCTTTGGGGATTTTCTCTGAGGCAAGATAGGTTTCCTGTTTCCATCTTTAGGGGAAGTTAGATCTTAGGCTGTGCTGAGGGGTCTAGGGAGCGTCAGGTACCCCCCACGGCTATTTTTAGTTGCGTTGCTAGGTTCAGGGTTTGCGGTCAGTACAGATACCACCTCCTTCAGAGCTTGTCTCATGTTGTTCCTGAACCACCAGATCACAACAGTTATGGTTAGGTTTGTGGTGTTGGGGTTAGGGTTATAGTTAGGGTTGGGATTAGGGTTAGGGTGTGTGTTGGGGTTAGTGTTGAGGTTAGGGCTGTGTTAGGGTTGGAGTTAGAATTGGGGGGTTTCCACTGTTTATGTACATCAGGGGGTCTCCAAACACGACATGGCGCCTGTTATTGATTCGAGCCAATTTTGCATTCAAAAAGTTAAGCAGTGCTCCCTCCCTTCTGAGCCCTGCCATGCGCCCAAACAGTGGCTTTCCCCCACATACGAGGTATCAGCATACTCATGAGAAATTGTACAACAAATTTTGTGGTCCATTTTCTCCTGATACCCTTGTGAAAATAAAAAAGTTTGGTTCCAAAGTAAATTTTTTGTGAAAAAAGTAAAATGTTCATTTTTTCCTTCCACATTGCTTTAGTTCTCGTGAAGCGCCTGAAGGGTTAATAAACTTCTTGAATGTGGTTTTGAGTACCTTGAAAGGTGCAGTTTTTAGAATGGTGTCACTTTTGGGTATTTTCTATCATATTGACTCCCCCAAACTCACTTCAAATATGAGGTGGTCCCTAAAAAAATGGTTTTGCAAATTTTGTTGGAAAAATACGAAGTCGCTGGTCAACTTTTAACCCTTACAACATCCTAACAAAAAAAACTTGTTTCCAAAACTGTGCTGATGTAAAGTAGACATGTGGGAAATGTTATTTAGTAACTATTTTGTGGGATATGACTCTCTGATTTAAGGGCACAAAAATTAAAAGTATGAAAATTGCTAAATTTTCAAAATTTTTGCAAATTTTTTTTATAAATAAACGAAAGTCATATTGAAGAAATGTTATCACTAACATGAAGCATAATATGTCACAAAAAAAAACACTGAGTCAGTGGAATCGTTAAAGCGTCCCCGAGCTATAATCTCATAAAGTGACAGCTTGATAATTACCGGTAAGTACAAAATTGGCTTTGTCACTAAGGGGTTAATCCTGTTTGGGGAGCACAGATAATTCTCTGCTTTTGTTCTTTATTTATGACTAGAGATATTTTTTCTTTAGCTGCTCATTCATAAGACAAATGGTCAGCCACCAAATTTTACACTGGGGTGTACTTCTCCCTGATTAGGGTGTAAGGCATAGTGACTGTGGCATTGGGACTTAACTGCTAGGACAACCCCTTCTCAATCTGAATTTTTGCGCCCGTTAAAATAAAAGTACCTATACTCCCCGCAGCCCTGATTTCCTGTTGACGTTCGATTAGTCCAAATGCAAAGACAGTGAAGCTGGTGCTTATCGGCCTCAGATCATGTAGCAACCTCATGTGAGCCCCGGGAAGGCACTAGCACTGGAGGTGTGTATAGGTGTTTTTATTTTACCGGGGCAAAGCATGACAAATGAGAAGCTCTGTGTTTGTTTACTTATTTTTTTAAATAATTTACAGAAAGATAACACAGTGCATTGTCTTGTTCTTTTCCCTGATGTTCACATGATTGATAACACCAATCAAACACTTTGCCAATTGGTGGCCATTTATCACCGCCAGTCGGCTGGTGTAAACCCGGCTTAGGTGGGAACTATATATAATCCAGTGCCGTAATGATTAATATGATTATGCATAAAACAATGTAACGGTGCATATTGTGCATTGTAAAGGCACCCTTTTATACCCTTAGCCAAAGAAGGACCCAGGTGAACTAAACCGCTTTATCCCCTGGCCATTTTCCTTTTTTTTGTGTGTGTGTGTGTGTGTGTTACCATTTTTTCCTTCCCTTCTTCCCAGATTCATAACTTGTTTTATTTTTCCGTCCCATAGTCGTATGAGTTTTTTTTTTCCTTTGTGGGATGAATTGCACTATTGAATGAATGAATGAATTCCATTCATTTTACTGTGTGATGCACTGAAAATCAGGAAAAGAATTCCAAGTGTGTTGAAATTGCAAAAAAAGTGCAATTCCACAATTGTTTTTTGGGTTTAGCATGTACCATGTTCACTAAATGGAATAGGCCAGTACGAGTACGCAGATACCAAACATGTAAATTTTATTTTATTTAAGTAGTGAAAAAAAAAAATTTCGGAACTTTGGGAAAAAAAAACAAAACTTAATTCTACCTTTTTTGTTTTTTGTTACCCCATTTGCTGATCAGATCAATTTTATATTTTGATCGGACTTTTACTAATTCAGTTATGTCAAATATGTGTATGTGAATGTTATATTTCATCTGATCCTGTTCCCCTTCCATTCTCTGTGACCTTAGCACAGGCTCATTAGACACTTCAGTACAAAAAATTAGGTCGGGATCCGACTATTGTGGCTTCGTACACGTGTTTTTCCTGAAACAATAGGAAGTTTAGAGTCTAAAAAAAAGGCCAGATGGAAATTGCAAGATTTCTATTTTTTCTTCATTTTTAATACAAATTGTGATGTGTTAAAAAGCCAAACATTTTTTAAAAGATTAATTTAACATAAAAACCTGATTTAAACAATAGTTGGGACTCTGATTCACAACTCATGGGCGTGCTGTGAGCTAGGTTGTCAGGATGTACATAGACAGATACCAGGAGGGCTCGTAGTACAGAGGCGTAAGACAAAGGTGTGGTGAGCTAACCATCCGGGGTTTAAATGCCAGGAGGGTACGTCAAGACTAGGGAGTACAACAAACAAACAAGTCCACGGAGAGATACCGGAAATCAGAAAGCGTCAAAAGCAGAAGAAATAATCCACATGAATAGTCACAACAAATCCGAGGTCAGCAGCAAGATCAAGAAGTCAGACACAGAGCAAGCACACACATCAAACTAAGCAAAGCTACAACTGACATTGGACTGCAGACAGTAATATCCCTTTTGCTTTTGAAGCTCTTGGACTTCAGGAATCTGATCCTGGACTTGGCCTCTGGCTATCCTTTTGTTGTACTCCCAAGTCTCGATGTACCATCTTGGTATTTGATCCCGGACTGTTACCTGACCATGCCTTTGTCTTACCTGTCTGTACTACGAGCCCTTCTGGTATCTGACCTCGAATCTCCTGAATCTCCTGACTTCCCTATCTCACGGCTTGCCAGCATCACAATGCTTAACTTTCTGATAACCTTTTAATGATTGAGATGTCTCATCTTGTCACAGTCAATACAGCAAAGCCAACAAATGTGCTGTAGAAAACAGGAAACGTTAACCTATTGTTCCTGCCTAAATGGTGAATGTGTGAAAACCTAAATTAAATCTGAGTTACTCAGTTGAATGAATAAAAATCTACAGCCTTAATATCTGTACCTACTAAAGATCGAGTTAACAGACCCCAAATATCTTCTTGGACAACTCTTTCTTAAATGTTGTAGTTCCCCTTGTTAAATAAAAAAGTTTTACACTTTCCTCCTGCAATAGCAGCGATTGTCGGCACTTGGTCTACCGACACTAGTATGACATCGGCTGCAGCACATGTGGCATAACAATCAGCAGCGACTGATGGACTGCAGTGCTTACACATTACTTGGGCAAAAGTTGGATATCTGAAGTGTTAGCAGCAGAGCCCATCACTGACTTCAGTGCTGACACAGCATAGCAATGTCACAAGAGTGCTAGGAGCCCTGATGACATGAGTGCTTGGATGACGTAAGTGATTGACATGTACAGTACAGGCCAAAAGTTTGGACTCACCGTCTCAAAAAAGTGTGAAACAACTGAAAATATGTCTTATATTCTAGGTTCTTCAAAGTAGCCACCTTTTGCTTTGATGACTGCTTTGCACACTCTTGGCATTCTCTTGATGAGCTTCAAGAGGTAGTCACCGTGAATGGTTTTCACTTCCCAGGTGTGCCCTGTCAGGTTAAATAAGTGGGATTTCTTGCCTTATAAATGGGGTTGGAACCATCAGATGTGTTGTGCAGAAGTCTGGTGGATACACAGCTGATAGTCCTACTGAATAGACTGTTAGAATTTGTATTATGGCAAGAAAAAAGCAGCTAAGTAAAGAAAAACGAGTGGCCATCATTACTTTAAGAAATGAAGGTCAGTCAGTCCGAAAAATTGGTATAACTTTGAAAGTGTCCCCAAGTGCAGTGGAAAAAACCCATCAAGTGCTACAAAGAAACTGGCTCACATGAGGGACCGCCTCAGGAAAGGAAGACTGAGTCACCTCTGCTTCTGAGGATAGGTTTATCCGAGTCACCAGCCTCAGAAATCGCAGGTTAACAGCAGCTCAGAATAGAGACAAGGTCAATGCCACACAGAGTTCTAGCAGCAGACACATCTCTACAACAACTGTTAAGAGGAGACTTTGTGCAGCAGGCCTTCATGGTAAAACAGCTGCTAGGAAACCACTGCTAAGGACAGGCAACAAGCAGAAGAGACTTGTTTGGGCTAAAGAACACAAGGAATGGACATTAGACCAGAGGAAATCTGTGCTTTGGTCTGATGACTCCAAATTTGAGATCTTTGGTTCCAACCACCGTGTCTTTGTGCAACGCAGAAAAGGTGAACGGATGGACTCTACATGCCTGGTTCCCACTGTGAAGCATGGAGGAGAGGTGTGATGGTGTGGGGGTGCTTTGCTGGTGACACTGTTGGGGATTTATTCAAAATTGAAGGCATACTGAACCAGCATGGCTACCACAGCATATTGTAGCGGCATGCTATTCCATTCGGTTTGCGTTTAGTTGGACCATCATTTATTTTTCAACAGAACAATGACCCCAAACACACCTCCAGGCTGTGTAAGGGCTATTTGACCAAGAAGGAGAGTGATGGGGTGCTACGCCAGATGACCTGGCCTCCACAGTCACTAGACCTGAACCCAATCGAGATGGTTTGGGGTGAGCTGGACTGCAGAGTGAAGGCAAAAGGGCCAACAAGTCCTAAACATCTCTGGGAACTCCTTCAACATTGTTGGAAGACCATTCCTGGTGACCACCTCTTGAAGCTCATCAAGAGAATGCCAAGAGTGTGCATAGCAGTCATCAAAGCAAAAGGTGGCTACTTTGAAGAACCTAGAATATAAGATCTAATTTCAGTTGTTTCACACTTTTTTGTTAAGTATATAATTCCACATGTGTTAATTCATAGTTTTAATGCCTTCAATGTGAATGTACAATTTTCATAGTCATGAAAATACTGAAAAATCTTTAAATGAGAAGGTGTGTCCAAACTTTTGGTCTGTACTGTACATACAAGCTTTTTATTTTACATGAGGAATGCAGTATGCAAGAAGGAGGTAGAAGTAGTGGACGACCCCTTTAAGAGCCATGTAGTAGTCATCAGTAGGTTGTGTAAATTGTGCCAAACATGTTTAAAGGTCAATGAATGTAGTTGTTTTTTATTTGTCATTTTTATTAAGAAATACATTGTGTTCTTATCATCGTAGTTGACTTCAGACCTCATGCCAATATGGATACCACCCATCACATGCTCCTGTTTGGATGCAGCTCCCCCGCTTCCACTGAAGAATACTGGTATGTGGGTCTCTGTAATCTGTCAGTCTTTAACGTTTTGCATGATAGAATAGAGCATGCACCCTGTAATTCATATTTTATCATAGCAATTTATTTTTACTTACTGTCCATTTATTTTCAATGAAACGGTTTGCCTTACTTGTTTTAGTGCTAAAAATTATGCAAGCAATTACTAGGTTTATATGCAGTATACCGGACCATGTGCTGCCGATTAAATTATGTATTGATAAAAATCGAATTACCGGCAAACGAGTGTTTTGCTTTTTCATTGGGTGATGGCTGAAATGTTAACACCGAAAAATAACCAGGAGCAATGTGTCCCTGTGCTGAATGTGTCATTGAAGGACTTCCAGCGGAGCATTGTGATGGGCAGTCAGGATATTGATGGCGTTTTTTATAAACAGTTGTATCCAGCCTCAATGTACAATATTAAGTGAATTCCAAGAACATGAAAACAGTTGCAGTAACATTTATGGACACTAACACACTTGTCCACATCTTTATTTCTTTAAAATGACATTTCTGATGATCCCTGCTGTGCGCTGTTTGATGTCATCCTGGGGTCGGAGTTGTAGGAAATCATAGTAGTGTCTGTTTCCTGCTGATACTACGAGCATTGCTCTGCTCTGTGGTCCGGTAGCATGTTCCTCGCCTCCCCCACTGCCTTCTTGGCCCACGTGTCGCATTTGTTCTCTCCAGACCAGCTCTTGTAAATGTACGCATCAGTCCGAAATATAGATTTCATCGGGTGGACACTCATGAAGCACATAACTTGGTGCGTCTCTCCTGGCGGGAGCTTCTTAGACTTCCTGATGGTTTCCGCTTCTATTTTTGAGTTGTGTACACTGTTTTATTCCTCGCTATTCATTTTACAGACTAGCGTATTCATGTTATGCATTATTTAGTGACATTTAGAATGACTATTTTAATATGTATAAACCTATATGCAAATGGGTAGTGTTTACACAAGCAACGCTGAACCCACTAAGAGGTTAATCTATCAGTAATACGACATCTGCGCCTTCCATTCTTGTATCATCGCGGCTCATAATTGGGTTATGCCTATATAGATTTATTAACCGTGTGCGGATACCAATGACGTGCACTCGTGGAGCTCCGCCGCTAGGAACATTGATGCATCCTAATGCTAACTGGCTTCCCCTGGAGAATATCTCTCTTTAACCTTAATAATGCAAATTACTTCTCTGCTCAGATTTTGATGCTTATTCTGAGTAGGTCTCGCCCCTAATTTATGCCTTTGGCACGCTGATTGAAATGTGATACTTGAAAGACAAAACGTCCTGAGCTTCTAGCTGAAAAACAAACAAGCGGCATGTCTTCTGGGGAAAGAGTCATTATTACACTTCCGTCCTACATGCAAAGAATATTGTAAAAATGTTTTCGGAAGGGGATTTTTTTTTTAATATCTAAATGTAAATTAATTTTCAGTATTTATACAGGCAATATTGTACAGAAGTATTTTACTGGTAATAGCGAATCTTATAGGTGTTGGGTTCATGGAGCTGCATTTTGCATCAAAGTGCTCTGATTTAAACGGATTGCGCAGCCTTAGGGTACAAGTCTATAGTCACTTTATGTAACTGCAGACTTGTGAATCCTCACTGCACGCCGTGAGGATTTTCCAGTGCTGGTGGTGGGCACCTGATGCAAGTTTGGAATTTGCATACATTTGGTCATGTGCCAACTAGGCGCGGCTTCACTCATTGCAAGTGTTTTGAGCAAGGCCGGACACTTCTAGTCGAAACGTGTCCAAAAGTATACAAATCGCATATATGTGGTACACATGACCGCTCTCTCCAGGCACTGCTATTTAACGTTATATAACCTGTGGGCCACTTAACATAGGGCATATTTTTTACTAAACTAATTAACATTTCTGTGCCAAGTTCAAAATATATCTTATCAGTGTGCAAGCTTCATTTTTTTTATTACAGATCTCATGATCCTTTGCTTTCCTCCACACAGTCATAGAGTTGAATACTAAGCTTAGAAGAATACTTAAAATATTTTTATTATTGAGTTTCAGGGTGACAACTTGCTGATTGCTGAAGGTCTGATTTACAGTATAGCTCTGGCAAAAATTAAGAGACCACTGCAAAATGTTCAGTTTTCTGATTTTTCTCTTTATAGGTATATTTTTAAGTAAAATGTAAATTGTTCATTTATTCTAATTGTCTCTTCAGAGAGGAAGAGGACTAGAATTCTAGTGCCACCTATTGGAAGTAGCAATCCTAACAGTCAATATCGACCCTTTAACGAGCCTTGTCACATGTGACAAGGCTCGTTAAAGGGTCGACATTGCCTTTTTGGATTGCTACTTCCAATAGGTGGCAGTACAGTTCTACTGCTCTTCCTCTCTGAAGAGACAATTTGCATATTTCCCAGAGGAGCATTGCGGCCTTGTCTCCTCATCTCGACATGCTTAACATGTCACTCTTCGCAAGGAGAAACAATACTTCTTGGATCTCATTTATTCTATAAACTTCTGACATGTCTCCGAATTTCCAAGCAATACATTTTGTATTTTTTTTCTGAAAAGGAGAAATGGCCATAAAAAAAAAACAAAGCAAAAAACCCCCAGTGCTTTCAGACCTCAAATAATGCGAAGAAAACAAGTTCATAATCATTTAGAAACAGCAATACTAATGTTTTAACTCAGGAAGAGTTCAGAAATCAATATTTTGTGGAATAACCATGATTTTTAATCCCAGCTTTCATGCGTCTTGGCATGCTTTCCACCAGTCTTTTACACTGCTTCTGGCGCAAATATGTAAGCAGTTCATCTTTGTTTGATTGCATGTGACTATCCATCATCCTCTTGATTACATTCCAGAGGTTTTCAATGGGGTTCAGGTCTGGAGATTGGGCTGCCCATGACAGGGATTTATGTGGTGGTCTCTTAATTTTTGTCAGAGCTGTATGTCAGTACATTAGATTTCGCCCACAATTTTTGTGATTGTTTGTACCCCCCCAGCAATTGACAGGCTATCACTTACTGTACTATATTCTCAATACTAGTGCTTTAACCCCTTCCCGACCTGTGACACAGTGTATGCGTCATGAAAGTCGGTGCCAATCCGACCTGTGACGCATATGCTGTGTCACAGAATGATCGCGTCCCTGCAGATCGGGTGAAAGGGTTAACTCCCATTTCACCCGATCTGCAGGGACAGGGGGAGTGGTAGTACAGCCCAGGGGGGGGTGGCTTCACTCCCCCATGGCAAGATCGCTCTGATTGGCTGTTGAAAGTGAAACTGCCAATCAGAGCGATTTGTAATACTTCACCTATTAAAACTGGTGAAATATTACAATCCAGCCATGGCCGATGCTGCAATATCATCTGCCATGGCTGGAAACACTGGTCTGCCCCCGCCACCGATCTCCCCCCCCAGTCCTTCGATCAGTCCTGTACACTGCTCCGCTCCCCTCCGTCCTCCTGTCCGCTCCCCCCGTGCTCTTGTCCGCTCCCCCCGTGCTCCAATCCACCCCCCGTGCTCCAATCCACCCCCCGTGCTCCAATCCACCCCCCTGTGCTCCGATCCACCCCCATGCTCCGATCCACCCCCATGCTCCGATCCACCCCCATGCTCCGATCCACACCCCCATGCTCCGATCCACCCCCTAATGCTCCGATCCACCCCCTATGCTCCGATCCACCCGCCCCCCCCCGTGCTCCGATGCACCCCCCCCGTGCTCCCCCCACCCCATCATACTTACCGAGCCTTCCGGGGTCCGTCTGTCTTCTCCATGGGCGCCGCCATCTTCCAAAATGGCGGGCACATGCGCAGTGCGCCCGCCGAACTTGCCGGCGGGCAGATTCGTTCCAATGTGCATTTTGATCACTGTGATAAAACCTATCACAGTGATCAAAATAAAAAAAATTGTAAATGACCCCCCCCCCCCCTTTGTCACCCCCATAGGTAGGGACAATAATAAAATAAAGAATTTTTTTTTTTTCCACTAAGGTTGGGGTTAGAACTAGGGTTAGGGTTAGGGTTTCGGTATGTGCACACGTATTCTGGTCCTCTGCGGATTTTTCCGCAGCGGATTTGATAAATCCACAGTGCTAAACCGGATTTATCGCGGATTTACCGCGGTTTTTCTATGCATTTCACTGCGGTTTTACAACTGCGATTTTCTATTGGAGCAGTTGTAAAACCGCTGCAGAATCCGCAGAAAGAAGTGACATGCTGCGGAATGTAAACCGCTGCGTTTCCATGCAGTTTTTCTGCAGCATGTGTACAGCGATTTTTGTTTCCCATAGGTTTACATTGAACTGTAAACTCATGGGAAACTGCTGCGGATCCACAGCGTTTTCCGCGGCGTGTGCACATACCTTTAGAATTAGGCTATGTGCACATGGTGTGGATTTGGCTGCGGATCCGCAGCGGATTGGCCGCTGCGGATTCGCAGCAGTGTTCCATCAGGTTTACAGTACCATGTAAACCTATGGAAAACCAAATCCGCTGTGCCCATAGAAACGCTGTGTTGTATTTTCCGCAGCATGTCAATTCTTTGTGCGGATTCCGCAGCGTTTTACACCTGTTCCTCAATAGGAATCCGCAGGTGAAATCCGCACAAAAAACACTGGAAATCCGCGGTAAATCTGCAGGTAAAACGCAGTGCCTGCGAAAAATCTCACACGAATCCGCAACGTGGGCACATGGCCTTAGGGTTAGGGTTGGAATTAGGGTTGTGGTTAGGGTTGTGATTAGGGTTATGGCTACAGTTGGGATTAGGGTTAGGGGTGTATTGGGGTTAGTGTTGGAGGTAGAATTGAGGGGTTTCTACTGTTTAGGCACATCAGGGGTCTCCAAACGCAACATGGCGCCACCATTAATTCCAGCCAATCTTGTATTCCAAAAGTCAAATGGTGCTCCCTCATTTCCGAGCCCCGACGTGTGCCCAAACAGTGGTTTACCCCCACATATGGGGTACCAGCATACTCAGGACAAACTGCGCAACAATTACTGGGGTTCAATTTCTCCTGTTACCCTTGTTAAAATAAAAAATTGCTTGCTAAAACATCATTTTTGAGGAAAGAAAAATGATTTTTTATTTTCACGGCTCTGTATTGTAAACGTCTGTGAAGCACTTGGGGGTTCAAAGTGCTCACCACATATCTAGATAAGTTCCTTTCGGGGTCTAGTTTTCAAAATGGGGTCACTTGTGGGGGATTTCTACTGTTTAGGCACATCAGGGTCTCTGCAAACGCAACGTGATGCCCGCAGAGCATTCCATCAAAGTCTGCATTTCAAAACGTCACTACTTCACTTCCGAGCCCTGGCATGTGCCCAAACAGTGGTTTACCCCCACATATGGGGTATCAGCGTACTCAGGAGAAACTGGACAACAACTTTTGGGGTCAAATTTCTCCTCTTACCCTTGGGAAAATTAAAAAATTCTGGGCTAAAAAATTATTTTTGAGGAAAGAAAACGTATTTATTATTTTCACGGCGCGTTATAAACTTCTGTGAAGCACTTGGGGGTTCAAAGTGCTCACCACATATCTAGATAAGTTCATTTCGGGATCTAGTTTCCAAAATGGGGTAATTTGTGGGGGATCTCCAATGTTTAGGCATACAGGGGCTCTCCAAACGTGACATGGTGTCCGCTAATGATTGGAGCTAATTTTCCATTTTAAAAGCCAAATGGCGTGCCTTCCCTTCCCTTCCAAGCCCTGCCGTGCGCCCAAACAGTGGTTTACCCCCACATATGGGGTATCAGCGTACTCAGGACAAACTGGACAACAACATTTGGGGTCCAATTTCTCCTATTACCCTTGGCAAAATAGGAAATTCCAGGCTAAAAAATCATTTTTTGAGGAAAGAAAAATTATTTTTTATTTTCATGGCTCTGCGTTATAAACTTCTGTGAAGCACCTGGGGGTTTAAAGTGCTCAATATGCATCTAGATAAGTTCCTTGGGGGGTCCAGTTTCCAAAATGGGGTCACTTGTGGGGGAGCTCCAATGTTTAGGCACACAGGGGCTCTCCAAACGCGACATGGTGTCCGCTAACGATGGAGATAATTTTTCATTCAAATAGTCGAATGGCGCTCCTTCCCTTCCGAGCCTTACCATGTGCCCAAACAGTGGTTTACCCCCACATGTGAGGTATCGGTGTACTCAGGAGAAATTGCCCAACAAATTTTAGGATCCATTTTATCCTGTTGCCCATGAGAAAATGAAAAAATTGAGGCTAAAAGAATTTTTTTGTGAAAAAAAAAAGTACTTTTTCATTTTTACGGATCAATTTGTGAAGCACCTGGGGGTTTAAAGTGCTCACTATGCATCTAGATAAGTTCCTTGTGGCGTCTAGTTTCCAAAATGGGGTCACTTGTGGGGGAGCTCCAATTTTTAGGCACACGGGGGCTCTCCAAACGTGACATGTTGCCCGCTAAAGAGTGGAGCCAATTTTTCATTCAAAAAGTAAAATGGCGCTCCTTCCCTTCCAAGCCCTGCCGTGCGCCCAAACAGTGGTTTACCCCAACATATGACGTATCAGCGTACTCAGGAAAAATTGGACAACAACTTTCGTGGTTCAGTTTCTCCTTTTACCATTGGGAAAATTTAAAAAAATGTTGCTAAAAGATCATTTTTGTGACTAAAAAGTTAAATGTTCATTTTTTCCTTCCATGTTGCTTCTGCTGCTGTGAAGCACCTGAAGGGTTAATAAACTTCTTGAATGTGGTTTTGTGCACCTTGAGGGGTGCAGTTTTTAGAATGGTGTCACTTTTGGGTATTTTCAGCCATATAGACCCCTCAAACTGACTTCAAATGTGAGGTGGTCCCTAAAAAAAATGGTTTTGTAAATTTCGTTGTAAAAATGAGAAATCGCTGGTCAAATTTTAACCCTTATAACTTCCTAGCAAAAAAAAATTTTGCTTCCAAAATTGTGCTGATGTAAAGTAGACATGTGATTAATGTTATTTATTAACTATTTTGTGTCACATAACTCTCTGGTTTAACAGAATTAAAATTCAAAATGTGAAAATTGCGAAATTTTCAAAATTTTCGCCAAATTTCCATTTTTATCACAAATAAACGCAGAATTTATTTACCTAAATTTACCACTAACATGAAGCCCAATATGTCACGAAAAAAATCAATCTCAGAACCGCTTGGATCCGTTGAAGCGTTCCTGACTTATTACCTCATAAATGGACACTGGTCAGAATTGCAAAAAACGGCCAGGTCATTAAGGTCAAAATAGGCTGGGTCATGAAGGGGTTAACAGGGGTTTTTGAACCATACTAAAAATTTTACAGGGGCAATGCATGGGGGAAAAATAACAAATTGATGTATACTCACCTATTGTCACCACTGTGGTTCTAGTTAAGGTGGCTTTGGTAGTCTATGCCAGGCTGAAAATCATCTGACCGCTGCAGCTAATCACAGGTGTTGTGACAGAGGAATGGTGACATTAAGGTTTATGGTCCAACATAAAGCACCAGAGCTGCCTGTGCCTGATCTATGGGTATGACAACATTTGAATATGCATTCATTTGTAATTTTCTCACCATCTATTGCAACTATTCAGTATTGATATGGCCAGACAATCCCTTTAATTTCCCTTTACTGGCAACTGTAGCAAAGAAGATGTGACACTTGAGAGCAGAATCTAAAATCCACTGGAGTTTTGTTTGCTTTACATGAACCAACATTAAGCTACTACGACACTAAACTAACGACATTCAGCTACTTGAATGCTGATCAACATTTATTTGATAGAATGTGTACACAGGCCTACCTCTTCAGATGCAGACAGAACGATCTGTAATAGGTCAGTAATGGATTGTTCAGTATGCATCTGTCATGTTCACAGCAGCGCAGATCCTGTTTACACAGGATGATGCGCTGCCAAGATCGATCATCTTTTGTGCTGCATTTTCCCCGACAAACAAGAAATTTGCTTGTTTGTCTGATAGTCGGCAGCCTGTTTACACTGCACAATTATCATGAAACAATCGTTCTTAGGAACACTCATTCACGATTATTATGTGTGTAAACGGACCTTTAGGCCGGTTTCACACGTCCGTTTATTTTCAGTACCGGAAAAAACTGTACCGACGATATCCGTGTCCATGTGTGTAATACTTGCCGCATCAGTACCACACAGACGGCCGCCAGGGAAGAAGCGCTACAGTAAGCGCTATCCCCTGGTGGCAGGTGCTGAAGACGCTTTCATCATTCTCTCCTACTCTGCCGGGGACCGTGGGAAAATGCCAGTGATGAGACCACTGCAGTTCAAGGTCAGTGTCTTCACAGCAGATCACCGAGAAAAATTCTCACGGTGATCTGCTGTGAAGACACTGACCTTGAACTGCAATGACTTCATCACTGACTTTTTCCCATGGTCCTGAGGTCACCGCAGTTCAGGCCGGCTGGGAACGCAGCCTCAGTGAAGTCACTGAGGCTGCGATCGCAGCATCTCATTCACCAGTTGTTCTCAGCCTGGACGGTCGAATCTTGGCACCGTCCAGGTTGAAAACTAATTATCCCCCAGATATGGATTATGGCGTGGGACAGAACGACGGACAGATATGGTATATTATTATTTTGTTTTTTTTATTTTGATTACAGGAGATTGAGGGCTTCGGTGGAATTGGGCCAGGTTGTAAGTATGGTTTCATTGAGAATATTAATGGTGTCTGTGTCATTTTTTCAATTAAAGGACTTTATTCTGGCTGCCTGTGTTTTCTTACAATGTGACTATGGGGTTAGTAATGGGGGCGTCTTATTGATGCCTCTCCATTATAACCTCGGGGCTTGATATCACCTGACAATACAAAGGTGACATCATCCCCCCCAACTATCACCCCACTTGCCACCGCTACAGGGCAAGTGGGATTAGTGCCAGAATTGGCACATCTAATAGATGTGCCTTATCTGGGCAGCTGCGGGCTGCTGTTTTTAGGCTGGGGGCCTAAATCAATGGTCAGCCAATTACCAGCCCCCAGCTGTGAGCTTTAGCAAGGCTGGTTGTCAAAAATGGGGGGTAACCCAATTCATTTTTTAAAATTATTTAAATAATTAAAAAAACTGTGTGGGGACCCCTCTATTCTTGATAACCAACCTTGCTAAAGCTGATAGCTGAGGGTTGCAGCCCCCATCTGTGAGTTTTGCCTGGTTGGTTAAAGAAAATAGGGGGGAACCCACTTCGGGTTTTTCATTCATTAATTTAGTTATATCACAAGCGGCGGGTGAGGAATACCCTGATCATCTGCTACTGCTGTCACTGTTATTAGTGCCAGCAGGTGTCGGATGATGGGAGCAATAGTCCCAAAAGCCACCACCTGCTGTCATCGTTCGGACTTTAATACTGTATAACTTTCATCATTCTTCTCTTCTCGCACCGATTACCGGCAGAGCAGGGGAGAATAATGAGAGCCGTCTTCAGCACCTGGCGTCAGGGAACAGCCCTTACTGTAGCGCTTCTTCCCCGTTGCCATTTGTGTCACACGGAGGACATCAATGTGTGTTCTCCGTGTGCACATGTGCGGGACGTTTTGCCGTCCGTGCTGATGGTAAAAAACGGACATGTCTACTTGTGGCACACACGGACACACAGTCCGTTGAAACACACTGACATGTGCATTTGAATGGGTCTACGTGTGTCAGTGTCTCCGGTACATCTGAAAACTGTCACCACATGTACCGGAGACACAGATGTGTGAAAAAGGTCTTGGTTAGGGAGCTGCATAGATCATCTTATTGATGTTACTGTTTTACATATAAGATTCAAAGTAGGATTTTATTATGCTGAATTACCAGCAAGAACACGTTTTACTCTTCAAAGCATGCCACAAAGTCACATAAACATAATTATACAGTGTTTTGAACAAAATTTCAGGTTTTCATTTCCAGTTATCATGTCTTTATCTTCTGTTAGAAAGACGCTTCATTCAGTCTCTCAGTGCAGAAATTAGCCCTATTTTTCGAGATCACTTGTCAATATCATTGACTATTACAGATTTGCTGAAAATTGTACAATACAAAGAATAATTTTAAGGGATAGTGTTTGAACAAGATATTTCACACCTACTTTCTAAGAGTGGGAATTAACGGATTTCAATGAATTGTTTTCTTCTGCGTTATTTATCTGATTATGAAAGAATGTACATATAAACCACAGGTCATATATTTTCATGTTCAGGTCAGCAATCTGGGTCCAAGCACTGCAATTTTTACTGATAACACTGTCCAACAAATTTTCATGAATTCTTTGCATTCAAATAAGGCTACTTAAATTTGTATAACCATAAGGGAACAGAATATTACCATATTGCTACATGATTAGCTCTACATAGTAACATAGTTAGTAAGGCCGAAAAAAGACATTTGTCCATCCAGTTCAGCCTATATTCCATCATAATAAATCCCCAGATCTACGTCCTTCTACAGAACCTAATAATTGTATGATATAATATTGTTCTGCTCCAGGAAGACACCCAGGCCTCTCTTGAACCCCTCGACTGAGTTTGCCATCACCACTTCCTCAGGCAAGCAATTCCAGATTCTCACCGCCCTAACAGTAAAGAATCCTCTTCTATGTTGGTGGAAAAACCTTCTCTCCTCCAGACGCAAAGAATTCCCCCTTGTGCCCATCACCTTCCTTGGTATAAACAGATCCTCAGCGAGATATTTGTATTGTCCCCTTATATACTTATACATGGTTATTAGATCGCCCCTCAGTCGTCTTTTTTCTAGACTAAATAATCCTAATTTCGCTAATCTATCTGGGTATTGTAGTTCTCCCATCCCCTTTATTAATTTTGTTGCCCTCCTTTGTACTCTCTCTGGTTCCATTATATCCTTCCTGAGCACCGGTGCCCAAAACTGGACACAGTACTCCATGTGCGGTCTAACTAGGGATTTGTACAGAGGCAGTATAATGCTCTCATCATGTGTATCCAGACCTCTTTTAATGCACCCCATGATCCTGTTTGCCTTGGCAGCTGCTGCCTGGCACTGGCTGCTCCAGGTAAGTTTATCATTAACTAGGATCCCCAAGTCCTTCTCCCTGTCAGACTTATCCAGTGGTTTCCTGTTCAGTGTGTAATGGTGATATTGATTCCTTCTTCCCATGTGTATAACCTTACATTATCATTGTTAAACCTCATCTGCCACCTTTCAGCCCAAGTTTCCAACTTATCCAGATCCATCTGTAGCAGAATACTATCTTCTCTTGTATTAACTGCTTTACATAGTTTTGTATCATCTGCAAATATCGATATTTTACTGTGTAAACCTTCTACCAGATCATTAATGAATATGTTGAAGAGAACAGGTCCCAATACTGACCCCTGCGGTACCCCACTGGTCACAGCGACCCAGTTAGAGACTATACCATTTATAACCACCCTCTGCTTTCTATCACTAAGCCAGTTACTAACCCATTTACACACATTTTCCCCCAGACCAAGCATTCTCATGCTCTAGTTTTTAAGATAGAATCCTAGAATGTTAGAGTTGGAAAGGATCTCCAGGGTCATTGTGTCCAACTCCCTGCTCAATGCAGGATTCAGTAAACCATATCAGACTGATGTCTGTCCAGCCTGTGTTTGAAGGCATCCTTTGAAGGAGAACTTACCACCTCTCGATGCAGCCTGTTCCACTCGCTGTCAAACAGTTTTTTCTGATTTGAAGAAGGATGATCCCTCTACACTGTGACATCCCTTCAGATTTGAAGACAGCTATTAAGATTGGGAGGCCTATCATCTCTGGTATTGGGACTTTAACTGAGAATATCTCAGGTTGGGTGGAGAACATTCTGAAACCCTTGGTGAGGCGCACACCCACCTATATCCAGGACACCATGGATATTCTTTGCAAATTGTCAGCGCTGGGCCCACTTCCAGAGAACACGCTACTAGCCACCATGGATGTAGAGTCTCTCTATTCTAACATTCCTCATGAGGATGGACTTGCAGCATGTAAATATTTCCTTCAAAAGAACAATCTAGCCACAGAACCAACACTGCAATTTATCAGGTTTGTGCTCCATCACAATTAATTTATACCAACAGTGTATGGGCAGCGCCATGGGAAGCAAAATGTCCCCACAATATGCTAATTTATTTATGGCGAAACTAGAGAAAGAATTTTTGTCATCTTGTTCTGTTAAACCTTTTGCATACTTCCGCTACATTGATGATCTGCTAATAATATGGACAGGCTCAAAAGATGATCTACTCACCTTCCACGATAACTTCAACAAGTTCCACCCAACCATCAAGCTCACCCTCAACGTTTCAAAGACCCAAATACATTTTCTGGACATGACCATACACATCAAGGACAATGCCATACAGACATCCATTTACCACAAGCCCACCGGACGTCCGGCTTATTTTAGATGGAACAGCTTTCATCCAAGACACACAAAAAAAATTCATCATATACAGTCAAGCTCTGAGATATATTCGGATCTGTTCAGACAGCAAAGACAGGGAACTACTGCTGCGATCACTGAGGAACACATTCCTACAACAAGGATACCATCCACTGGTAATAGATGAGCAGATCCACAGGGCTACAAGGATCCAAAGAAACAGCCTCCTGGATTACAAACTGAGAGAGGATAACAACAGGGTACCTCTTGTGGTCACATACAACCCCCACATGAGCATCCTAAGGAAAATTGGTGCTGATCTCCAACCTATATTCAATAGAGATCACAAATTGAAAGACATATTCCCAGAACTACCACTTCTCTCCTATAAACAGCCCCCTAACTTAAGGAATCTGCTTGTCAGAAGTGTCCTCTCATCACCATCAGTGACTGGCACATTCCCCTGTAACAATAAAAAATGCAAAACGTGTACCCACATATTACCAACAGATATAGTCCACGTACCAAACACAAATCAGGACTATAAGGTCATGGGTTCCTTTTCTTGTACATCCTCCAACGTGGTGTACATGATACAATGTACGAGGTGCCCTGGAAGTATTTATATAGGGGAAACTATGCAAAGACTACAAACTGGGATGAATCTACACAGACACACAATTAGGAATGAAGTGGACACGCCTGTGGGAAAACATTTCTTTGGACCTGGACACAGTATGACAGACTTAAAAGTCTTAATACTAAAAGGTAATTTTAAAGACCACAGGGAAAGAAAAATTTGGGAATACAAACTAATGAAGATGTTTAATTCGTTGACACTAGGGGTACCGTCACACTGAAACGACGCTGCAGCGATACGACAACGATGTCGATCGCTGCAGCGTCGCTGTTTGGTTGCTGGAGAGCTGTCACACAGACAGCTCTCCAGGGACCAACGATCCCGAAGTGCCCTGGTAACCAGGGTAAACATCGGGTTACTAAGCGCAGGGCCGCGCTTAGTAACCCGATGTTTACCCTGGTTACCAGCGTAAACGTAAAAAAAACAAACACTACATACTTACCTTCCGTGGCTGTCCTCCGGCGCTGTGCTTTCCTCTGCACTGTCAGCGCCGGTCAGCCGTAAAGCAGAGCGGTGACGTCACCGCTGTGCTTTCCGGCTGGCCGGCGCTCACAGCCAGTGCAGAGAAGCACAGCGCCGGAGGACAGACACGGAAGGTAAGTATATAGTGTTTTTTTTTTTTACGTTTACGCTGGTAACCAGGGTAAACATCGGGTTACTAAGCGCGGCCCTGCGCTTAGTAACCCGATGTTTACCCTGGTTACCATTGAAGACATCGCTGAATTGGCGTCACACACGCCGATTCAGGAATGTCAGCGGGAGATCCAGCGACGAAAGAAAGTTTCAAACGATCTGCTACGATGTACGATTCTCAGCGGGGTCCCTGATCGCAGTAGCGTGTCAGACACAGCGAGATCGTAAGGATATCGCTGGAACGTCACGGATCGTGCCGTCCTAGTGATCAAAGTGCCACTGTGTGACGGTACCCTAGGACTCAATTTAACACCAGGATTTATGAGTCACTACATGGATGCAATTCACACCTCCACCAGATGGACTCCAGATAACTAAGAACATTATTCCCACTGCCTTGCCATTTGTAAGAAAATGCCTAATTTGATTACCTTGGCTTATCTATGGACTCATCACACTTCCCACCCCCTAACAAATGTCCTCCGGTAGTATTCTTTAAATGTTGTGCTTGTTTCTTATTAATCTATTTGTAATCTGCCTGAAGAAGGAGCCACTGTGCTCTGAAAGCTTGCAAACATATTATTTTCTGGTTAGCCAATAAAGGTATCACTCCTAGAATACTTCTGTCATCATTGGGCAGAAAAAATATTCACATCGATTTTTCTGGCTAACACGGTACCACAATACAATTTGTTATTGTACATCTTGCTATGTTCATAAAACTTACTGCTACAGACCTGAAGATAGCGTCTATATCCCAAGTCTAATAGTTTTTTTTGCTTTCTGTCTGGATGTTAATAGGTCTCGGAGGGTTGCTGTGGAGAATTTGTTGTTTTCCACTTTTAATAGCAGGGTTCTCAAAAGAATTCATTAGCTACATATTTTTTCCTGGCCATACATGTCACGATCCATTTTTGGATTTGTGGTAGCTCAGGTTCCTCTTAGTTTAAAACTTTTTTTCATTTTTGATAATCAGGGGTTAATGTCAGTTTCTTTCCCCCACTGGCAATCTGATGATGTTGCAGTGCTGCTGGGTCAGCTGATGCAGGTAATGACCACTCCTACCATCCTTTAAAAGATCACCTGATTCATCAGCTGACTGTTGGTGATACAGTTTCTTTCTGGAGACCAGCCTAGCAGGAGCAGCACTCTGGTGTCGGCCACGTCTAGTAATTGGAGTCCAATTGCTGCTGTTATCTGCAGTGTGGAGCTTTGCAGTGGTGTTCATAAGCGAAGTGTAGTGTTTTTGTTACCTTGTCTCTTTGGTATTTGTCACTTCCCCGTGTGTATTATCTGCAGATGTGAGGCTAGTGCTCCTTGCTGTCCAGTGCACTAGCCAGAGCAATAATAGGTGACTACTAGGGACGAGGTATCCTGATGGCGGTGGGGGGAAGGACCAGCATAGTGCATTAGGGGAGTTCAGGGACAGGCTCAGGTGGTGACCATTCCCTACGGGTAGGGCCTTCCTCTCACCTTTTCCATCCCATTTTTTGTGAGTTGTGCCGTCCTTTGACTGACCACCCGTTGGGTCGGGTCACACTATGACAATATATTTTCCATTCCATATTACTCTAGTTTAAAGCTCTCCTGATGAGTGTAGCAAGGCGTCTACCAAATGTGTTTTCCTGTTTTCGTAAGCAAGGAGTCCATCATACAGGTAATTCACTCCAACATTGACGGGTTTTCCCTTCATACCTTTTCTCAATGTCAGCAATGTCCTGATGTAATCACTCATCGTGTTCATCATTGACGGCTCCACAGTTCATTAACAAGAATTAGAGGTAGGAACGGAGAAAGTGAATCTTCAGAGACATGTACCAAAGCTTGTGGTAGCGCATGAGCATCTCCTATACCAGCTCTTTGTTCAGGATTTTTGGAAAACAAGAGTGCATCCAATTACAAACAATCTTCACCCTCTTCACGATCTTGGACGTATAGGTACATCCAAGGTTGTGTCCCTGCATTTAATGCGGTCTCTGATGCTGAGCCCACATGTTTTCCCGCACATGACAGCTGATCTGATGAGCCGCGAGTGGATCACATTTTTTCAGAGCCTTATTTTGGAGAATTCCGATATGGATACATCCAACAGAAGACAGACCTGGGCAAAGAGGGGGGTAACATGCAGACCAGGCAGCCAAAGGGCTTTTTACACAATGGCATCTGGCACCACTTAGCCGCCTGGCATCTCATTTATATCTGCCTCCTCAGGATGCAGATACCGGTGAACACAGTGACAGAACAGGGAGCCGTCAGCTCCCTGTTCCATCATTGAGCCTGTGTGAGAGTGCAGCAGGTACAATGACATCTTTACATCTCACCAGCACTACGCACAGCACAGACTTGAGCAGTGAAAGAATGGGGTTAGGCAAGTTGTTTTATTTCTTTTTTTATACATCATTTTGCTGGAAGATAGGGGGACATTATACCATGTAAAGGGACTTGTGGGGACATAATTTTGAGTGGGTTGCTTTGTGGGGGACATTCTCAGTGGGTTGCTATACTGGGACATAGCGCTCTATAAAGGGCTGTGTGGGGACATCATTCTGATGGGGGCTGTCTCTTGGACATGACACTGTGCAAGGGGAGCTGTGTTGGTAAATCTTTCTGTATGATGGCTGTGTGGGGACATAGTACTCTGGAAAGGGGCTGTGTGGGGACATCATTCTGAGTGGGGAGCTGTGTTGGAACATAATGCTGTGTGGGGATATCATTCTGCATTGGGGCTGTGTTGGGACACAATACTATATAGTGAAGCTTTGTGGGGATGCCATACTGTGTAGGGGGCTTTGGAGTGACATCATACTATGTGAGGATACCCTACTGTGTGTAGGGACAGTGGGGCCTATATTGTATTGGGATCTGTTGATCAAAATGCAAGGGATGAATAAGCGGAGCAATATGATTTATTGCTTTGTATAAACTTTATAAAAAGCACTAAAGTCTATTCTTTTGATTAGCTAATACAGGTAAAATACATGTTTTAATAAGCCCTATCGTAACATTTATTGGTAGGAGCAGCGAGTCAACAAATGTAATTTTTATCAATTAATATTGAGCAGAATTATTATAAAACAATAATAATAAGCAGAATTATGTTTGGCCGGTTGGATTGGCCCTTCTCAACAGTCACAGTATCTCATCTGGCCCCATGAGAAAATTAATTCGCATCCCGTGTTCTCAGGTATGACACTGTATAACCAAACAGTTACATACTTTGGCCACCACCATATGCTGTGTAGTATACTTTTATACATGGAACGTATATGATATATTGCACCTTCATAAGCAGTAGAAAAATAATTTATTTCACATACCATCCTGGCAAACGACAAAAGAACACTCTTTGGTCTTTAATAGGTGAATAGGGAGCTGGCTTTTTGGAGCAGATACTGACTGTTTGCACACAAAAGGATATGTGAAATTAACATTTTTCAATTATACACTAATAAAAGATAATTTAGAAGTCTTATATCCTAATAGGTACTGATCAGTGCTGACACGTTCCTGTATCTCTGTGTAGCACCACCTATACCATAAATGATTCGACCTTCAAAAATCTGTTGAGTTTTCAGTTTAGTTGTGTACTGTGATAAATATGTAATAACGGCCATTGTACACAGCATGACAAGGCTAGAAATCATAACTACAATTGGATGTTGAAATATGACTATAGGGAGAAGATATAGGAAATTTTTTCTACCATAAAGAACTATATTAAAAGAGACTGCTATATCTTTTATCAAACTTTCCACGCTGGATGAAGCTTATGATGTTAAAACCGTTGTGCTCTTAGAACAAAAATAGTTCAAAGACAAGCCGGATCCATGCTTTAGACTTTTTCCGTCACGGTAATCTTCAGATAAAGGAGGATTAGACTGGATCAGTTTGGTGTTAATGCCAGGATCGTTGATGTACTTCCCACAGTTCTATATTCTTTAGAAGCGAACGAAGTGCAGCAGCAATATTCATGACCTTGGCACACAACAGTTGTTTCATCTAAAAAATAGACTTGCCTCTTTTTATAGCTAAAGGATGAAACTCGGTGCAGAGGTCTGCGCTGAAAGGAATTATGAGTTGTTCCTTGTAATGCCTGCTCACAGTTCTGTGAGACAGATCGAAACCTCCTACTGTATGGCTTCTGAAGTAGTATAATCCATACAATCTAGATTCTAGAGAGTAGGCGTCCATTCACCCAGGTTACCCATCTGGCAATTGAAATTAACTAGGCCATGGCGTCCGATCTCAATTCCAGCCAATTCTGCATTGAAAAACGTCAAACGATGCTCCTTCCCTTTCGAGCTCTGCCGTGCTCCCAAACAGTGGTTTACCCCCACATATGGGGTATCGGCGTATTCAGGAGTAATTGCACAACACATTTTGTGGTTCATTTTCTCTTTTCACATTTGTGAAAATAAAAAAAAAACTGGTTCTGAAGTAACATGTTTTTGAACAAAAAAGTTAAATGTTCATTTTTTCTTTCCACGTTGCTTCAGTTCCTGTGAAGCATGTAAAGGGTTAATTAACTTCTTTAATGTGGTTTTGAGTACCTTGAGGCGTGCAGTTGTTAGAATGGTGTCACTTTTGGGTATTTTCTGTCTTGTACACCCCTCAAAGTGACTTCAAAAGTGAGGGGGTCCCTAAAAAAATGGTTTTGTAAATTTTGTGGTCAAGAAAAAAATTTCTTTCCAAAATTCTGCTGATGTAAAGTAGACATGTGGGAAATGTTATTTATTAACTATTTTGTGTGACATTTCTCTCTGATTTAAGGGCATAAAAATTAAAAGTTTGGAAATTGTAAAAATGTAAAAATTTTCGCCATATTTGCATTTTTGTCATACATAAACGCAATTCATATCGAAGAAATTTTACCACTAACATGAAGTACAATATGTCACGAAAAAAACAGTCACAGAATCAGCAGGATTAGTTAAAGCGTTCCAGAGTTATAACCATATAAAGTGACAGTGGTCAGAATTGTAAAAATTGGTCTGGTCATTAAGTGCAAAATTGGCTCTGTCACTAAGGGGTTACATGATTACCGCTAGCTGCCATGGACATTAACGTTTTTTTTTTATCTCCAAGACCATTCATGCATGATGAGCCTAAATTCCACATGTCCTCATCATCAAGTGCTCAATCTTAGAAATGGCCTCTCCGTCTCTTCTCCCTCCCTGCATTGAAAGTGGGATCCAGCTAGTAGGGATTTCTGAATATCTGGCTTTACACTTCTGGCCATAGCAACATTTGCTATCAGTGTTTGTCACACCGGAATCTGTTAGCGGTGGAAGACTAGGAGTGCTTAGAAATAATTTAATAGAATAGTAAAATAGAAGAAACTTTTATATTTCCAGGTCTTCTTAATTCAGTAGAAATGAAGTTTTTAAAAAATCGCTAGAAAAAAGTGCATAAAAAACAAAATTCTCTGCAAATAAGATAATTTCTGATCGCTTTAGTTTGCCATCTGTGTTTACATCACTTTTTCATTCACATGATGGCTTCTTCAGATACTGTGGTAAGCCCTTGTACGAATGTGTTAATCGTTTGGCAGTTTTCATTTTGGCGTATTTAGTAACACTGTCTAGCACATGATGGCTTTTTTTTTTATTGATGCCGGTAGTATCCTAAATCATTCTTTTACTTTTAGATGTTATAAATGCATCTGCTTATGCTATGCCTAAATTAGAGTAGACAGGAGAAATTTGCCAAGTGAATCAACAGATAATACTAAAGCCGTGACATTGTAGGTAAATGGAAAACAAACTTTGGCGCCTTGCCACATACTGTATGTACTAATAGCATGGCAGCCCATATCTGATCCAATTACAGCTTTGATTAAAAGAGGGAGGGGGTTCTAAGTGGAAGCCAGAAAACTGTTCCAGGAGATAAATGAATTAGAGATGTATATCAGAGGAGAATTTATTTGTGCTTGCCGACATCCTGTGCCAATAGACTCTATTGCTCAGTTTGAGGCTCTTTCTGCCTGTCTGTCATATGAACGCTAGCTACTTGGGTTCCTGTACTTCAGCCATATGTAATGCCGCTGGACACCAAGCGATGAACTTTACTAGAAGTAGGAAATTACTTGGTGTAAGGTCACCATTAATGGTCCCAATGTTGGAAGTGATTTCCAGACGAGTCGTGGTTCTCCTGACCCAATCTCAACATCCTTACTTGCATATATAAGGTGGATGAGTTTGGTTCAGTAGACCTGAGACCTGTCAGGACATCAAGTCCACACTCAATCCGTGAATGTAAGGCAGAATCCACATCAAGTTTGCCCCAAGTTCAGTGACTTTGCTGAGGCTTACACCCAAAACCCTGCAAAATGGGATTTGGGCGCATAATATGCTGACCTGGTCGTTGACCATAATAATGTAGACAGTCACAGTGTGCTCTGTCATGTCATTTTCGGCCATGCATGCCTAGTTCAGGCTACAATAAGTAGTCGACCACGTGTTGCTGCACACCTCCAATAGGCATATCTGGCCGAAAACTATGTCCGAAAGAGCACAATGTGACTCTGTCTACATCATTATAGCCAGTAGCCCCATCAGCGCATTCACCCAAATCCCATTTGCGGGACTTTGATTTAAGCCTTAATGGAGCCACTTGAACGTATGATAAAACGCTTTGTGAACATTGGCCTATAACGTGTAAAAGCGACCTTAAAATGATCAGAAGTGGAACAACTTGGTGAAACTGTGCCTTTCCATGTCGGTGATGCAATTTAATCTGTTTTTCTTCCTGGTGCTATTATTTATCCAAGGCTCTACATTGAAGCTTTGTTTCTTTGCTTTTTTTCCCTTCCATTCTTGTAGAAAAAACAGATAATTTTGTGGACTATGAGATTCACCGGACTGGGGGGCAACGGTGGTAGAGTGGGGTCACAGGAGGCTGGGTTGCTGCTTCAGGAGGCTAGCGGCGGCAGGAGTGCGGCAATGCTGCAGTGCCTGGGCGCTCATTGGATGTCCGCACCGGTGAGCGGAGTCCCCTTTCTTATTCAGTACTCTGCGGTGGGCTGTGGGAAAATTTCTCATTCTGCGCTTGTGTCGGACATTTTCCCGAAGCCCACCGCAGGGTGCCTATATGGGAAAGGGGACTCCGCTCACCAGCGCCAGCATCTCATGGGCGCCCAGGCTCCGCAGCATCGACTCACTACTGCTGCTGCCCGGTTCCTGAAACAGCGACCCTGCCTCCTGTGACCCCATTCTGCCGCCGCTGACCCTCCTGGTAAGCTCACTTCGGGTTATAAGATGCACCCCAATTTTCCTCTCAAATTTGGAGTAAGAAAGGACATCTTAAAAATATGGTAATCTATTTTAGCATTAGGTAATTTCTGTCAAAGGAAAGGAACTTACTTGCTGTTAAGGTCAAATTAAACTGATTTATTATTATTTACCTTTTTATTTTGTATTTTAATAAACCAATTATATAGGAAAATAATTAGTTTGAAAATTGCTCTTCATATATTTTGCTGTTGAGTTCCCATTTCTGAATTTGTGTCTTAATTTATTTAATCTTTTTCTGCAGTTAAAGCAAAAAAAAAAAAAAAAAAAAAAGAAACACTGTAATACAAGTTACTTATTTCTTACGTGGTGTTCTTGCTATTGCACACATATATTTTCAAATAGGCCGTCAATGTGTGATCATTGAGTGTTATGCCGCCCTGATTCCTGACTCATGTCATTCAGCAGAAAAAAGGGTTGTGGTGATTCAGTGAACCTTTATGTGAAATTTAGCTTGAACAAGTGGTCAGTTTTGCTGTTCTGGAAGCTAGGAGTCCCCGGCAATTATTACATTTGTTATTTCCTGAATAAAATGCTAAAAGCATAGGGTCTCATCCAAGTATAACAAGCCAAAATTGAGGTATATGTGGTTACCGAAGTAAACTACAGGATTGTCAGGTTGGCTCTGTTACACTGATTAAAATTATACCTAGGGTGAAGAATTCTGTCTTGTGGTTCTTGTGTAATCAGTGATAGAAGTTTTCAGTTAATGAGATGCTCGTGCTCCAGCACAGGACTGTAGGCAGAGTCTTAACTTGATGACCCTGAAACACAAACAGTCTGTCTCTCTCTGTCTCTATGATGAGGATCATGTTTGTGCTTCGGGGCGGCCTGTGGGCATGTCTCTCCTTGGTTTCTTTGACCTATAGCACCAAGATAAGACTCTGCCTACAGTCGCGCCCCGAAGCACAGGCATCTCATTACCTGAAAACGTCTAACACTGATTACACAAGAACATTACACAAATGACGGATGTCTTCACCCCAGGTATCATTTTAATCAGTGTAAATACCCCAACATTACAAATCCTGTAGTTTACTTAGCAAAATCCTGAAAGACACGTTAGCTTTAAGCGCATTTTTCTTTCATTTCCAGTAGAACACTGGAGCTAAGCTTTAAAGAACATATGTCACATTAAATAATTTTTACACTACAATTAGAGATGAGCGGATCGCTTCCCGCAACCCTGGTCATAGTCCAGTTCTGTGGTCTCTGGCCATGGGCAGGAGCTGCACAAATTTCCAGGTTCCCAAATCTGGTGCTTGATTTGCCAGCCTGGCGTAATGTCATCTGTGCGGCAATCGGTTCTCAGGTGACGTCTTGCCAGCTCACCTCATTATTAGCCGAACTTGGGATCTTGGAAGCTAAAGAAATTTGCGCAACTCATGTTCACAGCCAGAGAGCACTGACATGGACCGAATTAGCGTGAAGTGGTCCACTCATTTCTAATTATTTAATCTCGCTTTTTCATCCGATTTGGAGTCACATGATGGGCCAATCAACTTTCAGCCTATTTTAATATTGTAAATATATATGTAGATGTCTTTTGGCATAAAATATAAATACACAGGGAGGGACCTGGCCTCCAGATTCTATAACGCAACCTAAAAACTTTCTCCAAGAAATACATATTAAACGTACGCTCCTTGATTTCAAAAAGAAGTTTCCCCAGAGTTCTGTTTGGTCCTGGCTTGACATAATGTTTAAAACCCCACATCCCGAAATGAAAAGCGTTTCCCGCGTTTACAATCAACTCAACTCCACAAACACCCAATCCAAGCCTGCATTTCTTCTATCCTGGGAAATAGAGTTGGGAGTTACTTTCACAGAGACGCAAACCTCTAACATTCTAGCTAATGCACGGGGATTCTCTTGATGCATACTACTTCAAGAAAACTCCTTTAAGATTTTAACTTGGTGGCACTTGACTCCTGCCAGATTGACTCAGTTAGGCCTGTTAGAAGATAGCTCCTGTTGGCACTGTCATAGTTCTTTGGGCCACCACACACATGTTTTTTGGGAGTGTACTAAATTGTCAAAGTTTTGGGGGGAGATCAACAAGGTTCTAAAAGTACTAAAATTGATTAAGTCCAATCTACTGGCTTCGGAAGTTCTACTTTCCTGCCCATCGATTAATTACAGACCCAAGAAACAGACTTCTACCACTACTGCTAAGTGCCGCCAAACATTTAATTACACTACATTGGAAAGATGTTTCCCCTCCGACCATGGCTGAATGGCAGTCCAAGGGAGACCAAATTTCGAGACTCGAGGAATTATCTAGTTGGGAGATGAACAGTCATGACCTATATATGAGGGTTTGGGCACCTTGGAAAGAGATGCGAGCAACTGGGGGTTCTTACCTCACTTTGCATTTCATAGTATGCCTAAAAGGTTCTGGGTTGTAACTTGTTATATTTTCTCACAATTCACTGTTTTTTGTGTAAGGCTAAATTTTTATTGTACCATTTCATGTTATATTGGTTGAATTCCCCTTATCCTTCCCTGCGTTCTTTCCCCTCTTGTTTTTTTTTTTTTTTCTCGTTCCCTTTCCCATTTTACAATACCCCTAACCTCAACCTGCCCCTCTGTTTGCCCTGCCTTTCTCTACTATGCTTACCTGTTTACTCATCATATAACACATGTGGTCTCTGAAATCCTAAAATTGATCTCAGGTATGCTTGCCAAACTATGTGTTATGGTTTGTATTTGTGTTTATTCATAAATAAAGAATTTACACAAAAAAAAATATAAATACACAGATGTTCTATTTAGGGACTGTGGAGCTGGACCCTGCACAGACAAATCGAGCATTATGTATGCCTGGGCAAGAAACGCACCACCAACCAAGCTTCCAAAAGGTACAGAGCTATTATATCTCATTATTATTATTGACACGTGTACAATTAAACATTTATTCATCTTTGCAGCTACTTGCTTATGGTATTATTGCATGTAAGATAAAAAATGAAACAATTTTGTAGATTGTCTTGATTACTATCTATGTTATCAGACAATAAGGGTGTAGTTTAAACTTGTAGTCATCTAGTATTTCTTTCTTTCGGCCCAATCTTATTTCAATTTTACAGATGGCAGAAGAAGGAGCACGTGGAAGAGAGTAACTCGTGACTGCAGGATCAGACTGCACAGAGTGTGTTTGTAGCAGTCTGTATGGAACCTGTGGACCCAAAACGTTTAAAGGGAACCTATCATGTGAAAAGGAGCTATTAACCTGCATATACAGAGTTAATCTGCAGGTTAATAGCGTTCTCACCCTGCCCGACACTTAGTCCCCCCCATCCACTGTCGGGAGGAAATTAACTTTATTCCTCCCGGTAATGTTCATGTTTTAGTCACGGAGCGGTGGTGCCGGTTCGCTCTGACGACTCATTAGGACCGGCTGTCAGTCAGTTCTGGGGGCGCGGTTACAGCTGCCACTCTCGATCTACAAAACAGTAAAAGAATCGTTACCACCTCCCCCCATCCTCAGAGAATGAAGCCTGAACGTTACTCGGAGGTATAAAGTTTCCTTACGGCAGCGAGGGTCTAAGTGGCGGATTAATGCAGATTAACCTCATATCTGCAGGTTAATATAATTTTTCAAGTGGCCTGTTCCCATTAATAATCTGCATAGGTGCTTAATTTGTTTTTGACTAACTGGCGCAATAAAATTTGTTGTTGTAATCTTTAAAGGCACACTCTTCCCTTCAAAGCTTTTATCATCTTAATACATTGCAATCATCATATTACTGTGTACTTACGATTGCTCATTTTAATTTTCTACCCAGCTAATACTTGTTTTCCATTAGGTCTATGACATTATGTGATTAAAAACTATTAAAAACTGATTATCTGAACCCTTCAAAGCTCAATGTAGAAACAGGAGGACAATTTTCCCTGTATGAGTCATGAGTCACTGCATAAGTACCTGGCAGGGAGGACAAGAGATCATCTGGGTCAGGAGTTGAAGTGGGCAATGACTCATGCAGGGAAAATAGACTTCCTGTTTCTATATAGAGCAGAGCAAAGAGAAGGAATAACTGGGTAGAAAAGCAAAATGAGTAATTGTAAGTACACAGTGCTATATAATATGATGATTGCAAGATATTAAAAGGGTAAAAACTTTGATGGGAGGAGTGCTTCTTTAAATGGGCGCTTCAATTTTAAGAAATGAGTCTTATAAGAAGAATAAGTAGAAGTGTATTCCTGTAATATATTGTAATTACTATTAAAATGTCACCCCTGAACCTGATTATCAGTAACCCCTTTTTGTTGGCTTCTTTATTGTGGGTTATATAATATAGTAACCTATGCAGATCATTATGAAACAAAACAAACCACAGAAGCGGCTAGCTGCTGTTTCACAGATTTATAGAGGACCTGTCATTTGCTCAAAAAAAATAGTTTTAAAGGGGCTGTCCAGTATTCTGATTAAAGTCTGCAGACACTCTATGTGACTGCAGACTTCTAAATCCTTACAGTGCCCACACCACAGTATATACCAGTGTTGCCAACGAGAGCAGGCTGTCATGTGACCTCAAGAATGCGATTTGCTTACTTCTGGCCACATTCCGACTAGACGTGCTCAGCCTCATTTAATACATTTGTATTGAGCGAGGACAAACATGTCTAGTCAGACCATGTCCATATGTATAGAGCTAATATTATTCCTCACCTTATATAGGGATCCCTTCACAGTATTAATAATTTTAATAGACATGTCCATATGTATGCTAAGCATACACTTGCGGTGATGTAACTGCCTGCTCTCTCAAGCAACATCAGAGAATCCTGACAATGCACTGTGTACACACTGTAAGCATTCTGAAGTCACATAGAATGACCAGGGCTCTAGAGTCGGTAAACCAAATCTCCCACTCCGACTTCTCAATTTCTTTGACTCCGACTCCCAACTTGCCTTAATCCTGTTATCCTGTTCACTATAGCAGTTCAGACATGAGTGCAGACATTCATTCCCAGTGCATTTTTCCTCTGATCGGTAGAGGAGGAGCTTTATTACTGCGCATGTACATAAAGTGCAGCACAGGTTCAGCTCAACTAAAAGCCTAGATACGGTACTTAGATTAGGAACAGAACAAACTTGTATAGGACATTTCATAACTTTCCCAAATTCTTATGATAAAATTTACAGCACATCCTGCATTATGCTAATGTACCCAATTTATTAAATATTTTAAGAGTCGGAGTTTGTCCATTTTATACCGATTCCACAAAAATGGTCACCAACTCTGTTTCCACAGCAGTGAAAATGACTGTATGCTCTCATCAGAAGACTGGACAACCCCTTAATATATTTTAAAAATCCCTAAGCTCTGAATCCGCTGCTGTTTTCACTGTTTCCTGTTTTCAGATTTGCTTTTCCTGGAGTGTGCTACGTGAAATCTCTGCTCAGCAGTCCATATGGGTGCTTTTTCAGAGTCTTGAGGGTGTTTGCTTCTACCTCTTCTTCCCGGACGCTGTAGTGTCACAGCTGGATTGAGAATGAGAGTGTGAAGCTAGTCACTTCTCACGGCCCATCCGTGAGTCAGAATGGTCAAGGAGTCCAAGGTCAGAAGCCAGGGGAGTACGTCATAAATAGAAGGAAGAGACAAAAGCGTAGTCAGGTAACGTTCCGAGGTCAGAGTGCTGGGAGGATAACGGATTAGAGCTGAATGGGTTAAACAGGCGGATGGTCAGAACGAAGTCCAAGGTCAGGCAGCAAATGATCAAGCATCCAGAACTCGAGGCACAGGGAGCACAAACCTACTTAGATGAATGTACATATGGGAGAAGCAGCTCAATTAAGTAGCATGGCAATCACCCAGGATAGTGAACACTTGGAGACAGCCGACACCTCCCAGTCACAGATTGGATGGCCGAGCTGTCAATCAATACACTGACAGCTCATCACGCCCCTGAACCAGATTGAATGGCCAAGCTGTCAATCAAAGTACTGACAGCTTCAGCATACCCCTGTAATGGATTGTACAGCCGAGCTGTCAGTAACTGCATCTCAGACACACTGAGAGGTGGAACCATGACAGATAGACTGCTAAATTCTTTGCTGATCTATGATTTGCACTATCTGGGTGGGAGGAGTGAAAACGCAGGCTCCCAAAGCACAGCGTGAAGAAATGACCAGTTGAACTGCAAAGCAGAGATTTCACAACACTGAATACATTGAATTCTCAGTTGAATGAAACTGTGGATTTAATCTCCTCTGTGCGTTCCCTCTTAACTGGATCAGCTGGTATTAACATTTCTACAGAACCTGGTTTATTTAGAAAAAAAAATCTTGTCTAGTGAGAATTGTGTATTCATGAAGATGTACTGTGTGCAATGCTTATAAGGCGAAGCTTTGTCGTTAACTGTTTTTCACTATTTGAGTCCTTCAAATGGAAAACTGCAAAAATAGGCATTCATGGCATTTTTCAGGGGTTTTCTGTAATCTTAAATGACCTTAATTCACTTTCATATTTAGTAACTCGACTCCCTACTCCATTCCTATAATCATATATGTGTTAACTTGGGGCAACTTCCACCAAATTGCCAGAAGATCCAATAGAAGTATCCAAGGCACCAAAATTTGACCTCAAATAAGGTCTTTTTTCATCAACATATTGGCAAGAAATGACCTTTGTTACATCAGAGATAAAAAAAAATGTATTTTTGTTTGTTTTTCTTTTTTTTTCTTCTTTTTAATGCTGTCTTGACAAGGGCTGTAAGCCGCAGAAACGTAGAAAAGCTGATTGAGATAACATTTTTGGATACATCTATTGGATCTTCTGGTGGTTTGGTGGAGTGTTGCCCCAAATAAGCATGGAAGTGTAGAGGTGGTGCAGGGATTGAGGTACAATTCCGGGGTATCTTGGAGACATCTACTGATTGCATTTTAATGTTGAAATTGAAGCTAATTTCTAATATACTATACTTGAAGAGAGCTGAGCATGAGCATTAAATATTAGGTCAAAGCAAATCTAGAAGTGTAGGGTGCCATTGAGGAAGGGACAAAAAAAACTACCGTATTTACTCCAAGGTATCCATGCTATCTAAAGGTACCTTCACACTGAGCAACTTTCCAACGAGAACGACAGCGATCCGTGACGTTGCAGCGTCCTGGATAGCGATCTCGTTGTGTTTGACATTCAGCAGCGATCAGGATCCTGCTGTGACATCGCTGGTCGTAGCTAGAAGTCTAGAACTTTATTTGGTCATCAGGTCGGCGTGATTCGTCATGTTTGACAGCAAAAGCAATGATGCCTGCAATGTTTTTTCACAGAGCTAACAACCAGCGAGAACGATAAGTACGTCACTGGATCGCTCCTGCATCGTTCTAGAGTTGCTGTGTTTGACATCTCTACAGCGACCTAAACAGCGACGCTCCAGCGATCTAGTTTAGGTCGGATCGTTGTCTATATCGCTGGAGCGTCGCTAAATGTGATGGTACCTTTAGTCTACTATAGGTTTTCAGTATGACATTTGTGTGAAAAGTTTATAAAAAATGTATATTGGAAAAGTTAAGTCTATGGCACATAGGATACATTGCTGTAATCTTGTTTTTGACTTTGTCCTGGAATTATAAAGTGAGGCCCATTTGTTGGCACATCTCAAGCTATTTCTATACTTCTTAGAACCTTTACGTCCCTTAGTTGATGCCTGATTTGCATTACAGAAGATTTTCCTAGTCTACCTCACACATATTTGACCCATTTGCTCTAATAGAAACACTGCAACCTTACTACTCTTTCAATTAGGTAAAATGTACACAGAGAAGTTACAGATTTGATACGAATGGAAGAAATGTATCTGTCATCACCAAAATGTGTGTGGAAGGGACAAAAATATTCAGGACCTTTCCTATAATGAAATCCATTCATGTTCCTGGCAAAGCTGTAAGGATGAAACGTATTGAGAAAGCAGCCGTGTGAAAGTGGCCTTACTGTTTGCTGAGTAGCTGGGAAAATCTTTTACCTTTTTTGAAGTTTGTTCCTTTGGTATTCTCCAAACACAAAGACAATCCCAAATTATAACCCATAGCTGCTGCAACTAATAGAACAGATGCGCATGTGCTTGATTTTTTTTTTTACTTTTTTTTTAGGATGTTTAAGATTTATGTAAGAAATAAATACGATAATTTTTTTTTATCAGGCACATAATAGTCTATAGAAAACCACCTTAAAGTGCAATACATAGAGCATGCTTCCTTTTGCAAATAAGCAATAATAATATATATTAAAAAAAATGCAAAAAATATTTTTTTTCTTTTTTTTTCTTTTTATGTCTCTATTGCCAGCTAATTCTGGGTACAGAGATTTATTTATGGTAATTATTTAAAAAATAATTACCGTAAATAGAAAAACACTTTTTTTGGAAAACTGTGTAAACATTTGATGATCCCTTACAGCAGCAATGCTCCATTTGTAGCTTTATAGCCATCATATGAAATATAGTCTGTGTGAACAGAGTAATTGCATTTTGCAGAATTCTCACAGAATTCATTAATATGGCATGCTTCAATTGCATCGTTCTTTATTATAAAAAATAGAAATGTAAAAATAATCTGAATTGTAGCACTGATCTGTGCCAGATCCAGTCTCCGTCAATCTCTGGCATAATTTTAGGATTGATTTATTGACCAATGAGATTTTTAAGATGTGTTTGGATAAAATGTCATAGACACACTTTGCATAATTAATAGAAATATTTGTCATTGTGAATAAAGATGTGATAATGACATAGAAGTGCTAATATGAAGGATGACACTTTCTTCTGGTGTTGGCAGTTTGCCTTTTATATTTTACCTATTGTAAACTCTATAACTTACATATTTGTATGTTCTTGATTTAGATGTTGGATTCAAAGTTGGAGGAAATTCAGCCATTAAGTATTTTGTTCTTCAAGTTCATTATGGTGATGCCAAAGCATTCCAAGGTGAGTATGGCAAAGTTGTTATTCTAAAATCATAAAGTGGTTGCCTAACTGCACAATTATGTCTTAGATCTTAAAGAGAATCTTTCATCAGAAAATGACAAATTGATGACATCAGGTTTTTCCTCTCAATGAGTTTTTCAAATACTTTTGTCAATGTTTTTTTTCAACATCATAATTATTTATAAAAAAATAAAAGGCTATCTTGCAACTTTCTCGCTTGCCACTGAGGCTTTTTAGACTTTCTGTTGTTTCAGGAAATGTATATGTATGAGAACAGCAATGAACAGACTCTGACCCTTTGTCATTGTAAAGGGAGCAGGCGCCGTGACATCACCTATTACGATGTGTTATCATCTTTGTATTGAGATGTTACCTGTCATTGTAATCCTGCCTCTGATCATACGGTGTCACTTTGTGACAGTCTTCCTTAAGGAAGGGGGCCTCAAACTGTCCCTGGAACTGGGACCCTAATTATCCTTGTCCCAGTGTACTTTTTAATGTCGAGAGGCCCAAGTCTCCAACCTTGAGGCATGGGACAGAAATGTAAGGTAAACAGACACAAAGGCAAAACAGGGATAACAGAAAACCTCTATCATACAAAAGCACTGACCAACAATAGGGAGGAGGATAGGGACAGGGAGAAATAAACTAAATGGGAACAGGGACCAGGGGATAAACACACAAGTACTACAGCAAACCACATAAAACTACTACAACAACTCTTATCCAACCACTTAACTTTAGTACACAGCACAGGAAGATGAATCTTCCACCCGCAAGGACAAGAAGGTCTGGCCAGTTTTTATAGGAAGAGGTAATGACCAGATAAGAAGCAGCAGCATGTTTCTGACCAGCATAGAAAGAGTTGTTAACCTCTTTAGCACCAGAGGAAGCTAAATCCATTTAATAAAATACATAAATCACACCATTTCTAAAGAAGACTTGCAATTTATTACCCAACTTGCCTGTCTAATTTAAGATCTTCCAGGGGAACGTGACACTTGTGACATAAGGAAACTCTTCATGAAGGAGCAATTATGAGTCTAAAGCCATCATACACTGTAGATAGTTTGGCCAATCTTTCAGCCAGCAGCTTTCTCTCCTTCGATCTCTATACAAAGGAGGGCTGATGTGCTGTGCGCTCCTCTGTTCTATATGAGAGTGCAATCGACAAAGATTTCTGGTGGTGACTTATCTGTTAGAGAACAAAAAGGATTGCAGTCTGAAATTGGACATGCCAGCTCCTTCTGTTCCCCAACATTTCTATGGAGACAGTCTTGTGGTCTCTGTAGACATTGCTTCTGCCAAAGTTAGCCTAATGTGTATGGATTGTAATATAAAAAAATACCCTTTTAAAAAAAAAAAAAAAACATAAAACACAAAAAGTGATTCAAGCAATAGGTCATCTTTTAAGACATTCCCATTAAGCAGTCTTGGCGATCAGCCGAAATCACTGCTATATGAAAAACGTATTTTTACATGGAACTTATTCAAATACTTCTTGCATTTTCTCCATTCTGGCTTTTAAGGTCCTCATGCACATTAAATTAAAGTCTGTTAGTGCTACCAATTTTGTTGGCATCTGCCAACCACCTATAGGTGGCGCAGTTACAGCTGCTGCTCTGCATACTCAGAGTGGTGATTTAATCCGTGCCGCCCCGTGACTGAGACCCAAACCCTGCCAGGGAGAATAAAGTTCATGGGCAGGATAGTAACGCTGTTAACCTGCAGATAAACCCCATATCTGCAGGTTAATAGCATTTTTCATGTGACAGGTTCCCCATAGCGTTAAATAAAAAGGCCTAGATCTCTGGAACTGCATGGCTGATTTACAAAATAAAATCCCACAATATGAATACTCAGGGGAACACTTCGAGTAAAATAGGAGCAAAAGTGTCCACTGTCTTGGTAACCGGTCCTTTTTAACCCCTTTCCCACCTTGGACGTATCCACGTGGGTCTTATTGACCTTGGATGTATGGATACGTCCTGGTGATTTTGCGTGCACATGGGCTGTGCGCACACGATCGCTGCCATGTGTCAGCTGATTCTGACACCCGGCACGAAGTGCCAGGAGCAGTCATGCACCGCTGCCGGAACGTTAACCCCCTAATGCTGCAATTGCATTCCGGGAGCAGGCGGAGGGATGACAACCCATTTGCCCTTGGATCTGAGACCCCGCGATGTCATGTGGGGTACCGATCGTTGCCATGGTGACCCGATGTCATCATGACAATGTATCCGGGTCCCCAGCGTTAGGAAAGTTGCTTGATCATGCTCAGAGCAGCGTCTATGCAGCGCTAACAGTTTGCATAGCATCCATGCTATACAAGTGATCAGCCTGCAAAAAATGAAAGTCCCATAGTGGGACAAAGTAAACAAAAATTAAAAAAGAAGTTAAGAAAAATTGTAAAAATAATAAAAAATAAATAAATAAAAAAATCTAAATATATTGTACCCATGAATGAATATTATTATGAAAAACAAAAACAAAACAAAAGTACACATATTTGATATCTCCGCATCCGGAATGACCCGACTTATGAAACTGTCTCACTGGTTAACCCCTTTAGTGAAAACGAAAAAAATAAATAAAAAAACAAGGCCAAAAACAATGCTTTATCATCATACCGCCAAACAAAAAGTCGAATATAAATAAAAATGGTACCGCTGAAAACATTATCTTGTCCTGTAAAAAAACAAGCCATTGTACAGCTCCATCAGTGGAAAAAAATAAAAAAGTTAAAGCTCTCAGAATAAAGCGATGCAAAAATAATTGTTTTTTCTGTCAAATAGTTTTTATTGTGTCAAAACGCCAAAACACAAAAAAATGAAACTGTGGTATTGCTGTGATCGTACTGACCCGAAGAATAAAGTTATATTATCAATTTTACCGCAAGTGGAACATTTAAAAAAAACGATAACAAATTCACGAATTGCTGTTTTTTTTCATTCTGCCTCCTAAAAATCAGAATAGAAAGCGATCAAAAATTGTCATGTCTAAAAATCGTACCAATAAAAACGTCATCTCATCCTGCAAAAAAAATAAGCCCTGACATGACTCTGTGGGCTTAAATATGGAAAACTCATAGCTCTCAAAATGTGGTGATGCAAAAAGTAGTTTTTGCAATAAAAGCATCTTTTAGTGTGTGACAGCAGCAAAACATTAAAAAAAAGATATAAATCGGGTATCTCTGTAATCGCACCGACCCAAAGAATAAAGTTGTCATATCATTTAAACCGCACTAAAAATGTAATAAAAAAATACAAAAACAATTCTTCATCCGCTGTTTTGTTCATACTGCCTCCCAAAGATCGCAGTAACGCTCAATGCACATTTATCCTGCGCTGAGCGCTTACATAGGGGCTTCCATGTAAATCTCTGATTCAGACAGATCCCCCGGCAGAAGATTCCCTATAATGAGGCAGATGGAGGCACTGTGGATGTCATGGGACTTATGATCCGGCGGTCTCCATCTTTTTAGAATTGCATAAAAGTACACATCTAAATACATTCCTTAACCCCTTCCCGACCTTTGATGCAGCGTATGCGTCATGGTCGGATCGCGCTCCTGCAGGCCGGGTGAAAGGGTTAACTCTAATTTCACCTGACAGGGACAGGGGGAGTTGTACTTGAGCCCGGGGGGGGGGGGGGGGGGGGGGAGCGATAGTAATATTCTACCAATGAAAATTGGTGAAATATTACAATCCAGCCATGGTCGATGCTGCAATAGCATCAGCCATGGCTGAATATCGCGATCTGCCCCTCCGCCACCGATCTCCTCCCCTCTGTCCTCCGTCCGGTCATTAGCTGTCCTCTGCTCCCCTCCGTCCTCCTCCCCGCTCCCCCCGCAGTCTGATCTTCTCCCCCCCCCGCTGTCCGATCCCTCCCATCATACTTACCGACCTCCCGTGTCCCTCCCGGTGTCCGTCCGTCTGCTCCATGGGCGCCGCCATCTTGCAAAATGGCGGGCGCATGCGAAGTGCGCCCGCCGAATCTGCCGGCCGGCAGATTCGTTACAAGTACATTTTGATCGCTGTGATAGGTTCTATCACAGCGATCAAAATAAAAAAATAATAAATAACCCCCCACCCGCCTTATCACCCCCATAGGTAAGGACAAAAATAAAGTAAAGAAAATATACCCGTATTTTCCGGCGTATAAGACGACTGGGCGTATAAGACGACCCCCAACTTTTCCAGTTAAAATATAAAATCTTCTCAAAAGTCGGGGGTTGTCTTATATGCCGGGTGTCGTTTTATAGCGTGGGTGCGGAGCAATCTGCGGTCAAAGTATATAGTGGGGGGAGTGGTCCCGATGACGAGGTGATGGAGCGCCTCACCAGGAAGGTGTAAGTGAAGCAAACTGTCAGCGTCTGGGATGCCAGGGTTATGCAAACAAGAGAGAGAGAACGGTGCTGTGCTTAGAAAAACACTCCTCTTTCACTAATCTGGCTCACCCTTGTATCCTATTATCTCCTTCTCTGCCTCTGCTTCACTTACACCTTCCCGGTGAGGTGCCCCCTCTCCTTGTCATTGGGGTCGCTCCCCCCACAATATGCGGCGACAGCAGATTACTCCGCACCTGCCCTATAAGACGACACCTGGCGTATAAGACGATACCCGACTTTTGAGAATATTTTCAAGGCTTAAAAAGTAGTCTTATATGCCAGAAAATACAGTATATTTTTTCCCCACTAGGGTTAGGGCTAGATTTAGGGTTAGAATTAGGCTATGTGCACATGGTGCGGATTTGGCTGCGGATTCGTAGCAGTTTTCCATCAGGTTTACAGTACCACGTAAACCTATGGAAAATCAAATCCGCTTTGCCCATGGTGCGGAAAATACCGCGCGGAAACGCTGTGTTGTATTTTCCGCAGCATGTCAATTCTTTGTGTGGATTCCGCAGCGTTTTACACCTGTTCCTCAATAGGAATCCGCAAGTGAAATCCGCACAAAAAACACTGGAAATCCGCGGTAAATCCGCAGGTAAATCGCAGTGCCTATTACCTGCGGATTTTTCAAAAATGGTGCGGAAAAATCTCACACGAATCCGCAACGTGGGCACTTAGCCTTAGGGATAGGGTTGGAATTAGGGCTAGGGTTGGAAATTAGACTGTGGTTAGGGTTATGGTTAGGGGTATATTGGGGTTAGGGTTGGGATTAGGGTTACGATCAGGGTTAGGGTTGGGATTAGGGTTAGGGGTGTGTTGGGGTTAGCGTTGTGATTAGGGTTATGGCTAGAGTTGGGATTCGGGTTAGGGGTGTGTTGGGGTTAGTGTTGGAGTTAGAATTGAGGGGTTTCCACTGTTTAGGCACATCAGGGGTCTCCAAACGCAACATGGCGCCACCATTAATTCCAGCAAATCTTGCATTCAAAAAGTCAAATGGTGCTCCCTCCCTTCCGAGCCCTGATGTGCACCCAAACAGTGGTTTACCCCCACGTATAAGGTACCAGCATACTCAGGACAAACTGGGCAACAATTATTGGGGTCCAATTTCTCCTGTTACACATGTGAAAATAAAAAATTGCTTGCTAAAACATCATTTTTGAGGAGAGAAAAATGATTTTTTATTTTCATGGCTCTGCGTTTTAAACTTCTGTGAAGCACTTGGGGGTTCAAAGTGTTCACCACATATCTAGATAAGTTTCCTGGGGGGTCTAGTTTCCAAAACGGGGTCACTTGTGGGGGATTTCTACTGTTTAGGCACATCAGGGGCTCTGCAAACGCAACGTGACGCCCGCAGACCATTCCATCAAAGTCTGCATTTCAAAAGTCACTACTTCCCTTCCGAGCCCTGACGTGTGCCCAAACAGTGGTTTACCCCCACATATGGGGTATCTGTGTACTCAGGACAAACTGGGCAACAACTATTGGGAACCAATTTCTCCTATTACCCTTGTGAAAATAAATAATTGCTTGCTAAAACATATTTTTTTGAGGAAAGAAAAATGATTTTTTATTTTCACGGCTCTGCGTTATAAACTTCTGTGAAGCACTTGGGGGTTCAAAGTGCTAACGACATAACTAGATAAGTTCCTTGGGGGGTCTAGTTTCCAAAATGGGGTCACTTGTGGGAGATTTCTACTGTTTAGGCACATCAGGGGATCTGCAAACGCAACGTGACACCCGCAGACCATTCCATCAAAGTCTGCATTTCAAAAGTCACTACTTCCCTTCCGAGCCCCGACGTGCGCCCAAACAGTGGTTCCCCCCCACATATGGGGTATCAGCGTACTCAGGACAAACTGGCCAACAACTTTTGGGGTCCAATTTCTCCTGTTACTCTTGTGAAAATAAAAAATTGCGGGCTAAAAAATAATTTTTGAGGAAAGAAAAATGATTTTTTATTTTCACGGCTCTGCGTTATAAACTGCTGTGAAGCACTTGAGGGTTTGAAGTGGTCACCGCACATCTAGATTAGTTCCATGGGAGGTCTAGTTTCCAAAATGGGGTCACATGTGGGGGAGCTCCAATGTTTAGGCACACAGGGGCTCTGCAAACGCGACATGGTGTCCGCTAACGATTGGAGCTAATTTTTCATTCAAAAGTCAAATGGCGCTGCTTCCCTTCCGAGCCTTGCCGTGTGCACAAATAGTGGTTTGTGACCACATATGTGGTATCGGTGTACTCAGGAAAAATTGCCCAACACATTTTAGGATCCATTTTATCCTGTTGCCCATGTGAAAATGAAAAAATTGAGGCTAAAAGAATTTTTTTGTGAAAAAAAAGTACTTTTTCATTTTTGTGGATCAATTTGTGAAGCACCTGGGGGGTTCAAAGTGCTCACTATGCATCTAGATAAGCTCCCTGGGGGGTCTAGTTTCCAAAATGGGGTCATTTGTGGGGAGCTCCAATATTTAGGCACACAGGGGCTCTCCAAACACAACATGGTGTCCGCTAAAGATTGGAGCCAATGTTTCATTGAAAAAGTCAAATGGCGCTCCTTCCCTTCCGAGCCCTGACGTGCGTCCAAACAGTGGTTCCCCCCACATATGGGGTATCTGCGTACTCAGGATAAATTGTACAATAACTTTTGGGGTCCAGTTTCCCTTCATACCTTTAGGAAAATAAAAAAATTGTTGCTAAAACATCATTTTTGTGACTAAAAAGTTAAATGTTCATTTTTTCCTTCCATTTTGCTTCTGCTGCTGTGAAGCACCTGAGGGGTTAATAAACTTTGTGAATGTGGTTTTGAGTACCTTGAGGGGTGCAGTTTTTAGAATGGTGTCACTTTTGGGTATTTTCAGCCATATAGACCCCTCAAACTGACTTCAAATGTGAGGTGGTCCCTAAAACAAATGGTTTTGTAAATTTCGTTGTAAAAATGAGATATCGCTGGTCAAATTTTAACCCTTATAACTTCCTAGCAAAGAAAAATTTTGTTTCCAAAGTTGTGCTGATGTAAAGTAGACATGTGGGTTATGTTATTTATTAACTATTTTGTGTCACGTAACTCTCTCGTTTAACAGAATAAAAATTCTAAATTTGAAAATTGCAAAATTTTAGCCAAATTTCCATATTTTTCACAAATAAACTCAAAAATTATCGACCTAAATTTACCACTAACATGAAGCCCAATATGTCACGAAAAACAATCTCAGAATCGCTAGGATTCGTTGAAGCGTTCCTGAGTTATTACCTCATAAAGGGACACTGGTCAGAATTGCAAAAAACGGCCAGGTCAAAATAGGTTGGGTCATGAAGGGGTTAAGGGTTCTAGTTTACAAAATCGGGTGACTTAGGGGTTTTCCACTGTTTAGGCACATCAGGGGCTCTTCAAACAGGACATGGTATCCCCTAATGATGCCAGGAAATTTTTCATTCAAAAAGTCAAATGACGATCCTTCCCTTCCAAGCCCTGCCATTCAGCCAATCAGTAGTTTTCTCCCTCACATGGGGTATCAGCGTACTCAGAAGAAATTGCGCTAAAAATTCCATGGTGCAATTTTTCCTGATACCCTTATGAAAATGCAAAATTTGGGGCTAAAAACATTTTTGTGGGGAAAATTAGCTTTTTTAAAATTTTCTCGGCTCAGTTTTATAAACTTCTGTGAAGCACCTGAGGGTTTACTGTGCTCACCACACATCTAGATAAGTTCCCTGAGGAATCTAGTTTCTAAAATGTTATCACTTGTGTGGGATTTTCACTGTTTAGGCACATTAGGGGTTCTTCAAAAGCGACTTGGCGTCCGCTAAATGTTCCATCAAATTTTGCATTAAAAAAGTCAAATGGCTCTCCTTCCTTTTCGAGCTCTGCCATGCACCCAAATAGTTGTTTTCCCCCACTTATGGGGTATCAGCATGCTCAGGAGAAATTGCCCAACAAATTTTGAGGTATATTTTTCCTGCTACCCTTGTGAAAAAAAAAGTTGAATGTTCATTTTTTCCCCCACATTCCAAAATTTCTTGTGATGCACCTGAAGGGTTAATAAACTTCTTGAATGTGGTTTTGAGCACCTTGAGGGGTGCAGGTTTTAAAATGGTGTCCCTTTTTTTTTTCATATAGACCCCTCAGCGTCACTTCAAATGACACGTGGTCGTTTTGTAAATTTTGTTTATAAAAAGGAGAAATCGCTGGTAAACTTTTAACCGTTATAACTCCCTAACAAAAAATAGTTATTTAATAAAAATTGCACTGATGTAAAGTAGACATGTGGGAAATGTTATTTATTAACTATTTTGTGTGAGATATCTCTGATTTAAAGGCATAAGAATTCAAAGTTTGAAAATTGCAAAATTTTCCAAATTTTCTCCAAATTTCAATTTTTTTCACAAATAAACGCAAGTTGTATCAAAGAAATTTTACCACTATTATGAAGTACAATATGTCACGAAAAACATTCTCAGAATCGGTGAGATCTGTTGAAGCGTTCCAGAGTTATAACCACATAAAGTGGCACTGGTCTGAATTGTAAAAACTGGCCTGGTCATTAGTGTGCAAACCACCATGGGGGAAGTAAACGGGTTAAGTGTTGGATATCAATGGATTGTCTTGGAAAATTATCTCTTCGCTACACGCTACAGGGAAGTGAAAAACAGCATGGTGTAAATTGTAATTATTGGTGCATAAGCATCAAATATCTTGTTCTATATTACACTTCTATTGAAATATTAATGTCTGCCCTTAATTTGTGCTTATAAAAATTGTAATGACCTACCAAGCTCTACATCATTGCCGCAGAGTGATCCACATAAAATTACATAATGTCATCTCTCTCCATACCAAAATGTAGCTGGTGACTTCATCATTGTAAAATAATATAATTTCATCATAAAAATGATTAATTTGCTATTAGATTTTTAGTAAATAATATTTTATTCACTCCAACATTTTGCCGGCTGCATCTAATTACTGCATTAGAACCTTCTTGCCTATAAGTAATAGTTATGTCTTTTTAATGTGACGTATAAAAGACCTTTTGATAAAGTCCAAAATTACTAGAATATTGTTAACTTGATATTAAGGTATGTCAATGACCACTTGAACTCTGTAATTGGAAATGGTTTGCTGATGTATGTCGCACGCACAAAGAACTGGAGATCAATATGAAAGCGGCTAACGTAAAGCCTTTCCATTAATTGAGAACAGTAGGTTTCATTTTTGTTTTAATGTCTGTGGAAATACGATTTCTGAAAGCAAAAATGTCAACCTTTGAAATTACCCTCTGCAAAAGTAGAAAGGTCTAATATTGCAGTATGAAATATATATACCCTGGTATTAGAAATTGGACATTACCTACAGTTAGGTCCATATATATTTGGACAGAGACAACATTTTTCTAATTTTGGTTATAGACATTATCACAATGAATTTTAAACAAAACAATTCAGATGCAGTTGAAGTTCAGACTTTCAGCTTTCATTTGAGGGTATCCACATTAAAATTGGATGAAGTGTTTAGGAGTTTCAGCTCCTTAACATGTGTCACCCTGTTTTTAAAGGGACCAAAAGTAATTGGACAACTGACTCCAAGGCTATTTCATGGACAGGTGTTGGCAATCCCTTCATTATGTCATTCTCAATTAAGCAGATAAAAGGCCTGGAGTTGATTTGAGGTGTGGTGCTTGCATTTGGAAGGTTTTGCTGTGAAGTAAACATAACTCACAGAAAAATACCCAAAAGAAAATTCAGAAATAACCATAAAAAATAGCTTTTATTTAATATATTAAAAACATACATGTGCACTTGCCAAGCACCATCACCAATAAATAAGCGTACTATAGGAAAGGCCGGAATAGTGCCAAGCCCTACGTTCACTATGTGTTCCCTACCTGCCTGCGGAGGTTGGCACCCTATTTTCCTGCGCCTTGGCGCCCCCGCTCCACGCCGGCTATCCCTACTAATCCCTATAACACCCTAATAGGTTAGGGGGAGAGACATAACCCGAACAGGGGACGTCTCAAGCTGTTCTTCATCTGAGGCTGAAGTTTCGGATAGTGAGCGAGGGGATCACAATAGGAGCGGAGGTAGGAATTTCATTAACCCAGCGTTCAAACCGCGTAGGGAAAAATGGGGGAGATCAGGAAAGAAGAGATATACATATGCAAGAGGTGGAAACAATTATCATACTTTTTCCGGTCACAATGCTACAGCAGGGAATCCAACAGGTCCACCTCCATCCTCCTCCTTGTCCTCCTCTTCCTCCTCTTTTTTAGAGAGAGGAACAATGCCATATTATCTAAGGGAGCGGTTGGGGGCTCCCCTTTAAATAGAAATAAGGAAAATAGGATATTAAACCTCTCATCCTATCATCTTTCTGATACTGAAGTGGCAGTTCTTGAAAGAGGCCTTGGGTTTGTACCAACTAATAAGTTTAATGAGTTTGATTAGATTAAGGATATGAACCTTTTTGCCCGAAAATTGAAGTGGAAAAAGTTTTTTAAAAATCATGATCAAGCCGAATGTCTCAACTTGGGTATTGATTTATCTGAGCTCTCAGATGTAAGGATTCTTACCAACATGTTGGAGGAGAGCTCTAGACCGTTGGGAGCTGGACCATTTACAGATTTGAAACCAAATAGCATTAGAATGCCCCCTGTATCCACAAATACCAGTATTGATATATTTATGCAATTGGTATCGACTGATCTTAAACAATTGAGCATGAAGAAAAGAAAGAGTCCATCTAACTTAACTCCTGATGAAAGAAGGGCTTTGGATTCGTTATCAGAAAAGGCAGAATTGGTGTTCAAACCATCTGATAAAGGTGGGAACCTTGTGATATTAGATCGTGAGAAATATAGGGAGATGTGTCTCAGGATTCTGAGAGATGGAACCACCTATGGACCGCTACGAGATGACCCCACTGTGGCCTTTAATCTCGAACTGGGCTGCATTTTGGATGAGGCGCATGAAAGGGGGCTTATCTCTGATGGTGAGAGGAGATTCATGAGGCAGAAGACACCTGTAATACCTGTGTTTTACGCCCTTCCGAAGGTGCATAAGGGCCTGGTACCTTTGAAGGGCCGGCCAATTGTTTCGGGAAATGATTCCATCACACAGAATTGTGGGACATATATTGACAAGGTTTTGAGAGACTTCGTGACAGCCTTACCGTCTTATATACGAGACACATCTGACCTGTTGCAAAAAATTGAGGGGATTTCTGTGGGAGAGAACACCTTGCTGGCATCAATAGATGTCGAAGCCCTGTACAGCAGTATCCCACATGAGGCTGGTCTAAAAGCTGTTGATTTCTTTTTAAGATCTAGAGGGATCCAATTTAACGAACACAATCGATTTATTAACCGCCTCCTACTTTTCATCTTGACTCACAATTATTTTTTGTTTGAGGGGAGGTTCTACCACCAGCTCAGGGGCACTGCTATGGGGAGCCCATGTGCCCCCACATATGCAAATTTGCTCCTGGGCTGGTGGGAGGATACGGTTGTGTTCGGGGAAGAAAAGCTGGCACTATGGGGCTCCCAGATATTATTCTGGGGGCGCTTCATAGATGACGTCCTAATTCTGTGGACGGGGGATGTTGCCTCTTTCCATGCTTTCGTTCGGGATCTCAATATAAATGACATAGGTCTTACATTTACATCTGAAATTGATAAAGACAAAATCAACTTTTTGGACATTACAATAAGTAAGGATAATGAGGGTCATCTTGCAACCACGATATATAGGAAGCCCACTTCGACTAATAATCTATTGAACTGGAGCAGTCATCACCCCTATGGCCTTAAAAAAGGAATTCCAAAAGGACAATACATGAGGGTGAGGAGAAATTGTTCCTCGGATTCTTCCTTCTATGCTGAGTCACGGGAACTAAGGGATAGATTCCTGATGAAAGGATACCCAAAAAACATTCTCCAGAATACATTCAAACAGATAGAGAAGATCCCTAGATCTAATCTACTACGGTCAAGGGACAGGGACGATTCAGAGGCCCTGGTGAGGCTCATTGGGAGTTTTGATGACTGCTCTCAGGAGGTTAGGAAGATAATCAGTAGATATTGGGGTATACTACGTGCAGACACGGACATTAAGGAGTACCTGTCTGAGACACCCATGATTACTTATAGAAGAGGGAGATCCCTAAAGGACCAACTAGTGCATAGCACCTTCACTCCCCCCCTAACTACGGGTACATGGCTTGAAAGGAGACAATTAGGTACTTTTCGCTGTGGCGGGTGCTCTTTTTGTGGCTATGTGGCTACAGGCAATCATTTTTCAAGTGCCAGTACGGGACGGATTTTTGAAACTAGACATTTTGCAAATTGCAAAACTAGCGGAGTTATCTATCTCTTCAGTTGCACTTGCCCAGTTAATTATGTCGGAAAAACGAGAAGGGAATTCCGTAGGAGAATAGGTGATCATGTGGGGGATATTAAACATGCGAGGGATACCCCAATCTCTCGACATGTACGGTCTGTACATCAGGGGGATTTAAAATCTTTTTCGTTCTGTGCCGTTGAGGTGGTCACCCCCTCTATTCGAGGAGGTGATTGGGATCGTAGAATCTTACAAAAAGAACTCAAGTGGATCCATAGATTGGACACGGTATCTCCGGCAGGACTAAACGAACAAATGAACTTTGGCTGTTATCTATGACTCTCTATGCATAAAGGTTGAGAGATAAGTGGTTAGGGAAAACCTGTCGTATCGACCCTAATGGGTCAGATATAATAACTATTGGTCCATATTGTGGACAAAGGATTTTGTTGACACCTATCATATCGTGATGGTTATATATATATGAGAAAGTGCATTATATAGAAATGGGTCTCAGAAATATCGGTGAAGGGTTAGTGGTTTATTTTATCAATGAAAATAAATTTACAGATTGCTGTTAGGCGAACCTTTAATATATACAGCATATTCATGCTTGGCTTAAGAAATAATGAAAAACGCCTAATTTATTCTTGTAGTTATTGTTACCTTTTGAAAATTAGTTGGATAAAGTGTTGCCTGTGAATATAGGATACTAATGACTTCGTGATTTCATGTATACCATTATAGGATCTGAGCACCAGCATCACTGCAGCAGGGTGTAGATGTGTAGATGCATATAGCATTTGGCTATAAGGGACGGCCTGTAAAAAATGGATATAGGCGGAACTATGGTCTATCCGACGTACGTGACGCATTGTATTATTGCGCAGGAGCGTTGTAGTATTATTGCGCATTAGCGCTATGTTGAAGGACATGGGTGCGTTTGATATCTTTGATATAGATTAATGGATCCATGTCTGGTTCGTTGGGGCGCATGCGCTACTAAGAAGAGGCCGGCGCTTGCGTAATTTCATCGGCCTCTTCTGAGCGGTGGCGCATTTTGATTACGCTTGAGCGTCCCTATTCTGTAAGCGTCACAGTAATAACTCCGTAAGTAAACATAACGCTGTTGTGCCTGCGCAGCTGATAAAAAGACGGCGCCTGCGCAGTACAATCTGCCCGTGTTGGCGGTAGCGCATTGGTATGACGCGGGTGTGTCCCTTTTCTGTAAGCGTCACAGTAATAACGTCGTAAGTAAATGGAACGCTGTTGCGCATGCGCAGCTGAGAAAAAGACGGCGCCTGCGCAGTACAATCGGCCCGTTTTGGCGACAGCGCATTGGTTTGACGCGGGTGCGTCGCTATTAGATGACGTCATAGGTGTGTGGACTTAGTAACGCTGGAAAGGAATATGGCGTCCCAAACACCCAGGTGAGATGAGTGCAGTGATGATTTAGGGCCCATATAATGCACAGCATTTAGCACTTGTCTGTAAGCGCTACAAGGATAGGGTATCGGCCCGGTGGTGCAGCCATCTACATCTGACATACTGAATTTGGATATGAGCTAAGTAACCCTTTACTATCAGAATATACTCCTGATGAACCTCTTAGAATTAAAAGGGGAGAAACGCGTTGAGTTTAAAGGGATACTCTGTATAAAGAGAGTTTAAAGGAATTTTCTGCATAACGGTATTATGAGATTTGAATTTTTGGTCTGCATCTGGATTTAAAATATTAATGATGCCACTAATGAATGCGGTACACTATGGCTGTCTAGGCACGTATTGGTTATCTAATGCTACAGTGTGGTAATGAGATATCAGAAGGTGGCATGGTGTATGTCTGACACTACAACACATACATTTCCCCAGTGCAAATTACACGCTGTAACAGACCAAAAGTATATGTGTGTTTAGCCCTAGATTTTTAGTTCCTATCTGCCGTGACAATATTTACGCTGGCTAAAAATTTTGAGTTCCTACCTGCCGTTACAATATTTACGCTGGCTAAAAATGGTATATATGTGAGTAAAGGGACACAGATTACCAAGCGAGTCTAGAACCCTAGATATAGCTAGTTAGCCATACTGACATATTTTTGTCCCTTCAAGCTATTTACATTTATCATTGTATGTGTGATATGTCTCTCCCCCTAACCTATTAGGGTGTTATAGGGATTAGTAGGGATAGCCGGCGTGGAGCGGGGGCACCAAGGCGCAGGAAAATAGGGTGCCAACCTCCGCAGGCAGGTAGGGAACACATAGTGAACGTAGGGCTTGGCACTATTCCGGCCTTTCCTATAGTACGCTTATTTATTGGTGATGGTGCTTGGCAAGTGCACATGTATGTTTTTAATATATTAAATAAAAGCTATTTTTTATGGTTATTTCTGAATTTTCTTTTGGGTATTTTTCTGTGAGTTGAGTTTCAAGCTACCCTAAGCATTTATAGTATATACTGTGAGAGATTTGTGAAGTAAAGATGCGGTGAAACAAGCCATCCTTAAGCTGCGAAAACAGAAAAAACCCATCCGAGAAATTGCTACAATATTAGAAGTGGCAAAATCTACAGTTTGTTACATCCTGAGAAAGAAAGAAAGCACTGGTGAACTCATCAATGCAAAAAGATCTTGGCGCCCACGGAAGACAACAAAGGTGGATGATCGCAGAATAATCTCCATGGTGAAGAGAAACCCCTTCACAACAGCCAACCAAGTGATCAACATTCTCCAGGAGGTCGGCGTATCAATATCCAAATCTACCATAAAGAGAAGACTGCATGAAAGTAAATACAGAGGGTTCACTGCACGGTGCAATCCACTCATAAGCATCAAGGATAAAAAGGCTAGACTGGACTTTGCTAAAAATCATCTAAAAAAGCCAGCACAGTTCTGGCAGACATTCTTTGGACAGATGAAACCAAGATCACCCTCTACCAGAATGATGGAAAGAGAAAAGTATGGCAAAGGCGTGGTACAGCTCATGATCCAAAGCATACCACACCATCTGTAAAACACGGCGGAGGCAGTGTGATGGCTTGGGCATGCATGGCTGCCAGTGGCACTGGGCCACTAGTGTTTATTGATGATGTGACACAGGACAGAAGCAGCCGAATGAATTCTGAGGTATTCAGAGCCATACTGTGTGCTCAGATCCAGCCAAATGCAGCCAAACTGATTGTTCGTCGTTTCATACTACAGATGGACAATGACCCAAACATAAAGCCAAAGCAGCCCAGGAGTTTATTAAAGCAAAGAAGTGGAATATTCTTGAATGGCCAAGTCAGTCACCTGATCTCAACCCAATTGAGCATGCATTTCACTTGTTAAAGAATAAACTTCAGACAGAAAGGCCCACAAACAAACAGCAACTAAAACCAACGCAGTGAAGGCCTGGCAGAGCATCAAAAAGGAGGAAACACAGCGTCTGGTGATTTCCATGAGTTCAAGGCTTCAGGCAGTCATTGCCAACAAAGGGTTTTCAACCAAGTACTAAAAATGAACATTTTATTTAAAATTATTGAATCTGTCCAATTACTTTTGGTCCCTTTAAAAACTGGGTGGCACATGTTAAGGAGCTGAAACTCCTAAACCCTTCATCCAATTTTTATGTGGATACCCTCAAATGAAAGCTGAAAGTCTGAACTTCAACTGCATCTGAATTGTTTTGTTTAAAATTCATTGTGGTAATGTCTATAACCAAAATTAGAAAAATGTTGTCTCTGTCCAAATATATATGGACCTAACTGTAGGTAATGTCCAATTTCTAATACCAGGGTATATATATTTCATACTGCAATATTAGACCTTTCTACTTTTGCAGAGGGTCATATATATTGTATATATTGATGCCATTCGCTGTGTTGTAATCTGAAATTACATTTTAATCCACTTTTTCAAATTTAGTATAGAGGAAATAAATTGTATAGAGATGGGCGATGGACAGAGTGGGAACCGTGGCTGCCTGACCGGCGGTGATGATTTTACTGCCAATCAGAAGCGGTGTTTGCCGCGCTGTCATGAACATGCCAGCGTGGCAAACACTGGATGTGTGGGGCCCCCTTTCAAGTGAATGGGGTTCGGGTTGGTTACTGTTCTGGTTCCTTAACCCATACCTTTTGTAACTGTTCGGCTGAACCCGCAGGACCCGAACATACAAGTGTTCGCCCATCTCTAAAATTGAACATTAAAGAGAAATTTTATCTACGATATAATTTGCAGAATAGAACCTGTCACTTGCCAGATATACAACATGTCATTTTTTTATGCAAATGTTGCTGTTCTCCTGAACCTGGAGCAGTTTTTATTTTGTTCCTCCACCTCTCTGTTCCTTAGATATGGACCTCTGCTCTCTAGTTTGTTTTGTTATTTTTTTTAGTAAAGTGGGTGTGGTCCTTATCTCTTCTCAATGGGACTCTTTCTGAAAACCACGCCCAGTTTGAAAAAATAATACTACATTTGTACACTGAGAATAGTGGCAATATCTCCAGATGGCAGAGGAGCAAAAACTAAAATCACCAAATTCAAGTGAACTGCAGCATTTGCAATGCATAAAATAAATGACACATTTATGCTAAACATGAATGGAGTGTGAGGATTGCTTACCGTATAGACTCGAGGATAAGCCGAGACCCCTAATTTTGCCACAAAAAACTGGGAAAACGTAATGACTCGAGTGTTAGCCTAGGGTGGGAAATGCAGCAGCTACTGGTAAATTTCAAAATTAAAAATAGATACCAATAACAGTAAAATTAATTGAGACATCAGTAGGCTAAGTGTTTTTGAATATCCATATTGAATCAGGAGCCCCATATCAGGCTCCATCCAGTTCATGATGGGCCCCATAAGATGATCTATACTAAAATACTAAATACACCCCATATAATGCTCCATAATGTTTATGATGGGCCCCATAAGATGCTCCATATTAAAATATGCCCCCTATAATCCGACATAAAGGTCAATAATGGCCCCATAAGATGCTCCATAGACACATTTGCCCCATATAATGCTGCACAAATGTTGATTATGGCCCCATAAGATGCTCCATAGAGATAGTTGCCCCATACGCTGCACAATCGTTGATTATGGCCCCATAAGATGTTCCATACAGACACATTTGCCCCATATAGTGCTGCACAAACGTCAATTATGGCCTCATAAGATGCTCCATAAAGATATTTGCCCCATATAGTGCTGCACAAACGATAATTATGGCCCCATAGATGCTCCATAGAGATATTTGCCCCATATGATCTTGCTGCGATAAAAAAAAAAAAAAATCACATTCTCACCTCTCGTCGCTCAGGCCCCCGGCACTTTCAATATTCACCTCTTCTCATACTGAGCTGTCACCGCTACCACTCATTACAGTAATGAATATGCGGCTCCACCCCTATGGGTGTGGAGTCGGGTCCATATTCATTACTGTAATGAGCGGTACCATGTGACCACTCACTACAGGATGAAGCTGCCGGCACCAGGAGAGCCAGGGACCTGCAGGGACCGCGCCGGCAGCAGGTGAGTATTATTAGACTCCCCTCCCCTGCCGACCCCTGGCTGAAATCTCGGCTTATACTCGAGTATATACGGTAATTTTATGACAGATTCCTGTATGTAATGCTAATTATTGAAAACTAGATGGTGGCCCGATTCTAACGCATCGGGTATTCTAGAATATACATGTCCACGTAGTATATTGCACAGCCCACGTAGTATATTGCACAGCCCACGTAGTATATTGCCCAGCCACGTAGTATATTGCCCAGCCACGTAGTATATTGCCCAGCCACATAGTATATTGCCCAGTGACGTAATATATTGGCCAGCCACGTAGTATATTGCCCAGTGACGTAGTATATTGCCCAGCCACGTAGTATATTGCCCAGTTACGTAGTATATTGCCTAGTGACGTAGTATATTGCGCAGCCACGTAGTATATTGCCCAGCCACATAGTATATTGCCCAGTCATGTAGTCTATTGCCCAGCCCAAGTAGTATATTGGCCAGTGACGTAGTATACAGCACAGAGCCACGTAGCATATTGCCCAGTGATGTAGTATATTGCCCAGCCACGTAGTATATTGCCCAGCCACGTAGTATATTGCCCAGTTACGTAGTATATTGCCCAGTCACGTAGTATACACCAGAGCCACGTAGTATATTGCCCAGTGACGTAGTATACAGCAGAGAGCCACGTAGTATATTGGCCAGTCACTTAGTATATTGCACAGCGAAGTAGTATACAGCACAGAGCCACGTAGTATATTGTCCAGTCACGTAGTATATTGCCCAGCCAGGTTTGTCACAGGTGAAAAAATAAAAAATAAACATATACTCACCTTTCCGAGGGAGCCCTTGTAGTCCACGGCAGGTTCCGGTCCCAGGGCTGGTATTAGCGCAGGACCTGTGATGACGTCACGGTCACATGACCGTGACGTCATGGCAGGTCTTTGTAGCGCAGGGCCTGTGATGATGTCGCGGTCATGGCAGGTCCTTGTCGCGCAGGCGCGCAGGGCCTGTGATGCCGTCGCGGTCACATGACCGTGAAGTCATGGCAGGTCCTTCTTTCACCGGAACCTGCAACGGAAGATGGCGGCCGGCGCGAGCTGCAATGGAGGGTGAGTATAGCAGGTTTTTTTTCTTTTTAAATTTTTAACATTATATTTTTTACTATTGATGCCGCATAGGCAGCGTCAATAGTAAAAAGTTGGGGACACACAGGGTTAATAGCGGCGGTAAAGGAGTGCGTTACCCATGGCATAACACGGTCCGTTACCGCCGGCATTAACCCTGTGTTAGCGGTGACCGGAGGGGTGTATGCGGGCGACAGGCACTGATTGCGGGGAGTAAGGAGCAGCCATTTTCTTCCGGACTGTGCCCGTCGCTGACTGGTCTCGGCAGCCATGACATGCAGCTGGCGAGACCAATCAGCGAATGAATAACCGTGACAGAAGGACAGACAGACGGAAGTGACCCTTAGACAATTATATATAAGATAAGCACACTACCCATGCCCATAAATCCTACACGAGGATAGGCATCACTCCATAGCACATATAGAACATATAGATCCTTTTGGAATTAGCCATATTAGGATCAAGAAGTGTTGCTGAACCACAATATTAAAATAGTAAATTTATTCAACAAATATATACTGCAAGATAAAATAAAACAGATTGGTGCCTCAGACCAAGCAAACAGAGGCCAGCATAATATAGGGAGACACAAAATTACTATATAATTTCTCCACTGTATCAGAAGGTCTTTAAGTGATATTAGGGTACATATACAGTCAGACAAAATATTGCATATTATCAATCAAAAAAATAGTCCAATATTTGCAAATATATCTATCTGTGTTACTGGTATGACAAATGTAGGAGACTTCAAAAACATATCCACAACTCCCAAACAAATACTAGGGGCACAGTTCTGCCATCAATAGAAAAACACATCGCCCCTGCAGTTGTAATGTCCCTTCACATACCCACGCACACAAGAGCAGCAAAGCACCTGTTAATCCACATATTACCTAGATAAGTGTCCACCAAGCAATTCACTGTCAAGTGACAGGCTGATCCTCCGGGCCCCGACGCGCTTTTCGCGGTTGCTTCTTCCTGGGGGTTTAAAGAAGCAACCGTGAAACGCGCGTCGGGGTTCGGAGGACCTTATACTGACAGCAGGGGGCATAGCTAGGCTAAAAAAGGGCAGAGCATGCGAAAAGGCAGACAGACTTGGCGGGAGCACACCACGCGCAGCAGGGGAAGTTTGGTGCTCCGTCCTCTGAGCACCATGACAGTGCAGGTCCGCGCTATAGTATCCTGCTACCTGTGACCGGAGAACTGCACTTTGCCCGTTGGATTCCGCTGCTTAAGGTACCCAACGCAACGGGACAGTAAATACCGCGTGTGTGCTGCCTAAGAAATACCGAGTTACTCACCGAGAACTGCTCCCTCTCACCCGGATTCTTCTGCTGAGCTTTGTCAAGCTCCGGCAGTGTTGGAGACTGCTCTTCACTCTACATCCCGAACCAGGCATTCAGAGCCTGTCCTTATAACGGTGGAGGGCCAGTCGTTTTGATCCCTACCCAGTAACAAGTTATTACCTATCCTTTGAATTCTGGGTATAGGGAATAATACTTTAATGGACTGGTGTATAAAAATAATAATGAACCAATCAGATCTACAGACCAGTTGGAATTTGAATTTGCCAATGGAGCCAAATTCTCCCCAAAGATTAGATTTGTGTTCAATCGATTTACCATGAATTGAAAGAACTCCAAAGCTCCAATGACTCTGTAAAGACATACCATATATTACACTACTTTCTTTTCCTCACACACTAATCATCTTAACAGTCATGATGTCACACGCGATCTGAACAGTTTCTTATAGCTTTCTCCCACTATCTCTGTGGCTCAGCTGTGAGCTGTATCATCACAGTATTTATGGCTGCTGCGTTTTTGACCAGATGCAATAATCTCTACTGATTGGCAGTTGTATACCATGCTAAGTGATGACTGACAACCATTCAGTCGTGCCAACTGCCATGTGATTCTTCTGCAATAAGTAATATAGTGGTGGTCATTTTAGTCAAGTCGCATAAAGCAAATCGCAAATTGATCACTTTCGCCGGGTTCAGCAAATTTGTAAAAGATCAACATGAATTTAACAACGTTACATACTTGTGTACTCAGAGTACTAAAAATAGATATACAATGCATGGGAAAAAATCAATGAAGAGTGGCTAACCTGATTTTTATGCCTGGGCAGTTCCTGGTTGGCGCAATCAGTCTCTCCCAGCTATGGGTAAGCACTTCATATCTAGTAGCTATATGCCACTTCTGTAAGCACTGTCACTTTAACTTTTTTAACTTTACTAACTCTGCTACTTCATGACACCATCTTTTCTATTCTCTCGTACTCAATTTGAGGAATTTGCTGTAAAGGTGGTTGTCAATGTCTGTACCCATATGTACTGGTTTAGGGTCTGATGCTTTTTCCCCACCCATTATGTTTCTCCTTGTTAGATCTGATTTATATCCTTATTTTGGTGTTGAATTATTTTTTAATTATTTCTACAATAAAAAGGTGATTATAATTTGTTCCTTTGTTTAGTGGTAATTGATTACTCCACTTTTTCATGTCTCTGTTTCATTTATGTTATGGGAATACTCCACTATATATTTACTTTACTCAGGCGGGGTACACTAATTATCCCCAGCCTACATTTATAATGTGTTTTTTTGAACAATTTTATATTGATTTATGCTTTCTATGTTGTATTCGGTATTTTCTTAGGTAAATAACTGAAAATTATAATGCAGAATTATCCTATTCTAGCAATTGCTAGATAGGTTCACTGTCTGCATCATCTATATATATATATATATATATATATATATATATATATATATATATATATATATATATATATATATATATATATATATATATATACTAGCTATTGAACCCGTTCTACGCCCGGGTGGCGAGCATTTATATTGGTATATGGTCTCCATCCTGGTATGTGCTGCTCCATCCTGCGCCCCCATCCTGTCATGTGCTGCTCCCATCCTGCGCCCCCGTTCTGTCATGTGCTGCTCCCATCCTGCGCCTCCATTCTGTCATTTGCTGCTCCCATCCTGTCATTTGCTGCTCCCATCCTGCGTCCCCGTTCTGTCATTTGCTGCTGCCATCCTGCGCCCGTTCTGTCATGTGCTGCTGCCATCCTGCGCCCGTTCTGTCATGTGCTGCTGCCATCCTGCGCCCATTCTGTCATGTGCTGCTGCCATCCTGCGCCCGTTCTGTCATGTGCTGCTGCCATCCTGCGCCCGTTCTGTCATGTGCTGCTGCCATCCTGCGCCCGTTCTGTCATATGCTGCTCCCATCCTGCGCCCGTTCTGTCATGTGCTGCTGCCATCCTGCGCCCATTCTGTCATGTGCTGCTGTCATCCTGCGCCCGTTCTGTCATGTGCTGCTGCCATCCTTCGCCCGTTCTGTCATGTGCTGCTGCCATCCTTCGCCCGTTCTGTCATGTGCTGCTGCCATCCTGCGCCCGTTCTGTCATGTGCTGCGGCCATCCTGCGCCCGTTCTGACATGTGCTGCTGCCATGCTGCGCCCGTTCTGTCATGTGCTGCGGCCATCCTGCGCCCGTTCTGTCATGTACTGCTGCTATCCTGCGCCCGTTCTGTCATGTGCTGCGGCCATCCTGCGCCCGTTCTGACATGTGCTGCTGCCATCCTGCGCCCGTTCTGTCATGTGCTGCTGCCATCCTGCGCCCGTTCTGTCATGTGCTGCGGCCAACCTGCGCCCGTTCTGACATGTGCTGCTGCCATCCTGTGCCCGTTCTGTCATGTGCTGCTGCCATCCTGCGCCCGTTCTGTCATGTGCTGCTGCCATCCTGCGCCCGTTCTGTCATGTGCTGCGGCCATCCTGCGCCCGTTCTGTCATGTGCTGCTGCCATCCTGCGCCCGTTCTGTCATGTACTGCGGCCATCCTGCGCCCGTTCTGACATGTGCTGCTGCCATCCTGCGCCCGTTCTGTCATGTGTTGCGGCCATCCTGCACCCGTTCTGTCATGTGCTGCTGCCATCCTGCGCCCGTTCTGTCATGTGCTGCGGCCATCCTGCGCCCGTTCTGACATGTGCTGCTGCCATCCTGCGCCCGTTCTGTCATGTGCTGCTGCCATCCTGCGCCCGTTCTGTCATGTGCTGCGGCCATCCTGCGCCCGTTCTGACATGTGCTGCTGCCATCCTGCGCCCGTTCTGTCATGTGCTGCTGCCATCCTGCGCCCGTTCTGTCATGTGCTGCGGCCATCCTGCGCCCGTTCTGTCATGTGCTGTTGCCATCCTGCGCCCGTTCTGTCATGTGCTGCTGCCATCCTGCGCCCGTTCTGTCATGTGCTGCGGCCATCCTGCGCCCGTTCTGTCTTGTGCTGCGGCCATCCTGCGCCCGTTCTGTCATGTGCTGCGGCCATCCTGCGCCCGTTCTGTCATGTGCTGCGGCCATCCTGCGGCCGTTCTGTCATGTGCTGCGGCCATCCTGAGCCCGTTCTGTCATGTGCTGCTGCCATCCTGCGCCCGTTCTGTCATGTGCTGCTGCCATCCTGCGCCCGTTCTGTCATGTGCTGCGGCCATCCTGCGCCCGTTCTGTCATGTGCTGCTGCCATCCTGCGCCCGTTCTGTCATGTGCTGCGGCCATCCTGTGCCCATTCTGTCATGTGCTGCGGCCATCCTGCGCCCGTTCTGTCTTGTGCTGCGGCCATCCTGCGCCCGTTCCGTCATGTGCTGCTGCCATCCTGCGCCCGTTCTGTCTTGTGCTGCGGCCATCCTGCCCCCGTTCTGTCATGTGCTGCTGCCATCCTGCGCCCGTTCTGTCTTGTGCTGCGGCCATCCTGCGCCCGTTCTGTCATGTGCTGCGGCCATCCTGCGCCCGTTCTGTCATGTGCTGCTGCCATCCTGCGCCCGTTCTGTCATGTGCTGCGGCCATCCTGCGCCCGTTCTGTCATGTGCTGCGGCCATCCTGCGCCCGTTCTGTCATGTGCTGCTGCCATCCTGCGCCCGTTCTGTCATGTGCTGCTCCCATCCTGCGCCACCATTGTATTATATGCCCCCCGCTCCAGTGTGTATGCCCCCGAATGCTGCTGCCATATAAAAAAAAAAAAAAATACCATACTCACCTATCGTCCGGCTCCACTGCAGGTATGTCTTCAAGAAAATGGCGCCGGAAAGCGGGGACTGCGCAGGCGCCGATTCCGGCAGCAGGAATCGGCGCCTGCGCAGTCCGCGCTTTCCGGCGCCATTTTCTTGAAGACACACCTGCAGTGGAGCCGGAGTGTGTCTTCAAGAAAATGGCGCCGGAAAGCGCGGACTGCGCAGGCGCCGATTCCGGCAGCAGGAATCGGCGCCTGCGCAGTCCACGCCCTCCGGAGCCGGGAGCAGAGGAGCCGGGAGACGGAGCCGCAAGCAGCGCTGGAACCGGGAAAGGTGAGTATACTTACCCTCCCTCCTGGCGGTCCCTGACTCTCCGGTGGAGATCGCGGTATGCGTTCAGTGCTTACGCATACCGCGATCTCCCGGGAGCGTCGCTCTGTGAGGCCCAGACTGCGCCGGCGCTTGCGCAGTCTATAGAGGCTTCGGACAGAGTGACGCTCCCAGTTTGCATCTCGGCTTTGGGAAAATGGCCGCCGCGATCTCTTCTGCGCACGCGCGGCATCCCGCGGCCATTTTCCTGAAGCCCTGTGCAGCAGAGCACTCCATCTGCGCACGTGCGGCCCCAGGAAGATGGCCGCCCCCACCGATGACAGGGATAATAGCGCAGATCGCGCGCTGTTTCTTCACGTGCGCGCAGGGAATTCGGAACTTGGACATGCGCACACCACTACGCCACCAACGGAAAGCTGGGGAAGAAAAGAGCGATGTCACCACGCCCACCTGACCTGACCAGCCTGATTGACAGGCGAAAACAGCGACTTTGGTAATGTATTTCGCAGCATAGGTGGGGAATCAGGGTACACTACATACACTATTGTAACGCACAGCGCTGGCCCTATTTAACAGTATTTTTATCTCAATCTGAAAAAACGGGGTGACAGGTTCCCTTTAATCATGAGATTTTTTATATTGTCAGTGACACATTGATTGTGATCCAAGTTTATCCAAACTCATATGAACCTTGTGTAGAATAGGTGTGGGTGGCAGTTCCTGACGGAACTTGTCCTCTAGTCATAGCTTCCAGTTATTATAGTCCTTTATAGTGTTATAATTTATATATAAATATATTCCTTTAACATCTAAATTCTGTCCTACGTACTACGTGTTATAAGAAGCAAGATATCTGGATTTTCTTGTGCAGGAATGAGAGCTACAGCAAAGTCTGACCATACGTATTTGTCCGACAACTATTTCACCCAGCTTCATTATAAACATGCAAGCTTGGCTAAGTGGTCCTGTCTATATCAATGGGAAGAGATAAATAATCCTTTGCCACAGACCTCTAGGTTTCTTCTCAAAGATATATTTCTGACATTTAAAAAGGTAGTCCATGGAGTCTCTCAATTCCTTAATCTGTTGACGATCAACTTTTGGTGCAGCACCAACCACAGCTGTTCAGAGAGGTGACTGTTTTACTTCACTGTAAATCTCCCGTTTAAGAAGGGCACACAAGTTCTCAATAGGGTTTAGGTCAGGGGACAAAGGGGCCGTATCATTTATTTTTTCATCCTTAAGGCCTTTAGTGGCAGCCAAGCAGTGGAGATTTTGATGCATTTGACGGAGCATTTTCCTGCATAATAGTCATAGTTTTCCTACTTGAAGAAAGTGTATTTTAAAAACTTGCAGTAGGTTCAGAGTTCATTTTGAGTCCCATCTTCAACTTGAAAAAGTCAAACTAGTGCATCTCTAATAATACCAGCCCAAAGTATTACCTATACCTTGCTGGGGTCTGAGTCGAAGTCTGTTCCCAATATAGATCCAACCACAGGCCCATCTATCTGGTCTGTCAAAGAGTCACTCATCTCATCAGTCTATAAAACCTTTCAAAAATCTGACTTCAGATATTGCTTGGCCTGCCAATTTTGACATTTTATCTTGTGTGTTTTGTTCAGTGGTGGTCGGGTTTCAGCCTTTCTTACCACGACCATGTCTCTGAGCCACTGAACATCTTGTACTTCTGGGCTCTCCAGGGAGTTTGCGGTTCTGAAATATGACAGCACTGGAAGATAATGGGTTCCTGGTAGCTTCATGTTTGATTCTTCTCACATTTTTGTGAGTTAATGTGCTTCTTTTTTTCCCCAACACATTTTTTGTGACCCTGTTGACTATTTGCAACAAAACTTTCGATGGTTCTGTGATCATGGTTCAATATCTTAGCAGTTTCAGGAGTGCTGCATCCCTCTGTGAGACTTTACACAATATTTGACTTTACAGAGTCGGCTGAATCTCTTGTCGGCTGAATCTCTTGTTTGGCCTATTTTGCCTGAGGGAAACACACTGCCTAATAATTCTGCACACATTGATAAGGCTAGGTTCACTTTGCTTTAGTGCAGTCCGTTCAACACATACGTTAAATGGACAGTGTTAACACAAGTGCTGAAAAAGATCGCGTTATGCGCTAGCGCAGATGCTCTATCTGTGCTAGCGGTGACGGACCTGAAAACGCTGCAGACTGCGTCCGAGGGTCCGTCACAGAATGACGGCACATCGCTAACGCATGCCGATTATGACATGCGGTAGCGATGCGCTATATAATGGCAGTTAATGGGTGCGCTAACGCATCCGTTACATAGCGTTAGTGCCGCTGTGTAACGGATGCCGTCAGCGCATTGCCATTAACGCAATGTGAACCCAGCCGGTTTAACTTCCATCATTATACAAATACCCATCAACTGATCTGCTTCATCCAATAAGCAAGTTTATACAGATTGAAGTTGGAAAATATGCATAAAATAATGGTATGGTGAAAATACTCACTTGCCTACTAATTCTGTACACAGTGTCTAAGGATCTGTTGGCACTAGTGTCATGATTTCCATTTCCAGTGGCTCATGGAGAACTATTCTGTATCTATTATGAAATAGAAATGAGTTAATCATGAATAATCCTGCTTACTTCTTTACTACTAAGGGGTTTGCAAAAACGTAGTTGATGACCTATCTTTAGGTCAGATCGGCTAATTCTGACTTTCTTCACTGAATGTGGCATAGCTCTGTACACTGTTTAGTGGCCGAGGATAAGGCTGCAAGTTCTCTCCAATGTACTCTAGTGGCAGTGCGTTTGCAGTACTATTTTGCGCCACTAAACAATGCACCACTAAACAATGCATACAACCCTGCCACTTCTGGTGGAACGCAAAGCAAGAGACTATCCTGTGCTCATCTCTGTTCATGCTATGCTTAACCAAGACTTCCCTTTATTTTGCAATACAGGTAATTCCCACTGGTGAATATCATATTTGTAGCAGAACACATTTCAGTCCATTCTTAGCCTTTAACAATTGCTACATTCTAATATTTCAACCTAGAAACTATGTTGATTTGAGCCAACTTAAGGATGCGCATAGGGTAATGGAATAAAAGAAGGGAGGATAAAGGGTGGGATTCTGCTTACCTTTATGAGTTGTGATGGGCACATTAGTATCAGCTGCTGCTCTGTGCGCGGAAGGATGATCCTCCGCAAAAAAATAGAAAATGTATAAGGATGTCCACGGCAGCAATTCATCCATGGACATCTCTATGCATTAACCTAGAAACTACTTAGCTCATTGGAGATCCCTGATGAGGTCAGACTCCCCAATATGATTTCTAGTGACAAAGGGCGTCATTTTCATTGAAACAAAGTCAACTAACATATGTGTCATCAACAGGTACTAAACACATGTCATGTGCTGGCATTGCTCATTTCTTCAAGGTTTTCTTTTTTATAGTCCATAAGATGTAGCTATTCCATTTTTAAGTTGCATGTAGAACAAAGTCCAGTAAGACAAGCGCATATTGAAATAAAGGAGGGACTTTACATATTAATATATTGCACCATGTGAGTGATCTCCTATTGTCTGTTTATACCTTTGGCTTACAAGGTGTGGAGGGTATGAACTCAATAAACCTTTTTCTGTAACAATAACTTTTTTTTATTCTTCTGTTGGCCTGTAATCATCAGATCGGTTTGGGTGGTTCTTGTTAATTTGATGACAAGAATAAAAGATAAATGGGAATTATTTATCTTCCAGCATTTCATTGTACGCTGTTGATCTATTTAGTAATAGTAAGACGAGTATTCTGAACTAATATCTTGGAGTGTAGTATGGTGAGAAGATGATTTTTCTGTTCAGATGATGGCTTGTACTATGGCCGCTGCATTCTAAGGCTACTTTCACACTAGCGTTAACTGCAAACCGTCACAAAAACGTCTTTTTCCCGAAAAAACGGATGCGTCAAAAAAGTGCAAAACGTATGCAACGCATACAGCATTTCGACGGATCCGTCGCAAATCCGATAAACGGTTGCGTTGAAATGCTGGATGCGTTGCATATGTTGCATACGTTTTTACCATCCGTTGCATCCGTTTTTACGACGGATCCGTTGTTAAAATGGGAGGCACCAAAATTTGATTGGCTACTGGAAAATAAGGAAATCTATATACTGACTGTATTGTATTTACAGCCCATCTTTGAGGGTTTTAGTTTAGTGGCAAGGATGGATGGTGTACTTGGGAGGATTGCGAGTTTGGTTACTGACGTTATATTTGAGACGAATCGCCTGGATATCATAGTGCGGGAGAAGGAGGCGGCAGCAGAAAGACGGAGGATGCAACGGAGAGTGCGACAATTCTGGATACATCCAATCAATGAGCTGCGGATGACCAGGGGTGTCCAGTCCACTCTCTATCTGGAGTTGCGGTGCAACCCACAGAAATTCTACAATTATGTACGGATGAGGATGGAACATTTCGATTATTTGGTTGGAAAACTAGAGGATGTCATCCAAAGGCAGGACACAAGGATGAGGCTTGCCATCACACCGGCGGAGCGGCTCCTGGTGACACTGCGGTAAGCATTTTTTTTTTATGTGATTGCTCATATTGAATGTTATTACATGCTGCAGACAAAACTGCGCTGACACATTGCGCAGCATTTTCTGCAGCATGTAATTTTTTGGTTTGTTTGAGGCTATTCCACTGGTTTTTTTTTCTTGTGTCATTGGTCATATTGAATGTTATTACATGCTGCAGACAAAACTGCGCTGACACATTGCGCAGCATTTTCTGCAGCATATAATTTTTTGGGTTGTTTGAGGCCAATCCACTGTTTTTTTTTGTTGTCTGTGCAATTTTTTTTTTTACATTTTTTTTTTCTGCAGCTTCCTAGCTACGGGTGAGTCTCTGACTTCACTCCATTTCCAATTCAGGCTGGGGATTTCCACTATTGGCGGAATAGTGAAGGACACATGTCGGGCGATTTGGGACACTTTACAGCCGGAGTATATCCCACAACCATCAATGGAAATCTGGTTGAGAAGTTCCGAACAATTTGAGAGAATTTGCAATTTCCCAAATTGTGTTGGTGCCGTGGACGGCAAACACATAAGGATTGCTAAACCGGCAGGAACAGGCTCCGAGTACTATAATTATAAAAAATATTTCTCCATTGTACTCATTGCTATTGCAGACGCCAACTGCCGATTCCTTGCTGTGGACATAGGAGCGTATGGCCGGTCCAACGACTCCCAAGTTTTTAAAAACTCTCCAATGGGTCGCTGCCTGTATGGAGATACCTACAATTTCCCGCCAGCAAGACCGCTCCCAGGAACAAGTGAACCAGCCATGCAATATGTTTGTGTAGGTGATGAAGCCTTTCAACTGTCGCCGCACCTACTGAAACCATACAGCAGCCGGGAATTACACCGTACCAAGCAGGTATTTAATTACCGTCTTACTAGAGCAAGAAGAGTAGTAGAGTGCTCTTTCGGTATATTGACGGCAAAGTGGAGAGTTCTGCTGACGGCAATAAAACTTGAAACCAAGACTGTAGATGTTGTGAAGGCATGTGTGGTGCTCCATAATTTTGTCATTTCAAAGGAGCCCGTTACCTTGGATGACGAAGAATTGGAGACAACCTTGTGGGATTACCGCAGTGCCTCTGTTCGCTCCACCGGTTCTGTTACTAGGATGAGGGACCAGTTTGCGGATTATTTTTTGTCACCTGTCGGGCGGATTGCATGGCAAGACATCATTGTGTGACATGTTTTTCATGGCTTTTGTTGTTTATGTCAAAATTGTGTTTGTAGCAACAAAACAAACAAAAAAAAAAACAAAATCACAAAGTGTGGTTTGCTTGGTAATATAAAACCATTTTGTTATACCTTTAAAACGTCTGGTGTTTCTTTTCACTTAACCTTTAATATTTACCCTATTACCTTAATGAATCAGCACACAGAGTAGATTTTAAACCAGAAAGAATTTTATTTAAAACCTTGATGTTTTTTTTTTTTTTTTATCATTTTAAAAAAACATTTTGTTTTTATTTTCAAAATAAAGTTTTTTTTCAACATTTATAAACTTATAATTTTTGGACTACAAGTCCTGGTAGTGTTGGGTGGAGTAACTATGGGAGGAGGGGCTGGAATGTTGGACCATGTCGGTAGGTGGGATTGGGGAAACCCTACTTGTTTGGTCTGCAGTGGAAGGGGGGTGAAAAGCAGGAGGCTGACCAGAGGGGGGTTGTGTTGGGGTATTAGTATAACTGAATGGGGAAGGAAAGCTGGGCAAGGAAGACGAAAACACTGGGGAATACATTTGGGTTGGGGGCCTGGTTTGGTATTGGGACTGACGTTGATATTGGGGGGCATGGTGTTGAAATGGTGACTGGGATGTGTGGGGAGGTGTGGGGGTAGATTGGGGTTCGTGGAGGACCTTGAGCAGAGCATTATGGCAGCTATTCATTACCCGCATCTGCTGGTCAAAAGAAAGCTTCTCCATGCTCCTAAGCATGGATTGAAAAAAAAGATTTGCTGGAGCTTGACTTACATCTAAATGCAGCCTATCCAAGCGACTGCTGGTTTCCTGGTGGGTTTCACTGATGCGTGATTGCACCATGTTGAAACCAGCAGTCACTTGTTCTCCCAAAATTTTAAAAGAACTTTGGAAGGATGCATTTAGATGTAAGAACTCAGGAGCATAGCTCCTTTCCTGACCCCTCTGACGCTGCCGCCACGAACCTAACGGTGGGTTAGAGGGGTGGGGTAAAGGGAACGCTATCTGTTGACCATCAGATGCGAGTAACGAAGGCTGCGCTCCAGTGCCTGAGGTGGATGAAGTGGAGGGGTCAAGAGGTGTGGGGCCTACCGACGTGGTCCCCGGTGGCGGACTCAGGAGGGATCGCTCCAGAGGGCGCAGAGGAAGATGCAGGCGCACAGTGGCTGGAGAAGGTGCTGTGAAAGAAAAAAAAAATAATATATTGATATGAAAAAGCCCGGACTGAAACAAAAGTTTTGTGATTAGACAGGTTCTTACTGGGATGTTGAATATTTACACTCTACTCAGCATGGTTTGCCTCAGGAAGGAGAGGGCAGGGCCGTATCTGTACCTCCTCTTCTTCCTTCCTGCTGAGCCACTCGGGGCCTGCATCTCCTGGTTAAATTCCCTCTTAAAGCGATCCCTCAGTGACCGCCACCGCTTCCTAACCTTGCCACCTGTGAAGACAGGAATGAAGAAAAAAAAAAAAAAAAAGGTAAATGCAAGACATTACATTCAGCGCTAAACATCACTGAAAAGTGAATACTTACATAGTTTGCTCTGCTGCTGTGGAAGAAGGTCCTCCCACCTTGGAAAGATGTTATGGCATACTTCCAACCAGAGCCGACACTGGTATCAGCATGCCTGCGGTCAGCCATGTTCCACAGCGGCTCCCGCTTGCGAACCTCCTTGATTAGTGCTTCTATTTCTATATCAGAATCTTCTGCGGGAGCACACTGTGAAGCCTGTGAGAAAAAAAAATAAAAAAATAAAAATTAGTAGACTGAAACAAAAAAATTACCAATAGAAGCCCCCCAAAAAACCAACTCACTGATGGCCGACCGCGGCGTCGTTACCGCCGACTCTGAGAGCGCCTGGGAGAACCTTCATGCTCTGCTGGAAGTTCAGCAGCAGCAGCAGCAGGAGACTGAAATAAAGGATACAAAAAATTAGCTTTAAAGGGAACCTGTCACCCCGTTTTTTGAGATTGAGCTATAAATACTGTTAAATAGGGCCTGCGCTGTGTGTTCCTATAGTGTATGTAGTGTACCCCGATTCCCCATGTATGCTGAGAAATAACTTACCAAAGTCGCCGTTTTCGCCTGTCAATCAGGCTGGTCAGGTCGGGAGGGCGTGGTGACATCGCTGGTTGTTCCTCAGCTTTACGTTGGTGGCGTAGTGGTGAAGACACAGCGCGCGATCTGCGCTGTCATCCATTTCGTCGGTGGGGGCGGCCATCTTCCTGGGGCCGCGCGTGCGCAGATCGAGTGCTCTGCTGCACGGGGCTTCAGGAAAATGGCCGCGGGATGCCGCGCGTGCGCATTAGAGATCGCGGCGGCCATTTTCCCAAAGCCGAGATGCAAACTCGGTCCTGGTAGCTGTGGTCCTGGTGGGTCTGTAAGTTAAAAGACACTTGCAATCTGCTCTACACATTGAAGTAGCAGATTTGGGTCTTCAAAACTTACTTTTAAGAATTTGAGGATGCGGTCCTGGTGGCTATGGCCAGTGGGCTGTGGTCCTGGTGGCTACGGCCGGTCGCTGTGGTCCCTACTCTATCTGCAATATAATAAGTATAATGGATTTATAGTTAGACCACCGCAGAAATAGGTAATGTTTAACAATAAACACCCTGTTAAAATGTGAGAAATAGGTGACCACCAAAACCCAAAAACAGGTGCACGTTATACCACTGATTTCCATGTCCCAAAAAAAAAAAAAAAATTAAAATGTGAGACAACACGGAAAAATAATTTTAACACATTTTTTGTTTTTAAAAATAACCTCCCCCAAAAAACCTTCAAAGGATAACCTTTAGTAAAAAATGAGCCCTCAACCAACTGTGTATTGCATGTGTAACCATTGGTACATACACCAGTTTTAAATTTACCTTTATGAAATTATACTACGGACAATTTTTTAATAAACAGTTTATTAATTTTTTTTTTCTTTTTTTTTTTTTTAATAATCACAATGGAGCAGAAGTGCTCTTTATTTTAAATACAAGTACATCACCTGGGAATGGTTTCAACAGTAAAAAAATCAACACTTTGTAAAAAAAAAACATTCTAACCACAAGCTGCAGACCACTAGACTTTGCAATAATACATCAGATTAAAAAAAAAAAAAAAAAACAGGCTGCACAAACCACTGTACTAGTAAATACATCAAAAAAGTACATTAACCAATATGACATTGACAAATGCACATGCAACCAACAAAACGCACACAAACATACCTGCAAGCAGAGTCATAACGCAAGCATAACACATGAACAGGCGTAATATTGGCGAAGGCATAATAAGGTGCAGGCACGTGAACACATACATACAAAAGCACACAGCAGTACAAAAATACACACACACACACGGCCATCAGTCCTCCGGCTGGAGCTTGATTTCTTCACAGTGGCAGGCCTCGGGGTGGATCTGGACTGTAGCAGGGCACTGGCTGTTGCAGGACGACGGCAGGCCACAGGTTGGATTCAGGTTTTAAAAGCTCTTGCTGTAGTCAGTACGTCATACCCAAATGCGCGCGCGCACACACACACACACACACACACACAAAAATGGCAATATACTCACACTGTTGGAGTGTGTCTGTAAGGTCCTTGCTGCCAGGCTGGGGTCTTGGTGTCCGGCTGGGGTCTTGCTGCCAGGCTGGGGTCTTGCTGCCAGGCTGGGGTCTTGGTGTCCGGCTGAGGTCTTGGTGCCCGGCTGGCTGGAGGCTTCTTCTTCTTTTCTCTCTGGGTCTTGCTGGCAATATGTGGGGTTGAAGGCCCAGACCAGGTTTATATAGATTTGGGGATGTCTGGCCAATTAGCAAAAAACATCCTGTTTCTGAGCATGCTCAGTAGAAAAAAACGTATTGCAGCGCTGCATTGCGTCGTACGACGTGTCTCGACGCATCCGTCGCTCATAGACTTTCATTGTAGCCAAAGACGCATGCTGCAGGATGCGCCGCGACACGTTTTTTTTGTCGGAGCCAAAAAACGTTACAATCTACGTTTTTCCAGACGACGTGTCGCCTTATTTCGACGCATCCGTCGAAAGACGTATACCGACGTATGCAAATCCGTCGTAATGCGTCGCCAATACAAGTCTATGGGGAAAAAACGCATCCAGCAAAATATTTTGCTGGATGCATTTTTTTGGCAAAACGACGCATTTTAACGTATTGCAGTTAACGCTAGTGTGAAAGTAGCCTAAGAGTATTTTCTCTACTGTATAATTGTCAGCACATAGCTCAATAACCCACTGATTTTTTTATATTTTTTGCAGATAAACATAAAGACTGTACTGGAGTGACGGTACAAATCACACCTGAAAGGTAACTGCTATTACTGTTATTACAGATGATATTTGTAGATACCATTTTGCACATCTGTGCTCCAATAATAAAATTGTTGTAAGCGTTGTATTTTCCTTGTAAGAGCAGCAGTTTGTACTCCCGAGTAGAGATGTGCGAACCCCTGGATGTTCGGGTTTGGTGAACACTTAAAATTAAAAGTATCAGAGCAGTACCGGACCCCGGACCCGACCCCGGACAACATTCACTTGAATAGGGTAGGAGGGGGCAGAACATCCAGTGTTTGCCACGCTGTCAGGTGCATGACAGCGCATCAAACACTGCCTCTGATCGGTGGTAAAATCTGTACCGACGGTCTGAGAGCTGCGGTTCCTACGTTGTCAAATGACAGCCCACAGCTGTGTTTACCTCGGTCACTGGCGTCAGCTGATGGGACTACTACTCCCATGAGCTGACGCCTGCTGATGCTATTAACAGTGAGAGCGGGTGCAACTGAATAGAGTATTCATCCACCAGCGCCTGCACTCTAAAGAAATAATTAAAAAAAAAAACGCGTGGGTTTCCCTGTATTTTTGATAACCAGCCAAGCAAAACTGTCAGCTGCGGACTGCAACACTCAGCTATTAGCTTTATTAAGGCTGGTTATCAAAAATAGAGGGGTCCCCAAGCTATATTTTTTAATTTAATAAATAATTTTTAAAAAAAGACGTGGGGTAACCCCTTGTCATTTGACAGCATGGGAACCACGGCTTTCTGACCGGCAGTTAAGATTTACAGTACCGCTGATCAGTCACAGCTGGTGAGTCATGCTGACATATGACAGCGTGTCCCTGCAGCGCTCTGACTACGGTGACGATATTACTGCAATCAGGATTGTCGGTACAATCACAGCCTTAGTGGAAACTCAATCATTTACCAAATTTTGCGGAAAATGCTCTGGAATCCGAATGTGCAACGTTCGTGCCGACTTTGAGATTGGCGAAAGTTTTCCAAACAAGTCCGCTCATCTCTACTCCTGAGCTCCTTTTACTATTGAAATGAAGAATATGTTGCATCATAAAACCGTGCAGCGCTGAGATGCTGGGTACAAATCCCACCAAGGATAACATCTGCAAGGAGCTTGTATGTTCTCCCTGTGTCTGCATGGATTTCCTCCAGGGCTTCCTCCGACACTCCAAAGACTTTGAAATATAGAATTTAGATTGTGAGCCCCAACAGTTATAATGATGTCTATAAAGTGTGCGGCATATAAGCAAGTAAAATAAAAAAAAACATAGTCATCAAAGTATACGCAAATGCTTTTATTTATTTTTTTATTGTTCACATAGCACCAACATATTCCACAGTGCTGTACAGAGATCAGTCTTTACGGAAACAGTAGGGACAATCTCTTAGGCTAGTTTCACACTAGCGTTTTGAGGAGCTGCGGAGGGCTGCGGACTTCCTCCGTGAAGCCCCATCCTCGGCCGCACCTCCGCTGCTAGCTCCGCCTACTTCTGCATGCAGCGTGCTTGCGGCCTGCATACCTATCTTTAACATTAGGTACGCAGGTCGTGCCGCTGTATGCGGATGCTTCCGCATGCATCGTTTTGACGAGGCGGAGAAAAAATAAATTGCTATAAGCTGCGTTCTACGCTGGTCGCCGCATCGTCAAAACGACGCATGCGGAAGCATCCGCATACAGCGGCACGACCTGCATACCTAATGTTAAAGATAGGTACGCAGGCCGCATGCACGCCGCGTGCAGAAGTAGGCGGAGCTAGCGGCGGAGGTGCGGCCGAGGGCGGGGCTTCACGGAGGAAGTCTGCAGCCATCCGCAACGCTAATGTGAAACCGGCATTATATGGCAATTAATGGGGTTGGACCATAAATGCAAATTTATCACTATAAATAGACTAGATGGTGGCCCGATTCTAACGCATCGGGTATTCTAGAATATGTATGTCCACGTAGTATATTGCCCAGTCACGTAGTATATTGCCCAGCTATGCACAGATCCACGTAGTATACAGCACAGAGCCATGTAGTATACAGCACAGAGCCACGTAGTATACAGCACAGAGCCATGTAGTATACAGCACAGAGCCACGTAGTATACTGCCCAGTCACGTAGTATACAGCACAGTCACGTAGTATACAGCACAGAGCCACGTAGTATACAGCACAGAGCCACGTAGTATACAGCACAGAGCCATGTAGTATATAGCACAGAGCCACGTAGTATACTGCCCAGTCACGTAGTATACAGCACAGTCACGTAGTATACAGCACAGAGCCACGTAGTATACAGCACAGAGCCACATAGTATACAGCACAGAGCCACGTAGTATATTGCCCAGTCACGTAGTATACAGCACAGTCACGAAGTATACAGCACAGAGCCACGTAGTTTACAGCACAGAGCCACGTAGTATACAGCACAGAGCCACGTAGTATACAGCAGTCACGTAGTATACAGCACAGAGCCACGTAGTATACAGCACAGAGCCACGTAGTATACAGCACAGAGCCACGTAGTATACAGCACAGAGCCACGTAGTATACAGCACAGAGCCACGTAGTATACAGCACAGAGCCACGTAGTATACAGCACAGAGCCACATAGTATACAGCACAGAGCCACGTAGTATATTGCCCAGTCACGTAGTATACAGCACAGTCACGTAGTATATTGGCCAGTCACATAGTATGCACCATATCCCTGTTAAAAAAAAAAAAGAATTAAAATAAAAAATAGTTACATACTCACCTCCTGGAGCCTCTGGATCGAAGCGGCCGGTTCCCGATGCTTGGCGCGCAGTCCGGTCTGAAGATTGCATTGCGGTCTCGCGCGATGATGACGTAGTGGTCTTGCGAGATCGTACGTCATCATCTCGCGAGACCGCAATGCATGCAGCGGTCACCGGGGCGTCGCGCGGAGCGGGAAAGGCCGGTTCCTGATCTGGGGGGGCCACCGGAGGGTGAGTATGTAACTATTTTTAATTTTTTTAAATATTTTTAACATTAGATATTTTTACTATTCATGCTGCATAGGCAGCATGAATAGTAAAAAGGTGGTCACACAGGGTTAATAGCAGCGTTAACCGAGTGCGTTACACCGCGGTCAACGCTGCCATTAACCCTGTGTGAGCGCTGACCGGAGGGGAGTATGCGGACGCCGGGCACTGACTGCGGGGAGGAAGGAGCGGCCATTTTTTTCCGGACTGTGGCCGTCGCTGATTGGTCGCAGCAGCTATGACAGGCAGCTGCCGAGACCAATCAGCGAATGAATAACCATGACAGAAGGACAGACAGACGGAAGTGACCCTTAGACAATTATATGGTAGATTAGGTGATAACTTGCTTATTGCAAGACCTTATACTCCATGTGAATGGAGTGATGGTCAATCATGTCAACTAGCCCTATATTTATTTTCTCTGGGATTATGGGAATTTACGGTTCACTCTTTTAACCTCTTAATAATTGCCTATAATGTGCATGTTCATAACAGGTCACATTCGGGGTGCATAAAGCTGGTTCAGAAGCTGAGCCTGTTCCATACTGGGCAGAAGCTGGCTGTTGTATACAGCCAGCATCTACCTCTAATAGCAGGGACCAGCTGTACCTCCAATTGCTGCTGTTTATCATTGACCGTGGCATTTGAAGAAGCACGCCCACTAAGTTTTTTAGTCATTAAATGTGTGTATAGGTGCGTGTAATGTATTGTGAATGTATTATTATGCTCTTTCTAGTGTCCAGCGCCATTCTTCTTTGCTTCTTAGAGATTATATTTTTACATGATAAAAATCTTAGCATTTTAACAGGGGTGTGTAGTCTTTTTACATACAATATCTGGCTTTGTCGATGGAAAGATAAAAAAAAGTTATGGCTCTTGAAAGAAAGGCGGGGAAAAAAAGAGTGCGAAAAAATGAAAAATTGCAGGTTTTGAAAGGGTTAATCAATAAGTATGGAGTTTGAGAGGAAGCCTACACAAACATTGGGAGAACATAGAAATTCCATGCCATTGGCTGGATTGGAATCTAGGGATTCCCGGTGCCACAGGTCGTTATACTTCCTTCCATTTCAGCTCTGCCTGTGATAGAAATAGCTTCTTTCTTCTGCTATTGTTGTGTGCTATATGATATTAAATGCATTCAGTGAAGATTTCCGTTCTTTTGTTGTCTTTATTTCCATTGACTGCCATTTTATCACTCCCAGGCAGCCGCTGATTGCTGGCATTTATCTCTTGATGTCTATAGATACTGTAATCCCACCGGGTGAAAAGGGTAAGTATTTCTTGTAAATGTGAATATATTTACAGTCTGATCATACAACGGCCTGAGAGATGGATGTCACTGTCTGCTTGCTTCACCTAAAAAGCTGAATAAACTCATTGGTTTGTGTAAAACTTGTAATTCTCATATGTTTATTCTCCCATTCTCGTTCCACTTAATCTGTTTATACTCCTTTAAGGAAGAGAGCATTTTTTTATATGCACATTGATTTGTATTCGAGTTATCAGATATGAAAGCGGTGGGTCCGGAGTAGTAATTTAAAGCTCACTGCTTTATAAATCATATTTGCTTTTACCATAGTATTACTGATCTAATTTTCCAGGTAAAGGAATGGTCTATAATATTGTTATATATTTATAGATCTGTCTTTATACTTTTCATCGTGGAAATGGAGTTCTTCTTTTGATGGTCTAAACCAGTGTTCCCCAACCTTTCTTACCTTGAGAGCCACATGAAAGAGGGCCGCAAGCCACATCCAGAGAACCCCCTACTCCCACAGTAGTGACACTCGAAGCCCACATTATTGGTATAATGACAGTCAATGATTCCCCACGGTAATCACACCAAGGCAGAATACTTACATCTAGGGATTCTCATCTCTTATCTTAATTTGATATTCTTAGATCAAGCACTCCCGCGACGCTAAGGCTAGGTTCACATTGCGTTAACAGCAGCCCGTTCAACACATACGTTAATGGGCTTCTGTTAACGCAAGTGCCGATATGTCGTCGCGCTAGCGCAGATAGAGCTAGCAAATGCTCTGTCTGTGCTAGCAGTGACGGACCCGGAAATGCTGCAGCCCGCATCCCAGGGTCTGTCACTCAATGACGGCACATCGCTAGCGCACGCCCACTGTGGACATGCGCTAGCGATGCGTCCAACATTGGACTAAATGGCGGCATTAACGGACTACGTTACACCGCGTTATGCCGCAGTGTAACGTAGTCCGTCTAACGGACGCCAAAAACGTAATGTGAACCTGGCCTAACACATCCAGACTGAAGCACCCCTCTATCTGACAGTGCCTTGCGAAAGTATTCGGCCCCCAGGAACCTTTCAACCTTTTCCCATATATCATGCTTCAAACATAAAGATACCAAATGTAAATTTTTGGTGAAGAATCAACAACAAGTGGAACACAATTGTGAAGCTGAACGAAATTTATTGGTTATTTTAAATTTTTGTGGAAATTCAAAAACTGAAAAGTGGGGCATGAAATATTATTCGGTCCCTTTACTTTCAGTGCAGCAAACTCACTCCAGAAGTTCATTGTGGATCTCTGAATGATCCAATGTTGTCCTAAATGCCTAATGATGATAAATATAATCCACCTGTGTGTAATCAAGTCTCCGTATAAATGCACCTGCTCTGTAATAGTCTCAGGGTTCTGTTTGAAGCACAGAGAGCATCATGAAGACCAAGGAACACAACAGGCAGGTCTGCGATACTGTTGTGGAGAAGTTTTAAAGCTGGATTTGGATACAAATGATTTCCAAAACTTTAAACATCCCAAGGAGCACTGTGCGAGGATCATATTGAAATGGAAGGAGTGTCATACCACTGCAAGTCTACCAAGACCCAGCCGTCCCTCTAAACTTTCATCTCAAATAAGAGGCCCATGATCACTCTGGATGAACTGCAGAGATCTACTGCTGGGTGGGACAGTCTGTCCATAGGACAACAATCAGTTGTACACTGCACAAATCTGGCTTTTGTGGAAGAGTGGCAAGAAGAAAGCCATTTCTCAAAGATATCCATAAAAGGTGTCATTTAAAGTTTGCAACAAGCCACCTGGGAGACACACCAAACATGTGGAAAAAGGTGCTCTGGTCAGATGAAACCAAAATCAAACTTTGTGGTAACAATGCCAAACGATATGTTTGGCGTAAGGGCAACACACAAAAAAAACCACACATATACAGTGGGGCAAAAAAGTATTTAGTCAGTCAGCAATAGTGCAAGTTCCACCACTTAAAAAGATGAGAGGCGTCTGTAATTTACATCATAGGTAGACCTCAACTATGGGAGACAAACTGAGAAAAAAAAATCCAGAAAATCACATTGTCTGTTTTTTTAACATTTTATTTGCATATTATGGTGGAAAATAAGTATTTGGTCAGAAACAAACAATCAAGATTTCTGGCTCTCACAGACCTGTAACTTCTTCTTTAAGAGTCTCCTCTTTCCTCCACTCATTACCTGTAGTAATGGCACCTGTTTAAACTTGTTATCAGTATAAAAAGACACCTGTGCACACCCTCAAACAGTCTGACTCCAAACTCCACTATGGTGAAGACCAAAGAGCTGTCAAAGGAGACCAGAAACAAAATTGTAGCCCTGCACCAGGCTGGGAAGACTGAATCTGCAATAGCCAACCAGCTTGGAGTGAAGAAATCAACAGTGGGAGCAATAATTAGAAAATGGAAGACATATAAGACCACTGATAATCTCCCTCGATCTGGGGCTCCATGCAAAATCCAACCCGTGGGGTCAGAATGATCACAAGAACGGTGAGCAAAAATCCCAGAACCACGCGGGGGGACCTAGTGAATGAACTGCAGAGAGCTGGGACCAATGTAACAAGGCCTACCATAAGTAACACACTACGCCACCATGGACTCAGATCCTGCAGTGCCAGACGTGTCCCATTGCTTAAGCCAGTACATGTCCGGGCCCGTCTGAAGTTTGCTAGAGAGCATTTGGATGATCCAGAGGAGTTTTGGGAGAATGTCCTATGGTCTGATGAAACCAAACTGGAACTATTTGGTAGAAACACAACTTGTCGTGTTTGGAGGAAAAAGAATACTGAGTTGCATCCATCAAACACCATAGCTACTGTAAAGCATGGTGGTGGAAACATCATGCTTTGGGGCTGCTTCTCTGCAAAGGGGCCAGGACGACTGATCCGGGTACATGAAAGAATGAATGGGGCCATGTATCGTGAGATTTTGAGTGCAAACCTCCTTCCATCAGCAAGGGCATTGAAGATGAAACGTGGCTGGGTCTTTCAACATGACAATGATCCAAAGCACACTGCCAGGGCAACAAAGGAGTGGCTTCGTAAGAAGCATTTCAAGGTCCTGGAGTGGCCTAGCCAATCTCCAGATCTCAACCCTATAGAAAACCTTTGGAGGGAGTTGAAAGTCTGTGTTGCCAAGCAAAAAGCCAAAAACATCACTGCTCTAGAGGAGATCTGCATGGAGGAATGGACCAACATACCAACAACAGTGTGTGGCAACCTTGTGAAGACTTACGGAAAACGTTTGACCTCTGTCATTGCCAACAAAGGATATATTACAAAGTATTGAGATGAAATTTTGTTTCTGACCAAATACTTATTTTCCACCATAATATGCAAATAAAATGTTAAAAAAACAGACAATGTGATTTTCTGGATTTTTTTTTCTCAGTTTGTCTCCCATAGTTGAGGTCTACCTATGATGTAAATTACAGACGCCTCTCATCTTTTTAAGTGGTGGAACTTGCACTATTGCTGACTGACTAAATACTTTTTTGCCCCACTGTATATCCTATATGGAAGCCAAGAGGTATAAATACACCTACAAATAGAATAAGGCTCCACACAAGAGCAAATAATGCTAAAAAATATATTTATTTATAACAAAAGTTAAAACAAGACCAAGCAAGGTCATAAAAAGTCCATATAGATAATAGGTGAGACTCACATAAGCACAAAAAGACAGATGGACAAACCTGAAAAAATAGAGACATAAAATCCAAATGCAAGTGTATATATATCAGGTAATGAATGCTAAATATCATGTAAAAAGACAAGAATGGCACACTTTATTCATTATTAGACAGTGCTACACTGCACATAATAGCAGACAAAAATATCCTATATAATAGGACATACCCATACGGTAGGCCTAAGTGTATGTAATAACATTATAGAAACACATATACTGTATATTTAGTATTCAGATATACGCCAAATATAAGGCCAATGAAAGGATACAACACATTTAGCTCAGCCATCTTATAATCATGTCTAATAAAATAGAGATTGCAACATTCATTATCAGAAAGGGTAGAGGAGATCCAGATGTCCACCACACCCAACGCGCGTTTTGCAATGAAATGCTTCGTCCCTGGTTTTCAGACGCTGCGGACTCAACCGCAAATGTGAAACTAGCCTTAAGGCAGGTATTTACTTAGTGTGAGCAAATGGTAAGATTAGTACAAGTTGTAGCAGTGCTTGCTACTTACTGGTTGTCATATTATATGACACAGGAGAAAGAGAAAAGTTCAAAGATAAGCGCCTGCGCAGTAGATGATATTTATAGTCCTTGGTCTGTTGCAGACAGAACAGCCGTTCTTCTGCTATTATTACAGTGCGGATTGCCTAATTTGAAAAATGGGATAAGTCCCCACATATAGTCCATAATAGAGATTGATTTTGGTATGGATGTAATTCACTTAATTAAAGAATGTTGGTAAAATTATATCTTTTTAACCCAAGGAGAATAATTATTTATGTATTTATTTTTAGAGGAATTGCTTACTATAATATGTTTCAAGTATCATAAGTTGAGATATAAAACACCATGTGTAAAGTAGGTGATACACGGGGTAGATGTACAGGTGACCGTGTTTACGCCGTTATGTGTGGTGCTAATGCACCGCAAGAGGGCAGTGTCTTAACACCAGACGCAGACTAGAGTATTATAATACAAAACGTAACGGAGCTCAGAAATATATTATACAACTATCAATGTTCCACTACCGCCATATGTGATGGCAGCACACCACGGAGGGCAGTGCCCTGACATCACACATAGGCATGGATCATGGTCCAGCTGATACAGAAGCTCAGTAGTATATAGTGTCAGTAGGATGAGCAACGCTGGCCTGCCAAAGGGTATAATGGCTCCAGTAACACGGAAGCTGTCCTTGTAGTGGACTTAGATCCTGTCTTAAGCCAAAGGCCATAAGTCCATTAGTACTTGAGGCAATGCAGCTCTAAAAGGGAGGATGTTAATAGGTTCATACTAAAGTAAGTCTTGAGTAGTCAATCAAGTCGGAATCAAAGCGCAACAACTCCTGAGCAAAGACTTGACTTGCCATATGCTAGAAAGAAGACGCTTAATCACTGAGAGTCTAATATTGAAGAAGAGGATCCAAATTTTCAAATAGCGTGATTGCCAAGTTGTTTGATCTGGTCTTTCCGCCTCATGTGTCCACGAGATGGAATAAATATGCATCGGGGTTTAATCCCATTCTGTTTATCTTTATAGATCAACATCATATTGAATAGACATTGTTTGATCCTAGGAAGGGGAGATGGCAGAAATTGTCAGAGCCCGATAACAAATATTTACACTTGTTTATTGAAACCAGTAAATATTAGCTCCTCGTTCAATCCATGGGGTGCTAGACTACGTAGATTGTCTATCCATTTAGACTCACATCTTAGAAGTTTACTCGTGATGTTACCACCCCTGATATTATTTTTGATCTCTTCAAGTTCCAGTACCTTAAGTCCAGTTACAGTTATATGAAAAAGTTTGGGCACCCCTATTAATCTTAAGCTTAATGTTTTATAAAAATTGTTTTTTTTGCACCAGCTATTTCAGTTTCATATATCTAATAACTGTTGGACACAGTAATGTTTCTGCCTTGAAATGAGGTTTATTGTACTAACAGAAAATGTGCAATCTGCATTCAAACAAAATTTGACAGGTGCATAAGTATGGGCACCCTCATCATTTTCTTGTTTTAAATACTCCTACCTACTTTTTACTGACTTACTAAAGCACTTTTTTTGTTTTCTAACCTCATTGAGCTTTGAACTTCATAGCCAGGTGTATGCAATCATGAGAAAAGCTACTTAAAGTGGCCACTTGCAAGTTGTTCTCAGTTTGAATCTCCTCTGAAGAGTGGCATCATGGGCTCCTCAAAACAACTGTCTAATGATCTGAAAACAAAGATTATTCAACATAGTTGTTCAGGGGAAGGCTACAACAAGCTGTCTCAGAGATTTAACCTGTCAATTTCCACTGTGAGGAACATAGTAAGGAAATGGAAGAACACAGGTACAGTTCTTGTAAAGGCCAGAAGTGGCAGGCCAAGAAAAACATCAGAAAGGCAGAGAAGAAGAATGGTGAGATCAGTCAAGGACAATCCTCAAACCACCTCCAGAGAGCTGCAGCATCAACTTGCTGCAGATGGTGTCACTGTGCATCGGTCAACTATACAACGCACTTTGCACAAGGAGAAGCTGTATGGGAGAGTGATGCGAAAGAAGCCGTTTCTGCAAGCATGCCACAAACAGAGTCGGCTGAGGTATGCAAAAGCACATTTGGAGAAGCCAATTTCTTTTTGGAAGAAGGTCCTGTGGACTGATGAAACCAAGATTGAGTTGTTTGGTCATACAAAAAGGAGTTATACATGGTGGCCAAAAAAACACAGCATTCCAAGAAAAACACTTGCTACCCACAGTAAAATTTGGTGGAGGTTTCAACATGCTTTGGGGCTGTGTGTTACCAATGCCGGCATCGGGAATCTTGTTAAAGTTGAGGGACGCATGGATCCCTCTCAGTATCAGCAGATTCTTGACAATAATGTTCATGAATCAGTGACAAAGTTGAAGTTACCCAGGGGATGGATCTTTCAGCAAGACAATGATCCAAAACACCGCTCCAAATCTACTCAGGCATTCATGCAGAGGAACCATTACACTGTTCTGGAATGGCCATCCCAGTCCCCAGACCTGAATATCATTGAACATCTGTGGGATCATTTGAAGAGGGCTGTCCATGCTCTGCGACCATCAAACTTAACTGAACTGGAATTGTTTTGTAAAGAGGAATGGTCAAAAATACCTTCATCCAGAATCTAGGAACTCATTAAAAGCTACAGGAAGCGACTAGAAGCTGTTATTTTTGCAAAAGGAGGATCTACTAAATATTAATGTCACTTTTCTGGTGGGGTGCCTATACTTATGCACCTGTCAAATTTTGTTTGAATGCAGATAGCACATTTTCTGTTAGTACAATAAACCTCATTTCAAGGCAGAAACATTACTGTGTCCAACAGTTATTAGATATATGAAACTGAAATAGCTGTTGCAAAAAAACAATTTTTATAACACATTAAGCTTAAGATTAATAGGGGTGCCCAAACTTTTTCATATAACTGTATTTGACTACTGTGGACTTACAGGAAATTTGATGGTATTGATTTCACGGGTTTTCCCTTTTAACTGTCCTTTTCCACTGTGGAAATATTCGAAAAATGCTGTTATGTTCTTCTGCGCAGTTTTTGTGTTGTTTGTCCGACGAAGATTTTAGGACAGTCGCAGACTGTCGCACAAACCAGATCTCTAGATCTACAGTTAAAGAAAGATTTGGGTAAATCTGAAAAGGAGACACAGAGATGGATAATCCATCTTGTGCAACAGTATTTTGGCAGACATTACAGTTTCTGCAGGGATATGTTCCTAAAGTTGTGCTCCCCCTATTTAGTCTATTTGTAGGACGGGTATGACTATGACATAAAATGTCTTTAAGGTTCTTTGCCCGTCTGGCTACAATGTTAGGGGCCACTGAAATATGCGGTATCAGTTTAGACTCACTTAAAAGTATTCCCAAATTCTTGTCTGATATTTTTCTGACATCCTGCCACTAATTGTTAAAAATTAATATATATCTATGGTCTGCTGGACTCACATGTTCGCCTTAGAAAAAAATCTTGTCGTGGGCTCTGTGGAGCTTGTTGAAAGGCATTGGAGATTACCTTTTTGGAGTTTCCTCTGTGTCTGAACCGGTCTGTTAAATTCTTGGCTTGAACAAGGAATTCCGACAAAGTGCTGCAATTAAACCTGAGACGATAAAATTACCCTTTAGGTATTCCATTCTTAAGGAGATTGGGATGGAAACTGGTGTAATGCAGAAGATTATTAGTTATTAGTTTTTGAAATCTACTGATGAGCAGGACAGTGTGGAGGTAAGTTTGATATTGAGGTCGTTATTATTGAGTTCTGTGATGAAAGACTTACATTCCTCCATGGTGCCTCTCCAAAACAAGACAGGACATCAATAAAACGTAACTACGTCAGTACATTTGTGACATATTTGTCCTGTGTATGTATCACCATTTCCTCCCACCAGCGCAAAAGATGTTAGCGTACGAGGGGGCGCACAGTGCACCCATTGTAGTCCCAGTAGTTTGTCTATAGAAAATTCTATCAAACATGAAGTAGTTTTTGTCGAGCACAAAGTGCAACAAATCTAGGATAAACTAATCATGTCCTCTGTCTCCTGTGGAGCTGCGATTAAGGAAATACGATGCAGCCCTTATACCAAGGTCATAGTTGAAGCTAGTATACAGAGACTAAACATCTAGGGTATCCAGAATAGTGTTGGTTGGAATAAGGCCCTCCAGATGTTGTATTAAGTGAGTTGAGTCCCTGACAAAGGAGCCCAGTGATGAGGCCAGTGGTTGAAGGAAAAAGTCTAAATAGATGCACAGACGCTCAAAAAGACCCTCAATCCCAGAAACAACAGGCCTACCTGGGGGTTCCTATAATGACTTGTGCATCTTTGCCAAAATATAGAACGTGGGCATGACCGGCGGAGGGTTAGTCAAAAATTCCACTTTTTTTTGTTGAGGATATTGGTATTGCAGAGTGCAGCCCTAATTAAGGTATCCAGTCTGTCCTTAAAAAATGGAGGTTGGGTTAGAGGGTAAGGCATGATAGCACACAGACTCCTGCAATTGGCGTTTGGCTTCCTTAATGTATAAGACATTAGGCCATTAAACAATATTACCTCCTTTATCGGCTTCCCAGATGAACTCTTTGTTGCTTTTCAGTTTAGTCAGAGCCTTCCATTCTTCCACTCTAAGATTGTTCCCCTTGATGGTGTTTAATCTGAGATCCTGAATGTCACGGCACACATTATTCAAGAAAATTTGTACCACCGGGAATAGTGAAAGGGAAGGTGTTGCCTGGGAGGCTAATCTCACCATGAAGCTCCTTCTTGTATTGTGATATTCACTCTCCTGTAAAAGATCAACAAGGTCACGGAAAGCCTGTCTTTCATCATTTGGTAGCGTATCGATGAGAGATGGTTGGTGGTACTGCTACCGTTTAATGATTTACTTGCGATAGGGTATAAGCTCGTTTTTTTCCTTGTTTATGTATGAAATGGTCACAGTTTCAACGTGCTCGTACACATTACACGTTTACCAGCTTTTAGTCCAGCTCAGTTTTTTTTCTTTTGGAGCATATAACGTGTAAAGGGCACTATAGAGGCCCACCGCACTTATGGTAGCTCTGCAATTGCACTTCTAGAAATATTTTTTGGCAATTTAGGGAATTCTGTTTTTGTTAACTAAAAGCCCATTTTGTGAAAGTGATGTACTTATATATGTGGGGTCATAACCTACCTTTCAAATTCAGCAGTGAGGAAGCTGAAGCAGGCGGCTATTTCTCTGCCTTCTCGGTATTGTCAGGAGGGTCTGGCTGTCAGTTTACAGGAATACACTGTAGTAAGCCTTGTCCTTAGGGAGAGGATTGTCTGCTCTCCTCTGTGCCTGGGGCTAAGAGTGGCCTAGAAACAGCACAGGTTACTTGCTAGTACGGTAATTGGTTGCTGGCCGCCTTGAAATACTTCTGTCATGTAGGATGATGGTAAATCACTCAGTTGCAGTGGGCCTACGGATGGGACCTGCTGGATGCGTTAGTGTCAGGCGGATTCACAGAAGAAGAAGCAGAAATTAGGTTTATAGATTTAAAGTGATGTGAGTTCTGGAGAATAAAAAACTTCCCCCATTTCCTCTTCTCCTCTTTTAGGACATTCCTGTTTTATTACCCCATTACTTTCAACACGATGTGTGTTTATTGTTCAGGAACTGGAAATATGCGCTCGCTGACACTTCTTATTGGGTTCCTTTTTTGATCATTGGAATGAGATTAACTACTTGAAAAAAATACAAGTTTTCATTATTGTAAAGTATTTCAATTCTCCGTTCTGCTTCAAAGACCCGCACGCTTTAATTGGGTCCACCAGGCTTCTTTTAATAAATGTCCATGTTTTGTTGATTTTCACCCCATTGACTATAATTTTAGGCTGCAGTTTTCTTTGTTCCAGATAATTGTGTTTAGAATGTGCCTCACAATGATTTTGATGTTTGCATGCAACTTGTGTCTTGGGCTAGTATTTATCCGAATTCCGTGTAGTATGATGTATGTTATTAATCAGTGAGAGTGATTACTTACATCTGTCATTGAGAGCAGATCCAGGGAGAATCCATCCATGTTGGAGGAGTTGGTCCATGCTTACAATTGTCAGAAAAGATAGTTATTGTACTCCAATGTGTTGTTCTATAAACAATATCCTTAATGTATAGAATGGGACGTGTGTTGTATTCCCTTGTTAACAGATGGAGGGTCCAGGAGGTGTTGGTTGGATATATTCCAGGTTTCTGGGAGGTAGCATACCCCCAATGGTGGCTGGCGACACAACTGCTATGGGACACGTAATCTATGTGATCCCCCTGCCTTGTGTCTGCCCATTTATCCTGCCATCTACTGTATATACCGCAGAAATCGCTCACTGAACCAGCTCTCTATCCAGCTTCCAGCTGATTTTTTTTTTACATAGCTGGCTCCCGGTGGTAACTGTTGCAATTGGAGCTAATTGCAGCCATTGGCGCTAACTTTGATGGCTGTAATTCAAAACCTGTGTTGAATAGCGATCATGGCACCAATGTGGTTAGACCGGGGGTGTAAGGTGGTGGGCATCATCTGAGCACCATGAGCTTTATTGCGTGAACTCCATAAGTTGTTTAAAGGGACTCTGTCACCTGAATTTGGAGGGAACAATTTTCAGCCATAGGGGCGGGGTTTTCGGGTGTTTGATTCACCCTTTCCTTACCCGCTGGCTGCATGCTGGCTGCAATATTGGATTGAAGTTCATTCTCTGTCCCTCCGTAGTACACGCCTGCACAAGGCAATCTTGTCAATCTGAAGCTTCAGTCACTCCAGCTCTATTCCTCGCCCAGTTCTCACTGACAACTCCTTTGCCTTAAGTCACATAACATAGAGACTGTCAGTCAAGCATAAGGAGGGAAATAGAGGCGCTGGGCTGGAGTGACAGAGACTTCAGCTTTTCGGCCTCATTTGCATATTCATTCAGATGGTGATTTTCAGTAGCAGATGAACGGACTCGCCCTGCAAAGTTGACTTGCTTTGGCAGAGCTACATGACTGTATAAATAATTTAGGGGGTGAAATCCTGCTTTAATTTTAGGTTTGTTTAGTATTTAAAAACAACAAAACTGATAATTCTGTATTCTTTGTTTATTAAACTATAAACCAGGAAATATTAGATTAACTCTTTAATCATAATTACTTCTGGAGAAGTTTCTCATCCAAGAAACTGTGATTTTATTTTCTGTTCAGCACTAATTAAAAAAGTTGTTTGTCAGGATGTACCGGTAGTTAGAACTGTTATATGACCTTTCTCCTGTTTTATGATTCCATCTTGGGTCAGTAAATTAGTGTTCTCAGATAGTAATCCATCCTAAAATACACTTTTTAGGGAAATTAGACCCTAATCTATTAGTTAGGGGGAAGAACATAATGGTAGTCTCCCACGCTGGATGACCACCTGAGACTGTGTATTACCTGGACAGGGTCTTTATTGTAATGAGATCTGTTTAATACTTGATTTCTACCTGTGGGGTCGTTGTAAGGAAATTACCGTAAATACCGAAATTACCGTAAATAAATACCTGCTGCTGGATTCCAAACAGATTACAATAGATCACCGGTTGTTCTGCATAAGCCTAAGCTGTGATCAGCGCATACTTGTCATGTAAATAATAGTGATGAGTGAACGTGCTCCGATAAGTTGTAATCAAAGCATGCAGGTGTGTCTTCGACTTGTACAAGTCCCCTCCGAATTCTGAAGTGCTATGGTATATGTTGGTGCTATAGAAAAAAAATTATTATTCTTCGACATGCTCGAATAATATGTTTGAGTCCCCACGGTTTCATGTCTCACAGATGTTCGACGGCCACAATACATGGTGATTACCTGTTTGTTAGGCAATCCATGCATGTGATGCGTCTCTCGAACAGCCGCGAGACATGAAGCCGCGGGGCCGAAGACCTGAGCATGCTCAGATAAGGCCTCTAACACTTCTGTATAATCCCGCCATGCGGTACATGTAATCAGGACACATTCCACCATGTTACATTCTATGACCTGGCACAATGTGTGCTTTTATCTTTTCCTCCCCAGCAATAGAAGGCTTTTAGAGATACACTCCCTACATTCTTACACTGAACGAATTTCCTTTGTTTCCTTTCTATACATTGTTCTCAATTCTTATGTCCTTGACTTTGTAAATGGAAAGTGGAGAGCCTATTATCAGGTTACGGAGCAGGATAGTGAGTCTCAGCGCAGCTTTCAATTGTTACCCTGAGAAGTGCAAAAAGAAATTTAACAGCTTAAGCAATTTCTATTTTTTGAATTGTTATATATTGTGTTAAATCTTAATGCTGTATTATATTCCAAAATATCTGGTTACCAAGGAAGTGTTTTAAGTGGAATGCGGATAGCTGCTTCTATCACTCCATTGGAGAACAGTGATTCTCTTTTCTATTTATTGCTAATGTTTTTTTCTACATTCTGTATGCTATATGTAATAGCTGTTATGCAAAATGATGGTTTTTGGTCTTTATGCTTTTGTCTTAATATAATCTTGATCCCCTCATGACTTTTTATTACCTAGTAATGTACAGTAGGGGATGCATTATCGCACAAATAATTTATCAATTCATTGAGCAGCTCTGCCACAGACAGGGCCATGTGCTATTCTTCTCTAATCCCATTTTAAGGATGAGAGCACCTTTGTTTTCATTTTTTTTTTCAATCAATTTTTATTTAAGTACATGTATCTTTTGGCAAATTTTTTTTTTCATTTATATTTCATTAAAAAATTTGCACCACATGCCTTTCCAAGCAGTTTCTTTTCCAGCACACTTCTGGCTGCTGAATGAAGGGACTGGGTATCTCTCAGTGAGGTTATTATGACCAGAGAAATGGAAGGCTTTTCTTCTGAACTTCCCTCAGCTGATTTATGACCACAGGCCCCATGAAAGTGGAGTTAAACTTTGATATTTTCATTAGGAGCTCCGAAAAAGACTGATAAAAACATTATAAACTCTGCCATCATAACAGTCGCAATGATGGATTCTTAGCTAACTCATCATGCAGCCAGAACTAGACAGTACAACACAGAGACTATATATTCTCCCAAAAATAAATATATATACCGTATATAAAAAAATTGTCCCCAAAGGTGTCCATATCTTTTAATGCAGCTACAGTAAAACATATATAAACTTGACAAAGACCGACATACCGGATATACTACAGGTACTTCTCACAGAATTAGAATATCATCAAAAAGTTAATTTATTTCCATTCTTCAATACAAAAAGTACAACTCCTATATTGTATAGAATCATTACAAACAGAGTGATCTATTTCAAGTGTTTATTTCTGTTCATGTTGATGATTATGGCTTACAGCCAATGAAAACCTAAAACTCATTATATCAGTAAATTAGAATAATTAACAAAAAACACCTGCAAAGGCTTCCTAAGCATTTAAAAAGGTCCCTTAAGGTACCGTCACACTCAGCAACTTTGCAACGAGAACGACAACAATCCGTGACGTTGCAGCGTCCTGGATAGCGATCTCATTGTGTTTGAAACACAGCAGCGATCTGGATCCCTCTGTGCCATCGCTGGTCGGAGCTAGAAGTCCAGAACTTTATTTCGTCACCAGGTCAGCGTGTATCGTCATGTTTGACATCAAAAGCAACGATGCCAGAAAAGAGCATAGGGCCCCTAGATGTGTGTCGGATCGGTACACTCCGGCTGTTTGACATGGAGCTTATAACCAGCGAGAACGAGAAGTGAGTCGCCGTTATGTCACTGGATCGCTCCTGCATCGTTCTGGAGTTGCTGTTTTTCACATCTTTACAGCGACCTAAACAGCGACGCTCCAGCGATTGGCTCGTTGTCTATATCGCTGCAGCGTCGCTAAGTGTGACGGTACCTTTAGTCCGTTTCAGTAGGCTCCACAATCATGGGGAAGACTTCCTTCTGGACATCTGTCAAGTCAGCAGTCATTGACACACTCCACAAGGAGGGTAAGCCACAAAAGGTCATTACTAAAGAAGCTGGCTGTTCAAATTATGTAAATGAAAATTGAAAACAATGTAGAGTAAAAAAAAACATATATATGCATGAATATTGACATCGTTTTTTGTTGTTGTTATTATTTTAGCTGTGTATTCAGATATCGCCTGTCCATATGAAAAACCAACCATGCACCCATTTGCCTACAGAGTCCATACACATCAGCTGGGTAAGTATCCCTGGACCCAGAAACTTACATTTTAGTTTGTTTCACTTTTTGGGCACCTATACAACAATTCAGACATTGTTGTTCAACTTTCTAGGTCAAGTTGTCAGTGGGTACAGAATCAGGAACGGAAAGTGGTCTTTAATTGGAAGACAGAGCCCACAGCTACCACAGGTATCTTTTCAAACATAAAATACTTGAAATAAGAATGAAATAATCAAAAACATTTTTATCAATAACACGATTTTAATAAGGATACCAAAAGTTGACAAGACTAATTAAAAACATGAAACTGCAAGACATGATAAAAAATAAACACTAAAAGTAGAAAGAGGAGGCAGAATAGCATCAGCAGCATGAATAAAATGTTACTGCTAAAAAAATGAAATTCTAAAGTGCAAGTGCACAATGGTACCTAATTACCTAAAATTACCTCTTATTATACCTAAATGGTAATCACAATGCACAATGGTAATCTGATCTATATGTTCTTTCTGAATCTTACACCATAACACCTTCATATCTACTTACTATTTCTTTGCTTGTACTATATTTATTATAACTTTTTTGTACTCACTTGAGACTTCTGATCCTGATCCGTTCTGATCTCTCTCTGATGTGTATACTTAACAAATTTCATTGTGCACAACTCTATTTATCTATCTATCTATCTGTCTACATAACTTATTATTGCTATCTCAAACTTTTTATCTAATTTTTTTCAGAATGTTATGCTAGTATGCTAATTAGCCCAATCGTGCACTGCACTTAATGCAAATATATATATCTACTATAAAATTGTCTAAGGGTCACTTCCGTCTGTCTGTCTGTCATGGATATTCATTGGTCGCGGCCTCTGTCTGTCATGGAAATTCAAGTCGCTGATTGGTCGCAGCAGAACAGCCACGACCAATCAGCGACTGGCACAGTCCGGCGGAAAAATGGCCGCTCCTTCCTCCCCGCAGTCAGTGCTCGCTCCATACTCCCCTCCAGTCAGCCCTCACACAGGGTTAATGCCAGCGTTAATGGACCGCAGTGTAATGCACTCCATTAACGCAGCTATTAACCCTGTGTGACCAACTTTTTACTATTGATGATGCGTATGCAGCATCAATAGTAAAAAGATCTAATGTTACAAATAATAATAATAATAAAAAAGGTTATTCTCACCCTCCGCCGTCGCGTCCTCTCCTCGGCAGTGCAAGCGTCAGGTTCCGGGAGCAAGAATGGTATGCGAGAAGGACCTTCCATGACGTCACGGCGATGTGACCGCGACGTCATCACAGGTCCTGCGCTCATCCAACCCTGGGACCGGAAGCTGCTGCGTGCACCGCACACAGGCGACAGGACTACAAGTGCTCCCTTGGAAGGTGAGTATATGTTTATTTTTTATTTTCACTCTTTTTTAGCCTGTTACATACGTGACTGGGCAGTATACTACGTGACTGGGCAGTATACTACGTGGCTATGCTGTATACTACGTGGCTCTGTGCAATATACTACGTCGCTGTGCAATATACTACGTCGCTGTGCAATATACTACGTGGCTGGGCAATTTACTATGTGGCTGGGCAATATACTACGTCACTGGGCAATATACTACGTAACTGGGCAATATATTATGTGGCTCTGTGCTGTATACTACATGACTTGGCAATATACTACGTGACTGGGCAATATACTCTGTGACTGGGCAATATACTACGTAGCTGGGCAACATACTACGTGACTGGGGAATATACTACGTGGCTCTGTGCTGTATACTACGTTGCTGTGCAATATACTACGTAGCTGGGCAATATACTACGTGACTGGGCAATATACTATGTGGCTGTGCAATATACTACGTGACTGGGCAATATACTACATGGCTGGGCAATATGCTTCATGGCTGGGCAATATACAACATGGCTGGGCAATATACTACATGGCTGGGCAATATACTACGTGGCTGGGCAATATACTACGTGGCTGGGCAATATACTACGTGGCTGGGCAATATGCTACGTGGCTGGGCAATATACTACGTGGCAGGGCAATATACTACGCGGCTGGGCAATATACTACGTGCCTGGGCAATATACTACGTGGTTGGGCAATATACTACGTGGGCTGTGCAATATACTATATGGACATGCATATTCTAGAATACCCGATACGTTAGAATCGGGCCACCATCTAGTATATATATAAGTATGTATATATATATATATATATATATATATATATATATATATGTGTATGTGTGTGTGTATATATATATATATATATATATATATATATACATATATATATATATATATACACACACACATACATACTGTATCTCATTGTTATGAGTGTCTGAGCAATTCCCAATGTGCACTTGCGCTTTATAATTTATTTTTTTGTCTGTTACATTTTATTCATGCTGCTGATGCTGTTCTGCCTCCTCTTTTTTACATTTAGTGTATATTTTTATCATGTCTTGTAGGTTCATGTTTTTTAATCAGCCTTGTCAACTTTTGGTATCCTTAATAAAATCATGTTACAGATAAAACAAAATGTTGATTATTTAATTCTTATTTCAAGTAGCTTTCTTTTATATCTAATGTTTTGTCTGCTTGAATAGTGCTTTGCGTTGCACACATTTTTATGTTTAGTTATTGGGGATATATTCCTTCTTTTCTAGGTTATAAATATCCTCAAGCGTAGTCTGCATAGATAAGAATATCTTATTTTTTTGATGACGTGTGAGACATTTGCCCACTAGCCTGGCGTTTACCTCAAGTTTTATTTAGGCTATGTGCACACGTTTCCCTGCTGTGGGAAAAACCCATGCGGTATTGGCATGCGATTTCTCGCTAAACGCTAGCGTTTTCTAAGTGTAATTAGCTTGCAGAATGCTAGCGTTTTCCAAGCGATCTGTATTATGGCTTGGAAAACTGATTGACAGGTTGGTCACACTTGTCAAACATAGTGTTTGACAAGTGTGACCAATTTTATACTATTGATGCTGCCTATGCATCCTGTTCCGTTCCCAGTAATGCCTAGCGGCAATGATCCCAGATGACGTGCGGTCTCGCGAGACCATACGTCATCACCGGTCATTGCCGCAAAGCATCCTTGGGAATGTGAGCATCGCGAGGAGCAGGAATACTGCCATGGACGCCGGAAGGTGAGAATATCCCTATTTTTTTATTTAATTCTTATTTTTTTTAACAATTATATGGTTCCCAGGGCCTGGAGGAGAGTCTCCTCTCCTCCACCCTGGGTACCAACCGCACATGATCGGCTTACTTCCTGCATGGTGGGCATAGCCACATGCGGAATGTAAGCGGATCAATGCATTCTTATGTGTGCGTAATCCCCGCGATTCCACACAAAGAATGAACATGCTGCTTTTTTTTCCGGAATGCGATTCCGTCGCGGAAAAAAACGCATCATGTGCACCAAAATTGCCGATTGCATTCTAATAATAGGATGCTTAATGTATGCGTTTTTTTCACGGTTTTATTGCGTTTTTATAGCGGAAAAAAAAACACAAAAATTCTTGAACGTGTGCACATAGCCTAAGATTGTATTTGTAAGAGGTGTTGCATTGGCACTCACTTTAAAAAGACCAGGCTGATCTTGTGTGTACTTCTCGAGCCTATGTGTGATTCTTATGGCTTGATTTCCTCCCATTTACTAAAAAACAGAACGATAGATTCATTATCTTCCTTTCAAATTGTCCCTAGTGTGTGTGCCTGATATATATTCATCATGTTGTCATGTGTAGAGCTCTCTGAAGCTGCTTTTCTGAAAGCAATACATTCCAGTGCAGCTGTCCTATTGTAAGCACACACAAGACACAGGACATTAAAGGGTAAAAGCTACATTTGATGCCTTTTATGAATTCCTGCAAATAATCATTCATGCTTCAGAACGAACTTATTATTATTATTTTTTTTAATTTAGGCATTTTACCCGGTAGAAGATCCGATTGACATTCGTCCTGGAGACATTCTAGCAGCCAGATGTCTTTTCACTGGTCAGGGCAGGACATCCAATACTTATATCGGGCAAGTTAAAGTATTAATATTATGTTTATGTAAAAATCTTCACATTTCGTTTAATATATAAAGGTAAAAGAATCGCTCTACTACACACTTTGAAATCCTTTTTTTTTACTTTCCAAATCAATTGCAAGGACAAATTACATTTCTGTTCCAGAGCTTTGGCTGTCTCACCACCTCATAAATATCCTATGGCGATCCTCACTGCTAGCTTGTTCTATTCCACATTTCCTTGGTGCTGGGCAGGCACTGACATTTGCTATGAATAATAGATGTACAAGTGAAGTTCTGTGTATAAATATATATGTGTATGTTATATGTGTGTGTTGGCACCCTTGAAATTGTTCCAATGAAGTATTTCTCCTAGAAAATGATTACAAGTAAACGTTTTGTTATACATAAATATTTTATTTCCTTTGTGTTTATTGGAACAACACAAAAAATAAACAGAGGAAAAAAAGGCAAATTGAACATAATTTCACACAAACCCCCCAAAATGGGCAAGACAAAATTGTTGGCACCCTCAACTTAATATTTGGGTCCACACTCTTTGGAATAAATAACTGCAATGGATGGCTTCCTATAGCCATCAACAATCTTCTTACATCTCTCAGCTGGAATTTTGGACCACTCTTTTGCAAACTGCTCCAGGTTTCTCATATTTGAAGGGTGCCTTCTCCCAATTTTAAGATTGCTCCATAGGCGTTCAATATGATTTCGATCCGGACTTCTTTTTGGCCACTTCAGAATTCTCCAGCGCTTTGTTTCCACCAATTTCTGGGTGCTTGTTGAAGTATGTTTGGGGTCCTTGTCCTGCTGGAAGACACATGACTTAGGAAGCAAATCCAGCTTTCTGACACTGGGCATTACATTGCGGCCCAGAATTCATTGATAATCTTCAGATTTCATGATGCCTTGCACATCGTCAATGCATCAAGTGCCAGAGGCAGCAAAGCAACCCAAAATACCTTAGAACCTCCACTATGTTTGACTGTAGATACTGTGTTATGTTAATTGTAGGCTTGATTCCATTTTTGGTAAACAGTAGAATGATCTGCTTTACCAAAAAACTCTATCTAGGTCTCGTCCTTTCACAAGTCACTTTCCCAAAAGGATTGTGGCTTACTCACATACAGTTTGGCAATCTGCAGTCTAGCGCTTTTTTATTTCTATATGCAGCAGTGGGGTCCTCCTGGGTCTCCTGCCATAGTGTTTCATTTTATTCAAATGTTGACGGATAGTTCGAGCTGACACTGATGCACACTCAGCCTGCAGGACAGCTTGAATTTCTTTGGAACATGATTGAGACTGCTTATCCACCATCCGGACTATCCTGAGCTGCAATCTTTCATCAATTTTTCTCTGATTTCACGTTCAGGGAGATTAGCTACAGTGCCATGGGTTGTAAGCGTCTTGATCATGTTGCACACCGGAGACAAAGGCATCAAGATATCTGGAGATTGTTTATATTTTTCAACAATTTTGGTTCTCAAGCCCTCAGTCAGATTTCTTCTCTTTCTGTTGTCCGTGCTTAGTGTGGAACACACAGACACACAATGCAAAGATTGAGTCAACTCCTTCCCTTTTTATCTGGTTTCCTGTGTGATTTTCATATTGCCGACACCTGTTACTTGCCACTGGTGAGTTTCAACGAGTATCACATGCTTGAAACAAAGTTGTTTACTCAGTTTTTTGGAAAAGGGACAACAATTTTGTCTGGCCATTTTGTGTGGTTTTGGGTGCAATTATGTCCAATTTGCCTCTTATTCTTTGTTTTGTTTTTTTTTATCTTGTTCCAATACCCACAAAGGAAATAAACGTGCATAACAAAACATGTGTAATTGTCATACTTTTCAGGGGGAAATGCTTAATTTTCTGGAACAAAATCTGGGATGCCAAACACTTTCAGCAACTGTGTGACCACCCTTTGTCATCAAAACAGCATCAATTCTTCAGGGTAGTTTGAAGCATCTTGCCTGGGAGGTTGCTCCAAACATCTCCCGAGAACTAACCACATATTTTCTGTGGATGTAAGGTTACGGACATCTTTCTGAATCTTCACTCATAATCCCACACAGACGCAATGCATCATTGATCCATCATGCATTACCAACATACCAACAGGAAGACATCTGATTGGCTTCAAATTTATTCTGTAGCAGGGCGACAACTCCAAGCATACAGGGAGTCCTGAAAGTGATGATATTGCCCCTACATAGCCCTGTGCTCATCATCAAGTCTTTGAGATTACATGAAGAGACAGAATGATTTGCGTAAACCTACATCCACAGGAAATTTGTGGTTAGTTCTTCAAAATGTTTGGAACAACCTCCCTCACGAGTTATTTCAAAAACTGTGTGCAATCGCACCTATAAAAATTGATTTTCTTATGCTGTTTGGAAGGCAAAGCATTGTCACACAATGTATTCATTTGATTTATATTCGTTTGTTCATTTACTTTGCGTTCTGATCATTGATGAAAGTAAACTATTAACAGTTGTCATTTTTAAAACCTTGGTAGCAACTTTTCCACACCACCTAAAACTTTTCCACAGTACTGTGTGTATATAAAGCGCATGTCTGTGTTAGAAATATACAGTATATATAAATGTCTATAATTATAAATAATTTAATATAACATTTATATAAGGAAACCAATGATTTGTGGGAGCTTTCTTTATTAAAGTGTACCCCACATTCTAAAATAACGTTTCATAAATGAAAACTTTTGTAACGGTTCCTATTGCAGAGAAATGCTTCTTCCTCCACACTTTTATTCTGCTACCGCTTACCTCTGGTACTGATCACTCATTGTCATAGGTTCATGGATTATCAGATCAGTGAAAGACAGCGATAAAATTGCTCCCCATGAAGGTGTATAAATGATGGGAGGAAGCGGCTGCAGATAGACAGAGAGAGAGGCAGAGACACGGATAGATTCTGCTGCATGAGTATTTTATCTCATCTTAGTACTAGATATACAGATTCTTACTGCTGCGTAATGTCATCTCTGGTGTATGTGGGAGATAGATAGGGGAGCTTGAGCTGCTCTAACCCTACTCTATCTCTAGTCTCCTACTCTAACTCTACTTGAGTTCCTTTAACCCTATGTCCAGTTTATGGGAAATCAGAGTCACTAGTCATAGGGCTCATTCAGATGTCCGTAGATCTTGGTCTGATCTTGGACCATAATGCACGGACTGACCACGGCTCTTCAGACCCAAGTATAGAAATATACGAAGCTGTCATGCTCAAATCAGGAGACCCGTGGCCAGTCTTGTGTATTAGCCACAAATTAGTAGTCTGGTTAGTAAAGAAAGATGCATTTTCCTCTAATAAGAAATATAACACAGTTTCTTATCCTCACTTGTACATTTGATTTTCAGAAAGTTGTGTAATAGGAACAAATAGGGGAAAGTACGGTATATGAATGTGGAAAATGCTTTGAGGTCTCATTCACACAGCAGCAATGGAGATAAGATGGATAACTGTCTGAACAATCAGTTGATGGGCTGAGTTGTCGAGTGGTGGTAGTTGGACGGTTACCGATCTACCGATAGGTTATGTCCATCTTCAGCCAGTTATCTCATGGAGTACATCAGATTACAGCTTGGATTTTTTATTTTAAATTCCTAAATTAATAGATATTGGGGCATTCAGCAAAAATGTAATGTTGATGGACAGCTGAATGAATGAAGATTTCAGAGCCCCAAAATGTATTATTTACATCATGAGGCTTTCATTCATGTCCTATTGTTCTACACATGACTGCAGCAAATTTCCAAATGATGCAGAGAGGCAGCTAATTAGGGATTAAATTGGATCAGCCTGGAATGTCTTTGATTTTATTCCCATATGGACTAGACTTCTGCATAAAATTGTGTGAAGGAAATGGTCACAAAAGAAACATATGTCTATTCATTGCTGCTCCATTGTTGAAATGTTTAGATGTATGTAATAGAACAAAATCCAGATTTTGATTAAACAGATTTGGGTGATTTTACCATATGTCCAGCATATGTACAGCAGCAGACGCAAAGAGCCACGACCTGCTATGGAAAACTGGAGAGTAGAAATAGTCCGAAAGCTATGTAAGCACAGCAATGGCCATTTTACATTAATTAAGCTGTTCCCACCTGAGCAGAACAGTGCAGGTAAATGTGTGTTATATCATTCTCATTTTCCTAATGAGCACCATTTATTATACATCTTTTTTACATTTCCCCCTCTGTTGCCTAGTCTCACAAAATCAGTGCCCCTTATCGTCAGGCTCTTTGGATTGCATTTATGAATTACCTTTAGGTATTTCAGGATTGTTTTTAATTTATCTACTCTGTTTTCTTTCAGAATTGCTCTTATGTCTCTGTCATACCGTTCTTATGTTCCTAGCATTCTGCTCTTATGTCCCTGGTGCTCCGTTCTTGCCGTCCCTGGTGTGCGGCTCTTATGTCCTTGGCATGCCGTTCTTGTGTCCCTGGTGTGCCGTTCTTATGTCCCTGGCATGCCGCATTTATATCCCTGGCATGCCACACTTATGTCACTGGCGTGCGGTTCTTATGTCCTTGGCATGCCGCTCTTATGTTCCTGGCATGCCGTTCTTATGTCACTGGCATGCCATTCTTATGTGATTCGTGTTCCTCTCTTATGTCACTGGTATACCGCTCTTAAGTCCCTGGCGTGCTGTTCTTATGTCCCTGGCGTGCCGTTTTTATGTCCCTGGCGTGCCGTTTTTATGTCTCTGGCGTGCCGCTCTTATGTTCCTGGCGTTCTGCTCTTATGTCCCTGGCATTCTGCTCTTATGTCCCTGGCGTTCTGCTCTTATGTCCCTGGTGTTCTGCTCTTATGTCCCTGGCGTTCTGCTCTTATGTCCCTGGTGTTCTGCTCTTATGTCCCTGGCGTTCTGCTCTTATGTTCCTGGCGTTCTGCTCTTATGTCCCTGGCATTCTGCTCTTATGTCCCTGGAGTGCCGCTCTAATGTTCCTGGCGTTCTGCTCTTATGTCCCTGGGTTCTGCTCTTATGTCCCTGGCGTGCCGTTCTTATGTCCCTGGCGTTCTGCTCTTATGTCCCTGGCGTTCTGCTCTTATGTCCCTGGCGTTCTGCTCTTATGTCCCTGGCGTTCTGCTCTTATGTCCCTGGCGTTCTGCTCTTATGTTCCTGGCGTTCTGCTCTTATGTCCCTGGCGTTCTGCTCTTATGTCCCTGGAGTGCCGCTCTAATGTTCCTGGCGTTCTGCTCTTATGTCCCTGGGTTCTGCTCTTATGTCCCTGGCGTGCCGTTCTTATGTCCCTGACGTTCTGCTCTTATGTCCCTGGTGTGCCGTTCTTATGTCCCTGGCGTTCTGCTCTTATGTCCCTGGTGTTCTGCTCTTATGTACCTGGCGTGCCGTTCTTATGTCCCTGGCATTCTGCTCTTATGTCCCTGGCGTGCTGCTGTTATGTACCTGGCGTGCTGCTCTTATGTCCCTGGCGTTCTGCTCTTCTGTTCCTGGCGTGCCGCTCTAATGTTCCTGGCGTGCCGTTCTTATGTCCCTGGCGTTCTGCTCTTATGTCCCTGGCGTGCCATTCTTATGTCCCTGGTGTTCTGCTCTTATGTCCCTGGCGTTCTGTTCTTATGTACCTGGAGTGCTGTTCTTATGTACCTGGCGTTCTGTTCTTATGTACCTGGCGTTCTGTTCTTATGTACCTGGCGTTCTGTTCTTATGTACCTGGCGTGCCGTTCTTATGTCCCGGGCGTGCTGCTGTTATGTACCTGGCGTGCTGCTCTTATGTCCCTGGCGTTCTGCTCTTCTGTCCCTGGCGTGCCGCTCTAATGTTCCTGGCGTGCCGTTCTTATGTCCCTGGCGTTCTGCTCTTATGTCCCTGGCGTGCCATTCTTATGTCCCTGGTGTTCTGCTCTTATGTCCCTGGCATTCTGTTCTTATGTACCTGGCGTTCTGTTCTTATGTACCTGGCGTTCTGTTCTTATGTACCTGGCGTTCTGTTCTTATGTACCTGGAGTGCCGTTCTTATGTTCCTGGCGTTCTGCTCTTATGTTCCTGGGTTCTGCTCTTATGTCCCTGGCGTGCCGTTCTTATGTCCCTGGCGTTCTGCTCTTATGTCCCTGGCGTTCTGGTCTTATGTCCCTGGCATTCTGCTCTTATGTCCCTGGCGTTCTGCTCTTATGTCCCTGGCGTTCTGCTCTTATGTGCCTGGCGTTCTGTCTTATGTCCCTGGTGTTCTGCTCTTATGTCCCTGGCTGTTGTGAATTCTGTTGTCAAACTCCCTCCTGTGGTCGTGAATGGTACTTCGGCGAGTTCTGTCTATGGGCTCCCTCTGGTGGCTATGAGTGAAGCTGCTGCTTTTGAGGTTCCTTACACAGGTGACGTGGTTTATCCTTTGGTTGGCTGCTCTATTTAACTCCTCTCAGATCGTTACTCCATGCCAGCTGTCAATGTTTTTGCATTAGTTCAGTTCGCTCCTGGATCTCTCTCGTGACCTGCCTTCTCCTGCAGAAGCTAAGTTCCTTATAGTCTTTATTTGTTCATTGTTTTCTTGTCCAGCTGGTTTTCATGATTTTGTCTTGCTAGCTGGAAGCTCTGGAATGCAGAGTGGCCCCTCCGCACCGTGAGTCAGTGCGGAGGTCTTTTTTGCACACTCTGCGTGGTCTTTTGTAGGTTTTTGTGCTGATCGCAAAGTTACCTTTCCTATTCTCTGTCTATTTAGTAAGTCTGGCCTCCCTTTGCTGAAACCTGTTTCATTTCTGCGTTTGTGACTTTCATCTTTACTCACAGTCAATATATGTGGGGGGCTTCCTTTTCCTTTGGGGAATTTCTCTGAGGCAAGGTAGGCTTTATTTTCTATCTCTAGGGCTATCTAGCTCTGAGGCTGTGAAGAGGCGTCTAGGGAGAGTCAGGAACGCTCCACGGCTATTTCTAGTGTGTGTGATCGGATTAGGGCTTGCGGTCAGCAGAGCTCCCACATCCCAGAGCTCGTCCTGTATGAGGTTTAACTATCAGGTCATTCCGGGTGCTCCTAACCACCAGGTCATAACAGTACAGCTGGCCCAAAGTATAAATGCATCTCAATAGAGGGATAAGAGAACTTCTGAGACCATTTTTTTTTCTTTGCACTGTGTTTTGTCTTTCTTTTCCCCTAGACCTTTGGGTGGTTCAGGACACAGGTGTAGATATGGACATTCAAGGTCTGTCCTCTTGTGTGGATCATCTCACTGCAAGGGTACAAAACATTCAAGATTTTGTGGTTCAGAATCCTATGTTAGAGCCTAGAATTCCTATTCCTGACTTATTTTCTGGGGATAGATCTAGGTTCTTGAATTTCAAAAATAATTGTAAACTGTTTCTAGCTTTGAAACCCCGCTCCTCTGGTGACCCCGTTCAACAGGTAAAAATCATTATTTCTTTGTTACGTGGTGACCCTCAAGACTGGGCATTTTCCCTTGCGCCAGGAGATCCTGCATTGCGTGATGTTGATGCGTTTTTTCTGGCGCTTGGATTGCTTTATGATGAACCTAATTCAGTGGATCAGGCAGATAAAATCTTGCTGGCTTTGTGTCAGGGTCAGGATGAAGCGGAGGTGTACTGTCAGAAGTTTAGAAAGTGGTCTGTGCTTACTCAGTGGAATGAAAGTGCCCTGGCGGCAATTTTCAGAAAGGGTCTTTCTGAAGCCCTTAAGGATGTCATGGTGGGATTTCCCACGCCTGCTGGTCTGAATGAGTCTATGTCTTTGGCCATTCAGATCGATCGGCGCATGCATGAGCACAAAGCTGTGCACCATCTGGCGGTATTCTCTGAGCATAGGCCTGAGCCTATGCAGTGTGATAGGACTTTGACCAGAGCTGAACGGCAAGAACACAGACGTCGGAATGGGCTGTGTTTTTACTGTGGTGAATCCACTCATGCTATCTCCGATTGTCCTAAGCGCACTAAGCGGTTCGCTAGGTCTGCCACCATTGGTACGGTACAGTCTAAATTTCTTTTGCTCTCTGTTGCCCTATTCTGTAATGGCATTTGTGGATTCAGGCGCTGCCCTGAATTTGATGGACTTGGAGTTTGCCAGGTGCTGTGCTTTTTTCTTGGAGCCCTTGCAGTATCCTATTCCATTGAGAGGAATTGATGCTACGCCTTTGGCCAAGAATAAGCCTCAGTACTGGACTCAATTGACCATGTGCATGGCTCCTGCACATCAGGAGGATATTCGCTTTTTGGTGTTGCATAATCTGCATGATGTGGTCGTTTTGGGGTTGCCATGGCTACAGGTCCATAATCCAGTGTTGGATTGGAAATCTATGTCTGTGTCCAGCTGGGGTTGTCAGGGGGTACATGGTGATGTTCCATTGCTGTCAATTTTGCCTTCCACTCCTTCTGAAGTCCCTGAGTTTTTATCAGATTACCGGGATGTATTTGAAGAGCCCAAATCTGGTGCCCTACCTCCTCATAGGGATTGCGACTGTGCTATTAATTTGATTCCTGGTAGTAAGTTTCCTAAGGGCCGTCTGTTTAATTTATCTGTGCCAGAGCACGCCGCTATGCGGAGTTATATAAGGGAATCCTTGGAGAAGGGTCATATTCATCCGTCGTCGTCACCATTGGGAGCAGGGTTCTTTTTTGTGGCCAAGAAGGATGGTTCTTTGAGACCTTGTATTGATTACCGCCTTAATAAGATCACAGTCAAATTTCAGTATCCTTTGCCGCTGCTGTCTGATTTATTTGCTCGGATTAAGGGGGCTAGTTGGTTCACCAAGATAGATCTTCGTGGTGCGTATAATCTTGTGCGAATTAAACAGGGTGATGAATGGAAAACGGCATTTAATACGCCCGAGGGCCATTTTGAGTACCTGGTTATGCCATTCGGGCTTTCTAATGCTCCATCTGTGTTTCAGTCCTTTATGCATGACATCTTCCGAGAGTACCTGGATAGATTCATGATTGTATATTTGGATGACATTTTGGTCTTTTCGGATGATTGGGAGTCTCATGTGAAGCAGGTCAGAATGGTGTTCCAGGTCCTTCGTGCGAATTCCTTGTTTGTGAAGGGGTCAAAGTGTCTCTTTGGAGTTCAGAAGGTTTCATTTTTGGGTTTTATTTTTTCCCCTTCTACTATCGAGATGGACCCTGTTAAAGTTCAGGCCATTTATGATTGGACTCAGCCGACATCTGTGAAGAGCTTACAGAAGTTCCTGGGCTTTGCTAATTTTTATCGTCGCTTCATCGCTAATTTTTCCAGTATTGCTAAACCGTTGACTGATTTGACCAAGAAAGGTGCTGATGTGGTCAATTGGTCCTCTGCGGCTGTAGAGGCTTTTCAGGAGTTGAAGCGTCGTTTTGCTTCTGCCCCTGTGTTGTGCCAGCCAGATGTTTCGCTCCCTTTTCAGGTTGAGGTTGATGCTTCTGAAATTGGAGCAGGGTCTGTTTTGTCGCAAAGAAGTTCTGATGGCTCGGTGATGAAACCCTGTGCCTTCTTTTCTAGAAAATTCTCGCCTGCTGAGCGCAATTATGATGTGGGCAATCGGGAGTTGTTGGCCATGAAGTGGGCATTCGAGGAGTGGCGACATTGGCTTGAAGGAGCTAAACATCGCGTGGTGGTCTTGACTGATCACAAGACCTTGACTTATCTCGAGTCTGCCAAACGGTTGAATTCTAGACAGGCTCGATAGTCGCTCTTTTTCTCCCGTTTTGATTTTGTGGTTTCATACCTTCCAGGATCTAAGAATGTGAAGGCTGACGCCCTGTCAAGGAGTTTTGTGCCTGACTCTCCGGGTGTTCCGGAGCCGGCGGGTATTCTTAAAGAAGGGGTAATTTTGTCTGCCATTTCCCCTGATTTGCGGCGTGTGCTGCAAAAGTTTCAGGCTGATAGACCTGACCGTTGTCCTACGGAGAAACTGTTTGTCCCTGATAGATGGACTAGTAGAGTTATCTCTGAGATTCATTGTTCAGTGTTGGCTGGTCATCCTGGAATCTTTGGTACCAGAGATTTGGTGGCTAGATCCTTTTGGTGGCCTTCTTTGTCACGGGATGTGCGTTCTTTTGTGCAGTCCTGTGGGATTTGTGCTCGGGCTAAACCCTGCTGTTCTCATGCCAGTGGGTTGCTTTTGCCCTTGCCGATCCCGAAGAGGCCCTGGACGCATATTTCCATGGATTTTATTTCTGATCTCCCTGTTTCTCAAAAGATGTCAGTCATTTAGGTGGTTTGTGATCGCTTCTCTAAGATGGTCCATTTGGTACCCTTATCTAAATTGCCTTCCTCCTCTGATTTGGTGCCATTGTTTTTCCAGCATGTGGTTCGTTTGCATGGCATTCCAGAGAACATCGTCTCGGACAGGTTTCGAGGTTTTGGCGGTCCTTTTGCGTTAAGATGGGCATTGATTTGTCTTTTTCTTCGGCTTTCCATCCTCAGACTAATGGCCAAACCGAACGAACTAATCAGACTTTGGAGACATATCTGAGATGCTTTGTTTCTGCTGATCAGGATGATTGGGTGTCCTTCTTGCCTTTGGCTGAGTTCGCCCTTAATAATCGGGCCAGCTCGGCTACTTTAGTTTCTCCTTTTTTCTGTAATTCTGGTTTCCATCCTCGTTTCTCTTCAGGGCAGGTTGAGCCTTCGGACTGTCCTGGTGTGGATGCGGTGGTGGACAGGTTGCAGCAGATTTGGACTCATGTGGTGGACAATTTGACATTGTCCCAGGAGAAGGCTCAACGTTTCACTAACCGCCGGCGTTGTGTTGGTCCCCGACTTCGTGTTGGGGATTTGGTTTGGTTGTCATCTCGTCACGTTCCTATGAAGGTTTCCTCTCCTAAGTTTAAGCCTCGTTTCATTGGACCATATAAGATTTCTGAAGTTCTTAATCCTGTGTCATTTCGTTTGGACCTTCCAGCTTCTTTTGCCATCCATAATGTGTTCCATAGGTCGTTGTTGCGGAGATACGTGGTGCCTTTGGTTCCCTCCGTTGATTCTCCTGCCCCGGTGTTGGTCGAGGGGGAGTTGGAGTATGTGGTGGAGAAGATTTTGGATTCTCATGTTTCGAGACGGAAACTCCAGTACCTGGTCAAGTGGAAGGGTTATGGTCAGGAAGATAATTCCTGGGTTTTTGCCTCTGATGTTCATGCTGCCGATCTTGTTCGTGCCTTTCATTTGGCTCATCCTGATCGGCCTGGGGGCTCTGGTGAGGGTTCGGTGACCCCTCCTCAAGGGGGGGGTACTGTTGTGAATTCTGTTGTCGAACTCCCTCCTGTGGTCGTGAATGGTACTTCGGCGAGTTCTGTCTATGGGCTCCCTCTGGTGGCTATGAGTGAAGCTGCTGCTTCTGAGGTTCCTTACACAGGTGACATGGTTTATCCTTTGGTTGGCTGCTCTATTTAACTCCTCTCAGATCGTTACTCCATGCCAACTGTCAATGTTTTTGCATTAGTTCAGTTCGCTCCTGGATCTCTCTTGTGACCTGCCTTCTCCTGCAGAAGCTAAGTTCCTTATAGTCTTTATTTGTTCACTGTTTTCTTGTCCAGCTGGTTTTCATGATTTTGTCTTGCTAGCTGGAAGCTCTGGAATGCAGAGTGGCCCCTCCGCACCGTGAGTCGGTGCGGAGGTCTTTTTTGCACACTCTGCGTGGTCTTTTGTAGGTTTTTGTGCTGATCGCAAAGTTACCTTTCCTATCCTCTGTCTATTTAGTAAGTCTGGCCTCCCTTTGCTGAAACCTGTTTCATTTCTGCGTTTGTGACTTTCATCTTTACTCACAGTCAATATATGTGGGGGGCTTCCTTTTCCTTTGGGGAATTTCTCTGAGGCAAGGTAGGCTTTATTTTCTATCTCTAGGGCTAGCTAGCTCTGAGGCTGTGAAGAGGCGTCTAGGGAGAGTCAGGAACGCTCCACGGCTATTTCTAGTGTGTGTGATAGGATTATGGCTTGCGGTCAGCAGAGCTCCCACATCCCAGAGCTCGTCCTGTTTGAGGTTTAACTATCAGGTCATTCCGGGTGCTCCTAACCACCAGGTCATAACACCTGGCGTTCTCCTCCTATGTACCTGGCATGCTGTTCTTATGTCCCTGGCGTTCTGCTCTTCTGTCCCTGGCGTGCCACTCTAATGTTCCTGGTGTGTTCTAATATTCTCACGCTCAGTTGTCTGACTGTTATTCCTATGTAGCTCAATTTACCCAGACAAGTAACATCATACATAGTAAATCACTGCCCCTGTTTTACATGTATTATGATATGTGATTTTGAGTTCCTTATCTGCATGTGTTGAAGAAAGCGGTTGCCCATTCAAGATAATGGCGAGGAGAGCAATCGCCACTTGAATAAGTGCTCCACCTAGGGCCCTTACTCCCAAATAGGTTACCCTGGGAAAGAGGTATATAATGTTTTGTAAAGAGATCTTTCAAAATTTGGGACCTCTTCCAGTCAAGGTTTAGAGGCAAATCTTTTTTCGTAAGTAATGTAGGTCAGTGTTTCACAAAAATTGCTTTTATCTGATTCCAGCATAATTTGAATGCGATAATAAGTTGTGGAAACTGATTTGTATATTTCTCTTGTGCTTTACTCCCAAAGAGGGAATCTATTGACACCAATTTTGCTTGCATTTACCCTTCTGTCTTGAAGTCTTATATCAAGCTTCTGAGCTTGAACTTCAAATATGTCATCAGTGGGGCAGATCTGTTTTAATTGCAGATACGGACCTACTTGAATGGCTTGTTTTATCTGAGGATAGTGAACAGTGGTGTGTAGCTTGTAAAGCATTGACCGGGGGCCACTCATCGTTGCAGCTTTCTACCCCATATGACTTAATAGGGTGTTTATATTTCATCTCATAAAGCATTTTTAAATACCATACTTGTGTTATCTTGACATTTCACTATATACTACAGCCTGAAAGCAGAAATACTGTAGAATAAATGTGAATATTTATGGGAGCCATTACTGTAGAAACTTCATGGCTCCCACCATCGGGCACCCAGGAGCTGGCATGTCCTGGAGGACAGGGACAACTGTAGGGTTACTGTAGACTTTACATAAAATGTCATTGTATTTCAGTGTCAGACATCGACCGTTATTGCCTTTAGCCTAGAAAAAAAGTGACTTCCCACATGTCTGTGATGTCCTTCAGGCTTCGTAAAAATGAATTTTCCCACAAGCCTGGCATTTGCCTAAACACTTTGTGTTGCCTGCATGCTGCAAGAAACAAAAAAAATCAATGGCATTAAAATAGTTATTTGGGATGTTTGTGCCGGCAGCTCGTCCCCTGTGACTGTGGGGGGATTTCTGAGCAGGGTATGTTGGTCTGCCTGTGTGTGCAGGGAGAAGACCATCATAGTGACAGGTATTCCTCGTACTCGCAGCATTAGTAGCAGGGGCATAGGTTGGCGACTGACTCGTGCCGTCTCTCGGGGGGCTTTCTGCTTTCATCGCCCGGAAGAAACCATTTCTCTTCTTTGTAGCCCTTGTGTTTTTCTCCTCTTCCTCATATCATTACTGTTGCTATGGTAGATAAGTGAATCCTGCTAGACCGCACTGGAAAATACAGCATTGGTAGATATTTCATCACTAGAATCCCCTCCCTCACATGTCCCTCTGTATTTTCCTGTTTATGGATTTATTATGATATATTCACTTTGTCAAAGAAATATATACAGCATATATCGCCTGTGGTTGACAGCATTGAGACGTTCGCTGAGAAGTGCAGCGGGGATTTTCTGCCTGGTGTTCCCTGCATGCCTCATGTAGTACACGACGGCTCGATCACAGAATAGTAATCATCTGGCCTTTGGAGGAGAGGATTGGTGGTCACAGCTAGCAGGGAATTTATCATTTACTAGTATATTATGGCGCGTAATGTAATTTACAGAAGGTTAACCACTTGATTGCCCACAATAATCAGAAATAGAGCCATGAAAGGGAATCTGTCAGCTGGTGTTTCCTATTTGATCTGAGAGTAGCATAATGTAGGGCAAAAGCCTGTTTTCAGGGATGTGTCACTTATTAGTCTCTGTGTTGCTGTTTCACTACAATCAATATTTTATCAGCAGGAGATTATCATTACAGGACTACATCTCACATGCCAGGCAGTCCGGCTAATCTGATAACCCCGCCCCCACCACTGATAGGCAGCTTGCTGACAATGCACAGTGTACACAGGAAGCTGCCAGACAAACAATGATTAAATCAACACTGCAGCAAGCAGTCCAGTAAGTGATACATCGCTGGAATCAGGTTCTCTTGCCCTATGTTATGCAGCTCTCAGATTATATTGCAAAAACGTTCCAACAGATTCCTTTTAATATTCAATAAAAATATCCGTATTACCTAGAATGAATACTGTACGGGAAATAACTGGAGCTGCTTGTTACACCAGGCCATGCTCTGCCTTGTGCTTACCTTCAGCTACTCAGGAATTTACAGGCTATGGGCTTCCATAAAATATTCCCTGTGTAGAATCATCTGTCTGTGGATATGGCTGCTAAAATCCTCCTATTCAGAACTTGAAATTTTTCATTGAAATATAAAATTAATATTGTAATCTGGTGTTTCAGATCATGTATATTTAATAAGGTCTTTTCTTTTTAACCTGGGAGAAATTAGTTTAAAATATATGTTCTTAAAGGGACTCTTGTTCTCAGAATAAAAGTCTGCGGCCATTTTATGTGAGTGTAGACTGATGAATCGTGACTTTGCGTGCGGTGCGCACACTGTCCTACTTTCCCTATATTCCCTGTACGAGCGAGCAGCCACGTGCTTTCACATATGCCAGTGCTCCCCAACCTGTAACTTGGGAGCCACATGTGGCTCGCGGCCCCATGAATTGTGGCTCGCGACTGTCTGCCAGCTTGATGCATTAGGTCCAGGTCTATCAAACAGGTATGAAGACCACATCTCAAAATGGTGAATTTTGTGAGTAGCCCTGCACAGAATTGCAGATCTGGATGTACATTTACTGGTCTTAGGGGTTTAGAGATGTTTTAGGTATGGTACGCTGGAGGTTGGTACTACATGTTAGAGGAGGTGCTCAAAGCTGGATGTGACAGTGTGTTGGGAGAATACTTAATGGGGGTATTATTGTGGGAACCCCTGGATCTCAGTGTACTGCTCTGGAGTGATTTCTGTGGAAAAGCTTTGTTTCCATTATACCTGTAATGGGGGCTTTGGTTGACACTACTATGAAGGGGGTGGGAGCTGCATGTGGCTCGCGACCCTCTCTCAGTGCTGGATGTGGCTCTCAAGGTCAGAAAGGTTGGGTACCACTGACCTATACGATGTGCATCCTTGCCACCATGTGCCGACTATTCTTAACCAGCTTCTCCCAACAGAATAGATCTGAGAGAAGCGCAGAAGTCTAGTGGTCACTTGACCGCAAGTATACAAATCTTCTACATGACAAGGCCATATACTCACATGGGGAATACAGGGGACTGGTGACAGTATGGGCATTGCACAGTCACATAGACTTTTCTCCTGGGACCAAAAAACGTCTTTTTCTAAGCAAGTAAAATATTATATTAGAGCAAACTGACATTAAAGGGAACCTGTCACCCCGTTTTTTGAGATTGAGCTATAAATACTGTTAAATAAGACCTGCGCTGTGTGTTACTATAGTGTATGTAGTGTACCCCGATTCCCCACCTATGCTGAGAAATAACTTACCAAAATCGCCGTATTCGCCTGTCAATCAGGCTGGTCAGGTCGGGAGGGCGTGTTCACAGCGCTGGTTCTTCCTCAGCTTTACGTTGGTGGCGTAGTGGCGAACAAGCAGCGCGCGATCTGCGCTGTAATCCCTTGCATCGGTGTGGGCGGCCATCTTCCTGGGGCCGCGCGTGCGCAGATCGAGTGCTCTGCTGCACGGGGCTTCAGGAAAATGGCCGCGGGATGCCGCGCGTGCGCATTAGAGATCGCGGCGGCCATTTTCCCAAAGCCGAGATGCAAACTCGGCTTTGGGAAAATGGCCGCCGCGATCTCTAATGCGCACGCGCGGCATCCCGCGGCCATTTTCCTGAAGCCCCGTGCAGCAGAGCACTCGATCTGCGCACGCGCGGCCCCAGGAAGATGGCCGCCCCCACCGATGCAAGGGATTACAGCGCAGATCGCGCGCTGCTTGTTCACCACTACACCACTACGCCACCAACGTAAAGCTGAGGAAGAACCAGCGCTGTGAACACGCCCTCCCGACCTGACCAGCCTGATTGACAGGCGAAAACGGCGATTTTGGTAAGTTATTTCTCAGCATAGGTGGGGAATCGGGGTACACTACATACACTATAGGAACACACAGCGCAGGCCCTATTTAACCGTATTTATAGCTCAATCTTAAAAAACGGGGTGACAGGTTCCCTTTAAGGCTCTTAAGGCCACAGCAGAGAATTACTTCAAACCACTGTGGTGGCCGTAGCCATTGATTGGATGCAATACTGCACTTTCCCTGTAGTGGGCGCTGCAGTGCATTACCATCTTGTGATTGGATTTCTTTTCCTTGTGGCTGCAGTACCCCAATAACCATCTGATTATGATTTCTAAGAGGATGGCATTTTTTGTAATCATTGACAATTCTTCTTCTCTTGTAACAGGGGAACATCAAGTGATGAAATGTGCAACATGTACATTATGTATTACATGGATGCTGGTCATGCCAGTTCATATATGACGTGTGTTCGCACAGGGGAACAAAAACTATTTCAACACATCCCTGAAATAGCCAATATACCTGTGCCTGTCAGCCCCGATATGGTGATGATGGGGCACGGCCATCACCATGGTAAGAGTGGTAAAATATAGATATTTCTGGTAAATTATACAATCTTTGTTGTTATATATTATGGGAATATTGTTATTTTCTTTTTCTTTGTAAGATATGAAGGAACCGGAGGCAAGAAACATACAAGAGCAACCTAAGAGAGAGGAGGAACAAGTGTTAGATCAGGGTACGTAATAGAAGATGTGCTCGTGTGTCATACGGCACTAAGCATTGCCAGAGCATTAACTCAACTGGTTACAAAGAATGGTTTGTCATGGATACCTCGACTCTTCCTCATACCTAATGACACCAACATTTGAATAAATGTACTTCTCATTTTCCTGCATGGATACTCTCTGGAAATGTCTACAACTAGTGATGAGTGCACCGAGTATGGCGGGTGCTCGAGTTCCGGCAGCTGCTTGTTTCACGGCTGTTAGACAGCCTCAACACATGCAGGGATTGCCAGTATTGTGGCTGTCTAACAGCTGTGAAATATGTGGCCGCGGAGACACAAACATCTCACTGGCGCACCCGCCATACTCTGTGCCCGTGCATACCCGAGCACCCTAGGCAAACTCGAGTAATGAGCACCTGCGCTCATCACTATCTACAACCTTTCTCAATCCCTACGTAATCCATCTGGAGTAATGCAGTGAATGAGAGAAGTGGGATGCAGGTGCTCTCTCTACTGAGTAATTGAGACTGCATGCTGTGAGAGGGGAGAGGGCTCATCTGCCTGGCTTATAATTATGGCAATATACACCACAAATAAACTGACATATATGAATGTGATTAACATAATTTTATTTTACAACCTCCCCATTTGGAAGGGGAAAATACAAGACTGATAGATATATACAAGCTTTTTGTGTTTTTTTTCCAACTTGAATGAGTAGCAGAGCTGACCTACGATCTAACTACAAGTTACATGTGAATAAACCAGACATAACCCTAGAAAAACAAAACAAGCATATACCCTGTAGTAAGTAAATGGTAATAGTACATGTCAATAATGTAAGGTAATTATTTAACACTATTTTGATTTAAAAAAAAAAAAAAGCCATCCCACCACAACAAGGTATACCCAATCGGGATGGTCCTATCCTGTCTCTAGTAGTGATGAGCCAGTCTGCTCGTTACTTGAGTTTTCCGAGCATGCTCTGGTGTTCTCCAAGTATCTTGGGCGTGCTCGTAGATTATGTTTTTGTCCCCGCGGCTGCATGATTTGCAGTTGCTAGACAGCCTGAATACATGTGGGGATTCCCTAACAAACAGGCAATCCCTGCATGTGTTCAGGTTGTCTAGCAGCCGCAAATCATGCAGCTGCATGGACAAAAGCATAATCTACGAGCACGCCCAAGATACTCGGAGAACACTCACATGTTCTCGGAAAACTCAAGTAACGGGCACACTCGCTCTTCACTAGTCTCTAGTATTAATATTAGGCTTTACTACTAGAGACAGGATTGGACCATCTCGATTGAGTACACCATGTTGCGGTGGGATGGCTTTTACGCTTTTTTGATCAAAATCGTTTTAACTAAGTAACCTGTGTATTTTACATGTACTACTAACTACAGGGTATATGCTCATTTTTTTCTGTGAAATGGCCGCAGTGTGAACGTGCTCTTACACATTGCATGTGTACCAACTTACGCTCCATCTTATTTCTTTGGTTTTGATGTGAATAAATCACAAGGAGTTTTGCTAAATGAAAAACTTTGCTCTCTATATATTTATACATATAAAGTGCATTTTCATTTTGAGCCCGATTTATGGATAAACTGACTTAATTCAGTAGAAATGTATATAAATTACGTCTCTTCTGCACCAAGGACACAGATCTGCTAGCACATATTGCAGACATGCTGTTGCTATGACAATACGACAATAATTTGGTCACTCGTATCTGTTAGAGCTAGGTGGAGAGGTTTTCTCCAGGGAAATGTCGTTCTGATATCATATTGAAATAGTGCTATAAATTAAAAAGGAGCTAGCTTTAAGATAAGAATTGTGCTTTGTCTATAAAAGACTCCGTCCAACTATATAGCTTTTATTCCTATTCAGTAGTGATTTGTCAAGACTTATTTACTGTGTATGATCTTGTCAGAAGCTACCTGGAGATCTAAAGGTTCGAACTGCAGGGAGACTCAGCTCAGACTGGGCATCCATAATGTCCCAAAATAAGAAAAAAATGTGTACAAGTCATTGCGTAAAAGTGCTTACAGGGCTTGTCCAATTGCAACATAATGACAACCTATCCATAGGATAGGTGAACAATATAGGATCCGTGGAGGGCTAACGTCTGGCACCTTTACCAATCAGATGTTTTATGCTCTAGCAGCCGTATGGGTAATTGTTATTACTGTGGTTGGTTTATTGTAATTACTAGGGGTGCGGTTATATTGCCCCTTATGTGGTCTTAAGTGGTTTATATCCCCCCGTTTGTTTATCAGTGTTAATAAAAGCATATTTTTTATTTGAGCCTTAGGTGTTCATGTCTTATGTATTGGGCTTTCTCTTCCTACTGACATTGCTTTTCCCATACATGATGTAGCACCCTTTTTTATACCTAAATTGATATGTAATGCGCCCTATTCACATTTATACATGTGCTCTCGCAGCCATCAGATGTAAGTACTTCGAATGAAAGGGTGTTCTGCAGCTTCGTTCATTGTGTAGCCGCCACTGACTGGTATTGCAGGACAGCTTTCAAACTAGAAATATTAATAGTTAATTTTTATCAATTAACAAAATGCAAATTGAATGAACAAAAGAGAAGTCTAAATTAAATCAATATTCAATGTGACCACCATTTATCTTTTAAAACAGCAGCAAAACTTCAATTCTTTTAGGTACATTTACACACTGTTGTGTAGGACCTCAACTGGACATCTTCCGATTTCAGAATGAAGTAAGCATGATGCGTCTTTCATCTGCTGTCCTAAGTTTCTTTGGCCAACCACTGCATCTACAGTTGTCTACATTGCCCATTTCTCGATGTCCTCAATACTGAGAAATACAGTCAGATACTTAACCATCGTGCAAGGGGGTATCTAGTTGGCTCCATATTTATTCTGCAGCAGGACAATCACCCTAAACATTCAGTCAATGTTATTAAGAACTATCTTCTCTGTAAAGAAGAATATGGAATGCTTGAAGTAATTATATGGCCACTACAGAGCCCTGATCTCCACATCATTGAGTCTGTCTGGGATAAGGCTACTTTCACACTAGCGTCGTGTGACGGACGTCGCAATGCGTCGTTTTGGAGAAAAAACGCATCCTGCAAAGTTGCCCGCAGGATCCGTTTTTTCTCCATAGACTTGCATTAGAGACGCATTGCGACGTATGGCCACACGTCGCATCCGTCGAGCATCCACTGCCCACATTGTGCTAAGCAATCACACTGTCTGTCGGTACGTCGGCCCGACGGTTTGCGACGGCCCGTACCGACGGACTAGTGTGAAAGTAGCCTTACCTGAAGAGACAGGAGGATTGGCACAAATCTACCTCCACAGAAGATCTGTGGTTAGTTCTCCAAGATGTTTTGGTACAGCGTCCCTGCTTTTGTCCTTCATAAACTGTGTGCAAGTGTCCTTAGAAGAATGGATGCAGTTTGAAGGCATACTGTGGTCACACCAGATATTGAGTTGATTTAGATTTCACCTTTCATTTCACTAACGGTTGAATTCTGATTGCAATTAAGGGGTAAAAAGCGATGTATTAAATTCACCGGCCTTCTCATACCTGTCTCACTGCTGTTCTTTCCTCCGATCTCTGCCTTTTAGCCTTCCTTTTCTACCTGTTCTTGAGGTATGTGGAGCGCCCCCAGGCGCAGGGCCGCGGGTTACTCGGTACCGGTCCTCTCTGTCTTGGTGCTGGGTCGTCACGGTGGCGGGACCCGGTCCGTGATCCTGCTAAGGGGCGTCCAATAAAAGGGGTGATGAAAGTTTGTCAAGGGTTTGTGACGCCACCTGTGGTATTCAGTCAGGGTGACCGACGCTGCTTAGGGGTCTGTTGGCGTGATGGAATTGCAGCTAGATGGTATACCTTCCCACAGGTGAAGTATATCCCCAGGGTTTCCCAGTAGTGTAGGTGGCGATGATGTGAGGTGCAGTTAATAACGAGGACACAGGGTTGCAGTCTCTTTACCTCTTTACTGAAGACTTCGGGATTCGCAATCCAGAGTACTGCTAACTGGGCAGTTAAGCACAGTCCGAAAGCACATCCAGAGTTCCCTTTGCAGGTGGAAATCAGTGCCTACCAACTAGCGCCTGTGTATTGTAGTCCTTCCCTGCTGAGTATTCGGGATAGTCCTCACAACTTTCGTATCTGTTCTTTCTCTTTCTCTCCGTCCCCCAAGTTTATATCTGGATAGGACGCACCCGTTTGGCGGGAAGGCTCGGAGCTATTCTGGGACCCTGGAGACGCCCCTCTCCAACTTTGCCCCCTATGTCTGCTTAAGTGATGTAAGTTAGACAGCCAACCTAAAATTAACTGTCCTGCCGCTGTTCGAAGTAATGCTTGAAGTCTGTTACTTCCTCGGCATTCTGGCCACCGGCTACGCACCTCAGTAGGATGTTGCCGATCTCGGGGCACGACTCCTACTGGTTTATCTCCTTGTGCTGCGATTTCATTTCTCACTTCTCCACAATATCCTTCGCTTCGTTTCCTTCCTTAGGATGCCGCCGCAAGCTAGGTACCTGCCAGGAACCCACCCCTGACAGGTCCTCCCTGGAGCTCTCCCAGGCTGCGTTCTCCCTGACTTCCTATCCAACCCCCAGTTTTACCAAGGTGTGAGGAGTGGCCTAATACATAGTGCCTTTTGCTCCCCCTGGTGGCCGGAGTGTGAAGTGTAATGTGTGACTGTGATACCTGGTCAGGTGAACTCCTTTAGTGCAATCAGACATAACATCACTCCCCTTAGTGGCAGAGCGACATTACTGCAACGACCAGGACTCTGGGGAGCTGCATATGCTCCACAGGCCCAGTATGGTCAAGATGTCCCTGTAACCATGTTTTTATTGTGGCGCACATCATTAATGTCAACAGCGTGTTAGTCGGCAGCAGCGCCCATTGGAAGACTCAATAGATGAAGGCCAAAAAAAATAATAGAAGGACTAAGTAGTTTTGGGATAGATAGAGAGGTGAATATGCCTTTTTTTAACCTTGTCTGGGAGAATTAGATTGGTTCCAAATTTATTCAATGTGAATCACATCCCAGCTACCATCCCCCACTCATCACCTAATCGCAAATCTGTGCAAATAGAATTTTGGGACATTCAATTAACTCTAGTCTCTGCACGGCACACATGGAGTGCTTTGTAGGCAAAAATAAAGACTTGTCCATCTTCTCTAGGGAAACACGGCCTGATACTGTTTAATTGCGGAGCTGAGTTTGTCTCTTCGGGTATTGTCTGCAGTTTCCCTTAGGATATTTACCATGATAAAATAAGCCCGAGTTAACCTTGCTACATATATGGTACATAGTGAAGGATACATTACTGGGATTTTGGTGTGCTTTTGAAAGAGTCAAGATTTTATTTGAATTATTCATGTTCATTTTTTTGTGCCGTTTGCTCTATTGAGGCTTTAAGCCCGCACTGATTTAGGAATTCGGCGAGCTTTCCCACCACCATACCCTTTGCACCATGCATGGCCAATCCTCCTTAATCACATAGACTTGTAAAGAAGGGCTGCATTGAAATGATAATACCCTGCTGTAACAAAGGATGCTGAGATGCAGATTTTCTAGCATAATGCTCTTTGCCAGAATGTAACCTACTTCACAGCAGAAAAGTTTAGATTTCACTTTGCATATAATCATCCGTCCAGAAAATCTAAACATTTTCTGCTATCCATTACATTTACAGTAAGGTCAGTGTGTTTAGTGATTTACATTATATTCTCAGTAGAGTGTGTTATTTTAGCTTTCATGTATTATTATAGTGATATTTTTAATTTATTATTTATTTTTGCATTTCAGCTACTTACTTTTAATTTTGTTGTCAGTTTTTATTCATTTTCTAGTTTCTTCGCGCTCTGTTCTGTAATGATAATGAATGCCGTAAATGGAAACAGACCTAAAAATTCCAAATTCTAGGATACAATCATTCCTTAATTCTGTATATGATTCATACGTACTAGTTCTGGCTCGAACAAGAGTAAATATAAGATTTATTGAAATGGCGCTTATGTCAAAGGCAGCAAGTAGCCCCAATAATACATCACTGAATTTCTACATGTATGTCACACTCATTTTTTTAAATTTATTAATTTAGGATACATATGCATATAAGTTTTAGTAGGAAACAAGAATCCTATTACTCTTTTTAATGGTATTGACTTGTTTAAGCATTACCTAAAATCTCTACAGCTCTCTGGGGTCAATGTTAATATTATAGGTACTCACAATATATGGTAGTTATGGGTTATTATATAATATCACATGTAAAAATGACTGCCGGGGGCAGTGCATGCGCAGATGGAGATCAGGGCACCAAGATCTCGGGAGTTGAGATCTCGGCACCAAGATCTCGGGAGATGACATCCCAGCTCCGAGATTTCCATCTGCACATGCACCGCCGTCCCGGAGTCCACCGCATAGTAAACCATGTAAGTGCGGGGGCCAAAATGTCAGCACAGACCCCGCAACACCGGCAGTGGCGCACATCCGAATACCCACTCATCCCAGCCTGTGTCCTGCAGCAATGCTCCACTCTTGCCTCCTCCAGCAGTGACCCTTTTTCACCGCAGCCACCACCCCCGGTAAGCAATAAGACGCATGGATTATAAGAAGCACCACCATTTTATTAAAAAAAAGTTTTATTTTTCTACTCAAAATTTGGGGTGCGTCTTATAATCCGGTGCGTCTTATAATCTGGAAAATACGGTATTTTCTTTATGATATTACCTAGAGGAGTAAAGGTCTAAGCAGTAGGTATTGTAGAATTTTACTTAAATGGGCTTTACCATTAATTTAAAATGATCTTAATGAAGTTCCTCTATAAAGATCAAGCTACTTTGTAATTTTACATAGAGCGGTTCTGTCACAAACAAAAGTACATTTAAATCAACAAATCTTGGAAGAATAATAAGTTCCACAATTGGATGTGTTTAAAAAAAATGTTCCTGCGCTGAGATAATCTTATAAATGTGCCCCTGCACAATCCACTGCACAGTCAGACACAGACATTACACAGTACACAGCAGGGACACATTTATAAGATTATCTCAGCACAGGAACATTTTTATTAAACACATTCAATTGTGGAGTTTATTTTTATTCCAAGATCTGTTGATTAAAATTATCTTTTGTTCTTGGCACGACCCTTTTAACCCCTTTCTGACACTGGACGTACTATTCCGTCCATGTGGTGTGGGCCCTACTTCCCAAGGATGGAATAGTACGTCCAGCGCGATCGGCCGCGCTCACGGGGGGAGCGCGGCCGATTGCGGCCGGGTGTCAGCTGCCTATAACAGCTGACATCCGGCGCTATGTGCCAGGAGCGGTCACGGACCGCCCCCGGCACATTAACCCCCGGCACACCGCGATCAAAAATTATCGCGGTGTGCCGGCGGTACAGGGAAGCATCGCGCAGGGAGGGGGCTCCCTGCGGGCTTCCCTGAGACCTCTGCAGCAACGTGATCTGATCGCGTTGCTGCGAGGGTCTCCCTACCTTCCTCCCTGCTCCAGGCCCGGATCCAAGATGGCCGCGGCATCCGGGTCCTGCAGGAAGGGAGGTGGCTTACCAAGTGCCTGCCCAGAGCAGGCGCTTGGCAAGCCTGCAGCACTGTACGTCAGATCGGTGATCTGACAGAGTGCTGTGCAAACTGTCAGATCACCGATCTGTGATGTCCCCCACGGGACAAAGTAAAAAAGTTTAAAAATTTTTTTCCAAATATGAAAAAAAAAAAAAAATCCTAAATAATGAAAAAAAATATATATATATTATTCTTATAAATACATTTCTTTATCTAAATAAAAAAAAACAATAAAAGTACACATATTTAGTATCGCCGCGTCCGTAACGACCCAACCTATAAAACTGTCCCACTAGTTAACCCCTTCAGTAAACACCGTAAGAAAAAAAAAAACGAGGCAAAAAACAACGCTTTATTATCATACCGCCGAACAAAAAGTGGAATAACACGCAATTAAAAAGACAGATATAAATAACCATGGTACCGCTGAAAGCGTCATCTTGTCCCGCAAAAAACGAGCCGCCATACAGCATCATCAGCGAAAAAATTAAAAAGTTGTAGTCCTCAGAATAAAGCGATGCAAAGATAATTATTTTTTCTATAAAATAGTTTTTATCGTATAAAAGCGCCAAAACATAAAAAAATGATATAAATGAGGTATCGCTGTAATCGTACTGACCCGAAGAATAAAACTGCTTTATCAATTTTACCAAACGCGGAACGGTATAAACGCTTCCCCCCAAAAGAAATTCATGAATAGCTGGTTTTTGGTCATTCTGCCTCACAAAAATCGGAATAAAAAGCGATCAAAAAATGTCACGTGCCCGAAAATGTTACCAATAAAAACGACAACTCGTCCCGCAAAAAACAAGACCTCACATGACTCTGTGGACCAAAATATGGAAAAATTATAGCTCTCAAAATGTGGTAACGCAAAAAATATTTTTTGCAATAAAAAGCGTCTTTTAGTGTGTGACGGCTGCCAATCATAAAAATCCGCTAAAAAACCCGCTATAAAAGTAAATCACCCCCCCCTTCATCACCCCCTTAGTTAGGGAAAAATTAACAAAATGTATTTATTTCCATTTTCCCATTAGGGTTAGGGCTGGGGCTAGGGTTAGGGTAGGGTTAGGGCTAGGGTTAGGGTTAGGTTTGGGGCTAGGGTTAAGGCTACAGTTAGGGTTGGGGCTAAAGTTAGGGTTAGGGTTGGGGCTAAAGTTAGGGTTAGGGTTGGGGCTAAAGTTAGGGTTAGGGTTTGGATTACATTTACGGTTGGGAATAGGGTTGGGATTAGGGTTAGGGGTGTGTCTGGGTTAGAGGTGTGGTTAGGGTTACCGTTGGGACTAGGGTTAGGGGTGTGTTTGGATTAGGGTTTCAGTTATAATTGGGGGGTTTCCACTGTTTAGGCACATCAGGGGCTCTCCAAACGCGACATGGCATCCGATCTCAATTCCAGCCAATTCTGCGTTGAAAAAGTAAAACAGTGCTCCTTCCCTTCCGAGCTCTCCCGTGTGCCCAAACAGGGGTTTACCCCAACATATGGGGTATCAGCGTACTCACAACAAATTGGACAACAACTATTTGGGTCCAATTTCTCCTGTTACCCTTGGGAAAATACAAAACTGGGAGCTAAAATATAATTTTTGTGGGAAAAAAAGGATTTTTTATTTTCACGGCTCTGCGTTATAAACTGTTGTGAAACACTTGGGGGTTCAAAGTTCTCACAACACATCTAGATAAGTTCATTGGGGGGTCTAGATTCCAATATGGGGGTCACTTGTGGGGGGTTTCTACTGTTTAGGTACATTGGGGGATCTGCAAACGCAATGTGACTCCTGCAGACCATTCCATCTAAGTCTGCATTCCAAATGGTGCTCCTTCCCTTCCGAGCCCTCCCATGCACCCAAATGGTGGTTCCCCCCCACATATGTGGTATCAGTGTACTCAGGACAAATTGGACAACACCTTTCGGGGTCCAATTTCTCCTGTTACCCTCGGGAAAATACAAAACTAGGGGCTAAAAAATAATTTTGGGGGGAAAATATTTTATTTTTATTTTCACGGCTCTGCGTTATAAACTGTAGTGAAACACTTGGGGGTTCAAAGTTCTCACAACACATCTAGATAAGTTCCTTGGGGGGTCTAGTTTCCAATATGGGGGTCACTTGTGGGGGGTTTCTACTGTTTAGGTAGATTAGGGGCTCTGCAAACGCAATGTGACGCCTGCAGACCAATCCATCTAAGTCTGCATTCCAAATGATGCTCCTTCCCTTCCGAGCTCTGCCATATCGGGTATCAGCGTACTCAGGACAAATTGGACAACAACTTTTGGGTCCAATTTCTCCTGTTACCCTTGGAAAAATACAAAACTGGGGGCTAAAATATAATTTTTGTGGAAAAAAAAATAATTTTTATTTGCACGGCTCTGCGTTATTAACTGTAGTGAAACACTTGGGGGTTCAAAGCTCTCACATCACATTTAGATGAGTTCCTTAGGGGGTCTGCTTTCCAAAATGGTGTCACTTGTGGGGGGTTTCTACTGTTTAGGTACATTAGGGGCTCTGCAAACGCAATGTGACGCCTCCAGACCAATCCATCTAAGTCTGCATTCCAAATGGCGCTCCTTCTCTACCGAGCCCTCCCATGCGCCCAAACGGTGGTTCCCCCCCACATATGGGGTATCCGCGCACTCAGGACAAATTGGACAACAACTTTTGGGGTCCAATTTCTCCTGTTATCCTCGGGAAAATACAAAACTGGGGGCTAAAAAATAATTTTTGTGGGAAAAAATTTTTGTTTTATTTTTACGGCTTTGCATTATAAACTTCTGTGAAGCCCTTGGTGGGTCAAAGTGCTCAACGCACCTCTAGGTAATTTCCTTAGGGGGTCTACTTTCCAAAATGGTGTCACTTGTGGGGGGTTTCAATGTTTAGGCACATCAGTGGCTCTCCAAACGCAACATGGCGTCCCATCTCAATTCCAGTCAATTTTGCATTGAAAAGTCAAATGGCGCTCCTTCGCTTCCAAGCTCTGTCATGCGCCCAAACAGTGGTTTACCCCCACATGTGGGGTATCGGCGTACTCAGGACAAATTGTACAACAACGTTTGGGGTCCATTTTCTCCTATTACCCTTGGTAAAATAAAACAAATTGGAGCTGAAGTAAATTTTTTGTGGAAAAAAGTTGAATGTTCATTTTTATTTAAACATTCCAAAAATTCCTGTGAAACACCTGAAGGGTTAATAAACTTCTTGAATGTGGTTTTGAGCACCTTGAGGGGTGCAGTTTTTAGAATGGTGTCACACTTGGGTATTTTCTATCATATAGACCTTTCAAAATGACTTCAAATGAGATGTGGTCTCTAAAACAAAATGGTGTTGTAAAAATGAGAAATTGCTGGTCAACTTTTAACCCTTATAACTCCCTAACAAAAAAAAATGTTGGTTCCAAAATTGTGCTGATGTAAAGTAGATATGTGGGAAATGTTACTTATTAAGTATTTTGTGTGACATACCTCTGTGATTTAATTGCATAAAAATTCAAAGTTGGAAAATTGCGGAACTTTCAAAATTTTCGCCAAATTTCCGTTTTTTTCACAAATAAACGCAGGTAATATCAAATAAATTTTACCACTATCATGAAATACAATATGTCACGAGAAAACACTGTCAGAATCACTGGGATCCGTTCAAGCGTTCCAGAGTTATAACCTCATAAAGGGACAGTGTTCAGAATTGTAAAAATTGGCCCGGTCCATAACGTGCAAACCACCTTTGGGGGTAAAGGGGTTAAATTAAAAATATTGTACAGTTTTTAAGATAAAGAATAATCACTAGCTCTTGAGGATATTTCAGTAGGTCAGGATACCGTCCTACTGGTCATGTCTGCGCAGCATGCACTCCTCTTTTCCTTCCTGTGCAGCACCCTCCGATGATTTGTACACGCTCACCTTCTTATGGACTCCTATAGGTTCTGTTGAAGTCTATGGAGCCCATAGAAGTCTTATAAGAAGCTGAACATGAGCAGAAACAAGGTGTTACTGCTCATACTCGATAAGATCCATAGGATGGGAAGGAAAATGGAAAGGTAAACTCTGCAGTCTCATCCAAGAGCAGGACAGAGTCCAGGCTGGAATACTTTTTCCTGAATGTCCAACAGAGGCTGAACTTATTTATCTGTGTCGCAAACAGCGCAAACTTTTTAATAAAAGTAAATTTAAAAAGTAATTTTATTTTTCTATATGGGGCTTTAGGACCTTTTAGTTACTAGAAAATCCCCTTTAATCGAAATAAGTCACAGCATCTTGCAGTGATTAATTTCAGACTTTACAGTAACTTGATAATGGTTGTAGCTTTGATTTTCAGTTAAGAAATTCCATATTCCCTCTCTTACTTTCCATAGTCACAAAACAAAAATACTATTAGGTGGAGCTCACAGCATGTAAATTTGTACACCCCCTGTAAATATTAAAATGTAAGGAGCTCCTACTAGTGGCAATTGTGGGAACTGCATTATTTACCTCTATGACTCCGTGGTGTCTCTGTAAACTAAAAAGCCCCCTAAGGCCATGTTCACACAATGCGTTTTTTACTGCGAAACCGCCGCGATTTTGCCGCTGCGGGTCCGCAGCTGTTTTCCATGCAGGGTACAGTACAATGTACCCTATGGAAAACAGGAACCGCTGTGCACATGATGCGGAAATTCACTAAAAAAGCCGCGCTGAATAGCTGCGGTAAAAAAGAAGGACCATGTCACTTTTTTGTGCGGAACTGCAGCGGTTCTGCACCCATTGACCTCCATTGTGAGGTCAAACCCGCAGTAAAACCCGCAGACGAAAAAAATATCTGCGGGTTTTCTGCGGTTTGTGGTGCAGAACAGCTGCAGCAGGAAGTGCGTGGGCGGAGTGTGGCTGTCCCCCCGTGCCCCAATCCCACCCCCCCATGCTCCGATGCCACCCTCCCCCCGTGCTCCGACGCCCCCCCCCCCCCCCGTGCCCTCATCTCCCCCCCTTATACTTATCGGGCCTCCCGGTGTCCGTCCGTCCGTCTTCTCCCTGGGCGCCACCATCTTCCAAAATGGCGGGCGAATGCGCAGTGCGCCCGCCGAATCTGCTGGCCGGCAGATTCGTTCCAGGCACATTTTGATCACTGCGATAACCTCACAGTGATCAAAATAAAAAAAAAGTAAATGACCCCCCCCCTTTATCACCCCCCATAGGTAGTAACAATAATAAAATAAAGAATTTTTTTTTTCCCCCACTACAGTTAGAAGTAGGGGTAGGGTTAGGGTATTTTCAGCCATTTTAACCCTAAAAAAAACTTTCTAGAAAACACACAGACTCTGCAGAGAAAACTGCATAAAAAACCGCACTAAAAACCGCATAAAAAAACGCACCAAAAAACGCACCTGCGTTTTCTGCCAAGAGCTGCGGTTTTTAGTGCAGAAAAAACAGCAGGGAAATCAGGAACGTGTGAACATGGCCTTAAAGGGAACCTGTCACCCCGTTTTTTGAGATTGAGCTATAAATACTGTTAAATAGGGCCTGCGCTGTGTGTTCCTATAGTGTATGTAGTGTACCCCGATTCCCCACCTATGCTGAGAAATAACTTACCAAAGTCGCCGTTTTCGCCTGTCAATCAGGCTGGTCAGGTCGGGAGGGCGTGGTGACATCGCTGGTTCTTCCTCAGCTTTACGTTGGTGGCGTAGTGGTGAAGAAGCAGCGCGTGATCTGCGCTGTAATCCCTTGCATCGGTGGGGGCGGCCATCTTCCTGGGGCCGCGCGTGCGCAGATCGAGTGCTCTGCTGCACGGGGCTTCAGGAAAATGGCCGCGGGATGCCGCGCGTGCGCATTAGAGATCGCGGCGGCCATTTTCCCAAAGCCGAGTTTGCATCTCGGCTTTGGGAAAATGGCCGCCGCGATCTCTAATGCGCACGCGCGGCATCCCGCGGCCATTTTCCTGAAGCCCCGTGCAGCAGAGCACTCGATCTGCGCACGCGCGGCCCCAGGAAGATGGCCGCCCCCACCGATGCAAGGGATTACAGCGCAGATCGCGCGCTGCTTCTTCACCACTACGCCACTACGCCACCAACGTAAAGCTGAGAAAGAACCAGCGATGTCACCACGCCCTCCCGACCTGACCAGCCTGATTGACAGGCGAAAACGGCGACTTTGGTAAGTTATTTCTCAGCATAGGTGGGGAATCGGGGTACACTACATACACTATAGGAACACACAGCGCAGGCCCTATTTAACAGTATTTATAGCTCAATCTCAAAAAACGGGGTGACAGGTTCCCTTTAAGAATACCTGTCAGATCTCCTTGCACATCAGTTTTAGTAAGAATTTGTATTCTTAATGAAATATTAATGCTTTAGCATTTTGTATATATAATCTCTCTGCAATGCTTACTTTTTCCTCCTATTAATTTATTAATAAATGGAGAACTGAATGTTACCAGTTGGGCGGTGTCTTGACAATGGTAATTGGTAACACCCAGTTGTCATTTTCTTGAAATATCAGAGGAGGAGCAGTACAACACAGAATTATGAGAAAGATCTGCCCCAGAATGCAATGCCTTTCAAATACTCTATCATCCTGATTTTAGTGGTAAGGGACCTTACTCTACCTTATTTCATGATAATGAGCATTCTTTCTACATGTTAGGGAACTTAGCAGTAAGCTTGTTAATAGCCCATAACAACATTTGGGTAATGGCTGTTAAAAAAACAAACAAATTTGTTCTACGGGTGTTATAGCTTAGAGCAAATAAAATATTGAGTATACAAAGTGTGATTTTAAGCCCCAAATCCCTTCATAGTACATCAGAAAAGTCCTAAAATACAACTCAAAAAGATACAACAAGCCCTTAATACTTATATTGCCAAATAAAAAGTAAAGTAAAAATGGTGTGAGGTTCACTTTCAAGCCTCTGAAGATTTGTGTGGTGCCGGACAAGCACGAGGTGGAGGCAGTAATAAATTATAGAGTAGTTTTCGGCACCAGATCATTACTTACGGGAGAATCATCCTTATTAGAACAAATGCCGTTAAAACAAAAAAGGATTCTGGAGTTGCAAACCAAATACCATAAGTGAAATTATCCCAGCAAATAGGAATAAGGAAATGGAAGCACTTGCCAATTTCCTAAGAAGAGTTCTTTATTGCAGATTGTGGGACATGCGAGCAGCGTGCAGGGGTTACGGGGGAATCAATGGACGAAGGTCGTTTCTAGACCCGTAGAAGCGTCAGTGAAGATGTAAAACATCCGTCATCCATTTCTTTACTTCTATTTGCTTGGGTAATAAAGTATAGAGTTGGTATCCTTTACAGAATGTGTTCTCCTTATAGCAGTAGAATTATTCAGCTCTGGCAATGACCTCCTCATAATACTTATGTATAAAATATATTCAAAATAAAGGAAGTTACAAAAGGCCAAGTAATATCAACAATATTTTTATTAATTAATCAAGCTAAAAATTATTTAAAAAGTATATAATATAGGATGAGTAAAACATTAGCAGAATGAAGCCTGAGCAAACAAAATTCTTAAAGGGAACCTGTCACCCCCCCACCCCAGGCGTTTTTAACTAAAAGAGCCACCTTGTGCAGCACTAATGCTGCATTCTGTCAAGGTGGCTCTTTTAGTTAGGGTCCCTGCCAACGCTGAACTATTCGTTTTTAGAATTTGCCTTTCCTACCTGTAGTTTGTCAGGGGAACATGTCTTTTCCCTCTGACACAAACGCCTCCCAGCCATCACTCAGGGCCTCCGTGCGCCGGGCGCCGCCTCCACTTCCTTCATTAACGTCCTGGACGCCTGCGCTGTAAGCGCAGTTTGCGCTGCCCTTCGACTCCCATCACATGATGGGAGCTTACAGCTCTGGCGCCGGGGACGCTAATGAAGGAAGTGGAGGTCCTGAGCGATGGCTGGGAGGCGTTTGTGTCAGGGGGGAAAAGACATGCCCCCCTGACAAACTACAGGTAGGAAAGGCAAATTCTAAGAACGAATAGTTCAGCGTTGGCAGGGACCCCAACTAAAAGAGCCACCTTGACAGAACCCAGCATTAGTGCTGCACAAGGTGGCTCTTTTAGTTAAAAACCGCCTGGTGGGTGACAGGTTCCCTTTAAATATAGTATATATATATATATATATATATATATATATATATATATATATCACAGATAGGTATGCATGCACAAATAAATGAATATAGATCACCATATAGGAATACATTCAGTGAAAAAATAATAAAAAAAATACATATGGAAAAATGTATATGACACTTGTTATACCCAGTGGGATCAAACAATACATTCGAAGGTATGATGAGCAAGAATACAGGATAAAGTGCTGGTGAATGGATACAAAACACTAAGCCACACAATATATAAGATACAAAAATTGCTGTATACAAGACCATATAAATTGGAGTCTACCACAAGTCAGAATAAATCATGTAATATAAACAAATGTTGAATGATGTCCAATTGGGGTACCAGAAAATTATGTCTATTAATGTTGGAATTAAATCATGCTATTTGGTTAGTCCAATATCCAAAAGAAAATAGGTGTATGTCCACTGATGGAACAGTGAAGAGACATGATTCCAAAGGGGTAGTAGAAATTGCAGTATCATGCAAATGCATTGAGGGAAACACAATCTATAGCAGGTTGTTAAAAATAGAGATATAAAGGAATCACATGAGAGGTGATAATGATACCTAGATATAGGAGATGCTCAAGCGAAGGAACCGTTTCGCAATTGCTTATTCCTGTGGGGGCTTATACTTTGCAAACTTCCGCCTATTGAACATCATGCTGGTAATTTCAAGAGCTCTTCATTTTATAAGTCTATTTAAGACAAATAACAATGTGACAAATGATAAAGCTAAACACATTTTCAAGTATTCATCATGGTAACGTTAAAGGGACACTGTCACCTGAATTTGGAGGGAACAATCTTCAGCCATGGAGGCGGGGTTTTTGGGTGTTTGATTCACCCTTTCCTTACCCGCTGGCTGCATGCTGGCTGCAATATTGGATTGAAGTTCATTCTCTGTCCTCCATAGGACACGTCTGTGCAAGGCAAGATTGCCTTGTGCAGGCATATAACACGGAGGACAGAGAATGAACTTCAATCCAATATTGCAGCCAGCATTTAGCCAGCGGGTAAGGAAAGGGTGAATCAAACGCCCAAAAACCCCGCCTCCATGGCTGAAAATTGTTCCCTCCAAATTCAGGTGACAGTGTCCCTTTAATATATAGAAAGCCCCATATTGTCGGCCAGTTTCCAGGCTTTATTTTATTGAACATTGAAATCCCTAAAATGGGGTGGAAAAAACATCATCATCAGTACATCGGAAACCAAATGTAGTGACTGATCTGCAACATTTTCCTATCCATCATTTACCACGATTATCTGCACAATAGAAAACTACGGGTGCATTTCAAAACATTTTTGAGCTAAACAGACTTCTATTGAAGTTAATGAGATCTGTGTTTGTCCTTTATATCATTTAGTTAAAATTGGGTGTTTAGTGTGAACAAACTCTAATCGTACCGTCACACTATACGATTTACCAACGATCACGACCAGCGATACGACCTGGCCATGATCGTTGGTAAGTCGTTGTGTGGTCGCTGGGGAGCTGTCACACAGACAGCTCTCCAGTGACCAACGATGCCGGTAACCAGGGTAAACATCGGGTTACTAAGCGCAGGGCCGCGCTTAGTAACCCGATGTTTACCCTGGTTACCATCCTAAAAGTAAAAAAAACAAACGCTTCATACTTACCTTCGACTGTCTGTCCCCGGCGCTGTGTGTTGTGAATTCTGTTTTGGAACTCCCTCCTGTGGTCATGAATGGTACTTCGGCGAGTTCTGTCCATGGACTCCCTCTGGTGGCTGTGAGTGGAGCTGCTGTTTCTGAGGTTCCTTACACAGGTGACCTGGTTTATTCTTCGGCTGGCTGCTCTATTTAACTCCACCCAGATCGTTACTCCATGCCACCTGTCAATGTTCCAGTACTGGTTCAGTTCGCTCTTGGATCTTTCTGGTGACCTGTCTATGCCAGCAGAAGCTAAGTCCCTGCTAGTTTATTTTGTTGTTCTTGTTTTCTTGTCCAGCTTGCTAATATGATTCTGTCTGGCTAGCTGGAGGCTCTGGGATGCAGAGTGGCACCTCCGCACCGTGAGTCGGTGCTGGGGTCTTTTTGCACACTCTGCGTGGTCTTTTGTAGTTTTTTGTGCTGACCGCAAAGTTACCTTTTCTATCCTCTGTCTGTTTAGGTAGTCTGGCCTCTCTTTGCTGAAACCTCTTTCATTCCTGTGTTTGTGTATTTCATCTTAACTCACAGTTAATATTTGTGGGGGGCTGCCTTTTCCTTTGGGGAATTTCTCTGAGGCAAGGTAGTCTTTACTTTCTATCTCTAGGGGTAGCTAGTTCTTAGGCTGTGCCGAGGCGTCTAGGCCTGTTAGGTACGCTCCATGGCTATTTCTAGTGTGTGTGATAGGATTAGGGATTGTGGTCAGCAAAGTTCCCACTTCCCAGAGCTTGTCCTGTGAGTTTAACCATTAGGTCATTCTGGGTGCTTCTAACCACCAGGTCCATAACAGTACAGGTGGCCCAAAGTATTCATGCATCTCAATAGAGGGATAAGAGAAGTTCTGAGACCATTTTTTTTTCTCTGCAGTGTGTTTTGTCTTTCTTTTCCCCTTTACCTCTGGGTGGTTCAGGACACAGGTGTAGATATGGACATTCAAGGTCTATCCTCATGTGTGGATTATCTCACTACAAGGGTACAAAGCATTCAAGATTTTGTAGTTCAGAATCCGATGTTAGAGCCTAGAATTCCAATTCCTGATTTGTTTTCTGGGGATAGATCTAGGTTCCTGAGTTTCAAAAATAATTGTAAACTGTTTCTTGCTTTGAAACCCCGCTCCTCTGGTGACCCCGTTCAACAAGTAAGAATCATTATTTCTTTGTTGCGTGGTGATCCTCAAGACTGGGCATTTTCCCTTGCGCCAGGAGATCCTGCATTGCTTGATGTAGATGCGTTTTTTTCTGGCGCTTGGATTGCTTTATGATGAACCAAATTTAGTGGATCAGGCAGAGAAAAACTTGCTGGCTTTGTGTCAGGGTCAGGATGAAGCGGAGGTATATTGTCAGAAGTTTAGAAAGTGGTCTGTGCTTACTCAGTGGAATGAGTGTGCCCTGGCGGCAATTTTCAGAAAGGGTCTTTCTGAAGCCCTTAAGGATGCTATGGTGGGGTTTCCCACGCCTGCTGGTCTGGATGAGTCTATGTCCTTGGCCATTCAGATCGATCGACGCTTGCGTGAGCGCAAAGCTGTGCACCATTTGGCGGTGTTCTCTGAGCATAGGTCTGAGCCTATGCAATGTGATAGGACTTTGACCAGAGCTGAACGGCAAGAACACAGACGTCAGAATGGGTTGTGCTTTTACTGTGGTGACTCCACTCATGCCATCACCGATTGTCCTAAGCGCACTAAGCGGTTCGCTAGGTCCGCCGCCATTGGTACGGTACAACCTAAATTTCTTTTGTCCATTACTCTGATTTGTTCTTTGTCGTCCTATTCTGTTATGGCGTTTGTGGATTCGGGCGCTGCCCTGAATTTGATGGACTTGGAGTTTGCCAGGCGCTGTGGTTTTTTCTTGGATCCCTTGCAGTGTCCTATTCCATTGAGAGGAATTGATGCTACGCCTTTGGCCAAGAATAAGCCTCAGTACTGGACTCAATTGACCATGTGCATGGCTCCTGCACATCAGGAGGATATTCGCTTTTTGATGTTGCATAATCTGCATGATGTGGTCGTTTTGGGGTTGCCATGGCTACAGGTCCATAATCCAGTATTGGATTGGAAATCTATGTCTGTGTCCAGCTGGGGTTGTCAAGGGGTACATGGTGATGTTCCATTGCTGTCAATTTCGTCTTCCACTTCTTCTGAAGTTCCTGAGTTTTTGTCGGATTACCGGGATGTATTTGATGAGCCCAAGTCCGGTGCCCTACCTCCTCATAGGAATTGTGATTGTGCTATTAATTTGATTCCTGGTAGTAAGTTTCCTAAGGGCCGACTGTTCAATTTATCTGTGCCAGAACACGCCGCTATGCGGAGTTATATAAAGGAGTCCTTGGAGAAAGGGCATATTCGCCCGTCGTCGTCACCGTTGGGAGCAGGCTTCTTTTTTGTGGCCAAGAAGGATGGTTCTTTGAGACCTTGTATTGATTACCGCCTTCTTAATAAGATAACGGTCAAATTTCAGTACCCTTTGCCGCTGCTGTCTGATTTGTTTGCTCGGATTAAGGGGGCTAGTTGGTTCACTAAGATAGATCTTCGAGGGGCGTATAATCTTGTGCGTATTAAACAGGGCGATGAATGGAAAACAGCATTTAATACGCCCGAGGGCCATTTTGAGTACCTGGTGATGCCATTCGGGCTTTCTAATGCTCCATCTGTGTTTCAGTCCTTTATGCATTACATCTTCCGAGAGTATCTGGATAGATTCATGATTGTATATTTGGATGATATTTTGGTCTTTTCAGATGATTGGGAGTCTCTTGTGAAGCAGGTCAGAATGGTGTTCCAGGTCCTTCGTGCTAATTCCTTGTTTGTGAAGGGGTCTAAATGTCTCTTTGGAGTTCAGAAGGTTTCATTTTTGGGTTTCATTTTTTCCCCTTCTACTATCGAGATGGACCCTGTTAAAGTTCAGGCCATTTATGATTGGACTCAGCCTACATCTGTGAAGAGTCTGCAGAAGTTCCTGGGCTTTGCTAATTTTTACCGTCGCTTCATCGCTAATTTTTCTAGTGTTGTTAAACCGTTGACTGATTTGACCAAGAAAGGTGCTGATGTGGTCAATTGGTCTTCTGCGGCTGTGGAAGCTTTTCAGGAGATGAAGCGTCGTTTTTCTTCTGCCCCTGTGTTGTGCCAGCCAGATGTTTCGCTCCCGTTTCAGGTCGAGGTTGATGCTTCTGAGATTGGAGCAGGGGCTGTTTTGTCTCAGAGAAGTTCTGATGGCTCGGTGATGAAACCATGTGCTTTCTTTTCTAGAAAGTTTTCGCCTGCCGAGCGTAATTATGATGTTGGCAACCGAGAGTTGTTGGCTATGAAGTGGGCATTCGAGGAGTGGCGACATTGGCTTGAAGGAGCCAAGCATCGCGTGGTGGTCTTAACGGATCACAAGAATTTGACTTATCTCGAGTCTGCCAAACGGTTGAATCCTAGACAGGCTCGATGGTCGCTGTTTTTCTCCCGTTTCGATTTTGTGGTTTCTTACCTTCCGGGCTCTAAGAATGTGAAGGCTGATGCCCTTTCAAGGAGTTTTGTGCCTGACTCTCCGGATGTTCCTGAGCCGGCTGGTATTCTCAAGGAGGGGGTAATTTTGTCTGCCATCTCCCCTGATTTGCGGCGGGTGCTGCAGAAGTTTCAGGCTGATAGACCTGACCGTTGTCCAGCGGAGAAGCTGTTTGTCCCTGATAGATGGACTAGTAGAGTTATCTCTGAGGTTCATTGTTCGGTGTTAGCTGGTCATCCCGGAATCTTTGGTACCAGAGATTTGGTGGCTAGATCCTTTTGGTGGCCTTCCTTGTCACGGGATGTGCGTTCTTTTGTGCAGTCCTGTGGGACTTGTGCTCGGGCTAAGCCCTGTTGTTCTCGTACCAGTGGGTTGCTTTTGCCCTTTCCGGTCCCGAAGAGGCCCTGGACGCATATTTCCATGGATTTTATTTCAGACCTCCCTATCTCTCAAAGGATGTCGGTCATCTGGGTGGTTTGTGATCGCTTCTCTAAGATGGTCCATTTGGTACCCTTGTCTAAGTTGCCTTCCTCCTCTGATTTGGTGCCATTGTTTTTCCAGCATGTGGTTCGTTTGCATGGCATTCCGGAGAACATAGTCTCGGACAGAGGTTCCCAGTTTGTTTCGAGGTTTTGGCGGTCCTTTTGTGCTAAGATGGGCATTGATTTGTCTTTTTCTTCGGCTTTCCATCCTCAGACAAATGGCCAAACCGAACGAACCAATCAGACTTTGGAAACATATCTGAGATGCTTTGTTTCTGCTGATCAGGATGATTGGGTGTCTTTCTTGCCTTTGGCGGAGCTCGCCCTTAATAATCGGGCCAGCTCGGCTACTTTGGTTTCGCCTTTTTTCTGTAATTCTGGTTTCCATCCTCGTTTTTCTTTAGGGTAGGTTGAGCCTTCGGACTGTCCTGGTGTGGATTCTGTGGTGGACAGGTTGCAGCAAATTTGGACTCACGTAGTGGACAATTTGACATTGTCCCAGGAGAAGGCTCAACGTTTCGCTAACCGCCGTCGCTGTGTTGGTCCCCGACTTCGTGTTGGGGATTTGGTTTGGTTGTCGTCTCGTTATGTTCCTATGAAGGTTTCCTCTCCTAGGTTTAAGCCTCGTTTCATTGGTCCTTATAAGATTTCTGAAGTTCTTAATCCTGTGTCATTTCGTTTGGCCCTTCCAGCTTCTTTTGCCATCCATAATGTGTTCCATAGGTCGTTGTTGCGGAGATACGTGGCGCCTATGGTTCCCTCTGTTGACCCTCCTGCCCCGGTGTTGGTCGAGGGGGAGTTGGAGTATGTGGTGGAGAAGATTTTAGATTCTCGTATTTCGAGACGGAAACTCCAGTACCTGGTCAAGTGGAAGGGTTATGGTCAGGAAGATAATTCCTGGGTTGTTGCCTCTGATGTTCATGCTGCTGATCTGGTTCGTGCCTTTCATTTGGCTCGTCCTGATCGGCCTGGGGGTTCTGGTGAGGGTTCGGTGACCCCTCCTCAAGGGGGGGGGGTACTGTTGTGAATTCTGTTTTGGAACTCCCTCCTGTGGTCATGAATGGTACTTCGGCGAGTTCTGCCCATGGACTCCCTCTGGTGGCTGTGAGTGGAGCTGCTGTTTCTGAGGTTCCTTACACAGGTGACCTGGTTTATTCTTCGGCTGGCTGCTCTATTTAACTCCACCCAGATCGTTACTCCATGCCACCTGTCAATGTTCCAGTACTGGTTCAGTTCGCTCTTGGATCTTTCTGGTGACCTGTCTATGCCAGCAGAAGCTAAGTCCCTGCTAGTTTATTTTGTTGTTCTTGTTTTCTTGTCCAGCTTGCTAATATGATTCTGTCTGGCTAGCTGGAAGCTCTGGGATGCAGAGTGGCACCTCCGCACCGTGAGTCGGAGCGGCGGTCTTTTTGCACACTCTGCGTGGTCTTTTGTAGTTTTTTGTGCTGACCGCAAAGTTACCTTTTCTATCCTCTGTCTGTTTAGGTAGTCTGGCCTCCCTTTGCTGAAACCTCTTTCATTCCTGTGTTTGTGTATTTCATCTTAACTCACAGTTAATATTTGTGGGGGGCTGCCTTTTCCTTTGGGGAATTTCTCTGAGGCAAGGTAGGCTTTACTTTCTATCTCTAGGGGTAGCTAGTTCTTAGGCTGTGCCGAGGCGTCTAGGCCTGTTAGGTACTCTCCACGGCTATTTCTAGTGTGTGTGATAGGATTAGGGATTGCGGTCAGCAAAGTTCCCATTTCCCAGAGCTTGTCCTGTGAGTTTAACCATTAGGTCATTCCGGGTGCTCCTAACCACCAAGTCCATAACAGCTGTGCTTCTCTGCTCTGGCTGTGAGCACAGCGGCCGGAAAGCAGAGCGGTGACGTCACCGCTCTGCTTTCCGGCCGCTGTGCTCACAGTGAGTGCAGGAAAGCACAGCGCCGGGGACAGACAGCCGAAGGTAAGTATGAAGCGTTTGGTTTTTTTACATTTACGATGGTAACCAGGGTAAACATCGGGTTACTAAGCGCGGCCCTGCGCTTAGTAACCCGATGTTTACCCTGGTTACAAGCGAACGCATCGCTGGATCGGTGTCACACACACCGATCCAGCGATGACAGCGGGAGATCCAGCGACGAAAGAAAGTTCCAAACGATCTGCTATGACGTACGATTCTCAGCAGGGTCCCTGATCGCTGCTGCTTGTCAGACACAGCGATATCGTATGGATATCGCTGGAACGTCATGGATCGTACCGTCGTAGCGACAAAAGTGGAACTGTGTGACGGTACCCTAAGCCTACTGCTTTCAATAAGGAAACAATTCAGTACTGTGGGGGTTATTTTAAGGAGATCGTCCATTCTTAGTGTAGTTCAAAGCAAATGAAGCCATCTGTAGCTCGATTTTTTTCCTTTTTAATTTATATGTCAGTGACTGTCTATTTCAATTGGCTTTGAAGATAGGACTGTAAGTAGCCATTTTTTTTTTACCTAACCAATAAGCTGTCCCTCCAGGCAGATGACATTGATCTCAGATTATGGTTGACACTGGTTGACTAATGATAACCTTTGTGTGTGTCTTGCTATTCCACAGAAATGTCGAGTCTATCCTTCTGTGCATTTTCCCTTTTGATTAGAAGATTGTAGATCTTGGACTGATGGATGAGTTCTATAAACAGCACCTTGTAATATGTCTTGCATCATTTCACTGAGACAGGTCACCTATCAGATATTTCTTCTCTCCTATACAGTAGTATCTATTGTGGTTTGCACATTATTATACTCAACATAAAAAGAGGTTCATTCTGGATAGCAATTTAAAACTGTCTTGTGGAGGTCTGATTACTTTGACCCAGATCTGTAACTACCCTGAAATGTTGACCTGCTTCGAATGGTGAATACTGTAAATATGGGGCAATATGGGGAAGCTGAGTCCTTCTGTCCCTTTGTATAGCCAAAACGTTTACAGATCTAGTAGTTTTTTTTATTGTGTATTGTTATTGAAGAAACATGGTAAGTCTCCATAATAATCATTGACTTGTTATTACACGCTTTTAAATTGTTTGTGGATGGATAAGCAACAACAGAAGACATGAGTATAAAATTCAAGCACAAAGAGGCTATTGAATATTTTTAATCGTTTTTCCCAAACTTGAAATCTGTAAAATCATATGTCCGCAGATTCTCAATTGGATTCAGGTCTGGGCTCTGCCTGGGCCATTCCAAAACTTTGACCTTCTTTTAGCAAAATCTTTATATTGTTGATTTGGAGGTATGCTTATAGTCGTTGTCATGATGAAAGCTGATATTCCTCTTCATCTTCTTGTTTTTAGCAGAGGCCTGAAAGTTTTGGTATAAAATTGACTGATATGGACCTGCTCATAATTCCCCTCCACCTTAACTAAAGCCCCAGTTCCAGCTGCCAAAAAACAGCACCAAAACATAATGCTGCCTCCTTCATGATTCACTGTGGGTATCGTGTTCTTTTGGTAATGCGCAGTGTTGGTTTTGTGGCAAACATAAGTTTTGGAATTATGACCAAAAAGTTCAGTCTTCATCTCATCAGACCATAACACGTTTTCCCACATGTTTTTGGCAGACATGATGTAGGTTTTGGCAAAACGTAGCTAGGCTTGGATGTTTTTCTTTAAAACAAAAGGCCTTTGCCGTCCTACACCACAGGCATAACAAGGGGGAAGTGTCACTGAGACTAGAGCTGAGCAAATTTGATCGGGTCCCTGCTTATTCCATAAGCTATAGCGCTGACCAAATAAGCTGCAGAGGGAACCCGGATACATAGAGCGCGCTGGCTGATCAGCTGTTTGCCCCCACAGGTGCATGTGTCGCGGCTGTTTGACTGTCCCAACACATACATGGAGAGCCTGTGTGTTGATTCCAATTCAGTCAAGGGCATGAAATTTGTATGTTCTCACTATGTTTGTATAGTTTTCCTCTGAAAGAGAACCTGTCACCAGGTTTGGCCAATAAGAGATATGGCCATCATCTTTCATGGCTGATATACAGCATTCTATAAAGCTGTATATCTGCCCCCGACCTGCAAGAGAAGAAAACTAAATTTTATTATACTCACCTGCGGGCGGTCCGGTCCGATGGGTGACGTTGGTCTTGGTCCGGCGCCTCCCTTCTTCTTGCGATGCCTCCCTCCTGCTTGCTTCGTGTGGATCACGCGTCTCCTCCGCATCTCGCTCCTGCACAGGTACACTTCTCTGGCCTGTTGAGGGCAGAGCAAAGTACTACAGTACTTTGCTCTGCCCTCAACAGGACAGAGAAGTACGCCTGCGTAGGAGCACTGTGCCGAGGAGACTGTGGATGACGAAGGGATGCGTCTTGCAAGTCGGGTTGGGGGCAGATAATACAGCATCATAGTAACATGTTGGCTGACGTCCGGCTATTATTCATTATGCCACTGCACACTATAATCCCGGAAGTAGAACGTTGTGGTGTTCCCTCATGCAGAACTTTTCATGGAATTGACTATGTATTCTCATAAGATTCGAGGGATGATGCATAGTGATTCATTCTGTACTACAAGTGAAATTAGATGACACATACGATGCCTAAGGCGTTAAGTGTCTACACAAACCATCAGAAAGCATTTACATGACACTGGGTTACAAGCCAGACATCCAGCTGGAGGAGTTCCATTAACCTCACGCCACCACTCTCAAGGGATATCATGGTGTAGTGGAAGCTGGAATGGACGTTTATTCTCTTCAATGATGAGTTCTGCTTTTGTCTTGGAAGCAAAGATAGCTGGTGATTGGTCTGGAGACCATGAGGGAACATAAAGAGGCCTTAAAGAGGGAAGGTGAAAGTGTCCCAGCATGTAAGAAAATGTATTTCTGTACATGGTGCTCATACTTGATATTGGAAAAATATAACATGTTTTGATTTTTTCCATTTTTTTCTGTCAAAGTTAGAATGCTTTAAATAATAAGATTTTTGTATCAATTAAAAAATGTAAGGTGAATGAATAAAAAAAGATATCAATATTTGCTGTGACGCCCCTCTGCCTTCAAAACAGCATGCATTCTATTAGGTACTCTTACACACAATTTTCAAAGGAACTCCGCTAGGAGATTGTTCCAAACATCTTGGAGAACTAACCACAAATCATGTAACCGCACACAGTCTCAATGATATTAAGATTAGGGCTCTATGGGGGCCATATCATCACATCCAGGACTCCCTGTTCTTCTTTACACTGAAAATAGTTCATAATGATATTGATTGTATGTTTGTGGTCATGGTCCTGAAGCAGAATAACTTTGGGTCCAATCAAATTCCTCCACGAAAGAATTGTAAGTAAGTATCTATAATTGATATGGTGCACACATGTGACTATCTTTAATAGTAAAGTCCACCTTTTATAACCATTTTTTATTGTTTCAATATATCTAAATTGAAAACTGCAGCAACTTTGCAAAACGTCTTAATTGAAAAGCTACTTTGGTTTTGTGGCTACATCCCCTATGCAGATCTATATGTTTAACAGACTACAAACAAAATCTACGCAGTTTGATTCTGCAGACTATTTTCCAATTGTTTCCTACTTCTTGCTAAACTACTGAACGTTTTTCTTATATCAAGAATTGGGGTGAAAGATAAGCATGTCAATGTCCAACCAATTATAGAGTCTGGAAATATAACTAGTCATTGTAGGGGTTCACGCTCTCTGGAAGCCATTCGGATATGTTGGATACACACAGGCATAGAGTTATTAGATAAAAACGGAATAAAGTTTATTGGCCTTCATAAACTTTACAGCTCCCAAAAGAGATCAGTTTTTCTCAAGTACAAATGACTAACATAAACAGTCTTTTCTTCAGGCACAATGAAAAAAAGTACATATAACAGCCTCCCCAATCTCAGTATGCCAGGCAGTAGCAACTCGAGCAATTTTAAGTGTTAACTAAACAAACATGCCTCTATTCGGCTACAGCACAACTCAGCTCAGCTAACCCAGCTGCTGTTATTAGGCCTGTAAACCCCAGGCTCGATTATTGGAACGACCTTTCCCACCCAGATTATTTTGGTTGCTCTTAAATCCCGGACCCAAAATATAGTCGAATTAAAAATCTTTCCGATATCTAGGGTTACTGATATACTGACTTTACACTAGTGATGCCAACCTCCTCAGTGACACATATCTGCCATCCAGGACCTTACCTCCTGTTTTTTACAGCATCTATCACACAATACTGATTATTTCATTTTGCATTGAAGCAATACAAACACCGAAGTTTATTACCGTATGTTGTACATCACAAATTCCTCATCGAAATTTTACTTTATGCACAGGCATTTGGTTTACTTATATAAACACTAGATGGCAGCCCGATTCTAAAGAATCGGGAGTCTAGAATCCATATATACTTTATTTATTCAAATGTAAGAATAATACAATTAATAAATAATAGTAAGAAAGAACAAAAATAATAGGCAGTATATGGAGAAAACACCAAACAAAAGTTCAAAATTGGTGTGAAAATGTCACTGAACCACTTCACAACTAAATATATATAGTTTTGGTAAATGGTATTATCATTTTTTTGACGAAATTCGGCAGGAGCTTGAAGAGCAACGTCACTGGGCCCGCCTCCACGCAGTAGAAACTTGCTGTGAGGTAAAAATTCAAAAATCACACCAAAATGGCGGGCGGAGTGTGTCACAGTACGGCACGTTTCTGATTGGTCGCTCGCAGCAGGCGGCAACCAATCAGACACTGGACACTGTTGACGTCACTTATCTCCGGACATTAGCTCCGAACATTAGCTCCGGACATTAGCTCCGGACAAAGCCACGGAAGTTGGCACAAATTGCAGGAAGTAGTATTCTAGGCAATTATATATTAGAATAGGTATTCTATGTATGCACAAATTTTACATTCATCCTTCAGCTATTATAAAACATGTGTATGTTGTGATTAGCAGAAGTATAGTTAGCCCTTATATAATCTTCACTGTATGAACCCTTTTCCGTTGCTCTGCACTGTCTGATTCAGTCTGTAGAGCTGTTCTGCTTTAATTGCCAGTAAACAATTCAGCTTAAGTTGGTATTTCATGCTGTAAGCTATATGGAGGATTTGTTCCATGTCCTCATCATCGCCAATGTGTTTCAGGTAGAGGAAAGTGTTTTTTCTTAATTATAATTTACTTATGGAGGTGCACTAATAACTGCAGTAATTATTTTCGGAGATGAGATTATCTCACCTGAGGGACTCGTCTCCTAGCTCCGTTCATGGCACTTCAGCTACAAATAATTGGAAAGTTAAAGATTGTTTGCAAACATGACACCGTCTATTAAGGTCATGTTTTCAAGTTGGCGGTCACCGCATTAAAACAGGAGTTTCTTGGCTCCTATTAAAATCTCATTATGCTTAGTTTTACAGTGACGTTCAAAAACTGATTTGTATCATACAAAGTGCTGCCTTATAAGACAGTTACAGTCATGGCCAAAAGTATTGACACCCCTGCAATTCTGTCAGATAATACTAATTTTCTTCCTGAAAATGATTGCAAACACAAATTATTTGGTATTATTATCTTCATTTAATTTGTCTTAAATGAAAAAACACAAAAGAGAATGAAGCAAAAAGCAAAACATTGATCATTTCACACAAAACTCCAAAAATGGGCCAGACAAAAGTATTCGCACCCTCAGCCTAATACTTGGTTGCACAACCTTTAGCCAAAATAACTGCGACCAACCGCTTCCGGTAACCATCAATGAGTTTCTTACAATGCTCTGCTAGAATTTTAGACCATTCTTCTTTGGCAAACTGCTCCAGGTCCCTGATATTTGAAGGGTGCCTTCTCCAAACTGCCATTTTTACATCTCTCCACAGGTGTTCTGATTGCTGGCCACCTTAGAAGTCTCCAGTGCTTTCTCTCAAACCATTTTCTAGTGCTTTTTGAAGTGTGTTTTGGGTCATTGTCCTGCTGGAAGACCCATGACCTCTGAGGCAGACCCAGCTTTCTCACACTGGGCCCTACATTATGCTTCAAAATTTGTTGGTAGTCTTCAGACTTCATAATGCCATGCACACGGTCAAGCAGTCCAGTGCCAGAGGCAGCAAAGCAACCCCAAAACATCAGGGAACCTCCGCCATGTTTGACTGTAGGGACCGTGTTCTTTTCTTTGAATGCCTCTTTTTTTCTCCTGTAAACTCTATGTTGATGCCTTTGCCCAAAAAGCTCTCCTTTTGTGTCATCTGACCAGAGAGAACATTCTTCCAAAACATTTTAGGCTTTTTCAGGTAAGTTTTGGCAAACTCCAGCCTGGCTTTTTTATGTCTCGGGGTAAGAAGTGGAGTCTTCCGGGGTCTCCTACCATACAGCCCCTTTTCACTCAGATGCCAACGGACAGTATGGGTTGACACTGTTGTACCCTCGGACTGTAGGGCAGCATGAACTTGTTTGGATGTTTGTCGAGGTTCTTTATCCAACATCTGCACAATCTTGCGTTGAAATCTCTTGTCAATTTTTCTTTTCCGTCCACATCTAGGGAGGTTAGCCACAGTGCCATGGGCTTTAAACTTCTTGATGACACTGCGCACGGTAGACACAGGAACATTCAGGTCTTTGGAGATGGACTTGTAGCCTTGAGATTGCTCATGCTTCCTCACAATTTGGTTTCTCAAATCCTCAGACAGTTCTTTGGTCTTCTTTCTTTTCTCCATGCTCAATGTGGTTCACACAAGGACACAGGACAGAGGTTGAGTCAACTTTAATCCATGTCAGCAGGCTGCAAGTGTGATTTAGTTATTGCCAACACCTGTTAGGTGCCACAGGTAAGTTACAGGTGCTGTTAATTACACAAATTAGAGAAGCATCACATGATTTTTCGAACAGTGCCAATACTTTTGTCCACACCTTTTTTATGTTTGGTGTGGAATTATATCCAGTTTGGCTTTAGGACAATTCTTTTTGTGTTATTTTCATTTAAGACCAATTAATTGAAGATCATACCAAATTATTTGTGTTTGCATTCATTTTCAGTAAGAAAATGAGTATTATCTGACAGAATTGCAGGGGTGTCCATACTTTTGGCTATGACTGTATGTGTTCAGTTAAGTATACATAGTATGGTAAAAGAGTTACGGTAACTTGTTTTCACTGGACATCACCTATCTCCTGAATAAGTAATAACTTGCTGAACGGTGAGGGTCCCACAGCCGAGATCTACACCTGATCAGTGAGGGTCCCCAGCTGAGACCCACACCCAACTAACAGATTGGGGAACTTTTAATACTATTTAAAACAATGCAGCCAGTGAGACACCGAACTGCCGCTCTATTCATTCTCTACAGGGCTGCCAAAAAGAGTGAGTGCAACGTTCTGCAGACCCTTAAGGAGTTATTGTAGCATAGGTCCCATACATGTGCACTGCCATTGCACTATAACAGCGATACAAGTTCCCCATTCTGCCGATTGGTGCAAGTAGTACTAGCAGTCGGACTCTTACAGATGAACAAGTTAGTAAGTTATAACATATTTTCTACAGTAACCCCTGTAATAAATACAATAGATGTTGGCTGGATGTTCAAAGTTAAAATTCTATTTTCTAAGGGGGCCGTCCTCTTTGGGCCATCCGTTTTTAATAGAAGGATTCCCTAATGACTGGCAAAAATTTGTGTAGAATCCTTGGAGTAAGTATTCAATGTTACTGCAACACAACTGCCAGTGAAAAAAGCTTTGCATGATGCCTGTAGAAATCAGTAATCTTTACCTTTAAAGCAACAACATGTTGGGTTCTCCAGTAGAGCGGAGGACACTTTTTGTAGTCCATATTGCCTTCGGCTGATAGACACTGATCCAGACTCCAGTGATGGCATGCTTTGCAACACTCTATCTGGTACTTGGCATTGTGTTTAGTGATGTAAAGCTCCGCCATGGAAACCCATGCTATGAAGAGCTTTGCCTACTTTTATGCACTGTACACCTCCACACTCTGTGAACCCGTTTTATAACTTTACATGCTCTGCTGCATTACTGCTGTTGAATTTTAGCGGTTTCTGAACACTTTCTTACAATTGGTCGTGGAATATTCAGGAGGGAAGAAATTTCACAACCTGACTTGTTACAATGTTGGGATCATATTACAGGACCACGGTGGAGTTCAGTGAGCTCTATATAAGGACCCATACCTTCACAAATGACTGTAAAGGGAGACGGCATGGCTAAGGGCTGGGGCTTTTATATATCTAAGGCAATAGGACTCAATGAGAAAAGGGATTGGATTTTATGCATAATTGGACTGAAGAGAAGTCAACCTAAATTTAATGATTGAGATGTGTCCTGGTATTTTTGTCCACATAGTATATGTTCTATAGGTACCAGGTCACCGATTGCCAAAATTAAAGATAACTTGTCACGTCATTTGTTCTAATAATCTGCAGCCAATGTCTTACAGGTTATGGAATGTGCATCACTAACATGTTGTTCTCAAGACAAATGTCCCTATACACAAGTAAAAACAACGCTTTTAATCTTTACTAAATTGCCTACCAGACTCTGGCTTTCAGTCATATGGTGGCGCTGCATTTGGTTTCAGTCTTAGTTATTTTGACAGTAGTCCGGCCCAATGCAGGGTGATTCATAGACTGAACTGCCCCGATGTCACGCCACGTGCCGAGGAAATCCCGCACCTTTGTGCTAACTAAAAGCCAGGGTGTGGTAGGCAATTGAGTAAAGATGAATAGTTTTTTTACTTGAATACTGGAAAATTTAGCTTGAAAACAGCAAGTTAGTAATGCCCAATGCATGACATGTAAGACATTGGGGGGCTGGTTAGTAGGGATAAATAACGTGACCGGTTACCTTTAATTTTGGCAAGGATTCTCTATACTTATACAACATACACTATGTGGAAAGATGTACTAGGACACATCAATTAATCATTAAATTCAGGTTGATTTCTCATTCAGGCCCATGCCACATTCAGTCTGATTGTACATAAAATGCAATCCCATTAGTTATTCAGTCCCATTGACACAGGTGTATAAAATCCATCCCATAGCCATGGCGTCTGCCTTTACAATCATTTCACATGACAAGTTCCCTTTAGAAGTTGGTGATTGAGTTCAAGATACAGTATGTTACCCATTCACATTAGATGTTAGCTGGGATTGGTCAACGATTTCCCTTGCATGACAGTGTCCCAACTATCTCCGGACAGCCGACCAATATTGGAATAATCACTTTTTACCACCCAGAGCAGCCTGTTATTCTCCTTTCCCCATTTCCTGACAGTGTTTTGTATGTATACAGTCCATGGGAGGAATAGCTGTAATATAAATGAGCTTTCTAAGATGTATGGGCACTTATAGCATAAATACCCGTCTCTGGAACAAAAACTACAATTATTCTACGTCAGATAAAATAGACATTTTAAAAGATTTGTCCCAGCAAGGGTCTTACTTTTTTGCTAGTCTTAATAATAACTGACAGAGAAAGCAGTCAATGTTAATTGCATTATTTTCTCTTTGAGATGGTAATTATTGTCAGCATATGGTTCGCTTGAGTGGACAAGTTCCATTGTGTATAGTCTAGCCAGTTTAATATGATACCTAATTAGATTTGTCTGAAAGTTTTGTACAAAACATTATGCTTTATATGAAAGCATACTTTACGTGGGAGCAGGATTGGTATTTCTGCTGTTTTTCCCCAACAGAACATATGGTTTCCATAGGATCATCCAAATACATCCAGACAGGTGGACATAGTGTCTGCAATAAACCACCCGCTGCAAGTCATTGCTGCAATCTATTCTGTGAGTCAGGATCCTTACCAGTCTGGCTGCACATATTGTACTTGTAGAAAAGTCTCTCATGTTTCTATTCCTTCAGTTAAAAACTTTCAATATAAATGTGTGTATTCATTGTAGAAACATACGTTGGTTGTGCAGGCGTACAAAAGTAGTAAAACAAGATCGCAACATTAAACTACATTGAAAATCAAATATTTAAAAACATCTAAGGGTATGTGCACACGTCGTCTTTTTCAGGCGGATTTTGCTTTGAATGAACTTAAAAAAGTACTGAAAAAAATGCTGCAAAGGCTTAGGGTATGTGCACACGATGCAGATTTAGTGCAGATTTAGTGCAGAACTGCAGCAGATTTTTCTGCAGCAGAAACCCTGCAGAACTGCACTGTGATTTACAGTACAATGTAAATCAATGTGAAAAAAAAAGCTGTGCACATGGTGCAGAAAAATCTGTGCAGAAGCGCTGCAGATTTCAAAGAAGTGCATGTCACTTCTTTTGTGCAGTTCTGCAGCGTTTCTGCACCCCTCCATTATAGAAATCCACAGTGGTAAAATCTGCACAAAAAACGCATAAAAAACGCACCTGCGGATTCTGCCAGGAGATGCAGAATTAGTGCAGAAAATTCTGCACCACATTTTCTCCGTGTGCACATAGTTTTAATATAATGCAGAGCTAAAATGACTTTTTATATATTATGTTCTTTGATATGTCTTTTCACAGCTTCAAGCTTCCAAAGGAAGTGGTTAGAAAAGTAAGATGTTCATTTTTGGGGCAGCTTCTGTTTGGATGCCACTCACTGTTAAAGGGCAATCTGTCAGCAGGTTTTTGCCACCTCATCTGAGAGCAGCATAATGAAGGCAAAGAGAAGCTGAATCCAACTATGTATCACTTAAATTATTCAGTGCAGCCATTCAGACCAAATCAGAGCTTTTAGGTTTAGCATGAAGCAGAGCTGAGAAAGCAAACCCCACCCACCCCAAGCTCTCCATGTACAATGTCCATGACTGCTTATCACAAGGGGAGTGAGCATTACCAGACTCTGGTTATCCTCTGGTTCTCTTGGTTCGGCTATTCATCATGTCAGTCAGAATTTGTGTTGTTATATTGATTGGAAGTGCCAGTCATTTTCTATTTGGACATTTTTGGATAAGTTACCAGACTCGTTATAGCCGTATGTTAATCTCTTAGTGATAAAGCCTTCACAATGATTAAACAACGGCATGTACTTTGCAAGTGACACATCCCTGAAGTCTGTGATTCAACCTCTATCTATGTATGTCTTCAACATTACATAGCAAAAACCTGCTGACAGATTCCCTTTAAGGTTTAAATTACAAAAACAAGCTGCAGAAACGCCAATGAAGATGCTTCAGGAATAACAGTGGCGGAGTTTTCTTGAAGCATCAACGCCTTGGAGACCTCATAACCGCTTTGCATCTTTTGAACTGGTTAAAAGACGATCAAAAGACTGAGCGTATGAACAGAAAGTTGTGGAGACGTAGAAATGCATAGGTTCAGTCTTCGGAGCGTTTTTTTTTTTTCCAGGTGGGTTTCAGAATGGACCCTCTTGAAAAAGACATGGTGTGCACATACTATTTGAGGTCTCAGCAGGAAATGAAAAGTTGTTAGTCCTGGCTGCAGCATAAGTGTTCTAGACTGCCTGAACCGATCAAGTCTGGTGGGTCAATAAGTCTTGTCCATATATATGAATTATAGATGATTACATGATTTTGCATTTGCATTGCTTTAGTATTCTTTTTATCGTCTGTAGACAGAGCATTGTTAACACTGCGATATCCCGGTATATCACCTTTTACAAGCCAATCTGAAACATATCATATTAGGTCACCTGCTCACTGAACTCGGCAATTATATTGCAGTAGGGAAGTTCTGGCTCATATATTGTAGAGAGAAGGTGATATCTTCACTGTGATGTAGAGGGACTGGTGTAGAAAGATCATAGTGAAGAAATTATTTAGAAGAGAGCATAGATGCTCTTATATTCTAAAATACTCACAATTGCATAAAAAAAATCAAAAGTCTGATTTTTTTGGAGGGGGCAATTGGTATTTATTTACTGGAGTGAAAATCACATTATGCCAGAAATATAAGAAGTGATAATTCATGTGCTCCTAAAAAAAAATGAGAAGATAATTTCATTGGTTGTGGAAAAATCTCTGAAGGGAGCCAAGGACGGTCAAATGATTCCGCTTAGAAATGCCAGACGGACCCATCTGCTGCTATTTATATATTGGGTGCACTTGCAGGCCCTGACATTGTTCTTCATTTGGTATTGTATATGAAGTATGGATGTGCCAGGTTAATATAATAAAGATAAATTATCACTTTGTGTCCGCTATGATCTGCCTTAATCTCCTTCTCTCTATTTTATCTGTTCTGTTTTTTTCCTTGCACAGGTGATTTCTATTCCGTCCTTTCCAAACTCCTAGGAGAAAGGGAAGATGTTGTTCATGTTCATAAATATAACCCCAGTGATATTATAGGCTCTGATCTTGTAGCAGAGATCACTAATGTGGTACAAAAGAAAGACCCTGGCTGGTACATATCCAGACAAGTCTTAGCACATGATGAGAGGCCTGATACCATTCTGGTCAGAGATCGAATTCACAAATTCCACAAGTTAGAATCCACACTGAGACCACCAGGCAATGTGCTGTCCCTGGTGCAGCCAGCTAGTCGTCATCAAGTGGACAACCAGCATCCAGGAGGTTGGTTGGGAAACTTCTCTAGTAGCTATGCATATGCTTGCTTCACATTAGCCTGAAGGGAAGACTGGTTCTCCTGAAAACTAGTGACCCAGTGTGACAATCCTACATTGTTCCCTTCTAAAAATATAGATAATCATGTCTTGCCTGCTTAGCATATTAAATGGGACCTTTTCTGAGCTCTTATATTGGTGACATCCACTTCTTGATTCTAAAGCTGGCCATAAACATTAACGTTGACTTAATGGTTTAATTAGGACTGGCTTGCTCTCCAAAGCATATAGAGAGCCTCCAACACATGTCGAGGGAAAAGGAGGACTGTGTATGTTGAATTGCAATGCCCCATTCTTATGTTCCTAGGGGGCATAAGCCACTGATAGTGTTGTCTGGCAGTAACTTATTCTTCTCTCCCCATGCTCGGCTAAGCCAAGTGTACTGTAGATGTGTATGGGGACCAGAAGAAATAGCTGGCTGTCTATTAACTGATGTATGTGGCCAGTTTAAAGAGTCTGTTCTCCTAGCTTGTTTTAGTAAGTAGTTGTATGGCCCCTGAAGCAACAATTATGGAGATATTTTTTCTTGTATGTTGTTTCCCTGTTATTTCTTCTAGAAATGTTGGAATAAATTGACAACTTGATGTTACTGTTTTCCTTGTTAAAGAGAATATCATACATCTGCATTTCCTGGTCTCAATAAAGGATGTGATGGACTGAAAGGCTTCAGTTCTCCGCATCCTTGAGGCCAATCCATGCATCATGTCGTGTCTGGACTACAGCTGTATGAAACAGCTAACACAGGCTGGATTGATAGATCAGTGTTAGACCATGTGCAGTCCTGTCCTCAAGTGGTAAAATCCTTCTGTCAATTTATTCATACATTGCACATAGTAGTAACAGTGGAGCAATCCTAAAACATTCTCCAGAATTGTAGTTACAGGGAATATGATTATTTATTACAGTAGACATGTCGGGAGGTGACATGTCCTCCTTAAGGTCAATCCCGCCATTAAATCATTTTATAAGGAAAACCTCATACAATTTTTACTCGGAAGACTAACTAAGCCCCAACTGTGAGCTGCTCAGCAGTCTTCTGACTTGGCGCCTTTACCTATAGATATATTTTGCAGATTGAACTGTAGTCAGCCAATTCTGGCATAGTTGACATTGGGTTGAAAGAGCCGAGATCAAATGCAGAACAGCGTGAAGAGCCACTAAAGTTCCTGCTCTGTTAATTGGCCTTTTCATCTCCTGTACTGTGTCCACAATGCAGGTTCGAAATCCAGACTCGTTCCCTTCAGGTTTCTATGGCAGCAAACCTTGACGGCATTGCTTTTGTTTTACTTCGTGTTGTGGTCTCTACGATATTGATTGTGTTTAGTCTTGCTAATGTGGAAAGCCTGATAATAGTGTGGCATGTGGCGATTATCCTTTTAAAAGTAAGCAATATGTATGCATGGCAGACATCTGTGCGTGGGCTGCTCTGCAGGCTTCACATCTCTGGCTGCCAAGTCCATGTTTCCAAATACATCTTTCCGTCTCATATTAATCATTCACTACATTCCTCTCTTCCTTTTTCGTGTGTATTTAGAGCTCGTGTTGCATGGTGCTTCTGTTGCAGAGTTCAAAAAAAAAAAATCAATATCTCTGGCATCATTGTTAATACATCAAGTTAATGTTGCAATATCTTAATGAATAGAAGTCATTATTATTGACTTTATGGTTTGTTGCGTGGAGCCGTTTACTTTATGAAGATGTTTAAGATTAATGATGTAATGTGACCATTTTCCTTTCTCTTTTTTTTCTGTACTTTTGTAAGATTTTCAGATTTTATTTTCTATATATTTGAAATATGCTTTTGCGTTTTATTATTGCACCTTTAAAGAACCAATTTGCGACTATGCAGACTATACTGTACAATACACATACAATGCTAATACAACTGTATAGGGCATAATGTGTGTACTCTGTATATCCATGTCAGAATGGCTGTGTATCCCTGATGTTAAGCTGAAACTACCTAGAAAATGAATGAGCTCATGAATCCAAGTGTATTCAGTCTGCACTCTGCTTCCCAGCCTTACTGACAGCTGCAGCTTGTACTGAGCAGTGTAAGATCTCAGCAGCAGGAGGAGGGAGGAAGGACACTGAGGAGCCGTCAACCGGGCTAGGTGAAGGGAGATGGAGATAAACTTACATAAAGCATTATGCCGCCATTCTGACATGGGGTTTCAAAGTAAATCATCAGGTCTAAGAGATCTGTTTAGTACTGTATGCAGTTTGTGTTTTGAAATCTGGTGAAAAATCTTCTTTAACATATTTTTTATCTATCATACGAATTCCCCTTCTTACCATTTTACTGCAGTATTTTTACATGAGGCATTTATGAAGGTGTCTGAAAATTAAGGAGTCAAAAGTTTAGCTTACCAATTCCTCAGCCCTGGATATAACTGCTGTTCTAAGTATTACTAACATGGTGGTCCAAGGAAAAGTAACCTGTCTCCAGCAATAGTATGACAAGATGAATGAGAAAGGGAATTGGTTTTGTTCACTTACCCACAAGTCACAACAGATGCTGAAAGTGGTCCCTGTTCACCCCGTGCACCCCTGGGCACATCATTTGCTGATACTGCTTGCGGCTCTTCAGCACTGTTGCTGCGGATAGTGTCTTGTGTTTCCTTAATCAGTCTGCTTCATACATAGCCTTCCACAATCACTGTTCAGTCCTCTAGGGACAGCACCATCTTTTAGAAACGATGTACACAGAAAGACTAAACAGCAAGGCAAAATAAAGCTGAAACACTGCACACAGAGTGACACCATATTGCCAGACAGAGAGCAAGGGTCTATGGTCTTCTCAGGAGAGCATGGCACAGGTATTGGAGACAGTCTACTTTCCCATGGACCACCCTGTATTACTAGACTGAAATGGCATTGGCACTAGAAAAGAGCAGCAACTTGTGCAGATTGGTTTTGCCTGCACAGTAACACTTTCAGTCCAACTTGTCCCTTTGTTCTTGGGACCAGTGGAGGAGGCAAATATTGGATGCCATTAACATTTGACATGATAACTCTATAGAAGCAAAGCATAACATTTAAAAGTGGAGTCAATAAGAAGATAAATCACTGTTGTTATCAAATTTTAAGTGATCTAATGTTTTAAAGTCTAACTTCAATGAAATGTTGAAAAATCTATGCATCTACGCCTGTTCTTGCCGAGTTTTTTAGGGTTTTCAGACTTTTTTTTGTTTCTTTCATAGTCATTTTTTCCATTTGCACCTTTTTGAAGTCTGTTTTATATGTTTGCCCATATTCTTTAATGTTTGCGATTCTGGGTGGGGTGTAAGGTTTCCAGATGTTTTTGCCTGATTCATCATTTGTGACTTTCCGAAAGTTGTCCAATTTTTGTGCTAATGTACTGCAGTACCCAGTCCCATGAACAGATTTTATGCATATTTTTTCACCTTGCTTAGATTGTGTTCTAGTGAGATATGGACTATTGGCAGTCACATTATCATTATCCATTATATGGTGATAACACAATTGATCAGATCATTATTGCTTTAGGCAGCCACTATTAAAACAGGTTTTCTGGGATTTTGGTTATTTTTTCCTTTGAGACCTATGAACTTACGAGCAGGTAGTTGCTTATTATCTGCCCGTTCTGCCTGGCTCAGAGCAGTGACCATTCCTGACGGTGGTTCTCCCGGTGATTTCAGGCCAACAGAACAGCGTTACTGTCGATGCCATGCCGACTGACAGCTGGCTCCCCGCTGGCCAAATGCTGGGAGCCGTCTATCAATCAACATTGCCCAGTAAGTGACGCTCTGTCTACAGAGCAGACAGGAAGAGAAGGTGCTGCTGGGTTGATGTGAGGTTAATGGATGCAGGACAGTCACCGCCTGAGTTGGCAGAGATCACTGCCAGGCAGAACAGGCAAGTAGTTGGTAACCATCTGCCGTTAAGTTCTTTCCCTCATATGAAAAAATAGCCAAAGTTCCGGATACCCCCTTTAAGTTTAATTTAAATTTACATTTTATTCAAAATTGTTATTTATTTTGTTAATTTTTTTAAAGTATTGAATTAAAATTCAAGTCAATTTACATTCGTAATGAATGTATAGTATTGGGGGGTGTGGGGTAGGGGGGAGTGGGGTGAGGGTGGGAAGGGAAGTTAGACAGCTCAGAACCGGGAGTAACGACACAACTAAAGATGATGAGTCACATAATAGGGGACCGCTTTAAGATATTGAGCTGGAATGTGAGAGGCCTGGCGGATAAGTCTAGGAGAGCTGCGAGCTTGCAGTATGCGAAGGATCAACGGGCTTCTATGATATGCTTGCTAGAGACGCACTTGATACAGGAGAAAGTGGACGTACTGAATAGACGTTGGATACAGAAGGGGTATCATTCTACCTTTTCGACGTACTCAAGAGGTGTGTCAGTGTTGGTGCCGGTGGGAGTGCAATATGAAGAGGTGAAAGTATGCGTGGATGCTGAGGGTCAGTATGTGGTGATACAATGTATATTGTATGGAGTGAGATTGTGTGTTGCGGCAATGTATATTCCACCTCCATATTCAAGTAAGAAGATCAGGGAGGTATTGGAGAGGGTGGGACGATGGGAACCACTGCCAATCTTAATTATTGGGGATTTGAACAATATATGTGATGACTTTTGGGATAAAAATAAGAACACCCAGAATAGGTCGGAGGGGCACACTACAACATTTGGAACCTATGTGCGTGAATTAGGCATGATTGATCTATGGAGAGTCAGACATGTTGGGGAGAGAGGATACTCGTGCTATTCACCGGCTCATGCTACGCTATCCAGAATTGATATGGCACTGGGTAATCGCCTGTTGGACACAATGGTGGGGGAGGTGCGTTATCTGCCGAGGGCCCTTTCGGATCATAGTCCAATTGAGGTAGAGGTTAGGTTGTTGGGGACACGGACCGCAAGCGGGAGAGAATGGAAGATCCATCCTAACTGGTTACAGAGCATTGACTTGGACGGTATAGGGAAGGAGGTGACGGAATTCTTTGCGTTAAATGATGGGAGTACAGATGCTCTAACCGTTTGGGATGCAATGAAAGCGTACCTGAGAGGGTTACTATTTAGAGACATTAGTAGGTGTAAGAGGAAGACGAGGGAAGCGGAGAGAGTGGCGTTGGAGGAGCTGAAAGCCGCGGAGGACGAGATGGTTGTGCTGGGGACTTCCGAGGCAGAGAAAAGATTGAGAACAGCGCAAAATTGTATGGAAAAGATTCTGCTGGGGAAAGCTGAAAGGAAGCGGGAGTTTCAGAGGGTGGCTTATTTTCAGGAGGGAGAGACAGTTGGACACATGCTATCGGTGGTAGCCGCGGCTCAGCGTAGTACCTCGTATGTACACTCGTTGGTTTCGGATGGGGGGAGCAGGGTATCTGAAACACCGGATATTATAAAGGTCTTTGCAAACTTTTACGCGGACTTATATTCCTCCAAGGTCAATGAGTCAGCCGGAGAAACGGAGACTTTCCTTGAGAGTCTGGGTCTTCCGAAATTGAGTGAGGAGGATAGGGTGAGCCTCGATGCCCCTATCACCGAGGAGGAACTGAGTCGGGCGCTGAAGTCTATGGCCAATGGGAAGGCACCTGGGGTTGATGGGTTACCAGCCGAAATCTATAAAAGTTTGGAGGAAGTGCTGATTCCCAGATTAAAGTTAGTACTGGAGGAGGCTGGATGCCAAGGGTTTCTCCCAGCATCTATGAGGGAGGCTAATATAGTGGTTATTCCGAAGGAGGATAAGGATCTGGGGAAGCCTGAGTCATATCGGCCAATCTCTCTGTTAACCATTGATGTCAAGCTCTTGGCCAAGGTGTTAGCTACCCGTTTGTCCAGCGTCATTGCTAACCTTGTACATCCGGATCAATCTGGTTTTATGCCTGACAGATCTACAGCGGTTAATCTGCGGAGGCTGCATATGAACCTGCAGCTGAAGTCTGACAATTGTGGCCGAAGGGTTATTGCATCCTTGGATGCCCATAAGGCGTTTGACAGTGTGGAGTGGGGATATCTCTGGCGGGTGTTGAAATGTATGGGTATTGGCCCGCAATTTGTGGCGTGGACTCAACTGTTATACTCACTACCAACAGCTAGAATTAGAGTGAATGGGGAGCTTTCTCAGCCTATAAAGCTGGCCAGAGGTACGAGGCAGGGTTGCCCACTGTCGCCCCTTCTGTTTGCCTTAGCTGTGGAGCCACTGGCCGCCAAGATCCGGCAATCGGATGAGGTCCCTGGGTTCAGATATGGGAGTGTGGAGGAGAAGATTGCATTATATGCAGATGACATCTTACTGTTCCTGGCGGACCCGGATGAAGCCTTGAAGGGGGCTATCGAGATCGTTGGGAAATTTGGAGACTTATCGGGATTGAGGATAAACTGGGATAAATCGGTCCTCTTTGAGGTGGATGAGGTGGAGGAGAGTAGAAGTGAGCCATTGGGAGAGGGGCGGCTTAAGGTAGTATCCCTTTTCAAATACCTGGGAATATGGATCTCGATGCCAGTTACAGAGTTTTTATATAGGAATTTGACACCTCTCATGGGCGCTCTTAAAGCAAAAGTGGATGCGTGGAATAAATTACACTTATCGGTGGTAGGTAGGGTTAATCTCATTAAAATGGTTGTGATGCCCAAATTACTCTACGTCCTACATAATGCGCCAGTTTGGATTCCACGTGGGAAATTCCGGCAGATTAATGCTCTATTTAGAAGTCTGATATGGGGGAGGCGGTGCCCACGTATTCGCCTGGAGACGCTTCAGCGACCCAAGGAAGATGGAGGATTGGCTTTACCTAATCCTGAGTTATATTTTCTTGCAGCCCAGAGCCAACATTTGAAGGGCTGGGCGCGGGAGGCGTCTTCCAGTGCGGTACAGCACTTGATGGAGGGGATGACGGACCGACGACCGGTAGCGCAGTGTCTGGAGGATGGTTCCTTGGATGCATTGGGGAAATTATACCCAACTATGTTTTTGATATATAAATTATGGACCAGACTGCGACAGATTCGGGGGGTCACGGGGCTGACTAAATTTACACCGATATGGTTTAATAATAATTTGGTTGAGTTTGCGGCCCTTGGAGTGCTGGCGGAGTGGCAGGCCAAAGGAATCCACTTGGTGGCTCAGATAATTCAACAACAAGGATTAAAGTCCTTTTCGCAGCTGCAAGGGGAGTTTGGACTGAGACCGACTGGGGAATATCAATATGCTCAGATGAAACATGCTTTTAAAGCTCAGAACAAGGGTGGTGGTATTGAGATCCAGGAGGACATAGTTCTGGAATACGTGTGTGGGGAAGGGTCCACAAGGGGAGTCATTACCACCCTTTATAAGGACCTTCTACATGCACATCTGCTAGACTTCCCTTTAAAAGCGAGAGCGAAATGGGAAAGAGATTTAGGCCCAATGGAGGATGAAACCTGGGAGTCGGTGTTGGAGTGGGTTCCACGAGTGTCACTGAGTGAGCCGTACAGACTATCGCAGCTGTACATCTTACACAGAGTCTATAAATCACCGGAAGTGTTGCACAGAGCGGGGTTGCGTGCTGACTCCGAATGCCCGAGATGTGGGACTGAGAATGCAGGAATATACCACATGATGTGGACATGTCCAAGACTGGTTGCTTTCTGGTTGGTGGTAATGAGCCGTGTGGAAGGGGCGTATAAATGCAGAGTGCCGAGGGATCCGATAGTGTGTATACTGGGACATGTAGAGGAAATCAGAGTGGATAACACCTGGAAGATAGCAATAGCTAGGCTATTATATATGGCAAGGAAGGTAATAGCAAGGAACTGGATCAAAGAGGAACCGCCTACAAGGGGTGAATTCCTGAATTATGTTAAATATGGTCTCAATTTGGAAAAGGGGGTCTATAAAAGACGTGGGAAAATAGAAACATTTGACAAAATGTGGTCTCCGTGGCTCGAGCTGGGATGAGTAGTTATGGGAAATGGGAGGATGAGGGCCTCTGAAAGGAAGAGAGTGCTAGAGGAACAAGCGGACATAAGTGAGTCAAATGGCTCAAAGAACCATCAATACTGGTAACAAAAGTATAACTGGGTATGAGCTGTCAGGGGAGGGGGGGGGTTGGGTTTTGTTGGGATTGTTGGGGGCTTGGAAAATGTTAAAATTTTGCAAAATACTGGAAAATGCATAAATTGTATTGTTCACATTTGCTTTCAATAAAAAACTATTTAAACAAAAAAAAAAAAAATTTACATTCGTAATGTAAAAAACGCTAATTCTTTCGAAAGTTGTTATTCAACCATAATTATGAATTGATCTGTACAATTTGGGAAGTTCATTCTTTTCTTCCTGTTCCTAAATTGTGCCATGGGCCTCTTTGAGAGTTTGCGCTGTAAAGTGGTTATGCCACTAGTGACTTCTAATGGTCAGATAATGAAGTATGAGACTAATAATAATCACATTATGCACCTTATCTGTAAGGTGTACAATGTATAAAACATTTTTGAAATTTGTTAGTGACTTATAGTCAAGTGACTATTTTACAACAGTGATTGTGCATTAAAAAAGGTCAAAATCATGGACAAGCTGCATGCACGTCGAAGTTGAATGAAACTTATATTTAATGCTATGACCAGTCAGTCGTGGATGAACCACAGAAAACTGAAAACATTTGGGAGTCTGTTGCGGTATGTCGCAGGTCACAGTGCAACACTATAGAAAATTGTTAGATGTGAAGTCGCAGTGCAACACCACCGTCTCAATGTTGTGCCAGAGATGTCAGTGTTGCCAAAGCCTAGTGTTTACATTTTTGTTTTTTTTGGCTGTAGAATGCTGCACACTTGACATTTATGTGAAGGTTTTTTCCACATACATCTGAAAGGGAAAATATAGAATTGTAATACAAAAATTGCAGGTTCTCCTCCCCCATAATAGGACTGAGGTCGCTGTCTCCTCTTTATATTAGGTCGGTCGTGTCACAGGAGTTGGTGGGTACAGGGTGCTTTAGTGCTGTTTAGGACAAGGATCACTCAAGCACTTTATTTCTCAATACTGCTTCGGTAATGGCTGCTGTTAGTGTAATTATCTCTAGTACATTGCACGATATGATTTATGGACTGTCAGACACATTTTTCTACCATGTTTTCCTGGATTGAATGCCAACACACTGGGTAATTATGAGAAGCAAAAAGAGCAGTCTCATTTCCTCCAGATTCACCAGTGACTAATATAACATTTTCAAATTTCTTAGCTTTCTCTAATGAGTTGTCGAGTATGAAAATATTTATTCCAGCACCAAATTATTATGCCTTAATACAGGACAAGCCCTTTGTTGCAATTCATTTTTTTGCACATGTTAATAGTCTACAGCTTATTTTTCATCTTTATTTTAAAGAAGTACATTTCTAGGGACACGGAACAGTATACTCAGTAATATGGCATGTGTTTCATGTATTCTGTGTGTATCTGATAAGAGGGGCAAGAAAATGAGGCTTAAGCCAGAATATGACTGCTGTGTACATTTGTGACACCTTAATGTTTTTAGGGCTCCATGAAAACATGATAAGCCTGTCTTTAGGCATCTGACTTTCACAGATTGAGTACAGACTGTGATTTCCCGATCAGCTGTGGTCTCCTGATCTGAACTTAGCCTCATAAGCATTGACCAGTGCTGAGTTCAGGTCATCAGTCCCACCGCCAGTCCATATATCGCAATTTGTTCTCTGCCCGAAAATGTTGGATGTGTTTACTTTGGTGAGAAGTCGTAAATCGGTGAGGCTTTCAGCCCTCAGACCCAGACCAATCTAGTTATCACTTTTGACAGAAAGAGGGACTTGTTAGATTGCCAGAGCAGCTGAGCATTGTAGGTTGCTGACTCCAGCAGTCATGGAGAGAATGAGTGGAGCGACAGTGCTCTTCCTCAACTAATGCTGTATTCAAATGGAAGATATAAGTCACACGTTCTGAAAATCGGCGGGCTATCAGCGGATTAAAAGTAATCACCTATCCTGTTGACAACTGAAAATATCTTTTTACTAAAATACTCCTTCAATCGGTTGTTGAAGCGTTTGTGAAACTGGCTATTTAAAGGGAATCTGTCACCCCCCCTAGGATGTATATAACCTATTACTATGGGCATAATGGTAATAAAATGGTTAAAATAGTCTTACCTGTATGCCTCATTGCTGCAGCCTATTTGTTGAGAAATTGAGTTTTAATCTTATTAATAATTTCTTCCAGGCTTTGGGGTGTGCGGTGCCTGGAAGAAATATCTGCCTCCTGTCTACATTATCATACCACCCCCTCCCATGCACGTCACACTGCCCTGTGACGTGCAGTCGTGGGGCCGTAATCCCGTGCCTGCAGCCTGCACTCACGCTATTATCCATACCTTATCCGAAGAACCATTCTATTACCTGTATACCCATAGTAATGGGTTATATACGTCCCAAGGGGTGACAGATTCCTTTTAAGTATTACCATATTTATAGACCAGAAAAAGAAAAAAAAGTAAGCGGCACAGCTCGACTTTGCAGAGATTATAAACTCAATGTGGAGAGTTTCCCAACAAAAGGTAGTCCGATCAGGTGAAAGGCGGTGCTTGCGTGAAACAAAGTGTCCATGTAAATAAAAAAATAGAAAAAACGCAATAGCACTCACCAATCAGTGGCAATTCAAACGTCCTTTATTAGAACATGCAGCAAATCATCTTCACGGTTCAAGGGAGGGAGTGAAAGTAGGAGTGCGACAGGCAAGACGACGACGATCGTTTCGCGCTAATACCAAGCGCTTCCACGGGTCCCGTTCTAATGCATGTTCTAATAAAGGACATTTGAATTGCCACTGATTGGTGAGTGATATTGCGTTTTTTCTATTTTTTTATTACCATATTTATTATTATTTATTTGTACAGTACCATTGATTCTATGGTGCTGTACATGTGAACAGGAATATCATAAAAATGAACAAATAGAAATTACAGTGAACAAACGAACAATGACAGACTGGTACAGAGGGGAGAGGGCTGTGCCCTAGCGGGCTTACAGTCTACAGAATAATGGGGGAGGAGACAGTAGGTTGGGGGGTTGCAGTAGTTCTGGTGGTGGTGAGGCGGTAGCACGGTCATTGCAGGCTATAAGTTTTCTTGAAGACATGGGTTTTCATTCCAGAGGATGGGGGATACTCAAGAGAAGACTCGGAGTCGATTATGTGAGAAAAAGCATATGAATGATAAGGAGAGAAAGAGGTTTTTGGAGGACCGGAGATTACGTGTAGGAATATTAGTTTGAAGATATATGGAGGAGACAGATTATGTATGGCTTTTTAGGTCAATGTTAGTAATTTGAATTTGGTATGTTGGGGAATTGGAAGCCAATGAAGGGAATTGCAGAGGAGTAGTAGTGAGAAAAGAGGTGGAATATCGGGCAGCAGTGTTAGGGTATGTGCAGAAGTTCAGTATTGGCAGCGCTTTGGAGCAGCACATGTCCGTTGCGTCCAAAGCGCTGTCGGCTATTGAACACAGGTGAATTTGCATGTGTTCATAGAACCATGCAGATTCAACACATTCACTCGATTGTACGGCTGACATTTATCTTGCGGAGGCTTGCGTGTCTTCAAGATAAATAGACATGCTGCAGTCTGGAAAGACGTTTTGCATATCTGTCTCTGCAGGTGATCCGTGGGCATCTCTAGACGTATAGTAAGCTTGGGTTTTCTTGAAATCCCATCCACTATGCTGTAACATCTGGACGCTGCGGTTGGATGCCGCACAAGTACGCAGTGTCCAGTCCGCAGCATTTACTGACCATGTGCACCTACCCCTAAGGATGGGCTAGAGAGATGCGAAACTGTTAGCAGGAAGGCCATAGAGGAGGATATTTCAGTAGTTGAGGTAGTAGATAGTGGTATGACATACCCAATCTCCAGTGGCATGATATATGCCAACTCCAGTGGTATGATACAAGCCATCTCCTGTGGTATGATATACACCAGGGGTCCCCAACTCCAGGCCTCGAGGGCCGCCAACAGTGCAGGTTTTCAGGATTTCTTTAGTATTGCATCGGTGGTAATGTGATCATCTGCACAGGTGATGATTCCAACCCCTGTGCAATACTAAGGAAATCCTGAAAACCTGCACTGTTGGCGGCCCTCGAGGCCTGGAGTTGGGGACCACTGATATACACCATCTCTGCTGATTCCTAGCCTTGTGTCTGCATGCAGCTACCCAGGCACAGATACATACAGAAAGTTCTAGAATCATTACTGCAGTCGATGAATTATAAGCTCTACAGCACTCAGCAATCATTTTCTGTTAGCTCTTGAGGACTATAGCTGTCTGCTGCTGTTTGACCTGTTGGAACTCTTAGGGTATGTGCACACGCTGCGGTTTTTGCTGCGGATTTGCAGCAGCTTTCCATGCGTTTACAGTACAATGTAAATCTATGGAAAACAAAATCTACAATGCCCATGCTGCGGAAAAAAATGCACGGAAACACTGCGTTGTTTATTCCGCAGCATGTCAATTCTTTGTGCGGATTCCGCTGCGGTTTACACCTGCTCCACAATAGGAATCGGCACAAAATCCGCAAAGAAAACGCGCAAATCCGCGGTAATTCTGCAGGTAATCCGCAGTGCGGCTTACCTTCGGATTTACAAAAACAGGTGTGGAAAAATCCGCAGAGGTTCCATCGACGTATGCACATACCCTTAGATGTTTCCACTTTATAATTACAGCTCTTGAAGCTGCCCTTCAGCAGATGGATGGATGCAGTTAGTAATGTGCATATATATGGTATTTAGGTGCTGAAATAACTGTGGGAGGTCTACAGGGGGCACTATAATTTGCTTAACATTCCAGGGGAAAATGTAGAAAACTTTCTGTGATGGATGCAGCACATTTAGCGGATACCTTGCATACTATCAGCTTGTCTGATAGAGCCGCTGTCTCTTCTGAACCCTGTTTAATGTGCCTTTATATGGTGTTTCATTATTAAGGGGGGATAAGCCATTCTTCGTAGGACAATTACTTGGCGTGGTGGAGCTATTGGCAGGGACGGAAGATAATTACTGTGTGAACTAATTTATCAGACACAAATATAACAGTGATAACTGGCTCACGCGCCACTCACAGCGCTGAATAGTACAGCAGTCATGTTCTAACACTCGTCCAACTCACTTGGCACTCGGCCTGTGCCATTCTGATTGATAGCTCAAAGTCGTGAAATGTTCTAATGACCATTCACTCACTTAAATTAACAGTCAATTCTAATTATCATGTCGTCACATTATTTGTCATCTGGCCAGTATGTGAATAAAAAATATATTTTATAAAGATTTCTTACTCATTCCAATGTAGTTTTACTCTACAGTTTAACCCTCTATAATCAGGCCTATTTGACCCTAATTTTTTTTTCCTCTCTGCAATACGGCCATAACTCCTTTAGTTTTTCTCTGACGTGGCTGTATGGGTCTTATATCATGGAAGAAATATTGTACTATTTGGCCCTGTTTGGGGATACATAAAAAATTACTTTTAACAGAATAACCTGTTAAATTCAAGTTGTGAATGGCCTTGATAAGTAGTTTTTTTCCGGATAATATTAAATGTATTTTATACCAATTACAAAATTCTAATTTATTTTGTGAACAATTTTTCCAGTACATTTTTATAAAGTTTTTATTTTAATACCGTTAAGTGTTTACAATCTGACGTCTTTATTGTATATTCACATTGTGAAATACAACTTTATGCTATTCCATTATACCCAGTGTCACCATCGCAGGCTGGGCTTGTTCATGAGGCTTAAAGGGCTGAAGCCTAGGGGCCCAGTAGGGAATAAGAGCTCATCATTTTTTTTTTTTTTTTACTGTTATCTGCACACTAGACTTCAATAGTAAAAAGCACTGTGCACCATATTGTGCCATAACAATACATTTCCATATATGTTTATCACAGTGGACTAATAGCACTGGTGTCAAGGTTGTGACGTCATGCCACCACTGTGTGGTTTTGCTGTGAGATAGTAGGCTAATTTACCCAAAAAACGGGGCATATATTGATAAGCTCTACCAAAGAAACAATATAGAAACCCAAAAGAAAATTAGACCCTCGAGCTAAAAGTACTATAAACTCTTTATTACAAAGTGTAAAACACCATATAAAGATGTCAATAATCAATAAATATAAAAACGAAACAATTCGAAATGGCAGGCGAATAGCCTAGAACCACATACAGAAGCACAATAGTGCAAAAGTAATGCCAAAGTAGCCACCATCGTAGTCTCAACAGACCACACTAAGATCCTCACATTATTTAGTCCAATTCACATTATATAATGAGTGTGGTGAGGCTACATAAAAATATATATAGGCAAAAACGGCTCAAAATGAACACGTCAGATGAATTCTATACTTAAAGTCACAAAGTGCAAAGTGCTAAAAGTAAATGATATAGCCACAATGTATACAGTTTTGTAAGATGCAGACAGGTACGTACCATAATAAACCAAGTCTTAAATGCTATAGTAGCAAGTTGAAACATATACAGGAGGCTTATACAGAAATTCCCATAGCGTAAAAAGTAATGACACTAGGAAAAAAGAAGAACTACTAAGAAGTGAAATGATGCAGCATACTGAACGCACATTGCGAAACGAGCGTTGGGGTCCCGCTCCACGTCTGGGCACAGGTCGGTTCAGTATGCCGCATCATTTCACTTCTTAGTAGTTCTTTTTTCCTAGTGTCATTACTTTATTACATTAGGGCCACCACTCCATTGGTAAAATAAAAAAAATGCTGGAGGTAGGCCTTGGACACAGATTGATTTTAGGGCAACACTAAAGCATCCTATAAACATTAGACTAATGTCGGCCGATCCTGCCAATATCGTCCGGCTTGTCCGACATTCTGATATGTATGAGGATGCTGGCCACCTGTTTGTTGGGAGCGTTATCGATCGGGCATGTCCGAGTTTGGACTGGTGATCACTTTGTTCTCCCGGAGATAAACTACCTGCAAAGACTTTCTCATAGGGAACACAGTGCTTGGCTGAATGAGCGCACCTGTGTATGGGAGAGACTGCAGATATGACTGTTGGCCGAATGGTTCAGCCGATAGCCATTTAATGTATTTGCCTGGCTTTAGCATGCCCAATTAGCAGGTATGGTGTAACAACAGCCATGGAGTTCTTGTTAGGCTTCTGGGCCTGACAGCACAATGGTCTCTTCATGTTCTCTATGGGAATTCTGATGACACGGTTGAAACGTGGGATTTCGATTGATCATGTGGAGATGAAATGGTCGGGAGTCGAGATTTCTCAGATTCTCGACTTTACAGCAGGATATGGCTGTCACTTCAGATTGACAGAAGACAACCATGCAGAGCTTATAACTCCTTCTATACTGCAGTGTAGAATAAGCTTTAATAGCTGCGGTAAAAATGAGTATTAGCAGTAATTAACAAGGGTTAAATATGCAGTTTCTGTACATGTTAATTTAAAGATAAGGTTATAAGTATCTGCTAAAGTGCATTTATTGGTCTCTTGGAATATGAAAGACCGGGCTGCTCTTCCACAAATACTAGAGGAGTGCGGTTTCTAATCTGGTACAAGCCATAACTAACAGTTGATTTTTCTTTTATTCTGTCTGGAAATATATACTGTACATATAGGATAGTATTATGTGAGTGAGTGTTATGTAATGAGGAAATACATTCTTGAGAATTTTGTTAATAGAAAAGAATTGGAAGCTAACTAACATACCGTAATTCTTTTATATTTCCAAACGTTTTCTGCAGACCGAGAGTGATCCATTATAAAGTGATAATATACAATGTAACGGGAACCCTATTGACATTCATTCTCTTTAACTTTTAGGTCATCACTTGGAAGAAGATGTCGATTGGCCTGGAGTAAACTTGAAAATAGGGCAGGTGTCAGGGCTAGCTCTGGATCCCAACAACAATTTGGTGATTTTTCACAGAGGTGGCCATGTATGGGATGCAAAGTGAGTGACTTGCGACTTGTAGGAGACTGGCGTATGTTCAATGTGTAGGAGGGTGAAGATGATTCTAGCCGCTCCCTTGAGATTTAGGCTGTTATTACGTTGTGCCTATGATTTTGCACTGTTTGTTTCTAAATACCATTGTATTTTATGCCACAGCAATATGACGACCTCTAATACCTCACTTATGTTCAGTGCACTTGTCTATGTCTTAAAGGGAACCTGTCACACCGAAATTCGCGGGTGAGGTAAGCCCACCGGCATCAGGGGCTTATCTGCAGCATTCTGTAATGCTATAGATAAGCCCCCGATGTTACCTGAAAAAGGAGAAAAAGATGTTATATTATACTCACCCAGGGGCGGTCCCGCTGCTGGTCAGGTCAGATGGGCGTCTCTGGTCCGCTGCGGCGCCTCCTATCTTCATTACAAGACGTCCTCTTCTGATCTTCAGCCACGGCTCCGGCGCAGGCGTACTTTGCTCTGCCCTGTTGAGGGCAGACAAAGTACTGCAGTGCGCAGGCGCCGGGCCTCTGACCTTTCCGGCGCCTGCGCACTGCAGTACTATCCTCTGCCCTCAAGAGGGCAGAGCAAAGTACGCCTGCGCCGGAGCCGTGGCTGAAGATCAGAAGAGGACGTCTTGTAATGAAGATAGGAGGCGCCGCAGCGGACCAGAGACGCCCATCCGACCTGACCAGCAGCGGGACCGCCCATGGGTGAGTATAATATAACGTCTTTTTCTCCTCTTTCAGGTAACATCGGGGGCTTATCTACAGCATTACAAAATGCTGCAGATAAGCCCCTGATGCCGGTGGGCTTACCTCACCAGCGATTTTTGGGGTGACAGGTTCCCTTTAATTGTGTGTCCAATTTAAGCAGTTCATTCTGTGCCCTTGAGGAATGCCGAGTCATTCTAATGCTGCAGCAGCTTAGGAGTTAAAGGGAATAATGTATCTAGGCTTTTGTATTCCCATCTGAGAATAGCAAGATGTAGGCACAGAGACACTGATTCCAACAATGTGTCACTTACTGGGCTACTTACAGTGGTTTTTCTTTATTCAGTCAATGCCTTTCGAAGTACTGCCAACTTCATCAGTACAAGAAAAGCAAATTATGCTGCTCTCAGATTATGTGGCAAAAACCTTGTGACAGATTGCCATTAAAGTCTGTCTGTTGTCCCAGAGACAGAGAGGCTGGGCAGAGAAATGGAGGGACACACGGGTTATTCAGGGGCTGGTTGTAGAGATCCTCTGTGGTGAGCACAAGCCATGATGCTGTGTAGATGAGTAGTGGAGGCATCTTGCACAGGTTGCAGGATTGCCTGTGTCACTGTCTTGGGTATGCAGGTAATGGAGAAACGAATGGGTTAAATCTGCGCTGCCATGTAGGAAGGATGAAGAATGCCAATCTGAGTATAAGTGGTTTATTAGTCAACGCGTTTCGAAGTATACATACATCTTCTTCAGGACAACCACGATCAACAACTGTCCTGGGTATAGGAGAAAGAGACCACCCTAATGGAAAGTTTACCCCTGAGAGGAGGGCATCCTACCGGAGATAGCGACCATAGCCAAGCCATGGGAGGGCTAGCCACCTGCATGAGAGAGTCATATTAGTATTAATCCTGTGGCCGCTGTATTGTCAGACACAGCCCAGGGGCAATGGTGAAAATAGGGCTCAAGTGTGACTGTCGTCTCCTCACCCCCTATAGTCATGTCAGTCCACTTTACCTACAGCTGACAATTTGATACACATCTCATCACATATCCTGTTGATCACATATCTGCTTTCTAATATTTCTACTGTATAAAAGGGTTTACGGCTATTTTTCCATAGAATCATCCTGGGCCCGTTTATGTGATCGATATCAATATTTGATAAAGCGTCTGGACTTCACTTATTATCTTGTTGACTTTAGCACCCTCTAGTGTATGAATTTACAACTGCAGCAGTAGATGTCAATATTACAAGTGTCAGTGTGATGAGCTCCTGTTAGGAGAGGGAAAAGGGACAACTCTTTCTACTATTAATGTCATTTGACAGTCTGGACGGCTTTCTTGAGAGATCTACTATCACGAGTTACATCAACTAGATTTCTGGAGATTGATCATTGATCTTCTGGTTGCGATATGTGGAGTAGGAAGGATTTTTCCCTACTCTGAGGCATTCCTGTTGATCGGTAGGTGATCTTGATGGTCCTTTAATACTTGTTTTTTTTTTCTACAAATAGTACAATTTTTGGGTTCCTATTTTTATACATTGAATGTCTCCCAGCTGACTATCTCTCGTTATTTTTTTGGTTGCAGCTCTTTTGATGTGAAGTTTGTTTACCAACAAAGGGGTATTGGGCCTATTGAAGAAAGCGCCATACTTGTGGTCAATCCAAACAGCTCGGCCATTCTGAAATCAGCCGGCAAGAACTTGTAAGTCAATTATGACCTGTCCTGTAAAATATTTATGGCCTTATATAAAACTTCATCCTTTGCTGATCAAAAATTAGTTTGTTCAAGAGGTCCACTCCCGATTGACAATCTGCTGGAGAATAGAATAATGTCATTCATGATTAGGACCATTTATCGTGTCCCAGAGTTTGTCCTATTCCCTTAGTAGGCTGATACCTTACCTCTAACATAACTTTCTTTACTCGGCTCTGTAAGGCAGAGCAGAGGAGCCCTTTGTTTCCTTATATAATTACATCAATTTCATCAGCGTACTGCTTGGGGAAATGTACAGGGGAACAAGATCTCATCCCAATAAATGCATTAAAGCACCACTCCAGCATTTTTTTATTGCAGTGCAGAAGTGGTGCAACTAATCTATGTTCCCTGCACTTAGACTGATACTCTCATGCCGCCATTTTCATCTGTATTGGTGCTGCTCTGATTGGTCTCTGGCATTTTGTGACCTGCCGGATGGCTCCAGTGTTTCCTGGGAGAAGCAGAAGTCACCACTCAGTGTAAATCTATGGGAGCCAGAATGAGGCCAGAACGAGGCTTCCATAGACTTGCATTAAGAGATTGTGACGGTTGCCTCTGACCTCCTCCGGTCAGTCGGAAGTTGTGGTCACAAGATGGCGGCGTGGGACCGGAGCAGTGTTGGGAACAGCTGAAGACGTTGACTGGTCAGTAGAAGACTAGCGGCAAGGAACTTAAGGTACCTTCACACATAACGATTTCGTTAACGATATCGTTGCATTTTGTGACGTAGCAACGATATCGTTAACGAAATCGTTAAGCGTAACAGCGACCAACGATCAGGCCCCTGCTGGGAGATCGTTGGTCGCTGGGAGTGATCAGGACCTTTTTTTTGGTCACTGATCACTCGCTGTCATCGCTGAATCAGCGTGTGTGACGCCGATCCAGCGATGTGTTCACTGGTAACCAGGGTAAATATCGGGTTACTAAGCGCAGGGCCGCGCTTAGTAACCCGATATTTACCCTGGTTCCCAGTGAAAAAGTTAAAAAAAAACACTACATACTCACATTCCGTTGTCTGTCACGTCCCCCGGCGTCAGCTTCCCGCACTGACTGTGTCAGCGCCGGCCGGCCGTAAAGCAGAGCACAGCGGTGACGTCACCACTGTGCTCTGCTTTACGGCCAGCGCTGACAGTCAGTGCGGGAAGCTGACGCCGGGGGACGTGAATGTGAGTATGTACTGTTTTTTATTTTTTTAACTTTTACAGTGGTAACCAGTGTAAATATCGGGTTACTAAGCGCGGCCCTGCACTTAGTAACCCGATGTTTACCCTGCTTACCCGTGGACTTCGGCATCGTTGAAGACAGTTTCAACGATGCCGAAGTCTTTCCCCGGATCGTTGGTCGCTGGAGAGCTGTCTGTGTGACAGCTCCCAAGCGACCACACAACGACTTACCAACGATCACGGCCAGGTCGTATCGCTGGTCGTGATCGTTGGTAAGTCGTTAAGTGTAACGGTACCTTTAGACTCCAACTTTGAAATAAAAAACCTCGGCTTTGACTCTTGGAATAAATTAGGCGCATAGTGCAAGTCTAGAAGTAAGCAATTAATTATTTACTTCATTGTGCATCAGGATTTTTTTTTACCTACAAGTAACAACTGTCTGGCACTTTGTGTTCAGAAACCCGCAAAATTACTACATTTTATTATTTCATTAGAGGTGAACCATTGTTATAATTTTTATTTCATAAATCAATAGTACACATGAAAATAAGAAATATTGAAATAGATCTTATCAAAGAAAACAGGTTTTTTTTCTCCCCCTGGACTGATCAAAGAGTTTTATGCTGGAATTCTGGAGGAAACGGCCAAAAAGTTTCCAGTTCTTAATACAGTGGCATTGTTAAAGTTTGGACACCCCTGGTCAAAATTACTATTATTGTAAATAGTTAAACAAGTTGAAGATTTAAATGATCTCTTAAAGGCCTAAAGTTCGAGATGACACATTTCCTTAGTATTTTAGGCACGAACAAAATATGGTCATTTTTTACATTTTAAACATTACAAAAAGAAAAATGGGCCTCTGCAAAAGTTTGGGCACTTTTAGAGATTTTTGTGCTTGACCAAGGTTTCAGACCTTAATTAGCCTGTTAGGGTTATGGCTTGTTCACTATCATCGTTAGGGAAGACCAAGTAATGTAAATTTCCCAGTTTTATAAAAACTCAGCCTACTTTAACCTTTTGCCATAAAACAGCAGCCATGGGTTCTTCTAAGCAGCTGCCTACTACTCTGAAAATGAAAATGCTGGAGGCCCAAAAGCAGGAGAAGGACATAAGAAGATAGCAAAGAATTGTTAAGTTGCCCTTTTCTCAGTTTGAAATGTAATTATTAAATGGCAGTTAACAGGAACAGTGGAGGTAAAGATAAGGTCTGGAAGATTAAGCAACATTTCAGTGATAGCTGCTCATAGGATTGCTAGAGGCAAATCAGAACCCAACTTAACTACAAAAGATCTTCAGAAACATTTATCAGACCCTAGTGTTGTTGTACACTGTTCTACTGTTTAGAGACACCTGCACAAACCTCTTATTTGTCCTCACCATAAAATTTAGCTTCAGAAGTATGCAAAAGAACATCTAAACAAGCCTGATGCATTTTGGAAACAAGGTTCTGTGGATTAGTGAGGTTAAAATTGAACTTTTTGGCCACAATGATCAAAGGCATGTGTGCAGAGAAAAGGGCACAGAATTTCAGGAAAAGAACATCTTGACAACCATTAAGCATTGGGGGTGGATCAATCATGCCTTGGGGTCGTGTTGCAGCCAGTTGCACAGGGAACATTTCATGGGTAGAGGGAAGAATGGATTCAATGAAATTCAATAAATTCTTGATGCAAACCTAACACCATCGGTACAAAAGCTGAAGTTTAAAAAGATTATGGCTTCTACAAATGGATAATGATCCTAAACACATGTCAAAATCCACAATAGACGACTTCAAAAGGCGCAAGTTGAAGGTTTTGCAATGGCCCTCACAGTCCACTGATCTGAACATCATTGAAAATCTGTGGCTAAACCTCAAAGTAGCAGTTCATACAAGACACTCCAGGAATCTCACAGAGCTAGAAGAATTTTACAAGGAAGAATGGATAAAAATCCCTGAAACAAGAACTGAAAGACTCCTCTGGCTACAAAAAGCGTTTATAATCTGTGATATTTTCATAGGGGGTGCTACTAGGTACTAACCATTCAGAGGGCCCAAACTTTTGAATCAGCCCATTTTCTTTTTTGTAATTTTTAAAATGTAAAAGATGAAAAAAAATGTTTTGCATTAAATACAAAGGAAATGTGTCATCTTTAACGTTAGACCTTTCAGAGATCCTTTCATCTTCAATTTGTGTAACTGTTCACAATACCAGTAATTTTGACCAAACTTTTGCATGTCACTGTATGATAGAGACTGTGAAGTCTGAAGACAGAAATATAATGGAAAGGACTAGTGCTGGTAGGCATTATATCCATGTGTGCGTTCATGCAGACTGTTATATCCATCTCCACTCTCTTCCTTATTCAGTCATCCCTTCTTGTTCTTCCATTGTGAATATTTTTTCCTTCAATACAGGACAAATTCTGAGAACTCGGTGTTTTCCACAATTTACACATGCAATCGCGAGTTCTTTACGAAATGAATTTCCTTTATTTAAAATGTCTTAATACTTTGAAATATAATACATTCTACTCAAATACTGTATCTGTCATTAGAAATAAATGTTTGTAGACTTCTTTATGTATAACATTATTTTGTCCTTTTGTATTTTAGATTTTATTTGCCTCATGGGTTAACAGTTGATGGAGATGGCAACTATTGGGTCACTGATGTTGCTCTTCACCAGGTATAGCAGCATTTTTTTAATTTAGCGTTTGTACATTGTGTTATATGCGCCATAAGGGACTGTGGCAATGTTTGGAGCATTGTCTACAAGATGGACATTCGTAACAGGTTATTACATATATTTGTAATCAATACAAGTCTTCTTTAAAGGGCAATGCGACCAGTTAAGTAGCAAAGGGTATATTTTTCTTTGCCCAGCATTTGAATCTTCCACATAAAGTACTGTGCAAAGGTTTTAACCAGGTGTGGAAATATGTTTTAAAAAACAGAAGTATTAATAGTTTATCTTGTACGAGTTAACAAATTGCAAAGTGAATGAACAAAAGAGAAATTAATATTTGGTGTGACCAAATACAGCATTAATTCTTCTAGGTACTCTTGCACACACTGAACCCAAACAGCCCTGATCTCAACATCATCAAGTCTGTCTGGGATTACATGAAGAGACAGAAGGATTGGCACAAGACTACATCCACAGAAGATCTGTGGTTAGATCTCCAATATGTTTGGAACAACCTCCCTGCTGAGTTCCTATTTTTGAAAGCATTTTTTACACCTGCCAAAATCTTTTGTGCAATACTGTATTAGGAGAGAACAATTCAAAAAGGGCCAGTAGGAAATCTTTTGGCACATTGCCTTCCTACCCATGGGAGTTTCCAATCATGAGTCAAGTAACTTTTTTCATCAATGGACACAATGGCTGTAAACAGACCACTCTATACAGGCAACCAAGGTTTTCAAAATTCATTTTATGTGCTTTACTACTACAAAGCATAAATTACAAAGATTGGGAAATATGTGGTAACCAAATAAGTGGTACCATGAAAAAGGAGGCACATGGGAGAAAGTATGATGGCATGGTCAGACTACACAGGGCTTGTGTGTAGTCTTTGGAGGCCAAATCTGGCCTTCAGGGTAATTATATTTGGCCCACGGCGCAGCCACACACATCCTAAATGCCAATACAGTTGAATGCAATAATGGCAGATGGAAGCAGTCCTTTCCTTCACCCATCATTGTCCCTCTGCTTCTGACGTCTTAGCACAGAGGGTGCGATGATGTCACTACAATGTGATGCACTTCAGAGCACTCTTGTTTGGAGACTGGGAGCTGGGAGAGGCGAGTATGGGCCCTTTATACTGTATGGAGGACTATGTGGGGCTATTATACTGTACACTTATATATATACTAGACTAGATTGTGGCCCGATTCTAACGCATCGGGTATTCTAGAATATGCATGTCCCCGTAGTATATGGACAATGATGATTCCAGAATTCGCGGCAGACTGTGCCCGTCGCTGATTGGTCGAGGCAACCTTTATGACATCATCGTCGCCATGGCAACCATTATGACATCATCGTCGCTGTGCCCGTTGCTGATTACCAATCAGACGCGGGATGTCTACGTCCTTTATGACATCATTCTAACGCATCGGGTATTCTAGAACAGAGGTCCCCAACTCCAGTCCTCAAGGCCCACCAACATGTCATGTTTTCAGGATTTCCTTAGTCTTGCCCAGGTAATAATTGCATCACCTGTGCAATGCAAAGGAAATCCTGAAAACATGACCTGTTGGTGGGCCTTGAGGACTGGAGTTGGGGACCTCTGTTCTAGAATATGCATGTCCCCGTAGTATATGGACAATGATGATTCCAGAATTCGCGGCACACTGTGCCCGTCGCTGATTGGTCGAGGCAACCTTTATGACATCATCGTCGCCATGGCAACCATTATAACATCTACGTCGATACTGTGCCCGTCGCTGAATCAGAAACGTGAGATGTCTACGTCCTTTATGACATCATCGTCGCTGTGCCCGTTGCTGATTGGTTGAGGCCTGGCGGCCTCGACCAATCAGACGCGGGATTTCTACGTCCTTTATGACATCATCGTCGCTGTGCCCGTTGCTGATTGGTCGAGGCCTGGCGGCCTCGACCAATCAGAGACGCGGGATTTCTACGTCGATGCTGTGCCGGTCTCTGATTGGTCGAGGCCGCCAGGCCTCGACCAATCAGAGAGCCGGGATTTCCAGGACAGACAGACAGGCAGACAGACAAACAGACGGAAAAACCCTTAGGCAATTATATATATAGATGGTGGCCCGATTCTAACGCATCGGGTATTCTAGAATATGCATATCCACGTAGTATATTGCCCAACCTCGTAGTGTATTGCCCAACCACATAGTATATTGCCCAACCACGTAGTATATTGCCCAGCCACGTAGTATATTGCCTAGTCACGTAGTATATTGCCCAGCCACATAGTATATTGCCCAGTCACGTAGTATATTGCCCAGTCACATAGTATATTGCCCAGTCACGTAGTATATTGCCCAGTCACGTACTATATTGCCCAGCCACGTAGTATATTGCCCAGCCACATAGTATATTGCCCAGTCACGTAGTATATTGCCCAGCCACGTAGTATATTGCCCAGCCACGTAGTATATTGCCCAGTCACGTAGTATATTGCCCAGCCTGCGTAGTATATTGCACAGCCCGCGTAGTATATTGCACAGCCCGCGTAGTATATAGCAATGTGGGCACCATATCCCTGTTAAAAAAAAGAATTAAAATAAAAAATAGTTATATACTCACCTTCTGTTGGCCCCTGGATCCAGGAAGCGTTTACCGACGCTCCTCGCGCGCTCCGGTCTCAAGAGTGCATTGCGGTCTCGCGAGACTGCTATGTCATCATCTCGCGAGATCGCAATGCATGGACCGGTCACCGGAGCGTCGCGAGGAGCGGGAAAGGCGCCAGAGGGTGAGTATATGATGATTTTTTATTTTTTTTTTATTATTTTTAACATTAGATCTTTTCACTATTGATGCTGCATAGGCAGCATCAATAGTAAAAAAGTTGGTCACACAGGGTTAATAGCAGCGTTAATGGAGTGCGTTACACTGCGGCCCATTAGCGCTGCCATTAACCCTGTGTGAGCGCTGACTGGAGGGGAGTATGGAGCGGGAACTGACTGCGGGGAGGAAGGAGCAGCCATGTTGCCGCCGGACTGCGCCCGTCGCTGATTGGTCGTGGCAATGGTCGTGGGCGTTTTGCCACGACCAATCAACGACTTGGATTTTCATGACAGACAGAGGCCGTGACCAATGAATATCCGTGACAGAAAGAAAAACAGACAGACTGACAGAAGTGACCCTTAGACAATTATATAGTAGATGTAGGACTATGTAGAGCCCATTATACTGTATGGAAGACTATGTGTGGGCCAATATACTGTATGAAGGGCTATGTGGAGCCCATTATACTGTATGGAGGACTATGTGGGGCCAATATACTGTACGAAGGACTATGTGGGCCCATTATACTGTATGGGGGACTATGCAAAGCACATTATACTGTATGGGGGACTATGTGAAGCCCATTATACTGTTTGAAGGACTATGTGGGGCCCATTATACTGTATGGAGGACTATTTGGGGCCCATTATACTGTATGGAGGACTATGTGAATCGCTTTATACTTTATGGAGGACTATGTGGGGGCCATTATTCTGTATGGAGAACTATGTGGGGCCCACTCTACTCTATGGACGACTATGTGGAGCCATTATTCTATCTGGAGAAGTACGTGGGCCAATTATCCTGTATGGAGAATTATGTGGTGCCCACTATACTCTATGGAGGATAGTGTGGGGCCATTATTCTGTATGGAGGACTATGTTAGGGCCATTATTCTCTATGGAAAGCTATGTGGAGCTCATCATTCTGTGTGAATTCTGAGTAATACAACATAATGTACAAGGGACAAATACCACCACACTATGACCAGACCACATAGTCACTGAATAATACCACAGACAAGGGACAAACACCGCCACACCGTGACCAGTTGTCATAGTGACCGAATAATAGTACTTACCGGGATAAATACCGCATACCATGACCAGACCATATTACCACATAATGACAGAATATTACAATAATGATCATTAATAAAAACCCCAATACTAACAACACTGTTATTACCACCGGTTATATTATACACATGAGCTCTGTATATAGTGTCAATGTACAGGTACTACAGAGACCACCAGTGTCATACGCATGAGCTCTGTATATAGTGTGGGTGTACATTTAATACAATGATCACTGGTGACATTATACACAGGAGCTCTGTATATAGTGTATACTGTACAGGTAATATAGGGATCACCAGTGACAATATACACAGGAGCTCTTTACATAGTGTATAATGTAGAGAGTGCTCATTTGCCGTCAGCCCCAGAGCGCGTTTTGCCTTTGCTTTTACGAGGCCCCTCTTTGTGCAGACTTTCTGTACCGTAATACATTTCAACTGAATCTCTACATCCTGCTCAGGGGTTTGCCTAGGACCCGGGGCCCACCGGAGAATCTTCCGGTGTCCCAGTGCTCCAATCCGACCTTGCTGACAAATACACAAATTATTCCAAACATTTTCTTTAATTACCAAACAGCTAAGACACATGATGTTATTTCTTTTCACTAAAGGTTTTCAAGCTTGGGCCACGAGGCACCGTTCTTTTAACCCTGGGAGAAGCTTTCCAACCTGGCAGTGACAAGAGACATTTCTGTCAGCCAACCGATATTGCCGTGGATCCCATAACTGGAAACTTCTTTGTATCTGATGGTTATTGCAACAGTAGAATTATACAGTATTCACCCCATGGGATGTTTATCATGGAGTGGGGAGGAGGTAAGTGTCCTAAGTGCTGCAGGCTATTACAACTTTTTTAAAGGAAACCTGTCTCCATGAAAATGCAGTTCAATCTGCACACACCATGTTATAGAGCAGGTGGAGCTGAGTAGATGGATCTAGAGTTTTGTGAGAAGAGATTCAGTATAATCTGTGTTTTCATCATTCAGTCCTCTGCCCTTTCTGGGATCTTCAGTCCAGTGGGCGGTCCTATGAATGACTTTGTATAAATGTGCATACAGAGGAAGTTGTCAATCACGGATAGGACCGCCCACTGGACTGAAAATCCCAGAAAGAGCTGAGAATGAAATGAGTAAAACAAAGGTTATACTGAAACTTTTACTTACAAAACCATATATCAATCCGCTCAGCTCCCCCTGCTCTATAACATGGTGTGTGCAGATTGGACTGCATTTTCATGGTGACAGGCTCCCTTTAAGCTAATCTCTGACTATTTGTCGAGTGGAATTTTTTCTTTGCTACTTTGGAAGACTTGATACAATGAATCTTTTTTCAGAACCATCTTTTAGAGTCGCTCAACCGGGTGAATTCCGTATTCCACATAGCCTGGCCATGATACCGGATCAAGGGCAGCTGTGTGTGGCTGACCGAGAGAATGGACGGATTCAGTGTTTCCAAGCAGAAACGGGACACTTTGTCAAAGAGATTAAACACCGAGAATTTGGTTCAGAGGTGTTTGCCATCTCTTATATTTCAGGTAAGAAATTAGTAGTGTAATAACAAATATTCTAATAAAATATTTACTGCTATATGGAGAATATGTAAAGCAAAAATGTGAATAAATATAAAAGTAGTATACATACATTGGGTGAATTGCGCTGACCATAAAATGGACAATTGATTATCCCCAATCTCCCGTGAGTGACTAAAAAGCATAACTGTGTAACACATGCATCTGAATAAATCAGGCAGCTGTAGTAGTGGTCTAGTAGACCCCCTGAGTATATATCTGAGATATGTGTCAGCTTATGGTTTTAGGCCACATGCACATGTTGAGTATTTGCAGCCAGGAAAAACGTTGCATAAAATACACATTTATGCATTTTTTTCTCTCAAATGTTTGTGTAAAAAACAGCAAAAAACGCTGAAAAAATTGACATGCTTCAGATGTGAAACTGCGTAAAATCCACAAAGAAAAAATAATAGCATATTCATGAGATTTCAGAAATCTCATTCACTTTGCTGGTACTATAAAACGCTGCATTTTTTGTGGAACAAGCACTTAGATGTGTGTTTTATAATTTTTTTATTTTTATTTATAATCTAAAAACCTTCTGCAGATGTCATTACGTTCTCCATTTGTACTGTAGGAGGAATATTATTTGCTGTTAATGGAAAGGCCTATTTGGATTTGGTTCCTGTGCAAGGCTTTGTGATGAACTTTTCTACCGGAGACATCCTAAGCACATTTGTCCCAGTTCGGAAGGTAACAAGCTTTTCTAATCGTTCACATTTTCTTGGCTGAGGAGAGATCTGGCCCGATAAGGACATCGGACATTTTTGATTACAACTCGGTTTATGTCCTACCCACATGAAGTATACACAACAATCTATAACGTGTGCTAGGGCAAATAACTCAAACTTTCTCTCAAGTCCACGTAAAGGTCCTGTGTCTTGCTTTGCAGAGTTTTGTCATGCCTCATGACATTGTTGCTTCAGAAGATGGGACGGTCTTCGTTGGCGATGCTCACGCTGATACTGTGTGGAAATTCTCTCCCATGGAAAGTAAGTTGGGAATAATTCCACTGTCCACATATTTACATTAGTCAAAGATTGAGTTGAAAAATAAGTTGCGTACATTGAGGGTTTTGACACCCTCAGCATAGTAGCTTTGCAATTCAGATTTTCTCCTCCAATCAAAAAGTTTGTTAGATATGGAGAATTTGTACTAGGGCAAATATATAATCAGAAAATAACATTTTTTTTTAAAACCATATATATTTTCTATTTTTGTTATTAGTTCCCATGTTATTATTATTTATTTATATAGCACCATTAATTCCATGGTGCTGTACATGAGACAGGGGTTACGTTCAGAGTTATAGATATCGTTTACAGTAAACAAATTTACATTGACAGACTGGTACAGAGGGGAGAGGACCCTGTCCTTGCGGACTTACATTCTACGGGATAATGAGGAAGAGACAGAAGGTCGGGGGTGCGGCTGCTCTGGTGATGGTGAGGCGGCAGCTCTGGTGGTGGTGAGGCGGCAGTTCTGGTGGTGGTGAGGCGGCAGTTCTGGTGGTGGTGAGGCGGTAGCTCTGGTGGTGGTGAGGCAGCAGCTCTGGTGGTGGTGAGGGGGCAGCTCTGGTGGTGGTAAGAGGGGGCAGCTCTGCTGGTGGTGAGGGGGCAGCTCTGGTGGTGATGAGGCGGCAGCTCTGGTTGTGGTGAGGCGGCAGCTCTGGTGGTGGTGAGGCGGCAGCTCTGGTGGTGGTGAGGCGGCAGCTCTGGTGGTGGTGAGGCGGCAGCTCTGGTGGTGGTGAGGCGGCAGCTCTGGTGGTGGTGAGGCGGTAGCTCGGGTGGTGGTGAGGCGGCAGAATGGTTATTGCAGGCTGTAGGCTTTCCTGAAGAGATGGGTTTTCAGTTTCTGTCTGAAGGATCTGAGGGTGGTGGTTAATCGGACGTGTTGAAGCGTGGAATTCCAGAGGATGGGGGATATTCGGGAGAAATCTTGGAGGCGGTTGTGTGAGGAACGAATAAGTGTGGGGGAGAGTAGGAGGTCTTGGTAGGATCGAAGATTACATTAGGGAAGATATTGGGAGATTAGTTCAGAGATATAGGGAGGGGACAGGTTGTGGATGGCTTTGTAGATCAGTGTTAGTAGTTTGAACTGGATTTGTTGTGGAATTGGGAGCCAGTGGAGGGATTTTCAGAGGCGAGAAACAGGGGAGTAGTGAGGAGAGAGGTGGATTAGCCGGGCAGCAGAGTTGACAACAGACTGGAATAGTGCAAGAGAGTTAGCGGGTAGGCCACAGAGGAGGGTGTTGCAGTAATCGAGGCGGGAGATGATGAGAGCATGCACAAGAGTTTTAGTAGATTGTGGGCTGAGGAAGGGATGGATTCTGGTAATATTTTTGAGTTGGAGGTGGCAATAGTTTGGACGTGCGGTTTGAAGGACAGGGCAGAGTCGAGAGTTACCCCGAGGCAGCGGATTTCAGGTGCGGGAGAGAGCGTGATGCCGTTTACCATAATAGATAGGTCAGGTAGGGGGGATACGCGAGCTGGGGGAAAGATGATGAGTTTGGTTTGGTCTACATTGAGCTTTAGGAAGTGAAAGGTGAAGAAGGAGGATATGGCTGATAGACACTCCGGGATTCTGGACAGCAGAGAGGTGACATCTGGGCCAGAGAGGTAGATCTGAGTGTCGTCCGCTCACAGGTGGTACTGGAAGCCATGGGACTTTGAGTTGTCCTAGGCAAAGGGTATAGATGGAAAAAAGTAGGGGCCCTAGGACAGAGCCTTGAGGGACTCCAACAGAGAGAGAGCGGGATGAGGAGGTAGTGTGGGAGTGGGAAACGCTAAATGTGCGGTCGGAAAGGTATGAGGCAATCCAATACAGGTCATGGCCTTTGATGCCAAGGGAAGAAAGAATCTGTAGCAGCAGGGAGTGGTCAACTGTGTCGAAAGCAGATGATAGGTCGAGAAGGAGGAGGATGGAGAACTCTGTTAGCGTTGGCTGTGAGTAAGTCATTAGTAATTTTGGTCTGGGCAGTTTCGGTGGAGTCGGAAGCTAGATTGGAGGTTGTCAAGGAGAGAGTTAGATGAGAGGTGTGAGGAAAGTTGAGCATGGACATGCTGCTCAAGAAGTTTTGAAGCAAACGGGAGCAGTGATATGGGGCGATAGCTGGGCATAGCAGTTGGGTCAAGGTTATAGTTTTTTTGAGGAAGGGTGTGATGGTGGCATGTTTGAAGGCAGAGGGGAAGGTACCATAAGACAGTGATAGGTTGGAAGAGGTGGATTAGGGCTGGAATGAGTATGTTAGTGAGGTTGGGGAGCAGGTGGGAAAGGATGGGGTCAAGTGTACAGGTGATGAGGTGTGATTTGGAAAGGAGGTGATGTTCAGTGATGTTGGAGAGGGAAGTTATTAGGGAAGAGCAGAGGTCTGGTATATGGAGTGGTTGGGGTGGTGGAACAGTAAAGGTTTGCCTTGTTTGGTCGATCTTGTTTTTGGCAAAGTCCCCGGAAAAGATGAGGGGGAGTTGGAGGTGGCAGTGGTGGGCAGAGGTGAAAGTTAAATGTGCTGAACAGTTGTTTTGGGTTGTAGGATAATAAAGATACAAGGTTTGTGAAATAGGTCTGTTTAGCAGAGGGGAGGGCTAATTTGAAGGTAAGTGTAGCATGTTACTATTTAGGTTTTAAAAAATCCTTTCATCACATTATTATCATAGGCAGGATTACACAGAAAGACACAAATATTTATCAGTGATACAAGATCACACCATTCACACTAGGCAATGTCACAGCCCACCTCCACCCCTTTCTTCTGCATTTGCCTCTGCACAAATGATAGCATACCATGGTATAGCATCATATAGTATAAGTGATCAAACAATCGCAGGTTCTAGGCCTGATCTGGAGAATCATGTTACCAGGTCAATTTATCCATACAATGAGTGAAATAAAAACAATCCCTCAAAACCAAACCCCCCCCCCCCCCCCCAAATAAAAAAAAAAAATTAATAAAATAAAATGGTGTAATTTTGTGGGGGGTATTTATGGTTTCACCAAAGCTTGCAATTTTTTCTCTGTTTTCCAGTACATCTCATAATAAAATTGATGGTATCATTCAAAACTACAACTCATCCCACATAAACAAGCCCTTGTGTGGCTGTGTGGACGAAATAATAAAAAAGTTATGGCTCTTGGAACAAGGGGAGAGAAAACAAAATCCTGACGACCATCTCAGTACATAAGATTTTTAATTATAGGGACATGATATTGGAGTCACAATATGTCCCATTCGTAGGTTGAGAAGCCTTCACATTGGGTCCTACATTAGTTTGCGCTACGAAGCCTAAAGGGGCATTTACATTGTAAGATGACGGTGAACGAGTGCTGTTAAAAATGTTTCATGATTATCTTGCTATGTAAACAGACTGCTGATCACCTGATAAATGAGAAAAAAAGCTTGTTCATCAGGTGAAATGATCCTTTATGCAGCATAAAAGATCATGGTTCTCGGTGGTGCTTCCTCCTGTGTAAACAGGACATGAGAACCATGGCAACCTATGCGCACAGAGCGATCTACTACAGATCGCTCAGTGCACATCATTTGCTTTGGTCTGTCTGTGTAATCAGGCAGTTAAACGACCTCTGATCTGTAAGAGTTTACCAATTGGCAGTTGTATTGTGCCACCGTTCGGTCTGTGTAAAATGATCCAAGGACTTGGTGTTGCTGGCTTGTGTATGTGATTTGTACAGTAAGAATGCGTAGCACACCACGTCTAATACTTTCTGATCATTCTGTCTTTTTTTTCTTTTAGTTGATGAGCATCGTTCAGTGAAAAAGGCCGGCATTCAGGTGGAAGAAATAACAGGTACATCATAGGAGTGCCCTTTACATTCTGTAACGCTCATTCCAAGGACATTACTTTTATAAGTGACAGAGGAGTGTGATCAATGTATTTGTTAGCTTAATCATTTCTGGGTGGCGAATGGAAAGAAAAGTTCCACCGGGAGACTGAGACTTTTGCGAAAAACTCATGGGTGACAATACCACGCTCCGCTGTTCTTGTTCCTAGATGACTAACGAGTGATGGACATAGAAAAGTGTGTCTCTCTTTAAAGGGAATCCATTGTGAGATTTCACCCTCCAAAATATTTATATGTGCACGTAGCTTTTACAGTCACAGGTCCAGCAATGTCTTCATGTGGCCAGCTCGTTCCGTTACTAAGAAATCAATGTTTGGATTGATCTCCAAATGAGACTGAAGAACTATCTGTAGATCTGAAGCCTCTGTCACTCCAATTCTCGTCGTTAGCACCACTTCCTGCTTGACTGAAAGCATCTATATTTTGTAAGTTCAGGCAAAGGAGCTGTCAGTCAAGCAGGAGGAGGCGGCACTGGGTGGGGAACAGAGCTGGAGTGACAGAGGCTTCAGAACTGGAATGACTGGCTACAAATAGTTCTTCAGCCTTACTTGCATATCAATCCAAATATCTCAGTACTGGAAGAACAGGCTAGCCATGTGAAGGTATTGCTGGACTTGTCTTTGGAGAAGCTACATGCACATAGAAATAGTTTTCGGGGTGAAATCTTGACGACATATTCCCTTTAATTTAAATGTCCGCTTTATTTTGCTTACGAACATCACAAGAGGATTTTGTTGGTTGGGAAAATAACTTGTTAATATGCAGAATTGTTGCATCTTTAAATTTTACGCTAATTATAGGCCAATCCTCTATTTGTAGAAACTGAAATTTTGGAAACACTCGTGAGAAGCCGACCCAAATCAAACACGACGGCTGGCGAGCAGCACCGAGGACAGGCCAAGCAGAGCGTTGTGGAGCAAGGCAGAGTTGGGGTCTCTTTCGTCCTCATCATTACTCTGCTGATAATTCCTGTAGTGGTCCTTGTTGGCATTGCCATATTTATACGCTGGAGGAAGGGCAGGATATATGGGGGTAGGTTGCATCAGTCGTCTTATAAGTGCACCATGCCGTAGCGATTGTGCCGTTTCCTTATGTCATAGGTCATAGTGATCTGAAGTGATATTATTCATCAAGCACATCACCATTTCATATCCATGGCTGCATAAATCAGGCTTAAGAACAGCCAATGTTTTGATACTTTTTTAGGTGAAGGCGAACACAAATCTGAGCCATCATCTGGAGGGATCCTAGGAAAGCTAAGAGGTTTGCATTTTATTTTTTTAATTGAAAAAGCTATGGACGTGAACCTTGACATGAAACAACAATGTATAACATAAAAAAAATTCCAAGAAGTGCATAAAAACACATTTTTGGTAACCCCTTGCATGCTTTAAGGACTGGTCAATTATTTTCTTTTTTTGTCATATATTTTTTAACTCATTGATAATGCTTTCATTTATGTGGGGCAAATAGTATTTTGTATCATTAATTTTATTTTTCAGACTATAGGACGCACCTTACTATTCCACGCACCCATGTCTGGACAACATAAAGTAGGAAAACCATATTTCCTACTGATTAAACCTTCTCATTCCAGTCAATGAGAACACAGAAGCAGTAATAATCCGATTCTGTTTTCTCACCAAGGTTCATGGCTGGGTCTAATGGCAAAATTCAAGGAACATTGGGCCCATTGGTTTAAATTTACAGCCAGGACCAAATTTACAGGGCATGGAGGTTATTGGGTTAAATTAGACTAAAAACAATGACATAAATAGTTAAATAATAAAGACCAGGAGACGGCGCAGAAAAGTCACTAAACCTGAAAAGAACTTTTAAATCACAATGAGTAAATATGCAAAAATCGCCACAAGAGGGCAGTAAACCATTCTGCAGTATATACTGTCTGATAGATGCATATTCTGCTCAATATAAAGTTACATATGCGCAGAACGTAGATACTTCCGGCAGCGAATAACAATGCATATAAAAGCACCAACCAAAGGGGCTGAAAGTAAAAAAGCAAATACCCATTTTTACCGTGTTACTTTGTAATGTCTCAGATAGTTTTGTATATGTACACCCTTGAAAAGTGCTGCAGAATATGTTGGTGCTATATAAATAACAAACATGTTCTCCACTCCTCCCAGATGTTCACGATGACTTCTCCCAGCTACGACTTTTCTCCTGTTCTAGTCATTATGTCTGGTTTCTCGCTTTTACAGCACACCTGATAAAATAGTGTCCAATATTGTGCTTCTAAAAACAAATGTGTTCTACACAGTTTCCCTGAATTCAAATATGCCTCTGTGTGTCACTTACATAACAAATCCCTGCTGTTTGCCCCACAAACACAAGTATATGTAGCACTGTGGCCCCTGATTAGCCACTCTGCTTGAGGTATATAAAGCCACTGTGCCCCTCTGAAAAAATAGATATACCTGTTACCGTAAAAATAAATGAATCCAATGGACTCCCCCTGAATTAAAACGAAGTCTGTGTCCCCTGGAACAAGAAATTCCCATCTGATAGCGACATCTTCATAAAGAAGACACAAACTGGCATACAGAGGAAAACCACAGAGTCTTGCAGAGCTGCTAATATTCAGCTGTATCTGCATTTAAATGGGATATCCTGGACTTTACAAATCTAAGCACTAACAGGCAGGTAAATTCAGAAGCCTCTGCTGACGTCACATCTAGTGGAGGCTTCTTTTCCGCTCCGCTCTGTAGACAGGGCAGGTCTTTCGACGTCATTCTGATTGACAGCCGGATCCCTGCTGCCTAACTGGGTGAGTTGGCTGTCAATCAAAATTACTTCGAAAGTCCCACCCTGTTGCGTCAGCAGTGGCAGCTGAATCCCCGGCAGGAGCGGTCTGTGACTGCCATGTCCCAGGCACAACATGTAATTACCTGCCTATTGGTGCTTAGCTACATTTTTTGTTTTTCGTAAAGTCCCGGATACCCCTTTAAGCATGCAGATACAATTACATAAATCAGAAGCAATTATGAACTTCTGCCTCTATATATATGGAAGGTTTGTCACCTGATTCCCTCCCGTAGACACCTCATAGAGTAGCATGTCATGAGCTGTCCTTTCTATGCTTTCTTATTGTAGACTGTGGATTGCCCCCAGTGTAAGACTGTGGAGCGCCCCCAGTGTAAGATTGTGGAGCGCCCCCAGTGTAAGGCTGTGGAGTGCCCCCAGTGTAAGACTGTGGAGGTCCCCCAGTGTAAGGCTGTGGAGTGCCCTCAGTGTAAGGCTGTGGAGTGCCCTCAGTGTAAGGCTGTGGAGTGCCCTCAGTGTAAGGCTGTGGAGTGCCCTCAGTGTAAGGCTTTGGAGCGCCCCCAGTGTAAGGCTGTGGAGCGCCCCCAGTATAAGGCTGTGGAGCGCCCCCAGTATAAGGCTGTGGAGTGCCCCCAGTGTAAGACTGTGGAGCGCCCCCATAGAGTAGCATGTCATGAGCTGTCCTTTCTATGCTTTCTTATTCTAGACTGTGGATTGCCCCCAGTGTAAGACTGTGGAGCGCCCCCAGTGTAAGACTGTGGAGCGCCCCCAGTGTAAGGCTGTGGAGTGCCCCCAGTGTAAGGCTGTGGAGCGCCCCCAGTGTAAGGCTGTGGAGCGCCCCCAGTATAAGGCTGTGGAGTGCCCCCAGTGTAAGACTGTGGAGCGCCCCCATAGAGTAGCATGTCATGAGCTGTCCTTTCTATGCTTTCTTATTCTAGACTGTGGAGCGCCCCCAGTGTAAGACTGGAGCGCCCCCAGTGTAAGGCTGTGGAGTGCCTCCAGTGTAAGGCTGTGGAGCGCCTCCAGTGTAAGGCTGTGGAGCGCCCCCAGTATAAGCCTGTGGAGCGCCCCCAGTGTAAGACTGTGGAGTGCCCCCAGTGTAAGACTGTGGAGCGCCCCCAGTGTAAGGCTGTGGAGCGCCCCCAGTGTAAGGCTGTGGAGCGCCCCCAGTGTAAGACTGTGGAGCGCCCCCAGTGTAAGGCTGTGGAGCGCCCCCAGTGTAAGGCTGTGGAGGGCCCCCAGTATAAGACTGTGGAGTGCCCCCAGTGTAAGACTGTGGAGCGCCCCCAGTGTAAGGCTGTGGAGGGCCCCCAGTATAAGACTGTGGAGCGCCCCCAGTGTAAGGCTGTGGAGCGCCCCCAGTGTAAGACTCTCAAGGAATATGGTTACACTCCGTTTAAAACAAAATTTTGTTGTTTAAAAAAAATAATGCAGCAGCATCCAGCTCCTTACATTTTCCCTTTTTCCCGGTTGCTTTCTTTAGGTTCACTTTCTTGTCTTTTCCTTTACTTATTTACAGTCTGGTTATTAAGAATAAAAATGTGTTTGGTGCTTTCCTAACACCAATGGAAATAAATCTTCCTAAAGACGTCATTTATCCTTAATTTTTATTTATCCAACTAGTTACAAAATATGTTTTATATTCAAGTCAAATGAATTTTCCTACAAGAGAAAAGCAATGGAGCAGTGATGTGATATATGCTGCCTTATGCAGATATAATGATCAGCAATGGCGTGGTCTGTATAACCCACTAATGAATGCTCTCAAAATGATCTATGACTAATTAGCGAGGCGAGACAGTGTAAGCTAAAATATAACTTTTAATATATATTCTAAAACTGGATAAATATGTCATGGGATTACCGCAACAGCCTGGAGGCAGAAGACCGCAGCATCTGATTGCTCCTAATCCAGCGCTGAGAAGAAGCACTTCTCCTTAATTTTAAATGAGTTTATTTCTTCTGGCAGAAGAGGGGTTAATCGGTCATGTTGGAATTCCCTGTGTTCACAGCTGAGCCCGGTTAGCCACTCCTTTCCCTTTTATAATCCGGGCTCTGTTACTAATCTTTGACAGAGCTAGCATTTGCTGCATGGCTTACAGTGGGAGAGGAGCACATATGAGAAGAAGCGTTGGAGGAGTTAATAGTGACTGTTGCTAGGTTTGTATGCATTGTAATTCCTTATCTATTTTGGATTATTCCCCTACCTTCACACCCTGGTGCATTCCTCTGTTATATGTGAGTGAATATTTTGTATGCCTGGAATTTTCAGTTATCCCTTGTCTGTGTTGCCCTGTTTGTCGGGTTGGTGTACTACGGTGCACAGTAATGCCCCCTTTTCCCTGTGTGGGGGAAGAGAGCAGAAGGAGGGCTGACTCAGGAGATAAGGCAAGGGTGGTGGCCCCGGCATCTTCACCATCTGAAGTATCCCGGGGAGCAGAGCGAGCTAGGGCGTCCCCTAGTGTTAGGGACAGGGAAGGAGCCCCTGGTCACCCAACAGCTGTGTCGTGACAAAATTATGCAAACAAACAAAAGTGATAAAGAGGGGGGAGAGTTTCTGATATCCCCTGTCGTGCCCCTGTGTTGCTCCTGCCCTTACAAGGACAGACAACAAGTAAGGCTACTAAGATGTACCCTCCGGATCTTGTCAAACCTCCCTACACGTTTCCTCCCCTTTTTGGGGGATTCATCAGTGGAGTAAAAAATATGTGTGTGGGACTAAGAGTTCCTTCATTGGCAGGTAACTCGCTTGTCAGGTCCAACTGGTTTAAGTTAGAACCTGTCCTTTTGAAGCCTGGAACATACTGGTTCTCACTTAAACCAGTTGGACCTGACCTGCATACCTGCGACCTGCAGAGAATTACTACAATAGTGGTGAAATAAAAACCATTTATTATTGAGCACTGGTAACGTTTTAGCATTTGCGCTTGATCACTTTGGTTTGTATGATTTATCCAGTTTTAGACTATATATTAAAAGTTATTATTTAGCTTATATTGTCTCTCCTTGCGAATTAGTCTTAGGCAGTCGCTGATTAATAAGTTAAGAAGTAGACTCCAGGAGATAATGATTCTCAAAACTAATAAGCGATAACAAATTTTTAACACTCATTTTGGCATCACATGTAACTATTAAAAAAAAAAAAAAAAAAATATATATATATATATATATCATTTTTTATATATATATATATATACATGTATATATATATATATATATATATATATATATATATATATATATATGTATATATATATATATATAGTACAGACTAAAAGTTTGGACACACCTTCTCATTTAAAGATTTTTCTGTATTTTCATGACTATGAAAATTGTACATTCACACTGAAGGCATCAAAACTATGAATTAACACATGTGGAATTATATACTTAACAAAAAAGTGTGAAACAACTGAAATTATGTCTTATATTCTAGGTTCTTCAAAGTAGCCACCTTTTGCTTTGATGAGTGCTTTGCACAGTCTTGGCATTTTCTTGATGAGCTTCAAGAGGTAGTCACTGGGAATGGTTTTCACTTCACAGGCGTGCCCTTTCAGGTTTAATAAGTGGGATTTCTTGCCTTATGAATGGTGTTGGGACCATCAGTTGTGTTGTGCAGAAGTCTGGTGGATACACAGCTGATAGTACTGCTGAATAGACTGTTAGAATTTGTATTATGGCAAGAAGAAAGCAGCTAAGTAAAGAAAAACGAGTGGCCATCATTACTTTAAGAAATGAAGGTCTGTCAGTCAGAAAAATTGGGAAAACTTTGAAAGTGTCCCCAAGTGCAGTGGCAAAAACCATCAAGTGCTACAAAGAAACTGGCTCACATGAGGACCGCTCCAGGAAAGGAAGACCAAGAGTCACCTCTGCTTCTCAGGATAAGTTTATCCAAGTCACCAGCCTCAGAAATCGCAGGTTAACAGCAGCTCAGATTAGAAACCAGGTCAATGCCACACAGAGTTCTAGCAGCAGACACATCTCTACAACAACTGTTAAGAGGAGACTTTGTGCAGCAGGCCTTCGTGGCAAAATAGCTTCTAGGAAACCACTGCTAAGGACAGGCAACAAGCAGAAGAGACTTGTTTGGGCTAAAGAACACAAGGAATAGACATTAGACCATTTGAAATCTGTGCTTTGGTCTGATGAGTTCAAATTTGAGATCTTTGGTTCCAACCACCGAGTCTTTGTGCGCTGCAGAAAAGGTGAACGGATGGACTCTACATGCCTGGTTCCCACTGTGAAGCATGGAGGAGGAGGTTTGATGGTGTGGTGTGCTTTGCTGGTGACACTGTTGGGGATTTATTCAAAATTGAAGGCATACAAAACCAGCATAGCTACCACAGCATCTTGCAGCAGCATGCTATTCCATCCGGTTTGCGTTTAGTTGGACCATCATTTATTTTTCAACAGGACAATGACCCCAAACACACCTCCAGGCTGTGTAAGGGCTATTTGACCAAGAAGGAGAGTGATGGGGTGCTACGCCAGATCTGAACTCAATCGAGATGGTTTGGGGTGAGCTGGACTGCAGAGTGAAGGCAAAAGGGCCAACCAGTGCTAAGCATCTCTGGGAACTCCTTCAAGATTGTTGGAAGACCATTCCCGGTGACTACCTCTTGAAGCTCAACAAGAGAATGCCAAGAGTGTGCAAACCAGTCATCAAAGCAAAATGTGGCTACTTTGAAGAACCTAAAATATAAGACATAATTTCAGTTGTTTCACACTTTTTTGTTAAGTATATAATTCCACATGTGTTAATTCATAGTTTTGATGCCTTCAGTGTGAATTTACAATTTCCATAGTTATGAAAATACAGAAAAATCTTTAAATGAGAAAGTGTGTCCAAACTTTTGGTCTGTACTGTATATATTTTTATATTTTGGCATTTTGTTGCAGGTTTGTGCCTATTTTATACATGGTATCTGCAGGATTTGTTCAATCTGTTTTTCACAGATCGGTACGAGTGCTATGACAGTCTTTGGGGCTGTTCACATGTCCGTGTTTTTTTGTCAACAAAGTGGTCAGTGTAAAATTGCGGAAACATATCCGATATTGGTCAGAGCATGGGGTGTAAGTCTATGGGTCCGTGAAACACTCTGTCAGCACTCGGATACTTTTCATCTGCTTTCTGTATTTCACTGACAGGGGAATGTTGATAAAAAAAAAAAGATACAACTGACCAAGCTATGATTAAACTCACTTATAAAACTCGGTCTCTTTTTCTGGTACATCCAAAAAACTGACGTCTGAATGAGGCCTAAATCTGATTTTTTTTTTTTACTATGTAATTAATCTAAATACGGTATTGATGACATAATAGCTATAATCTCTATGTGTAAATGTAAAAATGTGTATGTGTAAAAATGTTTTCTTTTGATACAGTGTATTTTTACGTTTATAATAGCTTCTTATGCCGTTATGTGTTTGTGTCTTTCTTCTAGGCAAAGGAAGTGGAGGTCTTAATTTAGGAACTTTCTTTGCTAGTCATAAAGGATACAGTCGAAAAGGTTTTGACAGACTTAGCACAGAAGGCAGCGACCAAGAAAAGGATGATGATGGCTCAGATTCAGAGGAAGAGTATTCTGCACCCACTATCCCACCAGTGCCAATATCTTCTTCCTGAAACAACTACTTCCGCTCACCCCAGGCCCTTTAGCACGTTTAAGATTGTGTATTTAATTGTACCTGTACTAGTCTCTGTGGGCTGTACAAGTGTCATGTTTTCTTTATTTTCCTTTGAGTGCAGTTGTAGTCCTTATGTGAACATTCAGAACCCCCTTTGTTATTACTATAGGAAGCTTCTTAGACAACGTAATTCTAATGTTTTTGGTTCATTGGGAGTTCTTCATTGTTTCATGGCCTTTCTCCGCTTCTCCAATAGCACTTTAATTGCCAATTTATTATTTTCATGCCTTTAAAGTTACAACTTATCGCAGTACAAAGATGTGTGCCACATAAAATGCAAAGCTGCTAAATCTCTTCTATTTTTTTAAATTCACAATATTATATAATGTCCAAAAATAATTAAATCTGTAAAAAAAAATATATGAAAAAAAAATTATTTAATTTTTGGTTTGGTGTTATTGGGATGTCTTATTTTTAGATGGTTACACTGTTTTAGAACACTATTTTCAGAAACTGAATGTACTTTGTGTAATAAAGTGTTCGCAGAGCATTAAATTCAGACTACTTTGGAATTTGTGCTGTACTTTTTCTGTCTTTTATACGTTTTATATTTCTTCATTACAACAATAGACTTAACGAAGAATCAGTTTATCAGCTTTGTTTATGAAGAAGCCTAATCACTTTCATAGAATCATACAATGTTAGAGTTGGAAGGGATCTCCGGGATCATTATGTCCAAAGCTCGGCTCAATGCAGGATTCACTAAACCATCTCAGCCTCTGTTTGAAGACTTCCATTGAAGGAGAACTCACCACCTCTCGTGGCAGCCTGTTCCACTCATTGATCACCCTCACTGTCAAAAAGTTTTCCTAATATCTAATCTGTATCTTCTCCCTTTCAGTTTCATTCCATTGCTTCTCGTATTTCTGTGTGCAAATGAGAATAATGACGATCCCTCTACACTGTGACAGCCCTTCAGATATTTGTAAACCTCTATTAAGTCTCCACCTAGTCTTCTTTTTTACACGCTAAACATTGTCAGATCCCTTAACCATTCCTCGTAGGACATAGTTTGCAGTCCGCTCACCATCCTGGTAGCTCTAATCTCAACTTGCTCCAGTTTTTCAATGTCTTTTTCAAAATGTGGTGCCCAACTGGACACGGTATTCCAGATGACGTCTGACCAAGGGGGAGTAGAGGGTGATAATTACTTCGCGTGATCTAGACTCTGCTTCTGCTCTGGCGCCGCTGAGAGAGTGGCGAGCGGGAAGGCAGTGGCATGCATACTATGAGCACTCAAAAACTATCATGTGGTCACTGACTCTTAGCAGCTTCAGAAAGCTGACTTATTGTGCAAGCGCTGGATCTGGTGGAAGATTGCGGTGACATAGGGAGCAGTGAAGGGAAGAAATGTGAAAAACCCCTACGACTAGAGATTGGGGACCCCGAACAATAAAGTTTGGCTTCCATACTGAACACCTACTGTTCGGGCACGGACACCGAAAACTGACTTCATAAAAAAAAAAAAAACTGTGGGGGTTCCCCTGTATTTTTGATTACCAACCAGGCAAAACTAACAGCTGGAGGCTGCAACCATCAGCTGTCAGCTTTAGCAACTTTGGTTATCAAGAACAGATATATAAATAATTAAAAAAAAACGGTGTGGGGTCCCCCCCATTTTTGACAGACAGCCAATCTAAAGCATACAACTGGAAACTGGTATTCTCAGGCTGCAGAAGTTATGCAGAGGTTGGAACCTCATCTGTAGGACTGTGATCCGTCACTATGCCTATCTATCCCTGATATCCTAAAGAACCCGGCTATGGGGGAAACACATCGAGATCGTGACTCAAAATCCCAGCAGTACCATCTAAAGATGAGTAATATGGCAATAACATCTGGTACCTTGTGTTGCTCCCCCCCCCCCCCAATATATCCATATTGGTCCCTTGTGTTGCTCTCCCCCCCCCCCCCCCCATATATCCATACTGGTCCCTTGTTTTGCTTGCTCTTTCCCCCCATATATCCATACTGGTCCTTTGTGTTGCTCTCTATCCCCCCATATATCCATACTGGTCCCTTGTCCTGGCCACATGGACAGAAGAAAAAAAAATCCTTGCACCTACCTGTGCTCCCAGCAGCGGGCGGTGTCCTCTTATTCTGCAGGTCCGGCGAACTCCTATTAATATGGCCGCTGACCTAGCAGAGGCCAACCGCTGACTTGTTTGCGCCCATCGCATGCGGCGCATGACACTGACGTCATACGACGGTGACGACAGGCGCATACTAGTCAGTGTTGATCGGGACGCGCACCGCGGCGGTTCAGGTAATGAACAGTGTTTTTCCTTACCTTCCCACCCCCATTTCCCTGGTCCACTGCAAGGGCCGACCAGGGATTTCCACGGTGCCCCGCCAGGCTGACCCGGTATATAGGAATAAATTAAATTTATGGGATCAAATAACTAAAAATTGGCATGTGCATATGTATTCACTCCTTTTGCAATGAAGCCCCTAAAAATTTCTGGTGCCTGCAAAAGTCACATGTTTAGTGAAAGGAAGTCTATTTGTGGGTAATCTAAGTGTCACATAGTATATACACACCTTTTCTGAAAGGCCACAGAGGCTGCAACACTAAGCAAACAACACCATGAAGAGCAAGGAGATCTCCAAACAAGTCAGGTACAAAGTTGTTGAGAAGTACAAGTCAGGTTGGATTATACAAAAATATCACAATCTCTGATGATCCCCAGGAGAACCAACAAATTCATTAAAAATGGAAAGAACATGGTACCACAACAAACCTGCCAAGAGTGTGCTGTCCACCAAAACTCTCAGCTTGGGCAAGAATCAGAGAGGCATCACAGAGACCAAAGGTAACCCTGAAGGAGCTGCAGAGTTCCCAATCAGGGACTGGAGTATCTGTCCATATGACCTCAATAAGCCATTCACTCCATAGAGGTGGCATTTATGGAAGAATAGGCTGAAAAAAAGCCTTTACTTACACACAAAAATTGTAAGGCTCGTTTTGAGTTTGACAAAAGACATGGAGGATATTCTCCAAATTAATGGAGGAAGGTGAGACCAAAATTGAACTTTTTGACCACCAAGATAAATGCTATGCCTGGTGCCAGACCAACATAGCCCATCACCCCTAGAACACCATCCCCACAGTGAAATATGGTGGTGGATGCATCTGTTAATCAGCAGCAGGAACAGGGAAAATGATCTGAGTTGAGGGGAAGAAGGATAGTGCAAAATACAGGGATATTTTGAGCAAAACCTGTTTCCGTCTGTCAGTGATTTGAGACTGGGATGGAAGTTCAGTTTCCAAAAAGTCAGTGACCCAAAGCATACTGCTAAAGCAACACTCTTGGTTTAAGGGGAAAAGTGTAAATGTTTTGGAGTGGCATAGTCAAACTCCAGTCCCTTAGTGCAATTTAGAATCTGTGGTCAGACGAAGATTGCTGTTCACCAGAGGAAACCATCTAACTTGAAGGAGCTGGAAAGGTTTTGCCTTGACGATTGGGCAAAAATCCCAGTGGCAAGATGTGGAAAGCTCCTAGAGACTTATCCACAGCAGCTTGCAGCTATAATTGCCACAAAAGAAGGCTCTACAGAGTACTGACTTTAGTGGGGTGAATAGTTATGCACACAGAACTTTTTAGTTATGTCCTATTTGTTGTTTGCTTCACAATAAAAAGAAAACAAAATGTTCACAGTTGTAGGCATGTTCTTTACATGAACTCCTGCAAACCCCTAAAAATAAACAGGGAAATTCCAGGTTGTGAGGTAGCAAAACACAAAAACTGCCAAGGGTTGAATACTTTTGAAAGCCACTGTAAATCCACTTCTGATTTTTTAATGCAGTTTTTGAAGCTAAAACTTGACTGTGAATGTAGCCTAGGAAACATGCTGTGATAATAAAGGGGTTAACTGGGATTGTTTTCTTACTGGGCTAAGAACTTACAGGCAGGTAGTTACTAACCTGCCTGTTTTGCCCGTCGTAGATCTCTGCTGGCTCAGAGCAGCCACAATTCGCTCTTGCCAGCAATTCTGAGGTTTCTGTTGACGTCATATTGACAGAGCAACTTCTCTTCTGCTCTGTCGATGGGGCATCAATGCCAATGTCCTGCTGTATGACAGCCAGGTCCCTGCTGCCTAAATACTGTGAGCCGGCTGTCAATTAGAATAACATTGACAGTGATGCTTGGTCGACAGAACAGATCTGAAGAGGAAGAGCTGCTCTGCTGACGTGAGTTCAAATGAAGCAACTTGAGCAGTAAGTGACCACGTTCAGAGATCATCGTTAGACAGAATGGGCAGGTAGTTAGCAACCAACTTCTGTAAATTCTTAGCCCTATAAGAAAAAAAAACACAAGTCCAGCATAACCCTTTTAAATAGAGCAAAATCTGAAAACTATCAGAAAAAAACATGTCTTATAGAAGTGGAGTACAAAAAGCAAAGTAGTGTTAGTGTCTAGTAAACTATATTACATACATACTTTTACATAGTTTTTAAGGCTGAAGGAAGACTCTAAGTCCACCTAGTTCAACCCATGGCCTAACCTAACATGCCCTAACATGTTGATCCAGAGGAAGGCAAAAAAAAACATGTGGCAAAGAGTAAGCTCCACATTGGGGAAAAAAATTCCTTCCCGACTCCACATACGGCAATCAGACTAGTTCCCTGGATCAATGCCCTATCAAGGAATCTAGTGTATATACCCTGTAACATTATACTTTTCCAGAAAAGTATCCAGTCCCCTCTTAAATTTAAGTAATGAATCACTCATTACAACATCATACGTCAGAGAGTTCCATAGTCTCACTGCTCTTACAGTAAAGAATCTGCGTCTGTTATTATGCCTAAACCTTCTTTCCTCCAGACGTAGAAGATGCCCCCTTGTCCCTGTCTCAGGTCTATGATTAAAAAGATCATCAGAAAGGTCTTTGTACTGTCCCCTCATATATTTATACATTAACATAAGATCACCCCTTAGTCTTCATTTTTCCAAACTAAATAGCCCCAAGTGTAATAACCTATCTTGGTATTGCAGACCCCCCAGTCCTCTAATAACCTTGGTCACTCTTCTCTGCACCCGCTCCAGTTCAGCTATGTCTTTCTCATACACCGGAGACCAGAACTGTGCACAGTATTCTAAGTGTGGTTGAACTAGTGACTTGTATAGAGTGTGATGCAGTGACCCCTGTGACAGCTAGGGGGCGCTGTGAGTGCTCTTTGGGATGTGCATGGAGGCAAATCTATTGCGATAATCGTGGTGAAACAGTGACTGGCTGTGTTGTGAATGGCCGATATGTGTCACAGAGGGAGTCTGCGTAGTAAGTCTGATGCAATGTTGTTGTTCTGGGACCTGTAGTCCCTCAAGTGTGTATATGTGTGGTGTAGCTGTAAGGGAGACTTACTAGGCTAGTTGTGTGAGATGGGTGGAACAAACTAGCCACACATTCACACTCCCATCCAGGGGAGTGGTTAAGGGTATATAATGTGACCAGGGTGTGGGTCACATGGTTTTTCCTGTGTATGGTCGCTGTGAGTGACCTGTGTGGTTCCAGTGGAAGGTCCTGGAGAGCCTGTGTGTTGGGAGGTCTTGGGAGTAGGACCGGATCCCTGAATAGCACACTGAACCACCTGTGTTGGACAAGGTCCTGAATAGCACATGGTGGGGCTTTGGACCTGGTGAGCCGTGTGTGTTGAATTTCCTGGGAGTAGGAGTTCTGAAGAGCACATGGTGGGCTTTGGACTTGCTGGTGGCCTGGGATGGTGGACGAGGTCCTGAATAGTACCTGGACAGGTCACATGTGCGGTTCATGTGGAGAAGCAACCGTCCTTTGGTGGGTCTGGACTGGCTAAGATATGCCGCCAGGCAAGTTGGTGATTCCCGTGAGGCAGCTTTTCCAGAGGACTGACAAGGAGTCGGCAGGTGGAGCAGGAGCTCCCGTCAGGTACTTGTACAGACTGTTGGTACCTGTGTGAAATGAAATGTGGTAACCCACGGCAACTGGTCAGGGGAGGACCAGCGTGTTTAGTTGCTGCAAACCTGTAATGTCGTATGTTGGTGCCTGTTGTGCTCAATGGACATTGGTGAAGTGTACGGCGTACGGACACCCATGATACTGGGCGAAGTGAGAGGCCCAGCATGTTTAGTGTCCGTGAAACAAAGACGTAAAAGAAGTGTTTAAGTCAAAGCTGCAAGTTAATATCACCAGTTGGTGCCTATTGTGTTTGATGAATGTATAATATGAACTGTGCATAACCCGGTTTATGACCCTTTAATAAACCGTATGGACTGTCTTGTGTTCAAAAATCGTGCCTGACTACGTCAATCCCGTGCCAAGCGAGTGTCCCCCAATACACTTAGTGAGAGCAATCTTACAAGAGGTAAAATTATATTCTCCTCATGAGCATCTATGCCTCTTTTAATGCATCCCATTATTTTATTTGCCTTTGCAGCCGCTGCTTCACACTGGCCACTAAATGTGAGTTTGTCATCCACCCATACTCCCAGGTCTTTTTCAGTGACAGTGTAGTGAAAATGATGTAGTCAAGGAGTATATACAGTGGGGGAAATAAGTATTTTTGATTCCTTATTGATTTTGTAAGTTTGCCCACTGACAAAGACTTGAACAGTCTATAATTAAGGGTAGGTTAATTTTAAAATTGAGAGACAGAATATCAAAAATAAAATTAAGAAAATCACATTGTATAAATTATATACAGTCATGGCCAAAAGTATTGACACCCCTGCAATTCTGTCAGATAATACTCCGTTTCTTCCTGAAAATGATTGCAAACACAAATTCTTTGGTATTATTATCTTCATTTATTTTGTCTTAAATGAAAAAAACACAAAAAGAATTGTCCTAAAGCCAAATTGGATATAATTCCACACCAAACATAAAAAAAAGGGGTGGACAAAAGTATTGGCACTGTTCGAAAAATCATGTGATGCTTCTCTAATTTGTGTAATTAACAGCACCTGTAACTTACCTGTGGCACCTAACAGGTGTTGGCAATAACTAAATCACACTTGCAGCCCGCTGACATGGATTAAAGTTGACTCAACCTCTGTCCTGGGTCCTTGTGTGTACCACATTGAGCATGGAGAAAAGAAAGAAGACCAAAGAACTGTCTGAGGACTTGAGAAACCAAATTGTGAGGAAGCATGAGCAATCTCAAGGCTACAAGTCCATCTCCAAAGACCTGAATGTTCCTGTGTCTACCGTGCGCAGTGTCATCAAGACGTTTAAAGTCCATGGCACTGTGGCTAACCTCCCTAGATGTGGACGGAAAAGAAAAATTGACAAGAGATTTCAACGCAAGATTGTGCGGATGTTGGATAAAGAACCTCGACTAACATCCAAACAAGTTCAAGCTGCCCTGCAGTCCGAGGGTACAACAGTGTCAACCCATACTATCCGTCGGCATCTGAATGAAAAGGGACTGTATGGTAGGAGACCCAGGAAGACCCCGCTTCTTACCCCGAGACATAAAAAAGCCAGGCTGGAGTTTGCCAAAACTTACCTGAAAAAGCCTAAAACGTTTTGGAAAAATGTTCTCTGGTCAGATGAGACAAAAGTAGAGTATTTGGGCAAAGGCATCAACATAGAGTTTACAGGAGAAAAAAAGAGGCATTCAAAGAAAAGAACACAGTCCCTACAGTCAAACATAGTGGAGGTTCCCTGATATTTTGGGGTTGCTTTGCTGCCTCTGGCACTGGACTGCTTGACCGTGTGCATGGCATTATGAAGTCTGAAGACTACCAACAAATTTTGAAGCATAATGTAGGGCCCAGTGTGAGAAAGCTGGGTCTGCCTCAGAGGTCATGGGTCTTCCAGCAGGACAATGACACAAAACACACTTCAAAAAGCACTAGAAAATGGTTTGAGAGAAAGCACTGGAGACTTCTAAGGTGGCCAGCAATGAGTCCAGACCTGAATCCCATTGGGTTTGGAGAAGGCACCCTTCAAATATCAGGGACCTGGAGCAGTTTGCCAAAGAAGAATGGTCTAAAATTCCAGCAGAGCATTGTAAGAAACTCAGTGATGGTTACCGGAAGCGGTTGGTCGCAGTTATTTTGGCTAAAGGTTGTGCAACCAAGTATTAGGCTGAGGGTGCCAATACTTTTGTCTGGCCCATTTTTTGAGTTTTGTGTGAAATTATCAATGTTTTGCTTTTTGATTCATTCTCTTTTGTGTTTTTTCATTTAAGACAAATTAAATTAAGATAATAATACCAAATAATTTGTGTTTGCAATCATTTTCAGGAAGAAAATTAGTATTATCTGACAGAATTGCAAGGGTTTCAATACTTTTGGCCATGACTGTACATTTATTTGCATTTTGCAGTGAGAAAAAAGTATTTGATCCCCAACCAACCATTAAGAGTTCTAGCTCCTACAAACCAGTTCGACGCTCCAAATCAACTCGTTACCTGCATTAAAGACAGCCGTCTTATATAGTAAACTGTATAAAAGACTCCTGTCCACAGACTCTACAACTGTTGTGAATTCCGCTCTTGGGCTCCCTCCGGTGGTTGTAAGTGGCACTTTTGTGAGTTCTGCTCTTGGGCTCCCTCTTGTGGTTTCTAGTGGTATGGCTGCTCCTTGGAGTTAGCTGTCATCAGCTGCCTCCACTTATCGTCTCTTCTGCTCTGCTATTTAGGCCTGGCTCTTTCTTCAGCCAGTGCCACTTGTAAATGGTTCCTGTTTGGGTTCACATCTCTTTGGAGTTCCCTGTTATCCTGACCAGTTCAGCAAAGCTAAGTTTTTGCTTGCTCTTTTCTGTCCATAGATTGTGGACTTATCCATTCTGTGCTTTCTATGTTTGTCCAGCTTATCAGTGTGAATTAATTCTGTCTTGCTGGAAGCTCTGGGAGGCAGATTTGCCCTCCACACCTTTAGTCAGGTGTGGAGATTTTTTGTAAACTCTGCGTGGATTTTTGTAGTGTTATACTGACCGCACAGTATTCCATCCTGTCCTATCTATTTAGCTAGACTGGCCTCCTGTGCTCATCCTGGTTTCATTCTGTGTATGTCTTTTCCCTCTCCCCTCATAGTCATTATTTGTGGGGGGCTAATCTATCCTTTGGGGATTTTCTCTGAGGCAAGATAGTTTTCCTGCTTCTGTCTTTAGGGGTAGTTAGCTCTTAGGCTGTGACGAGATGCCTAGGGAGAGTTAGGAGCATTCCACGGCTACTTCTAGTGTTGTGTTGAGCTTAGGGACTGCGGTCAGTACAGTTACCACTTCCTTCAGAGCTCGTTCCATGTTGCTCCTAGACCACCGTATCATAACAGTACAAGTGGCCAAAAATGAATTAAATGCATCTCAAAAGAAGTAAAAGAAAGTTCTGAACCATTTTTTTTTCTGTGCTCTGGTTTGTCTTTTTTTTCCTCTTGATATCTGGGTGGTTCAGGATATATGCTTTGGCATGGATGTTCAGGGTTTGTTTTCTCATGTGGATCAACTTGCTGCAAGAGTACAGAGTATCCAGGACTATGTTGTCCAGACTCCGGCTTTAGAGCCTAGAATTCCTACTCCTGATTTGTTTTTTTGGGGACAGATCCAAGTTTTTGAACTTTAAAAATAACTGCAAATTGTTTTTTGCTTTGAAACCCCGTTCTTCTGGTGATCCCATTCAGCAAGTAAAACTCATCATATCCTTGCTGCGCGGTGACCCTCAAGACTGGGCTTTTTCTCTTGAAACAGGGGATCTGGCATTATTGAATGTAGATGCATTTTTTCAAGCGCTCGGATTATTGTATGACGAACCTAATTCTGTGGATCATGCAGAAAAAACCCTGTTGGCCTTGTGTCAAGGTCAGGAAGCGGCAGAGTTATACTGCCAGAAATTTAGAAAATGGTCTGTGCTCACTAAATGGAATGAAGAGGCTCTGGCTGCTATTTTCAGAAAAGGTCTTTCTGAAACCCTTAAAGATGTTATGGTGGGCTTTCCTACGCCTGCCGGTTTGAGCGAATCTATGTCTCTAGCCATTCAGATTGATCGGCGTCTGCGCGAGCGCAAAGCTGTGCACCATATGGCAGTATCCTCTGAGCAAAGTCCTGAACCTATGCAATGTGGTAGGATTTTGACTAGAATAGAACGGCAGGAATTCAGACGTCAGAATAGGCTGTGTTTTTACTGTGGTGATTCGGCTCATGTTATCTCTGATTGCCCTAAGCGTACTAAGAGAGTCGCTAGGTCTGTTACCATTAGTACTAAACAGCCTAAATTTCTCTTATCTGTGACCCTGATTTGCTCATTGTCGTCCTTTTCTGTCATGGCATTTGTGGATTCAGGCGCTGCCCTGAACTTAATGGACTTAGAATTCGCCAGGCGCTGTGGTTTTTCCTTGCAGCCTTTGCAGAGCCCTATTCCTTTGAGGGGTATTGATGCTACACCCTTGGCCAAGGATAAACCTCAGTACTGGACACAGATGACTATGTACATGGCTCCTGCACATCAGAAAGATTGCCGTTTTCTGGTGTTGCATAACCTGCATGATGTTGTTGTACTGGGATTTCCATGGTTACAGGAACATAATCCGGTGCTGGATTGGAAAACTATGTCGGTGACTAGTTGGGGTTGTCGAGGAGTACATAGTGACGTTCCTTTGATGTCAATTTCCTCTTCCCCCTCTTCTGAGGTCCCTGAGTTTTTGTCGGATTTCCAGGATGTATTTGATGAGCCCAAGTCCAATTCCCTTCCTCCGCACAGGGACTGTGATTGTGCTATTAACTTGATTCCTGGTTGCAAGTTCCCTAAGGGCCAACTTTTCAGTCTGTCTGTGCCAGAGCATGCCGCCATGCGGAGTTATGTTAAGGAGTCTTTGGAGAAGGGGCATATTCGGCCCTCTTCGTCACCATTGGGAGCGGGTTTCTTTTTTGTTGCTAAGAAGGATGGCTCCTTGAGACCCTGTATTGATTATCGTCTTCTTAATAAGATCACGGTCAAATTCCAATACCCCTTGCCTTTGCTTACTGATTTGTTTGCTCAGATTAAGGGGGCTAGTTGGTTTACTAAGATTGACCTCCGAGGGGCATATAATCTTGTTCGTATTAAACAGGGTGACGAATGGAAAACTGCATTTAATACGCCCGAAGGCCATTTTGAATACCTTGTGATGCCATTTGGGCTCTCTAATGCTCCATCTGTGTTCCAGTCTTTCATGCATGATATTTTCCGCAATTATCTTGATAAATTCATGGTCGTATATTTGGATGATATTTTGATTTTTTCCGATGATTGGGAGTCTCATGTGAAGCAGGTCAGGATGGTGTTCCAGATCCTTCGTGATAATGCTTTATTTGTGAAGGGGTCTAAGTGCCTATTCGGAGTTCAGAAGGTCTCTTTTTTGGGTTTTATTTTTTCTCCCTCGTCTATAGAAATGGATCCTGTTAAGGTCCAAGCTATTCATGACTGGATCCAACCCACATCTGTGAAGGTTCTTCAAAAAATTTTGGGCTTTGCTAATTTCTATCGCCGTTTCATTGCCAACTTTTCCAGTGTGGTTAAGCCCCTTACTGATTTGACGAAGAAAGGCGCTGATGTGACGAATTGGTCCTCTGAGGCTGTTGAGGCCTTTCAGGAGCTTAAATGCCGATTTACTTCTGCCCCTGTGTTGCGTCAGCCAGATGTTTCTCTTCCTTTTCAGGTTGAGGTCGACGCTTCTGAGATTGGGGCAGGGGCCGTTTTGTCTCAGAGGGAGTCTGATGGTTCTTTGATGAAACCGTGTGCTTTTTTTCCCAGAAAGTTTTCACCTGCGGAACGCAATTATGATGTCGACAATCGGGGGTTGTTGGCTACGAAGTGGGCATTTGAGGAGTGGCGACATTGGCTTGAGGGAGCTAAACACCGTGTTGTGGTCCTGACCGATCATAAGAATCTGATTTACCTCGAGTCGGCCAAGCGGCTGAATCCTAGACAGGCTCGATGGTCCCTGTTTTTCTCCCGTTTTGATTTTGTGGTCTCGTATCTTCCGGGATCTAAGAATGTTAAGGCTGATGCCCTCTCTAGGAGTTTTTCGCCTGATTCTCCTGGAGTCCTTGAGCCGGTTGGCATTCTTAAGGAGGGGGTGATTCTTTCTGCTATCTCCCCTGATTTGCGGCAGGTGCCTCAGGAATTTCAGGCTGATAGGCCTGACCGCTGTCCAGTGGGGAAGCTGTTTGTTACTGATAGATGGACAAGTAAGGTAATTTCTGAGGTTCATTGTTCAGTGTTGGCTGGTCATCCTGGGATTTTTGGTACCAGAGATTTGGTTGCTAGGTCCTTTTGGTGGCCTTCCTTGTCGCGCGATGTGCGTGCTTTTGTGCAGTCCTGTGGGACTTGCACCCAGGCCAAGCCTTGCTGTTCCCGCGCTAGTGGGTTGCTTTTGCCTTTGCCGGTCCCTGAGAGGCCCTGGACGCATATTTCCATGGATTTTATTTCGGATCTTCCTGTTTCCCAGAGGATGTCTGTTATCTGGGTTGTTTGTGACCGGTTCTCTAAAATGGTCCATCTGGTACCTTTGCCTAAGTTGCCTTCCTCCTCAGATCTGGTTCCATTATTTTTTCAGCATGTGGTTCGTTTGCATGGCATTCCGGAGAATATTGTGTCTGACAGAAGTTCTCAGTTTGTCTCTAGATTTTGGCGGGCCTTTTGTGCTAGGATGGGCATTGATTTGTCTTTTTCTTCGGCGTTTCATCCTCAGACTAATGGCCAAACTGAGCGAACTAATCAGACCTTGGAGACCTATTTGAGATGCTTTGTGTCTGCTGATCAGGATGATTGGGTGTCTTTCTTGCCGTTGGCCGAGTTTGCCCTTAATAATCGGGCTAGTTCGGCTACTTTGGTTTCACCTTTCTTTTGTAATTTTGGTTTTCATCCTCGTTTTTCTTCTGGGCAGGTTGAGCCTTGATTGTCCTGGTGTTGATTCTGTGGTGGACAGGCTGCAGCAGATTTGGACTCATGTGGTGGACAATTTGACGTTGTCTCAGGAGAGGGCTCAACGTTTTGCTAACCGCCGTCGGTGTGTTGGTCCCCGGCTTCAGGGCCGCCATCAGGGCATTACAGCCGTGACTGGCGTATGGGGACCGGCAGCCGCAGGCTGAATCGGGCCCTTAGCGGCGGCCGGCGCTACAGCTGTACGCTATTGACATGCGGGCCCGCGCCCGCACGTCAATAGTTAAAAGCCGCCAGCCGCAGCGTGCAGGTCGCCGGCGTCTGACGTCATTGTCAGTCGCCGGCGAGTGCACGGTGCAGCTGCGTGGAGAGAGGAGCGCGGCAGGTAAGTAGAACTTTTTTTTTTTTTTGAGAGCGGCGATGGGGGGAGGGCCCGGGGGCAGTAAAGCTGGACACAGGGTGGGGGCCCGGGGGCAGTAAAGCTGGACACAGGGTGGGGGCCGGGGGGCAGTAAAGCTGGACACAGGGTGGGGGCCGGGGGGCAGTAAAGCTGGACACAGGGTGGGGGCCGGGGGGCAGTAAAGCTGGACACAGGGTGGGGGCCGGGGGGCAGTAAAGCTGGACACAGGGTGGGGGCCCGGGGGCAGTAAAGCTGGACACAGGGTGGGGGCCCGGGGGCAGTAAAGCTGGAAACAGGGTGGGGGCCGGGGGGCAGTAAAGCTGGACACAGGGTGGGGGCCGGGAGGCAGTAAAGCTGGACACAGGGTGGGGGCCGGGGGGCAGTAAAGCTGGACACAGGGTGGGGGCCGGGGGGCAGTAAAGCTGGACACAGGGTGGGGGCCGGGGGGCAGTAAAGCTGGACACAGGGTGGGGGCCGCGGGCCAGTAAAGCTGGAGACGGGGCAGAGTGCTGAGCAGAGTGCTGGACAGAGATGGGGCAGAGTGCTGGACAGAGATGGGGCAGAGTGCTGGGCAGAGATGGGGCAGAGTGCTGGGCAGAGATGGGCAGAGTGCTGGACAGAGATGGGGCAGAGTGCTGGACAGAGATGGGGCAGAGTGCTGGACAGAGATGGGGCAGAGTGCTGGACAGAGATGGGGAAGAGTGCTGGACACTGATGGGGCAGAGTGCTGGACAGAGATGGGGCAGAGTGCTGGACAGAGATGGGGCAGAGTGCTGGACAGAGATGGGGCAGAGTGCTGGACAGAGATGGGGCAGAGTGCTGGACACTGATGGGGCAGAGTGCTGGACACTGATGGGGCAGAGTGCTGGACACTGATGGGGCAGAGTGCTGGACAGAGATGGGGCAGAGTGCTGGACAGAGATGGGGCAGAGTGCTGGACAGAGATGGGGCAGAGTGCTGGACAGAGATGGGGCAGAGTGCTGGACAGAGATGGGGCAGAGTGCTGGACAGAGATGGGGCAGAGTGCTGGACAGAGATGAGGCAGGATTGGAAACAGATGGGGCAGAGTGCTGGACACAGATGGGGCAGGATTGCACACAGACTGGGCAGAGTGCTGGACACAGATGGGGCAGGATTGGACACAGATGGGGCAGAGTGCTGGACACAGATGGGGCAGGATTGGAAACAGATGGGGCAGAATGGAGACAGATGGGGCAAGATTGGAGACAGATGGGGCAGGATGGATACGATGGAGACAGATGGGGCAGGATGGGGAGATCATATGGGGCAGAATGGATAACCATGAGGGCAGGATGGGAGAACATATGGCTGGAGCCTGGAATGAGACACACGGGGGCTAGGATGGCAAATATTACCATAGAGGCTAATTAAGGGATATTATTATTGCAGTGATGTATTTATTTTATTTTTTGAGTATACTGTTTTAAATGGGGGGGCGGTCCTGTTACTGTGTAGAGTGATACTATGTCGCCTTCTTCATGTGGTGTAATGTAGAAGTTGGGAAAATTAAGTAATGTGTTCTACAAGCGGAACTCGAGATAACTGTTTTATTTCCTGCAGAGACGATTCCTGGCTGGATGAAGTGATGGCGGTCTGTGCTGGATGAAAGATGAAGGACTTCACCTAGAGACGTCACTGGTGAGTCAGTGTTACCTATACACTGACACTATACACTGTATACTATATACAGAGGTCCTGTGTACAATGTCACCAGTGATCACTGTATTACCTATACATTATATACAGAGCTCCTGTGTATAATGTCACCGGTGATCACTGTATTACCTGTACACAGACACTGCTTACTAATTACAGATCTCCTGTGTATAATGGCACTGATGGTGATAGTATTGTGGGGTTTTTTTTATTACTGATCAGTATTGTAGTATTCAGTCATTTGTGGTTATATGCGGTCTGGTCATGGTGTAGCGGTATTTGTTCCTTGTATTTTATATTATTCGATCACTGTGGTGGTAATATGTCATCTGGTCATAGTGCAGTGGTATTTGTTCCTTGTATGTAGTATTATAGGTCATTTTAAAAATTGAAAAATAAATAAAAATATACCTAAATTGTATTGCATATTTTAACAAATATTTAGTAGGTTACAGTAGAGTAGGGTCCGGCCAAAAGTGTCTACCGTGTTATGGTGGCGGCTTAAAAAATCTTTTGGCCAAAACAAAAGCTGCCGGCTATATGTGTGATCTGGTGATGGGAACTGTCAATGTGTGATAGGTGAGAAGTGGAGATTTTCCAAGAGAGAGCGGTGGGACTGTGGACAGTTCGTGGGGTGGAGCCTGGGCGGAGTTTCAAGGGGGCCCCGCAAATTTTGCCAGTATGGGGCCCCAAAATTTCTAGTGGCAGCCCTGCCCGGCTTCGTGTGGGGAATTTGGTTTGGTTGTCTTCTCGTCATGTTCCTATGAAGGTTTCTTCTCCTAAGTTTAAGCCTCGGTTTATTGGTCCTTATAAAATTTCTGAAATTATTAATCCGGTGTCTTTTCGTTTGGCTCTTCCAGCCTCTTTTGCCATTCATAATGTTTTCCATAGATCTTTGTTGCGGAGATATGTGGTGCCCGTTGTTCCCTCGGTTGACCCTCCTGCCCCGGTGTTGGTTGAGGGAGAGTTGGAATATGAGGTTGAGAAGATTTTTGATTCTCGTTTTTCGAGGCGGAGGCTTCAGTATCTTGTCAAGTGGAAGGGTTATGGCCAGGAGGATAATTCTTGGGTTGTTGCCTCCGATGTCCATGCCACCGATTTGGTTCGTGCTTTTCACTTGGCTCGTCCTGATCGGCCTGAGGGCTCTGGTGAGGGTTCGGTGACCCCTCCTCAAGGGGGGGGTACTGTTGTGAATTCCGCTCTTGGGCTCCCTCCGGTGGTTGTAAGTGGCACTTTTGTGAGTTCTGCTCTTGGGCTCCCTCTTGTGGTTTCTAGTGGTATGGCTGCTCCTTGGAGTTAGCTGTCATCAGCTGCCTCCACTTATCGTCTCTTCTGCTCTGCTATTTAGGCCTGGCTCTTTCTTCAGCCAGTGCCACTTGTAAATGGTTCCTGGTTGGATTCACATCTCTTTAGAGTTCTCTGTTATCCTGACCAGTTCAGCAAAGCTAAGTTTTTGCTTGCTCTTTTCTGTCCATAGATTGTGGACTTATCCATTCTGTGCTTTCTATGTTTGTCCAGCTTATCAGTGTGAATTAATTCTGTCTTGCTGGAAGCTCTGGGAGGCAGATTTGCCCTCCACACCTTTAGTCAGGTGTGGAGATTTTTTTGTAAACTCTGCGTGGATTTTTGTAGTGTTTTATACTGACCGCACAGTATTCCATCCTGTCCTATCTACTTAGCTAGACTGGCCTCCTGTGCTCATCCTGGTTTCATTCTGTGTATGTCTTTTCCCTCTCCACTCACAGTCATTATTTGTGGGGGGCTAATCTATCCTTTGGGGATTTTCTCTGAGGCAAGATAGTTTTCCTGCTTCTGTCTTCAGGGGTAGTTAGCTCTTAGGCTGTGACGAGATGCCTAGGGAGAGTTAGGAGCATTCCACAGCTACTTCTAGTGTTGTGTTGAGCTTAGGGACTGCGGTCAGTACAGTTACCACTTCCTTCAGAGCTTGTTCCATGTTGCTCCTAGACCACCGTATCATAACAACAACATGGTCAAGACCAAAGAGCTTTATAAGGATGTCAGGGACAAGATCATAGACCTGCATAAAGCTAGAATGGGCTACAAAACCTTTATGAAGACCCCAGGTGAGAAGGAGACAGCTGTTTGTGCAATAGTAAGAAAATGGAAGAAATAAAAAATGACAGTCAATCAACATCGATCTGGAGCACCATGCAAAATCTCACCTCGTGGGGTATCCTTGATCATGAGGAAGGTAAGAGATCAGCCTAAAACTACACAGGGGAACTTGTTAATGATCTCAAGGCAGCTGGGACCACAGTCACCAAGAAAACCATTTGTAACACATTACACCGTAAAAGTTTAAAATCCTGCAGAGCCTGCAAGGTCCCCCTGCTCAAGAAAGCACATCTGCACGCCTGTCTGAAGTTTGCCAATGAACACCTGGATGATTCTGTGAATGATTGGGAGAAGGTGCTGTGGTCAGAGGAGACAAAAATTGAGCTCTTTGGCATTAACTCAATTCGCCGTGTTTGGAGGAAGAAAAATGCTGCCTATGACCCAAGAACACCATCCCCACTGTCCAGCATGGATGTGGAAACATTATGTTTTGAGTGTGTTTCTCTGCTAAGGGCACAGGACTTCTTCACCGCATCGATGGGAGAATGGATGGAGTCATGTACCGTAAAATCCTGAGTGGCAACCTCCTTCCCTCCGCCAGGATATTAAAAAAGGGTCGTGGCTGGGTCTTTCAGCAAGACAATGACCCAAAACATACAGCCAAGGCAACAAAGGAGTGGCTCAAAAAGAAGCACATTAAGGTCATGGAGTGGCTTAGCCAGTCTACAGATGTTAATCCCATAGAAAACTTATGGAGGAAGTTAAAGCTCCGAGTGGCCAAGCGACAGCCTCAAAATCTTAATGATTTAGAAATGATCTGCAAAGAGGAGTGGATCAAAATTCCTCCTGACATGTGCACAAACTTCATCATCAACTACAAAAAAAGTCTGACTGCTGCGCTTGCCAACAAGGGTTTTGCCACCAAGTATTAAGTCTTGTTTGCCAGAGGGATCAAATACTTATTTCTCACTGCAAAATACAAATAAAGGTATATAATTTATACAATGTGATTTTCTGGATTTTATTTTGGATATTCTATCTCTCAATGTTAAAGTTAACCTACCCTTAAAATTACTGACTGTTCATGTCTTTGCCAGTGGGCAAATTTACAAAATCACCAAGTGATCAAATATTTATTTCCCCCACTGTAGATAATTGCGATCACTCTGTCTAGCCAATTGTAGGATGCATGCGGAGAAGTGAATGCAATGTTGGCTGGATATAATATCCATTATTTCAGTATTGTGGCAGATTGGTTCACTCAGCTGCTCAAAGAGGTAATCACAGGAACACTTCCATTTACGATTTCTACTGGTTTATTAGAAATCGTGCTGCATAACCTAATCCAACATTAGGTAAAACATGCACGGCCCTTCTGGCATAATGGGGAAAACAATATAGTAGACAGTACAGTCTATGTGGCTGTGGGGTGTACCCGCTCCGGATAAAAGCAAGTTCAGCTCTCTTTAACATGAGCACCGCTCTGGAGATCTCACCGAACACTGAAAGGCTTCACATTTACTTTCTGGACCTGTGGTGGAGATATGGTGAACAGCCTCCCACCCACTCTTCACTGTTCACCAAAAATCCGAGCCTTATTATGGCCGATTAACCCCTCTCAGCACATAACATGAAGAGTATACTTCTGGGTTCATATCCCTGAGGCTAACATTCTCAGTGACACACATCTCTTCTCCAGTATATACCAGTGACCTTGGCACAGTATGTTAAAAAGTGTATTTCAGTGTTAGCATATCAACACTAAATTTGTCTTTAAAATGTCAAACAGTTTCCTAGTTCCCTAACGTTGTGCTAATAAAGGAACACATTAAGCAAGGACAGTTCACAGTACAGTGTACATGTTTGCAGATGAATTGGAAGGTCTTATGTCTCCAGTAAGATAACACGATATTTAGGCCTCTTTCACACTTCAGTTGTTTGGCGTCAGTCACTACCGACATAGTGACGGATTGACGGATCCGTCACAATTGTTGAGAAAACGGTTCTAACGGATCCGTTTTTGACGGATCCGTTACTTGGGGGTTGTCTGGGAAAAGTATCTACTTTTTGGAGCATGCGCAATTGAAAAACGGATTGGGGCGACGGATCCGCCAAAAAAACGGTTGCGGCGGATCCGTCGCCCATAGGCGGCCATTCTAGGGAATGGCGGATGCGATGGATCCGTCGCGATCCGCCATTTCAGCGTTGACAAAAAACGTTTCAATGTCCGTCTATTTTCAGAAAACGTCCGCCAAATTTCGACGGATCCGTCGCATGGCGGATGGGACGGACGACCATCCGTCACAATCCGTCGCTAATGCAAGTCTGTGGGAAAATAACGGATCCGTCAAAAAAATTGACGGATCCGTTATTTGAGGAAAATGGCGGTTTTAGACTGACGCCAAACAACTGAAGTGTGAAAGAGGCCTTAGACTGGAATACATGGGCAGCTCACTGATACACAGATATCACACAATAAAAACAAATGTCTGGTTAGGGGGATGATAACATGAAAAAAGTTAGTACATCACAAGTCTGATTAATTGAAAGGCCATCACAAACCATGACCCCAGTGTTTCCATCCATTGAGCATCCTAAATCACTAGGAAAGTTCACATTGATGGGCATTTATTGATGCTTTCATGACAGCTTTCCTTTGTATTTCTATGGAAAGAATGGTGTTTGGCAGTACACTGTAGTTATAAAGGGGCTAGTCACTTTCTGATTGAACCTCGAAAAACCGACAGTCAAGCCTCTAGCTGGATAGAAAACCCTAACCTCACTGATTTCCACCTCCACCGTGCTAGGCTGATGGGGCCTTACTGGAGAAGCAGAAAGCTGCTGTGTAAGGAGAAAATTATAAGGTGTACAGACCCCACTCAAATTGTGTATTATGGCCAAAGTAGACAATCTGTAAATCACTACTTATTGGTTTACCTCCCCAAAATTCCTCCAAAATTTAGGTCTATAAGTTTTTCTTGTTTTTTTTTATGAAAATGTCAGAAATGTTATAAATATTTAGAAAAATTAGCAATATTCAAACTGCGGATGCTTATATCACTGAAGCAGATAGTCCTACCACATAACATAGCTAATAAATAACATTTCCCATGTGTTTACTTTATCTCAGCATCATTTTTCAAACATCCTTTCGTTTTGTTAGGATGTTAAAAAAGTTTACATTTATCAGCAGTTTTCTTTTTTTTTTTTTAAAGGAAATGTACAAAACCTATTTTTTATCCGCCTATTCAATTGTCAAAGGAATTTAACCCCTTAATGAGCCAATTGTGAAAGAAGACAAAGCACTCACAATCTGGCTGACAAAATAGAGAATCAGAAAGAACGGAGTACAATGAGAGTAAACTCTTGGGGGACGTTTCTCCCTAGTGGCATATAAACATATTGTGTAATAGAACAGCAATAAAAGTTATAATTCATGGCAAGTTAAGGTGACTCCATCCGCATACTCATATTACGATTCTTATAAAACAACAACACTAAATAAGATGAGACACACACATAAGGAGGGGAAGGGATGAAGAAACCTGTTAAAAAAAAACCAACATGATCCTAACTGTTGCTTTGGGCCCTAAAATAGTCTCAGGGAGCCCAGACAGCCTCAAGTCTGCCCAGTCTCACATTCAATAAGGCGGTCATGCTCCATCCTGCCAATGTCGGCTGTTCTATCCAATAACTTCTGATAAGAGGGATGAGTAGTCTGTCTCCAATTGACCGGTAATCAAACACTTAGCTGCCTCAACACAGGTAACAGCAATCTGGACGAAGTCTTCCCCACGTCTCTAGGAAAAACCTTTAGTTGCTATATAGCAGGATCAAGCTCAACCTCCACATAAAGAATCTTTTGTAATAGGGTTTTCACCTTTTCCCAGAATCCAGCCAGCCCAGGGCAAGGCTAGAAAATGAAGAACTAAGAACCTGGTGCTGAGCAACAACGCCAGCATATATTTGGGAGCTGATGGTTCAGTCTGTGAAGGAGCCCTGGAGTATGATATCAAAACATCAAAATTGTATATTGGTTTTCCTAATAAAGGATGCAGATAAAGGATTTGGACTTTTTTTTTGGACAGGAGACCTTGGTGGCCATTCAACTGGCCCACGACGACCTATCCACTTTCCAGGAAACTGTTCATGTAGGAATGCTCGGGCGTGACACCCATGATGTGGTGGTGCACCATCTTGCTGGAAAAACTCAGAGAACATTCCATCTTCAGTGCATAAATCCGCAGGTAAAACGCACTGCCAGTCTGCTGCGGATCCGCAGCAAAATCCGCAACGTGTGCACATAGCCTTATATAGACAGGTTTGTGCCTTTCCAAATCACGTCTTATCAGTTTCATTAAACATACAGTATCTGGCCTCCAATGAAGGAATAGAACCAACTCAAGGAGGATCTCAAGGAAATGGACAGCATGTGACTCAAATAGGAGTGTCTGAGCAAAGGGTCTGAATACTTATGACCTTGTGATATTTCAGGTTTTTTTTTATTACATTTGCAAAAATTTCTACATTTCTGCTTTTTTCAGTCAAGATGGGGTGCAGAGTATACATTAACCCCTTTACCCCCAAGGGTGGTTTGCACGTTAATGACCAGGCCAATTTTTACAATTCTGACCACTGTCCCTTTATGAGGTTATAACTCCGAAACGCTTCAACGGATCCTGGTGATTCTGACATTGTTTTCTCGTGACATATTGTACTTCATGATAGTGGTAAAATTTCTTTGATAGTACCTGCGTTTATTTGTGAAAAAAACGGAAATTTGACGAAAATTTTGAAAATTTCGCAATTTTCAAACTTTGAATTTTTATGCAATTAAATCACAGAGATATGTCACACAAAATACTTAATAAGTAACATTTCCCACATGTCTCCTTTACATCAGCATAATTTTGGAACCAATTTTTTTTGTTGTTAGGGAGTTATAAGGGTTAAAAGTTGACCAGCAATTTCTCATTTTTACAACACCATTTTTTTTTAGCGACCACGTCTCATTTGAAGTCATTTTGAGGGGTCTATATGATAGAAAATGCCCAAGTGTGACACCATTCTAAAAACTGCACCCCTCAAGGTGCTCAAAACCACATTCAAGAAGTTTATTAACCCTTCAGGTGTTTAATAGGAATTTTTGGAATGTTTAAATAAAAATGAACATTTAACTTTTTTACACAAAAAATTTACTTCAGCTCCAATTTGTTTTATTTTACCAAGGGTAACAGGAGAAATTGGACCCAAAAAGTTGTTGTCCAATTTGTCCTGAGTACGCTGATACCCCATATGTGGCAGTAAACCACTGTTTGGGCGCATGGGAGAGCTCGGAAGGGAAGGAGCGCTATTTGACTTTTCAATGCAAAATTGACAGGAATTGAGATGGGACGCCATGTTGCGTTTGGAGAGCCACTGATGTGCCTAAACATTGAAACCCCCCACAAGTGACACCATTTTGGAAAGTAGACCCCCTAAGGAACTTATCTGGATGTGTGGTGAGCACTTTGACCCACCAAGTGCTTCACAGAAGTTTATAATGCAGAACCGTAAAAATAAAAAATCATATTTTTTCACAAAAATTATATTTTTGCCCCCAATTTTTTATTTTTCCAAGGGTAAGAGAAGAAATTGGACCTCAAAAGTTGTTGTCCAATTTGTCCTGAGTACGCTGATACCCCATATGTGGCAGTAAACCACTGTTTGGGCGCATGGGAGAGCTCGGAAGGGAAGGAGCGCAGTTTGACTTTTCAATGCAAAATTGACAGAAATTGAGATGGGACGCCATGTTGCGTTTGGAGAGCCACTGATGTGCCTAAACATTGAAACCCCCCACAAGTGACACCATTTTGGAAAGTAGACCCCCTAAGGAACTTATCTAGAGGTGTGGTGAGCACTTTGACCCACCAAGTGCTTCACAGAAGTTTATAATGCAGAACCGTAAAAATAAAAAATCATATTTTTTCACAAAAATTATATTTTTGCCCCCAATTTTTTATTTTTCCAAGGGTAAGAGAAGAAATTGGACCTCAAAAGTTGTTGTCCAATTTGTCCCGAGTACGCTGATACCCCATATGTGGCAGTAAACCACTGTTTGGGCGCATGGGAGAGCTCGGAAGGGAAGGAGCGCCGTTTGACTTTTCAATGCAAAATTGACTGGAATTGAGATGGGACGCCATGTTGCGTTTGGAGAGCCACTGATGTGCCTAAACATTGAAACCCCCCACAAGTGACACCATTTTGGAAAGTAGACCCCCTAAGGAACTTATCTGGATGTGTGGTGAGCACTTTGACCCACCAAGGGCTTCACAGAAGTTTATAATGCAGAGCCATAAAAATAAAACAAAATTTTTTTCCCACAAAAATTATTTTTTAGCCCCCAGTTTTGTATTTTCCCTAGGGTAACAGGAGAAATTGGACCCCAAAAGTTGTTGTCCAATTTGTCCTGAGTACGCTGATACCCCATATGTGGGGGGGAACCACCGTTTGGGCGCATGGGAGGGTTCGGAAGGGAAGGAGCGCCATTTGGAATGCAGACTTAGATGGAATGGTCTGCAGGCGTCACATTGCGTTTGCAGAGCCCCTAATGTACCTAAACAGTAGAAACCCCCCACAAGTGACACCATTTTGGAAAGTAGACCCCCTAAGGAACTCATCTTGATGTGTTGTGAGAGCTTTGAACCCCCAAGTATTTCACTACAGTTTATAACGCAGAGCCATGCAAATAAAAAATATTTTTTTTCCACAAAAATTATATTTTAGCCCCCAGTTTTGTATTTTTCCAAGGTTAGCAGGAGAAATTGGACCCTAAATGTTGTTGTCCAATTTGTCCTGAGTACGCTGATACCCGATATGTGGGGGGGAACCACCGTTTGGGCGCAAGGGAGGGCTCGGAAGGGAAGGAGCATCATTTGGAATGCAGACTTAGATGGATTGGTCTGCAGGCGTCACATTGCGTTTGCAGAGCCCCTAATGTACCTAAACAGTAGAAACCCCCCACAAGTGACCCCATATTGGAAACTAGACCCCTCAATGAACTTATCTAGATGTGTTGTGAGAACTTTGAACCCCCAAGTGTTTCACTACAGTTTATAACGCAGAGCCGTGAAAATAAAAAATCTTTTTGTTTTCCCACAAAAATTATTTTTTAGCCCCCAGTTTTGTATTTTCCCAAGGGTAACAGGAGAAATTGGTCCACAAAAGTTGTTGTCCAATTTGTCCTGAGTACGCTGATACCCCATATGTTGGGGTAAACCCCTGTTTGGGCACACAGGAGAGCTCGGAAGGGAAGGAGCACTGTTTTACTTTTTCAACGCAGAATTGGCTGGAATTGAGATCGGACGCCATGTCGTGTTTGGAGAGCCCCTGATGTGCCGAAACAGTGGAAACCCCCCAATTATAACTGAAACCCTAATCTAAACACACCCCTAACCCTAATTCCAACGGTAACCCTAACCACACCTCTAACCCTGACACACCCCTAACCCTAATCCCAACCCTATTCCCAACTGTAAATGTAATCTAAACCCTAACCCTAACTTTAGCCCCAACCCTAACTGTAGCCCCAACCCTAACCCTAGCCCTAACCCTAGCCCTAGCCGTAACCCTAGCCCTAACCCTAGCCCTAACCCTAACCCTAGCCCTAACCCTAGCCCTAACCCTAACCCTAGCCCTAACCCTAGCCCTAACCCTAGCCCTAACCCTAGCCCTAACCCTAGCCCTAACCCTAGCCCTAGCCCTAACCCTAGCCCTAACCCTAGCCCTAACCCTAGCCCTAACCCTAACCCTAGCCCTAGCCCTAACCCTAGCCCTAGCCCTAACCCTAGCCCTAATGGGAAAATGGAAATAAATACATTTTTTTTTATTTTTCCCTAACTAAGGGGGTGATGAAGGGGGGTTTGATTTACTTTTATAGCGAGTTTTTTAGCGGATTTTTATGATTGGCAGCCGTCACACACTGAAAGACCCTTTTTATTGCAAAAAATATTTTTTGCAATACCACATTTTGAGAGCTATAATTTTTCCATATTTTGGTCCACAGAGTCATGTGAGGTCTTGTTTTTTGCGGGACGAGTTGACGTTTTTATTGAAAACATTTTTGGGCACGTGACATTTTTTTATCGCTTTTTATTCCGATTTTTGTGAGGAAGAATGACCAAAAGCCAGCTATTCATGAATTTCTATTGGGGGAGGCATTTATACCGTTCCGCGTTTGGTAAAATTGATAAATCAGTTTTATTCTTCGGGTCAGTACGATTACAGCGATACCTCATTTATATCATTTTTTTATGGTTTGGTGCTTTTATACGATAAAAACTATTTTACAGAAAAAATAATTATTTTTGCATCGCTTTATTCTCAGGACTATAACTTTTTTATTTTTTTGCTGATGATGCTGTATGGCGGCTCTTTTTTTGCGGGACAATATGACGCTTTCAGCGGTACCATGGTTATTTATATCTGTCCTTTTGATCGCGTGTTATTCCACTTTTTGTTCGGCGGTATGATAATAAAGCGTTGTTTTTTGCCTCGTTTTTTTTTTTTTTTCTTACGGTGTTTACTGAAGGGGTTAACTAGTGGGACAGTTTTATAGGTCGGGTCGTTACGGACGCGGCGATACTAAATATGTGTACTTTTATTGGTTTTTTTTTTTTATTTAGATGAAGAAATGTATTTATGGGAATAATATTTTTTTTTTTTTTCATTATTTTGGAATATTTTTTTTTATTTTTTTTACACATTTGGAAATTTTTTTTTTTACTTTTTTACTTTGTCCCAGGGGGGGACATCACAGATCAGTGATCTGACAGTTTGCACAGCACTCTGTCAGATCACTGATCTGATAGCAGTGCAGGCTGCTTCACAGTGCCTGCTCTGAGCAGGCTCTGTGAAGCCACCTCCCTCCCTGCAGGACCCGGATCCGCGGCCATCTTGGATCCGGGGCTCGAGCAGGGAGGGAGGTGAGGAGACCCTCGCAGCAACGCGATCACATCGCGTTGCTGCGGGGGGCTCAGGGAAGCCCGCAGGGAGCCCCCTCCCTGCGCGGTGCTTCCCTGCACCGCCGGCACATCGCGATCATCTTTGATCGCGGTGTGCCAGGGGTTAATGTGCCGGGGGCGGTCCGTGACCACTCCTGGCACATAGTGCCGGATGTCAGCTGCGAGAAGCAGCTGACACCCGGCCGCGATCGGCCGCGCTCCCCCCGTGAGCGCGGCCGATCGGCTATGACGTACTATCCCGTCCAGGGTCAGATAAGCCCAGGGCACCTCGACGGGATAGTACGTCTAAGGTCACAGAGGGGTTAATGTGAAAAATGAACTTTTTTGAAATTACGAAATGGCTGCAATGAAGCAAAGAGTGAAAAGTTTAAAGGGGTCTGACATACTTTCCGTACCCACTGTATATCGAAAGGGGATGGTAAACACAAAAGGTTAAGGAATACACAAAAACAGAAACAAAGGTCGGAAAGAAAAGAGCGCTATTTGATTTTTGGAACATAAATTTGGCTAAAATAGCTTGTGACTGCCAGGTCGCATTTGCAAAGCCCCTGACATTCCAAAACATAAGAAACCCCACACAAGTGAACCCATCTTGGTAGCTAAACCCCTCAATAAATTCATCTAAGGGGGTATTATGCATTTTTAACCCAAAAGTGGCTACAAAAATGTATAACATTTAGACGTGAAAACAAAAAATTACATTATTTCAACTAAAATACTGTTTTAACACCAAATTTATAATTTCAACAAGGGGTGATAGCAGAAAATTGGCCCCATAATATCTTATGCAATTTCGCCCTATGTAGTGATTCCCCATATGTTGTCAAAAACTAATGTTTGATACAAGGCAAAACTCAGAAAGCAAAAAGCACTACTTATTTTGGAATGTAAATTCTGCAGTTGTTCTGCCAAAACCTATATCAAGTCTGCACCTATATCAAGTCTGCCAAAAGAATGTGGGAAATGTGTTATTGCCTGATGATTGGCTGAGCTTTTTTGCCAATATCCCAAAAGGTACTGTATGCTTGGTGCAAAGTAAGCACTGCGCATCACCAAAAGATCACCATACCCACAGTGAAGTATGGTGGAGACAGAATTATGGTTTGGGGTAATTTTTCAGTAGATGGAAAAGTGGCTTTAGTCAAAGTGGTGGGAATAATACGGTAAAATCTGTTAATTTGGCAACAAAACCTTCAATCGTATGCTAAAAAGCTGAAAAGAACTTTCCTCTTTCAGCATCCCCAAGCATACCACCAAATCAAGAAAAGAATGGCTTAGCCAGAAGAAGCTCAAAGTTTTGGATTGGCCCAGTCAGAGCCCAGAATTCAAAAAAAAAATCAGTGAATTGACTTTAAAAGAGCAGGAGATGCCCTCACAATCTCTACTCCCTACCTGGCCCCTATGTGTAGTTAGAGGTCTGCCACTATCTACCAACCCTCCATGTATAGTGGGGGTCTGTCACTTTCTACCTACGCACTATGTATAGTGGGGGTCTGACACTCTCTACCTACCCTCTTCGTATAGTGGAGGTCTGTCACTCTACCTATCCACTATGTATAGTGGGGGTCTTTCACTCTCTACCTACCCTCTATGTACAGTGGGGGTCTGTCAATCTCTATCTACTATCTCTGTATATTGGAGGTCTGTCACTCTCTACCTATCCACTATGTATAGTGTGGGCTATCACTCTCTACCTACCCACTATGTATAGTGGGGGTCTGTCACTCTCTACCTACCCACTATGTATAGTGGAGGTCTGTCACTCTCTACCTACCCACTATGTACAGTTAGGTCCATATATATTTGGACAGAGACAACATTTTTCTAATTTTTGTTATAGACATTACCACAATGAATTTTAAGCAAAACAATCCAGATGCAGTTGAAGTTCAGACTTTCAGCTTTCATTTGAGGGTATCCACATTAAAATTGGATGAAGGGTTTAGGAGTTTCAGCTCCTTAACATGTGCCACCCTGTTTTTAAAGGGACCAAAAGTAATTGGACAGATTAAATAATTTTAAATAAAATGTTCATTTCTAGTACTTGGTTGAAAACCCTTTGTTGGCAATGACTGCCTGAAGTCTTGAACTCATGGACATCACCAGACACAGTGTTTCCTCCTTTTTGATGCTCTGCCAGGCCTCCACTGCGGTGGTTTTCAGTTGCTGTTTGTTTGTGGGCCTTTCTGTCTGAAGTTTAGTCTTTAACAAGTGAAATGCATGCTCAATTGGGTTGAGATCAGGTAACTGACTTGGCCATTCAAGAATATTCCACTTCTTTGCTTTAAAAAACTCCTGGGTTGCTTTGGCTTTATGTTTTGGGTCATTGTCCATCTGTAGTATGAAGCGATGGCCAATCAGTTTGGCTGCATTTGGCTGGATCTGAGCACACAGTATGGCTCTGAATACCTCAGAATTCATTCGGCTGCTTCTGTCCTATGTCACATCATTAATAAACACTAGTGACCCAGTGCCACTGGCAGCCATGCATGCCCAAGCCATCACACTGCATCCACCATGTTTTACAGATGATGTGGTATGCTTTGGATCATGAGCTGTACCACGCCTTCGCCATACTTTTCTCTTTCCATCATTCTGGTAGAGGCTGATCTTGGTTTCATCTGTCCAAAGAATGTTCTTCCAGAACTGTGCTGGCTTTTTTAGATGTTTTTAGCAAAGTCCAGTCTAGCCTTTTTATTCTTGATGCTTATGAGTGGCTTGCACCGTGCAGTGAACCCTCTGTATTTACTTTCATACAGTCTTCTCTTTATGATAGATTTGGATATTGATTCGCCGACCTCCTGGAGAGTGTTGATCACTTGGTTGGCTGTTGTGAAGGGGGTTCTCTTCACCATGGAGATTATTCTGCAATCATCCACCTCTGTTGTATTCCGTGGGCGCCCAGGTCTTTTTGCATTGATGAGTTCACCAGTGCTTTCTTTCTTTCTCAGGATGTACCAAACTGTAGATTTTGCCACTCCTAATATTGTAGCAATTTCTCGGATGGGTTGTTTCTGTTTTCGCAGCTTAACCCCTTACCGGCATCGGACGTACTATACCGTCCGATGCCGGCTCCCCTGCTTTGATGCGGGGCTCCGCGGTGAGCCCGCACCAAAGCCGGGACATGTCAGCTGTTTTGAACAGCTGACATGTGCCCGTAATAGGCGCGGGCAGAATCGCGATCTGCCCGCACCTATTAACTAGTTAAATGCCGCTGTCAAACGCAGACAGCGGCATTTAACTACCGCTTCCGGCCGGGCGGCCGGAAATGACGTCATCGCCGACCCCGTCACATGATCGGGGGTCGGCGATGCTTGTATATTGTAACCATAGAGGTCCTTGAGACCTCTATGGTTACTGATTGCCCGTCGCTGTGAGCGCCACCCTGTGGTCGGCGCTCACAGCACACGTACAATTCTGCTACATAGCAGCGATCAGCAGAGCAGAGCCGATCGGGTTGTGCCTGCTTCTAGCCTCTCATGGATGCTATTGAAGCATGGCAAAAGTTAAAAAAAAAAGTTTAAAAAAATGTGAAAAAAATAAAAAAAAACATAAAAGTTTAAATCACCCCCCTTTCGCCCCAATCAAAATAAATCAATAAAAAAAATATCAAATCTACGCATATTTGGTATCGCCGCACTCAGAATCGCCCGATCTATCAAATAAAAAAAGTATTAACCTGATCGCTAAACAGCGTAGCGGGAAAAAAACTCGAAACGCCAGAATTACGTTTTTTTGGTCGCTGCGACATTGCATTAAAATGCAATAACGGGCGATCAAAAGAACGTATCTGCACCGAAATGCTATCATTAAAAATGTCATCTCGGCACGCAAAAAATAAGCCCTCAACCGACCCCAGAGCACGAAAAATGGAGATGCTACGAGTATCGGAAAATGGCGCAATTTTTTTTTTTTTTTAGCAAAGTTTGGAATTTTTTTTCACCACTTAGATAAAAAATAACCTAGTCATGTTTGGTGTCTATGAACTCGTAATGACCTGGAGAATCATAATGGCAGGTCATTTTTAGCATTTAGTGAACCTAGCAAAAAAGCCAAACAAAAAACCAATGTGGGATTGCACTTTTTTTGCAATTTCACCGCACTTGGAATTTTTTTCCCGTTTTCTAGTACACGACATGCTAAAACCAATGATGTCGTTCAAAAGTACAACTTGTCCCGCAAAAAATAAGCCCTCACATGGCCAAATTGACGGAAAAATAAAAAAGTTATGGCTCTGGGAAGGAGGGGAGCGAAAAACGAACACGGAAAAACGAAAAATCCCCCGGTCATGAAGGGGTTAAGGATGGCTTGTTTCACCTGCATGGAGAGCTCCTTTAACCGCATGTTTACTTCACAGCAAAACCTTCCAAATGCAAGCACCACACCTCAAATCAACTCCAGGCCTTTTATCTGCTTAATTGAGAATGACATAACGAAGGGATTGCCCACACCTGTCCATGAAATAGCCCTGGAGTCAATTGTCCAATTACTTTTGGTCCCTTTAAAAACAGGGTGGCACATGTTAAGGAGCTGAAACTCCTAAACCCTTCATCCAATTTTAATGTGGATACCCTCAAATGAAAGCTGAAAGTCTGAACTTCAACTGCATCTGAATTGTTTTGTTTAAAATTCATTGTGGTAATGTCTGTAACCAAAATTAGAAAAATTTTGTCTCTGTCCAAATATATATGGACCTAACTGTATAGTGGGGGTCTGTCACTCTCTACCTACCCTCTATGTATAGTGGGGGTCTGTCACTCTCTACCTACCCTCTATGTACAGTGGGGGTCTGTCACTCTCTACCTACCCACTATGCATAGTGAGGGTCTGTCACTCTCTACCTACCCTCTATGTACAGTGGGGGTCTGTCACTCGCTACCTACCCACTATGCATAGTGAGGGTCTGTCACTCTCTACCTACCCTCTATGTATAGTGGGGGTCTGTCATTACCTACCCTCTATGTATAGTGGGGGTCTGTCACTATCTAATTGCCATTTATGTATAGTGGGGGTCTGTCACTCTCTACCTACCCTTTATGTACATATATATACAAAAAAGGTTGCACTCTATCGTGCAAAAACATGTCTAATCTGAAATATATGAAATATGAAATAGCAAAATGGCTTTTGAACATTAGGAAAATATTTAAGAGACGCTTTGCACAGAATTTGATATAGTCAAATAGTGTGAGCCCATCAACCGTCGTCAAGGTGGTCTCATAAAACTGATGGGTCCCTGACCCCCCTGTCCAAATGTGAACACATACCGAAGGCCAATGTCTGTATGCCTGGGTGAATGTGGACACCTCTGTTCAGCAAAGCCTACATATGAGTTAGCCAGGACCAAGTGTGATGAGATGCAATTAAAAACCACATGGTGATGGGAGGAGTGCTGAGTCAGTCAGCTACCATAGAAATGACAAAAAAAAGACTCGCACATCCAAACTAGTGTGAATAGGTGCATACCAGGAGCAGCTACCTCCATACATAAATATACAAAAAAGGTTGCACTCTATCGTGCAAAAGCATGTCTAATCTGAAATATATGAAATATGAAATAGCAAAATGGCTTTTGAACATTAGGAAAATATTTAAGAGACGCTTGCCATTTTGCTATTTCATATATTTCAGATTAGACATGCTGTTGCACGATAGAGTGCAACCTTTTTTGTATATTTATGTATGGAGGTAGCTGCTCCTGGTATGCACCTATTCACACTAGTTTGGATGTGCGAGTCTTTTTTTTGTCATTCCTATGGTAGCTGACTGACTCAGCACTCCTCCCATCACCATGTGGTTTTTAATTGCATCTCATCACACTTGGTCATGGCTAACTCATATGTAGGCTTTGCTGAACAGAGGTGTCCACATTCACCCAGGCATACAGACATTGGCCTTCGGTAAGTGTTCACATTTGGACAGGGGGGTCAGGGACCCATCAGTTTTATGAGACCACCTTGACGACGGTTGATGGGCTCACACTATTTGATTATATCATATTCTGTGCAAAGCGTCTCTTAAATATTTTCCTAATGTTCAAAAGCCATTTTGCTATTTCATATTACATATATTTCAGATTAGACATGCTTTTGCACGATAGAGTGCAACCTTTTTTGTATATTTATGTATGGAGGTAGCTGCTCCTGGTATGCACCTATTCACACTAGTTTGGATGTGTGAGTCTTTTTTTTGTCATACCCTTTATGTACAGTTGTGCTCAAAAGTTTATGTCATTGGTTATAGCAGAACAAAGTGAAGGTTTTAGAGTGGCCATCTCAGTCTCCTGACCTCAATATCATTGAACCACTCTGGGGAGATCTCAAGCGCGCAGTTCATGCTAAACAGCCCAGGAATTTACAGGAACTGGAGGCTTTTTGCCAAGAAGAGTGGGCAGCTATACCATCGGAGAAAATAAAGAACCTCATCAACAACTGCCACAAAAGAAGACTTCAATCTGTCATTGATGTTAGAGGGGCATTGCACAGTATTATGAAATGGGGTATGTGAACTTTTGATCAGGGTCAATTGGATGTTGTGGGTTGTCATTATGATTTAAAAAGAGAAACCACAGTAGTTTGACAATAAATGGCTTCATCCAACCATTAACCATGAGTGGAGAAAAAGCCCAGGAATTTACAGGAACTAGAGGCTTTTTGCCAAGAAGAGTGGGTAGCTTTACCATCTGAGAAAATAATGAACCTCATCCACAACTACCACAAAAGACTTAAAGCTGTCATTGATGTTAGAGGGGGCAATACAAGTTATTAAGAAATGGGGTATGTTTACTTTTGATCAGGGTCATTTGGATGGTTTGGGTTGTCATTATGATTTATAAAGAGAAACCACAGTAGAGGACAACGAGCGGGGGCACCAATTGTGTAGTGTATAGGGTGCCAACCCCCGCTGGCAGGTAGAGCAAACCTAGGTACAGTGTATAGGTCAATAGTTTTATTCCCCAGTGTTTAGCATTAGAGAAAGTGTACAATATATCCCAGCACACAATATCGCCCCCTAGAAATGTGCAGCATATTTGAGCACACGTTATTATAGATGACAATTCCGTCTATTTGTCTGTCTGAATTGAATGCTCTGTTGCTTGATTTGCTGTCTTTTCCTACACGACAGGGCCCATTAGGGTGAATTAGGGAGAGCCTACATTGAGCGGGGGCACCACTGCCCAGGACTTAGGGTGCCATCCTCTGCAGCAAGATAGGGCACAGATAGTCTGTTAACCAGGGATATTGGGCACCCTGTATCTTTCAGCCAAACAATGGACATTGTTTAAAGGTCGTATGTGTGATGTGTTATTTTATAATATGATTTATTAAATGTTAAGTTTTATTGTGCTAATATAGCTCACTCTCTACCTACCCTCTATGTATAGTGGGGGTCTGTCACTCTCTACCTACCCTCTATGTACAGTAGGGGTCTGTCACTCTCTACCTACCCTTTATGTATAGTAGGGGTCTGTCACTCTCTACCTACTCTCTATATACAGTGGTGATCTGTCACTCTCTACCTACCCTCTATGTATAGTGGGGGTCTGTCACTCTCTACCTACCCTCTATATACAGTAGGGGTCTGTCACTCTCTACCTACCCTTTATGTATAGTAGGGGTCTGTCACTCTCTACCTACTCTCTATATACAGTGGTGATCTGTCACTCTCTACCTACCCTCTATGTATAGTAAGGGTCTGTCACTCTCTACCTACCCTCTATGTATAGTAGGGGTCTGTCACTCTCTACCTACCCTCTATGTATAGTGGGGGTCTGTCACTCTCTACCTACCCTCTATGTAAAGTGGGGGTCTGTCACTCTCTACCTACGCTCTATGTATAGTGGGGGTCTGTCACTCTCTACCTACCCTCTATGTATAGTGGGGGTCTGTCACTCTCTACCTACCCTCTTTGTATAGTGGGGGTCTGTCACTCTCTACCTACTCTTTATGTATAGTAGGGGTCTGTCACTCTCTACCTACTCTCTATATACAGTGGTGATCTGTCACTCTCTACCTACCCTCTATGTATAGTGGGGGTCTGTCACTCTCTACCTACCCTCTATGTATAGTCGGGGTCTGTCACTCTCTACCTACGCTCTATGTATAGTGGGGTCTGTCACTCTCTACCTACCCTCTATGTATAGTGGGGGTCTGTCACTCTCTACCTACCCTCTATGTATAGTGGGGGTCTGTCACTCTCTACCTACCCTCTATGTATAGTGGGGTCTGTCACTCTCTACCTACCCTCTATGTATAGTGGGGGTCTGTCACTCTCTACCTACTCTCTATATACAGTGGTGATCTGTCACTCTCCACCTTCCCTCTATGTATAGTGGGGGTGTCACTCTCTACCTTCCCTCTATGTATAGTGGGGGTCTGTCACTCTCTACTTACCTCTATGTATAGTGGTAATCTGTCACTCTCTAGCTTCCCTCTATGCATAGTGGGGGTCTGTCACTCTCTACTTACCTCTATGTATAGTGGGGGTCTGTCACTCTCTACCTTCCCTCTATGTATAGTGGGGGTTTGTCACTCTCTACCTACCCTCTATATACAGTGGTGATCTGTCACTCTCTACCTTCCCTCTATGTATAGTGGGGGTCTGTCACTCTCTACTTACATCTATGTATAGTGGTGATCTGTCACTCTCTACCTTCCCTCTATGTATAGTGGGGGTCTGTCACTCTCTACCTTCCCTCTATGTATAGTGGGGGTCTGTCACTCTCTACTTACCCTCTATATACAGTGGTGATCTGTCACTCTCTACCTTATCTCTATGTATAGGGAGGGTCTGTCACTCTCTACCTTCCCTCTATGCATAGTGGGGGTCTGTCACTCTCTACTTACCTCTATGTATAGTGGGGGTCTGTCACTCTCTACCTTCCCTCTATGTATAGTGGGGGTCTGTCACTCTCTACCTTCCCTTTATATACAGTGGTGATCTATCACTCTCTACCTTACCTCTATGTATAGTGGGGGTCTGTCACTCTCTACCTTCCCTCTATGTATAGTGGGGGTCTGTCACTCTCTACCTACCCTCTATATACAGTGGTGATCTGTCACTCTCTACCTTATCTCTATGTATAGGGAGGGTCTGTCACTCTCTACCTTCCCTCTATGCATAGTGGGGGTCTGTCACTCTCTACTTACCTCTATGTATAGTGGGGTTCTGTCACTCTCTACCTTCCCTCTATGTATAGTGGGGGTCTGTCACTCTCTACCTTCCCTTTATATACAGTGGGGCTCTGTCACTCTCTACCTTCCCTCTATGTATAGTGGGGGTCTGTCACTCTCTACCTACCCTCTATATACAGTGGTGATCTATCACTCTCTACCTACCCTCTATGTATAGTGGGGGTCTGTCACTCTCTACCTTACCTCTATGTATAGTGGGGGTCTGTCACTCTCTACCTACCCACTATGTATAGTGGGGTCTGTCACTCTCTACCTTCCCTCTATGTATAGTGGGGGTCTATCACTCTCTACCTTCCCTCTATGTATAGTGGGGGTCTATCACTCTCTACCTACCCTCTATATACAGTGGTGATCTATCACTCTCTACCTACCCTCTATGTATAGTGGGGGTCTGTCACTCTCTACCTTCCCTCTATGTATAGTGGGGGTCTGTCACTCTCTACCTTACCTCTATGTATAGTGGGGGTCTGTCACTCTCTACCTTACCTCTATGTATAGTGGGGGTCTGTCACTCTCTACCTACTCTCTATGTATAGTGGGGGTCTGTCACTCTCTACCTTACCTCTATGTATAGTGGGGGTCTGTCACTCTCTACCTTCCCTCTATGTATAGTGGGGTTCTGTCACTCTCTACCTTCCCTCTATGTATAGTGGGGGTCTGTCACTCTCTACCTTCCCTCTATGTATAGTGGGGGTCTGTCACTCTCTACCTTCCCTCTATGTATAGTGGGGGTCTGTCACTCTCTACCTTCCCTCTATGTATAGTAGGGGTCTGTCACTCTCTACCTACTCTCTATGTATAGTGGGGGTCTGTCACTCTCTACCTTCCCTCTATGTATAGTGGTGGTGTCACTCTCTACTTACCTCTATGTATAGTGGGGTTCTGTCATTCTCTACCTTCCCTCTATGTATAGTGGTGGTGTCACTCTCTACCTTCCCTCTATGTATAGTGGTGGTGTCACTCTCTACTTACCTCTATGTATAGTGGGGGTCTGTCACTCTCTACCTTCCCTCTGTATAGTGGGGGTCTATCACTCTCTACCTACCCTCTATGTATAGTGGGGGTCTGTCACTCTCTACCTTCCCTCTATGTATAGTAGGGGTCTGTCACTCTCTACCTACTCTCTATGTATAGTGGGGGTCTGTCACTCTCTACCTTCCCTCTATGTATAGTGGTGGTGTCACTCTCTACTTACCTCTATGTATAGTGGGGTTCTGTCACTCTCTACCTTCCCTCTATGTATAGTGGGGGTCTGTCACTCTCTACCTTCCCTCTATGTATAGTGGGGGTCTGTCACTCTCTACCTTCCCTCTATGTATAGTAGGGGTCTGTCACTCTCTACCTTCCCTCTATGTATAGTAGGGGTCTGTCACTCTCTACCTACTCTCTATGTATAGTGGGGGTCTGTCACTCTCCACCTTCCCTCTATGTATAGTGGTGGTGTCACTCTCTACTTACCTCTATGTATAGTGGGGTTCTGTCACTCTCTACCTTCCCTCTATGTATAGTGGGGGTCTGTCACTCTCTACCTTCCCTCTATGTATAGTGGGGGTCTGTCACTCTCTACCTTCCCTCTATGTATAGTAGGGGTCTGTCACTCTCTACCTTCCCTCTATGTATAGTAGGGGTCTGTCACTCTCTACCTACTCTCTATGTATAGTGGGGGTCTGTCACTCTCTACCTTCCCTCTATGTATAGTGGTGGTGTCACTCTCTACTTACCTCTATGTATAGTGGGGTTCTGTCACTCTCTACCTTCCCTCTATGTATAGTGGGGGTCTGTCACTCTCTACCTTCCCTCTATGTATAGTGGGGGTCTGTCACTCTCTACCTTCCCTCTATGTATAGTAGGGGTCTGTCACTCTCTACCTTCCCTCTATGTATAGTAGGGGTCTGTCACTCTCTACCTACTCTCTATGTATAGTGGGGGTCTGTCACTCTCTACCTTCCCTCTATGTATAGTGGTGGTGTCACTCTCTACTTACCTCTATGTATAGTGGGGTTCTGTCACTCTCTACCTTCCCTCTATGTATAGTGGGGGTCTGTCACTCTCTACCTTCCCTCTATGTATAGTGGGGGTCTGTCACTCTCTACCTTCCCTCTATGTATAGTAGGGGTCTGTCACTCTCTACCTTCCCTCTATGTATAGTAGGGGTCTGTCACTCTCTACCTACTCTCTATGTATAGTGGGGGTCTGTCACTCTCTACCTTCCCTCTATGTATAGTGGTGGTGTCACTCTCTACTTACCTCTATGTATAGTGGGGTTCTGTCACTCTCTACCTTCCCTCTATGTATAGTGGGGGTCTGTCACTCTCTACCTTCCCTCTATGTATAGTAGGGGTCTGTCACTCTCTACCTTCCCTCTATGTATAGTAGGGGTCTGTCACTCTCTACCTACTCTCTATGTATAGTGGGGGTCTGTCACTCTCTACCTTCCCTCTATGTATAGTGGTGGTGTCACTCTCTACTTACCTCTATGTATAGTAGTGTGTGTGTGTGTGGGGGGGGTGTGGGGGGGGCTGTTACTATCTACATACCCTTTATTTACTGTGGGGGGCCTGTCCCTCTCTACCTTCCCTCCATGTTTGGTGGGGGGTCTATCACTCTTTCCCTTCTGGACTGACCAGCATACTGTAAAGTTCTGTAGTTACGAAGGTTCCTTTTTTATTACACTTGGGCCCACAATGCAGGTGATAGCTATCAGTCACGGGCTGTCTCCGTGCACTATTGCTTACATAACCTGTTTGCTTAGTGACCGTCATTCCCACAAAGTATAAACGCTGGCGAGTGAGTGACAACCCTTCCCAAAACCGGATAGTTTGAGGCCACGTGACATTAATCATCGTCTCTACAGACTTCACCTCCCGGTCTGAATAGACTGAGAAATCGCCATTTTTGTGTTGGGCAAGATGTACGGGGCGCCTGAAGGGTCAAACTAGTGCTGACTGCAAACCAGCAGTAACAGCATGTGCAGTGTTTCCAACGCGACCTAGAATCCCCCAGCAGAGGCGCCCTCTCCCCGCCCCTCAGCCTCACACTAGAGGGATTGTAAGGACGGAAGTTTGTGGCTGGTGCATCAATGAGGAAAGCCTGTGCATGCTGCGGGGTGTGGAGCGGTGACACGGCCGGGAGGAGGTGAGGCTGGCGGGGTGATGGGGGCCGCCTGTGCCGGAGGCTCCGCGGTGTCCGTAGGGGGATTACACCGGCTCACATTCTCCATGATGTCCTCTGCAGCGCGGCGTGGGGTGCACGGTGCTGTGTGTGTGGGCTGTGCGGCCAGCAGTACCGCCATATACCGCCAGTATGACCCCGCGGCAGGTACAGCTGTGTGCAGAGCTCTGAGGTACCGGCCCGGGCTGGAAGGGGCCACCTGGTCATGATCCAGGGATGGTACCTCAGCTCCACGGAGAGATGGAGAGTCAGTGTCATGGAAACTGGCGCTAACCAGAAGAGCGCTGCACTGGTATGGAGCACTGCTGGCTGCTGGCGCACTGGTATGGAGCACTGGTGGCTGCTGGTGTACTGGTATGGAGCACTGATGGCGGCTGGCGCACTGGTATGGAGCACTGCTGGCTGCTGGCGCACTGGTATGGAGCACTGGTGGCCGCTGGTGTACTGGTATGGAGCACTGATGGCGGCTGGCGCACTGGTATGGAGCACTGCTGGCGCACTGGTATGGCGCACTGCTGGCGGCTGGTGCACTGGTATGGCGCACTGATGGCGGCTGGTGCACTGGTATGGCGCACTGATGGCTGCTGGCTCACTGGTATGGAGCACTGCTGGCCGCTGGCGCACTGGTATGGAGCACTGCTGGCTGCTGGTGTACTGGTATGGCTGCTGGCGCACTGGTATGGAGCACTGATGGCTGCTGGCACACTGGTATGGAGCACTGGTATGGAGCACTGCTGGCACACTGGTATGGAGCACTGATGGCTGCTGGCGCACTGGTATGGAGCGCTGCTGGCACACTGGTATGGAGCACTGGTGGCCGCTGGCGCACTGGTATGGAGCACTGCTGGCGCACTGGTATGGAGCACTGATGGCTGCTGGTGCACTGGTATGGAGCACTGATGGCTGCTGGTGCACTGGTATGGAGCACTGATGGCTGCTGGCACACTGGTATGGAGCACTGCTGGCACACTGGTATGGAGCACTGATGGCTGCTGGCGCACTGGTATGGCGCACTGATGGCGGCTGGTGCACTGGTATGGAGCACTGCTGGCGGCTGGTGCACTGGTATGGCGCACTGATGGCGGCTGGTGCACTGGTATGGCGCACTGATGGCGGCTGGTGCACTGGTATGGAGCACTGATGGCGGCTGGCGCACTGGTATGGAGCACTGATGGCTGCTGACGCACTGGTATGGCGCACTGATGGCGGCTGGTGCACTGGTATGGAGCACTGCTGGCGGCTGGTGCACTGGTATGGCGCACTGATGGCGGCTGGTGCACTGGTATGGAGCACTGATGGCGGCTGGCGCACTGGTATGGAGCACTGATGGCTGCTGGCGCACTGGTATGGCGCACTGATAGCTGCTGGCGCACTGGTATGGCGCACTGATGGCGGCTGGTGCACTGGTATGGAGCACTGCTGGCGGCTGGTGCACTGGTATGGCGCACTGATGGCGGCTGGTGCACTGGTATGGCGCACTGATGGCGGCTGGTGCACTGGTATGGCGCACTGATGGCGGCTGGCGCACTGGTATGGAGCACTGATGGCTGCTGGCGCACTGGTATGGAGCACTGATGGCTGCTGGTGCACTGGTATGGCGCACTGCTGGCGGCTGGTGCACTGGTATGGCGCACTGCTGGCGGCTGGTGCACTGGTATGGCGCACTGATGGCAGCTGGTGCACTGGTATGGCGCACTGATGGCGGCTGGTGCACTGGTATGGCGCACTGATGGCTGCTGGCTCACTGGTATGGAGCACTGCTGGCTGCTGGTGCACTGGTATGGGGCACTGGTGGCCGCTGGCGCACTGGTATGGCTGCTGGCGCACTGGTATGGAGCACTGCTGGCCGCTGGCGCACTGGTATGGAGCACTGCTGGCTGCTGGTGTACTGGTATGGCTGCTGGCGCACTGGTATGGAGCACTGATGGCTGCTGGCACACTGGTATGGAGCACTGGTATGGAGCACTGCTGGCACACTGGTATGGAGCACTGATGGCTGCTGGCGCACTGGTATGGAGCGCTGCTGGCACACTGGTATGGAGCACTGGTGGCCGCTGGCGCACTGGTATGGAGCACTGGTGGCCGCTGGCGCACTGGTATGGAGCACTGATGGCTGCTGGTGCACTGGTATGGAGCACTGATGGCTGCTGGCACACTGGTATGGAGCACTGCTGGCACACTGGTATGGAGCACTGATGGCTGCTGGCGCACTGGTATGGAGCGCTGCTGGCACACTGGTATGGAGCACTGGTGGCCGCTGGCGCACTGGTATGGAGCACTGGTGGCCGCTGGCGCACTGGTATGGAGCACTGGTGGCCGCTGGCGCACTGGTATGGAGCACTGGTGGCCGCTGGCGCACTGGTATGGAGCACTGGTGGCCGCTGGCGCACTGGTATGGAGCACTGGTGGCCGCTGGCGCACTGGTATGGAGCACTGGTGGCCGCTGGCGCACTGGTATGGAGCACTGGTGGCCGCTGGCGCACTGGTATGGAGCACTGGTGGCCGCTGGCGCACTGGTATGGAGCACTGGTGGCCGCTGGCGCACTGGTATGGAGCACTGATGGCCGCTGGCGCACTGGTATGGAGCACTGATGGCCGCTGGCGCACTGGTATGGAGCACTGATGGCTGCTGGCGCACTGGTATGGAGCACTGATGGCTGCTGGCGCACTGGTATGGAGCACTGATGGCTGCTGGCGCACTGGTATGGAGCACTGCTGGCACACTGGTATGGAGCACTGATGGCTGCTGGCGCACTGGTATGGAGCACTGGTGGCCGCTGGCGCACTGGTATGGAGCACTGGTGGCCGCTGGCGCACTGGTATGGAGCACTGATGGCCGCTGGCGCACTGGTATGGAGCACTGATGGCTGCTGGCGCACTGGTATGGAGCACTGATGGCTGCTGGCGCACTGGTATGGAGCACTGCTGGCACACTGGTATGGAGCACTGATGGCTGCTGGCGCACTGGTATGGAGCGCTGCTGGCACACTGGTATGGAGCACTGATGGCTGCTGGCGCACTGGTATGGAGCACTGATGGCTGCTGGCGCACTGGTATGGAGCACTGCTGGCACACTGGTATGGAGCACTGATGGCTGCTGGCGCACTGGTATGGAGCGCTGCTGGCACACTGGTATGGAGCACTGGTGGCCGCTGGCGCACTGGTATGGAGCACTGGTGGCCGCTGGCGCACTGGTATGGAGCACTGGTGGCCGCTGGCGCACTGGTATGGAGCACTGGTGGCCGCTGGCGCACTGGTATGGAGCACTGGTGGCCGCTGGCGCACTGGTATGGAGCACTGGTGGCCGCTGGCGCACTGGTATGGAGCACTGGTGGCCGCTGGCGCACTGGTATGGAGCACTGGTGGCCGCTGGCGCACTGGTATGGAGCACTGGTGGCCGCTGGCGCACTGGTATGGAGCACTGGTGGCCGCTGGCGCACTGGTATGGAGCACTGGTGGCCGCTGGCGCACTGGTATGGAGCACTGGTGGCCGCTGGCGCACTGGTATGGAGCACTGGTGGCCGCTGGCGCACTGGTATGGAGCACTGGTGGCCGCTGGCGCACTGGTATGGAGCACTGGTGGCCGCTGGCGCACTGGTATGGAGCACTGGTGGCCGCTGGCGCACTGGTATGGAGCACTGGTGGCCGCTGGCGCACTGGTATGGAGCACTGGTGGCCGCTGGCGCACTGGTATGGAGCACTGGTGGCCGCTGGCGCACTGGTATGGAGCACTGGTGGCCGCTGGCGCACTGGTATGGAGCACTGGTGGCCGCTGGCGCACTGGTATGGAGCACTGGTGGCCGCTGGCGCACTGGTATGGAGCACTGGTGGCCGCTGGCGCACTGGTATGGAGCACTGGTGGCCGCTGGCGCACTGGTATGGAGCACTGGTGGCCGCTGGCGCACTGGTATGGAGCACTGGTGGCCGCTGGCGCACTGGTATGGAGCACTGGTGGCCGCTGGCGCACTGGTATGGAGCACTGGTGGCCGCTGGCGCACTGATATTGGCGCTCTGGTACGGTGCTTTGATGGCTGCTGCCTCTCTGTTATGATGCTCTAATATTCGCGCATTGATGGCCGCTGCCTTTATGATATGGCGTTTGGATGGCTGGTGCCTCTCTGATATGGCGCTCTGGTATGGCCGCTGGTGCTCTATGGCGCTCTGATAGCTGCTGTCTTTCTGATATGGCTCTTGGATGGCTGCTGCCTCTCTGATATTAACTTACTGATGGCCACTGCCTCTCTGATATAAACTTACTGATGGCCGCTGCCTCTCTGATATTGGCGCACTGATGGCCACTGCCTCTCTGATATTGGCGCACTGATGGCCGCTGCCTCTCTGATATTGGCGCACTGATGGCCGCTGCCTCTCTGATATTGGCGCACTGATGGCCGCTGCCTCTCTGATATTGGCGCACTGATGGCCGCTGCCTCTCTGATATGACTCTGTGATAGCTGCTGCCTCTCTGATATGGCACTCTGTTAGGCTACTTTCACACTAGCGTTAACTACAATCCGTCACAATGCGTCGTTTTGCAGAAAAAACGCATCCTGCAAAAGTGCTTGCAGGATGCGTTTTTCCCCCATAGACTTGTATTGACGACGCATTGCGACGGATTGCCACACGTCGCATCCGTCGTGCGACGGATGCGTCGTGCTTTGGCGGACCGTCGGGAGCAAAAAACGCTACATGTAACGTTTTTTGCTCCTGACGGACCGCTTTTTCCGACCGCGCATGCGCGGCCGGAACTCCGCCCGCACCTCACAATGGGGCAGCGGATGCGCCGGAGAAATGCATCCGCTGCCTCCGTTGTGCAGTGCGTTAAACGCTAGCGTCGGAATCTCTGCCCGACGCATTGCAACGGGGGGATTCCGACGCTAGTGTGAAAGTAGCCTTAGCTGCTGCCTCTCTGATGTGGCACTCTGTTAGCTGCTGCCTCTCTGATATTGGCGCACGGATGGCTGCTGCCTCTCTGATATTGGCGCATTGATAGCCGCTGCCTCTCTGATATTGGCGCTCGGATGGCCGCCGATGCACTTAGGGCGCGGTCTCACCGAGGACTGACCGATATGAATATTGGTACAGAATCCAATTCAGTCCCTACGACGAACTAAACCCCACTTGTGAAGGGAATTTCTGTATCATGGAATATTTAGCAATATATTTTGCTCAGCAGTGTAAAGGGATAGCATGATTATTTCTGCAGATCCACTGGATACCCCAGTGTATGAACCCCACAGTAGACCAGTCGTCCCCTCGCTCATTGTCACATCAGAATAACAGATCAGATATTATTCCAAAATGCGAGATATTAACATGTCTGATTTCTGTTCACATACAGCTATACGTCATTCAGCAATTATTTATATATCTACACGTGTGTATAATATATACTCCCCACCCCCCTCAAGATTGCAGTTGCAACACCAAGAAGGGATTATGGATATCACAGGATGGATAGACAGGTTACTGATATGCAAATGATGAAGAAATGGAAGCAACATATTCAAAACATCTGGATTTGTTCAGTATAGAGTATGAATACTTCAAGCAGAAATCCTTGTACTTAATCTCATTGACCTGCCAAGATGTGTACTAGTGGTTGGCTGAGGAATGTTCTGCCACGCTGAATACACTTTGGCAAATCGTCAAGAGCCGCTGCTGGCAGCTCCTTTTGTAATTGCAGACCAATGACATTTCAAATCAATCAAAGCAAAGCTGAGCTGTTACTGTACCTGAAATGAAGACTAGGGTGATCTGGCCACCATACATTATGCCACCACACACCTTTAATACTGTGAGTATGACCAGTGTGACTCATGAAGCCCTCTTCATGGCGTTGTCCATGTGATCTCAGATTAGAAGAATGGCGTGTGGTGATTCTGTACTGAATGTGAAATCAGACATCACATACCAAGTCTACAGCGCTAATCATGGTCCACACAAGCCATCAGAAGACGTTTGCTCAACATTGGACTACAAGACAGACGTCCGCTACAAATATTCCATACACCACCTCTCTCAAAGACTGTCACGGTGCAGAGCAAGGAAGCAATGGTGGATGTAATGGAGATCTATCCTCTTTAGGAGTTGAGTCCTGCTTTTGTCTTGGATGTAATGATAGCTGGAGATCGCTCTGAAGACCACATTGACAATGTCATAGAGGCTTTCACAAGGGAATGTCCTCATGTTGCTCGTGCTACAGCGGACAGCCTAAACTTACTACCATGGCATACAACGTCTCCAGACTTGTCTCCCATCGAGCACATCTGGGACCTCATTGTAACATAGTTCCAACTTATTCAGATCCATCTGTAGCAGAATACTATCTTCTCTTGTATTAACTGCTTTACATAGTTTTGTATCATCTGCAAATATCGATATTTTACTGTGTAAACCTTCTACCTGATCATTAATAAGTATGTTGAAGAGAACAGGTCCCAATACCGACCCCTGCGGTACCCCACTGGTCACAGCGACCCAGTTAGAGACTATACCATTTATAACCACCCTCTGCTTTCTATCACTAAGCCAGTTACTAACCCATTTACACACATTTCCCCCAGACCAAGCATTCTCATTTTGTGTACCAACCTCTTGTGTGGCACGGTATCAAACGCTTTGGAAAAATCAAGATATACCACGTCCAATGACTCACCGTGGTCCAGCCTATAGCTTACCTCTTCATAAAAACTGATTAGATTGGTTGGACAGGAGCGATTCCTCATAAACCCATGCTGATATGGAGTTAGGCCTCTTTCACACTTCCGTTTTTTAGAATCAGTCACTATCCGTCAAAGTGTTGAAAAGGCAGATCCTGTGCCGATTGTAAAAAGATGATGCACTGGATCCGTTTTTTTTTTGACGGATCGATTGAAGCGGCTGCACCTGGAATTTAAAAAAAAACCAAAAAACTGAATTCTAGAGAGAGAGAGATTTTCCTGAAAGGAAAAATGGCTTCCGGGCATGCTCGGTTGCAAAAAAAGGCATCAGTCACTGGAATCCGTCTTCTGACAGACAGTGACGGATCCTGCACCCATAGGCTTCCATTATAGCCAATGATGGACACCGCAGGATCCGTCGCTGTGCATCTTTTCGACATGCACAAAAAAAGTTATTATGTGCATTGTCTCCGCCCTACAGACAACGACTTTATGACGGATCCAGCGAATAACGGTGAAACGTGAGGCCATCCGTCACAATCCGTCGCTAATACAAGTCTATGGGAAAGAAACAGATCCAGCAGCAACATTTGCTGGATCCGTTTTTTCTAAAATTGACAGATTGTGACTGATTCTAAAAAACGGATATGTGAAAGAGGCCTTATTACGCAGTTATTCTCATTGAGATAATCGAGAATGACATCCCTCAGAAACCCTTCACACTTGTACCTACACTAGAGGTTAGACTTACCGGCCTATAATTTCCAGGTTCACTTTTAGAGCCCTTTTTGAATATTGGCACCACATTTGCTATACACCAGTCCTGTGGTACAGACCCGTCGCTATAGAGTCCCTAAACATAAGAAATAATGGTTTGTCTATTACATTACTTGGTTCTCTGATATTTCTCTATTTTAATCTATTTAGCCGGTTTTGCACCTCTTCTATTTGGGTTAAATTGGTGACCCAAGAACTGCCAGCAGTGGATCTTGGTAATTTTCAGGCCAAAATGCATTTGCTGTGGCAGAATATACCTCTGACAACTACTAATAACCTCATTGATAGCAGCCGAGGTGTGAGTCTGTGTATTTCTGCACATTGCACTCATGCTTGATACTGAACAGATGAAGAGGTTTTCTAAATGTTTCCATTCTTTGTGTATCAGTAAGTTGCCTATCCATCCAATAAGTTCTATAATTCCATGACTTTACATTGGTGTCCAAATTTCAATATTAGGGGTGGATGAGTAATGAATATAATATATTAATGTGTAAGGACATGAGTAGAAAGAGGCATGGGGCTTAAAGGGAACCTGTCATGTTGACAATCTGATCTTCAGGGAGGAGGTTCTAGAGTTGGAGGAACTGATCGGATTGATGTGTATTTTGGTTACAAAAGTTTCAGGACAACTTGTGTTTTGTTCAGATAAATCCCTGGCATTTGTGTATATATAGGAGTCCAGTGGGCGGTCCTACTTGGTGATTGGCAGTCTTTCATGTAGGACTCTTTAGCTCCGCCCACTGGACTCGTAGCCATACAAATACCAGGGATTCCAATTAATACACGTTACACTGAATCTCTTCCAACAAATGTGTACATTCTTCTCCGTGTCTCCTTCTCTACCGTGCTGTCCCCAGATTAGACGGCATGTACGTGACAGGTTCCGGTTTCCTTTAAAGATTACTTGGTGCGCTATGGTGACATATACAACCTTTCTGTGCTGAGACCTTCCTCGGTCACCACCATGATGGAACAAGTATCAGCTTTAATATTGTACCTGCAATTTGCTGATCAGCTCCTATCTACCTCTCCTTGGAGAAATGAGGGTAGCCATGTTGGTACGGTGTACAAATTAGAAGGAATATACCCATCTCCTGCCACCTGAATAAATGGGCATCTGGATAGAAAGGCAAAATGAGCAATTGTAAGTACACGGTGCTATATAATATGATGAGCGCAGTATAGTAAGAGGATAAAAACGTTGATGGGAGAAGGGCTGCTGTAACACCTTCAGGGGTCATGCAAATGTTTGTGGACCTTATTCTGATCACGGCTGGAGAGCACGGACTGACCGGAGTATGACCGCTTCATATATTTCTAGGAGATGGTCACACTTGGGTTGGGAGACCTGTGGCCACAGATGTCAGCATAAGCCCTTACATCTTCAATTTGTTGCTGCATTCCTGAGTAATTAACACTTTCACTCATTTTCAAAGTGCTTTGGATGTGACTGAGCACTTAACGATTCTTTACCGCCTGAGCTTGTTTTTTCGCCTAGCACCTGTCTCATTAGCTTTGTTGATAGCACACTGTTTGTAATATCTGAAACCAGACAGTGAGATTCTAAGATAAAGAGACTGGCACTGGGTGGGGAAACAAGCTGAGAATGCAAAGGCTCGGGAAGTGCTCTGCCACCTAAAGGTACCTTCACACTTAACGATTTCGTTAACGATATCGTTGCAACGTCACGCTTTTTGTGATGTAGCAACGATCCCGCTAACGATCTCGTTATGTGTGACAGCGACCAACGATCAGGCCCCTGCTGGGAGATCGTTGGTCGCTGGGGAATGATCAGGACCTTTTTTTGGTCGCTGGTCACCCGCTGTCATCGCTGGATTGGCGTGTGTGACGCCGATCCAGCGATGTGTTCACTTGTAACCAGGGTAAATATTGGGTTACTAAGTGCAGGGCCGCGCTTAGTAACCCGATATTTACCCTGGTTACCATTGTAAAAGTTAAAAAACAAAAAAAAACAAAAAAACCAGTACATACTCACATTCCGATGTCTGTCACGTCCCCCGGCGTCAGCTTCCCTGCACTGTCTGTGTCAGCGCCAGCCGTAAAGCAGAGCACAGCGGTGACGTCACCGCTGTGCACATAGTCTGGAAGATAACTCTGCCTCCAGAGCTTAATTTTACGTGAAGGGTGACTTTCCAGTGTGATGTGTAATGACTGCTCTCCTGATCTCACTGCAGAGCTGTGTGTGATTATACCTAATATATATATTAGTGATTAAAGATGATGTATCAGCAACAAGGCATCTGATATGAGACACACAGGTAGGACTTTTTTCAGCAGCCTATAACCTGTATTCCCATAGTAATAGTTTAAATAAGTCAAATGTGGAGACAGATTCCCTTTAAATTGCTGCAGTGGGTATTTCTACAGAGAAAGTACTCCATGTCTGACCCGTGTAGAGGACATTCACTAGAATGCAACGCTCCAGACTGAACGATTGAACCAGCAATGAAGGCTGTTTGATTTAAGCTCTGAAGCCTGCAGAATTGTGAAGTCTGCTCTTGACTTACAATGTAAGTTTTAACACATGAATAATGTGAATGTTTTTACTAAACTTTTCAGGTAGAATAAGACAAAATAATTTATATGTACACTGTGCAATGACGTGAACGCTCACTGATTTGAAGCTTTTCTGAGTAGTTGTGATTGTAATGAAATAACCAGAGATTACTCACTTCCTGAGCTCCGATCACACGGATTTTATCTGAAATGTGAAACTGCTTCGGAAGGGTTTAATATGTCATTGCACAAGTCGATACAGGTTAAAAGGCACCTATTACTCCCAAGCAGTTGGTGGAAATGCTTTTATAAATGTTGTTAAATTCATCTTTATGGGCCACATTGGAGGTTATTCTCTGGACTGCCGCTCCTGTGAGCTTTCTTAGTACGCTGCCGGACACGGATTGCCGTCTGTACGTCCCCAGTACGATCTACGTTACAGAAAAAAGTCCTTATACTCTCCTACTGCGCAGTCCGGTCCCATGGCCGTCGCTGGCCTTCATCCGCTGCCTCCTCTCTTCTTGTGATCGCTGTCCTCCCTCATACTTTGTGTGGATGACGCGTCCTACGTCACCCAGTGTCCTGCGCTCCTGCACAGGCAGAGGGCAGAGCAAAGTACTGTACTGCGTATGTGCAGGGAGAGGCCACGGAGTGCCAGCGTGTTATGGAGAGCGTATCGGGGATATATATATATATATATATATATTTCATTCATTCTAGTAACAGCAGGCTTACAGGTGCAGGCCCCTCTTTATATGGGGGAAATCCTGGTGACAGGTTCCCTTTCAGGTCCCTTCACACTGTGCTATATGTGCTGGACTCACTGGCTAACTTTGACCCTGGAGGGGAATTGCAAAGCATCAGTGGCATGGAGCATCCTTAGGGCAGGCGCATATGTATCGGATCGCACTCCGCCATCCTAGTCAGTGAGTGCATGGAAAACATCGGACTTTTCTCTGATGACATCTGAGTGCAGTTTGATTTTCGCAGACTGACACAATGAAAAAGATTAGAAAATGTAAAAAAAAAAAAAAAATTCTTTCCATCTTCGCATCCAAGAGAATTAGATGACACTCTGCTCAGTCTCTGATCACAGTTGATCGCAGTGTTGTCTGTATAGTCGGCCTGATTTTCTGCCCTCTGCGCACATAGCGTGTCCATCTACTAATCCAGAAAGTTCACATCCTCTCTCTGCTGTCATCAGAAATGAATCACACGTTGTTGGCTTACAGTTAATGGATGTAAAATCACGCTGCCAGCAGGCAATTTGTACTTAATTTCTAATAAAGTTATATGATGCTACAATTTGACTGCCTTACACCCTTGCAATAACACATAATTTTTACTATGGGGGATTATTACTAACTATTAATGTAAATGTCAGGTTTCCTTTCTGACCCAATCAGTAATAATGAGTGGCTGGCAGAGGCAAACAGTGTTTTTTCAAAGTTAAACATTTTTATGCTACTGGTAGTGATGCGCCAAATTTATACATTATATTTAATGACCTATATGGATGTTACACGGAAATGTGAAATCCTTTGACAATTCTACTAAGCACGGTATCATTCCAAAGTGACTGCGAATTATGGTAATTCTATCACTTAGATGTAAAACACTGCAGAATCCGCACAAAGAATTGACATGCAGTAATAATAATCTTAATAATAATAATAATCTTTATATAGCGCCAACATATTCCGCAGCGCTTTACAGTTTAACAGTTTCAAACACAAAAGTCATAAGTAACAACGTTAACAATACAATAATTAAAGCAAAATAAGACGACCCTTCTCGTGAGAGCTTACAATCTACAATGAGGTGGGGGAGATGCAAAGTACAGGTGTGTATTTACAATGATGTATTTACAATCATGGTCCAGCCATCTTCAGGGGGTGGGGGATAGATGGGGATAGTGAATGGGCTACACACACAAACATAAAATGACTTTGATTAGGGAACATGATAGGCCGCTCTGAACAAATGTGTTTTGAGCGAGCGCCTAAAACTATGCAAATTATGGATGGTCCTAATATCTTGGGGTAGAGCATTCAAGAGGATTGGCGCAGTATTTTCCACAGCATGTGCACTGCGGATTTTGTTTTCCATAGGTTTACATGGTAATGTACAACACATGGAAAACTGCTGCAGATCCGCAGCCAAATCCGCAATGTGTGCACACAGCCTAAAACAGACCCAGATGTTCAAACGATAAAGAAGCAACGCTCCGAGCTCTTGTGGAATACTTCCAGAACCAGCAAAAAGAAGCACAATTTATTATTTTTTTTAATCAATGATCTGTCTGACTTCTGGGATAAAAAAAAGCATAACTTTTTTAATTTTTTATATCTAAAACCCCACACCCTCCACTGATATATCCTCTTCAGGTTTTTCTGACAACGAAAGAATTACTGGATTTTATAAGTCCAAATAGGGACCCCACTTTAAATGTCAAGGGAAGAGAAGGCAAGGGGGAAGGTGGCGGGGCCCAAAAGTAGGCAATCAAGATCCCCGTGCTAGCTTTCCTTCTCTCGTGGCATCTACATCTTTTGCATCCTCTGGTTCCTCTCTTTTTTAGAGCAGAGCGCACCATGTTCTTACTGCTTCCAACGTCCAACTACCATAATTTTATAGATAATCATCTTGGCGCTCTCATGCATAAATTTGACTTGCAACTATTTAGCATATGATTAGTTATGTAGATTCTTGACAATGGCGCACATGAACTGCCCAATGTGTTACTGGCCTGTTGGGATGACAAAAATAAGGTGAAAAAAAAAAAATGTTGGCGCCGTGAAAAAACTCCCTGTACAATGTGATGCCAAGGGGTTTAAGGGAGGCGTTTGGCTCTGAGGCCAGATCTTTATCTAATGGCTATTATGTGCAGGAGCCAATCACAGGAATGATCCTTTCTCAGCTGACATCCTTTAAGGTCCTGAATGGTAATACAGCTGCACACTACATACTAGTTACTAGTAGGTAAAAAAGAAATCACCATACATAAAATACAAATAAAGAAAGAAAATTATAATAAAAACCATGAATATGGTTTTCCAAAATACAGAGGGAGTTCTAAAGACAGACTGAATTAGATTGTGAGCCCCATCTGGGACAGTGATGATAATGTGTGCTAAATGTAAAGCGCTGCGGAATATGTTAGCGCTATATAAAAATAAAAGATTATATTATGAATGATAAGCATTCCCATAACTTCAGTAGTGAAACAATATTTTGTTTCTCTTTTTTGGCCCATTGTTGGGATGACACCATGGTTTTCCAGAAGCCCCTTTAACTGTGGAGCTCATTCACTGCGTTCTGGGGACTTCATAGATGACCTCTGTATCATATGGACGGGTAGTCAGGATTCTTGTAAGAGCTTTGTGGCGGACCTTAAGGGTACGTTCCCACGATCGGGAACAGCTGCGTTTTGGTCGCAGCGCACTTGCACTTTGTCCAAACCGCTGTGTTCTGTGATACAAGCCTCATGGATGGGATTTATGGAGGTCCCATGCCCACTGTGCTTCTATTTGACGCAGCGTAAACGAGCCGCAGCATGTTAATTTCTATTGCGAGGCGCTAGTCTCCACAACAGAAATGTCCACAATAGAAATGTATTGAATGAGGTAAATCTGCATGGTTCTGTGAACACATGCGGATTTACCTGCGTGATCAGAATTCAGCGCTTTGGACGCTGCGAAAATATGGTGAGTCCAAAGCGCTGCTACTTCCTGATCGTGGGAATGTGGCCTAACCCCTTAGACGTATCAATTCATCCTGGTTGGGAAAGACTTGCCGTCCTTGGGTGTATGGATATGATTGATATTGATCGCAGTATTTAGGAGGCAGAGAGGGAGCTCCTCCCCTCAGATCGGCACCCACTGCGTCGTCATCGCGAGGGCCCAATTGTTGCCATGGTTACCTGACAACGTCATGACTGCATCCGGGTCACCAGAGCTAGCAATCTTGTTAGACTACGCTCAAAGCGCGATGTAACAAGCTTGTGTGTCAGCGCCAAACTGACAGTTATACAGCATTGCAATGCTTTATAACCGCAATCAAAGTGAAAGTCCCATAGAGGTAAAGTAAAAATATCAAAGAGAAAAAATATCAAAATAGTAAAAATAAAATATAATCTATATTGTACCCATGAGTAAGCTCAGAACTTCCGCATTGGAGTGCAGATCTTGCTGGAGTGGTTTAAGGGTATGTGCACACGATGCAGATTTAGTGCAGAACTGCAGCCGATTTTTCTGCTGCAGAAACATTGCAGAACTGCACTGATTTATAGTACAATGTAAATCAATGTCTTTCACTAGGGGGACTTGTCAGGGAGTCCCAAAAACACTGAACTTTAGGAAGGCAAAGTTTGACCAGCTTAGAGATGCCCTTAATCTGGTAGACTGGGACAATATCCTCAGAAATAAGAATACAGATATTAAATGGGAAATGTTTAAGAACATCCTAAATAGGCAGTGTAAGCGGTTTATACCTTGTGGGAATAAAAGGACTAGAAATAGGAAAAACCCAATGTGGCTAAACAAAGAAGTAAGGCTACTTTCACACTAGCGTTTTCTGCAATCCGTCACAATGCGTCGTTTTGCAGAAAAAACGCATCCTGCAAAAGTGCTTGCAGGATGCGTTTTTTCCCCATAGACTTGCATTGACGACGCATTTGCGACGGATTGCTACACGTCGCATCCGTCGAGCGACGGATGCGTCGTGCTTTGGCGGACTGTCGGGAGCAAAAAACGCTACATATAACGTTTTTTGCTCCTGACGGACCGCTTTTTCTGACCGCGCATGCGCGGCCGGAACTCCGCCCCCACCTCCCCGCACCTTACAATGGGGCAGCAGATGCGCCGGAGAAATGCATCCGCTGCCTCCATTGTTCAGTACGTTAAACGCTAGCGTCGGAATCTCTCCCCGACGCATTGCGACGGGGAGATTCCGACGCTAGTGTAAAAGAAGCCTTAGGCAATTAACAGTAAAAAGAAAGCATTTGCACTATTAAAGCAGGATGGCACCATTGAAGCTCTAAAAAACTATAGGGAGAAAAATACTTTATCTAAAAAACTAATTAAAGCTGCCAAAAAGGAAACAGAAGCACATTGCTAAGGAGAGTAAAACTAATCCCAAACTGTTCTTCAACTATATCAATAGTAAAAGAATAAAAACTGAAAATGTAGGCCCCTTAAAAAATAGTGAGGAAAGAATGGTTGTAGATGACGAGGAAAAAGCTAACATATTAAACACCTTCTTCTCCACGGTATTCACGGTGGAAAATGAAATGCTAGGTGAAATCCCAAGAAACAATGAAAACCCTATATTAAGGGTCACCAATCTAACCCAAGAAGAGGTGCAAAACCGGCTAAATAAGATTAAAATAGATAATTCTCCGGGTCCGGATGGCATACACCCACGAGTACTGAGAACTAAGTAATGTAATAGATAAACCATTATTTCTTATTTTTAGGGACTCTATAGCGACAGGGTCTGTTCCGCAGGACTGGCGCATAGCAAATGTGGTGCCAATATTCAAAAAGGGCTCTAAAAGTGAACCTGGAAATTATAGGCCAGTAAGTCTAACCTCTATTGTTGGTAAAATATTTGAAGGGTTTCTGAGGGATGTTATTCTGGATTATCTCAATGAGAATAACTGTTTAACTCCATATCAGCATGGGTTTATGAGAAATCGCTCCTGTCAAACCAATCTAATCAGTTTTTATGAAGAGGTAAGCTATAGGCTGGACCACGGTGAGTCATTGGACGTGGTATATCTCGATTTTTCCAAAGCGTTTGATACCGTGCCGCACAAGAGGTTGGTACACAAAATGAGAATGCTTGGTCTGGGGAAAATGTGTGTAAATGGGTTAGTAACTGGCTTAGTGATAGAAAGCAGAGGGTGGTTATAAATGGTATAGTCTCTAACTGGGTCGCTGTGACCAGTGGGGTACCGCAGGGGTCGGTATTGGGACCTGTTCTCTTCAACATATTCATTAATGATCTGGTAGAAGGTTTACACAGTAAAATATCGATATTTGCAGATGATACAAAACTATTTAAAGCAATTAATACAAGAGAAGATAGTATTCTGCTACAGTTTTATCTGGATAAGTTGGAAACTTGGGCTGAAAGGTGGCAGATGAGGTTTAACAATGATAAATGTAAGGTTATACACATGGGAAGAAGGAATCAATATCACCATTACACACTGAACGAGAAACCACTGGGTAAATCTGACAGGGAGAAGGACTTGGGGATCCTAGTTAATGATAAACTTACCTGGAGCAGCCAGTGCCAGGCAGCAGCTGCCAAGGCAAACAGGATCATGGGGTGCATTAAAAGAGGTCTGGATACACATGATGAGAGCATTATACTGCCTCTGTACAAATCCCTAGTTAGACCGCACATGGAGTACTGTGTCCAGTTTTGGGCACCGGTGCTCAGGAAGGATATAATGGAACTAGAGAGAGTACAAAGGAGGGCAACAAAATTAATAAAGGGGATGGGAGAACTACAATACCCAGATAGATTAGCGAAATTAGGATTATTTAGTCTAGAAAAAAGACGACTGAGGGGCGAGCTAATAACCATGAATAAGTATATAAGGGGACAATACAAATATCTCGCTGAGGATCTGTTTATACCAAGGAAGGTGACGGGCACAAGGGGGCATTCTTTGCGTCTGGAGGAGAGAAGGTTTTTCCACCAACATAGAAAAGGATTCTTTACTGTTAGGGCAGTGAGAATCTGGAATTGCTTGCCTGAGGAGGTGGTGATGGCGAACTCAGTTGAGGGGTTCAAGAGAGGCCTGGATGTCTTCCTGGAGCAGAACAATATTGTATCATACAATTATTAGGTTCTGTATTCACAAGATTTGCTCTATAGTGTTACTAAATGTCCCTCAGAAAAGGGGACACTGTACCATACACATTAATCTATATCACTAGAGGTGTGATCACAACCAAATAAATTGACCTCACCATGGTACAATATAAAATCACATTTATTAAAGTAATTAAAAACAACATATGAGTAACAAACAAGGGTACTGGAACCACAGAAAGAGGGACTTTTCTACCATAGGTTACCCACAAATATTGTATGGACTATCACAATAAATAAGAATAATATCTCACAAGGATGACATGCCTATATGTGCTGTGTGGTGCACATGCCAACCTGGCTATAATGATATGTAAAACTAGATAGCTAAACGCTAGTATTCCTAGTTTCCCAGATAAGCCATGCACCCCCAAGAAAAGGCATAGACAACCGAAAGATGATAAAATATACCTGATAGTTGACCAAAAAAGGGGGGTAAATCCATTGGTAAAATCTGCACAAAAAACGCATAAACGCACCTGCGGATTCTGCCAGGAGATGCAGATTTAGTGCAGATTTTATACAGAAAATTCTGCACCAAATCTGCATCGTGTGTACACAGCCTAAGAGTGCCATGTCACATTGGCAGAACCCCTGATGTGCCAGAACAGAACATGACGTCACTTTACAAACTACACCCCTCAATGAATTCATCTAGGGGTGCAGTGAGCATGCTGACATCACATGTGCCTCACAGAAATTTATCCCATTGGGCTGTGAAGAAAAAATAATTACATTTTTATAGCTAAAATGTTTTTTTTTTTTGTTTTTTTTAGCACCAAATTTAAAATTTTTATGAGGGCCAATAGGAAAAAATGTCCCTCTTACGGTAGTTTGTTGTGCAATTCTCCTGAACGCACCAATACCCTACATGTAATCAGGAACTACTTTTGAGGCACAGTGTAAACCTCAGAAGGGAAGGAGCGCCATAGTTCAGATTTTACTGTTATGGTTTGCAGGTGCCAAGATCCAGTAGGAAAGCCCCTTATGTGCCAGAGCAAATTTTACAAACTCCACCTCCTAATGAATTCATCTGATGGTGCGGTGATCATATTGACACCACAGGTGTGTCACAGAATTTTATATAATTGGGCAGTGAAGAAAAAATAATTGTTTTTACCACAAAAAAATTGTTCTAACCCCAGATTTTATATTTTCACAAGGAAAAATGGGTAAGAATGGCACCGAAACTAGTCACACAATTTCTACTAAATGTGAAAATACCCCATATGTGGCAGTATGGTACTGCTTAGCTATACGACGAGGCTCGGGAGGGACGGAGCGCTATTTGCCTCTTGGAGCTCAGATTTTCCTCGAATAGTTTGTGGACTCCATATACAGAGCCCCTAAGTGCTAGAAGAGCAGAATTCCCCCTCAAGTGACCCCATTTTGGAAATTATACCAAAACCTTTATCCTAAGTCACGTGACAAGGCTCGTTAAAAAGAGACAATTTGCATATTTCCCAAAGAGCATTGCGGCTTAAGTCTCCTCATCTCGGCATGCTTAACATGTCACTCTCCACAAGTAGAAACGTTACCCCTTGGATCCCACATCACATTTAGGATCACAGTTATCCTGTGCTGTACGCTGAGCATTTACATCGAGGATTCCATCTAAATCTCCAAATGACATGATTCAGATGAAACCCCTAGGGATCCATTCACTATAAAGTGTTACTCTGTGCTCTGCCTCTGTTCAGTGCAGTGCCCCAGAGACCTGGTCATTGCAGTATGGCACTCTGCCGCTAAGGAGAGTGGCGGTACGTCTGATGGCACTAAAGAGTTCTCCTGACCAGGTATCACCAGAACACATTACACTTCACACTCCGGCCACTAGGGGGAGAAAAAGGCTTTATTTATTGGGCCACTCCTCACACTGGTAAAACTAGGGGCTGGGGAGGAAGTTAGTTAGAAGCTGACTGGGTTGGAACCAGGCAACATCCTGTGGCAGGGGGTGTTGCAGGGAGAAGGCACAGGGGGGGGGGGTCCCTGTCAGGCGTGGGAACCTGGCAGGTGCCTAGCGAACAGAACGTAACAGAACCGCGCCTGCACACCCTGCGGTGGTATCCAGGAGAGAGACGAAGGGAAGGATATTGTGGAACAGTGTAAACGAGATCAGCACAAAGGAGAGCCAGTAAGAGTCGTGCCGAGAGAGAGAGGCAACATCTTACTGAGGCGCGTAGTCGGTGGCCAGATCACCGTAGGTGTAACTGACTTCAGGCCTTACTTCAAATTCAGCTGGACAGTTAATCAGAGGTTGGCTGTCTACCTTCTACACCTAGGGGGCAACATTGGGAGAGGGGCGTCTCTAGGGTCCCGGAAGACCTCCAAGCCTTCCCGTCAAACGGGTGGCGTCCTAGCCATAACATATCTGGGGGACGTTAGAAACAAGTAACATCTGGAACCAAAGAACGAGAGAGAAAAAGAAAGCTGTAGAGAACGAACGAGAGCAGCAGTTGTGAGGACTATTCCAAATGCTCAGCAGGGTAGGACTACAACACACAGGCGCTATTGGTAGGCAACGATTTCCATCTGCGAAGGAAACTCAGGATGTGCCCATCGGACCGGCCGGTCTCTGATAGCCTGGTTGAACGTGCTCTGGACTGAGGATATTGAAGCCTGCAGTAAAGAGGTAAAGAGACTGCAACCTTGTGTCCTCGTTATTGCCTGCACCTCACCCCATCACCATCTACCTTACTGGGAAGCCCTGGGGACATACTTCACCTGTGGGAAGGTATACCATCCAGCTGCCATTCCATCACCCCAGCGGACCCCACAGCAGCGTCGGTCATCCTGACCGAACACCACAGGTGGCGTCACGAACCCCTGACAGACTGTACTATCACCTTTATTGGACGCCCCTTAGCAGGGTCACGACCGGGTCCAGCCACCGTGACAACCGCATAACCGAGCAGAAAGGACCGGTACCGAGTGACTTGTGGCCCTGCGTCTGGGGGCGATCCATCAGCGTTGTCCTTTTCAGAAGTGCACAAAACTGTGGTCAACTGCACTTTTATGTACGCATAAAAACACAGACACTGCTGGATCACAGGTCATACTGTGTTCCCAGTGCCTCCATCTGCCTTGTATGTATTTCAGAGACTTAGATGGAAACCCCGGTGTAAGCGCTCAGCGTAGAACGCAGGATAAATGTGAGCAGAGCCTTACTGTGATGTTTGTGAGAGAGAATGAAAAAAATCAACAGCAAGTGAAGAATTGGTTTTGTGTATGTTTTATGCCATTTCTTGTGCAGTATAAGTGAATATGTGACCTTATTCTTTGGGTTGGTGCGATTACAACGATACCTGGTTTGTATAAGTTTTTGATGTTTGTCTGGTGTCACACACCAAGGCTATGTGCACACATTCAAGATTTTTAGCGTTTTTTTAGCGTTTTTCAGCCGAAAAACACTAAAAAAAACATACATAAGCATCCCAACATTTTTTAATGCTTTCCACATTTTTTGTGGACATGCTGCGTTTTTCCTGTGGTGGAATCGCATTCCGGAAAAAAACGCAGCATGTTCATTGTGTATTTATTGGTATAATTTTTTAAAAAATTTGTAATTTTTTTTCACTTATACTTAGTCCCTTATTATCCTTATTATAATCCACCTGTCCCCCCGCTATTCCCCAGCCTCTCCCCTGTGTCAAGCCCTTCACTGGCTTCCTATCGCCCAGAGACTCCAGTTCAAAACCCTCACACTGACATACAAAGCCATCCACAACCTGTCTCCTCCATACATCTGTGACATGGTCTCCCGGTACCTACCTACACGCGACCTCCGATCCTCACAAGACCTCCTTCTCTACTCCCCTCTCATCTCTTCTTCCCATAACCGCATCCAAGACTTCTCCCGTGCTTCTCCCATACTCTGGAACTCTCTACCCCAACACATCAGACTTGCGCCTACCATAGAAACCTTCAAAAAGAACCTGAAGACTCATCTCTTCCGACAAGCCTACAGCCTGCAGTGATCCTCAACCTACTGAACAGCCGCACAGCCAGCTCTTCCCTCTCCTAGTGTATCCTCACCCACCCCCTGCAGACTGTGAGCCCTCGCGGGCAGGGTCCTCCCTCCTTATGTACTCGTGTGCCTTGTTATCTGCTCATGTTTAATGTATTTGTCTATATTTGCCCCGTATTCACATGTAAAGCGCCATGGAATAAATGGCGCTATAAAAATGTATAATAATAATAAAATTATGGGATGTTCCCTTTTTTCCACTTTGATCCCAGGTATATTGCAATGCATTATACCTGTACAGAAACCTTCTTAGACCATGCTCTGAGAATGGTTTGAGCAGGTTTCTGTAGCTTGGTCACCCAGGGGTAACCATAACAATGAGCGGGCCCTTGCGATGACGTCCCTCCTCCTACGTCTCTCTTGCTGCCAACTAATTATTGTGATCGCTCTCGATCACAGCATTCGAGGAATTAAAGGGAACCTGTCACCCCGTTTTTTGAGATATAAATACTGTTAAATAGGGCCTGCGGTGTGCGTTACTATAGTGTATGTAGTGTACCCTGATTCCCCACCTACGCTGCGCAATACATTACCAAAGTCGCCGTTTTCGCCTGTCAATCAGGCTGGTCAGGTCGGGTGGGCGTGTTCACAGCGCTGTTTCTTCCTCAGCTTTATGTTGGTGGCGTAGTGGTGTCCGCACGTTGAGGTGACTAATCCACTGTGGGCACGTGAACAAGGAGCGCGCGATCTGCGCTATCACCCCCTGTCATCGGTGGGGCGGCCATCTTCCTGGGGCCGCGCGTGCGCAGATGTAGTGCTCTGCTGCACGGGGCTTCAGGAAAATGGCCGCGGGATGACGCGCGTGCGCACAAGAGATGCAAACTCGGCTTTGGGAAAATGGCCGCCGCGATCTCTTGTGTGCACGCGCGTCATCCCGCGGCCATTTTCCTGAAGCCCCGTGCAGCAGAGCACTACATCTGCGCACGCGCGGCCCCAGGAAGATGGCCGCCCCCACCGATGACAGGGGGTGATAGCGCAGATCGCGCGCTCCTTGTTCACGTGCCCACAGTGGATTAGTCACCTCAACGTGCGGACACCACTACGCCACCAACATAAAGCTGAGGAAGAAACAGCGATGTGAACACGCCCACCCGACCTGACCAGCCTGATTGACAGGCGAAAACGGCGACTTTGGTAATGTATTGCGCAGCGTAGGTGGGGAATCAGGGTACACTACATACACTATAGTAACGCACACCGCAGGCCCTATTTAACAGTATTTATATCTCAATCTCAAAAAACGGGGTGACGGGTTCCCTTTAAATACAGAAGGGTGGTGCTGGCAGGGCTGTGGAGTCTGAGTCTGAGCCCATTTTGGTGGAGTTGGTGTCATGGAAATTGAGGAGTCTGAGTCGGCGGTTTGGCTTTCCGACTCCACAGCCCTGGGTGCTGGCACAGTCCCTGGCTGTTACTGCAGGAGCTCGGCTGTTAGCTGCCCCGAGCTTCTGCTCTGATCGTGCAGTTTCTGCGCGATCATGCTGTCGTCGGCTTGCCAGATTGACTGAGCGATCATAGTGCTCTGTGTGTAGTGACCGATGGTGTGAGTCCTCACACCTCCTCCCATGCCGCTCAGTTGTCAGTACCAAACTGTCAGTTTAAAGTCATGACGGGCATAGCACGTCATGGTGCAAGGACTGACGCCTGCTCAAGGCGTTCCATGTCCGTCGTTTGGTGTTAATGGGTTAATATGCATCTGCCTTGAGTATTAGCTGTGTAGAATTGATAGTTTATTGTCTTCACTGGGTCCTAAATGACTGTCAGTAACAATATCTATACATTTTTATTTTAATGAGAAATTGTATTCTTATAAAGACTTATGTATTTTAAAGGAAGGGCTTCTGCTGTTCTGGCATATTAGGGGCTCTGCCAATGTGACATGGCACCCGCAAACTGTCCAGGCACATCTGCACTCCAATATGGCTCTTCTTCCATTTGAGCTTTGCACTGTGGGTGAACAGTATTTTTTGAGCACATGTGGGGCATTGCGGTACTCGGGAGGCAAAACAAATTTTGTGGTCTATTTTCTCCTATTATCACTTTTGAAAATGAAAAACTGTGGGCTAAAACATCTTGTTGTTCTTTTGCTAGAGAGCCAGTAACTTAGCTGTCTCCTTTCTGTTTGGTTTACTATTCCAGGGGGATCCGAATTCTGGGTCTAGGTCGATGATTCGGCTGTGGCGTCTACCAGCCACTCTCTTGCCAGGTATTGTCTCTTAACACCTTTGGCAGCTGCTGGCTAATAAGTAACATATGTGAAAAGCTCCCTCCTGATTAATTATAGTGGGCAGCCCCATTCAGATACACGATTCTCTGCCATAGAAATGTCTGCTGTGAGGATACCAAGTGTGGGCATGCTTTCAGGAAATGGCTGCTTGTATCCCGAGCATTTTGGGAATGACGGCTGTGCTGCGCCTGATTAGGAAGGAAAGTCCCGCCTCCCTGGCGATTTCACGGTATGAGGAGGCACGTTTTATAAGTGTTTATTTCAGCGTGTGCAAGGAGCATAACTAAAAGAGCCACCTTGTCCAAATGCAGCATTAGTGCTGCACAAGGTGGCTCTTTTACAAACGCCTGGAGGGGGGACAGGTTCCCTTTAATCTAACCCGAGCTCCTGCAGGCAATTACTGTACATTCTACAGTAACATAGGCAGTACAGTATTCTGGCCGAGTGATGCTTGGAAACCCACCCATTCTTTTTTAATTGATCACTTCAGTCTTGTGACGTCAGCTCAAACTTTTTTTGTTTTTCTTAAATTTTATGGATTTTTTTTTTTCAAATTTTACAGGAAAAGAAAAAATAATTAAGCATTTTAGAGTTTTCACTATCATTTATAGGTTAACAACCAATCTTTTACTATAGTACTAGTTAAACATTTTCAAGTAGATAAAGAGTAACCTGCACACCCATCGGACCGGAACGCCACCCCGGGTGAGTATAATAAGACTTATTTTTCTTATCTTGCAGGTCGGACCAGAGGCTTATCTATAACATTATAGACTGCTGTAGATAAGCCCTGAAAGGCATTGGCTGCATCTTATATCGCCCAAAACTGCTGACAGGTTCCCTGTAATTGAAAGAGCTGAGGACTTAATAGGAGATTCACTCCAAAAACTTGCTTAATGAGGAGTTGGACTATCACCCAGAATGGTTTAATCAGTGGACAGTCCCCAAAAATGTGATATATAGAACCTGTAGGGAGGACACAATTCCAGCCAAGCGCAGACGTCTTTAGGGTCCTGCACATTCACCTTTAGGCCATGTGCAGTGCTCCGAGGTGTGTGCCCACCTCATCCTCGCGCACACAATCTCTCTTACAAGCCCCATCCAGGGACGTTCTGTGCCTGGACCATAAATGAGCATATGGGAAGAGAAGGGCTGTGTTTCCAGTGGTGACTTGGCCAGGATGCTGGACCACCCTGATGACTTGGGGTCACGGATTTACAGGCAGTCAATTAAAAAAAAAATAACGCTACAAAATGATACATCGTTTAGCTTGGCTAGAAACACTATTTATCATGTAATTGCCCACAGGAGCATAGGGACAACTTAATTGTCCATTTACTCATGGCAGGTTCCCTTTAGGGTATGTGCACACGTCAGGATTTTTTCCTGACAAAATCCTGAGATTTCTGCCAGAAATCCGCGTTTTTTTTTGCGCGGATTTCTCGCGGAAATTGCACGTTTTTTGCGCGGATTTTTTTGCGGAATTTTTGCTGATTTTTTTTTTTTTTTTTTTTTCCGGAATGTCATTATGGCTTAGAAATCCGCAAAAATTCCGGAAAAAGATAGAGCATGTCCGGATTTTTAGCGGTAAGCGCTTTTTTTTTTTTTTGCTGAAAAAAACGCTTACATCTGCACAAAAAATCCGGAATGCATTCTAAATGATAGGATGCATAATTTTAGCGTTTTTAATGCGGAATTATAGCGTTTTTATAGCGAAATTCCGCAAAAAAAAACGCTAAAAATCCTGACGTGTGCACATACCCTTAAAGCTAGTGACGTAGAGATGAGTTGAGGTGAATAAGGGGCGGCTGGGGAGGCCTGATGCCAATGAATGCGCTGGAACCTCTTCAGGAATTCTCTCACTCCTCTGTTTCTTGCCCTTGTGTAACGCAGCAGGACTGCAAGGTGGCGTCTGTCATTGGGGAACATGGTGACGAGATGCCCAATTACCCAGAGATCTGACCACTGCTTTCCCCTCTGGTGTCAGCTGCAAGGAAACACTGATCTGCATCAGCCAGGACCGGTGTGCATTTCTATCTGGACATGAGATGGTTAAAGGAGTAAGCTGCTGTGCAGACATATGGGAATTGTCTCTAATGATGGGCCTCATTGTGTTCTTGTATAATGGGAATGTAAAATGTCAGTTGGATTGTTATATAGTCAGCTGTCAAATCTGCTCCAAAAATGCATAAAAAAAGGGAAAACGGAGCAGAAAACGGAGCAGAAAACGGAGCAGATCGCTATTGTGGAAAACATGTTCTAAAAAAGAAGTGGGAACGTAACACAATCTCCAGCATAGTAAAGCGCCTGCTAAGGAGATCGGATTTTACACTTTTCTTTTCCTTGTTGTGGATATTTCTTTGTGCGGAAATGTACAAGTGCTTCTCACTAAACTAGAATATCAAAAAGTTCATTTATATCAGTTCTTTAATACAAAAAGTGAAACTCGTATATTATATTATTACAAACCCAGTGATCTATTTCACGCGCTTGTTTCTCAATGTTGAGGATTATGGCTTACACTCTGTGTATGTATATAATATATAATTTATTATATATATATATTTTTTTGTCTAAGGATCACTTCCGTCTGTCCTGTCTGTCTGTCAAGGATTTTCATTGGTCGCGGCCTCTGTCTTTCCTGGAAATCCAAGTCACTGATTGGTCGCGGCAAAATCAGCGACAGACACAGACTGGAAGAAAATGGCCGCTCCATACTCCCCGCGGCGTAGACAGTGTCGCCGGCGCCCGCTCCATACTCCCCTCCGGTCACCGCTCACACTGGGTTAATGCCAGCGGTAACGGACCGCGTTATGCCGCGGGTAACGCACTCCGTAACCGCTGCTATTAACCCTGTGTGACCAAGTTTTTACTATTGATGCTGCCTATGCAGCATCAATAGTAAAAAGATTTAATGTTAAAAATAATAATAATAAAAAAAAAACCTGCTATACTCACTTTCCGTCGTCGGACGATGCGCTCGCGCCGGCCGCCATCTTCCGTTCCCAGAGATGCATTGCGAACTTACCCGGAAGACTTAGCGGTCTCTCGAGATCGCTAAGTCATCTGGGTAATTTCGCAATGCATCCTGGGAACGGAAGATGGCGGCCGCATCGCACAGCTTCGCTGGATCCCAGGGGTGAGTATATAACTATTTTTTATTTTAATAATTTTTTTTAACAGGGATATGGTGCACACACTGCTAAATACTGCGTGGGCAGTGTTATATACCTACGTGACTGGGCAATATACTACGTGGCTGGGCAATATACTACGTGGCTGGGCAATATACTATGTGGACATGCACATTCTAGAATACCTGATGCGTTAGTCTAGTGTATGTGTGTGTGTATATACACGCACGTGTATATATGTGTGTGTATACATGCACACACGCATATATGCACATATACAGTGGGGCAAAAAAGTATTTAGTCAGTCAGCAATAGTGCAAGTTCCACCACTTAAAAAGATGAGAGGCGTCTGTAATTTACATCATAGGTAGACCTCAACTATGGGAGACAAACTGAGAAAAAAAAATCCAGAAAATCACATTGTCTGTTTTTTTAACAATTTATTTGCATATTATGGTGGAAAATAAGTATTTGGTCAGAAACAAACAATCAAGATTTCTGGCTCTCACAGACCTGTAACTTCTTCTTTAAGAGTCTCCTCTTTCCTCCACTCATTACCTGTAGTAATGGCACCTGTTTAAACTTGTTATCAGTATAAAAAGACACCTGTGCACACCCTCAAACAGTCTGACTCCAAACTCCACTATGGTGAAGACCAAAGAGCTGTCAAAGGACACCAGAAACAAAATTGTAGCCCTGCACCAGGCTGGGAAGACTGAATCTGCAATAGCCAACCAGCTTGGAGTGAAGAAATCAACAGTGGGAGCAATAATTAGAAAATGGAAGACATACAAGACCACTGATAATCTCCCTCGATCTGGGGTTCCACGCAAAATCCCACCCCGTGGGGTCAGAATGATCACAAGAACGGTGAGCAAAAATCCCAGAACCACGCGGGGGGACCTAGTGAATGAACTGCAGAGAGCTGGGACCAATGTAACAAGGCCTACCATAAGTAACACACTACGCCACCATGGACTCAGATCCTGCAGTGCCAGACGTGTCCCACTGCTTAAGCCAGTAAATGTCCGGGCCCGTCTGAAGTTTGCTAGAGAGCATTTGGATGATCCAGAGGAGTTTTGGGAGAATGTCCTATGGTCTGATGAAACCAAACTGGAACTGTTTGGTAGAAACACAACTTGTCGTGTTTGGAGGAAAAAGAATACTGAGTTGCATCCATCAAACACCATACGTACTGTAAAGCATGGTGGTGGAAACATCATGCTTTGGGGCTGTTTTTCTGCAGAGGGGCCAGGACGACTGATCCGGGGACATGAAAGAATGAATGGGGCCATGTATCGTGAGATTTTGAGTGCAAACCTCCTTCCATCAGCAAGGGCATTGAAGATGAAACGTGGCTGGGTCTTTCAACATGACAATGATCCAAAGCACACCGCCAGGGCAACGAAGGAGTGGCTTCGTAAGAAGCATTTCAAGGTCCTGGAGTGGCCTAGCCAGTCTCCAGATCTCAACCCTATAGAAAACCTTTGGAGGGAGTTGAAAGTCCGTGTTGCCAAGCGAAAAGCCAAAAACATCACTGCTCTAGAGGAGATCTGCATGGAGCAATGGGCCAACATACCAACAACAGTGTGTGGCAACCTTGTGAAGACTTACAGAAAACGTTTGACCTCTGTCATTGCCAACAAAGGATATATTACAAAGTATTGAGATGAAATTTTGTTTCTGACCAAATACTTATTTTCCACCATAATATGCAAATAAATTGTTAAAAAAACAGACAATGTGATTTTCTGGATTTTTTTTTCTCATTTTGTCTCCCATAGTTGAGGTCTACCTATGATGTAAATTACAGACGCCTCTCATCTTTTTAAGCGGTGGAACTTGTACTATTGCTGACTGACTAAATACTTTTTTGCCCCACTGTATGTGTTGAAGTCTATTGAGAATAGTTTAATGTACAATATACATTCAGTCTGTAGCCAGTTTTTGGCTTAAGAATGTAACGTAAGTTACCATGGAATGACCCATATGTGGACAGCCTCATAGACTATACTAGGTACGAGTTTTATCCACGAAAACTTGTGTCTGAATAAGTCCTGAATTCTGACGTCCAGGTACGAACCGTAATGCTCACACCATCCATGGGTCTCTACAAGCAGCTCTCACTTGATATTTTGCTTGGTCTTCCAGACCTTATCTTGACCTCCACTGTTCCTGTTATCTGTCATTTCTTAACCCCAGAGCTTTTTTCGGTTGTGTTTTCGTTTTTCGCTCCGCTCCTTCCCAGAGCCATAACTTTTTATTTTTCTGTCAATATGGCCATGTGGGGCGTATTTTTTTTTTTGCTAGATGAGTTGTACTTTTGAACAACACCATTGGTTTTACCATTTTGTGTACTAGAAAATGGTGACAAAATTCCAAGTGTGGTGAAATTGCAAAAAAAAGTGCAATCCCACACTTGGTTTTTGTTTGGCTTTTTTGCTAGGTTCACTAAATGCTAAAAGTGACCTGTCATTATGATTTTCCAGGTCATTGAACTAAAAAGTTCAAATCACCCCCCTTTTGCCCCATTCAAAAAAAAAAAATAAAAAATTAAACCTACACATTGGGTGATTCTGAACTCGGCGATACCAAATCAATAAAAAAAGATTAACCTGATCGCTAAATGGCGTAGCAATGAAAAATGTCAAAAATTATTTTTTTTTATATTTTTAAAAAACTTTTTTTAAAAAAACTTTTGGCGTGCTTCAATAGTCTCCATGGGAGGCTAGAAGCTGCCACAACTTGATTGCCTCTGCTACATAGAGGCGATGCTCAGATCGCCTCTATGTAGCAGAATTACAGACTTGCTATGAGCGCCGAGCACAGTTGTGGTCTGGAGTTGGCTCTGGAGTTTGAGTAAAACATGCGGTATAGGGTGGAACTGTCTGGTGCTTTATACTCTTGCTAGCTAGTGCGAGGTGTACCAAATACCAAGACGTGCTCACTGCTTAATACATTTTTGACAGTGGAGCTGGTTTGAAACACAGATCATGCCCGAATCGGAAGACCCGGCCCGATTACCAGATCTCCTGACCAGAGCCAACTGCTACACAAATGCCCATGGGGCAGTTGGCCCAATTGTTTGGTCTCCCATCATGATCCTATCCGATCATGGTCCTAGATCACGGGCCATATGAAACTGGGCTGACTCTGTATAATAAAGAAAATTTTAATTTTTTTTTTATAAATATCTAAAACGATGTTCTAATAAGGGAAAGCCTAGCAGAGGACATCCCCTTTAATGGGGCCACCTCCCTGTAGTTTGCCGAGTTGCCACCAATTAGTTGCCTATTCTTGTAGTTCAGGTTAGTTGTGCTTTTTTTCTTTTTCCGCCTGATCTTCTGACTGGCAGAGATTTATCATGTATTGGCGCTAAGCATCTCGGGTGGGTGACAAAACCGGAATGCTGCTGTAAAAGTATTCCTCCAAATAAGCCATAAATCATTAGTGTGATGCTGTTATATATATTAAAAATGCCTGCGTTTTTCTTGGCTTTTATTTATCACCTTGAAATGAAAAGTGTCTAAAGACGGTCTGGCTTCTGTCAGCAAGTGCAGCACAGCGTGGCCGGTGTATTCGGGCTTTTCTTCCTTCAGTATTAGGTTTTCTGCAGCAAAACCTGATCTTCTTGGCAGGAAAGAAGCTGCGTCAAAAACGCAGGTATAGTTGCGTTATTGGTGCGTTTTTTTCTTTGTACATGCTAATGTCCTTGGATTTTCAGCAGCAAATAATGATACCTGCGTTTTTGCTGCATTTTTTCCATCACCCATTCCAGTCAGTGGGTGAAAAACGCTGAAAAAAACGCAGCAAAAACGTTGAAAGAATTGACATGCTCTATGTCCAAAGGATTTTTAAGAATAATAGCACACCTCATAAGAGTCCAGTTTATTTACGATGGGTGTGTTCTTGTAGCCTCTCCGCACACTTCTCACAGCAGATAACAGACTGCCGTGTAAGCCGTAAATCACTGCTGAGCGACTAGGGTTCTGGTGAATTCTTTGATTACTCTCTACCCTAACGGTCTAGTGTATTTTGATTGCACCTATTGGGAAACCTGCTCCATACTGTGCTGCACTCTAAAAGTACAAACATGCCTAAAAATAATCCTGGTTGTACTTTTGGAGGGTTCAGCATGTGCAGACTGGACGGTTACAATCAGGGCTGTGGAGTCGGTTAGCCAAACCTCCGACGCCTCAATTTCCCGGACTCTGACCCCACAGCACTGGTCACTACTGAGCATGCACGTAAAGTGCAGCACAGATTCATCTCCACTGAAAGCCCAGATCCTTACATCAGGAACAGTACAGACATTTATTGGACATTTCATCCTGTATTGTAGTACTGTACCCAATTTATTATATTTTAGGAGTTGGTCCACTTTATACGGACTCCATCAAAATGGACCCCAAACCACGACTGACTTCACAGCCCTGGTAGCAATTGCCAGTTACAATGTAGCAAAATGCCGTGCCTCATGTGCATATAGGGCTGTCACATTTTGGGTCCGGACACCCATAGATTGTGACACACGGATGTGTGAATGCGACTTTACTCAACAGGAATTTGCAGGTACTTTTGAAAACTGTGTCTTCCTACTAGTCCTCCAAATCCCAGAAGGCTATGTGCACACAACCTCCTTTAGACACTGGTGCACTTGCCAAGCCTTCCCGCTTTAGGACACCCTCAGTGCTCATTTCCCTGAAGCGGCATCGTTGGTGGTACTACTATCATTCTTGTGGTTTCTGAGCAGAAACTGCCATGGAGAATCAGCATGTCCCTTCTTTTAACCACTTCAAGGTTTCTGAACCCTGAAGTATTTAAAACAAATGACATAAGATGGTGTCCAATGTTTTGACATTTTTGGGCCATATTGGAAGAAGAGGAGTTGTCTTGGGCCACACACGGACTTTTGGTTATGTGACGATGATGTCACCAAAGGTGGTTCTTCCCTTGGAAACTATACTGATTATGCATAGCTGACATTATCAGTGCAGTTTCTGTTTTAAGGTAGGTGGCCCAGCGAGTAACCATATCACCACATTTGCCCTGTGGGGCTTGGGTTTTTGGCAACCAAACGGTCTAAACAATCCCCCAGCCTGGGACCACCATAGAACCCCCAGTCTAACAGAGGACAGCTGGGGTAGCTTAGGAGTGAGCTCATTGTCATAGGAGTGGTGGGGCCTGTTTGCGTCCAGAGTTGAAATGGTGGTTTTTGCATTTTTGTCCTGCTGACCTCCAGATAGTTCACAGCCTGTGAAGCCTTTCTGCTTACTTCCTCTCAGCTTTCTCCTTGTCTTCTTTCTCCGTGCTTCATGCTCCTCTTCCTCCTTATATCAGAATAAAAGAAATTTGTTTCAGTATCTGGTTCTAATTGGCTAAAAAAAATCTAGGTGTCCTTTCCCGTAACTCAGTCCTGCCAAAGCCGGAAAAGAATACCAGTAATTGTTCAGAGAGCTAAATCTATAGAAAATACTTCTAGAACTCTTGTCCTCCTTCACCTGGTGGTGTGAGATATTCCTGAGGAAGCTGAGCGGATGCTTGTTGGTGTGATGAGGTACTATTATATAAGGCTGAGGTCACTCATGGTGGTGACATTGGTGGGGCGTGTGTCTGAGGTGCTGCTTCGTAAATGTTGCAGTGATTTTCTGCTGCATCATTAGATATTAATTGTTAATGGCCTGCCTATGGTTAAAAGAAAGCTGGCACTGGATTCATGCTGCCCAGACAATGGGCCTCATGAATCGGAGCCTGGCTGCACTACTGCTCCAGGAATGCTTTACTCTGAAACGCTGTGATGTTTCAGGGAAAGCCTAGTTTGAAAAGTCGTCTGGGAACTATAGAGACCTGTGTAGTGTAGCGTGGCCCCTGGCCGGCTGCTTCCAGCCGCACTGCAGATGATTGGCAGGTCTGTCCTATGTGTGCACATAAGAGGGGTGCATCACCCTGGAGGGGGGCTGGGGAAGACACGCGGGAACCACAGTGCTTCATAGTAACGCACATCTGTCCACAACTGCGCAGCCACGCTCTGGTTCAGGCAGCATGAATCCAGTGACTGGTTCATTTTAATGTCTGTGTGCTTTCTATGTGTGACCACCGCCTGACGCTAATGCTTCTTTCACATTTCCGTTTTTTTTAAATCCGTCACAATGCGTCGTTTTGGGAAAAAAATGCATCCTGCAAATTTGCCCGCAGGATATGTTTTTTTTCCCATAGACTTGTATTGCCGACGGATCGGGACGTATGGCCACACGTTGCGTCCGTCGTGCACTGGTTGCGTCGGGTTTTGGCGGGAACGTTTTTCTGTACGTCGCATCCAGTGTTTCAGACTACGCATGCCCAGCAGGAAATATCGCTCACACGATCTTTCCTCACCCTGCAGTCTGATGGAAATGTTAAAGCACACACTTCCATAGGTACGTCGCACCGACGCTTCGTGACGGCCCCGTACCGACGGAAATGTGAAAGAAGCCTAATCGGCTGTCAATGCTTTGTGTTTGGTAGCATTCCCTCCAAATTTAGTGCGTTATCTGTTGTGCTCATCACTTTATGCTGGCTTGTTCAACTGGTGCTGCCTCCATCTTGGTTTTCCCTTGCATTTGATTCAGATACTTAAAATAAAATAAAATTAAATTTAAAAAAAATTATAGATATATATATTGATTTATATTATTCAGTGGTTTAATGAGAGGCTTATAATCTTACTTAAAGGGCAGAACCCACAGAATAAATAAGAGTACGGTATATAGTTCTGATAACCCTGGGATCACTGGGGTAGTTGCCCTAGAGCGGCAGGGGATTTTAGAATGAAGTAATTGTTTTTTTTTTATTTTTTCCTCAATTTTCCTACCTTTTGTATCAGTTTTTTATAATGCTAGGACCCCCTTTGCTTTCTAGATAAAGCACGCACGGCGTGAGGCTGGATCATGCGATACGAAGCGAGTCGTGCTCATCAGCACTGTCTGCACTCTATAGTGCGGAACTGCTCAGAAATTCTCTTGAATGTGCACTTACCAGCAGAATAAAGAAATCTTTTGTTAAAATGCCAAATAAAGGTTCCTTTGTTCCGTGGAAAAGACGAACTTACACCATCATTTCTCTGCATATAGACGTTTGGAAACCACCATTAAATACACTTTATAGCTAGATTCCTATTTATGGCAAATTAATAAATGGCGACTGCTACCCTGCCTAGTAATGTTCCACCTAAGCCCACTGTCCTTCATGAAATGGGTCGGTGGAAGGTGAAGATGTAGCTTTCAGAATGGCTAGGTTAGCGTATGTTCTATGCCAGCCTTCGCTGTAGACCAGGGGACCATCTATGCGCACATTTAATTCTTCTTTCTTTTCTGTTCAGGAATGGCGCACATTCAGCGGCCTGAAGGGGAACCCGGCAGCCTGTGATGATTGTACGAGAAGACGTGATAACACTCACAGACTGAAGAGATGGTGATTGCACGGTCTGCTGGATTAGAAAGCTGAATTATCCTCCCATTGTTAGCAGTGTCCGTCAGTCATCGCTGCACTCGGGCACATGCATATCCCTACAGAAACTTACCAGTATGTCTGTCAGCGCTACGGAGGGCGACATCCCAAGGTTCTTTGTTGGCTGTGAGGAATCGGACGAGGCTTTGGATCAAGGCAAAGCTGTGAATGTGGACAATCTCTTTGCGAACATTGAAGATGATGAAGAGGATGATGATGAAGAGTATGACTCTGTACGTATCGTGTTATATTCTTTTTCTCTCAGTCTGAAGCTTCTTTATATGTAGCCATGGTGAGAATGTTTGAGAAGGGTCATTATTCCACTATTTGCTTCTGGGGTTCTTAAAAGAAACTTTTCAGGTCAGCCAATGCTTTTGAAGTGCCCCTATAATGCTGTGTAGCTATATTTATGTTCTAAAATAATATTCTTTATGTCCTATCCCACTTAATACTTGGCAAAAAAGTACATATAGTTCCTCTTGTGCTATATATCTTAAAGCACCACTCCAGCATTTTTTTTATATTCAGAGCTTAAGTGGTGCCACCAATGTACGGTCCCTGACCCCAGTATTGTACTCACCAGCCGACTTCTTCAGCTCTTCTTGGCGCTGCTTCGGGCCTGCGCCCCCATCTTGTGACCGCAACTTCTTACTGGCCAGAAGTCATAGATAGCGGTCACAGGCTGTCAATGTAAGTCTGAGATCCTCGTTCAGGTCCTCATAGACTAACATTAAAAAGTGACCTCCGGATCTCCCAGCGAACACTGGAGCGATCCAGCAGGTCCCAACCTGCAGAAGACCGACCGAAGAGGCGCCGATAAGGTAAGGCGTTGGCTGGTAAGCATCAGACTAAGTGCAGAGAGCTTAGAGTAGTAGCACCACTCCAGCGGTAAAAAAAAAAGAAATAACTGAAGTGGTGCTTTAACAAGGAGCATTCTGGCTGGCATCTATTCAGTCAGACTTGTCCTGGCCTTAGTAATTGTGGTCACACCACATTGGGCATTATGGATGTTCTCTGCTTTGCCCAGTGCATCTCCTCCGTTCAGTGATTCTCACACATCTCTACCCGACATGCATAGTGACCAGTCCGAATCGATGTGACTGCAGACTTATGAATCCCCCCAGCGCATACACTGTGCGGTGAGGATTCACCGATTTCTGAGCTAGGACCGGTGGGTATGTATGAGTTATGTATTCTCCAGGCCAGGGCCCATCTAGTGGGCTCAGGTTCGCTCCATACACTTGTATTAAGCAAGGCCACACCGTGTCCAGTAGGAGTGGCCCCGCTCCATACAAGTGTATAGTGTGCGGCTGCGCCCACTAGGCGGGCTCTGGCCAGGAGTACGCATTCATCACCGCCGTTCCTGACTCTGAAACCGGCGAGTCCTCACAATGCTGTTGTCACATCGCTAGCACTGCAGTCAATCAGTGGCTTATGTCATCATCCCTGGCAGAGCTACTTATCTCGCTGCGTCTGAGACTCCTCACTGGACCTGAGCAGGGTGAGGAAAGCAAAGTTTGATTTCTTGGTTCTTATACTGCAGCTGGGGACCGCGGTTATTTCTTAACCGGAAAACCTCTTTACATGTTGACCTTCAGCCTCATTCACACTTGTGTGTCACATCACTAATTGTAAGCAAAATTAAATCTGTGTCTTAATCCAAATCTGTAGTGAATAAAGCCGCCATTCAGAGCTATAGAATATGCTTTTTATGATTGGGCTTGTTAAGACGCAAAATCAATAAGTGGCTATAAGCTGATTCTTTCTTTTTCAGCCACCAGAGCGGCAGATTGTGGTGGGGATCTGTGCAATGGCCAAAAAGTCCAAGTCAAAACCTATGAAGGAGATCTTGGAGCGTCTGTCACTATTCAAGTACATCACCGTGGTTATATTTGAAGAAGACGTCATACTGAATGAGTCTGTGGAAAACTGGCCATTGTGCGACTGCCTCATTTCCTTTCACTCCAAAGGTAATGTATGAAGTCAGCAATTTACAGCCGCTCTGCGCAGCACAGGTAAATGCCAGCGCCCCTTGTTCTTGTGAGGCTCGCCGCAGACTCCCTACCGCTGTGCCTCAGTCCTGGCACGCGCTCATCTTTCCCCTAGCTATATGGTCAATGTTGGCAACATTCCAAACTGATATCATTGAAGTCTATGGGAAAGCGGGTCGGTTAATTGGTGATGCGCGAACGTGCTCGGATGACGTCTTAGCTGAGCATGCTCGGGTGTTAACCAAGTTTCTGGGCATTTTCGTATATTATGTTAGAGTCCCTGCGGCTGCATGATTTGTTGCTTTTAGCCTGAATACATGTGGGGATTCCCTAACAAACTAAACGTGACAGCAGATTCCCTGCTGTCTAACAGGCAATCCCGCATGTGTTGCGGCTGTCTAACAGGCAATCACCGCATGTGTTGCGGCTGTCTAACAGGCAATCACCGCATGTGTTGCGGCTGTCTAACAGGCAATCACCGCATGTGTTGCGGCTGTCTAACAGGTAATCCCCCCCATGTGTTTTTGCTGCCTAACAGCCACCAATCATGCATTAGCAGAGACTCTAACATAATATATGAGCACACCCAAATGCTCAGATAACACCCTATAAGACATTATCCGAGCACATTCGCTCGTCACTATTAATCATCTGTTTTTCATCAATTTGACATGGATCCATTTTTGCTTACTGGATCAGTTTTAGATGAATGATTTTTTGAACCTTCACATGTCCAATTTTGTATGTTACATTTTTATTTTTCCACATCCAGAGAAGGGAAAAAACGATCTGTTTCAAATGGGGGAACAATAGGTGGCTAATTACCGGATTCCTTTTCAGTTTAGTGCATTAATTTTTTTTTTTTTTTTTTTTTTGAGCCAAAGGATAGTTTTCCAACATTTAGCTCATAGGTCGGTGAAGCTGTCAAGGCACATGCTGAATGTCTTCATAGCGGGTCTATCGGGTAGATGGAGGCCATTGTAGTGGACTGCACTCTTTACATGGATGGGATCCTATTAAAATGTATCCATGAAGTAGATGGGATACTAGCCCATTCTATCCGCTCCCCCTCTGACATCACAGGAATCCATTTAGTGTATCCAACATCTGTCACCTGTAATGGCATCTGATTAATCGATGCATGATGAGACCGTGCTCAATGTATCTGTTATACGGATCCCACATTACATTTTTGGATGGTAGATGCCCCTGTTGGAGTATGTTCACATGTTTTAGCCGCAAAGAAAATGCAGTGTTTTACTGTCCCAGCAAAGTGAATGAGAAATGAAATCTCATGCACATGTTGCTTATTTTTTTTCTTGCAGATTTGAAGCCTCTGCAGCATATCTATTCTTCCAGCGTTTTTTTTTTTTTTTTTGCAGCATTTTTTCGTATAGGAAAAGCATGCCCACTCCAGTATTTGCAGCAAATGTTGCTGTATTTGTAGCATTTTTATTCATATGTTGGAAACTTTTTGCCATGGTTTTTCCTTTTTTTTTTTTTTTTATATTTATGCGCAGATGAAAAGCATCCTGTATATATTGCATCAAATTTTGGGAACAGACTCAGCGTGTTAATTTTTTTTTTCATAACTCAGTAATACACATTAGAACAAAAACGTTGTAATAAATCTTATTAGAGAAATCTGCTTCTTTCTCCGCCAGGAAAGCACGTTCATTCTCTAAATTGTGGGTAAAATTTGACTGCAGTGAATACAGACCCCACAGAATGTCTGTCTGCCTCTAGCTGGAGCCCCCGCTCTCCATAGGAGGTGGTCGTTTTAAAATCCTATAGAGAAGGGAGGCGCAGCACAGGTATTCTGCTGTAAGATGACATGAAGGACCATTGCAATTCTCCATAGAGTTTTCTGAGCACCAATTGTCTATCTCAGTAATGAAAATCTCTCTATGCTGAATACCGATTTTACCCATGTATTGAGGATGAATGATTGATTAATCCTGGTGGAATAGGAGACAGATTTCTTTGAGATATATTGCGAAGTTGCTTTTTTTCAAGTGATTTCATATTGATTTCTGAAATAAAAATTAAAATGTCGGTTACGCTTTAAGCAAACAGAATTCCACAATAGTTTTTGGTGGATTCCGGTAATTTCGGCCAATTCTACAACCATGCTGAACATGTAGCATTTTAAGTTGCCTGACGTCCCTGGGGAGATGAGTTCGGGGTAGAAAAAAATAAGCTAACTTTCCAATTTACCGTACTTAAAATTAAAAGTCCTGCCTGTCTTCAAGCATGGTGAGCTACCGTATTTTAATTCTGCAGTTTACTGCTCGTTGCCTAGATAACCAGCCACCTCTGCAGGGTCTCCTGTGTGGGCAGAGCCTCCTGGATCCGGCTGTCTTTGGTGCCCCTTGTCTCCTCCTACACTGCTGATGTACGGCTATCTTGGCTCCCAGCACCGGAAAGCAATGCTGCCACCGATCCGAGCTGTCAGTCAGGACCAAGCTTAGGTGCTCCTGGACACCAGTGATGACTCTGTGGCCATTAGGCTATGTTCACACCTTGCGTCGGGTCCCTGCGGGTTCTCCCGCAGCGGATTTGATAAATCTGCAGGGCAAAACAACTGCGGTTCTCCCTGCAGATTTATCGCGGTTTGTTCCACGTTTTCCGCTGCGGGTTTCCGCCTATACTATTGATGCTGCATATGCAGCAATATGCAGCATCAATAGTAATGTTAAAAATAATAAAAATTGGTTATACTCACCCTCTGATGTCCGGATCTCCTGGGCGCTGCACCCGGCGGTCCGGTTCCAAAGATGCTGTGGGAGAAGGACCCTTTGTGACGTCACGGTCATGTGACCGCGACGTCACCGCAGGTCCTGGTCGCACAGCAACTCTGACCGGACGGCCGCGTGCAGCGCCCAGGAGCTCCGGACATCAGAGGGTGAGTATAACCAGATTTTTTATTTTTTAACCCCAAATATGGTTCCCAGGGCCTGGAGGAGAGTCTCCTCTCCTCCACCCCGGGTACCACCCGCACATTATCCGCTTACTTCCCGCAACGTGGGCACAGCCCCATGCGGGAAGTAAGCGGTTCAATGTATTCCTATGGGTGCAGAATCGCAGCGATTCTGCACAAAGAAGTGACATGCTGCGGGTTGTGAACCGCTGCGTTCCCGCGCGGTTTTTCCCGCAGCATGTGCACAGCGGTTTGCGGTTTCCATAGGGTTTACATGTTACTGTAAACGCTATGGAAACTGCTGCGGACCCGCAGCATCAAAATCGCGGCGGTTCCGCGGTAAAAACCGCTAAGTGTGAATATAGCCTTACTCTTCCGTCCTGTTGCGGTTTTGACTTTTTCCCCTTCATAAAATAAAGCTGGTAGATGAACGGCAGCAGTCCTTGCCTTCCAGTGGGCACTCATTCACATGAGCAGCTTTCAGGTCATCATATATCTTCAATCTGAGTATTGATCAGTCTCCTAGTACTAATAATATCTTGTCGGCCTGGAGCCTTCGTGGTTTATTGCTGGTTATTGCCTTTCAAATGGCATAAAATGAGCTGCGAGATATAGGCTGAAATGTTTATATAGTGCTGTTATAGGGGGATGTTTCATCTGAAAGAACCCCTCTAAAAATGTCGTCTGGAGCGATGGGGTAATAGCCCAGAGATCATCTCTGAGTAGCAGCATCACACAGTGGATTTTATCAGGAAAAGCCAGATGTCCTATTACACAAGAGCCGTTGAGATGGCTGTGGCCTCCCAAGGGGCAGGGGCTCATAGAGGCGGCTCTGAGTGGGGGAGTCCCTGCTATGATGTCCCTATAGAGCAGGGGTCCCCAACTCCAGGCCTCAAGGGCCGCCAACAGTGCAGGTTTTCAGGATTTCTTTAGTATTGCATTGGTGGTAATGTGATCATCTGCACAGGTGATGATTCCAACCCCTGTGCAATACTAAGGAAATCCTGAAAACCTGCACTGTTGGCGGCCCTCGAGGCCTGGAGTTGGGGACCACTGCTATAGAGCATACAAGTAGTGGTCATCCTCACGCGCCTTAATCCACATTTCTATTCTCTCACCGTTTTGGATGGAGTGCCTACTTACTATGTAACACATATTTGACAACGCTTTTTTTGTTTTGTCCCTCTAGGATTCCCCCTGGATAAAGCCGTAGCTTACGCAAAGCTGAGGAATCCATTTGTTATCAATGACCTGAATTTACAGTATCATATACAAGACAGGTGAGGAACCTCTAATGGTCTTCTGCTGAGGACGATTGTGCCACATGGATGGACTAGTTTTTTTTTAAGGATTTTTTATTTAATAGGAAAATCCAATCACAATCTTCTCATAAGATCACATTAGTGAAATCGATGTTCCCAGGCAACCAAAAAAGGTTCTCCATGGATCTTCAACCTCCTACGTACTGCTCAGAGATGTTTCCAGAAATCTGGCAAATTATAAGCAGTTTTCTTGCTTACAATGTTTTTTCTCTTTCCTCTGCTTATCTGTTAGCAGTGCCACAGGGGTCTTGGTGATCTTTTACTGGTGGGCTGAGACCATCTTCAGGATGTCCCCTCTACTTGCCTCCTTTGAGGTCGGTGCTTGTAGCCATAAGTCTCGGATGGCGTATTACAATTTACTCTCCTGGGAACCCGGTTTTACAAATTTTTATGATATTAAAGAGCTGTTGTGTTAATCATATCACTGTCGTCCCGGGCAGAGTGCGATTGGCGAGGCCAGGGAGAAGAACAAGTGATTTGTCTGAGGTCATTCTTCAGCTAAACTCCTGGGAAGCTTTTTATCAGAATCTGACCTTGACTTTACATCTGTGTGTTTTGCTAACAGGAGAGAAGTTTACAGGATCCTTAAAGATGAGGGGATTTTGCTTCCACGATATGCTGTCCTTAATCGTGATCCAAATAAACCAGATGGTACGTAGCGATCTAATGATTGTTTTTTTTTTTTTTTTTTAGAATATTTCTTTACTTCCAGTAGAATTGTTTGTCTGCTACCCATCATTACTGCTAGAGTTATGGTAGGTTTTTCATTTCTGCATAAAAAGTCTCTAGGGTAAATTGGAATGTGATTTACCCCAAGACATGTATTTATGGGGCAGGAATCCACTCCACCGCCCTATGGAAGAAAAAAATATTCAGATCTCTCAGTAAAGGGAATGACCGTACGAACTACGTGCCCCCTTGGCGTGGACCTCCCCACCTACATGTTCTCCCTCCGTCTCCACCCTTTTCTGGCTCTATAAGGCTGGAGCTGTCAGTCAGAGAGGGGGTGGACATACAACGCTCCTGCATTTTGATAGCTCTATGACTGCAGTCTTCTGAATCCCTTCCTGACCCTCTCAGGATTTTCCAGTGTTGCAGGCGATCATGTAGCCTCTCACCTAGCCAAATCAGTTCTCATGCTTCGCACTGACGAGGGCCAACAGCCCAAAACACCGTGTCTGCGAATGGAGATACTGATTTGGCTTTTATCCTAAGTCATATTGCACGACTCGTTAAAGGGTTGATTATGACTTGTAGGATCGCTACTTCCAACAGGTGGCGCTATAGAGTTTAAGTCCTGTATTTCTCAGAATAAGCAATTTGCATGTAGTCATATGTCAGCGATTTGCATACTTCCAGACACATTTAGACTAGACGTGCTTGGACTCTCTCCATTCACTTGTACTGAGCTAGGTCAGACACGTCTAGTCGGCACATAAACGCATATATTCCAGTTGCACACTTGTGACCGCCCACTCTCACTGGCAACACTGGGAAATAATGACGGTGTGGGGTAAAGATTCATAAGTCTGCATTCCCTAGGAGATTACAGGCTTTCACCACAAGACATGACAATTCCTTTAAATACAGAAAGTGTTGCTTTTTTCCATTCCAGATTTTGAGTGAACAGAGTGGGTTTTGATGATAAAATATGTACAGCTAAACGTAACCTCAGAAAACGATGGGAAATGTTGGCAGTTATGCAATGGGGCAGTGTTCACATTGCCTTTTTACAGCTGATCATACGAAATGGCTGTGAGCAGGCGGCTATTTGTCCGAGCTCCGCCGTAATCATCTGCCTTCTTCCCATTACACAAGGGGGGGCCGAGAAGCTCATGTCGGACACTTGGCATATGCATCTCCCACACCAATATAGCATGAGGAGTGTTGACCTCGGGCATGCCCAATCCTTCCTTGACCGCCTTCCCCTGACGAAGGATTTTTGATCCGAAACGCGCGTCGGGGCGCGTCTACCCGCATTTCCTACATCATTTAGATAACCATTCCTCCTATATTTGCATGTCGTGACCGTTATTCATGCAGCTGCAGGTCACGATATGGCTGGCTCACACATAAAACAATGGGTACTATCTAGATATACGATCCATGTGCATTGACTGTTGGATTGCCATTTACTGATGTGAGTTTGCAGATATGTGTTTCTGCTTCCCTTTCTTATGGCTTTTGGTTTCCTGACGTATCTTTACATCTTTTGTATCCTATGTACACATATATGCCCCTCCATTACATTCATTCATTTTTTACGGAGTATATGTAATTGACACGTTAGCCTTCTTGCATGATGTACATTGGAGCATAAATATATCTAAGGGCTATTTATGTGGTGTATGTGTGGGTTAATACACATTGTGTGTGGTTAGCGCCACATTGCCATTTTTTCCTTTTTTTGTCCCTATTTATTACCAATAAAATTAATGTATGAAGTAGTCCAAAAAAATTATCATGTGTTTATTTTTACTGTATACATTATTATTTTTTTGACCCTAGTAGTTCGGTTTTTTCCTCTTTTCTGTGTCTTCCATATTTGCCGAATGGTCTACCATTCTTTTCTTTATTTTCCATCAAGCTTTGTGTTACATGGTTGGTTTTACATTGCTTGTGAAGTGTGTATTTCTCATTCTCTTGTGTATAGCAATATAGCACACATATTTCTGACCTGTAAGACATTGACTATTTCCGTGAGTATTGCTTTATAACTTGGTGAACACTTACACGATATAGCTGCCACCTCCACATTCTGCGCGTTTCCAGCCGACAGGTTGCCTTTTGTTGCTACGTGCGGTTCCTGATGTTTCGCTGCATTCTTTCACCGCGGGGACGCTGGGTAATGAATGTGTGTTGACTGTAAAAAGGAATTACTCCATAAAGTCAATCTCTTCATAGAGAGCCTGTGACTAGTTATTGTATAAACACACGGATTACTTTTTATTTTTTTTAATTGTTTTATACTTCAATCCCCTCTTGTTTGGCAATGATTCCTGACTTGTGTCATTTATTTTTTGGTGCCATTCCGATTGACATCAGACAATTTCCATACGCATAAGGGAGATAGGTAGACCCCTGGATGTTCGGGTCTGGCAGTTTTTCCGAACAGTTAAAAAAACAAAACAAAAAAAGTTTGCATACCAGAAAAGTACTCGGACCCCATTCACTTGGATGGGGTTCCCGAACATCCAGTGTTTGCCAAGCTGTCATGTGCATGACCGCTCGGCAACTCTGCTTCAGATCGGCAGTAAAATCATTACCGCCGGTCAGACAGCCGCTGCCATGATCGTAGGTAGTGATGAGCGAGTATACTCGTTGCTCGGGGGGTCTCGAGTATTTGTTAGTGCTCGGAGATTTAGTTTTCGTTGCCACAGCTGAATGACTTACGGCTGCTGGATAGGCTGAATACATGTGGGGGTTGCCTGTTTGTTAGGGAATTCCCACATGTACTCAGGCTGGCTGCCAGCCGTAAATCATGCAGCTAAGGCGAGGAAAACTAAATCTCCGAGCACTAACATATACTCAGAGACCACCCGAGCAACGAGTATACTCGCTCATCACTAATTGTAGGTAAAAAGTTTACCTTCGGTCGCTGGCGTTAGCTGATGGGACCACTGCCTCCATCAGCCTAAGACTGCTGCCACTAATAACAGTGAGAGCAGGCGGCAACTGATGGGAGTATTCATCAGCTGGCACCTCTGCTCTAAATAAATGAATAATTAATGTAAGTTCCCCTGTAGTTTTGAAAAACAGCCAGGCAAAACTGAAAGCTGGGGGCTGCAGAACTCAGCTGTCAACGTCAGCAAGGCTGGTTGTCAAGAATAGAGGGGTCCCCACATTGTTTTTTTAAATTATTTAAGTGGAACCTGTCAGCAGGGTTGTGCATAGTAACCTACACACACTGTCAGCTTGGCGCTGTTATACTGAATAAAATGGTACCTGGGTTGATGAAATCTGTCTTGTAGCTGTCTTCTTAATCTTTCTTTTCAGTTTTGTGTTAATGATCGTGCCCTAAGGCAGGGTTGGTGTATATGGTGCTCTGATTATATAGTCATATTGTAGACTGCTGACCGGTCACTGATCCATCACTGACCTGCCCCTTGTTTGCATAATGAATACCATCACATACTGAATAAAAAATGACACTTTAGAAGGCAGGTGCTGGCTGTGGCGCCTGCGCTACAGCATAATCGCATGTGTACTTTGCACTTATTCCCTTTTGCAGATATACTTGAGCGAGGTAAAAAAGCACGCTGCGTAGAAGTGTTTCTATAGAGATATGATAGCTGCTGTTGCGCAGGCGGCGCCATCTTGCGGGAGAAGGAAAAAAAAAATGTTTATTCAGTATGTGATGGTATGCATTATGCATCAAGGGGGAAGGTCAGCAGTCTGCATTATGAATATATAATCAGAGCACCACATACACCAACCCCGCCTTAGGACACATGCATATCATTAACACAAACTGAAAATAAAGATTAAGAAACAACCACAAGATGGATTTCATCAACCAAGGTATCATTTTATTCAGTATAACGGCGCCGACCTGACATTGTCTGTAGGTTACTATGTATAGCCCTGCTGACAGATGCCCTTTAAATAAATCATTTAAGAAAACTGTGTTGAGTCCCTCCATCTTTTTGTCAACCAGCTTTGCTAAAGCAGACAGCTGGGGGCTGGTATTCTCAGGCTGGTAGGGGTCTATAGTTTATGGCCCACCCCCCCAGCTTAAAAATAGCACCCTGCAGCAAACCAGAAAAGGCGCATCTATTACCTGCAGCGGTGGCAAGTGGGGTTCATATTTTTAGGGGTTGATATCACCTTTGTGTTGTCTGGTGGCATCAGTCCAACAGATTAGTAATGGAGTGGCATCTATAAGACACCTATCGATTACTAATCCTATAGCTGTATTGTAAATAAAGACACAGCCAGAATTAAGTCTTTTCTTTGAAATAAAAACAAAACACATTTTCCTTTTTAATTTAAAAATATTAAACACAGTTATACTCGCCTAATGCCCAACAATAATGCCAAACATGTGACTGCTTACTGCGGTTTTGGGCTCAGTGGGGCTCAGAAGGAGGGGGGCATTTGGATTTGGGATCACAGATTTCAGTGGATTCAATTTTAGGGGTGGGAGATGTCACATTTCCATAATCATTGCTCTACCAGAAATGTGGGAAGCCCTATAGTTCCAGTGACTGATAATGGACCTGAGTGGGGGCTGGTTTTGTGTGGGATAAGTTATGTTGTTTTATTAACATTTTGGGATACATAACATTTTTTTATCACTTTCAGTACGTGGCTGTGTTCACATTCTTGTGTTCTACGCTGATCACTTATGTTGGGGTTTCTATGTAAATCCCACAAAAATGTGATAGACAAACCCCCCCCAAGGAGCCACTCACTCTGAGGCAGATGGAGACACTTTCTACTCCATTTGGCATCTGTTACGGTGATATCCGTCTTTATCTGATCTGTGGTCGCCCACACTTGTGCACAAAAAAGATGCCTAAAATAATGGGACACAGCCGAACAGAGTCCAAAGGGACTCCATCTGCCTTATAAGTGAGGTTTCTTCTGAATTCATACAGAAACCAAAACGTAAGCGCTCAGTGGGATAGCGCATGATAAATGTGAGCTGAGCCCTGTTCCGATTTGTGGGAGGCAGAATTAACAAACAGACAGCAGTACAAGAATAGTTTCTATTTTTATTATTGCGTAGTTCACTGTGTGGTATACCGTAAGTGATTAGGCGACTTTATTCTTTGGGTCGGTGCGATTACAGTAATACTAGATTTATATTGTGGTTTTCTCCTTCGCCTCATTGGGGGGGGACACAGACCGTGGGTGTATGCTGCTGCCACCAGGAGGCTGACACTAAGTATTACAAAGAAAATTAGCTCCTCCCCTGCAGTATACACCCTCATGCTGGCTGCCAGAGAACCAGTTCTTGCTTAGTGGCTGTAGGAGGCACACGGACGGGTCTGCTATTCAGACCCAAAACTCTTTATTATTTTACTTTTTCCACGAATGGGGCGACTGATCCTTTCAAGGTTCCGATCTTCCCGAACCATCAACAGGTGAGCACAGAGAGTGTCGCCTCTCCGTATCAACTCCTGCGACGCGAGATGCCTGAGCTGATTCTTAGGGCTGACGGGTCCCTTCAAGTGCACCGATCTCCCCACACCATCAACACACGAGCACATGGGGTGTCGCCTCCATGTATCCTCTTCTTCAGCCAGGTCTAATGCCGGACATTCAGCCCTGTCCACCTGGGGGTTTGAACTCCGTGTATGTACAGAGGCCCCTCTTTCGCGTCTGAGCAGCCACCACTGCACCACCAATGTTAAAGTGGATGGTGCAAGTAGGCGGACGGTTTCTCTCCACCTCCCTAACAAAGGGATGGTGGATTGAGGTTTACCCCTCTATCCCTGCATCGTCCACGCTGCAATACCTGACCTGCAGCAGAACAGTAGAGTGCGTGCGCTTTCCTCTGCGCTGAAACCCAGCCATCCGAGGCGGCTAATTCCGGGATGCTTACCGATGGTGAGTGGTTCCAGTCAGCGGTGGGCCTCTGCAGTGGGATATTCACATGCTGACAGGCAGCCTCAGCCATGGCTTCCCTGTGGCCCACCTCCCTGAGGTAACGCACTGGCAAAAATTTAGCCCTCGGCTTCGGCCGATGTGTAGGCCGCATCCCGGAAGCTGCACCCGCACTATGGCGTGCTAAGATGGCTCCGCCCACTTTTCTGGCGCTTCTCACCTGGCAGAGGAGCGCTTGTCTTTTCTCGGCCACCACCACCAACGACCCTCACTTCTACCCCTGGTATTGCTCCTGCCGGCTGCAGAAATTTAGGCCCCGGCTTGGGCCTACTCATGGAAGTCACGAGGCTCTGCCCACAGTGTGGCTGTGGGTCCGCCCCCCGAATTGGCATCTCCCGCTCTCTGCTAGACTTTACCACCTCTGCAACTCCCGGTGGCCATCTTGGTCCACCCGGCCTGCTCATACAGGGGTGACCAATTTACATTAAAGGGGCACAACGACTCTGCAACATCAGTACCCGGGTAAAGAAGCACTGCCCCCCCCCCTGCATTTCCCCCTTGTAGAGTTTCCCTGGTCTTAAAGGCACATGACCAGTCTGAAACCGGTCACCCCAAATGAGCTCAGGAGCCCTCCGCCGCCGCCGATCCCAGCTTATTCCAGAGTACCTAGTTCCGCTGAGTGGGCTTCGTCGCTGCCGCAATCCATGACTTCTCTGACCAAGAAATTGAATCCCTCCGTGAATCGATATAGATGGTCCCTCTCCTACATGGGAGCCGTCGACTAGCAGGGGCCGCGAGTATTCTAGGAACGTACAGGCGTCTAGAAAACGGGAGCTTCATTTCCTGATATCCCTCACCAGTGATTTGCTGAGAACAAGACTCTGAATATGGATCGGATATGGCCTTGGATCTGGACTCGCCAGAGCTTCAGAAAAGGATGGAGTTGCCTATTTAGACCATCAACCAATCTCTGTAGAGAGGACTCCGGTTCTGCTCTAGATCACGCAGTGTCCCTCAAAAGGAGACTAAACTCCATCGTAGAGCATTTGCCATTCACCCGGACAGGAAGCGTCCAGATAAGCAATTCACTGGACAGAAGCCTATTCAAGCGCGGGATCTTTTTTCAGCCAATATGCGAACACGTGGGGTATCCCCTCCACGTATACCCCCTACGACGTGGAATGCCATGCATGTTCTGATTTTTAGGGACGACTGGTCCTTTAAAGGGCACAGATCTCCCCACGCCATCAACAGACGAGCACATGGAGTGTCGCCTCCATGTATCCTCTTCTGCAGCCGGGCCTAACGCCGGACAACCAGCCCTATCCACCCGGGGACCTGAACTCCGTGGATGTACAGAGGCACCCTTTTGGCGTCTGAGCAGCCCCCTCTGCATCACCACTATTTAGCAAATGATGCAAGAAGGTGGACGATCCCTCTCCACTTCCCTGTTAAGATGATGGTGGATCGAGGGTTCATCATTTTAACTCTGCACCGTCAACAGAGAGCGCCGATAGCAAGAGACGTTTTTTTCCTGACCTGCTGGATGCAGCCGCGCATTCTGCCACTTGGCAGCTTTACCTGATAGAATCCCTTGTATACCTACTAGTATCCCTGCCCTATGGGTCATCAATTAAAAATAAGACGGACAGTCAGATAGCATATCTGGTTCCTTCCGTCTTGCGGCCTTGGGTTCAGCGCTCTACCCTTCCTTAGCTGCCGCATGGGTTGCTAGAGCACAACAGTAACCTTTTCCCGAAGACAGTACAGTTGGCCAATCAAATCTCTTGCGCGGGAGACTATGTGGTTCACGTCCCTTGGATGCAGCTAGTTGCGCGGCGCTGTCAGCAGCAAATGCCATTACATTCAGAAAGGCATGGTTCAGAGAATGGAAGCGTACTCTGCGTTCAAAAATCCTCTGACATCACTCCCTTACCAGAGTGGTCGGTTATTCGGTGAGAAGTTGGGAGCGTTCCCCACAGTATCAAGGGATCGCATGTTTCCTATAAACCCAACCAGCAGTGGAAGGGTTTCCCGAAACAGTCTAGATCTGTGGGATCTCGGTCCCAAAAAGGGGACTGAAAAGACCGATCCTGGACCTCAAACTTCTAACAAGCTTGACAAAGTCTTTCTTCCGTTCGGCCATTACCTCAATAGAAAAAGGTGGAGTTTCTGGCATCCTCGGCATTCGGGATATTTACCTCCACATTCCGTTTTTTTTGGGGGGGTTTTCCCTCCCATTCACAAACAGCATTTTCAGGTCATGACCTGCCCTTCGGCCTTGCTACCACTCCCAGAGTGTTCACAAGGGTCATGGCAGCTGTCATGTCCATCTTGCACCCTCGGGGCGTGTTCGTCCTGCCCTATCAGATCGACTTTCTAGCCGTCCTTTTAGGACTGCGCTGAGTCCAACTATATCACTTGCGATACCCTTTCTCACCTGGGCTGGCAGATAAACTTAGGTAAGTCTTCCTCATTTCCAGCCCAGTAGATATTCTCTTTGAGGATGATCCTTGACCCTTCAACAGGGAGCTTGCGCACTTGGTCACTCATCCCTTCATTCCAACATCTGCAAAGAGTTTGTATGTTCTCTCCGTGTTTGCGTGGGTTTCCTCCGGGCACTCCGGTTTCCTCCCACATTCCAAAGACATACTGATAGGGATTCTAGATCGTGAGCCCCATCGGAGACAGTGATGATAATGTGTGCAAAACTGTAAAGCACTGTGGGATATGTTAGCGCTATATAAAAATAAAGATTATTATTATTCGATTTTCTATGAGGTTTCGGAGGAAAAATGATGGCAGCAATGGAAGCAGTTTCCTTCGCTTCTCTTGTTTTCCGCAGGTTAGACAGGCTTTCAGAGGGTTATCTCTGAGCTTCTTCCTCATCCAGGGGAGATCATTTCTCCCGGTTCAATTATTAGTGACTACCGATGCCAGTCTTCTGGCCTGGGGAGCATCACCACACTGCTCCAGGCCCTCTGTCATCTCGGGAATCCAGTCTCCCGATCATTGTTTTGGGGATCCGAGCGGTACGGCTAGTCCTACAGCAGGTCCACTGCCTTCTTGTGGGTCACCCCATCCGAATTCAATCGGATAACCACAGCCGTGCCGTACGTCAATCATCTAGGAGGTACCTGCGGCCAGGCGACCATGGCCGAGGTACCTCATATTCTCTGATGGGCCGAGATCAATCACTTGGTGATCTCGGCAGTACACATCCCAGGAGTAGAACTTTGGACGGCAGACTTCTTCAGCCGTCAGGGTCTTGCCTCAAGTGAGTGGGAACTTCATCTGGAAGGCAACAGATCTGCCTTCACTGGATCATTCCAGATGTAGATTGGATGGCACCCAGACTGAATGCCAATGTACTCGAGTTCATAGTTCGGTCTCGAGATCCAAAAGCCATCACAGTGCATGCTCTGGTTCTTCCATGATACCAGTTCCGTCACCCCTCTTCCACTACTTCCGAGAGTCTTTAGGAAGCGGAAAGGGTCCCAGTGATCCCTGAGCGATCTGCACTGACCACGTCAGGTTTTGTTTGCAGAGCTAGTACAACTTGTCGCCCATTTCTCCTTCGCCTCATTGGGGGACACAGGACAGTGGGGTGTATGCTTCTGCCGCCAGGAGGCTGACACTAAGTAAACTTGAAAAAAAGTTAGCTCCTCCTCCATTGTATACACCCTGACACTGGCTACCAGAGACTCCAGTTTATGCTTAGTGTCTCAAGGAGGCACATCTCTGGGTCCTGGATCGTTGGACCCGATTTTTCAACATCTTTGGATTGAAGGGGCGACGGACCTTTTTGAGGGTCCGATCTCCCCAAACCATCAACGGGCAAGTACGTGCGATGTTTCTCCACGTATCCTTCCCCGCTACGTGGGATTCTTCACCGGACTTAGCCCTGACCACCCTGAGGTAGCTAGACTCCAGGCTGTACAGGTGCCCGTAAGATGTCCGTGTGTTCCCCCCTGATTTCTACACCCCTGCGGTGTTAGCTGGGGTGGTGGACGGTCCCTCTCCTTATCCTGGGGATAATGGAGATAGGGTTCCTGCACCGTCATTGGTTCTACCCCTCGATGAGTGCGGTATGACAAGGGGGGCTCCTGGCATTGCCTGCTGCTGCGTCCTCCGGGAGTGCGATGCCTTTTTTCAGCGCTGCTGAGGCTGGCGTCTTGGTGAGGCGGCGCTGCAGCGTGATCCGGCGCTGCAGCGTTAGGACAGCGGCGCTGCAGCGTGATCCGGCGCTGCGGCGTTAGGTCAGCGGCGCTGCAGCGTTGTCCGGCGCTGTGGCGTTATGTCGGCGGCGCTGCAGCGCAGCTACGCTGCAGCGTGGTCCGGCGGCGTTAGGAGCGGATCGGCGCCGCTGTCCCCCCAGAGGCTTCGGCCCTGCCTGGCTGCTTCGGGCGTGGGGCAGCTTCCTGGAGCCGGGACTTCCGGCCATCGGACCGCGCTGTGAGGCTCCGCCCCCTCCGGCGCGTCACTTCCGTTTCCGGCTCTCCTCGCTCTAAGGGGGGAAAAATTGAGGCCCCGGCTTCGGGCTTGCTCCAGGCCGCAGCATCGTTTGGCGGTCCCTCCCCCCTAAGGCCTGCTGTGCATATAAGACAGCGCTTTTGGGCTCCTCATCGTGCTTTCAGGATCCATCACGGTACTCGTGGGGACACAGGACTGGGGTAAGTGCTTCTTCCTCCATCTGGCTGAAGCATTCTTTTTGTCCCAGTCTCTGGCCCTGGGTATAGCTTTACGGATCGTTATGTCTAGAAGGGTTAAGACTCACACGGTTCTTTTTACTGGTTGTGTATCTTGTCGTGCCCCTTTTCCGCACGCCCAAAGTAATCGCCTCTGCGAGGCCTGTGACTCTGAACGCGCCCAGGAGCCCCCCCCCCCCCTGCCAGTTCTCCAGTAGTCTCTCCGGCTCCGGTTCCTCAAGCAGATGCTGGGGCAGCTCCGCCAGAATGGGTCACGTCCTTGTCGCAATCCATGGCGTCCCTTACTGAAGCAATCAAATCTCTGCAGACCCCGGCAGTCAGGGACGGTAGTCCACCTGTCTCGGAGAGGGCCTCGGGGTCTCAGGAGCCTTCGGCCTGCAGGGGCCGCGCTCACTCTAGACAGACGCATGGAAAGCGGATTCGCAAAGCGTCGTCCAGGCACTCCGGTGCTTCCGCATCCTGGAGTTCCGTATCTCGTTCTCCTTCCCCTGCAGAAAGCGGGGAAGTTGAGACTGATTACGAGTCAGAAGGGTCTCTTAATTTTGAGAAACCTGGTTTTCAGGAGTCGGTAGATAGCCTGATTGAGGCTGTCAATCAGTCTTTAGGGATAGAGGACGAGCTCGCCTCATCCTCTGATCATAAGGTCTCATTTAAGCGGGCTAAACGGGCCCATAGGGTTTTTTCCTCTCACCCTGAGTTTGAGCATCTGATTCAACGCAACCGGGAGCACCCGGACAAGCGTTTTTCAGGGCAAAGAGCTCTGAAGGCCAGGTATCCCTTTGCTGCGGAACTTTGGAGGATCTACAGAAGGGTTTCCTGCCCAGTTACTACAGTGTCCCGTTTAGCCTCTAACACGTTGCTATCTCTCCCTAATGGCTCATCGATTAAGGATCCTACGGATCGTCTTATAGAGAGCTTGGCTCGTTCCGTCTTTGAGGCTTCAAGTTCAGCACTTTTTCCTTCCTTTGCAGCAACTTGGGTTGCCAGGGCTATGATTTCTTGGTCAGAGTCGTTATCTAAGGCTCTCCAAGAAGGTAATTTGTCAGCAGAATTGGCAGAAATGTCATCTCAGGTAGCAATGGCTGGTAGTTATCTGATTAACGCATCCCTAGATGCGGCAGATTGTGCTTCTTCGGCTGTGTCTAATGCTATTGCCATCAGAAGGGCTCTTTGGTTAAGGTCCTGGCGGGCTGATTCTACCTCTAAAAAATCTCTTACATCCCTACCGTATCAGAGTGGTCGTTTGTTCGGAGAGAAGCTGGATCAGCTTATTTCTGACTCCACAGGAGGGAAGAGTAAGTTTCTTCCTCAGCAGAAGTCTAGACAGCCTTTTCGTCGCCAATTTCAGGCCCGTTTTAGAACCTTTCGCAACGTTAGATGGGCCCCAGCATCAGGCTCTCCTGCGCAGGGTCGATCCAATCAGGACCGAGACGGTCGGACCCCTTATACGGCCAGCCAGGGGGGAAGAATGCGTCTCCAATCTACTAGATCCAGAGGATCTAGGACTCAAAAGATTTTCGGCTAAGTGACTGGAGGCCTCCTCTGGGTGTCTCCAACAGAGTAGGCGGACGTCTACTTTTATTTCGCCAGGTCTGGCTTCAGGTAATCCACGACCAGTGGGTTGGAGAGCTCGTATCATCAGGGTACAAAATAGAGCTGGTTCAGCCGCCTCCTCCCCGGTTCTTTCCATCCCGTCTTCCCAGGTCCAAGTCTCTTCGTCAAAGCCTGTTCAATTCCGTAGAGTCCCTTCGTATAAGCGGTGTCATTTCTCCTGTTCCAAGGGAGGAAAGGTTTCAGGGCTTTTATTCCAATCTTTTTGTAGTGCCCAAAAAGGACGGAGCAGTAAGGCCTATTCTAGATCTCAAACTCTTAAACAGGTTTGTCCGCGTTCGTCACTTTCGGATGGAGTCTCTCCGGTCAGTCATCGCCTCTTTGGAAAAGGGAGAGTTTTTGGCCTCAGACATTCAGGATGCTTATCTACATATTCCCATCTTTCCACCTCATCAAAGATTTCTCCGGTTTGCCGTAAACAATCTACACTTTAAATTCACGGTATTACCCTTCGGGCTGGCCTCCGCTCCCAGGGTGTTCACGAAGGTCATGTCTACAGTGGTTTCCATTCTGCACTCCCGAGGTATAGTCGTCTTGCCATACCTGGACGATCTGCTGATCAAGGGACCGACTTTTCAATCTTGCAGGGAAAATGTCGGCTTCACTCTGGACACCCTTTCTCGTCTAGGTTGGCTGGTGAATTTAAGGAAGTCATCCCTACAGCCATCCCGGAAGATCTCATTTTTAGGCATGATCTTCGACACCTCTCAAGCCCTATCAATCCTTCCCCAGGACAAGGTCCTAGCCCTTCGGCGGGAAGTGAGGAATCTTCAACAACCGGGCCCTCATACGATTCGGTCTGGCATGAGGGTGTTAGGAAAGATGGTTGCGACTATAGAGGCGGTTCCGTTTGCGCAGCTTCATCTTCGACCCCTCCAACTAGCAATCCTATCAGTGTGGAACAGAAATCCTCTTTCTCTTAACCGCAGATTTCAGTTGTCCCTCCAAGCCAGGCTGGCCCTCTCTTGGTGGCTAAACAGCTCATCTCTACTCAGGGGGAAGCCCTTTCCCCCAACCAATTGGCTAGTGGTCACAACAGATGCCAGTCTCCTGGGTTGGGGAGCAGTATTCTTTCATCACACTGCTCAGGGGCTCTGGTCTCCTCTGGAATCAGCCCTCCCCATCAATATCTTAGAGATTCGAGCAGTTCGACTAGCCTTGTTACATTTCCACCATCTTCTAGCAGGTCGCCCTGTCCGAATTCAATCGGACAACGCCACAGCGGTAGCCTACATAAATCACCAGGGGGGCACCCGCAGCAAGGCAGCCATGCGGGAGGTAAAGCAAATCCTACTCTGAGCGGAGAGGAATCACTCTGTAATCTCAGCGGTCCACATTCCGGGCGAAGAAAACTGGGCGGCAGATTTCCTAAGCCGTCAGGGTCTGGCCTCCAGGGAGTGGTCTCTCCATCCCGAGGTATTTTTGCAGATTTGCCATCTTTGGGGGACTCCGGACGTGGATCTAATGGCGTCCACGATGAACGCCAAGGTGCCCAGTTTTGTCTCTCGGTACCAAGACCCCCGGGCGATCGCCGTGGATGCGCTGGTATTGTCTTGGAACCAGTTTCATCTCTCTTATCTGTTCCCTCCTCTGGCACTGCTTCCGAGGGTAATCAAGAAAATCAAATCAGAGAGAGCACCGGCCATCCTGATCGCTCCGGATTGGCCACGACGGACCTGGTATGCAGACCTGGTACAACTTCTCGCCGGGGTTCCTTGGCGGCTCCCCGATCGGCCGGATCTTCTATCTCAAGGGCCGATCTACCACCAGTACTCAGAGGTCCTACGTTTGACGGCCTGGCCGTTGAATCTTGGGTTTTAACCCAGGCAGGGTTTTCTCAAGAAGTGGCGGATACCATGATCAGTGCACGTAAGCCCGTCTCGGCTAAGATTTATTATCACACTTGGAAGGTGTTCCTTTCCTGGTGTAGAGAGCGCGGGCTGCCTCCTCTGCGTTTTTCCATTCCGAACATTCTAGCCTTCCTTCAAGCAGGCCTGGATTCTGGGCTTGCTCCAAGTACTCTTAAAAGGCAGATTTCGGCTTTCAGTCCTTTTTCAGCGCAAGATTGCTACTAATCGTCAGGTCAGGACTTTTTTCCAGGGAGTTGCTCATAAGGTCCCTCCTTATAGGACTCCTTTGGAAGCTTGGGACCTTAATCTGGTTTTAAGGGCTTTACAGAATGCTCCTTTTGAGCCTCTTCAAGATATTTCTTTGATGTTTCTTTCTTGGAAAGTCGTATTTTTAGTGGCCTTAACGTCCATAAGACGGGTATCGGAGCTGGCAGCCCTTTCTTGTCGTTCCCCTTTTCTGCAGTTTCATCAGGACAAGGTAGTTCTCAGACCAGCACCGTCTTTTTTGCCGAAGGTTGTTTCGTCATTCCACATCAATGAAGATATTGTTCTCTGACCCGCAGAAAAGGAACTGAGCGGCACTCGATGTGTTAATCTTCACAGGCAGTAACAGTGTAGGAGAAGTCTCAGCATAAACTTCAAGCCACAAGTCTATGTGTTTGCAGATGCCAGGTGGTGCTTAGCATATAAAGCAGACAGACTTTCCAACTTGTTAAATAACAAAAGATGCAGCACTCACCAGATTCTTGCTGAAGATAGTGTCCTTTATTCGCTTAAAGCGATGTGAGACATTATGCGGAGAGGCGGCAGGAAAGAGGATTGGGTGCGGGGGAGAGGAGAAGGACTACGGCCGTTTCACGCAAAATGCGCTTCCATGGGTCCAGGTGCACAATCAAGTGTGTCATTTCCTTTTTATAGGAGTCGATAGGTGAGTGAAGAAAGTGAGTAAGTGTAAAAACAACATATAATTACACATAACAATTAAAATCACTTTGTGCTGCGGAAATGCATAAACAATAACATTGGAATATACAATTATTACAATCACAAGATGCAATATTTGGAATGAATCATTATTGCAATCATAAAAATATTGACATGTCAAGTTTGTCATTTAGTCCTATTGGACCTTGAGCATTTGTCTTTATAATCCACCTTGCTTCATGTTGTAGGAGAATTTTATTTCGATCGCCACCTTGGGGTGGATTTTTAACCACCTCCAAGCCGGCGAAACGTAACACATTAGGATCTGCATTATGTTTTTCCTGTATGTGCTTAATAAAACGTAAAGATCCCTTGCCTGTGGATATTGATCTGTAATGCTCTCTAAATCTTACTGTCATTGGGCGAATGGTTTTGCCTATATAATAAAATAAACATGGACAAAAGATGACATAGACCACATATTTGCTTTTGCATAAGATGAAATCATGCACTGTGTGTGTTATCGGACCTATTCGTATAGAGCTGCCAAGTACTCGAAGGTGACAGAAGTTACAACTACCGCATCTATGATTGCCGCTCGGCAATGATTTCTCTAGCCAATTATTATTTTCTGGCAACATTCGATTGTGAACAAGTAAGTTACCCAAGTTTCTCGTGCGTTTGTAGGCAAAATGAGGCTGTTTAGGGATAATTTTAGATAAATCCCTGTCATTTTGTAAAACATGCCAATTCTTTCTTATTGCGGCATATACTTCATTGTCCATAGGGCTATGTGTGAAGGTGAACGTAAACCTATGTGGTTCTTGTTGTTTTAATTTGTACTGTTTGTCTTTTTTACGGTTTTTTAATATGTCTTTCTGCGAGAGTTTAAGAGCTCTTGACTCAGCATTCGCTAATAATTGGGAAGGATAATTTCTGTTCAAAAAACATGTTTTAAGATCTTTTATTTGCTCCCTAAAAATTTCTTCATTATTATTAATTTTTCTAAGGCGCACCATCTGGCTATATGGTATACTTCGTTTTGTATGCAACGGATGGGCACTGTTAAAATGAAGTAAATTATTAGTGGCCGTTGGCTTTTTATATACTTTTGTGACTAATTTATCTTCTAGTATTGATATTTGAACATCTAGAAATTCGAGAGTTTTGTTGTCAAAGCAGGATGTGAACCGCATGTTGTCCTCATTAACTTCATTTAAATGGGAGACAAAATTATCAAAATCACTTTTTGTGCCATCCCAGACGATAAAAATGTCGTCTGCGAAACGCAAGTAAAGTCGCATATGCTTCAAATACGGATTTATTGCAGCCGTAATATATTTTTCTTCGAAGACTGCTAAAAATAAGTTGGCAAAAACACATGCAACGGGCGTACCCATTGCAGTACCAACACATTGTAGGAACCATTTATCTATGAATTTGAAGGCATTCTGTGACAAAACAAATTCTAAACTCTCCACCACAAATGAAATAAAATCAGGATCTTTCTCAGTATTTAGCAAGATTTTTATTCGGACTCCCATGACAGCACTACGAGAGAGGGGATCCGCCCTTAAGGAACAGGAAACCTACAGATACAAAAGGGCGGCACCTCTCCCATGCATCAGTTGGTTTCCTGTTCCTGAAGGGACTGGATCCTACGGAAGATACTAGGATTCCAGGCCGGCCGGGCCGAATTAGGTAGCGAGAGGGTCTCCTACCTCGGCCGGTGCGGGGTACCTGAAGGAGACACGGTGGCTCTGGGGGGCTGCACGGCAGTGTCTCATCAGCGTGGAGCGGTCGCCAGGGGGTGTCCGATCTCCGAAGCCGGCGCTTGGTGAGTGTACTGTTTCCCTCTCTTGAGCGGCTTAGGGGAGGCTCTGAGGGGTCGGCGACATTGAGGGGGCGCCACCCGGAGTCTCGTGGCAAGTCTCGGCGTCCCACGTTGTTCACAGCGCTAACAGGAAGGCGGAGCCAGCTGTGACTTCCGGGTCACGGAGCTTCTGCGCATGCGCAGGAGCTCCAAGATGGCGGCGCCCACCGGAAAATGTGCGCTCATCACCCTCAGGTGTCGGCTGATCCCCTGCAGCTGCATGGGGGGAAGGGGAGCAACTGGAAGCGCGGTGCAATTACGCTGGCCGAAGGAGGGGCTATATATCGGCTCCAGGTGCGCGTTCCTTGCTCCTGGTCTCCAAACTGCTTCAGATGGAGTCTGATCAGGATCAGCAGCCTCTGCTGCTGGATGAAGAACCCCAGAAGCTTATGGAGAAGGAACGTGAGAAAAGGAGCGATGGATCTGGCCGCAGAAGCTCCTCCAGACAGGGGTCTGGAGCATCAGCCAAAAAAGATCCCCCTCGTGCTTCGGTATCTCTATGGGTGTGGGCAGCCTCTGGTAAGTGATCTTCGAGAAAGTTCACTTAGTGACTAGTTTCCCCTCATATGTTTTATGCAGGGAAAGAAAAGCGTCAGTAAGGCGAAGCATAGGGAGTGTGCCATCTGCGGGGTCCCCTTGCCTGACTCACACCCTAAAAAACTATGTGACCCCTGTATCCAGCAGACGGTGAGGTCCTGGAAAGTAGGGAGGGGATATAGCATGTAGATCTTACACTCTAGTCTACCTTACTTATCCCTGTAGGTGGCAGAAGAATCCTCTTCTATGGTGGCCAGTCTGAAGGAAATGGTTAGAAGGGAGGTCAAGCAATCCATTAAGGATCTTTCACAGTCAGGCTCTAAGCAGAGAACTCAGTGGGCATCTGATTCATCTGTGGATAAAGACAAGAGTGAAGAATCGGATGATTCAGCAGCATCATCTTCCTCGTCGGGGGAAGACGCTGCCCGGTTTTGTTTACCCATAGAGAGGATAGACAAATTAATAAAAGCGGTCAGAGGCACAATGGGTATAACAGAACCCAAGCCTCAGCTATCTAAGGAACAAATGATGTTCAGCGGCCTAGAACAGAGGAAGCGCAGAGTCTTTCCCCTGAATGAAAAGATACAGGAACTTATCAACAGGGAGTGGAGAAAACCGGAGAGGAAAGGCTCCTTACCACCTGCGCAGAAGCGTCGGTATCCCTTTGATGACCCAGCAGTGGGTAATTGGGAAAAGGCCCCAAAGCTGGACGCGGCAATTGCCAAGGTGGCAAAGCGATCCTCTCTCCCGTTTGAGGATATGGGTACGCTTAAAGACCCCCTGGATAGGAAAGTGGATACCTTCCTAAAAGGAACCTGGGAGATGGCAGCCGGCTCCTTAAAACCTGCGGTGGCGTCAACCTGCACGGCAAGGTCAATAATGGTCTGGCTGGACCAGTTAGAAACCCAATTAAAACAGGGGGCCTCTAGAGATTCCATACTTGCAGCGTTACCAGTAATCCAGGAGGGGGCAGCTTTTTTATCGGATGCCTCAATTGACTCTGTTAAATTGGCGGCTAGGGCAGCAGGTCTTTCTAATGCTGCGAGAAGAGCCCTATGGTTGAAATGCTGGCCGGGGGATATGCAGGCAAAAACAAAACTCTGCGCTATCCCTTGTAAGGGCGAGTATCTATTCGGACCTACCCTGGACGAACTCCTGGAGAAGGCAGGAGATGATAAGAAAAAATTTCCTAACCTTTTCAATCCATATCGTCGTCCCTTCAACAAAAGAAGGTTCAATCGGGGAGGAAGGCGGACCTTCTCACCGGGTAGGGATCGTTCCAGATGGGATGATAAGCGAAAAAGAGGCACAGGTCTCATGTTTCGCCGTAACCCGACGGAAAACAAAAAACAAGACCAATGACTGGCAATCCCGGTGGGAGGGAGACTGTCGCATTTCTCGGCAGAGTGGTCAAAAATCACAAACAGTGTTTGGATAAACATGGTCTCAGACTTGAGTTTGTCCATACCCCACGGGACAAATTCCAGTTAACACCCTGGCGCTCATCTCCCACTGAACAATTTGCCTTAGAAGAGGAAGTGAGGACTCTTTGCTCCAAAAATGTTTTGATTGAAGTGCCGTATTCTCAGGCAGGGAAAGGGTTCTACTCTCCCCTTTTCCTAATTCAAAAGCCGGATATGTCTTATAGGACCATTATAAACCTTAAGGGTCTCAATAAGTTTTTGGTGAAACATACCTTCAAAATGGAGTCCATCAATTCAACAATAAAAATGCTTTTCAACAATTGTTTTATGGTAGTAGTGGATTTGAAAGATGCCTACTATCATGTACCCATTCACGCTGATTTCCAACGATACCTAAGGGTAGCAGTACTAATGGGGGGTAGGATTCAACATTTTCAGTTCAGGGCACTCCCCTTCGGGATAACTTCTGCTCCTAGAGTGTTCACTAAAATAATCGCTGAAGTCATGGCACACTTAAGAGAATCAAACGTCCTTATAATTCCTTACTTGGATGATTTCCTCATTGTAGGGAACTCGATAGATCACTGTCTGTCACAATGGGAGGTTACTAAAGCCAAGCTAGAACACCTGGGTTGGATCATAAACTTCGAAAAATCTAAGTTACAGCCCCTAAATATTCAAAAGTTCCTGGGTCTAATGTTGGATTCAGTGACACAACAGTGTCTCCTCCCCATAGAAAAAATAGATCTAATTCAAATTTATGTGTTAAATGCAATTAATACACCTTCCATGACACTTAGGCAAGCAATGTCCCTACTTGGGTCACTCACATCTTGCATTCCAGCAGTTAAGTGGGCTCAGTTCCACACCAGATCCCTACAAAGAGAAGTCTTGTTCCATGGCAGAGCCTTGGGAGGCGCGTTAAATGGGAAAATAACGTTAGAGCCAACCACGCTAGATTCCCTTAGGTGGTGGTCAGATAAAAAGAATTTATCAGCAGGGGTCCCCTGGATAGTAAATGTGTCCCGGGTGATAACCACGGATGCCAGCTCTTCAGGGTGGGGAGCCTACATGGGGGACATGGTGGTCCAGGGACAATGGGAACCCTTCACAACATTCTCATCCAACCAGAGGGAGTTGTTGGCGGTTGAATTGGCTGTTAAAAAATTCCTCATATATCTGCAGGGCCAGCACGTCAGAATTCTGTCGGACAACAGAGTTGCAGTCGCTTACATAAACCGGCAAGGGGGAACTCGTTCCGAGACATTGATGCAAATCACGGATCGATTGTTCCAGATGGCAGAGCTCAATTTTCTATCTTTGACGGCTCTCCACATCAAAGGAAAGGAAAATGTGGCAGCAGATTTCCTCAGCCGAAACATGTTAAGGCAAGGAGAGTGGTCTCTCAACGAAGACCTTTTCAATCTGATCGTCTGCAGATGGGGTCAACCAGTGGTAGACCTGTTCGCCACCAGAAACAACAGAAAAGTAAAACTTTTTTGCTCGCTAAATCCCAGGGAAAATCCCTTGGCGGTGGACGCGTTTCTGATAAAATGGGATTTTCCACTGGCCTATGCTTTCCCACCACTGAACCTGATACCTCTAGTGGTGAGGAAAATCAGGGAGGATCGAGCGAAAGTCATCCTTATCGCCCCCTTTTGGCCCAGAAGAACCTGGTTTGCCTGGCTCAAGACAATGTCTGTATCGGTTCCCTGGGTACTACCAGAGATCCCGAACCTGCTTTCTCAGGGACCGATCTCCCATCCACATGTGGCAGCACTCCATTTAACGGCGTGGAGTTTGAACGGTCACTATTAGTGGGGAAAGGCTTCTCTCCAAATTTAGTCGAGACACTCCTAAAGAGTAGAAAGCAAGTAACTACAAAAATCTACTCTAGAACTTGGAGGAAGTTCTTGTCTTGTTCAAGATTTGACATCCAAGACGGGATACCAATACAACAAATCTTAGAGTTCCTACAGAGGGGTTTTCGAGTTAAAACTCTCTACTAGTACCCTTAGAGTACAGGTCTCAGCTCTGGGTGCCCTGTTTTCATGCAATATAGCAAACAATTATTGGATAGCGAGGTTTATGAAGGCAGTTAGTAGATCTAGACCGGTATATAAGGATAGGACAGTTCCATGGGATTTAAATTTAGTTCTGTCCTCTCTAACAAAACCCCCCTTTGAACCTCTGCAAGAGGCCTCAATCAAAATGTTGACACTTAAGACCGCCTTCCTGATTGCCATAACCTCAGCTCGCAGGATAGGGGATATCCAGGCGCTTTCCAGAGCTCCTCCATACACAGAAATCTTATCAGACAGAGTAGTCCTTAGACCAGACCCGGCATATCTGCCGAAGGTAGCGTCACGTTTCCATAGATCACAGGAGATAGTTTTGCCATCCTTTATTCCTAAGCCCTCTAATCCTAAAGAGCAGGAGCTTCATACGTTAGACGTTAGGAGATCTCTCCTTCAGTATATCTCAGCTACTGATAATTGGAAGAAAGATGGAGCACTGTTTCTTTCATTCCAAGGTCCAAGGAAAGGATTTAGAGTGTCAAAATATTCACTAGCCAAATGGATTAGGGAAACTATATCTCTAGCTTACACAGCAGGTGGGGGGCCAGCTCCGCAGAATCTAAAGGCACATTCCACCCGGGCCATGGCGTCATCCTGGGCAGAGAGATCTGGAGTGTCAGTGGAGCAAATATGTAAGGCGGCCACTTGGTCATCTCCTTCCACTTTCTTTAAACACTATCGGTTGGATTTGGGGTCCTCCTCTGATCTCTCCTTTGGGTTAAGGGTGCTACAGACTATAGTCCCTCCCTAAGGTAGCTTACATCTCTGTAAATCTCTCGTAGTGCTGTCATGGGAGTCCGAATAAAGCATTAAGCTACTTACTGGTAGCGGCATTTTTCGGAGGCCCATGACAGCACCCTTAGTTCCCTCCCTATTCACGTGGGGGTAGCACTTCCTGATATGTAAATAGTGTAGTTTGTAAATCTCACATATGGTGTCTGGTTACAATATAGTAGATTATTTTTTGGTTTCCAAATGTATATAATGTATATAATGTATGTTTGTGTACCACTAACCGCGGTAGTCCTCTCAGGCTCTGAAATACAACTGATGCATGGGAGAGGTGCCGCCCTTTTGTATCTGTAGGTTTCCTGTTCCTTAAGGGCGGATCCCCTCTCTCGTAGTGCTGTCATGGGCCTCCGAAAAATGCCGCTACCAGTAAGTAGCTTAATGCTTTCGTATTGCTTCTATACCATTAGCCTGTGGGATTCTTGTGTATAAATTCACGATATCAATGGAGGCTAAAGAAAAACTAGGTTGCCAGTCAATTGATTGTAATGCAGATAAGAAGCTTCCTGTATCCTTGACAAATGAAGGGATCTTCTGCAGCAGTGGTTTAAGTAGCCAGTCGAGGAATTGGGACAGGGGTTCCGTTAAGGAATCGATCCCCGAAATTATGGGGCGTCCAGGGGGATGTGTTGCGTTCTTATGAATTTTGGGAATGCTATACCAGTGTGGAATTTTGGGGTGTTCTGGAAGAAGCTTTTCTGCTCTATTTTTTGTTAATACGCCTTTTACCACATATTTATTCAATAAAGATCTTAATTTATCTTTAAATTTAGATGTGGGATTGTTGTCCAACGGGATATATGTATCCCCATCATTTAATTGCGACAATGCTTCATTAATGTAATAATCTTTGTTGAGTATTACTAGATTCCCCCCCTTGTCCGCCTTTCTTATGACTACGTCTTTCCACTGCTGCATTTCCCTAAGGGCTCTGTCCTCATTTAACGTTAAATTTCTTAAAGGTTTTCGGTACAGCAATGCCTCTACATCTTTTAGGACCAAATCCTGAAATAAATCGATAGAATTCCCCGGGGCGATTGGTGGCATAAAGCAGGATTGCACTCCTCCCTTGAAAGGCTCCAAAATCGGTTCAGTGATAGAACTGGCTCCTAAATGATCTACATTAGGAGTCTCTTCGCTTAAACTAGTTAGAAGCCACATAACTTCTATGTCTTTCTCATTATCCGGAGGAAACGCCATAAAGCCAAGATTACCTATGGAAGCCGGAACTTCCGTTGTTGGTTTTGCTGAGGTTTCATTGGTGTTTTTTTGAGATGGAAAATGTTTATGCAGATGCAATTTTCGTGTGCATTTAAACAGATCTACTTTAAACTCGGTCAGATCGAATTCTTCTGGCAAGCAGAAGTTTAAACCAAGCGACAATACTTGTCTTTGATCTGCAGATAGTATTTTATTAGACAAATTTATAATTTGAAGTTCATTATTAACTGGTGCTATTTCCTCCACGACACTTGCTTGCGTTTTTTCTGCATTCCTGTTTTTCCGGCCCCCTCGTCTGGTTTTCCTCCTAAAGGGATATTATCTCTCTGCGATGTTGTTGCCATGTTGATATTTTCCATCTGCTCCTCAACCCCACTGGAATCGGAATCGGTAATCCAACCGTCTCTCTGTGTTTTTTTCTTATTCTGAGTTCTTACTTGACGGTTTCTCTGAAAAAACCTCTTTTTATTTTTGTTCCACGATAAGACTTGCCCTGATTCGAAATCATTTTTATCTCTTAAGAATTTTTCTTTTTTCTTTTGTTTGGTGTCTAATTGAATCACTACCAATTTTTTCTCCAATTTTTTGAGGAAAAGATTATATTGCGTTTCCGTTATTCTTGACAACAGTTCTTTTTTGGCTTTCTCTAACTGCTCGCATAGAATTCCATACTCCTTTTCATTCTGAGAAATCACTAATAGTAATAAATTTTGGGAACACTGAAGATGAATTTGTTCCCATGCCTTCTTAAATGAAATATCATCCATAAATTGCGAGATGTCTTTAAACACTCGGAGTCCTCTAGGAACACGTTCACATTCTACATACGACTTTAATGATTTAATTGTCCAATATAGTCTGATTTCTCTTTCGGCCAAATTGTGGATTTTATTTTCCAATGTTTTAGTGCTTATCATTTCCAATTCCTCTTTATGGTTACATTCCATAAAGAATTCCGCCGCACCCTCTCTTCCTGCCATTAAACCATGCTCCGAGACTGTGCTTAAGTTAGCTTCCATATTTTCTGCTTGACTAACCTCCATTGATCACGTTACAAATCACACACAGCGATGCCTGACTAACGCTGACCTGTGCTCTGCTCACCATACAACATGAAAGTTCACTGACCGGCAGAAAAGGAACTGAGCGGCACTCGATGTGTTAATCTTCACAGGCAGTAACAGTGTAGGAGAAGTCTCAGCATAAACTTCAAGCCACAAGTCTATGGAAGGAGTATACAAGGAGTATGGAATTCTATGCGAGCAGTTAGAGAAAGCCAAAAAAGAACTGTTGTCAAGAATAACGGAAACGCAATATAATCTTTTCCTCAAAAAATTGGAGAAAAAATTGGTAGTGATTCAATTAGACACCAAACAAAAGAAAAAAGAAAAATTCTTAAGAGATAAAAATGATTTCGAATCAGGGCAAGTCTTCTCGTGGAACAAAAATAAAAAGAGGTTTTTTCAGAGAAACCGTCAAGTAAGAACTCAGAATAAGAAAAAAACACAGAGAGACGGTTGGATTACCGATTCCGATTCCAGTGGGGTTGAGGAGCAGATGGAAAATATCAACATGGCAACAACATCGCAGAGAGATAATATCCCTTTAGGAGGAAAACCAGACGAGGGGCCCGGAAAAACAGGAATGCAGAAAAAACGCAAGCAAGTGTCGTGGAGGAAATAGCACCAGTTAATAATGAACTTCAAATTATAAATTTGTCTAATAAAATACTATCTGCAGATCAAAGACAAGTATTGTCGCTTGGTTTAAACTTCTGCTTGCCAGAAGAATTCGATCTGACCGAGTTTAAAGTAGATCTGTTTAAATGCACACGAAAATTGCATCTGCATAAACATTTTCTATCTCAAAAAAACACCAATGAAACCTCAGCAAAACCAACAACGGAAGTTCCGGCTTCCATAGGTAATCTTGGCTTTATGGCGTTTCCTCCGGATAATGAGAAAGACATAGAAGTTATGTGGCTTCTAACTAGTTTAACCCCTTCAAGTCGCGGCCCTTTTTAATTTTTGCTTGTTCGTTTTTCGCTTCCCTCGTTCACAGAGCCATAACTTTTTTATTTTTCCATCAATATGGTCATGTGAGGGCTTATTTTTTGCGGGACAAGTTGTACTTTTGAACGACACCATTGGTTTTACCATGTCTTTTACTAGAAAACGGGAAAAAAATTCCAAGTGTGGTGAAATTGCAAAAAAAGTGCAATCACACACTTGTTTTTTGTTTAGCTTTTTTGCTAGGTTCACTAGATGCTAAAACTGACTTGCCATTATGATTCTCTAGGTCATTACGAGTTCATAGACACCTAACATGACTAGGTTATTTTTTATCTAAGTGGTGAAGAAAAATTCCAAACTTTGCTAAAAAAAAAAAAAAAAAAAAAAAGGGCCATTTTCCGATACCCGTAGCGTCTCCATTTTTCGTGATCTGGGGTCGGGTGAGGGCTTATTTTTTGCGTGCCGAGCTGATGTTTTTAATGATACCATTTTTGCACAGATACATTCTTTTGAGCGCCCGTTATTGCATTTTAATGCAATGTCGCGGCGACCAAAAAAACGTAATTCTGGCGTTTCGGATTTTTTTCTCGCTACGCCGTTTAGCGATCAGGTTAATGCTTTTTTTTAATTGATAGATCGGGCGATTCTGAACACGGCGATACCAAATACGTGTAGGTTTGTTTTTTTTTTTTATTGTTTTATTTAGGATGGGGCGAAAGGGGGGTGATTTAAACTTTTATATTTTTTATATTTTTTTCATATTTTTAAAAACATTTTTTTTTTACTTGTGCCATGCTTCAATAGCCTCCATGGGAGGCTAGAAGCTGGCATAGCCTGATCGGCTCTGCTACATAGCAGCGATCATCAGATCGCTGCTATGTAGCAGAAATGCAGGTGTGCTGTGAGCGCCGACCACAGGAGGGCGCTCACAGCAGACCTGCATCAGTAACCATAGAGGTCTCAAGGACCTCTATGGTTACCTTCCTGATGCATCGCCGACCCCCGATCATGTGACGGGGGTCGGCGATGACGTCATATCCGGCCGCCCGGCCGGATGCGGTAGTTAAATGCCGCTGTCTGTGTTTGACAGCGGCATTTAACAGGTTAATAGCGGCGGGTGAATAGCGATTTCACCCTCCGCTATTGCGCGCACATATCAGCTGTACAAAACAGCTGACATGTCGCGACTTTGATGTGGGCTCACCGCCGGAGCCCACATCAAAGGGGGATTCACGGCATGCGCAGTAGATGTACGGCGCATGTCGTGAAGGGGTTAAGCGAAGAGACTCCTAATGTAGATCATTTAGGAGCCAGTTCTATCACTGAATCGATTGTGGAGCCTTTCAAGGGAGGAGTGCGATCCTGCTTTATGCCACCAATCGCCCCGGGGAATTCTATCGATTTATTTCAGGATTTGGTCCTAAAAGATGTAGAGGCATTGCTGTACCGAAAACCTTTAAGAAATTTAACGTTAAATGAGGACAGAGCCCTTAGGGAAATGCAGCAGTGGAAAGACGTAGTCATAAGAAAGGCGGACAAGGGGGGGAATGTAGTAATACTCAACAAAGATTATTACATTAATGAAGCATTGTTGCAATTAAATGATGGGGATACATATATCCCGTTGGACAACAATCCCACATCTAAATTTAAAGATAAATTAAGATCTTTATTGAATAAATATGTGGTAAAAGGCGTATTAACAAAAAATAGAGCAGAAAAGCTTCTTCCAGAACACCCCAAAATTCCACACTGGTATAGCATTCCCAAAATTCATAAGAACGCAACACATCCCCCTGGACGCCCCATAATTTCGGGGATCGATTTCTTAACGGAACCCCTGTCCCAATTCCTCGACTGGCTACTTAAACCACTGCTGCAGAAGATCCCTTCATTTGTCAAGGATACAGGAAGCTTCTTATCTGCATTACAATCAATTGACTGGCAACCTAGTTTTTCTTTAGCCTCCATTGATATCGTGAATTTATACACAAGAATCCCACAGGCTAATGGTATAGAAGCAATACGAAAAATCTTGCTAAATACTGAGAAAGATCCTGATTTTATTTCATTTGTGGTGGAGAGTTTAGAATTTGTTTTGTCACAGAATGCCTTCAAATTCATAGATAAATGGTTCCTACAATGTGTTGGTACTGCAATGGGTACGCCCGTTGCATGTGTTTTTGCCAACTTATTTTTAGCAGTCTTCGAAGAAAAATATATTACGGCTGCAATAAATCCGTATTTGAAGCATATGCGACTTTACTTGCGTTTCGCAGACGACATTTTTATCGTCTGGGATGGCACAAAAAGTGATTTTGATAATTTTGTCTCCCATTTAAATGAAGTTAATGAGGACAACATGCGGTTCACATCCTGCTTTGACAACAAAACTCTCGAATTTCTAGATGTTCAAATATCAATACTAGAAGATAAATTAGTCACAAAAGTATATAAAAAGCCAACGGCCACTAATAATTTACTTCATTTTAACAGTGCCCATCCGTTGAATACAAAACGAAGTATACCATATAGCCAGATGGTGCGCCTTAGAAAAATTAATAATAATGAAGAAATTTTTAGGGAGCAAATAAAAGATCTTAAAACATGTTTTTTGAACAGAAATTATCCTTCCCAATTATTAGCGAATGCTGAGTCAAGAGCTCTTAAACTCTCGCAGAAAGACATATTAAAAAACCGTAAAAAAGACAAACAGTACAAATTAAAACAACAAGAACCACATAGGTTTACGTTCACCTTCACACATAGCCCTATGGACAATGAAGTATATGCCGCAATAAGAAAGAATTGGCATGTTTTACAAAATGACAGGGATTTATCTAAAATTATCCCTAAACAGCCTCATTTTGCCTACAAACGCACGAGAAACTTGGGTAACTTACTTGTTCACAATCGAATGTTGCCAGAAAATAATAATTGGCTAGAGAAATCATTGCCGAGCGGCAATCATAGATGCGGTAGTTGTAACTTCTGTCACCTTCGAGTACTTGGCAGCTCTATACGAATAGGTCCGATAACACACACAGTGCATGATTTCATCTTATGCAAAAGCAAATATGTGGTCTATGTCATCTTTTGTCCATGTTTATTTTATTATATAGGCAAAACCATTCGCCCAATGACAGTAAGATTTAGAGAGCATTACAGATCAATATCCACAGGCAAGGGATCTTTACGTTTTATTAAGCACATACAGGAAAAACATAATGCAGATCCTAATGTGTTACGTTTCGCCGGCTTGGAGGTGGTTAAAAATCCACCCCAAGGTGGCGATCGAAATAAAATTCTCCTACAACATGAAGCAAGGTGGATTATAAAGACAAATGCTCAAGGTCCAATAGGACTAAATGACAAACTTGACATGTCAATATTTTTATGATTGCAATAATGATTCATTCCAAATATTGCATCTTGTGATTGTAATAATTGTATATTCCAATGTTATTGTTTATGCATTTCCGCAGCACAAAGTGATTTTAATTGTTATGTGTATATGTTGTTTTTACACTTACTCACTTTCTTCACTCACCTGTCGACTCCTATAAAAAGGAAATGACACACTTGATTGTGCACCTGGACCCGTGGAAGCACATTTTGCGTGAAACGGCCGTAGTCCTTCTCCTCTCCCCCGCACCCAATCCTCTTTCCTGCCGCCTCTCCGCATAATGTCTCACATCGCTTTAAGCGAATAAAGGACACTATCTTCAGCAAGAATCTGGTGAGTGCTGCATCTTTTGTTATTTAACAAGTTGGAAGATATTGTTCTGCCCTCTTTTTGTCCGGCACCTACGCACCGTGTAGAAAAAGCTCTCCATACGTTGGATCTGGTAAGGGCTCTGAGGAGATACGTTTCCCGAACGGCTCCTTTTCGCCAGACAGATGCTCTGTTTGTCCTTCCGCAGGGTCGCAGGAAGGGATGCGCTGCTTCAAAATCTACCCTGGCCAGGTGGATAAGGGCGACCATTCAGGAGGCTTATCGCACCATGGGCATGACGGTTCCGGCCGGAATCAAGGCTCATTCAACAAGAGCGATGGGGGCTTCCTGGGCCGTTCGGCACCAGGCCTCAGCAGAACAGGTTTGCAAAGCTGCGACCTGGTCTAGTCTGCATACGTTTGTCAAACATTATAATGTCCACTCCCAGACCTCTGCAGATACAAGTCTGGGTAGAAGGATTCTTCAAGCGGCAGTGGCGCATTTATAGACAACCATCATCTGGATGTCTTTGACTGGTGAGTTATTTTTCCCACCCAGGGACTGCTTTAGGACATCCCACTGTCCTGTGTCCCCCAATGAGGCGAAGGAGAAATAGGGATTTTTGTGTTACTCACCGTAAAATCCTTTTCTCCGAGACGCTCATTGGGGGACACAGCTCCCTCCCTGGTAGCCTTATGGCTGCTTTGGTTATATCTGATTACATTAGTCAGTAGGATCTTTTCTAGACAGACAGTTTCTGTATTTATGATGTTATATTATTTTTTTTGTTTTGTTCTCCTACTGCTTTTTGCACCAAACTGGAGTCTCTGGTTGCCAGTGTCAGGGTGTATACGATGGAGGAGGAGCTAACTTTTTTTCAAGTTTACTTAGTGTCAGCCTCCTGGCGGCAGAAGCATACACCCCACTGTCCTGTGTCCCCCAATGAGCGTCTCGGAGAAAAGGATTTTACGGTGAGTAACACAAAAATCCCTATTTTCTCTGGCAGTTGTCGGATCGTCCAGATCTGCTCTCCAGGAACCAGTTCTAACTCATGCGGGACTCTCACAAGTTGTCAGCAACTTGTGCTTGTAAGCTCGCCTCAGTATGCTTTTTGCTTGGGGGAGAGATCACGGACCCCTATCTCCCTTTTTTAATTTTCCTTCAAAACAATCTAGATTCAGGCCTGACGCTCAGCTCGTTATAAGTCTAGATTTTAGCCTTTTCAATCTTATTGCAACAAAACTGCAAATAGGGACTTTCTCGCAGGGAGTTTTCCTATGCGGTTCTTCCCTATCGCCTACTGTTAGATCTTTGGGACCTTAATGGTCCTGGGGGGTCTTACAGTAGACTCCTTTTGATCCGGACAGACTTTACTGTCACGGAAGGTCGCCTTTTTTTCTGCGGTCACGTCATTCAGGCGAGTCTTCGGAGCAAGCCGCTTTGTCCTTTCAGACTCTTTTTGCCATCATGGCAAGGTTGTCCTCTTGCCGTCCTCGTCACTTGTTACCAATGTGGTATCGTACTCCCTCTCGAGGACATCGTTCTTCCCTCGTCTTGGTCGGCACCAGTCCACAAAACGGAACGGGTTCCCCATACTCTGGACGAGGTGAGTGCTCTGAGAAGGTACACATCGAGGACGGCATCCTTCCGAAGGTTGGACGCTTTATTTGGGCTTCCTGACAGTTGCAGGAAGGGTTTAGCCGCTTCATCGGCCATGCTAGCCTGCTGGATTCGTTTCTCCATCCAGGGGTCCTTCTGCATCAGAGGTCAGCCTATCCCAGCGGGGATTAGGGCACTCCAAACTTCGTCGATAGTGGCTTCTTGTTCCATTAGGCACCAGATGTCGACAGAGCATTGCAAGGTTGCGGTTTCATTCAGTCCGCACACATTCTTGAAGCACTACAATATTTGCACCCAGACTTCTGCAGATGTGAGTCTTGGCAGGTGGACTCTGCAGGCCCCGGTAACGCGTTCTTAGATAGCGGTTACGCAGGGTCTGATCTGTAATGTTATCCACACCCAGGCCGTTCTAAGTTGTCTCCCCTCCCCTCCCCCCCCCAACTTATGACTTGTATGGGTGAGTTTAAGCTGTGACTGGGACCAAATCGGACATATCATCTTTTTCAATTTTTTTTTGTCTGCTAAAGACAAAGATAACATGTAGAAAGCTCCATAGACTATAACGAAAAATGCAGCATAGATAGTCCTAGTGACCAGTGTGAAAATTGCAAAATATCTGATGGATATACTGTACATTGTTATAATTCTAGACCGTACTATGGAAAATTAAGGGGAACATGGAAACTTGACTGAAATAGGCCATTGTCTTCTAACAAATTGCTTTTTAAAGAGGCCATAGAATGGATCCGGCATCGAGGGGTCCTCCTGGGGGGCATCCTGCTAACATCACATGAGCACGGTGCCAGCTGCTTCACATTCTTTGCTAGTAGTGTGGGCCATTTCAGTCATCACAGTAAGACATTCAGGTCATTTTATGCCTCAGTAGGGCTCTGTCATCACTTGTTACCGACCAGTGAGACTGGTCATAAGATCACAAGTGAGGATGATAAGACAAGAAATAAAGCTGAGCTCATTGTGCTGCCGTGTGCCGGTAGATACCAGAATACCAGTGATGGCTTAATTAATTGGCGTGTGCAGTACAAGTAATGGTGACCCACATTTGGTCCTCAGCCGGTGGAGACTATAGACAGGATAGTGAAAAATGATCGCATTTTCATCTGTTACTTCAGATTTTACTTCTCCCCACAGTTCCACCACCTGCTTACCGTCATTGATTGAGAGCCTTTCCCGGAGAAGAAATCCTGCCCTTGTCATATATTGACCATACAAGGCTATGTTCACACGTTGCGCTTTGGCTGCATGTTTTTTTCCTCAGGCAAAACCTGCTCTCGTCAGTAAAGCCGCTGCAGTGTTTTTTTTTTTTTTTGCTGCATATTTTGTTGTATCTTGTGCATGTTGATAAAGTTTTAGTGCCCCCCACACACACACACCTCTCCAAAAAAAACCTTAATTAACTTTTTGTTTTTTTGCAGCAATAACACAGCAAAAACTTTTTATTTCTGCGTTTTGCACTAACCCATTATTTTTCTATGGGTGAAAAAAAAAACGTGGTATGGTGTGAACATAGCCTTATAGTGCCATTATTAGGACCCTGTATTCTGCCGAACCATAATGAAACTTGACCGGGAGTCTGCCCCCTCCCCCCCCAAAAAAAGAAAAATCACAAGTTAAGCTAAGCCAATGGGGGGGGGGGGGGGGAGGTCTTAGCTCTATAAAAACCAAACCGTTGTATATACAGTACAGACCAAAAGTTTGGACACACCTTCTCATTTAAAGATTTTTCTGTATTTTCATGACTGAAAATTGTACATTCACACTGAAGACATCAAAACTATGAATTAACACATGTGGAATTATATACTTAACAAAAAAGTGTGAAACAACTGAAATTATGTCTTATATTCTAGGTTCTTCAAAGTAGCCACCTTTTGCTTTGATGACTGCTTTGCACACTCTTGGCATTCTCTTGAGGAGCTTCAAGAGGTAGTCACTGGGAATGGTTTTCACTTCACAGGTGTGCCCTGTCAGGTTTAATAAGTGGGATTTCTTGCCTTGGAATGGTCTTCCAACAATCTTGAAGGAGTTCCCAGAGATGCTTAGCACTTGTTGGCCCTTTTGCCTTCACTCTGCGGTCCAGCTCACCTCAAACCATCTCGATTGGGTTCAGGTCTAGTGACTGTGGAGACCAGGTCATCTGGCGTAGCACCCCATCACTCTCCTTCTTGGTCAAATAGCCCTTACACAGCCTGGAGGTGTGTTTGGGGTCATTGTCCTGTTGAAAAATAAATGATGGTCCAACTAAACACAAACCGGATGGAATAGCATGCCGCTGCAAGATGCTGTGGTAGCCATGCTGGTTCTGTATGCCTTCAATTTTGAATAAATCCCCAAAGCACCCCCACACCATCACACCTCCTCCTCCATGCTTCACGGTGGGAACCAGGCATGTAGAGTCCATCCGTTCACCTTTTCTGCGTCGCACAAAGACACCTTGGTTGGAACCAAAGATCTCAAATTTGGACTCATCAGACCAAAGCACACATTTCCTCTGGTCTAATGTCCATTCCTTGTGTTCTTTAGCCCAAACAAGTCTCTTCTGCTTGCGGTCTGTCCTTAGCAGTGGTTTCCTAGCACCTATTTTACCATGAAGGCCTGCTGCACAAAGTCTCCTCTTAACAGTTGTTGTAGAGATGTCTGCTGCTAGAACTCTGTGTGGCATTGACCTGGTCTCTAATCTGAGCTGCTGTTAACCTGCAATTTCTGAGGCTGGTAACTCGGATAAACTTATCCTCAGAAGCAGAGGTGACTCTTGGTCTTCCTTTCCTGGGGCGGTCCTCATGTGAGCCAGTTTCTTTGTAGCGCTTGATGGTTTTTGCCATTGCACTTGGGGACACTTTCAAAGTTTTCCCAATTTTTTTTGACTGACTGACCTTCATTTCTTAAAGTAATGATGGCCACTCGTTTTTCTTTACTTAGCTGCTTTTTTCTTGCCATAATACAAATTCTAACAGTCTATTCAGTATGACTATCAGCTGTGTATCCACCAGACTTCTGCACAACACAACTGATGGTCCCAACCCCATTTATAAGGCAAGAAATCCCACTTATTAATCCTGACAGGGCACACCTGTGAATTGAAAACCTTTCCCGGTGACTACCTCTTGAAGCTCATCAAGAGAATGCCAAGAGTGTGCAAAGCAGTCATCAAAGCAAAAGGTGGCTACTTTGAAGAACCTAGAATATAAGACATATTTTCAGTTGTTTCACACTTTTTTGTTAAGTATATAATTCCACATGTGTTAATTCATAGTTTCTCTCTCTCGTGCATCAAGACCCCCAATTTGTATATACAATAAATAGATGTATCTCCTATTACATCTCTGTGCAGATTGGTCGTCTTGGTGCACCATTCCTCCCCCTCTGTGATGATGATTGGATGAATATGATTAACATAAAGGAAGGTGACGGTCCAGGCTGATTGAGGGGGCAGAACACTGCACTGACTCTCATGGCCATGGCAGGGGTACATGGACCACCTTAATTTTGCATTTGATGCAAAATGCTTTTTATTCATAATGAAGGTGAAAGGTGTGGGGTTGATATGCGCCAAGTCTCCCATGTGATTATGGGCTTAGTTTGAATAGGCATTTTGGGGTGATAAACTCCCTTTGGCCCTGATTAATCATTTGGATTCCCCACCCCCCTAAAGTGTGTTAAAAAAACTTTGGCTTTTGTCCTTTCTCATGATTTGAATGAGTGTTTTCTTTACCTATTCTATGACTGACTGCACGATGCGGAAACTTTGTGGTCAGGCTGATGAGCGCCCTGTGCGTGCAGCATTTTCAGCGGGTGCAGTAAAGCATCATTTGCACATAACGCAGGTCTGTAAGTTTCCACCATCAATCCTGAGACAGTAGCAGATGGTGGCGGAGTCATCATTTATAAGGCTGGCGCACGCCGTTGACCTTTAGGTTGTTGGCTTTGGATTACAATCTGAAACCTTTTGTTTGTTTTTTTTCAGAATGTAATTTAATAGAAGGTGAGGATCATGTGGAGGTGAATGGGGAAATCTTCCAGAAACCTTTTGTAGAGAAGCCGGTCAGCGCGGAGGATCATAATGTTTACATCTACTACCCAACATCTGCCGGGGGCGGCAGCCAAAGGCTTTTCCGAAAGGTGACATTACCCTCTCTGTTTTGTACCGTAATGCAACTTGTCTGACGTCAGACCCTGTAACACTTGGCAGAGGTTGGGGGTCTGTGCGAATCTAGCGGAGGTTACATGTGTCATGGTAGATCCCTTTCTGTACTGACCCCTTTACTGCGGTACTTCTGTTTCTTAGATTGGCAGTCGCAGCAGCGTATATTCACCTGAAAGCAGCGTGAGGAAGACTGGGGCTTATATTTATGAGGAGTTTATGCCCACGGATGGCACTGATGTCAAGGTATTGTATTACTCTTCTGGGCTGTGTCCACACCACATGTTTCCTTAAATTTAGTGTGTGCAAGGAAAGCTCCCAATGTAACATGTCCATAGGCAGATGAAGGCAAAAAATAAATGACGACGTGGCTTCCATCTAGCCTGCATGTGTCTGTATGCTGTATGTGGTATGGATTAGCACAGTAGATCATGCATTTTTTAATTTTCCCGCATGGCCCTGTAACATAATGGATCTGTCAAGTGGGGATATGGCTGCGTCTGTATATGTGTGTGTGTGTATATATATATACACGAGTACACATGCGCACACACATGCGTGTATGTTCTGAACATGGAAGTCTCTGACGGATGTTAGACATCGGTTAGAGCCTCCAGATATGTTAGGAGTAGTGATTGGCGAGTATACTCATTGCTCAGGTTTTCCAGAGCACGCTCGGGTGACCTCCGAGTATTTGTTATTGCTCGGAGATGTAGTTTTCATCGCCTCAGTTGCATGATTTATGGCTTCCAGATACGCTGAATACATGTGGGAATTCCCTAAGAAACAGGCATTCCTCACATGTATTCAGCGTATCTGGAAGCCGTAAATCATGCAACTGAGGCGATAAACTATATCTCCGAGCACTAACAAATACTCTGAGGTCACGTGAGCAACGAGTATACTCGTTCATCACTAGTTAGGAGCTTTTCCCGGTGTATATGTCATGAACATGGCTTTGTCCTGGATATCCTCTCACTCAGAATGGTGACTCTGCTTCTCACGCAGGCTAGGCGATGGTGCTCTGCTTTTCCCTGTGAGGAGGGCACTGGGGGTCCAGACTGGCACTCACTGTTTGCTTTTCTTATGCAGGTTTATACTGTGGGGCCAGACTATGCCCACGCTGAGGCTCGGAAGTCTCCCGCATTGGATGGCAAAGTAGAAAGGGACAGTGAAGGCAAAGAAGTTCGATATCCTGTTATTTTAAACGCCCGAGAGAAACTAATAGCCTGGAAAGTGTGCCTGGCATTCAAGGTGATTGGCCATTGTGCGGAAATGAGACTGCGTGCAGAGTGTCTTATCTGCTGGCGGGATATCACATTTGTGCTGAGTGTCGGTGTCGCCGCGCACAGAGCTTCTGCACCCTCCAATCTTCCAGTCTGATGATTGCATTGCCGCTAGAGAGGACAATGAGGACCGCATTCCTGCTATGTAATGATCATGACATGGAGATGGGATTGAGAGAACCCTATTCTGTTACTCATACTCAGGTCTGCAGCATATGTGGACTTCCTTATATCTCGTGAAAGCCGTTATTACAGACGTGACGGACTGGTGGGGTCCCAGGGATTATGTAGGTTGTAAGAAAGATCTAGGTCCATCAAGTTCAACCTTTCTCCACCAATTGTTCATTTTGTCACTAAATTACCTATAACCCACAATGTTCTGAGTCTTGAGAAATTCATCCAGCCATTTTTAAAAAGCTGTCATAGTGTCTGCCATTACTATCTCTTGTGGTCGGGCATGCCACAGTCTGACTGCTCTAACTGTAAAGAACCCTTTCTTATTTAGCTGCTGGAATCGCACCAGTGATGAGTGCTCCCAGGTTCTCATTATGGTCTTTGGAAGGAATAAGCTGTGTGCCAGTTATTTGTATTGGCAACCAAGCATGTAACCAACAATTACATATTAACGGTCTATCAGGAGGTCATCAGAAGAAATTACCCCAAATGTTTGTGTATCGGTGCAGATGAAAATGACGGGCACTGTCCACACAGAATGCAATCACATCTGAAGAATTTTATTTATACGTAATTATATATTTTGGAATAAACGCCCTTGGCGAAGTAGCAGCCAGGAGCAGGGGTGTACTTTAAAGGGATTGTCCGCTACAATATTTCCACTTATTAGGCCCAAGAAGGCGGTAAAATAGTTGATATTCGCCTCCTGGGCCAGCACCGCTCCTCTGTACTCAGCGCTGCATTCCTTATCATTCAGCTAGGTCAACTGCACTTTAGGCCCGGCTGGGACAAAATGTGAACGCTGCTGCCGATCAGTGGCCATTGATCCAGCCCGCCTGGATATTGATTTCAGCAGACTGCAGGGACATGCAATGCTGACTACTGAAGCCTGGCACCAGACTAGGAGGTGAGTTGTTTTTTTACTCCCCTCCCTGGACCCACTGCTAGAAGTCACTTTTAATTATTAAAAAGCCCCCCTTTTCTCAAAACACTAGTTTATGCCATTCCTCTGTCCTTTCTTCATGAAATGATTGGATAACGTGGCGATATCAGGTGGGACACTGTCCACTTCTTGTTGAGAGGTAAGACGGTGTAGGGACACAACCCTGTGACCAGGCCAATGGTAACGCTCCGTTGTCATGTACTGAGGAACCGCACAATGCAGGAGTGTGAATATGAGCCTAGATCAGATGGTGGCGACAGGTCCTTCAATGTGTAAGAATTACAGGAGGACTTGATGCCTGGATATCCTGGTAATCAGCACATCCACAGCCTTAGGCCATGTGCACACATTGCGTTTTTGTTACGTGTTTTTTTTTCTGTGCAGCTTTGTAATAAAACCTCAAGGTTTTCCTGAGAATCCTGAAGTCTTTCACACGTTGCTTATTTGTGACTTTGGGGCCAGACTCCAGATTTGGAGGAGATGTCAGCTCATAAAGCATTTTTGCTGTGAATTTCGCACTAAGGCTACGTTCAGACTAGCGTTGTGCGCCGCTGCGTCGGCGACGCGACGCACAACGCACAAAAAAACGCACGCAAAAACGCTGCGTTTTGCGACGCGTGCGTCGTTTTTTGCCGAAAATCGGACGCAAGAAAAATGCAACTTGTTGCGTTTTCTTGGTCCGACGCTTGCGGCAAAAAAGACGCATTTGTCGCAAAACGCAACAAGCAAAAACGCATGCGTCCCCCATGTTAAACATAGGGGCGCATGACGCCTGCGTCGCCCGACGCGGCGCCGACGCACACTAGCACAACGCTAGTGTGAACGTACCCTTAGGCTGGTTTTACACTTGCATTTTAAAATGCATGCGTTTGAAAAAAAAACGCATGGTGAAAAAACGCATGCAAACGCTATGTTTTTTTAGACGCATGCGTTTTTGCATGTGGTGTAAAAAACGCGGCGTTTTGACGCGTTTACATGCGTTTTTCCATGCGTTTGCGTTTTTTAAACGCATGCTGAGAAATGTGTGACAGCTGCCAATCATCTAAATAAAGTAAAAAAAAAAAACTATAAAAATAAATAGCTAGGGTTAAGGTTATATTATTCTTTCTCTTTACACGTTGCTTCTCCTACTGCTTTCTCACTAACTGAATATCCTACTTCCTGTCGGTAGGGTGTACACTGCAGAGGAGGAGCTAACTTTTTTCTATTTGCATAGTGTCAGCCTCCTAGTGGCAGCAGCATACATAAGAGCTTTTAGCGCATACAAATGGTCCAATACCCCTCCACAGAGAGAGAGAATTTTAGTCTAAGAAGAGGTTTCACATAGGGTCCTCACTCTTGTTACTCTTCTCTCTGTCCCCCAGATGGATAGGACAAACCCGTATGACGGTGGTGGCCTGAGCCTATTTTATAGGGACCCTAACGTCGCCCCTCCTCCGCGTTGCCACCTTGTCTGCTTAGGTTCTTAGGTCGGGCAGCCAACTTGGAATCGACTCCCTCACTTCCTAACCAACCCCCAGTTTTACCCAAGTGTGAGGAGTGGCCTAATAGATAGAACCTATTGCTCCCCCTGGTGACCGGCGTGTGAAGTGTGTGTGCGGCTGTGATACCTGGCAGGGTGAACTCCTTTGGTGCCATCAGACGTAACATCGCTCCCCCTAGTGGAAGAACGACATTACTGCAACGAACAGGACTCTGGGGCGCTATATATATATATATATATATACACATATATACATACATACATACATATAAAGAAGATTCACTGCCACATAATACCTGTGACATTTTATAAAGAGAAGATTCGATTTTGTAACATTCCCGAATTTTTAATACCTGTCTAGGAGGCAGAAATATTTGGTTTTACTATAATTCCATTGTGACCGCTTTCTTAGGCACAACATGCCTGGCCATCATCTCTCTGTTTGTGTTCTCCATTTACTGCCACAAGCTATGGGTGAAGATGGACTCATCTACCAGCAGCTGGCTTATTTTTCTTGAAACACTTGCTATTGGGATTCTTATTATACGAGGGGCGATCCAAAAGTAATGATAGTCGGTTATTTCTATTGCACACAGAAATTAAAATAAAATGTTTTCTTCTCTTTTAGGTAGCCACTAGTCCAGGAAAAAAAAATCACTTAAATAGACCACGATTCCCGGGAGCTACATTCACTTGAATATGAACTGCCGAGGAGTGAACATCAAAATGGAAAAAAACGAGCTCAGAGCTGTCATCAAATACCTCTGCTTGAAAAAAATGACTACCAAAGACATACACAGCGACTTGGTGGAAACATTGGGGGACTCTTCTCCTCCATATTCCACAGTTGCATGCTGGGCCAAGGAATTTAAGCTGGGAAGAACATCGACGGAAGATGAACATCGTGAAGGACGCCCATCCACGTCCCTCAATGAAGAAAACGTGAAAAAAGTTGAAGAAGTTGTATTGGCAGATCGAAGAGTGACTATCAGGCATGTAGCTGAGGTCTCAGGGATCTCATATGGCAGTATTCAAAGAATCCTTGCAAAAGAATTGCATATGAGAAAGGTCTCCGCGCGTTGGGTGCCAAAAATGTTAACCGACGAGCAAAAGAAGAAAGGAGTTGACATTTCAATAGCAAATCTCGAAAAGTTCCAAGCAGACAAGGAAAATTTTTTGTCACGTTTTTTGACCATAGACAAGACCTGGATCCACCACTTGATCCCGAAACTAAACAACAATCGATGACGTGGAAACGAGCCGACGAACCGACGCCGAAGAAATTCAAAGTGTCAAGCTCAGCAGGGAAGGTTATGGCGTCCGTTTTTTGGGACGATGAAGGAATTATTATGGTGGACTATTTTGAGAAGGGAGCCACTATTACGGGCTCCTACTATGCAGAACAAATAAGATTGTGGGAGGCTATCAAGGAGAAAAGGCGCGGCAAACTGCGGGCTGGAGTGCTGTTTCACCAAGATAACGCGCCGGCTCACAAAGCTGCAGTTGCCATGGCTACCATTCAAGAAGCGGGCTTTGAACTGGTGGAACACCCCCCCTATTGGCCAGATCTAGCCCCCAGTGACTTCTTTCTCTTTCCTCGACTCAAGGAACACCTCCAGGGCAAGAAATTTGACGACAATAGCGACGTGATAACCGCTGTTGGGGATTTTTTTGAGGGTCAAGATCAAGAATTTTTTTCTAAGGGAATTCTAAGTTTAGAAAAGAGATGGACTAAATGTATAGACTTGATAGGAGACTATGTAAAAAAATAAAAAATTTTTTTGACTATATTCATTGTGTTTAGTATTGATTATCATTACTTTTGGATCGCCCATCGTATCTTTCATCGATGGCATCCTTTGTTTCTCAATAGCATCAGTGTTAGGATATTATATATGTTTACACCTATATTTGCTGTGTCATGGATCAACTACTCATGAATATTGAGAAACGACGAGACTTAAAAAGGCTAGATCTTGAAGCAGCTCATCCCTTCCAAAATTTCCACCATTTTTCAATGCCATCAGCGCCAAGAAAGAGCGATCTCAACGATACTGCGATCCAAACTGAGCAGACAGCAATGGAGACTGCAAGTGTAGCAACTCAAACTCAAAAGAAAATACTATATCTACGGACAATCGGTTCACAAACTATTACTGAAGAGGTAACAACAAGGCAACCAGGCCCCAGTTTAATAAATTTAGCTGAGACGTTGCTAGCCCCATTCAATTGTGTAAGGAAACCATCAATTGTGTAAATGTGCAACCTCTGAGTATGACACCTACAGCGAACTGCGGCATAAATTAACAAAGGGATAAATAAAGCATTCAGAAAATGCATAAAATGTGCTTCAGATTATTGTGTTACTTTGTAATTTAAATTGTATGTAGAATTCAACAATTTCTGCAAATATCATGATGTGTATTTTGTGTAGCAGAATTAAACACATATACATGTAGCCTGTATGGCCGAGCATGGAGATTATACTGCTCCCTAGTCCTAATCTGTACATGTGCATATGTACATCAACACCAATAAGTGAACTCAATAATAGATACCAATAAAAAGCAATATCTATAACTGTCACCAAAGCTGACGCTTTTTAAGATTGGTTACAAAATGTTACATTTTATTTTTACCACAATAAAAAACCTAGATATTAAAACACATGAAATATTATAAATGGGGAAAAAGAAAAACAAATACAGGAAAGGCAGGTGTGGCTTCAAAGTGGCATAATATGTATCAGGTGCATAGGGGGCTATAATAATAGTAAGTGTCCAAAAGGAATTATAATACATACGTATATATTCAGTCTAAATAAATATAGAAACATATATAAATATTTATATAAATATACATACATATGTACAAAGCGATAGTTCACTATAGTGCATTATACTGTATGTAGGCCTCTGGGGAGTGCATTATACTATATATAGGCAGATGGGGAGTGCACTATACTGCATGGAGGCCTATGGGGAGAGCATTGTACTATATCTAGAGGCCTATAAGGAGTGCATTATACTAAATATAGGTCTATGGGGAGTGTATTTGTTAACCAAATCATAGGATAGGTTATCAGTAGCAGATCGATGGGGGTTCGACTCACCTGTAGTCGATGAGATTTCATAAAATGTCACTCACAATGCTGGGACTGTTTAATTTAGCTGATTTGACACATGGACATTCTGGACAAATCAGTTATCTAATTAGTTGATAATATGATTTGATACCTTTAAATTATATAATTAATCAATGATTCGGCCATGTAGGCGATACCTGCTGCTCATGCACGTGGACCGTGTGATATCGGTAGAAATGACATCACCAGTCCCACTCCCCTTGTGATGAGGGCAGAGCCAAATTTTACCCTTATGGAATGATTAGTCCCTTCCGCAGAACCTACCAAGGTGAGATCGATGAAAAAAAAGTCCTACTTAATAATGACAATTATGGCAGAACTGGAAAGATTAATATTACAGAAGACCAAAATATGGTGGGAATTCTCAAGTCTATAGGTATTTTTGCATTCCTGAATTGGAGATCTGGGGCCAATTGACCTGAACCTGATGACATAAAGGACTCATACTGCAACAGGATAATAACCTAAGACACGGGTCAAAGCTTTCCAGTGAGTCCTGAATGTTATGGATCTCACCTGACCTCAGCCTCACTGAATATTTATGGGGAACTGCAAAAACAATAGCTGCATATTATATAATTGCATTCACTTATTCTAAATGTTATGGGAGCTCCTGCATAGAGGTGTATGTAGGACCGATGTAATAAGGTTTGCATTTTAGTGTACTAGATAGTTGTATCTAGTGAGGAATATACAGTAGGTCTATATACACCATCCCATTACAGACTAATAGTGGCTGCACTATGGTGCCATATACAGGTCGGAAGGTTCCATTAGAATCCTGTGACCTCACAATAGGATGTGCTATTAGTTGTGTGACAGTTCCCAGACATTCTGTTTCATCTATACAAGACAGACGTGTTTTAGAGCCAAGCTTTATGTGAGAAGTGCAAGGATGCCGTTTTCTTCAGCAAATTCAAAGAAATATTGACACATAAGTAATGCCAACTTCAAAAGTGGATCACCAACGCAGAAAGCGTGAGGACGGACTACAGTGGCCATGGCATCCCTTCCAAATTGCCAGTTGGGTTCTATACTTATATTTGGGTATCACGGCTTTTGGATTTATTCTTCCCATACTGCCATGCACCTGGCAATCTGCCTGTAACGGAATTCTAGGCATCTTATTCGCTCTACATTTTGTTTTCCATACCCTTACAATTTCTACTGACTCCTCTTGTGTAGATCCTAAGGAGGCAGTCAGTGTAAAGGAGGCCAAGGAAACTAAACCAAAGAAGATTCACTGCCACATAATACCTGTGACATTTTATAAAGAGAAGATTCGATTTTGTAACATTTGTGGAAAAGATGTCTTTAACTTCGATCACCATTCCCGAATTTTTAATACCTGTCTAGGAGGCAGAAATATTTGGTTTTACTATAATTCCATTGTGACCGCTTTCTTAGGCACAACATGCCTGGCCATCATCTCTCTGTTTGTGTTCTCCATCTACTGCCACAAGCCATGGGTGAAGATGGACTCATCTACCAGCAGCTGGCTTATTTTTCCTGAAACACTTGCTATTGGGATTCTTATTATATCTTTCATCGATGGCATCCTTTGTTTCTCAATAGCATCAGTGTTAGGATATTATATATGTTTACACCTATATTTGCTGTGTCATGGATCAACTACTCATGAATATTATGAGAAACGACGAGACTTAAAAAGGCTAGATCTTGAAGCAGCTCATCCCTTCCAAAATTTCCACCATTTTTCAATGCCATCAGCGCCAAGAAAGAGCGATCTCAACGATACTGCGATCCAAACTGAGGAGACAGCAATGGAGACTGCAAGTGTAGCAACTCAAACTCAAGAGAAAATACTATATCTACGGACAATCGGTTCACAAACTATTAATGACGATGTAACAACAAGGCAACCAGGCCCCAGTTTAATAAATTTAGCTGGGACGTTGCTAGCCCCATTCAATTCTGTAAGGAAACCATCAATTGTGTAAATGTGCAACCTCTGAGTATGACACCTACAGCGAACTGCAGCATAAATTAACAAAGGGAAAAATAAAGCATTCAGAAAATGCATAAAATGTGCTTCAGATTATTGTGTTACTTTGTAATTTAAATTGTATGTAGAATTCAACAATTTCTGCAAATGTCATGATGTGTATTTTGTGTAGCAGAATTAAACACATATACATGTAGCCTGTATGGCCGAGCATGGAGATTATACTGCTCCCTAGTCCTAATCTGTACATGTACATATGTACATCAACACCAATAAGTGAACTCAATAATATATACCAATAAAAAGCAATATCTATAACTATCACCAAAGCTGACGCTTTTTAAGATTGGTTTAAAAATGTTACATTTTATTTTTACCACAATAAAAACCTAGATATTAAAACACATGAAATATTATAAATGGGGAAAAAGAAAAACAAATACAGGAAAGGCAGGTGTGGCTTCAAAGTGGCATAATATATATCAGGTGCATAGGGGGCTATAATAATAGTAAGTGTCCAAAAGGAATTATAATACATACGTATATATTCAGTCTAAATGAATATAGAAACATATAAATATTTATATAAATATACGTACATATGTACAAAGCGATAGTTCACTATAGTGCATTATACTGTATGGAGGCCTCTGGGGAGTGCATTATACTATACGTAAGCATTTGGGGAGTGCATTATACTATATATAGGCAGATGGGGAGTGCACTATACTGCATGGAGGCCTATGGGGACTGCATTATACTCTATAGAGAGGCCTACTGTATGTGGAGTGCATTATACTATATAAAGGCCTATGGGGAGTGCATTGTACTATATCTAGAGGCCTATAAGGAGTGCATTATACTAAATATAGGTCTATAAGGAGTGCACTATACTATATATAGGCCTACGGGGAGAGCATTATACTATACAGAGGCAGATGGGGAGTGCATTATACTGTATAGAGGCCTATGGGGACTGCATTATACTCTATAGAGGCCTACTGTATGTGGAGTGCATTATACTCTATAAAGGCCTATGGGGAGTGCATTGTACTATATCTAGAGGCCTATAAGGAGTGCATTATACTAAATATAGGTCTATGGGGAGTGTATTATACTATATGTAGAGGCCTATAAGGAGTGCATTATACTATATATAGGCCTACGGGGAGTGCATTATACTTTATCAATGATGGTCCAACAATTCTAACTCGAATAATAAAACAAGGAGTCAGGTTATTAAATATCAATATATAAAAACTATTGAAAAGACAGAGAACAAAGTCTCCAAAAAAGAGGGGAGTGATGCACAGCAAATTAATATATAGATCAAAAAGGTTGGAGAGGGGGAGGAAGGTGACGCTAGCTGATGTAGATCTGGAGAAATATCAGACGATAAAAGTGTGGACAGAAATGGCAGTGGTAACCATAGCAATAAAAAAATATATAACGCTTTACACTGGAGGTGCAATACACTTCTGAAAGGCTGCTATATAGTAAACCACACCGCTGACATTAAATGCAATATCCCCACATATAGCTCACGTAAGTCCAATGGTATCAGTATGCGAGTGCAGTCAAAAACGCTCTGCACTGGTACCACACTGAATGAGGACCCCCCAAAGAGGCTGCCTTTCCGCTCATGCACCCATCCCCTAAGGTATGCAACTCAAGTTCATATAAATGTGGATGTTACCTAAACATTGCACTGGTTGGGTGTGAGGGGAACGCAGACAGACTTACAGCCTCACTGTTCCTTGCAGCATTCTCCTTTAGGTAACATCCATATGTTCATGTGTGCCATATTTCAGTCCTATATTACCTATATGGGTGTAAGATGTAATTGTACAAAACGATCAGGATTTTTTTACATTGATTAAGCCTATTACTACATGAGCTTCTTACTGTATCGCTCATTACATGTACCAATATGACATTATGTCTTTACTGTGTGGTATGAATTAAGAAGCCTAATATTATATGGGCTTCTTATCATTTAGCCCATTAGATGTCATGACATTTTGCACTAATATGACACTTTCATTGTAAGGTATTTATATAATATCTAACAGACTCTAAATAGACCTATCCGTGTATTGTACAAGACTTGTCCCCATTTATACCCATTGCTTTCTCCGACATTTGTATTCCTCTGTTTTTACATACTTATATGATGGTTTTGTCTTATTTTTTAATATACTGCAATAAAGATGCTTTTAGCCTTTTATAAAAAGCCTATTTTTTAAGTGTTGGTTTAGATACGCTTTTTTGTCCTAATTATTTAGGATTGATAATATTGGTGTAGTTGCATGTATTAGATAAAGCTGAACCCATAGAAATCATCTTATCGTTTGCTTGGCTTCAATCTAAAAAAAAGTTGTCTCCGTGAGACAAAGTGTAACTGCATTTGTACAACTTTTACAACATTTTTGACAAGTCATTGAGGCATGCCATAAGTGGGGGTCCAGGTGCTGAGATGCACACCAGTAGCTGTACTGAAGACGGGTTTATAGATCTTGTGTTCAGTCTGTCCTCCGTATTGGCTGAGGAGTTCTGCCTCTTCGCTCCAAATGCTAGAGGCAATCTCAGCACCCAAATTCCAACCACTTAAAGCTCCTGACATATCCCTATAAAATGTCAAAAGATTTTTAAAAGTTCAGGCACATGTTAAAGGGTTTGTCCAGGTTTATCACAAAAGTCAACAGTCACTTGTGAATCCTCACATTGTGTACAGTGCGCAATGTGAAGTTTCTCCAATGTTGGCATCGAGACTGAGCAGTCATGTGATTGTGAGTACGTGATATGCATACTTCTGGCCACATTCCAAGAAGACATGCACAGCCTCACTCAATAGACTGGCATTAAGCAAGGCACGTCTAGTCTGCCCATCTGCGCTTGGTCTCGCCGCCAACACCGGGGAATCCTCTGAGCGCGAACTGCGTGCAGTGTGAGGATTTACAAGTTTGCAGTCACATAAGGTGACTGTAGACGTTCGTGATAAACTTGGACAACCTCTTTAACTCTAAAAGCAAACAATTTTAAAAGATTATGGCACTTTGTCCACAGTTAATTCGTGACAAAATCTCCAACACAACATTACTTGGGGAATTGATTGTGGATTTTTTTCCCCATTAAAATCTAAAGAAAAAATTTGAAACAACCCTTTGCTCAACTGGAAACGGAAACAGCATGATGTGAATTGGAAAATCCATTTCATGGGTGAATTTCTAAACAGAAAAAAATGTATAAATTCTCATCCAATTCCAATCCATGTGGACTAATTCTTCTTATGAATGGAGCAGCACCATAAAGGCCAGTAATGGCCGACGTAGTCCCGTAACATTGATGGTGATTGACGGGGGAATATTTCTTATATTTATGTTTAGGGCCTTTTGCTATTCCAGAGGAAAGTCACAGAGAAAGGAACTTTCATTTCTACAAAGCGGCTGATCAATATGTATAATATAAAAAAAAATAATTCTTACATTAATTAGTCTGTGAGTGACATTTCAGGAACTTTGTCCTTTGCAACTTCTCCTTTAGGTTTCATTAATAAAATTTCCTTTTCAAACCTATGGGACTGGAGAACGGACTCATATTAAACATACACTGGAAGACTGATGTGCTGTATAGGTATATGACATTTATTATACTATAGCCACACATTTTACGCTGGCAGAAGAGGTATTTTTCTGTTCTCCAAATTCATTTATAGTCATTGCTAAGTCATGTTTATCGAGGTCTTTATATGCAAGAACTTGACATAGAATAATGCTTATTTAATATTTCTTTGATTGTGATCAGCAACACCTATTTGCAATACAATTCCATGTAAACCACCAAGAATATGCTTTTCTGCAGCGTATTGCGCAGTGGTTTATTAAATCTTCCTCTGCCCATTGATCTAAATGTAAGTGAACAACTGAGTCATATATCCTAATGAATTTGACAGAAACAGAAAACAGCTTCATTACACAACATAATCATCAAAGTGAGATTATCCTGTATAGAGCAGACCTCTAGTGAAAAAATATAATTAAAACCCATAACAGTTCAATAGGACATTGCCAACATCTTCTCTGAATGATCTCCCCATAACAGCAGGTATGAAGCGGGGCAGATTTATCAATATTGTTCATGGGGAGAAGTTTGTGAAACGTTGCACAGTTCATTGTGAATGTCTCTAATATTGATGACTACAATAAACCAGACACATGCCCTTCTTCACATCTGACCGGTCTTACACATGCTATTATGTAAAATATGCATTTCATGGGGAAAAAAAGAGAATTTGTAGGTTCAACAAAATCTATACAGTTGAAGCCAGAAGTTTACATACACTATATAAAAAGACACATATGCAAGTTTTTTCAATATCTGACATGAAATTAGAATAAACCTTTCCTGTTTAACCCCTTCATGACCGGGGGATTTTTCGTTTTCCCGTGTTCGTTTTTCGCTCCCCTCCTTCCCAGAGCCATAACTTTTTTATTTTTCCGTCAATTTGGCCATGTGAGGGCTTATTTTTTGCGGGACGAGTTGTACTTTTGAACGACATCATTGGTTTTAGCATGTCGTGTACTAGAAAATGGGAAAAAAATTCCAAGTGCGTTGAAATTGCAAAAAAGGTGCAATCCCACATTGGTTTTTTGTTTGGCTTTTTTGCTAGGTTCACTAAATGCTAAAAATGACCTGCCATTATGATTCTCCAGGTCAGTACGAGTTCATAGACACCTAACATGACTAGGTTATTTTTTATCTAAATGGTGAAAAAAAAATTCCAAACTTTGCTAAAAAAAAAAAAAAGAAATTGCACCATTTTCCGATACTCGTAGCATCTCCATTTTTCATGATCTGGGGTCGGTTGAGGGCTTATTTTTTGCGTGCCGAGATGACGTTTTTAATGATAGCATTTTGGTGCAGATACGTTCTTTTGATCGCCCGTTATTGCATTTTAATGCAATGTCGCGGCGACCAAAAAAACGTAATTCTGGCGTTTCGAATTTTTTTCCCGCTACGCTGTTTAGCGATCAGGTTAATACTTTTTTTTAATTGATAGATCGGGCGATTCTGAGCGCGGCGATACCAAATATGCGTAGATTTGATATTTTTTTTATTGATTTATTTTGATTGGGGCGAAAGGGGGGTGATTTAAACTCTTATGTTTTTTTTATTTTTTTCACATTTTTTAAACTTTTTTTCTTAACTTTTGCCATGTTTCAATAGCCTCCATGGGAGGCTAGAAGCTGGCACAGCACGATCGGCTCTGCTACATAGCAACGATCTGCTGATCGCTGCTATGTAGCAGAAATGGAGGTGTGCTGTGAGCGCCGTCCACAGGGTGGCGCTCACAGCCACCGCTCATCAGTAACCATAGAGGTCTCTGAGACCTCTATGGCTACAATATACAAGCATCGCCGACCCCCGATCATGTGACGGGGGTCGGCGATGACGTCATTTCCGGTCGCCCGGCCGGAAGCGGTAGTTAAATGCCGCTGTCTGCGTTTGACAGCGGCATTTAACTAGTTAATAGATGCGGGCAGATCGCGATTGTGCCCGCACCTATTGCGGGCACATGTCAGCTGTTCAAAACAGCTGACATGTCCAGGTTTTGATGCGGGCTCACCGCGGAGCCCTGCATCAAAGCAGGGGAGCCGGCATCGGACGGTATAGTACGTCTGATGCCGGTAAGGGGTTAAGGTCAATTAGGATTACCATAATTAATATTTGCCAAATGCCACAATAATGAAAGAGAATAAAGGCATTTTTATTACTTACTGCAAAGTCCAGACATTTCATTAGTATTTGTTACCATTGCCCTTAAACTGAATTACTTGGGTCAAACGTTTGGGATGTCCTTCCACAAGCTTCTCACAATAGTTGGTTGGAATTAGGGCCCATTCATCCTGACAAAACTGGTGTAACTGATCCAGGTTTGTAGGTCGCCTTGCTCACACCTGCCTTTTCAGCTTTGCCCATAATTTTCAATAGGATTGAGATCAGGGCTTTGTGATGGCCACTCCAAAACATTGACTTTATCATCCTTAAAGGGAACCTGTCACCAGGTTTGGCTGATACGAGTTATGGCCACCCCCTTTCAGGGTTTATATAAAGCATTCTATCATGCTGCATATAAGCCCCCGATCCAACCTGTAAGAGACGAAAAATTATTATACTCACCAGCAGAGCAGTCCCGTCCAAGGGGGTGTCGCTTTTCTCGGTCCAGCACCTCCCATCTTCCTACAATCCCTGTGCTCGAGCTTGCTTCATGTGGATGATGCGTTCCAGCATCATCCACACAGGCTCCCCGGAATCGCGCTCCTGCGCAGGCGTACTTATCTGCCCTGTTGAGAGCAGAGCAAAGTACTGCAGTGCGCAGGTGCTGGGAAAGGTCAGAGGCCCAGCGCCACAGAGCAATCGTGGGAGAAGAGCCTTGGTAAGATAGGTAAAGGAGAACCCCAAGATCACTGTGGCTCAGCTCCAGAGATGCATTTGGGAGATGGGAGAAAGTTCCACAAAGTCAATTATCACTGCAGTCCTCCACCAGTAGGGCCTTTCTGGCAAAGTGGCCTGACGGAAGCCTCTCCTCAGTGCAAGACATATGAAAGCCCACATAGCGTTTGCTAAAAAACACATGATGGACTCCCAGACTATGAGAAATAGGATTCTCTGGTCTGATGAGATGAAGATAGACCTTTTTGGTGATAATTCTAAGTGGTATGTTTGGAGAAAACCAGGCCCAATACAATCCCAGCAGTGAAACATGGTGGTGGCAGCATCATGCTATGGGGGTGTTTTTCAGCTGCAGGGACAGGACGACTGGTTGTCAGTGAAGGAAACACGAATGCAGCCAACTACAGAGATATCCTGAATGAAAACCTCTACCAGAGTGATCTGGACCTCAGACTTGGCAAAGGTTCACCTTCCAGCAAGACAATGACACTAAGCACAAAGCTAAAATAACAAATCCCTGACCTAAACCCAATTGAGCATCTCTGGTGAGACCTGAAAATGGCTGTCCACCAACGTTCACCATCCAACCTGCCGGAACTGGAGAGGATCTGCAAGGAAGAATGGCAGAGGATCCCCAAATCCAGGTGTGAAAGACTTGTTGCATCATTCCCAAGAAGACTCATGGCTGTACTAGCTCAAAAGGGGCTTCTACTCAATACTGAGCAAAGGGTCTGAATACTTATGACCATGTGATATTTCAGTTTTTCTTTTTTAATAAATTTACAAAAATTACTACTTTTCTGTTTTTTTTCAGTCAAGATGGGGTGCAGAGAGTACATTTAATGAGAGTAATGAGAAAAATATTAACTTTTTTTGAATTTACCAAATGGCTCCAATGAAACAAAGAGTGAAAAATGTAAAGGGTCTGAAAACTTTCTGTACCCACTGTACATTTCAGTAGATTCCAGAATTGTTAAATATTGTGATAAAATACTGTGTCCATAAAATAACTATGTTGAATGAAATCTTATTTATTTTAGACGATTTTGTTGCTATAATTTTTCAGTAAGATTTTGGATTCAAGAATTGTTAAATATTGTGATAAAATTCCGATCACATTGTATTTCCACTTAGCCAAAGTATTTGTTTTTAATCTGTATTCACCTCACATGTTTTCACTTTGATTAGCAATCATGCTAATTAATCATCATACCAGTGTGTTCCCCGGATCTTGGCATAAAAGTGTTACTCAAGTAATATGTTGGATATCATGATTAAGGGAGAAACGCGTTGATATCGCATTTTATTCACTCTCTACGCTGATCTTTTATCCTCTATTGAGAACATTTTCTAGTGAATAAAGAAAAGGTTTTTTCACTACCTCGTTGAGCTGGATTCTCTTATGTAGGCAATCCAGTAACACAGTGTGCCAGTAATCAGAGCACATACAGTGATCTGACAATAACCCAAAAACAATAGAACGAGCTCTGAGACGTGGAATCTCTGTAGACCGCAATACCTGAACCTATCCTAAACACAACTAAAGGCAGCTGTGGATTGCGCCTGACACTACCTATGCAACTCGGCACAGCCTGAGGAACTGACTAGCCTGAAGATAGAAATACAAGCCTGACTTGCCTCAGAGAAATACCCCAAAGGAAAAAGCAGCCCCCCACATATAATGACTGTTAGCAAGATGAAAAGACAAAACGTAGGGATGAAATAGATTCAGCAAAGTGAGGCCCGATATTCTAGATAGAGCGAGGATAGCAAAGAGAACTCTGCAGTCTACAAAAAACCCTAAAACAAAAAACCACGCAAAGGGGGCAAAAAGACCCACCGTGCCGAACTAACGGCACGGCGGTACACCCTTTGCGTCTCAGAGCCACCAGCAAAAACGAATAGATAAGCTGGACAGAAAAAACAGCAACAAAAGCAAAGAAGCACTTATCTAAGCAGAGCAGCAGGCCACAGGAAAGATCCAGAAGCTCAGATCCAACACTGGAACATTGACAAGGAGCAAGGAAGACAGAATCAGGTGGAGTTAAATAACAAGGCAGCCAACGAGCTCACCAGAACACCTGAGGGGGAGGAAGCCCAGAAGCTGCAGTACCACTTGTGACCACAGGAGTGAATTCAGCCACAGAATTCACAACAGTACCCCCCCCTTGAGGAGGGGTCACCGAACCCTCACCAGAGCCCCCAGGCCGACCAGGATGAGCCACATGAAAGGCACGAACAAGATCTGGAGCATGGACATCAGAGGCAAAAACCCAGGAATTATCTTCCTGAGCATAACCCTTCCATTTAACCAGATACTGGAGTTTCCGTCTAGAGACACGAGAATCCAAAATTTTCTCCACAATATACTCCAATTTCCCCTCCACCAAAACAGGGGCAGGAGGCTCAACAGATGGAACCATAGGTGCCACGTATCTCCGCAACAACGACCTATGGAATACATTATGTATGGAAAAGGAGTCCGGGAGGGTCAGACGAAAGGACACAGGATTGAGAATCTCAGAAATCCTATACGGACCAATAAAACGAGGTTTAAATTTAGGAGAGGAAACCTTCATAGGAATATGACGAGAAGATAACCAAACCAGATCCCCAACACGAAGTCGGGGACCCACACGGCGTCTGCGATTAGCGAAAAGTTGAGCCTTCTCCTGGGACAAGGTCAAATTGTCCACTACCTGAGTCCAGATCTGCTGCAACCTGTCCACCACAGAATCCACACCAGGACAGTCCGAAGACTCAACCTGTCCTGAAGAGAAACGAGGATGGAACCCAGAATTGCAGAAAAATGGAGAGACCAAGGTAGCCGAGCTGGCCCGATTATTAAGGGCGAACTCAGCCAACGGCAAAAAGGACACCCAATCATCCTGGTCTGCAGAAACAAAACATCTCAGATATGTTTCCAAGGTCTGATTGGTTCGTTCGGTCTGGCCATTAGTCTGAGGATGGAAAGCCGAGGAAAAAGATAGGTCAATGCCCATCCTACCACAAAAGGCTCGCCAGAACCTTGAAACAAACTGTGAACCTCTGTCAGAAACAATATTCTCAGGAATGCCATGCAAACGAACCACATGCTGGAAGAACAAAGGCACCAAATCAGAGGAGGAAGGCAATTTAACCAAGGGCACCAGATGGACCATCTTAGAAAAGCGATCACAGACCACCCAAATGACTGACATCTTTTGAGAAACGGGAAGGTCAGAAATGAAATCCATCGAAATATGTGTCCAAGGCCTCTTCGGGACCGGCAAGGGCAAAAGCAACCCACTGGCACGTGAACAGCAGGGCTTAGCCCTAGCACAAATCCCACAGGACTGCACAAAAGTACGTACATCCCGTGACAGAGATGGCCACCAGAAGGATCTAGCCACTAACTCTCTGGTACCAAAGATTCCTGGATGACCAGCCAACACCGAACAATGAAGTTCAGAGATAACTTTACTAGTCCACCTATCAGGGACGAACAGTTTCTCGGCCGGACAACGATCAGGTTTATTAGCCTGAAATTTTTGCAACACTCGCCGCAAATCAGGGGAGATGGCAGACACAATGACTCCTTCCTTGAGGATACTCGCCGGCTCAGATAAACCCGGAGAGTCGGGCAAAAAACTCCTAGACAGAGCATCCGCCTTCACATTTTTAGAGCCCGGAAGGTACGAAATCACAAAATCGAAGCGAGCAAAAAATAACGACCAACGGGCCTGTCTAGGATTCAAGCGCTTGGCAGACTCGAGATAAGTAAGGTTCTTATGATAAGTCAATACCACCACGCGATGCTTAGCTCCTTCAAGCCAATGACGCCACTCCTCGAATGCCCACTTCATGGCCAGCAACTCTCGGTTGCCCACATCATAATTACGCTCAGCAGCAGAAAACTTCCTGGAAAAGAAAGCACATGGTTTCAACACTGAGCAACCAGAACCTCTCTGTGACAAAACCGCCCCTGCTCCAATCTCAGAAGCATCAACCTCGACCTGGAACGGAAGAGAAACATCTGGTTGACACAACACAGGGGCAGAACAAAAACGACGCTTCAACTCCTGAAAAGCTTCCACGGCAGCAGAAGACCAATTAACCAAATCAGCACCCTTCTTGGTCAAATCGGTCAATGGTTTGGCAATGCTAGAAAAATTACAGATGAAGCGAAGATAAAAATTAGCAAAGCCCAGGAACTTTTGCAGACTTTTCAGAGATGTCGGCTGAGTCAAATCCTGGATGGCTTGGACCTTAACCGGATCCATCTCGATAGTAGAAGGGGAAAAGATGAACCCCAAAAATGAAACTTTCTGCATACCGAAGAGACACTTTGATCCCTTCACAAACAAAGAATTAGCACGCAGGACCTGGAAAACCATTCTGACCTGCTTCACATGAGACTCCCAATCATCTGAGAAGATCAAAATGTCATCCAAGTAAACAATCAGGAATTTATCCAGATACTCACGGAAGATGTCATGCATAAAAGACTGAAAAACAGATGGAGCATTGGCAAGTCCGAACGGCATCACTAGATACTCAAAATGACCCTCGGGCGTATTAAATGCCGTTTTCCATTCATCTCCTTGCCTGATTCTCACCAGATTATACGCACCACGAAGATCTATCTTAGTGAACCAACTAGCCCCCTTAATCCGAGCAAACAAGTCAGATAACAATGGCAAGGGATACTGAAACTTAACAGTGATCTTATTAAGAAGGCGGTAATCAATACACGGTCTCAGCGAACCATCCTTCTTGGCTACAAAAAAGAACCCTGCTCCCAGAGGTGATGACGATGGGCGAATATGTCCCTTCTCCAGGGATTCGTTCACATAACTGCGCATAGCGGTGTGTTCAGGCACGGATAAATTAAATAAACGACCTTTAGGGAATTTACTACCAGGAATCAAATTGATAGCACAATCACAATCCCTATGCGGAGGTAGGGCATCGGACTTGGGCTCTTCAAATACATCCTGATAATCAGACAAGAACTCTGGGACCTCAGAAGGAGTGGATGATGAAATAGACAAAAATGGAACATCACCATGTACCCCCTGACAACCCCAGCTGGATACCGACATGGAATTCCAATCCAATACTGGATTATGGGTTTGTAGCCATGGCAACCCCAACACGACCACATCATGCAGATTATGTAGCACCAGAAAGCGAATAACTTCCTGATGTGCAGGAGCCATGCACATGGTCAGCTGGGCCCAGTACTGAGGTTTATTCTTGGCCAAAGGTGTAGCATCAATTCGTCTCAACGGAATAGGACACCGCAAAGGCTCCAAGAAAAACCCACAACGTTTAGCATAATCCAAATCCATCAGATTCAGGGCAGCGCCTGAATCCACAAACGCCATGACAGAATACGATGACAAAGAGCATATCAAGGTAATGGACAGAAGGAATTTGGACTGTACAGTACCAATGACGGCAGACCTATCGAACCGCTTAGTGCGCTTAGGACAATCAGAAATAGCATGAGTGGAATCACCACAGTAGAAACACAGCCCATTCAGACGTCTGTGTTCTTGCCGTTCAACTCTGGTCATAGTCCTATCGCACTGCATAGGCTCAGGTTTAATCTCAGACAATACCGCCAGATGGTGCACAGATTTACGCTCGCGCAAGCGACGACCGATCTGAATGGCCAAAGACATAGACTCATTCAAATCAGTAGTCATAGGAAAACCCACCATGACATCCTTAAGAGCCTCAGAGAGACCCTTTCTGAACAAAGCTGCCAGCGCAGATTCATTCCACAGAGTGAGTACTGACCACTTCCTAAATTTCTGACAATATACTTCTATATCATCCTGACCCTGGCACAAAGCCAGCAAATTTTTCTCAGCCTGATCCACTGAATTAGGCTCATCGTACAGCAATCCGAGCGCCAGGAAAAATGCATCGACACCACTCAATGCAGGGTCTCCTGGCGCAAGAGAAAATGCCCAGTCCTGAGGGTCGCCGCGCAAAAAAGAAATAATAATCAAAACCTGTTGAACTGAATTACCAGAAGAATGAGGTTTCAAGGCCAGAAATAGCTTACAATTATTTTTGAAGCTCAGAAACTTAGTTCTATCACCAAAAAACAAATCAGGAATAGGAATTCTTGGTTCTAGCATAGATTTCTGATCAATTGTATCTTGAATCTTTTGTACATTTATAACGAGATTATCCATTGAAGAGCACAGAGCCTGAATATCCATGTCCACAGCTGTGTCCTGAAGCACCCTAATGTCTAGGGGAAAAAAAAGACTGAACACAGAGCTGAGAAAAAAAAATGATGTCAGAACTTCTTTTTTCCCTCTATTGAGAATCATTAGTGTGGCTCCTTGTACTGTTATGTAGGCAATCCAGTAACACAGTGTGCCAGTAATCAGAGCACATACAGTGATCTGACAATGACCCAAAAACAATAGAACGAGCTCTGAGACGTGGAATCTCTGTAGACCGCAATACCTGAACCTATCCTCAACACAACTAAAGGCAGCTGTGGATTGCGCCTGACACTACCTATGCAACTCGGCACAGCCTGAGGAACTGACTAGCCTGAAGATAGAAATACAAGCCTGACTTGCCTCAGAGAAATACCCCAAAGGAAAAAGCAGCCCCCCACATATAATGACTGTTAGCAAGATGAAAAGACAAAACGTAGGGATGAAATAGATTCAGCAAAGTGAGGCCCGATATTCTAGATAGAGCGAGGATAGCAAAGAGAACTCTGCAGTCTACAAAAAACCCTAAAACAAAAAACCACGCAAAGGGGGCAAAAAGACCCACTGTGCCGAACTAACGGCACGGCGGTACACCCTTTGCATCTCAGAGCCACCAGCAAAAACGAATAGATAAGCTGGACAGAAAAAACAGCAACAAAAGCAAAGAAGCACTTATCTAAGCAGAGCAGCAGGCCACAGGAAAGATCCAGAAGCTCAGATCCAACACTGGAACATTGACAAGGAGCAAGGAAGACAGAATCAGGTGGAGTTAAATAACAAGGCAGCCAACGAGCTCACCAGAACACCTGAGGGAGGAAGCCCAGAAGCTGCGGTACCACTTGTGACCACAGGAGTGAATTCAGCCACAGAATTCACAACAATTCTCCATTTCTTCACATTTCAGTAGGCCAACATTTCGGATTTTAAAATCATTTTTCAAGCTGGTGTTATAAAGTATTTTAATTTACTGATATAATGACTTTTGGGTTTTCTTTGGCTGTAATGTAATCCATAATCATCAACATTAACAGAAATAAACACTTGAAATAGATCACTGTGTTTGCAATGACTATATAATATGTTTCATTTTTTGTATTGAAGAACTGAAATTAACTTTTTGATGATATTCTAATTTAGTGAGAAGCACCTGTATATATAACAACAGTCTCTTTTCATCTACGGTATATATATATAATTGTCTAAGGGTCACTTCCGTCTTTCTGTCTGTCTGTCCTTCTTTCTGTCACGGATATTCATTGGTCGCAGCCTCTGTCTGTCATGGAATCCAAGTCGCTGATTGGTCTCGCCAGCTGCCTGTCATGGCTGCCGCGACCAATTAGCGACGGGCACAGTCCGATTAGTCCCTCCCCTACTCCCCTGGAGTTGGAGTCACAGTGCCCGGTGCCCGCTCCATACTCTCTGCAGTCAGTGTCCCCGGCGCCCGCTCCATACTCCCCACAGTCAGTGTCCCTGGCGCCCGCTCCATACTCCCCGCAGTCAGCGCCCGCTCCATACTCCCTCCGGTCACCGCTCATACAGGGTTAATGCCAGCGGTAACGCCGGCCGTCATCTTCCGTTCCCAGAGATGAATTGCGAACTTACCCAGAAGACTCGCGAGACTGCTAAGTCATCTGGGTAATTTTGCAGTGCATCCTGGGAACGGAAGATGGCGGCCGCATCACACAGCTTCGATGGATCCCAGGGGTGAGTATATAACTATTTTTTATTTTAATTATTTTTTTTAATAGGGATATGGTGCACACACTGCTAAATACTGCGTGGGCAGTGTTATATACCTACGTGTTGGGCAATATACTACGTGACTGGCCAATATACTACATGACTGGGAAATATATTACGTCGCTGGGCAATATACTACGTCGCTGGGCAATATACTACGTGACTGGGCAATATACTACGTGACTGGGAAATATACTACATGACTGCGCAATATACTACGTGGCTCTGTGCTGAATACTACGTCGCTGGGCAATATACTACGTGACTGGGCAATATACTACGTCGCTGGGCAATATACTACGTGACTGGGCAATATACTACGTGACTGAGCAATATACTACGTGACTGGGAAATATACTACATGACTGCGCAATATACTACGTGGCTCTGTGCTGAATACTACGTCGCTGGGCAATATACTACGTCGCTGGGCAATATACTACGTCGCTGGGCAATATACTACGTGACTGGGCAATATACTACGTGACTGGGCAATATACTACATGACTGGGCAATATACTATGTTGCTGGGCAATATACTACGTGACTGGGCAATATACTACGTGACTGGGCAATATACTACGTGACTGGGCAATATACTACATGACTGGGCAATATACTACGTTGCTGGGCAATATACTACGTGCCTGGGCAATATACTACGTGACTGGGCAATATACTACGTGACTGGGCAATATACTACATGACTGGGCAATATACTATGTTGCTGTTGTGGATTCTGTTTTTGGGCTCCCTCTGGTGGTTACAGATGGTACTGGGTGACTTGTGTTCTCTGCGGTCTCTGGTGTCCACCTGTTCTATCAGGATATGGGAGTTTCCTATTTAACCTGGCTTTCTTGTCATTTCCTCGCCGGCTATCAATGTAATCAGTGTGTCTTGTTACCTCTGCTTCCCGCTTCTGTAATCTTCAGGACAAGCTAAGTTTTTGATTTTCCTGTTCCACGTTTTGCTTTATTTTTGTCTTAGTCCAGCTTGCAGATATGTGATTCCTTTTTGCTGGTTGCTCTAGTGGGCTGATATTACTCCTCATGTTCCATGAGTTGGCACATGAGTTCAAGTAATTTCAGGATGGTTTTTTGTAGGGTTTTTCGCTGACCGTGCAGTTCACTTTTGTATCCTCTGCTATCTAGCTTTAGCGGGCCTCATTTTGCTGAATCTGTTTTCATAACTACGTATGTGCTTTCCTCTCATTTCACCGTCATTACATGTGGGTGGCTGCTATTTCTGTGGGGTGTTTCTCTGGAGGCAAGAGAGGTCTGTGTTTCTTCTAATAGGGGAAGTTAGTCCTTCGGCTGGCGCGAGACGTCTAGGAATCATCGTAGGCACGTTCCCCGACTACAGCTAGTTGTGTGTTTAGGTTCAGGATCGCGGTCAGCTCAGTTTCCATCACCCTAGAGCTTGTTTTGTTTTTTGTGCTTGTCCTTTTGTGATCCCCTGCCATTGGGATCATGACAGTATAGCCGGCCAAAAAGTGGTAATCGTATTGGCTGAAGTAGGAGGAAAAGTAGTCTGAGGAAGTTTTTTTTTTTTCTTTTTCCCTCAGAGTTTGCTGCCTAGCCTTAATTGCAGCCTGGCTGCGTCTTACCTCCTCTTAATCCTTGAATGGCTCTGACCTCAGCTGTTTATCATGGACGTCCAGAGTTTGGCTTCCAGCCTGAATAATCTTGCTGCTAAGGTTCAAAATATACAAGATTTTGTTGTACATGCTCCTATGTCTGAACCTAGAATTCCTATCCCAGAGTTTTTTTCTGGAGATAGATCTAGTTTTCTGAATTTTAGGAACAATTGCAAGTTGTTTCTTTCTTTGAAATCTCGCTCCTCTGGAGACCCTGCTCAGCAAGTCAAGATTGTTATATCTTTCCTGCGGGGTGACCCTCAGAATTGGGCGTTTGCATTGGCACCAGGGGATCCTGCGTTGCTCAATGTGGATGCGTTTTTTCTGGCATTGGGTTTGCTCTATGAGGAACCTAACCTAGAGATTCAGGCTGAAAAAGCTTTATTGGCTCTCTCTCAGGGGCAAGATGAAGCAGAAATATATTGTCAGAAATTTCGGAAATGGTGCGCCCTGGCTGCAAGATTCAGAGATGGCCTTTCTGAGGCCATTAAAGATGTTATGGTGGGGTTCCCTGCGCCTACAGGTCTGAATGAGTCTATGACTATGGCTATTCAGGTTGATCGGCGTTTACGGGAGCGCAAACCTGTGCACCATTTGGCGGTGTCTTCTGAACAGGCACCTGAGACAATGCAATGTGATAGAATTCAGTCCAGAAGTGAACGGCAAAACTATAGGCGGAAAAATGGGTTGTGTTTTTATTGTGGTGATTCAGCTCATGTTATATCAGCATGCTCTAAACGCACAAAAAAGGTTAAGTCTGTTGCCATTAGTACTTTACAGTCTAAGTTCATTCTGTCTGTGAATCTGATTTGTTCATTATCAGCCATTTCCGTCGATGCCTATGTGGATTCAGGCTCTGCCCTGAGTCTTATGGATTGGTCATTTGCCAACCGCTGTGGGTTTAGTCTGGAGCCTCTGGAAGTCCCTATTCCTTTGAAAGGAATTGACTCTACACCTTTGGCTATGAATAAACCTCAGTACTGGACACAAGTGACCATGCGTATGACTCCCGTTCATCAGGAGGTGATTCGCTTCCTGGTACTGTATAATTTACATGATGTCTTAGTGCTTGGTCTGCCATGGTTACAAACTCATAACCCAGTCTTGGACTGGAAAACGATGTCTGTGTTAAGCTGGGGATGTCAGGGGGTTCATGATGATGCACCTCCGATTTCTATCGCTTCATCTACTCCTTCTGAGGTTCCTGTATTTTTGTCTGATTATCGGGATGTTTTTGAGGAGCCTAAGCTCAATTCGCTTCCTCCTCACAGGGATTGCGATTGTGCTATAGATTTGATTCCTGGTAGTAAATTTCCTAAAGGTCGTTTGTTCAATCTGTCAGTGCCAGAGCATACTGCTATGCGGGATTATGTTAAGGAGTCCTTGGAAAAGGGACATATCCGTCCATCTTCGTCCCCTTTGGGAGCAGGTTTTTTTTTCGTGGCCAAAAAAGATGGTTCCTTGAGGTCTTGTATAGATTACCGTCTTTTGAATAAGATTACAGTCAAATATCAGTATCCTTTGCCATTGTTGACTGATTTGTTCGCTCGCATTAAGGGGGCTAAATGGTTCACTAAGATTGATCTTAGGGGTGCGTATAATCTTGTGCGGATAAAGCAGGGTGATGAGTGGAAAACCGCATTTAATACGCCTGAGGGCCATTTTGAGTATTTGGTGATGCCTTTTGGACTTTCTAATGCTCCTTCTGTCTTCCAGTCCTTTTATGCACGATATTTTCCGTGAATATCTGGATAAATTTATGATTGTGTATTTGGATGATGTTTTGGTTTTTTCTGATGACTGGGAGTCCCATGTTCAGCAGGTCAGGAAGGTGTTTCAGGTCCTGCGGGCCAATTCTTTGTTTGTAAAAGGTTCAAAGTGTCTCTTTGGAGTCCAGAAGATTTCTTTTTTGGGGTATATTTTTTCCCCTTCTACTATTGAGATGGATCCCGTCAAGGTTCAGGCTATTTGTGACTGGACGCAGCCTACATCTCTTAAGAGTCTACAGAAGTTCTTGGGCTTTGCTAATTTTTATCGTCGTTTCATAACTAATTTTTCTAGTGTTGTTAAGCCTTTGACGGATTTGACTAAGAAGGGTGCTGATGTTGCTGATTGGTCTCCTGCGGCTGTGGAGGCCTTTCAGGAACTTAAGCGCCGGTTTTCTTCTGCTCCTGTGTTGCGTCAGCCAGATGTTTCGCTTCCTTTTCAGGTTGAGGTTGATGCTTCCGAGATTGGAGCAGGGGCGGTTTTGTCACAGAGAAGCTCCGATTGCTCAGTGATGAAGCCATGTGCGTTCTTTTCTAGAAAGTTTTCGCCCACTGAGCGGAATTATGATGTTGGTAATCGGGAGCTTTTGGCCATGAAGTGGGCATTTGAGGAGTGGCGTCATTGGCTTGAGGGTGCTAGACATCGTGTGGTGGTCTTGACTGATCACAAAAATCTGATTTACCTTGAGTCTGCCAAGCGTCTGAATCGTAGACAGGCTCGTTGGTCACTGTTTTTCTCCCGTTTCGATTTTGTGGTTTCATACCTGCCAGGTTCAAAGAATGTGAAGGCGGATGCTCTTTCTAGGAGTTTTGTGCCTGACTCCCCTGGAAATTCTGAGCCCACTGGTATCCTTAGGGATGGGGTGATTTTGTCGGCTGTCTCCCCAGACTTGCGACGTGCTTTGCAGGAGTTTCAGGTGGATAAACCTGATCGTTGTCCGCCTGAAAGACTGTTTGTTCCGGATAATTGGACCAGTAGAGTCATCTCCGAGGTCCATTCTTCTGCGTTGGCAGGTCATCCTGGAATATTTGGTACTAGAGACTTGGTGGCCAGGTCTTTTTGGTGGCCTTCCTTGTCGAGGGATGTGCGTTCTTTTGTGCAGTCTTGTGAAGTTTGCGCTCGGGCTAAGCCTTGCTGTTCTCGGGCCAGTGGATTGTTGTCACCTTTGCCTATCCCGAAGAGGCCTTGGACGCACATTTCCATGGACTTTATTTCGGATCTCCCTGTCTCTCAAAAAATGTCCGTCATCTGGGTTGTGTGTGACCGCTTTTCTAAGATGGTTCATCTGGTACCCTTGCCTAAGTTACCTTCCTCCTCTGAGTTGGTCCCTCTTTTTTCAGAACGTGGTTCGTTTGCATGGGATTCCGGAGAACATCGTTTCTGACAGGGGATCCCAGTTTGTGTCTAGATTTTGGCGGACGTTCTGTGCTAAGATGGGCATTGATTTGTCCTTTTCGTCTGCATTCCATCCTCAGACGAATGGCCAGACGGAACGAACTAATCAGACCTTGGAAACTTATTTAAGGTGTTTTGTTTCTGCTGATCAAGATGACTGGGTTACCTTTTTGCCGCTTGCCGAATTTGCCCTTAATAATCGGGCTAGTTCTGCTACCTTGGTTTCTCCTTTCTTTTGTAATTCAGGGTTTCATCCTCGTTTTTTCTCTGGTCAGGTGGAGCCTTCTGATTGTCCTGGAGTGGACATGGTGGTGGATAGGTTGCATCAGATTTGGAGTCATGTGGTGGACAATTTGAAGTTGTCCCAGGAGAGGGCTCAGCAGTTTGCTAATCGCCGTCGCCGCGTGGGTCCTCGACTTCGTGTTGGGGACTTGGTGTGGTTGTCTTCTCGTTTTGTTCCTATGAAGGTCTCTTCTCCTAAGTTCAAGCCTCGGTTCATCGGTCCCTATAGGATCTTGGAAATTCTTAACCCTGTGTCGTTTCATTTGGATCTCCCGGCATCGTTTGCTATTCATAATGTGTTCCATCGGTCGTTGTTGCGGAAGTATGAGGTACCTGTTGTTCCTTCGCTTGAGCCTCCTGCTCCGGTGCTGGTGGAGGGAGAATTGGAGTATGTTGTGGAGAAGATCTTGGATTCTCGTGTTTCCAGACGGAAACTCCAATATTTGGTCAAGTGGAAGGGTTATGGTCAGGAGGATAATTCTTGGGTGGTTGCCTCTGATGTTCATGCTGCTGATTTGGTCCGTGCATTTCATAGGGCTCATCCTGGTCGCCCTGGTGGTTCTCGTGAGGGTTCGGTGACCCCTCCTCAAGGGGGGGGGGTACTGTTGTGGATTCTGTTTTTGGGCTCCTTCTGGTGGTTACAGATGGTACTGGGTGACTTGTGTTCTCTGCGGTCTCTGGTGTCCACCTGTTCTATCAGGATATGGGAGTTTCCTATTTAACCTGGCTTTCTTGTCATTTCCTCGCCGGCTATCAATGTAATCAGTGTGTCTTGTTACCTCTGCTTCCCGCTTCTGTAATCTTCAGGACAAGCTAAGATTTTGATTTTCCTGTTCCACGTTTTGCTTTATTTTTGTCTTAGTCCAGCTTGCAGATATGTGATTCCTTTTTGCTGGTTGCTCTAGTGGGCTGATATTACTCCTCATGTTCCATGAGTTGGCACATGAGTTCAAGTAATTTCAGGATGGTTTTTTGTAGGGTTTTTCGCTGACCGCGCAGTTCACTTTTGTATCCTCTGCTATCTAGCTTTAGCGGGCCTCATTTTGCTGAATCTGTTTTCATAACTACGTATGTGCTTTCCTCTCATTTCACCGTCATTACATGTGGGGGGCTGCTATTTCTGTGGGGTGTTTCTCTGGAGGCAAGAGAGGTCTGTGTTTCTTCTAATAGGGGAAGTTAGTCCTTCGGCTGGCGCGAGACGTCTAGGAATCATCGTAGGCACGTTCCCCGGCTACAGCTAGTTGTGTGTTTAGGTTCAGGATCGCGGTCAGCTCAGTTTCCATCACCCTAGAACTTGTTTTGTTTTTTGTGCTTGTCCTTTTGTGATCCCCTGCCATTGGGATCATGACAGTTGCTGGGCAATATACTACGTTGCTGGGCAATATACTACGTGACTGGGCAATATACTACGTGACTGGGCAATATACTACGTGACTGGGCAATATACTACGTGACTGGGCAATATACTACGTCGCTGGGCAAAATACTACGTGACTGGGCAAAATACTACGTGACTGGGCAATATACTACGTGACTGGGAAATATACTATATGACTGCGCAATATACTACGTGGCTCTGTGCTGAATACTACGTCGCTGGGCAATATACTACGTGACTGGGCAATATACTACGTCGCTGGGCAATATACTACATGACTGCGCAATATACTACATGGCTCTGTGCTGAATACTACGTTGCTGGGCAATATACTACGTGACTGGGAAATATACTACATGACTGCGCAATATACTACGTGGCTCTGTGCTGAATACTACGTCGCTGGGCAATATACTACGTCGCTGGGCAATATACTACGTCGCTGGGCAATATACTACGTGACTGGGCAATATACTACGTGACTGGGCAATATACTACATGACTGGGCAATATACTACGTTGCTGGGCAATATACTACGTGGCTGGGCAATATACTACGTGGCTGGGCAATATACTACGTGACTGGGCAATATACTACGTGACTGGGCAATATACTACGTGACTGGGCAAAATACGTACCTGTACATAGCAGTAATGTGACAGGTGCCCAAAACACGCAGAAAAACGACACTTATTTCAAATCACCACGTCTTTAGACCCATGGGTTGTACAGGTGAAACACTTCTTACTAACCACATGGTGAAAAGCCAGGCAAAACACAACTGTAATTTGCAGTATTTGTGTGTGGTTTTGCTGTGTGGCGCACTACCACTAAATGTACAGGTAGACTTAAAAGCTCAAAAGACAAAGACACAGGGGTAATTTCATCTACAGTATTTATTTATTCATTCCAGTTATGACTCTTATTTGAAGTGAATCTGTCACTAGTTCTTTGCTACCTAATCGGAGAGCAACATGATGTAGAGTCAGAGACCCTGATTCCAGTGATGTATCACTTAGTAGGCTGCTTCCTGTAGTTTTAATAGAATAAATAAAAATAATAGTCACTATTTTATCAGCAGGAGATTCTGACTAGAGAACTAGTAATCCTGCTGCCTTGAAGTCCTTCATATTCATGAGTTTTGTATAACTCCCCACCACCACGGATTGACAGTTTTCTGCCTATGCACAGTATACACAGAAACCTGCCTATAACTGGTGTAATTGGGGTTATTCAGGACTCAGCATTCAGAGAACTGCTAGATCTGCAGAAGAGAACCAGTGTTTTTTTTTCTGTTTTCGCAGCTTAAGGATGGCTTGTTTCACCTGCGTGGAGAGCTCCTTTGTCCGCATTTTTACTTCACAGCAAAACCTTCCAAATGCAAGCACCACACCTCAAATCAACTCCAGGCCTTTTATCTGCTTAATTGAGAATGACATAACGAAGGGGTTGCCCACACCTGTCCATGAAATAGCATTGGAGTCAATTGTCCAATTACTTTTGGTCCCTTTAAAAACAGGGTGGCTCATATTAAGGAGCTGAAACTCCTAAGGCTGGGTTCCCATTGCGTTATGGGACCGCGTTAAACGGACAGCGTTGCACGGCGAAATTAACGCCGTGCAACGCGGCCGTTAACGCGCCCATTCACGCTAATGGGAATGCGCTTCACTAGCGCGTGCCATGTTCGGCACGCGCTAGCGACGCGCCGGGGATTCCTGGCGCGCCGCGGACGCTGCTTGCAGCGTCCGAGGCGCGCCCGCGGTCCGGTCCCCGCTCTCGCAGATCGGGGATCTGCGAGAGCGGGGACGTTACCGCGACCCCGACCGCAGCCCCATAGAAAACATTGCGTTAGCACTAACGCAATGTGACCCTAGCCTAAGCCCTTCATCCAATTTTAATGTGGATACCCTCAAATGAAAGCTGAAAGTCTGAACTTTAACTTCATCTGAATTGTTTTGTTTAAAATTCATTGTGGTATTGTCTGTAACCAAAATTAGAAAAATGTTGTCTGTCCAAATATATATTAACCTAACTGTATATACAGTGTTCCTACAGCCCATCTGTGACAGGTTGTAAAGGAGCAAGTGTTTTGAGAGCAAGATGGATGTCGTTATTGCGAATATTGTAAAGATCAACGTGGATTTCACTGTGGAGGTAAATCGCTTGAAAACAATTGTTCTGGAGAAAGAGCGAGAGAGACAATGCACAATGCGTCTGTGCCAACGGCGTTTGTGGATCCACCCCATCACTGCACAGAGAATGACACGTGGGGTGTTTTCTTCACTGAACATGGGAGCTACGAGGAGACCCAGAGAAATTTTTCTCATATGTGCGGATGACAGCGGAGAACTTCGATTTATTGGTCGACTAAATTGGACATCTCATCCGAAGGAGTGATACGTATTGCCGATTCTCCATTTCACCGGCGGAGCGTCTGATGGTCACTCTTCGGTAAGCCATTTTTATTGTATCTCATCATGTTACGTACATTTTAATGTTGTTGCTGGTGTTTTTTTTTAGAATAGTTTTTAGTGATCTTTTTTAGGAATAATTTTTATTGTATCTCCTACTGTTAAAGCTGACTTCTAACTGTAATGTTATTGCTGGTATTTTGTAGCAATTTTTGCCTTGCTTTTATTCACAGATTTCATGCAACTGGAGAATTCCTGCTCTCACTGCATTTCCAGTTCAGACTTGGGATTTCCACCATCTCCGGAATTGTCAAGCACATCTTCCGTGCACTGTGGGACTCTTTGCACGGTGAATTTATACCACATCCCACAATGGAGAGTTGGTTGGAAGCAGCTGAGAAATTCCAGCAAGTGTGTCAGTTTCCCAATTACGTGGGCACGGTGGACGGGAAACATATCCGCATCGTGAAACCGACTGGTTCTGGCTCGGAATATTTCAACTATAAAAAATACTTCTCCATTGTGCTGTTGGCCATCGCCGATGCAGAATACAAATTTATAGCGGTGGATATTGGGGCGTATGTCCGCTCCAATGATTCCCAAGTTTTCAAATTGTCTGCAATGGGGCGTCATCTGTATGGAAACACCTTCCAATTCCCCCCCAAGACCACTGCCTCAAACTTCTGGGCCACCAATGCCTTTTGTTTGTGTTGGGGATGAAGCTTTCCAACTATCGGAACACCTGCTGAAACCCTACTCCAACTTTTTATTACCGCCTCACATGAGCACGCATAATGGTGGAGTGCGCTTTTGGGATTTTGACCGCCAAATGGCGAGTTCTATTGACAGCTATAAAAAAAGAAAGCTTATGTAGTCCTGCGCGATTATGTGATATGCAAGGAACATATTTCCATTGAAGACCACTCAGAAGAAACCACTTTGGCTGATTATCACAACATTATGTATAGAAGTTCTGTGTCAGTTTCCCAAATGAGGGACAATTTCGCAGAATACTTTATTTCACCTGAAGGAAGAGTAGACTGGCAGGACGAGAGAGTTTGAACAATTTGTCCTGGACCTTACTTAGTAATAACCCTTAGTATTTTACCATATTTTACCCCACTTGTGTACCTGTTTATATTTCCCCCAAAGTATTTTACCTTTAACCTTATTTTACCCAAGTTGTGTACCTGTTTGTGTTGCCCCAACTTGTTTAACCTTTAACCCTATTTTACTCAAGTTGTGTACCTGTTTGGGTTTTACCCAAAGTATTTTACCTTCTTTTACACAAGTTATGTACCTGTTTGGGTTGTACCCAAAGTATTTAACCTATAACCACATTATTACTCCTTGTTTTACCCAACGTATTTAACCATACCTTATAAATAAAATACAATTTTTTTTTAAACAAAACCGTTTTATTAAACACAATTTTTTTAAACAAAAATAACTTTTAGAAGCTGGCATAGTTCGGGGTGGCGATATTGGAACACTTCGACAGTGGGAGTGTGCAGAGAGGAATGTGGTGGTGGTGATGAAGGATCAGTAGGTAGCGGTGAAGGGGTGGAGAAAGAAAGAGAATGGGTGGACATGAAACTGGGAGTAGTATTTGGAAGGTTGGAGGGGTGTAGTGGATGGATTGGGAGGCTGAAGAGGTGATGGGTGGAGAAGAGGGTTGGGATAGTGACATGATGGGTGAATGAGACTGGTGGTAGCGGCCAGGGAGAGGAGGCGCGGATGATATTGGTGGGAACTGGTAAGGGGCGAGATGTTGGTACGGGGCAGGGGCAGGATGCTGGTACGGGGCAGGGGCAGTATGCTGATAAGGGGCAGTACGTAGGTACGGGGCAGGAAGCTGGTAGTGGCTGAAGGGAGGAACAGTGGCTGGAGGGGGGGGCAGGTGCAGGGGGGCAGATGTGGTGGCTTGGGAGGTTACCTGTGCTAGAGCAGACTGGCACGATTGCATTAAGGTACCTTCACATTGAGTGACTTTGTAACGATAACGATACCGATCCATGACGTTGCAGCGTCCTGGATAGCGATATCGTTGTGTTTGACACGCAGCGATCAGGATCCTGCTGTGACATCGTTGGTTGGAGCAGAAAGGCCAGAACTTTATTTAGTCGCTGGATCTCCTGCAGACATCGCTGAATCGGCGTGTGTGACGCCGATTCAGCGATGTCTTCACTGGTAACCAGGGTAAACATCGGGTTACTAAGTGCAGGGCCGCGCTTAGTAACCCGATGTTTACCCTGGTTACCAGTGTAAATGTAAAAAAAAAAAACACTACATACTTACATTCCGGTGTCTGTCGGGTCCCCCAGCGTTCTGCTTCCCTGCACTGTGTCAGCGCCGGCTGGCCGTAAAGCAGAGCACAGCGGTGACGTCACCGCTCTGCTTTACGGCCGGCGCTTACACAGTGCAGGGAAGCAGAGCGCCGGGGGACGCGACAGACACTGGAATGTAAGTATGCAGTGTTTGTTTTTTTATACATTTACACTGGTAACCAGGGTAAACATCGGGTTACTAAGCGTGGCCCTGCGCTTAGTAACCTGATGTTTACCCTGCTTACTAGGGGACTTTGGCATCGTTGGTCGCTGGAGAGCTGTCTGTGTGACAGCTCTCCAGCGACCACACAGCGACGCTGCAGCGATCGGCATCGTTGTCTAGATCGCTGCAGCGTCGCTAAATGTGACGGTACCTTTACTTGCATCTGCTGATCAGGAGATAGCTTATCCATGTGCTCGAGTACCGACCGGAGAAAAGTGTGGTACGGTGACTGACTTGCATCTGAGTGCATCCATTGCAGAAGTGTATGCAACTCAAGAATACTTTTATTTATCAAATTGAAACCTGCAGCCATTTGCTCCGACAAAAGTTTTAGACAGTTCTGGAAGGATGCATTCAGGTGCAAGAACTCTGGTGCATAGCTCTGTACCTGACCCCTCTGGCGCTGCTGCCCCGAAACCACAGGTGTACTAGAGGTGGCAGCATCAGAGGGGTGGGGTAAAGGAAAAGCTATATCCTCACCAGCAGATTCATGCAACGCAGGCGGCCAGGATGCTCCAGCGCTGGTGGATGGGATCAGATGTGAGGGAAGGCTGGGAAGGTGCAGAGGGTCCGGGACTTTTGAAGTGTCCCACGGTGGCGGACTGGAGGGATCGCCCCAGAAGTGCTCAACTCTGCTGCAGGCTCCTGAGTGCTGCCAACCGTGCTGTGGAACAAAGAGAAAAAAATATATAATTAATATATTGATATTGCTTGGCCCTGGCTGAAATAGCAAAAAAAGATTAGACATGTAAACATTGGAAAATGTGGTGGGTAATATTTACCTTCGGCTCACCATCGTTGACCTGAGGAACAACAGGGTTTGGGCATATTTATATCTGCTCCTGCATCCTCCAGATCCAATCGGCGCCCGCTTCTCTTTGTTGAACTCCTTCTTGAAGCGATCCCTGACCGCCACCGCTTGACAATCCTCTCACCTGCAAAAAAACACAAATTGGTTAGGATACAACACTTTAAATCCATCAACATAACTGAACTGTGTATACTTACGTGCTTGATTCTGGGCCCGAACATCGAGGTCCTCCCAGTTGTCTACCAGCTGTTCGCAGACTTGCTCACAGAGCCGACTGGTCACAATGACATCAGCGTGGTGGCGGTCAGCCATGTTCCACAGCATCTACCTCTCTCGGATCAGATCGATGAGGAGGTCGATATTTAGCCCAGCCTCCTCACCGTCCGACTCAGGAGCACGGAGCACGCTGTGAAGCCTGTTAAAAAAGAAGAAAAAAACCCATTACATTCAAAACAACATTAAGTTCAAATTAAGAAAAAATTTAAAAAATTAAGGAGATACTTACATGATGACGGCCGCCGGCACTCTCACTCCGACGACCCTGGGAGTCGCTCTGAGGACCTCTGGATCGATCACCAGAATCAGAAGACTATAAGAAAAAAATGTATGTGCTTGTACGAGTCGTATGTTGGGTTTTTATGTGTTGTGCGCACTGTGATGTCTATAATGTTCAATTTGTGTGTGTTGTATGTTGTGTGATGTCTGTAATGATCAGTTTGTATGTGTTGTGTGCAGTGTTATTTCTGTAATGATGTAATGATCTTTGTTTTTTTATGCGTTGGGTGTAGTGTGAGGTTGTGGTTCTGCGATGCATGCAAGAAACTTACCATTTGCGATCCCACTCCAGGTCTCTCTCCACCCCTTCGGTCTTCTTCTGGAAGCACCTCTTCTGATACAGCTTCCTGTTATATAAAAATGATAGATTGATAAATGCATTAAGAAAATATCTATATAAATAGATAGATATGGGATAGATAGATGGATATGGGACTGATAGATATGGGACAGATAGGTAGACAGGGCAAAAAAAAAAGGAAAAACAAAACATTTATTTACCTCAATGCGAAGCCGATGCGGGGGAGGGCTCCCAGAAGAAGACATGGCTGATAGGCTCTGTGGCTGGCTGGTAAAGTCTGTGGCTGGCAGGCAGTCTCTCTTGCTGGCAGGAAGGCTCTCTTGCTGGCAGGCAGGCACTCTTGATGGCTGGTAATGAGGGAGGGCCTCACTGGCATTGTTTATATATGTGTTCTGGGGTCGGCTAATTTGTTCAGAGCATGCTCAGATTAAAAAACCGGATCAGGCCACCGGATCTGTCTTTTTCCGGATCCGGCGTATTCCGGCGTCCATAGACTTGCATTTCAGCAAAAAGCCGGAAGCGCCGGATCCGGCCTTTCCGGCTTTTTCGCCGCAGACAAAAAATGTTACTCTAGACCTTTTTTCCAGACGTCGGAATGGAAATTTTCGGCGGATCCGGAAAAAACAGGAAGGAACGGTGGGCCATGCGGCGCAATCCGGCGCTAATACAAGTCAAGGGGGAAAAACAGGATCCGGGTTTTTTTTTTTTCCACCTGTTCCGGTTTATCTAAAAAGAGCCGTAAAGGGCCGGAATGAAAAAACCTGATGTGTGAAAGTAGCCTAAGTGATACATCACTGAAATCTGGGTCTCTGCCACAAACATTATGCTGGTGTGGTGACAGATTCCCTTACAGCCAAAACTACCCAGTGATCACATGATCACTATGAGTCTGACTCTGATAATGGAGTGTTTATAACGTGGATAACTGATGGCGTACGTGTGTCATGTTTGTAAATTCTCTTAGGTCAACTGTCTACCTAGAATGGAAAAGATTCCCTACTGATATTACTTTGCTACGTACAATTTGAAATATTGAATGAGTATAATGGTATCGTCCACTCACATAGTGACCATGCATATCTGACAGAGACTGGTAAGACCACAAACAATGAGGGGTCGATTTATCGAAGCATTTAAATCAGAATATTGGCTTAAAACGCTTTGAAAAGTTTCAAATTTGTATGCAATACTTCCTGCATTCTCACACTGGTTTGAAGTATTCTGCCAAAATGAATGGGTTAATGTGGCTTGACTACATCCACTCGTTAAATTCTTTTAAAACTGATGGTATATTTTATGCCAGAATTGCTACTAATAGCTCTTCTGGTAGAAACCAACCACCAGAGCTATAGACCTAATTTCAAGAAATTAGTGGCACGGATGTACGTATTATAAAAATATTACTTTATTTGCAGTGATAACAACATATTGTATGTGCACATGTTTGAAAGACATGAAAAACATATAAGAAGTGACATAAATAAAATCACCAATATATATTAAAACCTAAATAGGTATAGGGTACACCATAAAAGGAAGGGTTAATCTCAGAACTCCTTCTAACAATCTATAAAATTTAGTGTGTGCCACAGGTGCTAAAAACATGGGATGTAAAAATATAATGTGGATGTGTAAAACCAGAAAATATGGGCTTAAAATATATAACCCGCGATGTAAGCAGTTATAATGGCTATACACCGTGCAAAAAGTGCAATGTGCCACTAATTTCTTGAAATTAGGTCTATAGCTCTGGTGGTTGGTTTCTACTGTTCATGCGAGTGGTTTCCACTCACTTTATTTGTTTGCACTGGGGTTCACTAAATAGCTTTGAACACATATATATATATATATATATATATATATATATATATATATATATATATGTAATCTGGTATAGAAATCCATTGCCCCTTTTAAGTGTTAACAAATTCCTTGCCTAATGGCTCTTCTGGTGCGGCACATGGAGTTGCACACCATAGAAAAGATGCACCGAATTCATCAAGTGGCATGCACTTCCTATTTGAGATGAAAACCTGTTACACACAAATTCTAACATTTTGAGATTCGATTCAGGTTCACAAAAAAATAACTTGCCCAGCACCATTTCCCACACTACTGAAGCATCAGATAGCAGGCTAATATCACTTTGCATTGCCACACAGACCTCCTCATAATGCCCTGCATCTATGACATCTAGCGGATTACCATACCTTGTACAATGTGTGAGGCAGAGTCATTGGGTATGTCATTGGGTAAGCCTCTCTAACCTGAAGATTATAAGATTTTATGGTAACAAAGGTCTTCTTTCTCTCCTATTGGGTGTAAACTGTTATGGTCAGCAGGGTCTTTTCTCACAGATGAAGATTGTAAGCTCTAATGGTCAGTAGGGTTCTCTTCCTCTCCCCCAAGTGTACTTTCCGAGCAATTAAAAGCATTCTTGTACTGAGATTTGCATGAATTTATTCATCACAAATCCATTTTTGTGAGAAAATGTGCAAAGTAATTGAATTTCAAAAGATCTGCCCATCTTTATTTCTTAATGAATTTGTCACATCGTACCCCAGTGAGCCCTGTTATGATCCGGTGACCTTGGAGCCGCATGAAACTTTCTCTGGAGGTGGAAACTGTACTGACCGCAAATCCTAAACTAACACTGCAACTAGAAGTAGCCGTGGGGTGTGCCTACCAAATCCTAGACACCTCGACACAGCAGGAGGACTAAATACCCCTATAGATGGAAATAGGAATTCTACCTTGCCTCAGAGCAGAACCCCAAAGGATAGGCAGCCCCCCACAAATATTGACTGTGAGTAGTAGAGGAAAGACACACACAGGCAGAAAACAGGATTTAGCAAAAAAGGCCACTCTAGCTAAATAAGAAAGGATAGGACAGAATACTAAGCGGTCAGTATTAAAACCCTTCCAAAAATATCCACAGCAGATAATACAAAAAATTCCACAATCTAACTAAAGACGTGGAACGTATATCTGCAACTCCTGAGAATCCAAAAAGACTGAGAAAATACTGACACAATCTAAGCTGGACAAGAAAAAACAAATGAATAGCACAGAATAATAAAGCACACAGATGTGTGCCAAAGAAACAAAAACCAGACACTTATCTTTTCTGATTTGGCAGCAAGGCAGAAGGAACCAGACAAAGATCCAAAATCTCCCAAGAACCATGGACAACTGGCAAAGACTAATGAATCCTGCACACCTAAATACCCCAGTCAGAACTGCAATCAGCAGATACACCTGACCAGGACTGCAACCCAGGGACAACTGCATTACCACCTACAACCACCGGAGGGAACCCATAAGCAGAATTCACAACAGAGCCCTACATTAAGACTGTCGTGTGCAGCTCAAGTCTGAATTTGTACAACTGTTTGATGGATTATGCTGGTGTCACACTGTGACGGTCTTAAGTAAGGGAGAGAGGCCTCGAACTGTCCCTGAAACTGGGACGCTAACTAAGCCTGTGCTAGGGATACTCTTGAAGGTAGAGAAGCCTGGGTCTCTGACCTTACTATGCTCCTGTGAAACTCTAATCTGTCTCCTCCCCAACCTATGAGGCATAGGACAGAAATGTAAGGTAAACAAGACAAAACAGGGATAACAGAAAACCACTATCATACAAAACACTCACCAAAAATAGGGAGGAGGATAGTGAAAGGGAGAAATTAATTAAATAGGATTTGGCATGTTAAGGCTAGCGGAACGCACCGAGTAAATATAAAGGTTTTATTATAATTGATGCGTTCGCAGCCCGGGGTCCACCGTGCAGGAGAACCTGCTGCTAGCAAACGGCGGCACTATATGGCGGTATGAACTAACTCAGTTAATTCACCGAGTAGCTGCGAAAGCAAAGCACTGCACCCTGTTAGACTTCACAGAGGCACATGCTAACTGCCCAACAGAGAGCAGTCAGTGGTCACGCATGCACACAAAACTCCTTGCCGGAGGTGCCAGCATTCTAGTGGCTTATTTCAGCCAGGTCCCTGAATACATACAAACACAATCTCCTCGCCGGAGGTGCCAGCATTCTAGGGGCTTATTTCAGCCGGGTCCCTGAACACACTCTTACGTGACCACACTGGCGCAAAGCACATAACTTAGAACAATACTAGCGCATGGCCGCACGCCCATGCGAGCCTTAAATAGTTGCAGCACCTACAGGACCTTCCTAGAAGGACCAATGCCCTTAGCTGCAGTATCTGGTCATGTGACCCAGAAGCGTCTGCTCGCCGCTGCCCAGCACTGACTTCAATGGCAGAAGCAGGAAAAGCAGCAGTAACTCTTTGTACAGAGTCAGACTGAGCGAGACGCTGGGACCGACATCTCAGCTGAGCAGGCTCCACTGCGGCAGGAGAAGAATGGCCCGAGATTCCCCCTGTGCAGAGGTGGGAACTCGACCCCTAACAAGGCACCAGGACATAAACAATCATGTGCTACCGCAAAAAAAAGATCTTTTCTACTACTCCAACTCCAACTACTCAGCTTGGCACTTAGCACAGGAAGAAGAATCTTTCATCGACAAGGAAGAAACGCCCAGAGCCAGTACAGTTGAAACCATAAGTTTACATACACTATAGAAAAAGACACATATGCATGTTTTTCTCAAAATCTGACATGAAATCAAAATAAAACTTATTAATATTTGCCAAATGCCAGAATAATTAGAGAGAGAATGTTTTAAGGCATTTTTATTACTTACTGCAAAGTCAAGTTTTCATACACTAAAATTACTATGCCTTTAAACAATTCTGGACTGCCCATATCATGCCTTATGTTTGGAAGCTTCTGATAGATGTTTTGGCAACATCTGAGTTAATTAGAGGATGTATTAGAACCTGTGGATGTATTTTAATGCACACCTGAAACACACTGCTTCTTAGTGTAGCATCATGGGAAAGTCTAAAGAAATCAGCCAAGATATCAGGAAGAGAACTGTGGACTTGCAGTCTGACTCATCCTTGGGTACAATTTCAAGATACCTGAAGGTGCCTCGTTCATGTGTACAAACAATTATACGGATGTCATGGCAAATAAGGATTGCGCTGTCCTACAGGACATTTCACTGCCCAAACAGGGAAATAAACATAGAAAATGGCCTAAATTTTGTCTTATGCTAAATTACCGTGTTATAAAACAGAAGATTGTAGGTCTGAACCCTTTAAAAGTCCTAAAACTTTCACAGGCAAGTAAATGGTACGAAATTACCCGAATATATCATTTTGGACATTGGAAAATTATTTTACTGTTATATAGTCATGTTTTTACTCAATGAAGAGAAGCAGAAATATAAAAAGGTAAAAAATGTACCGGTAATTTTTACTAAACAATGTCAAGATGGTAATATTCTTGTATTTGTTATTCACATTTTATTTCTTTGAGGAAAGGGCCTAATATTCCTTGATGCCTCGACATTAACACATTTATATCCAACATATATTAGGTAAACAACTTATTTTTAAACATCTTAATGTAAAGAATATTGATTGTTTCTGACCAAAATAAAATCTGATCCAGTGGTGTGTAATGTACTTACTGTTAGGATTTCACTCTCCCCACAGTCATCACACTTCTCCTCTCCAAATTTAAGATTCAGACTATTGAAAAAAGCTGAAATGTAAAAAGTTTTACAGACAACGCAATAGGGTGAAATATGACAGGATGGGAATGTGCTATCTGCACTCGGCTATTGAAGTTTTGTAATTAGGCACAACTGTAGTAAAGGCGGGTGGAATAAAACTGTTGTGGCTGCCATTCCCACAGCAGACACCGGTTATCAGGAGTAGTCAATGTATAAAAAAGGAAAATCACTGTCAATAAAACCACTGCCGGGTTTGAAGATGATGTTCAATTATGATGATTAGGACAACGCGTTTCACGACTGGACTGATATCTTCATCACGTCCATACAAACACAATTAGCAGGCATGCTTTGTACCGTCCATAAAACAGTAGAAAAACTGGTAATTTCGTAAAATATATTACTTTATTGTAAATCCATTAAAAAAAATTGCCATTACAAAAGAAAAATAGAGGTTGATGCGTTTCGACTCAAAACCCCCCATAAACACTCCCCTCAATGACCATACATTAATTAATGAAATATATGCATCACATGTGGCAGTCACAATGAAGAAAGGTCTATAGACAACTAAATTCCTTAGTAAATATACTTTAGATCATTGCGGAAATTGAGACCTGATCTCGTATTCAAATTCATTATCCATTGTGCCTCATTTTTTTTAAAGTGTTTTCTTGCCAGTTTCCTCCACGTTTTAACCCTTATGAACCCACAAAAAGAAAAACATTCTAGACTACCTTCATGTTGTTCTGAAAATTGCAGATAAAATATGCTTGTTAGAACTATTAATATTGGAAATTTAGTAGTACGCTTTGGGTGGCTACTCATTACATGGATGGTATATCCCACAAGAGATTTCCTGTACATAGATATGGAAATAATTTGATCAGGGACACCAGTAAATTGCAAATCAAAAAAGGTGATAGTAGATGGATGATGAACTGTGGTAAATTTAAAGTGAACCTGTCAGGTCCCTTATACCCATCACTCCAGCAGCATTGAGCTTTGTGTGATTAGTCTCCCTCCCTAACCATCCCTGTATAACAGGCTCATGCAAATTATGTTATCATACCCACAGGGACATGCTAACATGGGAAGAGGGCTAACTACTCTGTGGAACTAACGCCCCATCGACTAGTCCAGACACATTAGCATAGGAAATGAGGTTAGAAATGCTTTATTTAAAGCTTTTATTTAACTGAATTATGTTATACAGGGAAGGTTAGGGAGGGAGATTAATCACACATAGCTCAATGCTGCTGGGTTGGAGGGCATGGGGGACATGACAAGTTCACTTTAAGGTTATAATCATTAGTATTAACGTATTGTACAAAATGTGATCATCGATAATTCTTACTAAACTTTTTGAATTTTGTGAACAATATTCTATTTTATGTTTGGAGGATTTAACCCTTTTCCGATATCGGGCGTAATAGTACGCCAATGTCAGATTCCCTCCCTTTGATGTGGGTCCAGCACTGAGCCCACATCTTTTCTGGCACATGTCAGCTGTCTTGAACAGCTGACATGTGCCTCTAACAGCCACGGGTGGAATCGCATTTTGGGAAGAGCGTTTCTTTTACACATCGAATAACCAATTCTTTAAAGGGACACTGTCACCTGAATTTGGAGGGAGCAATCTTCAGCCATGGAGGCGGGGTTTTTGGGTGTTTGATTCACCCTTTCCTTACCCGCTGGCTGCAAAATTGGATTGAAGTTCATTCTCTGTCCTCCGTAGTACATGCCTGCACAAGGCAATCTTGCCTTGCGCAGGCGTGTACTATGGAGGACAGAGAATGAACTTCAATCCAATATTGCAGCCAGCATGTAGCCAGCGAGTAAGGAAAGGGTGAATCAAACACCCAAAAACCCCGCCTCCATGGCTGAAGATTGGTCCCTCCAAATTCAGGTGACAGTGTCCCTTTAAGCACATCCAATGGTCTGGCAGGTTTATCGATGACCTCCTATTTATTCGGTGTGGTCAGGCATCGGATATTCCTCAGTTAGCACAATACAATATGTTAATACTAATGATTATAACCTTAAATTTACAGCAGTTCATCATCAATTCACTATCACCGTTTTGGATTTGCAATTTATTGGTGTCCAAGATCAAATTATTTCCATATCTATGTACAGGAAATCTATTGTGGGAAATACTATCCTGCATACGAGTAATCAACCAAAGCATACCACTAAATCCATACCGGTCAGGGAATTCACAAGCGTACTAAGAAATTGTAGTGATAAACAGAAATTGAAACAACAAATAATCCAAGTACACCTAAACCTGTCTTGTCGATACAGTACAGATCGCAATTTGATACCATCACACACATCAATGTTAAATACTTACCTATATTATTTGAGGATAAAATTCTTGCCATGATTTTAGAATCTGGTTGCAAAATTGTTGCTAAAAAAGCCCATTCCCTGGGGAATATTCTTTCACCCAGCTGCTTTAGATCTGATAGATCCAAGCCTACTTGGCTTAACCCCTTTCTGTCATTGGAGGTACTAATCCGTCCATGTGGGGTGGGCCTAAATTCCCAAGGACGGAATAGTACGTACAGGGCGATCGGCCACGCTCACGGGGGGAGCGCGGCCGGGTGTCAGCTGCCTACCGCAGCTGACATCCGGCGCTATGTGCCAGGAGCGGTCACCGACCGCCCCGGCACATTAACCCCCGGCACACCGCGATCAAACACCGCCCTCCCTGCGGGCTTCCCTGAGACCCCCGGAGCAACGTGATGTGATCGCGTTGCTGCGAGGGTCTCCTTACCTCCCTCTCTGTAGCAGGCCCGGATCCAAGATGGCCGCGGCATCCGGGACCTGCAGGGAGGGAGGTGGCTTACCAAGTGCCTGCTCTGTTGTGAATTCCGCTCTTGGGCTCCCTCAGGTGGTTGTAAGTGGCACTTTTGTGAGTTCTGCTCTTGGGCTCCCTCCGGTGGTTTTAAGTGGTATGGCTGCTCCTTGGATTTAGCAGTCTGCAGCTGCTTCCACTGATTGTCTTTCTGCTCAGCTATTTATGCCTGGCTCTTCCTTCAGCCAGTGTCACTTGTCAATAGTTCCTGGTTGGATTCACATCTCTTTTGGATTTCCCTGATATCCTGACCAGTTCAGCAAAGTTAAGTCCTTGCTTTGCTCTTTTCTGTCCACATGTTGTGGACTTATTCGTTCTGTGCATTCTATGTTTTGTCCAGCTTGTTAGTATGGATTAATTCTGTTAAACTGGAAGCTCTGAGAAGCAGATTTACCCTCCACACCTTTAGTCAGGTGTGGAGATTTTTGTAAACTCTGTGTGGATTTTTGTAGTTTTTAATACTGACCGCACAGTATTCTATCCTGTCTTATCTATTTAGCTAGACTGGCCTCCTGTGCTACATCCTGGTTTCATTCTGTGTATGTCTTTTCCCTCTCCACTCAGTCATTACTTGTGGGGGGCTATCTATCCTTTGGGGATTTTCTCTGAGGCAAGATAGTTTTCCTGTTTCTATCTTTAGGGGTAGTTAGTTCTCTGGCTGTGACGAGGTGCCTAGGGAGTGACAGGAGTATCCCACGGCTACTTCTAGTGTTGTGTTGAGCTTAGGGACTACGGTCAGTACAGGTACCACCTCCTTCAGAGCTCGTCCCATGTTGCTCCTAAACCACCAGTTCATAACAGTACAAGTGGCCAAAAATGAATTAAATGCATCTCAAAAGAAGGAAAAAAAAATTCTGAGCCATTTTTTTTTCTGTGCTCTGTTTTCTTTTTTTTTCCTCTTGATCTCTGGGTGGTTCAGGATTTATGCTCTGGCATGGATGTTCAGGGTTTATTTTCTCGTGTGGATCAACTTGCTGCAAGAGTACAGAGTATCCAAGATTATGTTGTCCAGACTCCGGCTTTGGAGCCTAAAATTCCTACTCCTGATTTGTTTTTTGGGGACAGATCCAAGTTTTTGAACTTTAAAAATAACTGCAAATTGTTTTTTGCTTTGAAACCCCGTTCTTCTGGTGATCCCATTCAGCAAGTAAAAATCATCATATCCTTGCTGCGTGGTGACCCTCAGGACTGGGCATTTTCCCTTGAATCAGGGGATCCGGCATTGCTGAATGTAGACGCATTTTTTCAAGCGCTCGGATTATTGTATGACGAACCGAATTCTGTGGATCATGCAGAAAAAACCCTGTTGGCCCTGTGTCAAGGTCAGGAAGCGGCAGAATTATACTGCCAGAAATTTAGGAAATGGTCTGTGCTCACTAAATGGAATGAGGATGCTCTGGCTGCTATTTTCAGAAAAGGTCTTTCTGAAGCCCTTAAAGATGTTATGGTGGGCTTCCCTACGCCTGCTGGTTTGAGCGAATCTATGTATCTAGCCATTCAGATTGATCGGCGTCTGCACGAGCGCAAAGCTGTGCACCATATGGCAGTGTCCTCTGGGCAGAGTCCTGAGCCTATGCAATGTGATAGGATTTTGACTAGAACAGAACAGCAGGAATTCAGACGTCAGAATAGGCTGTGTTTTTACTGTGGTGATTCTGCTCATGTTATTTCTGATTGCCCTAAGCGTACTAGGAGGGTCGCTAGGTCTGTTACCATCAGTACTGTACAGCCTAAATTTCTTTTATCTGTGACCCTAATTTGCTCATTGTCGTCCTTTTCTGTCATGGCGTTTATGGATTTGGGCGCTGCCCTAAACTTAATGGACTTAGAATTCGCCAGGCGCTGTGGTTTTTCCTTGCAGCCTTTGCAGAGCCCTATTCCTTTGAGAGGCATTGATGCTACACCATTGGCCAAGAATAAACCTCAGTACTGGATGCAGATGACCATGTACATGGCTCCAGCACATCAGGAAGATTGCCGTTTTCTGGTGTTGCATAACCTGCATGATGTTGTTGTACTGGGTTTTCCATGGTTACAGGAACATAATCCAGTGCTGGATTGGAAATCTATGTCTGTGACTAGTTGGGGTTGTCAAGGGGTACATAGTGACGTTCCTTTGATGTCAATTTCCTCTTCCCCCTCTTCTGGGGTCCCTGAGTTTTTGTCGGATTTCCAGGATGTGTGACTGTGATTGTGCTATTAACTTGATTCCAGGTTGTAAGTTCCCTAAGGGCTGACTTTTCAATCTGTCTGTGCCAGAGCATGCCGCCATGCGGAGTTATGTTAAGGAATCTTTGCAGAAGGGGCATATTCGGCCGTCTTCGTCACCATTGGGAGCGGGGTTCTTTTTTGTTGCTAAGAAGGATGGCTCCTTGAGACCCTGTATAGATTATCGTCTTCTTAATAAGATCACGGTCAAATTCCAATACCCCTTGCCTTTGCTTTCTGATTTGTTTGCATATAATCTTGTTCGTATTAAACAGGGTGATGAATGGAAAACTGCATTTAATACGCCCGAAGGCCATTTTGAATACCTTGTGATGCCATTTGGGCTCTCTAATGCTCCATCTGTGTTCCAATCTTTCATGCATGATATTTTCTGCAATTATCTTGATAAATTCATGGTCGTATATTTGGATGATATTTTGATTTTTTCCGATGATTGGGAGTCTCATGTGAAGCAGGTCAGGATGGTATTCCAGATCCTTCGTGATAATGCTTTATTTGTGAAGGGGTCTAAGTGCCTATTCGGAGTTCAGAAGGTCTCTTTTTGGGGTTTTATTTTTTCTCCCTCGTCTATGGAAATGGATCCTGTTAAGGTCCAAGCTATTCATGACTGGATTCAACCCACATCTGTGAAGAGCCTTCAAAAATTTTTGGGCTTTGCTAATTTCTATCGCCGTTTCATTGCCAATATTTCCACTGTGGTTAAGCCCCTTACTGATTTGACTAAGAAAGGCGCTGATGTGGCGAATTGGTCCTCTGCGGTTGTTGAGGCCTTTCGGGAGCTTAAACGCCGATTTACTGCTGCCCCTGTGTTGCGTCAGCCGGATGTTTCTCTTCCTTTTCAGGTTGAGGTTGACGCTTCTGAGATTGGGGCAGGGGCCGTTTTGTCTCAGAGGGATTCTGATGGTTCTTTGATGAAACCGTGTGCTTTTTTTTCCAGAAAGTTTTCGCCTGCGGAACGCAATTATGATGTCGGCAATCAGGAGTTGTTGGCTATGAAGTGGGCGTTTGAGGAGTGGCGACATTGGCTTGAGGGAGCTAAGCACCGCGTTGTGGTCTTGACTGATCATAAGAATCTGATTTACCTCGAGTCGGCCAAGCGGCTGAATCCTAGACAGGCTCGATGGTCCCTGTTTTTCTCCCGTTTTGATTTTGTGGTCTCGTATCTTCCGGGATCTAAGAATGTTAAGGCTGATGCCCTCTCTAGGAGTTTTTCACCTGATTCTCCTGGAGTCCCTGAGCCAGTTGGCATTCTTAAGGAAGGGGTGATTCTTTCTGCCATCTCCCCTGATTTGCGGCGGGTGCTTCGGGATTTTCAGGCTGATAAGCCTGACCGCTGTCCAGTGGGGAAGCTGTTTGTTCCTGATAGATGGACAAGTAAGGTAATTTCTGAGGTTCATTGTTCAGTGTTGGCTGGTAGTAGTGTATAATTCATAGGTTTCGTCAAACTCAATCTGACAGGTGCCCCGCCCCTATCAAAGTGTATCAAAGTGTGTAACCCCTCCCCTCCTCCTGTCAGCCAGCTGTCCCTGAGGTGGCTGATTTCCCCTTTTGATATCGTTTGATATACTTTAATTTGTTGTAGTTTTGATATTATTCCTCGTATTTTGTTTTTATACGTAGTCCGAGTTTGATTCTGTAAGCTGTGTTTTGAGAACTTATATAACACATGTTTATAATTATAGCCTAGTCGTGTATTTATTTTACACGTGGTTTATAACACCTTTCTCATTTGTTTTATATTAGATTTTATACGTAGCCCGAGTTTGATTCTGCAAGCTGTGTTTTATTCAGTGTATTCATATAGTTGAGAACTTAAAGCTGTCTATTTGTTTTTGTAAATGGTGAACACTAAAGGCCCCTTCACATTAAGCGACGCTGCAGCGATACCGACAACGATCCGGATCGCTGCAGCGTCGCTGTTTGGTCGCTGGAGAGCTGTCACACAGACCGCTCTCCAGCGACCAACGATGCCGGTAACCAGGGTAAACATCGGGTAACTAAGCGCAGGGCCGCGCTTAGTAACCCGATGTTTACCCTGGTTACCATGCTAAAAGTAAAAAAAAACAAACACTACATACTTACCTACCGCCGTCTGTCCTCCAGCGCTGTGCTCTGCACTCCTCCTGTACTGTCTGTGAGCCGGAAAGCAGAGGGGTGACGTCACCGCTCTGCTTTCCGGCTCACAGACAGTACAGGAGGAGAGCAGAGAAGCAGAGCACAGCGCTGGAGGACAGACGGCTGTAGGTAAGTATGTAGTGTTTGTTTTTTTTTACTTTTAGCATGGTAACCAGGGTAAACATCGGGTTACTAAGCGCGGCCTTGCGCTTAGTTACCCGATGTTTACCCTGGTTACCAGTGAAGACATCGCTGGATCGGTGTCACACACGCCGATTCAGCGATGTCAGCAGGAGTCCAGCGACGAAATAAAGTTCTGGACTTTATTCAGCGACCAACGATCTCCCAGCAGGGGCCTGATCGTTGGTCGCTGTCACACAGAACGATTTCATTAACGATATCGTTGCTACGTCACAAATAGCAACGATATCGTTAACGATATCGTTATGTGTGAAGGTACCTTAACTAAATGGTGAACATTACCTAAATGTTTAGGTTAACTGCGGTTCAGAGGTTTATAACACCTAGGTCAATTGTTGTTGTATTTGCGTACCCAATAAATGTTTATTTTCACAAGCAGAAGAGGCAGCTTTTCTGTTTGTACATGTATTGTACCTGAAGGTTATTGCGGGTCATGTGCCCAGGCATTGGTTTTTATAACGCCAAATGTTTGATATTTGCTTTCTCTTTTTTGTGTCCTGAAGATGGCATCTGAGAAGTTATTTAGCTGTTATCTGTGGGGCATTGTAAGCTGTGTTTATTCACAGTGTAGCAGATTTTCTCCTTGTGGCTGCCTTATATACACAAACAGAAGAGTTACTGGACAACTTATTTCTGATATATATATATATATATATATATATATATAATATGCACCAATGTTACAACACAAGCTATAATATGACCCAATGTTACAACACAAGTAAGAAGCGGCGTGTTTTATACGAATAAAAACCAAAGACACGATATTGTAAAAAATTTAAAAAAAAAAGATTTATTTCTCACAATAATATAACAGCTCAAATTTTAAGTTAGCTAACAGCATGATGCTGGCAAATGCATCTTTGCGGTATCTGATAACGACACGATGAACAAAGGACTGCGCCTGAAAATCTTGATGTCACAAAATCTGATACGGCTCGATCATTATTCTGCATGTCAGACGTAAAATTTTGTAAAATCTTCTTAAATGGAAAGCCTCGCGCTAAATGGTATAATACATATATGCAATAATGACCGCATACACGGCTATACAAATCTTGAATTTGTGGGTCATCGGTGTTATCTGCGGGGCAGCTGCCTGGAGGTGTTATGGTATATAATTATATCCTAGGATCTGTACGACTACATACAGCGTGTTATGTTCATTAAAATGTTTTATTGTCAGAACTAATTGGAAATAAAGAACACATTTTAAGCTAACCGCACTCACTTTACACAAACAGAAAAAAGGAAACACACTTTAAGTTAGCTAACAGCATAATGCTGACAAATGCATCTTTGCGGAATCTGATAACGACACGATGAACAAAGGACTGCGCCTGAAAATCTTGATGTCACAAAACCTGATACGGTTCGAAGCGTAGGTTTATCTGCGTGTCATTTGCCCATGATATTTGCTTTCTCTTTTTTGTCATTAACAGTAAATTGTAAGCTGTGTTTATTCACAGTGTAGCAGATTTTCTCCTTGATTGTACTCAATACTGTGCAAAGGGTCTCAATACTTATGTCCGTGTGATATTTCAGTTTTTCTTTTTAATAAATTCACAAAAAATCTACATTTCTGTTTTGTTCAGGCATGACGGCGTGCAGGGTGTACATTAATATATATATCTCAGAATGCAGCTGAATAGTATTGCTAATTAGGCCATATAAATAGAAAATTATGTAGAAACCCAAAGTTTTGATAAGTGTATGAAAATACACCAATATTAACTATTTGTGCTATTTTAGGCGTAAATTTGTCCTATATGTATAGCAGACAGGAGTTGGGGCGATGAAATATGTGTTACAAGCGTAGTGAATTGCAGATATATTCTACAGTGTATGTCATTTTGAGAAATGTGTGGCATAACAATTACCTATTACGGCCACTAGATGGCAGAATATCATATTAATTATACATTGGGGTTTACTTTTGGAAACTTACAAATTCCTATAATTATGCTTATACCTTAGGCGTGTATTTACATGGCACTGTAATTCGCACTTTTACAGACTATATGTGGATTACAGCCGGTATACAGTAACAGCCGGCATGACTGAGTGTAATATTGTACTCAATACTGTGCAAAGGGTCTCAATACTTATGTCCGTGTGATATTTCAGTTTTTATTTTTAATAAATTCACAAAAAAAAATCTACATTTCGGTTTTGTTCAGGCATGACGGCGTGCAGAGTGTACATTAATATATATATCTCAGAATGCAGCTGAATAGTATTGCTAATTAGGACATATAAATAGAAAATTATGTAGAAACCCAAAGTTTTGATAAGTGTATGAAAATACACCAATATTAACTATTTGTGCTATTTTAGGCGTAAATTTGGCCTATATGTATAGCAGTCAGGAGTTGGGGCGATGAAATATGTGTTACAAGCGTAGTGAATTGCAGATATATTCTACAGTGTATGGCATTTTGAGAAATGTGTGGCATAACCAATTACTTATTACGGCCACATTTCTATGCAGTGTATTTTAGAACCAGTGTTTCTGGCTGCAGACTGTAATGTGTAAGGTATTCTCATTTTTATATATTGTATTTTATAACACACCATGCCGTTTATATAATAATCACAGTTGTGTCTCTACAGGACAACGTGGCTTACAAAGACATTTCAATAATATAAGTGTGAAACTGACAGACAAGCACAGCTGTGTCTCTACAGGACATGCCGGTCACTAGACAGCCAGAGTTTCTGTGGGGGAGATATGCTAACAGAGGTTCTGTTGACCCAATAAACCGGTGTAGAACGTACACAGAGAGCAACTTACAATATTTACTAAGGTAGCGGAAATGAGTTTACTGCAGTTATCAGAGCATTGTATTTTATTTGACAGCCACAAGTCACACAGGTCATGATGATAGTGTATCTGCAGCATGTTATTTGGAAAGAAAGAATCCTTTTTTGTATTCGCCCGCATTTTATATAAAATCTGCATAAAAAAATCTTCTTGGCTACACCAAAACACGTAAGAAACAAATGTATAACTTTTAGATCTACCGCATCCGCAGATATTATTTCAGCGTTCTTTAATTCTACATTATTTTAGCACATATTAATTTCACAACTTTTATATGATATTTATAACACTCATTTTATATGAGTTTTCTAACACATTCTCACGGGGATATTATATATATATTTTGTGTTTTGCGCAATTATTTGACACTGTAATTCGCATTTTATATAAAATATGCATAAAAAAATCTTCACATTCTCACGGGAATATTATATATATATTTTGTGCTCTGCATCATTATTTGACACTGTAATTCGCATTTTATATAAAATCTGCATAAAAAATCTTCTTGGCTGCACCAAAACACGTAAGAAACAAATGTATAACTTTTAGCGCTGCCGCATCCGCAGATATTATTCCAGCATTCTTTAATTCTACATTATTTTATCACATATTAATTTCACAACTTTTATATGATATTTATAACACATTCTCATTTATAAGGGATTTATAACACAATATTGTAAAATCATTTATTGGTTCGCGGCCTTACTAATATCCTTTGAAAATAAATTCAGCATTATTATTCCATGCTGTAACATTTCTATTCTGCAGCCGCCTGTTTAGTAAAAATTCAGCATTCTTTTTATATCTTTGGTTTATATTATATTAGCTTTTTGATAATCCCGGGAGTGCCATCTATCTAGCCCTAGTATTTTTGTTATCTCAAAAGGGTGTGACACAGTCACATATATTATTCCAGCATTCTTTAATTCTACATTATTTTAGCACATATTAATTTCACAACTTTTATATGATATTTATAACACTCATTTTATATGAATTTTCTAACACATTCTCACGGGGATATTATATATATATATATATATATATATATATATATATTTTGTGTTATGCACCATTATTTGACACTGTAATTCGCATTTTATATGCCGCTGCTTTTTCTTGTTTTTTGTGTAAAAATCTCTGGCAGACAGGCACAGCTGTATCTCTACAAGACATGCGGGACACACCAGAGACATTGGAAATTGGGGTTTATAATGTCGAATTCAGAAAATAACCATTTTATATTGAATGACTAATGATTTCTATAGGCCTACTTTACTATGAAATTATGCATAAAAAATCTTCTTGGTTAACCCAAAACCGTAAGAAACAAACGCATAACTTTTAGCTCGAACACATCAGCATATATTATTACAGTTTTTTGCTGAATTAAAAATTATACAGTTATTTCATATTTTTGGGGCTTAATGACAGGAGAAATTATTGATAGAAACCCAGAGTTTTGATACGTGTATGAAAATACACCAATATTAACTATTTGTGCTATTTTAGGCACAAATTTGGTCTATATGCATAACAGTCAGGAGTTGGGGCGAAGAAATATTTGTTACATGCGTAGTGAATTGCAAATATATTCTGAAGCGTATGGCATTTTGAGAAATGTGTAGCATAACCAATTACCTATCACGGTCACTAGATGGCAGAATATCATATTAATTATACATTGGGGTTTACTTTTGGAAGCTTATAAAGGCGGTGTGTATGTGCACAGGATGACTTATTTTGTTTTTTATAGTCACTAATATCCATATTAAATGCCTCTTTAGCTTTATGAGTAAGAGACAACCTACAAATAGAATCCTTTTCCCTAGTAGTTTTATATTCTATGTCTGATATATTTCTACACAAAGCTACAAAACTATTTTGTAGTTTATAATGTATCACAGTAGTTTCATGTGAAGTTACATCTTAGGTTCTGTTCAGACTATTGTAATATCTGTAGCTTAAAATAGAGCCAAATAGCTACTTTCAAACACGGACATACACCATTGATTTTCGTCACAAATGGATCCAATATACACTATATCTCGTGTCACGGTTTATTTTTCCGCGTTACGGTTTAAAGTTATAATCATTTAAATAATAATTTTCTCATTAGATATGTGACTCGTGATATTTATTTGCTTAGGCTAGATCATTTTCAGTTTAACAATACATTTTATCACAAAAATGACCTTATCTGGGGCCCTAGAAACAACCTAGCAGCATTAGTAAGCCCCTTTCTTTTTACATTATCAAGAATCCTTGGGTTAAGATAACGTAAGTTTATATGCATAAAGCATTTAATATAGCGCACCAAACATGATATGGTTTTTGATTTCTATGATCTGTCGCAAACAAATCATATAAGGTTAAAAATATTATTGAATATAATGTTTTACTATTGTTTACAGTATTTTATTTTCCGGGTGTTACTTTTGTTCATGTACTACTGGTTTCTTCCTCAGTTGTGATTTTTACCTTTTCTATATAAATATGGGTAAATGAATTGGCCATTATAGATTTATGGCGCTGTAAAGAGAGAGGAGAATTACAGAAAGGAGATGGCTGCAGGCAAACACACACACACAACAAACACACATAACATACAGAAAACACACAACACATACAACAAACATACATACACAACATACAGAACACACACACACACACAACACAGAACCCACACACCACAAACACACATAACATACAAAACACACACACAACACATACAACAAACATACATACACAACATACAGAACACACACACAACAAACACACATAACATACAAAACACACACAACACATACAACACACACGACAAACATACACACACACACACAACACACAGAACACATACAACACATGCATCACACACAACACACATAGTGTATAGTGCGATTACATTTTAGACCTCGACAGCATTGACACGATAAACATATAATGGCAAAATGTTGCTGCCACCGTCAATACAAAGATGAATTTTTGCATTATTTCACAGTGAATGATGCGTTCAGGAAACATAGGTGTGTGTTTGCCTGCAGCCATCTCCTTTCTGTAATTCTCCTCTCTCTTTACAGCGCCATAAATCTATAATGGCCAATTCATTTACCCATATTTATATAGAAAAGGTAAAAATCACAACTGAGGAAGAAACCAGTAGTACATGAACAAAAGTAACATTATATTCAATAATATTCATATTTTTAACCTTATATGATTTGTTTGCGACAGTTCATAGAAATCAAAAAACATATCATGTTTGGTGCGCTATATTAAATGCTTTATGCATATAAATTTACGTTATCTTAACCCAAGGATTCTTGATAATGTAAAAAGAAAGGGGCTTACTAATGCTGCTAGGTTGTTTCTAGGGCCCCAGATAAGGTCATTTTTGTGATAAATAAATATCACGAGTCACATATCTAATGAGAAAATTATTTAAATGATTATAACTTTAAACCGTAACGCGGAAAAATAAACCGTGACACGAGATATAGTGTATATTGGATCCATTTGTGACGAAAATCAATGGTGTATGTCCGTGTTTGAAAGTAGCTATTTGGCTCTATTTTAAGCTACAGATATTACAATAGTCTGAACAGAACCTAAGATGTAACTTCACATGAAACTACTGTGATACATTATAAACTACAAAATAGTTTTGTAGCTTTGTGTAGAAATATATCAGACATAGAATATAAAACTACTAGGGAAAAGGATTCTATTTGTAGGTTGTCTCTTACTCATAAAGCTAAAGAGGCATTTAATATGGATATTAGTGACTATAAAAAACAAAATAAGTCATCCTGTGCACATACACACCGCCTTTATAAGCTTCCAAAAGTAAACCCCAATGTATAATTAATATGATATTATGCCATCTAGTGGCCGTGATAAGTAATTGGTTATGCCACACATTTCTCAAAATGACATACACTGTAGAATATATCTGCAATTCACTACGCTTGTAACACATATTTCATCGCCCCAACTCCTGACTGCTATACATATAGGCCAAATTTACGCCTAAAATAGCACAAATAGTTAATATTGGTGTATTTTCATACACTTATCAAAACTTTGGGTTTCTACATAATTTTCTATTTATATGTCCTAATTAGCAATACTATTCAGCTGCATTCTGAGATATATATATTAATGTACACTCTGCACGCCGTCATGCCTGAACAAAACCGAAATGTAGATTTTTTTTTGTGAATTTTTAAAAAAACTGAAATATCACACGGACATAAGTATTGAGACCCTTTGCACAGTATTGAGTACAATATTACACTCAGTCATGCCGGCTGTTACTGTATACCGGCTGTAATCCACATATAGTCTGTAAAAGTGCGAATTACAGTGCCATGTAAATACACGCCTAAGGTATAAGCATAATTATAGGAATTTGTAAGTTTCCAAAAGTAAACCCCAATGTATAATTAATATGATATTCTGCCATCTAGTGGCCGTAATAGGTAATTGTTATGCCACACATTTCTCAAAATGACATACACTGTAGAATATATCTGCAATTCACTACGCTTGTAACACATATTTCATCGCCCCAACTCCTGTCTGCTATACATATAGGACAAATTTACGCCTAAAATAGCACAAATAGTTAATATTGGTGTATTTTCATACACTTATCAAAACTTTGGGTTTCTACATAATTTTCTATTTATATGGCCTAATTAGCAATACTATTCAGCTGCATTCTGAGATATATATATTAATGTACACCCTGCACGCCGTCATGCCTGAACAAAACAGAAATGTAGATTTTTTGTGAATTTATTAAAAAGAAAAACTGAAATATCACACGGACATAAGTATTGAGACCCTTTGCACAGTATTGAGTACAATTAAGGAGAAAATCTGCTACACTGTGAATAAACACAGCTTACAATTTACTGTTAATGACAAAAAAGAGAAAGCAAATATCATGGGCAAATGACACGCAGATAAACCTACGCTTCGAACCGTATCAGGTTTTGTGACATCAAGATTTTCAGGCGCAGTCCTTTGTTCATCGTGTCGTTATCAGATTCCGCAAAGATGCATTTGTCAGCATTATGCTGTTAGCTAACTTAAAGTGTGTTTCCTTTTTTCTGTTTGTGTAAAGTGAGTGCGGTTAGCTTAAAATGTGTTCTTTATTTCCAATTAGTTCTGACAATAAAACATTTTAATGAACATAACACGCTGTATGTAGTCGTACAGATCCTAGGATATAATTATATACCATAACACCTCCAGGCAGCTGCCCCGCAGATAACACCGATGACCCACAAATTCAAGATTTGTATAGCCGTGTATGCGGTCATTATTGCATATATGTATTATACCATTTAGAGCGAGGCTTTCCATTTAAGAAGATTTTACAAAATTTTACGTCTGACATGCAGAATAATGATCGAGCCGTATCAGATTTTGTGACATCAAGATTTTCAGGCGCAGTCCTTTGTTCATCGTGTCGTTATCAGATACCGCAAAGATGCATTTGCCAGCATCATGCTGTTAGCTAACTTAAAATTTGAGCTGTTGTTTTATTGTGAGAAATAAATCTTTTTTTTAAATTTTTTACAATATTGTGTCTTTGGTTTTTATTCGTATAAAACACGCCGCTTCTTACTTGTGTTGTAACATTGGGTCATATTATAGCTTGTGTTGTAACATTGGTGCATATTATATATATATATATATATATATCAGAAATAAGTTGTCCAGTAACTCTTCTGTTTGTGTATATAAGGCAGCCACAAGGAGAAAATCTGCTACACTGTGAATAAACACAGCTTACAATGCCCCACAGATAACAGCTAAATAACTTCTCAGATGCCATCTTCAGGACACAAAAAAGAGAAAGCAAATATCAAACATTCGGCGTTATAAAAACCAATGCCTGGGCACATGACCCGCAATAACCTTCAGGTACAATACATGTACAAACAGAAAAGCTGCCTCTTCTGCTTGTGAAAATAAACATTTATTGGGTACGCAAATACAACAATTGACCTAGGTGTTATAAACCTCTGAACCGCAGTTAACCTAAACATTTAGGTAATGTTCACCATTTAGTTAGTGTTCACCATTTACAAAAACAAATAGACAGCTTTAAGTTCTCCACTATATGAATACACTGAATAAAACACAGCTTGCAGAATCAAACTCGGGCTACGTATAAAATCTAATATAAAACAAATGAGAAAGGTGTTATAAACCACGTGTAAAATAAATACACGACTAGGCTATAATTATAAACATGTGTTATATAAGTTCTCAAAACACAGCTTACAGAATCAAACTCGGACTACGTATAAAAACAAAATACGAGGAATAATATCAAAACTACAACAAATTAAAGTATATCAAACGATATCAAAAGGGGAAATCAGCCAGCCTCAGGGACAGCTGGCTGACAGGAGGAGGGGAGGGGTTACACACTTTGATACACTTTGATAGGGGCGGGGCACCTGTCAGATTGAGTTTGACGAAACCTATGAATTATACACTACTGCTGGTCATCCTGGGATTTTTGGTACCAGAGATTTGGTTGCTAGGTCCTTTTGGTAGCCTTCCTTGTCGCGCGATGTGAGTGCTTTTGTGCAGTCCTGTGGGACTTGCGCCCGGGCCAAGCCTTGCTGTTCCCGCGCTAGTGGGTTGCTTTTGCCTTTGCCGGTCCCTGAGAGGCCCTGGACGCATATTTCCATGGATTTTATTTCGGATCTTCCGGTTTCCCAGAAGATGTCTGTTATCTGGGTTGTTTGTGACCGGTTCTCTAAAATGGTCCATCTGGTACCTTTGCCTAAGTTGCCTTCCTCCTTTGATTTGGTTCCATTGTTTTTTCAGCATGTGGTTCGTTTGCATGACATTCTGGAGAATATTGTGTCTGACAGAGGTTCTCAGTTTGTCTCTAAGTTTTGGCGGGCCTTTTGTGCTAGGATGGGCATTGATTTGTCTTTTTCTTCGGCATTTCATCCTCAGACTAATGACAAACTGAGCGAACTAATCAGACCTTGGAAACCTATTTGAAATGCTTTGTGTCTGCTGATCAGGATGATTGGGTGGCTTTCTTGCCGTTGGCCGAGTTTGCCCTTAATAACAGGGCTAGTTCGGCTACTTTGGTTTCACCTTTCTTTTGTAATTTTGGTTTTCATCCTCGTTTTTCTTTTGGGCAGGTTGAGCCTTCTGACCTTCCTGGTGTGGATTCTGTGGTGGACAGGCTGCAGCAGATTTGGACTCATTTGGTGGACAATTTGACGTTGTCTCAGGAAAAGGATCAACGTTTTGCTAACCGCCGTCGGTGTGTTGGTCCCCGGCTTCGTGTGGGGGATTTGGTTTGGTTGTCTTCTCGTCATGTTCCTATGAAGGTTTCTTCCCCTAAGTTTAAGCCTCGGTTTATTGGTCCTTATAAGATTTCTGAAATTATCAATCCTGTGTCTTTTCGTTTGGCTCTTCCAGCCTCTTTTGCCATTCATAATGTTTTCCATAGATCTTTGTTGCGGAGATATGTGGTGCCCGTTGTTCCCTCGGTTGATCCTCCTGCCCCGGTATTGGTTGAGGGAGAGTTGGAACATGAGGTTGAAAAAATTTTGGATTCTCATTTTTCGAGGCGGAGGCTTCAGTATCTTGTCAAGTGGAAGGGTTATGGTCAGGAGGATAATTCTTGGGTCGTTGCCTCCGATGTCCATGCCGCCGATTTGGTTCGTGCTTTTCACTTGGCTCGTCCTGATCGGCCTGGGGGCTCTGGTGAGGGTTCGGTGACTCCTCCTCAAGGGGGGGGTACTGTTGTGAATTCCGCTCTTGGGCTCCCTCCGGTGGTTGTAAGTGGCACTTTTGTGAGTTCTGCTCTTGGGCTCCCTCCGGTGGTTTTAAGTGGTATGGCTGCTCCTTGGATTTAGCAGTCTGCAGCTGCTTCCACTGATTGTCTTTCTGCTCGGCTATTTATGCCTGGCTCTTCCTTCAGCCAGTGCCACTTGTCAATGGTTCCTGGTTGGATTCACATCTCTTTTGGATTTCCCTGATATCCTGACCAGTTCAGCAAAGTTAAGTCCTTGCTTTGCTCTTTTCTGTCCACATGTTGTGGACTTATTCGTTCTGTGCATTCTATGTTTTGTCCAGCTTGTTAGTATGGATTAATTCTGTTAAACTGGAAGCTCTGAGAAGCAGATTTACCCTCCACACCTTTAGTCAGGTGTGGAGATTTTTGTAAACTCTGTGTGGATTTTTGTAGTTTTTAATACTGACCACACAGTATTCTATCCTGTCTTATCTATCTGGCTAGACTGGCCTCCTGTGCTACATCCTGGTTTCATTCTGTGTATGTCTTTTCCGTCTCCACTCACAGTCATTACTTGTGGGGGGTTATCTATCCTTTGGGGATTTTCTCTGAGGCAAGATAGTTTTCCTGTTTCTATCTTTAGGGGTAGTTAGTTCTCAGGCTGTGACAAGGTGCCTAGGGAGTGACAGGAGCATCCCACGGCTACTTCTAGTGTTGTGTTGAGCTTAGGGACTGCGGTCAGTACAGGTACCACCTCCTTCAGAGCTCGTCCCATGTTGCTCCTAAACCACCAGTTCATAGCACTGCTCAGAGCAGGCGCTTGGTAAGCCTGCAGTGCTCTTAGACAGATCGGTGATCTGACAGAGTGCTGTGCAAACTGTCAGATCAGCGATCTGTGATGTCCCCTCTGGGACAAAGTGAAAAACTAAAAAAAAAAATTTCCACATGTGTAAAAAAAAAAAAAAAAAAATTCCTAAATAAAAAAAAAAAATATTATTCCCATAAATACATTTCTTTATCTAAATAAAAATACAAACAATAAAAGTACACATATTTAGTATCGCCGCGTCCGAAACGACCCAACCTATAAAACTGTCCCACTAGTTAACCCCTTCAGTAAACACCGTAAGAAAAAAAAAAAAAAGGCAAAAAACAACGCTTTATTATCATACGGCTGAGCAAAAAGTGGAATAACACGCGATCAAGAAGACAGATATGAATAACCATGGAACCGCTGAAAACGTCATCTTGTCCCGCAAAAAAAGAGCCGCCATACAGCATCATCAGCAAAAAAGTAAAAAAGTTATAGTCCTCAGAATAAAGCGATGCAAAAATAATTATTTTTTCTATAAAATAGTTTTTATCGTATAAAAGAGCCAAAACATAAAAAATTTAGGTATCGCTGTAATCGTACTGACCCGAAGAATAAAACCGCTTTATCAATTTTACCAAACGCGGAATGGTATAAACGCCTCCCCCAAAAGAAATTCATGAACAACTGGTTTTTGGTCATTCTGCCTCACAAAAATCGGAATAAAAAGCGATCAAAAAATGTTACGTGCCCGAAAATGTTACCAATAAAAACGTCAACTCGTCCCGCAAAAAACAAGAACTCACATGACTCTGTGGACACAAATATGGAAAAATTATAGCTCTCAAAATGTGGTAACACAAAAAATATTTTTTGCCATAAAAAGCGTCTTTCAGTGTGTGACGGCTGCCAATCATAAAAATCCGCAAAAAAACCCGCTATAAAAGTAAATCAAACCCCCCTTCATAACCCCCTTAGTTAGGGAAAAATAAAAAAATGTATTTATTTCCATTTTCCTATTAGGGTTAGGGTTAGGGCTATGGTTAGGGCTATGGTTAGGGCTAGGGTTGAGGCTAGGGTTAAGGCTACAGTTAGGGCTGGGGCTAAAGTTAGGGTTAGGGTTTGGATTACATTTACGGTTGGGAATAGGGTTGGGATTAGGGTTAGGGTTCTGTCTGGGTTAGAGGTGTGGTTAGGGTTACCGTTGGGATTAGGGTTAGCGGTGTGTTTGGATTAGGGTTTCAGTTATAATTGGGGGGTTTCCACTGTTTAGGTACATCAGGAGCTCTCCAAACACGACATGGCGTCCGATCTCAATTCCAGCCAATTCTGCATTGAAAAAGTAAAACAGTGCTCCTTCCCTTCCGAGCTCTCTCGTGTGCCAAAACAGGAGTTTACCCCAACATATGGGGTATCGGCGTACTCAGGACAAATTGTTTGTGGTCCATTTTCTCCTGTTACCCTTGGTAAAATAAAACAAATTGGAGCTGAAGTAAAAAAATTTTGAAAAAAAGTTAAATGTAAATTTTTATTTAAACATTCCAAAAATTCCTGTGAAACACCTGAAGGGTTAATAAACTTCTTGAATGTGGTTTTGAGCACCTTGAGGAGTGCAGTTTTTAGAATGGTGTCACACTTGGGTATTTTCTATCATATAGATCCCTCAAAATGACTTCAAATGAGATGTGGTCCCTAAAATGAAATGGTCTTGGAAAAAATGAGAAATTGCTGGTCAACTTTTAACCCTTATAACTCCCTAACAAAAAAAATTTTGGTTCCAAAATTGTGCTGATGTAAAGTAGATGTGTGGGAAATGTTACTTATTAAGTATTTTGTGTGACACATCTCTGTGATTTAATTGCATAAAAATTCAAAGTTGGAAAATTATGGAATTTTCAAAATTTTCACCAAATTTCCGTTTTTTTCACAAATAAACGCACATAATATCAAAGAAATTTTACCACTATCATGAAGTACAATATGTCACGAGAAAACATTGTCAGAATCACCAGGATCCGTTGAAGCGTTCCAGAGTTATAACCTCATAAAGGGACAGTGGTCAGAATTGAAAAAATTGGCCCGGTCCATAACGTGCAAACCACCCTTGGGGGTAAAGGGGTTAAAGCTCCACTCCAGCATTTGTTTTTTTCAGTGCAGAAGTAGCGCTCCGCATGACTCTGCTTTTAGGCTATGTGCACACGTTCAGGTTTTTTTGCGCTAAAAACGTTATAAAAACTCATTAAAAACGCATACATTATGCATTCTATCATTTAGAATGCATTCTGCATGTTTTGTGCACATGGATGCGTTTTTTTCTGCGAAAAAACGCATCACGGTAAAAAAATGAGCATGTTCATTATTTTTGCGGATTTTCTGCGTTTTTCCTGCAATTCTATGCATTTGGGAAAAAACGCACCAAAAACGCACCAAAAACACGGTAAAATCGCGGTAAAAACGCATGCGGATTTCTGCCAGAAATGTCCAGTTTTTGTCAGGAAAATTTCTGCAAGAAATCCTGATGTGTGCACATACCCTAATACTTACCATCCGGCGTCTTCGGAAAACACGCACACCAGAAGACTTCATACACTTTAAATTTATGTTAAGGACCTATAACTTTGCCCTTCACTTCGCTAAACAGACCTACTTTACCACTCTGATCTCCTCACTATCCAACAACCCCAAGAAACTTTTTGACACCTTTCAATTCCTCCTCAGGCCAAAAGCACAAGCCCCTATCACAGATATTTGTGCTGGTGACCTGGCGTCCCACTTTATAGAGAAAATAGACAATATCCGTCAGGAAATCCGCTCCCAACAACTAAGTTCAGTGACTCCCATCCCTCCCCTCATTGCCCCTGGCTCACTCTCCACATTCGATCCCATCACAGAAAAAGAAGTCTCCAAGCTCCTCTCCTCTTCTCGTCCGACTACATGCACTACCGACCCCATTCCCTCACATCTCCTCCAGTCTCTCTCTCCAGTTGTCACAAGTCACCTAACTACAATCTTTAATCTCTCCCTCTCCTCTGGCATTTTCCCCTCCTCCTTCAAACACTCTATCATTACTCCATTACTAAAGAAACCCACCCTCGACCCATCCTGCACAAACAACTACAGACCGGTCTCCAATCTCCCCTTCATCTCTAAACTCTTGGAGCGCCTGATATACTCCCGCCTTACCCGTTACCTCTCCACTCACTCCCTCCTAGACCCTTCACAGTCCGGTTTCCGCCCCCTACATTCGACAGAAACTGCACTCAACAAAGTGACCAATAACCTTCTGACAGCACGTAACGGTGACCACTCTCTGCTCATTCTTCTCGACCTTTCTGCAGCTTTTGACACTGTTGACCACCCTCTCCTTCTCTCTAGGCTCCAGTCACTAGGCATTAAGGACACTGCTCTCTCCTGGTTCTCCTCCTACCTTTCTGACCGCTCCTTCAGTGTTCTGTTCTCTGGCTCCACTTCATCTCCTCTTCCTCTCGCTGTCAGGGTACCTCAGGGCTCAGTCCTTGGCCCCCTTCTGTTCTCTCTCTACACGGCCCCAATTGGACAGACCATCAGCAGATTTGGCTTTCAGTACCATCTTTATGCCGACGACACACAACTATATATGTCATCCCCTGACCTTACCCCCGCTGTACTACAGAACGCCACTGACTGTCTGTCCGCAGTCTCCAACATCATGTCTGCTCTCTATCTGAAACTCAACCTCTCCAAAACTGAACTTCTTCTGCTCCCACCATCTACTAACCTCCCTAAATCTGACATTTCCCTCTCTGTGGGTGGCACCATAATGACACCCCGGCAGCAGGCGCGCTGTCTGGGTGTTATGTTTGACTCCGATCTCTCCTTCACCTCCCATATACAATCTCTTGCCCGCTCGTGCCGCTTACACCGAAAGAACATCTCTAGAATCCGCCCTTTTCTCACCATGGAGACAGCTAAAACCCTCACTGTCGCCCTGATCCACTCCCGCCTGGACTACTGTAACGCTCTATTAATTGGCCTCCCCCTCACTCGACTTTCCCCTCTCCAGTCCATCCTTAATGCAGCAGCCAGGGTCGTCCATCTGGCTCATCGTTACTCGGATGCGTCCGCTCTTCGCCAGTCGTTACACTGGCTACCCATTCATTACAGGAAACAATTCAAAGTACTTGTTCTCACCCACAAAGCTCTCCACAGTGCGGCACCCCCTTACATCTCCTCCCTCATTTCTGTCTATCAGCCTAACAGACCACTGCGCTCTGCAAATGACTTTCCATTAACCTCTGCACTAATCCGTACCTCCCACTCCCGACTCCAAGACTTCTCCCGTGCTGCGCCAATCCTCTGGAATGCTCTACCCCAAGATATTAGGACCATCCATAATTTGCATAGTTTTAGGCGCTCGCTCAAAACACATTTGTTCAGAGCGGCCTATCACGTTCACTAATCAAAGTCATTTTATGTTTGTGTGTGTAGCCCATTCACTATCCCCATCTATTCCCCAACCCCTGAAGATGGCTGGACCATGATTGTAAATACATCATTGTAAATACACACCTGTACTTTGCATCTCCCCCACCTCATTGTAGATTGTAAGCTCTCACGAGCAGGGTCGTCTTATTTTGCTTTAATTATTGTATTGTTAACGTTGTTACTCATAACTTTTGTGTTTGAAACTGTTAAACTGTAAAACGCTGCGGAATATGTTGGCGCTATATAAAGATTATTATTATTATTATTCTACCGATGCCGCATCGATCCCGTGATGCCATCTTGGGCTGGCCAGTCAGAACTTACATCACAAGAGCCAGAACAAGGCTCTCATAGAGATGTATTGAAAAACTTTTTATTGAAGAAAATGTAAAATCGCATGTCCAGTACCATATATACCTACAAACACGTTTCAGACTGCTGTCTTTAGCCATTAGATAACAAAAAGTGAATCAGTCTTATGTCATATCCTGGCATACAAATGCTTTAAAAGAACCAATGATAGAAGGAGAAGGTTATATCAGGTAAGTAACAGGTAAACAACGAAAAAATAAAGGAATTAATTAACATATTAAAATAGGGGAAACATAATGGTATCCAAATGTAAAGAGAAATAAAAAAAGAAATAAAAAAAGTATATATCAAAAAAGCAAACATATTTAATCATAATGATAAATAATGTCCTGTCTAATGTTCATGCCCGAGGACGATGCAAGGAGTAAATCCACCGTGACACGATTTAAAAGGTTCCTTGTGTGATCACCACCTCTGATGGGTTTATTAATCCGTTCTATGCCCTTGATTTTACATGAGAAGGTGTCACCATGAGGTTTTTCTACAAAGTGTCTTGAAGCTGCAGAACATTTGAATAACAGTTTGTTGAAGGCATCGGACAAGTGTCGTCTGACGCGGGTTTTTAGGGGACCTGTACTACAGCTCATACATTGCATATAACAGACAGTGCAGGTCATAACGTATATCATAAATGTGGTGTTACATTTCATTAATTCAATGGGATGATTTTAATCATATGTTTTGGAAGACAGGATGCAGCCATGAGCGTGGAATTAGAGCCTGTGTCTGTTCTATAATGGGAGATAGTAATACCCGTACTCCAGTCAAAGTCTGGTCCAAAAAGTTGATATGTGTATCCTGAATATTAGGTGTAAAACTAAGGTTCACACTGTATCATCTATCCTGTAAATTGGCGTTAACTTACCTAGCTGGGAATAACGGTTTCCATGTAAAAATTAAAGAACAAGAACCCAATGTAAAACGAGCCAAATGTACCTACAGAAAAACTGTCCTGCTTGCCTATAGCAACCACCAATAACAGGTCATCGTTCATTTTTCGAGAGAAGTACAAGTGAATCGCACCTTGGGGAGGAGAGAGGGAGTTGGTTGGACAAGCAATTGTCACTTGCTTGGTTGTATCTTCTGTGCTTTATGCATTTCGCCAATGTGCAGTTCACTATATGTAACCAATGTATGGCTCTTTTTTTGCAATTTTCTTGTTATTTGTAGTCTAAGGAGTAACGTTTCTCCTTGTGGAGAGTGACATGCCTGACAAAGCCAGTGTAAGGAGACTTATAGGCCAGGCAATGCTCCTCTGGGAAATTAAAGATGCAAAATGTCAGTAATCCTAAAAGTCAATATGAAATCTTTATCGAGCCTTGTGGCTTAGGATAAAAACCAAACCAGAAACTCAATTTGCAGACAAATGTTTGGGGGTACTGCCCATCCTCCGTGCAAAGCATGAGATTTGATTTGGCTGTACGAGAGGCCTCTGATTGGGGCCTAAGGGGTAACGTTTTTCCTTCTCCGTTTCTCCTTGTAGAGTTTCTCCGACCATGCTTGGGTGGTCTCCGAGTATTTTGGCGTGCTCAGAGACCACCCGACAAACAGGCAATCCCCACATGTATTCAAGCTGTCTAGCAGCCGCAAATCATGCAGCTACATCGACATAAACTAAATCTCCGAGCACGCCAAAATACTCGGAGACACCAGAGCATGCTCGGAGAAACTCGAGTAACGAGTATACTCGCTCATCACTAATCAGTTCACGTCCCGTGTGATAATTAAGCACAAAATGTAAAAAGCTAAAAAAAAATAAAGAAAATATAAAAAATATAAAAACATACACATTAGATCAAAATAAAGAGATTTAAACAATAATAATAAGCATGAGAGGTATTGTCACATCTGTAAAAGTCCAATCTATGAAAAGATAATATTGTTTAATCCATACCGTAATCATCGCAAAAAAAAAAAATTGAAAGTCCAAAATTGCCATTTATTGATCACTACACCTCTCATGAAAAAAATGCTTTAAAAAGTGATGAAAATATTATATGTATCCCAATATGATATAATTAAGAATTATAAACACTCATACAGCTCCCCTGACTGGGGGGTTACACAAAATGGTGACAAAAAAAGAATTGTTTTTACAAAGTGAAATACTTTTAATGCATTTAAGGCTATGTGCACACGTTGAGTAAATGGATGCAGAAATGTCTGCACCATTTCCATGGTAGGAAAAACGCAGTGGCAAAAATGCGCATTTTTTATGCTTTTTCCCTGCGTTTTTTGACTGATTTGAGTGAGGTCAATGGTGAAAAACGCGCAAATGAGAAATTACATGCAGCAGATTGCTTTCTGCACCAAATCTGCAAGTCAAAAACACTCAACGTCTGCATGACTCGTCAGGTTTCTCATTCACTTTGTGGCATCAGGATTGCTTCAGATATTGCTAGAAAATCTGCATGGCAAAAATGCACCAAATTTGCAACGAGTGCACAAGCCCTAAACTGTAAAAAACAACTACACATATGAGGTATCACCATACATGTTACCAGGTAATGTTTACCATATAAAAATGCCATAAAAATGAGAAGCAAGAAATAATATCCGAATTACAATGTTTTTTTTTTTTTTTTTTCATTTGCTTCTTCTCTTCACTATTTCACCTCACTAGGATTTTTTCCCCAATATTTCCATACACTGTACAGTGTCATACAAACGGGTCTTTGAAGAAGAGTAGGAAACAGATAAAAGGCAAAGATGAAAATTGCCGCTAAAATAATGTAGTAAACCCAGAGAGAAATCTTTTATTTATTTATTGTTACTTTTATTCTTAATATCACTTTCTAACACTTGATAACATTTCACATGACAAACAGCAATCTCCTCTCCAGTAACAGCACAAATGTCTACAACAAATCGAAACTTTCCGTAAAACTTAAAAACCAGACTTGGTGTCATTTCCCTCCCCAGAACGCTCCCTCCTCGCCCCTGCCTTTTCGAATTAGTAGTCTCGGAGGTCGCCGCACTTTGAATAATTCTTTTGTTCTCACTTCTGTGAGGTGTAGTATTCCTCCTCCTCCTTGTCTAAAGGTACCGTCACATTAAGCGACGCTGCAGTGATCTAGACAACGATGCCGATCGCTGCAGCGTCGCTGTTTGGTCGTTGGAGAGCTGTCACACAGACAGCTCTCCAGCGACCAACGATCCCGAAGTCCCCGGGTAACCAGGGTAACCATCGGGTTACTAAGCGCAGGGCCGCGCTTAGTAACCCGATGTTTACCCTGGTTACTATTGTAAAAGTAAAAAAAAAAAACACTACATACTTACATTCGTGTCGCGTCCCCCGGCCTCAGCTTCCCTGCACTGTGTAAGCGCTGGTCGGAAAGCAGAGCGGTGACGTCACCGCTGTGCTCTGCTTTACGGCCGGCCGGCGCTGACACTGGGGGACGCAAGGAAGCTGACGCCAGGGAACGTGACAGGAATGTAAGTATGTAGTGTTTTTTTGTTTTTACTTTTACAATGGTAACCAGGGTAAACATCGGGTTACTAAGCGCAGCCCTGCGCTTAGTAACCCGATGTTTACCCTGGTTACCAGTGAAGACATCGCTGAATCGGCGTCACACATGCCGATTCAGCGATGTCAGCGGGTGATCCAGCGACGAAATAAAGTCCTGGACTTTCCCCAGCGAACAACGATCTCCCAGCAGGGGCCTGATCGTTGGTCGCTGTCACGCATAATGATTTCGTTAACGATATCGTTGCTACGTCACAAAAAGCAACAATATCGTTAACGATATCGTTATGTGTGACGGTACCTTAAGTGCACATAGCCCAGCAGTGAGAAGATCAGGACAAGTGAGGAGCAACGGGGGGCTCAGTGCCTGGACGTTCAGGATAAGTGAGGAGCAGGGGGGCTCAGTGCCTGGACACTCAGGATAAGTGAGGAGCAGGGGGGCTCAGTGCCTGGACACTCAGGATAAGTGAGGAGCAGGGGGGCTCAGTGCCTGGACACTCAGGATAAGTGAGGAGCAGGGGGGCTCAGTGCCTGGACACTCAGGGTAAGTGAGGAGAAGCGGGGGGCTCAGTGCTTGGACACTCAGGACATGTGAGGAGCAGCGGGGGGCTCAGTGCCTGGACACTCAGGGCATGTGAGGAGCAGCGGGGGGCTCAGTGCCTGGACACTCAGGACATGTGAGCAGCAGGGGCTCAGGGCCTGAATGCTCGGGACAAGTGAGGAGCAGCGGGGGCTCAGTGTCTGAATGCTCATTACAAGTGAGGAGCAGTGAGGGCTCAGTGTCTGAATGCTCAGGACAGTAGAGGAGCATGGGGGCTCGGGGCATAGATGCTCAGGACAAGTGAGGAGCAGCGGGGGCTCAGTGCCTGGATGCTCAGGACAAGTGAGGAACAGGGGGGCTCAGTGCCTGGACGCTCAGGACAAGTGATGAGCAGCTGGGGCTCAGTGCCTGGACGCTCAAGACAAGTGAGGAGCAGCGGGGGCTCAGGGCCTGGATGCTCAAGACAAGTGAGGAGCAGCGGGGGCTCAGTGCCTGGATGCTCAGGACATGTGAGAGCAGCGGGGGCTCAGTGTCTGGACGATCAGGACATGTGAGGAGCAGCGGGGGCTCAGTGCCTGGACGCTCAAAACATGTGAGGAGCAGCGGGGGCTCAGTGTCTGGACGATCAGGACATGTGAGGAGCTGCGGGGGCTCAGTGCCTGGATGCTCAGAACAAGTGAGGAGCAGCGGGGACTCAGTGCCTGGATGCTCAGGACATGTGAGGAGCAGGGGGGCTCAGTGCCTGGACGATCAGGACATGTGAGGAGCAGCGGGGGCTCAGTGCCTGGACGCTCAAAACATGTGAGGAGCAGCGGGGGCTCAGTGTCTGGACGATCAGGACATGTGAGGAGCTGCGGGGGCTCAGTGCCTGGATGCTCAGGACATGTGAGGAGCAGGGGGGCTCAGTGCCTGGACGTGAGGACATGTGAGGAGCAGCGGGGGCTCAGTGTCTGAATGCTCAGGACAAGTGAGGAGCAGCGGGGGACAGTCTGAATGCTCCAGACAAGTGAGGAGCAGTGGGGGCTCAGTGCCTAAATGCTCAGGACATGTGAGGAGCAATGGGGGCTCAGTGCCTGGACGCCTGCACATTGGAAGAGGTGAGAAGGACTTTGGGTGTCATTTACAGGGGAAGGACAATGTCAGGGGTGCTGGCAGATCATGTCCTGAGATTTTTAAAAGTAGTGCTAATGAATTTCATCTCCTCCTGATAGTGCCAGCCGCAGCCCGCTGGGCACATTGGTCCTGTACACTGTATGCCAGCGTAACTATAATGGGCCCTAGTCATCCTCTTGTCTTTTGGGTGGTTTGAATTTCTTTGCTGAACTTACTTTCTCCATTTATTCTGTATGGATTGGCATACTGTTTATTTGCCAAGTGCCAAGGGTGCCATACAAACCGTACACATCACATGAAACTTTAAATGGGCAAGGACCCTAAAGCCAACACAGCATGTCAAAGTCCATCCCTTTAAGGGTAGCCCTTTAAATCCAGATCACAGTCTATTATCCCCTTATCAGTGGATGGGGACACAGTCCATTATCTCCACCACTGTCCACAAGACAGGTACACAGTCCCTTAGGGCAACGTCCATCGTGAATTGGGATCGGGCCTTAACTGAGTGTGTAGGACCCTGCAGCTGCTGCAACGCCTCTCAATCCAGCAGGCGGCAGTGTAACGAGTGCAACAAAACTGGGGAGTAGACAACGGTTTCAGCCATCCTCGGCTAGCTGGATATTTGGATCAGAAATCCTCTGCATTTCGGTAATGCTGCGGCCATCGGGGTGCAACGAGCACAACTCAAGCCCTTACAGCTTCCACACACAAATGATGGATAGTGTGGATATATATATACAGATTAATTCACAATAAACGATTAATTCACAATACAATATGGAGTGCAATTCTAAATGAATGAATGATTTAAGCTGGGGCTACACGGCGACTTTTGCTGCTAAATATCGCTGTATGCCACTGCTACACTGCAGCACAGCCCAATGTACAATGACTGCGGTGGTAAAAACCCAGCTGGTTCATAGCTCCGTTACTGTGCGTATTGCAGTGCTACCATGGAGCCAGTCTGCCATTTCAGAATGTGACTGGTTATTTCAATTCTGCCATCTGAGCCCTAAAAGGGATCTGTCCCCAGGTCCTTATTACCCCTCCGAGAGCAGCCTGCTATAGGCGCCGATTCCAGCGATGTGTCCCTTACTGTTCTGATTAATAGTTGCAGATCTAGTAGGTCTCTGAATGCTGAGCTGTGTATAGCCCACACTACTGATTAGCAGGTTTCTGTGTATGCTGTGCATAGGCAAAAAGCTGCCACTTATTGACGGGACAGAGTTAATGAATATGGAGGACTACGTGGCAGCAGGTTTACTAGTCCTCTAGTGATAAAACATTGATTTCATCAAAATTACAGCAAGCAGCCCAGTGATACATAGCTGGAATCAGGGACTCTGCCCCTACATTATGATGATGTTAGCAAAAACCTGCTGATACCCTTTGAGAGGGCAAAACATGGTTTTCTGACTGGAAAAGGTCCGAACCTGTGCACTAAACACACAGAGCAAGTTTATCCTGTTCCTCAACATTACGGAAGTCCCGTAAACATAGGACGCGGATAGCGGTCATAGGACTGCTGTTATCTGTCCCTGGTTGGAGACTGCGGTACCTGGGACCCTATAGAGGAGACTGTCCTGAGGGTCACCCTGCCACATGTGACCTCAGGGATCACACTGACCTGGAGCAGGGGGTCTCTATCACTGCACCTTCTGTATGTCATGGACACTCTATAGGGGGCTTCCCTTACTCCAGAGAGCTGGTGTGGACCCTGCAGATGAGTGTGCAGGCACAGACCCCCTTATAGCTAACACCTCAGCCTAGAAACCTGTACAAGTGTGGGCTTCCCTTACCCAAGATGGCCACCACTGCTCCATGTGCTTAGTGCGCAGGTGCAGACCGTCTCCAGTCAGATGACCAGGGCTGACATCAGCAACCAAGTAACACCTCTCCCCTCCCGGAGAACTCCATGGAGTCAGCGTGTCTACACTGGTCTGGTTTATTACACGCAGATAAAGCATGCGTTTTCTTGATCAGAGAACTGCTGATCCTTGTGCTTCCACAGTATCACTGAGTCCCAAGTATGGTGAGTCATTAGCTTACAATGATCGGAACGTGCAGATGGGATAATTGGCACCAAGTGTGGATACAATGGATTTCTGAGGCTACCTATGTAATAGTCACATTGCAGACACTTGTTATAAACATTATACACATGCAGCGATGCGGTGTATGATAGATTGGGATTTATGACTTTGTCGTTCATAACCGTGTGTGTCTGTGTATATATATATATATATATATATATATATATATATATATATATATACACACACATATACAGTACATATTGCTTGGGAAAGTCGCAGTTAAGCAGGGCTGAGCTGTCACAGATGGCTGATGAGAGATCCACGTTCTTTTTTCACTATGATTGGAAGTGCAGCTTTGCTTTTTCTTTTTTGCTGTTTGCGGCGTGGCCTGATGAAGCTGCTATGATAATGCTGCCCGCTAGCACAGCGCAGTCACAGTCATCATCACTGTCCCCATTGGGGCTCACAATCTAAATTCCCTATCAGTATGTCTTTGGAGTGAAGCATCTTTATTTATTTATTTTTAGTCTCTGACATCTCTGTGCCGCGTCTAATAATTTGATACATATTTTATGTGTGTGTAGTACTTTCTTTCGAGTCCTGGATGAAACTCACCCATTCAAGTCTATGGGTGCATAAAATAAAAAAAGGTTCCGAGACGGAACAACCAAGTCACGTCCAATTTCAAGTAGCAACCTAAGAAACTGTATTTGATCATGTATATTTTTTTGTTCCAATAGAGAAACCCCTTCAGCCGTGTTTCCAGGTAAAAAAATAGAACTTTATTCCAATGATCAATGTAATCCAAATGTAAGGGTATGTGCACACGATGCAGATTTAGTGCAGAACTGCAGCAGATTTTTCTGCAGCAGAAACGCTGCAGAACTGCACTGTGATTTACAGTACAATGTAAATCAATGTGAAAAAAAAAAGCTGTGCACATGGTGCAGAAAAATCTGCGCAGAAACGCTGCAGATTTCAAAGAAGTGCATGTCACTTCTTTTGTGCAGTTCTACAGCGTTTCTGCACCCCTCCATTATAGAAATCCATTGGTAAAATCTGCACAAAAAACGCACCTGCGGATTCTGCCAGGAGATACAGATTTAGTGCAGATTTTATGCAGAAAATTCTGCACCAAATCTGCATCGTGTGCACACAGTATGTGCACACGTTGCAGATTTGACTCTGGAATTTTCTGTGCAGATTCTGAATTTCTTGGCAGAAAACACAGGTCAGAATCTGCACCTTTTTTTGGTCTGTGCACACGTTGCAGATTTCTTCCTTTTTTTTTACCCCTGCAGATTTCTATTATGGAATGGGTGCAGAAACGCAGCAGTTCTGCACAAAAGAATTGACATGGTCCTTTTTTGAATCTGCTGCGTTTTCTGTGCAGAATTTTCTGCACCATTAGCACAGCATTTTTATTTTGCCATTGATTTACATTGTACTGTTAATCACTTGCAGATCTGCAGCGTTTCTGCGCGGAAAAAAAAGCTGCAGTTCTGCAGGAAATCTGCAACGTGTGCACATACCATAAAGGTACCGTCACACTGAACGATATCGCTAGCGATCCGTGACGTTGCAACGTCCTGGCTAGCGATATCGTTCAGTTTGACACGCAGCAGCGATCAGGATCCTGCTGTGCCATCGTTGGTTGTGCGTGACGCCGATTCAGCGATGTCTTCACTGGTAACCAGGGTAAACATCGGGTTGCTAAGCGCAGGGCCGCGCTTAGTAACCCGATGTTTACCCTGGTTACCAGCGTAAACGTAAAAAAAAAAAAAACACTACATACTTACCTTCCGCTGTCTGTCCTCCGGCGCTGTGCTTCTTTGCACTGTCAGCGCCGGCCAGCCAGAAAGCAGAGCACAGTGGTGACGTCAAACAGCGATGCTGCAGCGATCGGGATTGTTGTCTGGATCGCTGCAGCGTCGCTAAATGTGACAGTACCTTAACATATGAGTGTCGGGCTGTAATCATGGACGGACTGAGACACGCAGGGTCTGGATGCACCTGAGGATGTCCAGTTACATCGGATTTGTGTTCTGTTTTATCACCTGGGACCAGGTATGGACTGGGGCTGAAATTCTGTCCTGGCATTTGAAATCACACAGGCCCATGTTGTCCCCGTCCCCATGAACCAGATGGGTTATATTACTAATATTACCCTGGATGGAGGAAAGGGAGATTTTCTACAAGACCAATATTTTTACTTGATGCCCGTGGCCTGCTGGGGTAAGTGACGGAGTCAGCAACTTTGTGCTCCATCACAACTTTTAACAGTATAGTAACATAGTAACATAGTTAGTAAGGCCGAAAAAAGACATTTGTCCATCCAGTTCAGCCTATATTCCATCATAATAAATACCCAGATCTACGTCCTTCTACAGAACCTAATAATTGTATGATACAATATTGTTCTGCTCCAGGAAGACATCCAGGCCTCTCTTGAACCCCTCGACTGAGTTCGCCATCACCACCTCCTCAGGCAAGCAATTCCAGATTCTCACTGCCCTAACAGTAAAGAATCCTCTTCTATGTTGGTGGAAAAACCTTCTCTCCTCCAGACGCAAAGAATGCCCCCTTGTGCCCGTCACCTTCCTTGGTATAAACAGATCCTCAGCGAGATATTTGTATTGTCCCCTTATATACTTATACATGGTTATTAGATCGCCCCTCAGTCGTCTTTTTTCTAGACTAAATAATCCTAATTTCGCTAATCTATCTGGGTATTGTAGTTCTCCCATCCCCTTTATTAATTTTGTTGCCCTCCTTTGTACTCTCTCTAGTTCCATTATATCCTTCCTGAGCACCGGTGCCCAAAACTGGACACAGTACTCCATGTGCGGTCTAACTAGGGATTTGTACAGAGGCAGTATAATGCTCTCATCATGTGTATCCAGACCTCTTTTAATGCACCCCATGATCCTGTTTGCCTTGGCAGCTGCTGCCTGGCACTGGCTGCTCCAGGTAAGTTTATCATTAACTAGGATCCCCAAGTCCTTCTCCCTGTCAGATTTACCCAGTGGTTTCCCGTTCAGTGTGTAATGGTGATATTGATTCCCTCTTCCCATGTGTATAACCTTACATTTATCATTGTTAAACCTCATCTGCCACCTTTCAGCCCAAGTTTCCAACTTATCCAGATCCATCTGTAGCAGAATACTATCTTCTCTTGTATTAACTGCTTTACATAGTTTGTAACATCTGCAAATATCGATATTTTACTGTGTAAACCTTCTACCAGATCATTAATGAATATGTTGAAGAGAACAGGTCCCAATACTGACCCCTGCGGTACCCCACTGGTCACAGCGACCCAGTTAGAGACTATACCATTTATAACCACCCTCTGCTTTCTATCACTAAGCCAGTTACTAACCCATTTACACACATTTTCCCCCAGACCAAGCATTCTCATTTTGTGTACCAACCTCTTGTGCGGCACGGTATCAAACGCTTTGGAAAAATCGAGATATACCACGTCCAATGACTCACCGTGGTCCAGCCTATAGCTTACCTCTTCATAAAAACTGATTAGATTGGTTTGACAGGAGCGATTTCTCATAAACCCATGCTGATATGGAGTTAAACAGTTATTCTCATTGAGATAATCCAGAATAACATCCCTCAGAAACCCTTCAAATATTTTACCAACAATAGAGGTTAGACTTACTGGCCTATAATTTCCAGGTTCACTTTTAGAGCCCTTTTTGAATATTGGCACCACATTTGCTATGCGCCAGTCCTGCGGAACAGACCCTGTCGCTATAGAGTCACTAAAAATAAGAAATAATGGTTTATCTATTACATTACTTAGTTCTCTTAGTACTCGTGGGTGTATGCCATCCGGACCCGGAGATTTATCTATTTTAATCTTATTTAGCCGGTTTCGCACCTCTTCTTGGGTTAGATTGGTGACCCTTAATATAGGGTTTTCATTGTTTCTTGGGATTTCACCTAGCATTTCATTTTCCACCGTGAATACCGTGGAGAAGAAGGTGTTTAATATGTTAGCTTTTTCCTCGTCATCTACAACCATTCTTTCCTCACTATTTTTTAAGGGGCCTACATTTTCAGTTTTTATTCTTTTACTATTGATATAGTTGAAGAACAGTTTGGGATTAGTTTTACTCTCCTTAGCAATGTGCTTCTCTGTTTCCTTTTTGGCAGCTTTAATTAGTTTTTTAGATAAAGTATTTTTCTCCCTATAGTTTTTTAGAGCTTCAATGGTGCCATCCTGCTTTAGTAGTGCAAATGCTTTCTTTTTACTGTTAATTGCCTGTCTTACTTCTTTGTTTAGCCACATTGGGTTTTTCCTATTTCTAGTCCTTTTATTCCCAAAAGGTATAAACCGCTTACACTGCCTATTTAGGATGTTCTTAAACATTTCCCATTTATTATCTGTATTCTCATTTCTGAGGATATTGTCCCAGTCTACCAGATTAAGGGCATCTCTAAGCTGGTCAAACTTTGCCTTCCTAAAGTTCAATGTTTTTGTGACTCCCTGACAAGTCCACCTAGTGAAAGACAGGTGAAACTGCACAATATTGTGGTCGCTATTTCCTAAATGCCCAACCACCTGCAGATTTGTTATTCTGTCAGGTCTATTAGATAGTATTAGGTCTAAAAGTGCTGCTCCTCTGGTTGGATTCTGCACCAATTGTGAAAGATAATTTTTCTTGGTTATTAGCAGAAACCTGTGTATGAGTGTCTTGAGAACACCGATTCTGTTAACAATGTAGCAGACAAGACAGCCCATGGCCAGACAGGCCCTTCTGGCATTTGCCAGAATTGCCAGATGGCCAGTCCGGCCCTGCCTGGGACCATGGCTGGAAGAGTGTTTCTACTGGATCTGAGCAGTGCCAAGAAGGAGTCGTCTCCTTCCGTGCCGAGGGTTTTGGGCGAGCTGCTTTCTTTCTGCTATTCCATTTTTTTTTTTTTTTTGCTGATGATGTATGAAAACGGATAGCAAATGGATGTCACACGGATGTAAAAAACGTACATACTGATGAAAATAGGATGGAAGTGAGAAAAAAATGATCAGAGTTTTCTGGATGAAACGCAAACAATTTCTCATACCTTTGTCTGCATTGGCCCTTGTTCTGCGTTGTCTCCCAGGATATGTCTTCTGCAGGCCCCCGTATACTGAAATGTTATACACCCTAATGTGCAGCACCTCTACACCTACATATTGGGACCGCTGGGTATCTGCCCTGGTCTGCACCTACCTCTACTCCTATGTGATGGGGATGTGACATGTAAATCAGCTCTCCTCCAAAAAGGAGAAAGCATTCACCTAAAGCCACCTACCGGGGGCCTCCTGTTAGCTGATATCCCATGACCCATTATGGGGCCTTGAAACATGATCTGTTGTTCTAGCCAGAGTCTCGGAGAGAAGACCGTGCTCATCCAGTTTTCTTCCCCTAGTCTGTGCAGGACATTTCCCTGGATGGCTGGGAGAGAAGCCATTGGTGTAGCTTTCAGGTTTAGGGCTTCCTCCCACTTGCGATAAAATCAGATGAATGCAATCCAACTAAAAGTCAGTTTGCATTTGTGCCAATTTAATCCTATGTTTCTATTCTCAATGGCGGTTTTTTTTTTTTTCCTGCTCCGGTCAGATCGCGATCGGATGGAAAAAAAATGCAGCATGCTGCGACTGCATGCAAAATTCAGACTGCACACACCTACATAAGTCTATGGGTGCATGTGTGTAGGGCTATCACCCTAGTGCAGTGCGATTCCCACTGACACTGGCAGCAGAGGAGATGGAAAAATTACTTTCTCCGTCTCCCCTGCATATGTGCTCCTATTCTCTGATGCGAGAAGATCGGAGCACAGAGCACTGAACCTCGCCTCCCGCTCGCAGGAGAGCAGGAGCCGAGGGTCATTAGCATATCGCATCCGATGTGATACGCTAATGTGACTCACGCCATATGTTAGTGCTGTTGTGGGAATGCCAAGAAGACGCAATACTTTGATGCACAACCACTTACCCACCGCAGAGATCCCTGTTAAACCGGTGCTGTATGGCGACCCTGACCACAACACATCCCCTACCAGAGATCACAGTATGCCGCTGCTACATTGCAACCTGATAATTGCCATGACAGCTACATACAAGTGGCTCCTAACTCAAGGTCACTGCGGAGGTCCTAATGACATCTAAGGCTCCCATGGACATTAGACTAATGTAGCCAAATCCGTTGATACAGATGGGTCCTTCCGACACTTTGTGTATGGGGCGCCAACCCACTGATTGTTGGTGGAGATGTTGCTTGGGCATATTTGATTTCATACTTCCAATTTCAGTGTTCTCCTGGAGATAGACCGTCAGTCGGTGGCTTTCTCGTGGAGAACCCTACGAGCACGCCTGTGTATGGGAGAGTCTGCTGAGATTGCTGTCCGCTGAACAATCCGCCAAAGTATCATTCAGCCAGCAGTCACGTAATGTGTATGGCGGCCTTTACACATACAGGTCTCGGGCCAGCTGATAGTGTCATCTCATCACAAATCCCCTAAGGCTAAGTTCACACTTTGCCGATTCCACTGTAGATTTTTCCGCAGTGGAATTCCAAAATCCGCAGTGAAAACCCGTTGCGGTTTTTACTGCGGATTCTTATGCACATTTTCATCTGCAGTTTCCTATTGGAGCAGGTGAAAATCCGCAGAAAAGAAGTGACATGCTGTGGAATGTAATCCGCAGCGTTTCCGCGCGTTTTTTTCTGCAGCATGTGCACAGCGTTTTTTGTGTCCCATAGGTTTACATTGTACTGTAAACTCATGGGAAACTGCTGCGGATCCGCAACGGTCAAATCCGCTGCGGATCCGCAACGGTCAAATCCGCTGCGGATCCGCAGCAAAATCCGCAAAGTGTGAATATAGCCTTATATTCCCTATAACGGAGGCTTTTTCAGATGTCTGTTTACATATTACAGTCATTGTGTTTAGCAGATCAGATCAATTTTCTGACAGATTTCATTCAAATCAAACGTGTATTTCCGTACACCAATATTGGCTTGTTTGGCAGAAATTGATCAGAAATCTATGTATACATGCATTATAAATGAACATGAACGTGTAGTATTTGTCAACCTAACTGTGCAATAATGTAATAATTCTTTTTGCAATCATAATTCATTTTGTAACTCAGGTTAATATTATTATTTTTTTTTTTTTCAACCTGCATGAATTCCTCAGTCTGCGATCACACATTCAGTATTTGGTGAGTATTTTACCTCAGTATTTGTAAACCAGGAGTGGAACAATCAGAGGAAAAGTATAATAGAAATGTGTGCACTGCGTCTTCATTTTTCACCCACTTCATATTTTGTCTTACAAATACTGAGGTAAAATCTCACCAAATACTGAAGGTGTGCACGTGGCCTTACACGTACGTGCGTCTGAATGTGGAACGTCTCCCTCTTTTAGGCTGCAGTGACACACTAGTAAGTTTTCTGTCTGGACGTGCTCCATTGTGTACGTGCTGACTGTATGCAGTGCAGCTGTGTCCATGGCTGGTGTCGTCTGCTGCTCCTCACTTCCTTCCCTATCAGTTTGGTCATGTCACAGGTCTCCCAAGCGTCATCACAAATAATGGTGGGAGTTCCTCTGTGTCGGTGGATCCTCCCTGTTCCATTTCCAGTTAGGAGGAACTGAGGAGTAGAAGGTGTTGTGAATTCTGTGGCAGAGCTCCCTCCTGTGGTCACAAGTGGTACTTCGGCTGATTCTCTCTGTGAGCTTCCGTTGGTGGAGGAAAGTGGTACTGCGGCTTCTGAGTTTCCTTCCTCAGGTGATGTGGTGAAGTCGTTAGGTGCTGCTCTATTTAACTCCACCTAGTGCTTTGATCCTGGCCTCCAGTCAATGTTCTAGTATTGGACCTGTTTCCTCCTGGATCGTTCCTGTGGCCTGCTGCTCTGCATAGCTAAGTTCTGCTTTACTATTTTGTTTGCTTTTTTTTTTCTGTCCAGCTTGTCTATTTGTTGTTCCCTGCTTGCTGGAAGCTCTGAGACGCAGAGGGTGTACCTCCATGCCGTTAGTTCGGTACGGAGGGTCTTTTTGCCCCCTTTGCGTGGTTTTTGTAGGGTTTTGTGTTGACCGTAAAGTTACCTTTCCTATCCTCGCTCTGTTCAGAAAGTCGGGCCTCACTTTGCTAAATCTATTTCATCTCTACGTTTGTCTTTTCATCTTAACTCACAGTCATTATATGTGGGGGCTGCCTTTTCCTTTGGGGTATTTCTCTGAGGCAAGGTAGGCTTATTTTCTATCTTCAGGCTAGCTAGTTTTTCAGGCTGTGCCGAGTTGCATAGGGAGCGTTAGGCGCAATCCACGGCTGCTCTAGTGTGGTTGGAGAGGATTAGGGATTGCGGTCAGCAGAGTTCCCACGTCTCAGAGCTCCTTCTATGTTTTTGGGTTATTGTCAGGTCACTGTATGTGCTCTGACCTCTATGTCCATTGTGGTATTGAATTACCTTATCACAACAAGAAGGATCAGAGGTGAGTGCTTTGTATTAGACGTGTTGTCTTCCATACGTCATATTGCTTCTTTCATGGTTGCGTTGTGTTCTCTAACATCTATGTAAGCTCCTGCGACACTGCTATAAAATCTGTTATTTATCAGTGCTAAAACACTTAAAGGGGGTTTCCACTTTTAGAAAAGTGGTCCCCAAGTGATCAGATACTTGTACAAAGCAGCTCCCCTCCTCTGCTCAATTCTCTATGCCTGCCTGCAGTCGTGCCATCATGTCTACAGTGCACATCACCACTGCAGCCAATCACTGAATTTTAGCTATTTGTGCCTCCTACTTCATCAGAGCCACTCAGTGACTGGCTGCAGTGGTGTGTGGTGTAATCGTGATGTCACTCCTTCAGCCAAAACAGCAGAGGGGAGTAGTCACCATCTGTATTTTTTATTTTACTAGTATCCATTTGTTTGGATATCACATTTCCGGCTGCCGTCACACTAGCAGTATTTGGTCAGTATTTTACATCAGTATTTGTAAGACAAAACCAGGAGTGGAACAAAGAGAAGGAAAAGTATAATAGCAACATATGCACCACTTCTGCATTTATCACCCACTCCTGGTTTTGGCTACAAATACTGATGACCAAATACTGCAGGTGTGACGCATCCTAAAGGTTACAAATCTCCTTTAACAACTTTAGAAATTAAAACAACAATTAATCAATTCCAATTATTCAATAATTCCAACCAACTATTGTGAGAAGCTTGAGGAAAGATATTCCAATCGTTTGACCCAAGTCATTCAGTTTAACGGCAATGGTACCAAATACTAATGAAATGTATGTAAACTTTGGACTTTGCAGTAAGTAATAAAAATGCCTTTATTCTCTTTCATTATTGTGGCATTTGGCAAATATTAATTATGGTAATCCTAATTGACCTAAAACAGGAAAGGTTTATTCTGATTTCATGTCAGATATTGAAAAAAACTTGCATATGTGTCTTTTTATATAGTGTATGTAAACTTCTGGCTTCAACTGTATATATTTTGTTGAACCTACAAATTCTCTTTTTTCCCCATGAAATGCATATTTTACATAATAGCATGTGTAAGACCGGTCAGATGTGAAGAAGGGCATGTGTCTGGTTTATTGTAGTCATCAATATTAAAGGGAACCTGTCACCCCAAAAATCGCGGGTGAGGTAATCCCACCGGCATCAGGGGCTTATCTGCAGCATTCTGTAATGCTGTAGATAAGCCCCCGATGTTGCCTGAAAAGGGAGAAAAAGACGTTATATTATACTCACCCAGGGGCGGTTCCGCTGCTGGTCAGGTCGGATGGGCGTCTCCGGTCCGCTGCGGCGCCTCCTATCTTCTTTCCATGACGTCCTCTTCTGATCTTCAGCCACGGCTCCGGCGCAAGCGTACTTTGCTCTGCCCTCTTGAGGGCAGACAAAGTACTGCAGTGCGCAGGCGCCGGGCCTCTGACTTTTCCGGCGCCTGCGCACTGCAGTACTATCCTCTGCCCTCAAGAGGGCAGAGCAAAGTACGCCTGCGCCGGAGCCGTGGCTGAAGATCAGAAGAGGACGTCATGGAAAGAAGATAGGAGGCGCCGCAGCGGACCAGAGACGCCCATCCGACCTGACCAGCAGCGGGACCGCCCCTGGGTGAGTATAATATAACGTCTTTTTCTCCCTTTTCAGGATACATCGGGGGCTTATCTACAGCATTACAGAATGCTGCAGATAAGCCCCTGATGCCGGTGGGATTACCTCACCCACGATTTTCGGGGTGACAGGTTCCCTTTAAAGACATTCACAATGAACTGTGCAACGTTTCACAAACTTCTCCCCATGAACAATATTGATAAATCTGCCCTGATTCATACCTGCTGTTATGGGGAGATCATTCAGAGAAGATGTTGGCAATGTCCTATTGAACTGTTATGGGTTTTAATTATATTTTTTCACTAGAGGTCTGCTCTATACAGGATAATCTCACTTTGATGATTATGTTGTGTAATGAAGCTGTTTTCTGTTTCTGTCAAATTCATTAGGATATATGACTCAGTCATTCACTTACATTTAGATCAATGGGCAGAGGAAGATTTAATAAACCACTGCGCAATACGCTGCAGAAAAGCATATTCTTGGTGGTTTACATGGAATTGTATTGCAAATAGGTGTTGCTGATCACAATCAAAGAAATATTAAATAAGCATTATTCTATGTCAAGTTCTTGCATATAAAGACCTCGATAAACATGACTTAGCAATGACTATAAATGAATTTGGAGAACAGAAAAATACCTCTTCTGCCAGCGTAAAATGTGTGGCTATAGTATAATAAATGTCATTTACCTATACAGCACATCAGTCTTCCAGTGTATGTTTAATATGAGTCCGTTCTCCAGTCCCATAGGTTTAAAAAGGAAATTTTATTAATGAAACCTCCTAAAGGAGAAGTTGCAAAGGACAAAGTTCCTGAAATGTCACTCACAGACTAATGTAAGAATTATTTTTTTTTTATATTATACATATTGATCAGCCGCTTTGTAGAAATGAAAGTTCCTTTTTCTGTGACTTTCCTCTGGAATAGCAAAAGGCCCTAAACATAAATATAAGAAATACTCCCCCGTCCATCACCATCAATGTTACGGGACTACATCGGCCATTACTGGCCTTTATGGTGCTGCTCCATTCATAAGAAGAATTAGTCCACATGGATTGGAATTGGATGAGAATTTAGCCATTTTTTCTGTTTAGAAATTCACCCATGAAATGGATTTTCCAATTCACATCATGCTGTTTCCGTTTCCAGTTGAGCAAAGGGTTGTTTCAAATTTTTTCTTTAGATTTTAATGGGGAAAAAATCCACAATCAATTCCCCAAGTAATGTTGTGTTGGAGATTTTGTCACGAATTAACTGTGGACAAAGTGCCATAATCTTTTAAAATTGTTTGCTTTAATAGTTAAAGAGGTTGTCCAAGTTTATCATGAACGTCTACAGTCACCTTATGTGACTGCAAACTTGTAAATCCTCACACTGCACGCAGTTCGCGCTCAGAGGATTCCCCGCTGTTGGCGGCGAGACCAAGCGCAGACGGGCAGACTAGACATGCCTTGCTTAATGCCAGTCTATTGAGTGAGGCTGTGCATGTCTTCTTGGAATGTGGCCAGAAGTATGCATATCACGTACTCACAATCACATGACTGCTCAGTCTCGATGCCAACATTGGAGAATCTTCACATTGCGCACTGTACACAATGTGAGGATTCACAAGTGACTGTTGACTTTTGTGATAAACCTGGACAAACCCTTTAACATGTGCCTGAACTTTTAAAAATCTTTTGACATTTTATAGGGATATGTCAGGAGCTTTAAGTGGTTGGAATTTGGGTGCTGAGATTGCCTCTAGCATTTGGAGCAAAGAGGCAGAACTCCTCAGCCAATACTGAGGACAGACTGAACACAAGATCTATAAACCCGTCTTCAGTACAGCTACTGGTGTGCATCTCAGCACCTGGACCCCCACTTATGGCATGCCTCAATGACTTGTCAAAAATGTTGTAAAAGTTGTACAAATGCAGTTACACTTTGTCTCATGGAGACAACTTTTTTTTAGATTGAAGCCAAGCAAACGATAAGATGATTTCTATGGGTTCAGCTTTATCTAATACATGCAACTACACCAATATTATCAATCCTAAATAATTAGAACAAAAAAGCTTATCTAAACCAACACTTAAAAAATAGGCTTTTTATAAAAGGCTAAAAGCATCTTTATTGCAGTATATTAAAAAATAAGACAAAACCATCATATAAGTATGTAACAACAGAGGAATACAAATGTAGGAAAAAGCAATGGGTCTACACGGGGGACAAGTCTTGTACAATACACTGATAGGTCTATTTAGAGTCTGTTATATTATATAAATACCTTACAATGAAAGTGTCATATTAGTGCAAAATGTCATGACATCTAATGGGCTAAATGATAAGAAGCCCATATAATATTAGGTTTCTTAATTCATACCACACAGTAAAGACATAATGTCATATTGGTACATGTAATGAGCGATATAGTAAGAAGCTCATGTAGTAATAGGCTTAATCAATGTAAAAATACCCTGATCGTTTTGTACAATTACATCTTACACCCATATAGGTAATATAGGACTGAAATATGGCACACATGAACATATGGATGTTACCTAAAGGAGAATGCTGCAAGGAACAGTGAGGCTGTAAGTCTGTCTGCGTTCCCCTCACACCCAACCAGTGCAATGTTTAGGTAACATCCACATTTATATGAACTTGAGTTGCATACCTTAGGGGATGGGTGCATGAGCGGAGAGGCAGCCTCTTTGGGGGGTCCTCATTCAGTGTGGTACCAGTGCAGAGCGTTTTTGACTGCACTCGCATACTGATACCATTGGACTTACGTGCGCTATATGTGGGGATATTGCATTTAATGTCAGCGGTGTGGTTTACTATATAGCAGCCTTTCAGAAGTGTATTGCACCTCCAGTGTAAAGCGTTATATATTTTTTTATTGCTATGGTTACCACTGCCATTTCTGTCCACACTTTTATCGTCTGATATTTCTCCAGATCTACATCAGCTAGCGTCACCTTCCTCCCCCTCTCCAACCTTTTTGATCTATATATTAATTTGCTGTGCATCACTCCCCTCTTTTTTGGAGACTTTGTTCTCTGTCTTTTCAATTGTTTTTATATATTGATATTTAATAACCTGACTCCTTGTTTTATTATTCGAGTTAGAATTGTTGGACCATCATTGATAATGTATAATGCACTCCCCGTAGGCCTATATATAGTATAATGCACTCCTTATAGGCCTCTACATATAGTAGAATACACTCCCCATAGACCTATATTTAGTATAATGCACTCCTTATAGGCCTCTAGATATAGTACAATGCACTCCCCATAGGCCTTTATAGAGTATAATGCACTCCACATACAGTAGGCCTCTATAGAGTATAATGCAGTCCCCATAGGCCTCTATACAGTATAATGCACTCCCCATCTGCCTCTATAGAGTATAATGCAGTCCCCATAGGCCTCCATGCAATATAGTGTACTCCCCATCTGCCTATATATAGTATAATGCACTCCCCAAATGCCTACGTATAGTATAATGCACTATAATGAACTATCGCTTTGTACATATGTACGTATATTTATATAAATATTTATATATGTTTCTATATTTATTTAGACTGAATATATATGTATGTGCAGCGCCCCAGAGATCTGGTCGTTGCAGTATGACACTCTGCCACTAAGGGGAGTGGCGGTACCTCTGATGGCACTGAAGGAATTCTCCTGACCAGGTATCACCAGAACACATTACACTTCACACTCCGGCCACTAGGGGGAGCAAAAGGCTTTATTTATTGGGCCACTCCTCACACTGGTAAAACTAGGGGCTGGGGAGGAAGTTAGTCAGAAGCTGACTGGGTTGGATTCAGGCAACATCCCGTGGCAGGGGGTGTTGCAGGGAGAAGACACAGGGGGGTCCCTGTCAGGCGTGGGAACCTGGCAGGTGCCTAGCGAACAGAACAGAACGTTACGGAGCCGCGTCTGCACCTCCTGCGGCAGCATCCTAAGAAAGAGATAAGAAGGGAAGGATATTGTGGAACAGTGTAAACGAGATCAAGCACAAAGGAGAGCCAGTAAGGGTCGTGCCGTGAGACCGAGGCAACATCTTACTGAGGCATGTAGCCGGTGGCCGGAACACCGCGGGAGTAACTGACTTCAGGCCTTACTTCGAACTCCGCAGGATAGTTAATTATAGGTTGGCTGTCTACCTTAAATTTCCTAAGAAGGCATAGGGGGCAACATTGGGAGAGGGGCGTCTCTAGGGTTCCGGAAGACCTCCAAGCCTTCCCGTCATACGGGTGCGTCCTAGCCAAAACATATCTGGGGGACGAGAAAATAGTAACATCTGGAACTAAAGAGAGAGAGAGAGAGCTGTAGAGAACGACGAACGAGAACAGCAGTTGTGAGGACTATCCCGAATGCTCAGCAGGGTAGGACTACAACACACAGGCGCTAGTGGTAGGCGACGATTTCCATCTGTAAAGGAAACTCTGGAAGTGCCCATCGGACCGGCCAGTCTCAGAGAGCCCTGTTAAACGTGCTCTGGATTGAGGATCCTGAAGTCTTCAGTAAAGAGGTAAAGAGACTGCAACCTTGTGTCCTCGTTATTGACTGTACCTCACACCATCACCATCTACCCTACTGGGAAGCCCTGGGGATATACTTCACCTGTGGGAAGGTATACCATCCAGCTGCCATTCCATCACCCCAGCGGACCCCACAGCAGCATCGGTCACCCTGATCGAACACCACAGGTGGCGTCACGAACCCCTGACAGACTGTACCACCTTTATTGGACGCCCCTTAGCAGGGTCGCGGACCGGGTCTAGCCACCGTGACAGCCTCAGAACCGAACCAGAGAGGCCCGGTACCGAAACGCGTGGCCCTGTGTCTGGGGGCGATCCATATGTATTATAATTCCTTTTGGACACTTACTATTATTATAGCCCCCTATGCACCTGATATATATTATGCCACTTTGAAGCCACACCTGCCTTTCCTGTATTTGTTTTTCTTTTTCCCCATTTATAATATTTCATGTGTTTTAAAATCTAGGTTTTTTATTGTGTTAAAAATAAAATGTAACATTTTTTAACCAATCTTAAAAAGTGTCAGCTTTGGTGACAGTTATAGATATTGCTTTTTATTGGTATCTATTATTGAGTTCACTTATTGGTGTTGATGTACATATGTACATGTACAGACTAGGACTAGGGAGCAGTATATTCTCCATGCTCGGCCATACAGGCTACATGTATATGTGTTTAATTCTGCTACACAAAATACACATCATGACATTTGCAGAAATTGTTGAATTCTACATACAATTTAGATTACAAAGTAACACAATAATCTGAAGCACATTTTATGCATTTTCTGAATGCTTTATTTATCCCTTTGTTAATTTATGCTGCAGTTCACTGTAGGTGTCATACTCAGAGGTTGCACATTTACACAATTGATGGTTCCCTTACACAATTGAATGGGGCTAGCAACGTCCCAGCTAAATTTATTAAACTGGGGCCTGGTTGCCTTGTTGTTACCTCGTCATTAATAGTTTGTGAACCGATTGTCCGTAGATTTAGTATTTTCTCTTGAGTTTGAGTTGATACGCTTGCAGTCTCCGTTGCTGTCTGCTCAGTTTGGATCGCAGTATCGTTGAGATCGCTCTTTCTTGGCACTGATGGCATTGAAAAATGGTGGAAATTTTGGAAGGGATGAGCTGCTTCAAGATCTAGCCTTTTTAAGTTTCGTTTCTCATAATATTCATGAGTAGTTGATCCATGACACAGCAAATATAGGTGTAAACATATATAATATCCCAACACTGATGCTATTGAGAAACAAAGGATGCCATCGATGAAAGATATAATAAGAATCCCAATAGCAAGTGTTTCAGGAAAAATAAGCCAGCTGCTGGTAGATGAGTCCACCTTCACCCATGGCTCGTGGCAGTAGATGGAGAACACAAACAGAGAGATGATGGCCAGGCATGTTGTGCCTAAGAAAGCGGTCACAATGGAATTATAGTAAAACCAAATATTTCTGCCTCCTAGACAGGTATTAAAAATTCGGGAATGGTGATCGAAGTTAAAGACATCTTTTCCACAAATGTTACAAAATCGAATCTTCTCTTTATAAAATGTCACAGGTATTATGTGGCAGTGAATCTTCTTTGGTTTAGTTTCCTTGGCCTCCTTTACACTGACTGCCTCCTTAGGATCTACACAAGAGGAGTCAGTAGAAATTGTAAGGGTATGGAAAACAAAATGTAGAGCGAATAAGATGCCTAGAATTCCGCTACAGGCAGATTGCCAGGTGCATGGCAGTATGGGAAGAATAAAGCCAAAAGCCGTGATACCCAAATATAAGTATAGAACCCAACTGGCAATTTGGAAGGGATGCCATGGCCACTGTAGTCCGTCCTCACGCTTTCTGCGTTGGTGATCCACTTTTGAAGTTGGCATTACTTATGTGTCAATATTTCTTTGAATTTGCTGAAGAAAACCGCATCCTTGCACTTCTCACATAAAGCTTGGCTCTAAAACACGTCTGTCTTGTATAGATGAAACAGAATGTCTGGGAACTGTCACACGACTAATAGCACATCCTATTGTGAGGTCACAGGATTCTAATGGAACCTTCCGACCTGTATATGGCACCATAGTGCAGCCACTATTAGTCTGTAATGGGATGGTGTATATAGATCTACTGTATATTCCTCACTAGATACAACTATCTAGTACACTAAAATGCAAACCTTATTACATCGGTCCTACATACACCTCTATGCAGGAGCTCCCATAACATTTAGTTTCAATAACTTTTTATTTTCAATAACATAGCAATTGAACAACAGATTCCCTTACAAGGGAGTTCAATAAGCTTAAATTTAAACAAAGAGGAAAAACCATACATATATTAACTCAAATTCGAAAATACAGATATGACGAGACAAGAACATGGGGGACATAAAAGAGGGAAAATGGGGAAGGAAATGAGATTCTGCACTTTACTTTATGGTAAGCTGCAGTACATTTACAAGTCAGGACTATTCTTTGCTCCGTTTTGAGTTTCGCCTCCCACCTCCCCGCACCCCACCCAACGTAGGCTCAACCCCAGTGTCATCAGAATCTCTCACAGGATAATGAAGTCTCAAATAGATAAAGTCAAGGTTTGTTCAAGATTCAAGTTCGTGTTAAGATCCATCCACGGTTTCCAAATTTGGTAGAAGGCCTCCCACAAATCTTCCCTAGTTGCATGTATACGTTCATATAAGAGGATTGTATTCATTTTATCTCTAACTGATTGGACAGAGAGAAATGGCGACCTCCTGTTGGTAGCTATATGTAGCTTAGCGGCCATAAGCAGCTGGCCTATCAACCTGTGGAATTTGTTAGAAAAGCCTGGGTACTTGGCTCCCAAAAGGAATGTGGCCGGATCAAGTTGTATTGCCCCGCCATACATTTTTTCAATTATTAATCCTACTTCCCGCCACATAGTTGAGGCTATCGGACATTCCCACCAAATATGCTTCATATCTCCCACTGCGCCACATCCTCTAAAGCATTTATCTGAAATGTTGGGGTATATAGTGTGGAGTTTACTTGGGACTTGGTATGTTCTGTGTAGGACTTTAATGGATGTTTCTGCCAGGGATGCTTGATGACTATCCCTGGAAACTGTGTCACAGCATCGCCTCCAATTTTCCAAAGTTAATTGAATACCCAGGTCTTCCTCCCACTGTTTCATATAATGTAATTTTTCGACTCCATGTGCCGCATTGAGAGATTTGTATAGCAGAGAAATAGTTCCCCTTCCCAGTGGGTCGTCCATACACCTCTGTTCAAAGCCAGTCGCGTGAAAAGGGATTTTATGTTGTAGAAACTGTTCCGCAAAATGGAAAACCTGATAGATACGAAAGGTTTCGTTAATGGATGGATTGTATTTACGGAGGAATTCTTGTCTAGATAAAATTATATTAAAGGGTGAGCAGAGGTGTTTTAGAGTGGTAATTCCATTAACTTTCCACCAAGCAAAAGAACGTGGGTCAAGTCCTGGTGGGAACATGGGGTTACAGAAGAGGGGGGTCAGTGGGGAGGACTTAGATTGGAGATCAAATTTAAACCTTTCCTTCCTCCAAAGGATCAGGGAATGTGCTGTGAAAGGTGCTGTAATGTGTAAGCCTTTTGGTAGTTTTTGTGTGGACCACATAAGGCCAGGCAAGGAAAACGGAAGTAAGAAGGACGATTCCAGGCCAACCCATCTCGGAGCATGGTTGGCAGCGCAGGCATTAGTCAATTGGGCCAACTGAGCCAACTTGTAATACAGTGTGAAGTTGGGCATGGAAAGCCCCCCTAACCTTCTGTGTATGAACATTGTTCTTTGACGGATTCTGGGTTTTTTTCCCTGCCAAATAAATTTTGAAATCATAGAGTGAATCTCGTGTAAAGTCTTATGGGGCAACGGAATGGGGAGAGAGCGGAATAAGTACAGAAATCTGGGCAGGGAGACCATTTTAATTGAATGCAATCTGCCCAACCAGGTCAACTTCATGGCAGACCATCTAGTTAAGTCAGCTCGGAGGTTTTTTATTAACGGGAGATAGTTCCACTTGAATAAGGTCGACCTATGAGAGGTGAGATTGACTCCGAGGTAAGTTATATAATGTTCATTTTTTGTAAATTTAAACTGGGAAATAATATTTGTTTGCATGTCCATAGTGGTGTTAAGAAATAGAGCTTCGGATTTGTCAACATTAATTTTGAGTCCTGAGATCGACTCAAATCTACGTAGGACTGAAAACAAATTTGGGAGAGTGGTAAGTGGACTGGACAAAGTCAGCAATAAATCATCCGCAAATAAGCTTGCCTTATATTGTGCGCCAAGTCCTACAGGCCCAAGTATGTTCGGGTTAAGCCTTATTGCCTCAGCTAGTGGCTCCATGGCCATGGCAAACAGGGCTGGAGAAAGTGGGCAGCCCTGCCTCGTCCCCCTTTGTATGTTGATAGGAGTAGGTCTAGTTGACGGGAGTTTCAAATAAGCTGTAGGGCTGTCATACAGTAGTTGGAGGCATGAAATAAGGGTGCGAGGGATGCCAAATCTGGATAGGACTTCAAATAGGTAGGGCCATGAGACCGAGTCGAAAGCTTTCTCTATGTCTAAAGCTAATAGTAGCAGGGGTTGTTTGTGGAAGTTTGCCGAATGTATAATATTTAGATTTCTCCTAATATTGTCGGGGCCTTGTCTATTAGGTATGAACCCCACTTGGTCATGGTGAATAAGGGTAGGTAATAATTTGTTGAGTCTAGTAGTAATGATGGATGTAAAGAGTTTGAGGTCAACATTTAACAACGATATAGGTCTATAATTCTTGGGAAGGAGATGGTCCTTCTTTGGTTTTGGGATTATCGTCACATGGGCAATATAGAATTCAGGGGGCATCTGGGTGCCATTTAGTAGAGCATTACAGTAATTTTTAATGTGTGGTGTGAGGATGTTTGTAAATTTCTTGTAATATAGTGCCGTGAGGCCGTCGGGTCCGGGGGCTTTGTTTTTCTTTAGGTTTTTAATTACTGCAGAGATTTCGTCTTCAGATATTGGCGTATGGAGTTGATCTACAGTGGAGATGGGAATTTTAGGTATTTTTAATTCATCTAGGAAAGAGGATAGGGATTGTGGTGAGGATATCTGTGGGGAGGTATATAGTTTCTGATAGTAGTCTCGGAATGTTTCGTATACTATATCCGGGTGTGCGGAAATTCTGCCTTTGGAATCTTTGATGGAGGTGACATTATTTAAGAATTCTTTGCTTCTGAGCCTACGTGCCAACATGCCAGATGGTTTATTTGCGTATTTATAAAAAGTTGACTTAGTCCATGTTAACGCTCTCTCTGTTTTATTTGTAAGAATAGTATCTAATTGTAGCTTAGTATCTCTGATTTGCTTAATCAAAAAGAGGGAAGTGGTGGCTTGGTTAGCAAGTTCAAGTTTCATAAGTTTGGTCTCTAAGCGTGTTTGTAATTCAGATCTTTGTTTCTTTTTATTGGATGCAATTTTGATTAGTGAGCCGGTAATGAATTTTTTGTGTGCCATCCACACTAGTCCAGGGGAAGTGTCGTCAGTGGAATTGGTCTGGAAGTATAGTCCCAACTCTTCTTTAATTTTTGAGAGAGCAGTGGGGTCAGAGAGTAAGGATTCGTTCAGTCTCCATTTGAATAATTTAGAGGTGGTGACATTGAGTTTAAATGTTGATAGGACAACATCGTGATCAGACCATGATGATGGAATATGACGAGAGAATAGGACCGATGGGATCGTTCTTGCTGTAGTTAGGTGTAGGTCTATTCGCGAATAGGACTGATGTACAGGTGAGAAGTATGTGTAACCCTTTACAGGACCATTTAATTCCCTCCACACATCGACCAGGCAGTTTTCTTTCATTAGATGTTGGATTTTCTTTTTGTCAGCCTTTGTTATGTCCGAGCGCTTCTGAGCGCTGCTATCTAATTTAGGATTAATGGTAAAGTTAAAGTCGCCGCACCAGATAAGGTGGTCATACGTAAGAGTGACTAGTTTTGATGTAATTAGCTGAAAGACCGACCTTTGGGAAGCTGCGGGTAAATAGCTATTAACAATGCAAATTGTCTGGTTTCGTGATGTTCCAAGAGTAATGAGAAATCTGCCCTCAAGGTCCGAATGTGTGCTGATGAGTTGAAATGGGAAGTTATTTCTAATGAAAGTGGCAACACCTCTCGTTTTTTTATCCCAGCTCGACATATAGTGTTGTAAATAATTGGCATCAAAATGTTTAGGGTGGGAAGAGGTGGAAAAATGGGTCTCCTGGAGACAGATAATGTCCGGTACGTGTTTCGAGTAATCAAGAAAGGCTTTCTTACGTTTTATGGGCGAGTTGAATCCTCGGACATTATGAGAAATAACATTACACATTTTTCAGTGAATATTTACCGCTGAAGAATGAGGAGGCCCGAGCGGGGTCCAGATCTGTGTCCTCGATTAGCGGTTGTTGAGTGCAGTGATAATCTCTGTGGGAAAACAATAGGAAGAAAACAGACTGGGGGGAGACAAAGACAAACATAGCAATTAATATTAACAAACAGATATCAAATCCGAAAAATATGGCGATCTGGTTTACCATATTAGGTGGAGTACCAGGTGTCGCCAAGTTTAGGCAGCATGTTGTAAACCCGACATTTAGGCCCTTGATAGAAAGATAGGTGCAAAGAGGAGGGAAGAGAGAAAGAGTGAAGGGGAAAAAAAAAAAAGGGGGGGGGGAGGAAGGAAGGGAGGGGAAAAAAAGGGGGGAGAAGGAAAGGGGGGAAGGAAGAGGGGAGGGGAGGAATGGAGGGAGGGGAGGGAGGAAGGGAGAGGGGGGGAAAGGTGGGGGGAGGAAGGGAGAGGGGGGATGGGATAGGGAAGGAGGAAGGGGGGAAGGGGAAAGGGGGGGAAGGAGAAGGAGAGGGGGGGAAGGGGGGAACTGCAGAATGGGAATTGTTGGGGAGAGAAGGGAGAGCAGGGGGGAATCAGAGAGCGGTAGGGTAGGGAAGAAATAGGGTTGATTAAAGATGTAGGAATCTGATGGACCTCTTGCGTTAAAGCCAGAATAGTTTATCTATGTAAACGATCAGTATACAATTACTAATTCTGGAGGGCTAAAAGGAGAGACGGCAAGGAACTATCATCCCCTTCCCCCCAACTCCAGGAGCATTCAGGGTGAACAATAACAACCCACTTCGCCTCCCAGGAAACAAGGCAGATGATCTTGTAAGTTAGACACATCAAACGATCCGTGCGTTTTGGCTCCTCGTTCTGGGGGTGTTCTGCCATTCTTTTGATGGTCTTGGTTTTCTCTGTGGCATGGCTGAAGTCTCTATGGAGATCGGGATCCCAGCTTTAATCATGGCCTGTTTCCCTTCTTCTAGTGTACGGCAAGTGTATAGTTGAGAGTTGTATGTAAAGATGAGGGCGAAGGGGAAGCTCCATCTGTATTTAATCTGTGCCGTCTGCAAAGCTGTTGTTACTGGTTTGAGGGATCTCCTCCTGGCGAGTGTGGTTGACGCGATATCCGCACTGATATGTACTGAAGATGGCAGTCCCGGCAGATCAGGATTATCTCGTGCAGCATTCAGGATTAGATCTCGTGCCTCCTCATAGTGTAGTTTTAGGATCACATCCCTGGGCACATCATTATTGCGCGGCCTGCCCAGGGCTCTATGGATTCTGGTGATATGCAGCATAGACTGTTCTGTGTCAGGGAGTAGCGCAGTGAAAAGAGCGGTAGCAGTGTCTTTGAGTGCTACAATATTTTCGGGGAGTCCCCTGATCCACAGATTACCCCGACGTGATCTGTTCTCATAATCTTCGCATCGGAGTTCTAGCTCTGCGACACGCTCTGCATGTAGTTTGAGGGTTTCATGATCTTCTTCTAAGGCGTCTGCAGTGGCATCCATCTTTTCCTCCAGGGCCACCGTACGCTGCATAATGTCCTGTATCTGGGAGGAGATCTTCTGCATAGCTGAGGTAAGTTCTGACCGGAAAGTCTCTTGTAAGGACTTGGTAAGAGCTGCGGTAGAGACCGTTGTCTCCATGTGGGGACCGGTCTCGACCTGGTCTATAATATCTCCCGCGCTCCCTGCAGAGGCCGAGAGGAAAGAAGTCGTAGTAGCCATCTTGGAGGTGCCGCCGTTCTGAAAAAGATCCGCGATGTTACGGCCCGGTGGTTGTGCCGTGCCTCCTTTCTTAGGCATCGCCAGGAAGAGGGTCACCTGAGAGTGTAGTGAGTCCAATTGTGGTGCGTTTGGCGTAGCTCAGGTGCTAGTTAGGGCCTAAATAGGTAGGTCGGGTAGCGGAGATCAGCGAGACATGACTGTCACCGCCGAAGACCGCACATGCCGCTCCCATAACATTTAGAATAAGTGAATGCAATTATATAATATGCAGCTATTGTTTTTGCAGTCCCCCATAAATATTCAGTGAGGCTGAGGTCAGGTGAGATCCATAACATTCAGGACTCACTGGAAAGCTTGGACCCGTGTCTTAGGTTATTATCCTGTTGCAGTATGAGTCCTTTGTCATCAGGTTCAGGTCAATTGGCCCCAGATCTCCAATTCAGGAATGCAAAAATACCCATAGACTTGAGAATTCCCACCATCATATTTTGGTCTTCTGTAATATTAATCTTTCTACTTCTGCCATAATTGTCAGCATTATTAAGTAGGACTTTTGTTTTTTCATCGATTCACTGTGAAATGTTCATATGACTAAGCTCATGCCATAGATCTCACCTTGGTAGGTTCTGCGGAAGGGACTAATCATTCCATAAGGGTGAAATTTGGCTCTGCCCTCATCACAAGGTGAGCGGGACTGTTGAGGTCATTTCTACCAATATCACACGGTCCACGTGCATGAGCAGCACGTATCGCCTACATGGCCGAATCATTGATTAATTATATAATTTAAAGGTATCAAATCATATTATCAACTAATTAGATAACTGACTTGTCCAGAATGTCCATGTGTCAAATCAGCTAAATTAAACAGTCCCAGCATTGTGAGTGACATTTTATGAAATCTCATCGACTACAGGTGAGTCGAACCCTCATCGATCTGGTACTGATAACCTATCCTGTGATTGGGTCATCCAATACCAATGTTGGAACAACCCCTTTAAGAAAATCTGACAATTCTTGTCACAATATGCAAGTGTGAGTAGTTAAGTAAAGCAAAAAACTTTTTTGTTTTTAATTAAAGTTTAATTGAAAAAAAAAAGTCTCATATGCACACTATGGGCCTGATTCGTCAAGACCGGAGTTGTAAACATCAATCTTTAGGAGGCGATGTGCTGAAGTCTGACGCTCCTGATTCATGAAGAGGTGGACGTGTGGCCTTCACTTCAGAGTGTGTTTCACCACAAATCCTACTCCAGTCCCTACTAGAGTAAGATTTGTGGTGTAGTGAACACCGCCTCTCATCCTGATGTTTGACAAGCAGTGGTCGCCGCGCCAGTCTTGCACCAACTCTGCCAACTTTATCAGAGCTGGGCAAAAATGGCGAGAAAACACCAAAATTCGCAAAATATTAGCACAGTTTTAAGTTAGGCCAAAATTATGCAACTCTTCAAAGCTTCTCATGCCAGAATATTGGAGTAAAAGCTTTCATGATTCGGGCCCTGTATATATATATATATATATATATATATATATATATATATATATATATATATACAACAACCATAATCCTCTATGGGGTATACCAGGCAGAGGATAAGAAGTGAAAAGAACAAGAGTAAACATTAAAATAACTATTTATTGGTACAAAAAAATAAAAAACAAAGGGGACACAAAAAGACATAAATGGGACCTCTAAGTGGTAAAGGGAGAGAAGAGCCAATCAAATAAATAAGGGATGTTACAAAATGGTATATATGCCGCATGAAATGGATCCCCCTCCAAGGCAGAGTATAAATATTCTGTAGAATACAAGTGTGGCTGTAAAAAAATATAGCTGACTGAAGTGACAGGTAAAATAAACCGCCTTACAGAGCTATCATATACATAGTGTGTATAGTGAAAGAAACCCAAAGAGCTGAGCGGTGGTGAGGGGTATTTCCAGAGTACAGAGAGCCGCTGGTGCTTGACAAGCTACTCAAGAGGCTAATGCAGAAATCCCTATTAGTAACAGCATCAGTGGTTGGAAAAGGTAGATGGCAATAAATAAGGTGGATATTATTACCTGTGCAGAGCCGCGGAGGAGATAGGGGCAGTGCCCTGGGATCAAGCAGGCATATAGCGGTATGTGGCTGTGCTCTCCCGACGCCCGACGAGCGCCGTTTCGCAAGGATGCTTCTTCCGGGGGCGGGTACAGGAGTTCGGGGAAGATGGGTGTTTTTATGAGCGGTGGAGCGTGCTGATAGGAGGAAAAGAGCATAGAGGCGGGGCTGTCTAAGCCAATGTGAGCGCTGGCATCAGGAGACGCCCCCTGTTGCTAAGAGGACCTCCGGAAATGCGCTCCTGTGGCACGCAGTGGAACGCACTGCGGTCACATGCTGGAGCGCTTCCGGAGGTCAGAGGGGGCTCTGTATCTCCCGACGCATGCGCATCTAGGCGACAGACGAAAACCACAGCGCCGGAGCACAAGCAGGAAAAGGTAGAGGAGGATGCAAACGCCCATAAAGAGGCGGGCGGCGCCATATACTATGATGCGATGAGTCCGGTCACTCATGGGGATGAGTGAGTGGCATAATACGTAGGAGGGAAATCACAAAAGGAGAGAGGAGGAGGGTCCTGGCCAAAGGGAAGAGAGAGAGAAAAATAAATAAACAGAGAAGAGAAAATAGAGGGCGTATGCAGAAGAGTGGCTTAATGGATGGGAATTACCGATGTGCCGTATCTCTGCCTAGGAATACACCTACTGTATAAGGGCGAAAATCTCACAAGTGGAGAACTAAACAGGGGGGGGGGGGATAGGAGAGTGGGGAGGTGAGGGTTATTATTCTTAAGAGCTAGACGCATCTGTTCTGACGATCAGGCCTTTGAACAGCAATCAGTAGATCTGACACAAAGATTTCTCAATAGAGGCTATAGCAAACGCTCTATCAGGAAAGGCTATAGAAGGGCCAAAAGAACGCCCAGGGAACATCTCCTCTACTCCTTACCCAACAAACGCAAAGAGAATTCCACCAACCAAATTAGGTTTATCTCTACCTTCAATAACCAGTGGGAGGACATGAAAATGATTTTCAAAAAACACTGGAAAATCCTCATTGTGGACCCAACCATACAAAAAATCCTTCCCCCTACACCGTCTCTTGTAGCCAAAAGGAGCCGCAACCTGAGGGATCTATTAGTGCATAGTCACTACAATCCCACTTCCCTTAAATCCAACTCTGCACCAAAAGGCTTTTTTCCATGCGGTACCTGCAAAGTGTGTCAGAACACAAAAAAATCCTTTTCCTTTTCCAACTCTGATAAATCAAGGACTTTTGAAATTAGGGAACATCTAACCTGTTCGTCCCAGGGGATTATATACCACGCTACGTGTCCCTGTGATTTGATATACGTGGGCTTAACATCTCGGGAATTTAAAATACGTATCCGCGAGCATGTCCGTGACATTGAAAAGGCTAAAAACATTGAAGATTTCTCTGTCCTAAAAACCCTGCAACGTCATTTTAAAACTCACCACAACTCTAACCCCAAGGGTTTAATTTTCAAAGCCATAGCTCAAGTTAAATTAGGTATAAGAGGTGGTGACCTGGGCAGATCCCTTGCCCAGTTGGAGAGCAAGTGGATATATCGCCTAGGCACCATCACACCCCATGGCCTAAATGAAAGCTTTGGTTTCAATTCCTTTTTGTAATAATCATCATGTAACTGTAGTCTTTAAACAGGTTGTTTTCTTTAGATGTTTTTAGGTGTTTTTAGGTGTCTTTTATGCATGTATTTTATTATATGGGCCCTTCTTCTTTTATTCCCCTCTCCCTTCCCCTTCCCTCCCCCTCCTCTTCTTCCCCCCCCCTTCCCTTACCCTCGCCTCTTTTCCTTCCCTAATTACCGTCTTCCCCTATACACATATTAATCTCTTATTATCTCACCATTCAAGGTTCCCATACTTACCGTTACTACTTTTGGGCTTGATACTCGGGATTGGCTCTTCGGATGGTGGGGCTGCCAGGCAGGACAATTCGGTTGCACATGCGCCAATGGAGGCTTCTAATTGGAGAAGAGGAGAAGAAAAGATGTTGAGTGAAGCACGAGCAAGGAGAGAGAAAACAAGGGAGAAAATATGGACTTTTGCATTTGCACCTTTTCTAATGATATTCCCCTTCCCTCCCCTCCTTCCCCCCCCCCCCTGTTTTCTTCCCCCTCCCTCTCTCCCCTTTTTTATCATTTTATGAATATTTTTCCATTTATGACATCACATTGTAGCACTTAAGCACTTTCTGAGGTATCCTGTACCTTTTTAGATTACTTCCCAGGGACCAACTTCGATCCGCAACATCTCGTACCTCTTTCCCAGTACCTTTATTACCTTTGTGGCCGCTATTAATTTTACTACTTATTTTAATATTTATTATCATCCGTCATACTGTTATGTGCTTCCCCTTTCCTCCCCCTTCCTATTTTTAAATGTTATTCCATTATTAATTCTATTCGCAGCACTTCAGCACTTTCTGATATATTCTATACACTTTGAATTTTGATATTCCTTTGTAAGGACAAATTCTTGCCCTTAATGCCTTTGAACTCTTTATTGTATCCTCTCCACCTTTGAGACTATTAATTATTTCAAATATCACTACATATTCATTAATTCTCTTACCGATATGCTTCTTCTGCACTTTAGCACTGCACTCCACTTTACCTCTTATTATTTTATTATATTCCATTAGTCTTCTATCCCGGGTTACTAATGTCAGTATTGTTTTACCCATTACCCTTACTTTATCTTCTATTTCTGATGGTGCGTCTCATCCTCCCCTTTGCGCTAAATGTAGCCTCAAATGCCCCTGTGATCCCTGCCATGGGACTTCTTTAAGTCTATTCCCCTCCCCACACCTTCCCTTGGTTACTGCGGCTACTATGATTACAGTCCCTATCACTTTGACAAATATCATCCCCCTCCTTCCCCTCGGTAATAACCCTCACCTCCCCACTCTCCTATCCCCCCCCCCCCCCCCCTGTTTAGTTCTCCACTTGTGAGATTTTCGCCTTTATAGGTGTATTCCTAGGCAGAAATATGGCACATCGGTAATTCCCATCCATTAAGCCACTCTTCTGCATACGCCCTCTATTTTCTCTTCTCTGTTTATTTATTTTTCTCTCTCTCTTCACTTTGGCCAGGGCCCTCCTCCCCTCTCCTTTTGTGATTTCCCTCCTACGTATTATGCCACTCACTCATCCCCATGAGTAACATAGTAACATAGTAACATAGTAACATAGTTAGTAAGGCCGAAAAAAGACATTTGTCCATCCAGTTCAGCCTATATTCCATCATAATAAATCCCCAGATCTACGTCCTTCTACAGAACCTAATAATTGTATGATACAATATTGTTCTGCTCCAGGAAGACATCCAGGCCTCTCTTGAACCCCTCGACTGAGTTCGCCATCACCACCTGCTCAGGCAAGCAATTCCAGATTCTCACTGCCCTAACAGTAAAGAATCCTCTTCTATGTTGGTGGAAAAACCTTCTCTCCTCCAGACGCAAAGAATGCCCCCTTGTGCCCGTCACCTTCCTTGGTATAAACAGATCCTCAGCGAGATATTTGTATTGTCCCCTTATATACTTATACATGGTTATTAGATCGCCCCTCAGTCGTCTTTTTTCTAGACTAAATAATCCTAATTTCGCTAATCTATCTGGGTATTGTAGTTCTCCCATCCCCTTTATTAATTTTGTTGCCCTCCTTTGTACTCTCTCTAGTTCCATTATATCCTTCCTGAGCACCGGTGCCCAAAACTGGACACAGTACTCCATGTGCGGTCTAACTAGGGATTTGTACAGAGGCAGTATAATGCTCTCATCATGTGTATCCAGACCTCTTTTAATGCACCCCATGATCCTGTTTGCCTTGGCAGCTGCTGCCTGGCACTGGCTGCTCCAGGTAAGTTTATCATTAACTAGGATCCCCAAGTCCTTCTCCCTGTCAGATTTACCCAGTGGTTTCCCGTTCAGTGTGTAATGGTGATATTGATTCCCTCTTCCCATGTGTATAACCTTACATTTATCATTGTTAAACCTCATCTGCCACCTTTCAGCCCAAGTTTCCAACTTATCCAGATCCATCTGTAGCAGAATACTATCTTCTCTTGTATTAACTGCTTTACATAGTTTTGTATCATCTGCAAATATCGATATTTTACTGTGTAAACCTTCTACCAGATCATTAATGAATATGTTGAAGAGAACAGGTCCCAATACTGACCCCTGCGGTACCCCACTGGTCACAGCGACCCAGTTAGAGACTATACCATTTATAACCACCCTCTGCTGACCGGACTCATCGCATCATAGTATATGGCGCCGCCCGCCCCTTTATGGGCGTCTGCATCCTCCTCTACCTTTTCCTGCTTGTGCTCCGGCGCTGTGGTTTTCGTCTGTCGCCTAGATGCGCATGCGTCGGGAGATACAGAGCCCCCTCTGACCTCCGGAAGCGCTCCAGCATGTGACCGCAGTGCGTTCCATTGCGTGCCACAGGAGCGCATTTCCGGAGGTCCCCTTAGCAACAGGGGGCGTCTCCTGATGCCGGTGCTCACATTGGCTTAGACAGCCCCACCTCTATGCTCTTTTCCTCCTATCAGCACGCTCCACCGCTCATAAAAACACCCATCTTCCCCGAACTCCTGTACCCGCCCCCGGAAGAAGCATCCTTGCGAAACGGCGCTCGTCGGGCGTCGGGAGAGCACAGCCACATACCGCTATATGCCTGCTTGATCCCAGGGCACTGCCCCTATCTCCTCCGCGGCTCTGCACAGGTAATAATATCCACCTTATTTATTGCCATCTACCTTTTCCAACCACTGATGCTGTTACTAATAGGGATTTCTGCATTAGCCTCTTGAGTAGCTTGTCAAGCACCAGCGGCTCTCTGTACTCTGGAAATACCCCTCACCACCGCTCAGCTCTTTGGGTTTCTTTCACTATACACACTATGTATATGATAGCTCTGTAAGGCGGTTTATTTTACCTGTCACTTCAGTCAGGTATATTTTTTTACAGCCACACTTGTATTCTACAGAATATTTATACTCTGCCTTGGAGGGGGATCCATTTCATGCGGCATATATACCATTTTGTAACATCCCTTATTTGATTGGCTCTTCTCTCCCTTTACCACTTGGAGGTCCCATTTATGTCTTTTTGTGTCCCCTTTGTTTTTTATTTTTTTGTACCAATAAATAGTTATTTTAATGTTTACTCTTGTTCTTTTCACTTCTTAAGGTACCGTCACACTTAGCGACGCTGCAGCGATACCGACAACGATCCGGATCGCTGCAGCGTCGCTGTTTGGTCGCTGGAGACTTGTCACACAGACCGCTCTCCAGCGACGAACGATGCTAGTAACCAGGGTAAACATCGGGTAACTAAGCGCAGGGCCGCGCTTAGTAACCCGATGTTTACCCTGGTTACCATCCTAAAAGTTAAAAAAAAAAACAAACACTGCATACTTACCTACAGCCGTCTGTCCTCCAGCGCTGTGCTCTGCTCTCCTCCTGTACTGGCTGTGAGCACAGCGGCCGGAAAGCAGAGCAGAAGACCAATTAACCAAATCAGCACCCTTCTTGGTCAAATCGGTCAATGGTTTGGCAATGCTAGAAAAATTACAGATGAAGCGACGATAAAAATTAGCAAAGCCCAGGAACTTTTGCAGACTTTTCAGAGATGTCGGCTGAATCCAATCCTGGATGGCTTGGACCTTAACAGGATCCATCTCGATAGTAGAAGGGGTAAAGATGAACCCCAAAAATGAAACTTTCTGCACACCGAAGAGACACTTAGATCCCTTCACAAACAAAGAATTAGCACGCAGGACCTGAAAAACCATTCTGACCTGCTTCACATGAGACTCCCAATCATCTGAGAAGATCAAAATGTCATCCAAGTAAACAATCAGGAATTTATCCAGATACTCACGGAAGATGTCATGCATAAAAGACTGAAACACAGATGGAGCATTGGCAAGTCCGAACGGCATCACTAGATACTCAAAATGACCCTCGGGCGTATTGAATGCAGTTTTCCATTCATCTCCTTGCTTGATTCTCACCAGATTATACGCACCACGAAGATCTATCTTAGTGAACCAACTAGCCCCCTTAATCCGAGCAAACAAGTCAGATAACAATGGCAAGGGATACTGAAATTTAACAGTGATCTTATTAAGAAGGCGGTAATCAATACACGGTCTCAGCGAACCATCCTTCTTGGCTACAAAGAAGAACCCTGCTCCCAGTGGTGATGATGATGGGCGACTATGTCCCTTCTCCAGGGATTCCTTAACATAACTGCGCATAGCGGCGTGTTCGGGCACGGATAAATTAAATAATCGACCTTTAGGGAATTTACTACCAGGAATCAAATTGATAGCACAATCACAATCCCTATGCGGAGGTAGGGCATCGGACTTGGGCTCTTCAAATACATCCTGATAATCAAACAAGAACTCTGGGACCTCAGAAGGGGTGGATGACGAAATCGACAAAAATGGAACATCACCATGTACCCCCTGACAACCCCAGCTGGATACCGACATGGAATTCCAATCCAATACTGGATTATGGGTTTGTAGCCATGGCAACCCCAACACGACTACATCATGCAGATTATGTAGCACCAGAAAGCGAATAACTTCCTGATGTGCAGGAGCCATGCACATGGTCAGCTGGGCCCAGTACTGAGGTTTATTCTTGGCCAAAGGTGTAGCATCAATTCCTCTCAATGGAATAGGACACCGCAAAGGCTCCAAGAAAAACCCACAACGTTTAGCATAATCCAAATCCATCAGATTCAGGGCAGCGCCTGAATCCACAAACGCCATGACAGAAAACGACGACAAAGAGCATATCAAGGTAATGGACAGAAGGAATTTGGACTGTACAGTACCAATGACGGCAGACCTAGCGGACCGCTTAGTGCGCTTAGGACAATCAGAAATAGCATGAGTGGAATCACCACAGTAGAAACACAGCCCATTCAGACGTCTGTATTCCTGCCGTTCAACTCTGGTCATAGTCCTATCGCACTGCATAGGCTCAGGTTTAACCTCAGGCAATACCGCCAAATGGTGCACAGATTTACGCTCGCGCAAGCGTCGACCGATTTGAATGGCCAAAGACAAAGACTCATTCAAACCAGCAGGCATAGGAAAACCCACCATGACATCCTTAAGAGCCTCAGAGAGACCCTTTCTGAACAAAGCTGCCAGCGCAGATTCATTCCACTGAGTGAGTACTGACCATTTCCTAAATTTCTGACAATACACTTCTATATCATCCTGACCCTGGCACAAAGCCAGCAAATTTCTCTCAGCCTGATCCACTGAATTAGGCTCATCGTACAGCAATCCGAGCGCCAGGAAAAACGCATCGACACTACTCAATGCAGGGTCTCCTGGCGCAAGAGAAAATGCCCAGTCTTGAGGGTCGCCGCGCAAAAAAGAAATAATAATCAAAACCTGTTGAATAGGATTACCAGAAGAATGAGGTTTCAAGGCCAGAAATAGCTTACAATTATTTTTGAAACTTAGAAACTTTGTTCTATCTCCAAAAAACAAATCAGGAATAGGAATTCTTGGTTCTAACATAGATTTCCGATCAATAGCATCTTGAATCTTCTGTACATTTAAAACGAGATTATCCATTGAAGAGCACAGACGCTGAATATCCATGTCCACACCTGTGTCCAGAATCACCCAAATGTCTAGAGGAAAAAAAAAAAAGAACACAGAGCAGAGAAAAAAAAAAAATGATGTCAGAACTTTTTCTTTCCCTCTATTGAGAATCATTAGATGGCTCCTTGTACTGTTATGCCTGCTAATGCAAGGTGTAATGAAGGCAATCCAGAGACACAGTGTGCCTAGCAATCAGAGCGCACACAGTGATCTGACAAATACCCAAAAACAAAGAACGAGCTCTGAGACGTGGAAACTCTGTAGACTGCACACCTACCTATCCTAAACACAACTAAAAGCGGCTGTGGATTGCGCCTAGCAACTACCTATGCAACTCGGCACAGCCTAAGAAACTAGCTAGCCTGAAGATAGAAAAATAGGCCTGACTTGCCCCAGAGAAATACCCCAAAGGAAAAGGCAGCCCCCCACATATAATGTCTGTGAGTAAGATGAAAAGACAAAACGTAGGGATGAAATAGATTCAGCAAAGTGGGGCCCGATAATCTTAGACAGAGCGAGGATAGTAAAGCGAACTTTGCAGTCTACAAAAAACCCTAAAGCAAAAACCACGCAAAGGGGGCAAAAAAGAGCCACCGTGCCGAACTAACGGCACGGCGGTACACCCTTTGCTTCTCAGAGCTACCAGCAAAACAAAAGACAAGCTGGACAGAAAAAAAGCAACAAAATAGCAAAAAAGCACTTAGCTATACAGAGCAGCAGGACACAGGAACAAGCAGTAGAAGCTCAGATCCAACACTGGAACATTGACAAGGAGCAGGGATAGCAGCATCAGGCGGAGTTAAGTAACGAAGCAGTTAACGAGCTCACCAGAACACCTGAGGGAAGAAGCTCAGAAGCTGCAGTACCACTTGTGACCACAGGAGTGAATTCAGCCACAGAATTCACAACATGCATCTATTTGAAGAATAAACTCTTTCTTAAAATTTGGGGCCATCAGAACGGGTTGCTTACACAGAGCCTCTTTCATTTCTTGGAAGGCTGACTGTCTCTTCGGACCATTTAACCATTACTGATTTCGTCCCCTTTAGCAGATCAGTCAGAGGCGCAGCCACCGTGGCGAAGTTTGGGATGAACCTCCTGTAATATCCCACGATCCCCAGAAAGGCTTTAACTTGCTTTTTGGAGAGTGGCTTTGGCCATGTTTGAATTGCCTCCACTTTACTGATTTGGGGTTTTATTTCTCCACGACCCATTATATATCCTAGGTACTTAGCTTCTTCCTTACCCAAGGCACACTTCTTTGGGTTTATTGTAAACCCCGCCTCTCTTAGAGCATCAAACACCGTTTGGACTTTTTCCAGATGACTCTCCCAGTCCGGCCTAAAGATGATGATATCATCCAGGTACGCAGCAGCGTATGGCTTATGGGGTGCAAGGACTATGTATGGAAGGTGTTTCCATACAGATGACGCCCCATTGCAGACAATTTGAAAACTTGGGAATCATTTGAGCGGCCATACGCGCCAATATCCACCGCTATAAATTTGTATTCCGCATCTGCAATGGCCAACAGCACAATGGAGAAGTATTTTTTATAGTTGAAATATTCCTAGCCAGAACCAGCCGGTTTCACGATGCGGATATGTTTCCCGTTCACTGCGCCCACGTAATTGGGAAACTGATACACTTGCTGGAATTTCTCGGCTACTTCCAACCAACTCTCCATTGTGGGATGTGGTATAAATTCACCGTGCAAAGAGTCCCACAGTGCACGGCAGATGTGCTTGACAATTCTGGAGATGGTGGAAATCCCAAGTCTGAACTGGAAATGCAGTGAGAGCAGGAATTCTCCAGTTGCATGAAATCTGTGGATAAAAGCAAGGCAAAAATTGCTACAAAATACCAGCAATAACATTATAGTTAGAAGTCAGCTTTAACAGTAGGAGATACAATAAAAATTATTCCTAAAAAGATCACTAAAAACTATTCGAAAAAAAAACACCAGCAACATTAACCCCTTCACCCCAAAGCCTGTTTTTACCTAAGTGACAGGGCCAATTTTTACAATTCTGACTACTGTCACTTTATGAGGTCATAACTCTGAAACGCTTCAACGGATCCTGGTGATTCTGACATTGTTTTCTCGTGACATATTGTACTTTATGATCGTGGTAAAACTTCTTCGATATGATTTGCATTTATTTGTGAAAAAAACAAAAATTTGTCGGAAATGATGAAAATTTAGCAATTTTCAAAATTTAGTTTTTATGCCCTTAAATTAGAGAGTTATATCACATAATATAGTTAATAAACAACATTTCCCACATGTCTGCTTTACATCAGCACAATTTTGGAAACATAATTTTTTTTTGTTAGGGAGTTATAAGGGTTAAAAGTTGACCAGCGATTTCTCATTTTTGCAACAAAATTTGCAAAACCATTTTTTTTACGGACCACCTCACACTTGAAGTGGCTTTGAGGGGTCTATATGACAGAAAATGCCCAAAAGTGACACCATTCTAAAAACTGCACCCCTCAAGGTACTCAAAACCACATTCAAAAGGTTTATTAACCCTTCAGGTGCTTCACAGGAATTTTTTGAATGTTTAAAAAAAATTGAACATTTAACTTTTTTTCACAAAATTTTTACTTCAGGCCCAGATTGTTTCATTTTACCAAGGGTAACAAGAGAAATTGGACCACAAACGTCATTGTACAATTTGTCCTGAGTATGCCGATACCCCATATGTGGGGGTAAACCACTGTTTGGGCACATGGCAGAGTTCGGAAGGGAAGGAGCACCATTTGACTTTTCAATGCAAGATTTGCTGGAATTGAGATCGGAGCCCATGTCACGATTGGAGAGCCCCTGACGTGCCTAAACAGTGGAAACCCCCATAAGTGACACAATTTTGGAAAGTAGACCCTCTAAAGAACTAATCTAGATGTGTGGTGAGCACTTTGAACCTCCAAGTGCTTCACAGAAGTTTATAATGTAGAGCCGTAAAAAAAAATTCATATTAATTTTCACAAAAAATGATCTTTTTGCCCCCAATTTTTTTCCCCAAGGGTAACAGGATAAATTGGACCCCAAAAGTTGTTGTGCAATTTGTCCTGAGTACGCTGATACTCCATATATGGGGATAAACCACTGTTTGAGCGCATGGCAGAGCTCGGAAGGGAAGGAGCGCCATTTGACTTTTCAATGCAAAATTGGCTGGAATTGAGATCGGAACCCATGTCGCATTTGGAGAGCCCCTGACGTGCCTTAACAGTGGAAACCCCCAACAAGTGACCCCATTTTGGAAAGAAGACCCCCTAAGGAACTTATCTAGATGTGTGGTGAGCACTTTTAACCCCCAATTGTTTCACTAAAGTTTAGAATGTAGCGGTGTGAAAATGAAAAAATAATTTTTTCTTTCCACAAAATGATGTTTTAGCCCGCAATTTTTTTTCTCCAAGGGTAACAGGAGAAATTGGACCACAAAAGTTATTGTCCAATTTGTCCTGAGTAAGCTGATACCCCATATGTGTGGGGGAACCACCGTTTGGGCGCACAGGAGAACTCGGAAGGGAAGGAGCACTGTTTTAGTTTTTCAAAGCAGAATTGGCTGGAATTGAGATCGGACGCCATGTCACGTTTGGAGAGCCCCTGATGTCCCGAAACAGTGGAAACTCCCCAATTCTAACTGAAACCCTAATCCAAACACACCCCTAACCCTAATCCCAACGGTAACCCTAACCCCAACCCTAACCCTAGCCCCAACCCCAACCCTAACCCTAGCCCTAACCCTAGTCCTAACCCTAGCCCTAACCCTAATGGGAAAATGGAAATAAATACATTTTTTTACATTTTATTATTTTTCCCTAATTAAGGGGGTGATGAAGGGGGGTTTGATCTACTTTTATAGCGTTTTTTTGGCGGATATTTTGGGTTGGCAGCTGTCACACACTAAAAGACGCTTTTTATTGCAAAAAATAGTTTTTGCATCACCACATTTTGAGAGCTATAATTTATCCATGTTTTGGCCCACAGAGTCATGTGAGATCTTGTTTTTTGCGGGACGAGTTGACGTTTTTATTGGTACCATTTTCGGGCAGATGACATTTTTTGATCGCTTTTTATTCCGATTTTTGTGAGGCGGAATGAACAAAAACCAGCAATTCCTGAAATTCTTTTAGGGGTGGCGTTTATACCGTTCCACGTGTGGTAAAATTGATAAAGCAGCTTTATTCTTCAGGTCAGTACGATTACAGCGATACTTCATTTATGTAATTTTTTTTATGTTTTGGCACTTTTACACAATAAAAACAATTTTATATAAAAAAAATAATTGTTTTTGCATCGCTTTATTCTGAGAGCTATAACTTTTTTATTTTTCTGCTGATGATGCTGTATGGTGGCTTTTTTTTTGCGGGACAAGACGTTTTCAGCAGTACCATGGTTATTTATATCCGTCTTTTGATCGCGTGTTATTCCACTTTTTGTTCGCCTGTATGATAATAAAGCAATGTTTTTTGCCTTTTTTTTTTTTTTTGCGGTGTTCACTGAAGGGGTTAAGTAGTGGGATAGTTTTATACAGCGGGTCGTTACGGACGCGGCGATACCAAATATGTGTACTTTTATTGTTTTTTTTAATTTACATAAATGGATTTACTGGGAAATGTTTTTTTTTTCTTTATTTGGGGATTTTTTTAATTTTTTTTTTATACATTCTATTTTTTTTTTTTACTTTCTACCATTGTCCCAGGGTGGGACATCACTGTATTAGATCAGATCGTTGATCTGACAGGCAAGTTTAGGTGGCTTTCCGGCACCTGCTCTCAGCAACTCTCAGCCGGCACCGGCTAGCCAGGTCATTTCATGACCCGGAAGGAGTCCCGCGGCCATCTTGGATCCGGGGACTCCTTCCGGATCACTGGAGCAACGCGATCTCATTGCGTTTCTCCGGTGGGAGGGCGCAGGGAGCCCCCGTCCCTGCGCGATCCCCCTCTATGCCGCTGTCACTACTGACAGCGGCATCAGAGGGGTTAAATGCCCGCGATCGGCGCTACCGCCGATCGTGGGCATTGCTGCGGGGGTGTCAGCTGTCATATACAGCTGACACCCGCACCCGATCATCGCGGCGCTCAGCGCGAGACCGCGGCGATCGGTGCGCCGTACTAGTACTGCTGCTGGCACAAATGCAGTGCCGGCAGCGCAATACTAGTACGGCGCATGTCGCGAAGGGGTTAAAATGTGCGTAACAGGATGAGATACAATAAAAATGGCTTACTGAAGAGTGACCATCAGACGCTCCGCCGTTGAAATGGAGAATCGGCAATACGTATCACTCCTTCGGATAAGATGTCCAATTCAGTCGACCAATAGATCAAAGTTCTCCGCTTTCATCCGCACATATGAGAAAAATTTCTCTGGGTTTCCTCGTAGCTCTATGTTCAGTGAAGAAATCACCCCACGTGTCATTCTCTGTGCAGTGATGGGGTGGATCCACAAACGCCGTCGGCACAGACGCATTATGCATTGTCTCTCTCGCTCCTTCTCCAGAACAATTGTTTTCAAGCGATTTACCTCCACAGTGAAATCCACGTTGATCTTTACAATATTCGCAATAACGACATCCATCTTGCTCTCAAAACACTTACTCCTCTACAACCTGTCACAGATGAGCTGTAGGAACACTGTATATACAGTTAAGTCTATATATATTTGGACAGACAACATTTTTCTAATTTTGGTTACAGACGTTACCACAATGAATTTTAAACAAAACAATTCAGATGCAGTTGAAGTTCAGACTTTCAGCTTTCATTTGAGGGTATCCACATTAAAATTGGACGAAGGGTTTAGGAGTTTCAGCTCCTTAACATGTGCCACCCTGTTTTTAAAGGGACCAAAAGTGATTGGACAAATGACTCCAAGGCCATTTCATGGACAGGTGCGGGCAATCCCTTCGTTATGTCATTCTCAATTAAGCAGATAAAAGGCCTGGAGTTGATTTGAGGTGTGGTGCTTGCATTTGGAAGGTTTTGCTGTGAAGTAAACATGCGGTCAAAGGAGCTCTCCATGCAGGTGATACAAGCCATCCTTAAGCTGTGAAAACAGAAAAAAACCACTGGTTCTCTTCTGCAGATCTAGCAGTCCTCTGAATGCCGAGTCCTGAATAACTCCACTTACACCAGTTATAGGCAGGTTTCTGTGTACACTGTGCATAGGCAGAAAACTGTCAATCCGTGGTGGTGGGGAGTTATACAAAACTCATGAATATGAAGGACTTCAAGGCAGCAGGATTACTAGTTCTCTAGTCAGAATCTCCTGCTGATAAAATAATGACTTTATTATTTTTATTTATTCTATTAAAACTACAGGAAGCAGCCTACTAAGTGATACATCACTGGAATCAGGGTCTCTGACTCTACATCATGTTGCTCTCCGATTAGGTAGCAAAGAGCTAGTGACAGATTCACTTCAAATAAGAGTCATAACTGGAATGAATGAATAAATAAATACTGTAGATGAAATTACCCCTTTGTCTTTGTCTTTTGAGCTTTTTAAGTCTACCTGTACATTTAGTGGTAGTGCTCCACACAGCAAAACCACACACAAATACTGCAAATTGCAGTTGTGTTTTGCCTGGCTTTTCACCATGTGGTTAGTACGAAGTGTTTCATCTGTACAACCCATGGGTCTAAAGACGTGGTGATTTGAAATAAAAGTGTCGTTTTTCTGCGTGTTTTGGGCACTTGGCACATTACTGCTATGTACAGGTACGCTTGTAGAAGTAATTTATACAATTTGATACAGATTTTTTCAGATTGTAAAAATCCCATGATATTTATAGCAAAGTGTCAGATACGATCACCGTGTGCCTTATTACAGCTGTCCCGAGGGCCGACTGTACCTGTAAATGTCCCCATGAGATACAGAACATATGATTTAGTAATGTTAGCTCATTAGCGGAAGATACCTGAATATCCTTATAGAAGAGGAAATGTGATAATAGATTACGGCTACTTTCACACTGGCGTTGTTTTCAATACGTCGCAATGCGTGGTTTAGGGGAAAAAACGCATCCTGCAAAGTTGTTTGCAGGATGCGTTTTTGCCCCTTAGATTAACATTAGCGACGCATTGACACACGTCGCAACCGTCGTGCGACGGTTGCGCCGTGTTGTGGCGGACCGCAGGGAGCAAAAAACGTTACATGTAACGTTTTTTGCTGCCGACGGACCGCTTTTTCCGACCGCGCATGCGTGGACGGAACTCCGCCCCCACCTTCCCGCACCTCACAATGGGGCAGCGGATGCAGTGAAAATCTGCATCCGCTGCACCCGTTGTGCGGCGCAAACAACGCTAGCGTCGTTGCGTCTGCACGTCGCATCGCATGACGCTAATGTGAAAGTAGCCTAAATCAGAAATTCTGCAATAAAGCTTTTCATTACAATACATACACCAAGTTAAAACCATAAACCCAAACATATAATCTATCTATACATGTACGAGTTTATTTCCTATCGCTTACATAGTATTACAATATTCTGCAGTCCTAAAAATGACAATTTCTGTCTCTGTTCAAGACATGTAACAGCACCATAGATGATAATGGGCATACAAAAAAACAGATACAACACGTACGTACAACACAAATGTCTGAATGAGGCCCTAGTCCAGAGGCGTAGCTAAGGGTTCAGCTCAGGAGGGGGGGGGGGGGCGAAAAATCTGAGTGGGCCCCTAACCGGTAACCCTGATTACAACTCAGGTGGCGCATTCTAGTCGTGGGTATTGGGGAAGATCAGCAGATGACAGAGCTGTAACTGACAAAAATCTCTATGCAATGGCCAAAACTGATATTACCACCACATGGTGACCATATACTGGTAGATACCAGTACTGCAGAATGTACAAGAGTTTACAATACAGTTACAGATAATAACTTACAGGTGACGTTTTTTCTGATAGTCGTTCACTTTGACATCTTACTCAGACCGACATGACAACTTCTCCAGCCAGTACTTGTATGCACAGATTAGAACAGACACATCTGACTTCTCACATTTCCAGCACCATCTCCATCTATCCCCAAACTGAACAAATGCCTCGACGTGCTGTCACCCCAATACTGAGCCGCTGCTGCCGTATGTGTCCCTATTACTGCCCCTGATACCCCAATACTGAGCCACTGCGGCCGTATGTCCCTATTACTGCACCTGATACCCCCATACTGAGCCACTGCTGCCATATGTGTCCCTATTACTGCACCTGACACCCCAATACTGAGCTGCTGCTGCCGTATGTGTCCCTATTACTGCACCTGATACCCCAATACTGAGCCACTGATGCCATATGTGTCCCTATTACTGCACCTGATACCCAAATACTGAGCTGCTGCTGCCGTATGTGTCCCTATTACTGCACCTGATGCCCCAATACTGAGCCACTACTGCCGTATGTGTCCCTATTACTGCACCTGATACCCCAATACTGAGCCGCTGCTGCCGTATGTGTCCCTATTACTGCACCTGATACCCCAATACTGAGCCACTGCTGCCGTATGTGTCCCTATTACTGCCCCTGATACCCCAATACTGAGCCGCTGCTGCCGTATGTGTCCCTATTACTGCATCTGATACCCAAATACTGAGCCACTGCTGCCGTATGTGTCCCTATTACTGCACCTGATACCCCAATACTGAGCCTCTGCTGTATGTGACCCAATTACTGCACCTGATACCCCAATACTGAGCCTCTGCTGCCGTATGTGTCCCTATTACTGCACCGGATACCCCAATACTGAGCCACTGCTGCCGTATGTCCCTATTACTGCACCTGATACCCCAATACTGAGCTGCTGCCGTATGTGACCCTATTACTGCCCCTGATGCCCCAATACTGAGCCTCTGCCGTATGTGTCCCTATTACTGCACCTGATACCCCAATACTGAGCCGCTGCTGTATGTGACCCTATTACTGCACCTGATACCCCAATACTGAGCCGCTGCTGCCGTATGTGTCCCTATTACTGCACCTGATACCCCAATACTGAGCCTCTGCTGCCGTATGTGTCCCTATTACTGCACCTGATACCCCAATACTGAGCCACTGCTGCCATATGTGTCCCTATTACTGCCCCTGATACCCCAATACTGAGCCTGTGCTGCCGTATGTGTCCCTATTACTGCACCTGATACCCCAATACTGAGCCTCTGCTGCCGTATGTGTCCCTATTACTACACCTGATACCCCAATACTGAGCCGCTGCTGCCGTATGTGTCCCTATTACTGCACCTGATACCCCAATACTGAGCCACTGCTGCTGCCGTATGTGTCCCTATTACTGCACCTGATACCCCAATACTGAGCCGCTGCTGTATGTGACCCTATTACTGCATCTGATACCCCAATACTGAGCCTCTGCTGCCGTATGTGTCCCTATTACTGCACCTGATACCCCAATACTGAGCCTCTGCTGCCGTATGTGTCCCTATTACTGCACCTGATGCCCCAATACTGAGCCTCTGCCGTATGTGTCCCTATTACTGCACCTGATACCCCAATACTGAGCCGCTGCTGTATGTGACCCTATTACTGCACCTGATACCCCAATATTGAGCCGCTGCTGCCGTATGTGTCCCTATTACTGCACCTGATACCCCAATACTGAGCCTCTGCTGCCGTATGTGTCCCTATTACTGCACCTGATACCCCAACACTGAGCCACTGCTGCCATATGTGTCCCTATTACTGCCCCTGATACCCCAATACTGAGCCTGTGCTGCCGTATGTGTCCCTATTACTGCACCTGATACCCCAATACTGAGCCTCTGCTGCCGTATGTGTCCCTATTACTGCACCTGATACCCCAATACTGAGCTTCTGCTGCCGTATGTGTCCCTATTACTGCACCTGATACCCCAATACTGAGCCTCTGCTGCCGTATGTGTCCCTATTACTACACCTGATACCCCAATACTGAGCCGCTGCTGCCGTATGTGTCCCTATTACTGCACCTGATACCCCAATACTGAGCCACTGCTGCTGCCGTATGTGTCCCTATTACTGCACCTGATACCCCAATACTGAGCCGCTGCTGTATGTGACCTATTACTGCACCTGATACCCCAATACTGAGCCGCTGCTGCCGTATGTGTCCCTATTACTGCACCTGATACCCCAATACTGAGCCTCTGCTGCCGTATGTGTCCCTATTACTGCACCTGATACCCCAATACTGAGCCTGTGCTGCCGTATGTGTCCCTATTACTGCACCTGATACCCCAATACTGAGCCTCTGCTGCCGTATGTGTCCCTATTACTGCACCTGAGACCCCAATACTGAGCCGCTGCTGCCGTATGTGTCCCTATTACTGCACCTGATAACCCAATACTGAGCCGCTGCTGCCGTATGTGTCCCTATTACTGCCCCTGATACCCCAATACTGAGCCGCTGCTGCCGTTTGTGTCCCTATTACTGCACCTGATAACCCAATACTGAGCCGCTGCTGCCGTATGTGTCCCTATTACTGCCCCTGATAACCCAATACTGAGCCGCTGCTGCCGTATGTGTCCCTATTACTGCCCCTGATACCCCAATACTGAGCCTCTGCTGCCGTATGTGTCCCTATTACTGCACCTGAGACCCCAATACTGAGCCGCTGTTGCCGTATGTGTCCCTATTACTGCACCTGATAACCCAATACTGAGCCGCTGCTGCCGTATGTGTCCCTATTACTACACCTGATACCCCAATACTGAGCCGCTGCTGTATGTGACCCTATTACTGCACCTGATACCCCAATACTGAGCCTCTGCTGCCGTATGTGTCCCTATTACTGCACGCGATGCCCCAATACTGAGCCTCTGCCGTATGTGTCCCTATTACTGCACCTGATACCCAAATACTGAGCCGCTGCTGTATGTGACCCTATTACTGCACCTGATACCCCAATACTGAGCCTCTGCTGCCGTATGTGTCCCTATTACTGCACCTGATACCCCAATACTGAGCCTCTGCTGCCGTATGTGTCCCTATTACTGCACCTGATACCCCAATACTGAGCCTCTGCTGCCGTATGTGTCCCTATTACTGCACCTGATACCCCAATACTGAGCCTCTGCTGCCGTATGTGTCCCTATTACTGCACCTGATATCCAAATACTGAGCCGTTGCTGCCGTATGTGTCCCTATTACTGCACCTGATACCCAAATACTGAGCCACTGCTGCCATATGTGTCCCTATTACTGCACCGGATACCCCAATACTAAGCCGCTGCTGCCGTATGTGTCCCTATTACTGCACCTGATACCCAAATACTGAGCCACTGCTGCCGTATGTGTCCCTATTACTGCACCTGATACCCCAATACTGAGCCGCTGCTGTATGTGACCCTATTACTGCACCTGATACCCCAATACTGAGCCTCTGCTGCCGTATGTGTCCCTATTACTGCACCTGATACCCCAATACTGAGCCTCTGCTGCCGTATGTTGTGTCCCTATTACTGCACCTGATACCCCAATACTGAGCCTCTGCTGCCGTATGTGTCCCTATTACTGCACCTGATACCCCAATACTGAGCCTCTGCTGCCGTATGTGTCCCTATTACTGCACCTGATACCCCAATACTGAGCCTCTGCTACCGTATGTGTTCCTATTACTGCACCTGATACCCCAATACTGAGCCTCTGCTGCCGTATGTGTCCCTATTACTGCACCTGATACCCCAATACTGAGCCTCTGCTGCCGTATGTGTCCCTATTACTGCACCTGATGCCCCAATACTGAGCCTCTGCCGTATGTGTCCCTATTACTGCACCTGATACCCCAATACTGAGCCGCTGCTGTATGTGACCCTATTACTGCACCTGATACCCCAATACTGAGCCTCTGTTGCCGTATGTGTCCCTATTACTGCACCTGATACCCCAATACTGAGCCTCTGCTGCCGTATGTGTCCCTATTACTGCACCTGATACCCCAATACTGAGCCTCTGCTGCCGTATGTGTCCCTATTACTGCACCTGCTGTGTGGTACAAGCGCTGGGATCCTCTTTCTGCCTCATACTAATGCCACCACTGTGCCCTATACATAGAAGGTCTCTTTTGTGCCCTCACAGTAGCTCCCACACTGTATATAGACCCCAGCTTATGACAGCCCCCTCAGTAACTACCTCACTTTATATAGGCCCTGATACTTTATGATGGCCCCCACAGTAGCCTTTAAACTGTACTGTATAATGGCCCTCGCATTAGCTCCAAAAAGGATCTCGGTAGAACCAAAATGTCGCTGAGCCCCAATAGGCTATTACAACACTTTTTTTTAATTTTGTCAATGGTGTTCCGTTTTCATTTTTTTGCAGCTATACATTTTTACAGTTATCTATACACAGTATATATATGAAGGGAAAGGGACATATTGTAATCTGTGCTGCCCTGCAGCCGGGGTCACATCTGTCAGTGCAGGGCATGATATTGACTACTCATGTCAGTCTCTATCTGGGGCAAAAAGAGATTTATGGCGGCTGCATTGAAGTCTTTAACATAGGGTGATGCTCCAGTGATTTCAATTGACAGATACCAATCTGTTTAGTTCAACTAGCCACTATAAAACTACTGTGCTTCAGATAGAAAGACCCCAAACACAAGATAATACATCATCCAGGACTTGTCAGAAGGTGATCAGCTTCCCACCCCCTCCTCACTGCACAGACCACCCCGTCCGTCCGGGTGCAGGCAGAAGCCTGAGCTCCTACTTACAGCACCAGAGTCCTGCACTGTGAGGTCTCTCCTGCAGACACAGCGTGCAATGTGGGGGTGTCTGCAGTTTGACCCCTGCAGCAGAGGTACAGTTCCGGCCAGCAATCAGCATCCCGCTCTATAGAACAGACAGACAGCTGTAGTGCAGGGAGATCGTGTCTACAGTGCAGCTTACATCGGCGTGCTGTGCACACCAATATAGCTAGCATTGGGAGTAGCTCCAGGGGGGCCCCTGCAAGCAGTGGGCCCGGGGCGACCGCACCCTCTGCCCCCCTGGTAGCTACGCTACTGCCCTAGTCTCTAACATCTATGTAAGCTCCTGCGACACTGCTATAAAATCTGTTATTTATCAGTCCTAAAACACTTAAAGGGGGTTTCCACTTTTAGAAAAGTGGTCCCCAAGTCATCATATACTTGTACAAAGCAGCTCCCCTCCTCTGCTCCATTCTCTATGCCTGCCTGCACTCGTGCCATCATGTCTACAGTGCACATCACCACTGCAGCCAATCACTGAATTTTGGCTACTTGTGCCTCCTGTTGTGAATTCTGTGGCTGAATTCACTCCTGTGGTCACAAGTGGTACTGCAGCTTCTGAGCTTCCTCCCTCAGGTGTTCTGGTGAGCTCGTTGGCTGCTGTGTTATTTAACTCCACCTGATTCTGTCTTCCTTGCTCCTTGTCAATGTTCCAGTGTTGGATCTGAGCTTCTGGATCTTTCCTGTGGCCTGCTGCTCTGCTTAGATAAGTGCTTCTTTGCTTTTGTTGCTATTTTTTCTGTCCAGCTTGTCTATATTTTTGCTGGTAGCTCTGAGACGCAAAGGGTGTACCGCCGTGCCGTTAGTTCGGCACGGTGGGTCTTTTTGCCCCCTTTGCGTGGTTTTTTGCTTTAGGGTTTTTTGTAGACTGCAAAGTTCTCTTTGCTATCCTCGCTCTATCTAGAATATCGGGCCTCACTTTGCTGAATCTATTTCATCCCTACGTTTTGTCTTTTCATCTTACTCACAGTCATTATATGTGGGGGGCTGCCTTTTCCTTTGGGGTATTTCTCTGAGGAAAGCCAGGCTTGTATTTCTATCTTCAGGCTAGTCAGTTCCTCAGGCTGTGCCGAGTTGCATAGGTAGTGTCAGGCGCAATCCACAGCTGCCTTTAGTTGTGTTTAGGATAGGTTCAGGTATTGCGGTCTACAGAGATTCCACGTCTCAGAGCTCGTTCTATTGTTTTTGGGTCATTGTCAGATCACTGTATGTGCTCTAATTGCTGGCACACTGTGTCACTGGATTGCCTCCATAACAGCCTCCTACTTCATCAGAGCCACTCAGTGACTGGCTGCAGTGGTGTGTGGTGTAATCGTGATGTCACTCCTTCAGCCAAAACAGCAGAGGGGAGTAGTCACCATCTGTATTTTTTATTTGACTAGTATCCATTTGTTTGGATATCACATTTCCGGCTGCCGTCACACTAGCAGTATTTGGTCAGTATTTTACATCAGTATTTGTAAGACAAAACCAGGAGTGGAACAAAGAGAAGGAAAAGTATAATAGCAACATATGCACCACTTCTGCATTTATCACCCACTCCTGGTTTTGGCTACAAATACTGATGACCAAATACTGCAGGTGTGACGCATCCTAAAGGTTACAAATCTCCTTTTACAACTTTAGAAATTAAAACAACAATTAATCAAGTAGTTTTTGAATCAATACTTTGAAAAAATCATAACGTTAGGCAGAATATGGGACATCAATAAAAAAAGAAGCAGGAAGGATGAGTACAGGTTAGCAAGCTTCAGATTGATGTTTCATGGAATTATATTCCTATATAAAACATACATAAATATACAGTAATTTTTTTTTTTAAATAGTCACAAATAGAAAATTGTCTGAGCATTGTCAGGGTTATCTGAGGTAACTGTAACCAAGAGCTGCACAAATTCATATGATGCTGGAGGAAGCTAGCAGGAGCCATATTTTAGCATATAAAAAGAACCTGACAGCTGATTCAGAGACTGCCTGTTATTGCAGCCATCAATGTTCACACACTCTGAAATGCTGAGATAGTGGAAGGGACCTGTCAATCATGGGAAGTGGGCGGGGAGAAGCTGCCAGGGACCTGCCTCTTGGACTAGTCATCCTACTCACCTTGTCCCTGCCCAGTTTTCTCTGAAACACCACAGCATAGCAGAGTGAACATAAAAGACTGTGATAACGCAGCCCGCCTCTGATTCATGCTGCACATGGTTCAGGTAGGATGAATCTGCTGTCAGTTTCCCTTCAAACTGTGGCTGTAAAAGGCGAAGCAGGGGAATTTGAGCTTTTTATCTGAAGAACAAGTCCTCCGACCATTATTAAGAGAAAAATGTCTGTCTAAAAACATATTCTGTGGTCCCACACACTGAGATGACCCAGCCACTATAACATCATGACAGCATCGTGTCCGAGAAAATAACTGCAGGAAACTCAGGGGTTGGACTCCAGAAGAAAGAGGTAAAGTTATTTTCTGGGATGAAACCCCTTCCAACTGGGACATCTGTAGGAACGAGTCAGCAGAAAAGAGAAGGTGAGCCTGTGTTATGCCAATAGTAAAAACATCTAGAAACCTTTCATGTTTTGGGGCTTTCATCCTTGGGAGGGGCTCACTCCAAATTTTGCCTAAGAATTCTGCCATGAATAAAGAATGGTAAATATCCTCCTAAAACAACTTCTACCAATGATCGAGAAGCAATTTGGTAATGGATATTGTTTTTATCCTGAGTCACAGGGCAAAAGTGATATCTCAGTGGCTCGGTGAACAAAACATTGACATTTTTGGAACCTCCCCAGATTCTATTGAAAACCTGTGAAAATCCTCTGAAAGCTGGAGGAGTGACTGCTCCAGTAAGGAGGGAAATAGGAGAGCAGGGCAGGCCAGACAGGTGCTGGTAGTGGGCGACTCAATTATTAGGGGAACAGATAGGGCAATCTGTCACAAAGACAGGGATCGTCGAACGGTGTGCTGCCCACCTGGCGCTCGAGTCCGACACATCGCTGATCGGGTGGACAGATTATTGGGAGGGGCTGGTGAGGACCCAGCGGTCATGGTGCAGATTGGCACTAATGACAAAGTTAGATTTAGGTGGAAGGTCCTTAACCCCTTCACCCCTGGAGCTTTTTCCGCTTTTTCATTTTCGTTTTTTGCTCCCCTCCTTCCCAGAGCCATAACTTTTTTGTTTTTCTGTCAATATGGCCATGTGAGGGATTATTTTTTGCGGGACGAGATGTACTTTTGAAAGATACCATTGATTTTACCATGCCATGTAACAGAAAACGGGAAAAAAATTCCAAGTGTGATGAAATTGCAAAAAAAGTGCAATCTCACACTTGTTTTTTGTTTGGCTTTTTTGCTAGGTTCACTAAATGCTAAAACTAACCTGCTATTATGATTCTCCAGGTCATTACGAGTTCATAGACACCAAACATGTCTAGGTTATTTTTTTATCTAAGTGGTGAAAAAAAATTCCAAATTTTGCTAAAAAAAAAAAAAAAAAAAAAGCGCAATTTTCCGATACCCGTAGCGCCTCCAATTTTCGTGATCTGGGGTCAGGTGAGGGCTTATTTTTTGCGTGCTGAGCTGGCGTTTTTAATTATACCATTTTGGTATACATACGTTCTTTTGATCACCCGTTATTGCTAAAATATGCAATTTCGTGGCGACCAAAAAAACGCAATTTTGGCATTTTGATTTTTTTTCTCGCTACGTCATTTAGCGGTCAGGTTAATCCTTTGTTTTTATTGATAGATCGGGCGATTCTGAACGCGGTGATACCAAATATGTGTATGTTTGATTTTTTTTTTTAATTGTTTTATTTTGATTGGGGCGAAAGGGGGGTGATTTGAACTTTTATATATTTTTTATTTTTTTATATTTTTAATCACTTTTTTTTTTTAAATTTTGGCATGCTTCAATAGCCTCCATAGGAGGCTAGAAGCATGCATAACTCGATCGGCTCTGCTACATAGAGGTGAAGTACAGATCACCTCTATGTAGCAGAAATGCAGGGTTGCTTTGAACGCCGACCACAGGGTGGCGCTCAAAGCAATCGGCCATCAACAACCATAGAGGTCTCAAGGAGACCTCTGGTTGTTATGGCGATGCACTGCTGACCCCCAATCATGTGACGGGGGTCCGCAGTGCGAGCATCTCCGGCCGCGCGGCCGGGAGCGCTAGTTAAATGCCGCTGTCAGCGCTTGACGGCGGCATTTAACTAGTTAATGGGCGCGGGCGGTTCGCGATTCCGCTCGCGCTCATTGGGCGCACATGTCAGCTGTACAAAACAGCTGACATGTCGCGGCTTTGAGGTGGGCTCACCGCCGGAGCCCACCTCAAAGCAGGGGATCTGCCAGCTGACGTACTATTCCGTCAGCTGGCAGAAAGGGGTTAAAGATGATTTCAGGGAATTAGGCTGCAAGCTGAAAGCAAGGACCTCCAACGTGGTATTTTCCGAAATACTGCCGGTACCACGTGCCACGCCAGAGAGGCAACGGGAGATTAGGGAGGTTAATAAGTGGCTCAAGAATTGGTGTAGGAATGAGGGGTTTGGGTTCCTGCAGAACTGGGCCGACTTCTCAGTTGGCTACAGGCTCTACGCTAGGGACGGGCTGCACCTCAATGGGGAGGGTGCAGCTGTGCTGGGGGAGAGAATGGCTAGAAGGTTGGAGGAGTGTTTAAACTAGGAATTGGGGGGGGAGGGTATTCATTTTATAGGAGGGGAAGATAGTGCAGACAAAGACCTGGGCACAAATAAGGAAGTTGGGGGTGGCGGTGGCAGGGGGGTGGGGTCAGAACAGTTAATAATTTAAGAAATAGAAGTACAGAGAGGAACATAAAGTGCATGTATACTAATGCCAGAAGCCTTCGCCAAAAAAATGGACGAATTAGAACTAATGTTGTTGGAGCATAATTATGACATGGTGGGATATCTGAAACGTGGCTGGATGAGAGCCATGACTGGGCTGTTAACTTGCAGGGCTATAGCCTGTTCAGAAATGACCGTACAGATAAGCGAGGGGGAGGGGTGTGTCTATATGTAAAATCGTCCTTAAAACCCATCCTGCGCGATAATATAGGTGAATTTAATGAAAATGTAGAATCCCTGTGGGTGGAGATAAGGGGAGGGGGAAAAAATAATAAATTACTGATAGGGGTTTGTTATAAATCTCCAAAAATAATGGAAGCAATGGAGAATATCCTCGTAAAGCAAATAGATGAAGCTGCGACTCAAGGAGAAGTCATTATTATGGGGGACTTCAACTACCCTGAAATAGATTGGGGAACAGAAACCTGCAGTTCCAGCAAAGGTAATTGGTTTTTGACAACTATGAGAGACAATTACCTTTCACAACTGGTTCAGGACCCAACAAGAAAGGGGGCACTGCTAGACCTAATATTAACCAACAGGCCAGACCGCATAGCAAATATAAGTGTTGGGGGTCACTTGGGAAATAGCGATCACAAAATAATAAGTTTTCATGTATCCTTTAAAAAGATGTGTAGTAGAGGGGTTACAAGGACACTAAACTTCAGGAGGGCAAATTTCCAACGGATGAGAGAGGATCTTGGTGCAATTAACTGGGACGATATCCTGAGACACAAAAATACACAAAGAAAATGGGAGACGTTTATTAGCATCCTGGATAGGACCTGTGCACAGTATATACCGTATGGGAATAAACATACTAGAAATAGGAGGAAACCAATATGGCTAAATAGAGCTGTAAGGGGCGCAATAAGTGACAGAAAGAAAGCTTTTAGAGAATTAAAGGAAGTAGGTAGTGAGGAGGCACTAAATAAATACAAAAAATTAAATAAATTCTGTAAAAAGCAAATCAAGGCAGCAAAGATTGAGACAGAGAGACTCATTGCCATAGAGAGTAAAAATAATCCTAAAATATTCTTTAACTACATAAATAGTAAGAAACTAAAAAATGATAGTGTTGGCCCCCTTAAAAATAGTCTGGGTGAGATGGTGGATGAGGAAAAAGCTATTATGCTCAATGACTTTTTTTCATCAGTATTTACACAAGAAAATCCCATGGCAGACAAAATGTCTAGTGATAAAAATTCCCAATTAAATGTCACCTGCTTAACCCAGCAGGAAGTGCGGCGGCGTCTAAAAATCACTAAAATTGACAAATCTCTGGGCCCGGATGGGATACACCCTCGAGTACTGCAGGAATTAAGTACAGTCATTGATAGACCATTATTTTTAATCTTTAAAGACTCCATAATAACAGGGTCTGTGCCACAGGACTGGCGTATAGCAAATGTGGTGCCAATATTCAAAAAGGGAACAAAAACTGAACTCGGAAATTATAGGCCAGTAAACTTAACCTCTACTGTGGGTAAAATCCTGGAGGGCATTCTAAGGGACGCTATACTGGAGTATCTGAAGAGGAATAACCTCATGACCCAGTATCAGCACGGGTTTACTAGGGACCGTTCATGTCAGACTAATTTGATCAGTTTCTATGAAGAGGTAAGTTCCGGATTGGACCAAGGGAACCCAGTGGATGTAGTGTATATGGACTTTTCAAAAGCTTTTGATACGGTGCCACACAAAAGGTTGATACATAAAATGAGAATAATGGGGATAGGGGAAAATATGTGCAAGTGGGTTGAGAGCTGGCTCAGGGATAGGAAACAAAGGGTGGTTATTAATGGAGCACACTCGGACTGGGTAGCGGTTAGCAGTGGGGTACCACAGGGGTCAGTATTGGGCCTTCTTCTTTTTAACATATTTATTAATGACCTTGTAGGGGGCATTCAGAGTAGAATTTCAATATTTGCAGATGACACTAAACTCTGCAGGGTAATCAGTACAGAGGAGGACAATTTTATATTACAGGATGATTTATGTAAACTAGAAGCTTGGGCTGATAAATGGCAAATGAGCTTTAATGGGGATAAATGTAAGGTCATGCACTTGGGTAGAAGTAATAAGATGTATAATTATGTGCTTAATTCTAAAACTCTGGGCAAAACCGTCAATGAAAAAGACCTGGGTGTATGGGTGGATGACAAACTCATATTCAGGGGCCAGTGTCAGGCAGCTGCTACAAAGGCAAATAAAATAATGGGATGCATTAAAAGAGGCATGGATGCTCATGAGGAGAATATAATTTTACCTCTATACAAGTCACTAGTTCGACCACACTTAGAATACTGTGCACAGTTCTGGTCTCCGGTGTTTAAGAAAGACATAGCTGAACTGGAGCGGGTGCAGAGAAGAGCGACCAAGGTTATTAGAGGACTGGGGGGTCTGCAATACCAAGATAGGTTATTACACTTGGGGCTATTTAGTTTGGAAGAACGAAGACTAAGGGGTGATCTTATTTTAATGTATAAATATATGAGGGGACAGTACAAAGACCTTTCTGATGATCTTTTTAATCATAGATCTGAAACAGGGACAAGGGGGCATCCTCCGCGTTTGGAGGAAAAAAGGTTTAAGCATAATAACAGACGCGGATTCTTTATTGTAAGAGCAGTGAGACTATGGAACTCTCTGCCGTATGATGTTGTAATGAGTGATTCATTACTTAAATTTAAGAGGGGACTGGATACCTTTCTGGAAAAGTATAATGTTACAGGGTATATACACTAGATTCCTTGATAGGGCGTTGATTCAGGGAACTAGTCTGATTGCCGTATGTGGAGTCGGGAAGGAATTTTTGTCCCCAATGTGGAGCTTACTCTTTGCCACATGGTTTTTTTTTGCCTTCCTCTGGATCAACATGTTAGGGCATGTTAGGTTAGGCTATGGGTTGAACTAGATGGACTTAGAGTCTTCCTTCAACCTTAATAACTATGTAACTATGTAACAATCCTCAAAAAAGTGGATAGACAAAGAAAATCACAGAAATTGTGATAAACTCCATTTTGATACAGGAAAGATATATATCTTTGTACCGTCAGTCAGTAGATGGAGAATATTTAGAATTGAGAGTCCTCAGTGGTTGATACCTTCTCAGTTAGCCACTAAAAGGAATCAGCCACTGAGGACTCGCACTCCTGATAAACTCCAAGCACCGATAAGACAGGAATGGGCGGTCATCAGTCAGGATTTGTCCCACAAGCTGATATCCAGCAGCCAGGGCAAATTGCAGAAGTCTTGAAAAATAGGTTTTTGCATAAACTTGATGTATTTGTCAGTAACCAACATTTTTTGGTTCAAAGATTTCTTGAAATAGTTTATTTAAAAAAACACCTCAATAATAGTAAAAAAAAAAAAAAACATCAATCCCGAGAATGTGGCTCTAGTGTCTCCTGTAGCAATGGAGCAATGGTCAAGCATGCACATCACTGCTCTGTTCATTCTCCATGGGAATGGAGGAGCTGAACGCTGTTTTAGTCTCATAGACAATGAATGTGCCTTGTCTTGGTGGGCCAATGCTTTAAGGCCACAGTCCAAGTCCAAATATTCCTTTGAATGACAGCTGTAGCTGCTCACCAGTAATGGAAAATCAGTCACTACAAAGCCTATGTGGGTTATTTTAACATTGTAAGGGTGAGGCCACATATCGCGGCTGTTCAGTGATCAAAGTGTGGTCGTGATACTGTTATACCTTAAATTGTTTTTTAGATTGCTAATGACAGTGCATATTCATTGTGGTGAAAATGCCACAAGGATGGTTTCCAGTATGTCACGGCTGCTGTTTGTGGCCTTAACCCAAAGGTTATAATATGCAACCAGCTAGTCGGAAGACAGGCCATTCAGCTCAGTGCATAGACATGGGAATAAATGTCTTAACTTCTACAGTAAACAGTATACAGCTGTAAATAATCCACAAGCTGACATACAGGGATAGTGGGGTATTGTATACAGCTCTGGGAAAAAGAAAGGGCGACACCGGGAAGACAAGAAAACGGATGGACAGAGAAGAGTGAGAGCAGAGAAGTGAACAAATTCAAAAGTATAATCTACTTAAGTATATTCCCCAGAACAAAGTTCATTTTGATCAACATTTTAATCAATAAATCATATAATAATAATAATTTCTACAATTGGATGTGTATAAATAAAATGTTCCTGCGCTGAGATAATCTTATAAATCTGCCCCTGCTGTGTACTGTGTAATGTCTGTATCTGACCGTGCAGGAACATGGTCTGATCATACCACATCTCCTGGGCAGGGGAGGACTGACGTTGGCGTGCCCGTAACTTGGGGTGCAAGGTCGTGACATCATGCACTATGGTAGGGAACTCAAAGTCAGCTACCAGCTCCTAAGCCGGCTTTAGAAGATGGCCCTACGAGGGAGAAGGTGAAAAGTATCTTTTTTTAATGCATTGGATAACAGAACAGGGCCAAGTATACCAGGCTGGGGCATAGTATACCAGGAAATGGATCAAGATGGGGCACATTACACAAGGATGGGGAACAGTATAGCAAGAGGGGACTATGATGGAGAACATTACACCAGGAAGGGGGCCAGGATGTGAAAAACTATACCAGGAAAAGAAACCAGAATGGTGGGTACTATACCAGAAAGGGGGCTGTTGTGAATTCTGTGGCTGAATTCACTCCTGTGGTCACAAGTGGTACTGCAGCTTCTGGGCTTCCTTCCTCAGGTGTTCTGGTGAGCTCATTAGCTGCTTCGTTACTTAACTCCACCTGATGCTGCTATCCTGGCTCCTTGTCAATGTTCCAGTGTTGGATCTGAGCTTCTCCTGATTGTTCCTGTGACCTGCTGCTCTGTATAGCTAAGTGCTTTTTTGCTATTTTGTTGCTTTTTTTCTGTCCAGCTTGTCTTTTGTTTTGCTGGTAGCTCTGAGAAGCAAAGGGTGTACCGCCGTGCCGTTAGTTCGGCACGGTGGGTCTTTTTTGCCCCCTTTGCGTGGTTTTTGCTTTAGGGTTTTTTGTAGACTGCAAAGTTCGCTTTACTATCCTCGCTCTGTCTAAGATTATCGGGCCCCACTTTGCTGAATCTATTTCATCCCTACGTTTTGTCTTTTCATCTTACTCACAGTCATTATATGTGGGGGGCTGCCTTTTCCTTTGGGGTATTTCTCTGGGGGCAAGTCAGGCCTATTTTTCTGTCTTCAGGCTAGCTAGTTTCTTAGGTTGTGCCGAGTTGCATAGGTAGTTGCTAGGCGCAATCCACAGCCGCTTTTAGTTGTGTTTAGGATAGGATCAGGTGTGCAGTCTACAGAGTTTCCACGTCTCAGAGCTCGTTCTTTGTTTTTGGGTATTTGTCAGATCACTGTGTGCCCTCTGATTGCTAGGCACACTGTGTCTCTGGATTGCCTTCATTACACCTTTCATTAGCAGACATAACAGGGGGCCAGGATAGAGCACATTATATCAGCATGGAGTTCATTATACCAGGAAGGGTCCCAATATGGGGGACATTATCCCAGGCTGGGGCACATTTTTGTTATTCACATCACCCTATCTTTATTACATAGAGTCCTCTCTGACCAGGAGACAGGTCTATTAGCGGCCTTCATCAGAAATGAAACTTTGACATCTTCCATCAGCCGTCATTTCATTATACATCTAACAACAGATGACAGTATGTAATAAAGAAGAGGGTGCTATAAATAACAAAAATAACAAGAAAATCCAATATGTAAGGGATGATGCTGTAGATAACAAGAGAGGGCATTATGTAATAGGGGGCATCAATATTATTAACTAGATGGTGGCCCGATTCTAACGCATCGGGTATTCTAGAATATGCATGTCCACGTAGTATATTGCCCAGCCCACGTAGTATATTGCCCAACCACGTAGTATATTGCCAGCAACGCAGTATATTGCCCAGTCACGTAGTATATTGCCCAGCCACGTAGTATATTGCACAGCCCACATAGTATATTGCACAGTCACGTAGTATATTGCCCAGTCACGTATATTGCCCAGCACGTAGTATATTGCACAGCCACGTAGTATATTGCCCAGCCTCGTAGTATATTGCACAGCCACGTAGTATATTGCCCAGTCACGTAGTATATCGCCCAGTTACGTAGTATATTGCCCAGTAACGTAATATATTGCCCAGCCACGTAGTATATTGCACAGCCACGTAGTATATTGCCCAGTCACGTAGTATATTGCCCAGTTACGTAGTATATTGCCCAGTCACGTATATTGCCCAGCCACGTAGTATATTGCCCAGCCACGTAGTATATTGCACAGCCACGTATTATATTGCCCAGTCACGTAGTATATTGCCCAGTTACGTAGTATATTGCCCAGTCATGTAATATATTGCCCATCCACGTAGTATATTGCACAGCCACATAGTATATTGCCCAGTCACGAAGTATGTTGCCCAGTTACGTAGTATATTGCCCAGTTACGTAGTATATTGCCCAGTCACGTAGTATATTGCCCAGTCACGTAGAATATTGCACAGCCACGTAGTATATTGCCCAGCCTCGTAGTATATTGCACAGCCACGTAGTATATTGCCCAGTCACGTAGTATATTGCCCAGTCACGTAGTATATTGCCCAGTCACGTAGTATATTGCCCAGTCACGTAGTATATTGCCCAGTCACGTAGTATATTGCCCAGTCACGTAGTATATTGCCCAGTCACGTAGTATATTGCCCAGTCACGTAGTATATTGCCCAGTCACGTAGTATATTGCCCAGTCACGTAGTATATTGCCCAGTCACGTAGTATATTGCCCAGTCACGTAGTATATTGCCCAGTCACATAGTATATTGCCCAGTCACGTAGTATATTGTGCAGTCACGTAGTATATTGCCCAGCCACGTAGTATATTGCCCAGTCACGTAGTATATTGCCCAGTTACGTAGTATATTGCCCAGTTACGTAGTATATTGCCCAGTCAAATAGTATATTGCCCAGCGACGTAGTATATTGCCCAGTCACGTAGTATATTGCCCAGCCACGTAGTATATTGCCCAGTCACGTAGTATATTGCCCAGTTACGTAGTATATTGCCCAGTTACGTAGTATATTGCCCAGTCACATAGTATATTGCCCAGCGACGTAGTATTCAGCACAGAGCCACGTAGTATATTGCGCAGTCACGTAGTATATTTCCCAGTCACGTAGTATATTGCCCATTCAAGTAGTATATTACCCAGTCAAGTAGTATATTACCCAGTCACGTAGTATATTACCCAGTCACGTAGTATATTACCCAGTCACGTAGTATATTGCCCAGTCACGTAGTATATTGCCCAGCGACGTAGTATATTGCCCAGCGACGGAATATATTGCCCAGTCACGTAGTATATTGGCCAGTCACGTAGTATATTGCCCAGTCACGTAGTATATTGCCCAGTCACGTAGTATATTGCCCAGTCACGTAGTATATTGGCCAGTCACGTAGTATATTTCCCAGTCACGTAGTATATTGCGCAGTCACGTAGTATATTTCCCAGTCACGTAGTATATTGCCCAGTCAAGTAGTATATTGCCCAGTCACGTAGTATATTGCCCAGTCACGTAGTATATTGCCCAGCGACGTAGTATATTGCCCAGCGACAGAATATATTGCCCAGTCACGTAGTATATTGGCCAGTCACGTAGTATATTGCCCAACACGTAGGTATATAACACTGCCCACGCAGTATTTGGCAGTGTGTGCACCATATCCCTATTAAAAAAAAAAAAATTAAAATAAAAAATAGTTATATACTCACCCCTGGGATCCAGCGAAGCTGTGTGATGCGGCCGACATCTTCCGTTCCCAGGATGCATTGCGAAATTACCCAGATGACTTAGCAGTCTCGCGAGTCTTCTGGGTAAGTTCGCAATGCATCTCTGGGAACGGAAGATGACGGCCGGCGTTACCGCTGGCATTAACCCTGTATGAGCGGTGACCGGAGGGAGTATGGAGCGGGCGCTGACTGCAGGGAGTATGGAGTGGGGAGTATGGAGCGGGCGCCAGGGACACTGACTGTGGGGAGTATGGAGTGGGCGCCGGGGACACTGACTGCGGGGAGTATGGAGCGGGCGCCGGGGACACTGACTGCGGGGAGTATGGAGCGGGCGCCGGGCACTGTAACTCCAGGGGAGTAGGGGAGGGACTAATCGGACTGTGCCCGTCGCTAATTGGTCGTGGCAGCCATGACAGGCCGCTGGTGAGACCAATCAGCGACTTGGATTCCATGACAGACAGAGGCTGCGACCAATGAATATCCGTGACAGAAAGGACAGACAGACAGAAAGACGGAAGTGACCCTTAGACAATTATATATACAGATGAAAAGAGACTGTTGTTATATATACAAGTGCTTCTCACTAAATTAGAATATCATCAAAAAGTAAATTTATTTCAGTTCTTCAATACAAAAAATGAAACATATATTATATAGAGTCATTGCAAACACAGTGATCTATTTCAAATGTTTATTTCTGTTAATGTTGATGATTATGGATTACATTACAGCCAAAGGAAACCCAAAAGTCATTATATCAGTAAATTAAAATACTTTATAACACCAGCTTGAAAAATGATTTTAAAATCCGAAATGTTGGCCTACTGAAATGTGAAGAAATGGAGAATCCAGCTCAACGAGGTAGTGAAAAAACCTGTTCTTTATTCACTAGAAAATGTTCTCATTAGAGGATAAAACATCAGCGTAGAGAGTGAATAAAATGCGATATCAACGCGTTTCTCCCTTAATCATGATATCCAGCATATTACAGTATATACTCGAGTATAAGCCGAGATTTTCAGCCCAAATTTTTGGGCTGAAAGTGCCCCTCTCGGCTTATACTCGAGTCAAGGTGGGCGGCAGGTGAGGGCGGTGAGGCATACTTACCTGCTTCCAGCGATCCTGGCGCTCCCCCTGCCGTCCCACGGTCTTCTGTGCTGCAGCTCTTCCCCTCTTCAGCGGTCACGTGGGACCGCTCATTAGAGAAATGAATAGGTGGCTCCACCTCCCATAGGGGTGGAGCCGCCTATTCATTTCTCTAATCAGCGGTGCCAGTGACCGCTGATAGAGGAAGAAGCTGCGGCACCGAAGACAGCTGTCCGGGGGAAGGGAAGGAGCCGGACGTCGGGACCAGGTAAGTATCGCATATTTACCTGTCCCCGTTCCAGCCGCCGGGCGCAGCTCCATCTTCCTGGCGCCGCTCCATCTTCCTGGCGCCGCTCCATCTTCCCGGCGTCGCTCCGCTCTGACTGTTCAGGTCAGAGGGCGCGATGACGCATATAGTGTGCGCGGCGCCCTCTGCTTGATCAGTCAGTGCGCAGAGACGCCGGGACCGGACGCTGGGAGCTGCAAGCAAGAGAGGTGAGTATGGCATTTTTTTTTTATTGCAGCGGCAGAAGCGGCACAGATTTATGTGGAGCATCTATGGGGAAATATGAACGGTGCAGAGCATATATGGCAGAGCTATGGGGCAATATGAACGGTGCAGAGCACTATATGGCACAGCTATGGGGAAATATGAACGGTGCAGAGCACTATATGGCACATCTATGGGGCAGTATGAGCGGTGCAGAGCACTATATGGCACATCTATGGGACAGTATGAACAGTGCAGAGCACTATATGGCACAGCTATGGGGCAATAATGAACGGTGCAGAGCACTATATAGCACAGCTATGGGGAATAATGAACGGTGCAGAGCACTATATGGCACAGCTATGGGGCAGTATGAACGGTGCAGAGCACTATATGGCACAGCTATGGGGCAATAATGAACGGTGCAGAGCACTATATGGCACAGCTATGGTGCAATAATGAACAGTGCAGAGCACTATATGGCACAGCTATGGGGAAATAATGAACATGCAGAGCACTATATGGCACAGCTATGGGGAATAATGAATGGTGCAGAGCACTATATGGCACAGCTATGGGGAAATAATGAACGGTGCAGAGCACTATATAGCACAGCTATGGGGCAATAATGAACGGTGCAGAGCACTATATGGCACATCTATGGGGCAATAATGAACGGTGCAGGGCACTATATGGCACAGCTATGGGGAAATAATGAATGGTGCAGAGCACTATATGGCACAGCTATGGGGAAATAATGAACGGTGCAAAGCATTATATGGCACAGCTATGGGGAAATAATGAACGGTGCAGAGCACTATATGGCACAGCTATGGGGCAGTATGAACGGTGCAGAGCACTATATGGCACAGCTATGGGCAATAATGAACGGTGCAGAGCACTATATGGCACAGCTATGGGGAAATAATGAACGGTGCAGAGCACTATATGGCACAGCTATGGGGAAATAATGAACGGTGCAGAGCATTATATGGCACAGCTATGGGGAAATAATGAACGGTGCAGAGCACTATATGGCACAGCTATGGGGAAATAATGAACGGTGCAGAGCACTATATGGCACAGCTATGGGAAATAATGAACGGTGCAGAACGCTATATGGCACAGCTATGGGGAAATAATGAACATGCAGAGCACTATATGGCACAGCTATGGGGAAATAATGAACGGTGCAGAGCACTATATGGCACAGCTATGGGGAAATAATGAACATGCAGAGCACTATATGGCACAGCTATGGGGCAATAATGAACATGCAGAGCACTATATGGCACAGCTATGGGGAAATAATGATCTATTTTTATTTTTGAAATTCACCGGTAAATGCTGCATTTCCACCCTAGGCTTATACTCGAGTCAATAAGTTTTCCCAGTTTTTTGTGGCAAAATTAGGGGGGTCGGCTTATACTCGGGTCGGCTTATACTCGAGTATATACAGTACTTGCGTAACACTTTTATGCTAAGATCCGGTGAACACACTGGTATGATGATTAATTAGCATGATTGCTAATCAAAGTGAAAACATGTGAGGTGAATACAGATTAAAAACAAATACTTTGGCTAAGTGGAAATACAATGTGATCGGGATTTTATCACAATATTTAACAATTCTTGAATCCAAAATCTTACTGAAAAATTATAGCAACAAAATCGTCTAAAATAAATAAGATTTCATTCAACATAGTTATTTTATGGACACAGTATTTTATCACAATATTTAACAATTCTGGAATCTACTGAAATGTACAGTGGGTACAGAAAGTTTTCAGACCCTTTACATTTTTCACTCTTTGTTTCATTGGAGCCATTTGGTAAATTCAAAAAAGTTAATTTTTTTCTCATTACTCTCATTAAATGTACTCTCTGTACCCCATCTTGACTGAAAAAAACCAGAAAAGTAGTAATTTTTGTAAATTTATTAAAAAAGAAAAACTGAAATATCACATGGTCATAAGTATTCAGACCCGTTTGAGTATTGAGTAGAAGCCCCTTTTGAGCTAGTACAGCCATGAGCCTTCTTGGGAATGATGCAACAAGTCTTTCACACCTGGATTTGGGGATCCTCTGCCATTCTTCCTTGCAGATCCTCTCCAGTTCCGTCAGGTTGGATGGTGAACGTTGGTGGACAGCCATTTTCAGGTCTCACCAGAGATGCTCAATTGGGTTTAGGTCAAGGATTTGTTATTTTAGCTTTGTGCTTAGGGTCATTGTCTTGCTGGAAGGTGAACCTTTGGCCAAGTCTGAGGTCCAGATCACTCTGGTAGAGGTTTTCATTCAGGATATCTCTGTTGTTGGCCGCATTCGTGTTTCCTTCGCTGACAACCAGTCGTCCTGTCCCTGCAGCTGAAAAACACCCCCATAGCATGATACTGCCACCACCATGTTTCACTGCTGGGATTGTATTGGGTAGGTGATGAGCAGTGCCTGGTTTTCTCCAAACATACCGCTTAGAATTATCACCAAAATGGTGTATCTTCATCTCATCAGACCAGAGAATCCTATTTCTCATAGTCTGGGAGTCCATCATGTGTTTTTTAGCAAATGCTATGCGGGCTTTCATATGTGTTGCACTGAGGAGAGGCTTCCGTCAGGCCACTTTGCCAGAAAGGCCCTACTGGTGGAGGACTGCAGTGATAATTGACTTTGTGGAACTTTCTCCCTAATGCATCTCTGGAGCTGAGCCACAGTGATCTTGGGGTTCTCCTTTACCTATCTTACCAAGGCTCTTCTCCCACGATTGCTCTGTGGCGCTGGGCCTCTCTGACCTTTCCCAGCACCTGCGCACTGCAGTACTTTGCTCTGCTCTCAACAGGGCAGATAAGTACGCCTGCGCAGGAGCGCGATTCCGGGGAGCCCGTGTGTATGATGCTGGAATGCATCATCCACATGAAGCAAGCTCGAGGACAGGGATTGTAGGAAGATGAGAGGTGCTGGACCAAGAAAAGCGACACCCCCTTGGACGGGACTGCTCTGCTGGTGAGTATAATAATTTTTCGTCTCTTACAGGTTGGATCGGGGGCTTATATGCAGCATGATAGAATGCTTTATATAAACCCTGAAAGGGGGTGGCCATAACTCGTATCAGCCAAACCTGGTGACAGGTTCCCTTTAAGGATAACAAAGTCAATGTTTTGGAGTGGCCATCACAAAGCCCTGATCTCAATCCTATTGAAAATTATGGGCAAAGCTGAAAAGGCAGGTGTGAGCAAGGCGACCTACAAACCTGGATCAGTTACACCAGTTTTGTCAGGAGGAATAGGCCCAAATTCCAACCAACTATTGCGAGAAGCTTGAGGAAAGATATTCCAATCGTTTGACCCAAGTCATTCAGTTTAACGGCAATGGTACCAAATACTAATGAAATGTATGTAAACTTTGGACTTTGCAGTAAGTAATAAAAATGCCTTTATTCTCTTTCATTATTGTGGCATTTGGCAAATATTAATTATGGTAATCCTAATTGACCTAAAACAGGAAAGGTTTATTCTGATTTCATGTCAGATATTGAAAAAAACTTGCATATGTGTCTTTTTATATAGTGTATGTAAACTTCTGGCTTCAACTGTATATATTTTGTTGAACCTACAAATTCTCTTTTTTTCCCCATGAAATGCATATTTTACATAATAGCATGTGTAAGACCGGGCAGATGTGAAGAAGGGCATGTGTCTGGTTTATTGTAGTCATCAATATTAGAGACATTCACAATGAACTGTGCAACGTTTCACAAACTTCTCCCCATGAACAATATTGATAAATCTGCCCCGCTTCATACCTGCTGTTATGGGGACATCATCCAGTGAAGATGTTGGCAATGTCCTATTGAACTGTTATGGGTTTTAATTATATTTTTTCACTAGAGGTCTGCTCTATACAGGATAATCTCACTTTGATGATTATGTTGTGTAATGAAGCTGTTTTCTGTTTCTGTCAAATTCATTAGGATATATGACTCAGTCATTCACTTACATTTAGATGAATGGGCAGAGGAAGATTTAATAAACCACTGCGCAATACGCTGCAGAAAAGCATATTCTTGGTGGTTTACATGGAATTGTATTGCAAATAGGTGTTGCTGATCACAATCAAAGAAATATTAAATAAGCATTATTCTATGTCAAGTTCTTGCATATAAAGACCTCGATAAACATGACTTAGCAATGACTATAAATGAATTTGGAGAACAGAAAAATACCTCTTCTGCCAGCGTAAAATGTGTGGCTATAGTATAATAAATGTCATATACCTATACAGCACATCAGTCTTCCAGTGTATGTTTAATATGAGTCCGTTCTCCAGTCCCATAGGTTTGAAAAGGAAATTTTATTAATGAAACCTCCTAAAGGAGAAGTTGCAAAGGACAAAGTTCCTGAAGTGTCACTCACAGACTAATGTAAGAATTATTTTTTTTTTATATTATGCATATTGATCAGCCGCTTTGTAGAAATGAAAGTTCCTTTTTCTGTGACTTTCCTCTGGAATAGCAAAAGGCCCTAAACATAAATATAAGAAACACTCCCCCGTCCATCACCGTCAATGTTACGGGACTGCGTCGCCATTACTGGCCTTTATGGTGCTGCTCCATTCATAAGAAGAATTAGTCCACATGGATTGGAATTGGATGAGAATTTAGACATTTTTTCTGTTTAGAAATTCACCCATTAAATGGATTTTCCAATTCACTTCATGCTGTTTCCGTTTCCAGTTGAGCAAAGGGTTGTTTCAAATTTTTTCTTTAGATTTTAATGGGGAAAAAATCCACAATCAATTCCCCAAGTAATGTTGTGTTGGAGATTTTGTCACGAATTAACTGTGGACAAAGTGCCATAATCTTTTAAAATTGTTTGCTTTAATAGTTAAAGAGGTTGTCCAATGTCCAAGTTTATCACGAACGTCTACAGTCACCTTATGTGACTGCAAACTTGTAAATCCTCACACTGCACACAGTTTGCGCTCAGAGGATTCCCCGGTGCTGGCGGCGAGACCAAGCGCAGACGGGCAGACTAGACGTGCCTTGCTTAATGCCAGTCTATTGAGTGAGGCTGTGCATGTCTTCTTGGAATGTGGCCAGAAGTATGCATATCACGTACTCACAATCACATGACTTCTCAGTCTCGATGCCAACATTGGAGAATCTTCACATTGCGCACTGTACACAATGTGAGGATTCACAAGTGACTGTTGACTTTTGTGATAAACCTGGACAAACCCTTTAACATGTGCCTGAACTTTTAAAAATCTTTTGACATTTTATAGGGATATGTGTTGTGAATTCTGTGGCTGAATTCACTCCTGTGGTCACAAGTGGTACTGCAGCTTCTGAGCTTCCTCCCTCAGGTGTTCTGGTGAGCTCGTTAGCTGCTTCGTCACTTAACTCCACCTGATGCTGCTATCCTTGCTCCTTGTCAATGTTCCAGTGTTGGATCTGAGCTCCTCCTGATTGTTCCTGTGACCTGCTGCTCTGTATAGCTAAGTGCTTTTTTGCTATTTTGTTGCTTTTTTTCTGTCCAGCTTGTCTTTTGTTTTGCTGGAAGCTCAGAGACGCAAAGGGTGTACCGCTGTGCCGTTAGTTCGGCACGGTGGGTCTTTTTTGCCCCCTTTGCGTGGTTTTTGCTTTAGGGTTTTTTGTAGACTGCAAAGTTCGCTTTACTATCCTCGCTCTGTCTAAGAATATCGGGCCCCACTTTGCTGAATCTATTTCATCCCTACGTTTTGTCTTTTCATCTTACTCACAGTCATTATATGTGGGGGGCTGCCTTTTCCTTTGGGGTATTTCTCTGGGGCAAGTCAGGCCTATTTTTCTATCTTCAGGCTAGCTAGTTTCTTAGGCTGTGCCGAGTTGCATAGGTAGTTGTTAGGCGCAATCCACAGCCGCTTTTAGTTGTGTTTAGGATAGGATCAGGTGTGCAGTCTACAGAGTTTCCACGTCTCAGAGCTCGTTTTTTTGTTTTTGGGTATTTGTCAGATCACTGTGTGCGCTCTGATCGCTAGGCACACTGTGTCTCTGGATTGCCTTCATAACACCTTTCATTAGCACACATAACAGTACAAGGAGCCAAACTAATGATTCTCAATAGAGGGAAAGAAAAAGTTCTGACATCATATTTTTTTTTTTTTTCTGCTCTGTGTTCACTTTTTTTTTCCCCCTAGACATTTGGGTGATTCTGGACACAGGTGTGGACATGGATCTTCAGGGTCTGTGCTCTTCAGTGGATAATCTCGTTATAAATGTACAAAAGATTCAAGATACTATTGATCAGAAATCTATGTTAGAACCAAGAATTCCTATTCCTGATTTGTTTTTTGGAGATAGAACTAAGTTTTTAAGTTTCAAAAATAATTGTAAGCTATTTCTGGCCTTGAAACCTCATTCTTCTGGTAATCCTATTCAACAGGTTTTGATTATTATTTCTTTTTTGCGCGGCGACCCTCAAGACTGGGCATTTTCTCTTGCGCCAGGAGACCCTGCATTGAGTAGTGTCGATGCGTTTTTCCTGGCGCTCGGATTACTGTACGATGAGCCTAATTCAGTGGATCAGGCTGAGAAAAATTTGCTGGCTTTGTGCCAGGGTCAGGATGATATAGAAGTATATTGTCAGAAATTTAGGAAATGGTCAGTACTCACTCAGTGGAATGAATCTGCGCTGGCAGCTTTGTTCAGAAAGGGTCTCTCTGAGGCTCTTAAGGATGTCATGGTGGGATTTCCTATGCCTGCTGGTTTGAATGAGTCTTTGTCTTTGGCCATTCAGATCGGTCGACGCTTGCGCGAGCGTAAATCTGTGCACCATTTGGCGGTATTGTCTGAGGTTAAACCTGAGCCTATGCAGTGCGATAGGACTATGACCAGAGTTGAACGGCAGGAATACAGACGTCTGAATGGGCTGTGTTTCTACTGTGGTGATTCCACTCATGCTATTTCTGATTGTCCTAAGCGCACTAAGCGGTCCGCTAGGTCTGCCATCATTGGTACTGTACAGTCCAAATTCCTTCTGTCCATTACCTTGATATGCTCTTTGTCGTCGTTTTCTGTCATGGCGTTTGTGGATTGAGGCGCTGCCCTGAATCTGATGGATTTGGATTATGCTAAACGTTGTGGGTTTTTCTTGGAGCCTTTGCGGTGTCCTATTCCATTGAGAGGAATTGATGCTACACCTTTGGCCAAGAATAAACCTCAGTACTGGGCCCAGCTGACCATGTGCATGGCTCCTGCACATCAGGAAGTTATTCGCTTTCTGGTGTTGCATAATCTGCATGATGTGGTCGTGTTGGGGTTGCCATGGCTACAAACCCATAATCCAGTATTGGATTGGAATTCCATGTCGGTATCCAGCTGGGGTTGTCAGGGGGTACATGGTGATGTTCCATTTTTGTCGATTTCGTCATCCACCCCTTCTGAGGTCCCAGAGTTCTTGTCTGATTATCAGGATGTATTTGAAGAGCCCATGTCCGATGCCCTACCTCCGCATAGGGATTGTGATTGTGCTATCAATTTGATTCCTGGTAGTAAATTCCCTAAAGGTCGATTATTTAATTTATCCGTGCCCGAACACGCCGCTATGCGCAGTTATGTAAAGGAATCCCTGGAGAAGGGACATATTCGCCCATCGTCATCACGACTGGGAGCAGGGTTCTTCTTTGTAGCTAAGAAGGATGGTTCGCTGAGACCGTGTATTGATTACCGCCTTCTTAATAAGATCACTGTTAAATTTCAGTATCCCTTGCCATTGTTATCTGACTTGTTTGCTCGGATTAAGGGGGCTAGTTGGTTCACTAAGATAGATCTTCGTGGTGCGTATAATCTGGTGAGAATCAGGCAAGGAGATGAATGGAAAACTGCATTCAATACGCCCGAGGGTCATTTTGAGTATCTAGTGATGCCATTCGGACTTGCCAATGCTCCATCTGTGTTTCAGTCTTTTATGCATGACATCTTCCGTGAGTATCTGGATAAATTCCTGATTGTTTACTTGGATGACATTTTGATCTTCTCAGATGATTGGGAGTCTCATGTGAAGCAGGTCAGAATGGTTTTTCAGGTCCTGCGTGCTAATTCTTTGTTTGTGAAGGGATCAAAGTGTCTCTTCGGTGTGCAGAAAGTTTCATTTTTGGGGTTCATCTTTTCCCCTTCTACTATCGAGATGGATCCAGTTAAGGTCCAAGCCATCCAGGATTGGATTCAGCCGACATCTCTGAAAAGTCTGCAAAAGTTCCTGGGCTTTGCTAATTTTTATCATCGCTTCATCTGTAATTTTTCTAGCATTGCCAAACCATTGACCGATTTGACCAAGAAGGGTGCTGATTTGGTTAATTGGTCTTCTGCTGCTGTGGAAGCTTTTCAGGAGTTGAAGCGTCGTTTTTGTTCTGCCCCTGTGTTGTGTCTGCCAGATGTTTCTCTTCCGTTCCAGGTCGAGGTTGATGCTTCTGAGATTGGAGCAGGGGCGGTTTTGTCACAGAGAGGTTCTGATTGCTCAGTGTTGAAACCATGTGCTTTCTTTTCTAGGAAGTTTTCGCCCGCTGAGCGTAATTATGATGTGGGCAACCGAGAGTTGCTGGCCATGAAGTGGGCATTCGAGGAGTGGCATCACTGGCTTGAAGGAGCTAAGCATCGCGTGGTGGTATTGACTGATCATAAGAACTTGACTTATCTCGAGTCTGCCAAGCGCTTGAATCCTAGACAGGCCCGTTGGTCGTTATTTTTTGCCCGCTTCGACTTTGTGATTTCGTACCTTCCGGGCTCTAAAAATGTGAAGGCGGATGCTCTGTCTAGGAGTTTTGTGCCCGACTCTCCGGGTTTATCTGAGCCAGCGGGTATCCTCAAGGAAGGAGTCATTGTGTCTGCCATCTCCCCTGATTTGCGGCGGGTGCTGCAAAAATTTCAGGCGAATAAACCTGATCGTTGTCCAGCGGAGAAACTGTTCGTCCCTGATAGGTGGACTAATAAACTTATCTCTGAACTTCATTGTTCGGTGTTGGCTGGTCATCCTGGAATCTTTGGTACCAGAGAGTTAGTGGCTAGGTCCTTCTGGTGGCCATCTCTGTCACGGGATGTACGTACTTTTGTGCAGTCCTGTGGGATTTGTGCTAGGGCTAAGCCCTGCTGTTCTCGTGCCAGTGGGTTGCTTTTGCCCTTGCCGGTCCCAAAGAGGCCTTGGACACATATTTCGATGGATTTCATTTCTGACCTTCCCGTTTCTCAAAAGATGTCAGTCATTTGGGTGGTCTGTGATCGCTTTTCTAAAATGGTCCATCTGGTGCCCTTGGCTAAATTGCCTTCCTCCTCTGATTTGGTACCTTTGTTCTTTCAGCATGTGGTTCGGTTGCATGGCATTCCTGAGAATATTGTTTCTGACAGAGGTTCCCAGTTTGTTTCAAGGTTTTGGCGAGCCTTTTGTGGTAGGATGGGCATTGACCTATCCTTTTCCTCGGCTTTCCATCCTCAGACTAATGGCCAGACCGAACGAACCAATCAGACCTTGGAAACATATCTGAGATGTTTTGTTTCTGCAGACAAGGATGATTGGGTGTCCTTTTTGCCGTTGGCTGAGTTCGCCCTTAATAATCGGGCCAGCTCGGCTACCTTGGTTTCTCCATTTTTTTGCAATTCTGGGTTCCATCCTCGTTTCTCTTCAGGACAGGTTGAGTCTTCGGACTGTCCTGGTGTGGATTCTGTGGTGGACAGGTTGCAGCAGATCTGGACTCAGGTAGTGGACAATTTGACCTTGTCCCAGGAGAAGGCTCAACTTTTCGCTAATCGCAGACGCCGTGTGGGTCCCCGACTTCGTGTTGGGGATCTGGTTTGGTTATCTTCTCGTCATATTCCTATGAAGGTTTCCTCTCCTAAATTTAAACCTCGTTTTATTGGTCCGTATAGGATTTCTGAGGTTCTCAATCCTGTGTCTTTTCGTCTGACCCTCCCAGACTCCTTTTCCATACATAATGTATTCCATAGGTCGTTGTTGCGGAGATACGTGGCACCTATGGTTCCATCTGTTGAGCCTCCTGCCCCGGTTTTGGTGGAGGGGGAATTGGAGTATATTGTGGAGAAGATTTTGGATTCTCGTGTTTCTAGACGGAAACTCCAGTATCTGGTTAAATGGAAGGGTTATGCTCAGGAAGATAATTCCTGGGTTTTTGCCTCTGATGTTCATGCTCCCGATCTTGTTCGTGCCTTTCATGCGGCTCATCCTGGTCGGCCTGGGGCCTCTGGTGAGGGTTCGGTGACCCCTCCTCAAGGGGGGGGTACTGTTGTGAATTCTGTGGCTGAATTCACTCCTGTGGTCACAAGTGGTACTGCAGCTTCTGAGCTTCCTCCCTCAGGTGTTCTGGTGAGCTCGTTAGCTGCTTCGTTACTTAACTCCACCTGATGCTGCTATCCTTGCTCCTTGTCAATGTTCCAGTGTTGGATCTGAGCTTCTCCTGATTGTTCCTGTGACCTGCTGCTCTGTATAGCTAAGTGCTTTTTTGCTATTTTGTTGCTTTTTTTCTGTCCAGCTTGTCTTTTGTTTTGCTGGAAGCTCAGAGACGCAAAGGGTGTACCGCCGTGCCGTTAGTTCGGCACGGTGGGTCTTTTTTGCCCCCTTTGCGTGGTTTTTGCTTTAGGGTTTTTTGTAGACTGCAAAGTTCGCTTTACTATCCTCGCTCTGTCTAAGAATATCGGGCCCCACTTTGCTGAATCTATTTCATCCCTACGTTTTGTCTTTTCATCTTACTCACAGACATTATATGTGGGGGGCTGCCTTTTCCTTTGGGGTATTTCTCTGGGGCAAGTCAGGCCTATTTTTCTATCTTCAGGCTAGCTAGTTTCTTAGGCTGTGCCGAGTTGCATAGGTAGTTGTTAGGCGCAATCCACAGCCGCTTTTAGTTGTGTTTAGGATAGGATCAGGTGTGCAGTCTACAGAGTTTCCACGTCTCAGAGCTCGTTCTTTTGTTTTTGGGTATTTGTCTGATCACTGTGTGCGCTCTGATCGCTAGGCACACTGTGTCTCTGGATTGCCTTCATAACACCTTTCATTAGCACACATAACAGATATGTCAGGAGCTTTAAGTGGTTGGAATTTGGGTGCTGAGATTGCCTCTAGCATTTGGAGGGAAGAGGCAGAACTCCTCAGCCAATACTGAGGACAGACTGAACACAAGATTTATAAACCCGTCCAGCGTCGGACTGGAGTACCTTGGGCCCACCAGAGAAAATCATTCTTGGGGCCCACTATGTAGCTACATAGAAATAGATACAAGACCACATATTGTGCGGTAAAAAACGCTAATATCAGGGTATAATATAAGGTAGTTCACGTCTTAATAATGTAGCAAGGGTTGTGGTAGCCGCCTCACAGAATATAATGTAGCCCCCTCATAAAATATAATGCGGTCCCCTCTCATAGAATATAATGCAGCACCCCACAAAATATAATGCAACCCCTTAAGGTATGACAGTCCCCACCATAGAATATAATGTAGCACCCCCATAGGGTATAATGCAGCCCCCCTCATATAGTATAATGCAACCCACCACAGAATATAATGTAGTCCCCTGAGAGAATGCAGTTCCACCACAGAATATAATGCAGCCCCCCCATAGAGTATACTGTAGCCCCCTCATAGTATGATGTAGCCTCTCATAATATAATGTAGTCCCGAGAGAATAATGCAGCCCCACAACAGAATATAATGCAGCCCCCCATAGAGTATACTGTAACCTCTCATATAGTATGATGTAGCGCCCCATAATATAATGTAGTACCCTGAGTATAATGCAGTCCCCCCACAGAATATTATGTAGCCCCCAAGGGCCGTATTTAGAGTTTCTGCTGCCCTAGGCACTTTTAGTGCTGCCTCCCCCTTTGGTGAGTATGACACTATCGGCAGTGACTTTGGCAAGAATCGCTGATGTGAAAGTCGCCTTTTGCAGCAGATCAGGCAGATTTTCTGCATCTGCCGCGTAACGGATCACTTACAGCAACACTGCGTTTGGATTCATTCATTCCCTATGGGATTTGCGGCACTTGCCGTGATCTGGCAAATGTGGTACCATACCTCCCAACTTTTGAAGAAGGGAAGGAGGTATAAAGTTTGCGGCGCGCGTAGTGCGCCGCAGCAAATTTTAGGCCACGCCTCTGACCACACACATTTCACAACTAGTCACACCCATATCCATGTCCCAACCACAGCCATTTAGCACTGCTGATCACACTGTTTTATGTACAATAATTATAAACAAAAAAAATATGGCCACACATAATAGCCCCACATGATGCTCAATACTGTATAATGGCCACACACGATGCTCCATACTGTATAATGGCCACACATGATGCTCAATACTGTATAACGGCCACACATGATGCTCAATACTGTATAATGGCCACACATGATGCTCAATACTGTATAATGGCCACAAATGATGCTCCATACTGTATAATGGCCACAAATGATGCTCCATACTGTATAACGGCCACACATGATGCTCCATACTGTATAATGTCCATTGGCCACACATGATGCTCCATACTGCATAACGGCCACACATGATGCTCAATACTGTATAATGGCCACACATGATGCTCCATACTGTATAATGGCCGCACATGATTCTCCATACTGTATAATAGCCACACATGATGCTCCATACTGTATAATGGCCACACATGATGCTTCATACTGTATAATGGCCACACATGATGCTCCATACTGTATGATGACCACACATGCTTCATACTGTATAATGGCCACACATGTTGCTCCATACTGTATAATGACCGCACATGATGCTCCATACTGTATAATGGCCACACATGATGCTCCATACTGTATAATGGCCACACATGATGCTCAATACTGTATAATGGCCACACATGATGCTCAATACTGTATAATGGCCACACACAGTTCTCCATACTGTATGATCCCACATGATGCTCAATACTGTATAATGACCCCCCCTCCTCTATGCATGGCTCATATTCCCCCCCCCAGAATGCATGGCTCATATTCTACCCCCCCTGAATGCATGGCTCATATTCCCCCCTCTATGCTTGGCTCATATTCCCCCCCCTGAATGCATGGATCTTATCCCCCCCCTGTATGCATGGCTTATCTCTCCACCCCCCGCTCCCATCTTGCATGGCGCGCCGGCTTATGTCCTCCTTCAGACCCTCCATGTGTGTGACAGCACCCCCTTCTTCCTCACAGACCCCCCCATGTGTGTGACAGCACCCCTCCTTCCCCACAGACCCCCCATGTGTGTGACAGCACCCCCTCCCTCCCCACAGACCCCCACATGACAGCACCCCCTCCCTCCCCACAGACCCCCACGTGACAGCACCCACTCCTTCCCCACAGACCCCCACGTGACAGCACCCCCTCCTTCCCCACAGACCCCCACGTGACAGCACCCCCTCCTTCCCCACAGACCCCCACGTGACAGCACCCCCTCCCTCCCCACAGACCCCAACGTGACAGCACCCCCTCCCTCCCTCCCCACAGACCCCCACGTGACAGCACCCCCTCCTTCCCCACAGACCCCCACGTGACAGTACCCCCTCTTTCCCCAAAGACCCCCACGTGACAGCACCCCCTCCCTCCCCAGAACCCCACGTGACAGCATCCCCTCACCCACATTCAAAAGTCACCCTGCTCTCTGTACAGCCCCCATGTAAGAACGTCCGCTTATCTGTGCCCCCACAACCCTCAGATCAGCCCCATGGAGTACTCCTGTGTACAGAGCCCCCACCATTGCGCCGCTCCTCAGCCTCTCTCCACAGCACAGGAGGTCTCCTGCTGCTATCAGCGCTGCACTGGAGGACGCCCCGCCCCCGTCCCTCATACTCACCTTACCTGACCCGTCCCTCAGGCTCACCTCTCCTAGCCCCATACACCGCGCGGCCACGTCGACGTGGCTCCAGGCTCTGTCCCGACTTCTGGCGCAGCATCTTCTTCCTGCTTGAGCTGTCATGTGATACCGCTAATTAAGGTCATGAATATGCGCATATTCATGACCTTAATGAGCGGTACCACGTGACCGCTTATTCAGGAGGAGGTGAGCTGCAGACGCCGAGACCAGCTATCGCTGGAGCAGGGTGAGTATCGTCTTCAAGGAGGGAGGGTGGGAGGGAGGCGCTGGGGGGCCCTGGAGCAGTGGGGGCCCTGGAGCAGTGGGGGCCCACACAGCGGGTGTCAGTGCCTGGGCCCACCGGAGAATCCTCCGGTTCTCCGGTGGGCCAGTCCGAGCCTGAACCCGTCTTCAGTATAGCTACTGGTGTGCATCTCAGCACCTGGACCCCCACTTATGGCATGCCTCAATGACTTGTCAAAAATGTTGTAAAAGTTGTACAAATGCAGTTACACTTTGTCTCATGGAGACAACTTTTTTTTAGATTGAAGCCAAGCAAACGATAAGATGATTTCTATGAGTTCAGCTTTATCTAATACATGCAATTACACCAATATTATCAATCCTAAATAATTAGGACAAAAAAGCGTATCTAAACCAACACTTAAAAAATAGGCTTTTTATAAAAGGCTAAAAGCATCTTTATTGCAGTATATTAAAAAATAAGGCAAAACCATCATATAAGTATGTAAAAACAGAGGAATACAAATGTAGGAGAAAGCAATGGGTATAAACGGGGACAAGTCTTGTACAATACACTGATAGGTCTATTTAGAGTCAGTGGCGTAGGAAGGGGGATGTGGGGGGGGCGGGCCGCCCCAGGCGGCACAATGCGGGGGGCGGCCGGCGCTGCAGGAGGAGAAAGAAGGAAAAAAAAAAAAAAAAGACGCCCCTTTAAATCTTCGGGCGGCGCCGTCCGCCGCCACGACCAGGCTCCCCCCACCCCTGGGCCCCCGCCCCCCGCTCTAATACTCACCTCTCCTGGTTCCTGCGGCGCCGGCAGCTGCAGCGTCCTCTGACTCTGCGACGTCTCAGAGCAGAGGGCGCGATGACGTCACTACTGTGCGCGCCGCTCAGCCTCTCTGTCCTGAGCGTCGCAGAGCCGGAGAGACGCTGACTGCACCGGACCTGCGCTAAGAACGGGAGAGGTGAGGATTTTACTTTTTTTTTTTTTTTTTCTTTATGTCTGACTCTGTCTGGGGGCAATGCTGGACACACTGGGGCAATACTGGAGACCATGGGGCAGATTGCTGGATACACTGGGGCAATACTGGAGACCATGGGGCAGAATGCTGGACACACTGGGGCAATACTGGAGACCATGGGGCAGATTGCTGGACACACTGGGGCAATACTGGAGACCATGGGGCAGAATGCTGGACACACTGGGGCAATACAGGAGACTATGGGGCAGATTGCCGGACACACTGGGGCAATACTGGAGACCATGGGGCAGAATGCTGGACACACTGGGGCAATACTGGAGACCATGGGGCAGAATGCTGGACACACTGGGGCAATACAGGAGACTATGGGGCAGATTGCTGGACACACTGAATGCTGGAGACCATGGGGCAGATTTCAGGACACATCGAGGCAATGCTGGAGACCCTGGGGCAGACTTCTGGACATACTGGGGCAATACTGGAGACCATGGGGCAGATTGCTGGACACACCGGGGCAATACTGGAGACCATGGGGCAGATTGCTGGACACACTGGGGCAATACTGGAGACCATGGGGCAGATTGCTGGACACACTGGGGCAATACTGGAGACCATGGGGCAGAATGCTGGACACACTGGGGCAATACTGGAGACCATGGGGCAGAATGCTGGACACACTGGGGCAATACTGGAGACCATGGGGCAGAATGCTGGACACACTGGGGCAATACTGGAGACCATGGGGCAGATTGCTGGACACACTGGGGCAATACTGGAGACCCTGGGGCAGATTTCTGGACACATTGAGGCAATGCTGGAGACCCTTGGGCAGACTTCTGGACACACTGGGGCAATGCTGGACACTGGGGCAGATTGCTGGACACACTGGGGGTAATATGCTGGACACACTGGGGCAGACTGCTGGACACACTGGGGCAATGCTGGACACTGGGGCAGATTGCTGGACACACTGGGGGCAGTGCTGGACATACTGGGGCAGATTGCTGGACACACTGGGGGTAATATGCTGGACACACTGGGGCAGATTGCTGGACAACATGGGGGTAATATGCTGGACACACTGGGGCAGATTGCTGGACACACTGGGGGCAGGACTTGAGGCATGGGCAGAATGTAGATACGGGGCATGATTGGAGACATGGGGCAGGATTGGATCATGGGGCAGGACGGATACGATGGAGGCTGGTGGGGCAGGATGGGGAGATCATATGGGGTAGAATGGATACTCATGAGGGCAGGATGCGAGAACATATGGCTGGAGCCAGGAATGAGATAAACGGGGCCAGGGTGGGGAATAGTATTACCATAGGGGCAAATTAAGGGATATTATTACTGCAGTGATGTATTTATTTTATTTTTTGAGTATACTGTTTTAAATGGGGGGCAGGCCTGTTACTGTGCAGAGTGACACTATATCACCTTTTTTCCTTCATGTGATGTAATGTAGAAGTTGTGAAAAATTAAGTAATGTGTTCTGCAAGCGGAGCTCGAGATAACTGTGTTATTTCCTGCAGAAACGAGTCCTGGCTGGAAGGAATGATGGCGGTCTGTGCTGGATGAAAGATGAAGGACTTCACCTAGAGACGTCACTGGTGAGTCAGTGTTACCTATACACTGACACTATACACTGTATACTATATAGAGGTCCTGTGTATAATGTCACCAGTGATCTCTGTATTACCTCTACACAGACACTGCATACTAAGTACAGATCTCCTTTGAATACTGGCACTTATGGTGATAGTATTGTGTTTTGTTTTTTTTATTACTGATCAGTATTGTAGTATTCAGTCACTATGTGGTGGTAATATGTGGTCTGGAAATGGTGTTGTGGTATTTGTCCCTTGTATGTAGTATTATTCGGTCACTATGTGGCCTGGTCATGATGTGGTGGTATTAAGTCACAGGTTTGGCATGTGGGGGTGACACCATTAGGCCCAGTTTAAGTTCTACAAAACAGGAAAACCATTTTTGGTAACCTTTGTGTGTATTGAGCCGGGGGAGGGAGGGGGGGGGGGGGGGGGGGGCGCCAAACTCGGGAACAGCCCCGGGCGGCAAAAGCTCTAGCTACGCCTCTGTTTAGAGTCTGTTAGATATTATATAAATACCTTACAATGAAAGTGTCATATTAGTGCAAAATGTCATGACATCTAATGGGCTAAATGATAAGAAGCCCATATAATAATAGGCTTCTTAATTCATACCACACAGTAAAGACATAATGTCATATTGGTACATGTAATGAGCGATACAGTAAGAAGCTCATGTAGTAATAGGCTTAATCAATGTAAAAAAATCCTGATCGTTTTGTACAATTACACCTTACACCCATATAGGTAATATAGGACTGAAATATGGCACACATGAACATATGGATGTTACCTAAAGGAGAATGCTGCAAGGAACAGTGAGGCTGTAAGTCTGTCTGCGTTCCCCTCACACCCAACCAGTGCAATGTTTAGGTAACATCCACATTTATATGAACTTGAGTTGCATACCTTAGGGGATGGGTGCATGAGCGGAGAGGCAGCCTCTTTGGGGGGTCCTCATTCAGTGTGGTACCAGTGCAGAGCGTTTTTGACTGCACTCGCATACTGATACCATTGGACTTACGTGCGCTATATGTGGGGATATTGCATTTAATGTCAGCGGTGTGGTTTACTATATAGCAGCCTTTCAGAAGAGTATTGCACCTCCAGTGTAAAGCATTATATATTTTTTTATTGCTATGGTTACCACTGCCATTTCTGTCCACACTTTTATCGTCTGATATTTCTCCAGATCTACATCAGCTAGCGTCACCTTCCTCCCCCTCTCCAACCTTTTTGATCTATATATTAATTTGCTGTGCATCACTCCCCTCTTTTTTGGAGACTTTGTTCTCTGTCTTTTCAATTGTTTTTATATATTGATATTTAATAACCTGACTCCTTGTTTTATTATTCGAGTTAGAATTGTTGGACCATCATTGATAAAGTATAATGCACTCCCCGTAGGCCTATATATAGTATAATGCACTCCTTATAGACCTCTACATATAGTATAATACACTCCCCATAGACCTATATTTAGTATAATGCACTCCTTATAGGCCTCTAGATATAGTACAATGCACTCCCCATAGGCCTTTATAGAGTATAATGCACTCCACATACAGTAGGCCTCTATAGAGTATAATGCAGTCCCCATAGGCCTCTATACAGTATAATGCACTCCCCATCTGCCTCTGTATAGTATAATGCTCTCCCCATAGGCCTCCATGCAATATAGTGCACTCCCCATCTGCCTATATATAGTATAATGCACTCCCCAAATGCCTACTTATAGTATAATGCACTATAATGAACTATCGCTTTGTACATATGTACGTATATTTATATAAATATTTATATATGTTTCTATATTTATTTAGACTGAATATATATGTATGTGCAGCGCCCCAGAGATCTGGTCGTTGCAGTATGACACTCTGCCACTAAGGGGAGTGGCGGTACGTCTGATGGCACTGAAGGAATTCTCCTGACCAGGTATCACCAGAACACATTACACTTCACACTCCGGCCACTAGGGGGAGCAAAAGGCTTTATTTATTGGGCCACTCCTCACACTGGTAAAACTAGGGGCTGGGGAGGAAGTTAGTCAGAAGCTGACTGGGTTGGATTCAGGCAACATCCCGTGGCAGGGGGTGTTGCAGGGAGAAGACACATGGGGGGTCCCTGTCAGGTGTGGGAACCTGGCAGGTGCCTAGCGAACAGAACAGAACGTTACGGAGCCGCGCCTGCACCTCCTGCGGCGGCATCCTAAGAAAGAGATAAGAAGGGAAGGATATTGTGGAACAGTGTAAACGAGATCAAGCACAAAGGAGAGCCAGTAAGAGTCGTGCCGTGAGACCGAGGCAACATCTTACTGAGGCATGTAGCCGGTGGCCGGAACACCGCGGGAGTAACTGACTTCAGGCCTTACTTCGAACTCCGCAGGATAGTTAATTATAGGTTGGCTGTCTACCTTAAATTTCCTAAGAAGGCATAGGGGGCAACATTGGGAGAGGGGCGTCTCTAGGGTCCCGGAAGACCTCCAAGCCTTCCCGTCATACGTTGTGCGTCCTAGCCAAAACATACCTGGGGGACGAGAAACTAGTAACATCTGGAACTAAAGAGAGAGAGAGCTGTAGAGAGCGACGAACGAGAACAGCAGTTGTGAGGACTATCCCGAATGCTCAGCAGGGTAGGACTACAACACACAGGCGCTAGTGGTAGGCAACGATTTCCATCTGTGAAGGAAACTCTGGAAGTGCCCATCGGACCGGCCAGTCTCAGAGAGCCCTGTTAAACGTGCTCTGGATTGAGGATCCTGAAGTCTTCAGTAAAGAGGTAAAGAGACTGCAACCTTGTGTCCTCGTTATTGACTGTACCTCACACCATCACCATCTACCTTACTGGGAAGCCCTGGGGACATACTTCACCTGTGGGAAGGTACACCATCCAGCTGCCATTCCATCACCCCAGCAGACCCCACAGCAGCGTCGGTCACCCTGACCGAAGACCACAGGTGGCGTCACAAACCCCTGACAGACTGTACCACCTTTATTGGACGCCCCTTAGCAGGGTCGTGGACCGGGTCTAGCCACCGTGACAGCCTCAGAACCGAACCAGAGAGGCCCGGTACCGAAACGCGTGGCCCTGTGTCTGGGGGCGATCCATATGTATTATAATTCCTTTTGGACACTTACTATTATTATAACCCCCTATGCACCTGATATATATTATGCCACTTTGAAGCCACACCTGCCTTTCCTGTATTTGTTTTTCTTTTTCCCCATTTATAATATTTCATGTGTTTTAATATCTAGGTTTTTTATTGTGTTAAAAATAAAATGTAACATTTTGTAACCAATCTTAAAAAGTGTCAGCTTTGGTGACAGTTATAGATATTGCTTTTTATTGGTATCTATTATTGAGTTCACTTATTGGTGTTGATGTACATATGTACATGTACAGATTAGGACTAGGGAGCAGTATAATCTCCATGCACGGCCATACAGGCTACATGTATATGTGTTTAATTCTGCTACACAAAATACACATCATGACATTTGCAGAAATTGTTGAATTCTACATACAATTTAGATTACAAAGTAACACAATAATCTGAAGCACATTTTATGCATTTTCTGAATGCTTTATTTATCCCTTTGTTAATTTATGCTGCAGTTCACTGTAGGTGTCATACTCAGAGGTTGCACATTTATACAATTGATGGTTTCCTTACACAATTGAATGGGGCTAGCAACGTCCCAGCTAAATTTATTAAACTGGGGCCTGGTTGCCTTGTTGTTACCTCGTCATTAATAGTTTGTGTATCGATTGTCCGTAGATTTAGTATTTTCTCTTGAGTTTGAGTTGCTACACTTGCAGTCTCCGTTGCTGTCTGCTCAGTTTGGATCGCAGTATCGTTGAGATCGCTCTTTCTTGGCACTGATGGCATTGAAAAATGGTGGAAATTTTGGAACGGATGAGCTGCTTCAAGATCTAGCCTTTTTAAGTCTCGTTTCTCATAATATTCATGAGTAATTGATCCATGACACAGCAAATATAGGTGTAAACATATATAATATCCTAACACTAGTGCTATTGAGAAACAAAGGATGCCATCGATGAAAGATATAATAAGAATCCCAATAGCAAGTGTTTCAGGAAAAATAAGCCAGCTGCTGGTAGATGAGTCCATCTTCACCCATGGCTTGTGGCAGTAGATGGAGAACACAAACAGAGAGATGATGGCCAGGCATGTTGTGCCTAAGAAAGCGGTCACAATGGAATTATAGTAAAACCAAATATTTCTGCCTCCTAGACAGGTATTAAAAATTCGGGAATGGTGATCGAAGTTAAAGACATCTTTTCCACAAATTTTACAAAATCGAATCTTCTCTTTATCAAATGTCACAGGTATTATGTGGCAGTGAATCTTCTTTGGTTTAGTTTCCTTGGCCTCCTTTACACTGACTGCCTCCTTAGGATCTACACAAGAGGAGTCAGTAGAAATTGTAAGGGTATGGAAAACAAAATGTAGAGCGAATAAGATGCCTAGAATTCCGTTACAGGCAGATTGCCAGGCGCATGGCAGTATGGGAAGAATAAATCCAAAAGCCGTGATACCCAAATATAAGTATAGAACCCAACTGGCAATTTGGAAGGGATGCCATGGCCACTGTAGTCCGTCCTCACGCTTTCTGCGTTGGTGATCCACTTTTGAAGTTGGCATTACTTATGTGTCAATATTTCTTTGAATTTGCTGAAGAAAACGGCATCCTTGCACTTCTCACATAAAGCTTGGCTCTAAAACACGTCTGTCTTGTATAGATGAAACAGAATGTCTGGGAACTGTCCCACAACTAATAGCACATCCTATTGTGAGGTCACAGGATTCTAATGGAACCTTCCGACCTGTATATGGCACCATAGTGCAGCCACTATTAGTCTGTAATGGGAGGGTGTATATAGATCTACTGTATATTCCTCACTAGATACAACTATCTAGTACACTAAAATGCAAACCTTATTACATCGGTCCTACATACACCTCTATGCAGGAGCTCCCATAACATTTAGAATAAGTGAATAGAATTATATAATATGCAGCTATTGTTTTTGCAGTCCCCCATAAATATTCAGTGAGGCTGAGGTCAGGTGAGATCCATAACATTCAGGACTCACTGGAAAGCTTGGACCCGTGTCTTAGGTTATTATCCTGTTGCAGTATGAGTCCTTTATGTCATCAGGTTCAGGTCAATTGGCCCCAGATCTCCAATTCAGGAATGCAAAAATACCCATAGACTTGAGAATTCCCACCATCATATTTTGGTCTTCTGTAATATTAATCTTTCTAGTTCTGCCATAATTGTCAGCATTATTAAGTAGGACTTTTGTTTTTTCATCGATTCACTGTGAAATGTTCATATGACTAAGCTCATGCCATAGATCTCACCTTGGTAGGTTCTGCGGAAGGGACTAATCATTCCATAAGTGTGAAATTTGGCTCTGCCCTCATCACAAGGTGAGTGGGACTGGTGATGTCATTTCTACCAATATCACACGGGCCACGTGCATGAGCAGCAGGTATCGCCTACATGGCCGAATCACTGATTAATTATATAATTTAAAGGTATCAAATCATATTATCAACTAATTAGATAACTGACTTGTCCAGAATGTCCATGTGTCAAATCAGCTAAATTAAACAGTCCCAGCATTGTGAGTGACATTTTATGGAATATCATCGACTACAGGTGAGTCGAACCCTCATCGATCTGCTACTGATAACCTATCCTGTGATTGGGTCATCCAATACCAATGTTGGAACAACCCCTTTAAGAAAATCTGACAATTCTTGTCACAATATGCAAGTGTGAGTAGTTAAGTAAAGCAAAAAACTTTTTTGTTTTTAATTAAAGTTTAATTGAAAAAAAAAAAGGTCTCATATGCACACTATGGGCCTGATTCGTCAAGACCGGAGTTGTAAACATCAATCTTTAGGAGGCGATGTGCTGAAGTCCGACGCTCCTGATTCATGAAGAGGTGGACGTGTGGCCTTCACTTCAGAGTGTGTTTCACCACAAATCCTACTCCAGTCCCTACTAGAGTAAGATTTGTGTTGTAGTGAACACCGCCTCTCATCCTGATGTTTTACAAGCAGTGGTCGCCGCGCCAGTCTTGCACCAACTCTGCCAACTTTATCAGAGTTGGGCAAAAATGGCGAGAAAACACCAAAATTCGCAAAATATTAGCACAGTTTTAAGTTAGGCCAAAATTATGCAACTCTTCAAAGCTTCTCATGCCAGAATATTGGAGTAAAAGCTTTCATGAATCGGGCCCTGTATATATATATATACAGTATATATATATATATATGTATATATATATATATATATATATTGTAGGGGTTACACTCGCTCAGGTGCGACGGCTGACACTCAGGAGGCACGTTCCATTAAAAGTTCAGAGGGTTTATTGCTTCATAAACCACATAGCAGATAACAGAAATCAAATAGCCTTTAGCTCAGGAACAGAAAATACAAGTGTCCAGTCCTTCAGGCTCAGTCCTGGAGCGTTAAAACACTCTGGAGGGTTTCACCTCCACCCACATCTGCTGTGTTAAACATTAGCCTTTCTTTTATAGGTCTAACCACACCTAGGAACCCATCACATGATTAGACATGTGGTTATGACATCACCACAGGTCCTGAAACACACATAGATAGGCAGGGTTATGATACAGCGACAAGCCAACTATGTGACACATATCTCCCGTCGACTATACAACCTTTAGCCACGCTACATACTTCCCCCCTATGCCTAAAGCCGTGGGGCTTGGCACTTTCTACCACTAGACAAGGGATTCTTGATAGGGCATCAGCATTACCGTGCAGCTTCCCGGCCCTATGTTCCACATGGAAATTGAAGTCCTGCAGGGCTAAGAACCAACGGGTGACCCTAGCATTTCTTCCCTTCGTTTCCCTCATCCATCTAAGTGGGGCATGGTCGGATATCAGTCTAAATTTACGTCCCAGCAGATAGTACCGTAACGTGTCCACCGCCCACTTTATGGCCAAACACTCCTTCTCTACGACTGAGTAATTCTTTTCAGACGAGGATAGTTTCCTACTCAGATAGAGAACAGGATGCTCCTCTCCATGTAGCTCTTGGGAAAGGACTACTCCTACCCCAACATCTGACGCATCTATTTGAAGAATAAACTCTTTCTTAAAATTTGGGGCCATCAGAACGGGTTGCTTACACAGAGCCTCTTTCATTTCTTGGAAGGCTGACTGTCTCTTCGGACCATTTAACCATTACTGATTTCGTCCCCTTTAGCAGATCAGTCAGAGGCGCAGCCACCGTGGCGAAGTTTGGGATGAACCTCCTGTAATATCCCACAATCCCCAGAAAGGCTTTAACTTGCTTTTTGGAGAGTGGCTTTGGCCATGTTTGAATTGCCTCCACTTTACTGATTTGGGGTTTTATTTCTCCACGACCCATTATATATCCTAGGTACTTAGCTTCTTCCTTACCCAAGGCACACTTCGTTGGGTTTATTGTAAACCCCGCCTCTCTTAGAGCATCAAACACCGTTTGGACTTTTTCCAGATGACTCTCCCAGTCCGGCCTAAAGATGATGATATCATCCAGGTACGCAGCAGCGTATGGCTTATGGGGTGCAAGGACTATGTATGGAAGGTGTTTCCATACAGATGACGCCCCATTGCAGACAATTTGAAAACTTGGGAATCATTTGAGCGGCCATACGCGCCAATATCCACCGCTATAAATTTGTATTCCGCATCGGCAATGGCCAACAGCACAATGGAGAAGTATTTTTTATAGTTGAAATATTCCTAGCCAGAACCAGCCGGTTTCACGATGCGGATATGTTTCCCGTTCACTGCGCCCACGTAATTGGGAAACTGACACACTTGCTGGAATTTCTCGGCTACTTCCAACCAACTCTCCATTGTGGGATGTGGTATAAATTCACCGTGCAAAGAGTCCCACAGTGCACGGCAGATGTGCTTGACAATTCTGGAGATGGTGGAAATCCCGAGTCTGAACTGGAAATGCAGTGAGAGCAGGAATTCTCCAGTTGCATGAAATCTGTGAATAAAAGCAAGGCAAAAATTGCTACAAAATACCAGCAATAACATGATAGTTAGAAGTCAGCTTTGACAGTAGGAGATACAATAAAAATTATTCCTAAAAAGATCACTAAAAACTATTCTAAAAAAAAACACCAGCAACAACATTAACCCCTTTACCCCAAAGCCTGTTTTCACCTAAGTGACAGGGCCAATTTTTACAATTCTGACTACTGTCACTTTATGAGGTCATAACTCTGAAACACTTCAACGGATCCTGGTGATTCTGACATTGTTTTCTCGTGACATATTGTACTTTATGATAGTGGTAAAACTTCTTCGATATGATTTGCATTTATTTGTGAAAAAAACAAAAATTTGTCGGAAATTATGAAAATTTAGCAATTTTCAAAATTTAGTTTTATGCCCTTAAATTAGAGAGTTATATCACATAATATAGTTAATAAACAACATTTCCCACATGTCTGCTTTACATCAGCACAATTTTTGAAACATAATTTTTTTTTGTTAGGGAGTTATAAGGGTTAAAAGTTGACCAGCGATTTCTCATTTTTGCAACAAAATTTGCAAAACCATTTTTTTTACGGACCACCTCACACTTGAAGTGACTTTGAGGGGTCTATATGACAGAAAATGCCCAAAAGTGACACCATTCTAAAAACTGCACCCCTCAAGGTACTCAAAACCACATTCAAAAAGTTTATTAACCCTTCAGGTGCTTCACAGGAATTTTTTGAATGTTTAAAAAAAATTGAACATTTAACTTTTTTTCACAAAATTTTTACTTCAGGCCCAGATTGTTTCATTTTACCAAGGGTAACAAGAGAAATTGGACCACAAACGTCATTGTACAATTTGTCCTGAGTACGCCGATACCCCATACGTGGGGGTAAACCACTGTTTGGGCACATGGCAGAGCTCAGAAGGGAAGGAGCACCATTTGACTTTTCAATGCAAAATTGGCTGGAATTGAGATCGGAACTCGTGTCGCATTTGGAGAGCCCCTGACGTGCCTTAACAGTGGAAACCCCCAACAAATGACCCCATTTTGGAATGAAGACCCCCTAAGGAACTTATCTAGATGTGTGGTGAGCACTTTTAACCCCCAATTGTTTCACTAAAGTTTAGAATGTAGCGGTGTGAAAATTAAAAAAATAATTTTTTCTTTCCACAAAATGATGTTTTAGCCCGCAATTTTTTTTCTCCAAGCGTAACAGGAGAAATTGGACCACAAAAGTTATTGTCCAATTTGTCCTGAGTAAGCTGATACCCCATATGTGGGGGGGAACCACCGTTTGAGTGCATGGCAGAGCTCGGAAGGGAAGGAGCGCCGTTTGAAATGCAGACTTAGATGGATTAGTCTGCAGGTGTCATGTTGCATTTGCAGAGCCCCTGATGTACCTAAACAGTAGAAACCCCCACAAGTGACCCCATATTGGAAACTAGACCCCCCAAGGAATTTATCTAGATGTGTTGTGAGAGCTTTGAACCAACAAGTGTTTCGCTACAGTTTATAACGCAGAGCCGTGAAATTAAAAAATATTTTTTTTCCACGAAAATTATATTTTAGCCCCCATGTTTTTATTTTCCCAAGGGTAACAGGACAAATTAGACCCCAAAAGTTGTTGTCCAACTTGTCCTGAGAACGCTGATACCTCATATGTTGGGGGGAATGTTATGAACTGGTGGTTCAGAAGCACAATGGACCTGATGGTTAAGAGCACACAAAGTGACCTGATAGTTACTAATAACATAGGACGAGCTCTGAGACGTGGGAACTCTGCTGACCGCAATCCCTAATCCTATCACACCACACTAGAGGTAGCCGTGGAGTGCTCCTGACCAGACCTAGGCGCCTCGGTCACAGCCTGAGAAACTACAGTCATGGCCAGAAGTTTTGAGAATGACACCAAAATTATATTTTCACATGATCTGCTGCCCTCTGGTTTTTATTAGTGTTTGTCTGATGTTTATATCACATACAGAAATATAATTGCAATCATATTATGAGTACCAATAGGTTATATTGACAGTTAGAATGAGTTAATGCAGCAAGTCAATATTTGCAGTGTTGACCCTTCTTCTTCAAGACCTCTGCAATTCTCCCTGGCATGCTCTCAATCAACTTCTGGACCAAATCCTGACTGATAGCAGTCCATTGTTGCATAATCAATGCTTGCATTTTGCCAGAATTTGTTGGTTTTTGTTTGTCCACCCATCTCTTGATGATTGACCACAAGTTCTCAATGGGATTAAGATCTGGGGAGTTTCCAGGCCATGGACCCAAAAGCTCTATGTTTTGTTCCATGAGCCATTTAGTTATCACCTTTGCTTTATGGCAAGGTGCTCCATCATGCTGGAAAAGGCATTGTTGGGCGCCAAACTGCTCTTGGACATTTGGGAGAAGTTGCTCTTGGAGGACATTCTGGTACCATTCTTTATTCATGGCTGTGTTTTTAGGCAAGACTGTGAGTGAACCGATTCCCTTGACTGAGAAGCAACCCCACACATGAATGGTTTCAGGATGTTTTACAGTTGGCATGAGACAAGACTGGTGGTAGCGCTCACCTCTTCTTCTCCGAATAAGCTGTTTTCCAGATGTCCCAAACAATCGAAAAGGGGATACATCAGAGAAAATGACTTTTCCCCAGTCCTCAGCAGTCCACTCCCTGTACCTTTTGCAGAATATCAGTCGGTCCCTGATGTTTTTTCTGGAAAGAAGTGGCTTCTTTGCTGCCCTCCTTGAAACCAGGCCTTGCTCAAAGAGTCTCCGCCTCACAGTGCGTGCAGAAGCAGGTCGTGACATCATGCACTATGGTAGGGAACTCAAAGTCAGCTACCAGCTCCTAAGCCGGCTTTAGAAGATGGCCCTACGAGGGAGAAGGTGAAAAGTATCTTTTTTTAATGCATTGGATAACAGAACAGGGCCAAGTATACCAGGCTGGGGCATAGTATACCAGGAAATGGATCAAGATGGGGCACATTACACAAGGATGGGGAACAGTATAGCAAGAGGGGACTATGATGGAGAACATTACACCAGGAAGGGGGCCAGGATGCGAAAAACTATACCAGGAAGGGAAGCCAGAATGGTGGATAGTGGATACTATACCAGAAAGGGGGCCAGGATAGAGCACATTATATCAGCATGGAGTTCATTATACCAGGAAGGGGTCCAAAATGGGGGACATTATCCCAGGCTGGGGCACATTTTTGTTATTCACATCACCCTATCTTTATTACATAGAGTCCTCTCTGACCAGGAGACAGGTCTATTAGCGGCCTTCATCAGAAATGAAACTTTGACATCTTCCATCAGCCGTCATTTCATTATACATCTAACAACAGATGACAGTATGTAATAAAGAAGAGGGTGCTATAAATAACAAAAATAACAAGAAAATCCAATATGTAAGGGATGATGCTGTAGATAACAAGAGAGGGCATTATGTAATAGGGGGCATCAATATTATTAACTAACTAACCAACTAACCAACAAGACTGGGGGGCTTGCCCAGGTAAGCACGCAGGGGGGCATACAGGTACTGAATCTGTCTACACATGTTCTCTCTAGGGATCAGATCGATGTTCTTAGTAGGGGTCTTACATTCTCTCCCACTAACTCGTTTGATTATTTTTCCGCAGTAAAAGACCTTCACTTGTTTTCCCAGAAGTTAATTCTCAAAAAACTACATACGAGCAGGAGTCCTATTGCTGATATGAGTGATATTGAAAGGAATACTCTCCGGGATTTGGAGGATTTGCTTGAGGAGCAGGATGCCCTTGATCCAAGTAAGTTCCCCCCTTCCGCCCGTCCCAGATCTGCCAGGTTCCCCCCCCTTGTCCTTATCTCCTGCGGTTGAGATTTTTACTAAATTGGTCAGCGAGGACCTTAAAAAACTGTCCTCGCGTCGAATGTATGACAACCTTACCGCTAGGCAGCGTGTGGCCATCAAACAACTTCAATCATGGAAAGATGTAGTATTTAAACCAGCGGACAAGGGGGGGAACGTGGTGATCTGGCCGTGCGTGAAGTATGAACGGGAAGCCTTTCGGCAACTTAGGGATCCTCACACTTACCTCAAGCTCTCCTCCAACCCTACAGAGTCTTTCTTACGGGAATTACAAAATATCCTCATTGATGCATTGGAGGGTAATATCATTACCAAGCAGGTGTTTGACGGATTAATGGTCAGGTCCCCTAGAGTCCCGACTCTGTATCTATTGCCCAAGGTACACAAGGATGCCCTTGACCCCCCAGGGCGTCCTATAGTGTCTGGTATGGATGGTATGTGTAACCCCATATGCCAATTTGTTGACTATTATCTCAAACCTTTGGTGGAGACCTTACCTTCTTACATTAAGGACACTTCGGACGTCCTGGCGAGGGTCGACGGCATCCTTGTGGACCATGATACGATTCCTGTTACAGCCGACGTCGAGAGTTTATATACGTGCATTGATCACTCCCATGGATTGGATGCTGTTCGCCACTTTTTGAGTGCCTCCGATCTGGACGGCCCTCTATGTGAGCTAATCCTCGAGCTGGTGGAATACATCTTGACCCACAACTTTTTTATTTTTAAGGACAATTTTTATCTACAGAAACGCGGCACAGCCATGGGCGCGGCGTGTGCGCCCTCGTACGCCAACCTGTTCCTGGGCGCCTGGGAGAGGGAGATCTTTGGCGACGAGGGCCCACCGTCCGCTGCCCATGTGCTGTGCTGGCATCGTTATATCGATGACATTCTGTTCCTTTGGGGTGGGTCTGTCCACCAGCTCGAGGATTTCATGAGGCCTTAATGATAACATACTGAATATACGTTTGACCTATGTCTTTAGTACTGTGATGGTTGACTTCCTTGACGTCCGTCTGGAAATTGATTAAGAACGGCGCATCCAGACTGACGTCTTTAGGAAACCGACCTCGGTCAACTCTTTGCTACATGCCACCTCTGCTCACCATCCAGCCACCGTGAGGGCCGTCCCAGTCGGACAGTTTCTCAGAATGCGGCGTATCTGTTCCTCTGAAACAAAATTCGAACAACAGGCCGGTGACCTTAAACAGAGATTTAGGGCCCGTGGTTACAGCCATAGGTCCATCAAAGCCGGCTATGATCGAGCGAGGACTACTCCACGGAGTGATCTTTTGCACGGTACCTCTCGACGTCGGCAGGAAGATAAGGGCGGATTAATAAGATACATCACCTATAATCACGAGTGGGAGAACATGCGCTCTATTTTTGCTAAACATTGGCCTGTGTTACATACTGAGCCCTCCCTGCGTGCTGTCCTGGGGAATTTTCCTTTAATGACCCCTAAAAGGTGTAAGAGCCTGAATGATATGAACATTCCAAATTAGACATCGCATAACTTGTAATACCACTAATGTCATCTATTAGGCGACTTGCCCATGCCCAAAAATATATGTCGGGCTTACCACTCGTGAACTTAGGGTTCGGGTACGTGAGCATGTGCGGGACATTGGCGCGGCCAGGACAGCGCCCACTTTAGCAGACTTGAAAACAATTCCACGCCACTTTAGGCAGTACCATAATTGTAATGACAAGCTACTTTCTGTCAGGGGGATTGACGCCCTTCACCTTGGTATTAGAGGTGGTGACTATAAGAAACGACTCGCACAGATTGAGTCGAAGTGGATCGTTCTGCTTGAAACCTTGACGCCCAGGGGCCTCAATGAATCCTTGAGCTTCGCCCCCTATCTCTAGCGTAGCTTTACATGAGTCCCTGTTGAGTCCTATCTCTGTCCATCTGGATTTTTTGTTTTTATTTCTTTTATTGTATTTCATTGATTTTAACTTTTTGTCATTTTTTCCATAGTAATATATTTTGCATACGGCTCTTTTCTGATCCCGGCTCGTGTGGAGTGAATGCTCCATATAATCTTTGCCATCCGTTGAATATTTATGTGAGACCGCACAGTGCTTATCTCCCGGCAACTTTGAAGACATCATGGACAATGTACACAGGCACACACCCACATTTAATATATGTTTATGTATATCATGTTTGTGTAAATGATGCTGTCCATATATTATTTTTGCCTTTATATATATATCTATATTGGTGTCTCCCATGTGGGTCTCTGTGCCTTATGTGTCATTATTTCCCCCCCCCCCTTAACATAGGCGATATATAGGTTCTGTAACTGATGCACGGTTATATGGTGTGCCAGGGTTTGTTGGCAGTATGATACTATATATTTTTGATACCATTATAGATATAGATTGACTTTGGACATACTGTTTGCACACTGTGGATAGATGTTATGGTGTCCTTTTACTATTTTTTGTACACCGTTCTTTGTATGTCTTCCATTGGTAGTCAGGGGTTACACTCATTCCCCACTCACCCATTTAGGCGGCTGTGCGCATCGCGCTGTCTGTGAGCGGCTCCGGTGTGTGGGCGGAGCGTCTTGGTGCCTTGTGCGCAATCGCCGGGTCTTTTCCCGGGGCTTGCGCCCTCGGCCTGAGGCCCTGCCCCCGCTCCGGACTCGCTCTCCGCAGTGCGCATGCGCCGCTGTGGCCGCGTGGATTGGCTATTACCGCACACATGACCGGGGTCGGAGGGGGTTATCAGCAGGTCCTGCATTGGTGGACAGGCATCCCCTTGAGAAAGCGGCGCTTTGGAGCCGCGAAACGCGCGTCGGGGCGCTTTTCTTTTCCGGCGGGACCCTTCTCCTGCACCCCTTGTAGGTAAGCTTGGCCACAGTACCTGTTACCTTACTGTGTACTATATATTATTCTTGGTGTAGTGTCACTGGCTGCCATGATGTTTGTAGGTAGGCTTAGCCACAGTGCCTGTCACCTCACCACGTACTACGTATTACCTCTGGTTTAGTGCCACTATTTGCCCTAATACTGATTCAGATACATGTGTGTCGAGGCTTCCTAGTATTTTTTATGTGGGGTCTTTTTTTGCCCCCTGACTACTATCTTTACATGTAACATGGGTATTGCAGGGGACGGTTCTCCCCCCCGTGCTTGACTGGATTGCACTTTATATGGAATTGTTCCTGTATTTTATCTTTTTGTACTTAATAAAGATATTTGTTTATAAGAAAATACCCAGATTGTATGCTCCTCTTTTTCTCCTATTGATAAATATTATTAACTAGATGGTGGCCCGATTCTAACGCATCGGGTATTCTAGAATATGCATGTCCACGTAGTATATTGCCCAGCCACGTAGTATATTGCCCAACCACGTAGTATATTGCCCAGCAACGTAGTATATTGCCCAGTCGCGTAGTATATTGCCCAGTCACGTAGTATATTGCCCAGCCACGTAGTATATTGCACAGCCCACGTAGTATATTGCCCAGTCACGTAGTATATTGCCCAGCCTCGTAGTATATTGCACAGCCACGTAGTATATTGCCCAGCCTCGTAGTATATTGCACAGCCACGTAGTATATTGCCCAGTCACGTAGTATATCGCCCAGTTACGTAGTATATTGCCCAGTCACGTAATATATTGCCCAGCCACGTAGTATATTGCACAGCCACGTAGTATATTGCCCAGTCACGTAGTATATTGCCAGTTACATAGTATATTGCCCAGTCACGTATATTGCCCAGCCACGTAGTATATTGCCCAGCCACGTAGTATATTGCACAGCCACGTATTATATTGCCCAGTCACGTAGTATATTGCCCAGTTACGTAGTATATTGCCCAGTCATGTAATATATTGCCCAGCCACGTAGTATATTGCACAGCCACATAGTATATTGCCCAGTCACGAAGTATATTGCCCAGTTACGTAGTATATTGCCCAGTTACGTAGTATATTGCCCAGTCACGTAGTATATTGCCCAGTTACGTAGTATATTGCCCAGCCACGTAGTATATTGCCCAGTCACATAGTATATTGCCCAGTCACGTAGTATATTGCCCAGTCACGTAGTATACTGCCCAGTCACGTAGTATATTGTGCAGTCACGTAGTATATTGCCCAGCCACGTAGTATATTGCACAGCCACGTAGTATATTGCCCAGTCATGTAGTATATTGCCCAGTCACGTAGTATATTGCCCAGCGACGTAGTATATTGCCCAGTCACATAGTATATTGCCCAGCGACGTAGTATTCAGCACAGAGCCACGTAGTATATTGCGCAGTCACGTAGTATATTTCCCAGTCACGTAGTATATTGCCCAGTCAAGTAGTATATTGCCCAGTCACGTAGTATATTGCCCAGTGACGTAGTATATTGCCCAGCGACGGAATATATTGCCCAGTCACGTAGTATATTGTGCAGTCACGTAGTATATTGCCCAACACGTAGGTATATAACACTGTCCACGCAGTATTTAGCAGTGTGTGCACCATATCCCTATAAAAAAAAAAAATTAAAATAAAAAATAGTTATATACTCACCCCTGGGATCCAGCGAAGCTGTGTGATGTGGCCGCCATCTTCCGTTCCCAGGATGCATTGCGAAATTACCCAGATGACTTAGCAGTCTCGCGAGTCTTCTGGGTAAGTTCGCAATGCATCTCTGGGAACGGAAGATGACGGCCGGCGTTACCGCTGGCATTAACCCTGTATGAGCGGTGACCGGAGGGAGTATGGAGCGGGGAGTATGGAGCGGGCGCCAGGGACACTGACTGTGGGGAGTATGGAGTGGGCGCCGGGGACACTGACTGCGGGGACACTGACTGCGGGGAGTATGGAGCGGACGCCGGGGACACTGACTGCGGGGAGTATGGAGCGGGCGCCGGGCACTGTAACTCCAGGGGAGTAGGGGAGGGACTAATCGGACTGTGCCCGTCGCTAATTGGTCGTGGCAGCCATGACAGGCCGCTGGTGAGACCAATCAGCGACTTGGATTCCATGACAGACAGCGGCTGCGACCAATGAATATCCGTGACAGAAAGGACAGACAGAAAGACGGAAGTGACCCTTAGACAATTATATATATAGATGAAAAGAGACTGTTGTTATATATACATGTGCTTCTCACTAAATTAGAATATCATCAAAAAGTAAATTTATTTCAGTTCTTCAATACAAAAAATGAAACATATATTATATACAGTCATTGCAAACACAGTGATCTATTTCAAGTGTTTATTTCTGTTAATGTTGATGATTATGGATTACATTACAGCCAAAGAAAACCCAAAAGTCATTATATCAGTAAATTAAAATACTTTATAACACCAGCTTGAAAAATGATTTTAAAAAATCCGAAATGTTGGCCTACTGAAATGTGAAGAAATGGAGAATCCAGCTCAACGAGGTAGTGAAAAAACCTGTTCTTTATTCACTAGAAAATGTTCTCAACAGAGGATAAAACATCAGCGTAGAGAGTGAATAAAATGCAATATCAACGCGTTTCTCCCTTAATCATGATATCCAACATATTACCGTATATACTCGAGTATAAGCCGAGATTTTCAGCCCAAATTTTTGGGCTGAAAGTGCCCCTCTCAGCTTATACTCGAGTCAAGGTGGGCGGAGGGTGAGGGCGCTGAGGCATACTTACCTGCTTCCAGCGATCCTGGCGCTCCCCCTGCCGTCCCACCGTCTTCTGTGCTGCAGCTCTTCCCCTCTTCAGCGGTCACGTGGGACCGCTCATTAGAGAAATGAATAGGTGGCTCCACCTCCCATAGGGGTGGAGCCGCCTATTCATTCCTCTAATCAGCGGTGCCAGTGACCGCTGATAGAGGAAGAAGCTGCGGCACCGAAGACAGCTGTCCGGGGGAAGGGACCGGACGCCGGGACCAGGTAAGTATCGCATATTTACCTGTCCCCGTTCCAGCAGCCGGGCGCCACTCCATCTTCCTGGCGCCGCTCCATCTTCCCGGCATCGCTCCGCTCTGACTGTTCAGGTCAGAGGGCGCGATGACGCATATAGTGTGAGCGGCACCCTCTGCCTGATGAGTCAGTGCGCAGAGACGCCGGGACCGGACGCTGGGAGCTGCAAGCAAGAGAGGTGAGTATGGCATTTTTTTTTTATTGCAGCGGCAGAAGCGGCACAGATTTATGTGGAGCATCTATGGGGAAATATGAACGGTGCAGAGCATATATGGCAGAGCTATGGGGCAGTATGAACGGTGCAGAGCACTATATGGCAGAGCTATGGGGCAATATGAACGGTGCAGAGCACTATATGGCACAGCTATGGGGAAATATGAACGGTGCAGAGCACTATATGGCACATCTATGGGGCAAAGAAGAACTGCACTTGGATGGCACAAGAGTAACGCATTACACAGCCTATGGACTTCACAACTACTGACAACTAGGTGTCACGTGAGCTATGGGTATAAAGGTGCTCTGCATATAAAGCAATAAGATATATATAGTCCAAGAAAGCAGAAAAATATGCGGCACTCACCCAGAAGAAGCTATATTCACGTGCTCTTTATTGGAACAAAAATTGTGTGCATACATCCATTTAGGACATCAGGTGGAACGGAGGGTGCGGTGATGGAGGCTGGACGACGGCCGTTTCGCAACTGAATGTGCTTGATGTGGACCCGTTGAAGCACATTCAGTTGCGAAACGGCCGTCGTCCAGCCTCCATCACCGCACCCTCCGTCCCACCTGATGTCCTAAATGGATGTATGCACACAATTTTTGTTCCAATAAAGAGCACGTGAATATAGCTTCTTCTGGGTGAGTGCCGCATATTTTTCTGCTTTCTTGGACTACATCTATGGGGCAGTATGAACGGTGCAGAGCACTATATGGCACAGCTATGGTGCAATAATGAACGGTGCAGAGCACTATATGGCACAGCTATGGGGCAATAATGAACGGTGCAGAGCACTATATAGCACAGCTATGGGGAATAATGAACGGTGCAGAGCACTATATGGCAGAGCTATGGGGCAGTATGAACGGTGCAGAGCACTATATGGCACAGCTATGGGGAAACAATGTACGGTGCAGAGCACTATATAGCACAGCTATGGGGCAATAATGAACGGTGCAGAGCACTATATGGCACAGCTATGGGGCAATAATGAACGGTGCAGAGCACTATATGGCATATCTATGGGGCAATAATGAACGGTGCAGAGCACTATATGGCACAGCTATGGGGAAATAATGAACGGTGCAGAGCACTATATGGCACAGCTATGGGGTAATAATGAATGGTGCAGAGCACTATATGGCACAGCTATGTGGAAATATAAACGGTGCAGAGCACTATATGGCACATCTATGGGGCAATAATGAACGGTGCAGAGCACTATACGGCACAGCTATGGGGAAATAATGAACGGTGCAGAGCACTATATGGCAGAGCTATGGGGCAGTATGAACGGTGCAGAGCACTATATGGCACAGCTATGGGGAAACAATGTACGGTGCAGAGCACTATATAGCACAGCTATGGGGCAATAATGAACGGTGCAGAGCACTATATGGCACAGCTATGGGGCAATAATGAACGGTGCAGAGCACTATATGGCATATCTATGGGGCAATAATGAACGGTGCAGAGCACTATATGGCACAGCTATGGGGAAATAATGAACGGTGCAGAGCACTATATGGCACAGCTATGGGGTAATAATGAACGGTGCAGAGCACTATATGGCACAGCTATGGGGAAATAATGAACGGTGCAGAGCACTATATGGCACAGCTATGGGGAAATAATGAACGGTGCAGAGCACTATATGGCACAGCTATGGGGAAATAATGAACGGTGCAGAGCACTATATGGCACAGCTATGGGGAAATAATGAACGGTGCAGAGCACTATATGGCACAGCTATGGGAAATAATGAACGGTGCAGAGCGCTATATGGCACAGCTATGGGGAAATAATGAACATGCAGAGCACTATATGGCACAGCTATGGGGAAATAATGAACGGTGCAGAGCACTATATGGCACAGCTATGGGGAAATAATGAACATGCAGAGCACTATATGGCACAGCTATGGGGCAATAATGAACATGCAGAGCACTATATGGCACAGCTATGGGGAAATAATGATCTATTTTTATTTTTGAAATTCACCGGTAAATGCTGCATTTCCACCCTAGGCTTATACTCGAGTCAATAAGTTTTCCCAGTTTTTTGTGGCAAAATTAGGGGGGTCGGCTTATACTCGAGTATATACGGTACTTGCGTAACACTTTTATGCTAAGATCCGGTGAACACACTGGTATGATGATTAATTAGCATGATTGCTAATCAAAGTGAAAACATGTGAGGTGAATACAGATTAAAAACAAATACTTTGGCTAAGTGGAAATACAATGTGATCGGGATTTTATCACAATATTTAACAATTCTTGAATCCAAAATCTTACTGAAAAATTATAGCAACAAAATCGTCTAAAATAAATAAGATTTCATTCAACATAGTTATTTTATGGACACAGTATTTTATCACAATATTTAACAATTCTGGAATCTACTGAAATGTACAGTGGGTACAGAAAGTTTTCAGACCCTTTACATTTTTCACTCTTTGTTTCATTGGAGCCATTTGGTAAATTCAAAAAAGTTAATTTTTTTCTCATTACTCTCATTAAATGTACTCTCTGCACCCCATCTTGACTGAAAAAAACCAGAAAAGTAGTAATTTTTGTAAATTTATTAAAAAAGAAAAACTGAAATATCACATGGTCATAAGTATTCAGACCCGTTTGAGTATTGAGTAGAAGCCCCTTTTGAGCTAGTACAGCCATGAGCCTTCTTGGGAATGATGCAACAAGTCTTTCACACCTGGATTTGGGGATCCTCTGCCATTCTTCCTTGCAGATCCTCTCCAGTTCCGTCAGGTTGGATGGTGAACGTTGGTGGACAGCCATTTTCAGGTCTCACCAGAGATGCTCAATTGGGTTTAGGTCAAGGATTTGTTATTTTAGCTTTGTGCTTAGGGTCATTGTCTTGCTGGAAGGTGAACCTTTGGCCAAGTCTGAGGTCCAGATCACTCTGGTAGAGGTTTTCATTCAGGATATCTCTGTTGTTGGCCGCATTCGTGTTTCCTTCGCTGACAACCAGTCGTCCTGTCCCTGCAGCTGAAAAACACCCCCATAGCATGATACTGCCACCACCATGTTTCACTGCTGGGATTGTATTGGGTAGGTGATGAGCAGTGCCTGGTTTTCTCCAAACATACCGCTTAGAATTATCACCAAAAAGGTGTATCTTCATCTCATCAGACCAGAGAATCCTATTTCTCATAGTCTGGGAGTCCATCATGTGTTTTTTAGCAAATGCTATGCGGGCTTTCATATGTCTTGCACTGAGGAGAGGCTTCCGTCAGGCCACTTTGCCAGAAAGGCCCTACTGGTGGAGGACTGCAGTGATAATTGACTTTGTGGAACTTTCTCCCATCTCCCTAATGCATCTCTGGAGCTGAGCCACAGTGATCTTGGGGTTCTCCTTTACCTATCTTACCAAGGCTCTTCTCCCACGATTGCTCTGTGGCGCTAGGCCTCTCTGACCTTTCCCAGCACCTGCGCACTGCAGTACTTTGCTCTGCTCTCAACAGGGCAGATAAGTACGCCTGCGCAGGAGCGCGATTCCGGGGAGCCTGTGTGGATGATGCTGAAACGCATCATCCACATGAAGCAAGCTCGAGGACAGGGATTGTAGGAAGATGAGAGGTGCTGGACCAAGAAAAGCGACACCCCCTTGGACGGGATTGCTCTGCTGGTGAGTATAATAATTTTTCGTCTCTTACAGGTTGGATCGGGGGCTTATATGTAGCATGATAGAATGCTTTATATAAACCCTGAAAGGGGGTGGCCATAACTCGTATCAGCCAAACCTGGTGACAGGTTCCCTTTAAGGACAACAAAGTCAATGTTTTGGAGTGGCCATCACAAAGGCCTGATCTCAATCCTATTGAAAATTATGGGCAAAGCTGAAAAGGCAGGTGTGAGCAAGGCGACCTACAAACCTGGATCAGTTACACCAGTTTTGTCAGGAGGAATAGGCCCAAATTCCAACCAACTATTGTGAGAAGCTTGAGGAAAGATATTCCAATCGTTTGACCCAAGTCATTCAGTTTAACGGCAATGGTACCAAATACTAATGAAATGTATGTAAACTTTGGACTTTGCAGTAAGTAATAAAAATGCCTTTATTCTCTTTCATTATTGTGGCATTTGGCAAATATTAATTATAGTAATCCTAATTGACCTAAAACAGGAAAGGTTTATTCTGATTTCATGTCAGATATTGAAAAAAACTTGCATATGTGTCTTTTTATATAGTGTATGTAAACTTCTGGCTTCAACTGTATAGATTTTGTTGAACCTACAAATTCTCTTTTTTTCCCATGAAATGCATATTTTACATAATAGCATGTGTAAGACCGGTCAGATGTGAAGAAGGGCATGTGTCTGGTTTATTGTAGTCATCAATATTAAAGACATTCACAATGAACTGTGCAACGTTTCACAAACTTCTCCCCATGAACAATATTGATAAATCTGCCCTGATTCATACCTGCTGTTATGGGGAGATCATCCAGAGAAGATGTTGGCAATGTCCTATTGAACTGTTATGGGTTTTAATTATATTTTTTCACTAGAGGTCTGCTCTATACAGGTTAATCTCACTTTGATGATTATGTTGTGTAATGAAGCTGTTTTCTGTTTCTGTCAAATTCATTAGGATATATGACTCAGTCGTTCACTTACGTTTAGATCAATGGGCAGAGGAAGATTTAATAAACCACTGCGCAATACGCTGCAGAAAAGCATATTCTTGGTGGTTTACATGGAATTGTATTGCAAATAGGTGTTGCTGATCACAATCAAAGAAATATTAAATAAGCATTATTCTATGTCAAGTTCTTGCATATAAAGACCTCGATAAACATGACTTAGCAATGACTATAAATGAATTTGGAGAACAGAAAAATACCTCTTCTGCCAGCGTAAAATGTGTGGCTATAGTATAATAAATGTCATATACCTATACAGCACATCAGTCTTCCAGTGTATGTTTAATATGAGTCCGTTCTCCAGTCCCATAGGTTTGAAAAGGAAATTTTATTAATGAAACCTCCTAAAGGAGAAGTTGCAAAGGACAAAGTTCCTGAAGTGTCACTCACAGACTAATGTAAGAATTATTTTTTTTTATATTATACATATTGATCAGCCGCTTTGTAGAAATGAAAGTTCCTTTTTCTGTGACTTTCCTCTGGAATAGCAAAAGGCCCTAAACATAAATATAAGAAATACTCCCCCGTCAATCACCATCAATGTTACGGGACTACATCGGCCATTACTGGCCTTTATGGTGCTGCTCCATTCATAAGAAGAATTAGTCCACATGGATTGGAATTGGATGAGAATTTAGACATTTTTTCTGTTTAGAAATTCACCCATGAAATGGATTTTCCAATTCACATCATGCTGTTTCTGTTTCCAGTGGAGCAAAGGGTTGTTTCAAATTTTTTCTTTAGATTTTAATGGGGAAAAAATCCACAATCAATTTCCCAAGTAATGTTGTGTTGGAGATTTTGTCACGAATTAACTGTGGACAAAGTGCCATAATCTTTTAAAATTGTTTGCTTTAATAGTTAAAGAGGTTGTCCAAGTTTATCACGAACGTCTACAGTCACCTTATGTGACTACAAACTTGTAAATCCTCACACTGCATGCAGTTCGCGCTCAGAGGATTCCCCGGTGTTGGCGGCGAGACCAAGCGCAGACGGGCAGACTAGACGTGCCTTGCTTAATGCCAGTCTATTGAGTGAGGCTGTGCATGTCTTCTTGGAATGTGGCCAGAAGTATGCACATCACGTACTCACAATCACATGACTGCTCAGTCTCGATGCCAACATTGGAGAATCTTCACATTGCGCACTGTACACAATGTGAGGATTCACAAGTGACTGTTGACTTTTGTGATAAACCTGGACAAACCCTTTAACATGTGCCTGAACTTTTAAAAATCTTTTGACATTTTATAGGGATATGTCAGGAGCTTTAAGTGGTTGGAATTTGGGTGCTGAGATTGTCTCTAGCATTTGGAGCAAAGAGGCAGAACTCCTCAGCCAATACTGAGGACAGACTGAACACAAGATCTATAAACCCGTCCAGCGTCGGACTGGAGTACCTTGGGCCCACCAGAGAAAATCATTCTTGGGGCCCACTATGTAGCTACATAGAAATAGATACAAGACCACATATTGTGCGGTAAAAAACGCTAATATCAGGGTATAATATAAGGTAGTTCACGTCTTAATAATGTAGCAAGGGTTGTGGTAGCCGCCTCACAGAATATAATGTAGCCCCCTCATAAAATATAATGCGGTCCCCTCTCATAGAATATAATGCAGCACCCCACAAAATATAATGCAACCCCTTAAGGTATGACAGTCCCCACCATAGAATATAATGTAGCACCCCCATAGGGTATAATGCAGCCCCCCTCATATAGTATAATGCAACCCACCACAGAATATAATGTAGTCCCCTGAGAGAATGCAGTTCCACCACAGAATATAATGCAGCCCCCCCATAGAGTATACTGTAGCCCCCTCATATAGTATGATGTAGCCCCTCATAATATAATGTAGTCCCGAGAGAATAATGCAGCCCCACAACAGAATATAATGCAGCCCCCCATAGAGTATACTGTAACCCCTCATATAGTATGATGTAGCGCCCCATAATATAATGTAGTACCCTGAGTATAATGCAGTCCCCCCACAGAATATAATGTAGCCCCCAAGGGCCGTATTTAGAGTTTCTGCTGCCCTAGGCACTTTTAGTGCTGCCTCCCTCTTTGGTGAGTATGACACTATCGGCAGTGACTTTGGCAAGAATCGCTGATGTGAAAGTCGCCTTTTGCAGCAGATCAGGCAGATTTTCTGCATCTGCCGCGTAACGGATCACTTACAGCAACACTGCGTTTGGATTCATTCATTCCCTATGGGATTTGCGGCACTTGCCGTGATCTGGCAAATGTGGTACCATACCTCCCAACTTTTGAAGAAGGGAAGGAGGTATAAAGTTTGCGGCGCGCGTAGTGCGCCGCGGCAAATTTTAGGCCACGCCTCTGACCACACCCATTTCACAACTAGTCACACCCATATCCATGTCCCAACCACAGCCATTTAGCACTGCTGATCACACTGTTTTATATACAATAATTATAAACAAAAAAAATATGGCTACACATAATAGCCCCACATGATGCTCAATACTGTATAATGGCCACACACGATGCTCCATACTGTATAATGGCCACACATGATGCTCAATACTGTATAACGGCCACACATGATGCTCAATACTGTATAATGGCCACACATGATGATCAATACTGTATAATGGCCACAAATGATGCTCCATACTGTATAATGGCCACACATGATGCTCCATACTGTATAATGTCCATTGGCCACACATGATGCTCCATACTGCATAACGGCCACACATGATGCTCAATACTGTATAATGGCCACACATGATGCTCCATACTGTATAATGGCCGCACATGATGCTCCATACTGTATAATGGCCACACATGATGCTCCATACTGTATAATGGCCACACATGATGCTTCATACTGTATAATGGCCACACATGATGCTCTATACTGTATGATGACCACACATGATGCTCAATACTGTATAATGGCCACACACAGTTCTCCATACTGTATGATCCCACATGATGCTCAATACTGTATAATGACCCCCCTCCTCTATGCATGGCTCATATTCCCCCCCCCCACAATGCATGGCTCATATTCTACCCCCCTGAATGCATGGCTCATATTCCCCCCTCTATGCTTGGCTCATATTCCCCCCCCTGAATGCATGGATCTTATCCCCCCCCTGTATGCATGGCTTATCTCTCCACCCCCCGCTCCCATCTTGCATGGCGCGCCGGCTTATGTCCTCCTTCAGACCCTCCATGTGTGTGACCGCACCCCCTTCTTTCCCACAGACCCCCCCCATGTGTGTGACAGCACCCCCTCCTTCCCCACAGACCCCCCATGTGTGTGACAGCACCCCCTCCCTCCCCACAGACCCCCACATGACAGCACCCCCTCCCTCCCCACAGACCCCCACGTGACAGCACCCCCTCCTTCCCCACAGACCCCCACGTGACAGCACCCCCTCCTTCCCCACAGACCCCCACGTGACAGCACCCCCTCCCTCCCTCCCCACAGACCCCCACGTGACAGCACCCCCTCCCTCCCCACAGACCCCAACGTGACAGCACCCCCTCCCTCCCTCCCCACAGACCCCCACGTGACAGCACCCCCTCCTTCCCCACAGACCCCCACGTGACAGTACCCCCTCCTTCCCCAAAGACCCCCACGTGACAGCACCCCCTCCCTCCCCAGACCCCCACGTGACAGCATCCCCTCGCCCACATTCAAAAGTCACCCTGCTCTCTGTACAGCCCCCATGTAAGAACGTCCGCTTATCTGTGCCCCCACAGCCCTCAGATCAGCCCACTGGAGTACTCCTGTGTACAGAGCCCCCACCATTGCGCAGCTCCTCAGCCTCTCTCCACAGCACAGGAGGTCTCCTGCTGCTATCAGCGCTGCACTGGAGGACGCCCCGCCCCCGTCCCTCATACTCACCTGACCTGACCCGTCCCTCAGGCTCACCTCTCCTAGCCCCATACACCGCGCGGCCACGTCGACATGGCTCCAGGCTCTGTCCCGACTTCTGGCGCAGCACCTTCTTCCTGCTTGAGCGGTCATGTGATACCGCTAATTAAGGTAATGAATATGCGCATATTCATGACCTTAATGATATTCAGGAGGAGGTGAGCTGCAGACGCCGAGACCAGCCACCGCTGGAGCAGGGTGAGTATCGTCTTCAAGGAGGGAGGGTGGGAGGGAGGCAGGGGGGCCCTGGAGCAGTGGGGGCCCTGGAACAGTGGGGGCCCACACAGCGGGTGTCAGTGCCTGGGCCCACCGGAGAATCCTCCGGTTCTCTGGTGGGCCAGTCCGAGCCTGAACCCGTCTTCAGTATAGCTACTGGACCCCCACTTATGGCATGCCTCAATGACTTGTCAAAAATGTTGTAAAAGTTGTACAAATGCAGTTACACTTTGTCTCATGGAGACAACTTTTTTTTTAGATTGAAGCCAAGCAAACGATAAGATGATTTCTATGGGTTCAGCTTTATCTAATACATGCAACTACACCAATATTATCAATCCTAAATAATTAGGACAAAAAAGCGTATCTAAACCAACACTTAAAAAATAGGCTTTTTGTAAAAGGCTAAAAGCATCTTTATTGCAGTATATTAAAAAATAAGACAAAACCATCATATAAGTATGTAAAAACAGAGGAATACAGATGTCGGAGAAAGCAATGGGTATAAACGGGGACAAGTCTTGTACAATACACTGATAGGTCTATTTAGAGTCAGTGGCGTAGGAAGGGGATGCGGGGGGGGCGGGCCGCCCCGGGCGGCACAATGCGGGGGGCGGCCGGCGCTGCAGGAGGAGAAAGAAGAAAAAAAAAAAAAAGACGCCCCTTTAAATCTTCGGGCGGCGCCGTCTGCCGCCACGACCAGGCTCTCTCCACCCCTGGGCCCCCGCCCCCCGCTCTAATACTCACCTCTCCTGGTTCCTGCGGCAGCTGCAGCATCCTCTGACTCTGCGACGTCTCAGAGCAGAGGGCGCGATGACGTCACTACTGTGCGCGCCGCTCAGCCTCTCTGTCCTGAGCGTCGCAGAGCCGGAGAGACGCTGACTGCACCGGACCTGCGCTAGGAACGGGAGCGGTGAGGATTTTACTTTTTTTTTTTTTCTTTATGTCTGACTCTGTCTGGGGGCAATGCTGGACACACTGGGGCAATACTGGAGACCATGGGGCAGATTGCTGGACACACTGGGGCAATACTGGAGACCATGGGGCAGAATGCTGGACACACTGGGGCAATACTGGAGACCATGGGGCAGAATGCTGGACACACTGCGGCAATACTGGAGACCATGGGGCAGAATGCTGGACACACTGGGGCAATACAGGAGACTATGGGGCAGATTGCCGGACACACTGGGGCAATACTGGAGACCATGGGGCAGAATGCTGGACACACTGGGGCAATACTGGAGACCATGGGGCAGAATGCTGGACACACTGGGGCAATACAGGAGACTATGGGGCAGATTGCTGGACACACTGAATACTGGAGACCGTGGGGCAGATTTCAGGACACATTGAGGCAATGCTGGAGACCCTGGGGCAGACTTCTGGACATACTGGGGCAATACTGGAGACCAAGGGGCAGATTGCTGGACACACCGGGGCAATACTGGAGACCATGGGGCAGATTGCTGGACACACTGGGGCAATACTGGAGACCATGGGGCAGATTGCTGGACACACTGGGGCAATACTGGAGACCATGGGGCAGAATGCTGGACACACTGGGGCAATACTGGAGACCATGGGGCAGAATGCTGGACACACTGGGGCAATACTGGAGACCATGGGGCAGAATGCTGGACACACTGGGGCAATACAGGAGACCATGGGGCAGATTGCTGGACACACTGGGGCAATACTGGAGACCCTGGGGCAGATTTCTGGACACATTGAGGCAATGCTGGAGACCCTTGGGCAGACTTCTGGACACACTGGAGCAATGCTGGACACTGGGGCAGATTGCTGGACACACTGGGGGTAATATGCTGGACACACTGGGGCAATGCTGGACACTGGGGGTAATATGCTGGACACACTGGGGGTAATATGCTGGACACACTGGGGCAGACTGCTGGACACACTGGGGCAATGCTGGACACTGGGGCAGATTGCTGGACACACTGGGGGCAGTGCTGGACATACTGGGGCAGATTGCTGTACACACTGGGGGTAATATGCTGGACACACTGGGGCAGATTGCTGGACAACATGGGGGTAATATGCTGGACACACTGGGGCAGATTGCTGGACACACTGGGGGCAGGACTTGAGGCATGGGCAGAATGTAGATACGGGGCATGATTGGAGACACGGGGCAGGATTGGATCATGGGGCAGGACGGATACGATGGAGGCTGGTGGCGCAGGATGGGGAGATCATATGGGGTAGAATGGATACTCATGAGGGCAGGATGCGAGAACATATGGCTGGAGCCAGGAATGAGATAAACGGGGCCAGGGTGGGGAATAGTGTTACCATAGGGGCTAATTAAGGGATATTATTACTGCAGTGATGTATTTATTTTATTTTTTGAGTATACTGTTTTAAATGGGGGGCAGGCCTGTTACTGTGCAGAGTGACACTATATCACCTTTTTTCCTTCATGTGATGTAATTTAGAAGTTGTGAAAAATTAAGTAATGTGTTCTGCAAGCGGAGCTCGAGATAACTGTGTTATTTACTGCAGAAACGAGTCCTGGCTGGAAGGAATGATGGCGGTCTGTGCTGGATGAAAGATGAAGGACTTCACCTAGAGACGTCACTGGTGAGTCAGTGTTACCTATACACTGACACTATACACTGTATACTATATAGAGGTCCTGTGTATAATGTCACCAGTGATCTCTGTATTACCTCTACACAGACACTGCATACTAAGTACAGATCTCCTGTGAATACTGGCACTTATGGTGATAGTATTGTGTTTTGTTTTTTTATTACTGATCAGTATTGTAGTATTCAGTCACTATGTGGTGGTAATATGTGGTCTGGAAATGGTGTTGTGGTATTTGTCCCTTGTATGTAGTATTATTCGGTCACTATGTGGCCTGGTCATGATGTGGTGGTATTAAGTCACAGGTTTGGCATGTGGGGGTGACACCATTAGGCCCAGTTTAAGTTCTACAAAACAGGAAAACCATTTTTGGTAACCTTTGTGTGTATTGAGCCGGGGGAGTCTGAAGTCTTCAGTAAAGAGGTAAAGAGACTGCAACCTTGTGTCCTCGTTATTGACTGTACCTCACACCATCACCATCTACCTTACTGGGAAGCCCTGGGGACATACTTCACCTGTGGGAAGGTATACCATCCAGCTGCCATTCCATCACCCCAGCGGACCCCACAGCAGCATCGGTCACCCTGACCGAACACCACAGGTGGCGTCACGAACCCCTGACAGACTGTACCACCTTTATTGGACGCCCCTTAGCAGGGTCGCGGACCGGGTCTAGCCACCGTGACAGCCTCAGAACCGAACCAGAGAGGCCCGGTACCGAAACGCGTGGCCCTGTGTCTGGGGGCGATCCATATGTATTATAATTCCTTTTGGACACTTACTATTATTATAGCCCCCTATGCACCTGATATATATTATGCCACTTTGAAGCCACACCTGCCTTTCCTGTATTTGTTTTTCTTTTTCCCCATTTATAATATTTCATGTGTTTTAATATCTAGGTTTTTTATTGTGGTAAAAATAAAATGTAACATTTTTTAACCAATCTTAAAAAGCGTCAGCTTTGGTGACAGTTATAGATATTGCTTTTTATTGGTATCTATTATTGAGTTCACTTATTGGTGTTGATGTACATATGTACATGTACAGATTAGGACTAGGGAGCAGTATAATCTCCATGCTCGGCCATACAGGCTACATGTATATGTGTTTAATTCTGCTACACAAAATACACATCATGATATTTGCAGAAATTGTTGAATTCTACATACAATTTAGATTACAAAGTAACACAATAATCTGAAGCACATTTTATGCATTTTCTGAATGCTTTATTTATCCCTTTGTTAATTTATGCTGCAGTTCACTGTAGGTGTCATACTCAGAGGTTGCACATTTACACAATTGATGGTTTCCTTACACAGTTGAATGGGGCTAGCAACGTCTCAGCTAAATTTATTAAACTGGGGCCTGGTTGCCTTGTTGTTACCTCGTCATTAATAGTTTGTGTACCGATTGTCCGTAGATTTAGTATTTTCTCTTGAGTTTGAGTTGCTACACTTGCAGTCTCCGTTGCTGTCTCCTCAGTTTGGATCGCAGTATCGTTGAGATCGCTCTTTCTTGGCACTGATGGCATTGAAAAATGGTGGAAATTTTGGAAGGGATGAGCTGCTTCAAGATCTAGCCTTTTTAAGTTTCGTTTCTCATAATATTCATGAGTAATTGATCCATGACACAGCAAATATAGGTGTAAACATACAGTGGGGCAAAAAAGTATTTAGTCAGTCAGCAATAGTGCAAGTTCCACCACTTAAAAAGATGAGAGGCGTCTGTAATTTACATCATAGGTAGACCTCAACTATGGGAGACAAAATGAGAAAAAAAAATCCAGAAAATCACATTGTCTGTTTATTTAACAATTTTTTTGCATATTATGGTGGAAAATAAGTATTTGGTCAGAAACAAAATTTCATCTCAATACTTTGTAATATATCCTTTGTTGGCAGTGACAGAGGTCAAACGTTTTCTGTAAGTCTTCACAAGGTTGCCACACACTGTTGTTGGTATGTTGGCCCATTCCTCCATGCAGATCTCCTCTAGAGCAGTGATGTTTTTGGCTTTTCGCATGGCAACACGGACTTTCAACTCCCTCCAAAGGTTTTCTATAGGGTTGAGATCTGGAGACTGGCTAGGCCACTCCAGGACCTTGAAATGCTTCTTACGAAGCCACTCCTTCGTTGCCCTGGCGGTGTGCTTTGGATCATTGTCATGTTGAAAGGCCCAGCCACGTTTCATCTTCAATGCCCTTGCTGATGGAAGGAGGTTTGCACTCAAAATCTCACGATACATGGCCCCATTCATTCTTTCATGTACCCGGATCAGTCGTCCTGGCCCCTTTGCAGAGAAACAGCCCCAAAGCATGATGTTTCCACCACCATGCTTTACAGTAGGTATGGTGTTTGATGGATGCAACTCAGTATTCTTTTTCCTCCAAACACGACAAGTTGTCTTTCTAGCAAACAGTTCCAGTTTGGTTTCATCAGACCATAGGACATTCTCCCAAAACTCCTCTGGATCATCCAAATGCTCTCTAGCAAACTTCAGACGGGCCCGGACGTATACTGGCTTAAGCAGTGGGACACGTCTGGCACTGCAGGATCTGAGTCCATGGTGGCGTAGTGTGTTACTTATGGTAGGCCTTGTTACATTGGTCCCAGCTCTCTGCAGTTCATTCACTAGGTCCCCCCGCGTGGTTCTGGGATTTTTGCTCACCGTTCTTGTGATCATTCTGACCCCACGGGGTGGGATTTTGTGTGGAGCCCCAGATCGAGGGAGATTATCAGTGGTCTTGTATGTCTTCCATTTTCTAATTATTGCTCCCACTGTTGATTTCTTCACTCCAAGCTGGTTGGCTATTGCAGATTCAGTCTTCCCAGCCTGGTGCAGGGCTACAATTTTGTTTCTGGTGTCCTTTGACAGCTCTTTGGTCTTCACCATAGTGGAGTTTGGAGTCAGACTGTTTGAGGGTGTGCACAGGTGTCTTTTTATACTGATAACAAGTTTAAACAGGTGCCATTACTACAGGTAATGAGTGGAGGAAAGAGGAGACTCTTAAAGAAGAAGTTACAGGTCTGTGAGAGCCAGAAATCTTGATTGTTTGTTTCTGACCAAATACTTATTTTCCACCATAATATGCAAAACAATTGTTAAAAAAACAGACAATGTGATTTTCTGGATTTTTTTTTCTCAGTTTGTCTCCCATAGTTGAGGTCTACCTATGATGTAAATTACAGACGCCTCTCATCTTTTTAAGTGGTGGAACTTGCACTATTGCTGACTGACTAAATACTTTTTTGCCCCACTGTATATAGTATCCTAACACTAGTGCTATTGAGAAGCAAAGGATGCCATCGATGAAAGATATAATAAGAATCCCAATAGCAAGTGTTTCAGGAAAAATAAGCCAGCTGCTGGTAGATGAGTCCATCTTCACCCATGGCTTGTGGCAGTAGATGGAGAACACAAACAGAGAGATGATGGCCAGGCATGTTGTGCCTAAGAAAGCGGTCACAATGGAATTATAGTAAAACCAAATATTTCTGCCTCCTAGACAGGTATTAAAAATTCGGGAATGGTGATCGAAGTTAAAGACATCTTTTCCACAAATGTTACAAAATCGAATCTTCTCTTTATAAAATGTCACAGGTATTATGTGGCAGTGAATCTTCTTTGGTTTAGTTTCCTTGGCCTCCTTTACACTGACTGCCTCCTTAGGATCTACACAAGAGGAGTCAGTAGAAATTGTAAGGGTATGGAAAACAAAATGTAGAGCGAATAACATGCCTAGAATTCCGTTACAGACAGATTGCCAGGTGCATGGCAGTATGGGAAGAATAAAGCCAAAAGCCGTGATACCCAAATATAAGTATAGAACCCAACTGGCAATTTGGAAGGGATGCCATGGCCACTGTAGTCCGTCCTCACGCTTTCTGCGTTGGTGATCCACTTTTGAAGTTGGCATTACTTATGTGTCAATATTTCTTTGAATTTGCTGAAGAAAACGGCATCCTTGCACTTCTCACATAAAGCTTGGCTCTAAAACATGTCTGTCTTGTATAGATGAAACAGAATGTCTGGGAACTGTCACACGACTAATAGCACATCCTATTGTGAGGTCACAGGATTCTAATGGAACCTTCCGACCTGTATATGGCACCATAGTGCAGCCACTATTAGTCTGTAATGGGATGGTGTATATAGATCTAGTATATATTCCTCACTAGATACAACTATCTAGTACACTAAAATGCAAACCTTATTACATCGGTCCTACATACACCTCTATGCAGGAGCTCCCATAACATTTAGAATAAGTGAATGCAATTATATAATATGCAGCTATTGTTTTTGCAGTCCCCCATAAATATTCAGTGAGGCTGAGGTCAGGTGAGATCCATAACATTCAGGACTCACTGGAAAGCTTGGACCCGTGTCTTAGGTTATTATCCTGTTGCAGTATGAGTCCTTTATGTCATCAGGTTCAGGTCAATTGGCCCCAGATCTCCAATTCAGGAATGCAAAAATACCCATAGACGTGAGAATTCCCACCATCATATTTTGGTCTTCTGTAATATTAATCTTTCTAGTTCTGCCATAATTGTCAGCATTATTAAGTAGGACTTTTGTTTTTTCATCGATTCACTGTGAAATGTTCATATGACTAAGCTCATGCCATAGATCTCACCTTGTTAGGTTCTGCGGAAGGGACTAATCATTCCATAAGGGTGAAATTTGGCTCTGCCCTCATCACAAGTTGAGTGGGACTGGTGATGTCATTTCTACCGATATCACACGGGCCACGTGCATGAGCAGCAGGTATCGCCTACATGGCCGAATCATTGATTAATTATATAATTTAAAGGTATCAAATCATATTATCAACTAATTAGATAACTGACTTGTCCAGAATGTCCATGTGTCAAATCAGCTAAATTAAACAGTCCCAGCATTGTGAGTGACATTTTATGAAATCTCATCGACTACAGGTGAGTCGAACCCTCATCGATCTGCTACTGATAACCTATCCTGTGATTGGGTCATCCAATACCAATGTTGGAACAACCCCTTTAAGAAAATCTGACAATTCTTGTCACAATATGCAAGTGTGAGTAGTTAAGTAAAGCAAAAAACTTTTTTGTTTTTAATTAAAGTTTAATTGAAAAAAAAGGTCTCATATGCACACTATGGGCCTGATTCGTCAAGACCGGAGTTGTAAACATCAATCTTTAGGAGGCGATGTGCTGAAGTCCGACGCTCCTGATTCATGAAGAGGTGGACGTGTGGCCTTCACTTCAGAGTGTGTTTCACCACAAATCCTACTCCAGTCCCTACTAGAGTAAGATTTGTGGTGTAGTGAACACCGCCTCTCATCCTGATGTTTGACAAGCAGTGGTCGCCGCGCCAGTCTTGCACCAACTCTGCCAACTTTATCAGAGCTGGGCAAAAATGGCGAGAAACACCAAAATTCGCAAAATATTAGCACAGTTTTAAGTTAGGCTGCCAGAATATTGGAGTAAAAGCTTTCATGAATCGGGCCCTGTATATATATATATATATATATATATATATATATATATATATATATATATATATATTGTAGGGGTTACACTCGCTCAGGTGCGACGGCTGACACTCAGGAGGCACGTTCCATTAAAAGTTCAGAGGGTTTATTGCTTCATAAACCACATAGCAGATAACAGAAATCAAATAGCCTTTAGCTCAGGAACAGAAAATACAAGTGTCCAGTCCTTCAGGCTCAGTCCTGGAGCGTTAAAACACTCTGGAGGGTTTCACCTCCACCCACATCTGCTGTGTTAAACATTAGCCTTTCTTTTATAGGTCTAACCACACCTAGGAACCCATCACATGATTAGACATGTGGTTATGACATCACCACAGGTCCTGAAACACACATAGATAGGCAGGGTTATGATACAGCGACAAGCCACCTATGCGACACATATCTCCCGTCGACTATACAATCTTTAGCCACGCTACATACCTCCCCCCTCTGCCTAAAGCCCTGGGGCTTGGCACTTTCTACCACTAGACAAGGGATTCTTGATAGGGCATCAGCATTACCGTGCAGCTTCCCGGCCCTATGTTCCACATGGAAATTGAAGTCCTGCAGGGCTAAGAACCAACGGGTGACCCTAGCATTTCTTCCCTTCGTTTCCCTCATCCATCTAAGTGGGGCATGGTCGGATATCAGTCTAAATTTACGTCCCAGCAGATAGTACCGTAACGTGTCCACCGCCCACTTTATGGCCAAACACTCCTTCTCTACGACTGAGTAATTCTTTTCAGACAGGGATAGTTTCCTACTCAGATAGAGAACAGGATGCTCCTCTCCATTTAGCTCTTGGGAAAGGACTACTCCTACCCCAACATCTGACGCATCTATTTGAAGAATAAACTCTTTCTTAAAATTTGGGGCCATCAGAGCGGGTTGCTTACACAGAGCCTCTTTCATTTCTTGGAAGGCTGACTGTCTCTTCGGACCATTTAGCCATTACTGATTTCGTCCCCTTTAGCAGATCAGTCAGAGGCGCAGCCACCGTGGCGAAGTTTGGGATGAACCTCCTGTAATATCCCACGATCCCCAGAAAGGCTTTAACTTGCTTTTTGGAGAGTGGCTTTGGCCATGTTTGAATTGCCTCCACTTTACTGATTTGGGGTTTTATTTCTCCACGACCCATTATATATCCTAGGTACTTAGCTTCTTCCTTACCCAAGGCACACTTCTTTGGGTTTATTGTAAACCCCGCCTCTCTTAGAGCATCAAACACCGTTTGGACTTTTTCCAGATGACTCTCCCAGTCCGGCCTAAAGATGATGATATCATCCAGGTACGCAGCAGCGTATGGCTTATGGGGTGCAAGGACTATGTATGGAAGGTGTTTCCATACAGATGACGCCCCATTGCAGACAATTTGAAAACTTGGGAATCATTTGAGCGGCCATACGCGCCAATATCCACCGCTATAAATTTGTATTCCGCATCGGCAATGGCCAACAGCACAATGGAGAAGTATTTTTTGTAGTTGAAATATTCCTAGCCAGAACCAGCCGGTTTCACGATGCGGATATGTTTCCCGTTCACTGCGCCCACGTAATTGGGAAACTGACACACTTGCTGGAATTTCTCGGCTACTTCCAACCAACTCTCCATTGTGGTATGTGGTATAAATTCACCGTGCAAAGAGTCCCACAGTGCACGGCAGATGTGCTTGACAATTCTGGAGATGGTGGAAATCCCAAGTCTGAACTGGAAATGCAGTGAGAGCAGGAATTCTCCAGTTGCATGAAATCTGTGAATAAAAGCAAGGCAAAAATTGCTACAAAATACCAGCAATAACATGATAGTTAGAAGTCAGCTTTAACAGTAGGAGATACAATAAAAATTATTCCTAAAAAGATCACTAAAAACTATTCTAAAAAAACCCACCAGCAACAACATTAACCCCTTCACCCCAAAGCCTGTTTTCACCTAAGTGACAGGGCCAATTTTTACAATTCTGACTACTGTCACTTTATGAGGTCATAACTCTGACACGCTTCAACGGATCTTGGTGATTCTGACATTGTTTTCTCATGACATACTGTACTTTATGATAGTGGTAAAACTTCTTCGATATGACTTGCATTTATTTGTGAAAAAAACAAAAATTTGTCGGAAATTATGAAAATTTAGCAATTTTTAAAATTTAGTTTTTATGCCCTTAAATTAGAGAGTTATATCACATAATATAGTTAATAAACAACATTTCCCACATGTCTGCTTTACATCAGCACAATTTTGGAAACATAATTTTTTTTTGTTAGGGAGTTATAAGGGTTAAAAGTTGACCAGCAATTTCTCATTTTTGCAACACCATTTTTTTTACGGACCACCTCACACTTGAAGTGACTTTGAGGGGTCTATATGACAGAAAATGCCCAAAAGTGACACCATTCTAAAAACTGCACCCCTCAAGGTACTCAAAACCACATTCAAAAAGTTTATTAACCCTTCAGGTGCTTCACAGGAATTTTTTGAATGTTTAAAAAAAATTGAACATTTAACTTTTTTTCACAAAATTTTTACTTCAGGCCCAGATTGTTTCATTTTACCAAGGGTAACAAGAGAAATTGGACCACAAACGTCATTGTACAATTTGTCCTGAGTACGCCGATACCCCATATGTGGGGGTAAACCACTGTTTGGGAACATGGCAGAGCTCGGAAGGGAAGGAGCACCATTTGACTTTTCAATGCAAGATTTGCTGGAATTGAGATCGGAGCCCATGTTACGATTGGAGAGCCCCTGACGTGCCTAAACAGTGGAAACCCCCACAAGTGACACCATTTTGGAAAGTAGACCCTCTAAGGAACTAATCTAGATGTGTGGTAAGCACTTTGAACCTCCAAGTGTTTCACAGAAGTTTATAATGTAGAGCCGTAACAAAAATGTCATATTAATTTTCACAAAAAATGATCTTTTTGCCCCCAATATTTTTTCCCAAGGGTAACAGGATAAATTGGACCCCAAAAGTTGTTGTGCAATTTGTCCTGAGTACGCTGATACTTCATATATGGGGATAAACCACTGTTTGAGCGCATGGCAGAGCTCGGAAGGGAAGGAGCGCCATTTGACTTTTCAATGCAAAATTGGCTGGAATTGAGATCGGAACCCTTGTCGCATTTGGAGAGCCCCTGACGTGCCTTAACAGTGGAAACCCCCAACAAGTGACCCCATTTTGGAAAGAAGACCCCCTAAGGAACTTATTTAGATGTGTGGTGAGCACTTTTAACCCCCAATTGTTTCACTAAAGTTTAGAATATAGCGGTGTGAAAATTAAAAAATCATTTTTTCTTTCCACAAAATGATGTTTTAGCCCGCAATTTTTTTTCTCCAAGGGTAACAGGAGACATTGGACCACACAAGTTATTGTCCAATTTGTCCTGAGTAAGCTGATACCCCATATGTGGGGGGGAACCACCGTTTGAGTGCACGGCAGAGCTCGGACGGGAAGGAGCGCTGTTTGAAATGCAGACTTAGATGGATTGGTCTGCAGGCGTCATGTTGCATTTGCAGAGCCCCTGATGTACCTAAACAGTAGAAACCCCCCACAAGTGACCCCATATTGCAAACTAGACCCCCAAGGAACTTATCTAGATGTGTTGTGAGAACTTTGAACCAACAAGTGTTTCACTACAGTTTATAACGCAGAGCCGTGAAAATAAAAAATATTTTTTTTCCACGAAAATGATATTTTAGCCCCCACGTTTTTATTTTCCCAAGGGTAACAGGACAAATTGGACCCCAAAAGTTGTCCAACTTGTCCTGAGAACGCTGATACCCCATATGTTGGGGGGAACCACTGTTTGGGCGCACAGGAAAACTCGGAAGGGAAGGAGCACTGTTTTAGTTTTTCAAAGCAGAATTGGCTGGAATTGAGATCGGACGCCATGTCACGTTTGGAGAGCCCCTGATGTGCCGAAACAGTGGAAACTCCCCAATTCTAACTGAAACCCTAATCCAAACACACCCCTAACCCTAATCCCAACGGTAACCCTAACCCCAACCCTAACCCTAGCCCCAACCCCAACCCTAACCCTAGCCCTAACCCTAGTCCTAACCCTAGCCCTAACCCTAATGGGAAAATGGAAATAAATACTTTTTTTACATTTTTTTATTTTTCCCTAATTAAGGGGGTGATGAAGGGGGGTTTGATCTACTTTTATAGCGGTTTTTTTGGCGGATATTTAGGGTTGGCAGCTGTCACACACTAAAAGACGCTTTTTATTGCAAAAAATAGTTTTTGCATCACCACATTTTGAGAGCTATAATTTATCCATGTTTTGGCCCACAGAGTCATGTGAGATCTTGTTTTTTGCGGGACGAGATGACGTTTTTATTGGTACCATTTTCGGGCAGATGACATTTTTTGATCGCTTTTTATTCCGATTTTTGTGAGGTGGAATGAACAAAAACCAGCAATTCCTGAAATTCTTTTAGGGGGGGGCGTTTATACAGTTCCACGTGTGGTAAAATTGATAAAGCAGCTTTATTCTTCAGGTCAGTACGATTTCAGCGATACCTCATTTATGTAATTTTTTTTATGTTTTGACACTTTTACACAATAAAAACAATTTTATATAAAAAAAATAATTGTTTTTGCATCGCTTTATTCTGAGAGCTATAACTTTTTTATTTTTCTGCTGATGATGCTGTATGGTGGCTTTTTTTTTGCGGGACAAGACGTTTTCAGCGGTACCATGGTTATTTATATCCGTTGTTTTGATCGCGTGTTATTCCACTTTTTGTTCGCCTGTATGATAATAAAGCAATGTTTTTTGCCTTTTTTTTTTTTTATTTTTTTTTTGCGGTGTTCACCGAAGGGGTTAAGTAGTGGGATAGTTTTATAGAGCGGGTCGTTATGGACGCGGCGATACCAAATATGTGTACTTTTATTGTTTTTTTTTAATTTACATAAATGGATTTACTGGGAAATGTTTTTTTTTTCTTTATTTGGGGATTTTTTTAATTTTTTTTTATACATTCTATTTTTTTTTTTTTTACTTTCTACCATTGTCCCAGGGTGGGACATCACTGTATTAGATCAGATCGTTGATCTGACAGGCAAGTTTAGGTGGCTTTCCGGCACCTGCTCTCAGCAACTCTCAGCAGGCACCGGCTAGCCAGGTCATTTCATGACCCGGAAGGAGTCCCGCGGCCATCTTGGATCCGGGGACTCCTTCCGGATCACCGGAGCAACGCGATCTCATTGCGTTTCTCCGGTGGGAGAGCGCAGGGAGCCCCCGTCCCTGCATGATCCCCCTCTATGCCGCTGTCACTACTGATAGCGGCATCAGAGGGGTTAAATGCCCGCGATTGGCGCTACCGCCGATCGTGGACATTGCTGCGGGGTGTCAGCTGTCATATACAGCTGACACCCGCACCCGATCACCGCGGCGCTCAGCGCGAGACCGCGGTGATCGGTGCGCCGTACTAGTACTGCTGCTGCTGTACATTTAGTGGTAGTGCTCCACACAGCAAAACCACACACAAATACTGCAAATTACAGTTGTGTTTTGCCTGGCTTTTCACCATGTGGTTAGTACGAAGTGTTTCATCTGTACAACCCATGGGTCTAAAGACGTGGTGATTGGAAATAAAAGTGTCGTTTTTCTGCGTGTTTTGGGCACTTGGCACATTACTGCTATGTACAGGTACGCTTGCAGAAGTAATTTATACAATTTGATACAAATTTTTTCAGATTGTAAAAATCCCATGATATTTATAGCAAAGTGTCAGATACGATCACTGTGTGCCTTATTACAGCTGTCCCGAGGGCCGACTGTACCTGTAAATGTCCCCATGAGATACAGAACATATGATTTAGTAATGTTAGCTCATTAGCGGAAGATACCTGAATATCCTTATAGAAGAGGAAATGTGAGAATAGATTAAGGCTACTTTCACACTGGCGTTGTTTTCAATACGTCGCAATGCGTCGTTTAGGGGAAAAAACGCATCCTGCAAAGTTGTTTGCAGGATGCGTTTTTGCCCCTTAGATTAACATTAGCGACGCATTGACATACGTCGCAACCGTCGTGCGACGGTTGCGCCGTGTTGTGGCGGACCGCCGGGAGCAAAAAACGTTACATGTAACGTTTTTTGCTGCCGACGGACCGCTTTTTCCGACCGCGCATGCGAGGACGGAATTCCACCCCCACCTCCCCGCACCTCACAATGGGGCAGCGGATGCAATGAAAATCTGTATCCGCTGCACCCGTTGTGCGGCGCAAACAACGCTTGCGTCGTTGCGTCTGCACGTCACTAATGTGAAAGTAGCCTAAATCAGAAATTCTGCAATAAAGCTTTTAATTGCAATACATACACCAAGTTAAAACCATAAACCCAAACATATAATCTATCTATACATGTACGAGTTTATTTCCTATCGCTTACATAGTATTACAATATTCTGCAGTCCTAAAAATGACAATTTCTGTCTCTGTTCAAGACATGTAACAGCACCATAGATGATAATGGGCATACAAAAAAACAGATACAACACGTACGTACAACACAAATGTCTGAATGAGGCCCTAGTCTCTAACATCTATGTAAGCTCCTGCGACACTGCTATAAAATCTGTTATTTATCAGTCCTAAAACACTTAAAGGGGGTTTCCACTTTTAGAAAAGTGGTCCCGAAGTCATCATATACTTGTTCAAAGCAGCTCCCCTCCTCTGCTCAATTCTCTATGCCTGCCTGCAGTCGTGCCATCATGTCTACAGTGCACATCACCACTGCAACCAATCACTGAATTTTGGCTACTTGTGCCTCCTACTTCATCAGAGCCACTCAGTGACTGGCTGCAGTGGTGTGTGGTGTAATCGTGATGTCACTCCTTCAGCCAAAACAGCAGAGGGGAGTAGTCACCATCTGTATTTTTTATTTTACTAGTATCCATTTGTTTGGATATCACATTTCCGGCTGCCGTCACACTAGCAGTATTTGGTCAGTATTTTACATCAGTATTTGTAAGACAAAACCAGGAGTGGAACAAAGAGAAGGAAAAGTATAAGAGCAACATATGCACCACTTCTGCATTTATCACCCACTCCTGGTTTTGGCTACAAATACTGATGACCAAATACTGCAGGTGTGACGCATCCTAAAGGTTACAAATCTCCTTTAACAACTTTAGAAATTAAAACAACAATTAATCAAGTAGTTTTTGAATCAATACTTTGAAAAAATCATAACGTTAGGTAGAATATGGGACATCAATAAAAAAAGAAACAGGTTAGCAAGCTTCAGATTGATGTTTCATGGAATTATATTCCTATATAAAAACATACATAAATATACAGTAATTTTTTTTTTAAATAGTCACAAATAGAAAATTGTCTGAGCATTGTCCGGGTTATCTGAGGTAACTGTAACCAAGAGCTGCACAAATTCATATGATGCTGGAGGAAGCTAGCAGAAGCCATATTTTAGCATATAAAAAGAACCTGACAGCTGATTCAGAGACTGCCTGTTATTGCAGCCATCAATGTTCACACACTCTGAAATGCTGAGATAGTGGAAGGGACCTGTCCATCATGGGAAGTGGGCGGGGAGAAGCTGCCAGGGACCTGCCTCTTGGACTAGTCATCCTACTCGCCTTGTCCCTGCTGTTGTGAATTCTGTGGCTGAATTCACTCCTGTGGTCACAAGTGGTACTGCAGCTTCTGAGCTTCCTCCCTCAGGTGTTCTGGTGAGCTCGTTAACTGCTTCGTTACTTAACTCCGCCTGATGCTGCTATCCTTGCTCCTTGTCAATGTTTCAGTGTTGGATCTGAGCTTCTCCTGATTGTTCCTGTGACCTGCTGCTCTGTATAGCTAAGTGCTTTTTTGTTGTTTTGTTGTTTTTTTTCTGTCCAGCTTGTCTTTTGTTTTGCTGGAAGCTCTGAGAAGCAAAGGGTGTATCGCCGTGCCGTTAGTTCGGCACGGTGGGTCATTTTTGCCCCCTTTGCGTGGTTTTTGCTTTAGGGTTTTTTGTAGACTGCAAAGTTCGCTTTACTGTCCTCGCTCTGTCTAGAATATCGGGCCCCACTTTGCTGAATCTATTTCATCCCTACGTTTTGTCTTTTCATCTTACTCACAGTCATTATATGTGCGGGGCTTCCTTTTCCTTTGGGGTATTTCTCTGGGGCAAGTCAGGCCTATTTTTCTATCTTCAGGCTAGCTAGTTTCTTAGGCTGTGCCGAGTTGCATAGGTAGTTGTTAGGCGCAATCCACAGCCGCTTTTAGTTGTGTTTAGGATAGGATCAGGTGTGCAGTCTACAGAGTTTCCACGTCTCAGAGCTCGTTCTTTTGTTTTTGGGTATTGGTCAGATCACTGTGTGCGCTCTGATCGCTAGGCACACTGTGTCTCTGGATTGCCTTCATAACACCTTTCATTAGCAAACATAACAGTACAAGGAGCCAAACTAATGATTCTCAATAGAGGGAAAGAAAAAGTTCTGACATCATTTTTTTTTTCTGCTCTGTGTGCATTTTTTTTTTTCCCCTAGACATTTGGGTGATTCTGGACACAGGTGTGGACATGGATATTCAGGGTCTGTGCTCTTCAATGGATAATCTCGTTATAAATGTACAAAAGATTCAAGATACTATTGATCGGAAATCTATGTTAGAACCAAGAATTCCTATTCCTGATTTGTTTTTTGGAGACAGAACTAAGTTTCTAAGTTTCAAAAATAATTGTAGGCTATTTCTGGCCTTGAAACCTCATTCTTCTGGTAATTCTATTCAACAGGTTTTGATTATTATTTCTTTTTTGCGCGGCGATCCTCAAGACTGGGCATTTTCTCTTGCGCCAGGAGACCCTGCATTGAGTAGTGTCGATGCGTTTTTCCTGGCGCTCGGATTACTGTACGATGAGCCTAATTCAGTGGATCAGGCTGAGAAAAATTTGCTGGCTTTGTGCCAGGGTCAGGATGATATAGAAGTATATTGTCAGAAATTTAGGAAATGGTCAGTACTCACTCAGTGGAATGAATCTGCGCTGGCAGCTTTGTTCAGAAAGGGTCTCTCTGAGGCTCTTAAGGATGTCATGGTGGGATTTCCTATGCCTGCTGGTTTGAATGAGTCTTTGTCTTTGGCCATTCAGATCGGTCGACGCTTGCGCGAGCGTAAATCTGTGCACCATTTGGCGGTATTGCCTGAGGTTAAACCTGAGCCTATGCAGTGCGATAGGACTATGACCAGAGTTGAACGGCAGGAATACAGACGTCTGAATGGGCTGTGTTTCTACTGTGGTGATTCCACTCATGCTATTTCTGATTGTCCTAAGCGCACTAAGCGGTCCGCTAGGTCTGCCGTCATTGGTACTGTACAGTCCAAATTTCTTCTGTCCATTACCTTGATATGCTCTTTGTCGTCGTTTTCTGTCATGGCGTTTGTGGATTCTGGCGCTGCCCTGAATCTGATGGATTTGGATTATGCTAGACGTTGTGGGTTTTTCTTGGAGCCTTTGCGGTGTCCTATTCCATTGAGAGGAATTGATGCTACACCTTTGGCCAAGAATAAACCTCAGTACTGGGCCCAGCTGACCATGTGCATGGCTCCTGCACATCAGGAAGTTATTCGCTTTCTGGTGTTGCATAATCTGCATGATGTGGTCGTGTTGGGGTTGCCATGGCTTCAAACCCATAATCCAGTATTGGATTGGAATTCCATGTCGGTATCCAGCTGGGGTTGTCAGGGGGTACATGGTGATGTTCCATTTTTGTCGATTTCGTCATCCACCCCTTCTGAGGTCCCAGAGTTCTTGTCTGATTATCAGGATGTATTTGAAGAGCCCAAGTCCGATGCCCTACCTCCGCATAGGGATTGTGATTGTGCTATCAATTTGATTCCTGGTAGTAAATTCCCTAAAGGTCGATTATTTAATTTATCCATGCCCGAACACGCCGCTATGCGCACTTATGTGAAGGAATCCCTGGAGAAGGGACATATTCGCCCATCGTCATCACCACTGGGAGCAGGGTTCTTCTTTGTAGCCAAGAAGGATGGTTCGCTGAGACCGTGTATTGATTACCGCCTTCTTAATAAGATCACTGTTAAATTTCAGTATCCCTTGCCATTGTTATCTGACTTGTTTGCTCGGATTAAGGGGGCTAGTTGGTTCACTAAGATAGATCTTCGTGGTGCGTATAATCTGGTGAGAATCAGGCAAGGAGATGAATGGAAAACTGCATTCAATACGCCCGAGGGTCATTTTGAGTATCTAGTGATGCCGTTCGGACTTGCCAATGCTCCATCTGTGTTTCAGTCTTTTATGCATGACATCTTCCGTGAGTATCTGGATAAATTCCTGATTGTTTACTTGGATGACATTTTGATCTTCTCAGATGATTGGGAGTCTCATGTGAAGCAGGTCAGAATGGTTTTTCAGGTCCTGCGTGCTAACTCTTTGTTTGTGAAGGGATCAAAGTGTCTCTTCGGTGTGCAGCAAGTTTCATTTTTGGGGTTCATCTTTTCCCCTTCTACTATCGAGATGGATCCAGTTAAGGTCCAAGCCATCCAGGATTGGATTCAGCCGACATCTCTGAAAAGTCTGCAAAAGTTCCTGGGCTTTGCTAATTTTTATCGTCGCTTCATCTGTAATTTTTCTAGCATTGCCAAACCATTGACCGATTTGACCAAGAAGGGTGCTGATTTGGTTAATTGGTCTTCTGCTGCTGTGGAAGCTTTTCAGGAGTTGAAGCGTCGTTTTTGTTCTGCCCCTGTGTTGTGTCAGCCAGATGTTTCTCTTCCGTTCCAGGTCGAGGTTGATGCTTCTGAGATTGGAGCAGGGGCGGTTTTGTCACAGAGAGGTTCTGATTGCTCAGTGATGAAACCATGTGCTTTCTTTTCCAGGAAGTTTTCGCCCGCTGAGCGTAATTATGATGTGGGCAACCGAGAGTTGCTGGCCATGAAGTGGGCATTCGAGGAGTGGCGTCATTGGCTTGAAGGAGCTAAGCATCGCGTGGTGGTATTGACTGATCATAAGAACTTGACTTATCTCGAGTCTGCCAAGCGCTTGAATCCTAGACAGGCCCGTTGGTCGTTATTTTTTGCCCGCTTCGACTTTGTGATTTCGTACCTTCCGGGCTCTAAAAATGTGAAGGCGGATGCTCTGTCTAGGAGTTTTGTGCCCGACTTTCCGGGTTTATCTGAGCCAGCGGGTATCCTCAAGGAAGGAGTCATTGTGTCTGCCATCTCCCCTGATTTGCGGCGGGTGCTGCAAAAATTTCAGGCGAATAAACCTGATCGTTGTCCAGCGGAGAAACTGTTCGTCCCTGATAGGTGGACTAATAAACTTATCTCTGAACTTCATTGTTCGGTGTTGGCTGGTCATCCTGGAATCTTTGGTACCAGAGAGTTAGTGGCTAGATCCTTCTGGTGGCCATCTCTGTCACGGGATGTACGTACTTTTGTGCAGTCCTGTGGGATTTGTGCTAGGGCTAAGCCCTGCTGTTCTCGTGCCAGTGGGTTGCTTTTGCCCTTGCCGGTCCCAAAGAGGCCTTGGACACATATTTCGATGGATTTCATTTCTGACCTTCCCGTTTCTCAAAAGATGTCAGTCATTTGGGTGGTCTGTGATCGCTTTTCTAAAATGGTCCATCTGGTGCCCTTGGCTAAATTGCCTTCCTCCTCTGATTTGGTACCTTTGTTCTTTCAGCATGTGGTTCGGTTGCATGGCATTCCTGAGAATATTGTTTCTGACAGAGGTTCCCAGTTTGTTTCAAGGTTTTGGCGAGCCTTTTGTGGTAGGATGGGCATTGACCTATCCTTTTCCTCGGCTTTCCATCCTCAGACTAATGGCCAGACCGAACGAACCAATCAGACCTTGGAAACATATCTGAGATGTTTTGTTTCTGCAGACCAGGATGATTGGGTGTCCTTTTTGCCGTTGGCTGAGTTCGCCCTTAATAATCGGGCCAGCTCGGCTACCTTGGTTTCTCCATTTTTTTGCAATTCTGGGTTCCATCCTCGTTTCTCTTCAGGACAGGTTGAGTCTTCGGACTGTCCTGGTGTGGATTCTGTGGTGGACAGGTTGCAGCAGATCTGGACTCAGGTAGTGGACAATTTGACCTTGTCCCAGGAGAAGGCTCAACTGTGTGGGTCTCCGTGTGGGTCTCCGACTTCGTGTTGGGGATCTGGTTTGGTTATCTTCTCGTCATATTCCTATGAAGGTTTCCTCTCCTAAATTTAAACCTCGTTTTATTGGTCCGTATAGGATTTCTGAGATTCTCAATCCTGTGTCTTTTCGTCTGACCCTCCCAGACTCCTTTTCCATACATAATGTATTCCATAGGTCGTTGTTGCGGAGATACGTGGCACCTATGGTTCCATCTGTTGAGCCTCCTGCCCCGGTTTTGGTGGAGGGGGAATTGGAGTATATTGTGGAGAAGATTTTGGATTCTCGTGTTTCTAGACGGAAACTCCAGTATCTGGTTAAATGGAAGGGTTATGCTCAGGAAGATAATTCCTGGGTTTTTGCCTCTGATGTTCATGCTCCCGATCTTGTTCGTGCCTTTCATGCGGCTCATCCTGGTCGGCCTGGGGGCTCTGGTGAGGGTTCGGTGACCCCTCCTCAAGGGGGGGGGTACTGTTGTGAATTCTGTGGCTGAATTCACTCCTGTGGTCACAAGTGGTACTGCAGCTTCTGAGCTTCCTCCCTCAGGTGTTCTGGTGAGCTCGTTAGCTGCTTCGTTACTTAACTCCACCTGATGCTGCTACCCTTGCTCCTTGTCAATGTTCCAGTGTTGGATCTGAGCTTCTCCTGATTGTTCCTGTGACCTGCTGCTCTGTATAGCTAAGTGCTTTTTTGCTATTTTGTTGCTTTTTTTCTGTCCAGCTTGTCTTTTGTTTTGCTGGAAGCTCTGAGACGCAAAGGGTGTACCGCCGTGCCGTTAGTTCGGCACGGTGGGTCTTTTTTGCCCCCTTTGCGTGGTTTTTGCTTTAGGGTTTTTTGTAGACTGCAAAGTTCGCTTTACTGTCCTCGCTCTGTCTAAGATTATCGGGCCCCACTTTACTGAATCTATTTCATCCCTACGTTTTGTCTTTTCATCTTACTCACAGTCATTATATGTGGGGGGCTGCCTTTTCCTTTGGGGTATTTCTCTGGGGGCAAGTCAGGCCTATTTTTCTATCTTCAGGCTAGCTAGTTTCTTAGGCTTTGCCGAGTTGCATAGGTAGTTGTTAGGCGCAATCCACAGCCGCTTTTAGTTGTGTTTAGGATAGGATCAGGTGTGCAGTCTACAGAGTTTCCACTTCTCAGAGCTCGTTCTTTTGTTTTTGGGTATTTGTCAGATCACTGTGTGCGCTCTGATCGGTAGGCACACTGTGTCTCTGGATTGCCTTCATAACACCTTTCATTAGCAAACATAACACCCTGCCCAGTTTTCTCTGAAACACCACAGCATAGCAGAGTGAACATAAAAGACTGTGATAACGCAGCCCGCCTCTGATTCATGCTGCACATGGTTCAGGTAGGATGAATCTGCTGTCAGTTTCCCTTCAAACTGTGGCTGTAAAAGGCGAAGCAGGGGAATTTGAGCTTTTTATCTGAAGAACAAGTCCTCCGACCATTATTAAGAGAAAAATGTCTGTCTAAAAACATATTCTGTGGTCCCACACACTGAGATGACCCAGCCACTATAACATCATGACAGTATCGTGTCCGAGAAAATAACTGCAGGAAACTCAGGGGTTGGACTCCAGAAGAAAGAGGTAAAGTTATTTTCTGGGATGAAACCCCTTCCAACTGGGACATCTGTAGGAACGAGTCAGCAGAAAAGAGAAGGTGAGCCTGTGTTATGCCAATAGTAAAAACATCTAGAAACCTTTCATGTTTGGGGGCTTTCATCCTTGGGAGGGGCTCACTCCAAATTTTGCCTAAGAATTCTGCCATGAATAAAGAATGGTAAATATCCTCCTAAAACAACTTCTACCAATGATCGAGAAGCAATTTGGTAATGGATATTGTTTTTATCCTGAGTCACAGGGCAAAAGTGATATCTCAGTGGCTCGGTGAACAAAACATTGACATTTTTGGAACCTCCCCAGATTCTATTGAAAACCTGTGAACAATCCTCAAAAAAGTGGATAGACAAAGAAAATCACAGAAATTGTGATAAACTCCATTTTGATACAGGAAAGATATGTATCTTTGTACCGTCAGTCAGTAGATGGAGAATATTTAGAATTGAGAGTCCTCAGTGGTTGATAACTTCTCAGCCACTAAAAGGAATCAGCCACTGAGGACTCTCACTCCTGATAAACTCCAAGCACCGATAAGACAGGAATGGGCGGTCATCAGTCAGGATTTGTCCCACAAGCTGATATCCAGCAGCCAGGGCAAATTGCAGAAGTCTTGAAAAATAGGTTTTTGCATAAACTTGATGTATTTGTCAGTAACCAACATTTTTTGGTTCAAACATTTCTTGAAATAGTTTATTTAAAAAAACACCTCAATATCCACTGGGTAAATCTGACAGGGAGAAGGACTTGGGGATCCTAGTTAATGATAAACTTACCTGGAGCAGCCAGTGCCAGGCAGCAGCTGCCAAGGCAAACAGGATCATGGGGTGCATTAAAAGAGGTCTGGATACACATGATGAGAGCATTATACTGCCTCTGTACAAATCCCTAGTTAGACCGCACATGGAGTACTGTGTCCAGTTTTGGGCACCGGTGCTCAGGAAGGATATAATGGAACTAGAGAGAGTACAAAGGAGGGCAACAAAATTAATAAAGGGGATGGGAGAACTACAATACCCAGATAGATTAGCAAAATTAGGATTATTTAGTCTAGAAAAAAGACGACTGAGGGGCGATCTAATAACCATGTATAAGTATATAAGGGGACAATACAAATATCTCGCTGAGGATCTGTTTATACCAAGGAAGGTGACGGGCACAAGGGGGCATTCTTTGCGTCTGGAGGAGAGAAGGTTTTTCCACCAACATAGAAGAGGATTCTTTACTGTTAGGGCAGTGAGAATCTGGAATTGCTTGCCTGAGGAGGTGGTGATGGCGAACTCAGTCGAGGGGTTCAAGAGAGGCCTGGATGTCTTCCTGGAGCAGAACAATATTGTATCATACAATTATTAGGTTCTGTAGAAGGACGTAGATCTGGGGATTTATTATGATGGAATATAGGCTGAACTGGATGGACAAATGTCTTTTTTCGGCCTTACTAACTATGTTACTATGTTACTAATAATAGTAAAAAAAAAAAAAACATCAATCCCGAGAATGTGGCTCTAGTGTCTCCTGTAGCAATGGAGCAATGGCCAAGCATGCACATCACTGCTCTGTTCATTCTCCATGGGAATGGAGGAGCTGAACGCTGTTTTAGTCTCATAGACAATGAATGTGCCTTGTCTTGGTGGGCCAATGCTTTAAGGCCACAGTCCAAGTCCAAATATTCCTTTGAATGACAGCTGTAGCTGCTCACCAGTAATGGAAAATCAGTCACTACAAAGCCTATGTGGGTTATTTTAACATTGTAAGGGTGAGGCCACATATCGCGGCTGCTCAGTGATCAAAGTGTGGTCGTGATACTGTTATACCTTAAATTGTTTTTTAGATTGCTAATGACAGTGCATATTCATTGTGGTGAAAATGCCACAAGGATGGTTTCCAGTATGTCACGGCTGCTGTTTGTGGCCTTAACCCAAAGGTTATAATATGCAACCAGCTAGTCGGAAGACAGGCCATTCAGCTCAGTGCATAGACATGGGAATAAATGTCTTAACTTCTACAGTAAACAGTATACAGCTGTAAATAATCCACAAGCTGACATACAGGGATAGTGGGGTATTGTATACAGCTCTGGGAAAAAGAAAGGGCGACACCGGGAAGACAAGAAAACGGATGGACAGAGAAGAGTGAGAGCAGAGAAGTGAACAAATTCAAAAGTATAATCTACTTAAGTATATTCCCCAGAACAAAGTTCATTTTGATCATTTTAATCAATAAATCATATAATAATTTCTACAATTGGATGTGTATAAATAAAATGTTCCTGCGCTGAGATAATCTTATAAATCTGCCCCTGCTGTGTACTGTGTAATGTCTGTATCTGACCGTGCAGGAACATGGTCTGATCATACCACATCTCCTGGGCAGGGGAGGACTGACGTTGACGTGCCCGTAACTTGGGGTGCAAGGTCGTGACATCATGCACTATGGTAGGGAACATGGTAGGGAACTCAAAGTCAGCTACCAGCTCCTAAGCCGGCTTTAGAAGATGGCCCTACGAGGGAGAAGGTGAAAAGTATCTTTTTTTAATGCATTGGATAACAGAACAGGGCCAAGTATACCAGGCTGGGGCATAGTATACCAGGAAATGGATCAAGATGGGGCACATTACACAAGGATGGGGAACAGTATAGCAAGAGGGGACTATGATGGAGAACATTACACCAGGAAGGGGGCCAGGATGCGAAAAACTATACCAGGAAGGGAAACCAGAATGATGGATACTATACCAGAAAGGGGGCCAGGATAGAGCACATTATATCAGCATGGAGTTCATTATACCAGGAAGGGGCCCAATATGGGGGACATTATCCCAGGCTGGGGCACATTTTTGTTATTCACATCACCCTATCTTTATTACATAGAGTCCTCTCTGACCAGGAGACAGGTCTATTACCGGCCTTCATCAGAAATGAAACATCTTCCATCAGCCGTCATTTCATTATACATCTAACAACAGATGACAGTATGTAATAAAGAAGAGGGTGCTATAAATAACAAAAATAACAAGAAAATCCAATATGTAAGGGATGATGCTGTAGATAACAAGAGAGGGCATTATGTAATAGGGGGAATCAATATTATTAACTAGATGGTGGCCCGATTCTATCACATCGGGTATTCTAGAATATGCATATCCACGTAGTACATTGCCCACCCACGTAGTATATTGCCCAACCACGTAGTATATTGCCCAGCAATGTAGTATATTGCCCAGTCGCGTAGTATATTGCCCAGTCACGTAGTATATTGCCCAGTCACGTAGTATATTGCACAACCCACGTAGTATATTGCCCAGTCACGTAGTATATTGCCCAGTCACGTAGTATATTGCCCAGCCACGTAGTATATTGCACAGCCACGTAGTATATTGCCCAGTCACGTAGTGTATTGCCCAGCCACGTAGTATATTGCCCAGCCACGTAGTATATTGCACAGCCACGTAGTATATTGCCCAGTCACGTAGTATATCACCCAGTTACGTAGTATATTGCCCAGTCACGTAATATATTGCCCAGCCACGTAGTATATTGCCCAGTTACGTAGTATATTGCCCAGCCACGTAGTATATTGCACAGCCACGTAGTATATTGCCCAGTCACGTAGCATATTGCCCAGTTACGTAGTATATTGCCCAGCCACGTAGTATATTGCCCAGCCACGTAGTATATTGCACAGCCACGTATTATATTGCCCAGTCACGTAGTATATTGCCCAGTTATGTAGTATATTGCCCAGTCATGTAATATATTGCCCAGCCACGTAGTATATTGCACAGCCACATAGTATATTGCCCAGTCACGTAGTATATTGCCCAGTTACGTAGTATATTGCCCAGTCACGTAGTATATTGCCCAGTCACGTAGTATATTGCCCAGTTACGTAGTATATTGCCCAGTTACGTAGTATATTGCCCAGCCACGTAGTATACTGCCCAGTCACATAGTATATTGCCCAGTCACGAATTATATTGCCCAGTCACGTAGTATACTGCCCAGTCACGTAGTATATTGTGCAGTCACGTAGTATATTGCCCAGCCACGTCGTATATTGCACAGCCACGTAGTATACTGCCCAGTCATGTAATATATTGCCCAGTCACGTAGTATATTGCCCAGCGACGTAGTATATTGCCCAGTCACATAGTATATTGCCCAGCGACGTAGTATTCAGCACAGAGCCACGTAGTATATTGCCCAGTCAAGTAGTATATTGCGCAGTCACGTAGTATATTTCCCAGTCACGTAGTAAATTGCCCAGCGACGTAGTATATAGCCCAGCGACGGAATATATTGCCCAGTCACGTAGTATATTGGCCAGTCACGTAGTATATTGCCCAACACGTAGGTATATAACACTGCCCACGCAGTATTTAGCAGTGTGTGCACCATATCCCTATTAAAAAAAAAATTAAAATAAAAAATAGTTATATACTCACCCCTGGGATCCAGCGAAGCTGTGTGATGCGGCCGCCATCATCCGTTCCCAGGATGCATTGCGAAATTACCCAGATGACTTAGCAGTCTCGCGAGTCTTCTGGGTAAGTTCGCAATGCATCTCTGGGAACGGAAGATGACGGCCGGCGTTACCGCTGGCATTAACCCTGTATGAGCGGTGACCGGAGGGAGTATGGAGCGGGTGCTGACTGCAGGGAGTATGGAGTGGGGAGTATGGAGCGGGCGCCAGGGACACTGACTGTGGGGAGTATGGAGTGGGCGCCGGGGACACTGACTGCGGGGACACTGACTGCGGGGAGTATGGAGCGGGCGCCTGGGACACTGCGGGGAGTATGGAGCGGGCGCCGGGCACTGTGACTCCAGGGGAGTAGGGGAGGGACTAATCGGACTGTGCCAGTCGCTAATTGGTCGTGGCAGCCATGACAGGCCGCTGGTGAGACCAATCAGCGACTTGGATTCCATGACAGACAGCGGCTGCGACCAATGAATATCCGTGACAGAAAGGACAGACAGAAAGACGGAAGTGACCCTTAGACAATTATATATATAGATGAAAAGAGACTGTTATATATACAAGTGCTTCTCACTAAATTAGAATATCATCAAAAAGTAAATTTATTTCAGTTCTTCAATACAAAAAATGAAACATATATAGAGTCATTGCAAACACAGTGATCTATTTCAAATGTTTATTTCTGTTAATGTTGATGATTATGGATTACATTACAGCCAAAGAAAACCCAAAAGTCATTATATCAGTAAATTAAAATACTTTATAACACCAGCTTGAAAAATGATTTTAAAATCCGAAATGTTAGCCTACTGAAATGTGAAGAAATGGAGAATCCAGCTCAGCGAGGTAGTGAAAAAACCTGTTCTTTATTCACTAGAAAATGTTCTCATTAGAGGATAAAACATCAGCGTAGAGAGTGAATAAAATGCGATATCAACGCGTTTCTCCCTTAATCATGATATCCAACATATTACCGTATATACTCGAGTATAAGTCGAGATTTTCAGCCCAAATTTTTGGGCTGAAAGTGCCCCTCTCGGCTTATACTCGAGTCAAGGTGGGCGGCGGGTGAGGGCGCTGAGGCATACTTACCTGCTTCCAGCGATCCTGGCGCTCCCCCTGCCGTCCCACGGTCTTCTGTGCTGCAGCTCTTCCCCTCTTCAGCGGTCACGTGGGACCGCTCATTAGAGAAATGAATAGGTGGCTCCACCTCCCATAGGGGTGGAGCCGCCTATTCATTTCTCTAATCAGCGGTGCCAGTGACCGCTGATAGAGGAAGAAGCTGCGGCACCGAAGACAGCTGTCCGGGGGAAGGAGCCGGACGCCGGGACCAGGTAAGTATCGCATATTTACCTGTCCCCGTTCCAGCCGCCGGGCGCCGCTCCATCTTCCTGGCGCCGCTCCATCTTCCCGGCGTCGCTCTGCTCTGACCAGGTCAGAGGGCGCGATGACGCATATAGTGTGCGCGGCGCCCTCTGCCTGATCAGTCAGTGCCCAGAGACGCCGGGACCGGACGCTGGGAGCTGCAAGCAAGAGAGGTGAGTATGGCATTTTTTTTTTATTGCAGCGGCAGCAGCGGCACAGATTTATGTGGAGCATCTATGGGGAAATATGAACGGTGCAGAGCATATATGGCAGAGCTATGGGGCAGTATGAACGGTGCAGAGCACTATATGGCAGAGCTATGGGGCAATATGAACGGTGCAGAGCACTATATGGCACAGCTATGGGGCAATATGAACGGTGCAGAGCACTATATGGCACAGCTATGGGGAAATATGAACGGTGCAGAGCACTATATGGCACATCTATGGGGCAGTATGAACGGTGCAGAGCACTATATGGCACAGCTATGGTGCAATAATGAACGGTGCAGAGCACTATAAGGCACAGCTATGGGGAATAATGAACGATGCAGAGCACTATATGGCACAGCTATGGGGAAATAATGAACGGTGCAGAGCACTATATAGCACAGCTATGGGGCAATAATGAACGGTGCAGAGCACTATATGGCACAGCTATGGGGCAATAATGAACGGTGCAGAGCACTATACGGCACAGCTATGGGGAAATAATGAACGGTGCAGAGCACTATATGGCACAGCTATGGGGAAATAATGAACGGTGCAGAGCACTATATGGCAGAGCTATGGGGCAGTATGAACGGTGCAGAGCACTATATGGCACAGCTATGGGGAAATAATGAATGGTGCAGAGCACTATATAGCACAGCTATGGGGCAATAATGAACGGTGCAGAGCACTATATGGCACAGCTATGGGGAAATATAAATTGTGCAAGCACTATATGGCACATCTATGGGGCAATAATGAACGGTGCAGAGCACAGCACTATACGGCACAGCTATGGGGAAATAATGAACGGTGCAGAGCACTATATAGCACAGCTATAGGGCAATAATGAACGGTGCAGAGCACTATATGACACAGCTATGGGGAAACAATGAACGGTGCAGAGCACTATATAGCACAGCTATGGGGCAATAATGAACGGTGCAGAGCACTATATGGCACAGCTATGGGGCAATAATGAACGGTGCAGAGCACTATATGGCACAGCTATGGGGCAATAATGAACGGTGCATAGCACTACATGGCACAGCTATGGGGCAATAATGAACGGTGCAGAGCACTATATGGCACAGCTATGGGGAAATAATGAACGGTGCAGAGCACTATATGGCACAGCTATGGGGAAATAATGAACGTTGCAGAGCACTATATGGCACAGCTATGGGGCAATAATGAACGGTGCAGAGCACTATATGGCACAGCTATGGGGAAATAATGAACGGTGCAGAGCACTATATGGCACAGCTATGGGGAAATAATGAACGGTGCAGAGCACTATATGGCACAGCTATGGGGAAATATGAACGGTGCAGAGCACTATATGGCACATCTATGGGGCAGTATGAATGGTGCAGAGCACTATATGGCACAGCTATGGGGAATAATGAACGGTGCAGAGCACTATATGGCACAGCTATGGGGAATAATGAACGGTGCAGAGCACTATATGGCACAGCTATGGGGAAATAATGAACGGTGCAGAGCACTATATGGCACAGCTATGGGGCAATAATGAACGGTGCAGAGCACTATATGGCACAGCTATGGGGCAATAATGAACGGTGCAGAGCACTATATGGCAGAGCTATGGGGCAGTATGAACGGTGCAGAGCACTATATGGCACATCTATGGGGAAATAATGAACGGTGCAGAGCACTATATGGCAGAGCTATGGGGCAGTATGAACGGTGCAGAGCACTATATGGCACAGCTATGGGGCAGTATGCACGGTGCAGAGCACTATATGGCACAGCTATGGGGAAATAATGAATGGTGCAGAGCACTATATAGCACAGCTATGGGGCAATAATGAACGGTGCAGAGCACTATATGGCACAGCTATGGGGAAATATAAATGGTGCAAGCACTATATGGCACATCTATGGGGCAATAATGAACGGTGCAGAGCACAGCACTATACGGCACAGCTATGGGGAAATAATGAACGGTGCAGAGCACTATATAGCACAGCTATAGGGCAATAATGAACGGTGCAGAGCACTATATGACACAGCTATGGGGAAACAATGAACGGTGCAGAGCACTATATAGCACAGCTATGGGGCAATAATGAACGGTGCAGAGCACTACATGGCACAGCTATGGGGCAATAATGAACGGTGCAGAGCACTATATGGCACAGCTATGGGGAAATAATGAACGGTGCAGAGCACTATATGGCACAGCTATGGGGAAATAATGAACGGTGCAGAGCACTATATGGCACAGCTATGGGGAAATAATGAACGGTGCAGAGCACTATATGGCACAGCTATGGGGAAATAATGAACATGCAGAGCACTATATGGCACAGCTATGGGGCAGTATGAACGGTGCAGAGCACTATATGGCACAGCTATGGGGAAATAATGAACGGTGCAGAGCACTATATGGCACAGCTATGGGAAATAATGAACGTTGCAGAGCACTATATAGCACAGCTATGGGGAAATAATGAACATGCAGAGCACTATATGGCACAGCTATGGGGAAATAATGAACATGCAGAGCACTATATGGCACAGCTATAGGGAAATAATGAACGGTGCAGAGCACTATATGGCACAGCTATAGGGAAATAATGAACGGTGCAGAGCACTATATGGCACAGCTATGGGGAAATAATGAACGGTGCAGAGCACTATATGGCACAGCTATGGGGCAATAATGAACGGTGCAGAGCACTATATGGCACAGCTATGGGGAAATAATGAACATGCAGAGCACTATATGGCACAGCTATGGGGCAATAATGAACATGCAGAGCACTATATGGCACAGCTATGGGGAAATAATGATCTATTTTTATTTTTGAAATTCACCGGTAAGGCTACGTTCAGACTAGCGTTGTGCGCCGCTGCGTCGGCGACGTAACGCACAACGCACGCAAAAACACGGCAAAACGCACGCAAAAAAGCTGCGTTTTGCGACGCGTGCGTCGTTTTTTGCCGAAAATCGGACGCAAGAAAAATGCAACTTGCTGCGTTTTCTTGGTCCGACGCTTACGGCCAAAAAGACGCATGCGTCGCAAAACGCAACAAACAAAAATGCATGCGTCCCCCATGTTAAACATAGGGGCGCATGACGCGTGAGTCGCCGCTGCGTCGCCCGACGCTAATCCGACGCACACTAGCACAACGCTAGTCTGAACGTAGCCTAAATGCTGCATTTCCACCCTTGGCTTATACTCGAGTCAATAAGTTTTCCCAGTTTTTTGTGGCAAAATTAGGGGGGTCGGCTTATACTCGGGTCGGCTTATACTCGAGTATATACGGTACTTGCGTAACACTTTTATGCTAAGATCCGGTGAACACTCTGGTATGATGATTAATTAGCATGATTGCTAATCAAAGTGAAAACATGTGAGGTGAATACAGATTAAAAACAAATACTTTGGCTAAGTGGAAATACAATGTGATCGGGATTTTATCACAATATTTAACAATTCTTGAATCCAAAATCTTACTGAAAAATTATAGCAACAAAATCGTCTAAAATAAATAAGATTTCATTCAACATAGTTATTTTATGGACACAGTATTTTATCACAATATTTAACAATTCTGGAATCTACTGAAATGTACAGTGGGTACAGAAAGTTTTCAGACCCTTTACATTTTTCACTCTTTGTTTCATTGGAGCCATTTGGTAAATTCAAAAAAGTTAATTTTTTTCTCATTACTCTCATTAAAGGGACACTGTCACCTGAATTTGGAGGGAACAATCTTCAGCCATGGAGGCGGGGTTTTTGTGTGTTTGATTCACCCTTTCCTTACCCGCTGGCTGCATGCTGGCTGCAATATTGGATTGAAGTTCATTCTCTGTCCTCCATAGTACACGCCTGCGCAAGGCAAGATTGCACCTTGTGCAGGCATGTACTATGGAGGACAGAGAATGAACTTCAATCCAATATTGCAGCCAGCATGCAGCCAGCGGGTAAGGAAAGGGTGAATCAAAAACAAAAAAACCCCGCCTCCATGGCTGAAGATTGTTCCCTCCAAATTCAGGTGACAGTGTCCCCTTAAATGTACTCTCTGCACCCCATCTTGACTGAAAAAAACCAGAAAAGTCGTAATTTTTGTAAATTTATTAAAAAAGAAAAACTGAAATATCACATGGTCATAAGTATTCAGACCCGTTTGAGTATTGAGTAGAAGCCCCTTTTGAGCTAGTACAGCCATGAGCCTTCTTGGGAATGATGCAACAAGTCTTTCACGCCTGGATTTAGGGATCCTCTGCCATTCTTCCTTGCAGATCCTCTCCAGTTCCGTTAGGTTGGATCGTGAACGTTGGTGGACAGCCATTTTCAGGTCTCACCAGAGATGCTCAATTGGGTTTAGGTCAAGGATTTGTTATTTTAGCTTTGTGCTTAGGGTCATTGTCTTGCTGGAAGGTGAACCTTTGGCCAAGTCTGAGGTCCAGATCACTCTGGTAGAGGTTTTCATTCAGGATATCTCTGTTGTTGGCCGCATTCGTGTTTCCTTCACTGACAACCAGTCGTCCTGTCCCTGCAGCTGAAAAACACCCCCATAGCATGATACTGCCACCACCATGTTTCACTGTTGGGATTGTATTGGGTAGGTGATGAGCAGTGCCTGGTTTTCTCCAAACATACCGCTTAGAATTATCACCAAAAAGGTCTATCTTCATCTCATCAGACCATACAATCCTATTTCTCATAGTCTGGGAGTCCATCATGTGTTTTTTAGCACATGCTATGCGGGCTTTCATATGTCTTGCACTGAGGAGAGGCTTCCGTCAGGCCACTTTGCCAGAAAGGCCCTACTGGTGGAGGACTGCAGTGATAATTGGCTTTGTGGAACTTTCTCCCATCTCCCTAATGCATCTCTGGAGCTGAGCCACAGTGATCATGGGGTTCTCCTTTACCTATCTTACCAAGGCTCTTCTCCCACGATTGCTCTGTGGCGCTGGGCCTCTCTGACCTTTCCCAGCACCTGCGCACTGCAGTACTTTGCTCTGCTCTCAACAGGGCAGATAAGTACGCCTGCGCAGGAGCGCGATTCCGGGGAGCCCGTGTGGATGATGCTGGAACGCATCATCCACATGAAGCAAGCTCGAGGACAGGGATTGTAGGAAGATGGGAGGTGCTGGACCAAGAAAAGCGACACCCCCTTGGACGGGACTGCTCTGCTGGTGAGTATAATAATTTTTCGTCTCTTACAGGTTGGATCGGGGGCTTATATGCAGCATGATGAAATACTTTATATAAACCCTGAAAGGGGGTGGCCATAACTCGTATCAGCCAAACCTGGTGACAGGTTCCCTTTAAGGATAACAAAGTCAATGTTTTGGAGTGGCCATCACAAAGCCCTGATCTCAATCCTATTGAAAATTATGGGCAAAGCTGAAAAGGCAGGTGTGAGCAAGGCGACCTACAAACCTGGATCAGTTACACCAGTTTTGTCAGGAGGAATAGGCCCAAATTCCAACCAACTATTGTGAGAAGCTTGAGGAAAGATATTCCAATCGTTTGACCCAAGTCATTCAGTTTAACGGCAATGGTACCAAATACTAATGAAATGTATGTAAACTTTGGACTTTGCAGTAAGTAATAAAAATGCCTTTATTCTCTTTCATTATTGTGGCATTTGGCAAATATTAATTATAGTAATCCTAATTGACCTAAAACAGGAAAGGTTTATTCTGATTTCATGTCAGATATTGAAAAAAACTTGCATATGTGTCTTTTTATATAGTGTATGTAAACTTCTGGCTTCAACAGTATATATTTTGTTGAACTTACAAATTCTCTTTTTTTCCCCATGAAATGCATATTTTACATAATAGCATGTGTAAGACCGGTCAGATGTGAAGAAGGGCATGTGTCTGGTTTATTGTAGTCATCAATATTAGAGACATTCACAATGAACTGTGCAACGTTTCACAAACTTCTCCCCATGAACAATATTGATAAATCTGCCCTGATTCATACCTGCTGTTATGGGGAGATCATCCAGAGAAGATGTTGGCAATGTCCTATTGAACTGTTATGGGTTTTAATTATATTTTTTCACTAGAGGTCTGCTCTATACAGGATAATCTCACTTTGATGATTATGTTGTGTAATGAAGCTGTTTTCTGTTTCTGTCAAATTCATTAGGATATATGACTCAGTCATTCACTTACATTTAGATCAATGGGCAGAGGGAGATTTAATAAACCACTGCGCAATACGCTGCAGAAAAGCATATTCTTGGTGGTTTACATGGAATTGTATTGCAAATAGGTGTCGCTGATCACAATCAAAGAAATATTAAATAAGCATTATTCTATGTCAAGTTCTTGCATATAAAGACCTCGATAAACATGACTTAGCAATGACTATAAATGAATTTGGAGAACAGAAAAATACCTCTTCTGCCAGCGTAAAATGTGTGGCTATAGTATAATAAATGTCATATACCTATACAGCACATCAGTCTTCCAGTGTATGTTTAATATGAGTCCGTTCTCCAGTCCCATAGGTTTGAAAAGGAAATTTTATTAATGAAACCTCCTAAAGGAGAAGTTGCAAAGGACAAAGTTCCTGAAGTGTCACTCACAGACTAATGTAAGAATTATTTTTTTTTTATATTATACATATTGATCAGCCGCTTTGTAGAAATGAAAGTTCCTTTTTCTGTGACTTTCCTCTGGAATAGCAAAAGGCCCTAAACATAAATATAAGAAATACTCCCCCGTCAATCACCATCAATGTTACGGGACTACGTCGGCCATTACTGGCCTTTATGGTGCTGCTCCATTCATAAGAAGAATTAGTCCACATGGATTGGAATTGGATGAGAATTTATACATTTTTTTCTGTTTAGAAATTCACCCATGAAATGGATTTTCCAATTCACATCATGCTGTTTTCGTTTCCAGTTGAGCAAAGGGTTGTTTCAAATTTTTTCTTTAGATTTTAATGGGGAAAAAATCCACAATAAATTCCCCAAGTAATGTTGTGTTGGAGATTTTGTCACGAATTAACTGTGGACAAAGTGCCATAATCTTTTAAAATTGTTTGCTTTAATAGTTAAAGAGGTTGTCCAAGTTTATCACGAACGTCTACAGTCACCTTATGTGACTGCAAACTTGTAAATCCTCACACTGCACGCAGTTCGCGCTCAGAGGATTCTCCGGTGTTGGCGGCGAGACCAAGCGCAGACGGGCAGACTAGCCCCTTAGTGACAGAGCCAATTTGGTACTTAATGACCAGGCCAATTTTTGCAATTCTGACCACTGTCACTTTATGAGGTTATAACTCTGGAACACTTCAACAGATCCCGCTGATTCTGAGATTGTTTATTCGTGACATATTGTACTTCATGTTAGTGGTAACATTTCTTCGATATTACTTGCGATTATTTATGAAAAAAACGGAAATATGGCGAAAATTTTTAAAATTTTGCAATTTTCAAACTTTGTATTTTTATGCCCTTAAATCAGAGAGATATGTCACGAAAAATAGTTAATAAATAACATTTCCCACATGTCTACTTTACATCAGCACAATTTTGGAAACAAAATTTTTTTTTGTTAGGGAGTTATAAGGGTTAAAAGTTGACCAGCGATTTCTCATTTTTACAACACCATTTTTTTTTAGGGACCACATCACATTTGAAGTCATTTTGAGGGGTCTATATGATAGAAAATAATGAAGTGTGACACCATTCTAAAAACTATACCCCTCAAGGTTCTCAAAACCACATTCAAGAAGTTTATTAACCCTTTACGTGCTTCACAGGAACTGAAACAATGTGGAAGGAAAAAATGAACATTTAACTTTTTTTTGCAAACATCTTAATTCAGAACCATTTTTTTTATTTTCACAAGTGTAAAAACAGAAATGTAAACATAAATTTTGTTATGCAATTTCTCCTGAATACGCCAATACCCCATATGTGGGGGTAAACCACTGTTAGGGCGCACCGCAGAACTTAGAAGTGAAGGAGCGCCGTTTGACTTTTTCAATGCAGAATTGGCTGGAATTGAGATCGGACGCCATGTCACGTTTAGAGAGCCCCTGATGTGCCTAAACAGTGGAAACCCCCCACAAGTGACACCATTTTGGAAACTAGACCCCTTAAGGAACTTATCTAGATGTGTGGTGAGCACTTTGAACCCCAAGTGCTTCACAGAAGTTTATAACGTAGAGCCGTGAAAATAAAAAATCGCTTTTGTTTACACAAAAATGATCTTTTCGCCCACAAATTCTTATTTTCACAAGGGTAACAGGAGAAATTAGACCACAAAAGTTGTTGTGCGATTTCTCCTGAATACGTCGATACCCCATATGTGAGGGTAAACCACTGTTTGGGCGCACCGCAGAGCTTGGAAGTGAAGGAGCGCCGTTTTACTTTTTCAATGTAGAATTGGCTGGAATTGAGATTGGACGCCATGTCGCGTTTGGAGAGCCTCTGATGTGCGTAAACAGTGGAAACCCCACACAAGTGACCCTATTTTGGAAACTAGACCCCTTAAGGAACATATCTAGATGTGTGGTGAGCACTTTGAACCCCCATGTGCTTCACAGAAGTTTATAATGTAGAGCCGTGAAAAAAAATCGCATTTTTTCTACAAAAATTATCTTTTTGCCCACAAATTTTTATTTTCACAAGGGTAATAGGAGAAATTAGACCACAAAAGTTGTTGTGCAATTTCTCCTGAGTACGCTGATACCCAATATGTGGGGGTAAACCACTGTTAGGGCGCACCGCAGAGCTTGGAAGAGAAGGAGTGCCGTTTTACTTTTTCAATGTAGAATTGACTGGAATTGAGATTGGACGCCATGTCGCGTTTGGAGAGCCCCTGATGTGCCTAAACAGTGGAAACCCCCCACAAGTGACACCATTTTGGAAACTAGACCCCCCAAGGAACTTATCTAGATGTGTGTGAGAACTTTGAATGCCCAAGTGCTTCACAGAAGTTTAGAATGCAGAGTCGTGAAAATAAAAAAAAAAATTTTTTTCCACAAAAAAGATATTGTAGCCCCCAAGTTTTTATTTTCACAAGGGTAACAGGAGAAATTGGACTGCAATAGTTGTTGTCCAATTTATCCCGAGTACGTTGATGCGCCATATGTGGGGGTAAATCACTGTTTGGGCGCACGGCAGAGCTCGGAAGGAAAGGAGCGCCTTTTTGGAATGCAGACTTTGATAGAATGGTCTGTGGGCATTATGTTGCAATTGCAGAGCCCCTGATGTACCTAAACTGTAGTAACCCCCCACAAGTGACCCCATTTTGGAAACTAGACCCCCCAAGGAACTTATCTAGATGTGTGGTGAGAACTTTGAATGCCCAAGTGCTTCACAGAAGTTTAGAATGCAGAGTCGTGAAAATAAAAAATATTTTTTTTTTCCCACAAAAAAGATATTGTAGCCCCCAAGTTTTTATTTTCACAAGGGTAACAGGAGAAATTGGACTGCAATAGTTGTTGTCCAATTTATCCCGAGTACGCTGATGTGCCATATGTGGGGGTAAACCACTGTTTGGGCGCACGGCAGAGCTCGGAAGGGAAGGAGCGCCTTTTTGGAATGCAGACTTTGATAGAATGGTCTGTGGGCATTATGTTGCGATTGCAGAGCCCCTGATATACCTAAACTGTAGTAACCCCCCACAAGTGACCCCATTTTGGAAACTAGACCCCCCAAGGAACTTATATAGATGTGTGGTGAGAACTTTGAATGCCCAAGTGCTTCACAGAAGTTTAGAATGCAGAGTCGTGAAAATAAAAAATATTTTTTTTTTCACAAAAAAGATTTTGTAGCCCCCAAGTTTTTATTTTCACAAGGGTAACAAGAGAAATTGGACCCCAGAAGTTGTTGTCCAATTTATCCCGAGTACGCTGATGCCCCATATGTGGGAGTAACCCACTGTTTGGGCGCACGGCAGAGCTCAGAAGGGAGGGAGCACCATTTGACTTTTTGAGCGCAAAATTGGCTGTCGTGTTTGGAGACCTCCTGATGTACCTAAACAGTGGAAACCCCCCAATTCTAGCTCCAACCCTAACCCCAACACACCCCTAACCCTAATCCCAACCTGATCCATAATCCTAATCACTAACCCTAACCATAATCACAACCCTTACCCCAAAACAACCCTAATGTCAACCCCAACCATAACCCTAATCAAAACCCTAAATCCAACACACCCCTAATCCTAATCTCAACCCTAACCTCAAACCTAACCCTAATCCCAATACACCCCTAATCACAACCCTAACCTTAACCCTAATCCCAAACCTAACCCTAATCCCAAACTTAACCCTAATGCCAACCCTATCCCTAATACCAACCCTAATCCAAACCCTAACCCTAATCCCAGCTCTAACCCTAACTTTAGCCCCAACCCTAGCCCTAAGGCTACTTTCACACTTGCGTTGTTTGGCATTCCGTCGCAATCCGTCATTTTGGACAAGAAACGGATCCTGCAAATGTGCCCGCAGGATGCCTTTTTTTTGCGCATAGACTTGTATTGCCGACGGATCGTGACGGATGGCCACACGTCGCGTCCGTCGTGCACTGGGTCAGTTGTGTTTTGGCGGAGCGTCGGCACAAAAAAACGTTCAATGAAACGTTTTTTTGTACGTCGCGTCCGCCATTTCTGACCGCGCATGCGTGGCCGTAACTCCGCCCCCTCGTCCCCAGGACATAGATTGGGCAGCGGATGCGTTGAAAAACTACAGCTGCTGCCCACATTGTGCACAATTTTCACAACGTGCATCGGTATGTCGGGCCGACACATTGCGACGGCCCCGTACCGATGTAAGTGTGAAAGAAGCCTAACCCTAAATTTAGCCCCAACCCTAACCCTAAATTTAGCCCCAACCCTAACCCTAAATTTAGCCCCAACCCTAGCCCTAACCCTAGCCCTACCCCTAACCCTACCCCTAACCCTACCCCTAACTCTACCCCTAACCCTACCCCTAACCCTACCCCTAACCCTACCCCTAATTTTAGCCCCAACTGCTGTTCTCCTGCCGGCCGGCAGATGGAGACAGATGGCGGGCGCACTGGGCATGCGTCCGCCATGTTCTTCTGCCGGCGGCCAGGAGGAGCAGCAAGAGGATCCAGGGACCTAGGTGAGTATGCTAGGGTCCCCGAACCCCCCTATTTCTCTGTCCTCTGATGTGCGATCACATCAGAGGACAGAGAATTACACTTTACTTTTTTTTTTTTTTTTTGCGGTCGCAGGTAAACAGTTAATTACCGGTGATCGCAAAACAGGGGTCGGTAATACCGACCCCGATCATGCTCTTTGGGGTCTTGGCTACCCCCGGCAGCCGAGACCCCAAAGATTCTACCGGTGCCGGCCGGCGGGCGCACTGCGCATGCGCCCGCCATTTTGAAGATGGCGGCGCCCACCGGGAGACACGAGGAGCATCGGGGGAGCTAGGTGAGTATTGGGGGGCCACCTGGGACCCCTTTTCTCTGTCCTCCGATGTGCGATCACATCGGAGGACAAAGAAATTAAAAAGAGATCGCTTTTTTTTTTTTTTTTTGCGATCGCCGGTAAACTGTTAATTACCGGCGATCGCAAATGCGGGGTGGGTTAAAAACCCCCCGAATCATGTTCTCTGGGGTCTCGGCTACCCTCGGCAGCCGAGACCCCGGAGAAAATCGGCCTCTGGGGGGGTTAATTAACGGCGCTGTGGTTTAAGTACCCTTAGCGGCCGCCGTTAAAAGGCGTATTGGCGGTCGCTAAGGGGTTAAATGTGCCTTGCTTAATGCCAGTCTATTGAGTGAGGCTGTGCATGTCTTCTTGGAATGTGGCCAGAAGTATGCATATCACGTACTCACAATCACATGACTGCTCAGTCTCGATGCCAACATTGGAGAATCTTCACATTGCGCACTGTACACAATGTGAGGATTCACAAGTGACTGTTGACTTTTGTGATAAACCTGGACAAACCCTTTAACATGTGCTTGAACTTTTAAAAATCTTTTGACATTTTATAGGGATATGTCAGGAGCTTTAAGTGGTTGGAATTTGGGTGCTGAGATTGCCTCTAGCATTTGGAGCAAAGAGGCAGAACTCCTCAGCCAATACTGAGGACAGACCGAACACAAGATCTATAAACCCGTCTTCAGTATAGCTACTGGTGTGCATCTCAGCACCTGGACCCCCACTTATGGCATGCCTCAATGACTTGTCAAAAATGTTGTAAAAGTTGTACAAATGCAGTTACACTTTGTTTCACGGAGACAACTTTTTTTTAGATTGAAGCCAAGCAAACGATAAGATGATTTCTATGGGTTCAGCTTTATCTAATACATGCAACTACACCAATATTATCAATCCTAAATAATTAGGACAAAAAAGCGTATCTAAACCAACACTTAAAAAATAGGCTTTTTATAAAAGGCTAAAAGCATCTTTATTGCAGTATATTAAAAAATAAGACAAAACCATCATATAAGTATGTAAAAACAGAGAAATACAAATGTCGGAGAAAGCAATGGGTATAAACGGGGACAAGTCTTGTACAATACACTGATAGGTCTATTTAGAGTCTGTTAGATAATATATAAATACCTTACAATGAAAGTGTCATATTAGTGCAAAATGTCATGACATCTAATGGGCTAAATGATAAGAAGCCCATATATTATTAGGCTTCTTAATTCATACCACACAGTAAAGACATAATGTCATATTGGTACATGTAATGAGCGATATAGTAAGAAGCTCATGTAGTAATAGGCTTAATCAATGTAAAAAAATCCTGATCGTTTTGTACAATTACATCTTACACCCATATAGGTAATATAGGACTGAAATATGGCACACATGAACATATGGATGTTACCTAAAGGAGAATGCTGCAAGGAACAGTGAGGCTGTAAGTCTGTCTGCGTTCCCCTCACACCCAACCAGTGCAATGTTTAGGTAACATCCACATTTATATGAACTTGAGTTGCATACCTTAGGGGATGGGTGCATGAGCGGAGAGGCAGCCTCTTTGGGGGGTCCTCATTCAGTGTGGTACCAGTGCAGAGCGTTTTTGACTGCACTCGCATACTGATACCATTGGACTTACGTGAGCTATATGTGGGGATATTGCATTTAATGTCAGCGGTGTGGTTTACTATATAGCAGCCTTTCAGAAGTGTATTGCACCTCCAGTGTAAAGCGTTATATATTTTTTTATTGCTATGGTTACCACTGCCATTTCTGTCCACACTTTTATCGTCTGATATTTCTCCAGATCTACATCAGCTAGCGTGACCTTCCTCCCCCTCTCCAACCTTTTTGATCTATATATTAATTTGCTGTGCATCACTCCCCTCTTTTTTGGAGACTTTGTTCTCTGTCTTTTCAATTGTTTTTATATATTGATATTTAATAACCTGACTCCTTGTTTTATTATTCGAGTTAGAATTGTTGGACCATCATTGATAAAGTATAATGCACTCCCCGTAGGCCTATATATAGTATAATGCACTCCTTATAGGCCTCTACATATAGTATAATACACTCCCCATAGACCTATATTTAGTATAATGCACTCCTTATAGGCCTCTAGATATAGTACAATGCACTCCCCATAGGCCTTTATAGAGTATAATGCACTCCACATACAGTAGGCCTCTATAGAGTATAATGCAGTCCCCATAGGCCTCTATACAGTATAATGCACTCCCCATCTGCCTCTGTATAGTATAATGCTCTCCCCATAGGCCTCCATGCAATATAGTGCACTCCCCATCTGCCTATATATAGTATAATGCACTCCCCAAATGCCTACGTATAGTATAATGCACTATAATGAACTATCGCTTTGTACATATGTACGTATATTTATATAAATATTATTATATGTTTCTATATTTATTTAGACTGAATATATATGTATGTGCAGCGCCCCAGAGATCTGGTCGTTGCAGTATGACACTCTGCCACTAAGGGGAGTGGCGGTACGTCTGATGGCACTGAAGGAATTCTCCTGACCAGGTATCACCAGAACACATTACACTTCACACTCCGGCCACTAGGGGGAGCAAAAGGCTTTATTTATTGGGCCACTCCTCACACTGGTAAAACTAGGGGCTGGGGAGGAAGTTAGTCACAAGCTGACTGTGTTGGATTCAGGACAAACATGCCGTGGCAGGGGGTGTTGCAGGGAGAAGACACAGGGGGGTCCCTGTCAGGCGTGGGAACCTGGCAGGTGCCTAGCGAACAGAACAGAACGTTACGGAGCTGCGCCTGCACCTCCTGCGGCGGTATCCTAAGAAAGAGATAAGAAGGGAAGGATATTGTGGAACAGTGTAAACGAGATCAAGCACAAAGGAGAGCCAGTAAGGGTCGTGCCGTGAGACCGAGGCAACATCTTACTGAGGCATGTAGCCGGTGGCCGGAACATCGCGGGAGTAACTGACTTCAGGCCTTACTTCAAACTCAGCAGGATAGTTAATTATAGGTTGACTGTCTACCTTAAATTTCCTAAGAAGGCATAGGGGGCAACATTGGGAGAGGGGCGTCTCTAGGGTCCCGGAAGACCTCCAAGCCTTCCCGTCATACGGGTGCGTCCTAGCCAAAACATACCTGGGGGACGAGAAACTAGTAACATCTGGAACTAAAGAGAGAGAGAGAGAGCTGTAGAGAACGACGAACGAGAACAGCAGTTGTGAGGACTATCCCGAATGCTCAGCAGGGTAGGACTACAACACACAGGCGCTAGTGGTAGGCAACGATTTCCATCTGTGAAGGAAACTCTGGAAGTGCCCATCGGACCGGCCAGTCTCAGAGAGCCCTGTTAAACGTGCTCTGGATTGAGGATCCTGAAGTCTTCAGTAAAGAGGTAAAGAGACTGCAACCTTGTGTCCTCGTTATTGACTGTACCTCACACCATCACCATCTAACGTACTGGGAAGCCCTGGGGATATACTTTACCTGTGGGAAGGTATACCATCCAGCTGCCATTCCATCACCCCAGCGGACCCCACAGCAGCATCGGTCACCCTGACCGAACACCACAGGTGGCGTCACGAACCCCTGACAGACTGTACCACCTTTATTGGACGCCCCTTAGCAGTGTCGCGGACCGGGTCTAGCCACCGTGACAGCCTCAGAACCGAAACAGAGAGGCCCGGTACCGAAACGCTTGGCCCTGTGTCTGGGGGCGATCCATATGTATTATAATTCCTTTTGGACACTTACTATTATTATAGCCCCCTATGCACCTGATATATATTATGCCACTTTGAAGCCACACCTGCCTTTCCTGTATTTGTTTTTCTTTTTCCCCATTTATAATATTTCATGTGTTTTAATATCTAGGTTTTTTATTGTGTTAAAAATAAAATGTAACATTTTTTAACCAATCTTAAAAAGTGTCAGCTTTGGTGACAGTTATAGATATTGCTTTTTATTGGTATCTATTATTGAGTTCACTTATTGGTGTTGATGTACATATGTACATGTACAGATTAGGACTAGGGAGCAGTATAATCTCCATGCTCGGCCATACAGGCTACATGTATATGTGTTTAATTCTGCTACACAAAATACACATCATGACATTTGCAGAAATTGTTGAATTCTACATACAATTTAGATTACAAAGTAACACAATAATCTGAAGCACATTTTATGCATTTTCTGAATGCTTTATTTATCCCTTTGTTAATTTATGCTGCAGTTCACTGTAGGCGTCATACTCAGAGGTTGCACATTTACACAATTGATGGTTTCCTTACACAATTGAATGGGGCTAGCAACGTCCCAGCTAAATTTATTAAACTGGGGCCTGGTTGCCTTGTTGTTACCTCGTCATTAATAGTTTGTGTACCGATTGTCCGTAGATATAGTATTTTCTCTTGAGTTTCAGTTGCTACACTTGCAGTCTCCGTTGCTGTCTGCTCAGTTTGGATCGCAGTATCGTTGAGATCGCTCTTTCTTGGCACTGATGGCATTGAAAAATGGTGGAAATTTTGGAAGGGATGAGCTGCTTCAAGATCTAGCCTTTTTAAGTTTCGTTTCTCATAATATTCATGAGTAGTTGATCCATGACACAGCAAATATAGGTGTAAACATATATAATATCCTAACACTAGTGCTATTGAGAAACAAAGGATGCCATCGATGAAAGATATAATAAGAATCCCAATAGCAAGTGTTTCAGGAAAAATAAGCCAGCTGCTGGTAGATGAGTCCATCTTCACCCATGGCTTGTGGCAGTAGATGGAGAACACAAACAGAGAGATGATGGCCAGGCATGTTGTGCCTAAGAAAGCGGTCACAATGGAATTATAGTAAAACCAAATATTTCTGCCTCCTAGACAGGTATTAAAAATTCGGGAATGGTGATCGAAGTTAAAGACATCTTTTCCACAAATGTTACAAAATCGAATCTTCTCTTTATAAAATGTCACAGGTATTATGTGGCAGTGAATCTTCTTTGGTTTATTTTCCTTGGCCTCCTTTACACTGACTGCCTCCTTAGGATCTACACAAGAGGAGTCAGTAGAAATTGTAAGGGTATGGAAAACAAAATGTAGAGCGAATAAGATGCCTAGAATTCCATTACAGGCAGATTGCCAGGCGCATGGCAGTATGGGAAGAATAAAGCCAAAAGCCGTGATACCCAAATATAAGTATAGAACCCAACTGGCAATTTGGAAGGGATGCCATGGCCACTGTAGTCCGTCCTCACGCTTTCTGCGTTGGTGATCCACTTTTGAAGTTGGCATTACTTATGTGTCAATATTTCTTTGAATTTGCTGAAGAAAACGGCATCCTTGCACTTCTCACATAAAGCTTGGCTCTAAAACACTTCTGTCTTGTATAGATGAAACAGAATGTCTGGGAACTGTCACACGACTAATAGCACATCCTATTGTGAGGTCACAGGATTCTAATGGAACCTTCCGACCTGTATATGGCACCATAGTGCAGCCACTATTAGTCTGTAATGGGATGGTGTATATAGATCTAGTATATATTCCTCACTACATACAACTATCTTGTACACTAAAATGCAAACCTTATTACATCGGTCCTACATACACCTCTATGCAGGAGCTCCCATAACATTTAGAATAAGTGAATGCAATTATATAATATGCAGCTATAGGAAAGGCCGGAGCGAGCCGTGCCCCTCCCCCCCCACGGCGTAGGCGAAGGCCTGCATGACAATGGGGGGAGAGGGGTAGTTAATTTGAATCAGCAAGGGGAGGAGCTAGCGCGGGGGTTTATGGGAGTTTTGGGGTGGGGGCTGTCACTTCCCGCTCTTGGAGGATCGTGAGCAGACATACCTAAGATTTCTGGCATCGACGCGATCCTCGAGGGCCTCAGGGCGGCGGCAGCGCTCTATCCCCCCGGGTGGCTGCAGGAGCAGGTGGCCCACATCATGTCGGCGGCAGGGCCGTCCGGCGCTGCTGGATCATCAGGCGCCGCAGGTTCGTCTGGCGCTGCAGCGCCACTGGAGCGGCGTTCTCGGCGGACGCGGCCCCCCGAGCGTCTTTCCCCAGACTCTGGTCCTCGAGCCCCCCGAAGGCGCAGGAGCCCCTCCCGGGACCCTCCAGGCCGGGCGCCGGTAAGATCAGTGGTCGCGCGGCCCCGGCCTGGGAGGAATCCACCTGCCGGTCGGGGCTCATCGGCGGTCACGAGGCCTGCACCTCGCAGTGCAGCGGGGGCGGGGCCTCGACGCGCACGGCAACGACTGGGGCCTGTTACAGCGGGAGGCCACGGCGGTGTGGCTCCTGTCGCGCGGCCTGCCTCGGCCGCATCTGGATGGACGGCAGTTCCGGCAAGTAACGTCGGAGCGGGCGGCCCGCTGCGGGACGGACCCGGGCCGGCCCCATCTTCAGCGGCAGGGTCCTCTCCTGCATCTGGGCGGCAGGACGGCTTCATGGACGCAGCGGTCGGCGCTGGGACTGATGTGAGCTGGTGCGCTGCCAGCTCTTCCACGCAGGCACCTTTCTTCCCGGGAAGTCAGAGTCTGGATCCATCTTCGGCCGTGCCTGTTCCGGGACAGGGCACGCAAGTGGACCTCACTGGATATCAGGGTCGGCCGGATTCGGGTGGATCCTTCGCGGACACGGCGAGTCGGGGACGTCTGGATGCCAGCACTCCGGCTGGGGGGCCCACAGATCCCTTGCAGCCTGGTGAGTATGCGTCTGTGTCAGGTTTGAGTTTACCTAGTTTGGCGTCGCCCGCTTTTTTGGGTAGTCAGGGGATTGGTAGTGTTGAGAGGGTTGCGGGTGATGCAGGTTCAGCAGGGGTTCGTGAGCTGTTGGGTAGCGTGCAGGATTTGTTATCTAGGTTGGAGCAAGGTATGTCTGCGTGGCGTTAGGGGCTTGGTTGAGCCCGCAGGGGGGGGCTTTTGGGGCAGCGGTGGCGCCAGTAGCGGCTCCGGCGCCGATATCGGTTTCGGTGCAGACGGAGAAGGAAAAAGAGTGTAGGGTGCATTTAGATGACAGGGCCCATGGCAAAGTTTATGTGTGTTTTGAGGGCCCGTTGGGGGCGCATCTAAAGAAGGAAGTTAGGGAAAAGATTGCGAAGGACGAATATGTCGAGATATTCTCGTTACTTCCGTTAGAAAAATTTAATTTGGATAAAAAGAAAAAGGAAGAGGGTAAGAAGGAGGACGAGGAAAAGCGGCGATGGCGCCTGATTCCTCAGACGTTTGGTAATTGGCTACAGGCTTTTGTCATTCTGGCTAGTGTGATTGGAGAAAAGGCGCCCGAGAATTGCTCGGGTCTGTTCTGTTACTTGGATTCGATAAGCGAGGCTCATCGGGTTTATGGTGGTCAGGCGTGGCTCAGGTATGATGAGCAGTTCAGACAGAGGAAGGCAGTTCGGCCAGCAATTCGCTGGGATCAAAAAGACATTGGGTTATGGTTGCGGGTTATGGCACAGTACAAGTTCGGCAACCCCTTTCACGGGGGGGCCGGAGGTTCTGGCCAGGGTTTTCAGTCCAGTAACGCGAGCGCCTCTAGTTCAGGAAGTCAAACAGGGGGTTAAAAATTGGGGGTCTGTTGGCAGTTTAACGAAGGCCAGTGTAGATTTGGGGCTAACTGCAAGTTTAAACACTTGTGTTCACACTGTAGCGGCTCCACACATGGCGCCGCAAAATGTTTCAAAAAGGGTAGAGGCAAGTCAGGAAGCGGTAATACCCATGGGGGTGACACCGGTGATGTGGGAAAAGATGGTCCCTTATCTAAGTAGATATCCAGATAGGTAAAAGGCGGAGTTGCTGTTGGCAGGTTTTAGGGAGGGTTTTGTAATCCCGGCCCCTCCTTATGATATTCCTTGTGTTAGGAAGAATTTGCGGTCGGCTTTGTTGCATGCCGAAGTGGTTTCCGAGAAGTTGCGGAAGGAGGTTGCGTTGGGTCGGATGGCGGGCCCGTTTGAGTCACCGCCCTTTGTGGATTTGGTGGTTTCCCCGTTGGGGGTTGTGCCTAAGAAAGAGGCAGGGAAATTTCATTTGATTCAGCATCTGTCTTATCCCAGGGGTATGTCAGTTAATGACGGGATTGACCCGGGGCTGTGCTCTGTTGTTTACGCGTCGTTTGACACAGCGGTAGAATGGGTTCAGAAATCTGGAAAAGGGGCCCTGCTAGCTAAGACAGATATAGAAACCGCTTTTCGGTTGTTGCCTGTTCACCCAGATAGCGTTCGGCTGCTGGGTTGTTTTTGGGAGGATCGCTTTTTAATTGACAGGTGTTTGCCTATGGGGTGTTCGCTATCTTGCGCGCTGTTTGAGGCGTTTAGTTCCTTTTTGGAGTGGGTGGTTCGTGATGTTTCGGGGTGTGATTCTGTCATTCATTATCTGGATGACTTTTTGTGCGTCGGCCCGGCGGGGTCTGACCGTTGTAAGACGCTTTTGAGAGCAATTGAATGGGTGGCGCATCGCTTCGGAGTTCCGTTGGCTCCGGGCAAAACGGAGGGCCCGAGCACGTGCTTGTCGTTTCTGGGTATCGTGATCGATACTATTCAGTGGGAGTTCAGGTTGCCCATCGACAAAGTTGTGAGTTTGCGCGAGGAGGTGTTGCGGGCTTGTCGTTTGCGGAAGTTAACGTTAAGGGATTTGCAATCGCTCCTCGGGAAGCTTAATTTCGCTTGTCAAGTTATGCCTATGGGCAGAGTTTTTTCGATGCGATTGGCCATGGCTACGGCAGGAGTGAGGGCTCCTCATCATTTTGTGCGGTTGTCAGCTGACCATAAAGAGGATTTGACGGTGTGGAGTGAGTTTTTGCAGAGTTACAACGGCCGTTCGTTGCTACAGGAGGGAGTGTTTGATAACGAGTTGTTGGATTTGTTTACGGACGCAGCCGGGGGGTCAGGCTTCGGGGCGTATTTTAAGGGACAAATGGTGCGCGGCAACGTGGCCGCCATCGTGGATTTCTGCTGGATTGGTTCAGAATATCGCACTTTTGGAAATTTTTCCTATCTTGGTGGCGGTGCATTTGTGGCAGCAGGCTTTTCGGAACAGGCGAGTTCATTTTTACTGCAACAACATGGGAGTGGTTTGTGCGATAAACAATCTGTCGGCTTCATCGCCTCCGGTTGTGCGGGTGTTGAGACAATTGGTCTTGTTGTGTTTGAGTTTGAACGCACAGGTCACTGCGACGCATGTACCTGGTGCTCATAATTCCATTGCTGATGCTCTTTCTCGTTCACAGTTCGAACGTTTCCGGTCGCTGGCTCTGGAGGCGGAGGTCGTTGGGTTGGAATGCCCTGCGGAGCTTTGGCTTGTGGCGTCCGAGACGCGGAGGCGTTGATCAAGTCATCGTTGGCTCCCAGAACGGGGGAGGCTTACCAGGCTACTTGGGTGGAGTGGATGGAAGTGTTGGGGGCTGCTGGGTGTGGGTCGGGTGAGCAGGAGCAAGCGGGAGTGTTGTTGTCTTGGTTGAGTCGGGGAGCTGCAGCGGGTTGGTCTCCGGCTAAGGTGTCACGGGTTATGTCAGCTTTGGCTTTCGGTTTCAAATTGCGTGGTCAATTGGATCTAACGAAGATTTTTCTGGTGAAGCAAGCGATTAAGAGTTTCCGGCGGGGGCCGCGGCGCATGGATACCAGGCGTCCCGTATCTTTCGGCTTGTTGGAAAGACTGGGTGGGGTCTTGGAGTCGGTTTGCGTGTCGGGTTTTGAATTGCGCTTATTTCGCCTAGCGTTTTCTTTAGCCTTTTTCGGGGCTTTAAGTGTGGGCGAGTTGGTTTCACCTAGCAAGAAGGTTGTGGGAGGTTTGTTGGCTTGGGACGTGCTGTTATTGGCGGGCAGAGTCGAGTTGTGGCTGCGGCGGTCTAAGGTGGATCAGGAAGGTAGGGGGAGCAGGATCGTGTTGGGTTCGGTGCCGGGGTCGGTTATGTGCCCAGTTACCTGTTTAAAAGATTTTTGGGAGTTGGGGCCTTGTCGTGACCGGTCATTATTATGCCATATGGATGGTTCCTTGTTGTCCCGGTATCAGTTTACGGTAATTTTTAGGAAGGCAATCGGGTTGCTGGGTTTGGATGTGGGTGGTTTTGCGCCTCACTCTTTTAGGATTGGGGCAGCGACAGAAGCAGCGTTGGGAGGCCTGGGGGCTCTGGCAGTTCAGCGCATTGGGAGGTGGCGTTCGGATAGATATCGGAGCTATGTGCGCCCTTAAAAGTTGTGGGGTGTTTTTGGAGGCGGGAACGGTTTGGCTGTTGGTTCATGTGTTGATCTTGAGTTTCTGCTTTGTGTTTTTTCAGGTCCCTCGCCTTTGTTGGTGTGGATATTCAGCCATTCGTATGTTTATTGGGGAGCGCAGCACGCCGACGTGCGGAGCGAGGGGAGGCAATTGGGTTTCGATCGCGTGGAGGCAGTAATCCGGTGGTTGGGTTTTCGGGGGATGGTATGGCGTAGAGTTCTAAAAGAAATTAATGACGGTGCCCGGCTGGATAGGGCTCCAGATATTTTAGTTCTGCACGTCGGGGAGAATGACTTGGGGGCACGCCCATTTAGGGAGTTGATTAAAGACATTAAGCAGGATTGTCTGCGTTTGTGGGTCCTGTATCCTGGTTTGACCATTGTTTGGTCTGAAATTGTGCCGAGGAAACGGTGGAGGAATATGAGGTCACTGGACAAGTTGAATAAAGCCCAGATAAAGGTTAGTAGGGCGGTGTCCAGTTTCGTGGCCAGGAACGGAGGCGTGGCGGTGCGGCACTTTGAGCTGGAGAAAGGGGAGGGGGCCTTTTGGTTGGCGGATGGGGTCCATTTGAATGCGGTAGGAATGGACTTTTGGGCCCTCGCTATTCAGGAGGGCATTGAACGGGCCATATTTTTTCGGAGTGGTGGGGTCTCGGGCATTTGAGGGGTTCAAAGGGAGGGGTTTTTTTATTAGGTTGCTCGTTAAAGGGGAGGGTGGTTGTTTCTGTTGGGTCATTGTGGCCTTGGCGGCTGGGGGGAGTCCTGGGAGTTGGTAAAAATTGGATTTGGGGATCCATTTTGGCATATGGCTCCTCTGTTTTAGTGTTGGTATATTTTGAATCTGGTGAATGGTGGTTGGGGAGTTCCGGCAGGGGTGGCTGGATCTCCTGGGATTTTTTACCGTGAACAGTGAACCCTCGTTTGGGTTTTTGGTGCTCCCGAGCCAGGGTTTTGAACGGCTGGGGGTAAAGTTGGTGTTATGTATGTTCACGGTAGGGCATGTCAATCACCAGATTCTTGGAGCTCCTAGGACTCCTTCTAGCCTTTAAAATGTTATTTATTGTTATTTATGTATTATTGTTATATGTTTTAATAAAAAAGGCTACTGTGGCCTAGATCATTCCAAAAGAATTACAGTGGTTGTGTTTTCATTGGGTTAAGAATGTTAGTTGGGGGGCCACGGGTGGGGATAAATGGGTGGGGGTGTCGTAATGGCAAAGACTACTCCTTCGACAATACCAGGGTCATGTTTTTGCAGTCCCCCATAAATATTCAGTGAGGCTGAGGTCAGGTGAGATCCATAACATTCAGGACTCACTGGAAAGCTTTGACCCGTGTCTTAGGTTATTATCCTATTGCAGTATGAGTCCTTTATGTCATCAGGTTCAGGTCAATTGGCCCCAGATCTCCAATTCAGGAATGCAAAAATACCCATAGACTTGAGAATTCCCACCATCATATTTTGGTCTTCTGTAATATTAATCTTTCTAGTTCTGCCATAATTGTCAGCATTATTAAGTAGGACTTTTGTTTTTTCATCGATTCACTGTGAAATGTTCATATGACGAAGCTCATGCCATAGATCTCACCTTGTTAGGTTCTGTGGAAGGGACTAATCATTCCATAAGGGTGAAATTTGGCTCTGCCCTCATCACAAGTTGAGTGGGACTGGTGATGTCATTTCTACCGATATCACACGGGCCACGTGCATGAGCAGCAGGTATCGCCTACATGGCCGAATCATTGATTAATTATATAATTTAAAGGTATCAAATCATATTATCAACTAATTAGATAACTGACTTGTCCAGAATGTCCATGTGTCAAATCAGCTAAATTAAACAGTCCCAGCATTGTGAGTGACATTTTATGAAATCTCATCGACTACAGGTGAGTCGAACCCTCATCGATCTGCTACTGATAACCTATCCTGTGATTGGGTCATCCAATACCAATGTTGGAACAACCCCTTTAAGACAATCTGACAATTCTTGTCACAATATGCAAGTGTGAGTAGTTAAGTAAAGCAAAAAACTTTTTTGTTTTTAATTAAAGTTTAATTGAAAAAAAAGGTCTCATATGCACACTATGGGCCTGATTCGTCAAGACCGGAATTGTAAACATCAATCTTTAGGAGGCGATGTGCTGAAGTCCGACGCTCCTGATTCATGAAGAGGTGGACGTGTGGCCTTCACTTCAGAGTGTGTTTCACCACAAATCCTACTCCAGTCCCTACTAGAGTAAGATTTGTGGTGTAGTGAACACCGCCTCTCATCCTGATGTTTGACAAGCAGTGGTCGCCGCGCCAGTCTTGCACCAACTTTGCCAACTTTATCAGAGCTGGGCAAAAATGGCACGAAACACCAAAATTCGCAAAATATTAGCACAGTTTTAAGTTAGGCCAAAATTATGCAACTCTTCAAAGCTTCTCATGCCAGAATATTGGAGTAAAAGCTTTCATGAATCGGGCCCAGTATATATATATATATATATATATATATATATACAGTATATATATATATATATATATATATATATATTGTAGGGGTTACACTCGCTCAGGTGCGACGGCTGACACTCAGGAGGCACGTTCCATTAAAAGTTCAGAGGGTTTATTGCTTCATAAACCACATAGCAGATAACAGAAATCAAATAGCCTTTAGCTCAGGAACAGAAAATACAAGTGTCCAGTCCTTCAGGCTCAGTCCTGGAGAGTTAAAACACTCTGGAGGGTTTCACCTCCACCCACATCTGCTGTGTTAAACATTAGCCTTTCTTTTATAGGTCTAACCACACCTAGGAACCCATCACATGATTAGACATGTGGTTATGACATCACCACAGGTCCTGAAACACACATAGATAGGCAGGGTTATGATACAGCGACAAGCCACCTATGTGACACATATCTCCCGTCGAGTATACAACCTTTAGCCACGCTACATACCTCCCCCCTCTGCCTAAAGCCGTGGGGCTTGGCACTTTCTACCACTAGACAAGGGATTCTTGATAGGGCATCAGCATTACCGTGCAGCTTCCCGGCCCTATGTTCCACATGGAAATTGAAGTCCTGCAGGGCTAAGAACCAACGGGTGACCCTAGCATTTCTTCCCTTCGTTTCCCTCATCCATCTAAGTGGGGCATGGTCGGATATCAGTCTAAATTTACGTCCCAGCAGATAGTACCGTAACGTGTCCACCGCCCACTTTATGGCCAAACACTCCTTCTCTACGACTGAGTAATTCTTTTCAGACGAGGATAGTTTCCTACTCAGATAGAGAACAGGATGCTCCTCTCCATGTAGCTCTTGGGAAAGGACTACTCCTACCCCAACATCTGACGCATCTATTTTCGCCATCAGAACGGGTTGCTTACACAGAGCCTCTTTCATTTCTTGGAAGGCTGACTGTCTCTTTGGACCATTTAACCATTACTGATTTCGTCCCCTTTAGCAGATCAGTCAGAGGCGCAGCCACCGTGGCGAAGTTTGGGATGAACCTCCTGTAATATCCCACGATCCCCAGAAAGGCTTTAACTTGCTTTTTGGAGAGTGGCTTTGGCCATGTTTGAATTGCCTCCACTTTACTGATTTGAGGTTTTATTTCTCCACGACCCATTATATATCCTAGGTACTTAGCTTCTTCCTTACCCAAGGCACACTTCTTTGGGTTTATTGTAAACCCCGCTTCTCTTAGAGCATCAAACACCGTTTGGACTTTTTCCAGATGACTCTCCCAGTCCGGCCTAAAGATGATGATATCATCCAGGTACGCAGCAGCGTATGGCTTATGGGGTGCAAGGACTATGTATGGAAGGTGTTTCCATACAGATGACGCCCCATTGCAGACAATTTGAAAACTTGGGAATCATTTGAGCGGCCATACGCGCCAATATCCACCGCTATAAATTTGTATTCCGCATCGGCAATGGCCAACAGCACAATGGAGAAGTATTTTTTATAGTTGAAATATTCCTAGCCAGAACCAGCCGGTTTCACGATGCGGATATGTTTCCCGTTCACTGCGCCCACGTAATTGGGAAACTGACACACTTGCTGGAATTTCTCGGCTACTTCCAACCAACTCTCCATTGTGGGATGTGGTATAAATTCACCATGCAAAGAGTCCCACAGTGCACGGCAGATGTGCTTGACAATTCTGGAGATGGTGGAAATCCCAAGTCTGAATTGGAAATGCAGTGAGAGCAGGAATTCTCCAGTTGCATGAAATCTGTGAATAAAAGCAAGGCAAAAATTGCTACAAAATACCAGCAATAACATGATAGTTAGAAGTCAGCTTTAACAGTAGGAGATACAATAAAAATTATTCCTAAAAAGATCACTAAAAACTATTCTAAAAAAAAACACCAGCAACAACATTAACCCCTTCACCCCAAAGCCTGTTTTCACCTAAGTGACAGGGCCAATTTTTACAATTCTGACTACTGTCACTTTATGAGGTCATAACTCTGAAACGCTTCAACGGATCCTGGTGATTCTGACATTGTTTTCTCGTGACATATTGTACTTTATGATAGTGGTAAAACTTCTTCGATATGATTTGCATTTATTTGTGAAAAAAAACAAAAATTTGTTGGAAATTATGAAAATTTAGCAATTTTCAAAATTTAGTTTTTATGCCCTTAAATTAGAGAGTTATATCACATAATATAGTTAATAAACAACATTTCCCACATGTCTGCTTTACATCAGCACAATTTTGGAAACATAATTTTTTTTGGTAGGGAGTTATAAGGGTTAAAATTTGACCAGCGATTTCTCATTTATGCAACAAAATTTGCAAAACCATTTTTTTTACGGACCACCTCACACTTGAAGTGACTTTGAGGGGTCTATATGACAGAAAATGCCCAAAAGTGACACCATTCTAAAAACTGCACCCCTCAAGGTACTCAAAACCACATTCAAAAAGTTTATTAACCCTTCAGGTGCTTCACAGGAATTTTTTGAATGTTTAAAAAAAAATTGAACATTTAACTTTTTTTCACAAAATTTTTACTTCAGGCCCAGATTGTTTCATTTTACCAAGGGTAACAAGAGAAATTGGACCACAAACGTCATTGTACAATTTGTCCTGAGTACGCCGATACCCCATATGTGGGGGTAAACCACTGTTTGGGCACATGGCAGAGCTCGGAAGGGAAGGAGCACCATTTGACTTTTCAATGCAAGATTTGCTGGAATTGAGATCGGAGCCCATGTCACGATTGGAGAGCCCCTGACGTGCCTAAACAGTGGAAACCCCCACAAGTGACACCATTTTGGAAAGTAGACCCTCTAAGGAACTAATCTAGATGTGTGGTGAGCACTTTGAACCTCCAAGTGCTTCACAGAAGTTTATAATGTAGAGCCGTAAAAAAAAATTCATATTAATTTTCACAAAAAATGATCTTTTTGCCCCCAATTTTTTTTTCCCAAGGGTAACAGGATAAATTGGACCCCAAAAGTTGTTGTGCAATTTGTCCTGAGTACGCTGATACTTCATATATGGGGATAAACCACTGTTTGAGCGCATGGCAGTGCTCGGAAGGGAAGGAGCGCCATTTGACTTTTCAATGCAAAATTGGCTGGAATTGAGATCGGAACCCATGTCGAATTTGGAGAGCCCGTGACGTGCCTTAACAGTGGAAACCCCCAACAAGTGATCCCATTTTGGAAAGAAGACCCCCTAAGGAACTTATCTAGATGTGTGGTGAGCACTTTTAACCCCCAATTGTTTCACTAAAGTTTAGAATGTAGCGGTATGAAACTCGGAAGGGAAGGAGCACTGTTTTAGTTTTTCAAAGCAGAATTGGCTGGAATTGAGATCGGACGCCATGTCACGTTTGGAGAGCCCCTGATGTGCCGAAACAGTGGAAACTCCCCAATTCTAACTGAAACCCTAATCCAAACACACCCCTAACCCTAATCCCAACGGTAACCCTAACCCCAACCCTAACACTAGCCCCAACCCCAACCCCAACCCTAACCCTAGCCCTAACCCTAGTCCCAGTGGCGTAACTACCGCGGTCGCAGCGGTCGCCACTGCGACGGGGCCCGGCAGGTCAGGGGCCCGCTGCCCGGCAGGTCAGACCAGCAGCGATACTACATAACGGCGCGCACTATCCCTCCAGCCGGCCCTTTAAATGTTCCTGTATGCTCGTGTTTAGTTGCTCGCACTGACAAGGGCCGCCCACGGCGGCCGGCGTCAGTGCGGGTCGCGGGAGCAATGAGCATGGCCGCGGTCTTTGATCCTGCCGCCTGCGTGTGCTCGTCTGCTGCTGCTGCCCTTGCGAGCACGGGCAAGCAGGAGACCCCGCGTGCACACTGCGATATTTGAAAAGGCTGGCGCGCAGTAGGGCGCGCGCCTCCACCTGTGTCTGACGCTGGCCGGCCCGAACCAGCGTCAGAGAAGACTGCTCTCACCAATGCTGGCTGCCTGCGGGATCCTCTACCACCGACGCTGGGACCTCCACCTGTGTCTGACGCTGGCCGGCCTGAGCCAGCGTCAGAGAAGACTGCGTGCTTGCCAATGCTGCCTGGCTGCGGCCTGGGTCCTCTACCGCCGACGCTGGGACCTCCACCTGTGTGTCTGACACTAGCCGGCCTGAACCAGCGTCAGAGAAGACTGCTCTGCCTCTCACCAATGCTGCCAGCCTGCCTGGGATCCTCTACCGCCGATGCTGGGACCCGACCCACCTCAGCCCTTTATCCTACCTCCCCCCCATCTCAGGGACCTGGGTAAGTCCCACGATGATTTTTTTTTAATGTGTATATACAGCAGTTGCAACTATAGACTGCTATATATACATTATATAGGTGATACTGCTGTATATAATCACTGTATCACCTATATAATGTATGTATAGCAGCCTATATACATTATATAGGGAATGCTGCTACTGATTTATATAGATTGTATAGGTGACACTGCGGTGTGTGTGTATATATATGTATGTGTATATATATATATATATATATATATACATATATATATATGTATATATATATATATATATATATACACCCGTACACATATACACAGCAGTATCACCTATATAATGTATATACACATCAGTAGCAGTATTCACTATATAATGTATATACAGGTCCTTCTCAAAAAATTAGCATATAGTGTTAAATTTCATTATTTACCATAATGTAATGATTACAATTAAACTTTCATATATTATAGATTCATTATCCACCAACTGAAATTTGTCAGGTCTTTTATTGTTTTAATACTGATGATTTTGGCATACAACTCCTGATAACCCAAAAAACCTGTCTCAATAAATTAGCATATCAAGAAAAGGTTCTCTAAACGACCTATTACCCTAATCTTCTGAATCAACTAATTAACTCTAAACACATGCAAAAGATACCTGAGGCTTATATAAACTCCCTGCCTGGTTCATTACTCAAAACCCCCATCATGGGTAAGACTAGTGACCTGACAGATGTCAAGAAGGCCATCATTGACACCCTCAAGCAAGAGGGTAAGACCCAGAAAGAAATTTCTCAACAAATAGGCTGTTCCCAGAGTGCTGTATCAAGGCACCTCAATGGTAAGTCTGTTGGAAGGAAACAATGTGGCAGAAAACGCTGTACAACGAGAAGAGGAGACCGGACCCTGAGGAAGATTGTGGAGAAGGACCGATTCCAGACCTTGGGGAACCTGAGGAAGCAGTGGACTGAGTCTGGTGTGGAAACATCCAGAGCCACCGTGCACAGGCGTGTGCAGGAAATGGGCTACAGGTGCCGCATTCCCCAGGTAAAGCCACTTTTGAACCATAAACAGCGGCAGAAGCGCCTGACCTGGGCTACAGAGAAGCAGCACTGGACTGTTGCTAAGTGGTCCCAAGTACTTTTTTCTGATGAAAGCAAATTTTGCATGTCATTCGGAAATCAAGGTGCCAGAGTCTGGAGGAAGACTGGGGAGAAGGAAATGCCAAAATGCCTGAAGTCCAGTGTCAAGTACCCACAGTCAGTGATGGTGTGGGGTGCCATGTCAGCTGCTGGTGTTGGTCCACTGTGTTTCATCAAGGGCAGGGTCAATGCAGCTAGCTATCAGGAGATTTTGGAGCACTTCATGCTTCCATCGGCTGAAATGCTTTATGGTGATGAAGATTTCATTTTTCAGCACGACCTGGCACCTGCTCACAGTGCCAAAACCACTGGTAAATGGTTTACTGACCATGGTATTACTGTGCTCAATTGGCCTGCCAACTCTCCTGACCTGAACCCCATAGAGAATCTGTGGGATATTGTGAAGAGAAAGTTGAGAGACGCAAGACCCAACACTCTGGTTGAGCTTAAGGCCGCTATTGAAGCATCCTGGGCCTCCATAACATCTCAGCAGTGTCACAGGCTGATTGCCTCCATGCCACGCCGCATTGAAGCAGTCATTTCTGCCAAAGGATTCCCGACCAAGTATTGAGTGCATAACTGAACATTATTATTTGATGTTTTTTTTGTTTGTTATTAAAAAACACTTTTATTTGATTGGATGGGTGAAATATGCTAATTTATTGAGACAGGTATTTTGGGTTATCAGGAGTTGTATGCCAAAATCATCAGTATTAAAACAATAAAAGACCTGACAAATTTCAGTTGGTGGATAATGAATCTATAATATATGAAAGTTTAATTGTAATCATTACATTATGGTAAATAATGAAATTTAACACTATATGCTAATTTTTTGAGAAGGACCTGTAGACTGCTATACATACATTATAGGTGATACAGTGATTATATACAGCAGTATCACCTATATAATGTGTATATATATGTCTATATACATTATATAAAGATTATTATTATATAGGAAATACTGCTATTGATGTGTATATTCGTTATATAGGCCATACTGGTGTGTGTGTATATATACACACACACGTACATATTTACACAGCAGTATCACCTATATTTAACGTATATACACATCAGTAGTAGTATTGCCTATAGAATGTATATAGACTGCTGTATATACAATATATAAGTGATACTGGCTGCTTCTGTATATAATGATAGTATCACCTATATAATTTATATACAGCAGTCTGTATACATTCTATAGGCAATACTGCTACTGATGGGTATATTCGTTATAGGTGACACTGCGGACGGTGTATGTATATATACACACACACATACCCAGCAGTATCACCTATATATAACGTATATACAGTAGCAGTATCTCCTGTAAAATATATATAGACTGCTGTATATACAATATATGTGATACTGGCTGCTTCTGTATATAATGATAGTATCACCTATATAATGTATATACAGCAGTCTATATACATTCTATAGGCAATACTGCTACTGATGTGTATATTCGTCATAGTTGACACTGCGGACGGTGTATTTATATATACACACACACACACACACAGCAGTATCACCTATATATAACGTATATACAGTAGCAGTATTTCCTATAGAATGTGTATAGATTGCTGTATATACATTATATAGGTGATACTATCATTATATACAGCAGTAGCAGTATATATAACGTGTATCCAACATTTGCAGTATCATCTGTGTAATGCATAGACTACTCCATATTCGTTATATAGGTGATACTGCTGTATATAGTCGCAGTATCTCTCTATATAATCGTCTAAGGGTCACTTCCGTCTGTTTGTCTGTCATGGAAAGCCGGCCGCGACCAATCATCGACAGGCACAGTCCGGCCACGAATTGGCCCCTCCCTACTCCCCTCCAGTCAGTGCCCCCATAGCGGTTTAGCAGTCCGTTAAACGGACTGCGTTACACCGTGGCATAACACGGTGTAATGCAGTCTGTTACCGCTGCTATTAACCCTGTGTGACCAACTTTTTCCTATTCATGCTGCCTATGCAGCATCAATAGTAAAAAGATCTAATGTTAAAAATAATTTAAAAAAAAAAAAAAATCGTGCTATTCTCACCTTCCGGTGCCTTTCCCGCTGCTCCTCGCGACGCTCCGGTCCTAATATATTTAATATATGGAGGACTATGTGGAGTGTATAATACTAAATGGAGGACTGAGGAGTGTATTATACTATATGGAGGATTATGAGGGGTGCATTATACTATATGGAGGACTGAGCAGTGTATTATACTATATGGAGGATTATGAGGGGTGCATTATACTATATGGAGGACTGAGCAGTGTATTATACTATATGGAGGATTATGAGGGGTGCATTATACTATATGGAGGACTGAGCAGTGTATTATACTATATGGAGCACTACGAAGAGTGTATTATGCTATATGGAGCACTATGAGGAGTGTATTTTAATATACGGAGCCTGAGGAGTGTATTATACTATATGGAGGACTGAGGAGTGTACAATACTATATGGGGGACTATGGGGAGTGTATTATACTATAAGGAGGACTATGGGGGTGCATTATACTTCTTATGTCTCCCCATGACTTCTATGTTAGCCCCTGATGAGTATAATGGTTTATTTTCTTTTATACATTACAATGGCAGTACGGGGGACAAATATATGCCAGGATGCGGCACTGGATAGTTATGCAACTGAGGTCACACTATACAACTTTGCAATAAAGCTATAGTGTGCAAAATTAATAGGGAAAATGTGAATTTGGGTGGAAAATATTTTGGCATGGTGGGGGGGCCCCATTTGAAAGTTCGCACCGGGGCCCATAACTTTGTAGTTACGCCACTGCCTAGTCCTAACCCTAGCCCTAACCCTAACCCTAATGGGAAAATGGAAATAAATACATTTTTTTACATTTTATTATTTTTCCCTAATTAAGGGGGTGATGAAGGGGGGTTTGATCTACTTTTATAGCGTTTTTTTGGCGGATATTTAGGGTTGGCAGCTGTAACACACTAAAAGACGCTTTTTATTGCAAAAAATAGTTTTTGCATCACCACATTTTGAGAGCTATAATTTATCCATGTTTTGGCCCACAGAGTCATGTGAGATCTTGTTTTTTGCGGGACGAGTTGACGTTTTTATTGGTATCATTTTCGGGCAGATGACATTTTTTGATCGCTTTTTATTCCGATTTTTGTGAGGCGGAATGAACAAAAACCAGCAATTCCTGAAATTCTTTTAGGGGGGGGCGTTTATACCGTTCCACGTGTGGTAAAATTGATAAAGCAGCTTTATTCTTCAGGTCAGTACGATTACAGCGATACCTCATTTATGTAATTTTTTTATGTTTTGGCACTTTTACACAATAAAAACAATTTTATATAAAAAAAAATAATTGTTTTTGCATCGCTTTATTCTGAGAGCTATAACTTTTTTATTTTTCTGCTGATGATGCTGTATGGTGGCTTTTTTTTTGCGGGACAAGACGTTTTCAGCGGTACCATGGTTATTTATATCCGTCGTTTTGATCGCGTGTTATTCCACTTTTTGTTCGCCTGTATGATAATAAAGCAATGTTTTTTGCCTTTTTTTTTTAATTTTTTTTTTTGTGGTGTTCACCGAAGGGGTTAAGTAGTGGGATAGTTTTATAGAGCGGGTCGTTACGGACGCGGCGATACCAAATATGTGTACTTTTATTGTTTTTTTTAATTTATATAAACTCTCAGCAGGCATCGGCTAGCCAGGTCATTTCATGACCCGGAAGGAGTCCCGCGGCCATCTTGGATCCGAGGACTCCTTCCGGATCACTGGAGCAACGCGATCTCATTGCGTTTCTCCGGTGGGAGAGCGCAGGGAGCCCCCGTCCCTGCGCGATCCCCCTCTAATGCCACTGTCACTACTGACAGCGGCATCAGAGGGGTTAAATGCCCGCGATCGGCGCTACCGCCGATCGTGGGCATTGCTGCAGGGTGTCAGCTGTCATATACAGCTGACACCCGCACCCGATCACCGCGGCGCTCAGCGCGAGACCGCGGTGATCGGTGCGCCGTACTAGTACTGCTGCTGGCACAAATGCAGTGTCGGCAGCGCAATACTAGTACGGCGCATGTCACAAAGGGGTTAAAATATGCGTAACAGGATGAGATACAATAAAAATGGCTTACTGAAGAGTGACCATCAGACGCTCCGCCGTTGAAATGGAGAATCGGCAATACGTATCACTCCTTCGGATAAAATGTCCAATTCAGTCGACCAATAGATCAAAGTTCTCCGCTTTCATCCGCACATATGAGAAAAATTTATCTGGGTTTCCTCGTAGCTCTATGTTCAGTGAAGAAATCACCCCACGTGTCATTCTCTGTGCAGTGATGGGGTGGATCCACAAACGCCGTCGGCACAGACGCATTATGCATTGTCTCTCTCGCTCCTTCTCCAGAACAATTGTTTTCAAGCGATTTACCGTATATACTCGAGTATAAGCCGACCCGAGTATAAGCCGACCCCCCTAATTTTGCCACATAAAACTGGGAAAACTTATTGACTCGAGTATAAGCCTAGGGTGGAAATGCAGCATTTACCGGTGAATTTCAAAAATAAAAATAGATCATTATTTCCCCATAGCTGTGCCATATAGTGCTCTGCACCGTTCATATTGCCCAGTAGCTGTGCCATATAGTGCTCTGCACCGTTCATATTGCCCCATAGATGCTGCACAGATGCCCCATACAGTGCTCTGCACCGTTCATATTGCCCCATAGATGCTGCACAGATGCCCCATACAGTGCTCTGCACCGTTCATATTGCCCCATAGATGCTGCACAGATGCCCCATACAGTGCTCTGCACCGTTCATATTGCCCCATAGATGCTGCACAGATGCCCCACAGTGCTCTGCACCGTTCATATTGCCCCATAGATGCTGCACAGATGCCCCATACAGTGCTCTGCACCGTTCATATTGCCCCATAGATGCTGCACAGATGCCCCATACAGTGCTCTGCACCGTTCATATTGCCCCATAGATGCTGCACAGATGCCCCACAGTGCTCTGCACCGTTCATATTGCCCCATAGATGCTGCACAGATGCGCCATATAGTGCTGTGTGCCGTTCATATTGCCCCATAGATGCTGCACAGATGCCCCACAGTGCTCTGCACCGTTCATATTGCCCCATAGATGCTGCACAGATGCCCCATATAGTGCTGTGTGCCGTTCATATTGCCCCAAAGATGCTGCACAGATGCCCCATATAGTGCTGTGTGCCGTTCATATTGCCCCATAGATGCTGCACAGATGCCCCATATAGTGCTGTGTGCCGTTCATATTGCCCCATAGATGCTGCACAGATGCCCCATATAGTGCTGTGTGCCGTTCATATTGCCCCATAGATGCTGCACAGATGCCCCATATAGTGTTGTGTGCCGTTCATATTGCCCCATAGATGCTGCACAGATGCCCCATACAGTGCTCTGCACCGTTCATATTGCCCCATAGATGCTGCACAGATGCCCCATACAGTGCTCTGCACCGTTCATATTGCCCCTTAGATGCTGCACAGATGCCCCATATAGTGCTCTGCACCGTTCATATTGCCCCATAGATGCTGCACAGATGCCCCATATAGTGCTGTGTGCCGTTCATATTGCCCCATAGATGCTGCACAGATGCCCCACAGTGCTCTGCACCGTTCATATTGCCCCATAGATGCTGCACAGATGCCCCATATAGTGCTGTGTGCCGTTCATACTGCCCCATAGATGCTGCACATAAATCTGTGCCATGGCCGCTGCTGCTGCTGCAATTAAAAAAAAAACACATACTCACCTCTCTTGATTGCAGCTCCCGGCGTCCGGTCCCGGCGCCTCCATCTTCCCGGCGTCTCTGCTCTGACTGATCAGGCAGAGGGCGCTGCGCACACTATATGCGTCATCGCGCCCTCTGACCTGAACAGTCAGAGCGCAGACGCCGGGAAGATGGAGCGGCGCCCGGCGGCTGGAACGTGGACAGGTAAATATAACATACTTACCTAGTCCCAGCGATCCTGACGCTCCCCGCCTTCCTCCCCGTCTTCTGTGCTGCAGCCTCTTCCTGTCAGCGGTCACCATTACCGCTGATTAGAGAAATGAATAGGCGGCTCCACCCCTATGGGAGGTGGAGCCGCCTATTCATTTCTCTAATGAGCGGTACCTCGTGACCGCTGAAGAGGGGAAGAAGCTGCAGCACAGAAGACCGTGGGACGGCAGGGACAGCGCGAGGATCGCTGGGACTAGGTAAGTATACCTCAGCGCCCTCACCCCCTCACCCGCCAACCCCACCGCTACCGTGACTCGAGTATAAGCCGAGAGGGGCACTTTCAGCCCAAAAATTTGGTCTGAAAATCTCGGCTTATACTCGAGCATATACGGTACCTCCACAGTGAAATCCACGTTGATCTTTACAATATTTGCAATAACGACATCCATCTTGCTCTCAAAACACTTACTCCTCTACAACCTGTCACAGATGAGCTGTAGGAACACTGTATATACAGTTAAGTCTATATATATATATATTTGGACAGACAACATTTTTCTAATTTTGGTTCTAGACATTACCACAATGAATTTTAAACAAAACAATTCAGATGCAGTTGAAGTTCCGACTTTCAGCTTTCATTTGAGGGTATCCACATTAAAATTGGACGAAGGGTTTAGGAGTTTCAGCTCCTTAACATGTGCCACCCTGTTTTTAAAGGGACCAAAAGTAATTGGACAAATGACTCCAAGGCCATTTCATGGACAGGTGCGGGCAATCCCTTCGTTATGTCATTCTCAATTAAGCAGATAAAAGGCCTGGAGTTGATTTGAGGTGTGGTGCTTGCATTTGGAAGGTTTTGCTGTGAAGTAAACATGCGGTCAAAGGAGCTCTCCATGCAGGTGATACAAGCCATCCTTAAGCTGTGAAAACAGAAAAAAAACACTGGTTCTCTTCTGCAGATCTAGCAGTCCTCTGAATGCTGAGTCCTGAATAACCCCACTTACACCAGTTATAGGCAGGTTTCTGTGTACACTGTGCATAGGCAGAAAACTGTCAATCCGTGGTGGTGGGGAGTTATACAAAACTCATGAATATGAAGGACTTCAAGGCAGCAGGATTACTAGTTCTCTAGTCAGAATCTCCTGCTGATAAAATAATGACTTTATTATTTTTATTTATTCTATTAAAACTACAGGAAGCAGCCTACTAAGTGATACATCACTGGAATCAGGGTCTCTGACTCTACATCATGTTGCTCTCCGATTAGGTAGCAAAGAGCTAGTGACAGATTCACTTCAAATAAGAGTCATAACTGGAATGAGTGAATAAATAAATACTGTAGATGAAATTACCCCTTTGTCTTTGTCTTTTGAGCTTTTAAGTCTACCTGTACATTTAGTGGTAGTGCTCCACACAGCAAAACCACACACAAATACTGCAAATTACAGTTGTGTTTTGCCTGGCTTTTCACCATGTGGTTAGTACGAAGTGTTTCATCTGTACAACCCATGGGTCTAAAGACGTGGTGATTTGAAATAAAAGTGTCGTTTTTCTGCGTGTTTTGGGCACTTGGCACATTACTGCTATGTACAGGTACGCTTGTAGAAGTAATTTATACAATTTGATACAAATTTTTTCAGATTGTAAAAATCCCATGATATTTATAGCAAAGTGTCAGATACGATCACCGTGTGCCTTATTACAGCTGTCCCGAGGGCCGACTGTACCTGTAAATGTCCCCATGAGATACAGAACATATGATTTAGTGATGTTAGCTCATTAGCGGAAGATACCTGAATATCCTTATAGAAGAGGAAATGTGATAATAGATTAAGGCTACTTTCACACTGGCGTTGTTTTCAATACGTCGCAATGCGTCGTTTAGGGGAAAAAACGCATCCTGCAAAGTTGTTTGCAGGATGCGTTTTTGCCCCTTAGATTAACATTAGCGATGCATTGACACACGTCGCAACCGTCGTGCGACAGTTGCGCCGTGTTGTGGCGGACCGCCGGGAGCAAAAAACGTTACATGTAACGTTTTTTGCTGCCGACGGACCGCTTTTTCCGACCGCGCATGCGTGGACGGAACTCCGCCCCCACCTCCCCGCACCTCACAATGGGGCAGCGGATGCAATGAAAATCTGCATCCGCTGCACCCGTTGTGCGGCGCATACAATGCTAGCGTCGTTGCGTCTGCACGACGCATCGCGACGTGCAGCGCACGACGCTAATGTGAAAGTAGCCTAAATCAGAAATTCTGCAATAAAGCTTTTAATTACAATACATACACCAAGTTAAAACCATAAACCCAAACATATAATCTATCTATACATGTACGAGTTTATTTCCTATCGCTTACATAGTATTACAATATTCTGCAGTCCTAAAAATGACAATTTCTGTCTCTGTTCAAGACGTAACAGCACCATAGATGATAATGGGCATACAAAAAAACAGATACAACACGTACGTACAACACAAATGTCTGAATGAGGCCCTAGTCCAGAGGCGTAGCTAAGGGTTCAGCTCAGGGGGGGGCGAAAAATCTGAGTGGGCCCCTAACCGGTAACCCTGATTACTACTCAGGTGGCGCACTCTAGTCGTGGGTATTGTGGAAGATCAGCAGATGACAGAGCTGTAACTGACAAAAATCTCTATGCAATGGCCAAAACTGATATTACCACCACATGGTGACCATATACTGGTAGATACCAGTGCTGCAGAATGTACAAGAGTTTACAATACAGTTACAGATAATAACTTACAGGTGACGTTTTTTCTGATAGTCGTTCACTTTGACATCTTACTCAGACCGACATGACAACTTCTCCAGCCAGTACTTGTATGCACAGATTAGAACAGACACATCTGACTTCTCACATTTCCAGCACCATCTCCATCTATTCCCAACCTGAACAAATGCCTCGACGTGCTGTCACCCCAATACTGAGCCGCTGCTGCCGTATGTGTCCCTATTACTGCCCCTGATACCCCAATACTGAGCCACTGCTGCCGTATGTCCCTATTACTGCACCTGATACCCCAATACTGAGCCACTGCTGCCGTATGTGTCCCTATTACTGCACCTGATACCTCAATACTGAGCCACTGCTGCCGTATGTCCCTATTACTGCACCTGTTACCCCAATACTGAGCCACTGCTGCCGTATGTGTCCCTATTACTGCACCTGATACCCCAATACTGAGCCTCTGCTGCCGTATGTGTCCCTATTACTGCCCCTGATACCCCAATACTGAGCCGCTGCTGCCGTATGTCCCTATTACTGCACCTGATACCCCAATACTGAGCCACTGCTGCCGTATGTGTCCCTATTACTGCACCTGATACCCCAATACTGAGCTGCTGCCGTATGTGACCCTATTACTGCACCTGATACCCCAATACTGAGCCGCTGCTGTATGTGACCCTATTACTGCACCTGATACCCCAATACTGAGCCTCTGCTGCCGTATGTGTCCCTATTACTGCACCTGATACCCCAATACTGAGCCTGTGCTGCCGTATGTGACCCTATTACTGCACCTGATACCCCAATACTGAGCCGCTGCTGCCGTATGTGTCCCTATTACTGCACCTGATACCCCAATACTGAGCCACTGCTGCCGTATGTGTCCCTATTACTGCCCCTGATACCCCAATACTGAGCCACTGCTGCCATATGTGTCCCTATTACTGCACCTGATACCCCAATACTGAGCCACTGCTGCCGTATGTGTCCCTATTACTGCACCTGATACCCCAATACTGAGCCTCTGCTGCCGTATGTGTCCCTATTACTGCACCTGATACCCCAATACTGAGCCTCTGCTGCCGTATTCTGCTGCCATATGTGTCCCTATTACTGCACCTGATACCCCAATACTGAGCCTCTGCTGCCGTATGTGTCCCTATTACTGCACCTGCTGTGTGGTACAAGCGCTGGGATCCTCTTTCTGCCTCATACTAATGCCACCACTGTGCCCTATACATAGGAGGTCTCTTTTGTGCCCTCACAGTAGCTCCCACACTGTATATAGACCCCAGCTTATGACAGCCCCCTCAGTAACTACCTCACTTTATATAGGCCCTGATACTTTATGATGGCCCCCACAGTAGCCTTTAAACTGTACTGTATAATGGCCCTCGCATTAGCTCCAAAAAGGATCTCAGTAGAACCAAAATGTCGCTGAGCCCCAATAGGCTATTACAACACTTTTTTTTAATTTTGTGAATGGTGTTCCGTTTTCATTTTTTTGCAGCTATACATTTTTACAGTTATCTATACACAGTATATATATGAAGGGAAAGGGACATATTGTAATCTGTGCTGCCCTGCAGCCGGGGTCACATCTGTCAGTGCAGGGCATGATATTGACTACTCATGTCAGTCTCTATCTGGGGCAAAAAGAGATTTATGGCGGCTGCATTGAAGTCTTTAACATAGGGTGATGCTCCAGTGATTTCAATTGACAGATACCAATCTGTTTAGTTCAACTAGCCACTATAAAACTACTGTGCTTCAGATAGAAAGACCCCAAACACAAGATAATACATCATCCAGGACTTGTCAGAAGGTGATCAGCTTCCCACCCCCTCCTCACTGCACAGACCACCCCGTCCGTCCGGGTGCAGGCAGAAGCCTGAGCTCCTACTTACAGCACCAGAGTCCTGCACTGTGAGGTCTCTCCTTCAGACACAGCGTGCAATGTGGGGGTGTCTGCAGTTTGACCCCTGCAGCAGAGGTACAGTTCCGGCCAGCAATCAGCATCCCGCTCTATAGAACAGACAGACAGCTGTAGTGCAGGGAGATCGTGTCTACAGTGCAGCTTACATCGGCGTGCTGTGCACACCAATATAGCTAGCATTGGGAGTAGCTCCAGGGGGGCCCCTGCAAGCAGTGGGCCCGGGGCGACCGCACCCTCTGCCCCCCTGGTAGCTACGCTACTGCCCTAGTCTCTAACATCTATGTAAGCTCCTGCGACACTGCTATAAAATCTGTTATTTATCAGTCCTAAAACACTTAAAGGGGGTTTCCACTTTTAGAAAAGTGGTCCCCAAGTGATCAGATACTTGTTCAAAGCAGCTCCCCTCCTCTGCTCAATTCTCTATGCCTGCCTGCAGTCGTGCCATCACGTCTACAGTGCACATCACCACTGCAGCCAATCACTGAATTTTGGCTACTTGTGCCTCCTACTTCATCAGAGCCACTCAGTGACTGGCTGCAGTGGTGTGTGGTGTAATCGTGATGTCACTCCTTCAGCCAAAACAGCAGAGGGGAGTAGTCACCATCTGTATTTTTTATTTTACTAGTATCCATTTGTTTGGATATCACATTTCCGGCTGCCGTCACACTAGCAGTATTTGGTCAGTATTTTACATCAGTATTTGTAAGACAAAACCAGGAGTGGAACAAAGAGAAGGAAAAGTATAAGAGCAACATATGCACCACTTCTGCATTTATCACCCACTCCTGGTTTTGGCTACAAATACTGATGACCAAATACTGCAGGTGTGACGCATCCTAAAGGTTACAAATCTCCTTTAACAACTTTAGAAATTAAAACAACAAGTAATCAAGTAGTTTTTGAATCAATACTTTGAAAAAATCATAACGTTAGGTAGAATATGGGACATCAATAAAAAAAGAAGCAGGAAGTATGATTACAGGTTAGCAAGCTTCAGATTGATGTTTCATGGAATTATATTCCTATATAAAAACATACATAAATATACAGTAATTTTTTTTTTTTAAATAGTCACAAATAGAAAATTGTCTGAGCATTGTCCGGGTTATCTGAGGTAACTGTAACCAAGAGCTGCACAAATTCATATGATGCTGGAGGAAGCTAGCAGGAGCCATATTTTAGCATATAAAAAGAACCTGACAGCTGATTCAGAGACTGCCTGTTATTGCAGCCATCAATGTTCACACACTCTGAAATGCTGAGATAGTGGAAGGGACCTGTCAATCATGGGAAGTGGGCGGGGAGAAGCTGCCAGGGACCTGCCTCTTGGACTAGTCATCCTACTCACCTTGTCCCTGCCCAGTTTTCTCTGAAACACCACAGCATAGCAGAGTGAACATAAAAGACTGTGATAACGCAGCCCGCCTCTGATTCATGCTGCACATGGTTCAGGTAGGATGAATCTGCTGTCAGTTTCCCTTCAAACTGTGGCTGTAAAAGGCGAAGCAGGGGAATTTGAGCTTTTTATCTGAAGAACAAGTCCTCCGACCATTATTAAGAGAAAAATATCTGTCTAAAAACATATTCTGTGGTCCCACACACTGAGATGACCCAGCCACTATAACATCATGACAGTATCGTGTCCGAGAAAATAACTGCAGGAAACTCAGGGGTTGGACTCCAGAAGAAAGAGGTAAAGTTATTTTCTGGGATGAAACCCCTTCCAACTGGGACATCTGTAGGAACGAGTCAGCAGAAAAGAGAAGGCGAGCCTGTGTTATGCCAATAGTAAAAACATCTAGAAACCTTTCATGTTTGGGGGCTTTCATCCTTGGGAGGGGCTCACTCCAAATTTTGCCTAAGAATTCTGCCATGAATAAAGAATGGTAAATATCCTCCTAAAACAACTTCTACCAATGATCGAGAAGCAATTTGGTAATGGATATTGTTTTTATCCTGAGTCACAGGGCAAAAGTGATATCTCAGTGGCTCGGTGAACAAAACATTGACATTTTTGGAACCTCCCCAGATTCTATTGAAAACCTGTGGACAATCCTCAAAAAAGTGGATAGACAAAGAAAATCACAGAAATTGTGATAAACTCCATTTTGATACAGGGAAGATATATATCTTTGTACCGTCAGTCAGTAGATGGAGAATATTTAGAATTGAGAGTCCTCAGTGGTTGATACCTTCTCAGTTAGCCACTAAAAGGAATCAGCCACTGAGGACTCGCACTCCTGATAAACTCCAAGCACCGATAAGACAGGAATGGGCGGTCATCAGTCAGGATTTGTCCCACAAGCTGATATCCAGCAGCCAGGGCAAATTGCAGAAGTCTTGAAAAATAGGTTTTTGCATAAACTTGATGTATTTGTCAGTAACCAACATTTTTTGGTTCAAAGATTTCTTGAAATAGTTTATTTAAAAAAACACCTCAATAATAGTAAAAAAAAAACCATCAATCCCGAGAATGTGGCTCTAGTGTCTCCTGTAGCAATGGAGCAATGGCCAAGCATGCACATCACTGCTCTGTTCATGCTCCATGGGAATGGAGGAGCTGAACGCTGTTTTAGTCTCATAGACAATGAATGTGCATTGTCTTGGTGGGCCAATGCTTTAAGGCCACAGTCCAAGTCCAAATATTCCTTTGAATGACAGCTGTAGCTGCTCACCAGTAATGGAAAATCAGTCACTACAAAGCCTATGTGGGTTATTTTAACATTGTAAGGGTGAGGCCACATATCGCGGCTGTTCAGTGATCAAAGTGTGGTCGTGATACTGTTATACCTTAAATTGTTTTTTAGATTGCTAATGACAGTGCATATTCATTGTGGTGAAAATGCCACAAGGATGGTTTCCAGTATGTCACGGCTGCTGTTTGTGGCCTTAACCCAAAGGTTATAATATGCAACCAGCTAGTCGGAAGACAGGCCATTCAGCTCAGTGCATAGACATGGGAATAAATGTCTTAACTTCTACAGTAAACAGTATACAGCTGTAAATAATCCACAAGCTGACATACAGGGATAGTGGGGTATTGTATACAGCTCTGGGAAAAAGAAAGGGCGACACCGGGAAGACAAGAAAACGGATGGACAGAGAAGAGTGAGAGCAGAGAAGTGAACAAATTCAAAAGTATAATCTACTTAAGTATATTCCCCAGAACAAAGTTCATTTTGATCAACATTTTAATCAATAAATCATATAATAATAATAATAATTTCTACAATTGGATGTGTATAAATAAAATGTTCCTGCGCTGAGATAATCTTATAAATCTGCCCCTGCTGTGTACTGTGTAATGTCTGTATCTGACCGTGCAGGAACATGGTCTGATCATACCACATCTCCTGGGCAGGGGAGGACTGACGTTGGCATGCCCGTAACTTGGGGTGCAAGGTCGTGACATCATGCACTATGGTAGGGAACTCAAAGTCAGCTACCAGTTCCTAAGCCGGCTTTAGAAGATGGCCCTACGAGGGAGAAGGTGAAAAGTATCTTTTTTTAATGCATTGGATAACAAAACAGGGCCAAGTATACCAGGCTGGGGCATAGTATACCAGGAAATGGATCAAGATGGGGCACATTACACAAGGATGGGGAACAGTATAGCAAGAGGGGACAATGATGGAGAACATTACACCAGGAAGGGGGCCAGGATGGTGGATACTATACCAGAAAGGGGGCCAGGATAGAGCACATTATATCAGCATGGAGTTCATTATACCAGGAAGGGGCCCAATATGGGGGACATTATCCCAGGCTGGGGCACATTTTTGTTATTCACATCACCCTATCTTTATTACATAGAGTCCTCTCTGACCAGGAGACAGGTCTATTAGCGGCCTTCATCAGAAATGAAACTTTGACATCTTCCATCAGCCGTCATTTCATTATACATCTAACAACAGATGACAGTATGTAATAAAGAAGAGGGTGCTATAAATAACAAAAATAACAAGAAAATCCAATATGTAAGGGATGATGCTGTAGATAACAAGAGAGGGCATTATGTAATAGGGGGCATCAATATTATTAACTAGATAGTGGCCCGATTCTAATGCATCGGGTATTCTAGAATATGCATGTCCACGTAGTATATTGCCCAGCCCACGTAGTATATTGCCCAACCACGTAGTATATTGCCCAGCAACGTAGTATATTGCCCAGTCGCGTAGTATATTGCCCAGTCACGTAGTATATTGCCCAGCCACGTACTATATTGCACAGCCCACGTAGTACCGTATTTTTCAGACTATAAGACGCACCGGACCATAAGACGCACCCCAAATTTGGGGTGAAAATTGCAGAAAAAAATATTTTTTATAAGATGGGGGTCCGTCTTATTGTCCGAATTTACAGTATCTTACCTGAGGGATGGCGGTGGCAGAGCAGGGTCACAGGAGGCAAGGTGTCGGCAGAGGTGGGGTGATGCTGGGATGAGGAGGTGCTGGGATGAGAAGGTGCTGGGATGAGGAGGTGCTGGGATGAGAAGGTGCTGGGATCAGGAGGTGCTGGGATGAGAAGGTGCTGGGATCAGGAGGTGCTGGGATCAGGAGGTGCTAGGATCAGGAGGTGCTGGGATGAGAAGGTGCTGGGATCAGGAGGTGCTGGGATCAGGAGGTGCTGGGATCAGGAGGTGCTGGGATCAGGAGGTGCTGGGATGAGAAGGTGCTGGGATCAGGAGGTGCTGGGATCAGGAGGTGCTGGGATCAGGAGGTGCAGTGAGAGGTATGGCATGAGAGGGGTCCCTGGCTTACCATGCAGGCTTACCTTGGTGGCAGAGGTGCGGTGGCAGAGGTCCGGTGGCAGAGGTGCGGTGGCGGGGGTGTGGCGGCAGAGGAGGCGCAGTAAGCGGGGTCCCTTTCCCCGGTATGGTGATGCAGCAGAGCATCCGGTATGCAGCAGAGCCGGGTGAATCCTCTTGTTATCGGTGGGCGCGGCCATCTTCCTGAGACCGCGCGTGTGCAGATGAAGCGCTCTGCTCCCGGGGCTTCAGGAAAATGGCCGCGGGAGGCCACACGTGCGCAGATGGAGATCGCGGCGGCCATTTTCCTGAAGCCCCGGGAAGCAGAGCGCTCCATCTGCGCACGCGCGGCCTCCGGAAAATGGCCGCCACCACCGATAACAAGAGGATTCACCTGGCTCTGCTGCATACCGGGCCTGCTGCATCACCATACCGGGGAAAGTGACCCCGCATACTGCGCCTCCTCTGCCGCCACACCCCCGCCACCGCACCTCTGCCACCGGACCTCTGCCACCGCACCTCTGCCGCCACGGTAAGACTGCATTGCGACTATTAGACGCACCCCCCATTTTCCCCCCTTTTTTGGGGGGGAAAAAGTGTGTCTTTTAGTCCGAAAAATACGGTATATTGCCCAGTCACGTAGTATATTGCCCAGCCACGTAGTATATTGCACAGCCACGTAGTATATTGCCCAGTCACGTAGTATATTGCCCAGTCACGTAGTGTATTGCCCAGCCACGTAGTATATTGCCCAGCCACGTAGTATATTGCACAGCCACGTAGTATATTGCCCAGTCACGTAGTATATCGCCCAGTTACGTAGTATATTGCCCAGTCACGTAATATATTGCCCGCCACGTAGTATATTGCACAGCCACGTAGTATATTGCCCAGTCACGTAGTATATTGCCCAGTTACGTAGTATATTGCCCAGTCACGTAGTATATTGCCCAGCCACGTAGTATATTGCCCAGCCACGTAGTATATTGCACAGCCACGTATTATATTGCCCAGTCACACAGTATATTGCCCAGTTACGTAGTATATTGCCCAGTCACGTAGTATACTGCCCAGTTACGTAGTATATTGCCCAGTTACGTAGTATATTGCCCAGCCACGTAGTATATTGCCCAGTCACATAGTATATTGCCCAGTTACGTAGTATATTGCCCAGTTACGTAGTATATTGCCCAGCCACGTAGTATATTGCCCTGTCACATAGTATATTGCCCAGTCACGTAGTATATTGCCCAGTCACTTAAAATTATTAAAAAACACACTAGTGCACACAGGGTAAAAAATAACCAAAATATATATATATATATATATATATATATATATATATATATTAATAGATAAATAAAACTACCCCAAGGACATCCAGTGTGTAAGTATCGTAGTGGGACACTACATATAATGAAGGGGAAATTTCAAGCTCCACATAGAAAAAAATCCCATAAAAACAATCAGAGCAAGGATGTGGTCATAAAAATTGCTTTATTAATTACATAAAACTCAGACTATACCATACAATAACAAAAAAATGCATATACAGTATATAAAAAATGTATCACAATTATATATAAAAAATGTATATAAGTGCCTGTAGTTAACTGATGTCCATATATGTAAATCCTGTATCCGTTATAACATGTCAATATGGCCCATAAAAATACAAAAGATGAGAGAAAAAACAACTATGAAAAAAAGTGTCAGATAAAAGCAGAAATCTGCGATAATGGGAGTGTAAACGATACTCAATCTAATGTGCAAATAGTGCATATATGTGAAGCAACCAAACACTGCAAGCGGCAGCAAACAATAAAGTGCATGAGCCAATGGGCAATATAAGGGGACACTTACTATATATATAAATCCTGATTCCAGGGACCACCAGTCACTATCCAGGGCACCCCGACGCGCGTTTCGGACGCACGATCCTTCGTCAGGGGGTGTATAATTCTACCAACAACAGGGGCTTTATATATGGTCCTATCTTAATGGGTTACCGATGGCAGCCGCCATTACGGCATCAACGGCGCATGCGCCGCCGGGATACCCGGAAGCCAATGCCAGAGACGCCATGTGACCGGACGCACAGGGTGAATTCCTGGCGTTGCCAAGGCCACAGTGACGCTCCCGACACGGCCGCCGGACTCCTAGCCACGCATGCGCACCACCGAGGATGCGCCATGGGATCCTAATCCTAATGTGACGTAAATAAAAGACAAGCGTGTTATACACGCATGCGCACTCATGCGCACTGGGCTCCAGATGTAATATGCCTCCTAACAGTGTTAGTGTAAGAGCACAGGGACATTGGGCAAAATAGATCACTGCTTTTGTTGTACACATAATGGAGTGTTTAATTTTGTATGTGGCCGTGCCTTTAGCATTCATAAATGTTTGAGCCCTCTTAATGTTCGGGCAGGCCACACAATTCCCACAAGGTCTGCATCCCATTATTGGTTTGGTTTTATTTAAAAAGGATACCGATGGTTTAGGATCTCCTACGTAGTGGCTCCTAACCAAGGTGTCCCTCAAGTTACGTGATCTTCTGAATGTTATATTGGGATGATCCCCAATATATTGTGCTAAAATTGGGTCACCTTGGAGGATAGGCCAAGATTTTGTGAGAAGCTGACGCATTAATTCTGATTGGCCATGGAATTGAGTGATAAATCTAGTTGGTTGGATTGACGGCTTGGTTTTCATAGAGTATAATGTCTGATGTCGAGTCGTATATTTGGCTCTATTAAAGGCCTTTTTGATTGAACGGTGGCTATAACCCTGTTCCAAAAATCTGGCTTTCAAATCAGTTGATTGTTTCAAAAAATCGTCTTCATTAGTGCATATTCTTCTAAGACGTAGAAATTGACCAATCGGTATGGATCTTATCATAGCTTTCGGGTGTGATGATGTGGCATGAAGGAATGAATTGACGGATGTATGTTTCCTGTATAAGTCAGTAACCAAAAAATTATCCTCACCACGTTTTACATACACATCTAGGAACTCAATACAATTGGAGTCACATTTAAAAGTTAGATGTATATTATTAGAGTTCTGATTGAGCTGACCCATAAATTCCTCTAGCAGTGTTCTTGATCCCTGCCAAATAAAAAAGATGTCATCAATGAAGCGCACCCACAAGGGGATGCGCTCCATTGATGCCATAAGGTCAGATGCAAGGAGGTCCCTCTCCCACAGCCCCAGGAATAGATTTGCGTACGCAGGCGCAAAGGATGCGCCCATGGCGGTGCCCTGGAGCTGTAGGTAGAGGGACCCCTTAAAAATAAAAAAGTTATGTGACAAAGAAAATTGGAGGAGTTCCAGAATGAAGTTACTCATGTTCGTGGATATCATTGATGTGTCCAGAAAATATCGTATAGCCCTTAATCCATCATTGTGGCGGATATTAGTGTATAATGACTCCACATCGCAAGACACAAGTAATGTGTCATTGTCGATGTGGAGTCCATCCACTTTCTTTAAAAAATCGTTCGTATCCTTTACAAACGAGGGCAGCTCATCGACAAGTGGTTTCAATTTGAAGTCAATAAATTTATTAATGTTTTCCATGAAGTTGCCACACCCAGATATTATAGGTCTACCCGGTGGTGTAACACTATTTTTGTGTACTTTGGGCAGTAGATATAACGTGGGAATAACTGGTTCTGTAACCTGTAAGGCCAAGAACAATTCCTTGGTGATTATTCCATTCTCCTTAGCTTCTTTCAAGATTCCCATCAGTTCCTTACCAAATTTTTCCAGAGGATTGAACGTTAATTTCTTATAACACACCTCTACTTTTAATTGTTTAAATGCTTCCGCCTCATAAAGTGTTTTAAGCCAGATTACTATACTTCCACCCTTATCTGCAGGTTTTATTAAGATATCACTCATCCCCTGTAATTTAACCAAACTCTGTTTTTCCCCATAACTGAGATTATCCATATTGGGGTAACACGGGATTTTGTCAAATTCCTTGCTCACCGTCTGTACAAATATCTCCAATGTTGGACAGGAGGATAAAGGTGGAAATCTACGTGAGCATGTTTGTATTGATTTTGGAATCTTACCGTCCTCACTTTCACTGTGTTCCCGTGCTAGTTCTTCCAAGATATTCAGTGCCTCCTGCTCCGTCTCTGTTGGAAATAGTCTTGTTAGATCTTCATTATGGAAATGCCGTTTAAAAATAAGTTTCCTGGCAAACAAATGTAAATCTTTGACCGCAGCAAATTTGTCAAACTTTGCTGCAGGACAAAACATTAGGCCCTTGTTCAACACAGCCATCTCTGTTTGAGAGAAACAATGAGAGCTCAAATTGATTACCTGATTGTTGCCTCTATAGTTGTCAGGGGAATATCTGAAATTCTTCTTAGCCGGCATGTAGCGAGGCTCACGTTTCCGTTTTGGTGTAGAGTTGATGGAAGTGGATACAGAGACGGAGGAGGAGGCACATGAAACATCACCATTAGTAACATCTGATGTTGTAGACAATGTTCTTCCACGGGGTTCTTCTTTACTTTGAGGTTTCCGCCATCTATATACTCTGCCATTGGCAATATCCCTCTGATCTCTTATTAATTTGCTGGTTTGTCTTGTCTGTATATCTTTTACCCACTGATCCACCAGTTTATCCAATTGAGGATCTATCGACTCAAATTGGTCGATTGTCAGTTGTGCTTTTGCCTTGGTAAAGGTCTCCTCTAATAATTTATCAATATCAGTCAGGGTTTTTGCATTATATTGTATTAGTAGACCCATTAATTTCATTGATGTTTCGTTACATATGGTTTCCCATTTATTTATAAAGTCATTATCCTCAACTGGGAATGATGGTGTTATTTGGATCCGTAAACCCCTGGGGATAAGGTGCCGCTGTACATAGTTTTCTAAAAAGGCCCGGTTCCACCATGAGCGTGTTCTCCTGTGTGTCAGATTTTTAATAGTATAGAAAAAGTCATTAAATTGTGGACCATTAGTGGTAGTATCTTTTCCACCACTGGCCCCAAATACCAGATTCACTTGTCCCTGCCAGGACTGTTCCCTGGTCTTAAAGTCCATGCTGAAGCAAGAAGGATGGCCTGTGCAGAACACAGTAAATATACAACAATTAAAAAACACACTAGTGCACACAGGGTAAAAAATAACCAAAATATATATATATATATATATATATATATATTAATAGATAAATAAAACTACCCCAAGGACATCCAGTGTGTAAGTATCGTAGTGGGACACTACATATAATGAAGGGGAAATTTCAAGCTCCACATAGAAAAAAATCCCATAAAAACAATCAGAGCAAGGATGTGGTCATAAAAATTGCTTTATTAATTACATAAAACTCAGACTATACCATACAATAACAAAAAAATGCATATATATAAAAAATGTATCACAATTATATATAAAAAATGTATATAAGTGCCTGTAGTTAACTGATGTCCATATATGTAAATCCTGTATCCGTTATAACATGTCAATATGGCCCATAAAAATACAAAAGATGAGAGAAAAAACAACTATGAAAAAAAGTGTCAGATAAAAGCAGAAATCTGCGATAATGGGAGTGTAAACGATACTCAATCTAATGTGCAAATAGTGCATATATGTGAAGCAACCAAACACTGCAAGCGGCAGCAAACAATAAAGTGCATGAGCCAATGGGCAATATAAGGGGACACTTACTATATATATAAATCCTGATTCCAGGGACCACCAGTCACTATCCAGGGCACCCCGACGCGCGTTTCGGACGCACGATCCTTCGTCAGGGGGTGTATAATTCTACCAACAACAGGGGCTTTATATATGGTCCTATCTTAATGGGTTACCGATGGCAGCCGCCATTACGGCATCAACGGCGCATGCGCCGCCGGGATACCCGGAAGCCAATGCCAGAGACGCCATGTGACCGGACGCACAGGGTGAATTCCTGGCGTTGCCAAGGCCACAGTGACGCTCCCGACACGGCCGCCGGACTCCTAGCCACGCATGCGCACCACCGAGGATGCGCCATGGGATCCTAATCCTAATGTGACGTAAATAAAAGACAAGCGTGTTATACACGCATGCGCACTCATGCGCACTGGGCTCCAGATGTAATATGCCTCCTAACAGTGTTAATTATATACGAAAAAATGTATTAAAATGGTGTAAGTATATAGAATATATATATATATAAAAAACACGCTTGTCTTTTATTTACGTCACATTAGGATTAGGATCCCATGGCGCATCCTCGGTGGTGCGCATGCGTGGCTAGGAGTCCGGCGGCCGTGTCGGGAGCGTCACTGTGGCCTTGGCAACGCCAGGAATTCACCCTGTGCGTCCGGTCACATGGCGTCTCTGGCATTGGCTTCCGGGTATCCCGGCGGCGCATGCGCCGTTGATGCCGTAATGGCGGCTGCCATCGGTAACCCATTAAGATAGGACCATATATAAAGCCCCTGTTGTTGGTAGAATTATACACCCCCTGACGAAGGATCGTGCGTCCGAAACGCGCGTCGGGGTGCCCTGGATAGTGACTGGTGGTCCCTGGAATCAGGATTTATATATATAGTAAGTGTCCCCTTATATTGCCCATTGGCTCATGCACTTTATTGTTTGCTGCCGCTTGCAGTGTTTGGTTGCCCAGTCACGTAGTATACTGCCCAGTCACGTAGTATATTGTGCAGTCACGTAGTATATTGCCCAGCCACGTAGTATATTGCACAGCCACGTAGTATATTGCCCAGTCATGTAGTATATTGCCCAGTCACGTAGTATATTGCCCAGCGACGTAGTATATTGCCCAGTCACATAGTATATTGCCCAGTGACGTAGTATTCAGCACAGAGCCACGTAGTATATTGCGCAGTCACGTAGTATATTTCCCAGTCACGTAGTATATTGCCCAGTCAAGTAGTATATTACCCAGTCACGTAGTATATTGCCCAGTCACGTAGTATATTGCCCAGCGACGTAGTATATTGCTCAGCGACGGAATATATTGCCCAGTCACGTAGTATATTGGCCAGTCACGTAGTATATTGCCCAACACGTAGGTATATAACACTGCCCACGCAGTATTTAGCAGTGTGTGCACCATATCCCTATTAAAAAAAAAAAATTAAAATAAAAAATAGTTATATACTCACCCCTGGGATCCAGCGAAGCTGTGTGATGCGGCCGCCATCTTCCGTTCCCAGGATGCATTGCGAAATTACCCAGATGACTTAGCAGTCTCGCGAGTCTTCTGGGTAAGTTCGCAATGCATCTCTGGGAACGGAAGATGACGGCCGGCGTTACCGCTGGCATTAACCCTGTATGAGCGGTGACCGGAGGGAGTATGGAGCGGGCGCTGACTGCAGGGAGTATGGAGTGGGGAGTATGGAGCGGGCGCCAGGGACACTGACTGTGGGGAGTATGGAGCGGATGCCGGGGACACTGACTGTGGGGAGTATGGAGCGGGCGCCGGGGACACTGACTGCGGGGACACTGACTGCGGGGACACTGACTGCGGGGACACTGACTGCGGGGAGTATGGAGCGGGTGCCGGGGACACTGACTGTGGGGAGTATGGAGCGGGCGCCGGGGACACTGACTGCGGGGACACTGACTGCGGGGACACTGACTGCGGGGAGTATGGAGCGGGCGCCGGGGACACTGACTGTGGGGAGTATGGAGCGGGCGCCGGGCACTGTGACTCCAGGGGAGTAGGGGAGGGACTAATCGGACTGTGCCCGTCGCTAATTGGTTGTGGCAGCCATGACAGGCCGCTGGTGAGACCAATCAGCGACTTGGATTCCATGACAGACAGCGGCAGCGACCAATGAATATCCGTGACAGAAAGGACAGACAGACAGAAAGACGGAAGTGACCCTTAGAGTCATTGCAAACACAGTGATCTATTTCAAATGTTTATTTCTGTTAATGTTGATGATTATGGATTACATTACAGCCAAAGAAAACCCAAAAGTCATTATATCAGTAAATTAAAATACTTTATAACACCAGCTTGAAAAATGATTTTAAAATCCGAAATGTTGGCCTACTGAAATGTGAAGAAATGGAGAATCCAGCTCAACGAGGCAGTGAAAAAACCTGTTCTTTATTCACTAGAAAATGTTCTCAACAGAGGATAAAACATCAGCGTAGAGAGTGAATAAAATGCGATATCAACGCGTTTCTCCCTTAATCATGATATCCAACATATTACTTGCATAACACTTTTATGCTAAGATCCGGTGAACACACTGGTATGATGATTAATTAGCATGATTGCTAATCAAAGTGAAAACATGTGAGGTGAATACAGATTAAAAACAAATACTTTGGCTAAGTGGAAATACAATGTGATCGGGATTTTATCACAATATTTAACAATTCTTGAATCCAAAATCTTACTGAAAAATTATAGCAACAAAATCGTCTAAAATAAATAAGATTTCATTCAACATAGTTATTTTATGGACACAGTATTTTATCACAATATTTAACAATTCTGGAATCTACTGAAATGTACAGTGGGTACAGAAAGTTTTCAGACCCTTTACATTTTTCACTCTTTGTTTCATTGGAGCCATTTGGTAAATTCAAAAAAGTTAATTTTTTTCTCATTACTCTCATTAAATGTACTCTCTGCACCCCATCTTGACTGAAAAAAACCAGAAAAGTAGTAATTTTTGTAAATGTATTAAAAAAGAAAAACTGAAATATCACATGGTCATAAGTATTCAGACCCGTTTGAGTATTGAGTAGAAGCCCCTTTTGAGCTAGTACAGCCATGAGCCTTCTTGGGAATGATGCAACAAGTCTTTCACGCCTGGATTTAGGGATCCTCTGCCATTCTTCCTTGCAGATCCTCTCCAGTTCCGTCAGGTTGGATGGTGAACGTTGGTGGACAGCCATTTTCAGGTCTCACCAGAGATGCTCAATTGGGTTTAGGTCAAGGATTTGTTATTTTAGCTTTGTGCTTAGGGTCATTGTCTTGCTGGAAGGTGAACCTTTGGCCAAGTCTGAGGTCCAGATCACTCTGGTAGAGGTTTTCATTCAGGATATCTCTGTTGTTGGCCACATTCGTGTTTCCTTCACTGACAACCAGTCGTCCTGTCCCTGCAGCTGAAAAACACCCCCATAGCATGATACTGCCACCACCATGTTTCACTGTTGGGATTGTATTGGGTAGGTGATGAGCAGTGCCTGGTTTTCTCCAAACATACCGCTTAGAATTATCACCAAAAAGGTCTATCTTCATCTCATCAGACCAGAGAATCCTATTTCTCATAGTCTGGGAGTCCATCATGTGTTTTTTAGCAAATGCTATGCGGGCTTTCATTTGTCTTGCACTGAGGAGAGGCTTCCGTCAGGCCACTTTGCCAGAAAGGCCCTACTGGTGGAGGACTGCAGTGATAATTGACTTTGTGGAACTTTCTCCCATCTCCCTAATGCATCTCTGGAGTTGAGCCACAGTGATCTTGGGGTTCTCCTTTACCTATCTTACCAAGGCTCTTCTCCCACGATTGCTCTGTGGCGCTAGGCCTCTCTGACCTTTCCCAGCACCTGCGCACTGCAGTACTTTGCTCTGCTCTCAACAGGGCAGATAAGTACGCCTGCGCAGGAGCGCGATTCTGGGGAGCCTGTGTGGATGATGCTGGAACGCATCATCCACATGAAGCAAGCTCGAGGACAGGGATTGTAAGAAGATGGGAGGTGCTGGACCGAGAAAAGCGACACCCCCTTGGACGGGACTGCTCTGCTGGTGAGTATAATAATTTTTTGTCTCTTACAGGTTGGATCGGGGGCTTATATGCAGCATGATAGAATGCTTTATATAAACCCTGAAAGGGGGTGGCCATAACTCGTATCAGCCAAACCTGGTGACAGGTTCCCTTTAAGGATAACAAAGTCAATGTTTTGGAGTGGCCGTCACAAAGCCCTGATCTCAATCCTATTGAAAATTATGGGCAAAGCTGAAAAGGCAGGTGTGAGCAAGGCGACCTACAAACCTGGATCAGTTACACCAGTTTTGTCAGGAGGAATAGGCCCAAATTCCAACCAACTATTGTGAGAAGCTTGAGGAAAGATATTCCAATCGTTTGACCCAAGTCATTCAGTTTAACGGCAATGGTACCAAATACTAATGAAATGTATGTAAACTTTGGACTTTGCAGTAAGTAATAAAAATGCCTTTATTCTCTTTCATTATTGTGGCATTTGGCAAATATTAATTATGGTAATCCTAATTGACCTAAAACAGGAAAGGTTTATTCTGATTTCATGTCAGATATTTAAAAAAACTTGCATATGTGTCTTTTTATATAGTGTATGTAAACTTCTGGCTTCAACTGTATAGATTTTGTTGAACCTACAAATTCTCTTTTTTTCCCATGAAATGCATATTTTACATAATAGCATGTGTAAGACCGGTCAGATGTGAAGAAGGGCATGTGTCTGGTTTATTGTAGTCATCAATATTAAAGACATTCACAATGAACTGTGCAACGTTTCACAAACTTCTCCCCATGAACAATATTGATAAATCTGCCCTGATTCATACCTTCTATTATGGGGAGATCATTCAGAGAAGATGTTGGCAATGTCCTATTGAACTGTTATGGGTTTTAATTATATTTTTTCACTAGAGGTCTGCTCTATACAGGATAATCTCACTTTGATGATTATGTTGTGTAATGAAGCTGTTTTCTGTTTCTGTCAAATTCATTAGGATATATGACTCAGTCGTTCACTTACATTTAGATCAATGGGCAGAGGAAGATTTAATAAACCACTGCGCAATACGCTGCAAAAAAGCATATTCTTGGTGGTTTACATGGAATTGTATTGCAAATAGGTGTTGCTGATCACAATCAAAGAAATATTAAATAAGCATTATTCTATGTCAAGTTCTTGCATATAAAGACCTCGATAAACATGACTTAGCAATGACTATAAATGAATTTGGAGAACAGAAAAATACCTCTTCTGCCAGCGTAAAATGTGTGGCTATAGTATAATAAATGTCATATACCTATACAGCACATCAGTCTTCCAGTGTATGTTTAATATGAGTCCGTTCTCCAGTCCCATAGGTTTGAAAAGGAAATTTTATTAATGAAACCTCCTAAAGGAGAAGTTGCAAAGGACAAAGTTCCTGAAGTGTCACTCACAGACTAATGTAAGAATTATTTTTTTTTTATATTATGCATATTGATCAGCCGCTTTGTAGAAATGAAAGTTCCTTTTTCTGTGACTTTCCTCTGGAATAGCAAAAGGCCCTAAACATAAATATAAGAAATACTCCCCCGTCCATCACCATCAATGTTACGGGACTACATCGGCCATTACTGGCCTTTATGGTGCTGCTCCATTCATAAGAAGAATTAGTCCACATGGATTGGAATTGGATGAGAATTTAGACATTTTTTCTGTTTAGAAATTCACCCATGAAATGGATTTTCCAATTCACTTCATGCTGTTTCCGTTTCCAGTTGAGCAAAGGGTTGTTTCAAATTTTTTCTTTAGATTTTAATGGGGAAAAAATCCACAATCAATTCCCCAAGTAATGTTGTGTTGGAGATTTTGTCACGAATTAACTGTGGACAAAGTGCCATAATCTTTTAAAATTGTTTGCTTTAATAGTTAAAGAGGTTGTCCAAGTTTATCACGAACGTCTACAGTCACCTTATGTGACTGCAAACTTGTAAATCCTCACACTGCACGCAGTTCGCGCTCAGAGGATTCCCCGGTGTTGGCGGCGAGACCAAGCGCAGACGGGCAGACTAGACGTGCCTTGCTTAATGCCAGTCTATTGAGTGAGGCTGTGCATGTCTTCTTGGAATGTGGCCAGAAGTATGCATATCACGTACTCACAATCACATGACTGCTCAGTCTCGATGCCAACATTGGAGAATCTTCACATTGCGCACTGTACACAATGTGAGGATTCACAAGTGACTGTTGACTTTTGTGATAAACCTGGACAAACCCTTTAACATGTGCCTGAACTTTTAAAAATCTTTTGACATTTTATAGGGATATGTCAGGAGCTTTAAGTGGTTGGAATTTGGGTGCTGAGATTGCCTCTAGCATTTGGAGCAAAGAGGCAGAACTCCTCAGCCAATACTGAGGACAGACTGAACACAAGATCTATAAACCCGTCTTCAGTATAGCTACTGGTGTGCATCTCAGCACCTGGACCCCCACTTATAGCATGCCTCAATGACTTGTCAAAAATGTTGTAAAAGTTGTACAAATGCAGTTACACTTTGTCTCATGGAGACTTTTCTTAGATTGAAGCCAAGCAAACGATAAGATGATTTCTATGGGTTCAGCTTTATCTAATACATGCAACTACACCAATATTATCAATCCTAAATAATTAGGACAAAAAAGCGTATCTAAACCAACACTTAAAAAATAGGCTTTTTATAAAAGGCTAAAAGCATCTTTATTGCAGTATATTAAAAAATAAGACAAAACCATCATATAAGTATGTAAAAACAGAGGAATACAAATGTCGGAGAAAGCAATGGGTATAAACGGGGACAAGTCTTGTACAATACAGTGATAGGTCTATTTAGAGTCTGTTAGCTCTATAATATAACGCTGGGAGCGTCACTCTGTCCGAAGCCTTTATAGACTGCGCAGGCGCAAGCGCCGGCGCAGTCTGGCCCCCACAGAGTGACGCTCCCAGGAGATCGCGGTATGCGTAAGCCCTGAACGCATACCGCGATCTCCACCGGAGAGTCAGGGACCGTGGACGCGCCAGGAGGGAGGGTAAGTATATTCACCTGTCCTCCGTTCCAGCGCTGCGTGCGGCTCCGTCTCCCGGCTCCTCTGCTGTGACAGAGTCCAGTCACAGGCAGAAGAGCCGGAGTGTGTGTTCAAGAAAATGGTGCCGGAAAGCGCGGACTGCGCAGGCGCCGATTCCTGCTGCCGGAATCGGCGCATGCGCAGTCCGCGCTTTCCGGCGCCATTTTCTTGAACACACACTCCGGCTCCACTGCAGGTGTGTCTTCAAGAAAATGGCGCCGGAGAGCGCGGACTGCGCAGGCGCCGATTCCTGCTGCCGGAATCGGCGCCTGCGCAGTCCGCGCTTTCCGGCGCCATTTTCTTGAAGACACACCTGCAGTGGAGCCGGACGATAGGTGAGTATGGTACATTTTTATATGGCAGCAGCATACGGGGGCATACACACTGGAGCGTCTTATGGGGGGCACATAATACAATAGTGGCGCAGGATGGGAGCAGCATATGACAGAACGGGCGCAGGATGGCAGCAGCACATGACAGAACTGGCGCAGGATGGCAGCAGCGCATGACAGAACGGGCGCAGGATGGCAGCAGCACATGACAGAACGGGCGCAGGATGGCAGCAGCACATGACAGAACGGGCGCAGGATGGCAGCAGCGCATGACAGAACGGGCGCAGGATGGCAGCAGCACATGACAGAACAGGCGCAGGATGGCAGCAGCACATGACAGAACGGGCGCAGGATTGCAGCAGCGCATGACAGAACGGGCGCAGGATTGCAGCAGCGCATGACATAACGGGCGCAGGATGGCAGCAGGATGGGAGCAGCACATGACAGAACGGGCGCAGGATGGCAGCAGCGCATGACAGAGCGGGGGTGCAGGATGGGAGCAGCACATGACAGAACGGGCGCAGGATGGGAGCAGCACATGACAGAATGGGTGCAGGATGGCAGCAGCGCATGACAGAACGGGCGCAGGATGGCAGCAGCACATGACAGAACGGGCGCAGGATGGCAGCAGCGCATGACAGAACGGGCGCAGGATGGCAGCAGCACATGACAGAATGGGCGCAGGATGGCAGCAGCGCATGACAGAACGGGCGCAGGATGGCAGCAGCACATGACAGAACGGGCGCAGGATGGCAGCAGCACATGACAGAACGGGGGCGCAGGATTGGAGCAGCACATGACAGAACGGGCGCAGGATGGCAGCAGCACATGACAGAACGGGCGCAGGATGGCAGCAGCGCATGACATAACGGGCGCAGGATGGCAGCAGGATGGGAGCAGCACATGACAGAACGGGCGCAGGATGGCAGCAGCGCATGACAGAATGGGGGCGCAGGATGGGAGCAGCACATGACAGAACGGGCGCAGGATGGGAGCAGCACATGACAGAACGGGCGCAGGATGGCAGCAGCGCATGACAGAACGGGCGCAGGATGGCAGCAGCACATGACAGAACGGGCGCAGGATGGCAGCAGCACATGACAGAACGGGCGCAGGATGGCAGCAGCACATGATGGAGACCATATACCAATATAAATGCTCGCCACCCGAGCGTAGAACGGGTTCAATAGCTAGTATTATATAAATACCTTACAATGAAAGTGTCATATTAGTGCAAAATGTCATGACATCTAATGGGCTAAATGATAAGAAGCCCATATAATATTAGGCTTCTTAATTCATACCACACAGTAAAGACATAATGTCATATTGGTACATGTAATGAGCGATATAGTAAGAAGCTCATGTAGTAATAGGCTTAATCAATGTAAAAAAATCCTGATCGTTTTGTACAATTACACCTTACACCCATATAGGTAATATAGGACTGAAATATGGCACACATGAACATATGGATGTTACCTAAAGGAGAATGCTGCAAGGAACAGTGAGGCTGTAAGTCTGTCTGCGTTCCCCTCACACCCAACCAGTGCAATGTTTAGGTAACATCCACATTTATATGAACTTGAGTTGCATACCTTAGGGGATGGGTGCATCGCCAGAAGACTCGCTACACTCATCAGGAGGGCGTTAAACTAGAAGATGAGGGGACGGGAAGAAAAACATTAGACTTGAACAAAGAAGACCCAGGAAAACATACTCAGAAGGGAGGTAAGAACATTTCTAAAACAATCCACAGCGAGGAGATTGGAACAAAACAAAATCCTCTAAACTGCATGCTCGCAAACGCCAGAAGCCTAACAAACATGATGGAAGAACTAGAAGCAGAAATATCTACAGGTAACTTTGACATAGTGGGAATAACCGAGACATGGTTAGACGAAAGCTATGACTGGGCAGTTAACTTACAGGGTTACAGTCTGTTTAGAAAGGATCATAAAAATCGGAGAGGAGGAGGGGTTTGTCTCTATGTAAAGTCTTGTCTAAAGTCCACTTTAAGGGAGGATATTAGCGAAGGAAATGAGGATGTCAAGTCCATATGGGTCGAAATTCATGGAGGGAAAAATGGTAACAAAATTCTCATTGGGGTCTGTTACAAACCCCCAAATATAACAGAAACCATGGAAAGTCTACTTCTAAAGCAGATAGATGAAGCTGCAACCCATAATGAGGTCCTGGTTATGGGGGACTTTAACTACCCGGATATTAACTGGGAAACAGAAACCTGTGAAACCCATAAAGGCAACAGGTTTCTGCTAATAACCAAGAAAAATTATCTTTCACAATTGGTGCAGAATCCAACCAGAGGAGCAGCACTTTTAGACCTAATAATATCTAATAGACCTGACAGAATAACAAATCTGCAGGTGGTCGGGCATCTAGGAAATAGCGACCACAATATTGTACAGTTTCACCTATCTTTCACTAGGGGGACTTGTCAGGGAGTCACAAAAACACTGAACTTTAGGAAGGCAAAGTTTGACCAGCTTAGAGATGCCCTTAATCTGGTAGACTGGGACAATATCCTCAGAAATAAGAATACAGATAATAAATGGGAAATGTTTAAGAACATCCTAAATAGGCAGTGTAAGCGGTTTATACCTTGTGGGAATAAAAGGACTAGAAATAGGAAAAACCCAATGTGGCTAAACAAAGAAGTAAGACAGGCAATTATCAGTAAAAAGAAAGCATTTGCACTACTAAAGCAGGATGGCACCATTGAAGCTCTAAAAAACTATAGGGAGAAAAATACTTTATCTAAAAAACTAATTAAAGCTGCCAAAAAGGAAACAGAGAAGCACATTGCTAAGGAGAGTAAAACTAATCCCAAACTGTTCTTCAACTATATCAATAGTAAAAGAATAAAAACTGAAAATGTAGGCCCCTTAAAAAATAGTGAGGAAAGAATGGTTGTAGATGACGAGGAAAAAGCTAACATATTAAACACCTTCTTCTCCACGGTATTCACGGTGGAAAATGAAATGCTAGGTGAAATCCCAAGAAACAATGAAAACCCTATATTAAGGGTCACCAATCTAACCCAAGAAGAGGTGCGAAACCGGCTAAATAAGATTAAAATAGATAAATCTCCGGGTCCGGATGGCATACACCCACGAGTACTAAGAGAACTAAGTAATGTAATAGATAAACCATTATTTCTTATTTTTAGGGACTCTATAGCGACAGGGTCTGTTCCGCAGGACTGGCGCATAGCAAATGTGGTGCCAATATTCAAAAAGGGCTCTAAAAGTGAACCTGGAAATTATAGGCCAGTAAGTCTAACCTCTATTGTTGGTAAAATATTTGAAGGGTTTCTGAGGGATGTTATTCTGGATTATCTCAATGAGAATAACTGTTTAACTCCATATCAGCATGGGTTTATGAGAAATCGCTCCTGTCAAACCAATCTAATCAGTTTTTATGAAGAGGTAAGCTATAGGCTGGACCACGGTGAGTCATTGGACGTGGTATATCTCGATTTTTCCAAAGCGTCTGATACCGTGCCGCACAAGAGGTTGGTACACAAAATGAGAATGCTTGGTCTGGGGGAAAATGTGTGTAAATGGGTTAGTAACTGGCTTAGTGATAGAAAGCAGAGGGTGGTTATAAATGGCATAGTCTCTAACTGGGTCGCTGTGACCAGTGGGGTACCGCAGGGGTCAGTATTGGGACCTGTTCTCTTCAACATATTCATTAATGATCTGGTAGAAGGTTTACACAGTAAAATATCGATATTTGCAGATGATACAAAACTATGTAAAGCAGTTAATACAAGAGAAGATAGTATTCTGCTACAGATGGATCTGGATAAGTTGGAAACTTGGGCTGAAAGGTGGCAGATGAGGTTTAACAATGATAAATGTAAGGTTATACACATGGGAAGAAGGAATCAATATCACCATTACACACTGAATGGGAAACCACTGGGTAAATCTGACAGGGAGAAGGACTTGGGGATCCTAGTTAATGATAAACTTACCTGGAGCAGCCAGTGCCAGGCAGCAGCTGCCAAGGCAAACAGGATCATGGGGTGCATTAAAAGAGGTCTGGATACACATGATGAGAGCATTATACTGCCTCTGTACAAATCCCTAGTTAGACCGCACATGGAGTACTGTGTCCAGTTTTGGGCACCGGTGCTCAGGAAGGATATAATGGAACTAGAGAGAGTACAAAGGAGGGCAACAAAATTAATAAAGGGGATGGGAGAACTACAATACCCAGATAGATTAGCGAAATTAGGATTATTTAGTCTAGAAAAAAGACGACTGAGGGGCGATCTAATAACCATGTATAAGTATATAAGGGGACAATACAAATATCTCGCTGAGGATCTGTTTATACCAAGGAAGGTGACGGGCACAAGGGGGCATTCTTTGCGTCTGGAGGAGAGAAGGTTTTTCCACCAACATAGAAGAGGATTCTTTACTGTTAGGGCAGTGAGAATCTGGAATTGCTTGCCTGAGGAGGTGGTGATGGCGAACTCAGTCGAGGGGTTCAAGAGAGGCCTGGATGTCTTCCTGGAGCAGAACAATATTGTATCATACAATTATTAGGTTATGTAGAAGGACGTAGATCTGGGGATTTATTATGATGGAATATAGGCTGAACTGGATGGACAAATGTCTTTTTTCGGCCTTACTAACTATGTTACTATGTTACTATGAGCGGAGAGGCTGCCTCTTTGGGGGGTCCTCATTCAGTGTGGTACCAGTGCAGAGCGTTTTTGACTGCACTCGCATACTGATACCATTGGACTTACGTGAGCTATATGTGGGGATATTGCATTTAATGTCAGCGGTGTGGTTTACTATATAGCAGCCTTTCAGAAGTGTATTGCACCTCCAGTGTAAAGCATTATATATTTTTTTTATTGCTATAGTTACCACTGCCATTTCTGTCCACACTTTTATCGTCTGATATTTCTCCAGATCTACATCAGCTAGCGTCACCTTCCTCCCCCTCTCCAACCTTTTTGATCTATATATTAATTTGCTGTGCATCACTCCCCTCTTTTTTGGAGACTTTGTTCTCTGTCTTTTCAATTGTTTTTATATATTGATATTTAATAACCTGACTCCTTGTTTTATTATTCGAGTTAGAATTGTTGGACCATCATTGATAAAGTATAATGCACTCCCCGTAGGCCTATATATAGTATAATGCACTCCTTATAGGCCTCTACATATAGTATAATACACTCCCCATAGATCTATATTTAGTATAATGCACTCCTTATAGACCTCTACATATAGTATAATACACTCCCCATAGACCTTTATAGAGTATAATGCACTCCACATACAGTAGGCCTCTATAGAGTATAATGCAGTCCCCATAGGCCTCTATACAGTATAATGCACTCCCCATCTGCCTCTGTATAGTATAATGCTCTCCCCATAGGCCTCCATGCAGTATAGTGCACTCCCCATCTGCCTATATATAGTATAATGCACTCCCCAAATGCCTACGTATAGTATAATGCACTATAATGAACTATCGCTTTGTACATATGTACGTATATTTATATAAATATTTATATATGTTTCTATATTTATTTAGACTGAATATATATGTATGTGCAGCGCCCCAGAGATCTGGTCGTTGCAGTATGACACTCTGCCACTAAGGGGAGTGGCGGTACGTCTGATGGCACTGAAGGAATTCTCCTGACCAGGTATCACCAGAACACATTACACTTCACACTCCGGCCACTAGGGGGAGCAAAAGGCTTTATTTATTGGGCCACTCCTCACACTGGTAAAACTAGGGGCTGGGGAGGAAGTTAGTCAGAAGCTGACTGGGTTGGATTCAGGCAACATCCCGTGGCAGGGGGTGTTGCAGGGAGAAGACACAGGGGGGTCCCTGTCAGGCGTGGGAACCTGGCAGGTGCCTAGCGAACAGAACAGAACGTTACGGAGCCGCGCCTGCACCTCCTGCGGCGGCATCTTAAGAAAGAGATAAGAAGGGAAGGATATTGTGGAACAGTGTAAACGAGATCAAGCACAAAGGAGAGCCAGTAAGGGTCGTGCCGTGAGACCGAGGCAACATCTTACTGAGGCATGTAGCCGGTGGCCGGAACACCGCGGGAGTAACTGACTTCAGGCCTTACTTCGAACTCCGCAGGATAGTTAATTATAGGTTGGCTGTCTACCTTAAATTTCCTAAGAAGGCATAGGGGGCAACATTGGGAGAGGGGCGTCTCTAGTGTCCCGGAAGACCTCCAAGCCTTCCCGTCATACAGGTGCGTCCTAGCCAAAACATACCTGGGGGACGAGAAACTAGTAACATCTAGAACTAAAGAGAGAGAGAGAGAGCTGTAGAGAACGACGAACGAGAACAGCAGTTGTGAGGACTATCCCGAATGCCCAGCAGGGTAGGACTACAGCACACAGGCGCTAGTGGTAGGCAACGATTTCCATCTGTGAAGGAAACTCTGGAAGTGCACATCGGACCGGCCAGTCTCAGAGAGCCCTGTTAAACGTGCTCTGGATTGAGGATCCTGAAGTCTTCAGTAAAGAGGTAAAGAGACTGCACCCTTGTGTCCTCTTTATTGACTGTACCTCACACCATCACCATCTACCTTACTGGGAAGCCCTGGGGATATACTTCACCTGTGGGAAGGTATACAATCCAGCTGCCATTCCATCACCCCAGCGGACCCCACAGCAGCATCGGTCACCCTGACCGAACACCACAGGTGGCGTCACGAACCCCTGACAGACTGTACCACCTTTATTGGACGCCCCTTAGCAGGGTCGCGGACCGGGTCTAGCCACCGTGACAGCCTCAGAACCGAACCAGAGAGGCCCGGTACCGAAACGCGTGGCCCTGTGTCTGGGGGCGATCCATATGTATTATAATTCCTTTTGGACACTTACTATTATTATAGCCCCCTATGCACCTGATATATATTATGCCACTTTGAAGCCACACCTGCCTTTCCTGTATTTGTTTTTCTTTTTCCCCATTTATAATATTTCATGTGTTTTAATATCTAGGTTTTTTATTGTGGTAAAAATAAAATGTAACATTTTTTAACCAATCTTAAAAAGTGTCAGCTTTGGTGACAGTTATAGATATTGCTTTTTATTGGTATCTATTATTGAGTTCACTTATTGGTGTTGATGTACATATGTACATGTACAGATTAGGACTAGGGAGCAGTATAATCTCCATGCTCGGCCATACAGGCTACATGTATATGTGTTTAATTCTGCTACACAAAATACACATCATGACATTTGCAGAAATTGTTGAATTCTACATACAATTTAGATTACAAAGTAACACAATAATCTGAAGCACATTTTATGCATTTTCTGAATGCTTTATTTATCCCTTTGTTAATTTATGCTGCAGTTCACTGTAGGTGTCATACTCAGAGGTTGCACATTTACACAATTGATGGTTTCCTTACACAATTGAATGGGGCTAGCAACGTCTCAGCTAAATTTATTAAACTGGGGCCTGGTTGCCTTGTTGTTACCTCGTCATTAATAGTTTGTGTACCGATTGTCCGTAGATTTAGTATTTTCTCTTGAGTTTGAGTTGCTACACTTGCAGTCTCCGTTGCTGTCTGCTCAGTTTGGATCGCAGTATCGTTGAGATCGCTCTTTCTTGGCACTGATGGCATTGAAAAATGGTGGAAATTTTGGAAGGGATGAGCTGCTTCAAGATCTAGCCTTTTTAAGTTTCGTTTCTCATAATATTCATGAGTAATTGATCCATGACACAGCAAATATAGGTGTAAACATATATAATATCCTAACACTAGTGCTATTGAGAAACAAAGGATGCCATCGATGAAAGATATAATAAGAATCCCAATAGCAAGTGTTTCAGGAAAAATAAGCCAGCTGCTGGTAGATGAGTCCATCTTCACCCATGGCTTGTGGCAGTAGATGGAGAACACAAACAGAGAGATGATGGCCAGGCATGTTGTGCCTAAGAAAGCGGTCACAATGGAATTATAGTAAAACCAAATATTTCTGCCTCCTAGACAGGTATTAAAAATTCGGGAATGGTGATCGAAGTTAAAGACATCTTTTCCACAAATGTTACAAAATCGAATCTTCTCTTTATAAAATGTCACAGGTATTATGTGGCAGTGAATCTTCTTTGGTTTAGTTTCCTTGGCCTCCTTTACACTGACTGCCTCCTTAGGATCTACACAAGAGGAGTCAGTAGAAATTGTAAGGGTATGGAAAACAAAATGTAGAGCGAATAAGATGCCTAGAATTCCGTTACAGGCAGATTGCCAGGTGCATGGCAGTATGGGAAGAATAAAGCCAAAAGCCGTGATACCCAAATATAAGTATAGAACCCAACTGGCAATTTGGAAGGGATGCCATGGCCACTGTAGTCCGTCCTCACGCTTTCTGCGTTGGTGATCCACTTTTGAAGTTGGCATTACTTATGTGTCAATATTTCTTTGAATTTGCTGAAGAAAACGGCATCCTTGCACTTCTCACATAAAGCTTGGCTCTAAAACACGTCTGTCTTGTATAGATGAAACAGAATGTCTGGGAACTGTCACACGACTAATAGCACATCCTATTGTGAGGTCACAGGATTCTAATGGAACCTTCCGACCTGTATATGGCACCATAGTGCAGCCACTATTAGTCTGTAATGGGAGGGTGTATATAGATCTACTGTATATTCCTCACTAGATACAACTATCTAGTACACTAAAATGCAAACCTTATTACATCGGTCCTACATACACCTCTATGCAGGAGCTCCCATAACATTTAGAATAAGTGAATGCAAATATATAATATGCAGCTATTATTTTTGCAGTCCCCCATAAATATTCAGTGAGGCTGAGGTCAGGTGAGATCCATAACATTCAGGACTCACTGGAAAGCTTGGACCCGTGTCTTAGGTTATTATCCTGTTGCAGTATGAGTCCTTTATGTCATCAGGTTCAGGTCAATTGGCCCCAGATCTCCAATTCAGGAATGCAAAAATACCCATAGACGTGAGAATTCCCATCATCATATTTTGGTCTTCTGTAATATTAATCTTTCTAGTTCTGCCATAATTGTCAGCATTATTAAGTAGGACTTTTGTTTTTTCATCGATTCACTGTGAAATGTTCATATGACTAAGCTCATGCCATAGATCTCACCTTGGTAGGTTCTGCGGAAGGGACTAATCATTCCATAAGGGTGAAATTTGGCTCTGCCCTCATCACAAGATGAGCGGGACTGTTGAGGTCATTTCTACCGATATCACACGGGCCACGTGCATGAGCAGCAGGTATCGCCTACATGGCCGAATCATTGATTAATTATATAATTTAAAGGTATCAAATCATATTATCAACTAATTAGATAACTGACTTGTCCAGAATGTCCATGTGTCAAATCAGCTAAATTAAACAGTCCCAGCATTGTGAGTGACATTTTATGAAATCTCATCGACTACAGGTGAGTCGAACCCTCATCGATCTGCTACTGATAACCTATCCTGTGATTGGGTCATCCAATACCAATGTTGGAACAACCCCTTTAAGAAAATCTGACAATTCTTGTCACAATATGCAAGTGTGAGTAGTTAAGTAAAGCAAAAAAACTTTTTTGTTTTTAATTAAAGTTTAATTGGAAAAAAAAAGGTCTCATATGCACACTATGGGCCTGATTCGTCAAGACCGGAGTTGTAAACATCAATCTTTAGGAGGCGATGTGCTGAAGTCCGACGCTCCTGATTCATGAAGAGGTGGACGTGTGGCCTTCACTTCAGAGTGTGTTTCACCACAAATCCTACTCCAGTCCCTACTAGAGTAAGATTTGTGGTGTAGTGAACACCGCCTCTCATCCTGATGTTTTACAAGCAGTGGTCGCCGCGCCAGTCTTGCACCAACTCTGCCAACTTTATCAGAGCTGGGCAAAAATGGCGAGAAAACATCAAAATTCGCAAAATATTAGCACAGTTTTAAGTTAGGCCAAAATTATGCAACTCTTCAAAGCTTCTCATGCCAGAATATTGGAGTAAAAGCTTTCATGAATCGGGCCCTGTATATATATATATACAGTATATATATATATATATATATATATATATATATATATATATATATATTGTAGGGGTTACACTCGCTCAGGTGCGACGGCTGACACTCAGGAGGCACGTTCCATTAAAAGTTCAGAGGGTTTATTGCTTCATAAACCACATAGCAGATAACAGAAATCAAATAGCCTTTAGCTCAGGAACAGAAAATACAAGTCTCCAGTCCTTCAGGCTCAGTCCTGGAGCGTTAAAACACTCTGGAGGGTTTCACCTCCACCCACATCTGCTGTGTTAAACATTAGCCTTTCTTTTATAGGTCTAACCACACCTAGGAACCCATCACATGATTAGACATGTGGTTATGACATCACCATAGGTCCTGAAACACACATAGATAGGCAGGGTTATGATACAGCGACAAGCCACCTATGTGACACATATCTCCCGTCGACTATACAACCTTTAGCCACGCTACATACCTCCCCCCTCTGCCTAAAGCCGTGGGGCTTGGCACTTTCTACCACTAGACAAGGGATTCTTGATAGAGCATCAGCATTAGCGTGCAGCTTCCCGGCCCTATGTTCCACATGGAAATTGAAGTCCTGCAGGGCTAAGAACCAACGGGTGACCCTAGCATTTCTTCCCTTCGTTTCCCTCATCCATCTAAGTGGGGCATGGTCGGATTTCAGTCTAAATTTACGTCCCAGCAGATAGTACCGTAACGTGTCCACCGCCCACTTTATGGCCAAACACTCCTTCTCTACGACTGAGTAATTCTTTTCAGACGAGGATAGTTTCCTACTCAGATAGAGAACAGGATGCTCTTCTCCATGTAGCTCCTGGGAAAGGACTACTCCTACCCCAACATCTGACTCATCTATTTGAAGAATAAACTCTTTCTTAAAATTTGGGGCCATCAGAACGGGTTGCTTACACAGAGCCTCTTTCATTTCTTGGAAGGCTGACTGTCTCTTCGGACCATTTAACCATTACTGATTTCGTCCCCTTTAGCAGATCAGTCAGAGGCGCAGCCACCGTGGCGAAGTTTGGGATGAACCTCCTGTAATATCCCACGATCCCCAGAAAGGCTTTAACTTGCTTTTTGGAGAGTGGCTTTGGCCATGTTTGAATTGCCTCCACTTTACTGATTTGGGGTTTTATTTCTCCACGACCCATTATATATCCTAGGTACTTAGCTTCTAAGGACTATGTATGGAAGGTGTTTCCATACAGATGACGCCCCATTGCAGACAATCTGAAAACTTGGGAATCATTTGAGCGGCCATACGCGCCGATATCCACCGCTATAAATTTGTATTCCGCATCGGCAATGGCCAACAGCACAATGGAGAAGTATTTTTTATAGTTGAAATATTCCTAGCCAGAACCAGCCGGTTTCACGATGCGGATATGTTTCCCGTTCACTGCGCCCAGGTAATTGGGAAACTGACACACTTGCTGGAATTTCTCGGCTACTTCCAACCAACTCTCCATTGTGGGATGTGGTATAAATTCACCGTGCAAAGAGTCCCACAGTGCACGGCAGATGTGCTTGACAATTCTGGAGATGGTGGAAATCCCAAGTCTGAACTGGAAATGCAGTGAGAGCAGGAATTCTCCAGTTGCATGAAATCTGTGAATAAAAGCAAGGCAAAAATTGCTACAAAATACCAGCAATAACATGATAGTTAGAAGTCAGCTTTAACAGTAGGAGATACAATAAAAATTATTCCTAAAAAGATCACTAAAAACTATTCTAAAAAAAAACAACAGCAACAACATTAACCCCTTCACCCCAAAGCCTGTTTTCACCTAAGTGACAGGGCCAATTTTTACAATTCTGACTACTGTCACTTTATGAGGTCATAACTCTGAAACGCTTCAACGAATCCTGGTGATTCTGACATTGTTTTCTCATGACATATTGTACTTTATGATAGTGGTAAAACTTCTTCGATATGACTTGCATTTATTTGTGAAAAAAAAAAAATTTGTCGGAAGTTATGAAAATTTAGCAATTTTCAAAATTTAATTTTTATGCCCTTAAATTAGAGAGTTATATCACATAATATAGTTAATAAACAACATTTCCCACATGTCTGCTTTACATCAGCACAATTTTGGAAACATAATTTTTTTTTTCTTAGGGAGTTATAAGGGTTAAAAGTTGACCAGCGATTTCTCATTTTTGCAACAAAATTTGCAAAACCATTTTTTTTACGGACCACCTCACACTTGAAGTGACTTTGAGGGGTCTATATGACAGAAAATGCCCAAAAGTGACACCATTCTAAAAACTGCACCCCTCAAGGTACTCAAAACCACATTCAAAAAGTTTATTAACCCTTCAGGTGCTTCACAGGAATTTTTTGAATGTTTAAAAAAAATTGAACATTTAACTTTTTTTCACAAAATTTTTACTTCAGGCCCAGATTGTTTCATTTTACCAAGGGTAACAAGAGAAATTGGACCACAAACGTCATTGTACAATTTGTCCTGAGTACGCCGATACCCCATATGTGGGGGTAAACCACTGTTTGGGCACATGGCAGAGCTCGGAAGGGAAGGAGCACCATTTGACTTTTCAATGCAAGATTTGCTGGAATTGAGATCGGAGCCCATGTCACGATTGGAGAGCCCCTGACGTGCCTAAACAGTGGAAACCCCCACAAGTGACACCATTTTGGAAAGTAGACCCTCTAAGGAACTAATCTAGATGTGTAGTGAGCACTTTGAACCTCCAAGTGCTTCACAGAAGTTTATAATGCAGAGCCGTAAAAAAAATTTCATATTAATTTTCACAAAAAATTATCTTTTTGCCCCCAATTTTTTTCCCAAGGGTAACAGGATAAATTGGACCCCAAAAGTTGTTGTGCAATTTGTCCTGAGTACGCTGATACTTCATATATGGGGATTAACCACTGTTTGAGCGCATGGCAGAGCTCGGAAGGGAAGGAGCGCCATTTGACTTTTCAATGCAAAATTGGCTGGAATTGAGATCGGAACCCTTTTCGCATTTGGAGAGCCCCTGACGTGCCTTAACAGTGGAAACCCCCAACAAGTGACCCCATTTTGGAAAGAAGACCCCCTAAGGAACTTATCTAGATGTGTGGTGAGCACTTTTAACCCCCAATTGTTTCACTAAAGTTTAGAATGTAGCGGTGTGAAAATTAAAAAATGATTTTTTCTTTCCACAAAATGATGTTTTAGCCCGCAATTTTTTTTCTCCAAGGGTAACAGGAGAAATTGGACCACAAAAGTTATTGTCCAATTTGTCCTGAGTAAGCTGATACCCCATATGTGGGGGGGAACCACCGTTTGAGTGCATGGCAGAGCTCGGAAGGGAAGGAGCTCCGTTTGAAATGCAGACTTAGATGGATTGGTCTGCAGGTGTCATGTTGCATTTGCAGAGACCCTGATGTACCTAAACAGTAGAAACCCCCACAAGTGACCCCATATTGGAAACTAGACCCCCCAAGGAATTTATCTAGATGTGTTGTGAGAGCTTTGAACCAACAAGTGTTTCGCTACAGTTTATAACGCAGAGCCGTGATATTAAAAAAAATTTTTTTTCCACGAAAATGATATTTTAGCCCCCATGTTTTTATTTTCCCAAGGGTAACAGGACAAATTAGACCCCAAAAGTTGTTGTCCAACTTGTCCTGAGAACGCTGATACCCCATATGTTGGGGGGAATGTTATGAACTGGTGGTTCAGAAACACAATGGACCTGGTGGTTAAGAGCACACAAAGTGACCTGATAGTTACTAATAACATAGGACGAGCTCTGAGACGTGGGAACTCTGCTGACCGCAATCCCTAATCCTATCACACCACACTAGAGGTAGCCGTGGAGCGCTCCTGACCAGACCTAGGCGCCTCGGGCACAGCCTGAGAAACTAGCTAGCCCTGAAGATAGAAAAATAAGCCTACCTTGGCTCAGAGAAATTCCCCAAAGGAAAAGGCAGCCCCCCACATATAATGACTGTGAATAAAGATGAAAATACAAACACAGAGATGAAATAGATTTTAGCAAAGTGAGGCCCGACTTACTGAATAGACCGAGGATAGGAAAGATAGCTTTGCGGTCAACACAAAAACCTACAAACAACCACGCAGAGGGCGCAAAAAGACCCTCCGCACCGACTAACGGTACTGAGGTGCTTCCTCTGCGTCCCAAAGCTTCCAGCAAGCAAGACAAACCAAAATAGCAAGCTGGACAGAAAAAATAGCAAACCAAGGAACACAAGCAGAACTTAGCTTATGCAGTGAAGACAGGCCACAAGGATGATCCAGGAGAGAGAGCAAGACCAATACTGGAACATTGACTGGAGGCAAGGAACAAAGAACTAGGTGGAGTTAAATAGAGCAGCACCTAACGACTTAACCTCGTCACCTGAGGAAGGAAACTCAGAAGCCGCAGCCCCACTCACATCCACCAGAGGAAGCTCATAGACAGAACCAGCCGAAGTACCACTCATGACCACAGGAGGGAGCTCGACCACAGAATTCACAACAGGGGAACCACTGTTTGGGTGCACGGCAGAGCTCGGAAGGGAAGGAGCGCCGTTTGAAATGCAGACTTAGATGGATTGGTCTGCAGGCGTCATGTTGCATTTGCAGAGCCCCTGATGTACCTAAACAGTAGAAACCCCCCACAAGTGACCCCATATTGCAAACTAGACCCCCAAGGAACTTATCTAGATGTGTTGTGAGAACTTTGAACCAACAAGTGTTTCACTACAGTTTATAACGCAGAGCCGTGAAAATAAAAAATATTTTTTTTCCACGAAAATGATATTTTAGCCCCCACGTTTTTATTTTCCCAAGGGTAACAGAACAAATTGGACCCCAAAAGTTGTCCAACTTGTCCTGAGAACGCTGATACCCCATATGTTGGGGGGAACCACTGTTTGGGCGCACAGGAAAACTCGGAAGGGAAGGAGCACTGTTTTAGTTTTTCAAAGCAGAATTGGCTGGAATTGAGATCGGACGCCATGTCACGTTTGGAGAGCCCCTGATGTGCCGAAACAGTGGAAACTCCCCAATTCTAACTGAAACCCTAATCCAAACACACCCCTAACCCTAATCCCAACGGTAACCCTAACCCCAACCCTAACCCTAGCCCCAACCCCAACCCCAACCCTAGCCCTAACCCTAGTCCTAACCCTAGCCCTAACCCTAACCCTAATGGGAAAATGGAAATAAATACATTTTTTTACATTTTATTATTTTTCCCTAATTAAGGGGGTGATGAAGGGGGGTTTGATCTACTTTTATAGCGTTTTTTTTGGCGGATATTTAGGGTTGGCAGCTGTCACACACTAAAAGACGCTTTTTATTGCAAAAAATAGTTTTTGCATCACCACATTTTGAAAGCAATAATTTATCCATGTTTTGGAGTCATGTGAGTTCTTGTTTTTTGCGGGACGAGTTGACGTTTTTACTGGTACCATTTTCGGGCAGATGACATTTTTTGATCGCTTTTTATTCCGATTTTTGTGAGGCGGAATGAACAAAAACCAGCAATTCCTGAAATTCTTTTAGGGGGGGCGTTTATACCGTTCCACGTGTGGTAAAATTGATAAAGCAGCTTTATTCTTCAGGTCAGTACGATTACAGCGATACCTCATTTATGTAATTTTTTTTATGTTTTGGCACTTTTACCAATAAAAACAATTTTATATAAAAAAAAATAATTGTTTTTGCATCGCTTTATTCTGAGAGCTATACCTTTTTTATTTTTCTGCTGATGATGCTGTATGGTGGCTTTTTTTTTTCCGGGACAAGACGTTTTCAGCGGTACCATGGTTATTTATATCCGTCGTTTTGATCGCGTGTTATTCCACTTTTTGTTCGCCTGTATGATAATAAAGCAATGTTTTTTGCCTTTTTTTTTTTATTTTTTTTTTTGCGGTGTTCACCGAAGGGGTTAAGTAGTGGGATAGTTTTATAGAGCGGGTCGTTACGGACGCGGCGATACCAAATATGTGTACTTTTATTGTTTTTTTTTTAATTTACATAAATGGATTTACTGGGAAATGTTTTTTTTTTCTTTATTTGGGGATTTTTTAAATTCTTTTTTTATACATTCTATTTTTTTTTTTTTACTTTCTACCATTGTCCCAGGGTGGGACATCACTGTATTAGATCAGATCGTTGATCTGACAGGCAAGTTTAGGTGGCTTTCCGGCACCTGCTCTCAGCAACTCTCAGCAGGCACCGGCTAGCCAGGTCATTTCATGACCCGGAAGGAGTCCCGCTGCCATCTTGGATCCGGGAACTCCTTCCGGATCACCGGAGCAACGCGATCTCATTGCGTTTCTCTGGTGGGAGAGCGCAGGGAGCCCCCGTCCCTGCGCGATCCCCCTCTATGCCGCTGTCACTACTGACAGCGGCATCAGAGGGGTTAAATGCCCGCGATCGGCGCTACCGCCGATCGTGGGCATTGCTGCGGGGTGTCAGCTGTCATATACAGCTGACACCCGCACCCGATCACCGCGGCGCTCAGCGCGAGACCGCGGTGATCGGTGCGCCGTACTAGTACTGCTGCTGGCACAAATGCAGTGCCGGCAGCGCAATATTAGTACGGCGCATGTCACAAAGGGGTTAAAATGTGCGTAACAGGATGAGATACAATAAAAATGGCTTACTGAAGAGTGACCATCAGACGCTCCGCCGTTGAAATGGAGAATCGGCAATACGTATCACTCCTTCGGATAAGATGTCCAATTCAGTCGACCAATAGATCAAAGTTCTCCGCTTTCATCCGCACATATGAGAAAAATTTCTCTGGGTTTCCTTGTAGCTCTATGTTCAGTGAAGAAATCACCCCACGTGTCATTCTCTGTGCAGTGATGGGGTGGATCCACAAACGCCGTCGGCACAGACGCATTATGCATTGTCTCTCTCGCTCCTTCTCCAGAACAATTGTTTTCAAGCGATTTACCTCCACAGTGAAATCCACGTTGATCTTTACAATATTCGCAATAACGACATCCATCTTGCTCTCAAAACACTTGCTCCTCTACAACCTGTCACAGATGGGCTGTAGGAACAATGTATATACAGTTAAGTCTATATATATTTGGACAGACAACATTTTTCTAATTTTGGTTCTAGACAATACCACAATGAATTTTAAACAAAACAATTCAGATGCAGTTGAAGTTCAGACTTTCAGCTTTCATTTGAGGGTATCCACATTAAAATTGGACGAAGGGTTTAGGAGTTTCAGCTCCTTAAAATGTGCCACCCTGTTTTTAAAGGGACCAAAAGTAATTGGACAAATGACTCCAAGGCCATTTCATGGACAGGTGCGGGCAATCCCTTCGTTATGTCATTCTCAATTAAGCAGATAAAAGGCCTGGAGTTGATTTGAGGTGTGGTACTTGCATTTGGAAGGTTTTGCTGTGAAGTAAACATGCGGTCAAAGGAGGTCTCCATGCAGGTGATACAAGCCATCCTTAAGCTGTGAAAACAGAAAAAAACCACTGGTTATCTTCTGTAGATCTAGCAGTCCTCTAATGCTGAGTCCTGAATAACCCCACTTACACCAGTTATAGGCAGGTTTCTGTGTACACTGTGCATAGGCAGAAAACTGTCAATCCGTGGTGGTGGGGATTTATACAAAACTCATGAATATGAAGGACTTCAAGGCAGCAGGATTACTAGTTCTCTAGTCAGAATCTCCTGCTGATAAAATAATGACTTTATTATTTTTATTTATTCTATTAAAACTACAGGAAGCAGCCTACTAAGTGATACATCACTGGAATCAGGGTCTCTGACTCTACATCATGTTGCTCTCCGATTAGGTAGCAAAGAGCTAGTGACAGATTCACTTCAAATAAGAGTCATAACTGGAATGAATGAATAAATAAATACTGTAGATGAAATTACCCCTTTGTCTTTGTCTTTTGAGCTTTTTAAGTCTATCTGTACATTTAGTGGTAGTGCTCCACACAGCAAAACCACACACAAATACTGCAAATTACAGTTGTGTTTTGCCTGGCTTTTCACCATGTGGTTAGTACGAAGTGTTTCATCTGTACAACCCATGGGTCTAAAGACGTGGTGATTTGAAATAAAAGTGTCGTTTTTCTGCGTGTTTTGGGCACTTGGCACATTACTGCTATGTACAGGTACGCTTGTAGAAGTAATTTATACAATTTGATACAGATTTTTTCAGATTGTAAAAATCCCATGATATTTATAGCAAAGTGTCAGATACGATCACCGTGTGCCTTATTACAGCTGTCCCGAGGGCCGACTGTACCTGTAAATGTCCCCTTGAGATACAGAACATATGATTTAGTAATGTTAGCTCATTAGCGGAAGATACCTGAATATCCTTATAGAAGAGGAAATGTGATAATAGATTAAGGCTACTTTCACACTGGCGTTGTTTTCAATACGTCGCAATGCGTCGTTTAGGGGAAAAAACGCATCCTGCAAAGTTGTTTGCAGGATGCGTTTTTGCCCCTTAGATTAACATTAGCGACGCATTGACACACGGCGCAACCGTCGTGCGACGGTTGCGCCGTGTTGTGGCGGACCGCCGGGAGCAAAAAACGTTACATGTAACGTTTTTTGCTGCCGACGGACCGCTTTTTCCGACCGCGCATGCGCGGACAGAACTCCGCCCCCACCTCCCCGCACCTCACAATGGGGCAGCGGATGCAATTAAAATCTGCATCCGCTGCACCCGTTGTGCGGCGCAAACAACGCTAGCGTCGTTGCGTCTGCACGTCGCATCGCGACGTGCAGCGCACGACGCTAATGTGAAAGTAGCCTAAATCAGAAATTCTGCAATAAAGCTTTTAATTACAATACATACACCAAGTTAAAACCATAAACCCAAACATATAATCTATCTATACATGTACGAGTTTATTTCCTATCGCTTACATAGTATTACAATATTCTGCAGTCCTAAAAATGACAATTTCTGTCTCTGTTCAAGACGTAACAGCACCATAGATGATAATGGGCATACAAAAAAACAGATACAACACGTACATACAACACAAATGTCTGAATGAGGCCCTAGTCCAGAGGCGTAGCTAAGGGTTCAGCTCAGGGGTGACCATATACTGGTAGATACCAGTGCTGCAGAATGTACAAGAGTTTACAATACAGTTACAGATAATAACTTAGAGGTGACGTTTTTTCTGATAGTCGTTCACTTTGACATCTTACTCAGACCGACATGACAACTTCTCCAGCCAGTACTTGTATGCACAGATTAGAACAGACACATCTGACTTCTCACATTTCCAGCACCATCTCCATCTATTCCCAACCTGAACAAATGCCTCGACGTGCTGTCACCCCAATACTGAGCCGCTGCTGCCGTATGTGTCCCTATTACTGCCCCTGATACCCCAATACTGAGCCGCTGCTGCCGTATGTGTCCCTATTACTGCCCCTGATACCCCAATACTGAGCCACTGCTGCCGTATGTCCCTATTACTGCACCTGATACCCCAATACTGAGCCACTGCTGCCGTATGTGTCCCTATAACTGCACCTGATACCCCAATACTGAGCTGCTGCCGTATGTGACCCTATTACTGCACCTGATACCCCAATACTGAGCCACTGCTGCCGTATGTGTCCCTATTACTGCACCGGATACCCCAATACTGAGCCGCTGCTGCCGTATGTGTCCCTATTACTGCCCCTGATACCCCAATACTGAGCCGCTGCTGCCGTTTGTCCCTATTACTGCACCTGATATCCCAATACTGAGCTGCTGCCGTATGTGACCCTATTACTGCACCTGATACCCCAATACTGAGCCACTGCTGCCATATGTGACCCTATTACTGCACCTGATACCCTAATACTGAGCCACTGCTGGCGTATGTGTCCCTATTACTGCACCTGATACCCCAATACTGAGCCGCTGCTACCGTATGTGTCCCTATTACTGCACCTGACACCCCAATACTGAGCCGCTGCTGCTGTGTGTGTCCCTATTACTGCACCTGATATCCAAATACTGAGCCGCTGCTGCCGTATGTGTCCCTATTACTGCACCTGATACCCAAATACTGAGCCACTGCTGCCATATGTGTCCCTATTACTGCACCTGACACCCCAATACTGAGCTGCTGCTGCCGTATGTGTCCCTATTACTGCACCTGATATCCAAATACTGAGCCGCTGCTGCCGTATGTGTCCCTATTACTGCACCTGATACCCAAATACTGAGCCACTGCTGCCGTATGTGTCCCTATTACTGCACCTGATACCCAAATACTGAGCCACTGCTGCCATATGTGTCCCTATTACTGCACCTGATACCCAAATACTGAGCTGCTGCTGCCGTATGTGTCCCTATTACTGCACCTGACACCCCAATACTGAGCTGCTGCTGCCGTATGTGTCCCTATTACTGCACCTGATACCCAAATACTGAGCCACTGCTGCTATATGTGTCCCTATTACTGCACCTGATACCCCAATACTGAGCCGCTGCTGCCATATGTGTCCCTATTACTGCACCTGACACCCCAATACTGAGCTGCTGCTGCCGTATGTGTCCCTATTACTGCACCTGATCCCCAAATACTGAGCCACTGCTGCCATATGTGTCCCTATTACTGCACCTGATACCCAAATACTGAGCCGCTGCTGCCGTATGTGTCCCTATTACTGCACCTGATACCCCAATACTGAGCCACTACTGCCGTATGTGTCCCTATTACTGCCCCTGATACCCCAATACTGAGCCGCTGCTGCGGTATGTGTCCCTATTACTGCACCTGATACCCAAATACTGAGCCACTGCTGCCGTATGTGTCCCTATTACTGCACCTGATACCCCAATACTGAGCCGCTGCTGTATGTGACTTTATTACTGCACCTGATACCCCAATACTGAGCCTCTGCTGCCGTATGTGTCCCTATTACTGCACCTGATACCCCAATACTGAGCCTCTGCTGCCGTATGTGTCCCTATTATTGCACCTGATACCCCAATACTGAGCCGCTGCTGTATGTGACCCTATTACTGCACCTGATACCCCAATACTGAGCCTCTGCTGCCGTATGTGTCCCTATTACTGCACCTGATACCCCAATACTGAGCCTGTGCTGCCGTATGTGTCCCTATTACTACACCTGATACCCCAATACTGAGCCTCTGCTGCCTTATGTGTCCCTATTACTACACCTGATACCCCAATACTGAGCCTCTGCTGCCGTATGTGTCCCTATTACTGCACCTGCTGTGTGGTACAAGCGCTGGGATCCTCTTTCTGCCTCATACTAATGCCACCACTGTGCCCTATACATAGAAGGTCTCTTTTGTGCCCTCACAGTAGCTCCCACACTGTATATAGACCCCAGCTTATGACAGCCCCCTCAGTAACTACCTCACTTTATATAGGCCCTGATACTTTATGATGGCCCCCACAGTAGCCTTTAAACTGTACTGTATAATGGCCCTCGCATTAGCTCCAAAAAGGATCTCAGTAGAACCAAAATGTCGCTGAGCCCCAATAGGCTATTACAACACTTTTTTTTAATTTTGTGAATGGTGTTCCGTTTTCATTTTTTTGCAGCTATACATTTTTACAGTTATCTATACACAGTATATATATGAAGGGAAAATGACATATTGTAATCTGTGCTGCCCTGCAGCCGGGGTCACATCTGTCAGTGCAGGGCATGATATTGACTACTCATGTCAGTCTTTATCTGGGGCAAAAAGAGATTTATGGCAGCTGCATTGAAGTCTTTAACATAGGCCGGGGACACACACAACGTATAAAAAAAGGTTACAGGGGTACACAGGCAGCATTGCTCTGGGCAGTGGAGGACAATTTCAATAGTGGACCGCAGACAGACTTTATACGCCTACTATTAAAAAAAGGATGCTCTATGCAATTAAAAATAGTTTCCAGGGGTACACGGGCAGCAGTGGTCTGGTCAGTGGAGGAGTAGTAGAAAGAACGGGTCGCAGACAGGCTTCGAAGGCCTAACATAAAAAAATATTGGGCTGTAGGCACTTTAACATTGGTTCCAGGGGTACACGGGCAGCAGTAGACTGGTCAGTGTAGTAGTAGTAGAAAGAACGGGCCGCAGACAGGCTTCGAAGGCCTAACATAATAAAATTTGGCTGTAGGCAATTTAACATTGGTTCCAGGGGAACACGGGCAGCAGTAGACAGGTCAGTGGAGGCCTAGTGGAAGGAGGGACCGCAGACAGACTTCGAAGGCCTAACATAATAAAATTTGGCTGTAGGCAATTTAACATTGGTTCCAGGGGAACACGGGCAGCAGTAGACAGGTCAGTGGAGGCCTAGTGGAAGGAGGGACCGCAGACAGGCTTCGAAGGCCTAACATAATAAAATTTGGCTGTAGGCAATTTAACATTGGTTCCAGGGGAACACGGGCAGCAGTAGACAGGTCAGTGGAGGCCTAGTGGAAGGAGGGACCGCAGACAGGCTTCGAAGGCCTAACATAAAAAAAATTGGGCTGTAGGCACTTTAACATTGGTTCCAGGGGTACACGGGCAGCAGTAGACTGGTCAGTGTAGTAGTAGTAGAAAGAACGGGCCGCAGACAGGCTTCGAAGGCCTAACATAAAAAAATATTGGGCTGTAGGCACTTTTAAATAGGTTCCAGGGGTACACGGGCAGCAGTGGGCTGGTCAGTGTAGGAGTAGTAGAAAGAACGGGCCGCAGACAGGCTTCGAAGGCCTAACATAATAAAATATTGGGCTCTAGGCACTTTTAAATAGGTTCCAGGGGTACACAGGCAGCAGTGGTCTGGTCAGTGTAGGAGTAGTTGAAAGAACGGGCCGCAGACAGGCTTCGAAGGCCTAACATAAAAAAATATTGGGCTGTAGGCACTTTAACATTGGTTCCAGGGGTACACGGGCAGCAGTAGACTGGTCATTGTAGTAGTAGTAGAAAGAACGGGCCGCAGACAGGCTTCGAAGGCCTAACATCAAAAAATATTGGGCTATAGGCAATTTAACATTGGTTCCAGGGGTACACGGGCAGCAGTAGACAGGTCAGTGGAGGCCTAGTGGAAGGAGGGACCGCAGACAGGCTTCGAAGGCCTAACATAATAAAATTTGGCTGTAGGCAATTTAACATTGGTTCCAGGGGAACACGGGCAGCAGTAGACAGGTCAGTGGAGGCCTAGTGGAAGGAGGGACCGCAGACAGGCTTCGAAGGCCTAACATAATAAAATTTGGCTGTAGGCAATTTAACATTGGTTCCAGGGGAACACGGGCAGCAGTAGACAGGTCAGTGGAGGCCTAGTGGAAGGAGGGACCGCAGACAGGCTTCGAAGGCCTAACATAATAAAATTTGGCTGTAGGCACTTTAACATTGGTTCCAGGGGTACACGGGCAGCAGTAGACTGGTCAGTGTAGTAGTAGTAGAAAGAACGGGCCGCAGACAGGCTTTGAAGGCCTAACATAAAAAAATATTGGGCTGTAGGCACTTTTAAATAGGTTCCAGGGGTACACGGGCAGCAGTGGTCTGGTCAGTGTAGGAGTAGTTGAAAGAACGGGCCGCAGACAGGCTTCGAAGGCCTAACATAAAAAAATATTGGGCTGTAACATAGTAACATAGTAACATAGTTAGTAAGGCCGAAAAAAGACATTTGTCCATCCAGTTCAGCCTATATTCCATCATAATAAATCCCCAGATCTACGTCCTTCTACAGAACCTAATAATTGTATGATACAATATTGTTCTGCTCCAGGAAGACATCCAGGCCTCTCTTGAACCCCTCGACTGAGTTCGCCATCACCACCTCCTCAGGCAAGCAATTCCAGATTCTCACTGCCCTAACAGTAAAGAATCCTCTTCTATGTTGGTGGAAAAACCTTCTCTCCTCCAGACGCAAAGAATGCCCCCTTGTGCCCGTCACCTTCCTTGGTATAAACAGATCCTCAGCGAGATATTTGTATTGTCCCCTTATATACTTATACATGGTTATTAGATCGCCCCTCAGTCGTCTTTTTTCTAGACTAAATAATCCTAATTTCGCTAATCTATCTGGGTATTGTAGTTCTCCCATCCCCTTTATTAATTTTGTTGCCCTCCTTTGTACTCTCTCTAGTTCCATTATATCCTTCATGAGCACCGTTGCCCAAAACTGGACACAGTACTCCATGTGCGGTCTAACTAGGGATTTGTACAGAGGCAGTATAATGCTCTCATCATGTGTATCCAGACCTCTTTTAATGCACCCCATGATCCTGTTTGCCTTGGCAGCTGCTGCCTGGCACTGGCTGCTCCAGGTAAGTTTATCATTAACTAGGATCCCCAAGTCCTTCTCCCTGTCAGATTTACCCAGTGGTTTCCCATTCAGTGTGTAATGGTGATATTGATTCCTTCTTCCCATGTGTATAACCTTACATTTATCATTGTTAAACCTCATCTGCCACCTTTCAGCCCAAGTTTTCAACTTATCCAGATCCATCTGTAGCAGAATACTATCTTCTCTTGTATTAACTGCTTTACATAGTTTTGTATCATCTGCAAATATCGATATTTTACTGTGTAAACCTTCTACCAGATCATTAATGAATATGTTGAAGAGAACAGGTCCCAATACTGACCCCTGCGGTACCCCACTGGTCACAGCGACCCAGTTAGAGACTATACCATTTATAACCACCCTCTGCTTTCTATCACTAAGCCAGTTACTAACCCATTTACACACATTTTCCCCCAGACCAAGCATTCTCATTTTGTGTACCAACCTCTTGTGCGGCACGGTATCAAACGCTTTGGAAAAATCGAGATATACCACGTCCAATGACTCACCGTGGTCCAGCCTATAGCTTACCTCTTCATAAAAACTGATTAGATTGGTTTGACAGGAGCGATTTCTCATAAACCCATGCTGATATGGAGTTAAACAGTTATTCTCATTGAGATAATCCAGAATAACATCCCTCAGAAACCCTTCAAATATTTTACCAACAATAGAGGTTAGACTTACTGGCCTATAATTTCCAGGTTCACTTTTAGAGCCCTTTTTGAATATTGGCACCACATTTGCTATGCGCCAGTCCTGCGGAACAGATCCTGTCGCTATAGAGTCCCTAAAAATAAGAAATAATGGTTTATCTATTACATTACTTAGTTCTCTTAGTACTCGTGGGTGTATGCCATCCGGACCCGGAGATTTATCTATTTTAATCTTATTTAGCCGATTTCGCACCTCTTCTTGGGTTAGATTGGTGACCCTTAATATAGGGTTTTCATTTTTTCTTGGGATTTCACCTAGCATTTCATTTTCCACCGTGAATACCGTGGAGAAGAAGGTGTTTAATATGTTAGCTTTTTCCTCGTCATCTACAACCATTCTTTCCTCACTATTTTTTAAGGGGCCTACATTTTCAGTTTTTATTCTTTTACTATTGATATAGTTGAAGAACAGTTTGGGATTAGTTTTACTCTCCTTAGCAATGTGCTTCTCTGTTTCCTTTTTGGCAGCTTTAATTAGTTTTTTAGATAAAGTATTTTTCTCCCTATAGTTTTTTTTTTTTTTAACCATTCAATTTTTATTGAGAAAACAGAGTACAATTAAAATGCAACATGGGAAGGAAAAAGGTGGGAGGGAGGGGGAGGGGAAGAGGCAGACATAAATGTAAATATCCACGATCAAGAATGAAACAAAAAAAAATTACAATACATGGGCGCCTACATAGCTATGATATCAAACAATTGAGTCAGCTGGCAGAAGAAGGGGGATGGTGGTCAGGCGAGGAAATAAAGGGTGAGGAGACCCAAGGGTCTCACCACGTAAGGACCTTATTCTTTTTTGCAAGACAGTCCGCAGTAATCGACTCATAACTAAAGTGCAGATTAATTTTGGATATCAATTCAGGTCTGGAGGGAATATTAGAAGATTTCCAATGCTTTGCAATACATTGTCGGGCCGCCACAAGAATATTAGAAATAATGGGTTGAAGGGAAGATGGGAAGTCCAAGAGAGATATACCCAATATTGCTAAAGGGCCAGTTAGGTTGATAGGAAGATGGGTCACCTCTGAAAGAATCGCTTCAACCTGACGCCAAAATATTTGCACACTAGGGCAACTCCACCATACATGAGCCAGCGAACCAGAAACACCACAATTTTTCCAGCATAATGGGGAAGAGGAGGGATAAAATTTAGCTAATTTAACAGGAGTGAAGTACCATAGGAGCTGAATTTTTTTGCTTTGTTCGAGGTGACCAAGACACGAAGAGAATTTGGAAGGATGCAGCATAGCCATGCTCCAATCCTCCGGGGAAGCCTCGAATGCAAGGGCACCCTCCCAAGTGGACATAAATGGGAGTCTCTCAGAGAAATCATGGGAGAGGAGGGATTTATAAATGATGGAAATGCCATGATCAATCCACGTGTTTGGTCTGAAAAATCTGTGGATTGGGGTCTCCATACCCAGGGGGGACACGGCCACACCGAAGGAGTTACAATGTTTAAGGAGGCTACGAATTTGGAAATACTGAAAAAAAGCCCTAGGAGGCAAGTTATAGCGAGCAGTGAGGTCCGCAAATGATCTCAGGCCCGACTCATTATAGAGATCATTCACTCGGTGTATTCCGCAGTCCCCCCAGGCAGAGAGAGACAAACCATCTATTGCGTATTCTAATGCTTGAATAGAGACGTAGTCAAATATAAAAGGGAGGTAAGTAGGGCAGAGACTTGTCCAGACCTTAGTGGCGGAGCAAATTGTTTTAAGAGGGGAGCTCCGACTGGGCGGCTGGAGCAAACAGATCTCCAGCAAAAGTTTGAGGGAACCCCTAAGGGCAAAGCACGACTCAATATGGAACCACTGGAGGGAGGAGTTCCCCTCCCACCAAATCTTAAGGGGGTCTAGGAGAGCAGCTTTGTGGTAAAGGTGGATATTAGGGGCACCAAGACCTCCCCTGGCATATGGGAGAGACATTAGAGAGCGTTTTATTCTATGTGGCTTGTTATTCCAAATAAAACGGTCAATAATTGCTTGAAAAGCAGAGAGGTACTTAGAGGGGATAGCGAAGGGGAGGCATCTAAAAAGATATATAAGTTTAGGGAGAATTAACATCTTAGACGTTTGTATCCTAGCCATCCAGGATAGATGAGAGCAAGCAAGCTGGTCAATTTCTTTTTTAATTTCGTGGAGGGTTGAATCACAGTTAAGGCTAACAATGTTTTTAATATGGGTAATTTGAATACCTAGATAAGTGAATCCGAGCGGAGACCATATAAAAGGGTAAATATTTTGGATTTGAAGTTGGAGAGAGGAAGAGATAAATAGGGGAAAAATTGTGGACTTGGACAGATTTAGCTTATAATAGGAGGCTTCAGCAAATTGGGTAAGAATGGAAGACACTGCAGATAGTGACTGTAGAGGAGCAGAGCAAGACAACACCACATCGTCGGCGTAGAGGCCAATTTTGTGTTCCTGACTTCCCACCATTACCCCCCTAATGTCAGGGCATTGCCTCACCGCAGCCGCCAGGGGCTCCATGACTAAAGCAAAGATGATGGGGGAGAGGGGGCAACCCTGCCGGGTCCCATTTGAAATAGAAAATATACGGGATTTAAAGCCGGCTGAGCGAACTGAGGCACAAGGATTGGAATACAAAGCCATAATAGCTGAAAAAATCTGGCCAGTAAGACCAAATTTGTGCAATGTAGATGCTATATAGCCCCAGTGCACCCGATCGAATGCCTTTTCCGCGTCGAGAGATAGGAACACACTGGGGAGGCTCCGCCTCTCCACCACATCCAGCAGGTCGATCAAGCGTCTCGTACCATCTCTAGTTTGCCTACCCGGGACAAACCCAACCTGGTCTGAGTGAACCAAGGATGGGAGCACCGATAATAACCTATTGGCCCAGACCTTAGCATATATTTTTACATCGCAATTTAAAAGGGCGATGGGACGAAAATTGCCAGGAGAGGTCATAGGTTTCCCAGGTTTAGGAAGTGTCGAAATACAAGCCTCCAGACCCTCTCTCTCAATAGTACCCATAGAGCGCCAGTAGTTAAATAAACGAATGAGAAAAGGAGAGAGGATAGTGAGAAAATGAGAGTAGTATGAGAAGGAAAAGCCGTCTGGACCCGGGGCAGAGCGTTTTTTGGCCTCTTTGATTATTTGGGAGATTTCAATTGCTTCTATAGGGCCGTTAAGGAGCGACAACTGCTCCGGATTAACAGTGGGGAGATTCGCTTTATTCAAAAAAGCGTTAATTGAGTCCTGAGAAGGTTGAGGAGTATTTACGTCAGAATCTAGGTTATATAATGAGGAGTAGTATGAGGCAAATTCTTCAGCAATATGAATTGGGTTGTAAATCCGAGAACCATCTGACTTAAGAAGATAAGCAATTTTGGTTTGGGCTTCTTTTTTTTTAACGCGTTTAGCTAGTAAGGCGCCTGCCCTGTCACCCATGGAGTAGAATTTGGCTTTCGATTTCCTGAGTGAATTTTCTGCTCTATGGAGGAGGAGCTGGCGAAGGCGCAGGCGTGCATCAGAAAGATTGGAAAATAATTGAGGGGAGGGGCAGGCTTTGTGGCAAGACTCCAGCCGGGCCACTTCAGCCAAGGCAGATTGAAGATTTAAGTTATACTTGCGTTTAGCTGTCGCAGCCATCTTAATGAAAAGGCCACGAGCCACTGCCTTGTGAGCGAACCAGAGGGAGTCCTCACGCACATCCGCCGAGTCATTAAAGGCAAAGAATTCCTGCAAAGAGTTTTCAATTAGTGTAAAGTTCGCTTGCTCAGAGAGAAGGTGGTCATTAAGGCGCCAGTGTGAAGGGGGTCTGATTGCAAGAGGGTCTTCTAGGGAGACTGACACAGGAGCATGATCAGACCAAGTGATATTACCTATATTTGCAGACATGCAGTGGGGGAGAGCGACATCATCTACTAAAATATAATCAATTCTACTGTAAGAACCGTGACGAGGGGACCAAAATGTGTAGTCTCTCTCATTACAATGGAGATATCTCCAGATATCGTGTAAATTGTAGGAGCTAATCAGCTGGGCCGCATCACCCCTGGCCACGGCCGACGATGAACAGTCCAGATTCTTGGATACTGGAATGTTGAAGTCTCCGGCAACTAATTTATGACCATGCTGATAATTACCTAAGATTTGAAATAAATAATTTAGAAATTTAACCTGACCAAAATTTGGGCCATACACAGAGGCAATGGTGTAAGGGGTATTGTTGATTAAACATAAAATTATAATGTATCTGCCCGCAGGGTCGGCTGTAGAACTAATTAGCTGGAAAGAGTTAGCCTTGCTAAAAAAAATTGCCACCCCAGCCTTTTTGGTCTTCCCATTCGCAAAAAATTGGTGGGGGTATAGATTCGAATACATTCTTATATTGTCCCGTTCTAGTAAATGAGTCTCCTGTAAGCATATAATATCGTGTTTGGATTTAGCGAGCTGACGCCAGACAATCGATCTCTTACCAGGGGAGTTGAGGCCGTTAACATTAATAGAATATAAAGAAACACTCATAGTAATATGTTACACAATTTGCTGAAGAAGATATGCAAACCCATTACCCACAAAAAAAGCATAAACATGTCGTGGGATACCTCGCAAACTCCATCTGCGACGAGGGGGGGGGGAGAGGGAAAGGAGGGGGGAGAGGGAGGGAAGGGGGAGAAGGGAAAAACAAACATACAAAATCCAAACATTTAAACAAGGGAACATCCAGGGAAATCCTGAGTCCGAGGTGAAAATAGAAAACAGTTCACCAATGGGGCAATATGCTGAGCGGAGTCCTGCCAGGAACCAGCCTCAGCAAAAAACTCAGCAAGCAAAAAGAAGAGAAAAAAAAAAAAAATGAGAACTAGAACTGAGTGGGAAAAAGGAAAAAATAAATTCTTCCAGCCAGGAAATGGTTAAAATAGACACTTCAGGCGACCTTCCAGTCAGGGGTAATACGGCGTCTCCGGGGACCAGATCCTCCAGGTTTGGTGGAAGCAGAGGCAGGAGTGGGCGCAGGAGGGTCAAAACCCCATTGGGACAGGGTCTTGGCTGCTTGCGACGGGGATAGGCACGTGGTAAATGAACCGTCTTTACGAATGCAAAGTTTGGTGGGGAAACCCCAGCGGTATAATATACCCTTTTCCCTCAGGATTGAGGTGTATGGTGCAAAAGCCCTGCGGAGGGCTAGAGTTCCTGGAGACAGATCAGGGAAAACTGCAATGGTAGCAAATCGTTCAGGTAGCGACGGCTTCGATCTTAGTGCTTGCAGAAATTCCTCCTTCATAACAAAAAAATGGATGCGAGCTAGTACATCTCTGGGTACCGCAGGGTCAAGGCCTGAGGGTTTAGGGATCCGATGAATACGGTCGATCACAACGTCATCTTTGGAATAAAGTGGGAGAACAGATATGACAAAGTCTTGTAGAAAGGCTCTGAGATCATCAGCCCCAATTGATTCAGCAATGCCTCTTAGTTTCACATTATTTCTCCTGGATCTGTCTTCCAAATCCAGGGTTTTAGCATGAGTTTTGGTAACAAGCAGCTGCAGGTTATCATGAGCTTCCCACAAATCATTGTGAGAAGCTACCAGTTCGGACATTTTATTTTCAAGATGATCCGTGCGGCCTCCCAGCTCCTCCACCTCCCCCCTGAGCTCTGCCATCATGGAACGCATATCCTCCTGCAGGGAGGTACGGAGGTCACCAAGCATGTCTCTGAGCAGCGTTGCTGTAACTGGAGCCTCTGAGAGATCAGCTGCTGCTGTGCTTGAGGCAGAAGACTGAGAGCCTCGGCGTGCAGCTCTGGAGGATCTAGGAGAAAGCGGCGCCATCTTGGGCCTCTGAGGCTGCTGAGGGGTGGCTGCAAAGAAGTCCACAATGCGCCTGGAAGGGTCCCCTGCGCCGGCTTTAGATTTCCCCATACACTCACCGAACGGTAAGGAGCAGGAGTGGGGAGTTCTGGAGGAGAAAGCACCGTCTGTGCACTGCTGTGTGCCGCTTTATGAGTCCTGGGAATGGAGCTCCCACACTATGCAACCTGCACCATCAGAAGTCAGGCCACGCCCCAGTTTTTTAGAGCTTCAATGGTGCCATCCTGCTTTAGTAGTGCACTTTTAAATAGGTTCCAGGGGTACACGGGCAGCAGTGGTCTGGTCAGTGTAGGAGTAGTAGAAAGAACGGACCGCAGACAGGCTTCGAAGGCCTAACATAATAAAATTTGGCTGTAGGCAATTTAACATTGGTTCCAGGGGAACACGGGCAGCAGTAGACAGGTCAGTGGAGGCCTAGTGGAAGGAGGGACCGCAGACAGGCTTCAAAGGCCTAACATAATAAAATTTGGCTGTAGGCAATTTAACATTGGTTCCAGGGGAACACGGGCAGCAGTAGACAGGTCAGTGGAGGCCTAGTGGAAGGAGGGACCGCAGACAGGCTTCGAAGGCCTAACATAATAAAATTTGGCTGTAGGCACTTTTAAATAGGTTCCAGGGGTACACGGGCAGCAGTGGTCTGGTCAGTGTAGGAGTAGTAGAAAGAACGGACCGCAGACAGGCTTCGAAGGCCTAACATAATAAAATTTGGCTGTAGGCAATTTAACATTGGTTCCAGGGGAACACGGGCAGCAGTAGACAGGTCAGTGGAGGCCTAGTGGAAGGAGGGACCGCAGACAGGCTTCAAAGGCCTAACATAATAAAATTTGGCTGTAGGCAATTTAACATTGGTTCCAGGGGTACACGGGCAGCAGTAGACAGGTCAGTGGAGGCCTAGTGGAAGGAGGGACCGCAGACAGGCTTCGAAGGCCTAACATAATAAAATTTGGCTGTAGGCACTTTAACATTGGTTCCAGGGGTACACGGGCAGCAGTAGACTGGTCAGTGTAGTAGTAGTAGAAAGAACGGGCCGCAGACAGGCTTCGAAGGCCTAACATAAAAAAATATTGGGCTGTAGGCACTTTTAAATAGGTTCCAGGGGTACACGGGCAGCAGTGGTCTGGTCAGTGTAGGAGTAGTTGAAAGAACGGGCCGCAGACAGGCTTCGAAGGCCTAACATAAAAAAATATTGGGCTGTAGGCACTTTTAAATAGGTTCCAGGGGTACACGGGTAGCAGTGGTCTGGTCAGTGTAGGAGTAGTAGAAAGAACGGACCGCAGACAGGCTTCGAAGGCCTAACATAATAAAATATTGGGCTGTAGGCAATTTAACATTGGTTCCAGGGGAACACGGGCAGCAGTAGACAGGTCAGTGGAGGCCTAGTGGAAGGAGGGACCGCAGACAGGCTTCGAAGGCCTAACATAAAAAAATTGGGCTGTAGGCACTTTATAATTGGTTCCAGGGGTACACGGGCAGCAGTAGACAGGTCAGTGGAGGCCTAGTGGAAGGAGGGACCGCAGACAGGCTTCGAAGGCCTAACATGAAAAGAATTGGGCTGTAGGCACTTTATAATTGGTTCCAGGGGTACACGGGCAGCAGTAGACAGGTCAGTGGAGGCCTAGTGGAAGGAGGGACCGCAGACAGGCTTCGAAGGCCTAACATAAAAAAATTGGGCTGTAGGCACTTTATAATTGGTTCCAGGGGTACACGGGCAGCAGTAGACAGGTCAGTGGAGGCCTAGTGGAAGGAGGGACCGCAGACAGGCTTCGAAGGCCTAACATAAAAAAAATTGGGCTGTAGGCACTTTATAATTGGTTCCAGGGGTACACGGGCAGCAGTAGACAGGTCAGTGGAGGCCTAGTGGAAGGAGGGACCGCAGACAGGCTTCGAAGGCCTAACATAAAAAACATTGGGCTGTAGGCACTTTTAAATTGGTTCCAGGGGTACACGGGCAGCAGTGGTCTGGTCAGTGGAGGAGTAGTAGAAAGAACGGACCGCAGACAGGCTTCGAAGGCCTAACATAATAAAATTGGGCTGTAGGCAATTTATAATTGGTTCCAGGGGTACACGGGCAGCATTGGTGTTGTCAGCGGAGGCCGATTGTAATGAGTGTCTGCCAGTTAGTAGTCCCAAACAATAAATACATGTTAATCTCTCGCATGACAACAAAACGAAACCACCAAAGGGTGCAATCATTCGGTACTGGGGTGGGCTCCTCTGCGTAGTTTCAGACCTAGTAATTTGGCACAAAGTATTTACTTGGGTAAATATAGGACACTGCCCCTGACTATGTTAAGTACCATCAAACATGTCAACACAATGGTATTGTCAGTGGCAGGAATTTACGGATGTCAGCGCATAGACTAAACATTGGTGGAACTGTGAGAGATAATTGTGCAAGTGGTTTAGCAATGTTTGAGCTGGGGGTGGGGGAACTCTCTTGTGGCCGGCGGTACAGGCCCAGGGCCCCTCATGTTACAACAGTGTGTCTGACGTTGGGTGCGCACCACCACCGCCAGAGACACTTTATTGTACTATGAGGGACCCAGTGGCAGTGCCGTCGAACAAAAGCGGGCACACCCACCTCTTCAGACAAACAGCACTCTAACGGGTGCTGGCGCCAAGTGGCGATACCACGGCCCCGTGTGGGGAGTTTGGCCATTTAGGGAGGTGTAAACATGTCGTATGCTGGACAATCAGGTGCTGCAAATTATGAGATTGCGAAAGTCATTCAGAATAGCCCACAGGCAAGACCTTTTCATAGGAAAGCTAGGTGTCGGCCGGGCAAGGTGGGGCAAAAGATTTTGAAATCCAGTTGTGGTTCATTTTAATGAAGGTTAGATCATCAACATTTTGGGTAGCCAGACGAGTCCTTTTTTCAGTTAATATTGAACCTGCAGCACTGAATACTCTTTCGGATAGGACACTAGCTGCTGGGCAAGCAAGCTCCTGCAATGCATATTCTGCCAATTCTGGCCAGGTGTCTAATTTGGATGCCCAGTAATCAAATGGGAATGACGGTTGAGGGAGAACGTCGATAAGGGATGAAAAATAGTAACCATACTGGACAAATGTTGTCTCCTGTCACTTTGAATTGATGCTGCAGTACCTGTCCTGTCTGCGGTCATAGCAAAATCACTCCACAACCTGGTCAGAAAACCCCTCTGTCCAACACCACTTCTGATTTCTGCCCCTCTAACAACTCTGGTCTGCTGGCCCCTGCAGCTCGTGTGAGAACGATCACGGGCGCTGTGTGCTGGGAATGCCTGAAGCAAACGGTCAACAAGAGTTGATTGTTTGGTTGCTAATATTAGTTCCAAGTTCTCATGTGGCATAATATTTTGCAATTTGCCTTTATAGCAAGGATCAAGGAGGCAGGCCAACCAGTAATCGTCATCGTTCATCATTTTAGTAATGCGTGTGTCCCTTTTGAGGATACGTAAGGCATAATCCGCCATGTGGGCCAAAGTTCCAGTTGTCAAATCTGCGGTTGTGATTGGTTGAGGGGCAGTTTCAGGCAAATCTACGTCACTTGTGTCCCTCACAAAACCAGAACCCGGCCTTGCCACGCCACCAATTTCCAGTGCCCCCGGGAAAGCTTCCTCATTAAAAATATACTCATCCCCATCATCCTCTTCATCCTCCACCTCCTCTTCGCCCGCTACCTCGTCCTGTACACTGCCCTGACCAGACAATGGCTGACTGTCAACAAGGCTTTCCTCTTCCTCTGGTGCAGACGCCTGATCCTTTATGTGCGTCAAACTTTGCATCAGCAGACACATTAGGGGGATGCTCATGCTTATTATGGCATTGTCTGCACTAACCAGCCGTGTGCATTCCTCAAAACACTGAAGGACTTGACACATGTCTTGTATCTTCGACCACTGCACACCTGACAACTCCATGTCTGCCATCCTACTGCCTGCCCGTGTATCTGTATCCTCCCACAAAAACATAACATCCCGCCTCTGTTCGCACAGTCTCTGAAGCATGTGCAGTGTTGAGTTCCACCTTGTTGCAACGTCTATGATTAGGCGATGCTGGGGAAGGTTCAAAGACCGCTGATAGGTCTGCATACGGCTGGAGTGTACAGGCGAACGGCGGATATGTGAGCAAAGTCCACGCACTTTGAGGAGCAGGTCGGAGAACCCAGGATAAGTTTTCAATAAGCACTGCACCACCAGGTTTAAGGTGTGAGCCAGGCAAGGAATGTGTTTCAGTTGGGAAAGGGAGATGGCAGCCATGAAATTCCTTCCGTTATCACTCACTACCTTGCCTGCCTCAAGATCTACTGTGCCCAGCCACGACTGCGTTTCTTGCTGCAAGAACTCGGACAGAACTTCCGCGGTGTGTCTGTTGTCGCCCAAACACTTCATAGCCAATACAGCCTGCTGACGCTTGCCAGTAGCTGGGCCATAATGGGACAACTGGTGGGCAACAGTGACAGCTGCCGATGGAGTGGTTGGGCGACTACGGTCTGTGGAAGAGCTCTCCCTTCTGCAGGAGGACGAGGAGGAGGAGGGGGTGCAAACGCCTACAGCCAACTGTTTCCTAGACCGTGGGCTAGGCACAACTGTCCCAAAATTGATGTCCCCTGTGGACCCTGCATCCACCACATTCACCCAGTGTGCCGTGATGGACACGTAACGTCCCTGGCCATGCCTACTGGTCCATGCATCTGTAGTCAGGTGCACCTTTGTACTCACAGATTGCCTGAGTGCATGGACGATGCGCTCTTTAACATGCTGGTGCAGGGCTGGGATGGCTTTTCTCGAAAAGAAGTGTCGACTGGGTAGCTCGTAGCATGGTTCAGCATACTCCATCAGGGCTTTGAAAGCTTCGCTTTCAACTAACCGGTAGGGCATCATCTCTAACGAGATTAGTCTAACTATGTGGGCGTTCAAACCCTGTGTACGCGGATGCGAGGATAAGTACTTCCTTTTTCTAACCAGAGTCTCATGTAGGGTGAGCTGGACTGGAGAGCTGGAGATCGTGGAACTAGCGGATGTGCCGGTGGACATGGCAGACTGAGAGACGGTTGGAGACGGTATTGTTTCCGCCGGTGCCCTAGATGCAGTATTTCCTCCTACGAAACTGGTGATTCCCAGACCCTGACTGCTTTGGGCTGGCAAAGAAACCTGCACAGATACTGCTGGTGGTGCGGAAAATGGTGGCCTTACATGTTGTGAATTCTGTGGCAGAGCTCCCTCCTGTGGTCACAAGTGGTACTTCAGCTGATTCTCTCTGTGAGCTTCCGTTGGTGGAGGAGAGTGGTACTGCGGCTTCTGAGTTTCCTTCCTCAGGTGATGTGGTGAAGTCGTTAGGTGCTGCTCTATTTAACTCCACCTAGTGCTTTGATCCTGGCCTCTAGTCAATGTTCTAGTATTGGACCTGTTTCCTCCTGGATCGTTCCTGTGGCCTGCTGCTCTGCATAGCTAAGTTCCGCTTTGCTATTTTGTTTGTTGTTTTTTCTTTCCAGCTTGTCTATTTTGTTTTTTCTTGCTTGCTGGAAGCTCTGGGACGCAGAGGGTGTACCTCCGTGCCGTTAGTTCGGTACGGAGGGTCTTTTTGCCCCCTTTGCGTGGTTTTTGTAGGGTTTTGTGTTGACCGCAAAGTTACCTTTCCTATCCTCGCTCTGTTCAGAAAGTCGGGCCTCACTTTGCTAAATCTATTTCATCTCTACGTTTGTCTTTTCATCTTAACTCACAGTCATTATATGTGAGGGCTACCTTTTCCTTTGGGGTATTTCTCTGAGGCAAGGTAGGCTTATTTTCTATCTTCAGGCTAGCTAGTTTCTCAGGCTGTGCCGAGTTGCATAGGGAGCGTTAGGCGCAATCCACGGCAGCCTCTTGTGTGGTTGGAGAGGATTAGGAATTGCGGTCAGCAGAGTTCCCACGTCTCAGAGCTCGTTCTATGTTTTTGGGTTATTGTCAGGTCACTGTATGTGCTCTGACCTCTATGTCCATTGTGGTACTGAATTACCTTATCATAACAGTACTGGAGGCCAAAAGTACTAATGATTCTCAATAGAGGGAAAAAAGAAGTTCTGAGACCATTTTTTTTTCTCTGCACTGTGTTTTACCTTTTTTTTCCCCTAGACATTTAGGTGGTTCAGGACACAGGTGTAGCGATGGACATTAAAGGTCTGTCTTCATGTGTGGATCAGCTCACGGAAAGAGTACAAAATATTTAAGACTTTGTGGTTCAGAATTCAATGTTAGAACCGAGAATTCCTATTCCTGATTTGTTTTTTGGAGATAGAACTAAATTTCTGAGTTTCAAAAATAATTGTAAACTATTTCTGGCTTTGAAACCTCGCTCCTCTGGTGACCCAGTTCAACAAGTTAGGATCATTATTTCTTTTTTACGTGGCGACCCTCAGGACTGGGCATTTTCTCTTGCGTCAGGAGATCCTGCATTAAGTAATATCGATGCGTTTTTCCTGGCGCTCGGATTGCTGTACGACGAACCTAATTCAGTGAATCAGGCAGAGAAAAATTTGCTGGCTCTGTGTCAGGGTCAGGATGAGATAGAGGTATATTGTCAGAAATTTAGAAAGTGGTCCGTACTCACTCAATGGAATGAAGGTGCGCTCGCAGCTATTTTCAGAAAGGGTCTCTTTGAAGCCCTTAAGGATGTCATGGTGGGATTTCCTATGCCTGCTGGTCTGAATGAGTCTATGTCTTTGGCCATTCAGATCGGTCGACGCTTGCGTGAGCGTAAATCTGTGCACCATTTGGCGGTATTACCTGAGCTTAAACCTGAGCCTATGCAGTGCGATAGGACTTTGACCAGAGTTGAACGGCAAGAACACAGACGTCTGAATGGGCTGTGTTTCTACTGTGGTGATTCCACTCATGCTATCTCTGATTGTCCTAAGCGCACTAAGCGGTTCGCTAGGTCTGCCACCATTGGTACGGTACAGTCAAAATTTCTTCTGTCCGTTACCTTGATCTGCTCTTTGTCATCGTATTCTGTCATGGCATTTGTGGATTCAGGCGCTGCCCTGAATTTGATGGACTTGGAGTATGCTAGGCGTTGTGGGTTTTTCTTGGAGCCCTTGCAGTGTCCTATTCCATTGAAAGGAATTGATGCTACGCCTTTGGCCAAGAATAAGCCTCAGTACTGGACCCAGCTGACCATGTGCATGGCTCCTGCACATCAGAAGGTTATTCGCTTTCTGGTGTTGCATAATCTGCATGATGTGGTCGTGTTGGGGTTGCCATGGCTAGAAGTCCATAATTATTATTATTATTATTATACATTTTTATAGCGCCATTTATTCCATGGCGCTTTACATGTGAATACGGGGCAAATATAGACAAATACATTAAACATGAGCAGATAACAAGGCACACGAGTACATAAGGAGGGAGGACCCTGCCCGCGAGGGCTCACAGTCTGCAGGGGGTGGGTGAGGATACACTAGGAGAGGGTTAATCCAGTATTAGATTGGAAATCCATGTCTGTGTCCAGCTGGGGTTGTCAGGGGGTACATGGTGATGTCCCATTTCTGACTATTTCGTCATCCACCCCTTCTGAGGTTCCAGAGTTCTTGTCTGATTACCGGGATGTATTTGATGAGCCCAAGTCCGATACCCTACCTCCGCATAGGGATTGTGATTGTGCTATCGATTTGATTCCTGGTAGTAAATTCCCAAAAGGTCGACTGTTTAATTTATCTGTGCCTGAGCACGCCGCTATGCGGAGTTACGTGAAGGAGTCCTTGGAGAAGGGGCATATTCGCCCGTCATCATCGCAATTAGGAGCAGGGTTCTTTTTTGTAGCCAAGAAGGATGGTTCGCTGAGACCTTGTATAGATTACCGCCTTCTAAATAAGATCACGGTTAAATTTCAGTACCCCTTGCCGTTGTTATCTGATTTGTTTGCTCGGATTAAGGGGGCTAGTTGGTTCACCAAGATAGATCTTCGTGGTGCGTATAATCTTGTGCGTATTAAGCGAGGCGATGAATGGAAAACTGCATTTAATACGCCCGAGGGCCATTTTGAGTATCTAGTAATGCCATTCGGACTTGTCAATGCTCCATCAGTGTTTCAGTCCTTTAAGCATGACATCTTCCGAGAGTACCTGGATAAATTCCTGATTGTGTATTTGGATGACATTTTGATCTTCTCGGATGATTGGGAGTCTCATGTGAAGCAGGTCAGAACGGTGTTTCAGGTCCTGCGTGCTAATTCTTTGTTTGTGAAGGGATCAAAGTGTCTCTTTGGTGTTCAGAAGGTTTCATTTTTGGGGTTCATCTTTTCCCCTTCTACTATCGAGATGGACCCTGTTAAGGTCCAGGCCATCCATGATTGGACTCAGCCGACATCTCTGAAAAGTCTGCAAAAGTTCCTGGGCTTTGCTAATTTTTATCGTCGCTTCATCTGTAATTTTTCTAGTATTGCTAAACCATTGACCGATTTGACCAAAAAGGGTGCTGATGTGGTCAATTGGTCTTCTGCTGCTGTGGAAGCTTTTCAAGAGTTGAAGCGTCGTTTTTCTTCTGCCCCTGTGTTGTGTCAACCAGATGTTTCGCTTCCATTCCAGGTCGAGGTTGATGCTTCTGAGATTGGAGCAGGGGCTGTTTTGTCGCAGAGAAGTTCTGATTGCTCGGTGATGAAACCATGCGCCTTCTTTTCCAGGAAGTTTTCGCCTGCTGAGCGAAATTATGATGTGGGCAATCGAGAGTTGCTGGCCATGAAGTGGGCATTCGAGGAGTGGCGTCATTGGCTTGAAGGAGCTAAGCATCGCGTGGTGGTCTTGACTGATCATAAGAACTTGACTTATCTCGAGTCTGCCAAGCGGTTGAATCCTAGACAGGCTCGTTGGTCGCTGTTTTTTGCCCGTTTTGACTTTGTGATTTCGTACCTTCCGGGCTCTAAAAATGTGAAGGCGGATGCTCTGTCTAGGAGTTTTGTGCCCGACTCTCCGGATTTATCTGAGCCGGCGGGTATCCTCAAAGAGGGAGTAATTGTGTCTGCCATCTCCCCTGATTTGGGGCGGGTGCTGCAAAAATTTCAGGCTAATAAACCTGATCGTTGCCCAGCGGAGAAACTGTTTGTCCCTGATAGGTGGACGAATAAAGTTATCTCTGAGGTTCATTGTTCGGTGTTGGCTGGTCATCCTGGAATCTTTGGTACCAGAGAGTTAGTGGCTAGATCCTTTTGGTGGCCATCTCTGTCGCGGGATGTGCGTTCTTTTGTGCAGTCCTGTGGGATTTGTGCTCGGGCTAAGCCCTGCTGTTCTCGTGCCAGTGGGTTGCTTTTGCCCTTGCCGGTCCCGAAGAGGCCTTGGACACATATCTCTATGGATTTTATTTCAGATCTTCCCGTCTCTCGAAAGATGTCAGTCATTTGGGTGGTCTGTGATCGCTTCTCTAAGATGGTCCATTTGGTACCCTTGTCTAAATTACCTTCCTCCTCTGATTTGGTGCCATTGTTCTTCCAGCATGTGGTTCGTTTACATGGCATTCCAGAGAATATCGTTTCTGACAGATGTTCCCAGTTTGTTTCGAGGTTTTGGCGAGCCTTTTGTGGTAGGATGGGCATTGACTTGTCTTTTTCCTCGGCTTTCCATCCTCAGACTAATGGCCAGACCGAACGAACCAATCAGACCTTGGAAACATATCTGAGATGCTTTGTTTCTGCTGATCAGGATGACTGGGTGTCCTTTTTGCCTTTGGCTGAGTTCGCCCTTAATAATCGGGCCAGCTCGGCTACCTTGGTTTCGCCGTTTTTCTGCAACTCTGGGTTCCATCCTCTTTTCTCTTCAGGGCAGGTTGAGTCTTCGGACTGTCCTGGTGTGGATACTGTGGTGGACAGGTTGCAGCAGATTTGGACTCATGTAGTGGACAATTTGACCTTGTCCCAGGAGAAGGCTCAACGTTTCGCTAATCGCAGACGCTGTGTGGGTCCCCGACTTCGTGTTCGGGATTTGGTTTGGTTATCTTCTCGTCATATTCCTATGAAGGTTTCCTCTCCTAAGTTTAAACCTCGTTTCATTGGTCCGTATAGGATTTCTGAGGTTCTTAATCCTGTGTCTTTTCGTCTGACCCTTCCAGATTCTTTTTCCATACATAACGTATTCCATAGGTCATTGTTGCGGAGATACGTGGCACCTATGGTTCCATCTGTTGATCCTCCTGCCCCGGTTTTGGTGGAGGGGGAGTTGGAGTATATTGTGGAGAAGATTTTGGATTCTCGTGTTTCAAGACGGAAACTCCAGTATCTGGTTAAGTGGAAGGGTTATGCTCAGGAAGATAATTCCTGGGTCTTTGCCTCTGATGTCCATGCTCCCGATCTTGTTCGTGCCTTTCATATGGCTCATCCTGGTCGTCCTGGGGACTCTGGTGAGGGTTCGGTGACCCCTCCTCAAGGGGAGGGTACTGTTGTGAATTCTGTGGCAGAGCTCCCTCCTGTGGTCACAAGTGGTACTTTGGCTGATTCTCTCTGTGAGCTTCCGTTGGTGGAGGAGAGTGGTACTGCGGCTTCTGAGTTTCCTTCCTCAGGTGATGTGGTGAAGTCGTTAGGTGCTGCTCTATTTAACTCCACCTAGTGCTTTGATCCTGGCCTCCAGTCAATGTTCTAGTATTGGACCTGTTTCCTCCTGGATCGTTCCTGTGGCCTGCTGCTCTGCATAGCTAAGTTCCGCTTTGCTATTTTGTTTGTTGTTTTTTCTTTCCAGCTTGTCTATTTTGTTTTTTCTTGCTTGCTGGAAGCTCTGGGACGCAGAGGGTGTACCTCCGTGCCGTTAGTTCGGTACGGAGGGTCTTTTTGCCCCATTGCGTGGTTTTTGTAGAGTTTTGTGTTGACCGCAAAGTTACCTTTCCTATCCTCGCTCTGTTCAGAAAGTCGGGCCTCACTTTGCTAAATCTATTTCATCTCTGCGTTTGTCTTTTCATCTTAACTCACAGTCATTATATGTGGGGGCTACCTTTTCCTTTGGGGTATTTCTCTGAGGCAAGGTAGGCTTATTTTCTATCTTCAGGCTAGCTAGTTTCTCAGGCTGTGCCGAGTTGCATAGGGAGCGTTAGGCGCAATCCACGGCTGCCTCTAGTGTGGTTGGAGAGGATTAGGAATTGCGGTCAGCAGAGTTCCCACGTCTCAGAGCTCGTTCTATGTTTTTGGGTTATTGTCAGGTCACTGTATGTGCTCTGACCTCTATGTCCATTGTGGTACTGAATTACCTTATCATAACACTTACAGTGACGGAAGGGATGTAGCGTTGCTGACTAGCTTCATTGGCCGAGGGTGCTACAACCTTAAGGGACGTTTGGTAGTTAGTCCAGGCTTGCAAATGCATGGTGGTTAAATGTCTATGCATGCAACTTGTATTGAGACTTTTCAGATTCTGACCTCTGCTTAAGCTAGTTGAACATTTTTGACAGATGACTTTGTGCGGATCAATTGGATGTTGTTTAAAAAAATGCCAGACTGCACTCTTTCAAGCCTCGGATCCCTTTTCAGCCATTGCAGACTGAGCTTTAACCGGATGGACACGCTGTCCTCCAACAGTTTTTGGCTTTGCCACGCGTTTTGGGCCAGATACTGGCCCGGCAGATGGAACCTGTTGCGATGTTGATGCCTGCTGCGGCCCCTCCTCCTCCGCTTCAGGACTACTGCCGCCTGCACCCTGTTCCCCCAATGGCTGCCAATCGGGGTCAACAACTGGGTCATCTATAACCTCCTCTTCTAGCTCGTGCGCAACTTCGTCTGTGTCACCGTGTAAGTCGGTGGTAGAGCGTTCGTGATGGGGCAACATAGTCTCATCAGGGTCTGATTCTGGATCAGTACCCTGCGAGGGCAATGTTGTGGTCTGAGTCAAAGGACCAGCATAGTAGTCTGGCTGTGGCTGTGCATCAGTGCACTCCATGTCAGATTCAACTTGTAATGGGCATGGCCTGTTAACTGCTTCACTTTCTAAGCCAGGGACGGTATGTGTAAAGAGCTCCATGGAGTAACCCGTTGTGTCGCCTGCTGCATCCTTCTCTGTTGTTGTTTTTGCTGAAGAGGACAAGGAAGCGACTTGTCCCTGACCGTGAACATCCACTAACGACGCGCTGCTTTTACATTTACCAGTTTCAAAAGAGGAGGCAAAAGAGCTAGAGGCTGAGTCTGCAAGGTAAGCCAAAACTTGCTCTTGCTGCTCCGGCTTTAAAAGCGGTTTTCCTACTCCCAGAAAAGGGAGCGTTCGAGGCCTTCTGTAGCCAGATGACGAACCTGGCTCCACAGCTCCAGACTTAGGTGCAATATTTCTTTTCCCACGACCACCTGATGCTCCACTACCACTACCATCATTACCAGCTGACAATGAACGCCCACGGCCACGACCTCTTCCACTAGACTTCCTCATTGTTTTAAAAACTTAACCAAAGTAACGGTATTTGTTGCTGTCAAACAACTTACACGGTGAGCTATAACTTCAGTATGATTTCGATATCCCTTTACAGGTTGGTGAGACCGCAAGGAAAATCAGGCACAATGTTACACACTCTGTTTTCTGTGGCACCAAATCAGAGAAATGTCAGTATTAATCTCCCACTGTTTTTTTTTTTTTTCAGGGAGAATTTAGAAAGCAAAAAAAAAAAAAAATTGCCTTTCTATGGCCCAGTGCCCACTATTTGAGAGAGAGAGATGGCACACCCAAGAGTCAAGACTGGCACACAAGCAGAAAGGGCAATATTAATCTCCCACTGATTTTTTTTTTTTTCAGGGAGACTTTAGAAACAAAATAAAATAAAATGATTTTTTTAAGGAAGAATTTAGAAACTAAAAAAAAGTAAAATGATTTTTTCCGGGAGAATTTAGAAACCAAATAAAAAAAATTGCCTTTCTATGGCCCAGTGCCCACTATTTGAGAGAGAGAGATGGCACCCCCAGGAGTCAAGACTGGCACACAAGCAGAAAGGGCAATATTGATCTACCACTGATTTTTTTTTTTCAGGGAGACTTTAGAAACAAAATAAAATAAAATGATTTTTTAAGGAAGAATTTAGAAACCAAATAAAAAACAAATTGCCTTTCTATGGCCCAGTGCCCACTATTTGAGAGAGAGAGATGGCACACCCAGGAGTCAAGACTGGCACACAAGCAGAAAGGGCAATATTAACCCCTTTCTGCCATCAGACGTACTATTGCGTCCATGGGGGGTGGGCCCTACTTCCCAAGGACGCAATAGTACGTCATATGCGATCGGCAGCGCTCACGGGGGGAGCGGCGCCGATCGCGGCCGGGTGTCAGCTGCCTATCGCAGCTGACATCCGGCACTATGTGCCAGGAGCGGTCACGGACCGCCCCCGGCACATTAACCCCCGGCACACCGCGATCAAAGATGATCGCGATGTGCCGGCGGTGCAGGGAAGCACCGCGCAGGGAGGGGGGCTCCCTGCGGGCTTCCCTGAGACCCCCGCAGCAACGCGATGTAATCGCGTTGCTGCGAGGGTCTTGCCGCCCTCCCTCCCTGCTCCAGGTCCCGGATCCAAGATGGCCGCGGATCCGGGTCCTGCAGGGAGGGAGGTGGCTTCACAGAGCCTGCTCAGAGCAGGCACTGTGAAGCCTGCACTGCTGCATGTCAGATCAGTGATCTGACAGAGTGCTGTGCAAACTGTCAGATCACTGATCTGTGATGTCCCCCCCTGGGACTAAGTAAAAAAGTAAAAAAAAAAATTTCCAAATGTGTAAAAAAAAAATATTCCTGAATAATGAAAAAAAAAAAAAAATATTCCCATAAATACATTTCTTCATCTAAATAAAAAAAACAAAAAACAATAAAAGTACACATATTTAGTATCGCCGCGTCCGTATCGACTCGCCCTATAAAACTGGCACACTAGTTAACCCCTTCAGTAAACACCGTAAGAAAAAAAAAAAAAAAACAAGGCAAAAAACGACGCTTTATTATCATACCGCCGAACAAAAAGTGGAATAACACGTGATCAAAAAGACAGATATAAATAACCATGGTACCGCTGAAAGCGTCATCTTGTCCCGCAAAAAACGAGCCACCATACAGCATCATCAGCAAAAAAATGAAAAAGTTATAGTCCTGAGAATAAAGCGATGCCAAAATAATTATTTTTTCTATAAAATAGTTTTTATCGTATAAAAGCGCCAAAACATAAAAAAATGATATAAATGAGATGTCGCTGTAATCGTACTGACCCGAAGAATAAAACTGCTTTATCAATTTTACCAAACGCGGAACGGTATAAACGCCTCCCCCAAAAGAAATTCATGAATAGCTGGTTTTTGGTCATTCTGTCTCACAAAAATCGGAATAAAAAGCGATCAAAAAATGTCACGTGCCCGAAAATGTTACCAATAAAAACGTCAACTTGTCGCGCAAAAAACAAGACCTCACATGACTGTGTGGACCAAAATATGGAAAAATTATAGCTCTCAAAATGTGGTAACGCAAAAAATATTTTTTGCAATAAAAAGCGTCTTTCAGTGTGTGACGGCTGCCAATCATAAAAATCCGCTAAAAAACCCGCTATAAAAGTAAATCAAACCCCCCTTCATCACCCCCTTAGTTAGGGAAAAATAAAAAAATGTATTTATTTCCATTTTCCCATTAGGGCTAGGGTTAGGGCTAGGGTTAGGGCTAGGGCTAGTGTTAGGGTTAGGGCTAGGGTTAGGGCTAGGGTTAGGGCTAGGGCTAGGGTTAGGGCTAGGGTTAGGGCTAGGGTTAGGGTTAGGGCTAGGGTTAGGGCTAGGGTTAGGGCTAGGGTTAGGGCTAGGGTTTGGGCTAGGGTTAGGGTTAGGGCTAGGGTTGGGGCTAGGGTTAGGGTTAGGGCTAGGGTTAGGGCTAGGGTTAGGGCTAGGGTTAGGGCTACAGTTAGGGTTGGGGCTAAAGTTACAGTTAGGGTTTAGATTACATTTACAGTTGGGTATAGGGTTGGGATTAGGGTTAGGGGTGTGTCAGGGTTAGAGGTGTGGTTAGGGTTACCGTTGGAATTAGGGTTAGGGGAGTGTTTGGATTAGGGTTTCAGTTATAATTGGGGGGTTTCCACTGTTTAGGCACATCAGGGGCTCTCCAAAAGCGACATGGCGTCCGATCTCAATTCCAGCCAATTCTGCGTTGAAAAAGTAAAACAGTGCTTCTTTCCTTCCGAGCTCACCCGTGTGCCCAAACAGGGGTTTACCCCAACATATGGGGTATCAGCGTACTCAGGACAAATAGGACAACAACTGTTGGGGTCCAATTTCTCCTGTTACCCTTGGGAAAATACAAAACTGGGGGCTAAAAAATAATTTTTGTGGGAAAAAAAAGATTTTTTATTTTTACGGCTCTGCGTTATAAACTGTAGTGAAACACTTGGGGTTCAAAGTTCTCACAACACATCTAGATAAGTTCACGGGGGGGTCTAGTTTCCAATATGGGGTCACTTGTGGGGGGTTTCTACTGTTTAGGTACATTAGGGGCTCTGCAAACGCAATGTGACGCCTGCAGACCATTCCATCTAAGTCTGCATTCAAATGGCACTCCTTCCCTTCCGAGCCCTCCCATGCGCCCAAACAGTGGTTTCCCCCCACATATGGGGTATCAGCGCACTCAGGACAAATTGGACAACACATTTTTGGGTCCAATTTCTCCTGTTACCCTCGGGAAAATACAAAACTGGGGGCTAAAAAATAATTTTTGTGGGAAAAAATTTTTGTTTTATTTTTACGGCTCTCCATTATAAACCTCTGTGAAGCCCTTGGTGGGTCAAAGCGCTCACCACACATCTAGATAAGTTCCTTAGGGGGTCTACTTTCCAAAATGGTGTCACTTGTGGGGGGTTTCTACTGTTTAGGTACATTAGGGGCTCTGCAAACGCAATGTGACGCCTGCAGACCATTCCATCTAAGTCTGCATTCAAATGGCACTCCTTCCCTTCCGAGCCCTCCCATGCGCCCAAACAGTGGTTTCCCCCCACATATGGAGTATGAGCGCACTCAGGACAAATTGGACAACACATTTTTGGGTCCAATTTCTCCTGTTACCCTCGGGAAAATACAAAACTGGGGGCTAAAAAATAATTTTTGTGGGAAAAAATTTTTGTTTTATTTTTACGGCTCTCCATTATAAACCTCTGTGAAGCCCTTGGTGGGTCAAAGCGCTCACCACACATCTAGATAAGTTCCTTAGGGGGCCTACTTTCCAAAATGGTGTCACTTGTGAGTGGTTTCTACTATTTAGGTACATTAGGGGCTCTGCAAACGCAACATGGCGTCTCATCTCAATTCCTGTCAATTTTGCATTGAAAAGTCAAACGGCGCTCCTTCCTTTCCGAGCTCTCCCATCCGCCCAAACAGTGGTTTACCCCCACATATGGGGTATCAGCGCACTCAGGACAAATTGTACAACAACTTTTGGGGTCCAATTTCTTCTCTTACCCTTGGAAAAATAAAAAATTGGGGGCGAAAAGATAATTTTTGTGAAAAAATATGATTTTTTTATTTTTACGGTTCTGCATTATAAACTTCTGTGAAGCACTGGGTGGGTCAAAGTGCTCACCACACCTCTAGATAAGTTCCTTAGGGGGTCTACTTTCCAAAATGGTGTCACTTGTGGGGGGTTTCAATGTTTAGGCACATCAGTGGCTTTCCAAACGCAACATGGCATCCCATCTCAATTCCTGTCAATTTTGCATTGAAAAGTCAAACGGCGCTCCTTCCCTTCCGAGCTCTCCCATCCGCCCAAACAGTGGTTTACCCCCACATATGGGATATCAGCTTACTCAGGACAAATTGTACAACAACTATTGGGGTCCAATTTCTTCTCTTACCCTTGGAAAAATAAAAAATTGGGGGCGAAAAGATAATTTTTGTGAAAAAATATGATTTTTTATTTTTACGGTTCTACATTATAAACTTCTGTGAAGCACTTGGTGGGTGAAAGAGCTCACCACACCTCTAGATAAGTTCCTTAGGGGGTCTACTTTCCAAAATGGTGTCACTTGTGGGGGGTTTCAATGTTTAGGCCCATCAGGGGCTCTCCAAACGAAACATGGCGTCCCATCTCAATTCCAGTCAATTTTGCATTGAAAAGTCAAATGGCGCTCCTTCGCTTCCGAGCTGTGCCATGCGCCCAAACAGTGGTTTACCCCCACATGTGGGGTATTGGCGTACTCAGGACAAATTGTACAACAATGATTGCGGTCCATTTTCTCCTGTTACCCTTGGTAAAATAAAACAAATTGGAGCTGAATTAAATTTTTTGTGAAAAAAAGTTAAATGTTCATTTTTATTTAAACATTCAAAAAATTCCTGTGAAGCACCAGAAGGGTTAATAAACTTCTTGAATGTGGTTTTAAGCACCTTGAGGGGTGTAGTTTTTAGAATGGTGTCACACTTGGGTATTTTCTATCATATAGACCCCTCAAAATGACTTCAAATGAGATGTGGTCCCTAAAAAAAAATGGTGTTGTAGAAATGAGAAATTGCTGGTCAACTTTTCACCCTTATAACTCCCTAACAAAAAAAATTTTGATTCCAAAATTGTGCTGATGTAAAGTAGACATGTGGGAAATGTTACTTATTAAGTATTTTGTGTGACATATCTCTGTGATTTAATTGCATAAAAATTCAAAGTTGGAAAATTGCGAAATTTTCATAATTTTCGCCAAATTTCCGTTTTTTTCACAAATAAACGCAGGTACTATCAAAGAATTTTTACCATTGTCATGAAGTACAATATGTCACGAGAAAACAATGTCAGATTCACTGGGATCCGTTGAAGCGTTCCAGAGTTATAACCTCATAAAGGGACAGTGGTCAGAATTGTAAAAATTGGCCCGGTCATTAACGTGCAAACCACCCTTGGGGGTAAAGGGGTTAATCTCCCACTGATTTTTTTTTTTCAGGGAGACTTTAGAAACAAAATAAAATAAAATGATTTTTTCAGGAAGAATTTAGAAACCAAAAAAAAATAAAAAAAATAGGCTTTCTATGGCCCACTGAGTGAGAGATGGCACACACAGGAGTCAGGAGTGGCCCAGAGGCCAATATTTATCTCCCACTGACTGATTTATTGATTTTTTCAGGTAGAATTTAGAAACCAAATCAACCAAAAAACATAAATAGGCTTTCTATGGCCCACTGAGTGAGAGATGGCACACACAGGAGTCAGGAGTGGCACACAAGCCCAGAGGCCAATATTTATCTCCCACTGATTGATTTATTGATTTTTTCAGGTAGAATTTAGAAACCAAATCAACAAAAAAAATAAATAGGCTTTCTATGGCCCACTGAGTGAGAGATGGCACACACAGGAGTCAGAAGTGGCACACAAGCCCAGAGGCCAATATTTATCTCCCACTGACTGATTTATTGATTTTTTCAGGTAGAAATTAGAAACCAAATCAACAAAAAAAATTAATAGGCTTTCTATGGCCCACTGAGTGAGAGATGGCACACACAGGAGTCAGGAGTGGCACACAAGCCCAGAGGCCAATATTTATCTCCCACTGATTGATTTATTGATTTTTTCAGGTAGAATTTAGAAACCAAATCAACAAAAAAAATAAATAGGCTTTCTATGGCCCACTGAGTGAGAGATGGCACACACAGGAGTCAGGAGTGGCACACAAGCCCTGAGGCCAATATTTATCTCCCACTGATTGATTTATTGATTTTTTCAGGTAGAATTTAGAAACCAAATCAACAAAAAAAATAAATAGGCTTTCTATGGCCCACTGAGTGAGAGATGGCACACACAGGAGTCAGGAGTGGCACACAAGCCCAGAGGCCAATATTTATCTCCCACTGATTGATTTATTGATTTTTTCAGGTAGAATTTAGAAACCAAATCAACCAAAAAAATAGGCTTTCTATGGCCCACTATGTGAGAGAGATGGCACACACAGGGATGGCACTCTAGCAGAAATGCCAATCTTAATCTCCCACAAAAAAAAAAATAACGGACTGTCCTACAATTACTATCTCCCTGCAGTAATCTCAGCCAGATATGGCAGGCAGCAATAAGGAGTGGACTGATGCACAAATTAAATAAAAAGTGTGGACAAACAAAAAAGATAGCTGTGCAGAAAGGAAGGAACAAGAGGATTTGTGCTTTGAAAAAAGCAGTTGGTTTGCACAGCGGCGTACACACAGCAATGCAGCTATCAGGGAGCCTTCTAGGGCAGCCCAATGAGCTACAGCGCTGAGAAAAAAAAAATGTAGCTTCCACTATCCCTGCACACCGAAGGTGGTGTTGGACAGTGGAAATCGCTACAGCACAAGCGGTTTGGGGGTTAATGGACCCTGCCTAACGCTATCCCTACTTCTGACGAAGCGGCAGCAACCTCTCCCTAAGCTCAGATCAGCAGCAGTAAGATGGCGGTCGGCGGGAACGCCTCTTTATAGCCTCTGTGACGCCGCAGACAGCAAGCCAATCACTGCAATGCCCTTCTCTAAGATGGTGGGGACCAGGACCTATGTCATCACGCTGCCCACACTCTGCGTTCACCTTCATTGGCTGAGAAATGGCGCTTTTCGCGTCATTGAAACGCGACTTTGGCGCGAAAGTCGCGTACCGCATGGCCGACCCCGCACAGGGGTCGGGTCGGGTTTCATGAAACCCCACTTTGCCAAAAGTCGGCGACTTTTGAAAATGAACGACCCGTTTCGCTCAACCCTAATCATGACATTTGTAGAAATTGTTGAATTCTACATACAATTTAGATTACAAAGTAACACAATAATCTGAAGCACATTTTATGCATTTTCTGAATGCTTTATTTATCCCTTTGTTAATTTATGCTGCAGTTCACTGTAGGTGTCATACTCAGAGGTTGCACATTTACACAATTGATGGTTTCCTTACACAATTGAATGGGGCTAGCAACGTCTCAGCTAAATTTATTAAACTGGGGCCTGGTTGCCTTGTTGTTACCTCGTCATTAATAGTTTGTGTACCGATTGTCCGTAGATTTAGTATTTTCTCTTGAGTTTGAGTTGCTACACTTGCAGTCTCCGTTGCTGTCTGCTCAGTTTGGATCGCAGTATCGTTGAGATCGCTCTTTCTTGGCACTGATGGCATTGAAAAATGGTGGAAATTTTGGCAGGGATGAGCGGCTTCAAGATCTAGCCTTTTTAAGTCTCGTTTCTCATAATATTCATGAGTAGTTGATCCATGACACAGCAAATATAGGTGTAAACATATATAATATCCTAACACTAGTGCTATTGAGAAACAAAGGATGCCATCGATGAAAGATATAATAAGAATCCCAATAGCAAGTGTTTCAGGAAAAATAAGCCAGCTGCTGGTAGATGAGTCCATCTTCACCCATGGCTCGTGGCAGTAGATGGAGAACACAAACAGAGAGATGATGGCCAGGAATGTTGTGCCTAAGAAAGCGGTCACAATGGAATTATAGTAAAACCAAATATTTCTGCCTCCTAGACAGGTATTAAAAATTCGGGAATGGTGATCGAAGTTAAAGACATCTTTTCCACAAATGTTACAAAATCGAATCTTCTCTTTATAAAATGTCACAGATATTATGTGGCAGTGAATCTTCTTTGGTTTAGTTTCCTTGGCCTCCTTTACACTGACTGCCTCCTTAGGGTCTACACAAGAGGAGTCAGTAGAAATTGTAAGGGTATGGAAAACAAAATGTAGAGCGAATAAGATGCCTAGAATTCCATTACAGGCAGATTGCCAGGCGCATGGCAGTATGGGAAGAATAAAGCCAAAAGCCGTGATACCCAAATATAAGTATAGAACCCAACTGGCAATTTGGAAGGGATGCCATGGCCACTGTAGTCCGTCCTCACGCTTTCTGCGTTGGTGATCCACTTTTGAAGTTGGCATTACTTATGTGTCAATATTTCTTTGAATTTTCTGAAGAAAATGGCATCCTTCCACTTCTCACATAAAGCTTGGCTCTAAAACACGTCTGTCTTGTATAGATGAAACAGAATGTCTGGGAACTGTCACACAACTAATAGCACATCCTATTGTGAGGTCACAGGATTCTAATGGAACCTTCCGACCTGTATATGGCACCATAGTGCAGCCACTATTAGTCTGTAATGGGATGGTGTATATAGATCTACTGTATATTCCTCACTAGATACAACTATCTAGTACACTAAAATGCAAACCTTATTACATCGGTCCTACATACACCTCTATGCAGGAGCTCCCATAACATTTAGAATAAGTGAATGCAATTATATAATATGCAGCTATTGTTTTTGTCCCCCATAAATATTCAGTGAGGCTGAGGTCAGGTGAGATCCATAACATTCAGGACTCACTGGAAAGCTTTGACCCGTGTCTTAGGTTATTATCCTAGAAAACCACATAGAAGAAAGACATGTTGTAAAGGAGATCAACAGGACTAAATGGTAAGCAAAAATATCAAAAAGTTTTTATTGCACAACATGATAAGCAAACAACACCATTAAAAGAAATTAAAAACTACCCGCTCTGAGCGTAATGCACTCTGTTGGTATGCATATGTGTGATACTCCTGTGATTTAGACTGCCTTTTTTGCACTTTCCTGCTTGGGCTATCTTACTCAATATGCAGCAGTCACTATGGCGGCATGGTAGTCGGGCAGATATGTCCTCACTGTTTATATGGTAGGAGTTGTATGTGAGAGAGAGCATATACTTGTATGTGGTCCATATCCTCCACTTCTTTCATGCACCATGTTTGGTAGGCATTAGTTTTGACAGGCATTCCATATTGTTATCCCATTGTATATATATATATATATATATATATATATATATATAGGCAATCTGGTACAAACTGATTTATTATTTTGATTATGGAGATGTCCTGTTGTCAATAATTGTGTCCTTTACCTCTCAGGTGCCAATTGTTATTACTATACTTCAGTCTGTGGGATAGGTTTTGCATTCCCGTTATCACGGGTAGTTTTTAATTGCTTTTAATTGTGTTGTTTGCTTATCATGTTGTGCAATAAAAACTTTTTGATATTTTTGCTTACCATTTAGTCCTGTTGATCTCCTTTACAACATGTCTTTCTTCTATGTGGTTTTCTGGTGACTTTATTCATGTTGAGGGGGATTCGGGACATTCCTGATTATAGTTTATATGTGAGGTGGTGCCCTCCATTTCTTATGTTATTTAGGTTATTATCCTGTTGCAGTATGAGTCCTTTATGTCATCAGGTTCAGGTCAATTGGCCCCAGATCTCCAATTCAGGAATGCAAAAATACCCATAGACTTGAGAATTCCCATCATCATATTTTGATGTTCTGTAATATTAATCTTTCTAGTTCTGCCATAATTGTCAGCATTATTAAGTAGGACTTTTGTTTTTTCATCGATTCACTGTGAAATGTTCATATGACGAAGCTCATGCCATAGATCTCACCTTGTTAGGTTCTGCCGAAGGGACTAATCATTCCATAAGGGTGAAATTTGGCTCTGCCCTCATCAGAAGGTGAGCGGGACTGTTGAGGTCATTTCTACCAATATCACACGGTCCACGTGCATGAGCAGCAGGTATCGCCTACATGGCCGAATCATTGATTAATTATATAATTTAAAGGTATCAAATCATATTATCAACTAATTAGATAACTGATTTGTCCAGAATGTCCACGTGTCAAATCAGCTAAATTAAACAGTCCCAGCATTGTGAGTGACATTTTATGAAATCTCATCGACTACAAGTGAGTCGAACCCCCATCGATCTGCTACTGATAACCTATCCTATGATTGGGTCATCAAATACCAATGTTGGAACAACCCCTTTAAGAAAATCTGAAAATTCTTGTCACAATATGCAAGTGTGAGTAGTTAAGTAAAAAAACTTTTTTGTTTTTAATTAAAGTTTAATTGAAAAAAAAGGTCTCATATGCACACTATGGGCCTGATTCGTCAAGACCGGAGTTGTAAACATCAATCTTTAGGAGGCGATGTGCTGAAGTCCGACGCTCCTGATTCATGAAGAGGTGGACGTGTGGCCTTCACTTCAGTGTGTGTTTCACCACAAGTCCTACTCCAGTCCCTACTAGAGTAAGATTTGTGGTGTAGTGAACACCGCCTCTCATCCTGATGTTTGACAAGCAGTGGTCGCCACGCCAGTCTTGCGCCAACTTTATCAGAGCTGGGCAAAAATGGCGAGAAAACACCAAAATTCGCAAAATATTAGCACAGTTTTAAGTTAGGCCAAAATGATGCAACTCTTCAAAGCTTCTTATGCCAGAATATTGGAGTAAAAGCTTTGATTAATCGGGCCCTGTATGTATATATATATATACAGTGGGGCAAAAAAGTATTTAGTCAGTCAGCAATAGTGCAAGTTCCACCACTTAAAAAGATGAGAGGCGTCTGTAATTTACATCATAGGTAGACCTCAACTATGGGAGACAAACTGAGAAAAAAAAAATCCAGAAAATCACATTGTCTGTTTTTTTATCATTTTTTTTTGCATATTATGGTGGAAAATAAGTATTTGGTCAGAAACAAACAATCAAGATTTCTGGCTCTCACAGACCTGTAACTTCTTCTTTAAGAGTCTCCTCTTTCCTCCACTCATTACCTGTAGTAATGGCACCTGTTTAAACTTGTTATCAGTATAAAAAGACACCTGTGCACACCCTCAAACAGTCTGACTCCAAACTCCACTATGGTGAAGACCAAAGAGCTGTCAAAGGACACCAGAAACAAAATTGTAGCCCTGCACCAGGCCGGGAAGACTGAATCTGCAATAGCCAACCAGCTTGGAGTGAAGAAATCAACAGTGGGAGCAATAATTAGAAAATGGAAGACATACAAGACCACTGATAATCTCCCTCGATCTGGGGCTCCACGCAAAATCCCACCCCGTGGGGTCAGAATGATCACAAGAACGGTGAGCAAAAATCCCAGAACCACGCGGGGGGACCTAGTGAATGAACTGCAGAGAGCTGGGACCAATGTAACAAGGCCTACCATAAGTAACACACTACGCCACCATGGACTCAGATCCTGCAGTGCCAGACGTGTCCAACTGCTTAAGCCAGTACATGTCCGGGCCCGTCTGAAGTTTGCTAGAGAGCATTTGGATGATCCAGAGGAGTTTTGGGAGAATGTCCTATGGTCTGATGAAACCAAACTGGAACTGTTTGGTAGAAACACAACTTGTCGTGTTTGGAGAAAAAAGAATACTGAGTTGCATCCATCAAACACCATACCTACTGTAAAGCATGGTGGTGGAAACATCATGCTTTGGGGCTGTTTCTCTGCAAAGGGGCCAGGACGACTGATCCGGGTACATGAAAGAATGAATGGGGCCATGTATCATGAGATTTTGAGTGCAAACCTCCTTCCATCAGCAAGGGCATTGAAGATGAAACGTGGCTGGGTCTTTCAACATGACAATGATCCAAAGCACACCGCCAGGGCAACGAAGGAGTGGCTTCGTAAGAAGCATTTCAAGGTCCTGGAGTGGCCTAGCCAGTCTCCAGATCTCAACCCTATAGAAAACCTTTGGAGGGAGTTGAAAGTCCGTGTTGCCAAGCGAAAAGCCAAAAACATCACTGCTCTAGAGGAGATCTGCATGGAGGAATGGGCCAACATACCAACAACAGTGTGTGGCAACCTTGTGAAGACTTACAGAAAACGTTTGACCTCTGTCATTGCCAACAAAGGATATATTACAAAGTATTGAGATGAAATTTTGTTTCTGACCAAATACTTATTTTCCACCATAATATGCAAATAAAATGTTAAAAAAACAGACAATGTGATTTTCTGGATTTTTTTTTCTCAGTTTGTCTCCCATAGTTGAGGTCTACCTATGATGTAAGTTACAGACGCCTCTCATCTTTTTAAGTGGTGGAACTTGCACTATTGCTGACTGACTAAATACTTTTTTGCCCCACTGTATATATGCAGCGCCCCAGAGTCCTGTTTGTTGCAGTAATGTCATTCTTCCACTAGGGGGAGTGATGTTACGTCTGATGGCACCAAAGGAGTTCACCCTACCAGGTATCACAGCCACACACACACTTCACACGCCGGCCACCAGGGGGAGCAAAAGGTTCTATCTATTAGGCCACTCCTCACACTTGGGTAAAACTGGGGGTTGGTTAGGAAGTGAGGGAGTTGGAGTCGGGAGAAGCTGACTGGAGGGAGAAGGAGATAGTCAGGAGGAGAGGAGAGGAGCAGACTGGGCTCGGCCTAGGAAAGGAAAGAAGGATACGGAGCTGCGCCTGCAACCCATGCGGCAGCCTCCCATGAAAGGACAAGAAAGGAAGTGTGCCACAGTGAGTGAGCACAGAAGTCGTAGCAACAGGAGTATAACACCAGTGGGAGACCAGCTAGAAACAGGCTGCCTCCCACTGAGCGCAGATCCGGTAGCCAGAACACCGAGGGAGTAATAGACTCTACGCTTTACTTCAGAGACCGGCAGGACAGTCAATTCCAAGTTGGCTGCCCGACCTAAGAACCTAAGCAGACAAGGTGGCAACACGGAGGAGGGGCAACACTAGGGTCCCTATAAAATAGCCTCAGGCCACCACCGTCATACGGGTTTGTCCTATCCATCTGGGGGACAGAGAGAACAGTAACAAGAGTGAGGACCCTATGGGAGCTAATGCACGTAGGGACCTACTACGTTACTGTGCGCAAGGGGAAGGCTACTGATTTCCACCTGGATAGGGGAACTCTGGAATTGGCATCAGACCGGCCGGACTCTGCCTACACTGTCATCCGGCACCCTGGACTGTGGATGCTGAAGCCTTCAGTAAAGGTAAAGAGACTGCACCCATTGTGTCCTGGTTATTCACCACGCCTTGCACCATCCACCATCACCATCTACACTTCTGGGAAGCCCTGGGTATATACTTCACCTGTGGGAAGGTATACCATCTAGCTGCCATTCCATGACCCCAGCGGACCCCTAAGCAACGTCGTTCACTCTGACCGAATACCACAGGTGGCGTCACGAACATTACCGTTATCTACAAACTCTACCCCTTTTATTGGGCGCCCCTCATAGGGCCACGGTCCGGGTCGGGCCACCGTGACATCCCAGCTGAGGGAACTGTAGGACCCGGTACCGAGTACCCCATTGCCCTTACGTGGGGGCGCTCCAAAATCTTGGCGTCACGAACAGGATCTACTTAAGCCTGAGAATTCGGGTCATGTGCGCCTAGGAGCTGTGTCAGAATCATATTGGAACTGTGATTTATTGCAAGGACTGTGTATTGTTGGTTACTGCAAAGGTTCCCGCCAAAATTGCCACCATTACCGCGCCACGAGGAGCGCTGGAGAAGAAGGAGGGCGTGCCATGAGAGGAGACCGCGAAAGCGGCGCCAAAAGTAGCGACCGCCCTCTCTGACTACAGCTGCAGGGTGACGAGCACAGGAATGCAGGAGCTCAAACCCCAGAAAATGGAGGAGCAGCGTGTGTGTGCCGCCGCAGATCTAGAAGCCAAGATGGCGACAAGCGGGTGCCTGAACGACGACGAAGTGACCCAGGGCCACCCCAGCCCACCGGAGGCGAACCAGAGCTTGCCGCTACTGGAGGCATCGAACCTCCCACCCCTGGACGCGGAGGCAGCAACAGTGAAGAAATGGAAGTCAGAGCTGTGCAAGAAGATCGCACAGGGAGACCCGTAGTCAGAGCCGCAGCAGACTCCAGTGTCCTCGTCAGCGGACCCGATCGACATCGGTGGAACCACATCAGACGCAGGTACCAAAAACAACCCTGCCCCACTGACCGATCCTGCTCTGGTGACCGTTCCTCGTCCCGACTGTGACCAGCCGCCCGCTGCCGAGATCATCATAGCACCCCTCAACACAATGGAAGGGATACTGCCTCCGCTCCCGACGTCTATGGGTGACCCGCTTGCCGTAAGCCCCGAGGGGGTGATCTTTAAATGGGACGCTGCAAAGATCTGACCGGACGGGTCCAGACAGGAGGGCTCCAATATCGTAGTGCTCACCTGGGAGCAATACAAACAATGCCTAGTTTCGCAATGGAAGGAGCGGAACAAACCGAATGCTCAAAGTGACACATCGACCGCTAGAGCTCGAAGAGACGACAGTCCCCCGGTGAGCCACGGTATAGTGGTGACCTACCATCTCCAAAGGGGGAAAGGCTTTATTCAGGAATCCGGGATAGTGCCAAAAGTTCGGGTTGACAGATACGAAGTGGAGTCGCATTTTGGAAGGGGGCATCCAGACCGAGATTTGCACCCCGGAGACCCGGTGACTTACACCCGTCATTGAGGAAACAAAGGTTTGTATGCCCGAAATGTTATGAGGTGCGCGCCATTGACAGCACCACCTGGTGTTAAAGAAATGACCCTGATTTCTACAACTGCTGAACCACCGAGGGTCCTGCAGATTAACATCACCCCTATTGTATATCCAACTACCACTGTAGTGATTACAGAACTAAAGCCCGCGATGGCCCGTGCTTTGCCTGACCCTGATTGGAATATTGTGGGTGCTCAGGCTCCCATCGGGCATGAGGGAGCCCCTTGCGTAGTACCCGGTGGTAGCTGCTAGTACCCAACAGGGCTACCCCCACCAGTACTACCATCAAAACTCGAGTAAACCTCGAAAACCTGAAAAACTGTACATAGTTAACTGTTCTTTCTTTGCTGCTTTGAACCCGTTCAGGGTTAATTCTTAAAGGGATCCCTTAGTTTACCCGGGATCCCTATTTTGTTCCAGTTTTGCACAAAGTTCATCATGGTTTTAAAGGAACATTGGAATCATGGACGGTGAATGGTTCCCGAACTGTCCTCTGTAAATAGTTTGCACCTTCTTAAGGGTGCTCTCTACTGGTTATACAAGCAAGAATACTTTGCGAAGAAACTGTTCCTGATGACGACGTGAAAGTTTCTATAGTCTTAAAGTTTATAACTGACTTGTTGATTGTTTGCACTACCTCAGAAAAGACTAGTTTCTCTCTTGAAGGGAATGTTCGGTTGTTGCACATTAATAATGTTTACGTAGCTGATAATAGGTATCTAGATAGTGATAGAATGTTAATGACGTACTTTAGATAAAAGTAAGGTTTTAGGAAGAAAAATGCAGTAGGCCCGTAGGGGTAGACAGATAGTCCTGCATGTTAAAAAAAAGAAGAATAAAGAAAAGGTTAAAATTGCACATTAAGGGTTAATGATAGTATACCCTTAGAGGGTACTTGCACTTAGTAGATAGAATACCTGTATGGGTAATTGTATTTCATAGTAAGTTAGTAATTGTTCCCTTTTAAAGGGAACCTGTCACCCCGAAAATCACGGGTGAGGTAAGCCCACCGGCATCAGGGGCTTATCTACAGCATTCTGTAATGCTGTAGATAAGCCCCCGATGTTACCTGAAAGAGGAGAAAAAGACGTTAGATTATACTTACCCAGGGGCAGTCCCGCTGCATTACAGAATGCGGTAGATAAGCCCCTGATGCCGGTGGGCTTACCTCACCCGCGATTTTCGGGGTGACAGGTTCCCTTTAGAATATGCATAATGTGAATGTGTTTTTGTTTGCAACGTTCAAGTGTTCTCACCACCCATAAAGGGAAGCACTGTTAATTTATTTGTTTAAAGCATTTCAAAAATTTTGCATGTCTTTTGCTAACCTGTAATTGTTGTGTTCTTTTCCCAGCCCGGGAGTGCTGGATTTAACGGGGGGGGGGGGGGGGGAGGGAAAGTGCAGCGCCCCAGAGTCCTGGTCGTTGCAGTAATGTCGTTCTTCCACCAGGGGGAGCGATGTTACGTCTGATGGCACCAAAGGAGTTCACCCTGCCAGGTATCACAGCCACACACACACTTCACACGCCGGCAACCAGAGGGAGCAAAAGGTTCTATCTATTAGGCCACTCCTCACACTTGGGTAAAACTGGGGGTTGGTTAGGAAGTGAGGGAGTTGGAGTCGGGAGAAGCTGACTGGAGGGAGAAGGAGATAGTCAGGAGGAGAGGAGAGGAGCAGAATGGGCTCGGTCCAGGAAAGGAAAGAATGTTACGGAGCTGCGCCTGCAACCCATACGGCAGCCTCCCATGAAAGGACAAGAAAGGAAGTGTGCCATAGTGAGTGAGCACAGAAGTCGTAGCAACAGGAGTATAACACCAGTGGGAGGCCAGCTAGAAGCAGGCTGCCTCCCACTGAGTGCAGATCCGGTAGCCAGAACACTGAGGGAGTAATAGACTCTACGCTTTACTTCAGAGACCGGCAGGACAGTCAATTCCAAGTTGGCTGCCCGACCTAAGAACCTAAGCAGACAAGGTGGCAACGCGGAGGAGGGGCGACGCTAGGGTCCCTATAAAATAGGCTCAGGCCACCACCGTCATATGGGTCTGTCCTATCCATCTGGGGGACAGAGAGAAGAGTAACAAGAGTGAGGACCCTATGGGAGCTAATGCACGTAGGGACCTACTACGTTACTGTGCGCAAGGGGAAAGCTACTGATTTCCACCTGGATAGGGGGACTCTGGAATTGCCATCAGACCGGCCGGACTCTGCCTACCCTGTCATCCAGCACCCTGGACTGTGGATGCTGAAGCCTTCGGTAAAGGTAAAGAGACTGCACCCATTGTGTCCTCGTTATTCACCGTGCCTTGCACCATCCACCATCACCATCTACACTTCTGAGAAGCCCTGGGGATATACTTCACCTGTGGGAAGATATACCATCTAGCTGCCATTCCATCACCCCAGCGGACCCTTAAGCAGCGTCGGTCACTCTGACCGAATACCACAGGTGGCGTCACGAACATTACCATTATCTACAAACTCTACCCATTTTATTGGGCGCCCCTCATAGGGCCACGGTCCGGGTCGGGCCACCGTGACATCCCAGCTGAGGGAACTGAAGGACCCGGTACCGAATACCCCAATGCCCTTATGTGGGGGCGCTCTATATATATATATATATATATATATATATATATATATATATATACACAGTGGGGAAAAAAAGTATTTAGACCAATTGTGCAAGTTCTGCCACTTAAAAAGATGAGAGAGGCCAGTAATTGACATCATAGGTAGACCACCACTAGAGCGCCCCGCTAGGGCCTAGGGGTACTCGGTAAGGGGTCCAGTCGTCATTAAACGGGTGGTCACGGTGGCAGCGACCCGGTCCGTGACCCTGGGCATCCAATTTAAAGGGAAGGTCTTGAAAGGGGTTGGTGGAAATAAGAATGTTTGTGACGCCACCTGTGGTATTCGGTCAGAGGTGACTGACGCTGATTAAAGGGGTCCTCTGGGGAGTGATGGCACTGCAGCAAGGATGGTATGCCTTCCCACAGGTGAAGCTGGGTCCCCAGGTCTCCTGGTGTATTTGGCAGAGATAGTATGGTGCCAGAAAAAACCAGAGGAGACAAGGTTGCAGACTCTTTACCTGTTTACTGGTGATTCACGGCCACAGTCCTATGTACTGGTAACAGATGTTGGTGTGGTCCGGTAGGCCTCTATAGTATAATGCACCCCCATATGCCTACATTCAGTATAATGCACTTCCCATAGGCCTCCATACAGTATAATGCACTCCCCATAAACATCCATACAGTATAATGCACTCCCCATAGACCTCCATACAGTATAATGCACTCCCCATAGACCTCCATACAGTATAATGCACTCCCCATAGACTTCTATATAGTATAATGCACTCCCCTTATGCCTATATACAGTATATATTATAATGCATGCCAATACAGTTAATAGTAGCACAGCTCCTCAAAGAGCGAGGCCCCCTTTGACCCCCCACCCCGGTAGCTATGCTACTGCTCATGCTCTTCATTGCTGTTTTGTACAGAAAAGTACTAATGCTCCTATTCTAGTGACTTTGGTCTGTACTGTATATGTGTATATCTCCTGATTCTCTCATATTTCCCATCAATCCTACAGAAAATTGTGGCATGATCAACCTGAAGTTCAATTGGATGTTGTATTATCGAACTATCGCTTTGTACATATGTACGTATATTTATATAAATATTTATATATGTTTCTATATTTATTTAGACTGAATATATATGTATGTATTATAATTCCTTTTGGACACTTACTATTATTATAGCCCCCTATGCACCTGATATACAGTTAGGGCCAGAAATATTTGGACAGTGACACAAGTTTTGTTATTTTAGCTGTTTGCAAAAACATGTTCAGAAATACAATTATATATATATAATATGGGCTGAAAGTGCACACTCCCAACTGCAATATGATAGTTTCCACATCCAAATCGGAGAAAGGGTTTAGGAATCATAGCTCTGTAATGCATAGGGCCTCTTTTTCAAGGGACCAAAAGTAATTGGACAATGGACTCTAAGGGCTGCAATTAACTCTGAAGGCGTCTCCCTCGTTAACCTGTAATCAATGAAGTAGTTAAAAGGTCAGGGGTGGATTCCAGGTGTGTGGTTTTGCATTTGGAAGCTGTTGCTGTGAGCAGACAACATGCGGTCAAAGGAACTCTCAATTGAGGTGAAGCAGAACATCCTGAGGCTGAAAAAAAAGAAAAAATCCATCAGAGAGATAGCAGACATGCTTGGAGTAGCAAAATCAACAGTTGGGTACATTCTGAGAAAAAAGGAATTGACTGGTGAGCTTGGGAACTCAAAAAGGCCTGGGCGTCCACGGATGACAACAGTGGTGGATGATCGCCGCATACTTAATTTGGTGAAGAAAAACCCGTTCACAACATCAACTGAAGTCCAGAACACTCTCAGTGAAGTAGGTGTATCTGTCTCTAAGTCAACAGTAAAGAGAAGACTTCATGACAGTAAATACAAAGGGTTCACATCTAGATGCAAACCATTCATCAATACCAAAAATAGACAGGCCAGAGTTAAATTTGCAGAAAAACACCTCAAGAAGCCAGCTCAGTTCTGGAAAAGTATTCTATGGACAGATGAGACAAAGATCAACCTGTACCAGAATGATGGGAAGAAAAAAGTTTGGAGAAGAAAGGGAACGGCACATGATCCAAGGCACACCACATCCTCTGTAAAACATGGTGGAGGCAACGTGATGGCATGGGCATGCATGGCTTTCAATGGCACTGGGTCACTTGTGTTTATTGATGACATAAGAGCAGACAAGAGTAGCCGGATGAATTCTGAAGTGTACCGGGATATACTTTCAGCCCAGATTCAGCCAAATGCTGCAAAGTTGATTGGACGGCGCTTCATAGTACAGATGGACAATGACCCCAAGCATACAGCCAAAGCTACCCAGGAGTTCATGAGTGCCAAAAAGTGGAACATTCTGCAATGGCCAAGTCAATCTCCAGATCTAAACCCAATTGAGCATGCATTTCACTTGCTCAAATCCAGACTTAAGATGGAAAGACCCACAAACAAGCAAGACCTGAAGGCTGCGGCTGTAAAGGCCTGGCAAAGCATTAAGAAGGAGGAAACCCAGCGTTTGGTGATGTCCATGGGTTCCAGACTTAAGGCAGTGATTGCCTCCAAAGGATTTGCAACAAAATATTGAAAATAAAAATATTTTGTTTGGGTTATGTTTATTTGTCCAATTACTTTTGACCTCCTAAAATGTGGAGTGTTTGTAAAGAAATGTGTACAATTCCTACATTTTCTATCAGATATTTTTGTTCAACCCTTCAAATTAAACGTTACAATCTGCACTTGAATTCTGTTGTAGAGGTTTCATTTCAAATCCAATGTGGTGGCATGCAGAGCCCAACTCGCGAAAATTGTGTCACTGTCCAAATATTTCTGGCCCTAACTGTATGACTCAGTCGTTCACTTACATTTAGATCAATGGGCAGAGGAAGATTTAATAAACCACTGCGCAATACGCTGCAGAAAAGCATATTCTTGGTGGTTTACATGGAATTGTATTGCAAATAGGTGTTGCTGATCACAATCAAAGAAATATTAAATAAGCATTATTCTATGTCAAGTTCTTGCATATAAAGACCTCGATAAACATGACTTAGCAATGACTATAAATGAATTTGGAGAACAGAAAAATACCTCTTCTGCCAGCGTAAAATGTGTGGCTATAGTATAATAAATGTCATATACCTATACAGCACATCAGTCTTCCTGTGTATGTTTAATATGAGTCCGTTCTCCAGTCCCATAGGTTTGAAAAGGACATTTTATTAATGAAACCTCCTAAAGGAGAAGTTGCAAAGGACAAAGTTCCTGAAGTGTCACTCACAGACTAATGTAAGAATTATTTTTTTTTTATATTATACATATTGATCAGCCGCTTTGTAGAAATGAAAGTTCCTTTTTCTGTGACTTTCCTCTGGAATAGCAAAAGGCCCTAAACATAAATATAAGAAACACTCCCCCGTCCATCACCATCAATGTTACGGGACTACGTCGGCCATTACTGGCCTTTATGGTGCTGCTCCATTCATAAGAAGAATTAGTCCACATGGATTGGAATTGGATGAGAATTTAGACATTTTTTCTGTTTAGAAATTCACCCATGAAATGGATTTTCCAATTCACATCATGCTGTTTCCGTTTCCAGTTGAGCAAAGGGTTGTTTCAAATTTTTTCTTTAGATTTTAATGGGGAAAAAATCCACAATCAATTCCCCAAGTAATGTTGTGTTGGAGATTTTGTCACGAATTAACTGTGGACAAAGTGCCATAATCTTTTAAAATTGTTTGCTTTAATAGTTAAAGAAGTTGTCCAAGTTTATCACGAACGTCTACAGTCACCTTATGTGACTGAAAACTTGTAAATCCTCACACTGCACGCAGTTCGCGCTCAGAGGATTCCCTGGTGTTGGCGGCGAGACCAAGCGCAGACGGGCAGACTAGACGTGCCTTGCTTAATGCCAGTCTATTGAGTGAGGCTGTGCATGTCTTCTTGGAATGTGGCCAGAAGTATGCACATCACGTACTCACAATCACATGACTGCTCAGTCTCGATGCCAACATTGGAGAATCTTCACATTGCGCACTGTACACAATGTGAGGATTCACAAGTGACTGTTGACTTTTGTGATAAACCTGGACAAACCCTTTAACATGTGCCTGAACTTTTAAAAATCTTTTGACATTTTATAGGGATATGTCAGGAGCTTTAAGTGGTTGGAATTTGGGTGCTGAGATTGCCTCTAGCATTTGGAGCAAAGAGGCAGAACTCCTCAGCCAATACTGAGGACAGACTGAACACAAGATCTATAAACCCGTCTTCAGTACAGCTACTGGTGTGCATCTCAGCACCTGGATCCCCACTTATGGCATGCCTCAATGACTTGTCAAAAATGTTGTAAAAGTTGTACAAATGCAGTTACACTTTGTCTCATGGAGACAACTTTTTTTTAGATTGAAGCCAAGCAAACGATAAGATGATTTCTATGGGTTCAGCTTTATCTAATACATGCAACTACACCAATATTATCAATCCTAAAAAATTGGGACAAAAAAGCGTATCTAAACCAACACTTAAAAAATAGGCTTTTTATAAAAGGCTAAAAGCATCTTTATTGCAGTATATTAAAAAATAAGACAAAACCATCATATAAGTATGTAACAACAGAGGAATACAAATGTAGGAAAAAGCAATGGGTCTACACGGGGGACAAGTCTTGTACAATACACTGATAGGTCTATTTAGAGTCTGTTAGATATTATATAAATACCTTACAATGAAAGTGTCATATTAGTGCAAAATGTCATGACATCTAATGGGCTAAATGATAAGAAGCCCATATAATATTAGGCTTCTTAATTCATACCACACAGTAAAGACATAATGTCATATTGGTACATGTAATGAGCGATACAGTAAGAAGCTCATGTAGTAATAGGCTTAATCAATGTAAAAATACCCTGATCGTTTTGTACAATTACACCTTACACCCATATAGGTAATATAGGACTGAAATATGGCACACATGAACATATGGATGTTACCTAAAGGAGAATGCTGCAAGGAACAGTGAGGCTGTAAGTCTGTCTGCGTTCCCCTCACACCCAACCAGTGCAATGTTTAGGTAACATCCACATTTATATGAACTTGAGTTGCATACCTTAGGGGATGGGTGCATGAGCGGAGAGGCTGCCTCTTTGGGGGGTCCTCATTCAGTGTGGTACCAGTGCAGAGCGTTTTTGACTGCACTCGCATACTGATACCATTGGACTTACGTGCGCTATATGTGGGGATATTGCATTTAATGTCAGCGGTGTGGTTTACTATATAGCAGCCTTTCAGAAGTGTATTGCACCTCCAGTGTAAAGCGTTATATATTTTTTTATTGCTATGGTTACCACTGCCATTTCTGTCCACACTTTTATCGTCTGATATTTCTCCAGATCTACATCAGCTAGCGTCACCTTCCTCCCCCTCTCCAACCTTTTTGATCTATATATTAATTTGCTGTGCATCACTCCCCTCTTTTTTGGAGACTTTGTTCTCTGTCTTTTCAATTGTTTTTATATATTGATATTTAATAACCTGACTCCTTGTTTTATTATTCGAGTTAGAATTGTTGGACCATCATTGATAAAGTATAATGCACTCCCCGTAGGCCTATATATAGTATAATGCACTCCTTATAGGCCTCTACATATAGTATAATACACTCCCCATAGACCTATATTTAGTATAATGCACTCCTTATAGGCCTCTAGATATAGTACAATGCACTCCCCATAGGCCTTTATAGAGTATAATGCACTCCACATACAGTAGGCCTCTATAGAGTATAATGCAGTCCCCATAGGCCTCTATACAGTATAATGCACTCCCCATCTGCCTCTGTATAGTATAATGCTCTCCCCATAGGCCTCCATGCAATATAGTGCACTCCCCATCTGCCTATATATAGTATAATGCACTCCCCAAATGCCTACGTATAGTATAATGCACTATAATGAACTATCGCTTTGTACATATGTACGTATATTTATATAAATATTTATATATGTTTCTATATTTATTTAGACTGAATATATATGCATGTGCAGCGCCCCAGAGATCTGGTCGTTGCAGTATGACACTCTGCCACTAAGGGGAGTGGCGGTACGTCTGATGGCACTGAAGGAATTCTCCTGACCAGGTATCACCAGAACACATTACACTTCACACTCCGGCCACTAGGGGGAGCAAAAGGCTTTATTTATTGGGCCACTCCTCACACTGGTAAAACTAGGGGCTGGGGAGGAAGTTAGTCAGAAGCTGACTGGGTTGGATTCAGGCAACATCCCGTGGCAGGGGGTGTTGCAGGGAGAAGACACAGGGGGGTCCCTGTCAGGCGTGGGAACCTGGCAGGTGCCTAGCGAACAGAACAGAACGTTACGGAGCCGCGCCTGCACCTCCTGCGGCGGCATCCTAAGAAAGAGATAAGAAGGGAAGGATATTGTGGAACAGTGTAAACGAGATCAAGCACAAAGGAGAGCCAGTAAGGGTCGTGCCGTGAGACCGAGGCAACATCTTACTGAGGCATGTAGCCGGTGGCCGGAACACCGCGGGAGTAACTGACTTCAGGCCTTACTTTGAACTCCGCAGGATAGTTAATTATAGGTTGGCTGTCTACCTTAAATTTCCTAAGAAGGCATAGGGGGCAACATTGGGAGAGGGGCGTCTCTAGGGTCCCGGAAGACCTCCAAGCCTTCCCGTCATACGGGTGCGTCCTAGCCAAAACATACCTGGGGGACGAGAAACTAGTAACATCTGGAACTAAAGAGAGAGAGAGAGAGCTGTAGAGAACGACGAACGAGAACAGCAGTTGTGAGGACTATCCCGAATGCTCAGCAGGGTAGGACTACAACACACAGGCGCTATTGGTAGGCAACGATTTCCATCTGTGAAGGAAACTCTGGAAGTGCCATCGGACCGGTCAGTCTCAGAAAGCCCTGTTAAACGTGCTCTGGATTGAGGACCCTGAAGTCTTCAGTAAAGAGGTAAAGAGACTGCAACCTTGTGTCCTCGTTATTGACTGTACCTCACACCATCACCATCTACCTTACTGGGAAGCCCTGGGGATATACTTCACCTGTGGGAAGGTATACAATCCAGCTGCCATTCCATCACCCCAGTGGACCCCACAGCAGCGTCGGTCACCCTGACCGAACACCACAGGTGGCGTCACGAACCCCTGACAGACTGTACCACCTTTATTGGACGCCCCTTAGCAGGGTCGCGGACCGGGTCTAGCCACCGTGACAGCCTCAGAACCGAACCAGAGAGGCCAGGTACCAAAACGCGTGGCCCTGTGTCTGGGGGCGATCCATATGTATTAGAATTCCTTTTGGACACTTACTATTATTATAGCCCCCTATGCACCTGATATATATTATGCCACTTTGAAGCCACACCTGCCTTTCCTGTATTTGTTTTTCTTTTTCCCCATTTATAATATTTCATGTGTTTTAATATCTAGGTTTTTTTATTGTGGTAAAAATAAAATGTAACATTTTTTAACCAATCTTAAAAAGCGTCAGCTTTGGTGACAGTTATAGATATTGCTTTTTATTGGTATCTATTATTGAGTTCACTTATTGGTGTTGATGTACATATGTACATGTACAGATTAGGACTAGGGAGCAGTATAATCTCCATGCTCGGCCATACAGGCTACATGTATATGTATTTAATTCTGCTACACAAAATACACATCATGACATTTGCAGAAATTGTTGAATTCTACATACAATTTAGATTACAAAGTAACACAATAATCTGAAGCACATTTTATGCATTTTCTGAATGCTTTATTTATCCCTTTGTTAATTTATGCTGCAGTTCACTGTAGGTGTCATACTCAGAGGTTGCACATTTACACAATTGATGGTTTCCTTACACAATTGAATGGGGCTAGCAACGTCCCAGCTAAATTTATTAAACTGGGGCCTGGTTGCCTTGTTGTTACCTCTTCAGTAATAGTTTGTGTACCGATTGTCCGTAGATTTAGTATTTTCTCTTGAGTTTGAGTTGCTACACTTGCAGTCTCCGTTGCTGTCTGCTCAGTTTGGATCGCAGTATCGTTGAGATCGCTCTTTCTTGGCACTGATGGCATTGAAAAATGGTGGAAATTTTGGAAGGGATGAGCGGCTTCAAGATCTAGCCTTTTTAAGTCTCGTTTCTCATAATATTCATGAGTAGTTGATCCATGACACAGCAAATATAGGTGTAAACATATATAATATCCCAACACTAGTGCTATTGAGAAACAAAGGATGCCATCGATGAAAGATATAATAAGAATCCCAATAGCAAGTGTTTCAGGAAAAATAAGCCAGCTGCTGGTAGATGAGTCCATCTTCACCCATGGCTTGTGGCAGTAGATGGAGAACACAAACAGAGAGATGATGGCCAGGCATGTTGTGCCTAAGAAAGCAGTCACAATGGAATTATAGTAAAACCAAATATTTCTGCCTCCTAGACAAATATTAAAAATTCGGGAATGGTGATCGAAGTTAAAGACATCTTTTCCACAAATGTTACAAAATCGAATCTTCTCTTTATAAAATGTCACAGGTATTATGTGGCAGTGAATCTTCTTTGGTTTAGTTTCCTTGGCCTCTTTTACACTGACTGCCTCCTTAGGATCTACACAAGAGGAGTCAGTAGAAATTGTAAGGGTATGGAAAACAAAATGTAGAGCGAATAAGATGCCTAGAATTCCATTACAGGCAGATTGCCAGGCGCATGGCAGTATGGGAAGAATAAAGCCAAAAGCCGTGATACCCAAATATAAGTATAGAACCCAACTGGCAATTTGGAAGGGATGCCATGGCCACTGTAGTCCGTCCTCACGCTTTCTGCGTTGGTGATCCACTTTTGAAGTTGGCATTACTTATGTGTCAATATTTCTTTGAATTTGCTGAAGAAAACGGCATCCTTGCACTTCTCACATAAAGCTTGGCTCTAAAACACGTCTGTCTTGTATAGATGAAACAGAATGTCTGGGAACTGTCACACAACTAATAGCACATCCTATTGTGAGGTCACAGGATTCTAATGGAACCTTCCGACCTGTATATGGCACCATAGTGCAGCCACTATTAGTCTGTAATGGGATGGTGTATATAGATCTACTGTATATTCCTCACTAGATACAACTATCTAGTACACTAAAATGCAAACCTTATTACATCGGTCCTACATACACCTCTATGCAGGAGCTCCCATAACATTTAGAATAAGTGAATGCAATTATATAATATGCAGCTATAGGAAAGGCCGGAGCGAGCCGTGCCCCTCCCCCCCCCCCCACGGCGTAGGCGAAGGCCTGCATGACAATGGGGGGAGAGGGGTAGTTAATTTGAATCAGCAAGGGGAGGAGCTAGCGCGGGGGTTTATGGGAGTTTTGGGGTGGGGGCTGTCACTTCCCGCTCTTGGAGGATCGTGAGCAGACATACCTAAGATATCTGGCATCGACGCGATCCTCGAGGTCCTCAGGGCGGCGGCAGCACTCCATCCCCCCGGGTGGCTGCAGGAGCAGGTGGCCCACATCATGTCAGCGGCAGGGCCGTCCGGCGCTGCTGGATCGTCAGGCGCCGCAGGTTTGTCTGGCGCTGCGGCGCCGCTGGAGCGGCGTTCTCGGCAGACGCGGCCCCCCGAGCGTCTTTCCCCGGACTTTGGTCCTCGAGCCCCCCGAAGTCGCAGGAGCCCCTCCCGGGACCCTCCAGGCCGGGCGCCGGTAAGATCAGCGGTCGCGCGGCCCCGGCCTGGGAGGAATCCACCTGCCGGTCGGGGCTCATCTGCGGTCACGAGGCCTGCACCTCGCAGTGCAGCGGGGGCGGGGCCTCGACGCGCACGGCAACGACTGGGGCCTGTTACAGCGGGAGGCCGCGGCGGTGTGGCTCCTGTCGCGCGGCCTGCCTCGGCCGCATCTGGATGGACGGCGGTTCCGGCAAGTAACGTCGGAGCTTACCAGGCTACTTGGGTGGAGTGGATGGAAGTGTTGGGGGCTGCTGGGTGTGGGTCGGGTGAGCAGGAGCAAGCGGGAGTGTTGTTGTCTTGGTTGAGTTGGGGAGCTGCAGCGGGTTGGTCTCCGGCTAAGGTGTCACGGGTTATGTCAGCTTTGGCTTTCGGTTTCAAATTGCGTGATCAATTGGATCTAACGAAGATTTTTCTGGTGAAGCAAGCGATTAAGGGTTTCCGGCGGGGGCCGCGGCGCATGGATACCAGGCGTCCCGTATCTTTCGGCTTGTTGGAAAGACTGGGTGGGGTCTTGGAGTCGGTTTGCATGTCGGGTTTTGAATTGCGCTTATTTCGCCTAGCGTTTTCTTTAGCCTTTTTCGGGGCTTTAAGGGTGGGCGAGTTGGTTTCACCTAGCAAGAAGGTTGTGGGAGGTTTGTTGGCTCGGGACGTGCTGTTATTGGCGGGCAGAGTCGAGTTGTGGCTGCGGCGGTCTAAGGTGGATCAGGAAGGTAGGGGGAGCAGGATCGTGTTGGGTTCGGTGCCGGGGTCGGTTATGTGCCCGGTTACCTGTTTAAAAGATTTTTGGGAGTTGGGGCCTTGTCGTGACCGGTCATTATTATGCCATATGGATGGTTCCTTGTTGTCCCGGTATCAGTTTACGGTGATTTTTAGGAAGGCAATCAGGTTGCTGGGTTTGGATGTGGGTGGTTTTGCGCCTCACTCTTTTAGGATTGGGGCAGCGACGGAAGCAGCGTTGGGAGGCCTGGGGGCTCCGGCAATTCAGCGCATTGGGAGGTGGCGTTCGGATAGATATCGGAGCTATGTGCGCCCTTAAAAGTTGTGGGGCGTTTTTGGAGGCGGGGACGGTTTGGCTGTTGGTTCATGTGTTGATCTTGAGTTTCTGCTTTGTGTTTTTTCAGGTCCTTCGCCTTTGTTGGTGTGGATATTCGGCCATTCGTATGTTTATTGGGGAGCGCAGCGCGCCGACGTGCGGAGCGAGGGGAGGCAATTGGGTTTCGATCGCGAGGAGGCGGTAATCTGGTGGTTGGGTTTTCGAGGGTTGGTATGGCGTAGAGTTCTAAAAGAAATTAATGACGGTGCCCGGCTGGACAGGGCTCCAGATATTTTAGTTCTGCACGTCGGGGGGAATGACTTGGGGGCCCGCCCATTTAGGGAGTTGATTAAAGACATTAAGCAGGATTGTCTGCGTTTGTGGGTCCTGTATCCTGGTTTGACCATTGTTTGGTCTGAAATTGTGCCGAGGAAACGGTGGAGGAATATGAGGTCACTGGACAAGTTGAATAAAGCCCGGATAAAGGCTAATAGGGCGGTGTCCAGTTTCGTGGCCAGGAACGGAGGCGTGGCGGTGCGGCACTTTGAGCTGGAGAAAGGGGAGGGGGCCTTTTGGTTGGCGGATGGAGTCCATTTGAATGCGGTAGGAATGGACTTTTGGGCCCTCGCTATTCAGGAGGGCATTGAACGGGCCATATTTTTTCGGAGTGGTGGGGTCTCGGGACTTTGAGGGGTTCAAAGGGCCCTTCGTTGTGGCGGCTGGGGGGAGTCCTGGGAGTTGGTAAAAATTGGATTTGGGGATCCATTTTGGCATATGGCTCCTCTGTTTTAGTGTTGGTATATTTTGAATCTGGTGAATGGTGGCTGGATCTCCTGGGATTTTTTACCGTGAACAGTGAACCCTCGTTTGGGTTTTTGGTGCTCCCGCACCAGGGTTTTGAACGGCTGGGGGTAAAGTTGGTGTTATGTATGTTCACGGTAGGGCTTGTCAATCACCAGATTCTTGGAGCTCCTAGGACTCCTTCTAGCCTTTAAAATGTTATTTATTGTTATTTATGTATTATTGTTATATGTTTTAATAAAAAAGGCTACTGTGGCCTAGATCATTCCAAAAGAATTACAGTGGTTGTGTTTTCATTGGGTTAAGAATGTTAGTTGGGGGGCCACGGGTGGGGATAAATGGGTGGGGGTGTCGTAATGGCAAAGACTACTCCTTCGACAATACCAGGGTCAAGGAAAGGCCGGAGCGAGCCGTGCCCCTCCCCCCCCACGACGTAGGCGAAGGCCTGCATGACAATGGGGGGAGAGGGGTAGTTAATTTGAATCAGCAAGGGGAGGAGCTAGCGCGGGGGTTTATGGGAGTTTTGGGGTGGGGGCTGTCACTTCCCGCTCTTGGAGGATCGTGAGCAGTCCCGCCCTCCCGCCCTATTGTTATTTACATTTTATTAAAAAAAAAAAAAAAAAAAAGAGAAGGGAGGGTTTTCTTTATTAGGTTGCTCGTTAAAGGGGAGGGTGGTTGTTTCTGTTGGGTCATTGTGGCCTTGGCGGCTGGAGGGAGTCCTGGGAGTTGGTAAAAATTGGATTTGGGGATCCATTTTGGCATATGGCTCCTCTGTTTTAGTGTTGGTATATTTTGAATCTGGTGAATGGTGGTTGGGGAGTTCCGGCAGGGGTGGCTGGATCTCCTGGGATTTTTTACCGTGAACAGTGAACCCTCGTTTGGGTTTTTGGGGCTCCCGAGCCAGGGTTTTGAACGGCTGGGGGTAAAGTTGGTGTTATGTATGTTCACGGTAGACTTGAGAATTCCCACCATCATATTTTGGTCTTCTGTAATATTAATCTTTCTAGTTCTGCCATAATTGTCAGCATTATTAAGTAGGACTTTTGTTTTTTCATCGATTCACTGTGAAATGTTCATATGACTAAGCTCATGCCATAGATCTCACCTTGGTAGGTTCTGCGGAAGGGACTAATCATTCCATAAGGGTGAAATTTGGCTCTGCCCTGATCACAAGGTGAGTGGGACTGGTGAGGTCATTTCTACCGATATCACACGGGCCACGTGCATGAGCAGCAGGTATCGCCTACATGGCCGAATCATTGATTAATTATATAATTTAAAGGTATCAAATCATATTATCAACTAATTAGATAACTGACTTGTCCAGAATGTCCATGTGTCAAATCAGCTAAATTAAACAGTCCCAGCATTGTGAGTGACATTTTATGAAATCTCATCGACTACAGGTGAGTCGAACCCTCATCGATCTGCTACTGATAACCTATCCTATGATTGGGTCATCCAATACCAATGTTGGAACAACCCCTTTAAGAAAATCTGACAATTCTTGTCACAATATGCAAGTGTGAGTAGTTAAGTAAAGCAAAAAACTTTTTTGTTTTTAATCAAAGTTTAATTGAAAAAAAAAAGGTCTCATATGCACACTATGGGCCTGATTCGTCAAGACCGGAGTTGTAAACATCAATCTTTAGGAGGCGATGTGCTGAAGTCCGACGCTCCTTATTCATGAAGAGGTGGACGTGTGGCCTTCACTTCAGAGTGTGTTTCACCACAAATCCTACTCCAGTCCCTACTAGAGTAAGATTTGTGGTGTAGTGAACACCGCCTCTCATCCTGATGTTTGACAAGCAGTGGTCGCCGCGCCAGTCTTGCACCAACTCTGCCAACTTTATCAGAGCTGGGCAAAAATGGCGAGAAAACACCAAAATTCGCAAAATATTAGCACAGTTTTAAGTTAGGCCAAAATTATGCAACTCTTCAAAGCTTCTCATGCCAGAATATTGGAGTAAAAGCTTTCATGAATCGGGCCCTGTATATATATATACAGTATATATATATATATATATATATATATATTGTAGGGGTTACACTCGCTCAGGTGCGACGGCTGACACTCAGGAGGCACGTTCCATTAAAAGTTCAGAGGGTTTATTGCTTCATAAACCACATAGCAGATAACAAATCAAATAGCCTTTAGCTCAGGAACAGAAAATACAAGTGTCCAGTCCTTCAGGCTCAGTCCTGGAGCGTTAAAACACGCTGGAGGGTTTCACCTCCACCCACATCTGCTGTGTTAAACATTAGCCTTTCTTTTATAGGTCTAACCACACCTAGGAACCCATCACATGATTAGACATGTGGTTATGACATCACCACAGGTCCTGAAACACACATAGATAGGCAGGGTTATGATACAGCGACAAGCCACCTATGTGACACATATCTCCCGTCGACTATACAACCTTTAGCCACGCTACATACCTCCCCCCTCTGCCTAAAGCCGTGGGGCTTGGCACTTTCTACCACTAGACAAGGGATTCTTGATAGGGCATCAGCATTACCGTGCAGCTTCCCGGCCCTATGTTCCACATGGAAATTGAAGTCCTGCAGGGCTAAGAACCAACGGGTGACCCTAGCATTTCTTCCCTTCTTTTCCATCATCCATCTAAGTGGGGCGTGGTCGGATTTCAGTCTAAATTTACGTCCCAGCAGATAGTACCGTAACGTGTCCACCGCCCACTTTATGGCCAAGCACTCCTTCTCTACGACTGAGTAATTCTTTTCAGACGAGGATAGTTTCCTACTCAGATAGAGAACAGGATGCTCCTCTCCATGTAGCTCTTGGGAAAGGACTACTCCTACCCCAACATCTGACGCATCTATTTGAAAAATAAACTCTTTCTTAAAATTTGGGGCCATCAGAACGGGTTGCTTACACAGAGCCTCTTTCATTTCTTGGAAGGCTGACTGTCTCTTCGGACCATTTAACCATTACTGATTTCGTCCCCTTTAGCAGATCAGTCAGAGGCGCAGCCACCGTGGCGAAGTTTGGGATGAACCTCCTGTAATATCCCACGATCCCCAGAAAGGCTTTAACTTGGTTTTTGGAGAGTGGCTTTGGCCATGTTTGAATTGCCTCCACTTTACTGATTTGGGGTTTTATTTCTCCACGACCCATTATATATCCTAGGTACTTAGCTTCTTCCTTACCCAAGGCACACTTCTTTGGGTTTATTGTAAACCCCGCCTCTCTTAGAGCATCAAACACCGTTTGGACTTTTTCCAGATGACTCTCCCAGTCCGGCCTAAAGATGATGATATCATCCAGGTACGCAGCAGCGTATGGCTTATGGGGTGCAAGGACTATGTATGGAAGGTGTTTCCATACAGATGACGCCCGATTGCAGACAATTTGAAAACTTGGGAATCATTTGAGCGGCCATACGCGCCAATATCCACCGCTATAAATTTGTATTCCGCATCACAATGGCCAACAGCACAATGGAGAAGTATTTTTTATAGTTGAAATATTCCTAGCCAGAACCAGCCGGTTTCACGATGCGGATATGTTTCCCGTTCACTGCGCCCACGTAATTGGGAAACTGACACACTTGCTGGAATTTCTCGGCTACTTCCAACCAACTCTCCATTGTGGGATGTGGTATAAATTCACCGTGCAAAGAGTCCCACAGTGCACGGCAGATGTGCTTGACAATTCTGGAGATGGTGGAAATCCCAAGTCTGAACTGGAAATGCAGTGAGAGCAGGAATTCTCCAGTTGCATGAAATCTGTGAATAAAAGCAAGGCAAAAATTGCTACAAAATACCAGCAATAACATGATAGTTAGAAGTCAGCTTTAACAGTAGGAGATACAATAAAAATTATTCCTAAAAAGATCACTAAAAACTATTCTAAAAAAAACCACCAGCAACAACATTAACCCCTTCACCATAATAAGCCTGTTTTCACCTAAGTGACAGGGCCAATTTTTACAATTCTGACTACTGTCACTTTATGAGGTCATAACTCTGAAACGCTTCAACGGATCCTGGTGATTCTGATATTGTTTTCTCGTGACATATTGTACTTTATGATAGTGGTAAAACTTCTTCGATATGATTTGCATTTATTTGTGAAAAAAACAAAAATTTGTCGGAAATTATGAAAATTTAGCAATTTTCAAAATTTAGTTTTTATGCCCTTAAATTAGAGAGTTATATCACATAATATAGTTAATAAACAACATTTCCCACATGTCTGCTTTACATCAGCACAATTTTGGAAACATAATTTTTTTTTGTTAGGGAGTTATAAGGGTTAAAAGTTGACCAGCGATTTCTCATTTTTGCAACAAAATTTGCAAAACCATTTTTTTTACGGACCACCTCACACTTGAAGTGACTTTGAGGGGTCTATATGACAGAAAATGCCCAAAAGTGACACCATTCTAAAAACTGCACCCCTCAAGGTACTCAAAACCACATTCAAAAAGTTTATTAACCCTTCAGGTGCTTCACAGGAATTTTTTGAATGTTTAAAAAAAATTGAACATTTAACTTTTTTTCACAAAATTTTTACTTCAGGCCCAGATTGTTTCATTTTACCAAGGGTAACAAGAGAAATTGGACCACAAATGTCATTGTACAATTTGTCCTGAGTACGCCGATACCCCATATGTGGGGGCAAACCACTGTTTGGGCACATGGCAGAGCTCGGAAGGGAAGGAGCACCATTTGACTTTTCAATGCAAGATTTGCTGGAATTGAGATCGGAGCCCATGTCACGATTGGAGAGCCCCTGACGTGCCTAAACAGTGGAAACCCCCACAAGTGACACCATTTTGGAAAGTAGACCCTCTAAGGAACTAATCTAGATGTGTGGTGAGCACTTTGAACCTCCAAGTGCTTCACAGAAGTTTATAATGTAGAGACGTAAAAAAAAATTTCATATTAATTTTCACAAAAAATGATCTTTTTGCCCCCAATTTTTTTCCCAAGGGTAACAGGATAAATTGGACCCCAAAAATTGTTGTGTAATTTCTCCTGAGTACGCTGATACTTCATATATGGGGATAAACCACTGTTTGAGCGCATGGCAGAGCTCGGAAGGGAAGGAGCGCCATTTGACTTTTCAATGCAAAATTGGCTGGAATTGAGATCGGAACCCATGTCGCATTTGGAGAGCCCCTGACGTGCCTTAACAGTGGAAACCCCCAACAAGTGACCCCATTTTGGAAGGAAGACCCCCTAAGGAACTTATCTAGATGTGTGGTGAGCACTTTTAACCCCCAATTGTTTCACTAAAGTTTAGAATGTAGCGGTGTCAAAATTAAAAAATCATTTTTTCTTTCCACAAAATGATGTTTTAGCCCGCAATTTTTTTTCTCCAAGGGTAACAGGAGAAATTGGACCACAAAAGTTATTGTCCAATTTGTCTTGAGTAAGCTGATACCCCATATGTGGGGGGGAACCACCGTTTGAGTGCATGGCAGAGCTCAGAAGGGAAGGAGCGCCGTTTGAAATGCAGACTTAGATGTATTGGTCTGCAGGTGTCATGTTGCATTTGCAGAGACCCTGATGTACCTAAACAGTAGAAACCCCCACAAGTGACCCCATATTGGAAACTAGACCCCCCAAGGAATTTATCTAGATGTGTTGTGAGAGCTTTGAACCAACAAGTGTTTCGCTACAGTTTATAACGCAGAGCCGTGAAATTAAAAAATATTTTTTTTTGCACGAAAATGATATTTTAGCCCCCATGTTTTTATTTTCCCAAGGGTAACAGGACAAATTAGACCCCAAAAGTTGTTGTCCAACTTGTCCTGAGAACGCTGATACCCCATATGTTGGGGGGAATGTTATGAACTGGTGGTTCAGAAACACAATGGACCTGGTGGTTAAGAGCATACAAAGTGACCTGATAGTTACTAATAACATAGGACGAGCTCTGAGACGTGGGAACTCTGCTGACCGCAATCCCTAATCCTATCACACCACACTAGAGGTAGCCGTGGAGCGCTCCTGACCAGACCTAGGCGCCTCGGGCACAGCCTGAGAAACTAGCTAGCCCTGAAGATAGAAAAATAAGCCTAACTTGGCTCAGAGAAATTCCCCAAAGGAAAAGGCAGCCCCCCACATATAATGACTGTGAATAAAGATGAAAATACAAACACAGAGATGAAATAGATTTTAGCAAAGTGAGGCTCGACTTACTGAATAGACCGAGGATAGGAAAGATAGCTTTGCGGTCAACACAAAAACCTACAAACAACCACGCAGAGGGCGCAAAAAGACCCTCCGCACCGACTAACGGTACGGAGGTGCTTCCTATGTGTCCCAGAGCTTCCAGCAAGCAAGACAAACCAAAATAGCAAGCTGGACAGAAAAAATAGCAAACCAAGGAACACAAGCAGAACTTAGCTTATGCAGTGAAGACAGGCCACAAGGATGATCCAGGAGAGAGAGCAAGACCAATACTGGAACATTGACTGGAGGCAAGGAACAAAGAACTAGGTGGAGTTAAATAGAGCAGCACCTAACGACTTAACCTTGTCACCTGAGGAAGGAAACTCAGAAGCCGCAGCCCCACTCACATCCACCAGAGGAAGCTCATAGACAGAACCAGCCGAGGTACCACTCATGACCACAGGAGGGAGCTCGACCACAGAATTCACAACAGTACCCCCCCCCTTGAGGAGGGGTCACCGAACCCTCACCAGAGCCCCCAGGCCGACCAGGATCAGCCAAATGAAAGGCACGAACCAGATCGGCAGCATGAACATCAGAGGCAAAGACCCAGGAATTATCTTCCTGACCATAACCCTTCCACTTAACCAGGTACTGGAGTTTCCGTCTCGAAATACGAGAATCCAAAATCTTCTCCACTATATACTCCAACTCCCCCTCAACCAAAACCGGGGCAGGAGGATCAACGGATGGAACCACAGGTGCCACGTATCTCCGCAACAATGACCTATGGAATACATTATGGATGGAAAAAGAAGCTGGAAGGGCCAAACGAAAAGACACAGGATTAAGAACCTCAGAAATCCTATACGGACCAATGAAACGAGGCTTAAACTTAGGAGAGGAAACTTTCATAGGAATATAACGAGACGACAACCAAACCAAATCCCCAACACGAAGTCGGGGACCCACACAGCGCCTGCGGTTAGCGAAACGTTGAGCCTTCTCCTGGGACAATGTCAAATTGTCCACTACATGAGTCCAAATCTGCTGCAACCTATCCACCACAGTATCCACACCAGGACAGTCCGAAGACTCAACCTGCCCTGAAGAGAAACGAGGATGGAAACCAGAATTGCAGAAAAACGGCGAAACCAAAGTAGCCGAGCTGGCCCGATTATTAAGGGCGAACTCAGCCAAAGGCAAAAAGGACACCCAATCATCCTGATCAGCAGAAACAAAACATCTCAGATATGTTTCCAAGGTCTGATTGGTTCGTTCAGTTTGGCCATTTGTCTGAGGATGGAAAGCCGAGGAAAAAGACAAATCAATGCCCATCCTAGCACAAAAGGCTCGCCAAAACCTCGAAACAAACTGGGAACCTCTGTCAGAAACGATGTTCTCCGGAATGCCATGTAAACGAACCACATGCTGGAAAAACAATGGCACTAAATCAGAGGAGGAAGGCAATTTAGACAAGGGTACCAAATGGACCATCTTAGAGAAGCGATCACAAACCACCCAAATGACCGACATCTTTTGAGAGACGGGGAGATCCGAAATAAAATCCATAGAGATATGTGTCCAGGGCCTCTTCGGGAATGGCAAGGGCAAAAGCAACCCACTGGCACGAGAACAGCAGGGCTTAGCCCGAGCACAAATCCCACAGGACTGCACAAACGAACGCACATCCCGCGACAGAGACGGCCACCAAAAGGATCTAGCCACCAAATCTCTGGTACCAAAGATTCCAGGATGACCAGCCAACACCGAACCTCAGAGATAACTCTACTCGTCCATTTATCAGGGACAAACAGTTTCTCCGCTGGGCAACGGTCAGGTCTATTAGCCTGAAATTTTTGCAGCACCCGCCGCAAATCAGGGGAGATGGCAGACAAAATTACCCCCTCTTTGAGAATACCCGCCGGCTCAGGCAAACCCGGAGAGTCGGGCACAAAACTCCTAGACAGGGCATCCGCCTTCACATTCTTAGAGCCCGGAAGGTACGAAACCACAAAGTCAAAACGGGAGAAAAACAGCGACCAACGAGCCTGTCTAGGATTCAACCGTTTGGCAGACTCGAGATAAGTCAAGTTCTTGTGATCAGTCAAGACCACCACGCGATGCTTAGCTCCTTCAAGCCAATGACGCCACTCCTTGAATGCCCACTTCATGGCCAACAACTCTCGATTGCCAACATCATAATTACGCTCAGCAGGCGAAAACTTCCTGGAAAAGAAGGCACATGGTTTCATCACCGAGCCATCAGAACTTCTTTGCGACAAAACAGCCCCTGCTCCAATCTCTGAAGCATCAACCTCGACCTGGAACGGGAGCGAAACATCTGGCTGGCACAACACAGGGGCAGTAGAAAAACGACGCTTCAACTCCTGAAAAGCTTCTACAGCAGCAGAAGACCAATTGACCACATCAGCACCCTTCTTGGTTAAATCAGTCAACGGTTTAGCAATACTAGAAAAATTATTGATGAAGCGACGATAAAAATTAGCAAAGCCCAGGAACTTTTGCAGACTCTTCAGAGATGTCGGCTGAGTCCAATCATAAATGGCCTGAACTTTAACAGGGTCCATCTCGATAGTAGAAGGGGAAAAAATGAAACCCAAAAATGAAACCTTCTGAACACCAAAGAGACACTTTGACCCCTTCACAAACAAAGGATTCACACGCAGGACCTGGAACACCATTCTAACCTGCTTCACTTGAGACTCCCAATCATCCGAGAAGACCAAAATATCATCCAAGTATACAATCAGGAATTTATCCAAGTACTCTCGGAAGATGTCATGCATAAAGGACTGAAATACTGATGGAGCATTGGAAAGCCCGAATGGCATAACCAGGTACTCAAAATGGCCCTCGGGCGTATTAAATGCTGTTTTCCATTCATCGCCCTGTTTAATACGCACAAGATTATACGCACCACGAAGATCTATCTTGGTGAACCAACTAGCCCCCTTAATCCGAGCAAACAAATCAGACAGCAGTGGCAAGGGGTACTGAAATTTGACTGTGATATTATTTAGAAGGCGGTAATCAATACAAGGTCTCAACGAACCATCCTTCTTGGCCACAAAAAAGAACCCTGCTCCCAATGGCGACGACGACGGGCGAATATGACCCTTCTCCAAGGATTCCTTTACGTAACTCCGCATAGCGGCGTGCTCAGGCACAGACAAATTAAACAGTCGACCCTTAGGAAACTTACTACCAGGAATCAAATCGATAGCACAATCGCAATCCCTATGCGGAGGTAGGGCACTGGACTTGGGCTCATCAAATACATCCCGGTAATCCGACAAGAACTCTGGGACCTCAGAAGGGGTGCATGATAAAATAGACAGAACTGGAACATCACCATGTACCCCCTGACAACCCCAGCTGGACACAGACATAGATTTCCAATCCAATACTGGGTTATGGACTTGTAGCCATGGCAACCCCAACACGACCACATCATGCAGATTATCCAACACCAAAAAGCGAATATCCTCCTGATGCGCAGGAGCCATGCACATGGTCAGTTGGGTCCAGTACTGAGGCTTATTCTTGGCCAAAGGCGTAGCATCAAATCCTCTCAATGGAATAGGATACTGCAAGGGCTCCAAGAAAAACCCACAGCGCCTAGCAAAGTCCAAGTCCATCAAATTCAGGGCAGCGCCTGAATCCACAAATGCCATGACAGAATAGGATGACAAAGAGCAGATCAAAGTAACGGACAAAAGAAATTTCGACTACCGTACCAATGGTGGCAGACCTAGCGAACCGCTTAGTGCGCTTAGGACAATCGGAGATAGCATGAGTGGAATCACCACAATAAAAACACAGCCCATTCCGACGTCTGTGTTCTTGCCGTTCAGCTCTCGTCAAAGTCCTATCACATTGCATAGGCTCAGGTTTATGCTCAGATAATACCGCCAAATGGTGCACATTTTTACGCTCACGTAAGCGTCGATCGATCTGAATGGCCAAAGACATAGATTCATTCAGACCAGCAGGCATAGGAAATCCCACCATGACATCCTTAAGGGCTTCAGAGAGACCCTTTCTGAAAATTGCTGCCAGCGCACATTCATTCCATTGAGTGAGCACAGACCACTTCCTAAACTTCTGACAATATATCTCTACCTCATCCTGACCCTGACACAGAGCCAGCAAATTTTTCTCTGCCTGATCCACTGAATTAGGTTCATCATACAGCAACCCGAGCGCCAGAAAAAACGCATCAATATTGCATAATGCAGGATCTCCTGGCGCAAGGGAAAATGCCCAGTCTTGAGGGTCGCCACGTAATAAAGAAATAATGATCTTAACTTGTTGAACTGGGTCACCAGAGGAGCGGGGTTTCAAAGCCAGAAACAGTTTACAATTATTTTTGAAATTCAGAAACTTAGCTCTATCTCCAGAAAATAAGTCAGGAATAGGAATTCTAGGTTCTAACATAGATTTTTGAACCACAATCTCTTGAATATTTTGTACTCTTGCAGTGAGATGATCCACACAAGAAAACAGACCTTTAATGTCCATCACTACACCTGTGTCCTTAACCACCCAAATGTCTAGAGGAAAAGAAAGACAAAACACAGTGCAGAGAAAAAAAAATGGTCTCAGAACTTCTCTTTTCCCTCTATTGAGAAGCATTAGTACTTTGGTCCCCCAGTACTGTTATGAACTGGTGGTTCAGAAACACAATGGACCTGGTGGTTAAGAGCACACAAAGTGACCTGATAGTTACTAATAACATAGGACGAGCTCTGAGACGTGGGAACTCTGCTGACCGCAATCCCTAATCCTATCACACCACACTAGAGGTAGCCGTGGAGCGCTCCTGACCAGACCTAGGCGCCTCGGGCACAGCCTAAGAAACTAGCTAGCCCTGAAGATAGAAAAATAAGCCTACCTTGCCAAAGAGAAATTCCCCAAAGGAAAAGGCAGCCCCCCACATATAATGACTGTGAGTAAAGATGAAAATACAAACACAGAGATGAAATAGATTTTAGCAAAGTGAGGCCCGACTTACTGAATAGACCGAGGATAGGAAAGATAGCTTTGCGGTCAACACAAAAACCTACAAACAACCACGCAGAGGGAGCAAAAAGACCCTCTGCACCGACTAACGGTACGGAGGTACTTCCTCTGCGTCCCAGAGCTTCCAGCAAGCAAGACAAACCAAAATAGCAAGCTGGACAGAAAAAATAGCAAACCAAGGAACACAAGCAGAACTTAGCTTATGCAGTGAAGACAGGCCACAAGGATGATCCAGGAGAGAGAGCAAGACCAATACTGGAACATTGACTGGAGGCAAGGAACAAAGAACTAGGTGGAGTTAAATAGAGCAGCACCTAACGACTTAACCTCGTCACCTGAGGAAGGAAACTCAGAAGCCGCAGCCCCACTCACATCCACCAGAGGAAGCTCATAGACAGAACCAGCCGAAGTACCACCCATGACCACAGGAGGGAGCTCGACCACAGAATTCACAACAGGGGAACCACTGTTTGGGTGCACGTCAGAGCTCGGAAGGGAAGGAGCGCCGTTTGGAATGCAGACTTAGATGGATTGGTCTGCAGGCGTCATGTTGCATTTGCAGAGCCCCTGATGTACCTAAACAGTAGAAACCCCCCACAAGTGACCCCATATTGCAAACTAGACCCCCAAGGAACTTATCTAGATGTGTTGTGAGAACTTTGAACCAACAAGTGTTTCACTACAGTTTATAACGCAGAGCCGTGAAAATAAAAAATATTTTTTTTCCACGAAAATGATATTTTAGCCCCCACGTTTTTATTTTCCCAAGGGTAACAGGACAAATTGGACCCCAAAAGTTGTCCAACTTGTCCTGAGAACGCTGATACCTCATATGTTGGGGGGAACCACTGTTTGGGCGCACAGGAAAACTCGGAAGGGAAGGAGCACTGTTTTAGTTTTTCAAAGCAGAATTGGCTGGAATTGAGATCGGACGCCATGTCACGTTTGGAGAGCCCCTGATGTGCCGAAACAGTGGAAACTCCCCAATTCTAACTGAAACCCTAATCCAAACACACCCCTAACCCTAATCCCAACGGTAACCCTAACCCCAACCCTAACCCTAGCCCCAACCCCAACCCTAGTCCTAACCCTAGCCCTAACCCTAACCCTAATGGGAAAATGGAAATAAATACATTTTTTTACATTTTATTATTTTTCCCTAATTAAGGGGGTGATGAAGGGGGGTTTGATCTACTTTTATAGCGTTTTTTTGGCGGATATTTAGGGTTGGCAGCTGTCACACACTAAAAGACGCTTTTTATTGCAAAAAATAGTTTTTGCATCACCACATTTTGAGAGCTATAATTTATCCATGTTTTGGCCCACAGAGTCATTTGAGATCTTGTTTTTTGCGGGACGAGTTGACGTTTTTATTGGTACCATTTTCGGGCAGATGACATTTTTTGATCGCTTTTTATTCCGATTTTTGTGAGGCGGAATGAACAAAAACCAGCAATTCCTGAAATTCTTTTAGGGGGGGCGTTTATACCGTTCCACGTGTGGTAAAATTGATAAAGCAGCTTTATTCTTCAGGTCAGTACGATTACAGCGATACCTCATTTATGTAATTTTTTTTATGTTTTGGCACTTTTACACAATAAAAACAATTTTATATAAAAAAAATAATTGTTTTTGCATCGCTTTATTCTGAGAGCTATAACTTTTTAATTTTTCTGCTGATGATGCTGTATGGTGGCTTTTTTTTTGCGGTACCATGGTTATTTATATCCGTCGTTTTGATCGCGTGTTATTCCACTTTTTGTTCGCCTGTATGATAATAAAGCAATGTTTTTTGCCTTTTTTTTTTTTATTTTTTTTTTGCGGTGTTCACCGAAGGGGTTAAGTAGTGGGATAGTTTTATAGAGCGGGCCGTTACGGATGCGGCGATACCAAATATGTGTACTTTTATTGTTTTTTTTTAATTTACATAAATGGATTTACTGGGAAATGTTTTTTTGTTCTTTATTTGGGGATTTTTTTAATTCTTTTTTTATACATTCTATTTTTTTTTTTTTTTTACTTTCTACCATTGTCCCAGGGTGGGACATCACTGTATTAGATCAGATCGTTGATCTGACAGTGTGCATAGCACACTGTCAGATCAACGATCTGACAGGCAAGTTTAGGTGGCTTTCCGGCACCTGCTCTCAGCAACTCTCAGCAGGCACCAGCTAGCCAGGTCATTTCATGACCCGGAAGGAGTCCCGCGGCCATCTTGGATCCAGGTACTCCTTCCGGATCACCGGAGGAACGCGATCTCATTGCGTTTCTCCGGTGGGAGAGCGCAGGGAGCCCCCGTCCCTGCGCGATCCCCCTCTATGCCGCTGTCACTACTGACAGCGGCATCAGAGGGGTTAAATGCCCGCGATCGGCGCTACCACCGATCGTGGGCATTGCTGCGGGGTGTCAGCTGTTATATACAGCTGACACCCGCACCCGATCACCGCGGCGCTCAGCGCGAGACCGCGGTGATCGGTGCGCCGTACTAGTACTGCTGCTGGCACAAATGCAGTGCCGGCAGCGCAATACTAGTACGGCGCATGTCGCGAAGGGGTTAAAATGTGCGTAACAGGATGAGATACAATAAAAATGGCTTACTGAAGAGTGACCATCAGACGCTCCGCCGTTGAAATGGAGAATCGGCAATACATATCACTCCTTCGGATAAGATGTCCAATTCAGTCGACCAATAGATCAAAGTTCTCCGCTTTCATCCGCACATATGAGAAAAATTTCTCTGGGTTTCCTCGTAGCTCTATGTTCAGTGAAGAAATCACCCCACGTGTCATTCTCTGTGCAGTGATGGGGTGGATCCACAAACGCCGTCGGCACAGACGCATTATGCATTGTCTCTCTCGCTCCTTCTCCAGAACAATTGTTTTCAAGCGATTTACCTCCACAGTGAAATCCACGTTGATCTTTACAATATTCGCAATAGCGACATCCATCTTGCTCTCAAAACACTTACTCCTCTACAACCTGTCACAGATGAGCTGTAGGAACACTGTATATACAGTTAGGTCCATATATATTTGGACAGACAACATTTTTCTAATTTTGGTTCTAGACATTACCACAATGAATTTTAAACAAAACAATTCAGATGCAGTTGAAGTTCAGACTTTCAGCTTTCATTTGAGGGTATCCACATTAAAATTGGACGAAGGGTTTAGGAGTTTCAGCTCCTTAACATGTGCCACCCTGTTTTTAAAGGGACCAAAAGTAATTGGACAAATGACTCCAAGGCCATTTCATGGACAGGTGCGGGCAATCCCTTCGTTATGTCATTCTCAATTAAGCAGATAAAAGGCCTGGAGTTGATTTGAGGTGTCGTGCTTGCATTTGGAAGGTTTTGCTGTGAAGTGAACATGCTGTCAAAGGAGCTCTCCATGCAGGTGGTACAAGCCATCCTTAACCCCTTAGCGACCGCCGATACGCCTTTTAACGGCGGCTGCTAAGGGTACTTAAGCCACAGCGCCGTTAATTAACGGCGCTGTGGAAAAAGTACATAGCGCCCCCCAGAGAACATGATTCGGGGGGTTTTTTACCCACCCCGCTTTTGCGATCGCCGGTAATTAACCGTTTACCGGCGATCGCAAAAAAAAAAAAACGCATTAGTATTGTGTTTCTCTCCCCTCTAATGTGATCGGACATTAGAGGGGAGAGAAATAGGGTCCCCCGAGCCCCCCACGGTACCTTATGTACCGGAGAAGGTGCCCCCCCGGTCCCCGACCCTCCTCCTTCATGTCCGGGCTCCAAAATGGCGGGCGCATGTGCAGATGCGCCCGCCAAAACCTTACGTCCCCCGGTGTATTGGGGTCAGTTTTTACCGACCCCCTGGAGCGATCGCAATCCCGGGGGTCTTTATAGACCCCCGGGGTTGCGATCGCTGCAAATAGTTTGTAAAAAAAAAAAAAAATGCTTTGCATTTCTCTCCCCTCTGATGTGATCGCACATCAGAAGGGAGAGAAATAGAGCCCCCGTGCCCCCCACCATACCTCCTGCTGATGTGCCCCGGTCCCCAGCCCATGGTCCCCGGTCCCCAGCCCATGGTCCCCGGTCCCCAGCCCATGGTCCCCGGTCCTCAGCCCACGGCTCCTGGCCCCCCTTCTTCTCTGCTGGAAGAAAATGGCGGGCGCATGCGCAGTGCACCTGCCATGATCTGCCAGCAGAGACCCAGCAACCTATGAGAATTTTCTCATTGGCTGCTGGGTTTTGATTACTGTAATATGTCCAATTACAGTGATCAAAACCCCAAATATTTGATAAACATGGCAGCACTTGGGCTGTACCTCTCTCTTCTCTCCTTGTAGTTGTTCTAGGAGAGAAGAGAGAGAGACTACAGTTCAAGTGCTGCCCTGTCAGTTACAAAAAACACTTTATTTATATCCGCCAGCATCCTATTTACCCACCCCCGTTCTCCGTAATCCCTGCATCATCAGCAGAGGATTATAAAAAAAAAAAGAAAAAAAAAAATTATAATTTTTTTTTTTTAAATTTTTAGGGTTAGGAATTAGATAAAATGGCCCACAGAACTTTTAGCGCGGAGCAAGCTTACAGCCTGCTTTGCTCCAGCAGCGAAACAGATTCTGCCCCTGAAGCTGAGCAGCTTTCAGACAGTGATGACGACTCTTCCTCCACGGGATCCCCCAGCCCGGTGGTAGCGGAGTCGGTCGTCACTGCTGAAGCTTCAGAGGCAGGACCAAGCACCGCATTCCACCCCCCCCCCCCCCGCTGTGGTATAATGACACCTCATTTTCCCCTCAAATTCCCCCTTTTTCTGCAGTCCCTGGAATAAAAGTAGATGTCGCCAATTTTACCCCCATTGATTTTTTTGAAATTTTCATTAGCCCCGAAGTCCTGCAATTAATCGTCCACCAAACAAACCTATATGCCCGGCAATATATTTCCCAAAAACCCACTGCCTTTCATTCCCGTTCCTGGATCCCCACAAATGTCCCCGAAATTAAAAAATTCTTAGGCCTCACCCTCAATATGGGTAAAGTAAAAAAAAAAAACACTCTCCGCTCTTACTGGGCAACAAAAGCTGTCCACTGCACCCCTGTATTTGCAGCCATCATGTCCCGAGCCCGTTACGAAGCCCTGATGAGATTTCTCCACTTCAGTGACAATTCCCAAGCTCTCCCAAGAACTGACCCCAACTACGATCGGCTAAATAAATTAAGACCCCTAATTTCCCTCCTAAAAACTTCCTTTCTAAATTCCTATACCCCAGAGCAAAATGTGGCAGTCGACGAGTCCTTGATGAGCTACAAGGGCCGTCTGTTATTCCGCCAATTTATTCCCTCCAAGAGAGCCAAATACGGCGTAAAATTATATAAAACTTGCGAGAGCTCATCAGGGTACACGTCCACCTTCCTAATTTATGAAGGTAGGGACCGCCAAATAAACCCCCCAAACTGCCCCCAGACAATTGGTATCCCAGGCAAAATTGTCTGGGAGCTAATGACGCCCTTTCTCAATCAAGGGTACCACGTGTATACAGACAACTATTACACGAGCATCCCCCTATACAAATCCCTCCATGCTGCAAATACAGGGGCCTGTGGGACAGTGAGGAAAAACAGAGTGGGGCTTCCGTCACAGTTGGTGTCCAGACGATTGGAGAGGGGGGCGTCATTTTCACTTGCAAGCGACCAACTACTTGCAGTGAAGTGGAAAGACAGGAAGGACGTCTATATGCTTTCCACACTGCATACGGACACCACTGTGACGGTCAGAGAGAGGGGTGCCACCAGGGACAAAGAAAAACCAGTCTGCGTCACAGACTATAACAGACATATGGGTGGCGTAGACCTGTCAGACCAGGTTCTGCAACCATACCTGGTCAAGAGGAAGACCAGGGCGTGGTATAAAAAGGTGGCAATCTATCTAATTCAAACTGCCACATATAACAGTTTTGTCCTATATAAAAAATCTCAAGGACCGCTAACTTTCCTGCACTTTCAGGAAAAAGTAGTAGAGAGCCTCATATTTGAGTCCATGGCACTGGGGGAAGCCTTCGACTCTGAGGATTCCCGGAGACTTTCAGAACGCCATTTTCCTCACCCTGTCACTCCCACCCAAAGGTATCCTCAAAAAAGGTGCCGAGTTTGCAGAAAGCATGGCAGACGGAGTGATTCCCGATTCTATTGCCCCACATGCCCATCCCAACCAGGACTTGGTATCTCCCCCTGTTTTGAGACCTACCACACCACCTACAATTATTAGTTTGTTTGTTTTTTTCAATAATTTTTATTTTCTGCTTAGTGGCCCCAGTAGTACAATTTGGAACAATTGATAAATAATATTTTAATTAGTAGATCCCATTTTACCCCATTTCACAATTAATTCCAGAACTTGATCAATCCCATACCAAACTACTATCCCAACAAATTCTCATCCACGTACCCACGTCTGTACGCTCTAGAGTGTGGACCCCACAAATGTTCTTGCAAAGTCAGGTCATCTGAAAATTCTACGACTCGATCAATCCCATACCAAACTACTATCCCAACAAATTCTCATCCACGTACCCACGTCTGTACGCTCTAGAGTGTGGACCCCACAAATGTTCTTGCAAAGTCAAGTCATCTGAAAATTCTACGACTCGATCAATCCCATACCAAACTACTATTCCAACAAATTCTCGTCCACGTACCTATGTCAATAAGCGTTAGAATGTGGACCCCAGAAATGATCTTGAAAAGTGAGATTATCTGAAAATGAATTTTAGGACTTGATTACTCACAAACATTTTTGACCATTTATCTAACTTTGACTGTTTTTATAACTGTCTTGCTACACAAAACTTTGGCTTCCATTTATATTACTTATATTTATGTTGATGATACGGGCATGATCATTTTATTGTAGGATTTCTAAAAAATGAGGAAGTTCCGTACTTATACACTATGGGCTTTACTTTATGGTTCTTGCCGAACTTCTGGTACCAGACAATGCTTTCTATAGAGAACTGGTTGTTTTGTGCATATAGCGGTTCTGACCTTGGCGGGTGGGAGCTTGCTATGGTGTACCACGTCTATTGGCACATTCGTCTCTCATATAGGGATTGATGGAGCTACGGACGTTGTACGACCAGTCTCTGAAAGTGTCTGCCATTCTAGCCCTGATGGTGTTCTTTCATCTTTGGAACAAACTCCGCTTTGCCACATAGTTGGCTGCATTTTCCTACACATTTTGCCCTTCATTCCAGTACAGTTTATTCTTCCTGCTACAATATACGCAAATGCGGGACAACTGTTTTGTTAGCAAGACCAATTTTATAGTCAGCCATTGTGTTTTAGGAGCATGCCTCCCTCTGTGAGTAATAATTCCTGGAAGGATTTTCTTTTTTGCTCAATGTCTCTAGAAGCTTTGAATGGGTCCTGGATCTTCAATTTCAAATAAAGCCAAATTTGTCACATTGTGCCCCTTTCTGTCCAAGCCCTGCCATTTGTCCAAACAGAACTTTTTTACTACATATGGGATATCGCTGCACTCATAATAAAGTGGGTAACGAATTGTGGGGTCCACTTTTTGATGTTATTTCTGAAAAAGTGAGACATTCAGGTCTAAAACAAGATTCTCGTGGAAAAAAATGAATTTTTTCAATATGACGACCCAATGTTATCAAACTCTGTGTCATACATGTGGGTTCAAATTGCTCAATATACCCCTGATTAAAATCTTTGAGGGGTGTAGTTTCCAAAACGGGGTCAGTTGTGGGGGGTTTCTGCTGTTAGGCACATCTACAAACCCAAAATGGCGTCCGCTCTCACAATTAAGAGATTAAAAAGTCAAACGGCGCGCCTTCCCTTCCAAGCTCCGCAGTGCGCCCAAACAGAGGTTTACCCCCACATACGGGGTATCGACATACTCAGGACAAATTGCACAACAAATTATGTGGTTCATTTTCTTTTTTTACACTTGTGAAAATAAATAAAATTGGTTCTGAAGTAAAATGTTTGTGAAAAAAAGTAAAATGTTCATTTTTTCCTTCCACATTGCTTCAGTTCCTGTGCAGCAACTGAAGGGTTAATAAACTTCTTGAATGTGGTTTTGCGCACCTTGAGGGATGCAGTTTTTAGAATGGTGTCACTTTTGGGCATTTTCTGTCATATAGACCCCTCAAAGCCACTTCAAGTGTGAGGTGGTCCGTAAAAAAAATGGTTTTGCAAATTTAAATAACAAAAATAACAAGAAAATCCAATATGTAAGGGATGATGCTGTAGATAACAAGAGAGGGCATTATGTAATAGGGGGCATCAATATTATTAACTAGATGGTGGCCCGATTCTAACGCATTGGGTATTCTAGAATATGCATGTCCACGTAGTATATTGCCCAGCCCACGTAGTATATTGCCCAACCACCTAGTATATTGCCCAGCAACGTAGTATATTGCCCAGCCACGTAGTATATTGCACAGCCCACGTAGTATATTGCCCAGCCACGTAGTATATTGCCCAGTCACGTAGTGTATTGCCCAGCCACGTAGTATATTGCCCAGCCACGTAGTATATTGCACAGCCACGTAGTATATTGCCCAGTCACGTAGTATATTGCCCAGTCACGTAGTATATTGCCCAGTCACGTAATATATTGCCCAGCCACGTAGTATATTGCCCAGTCACGTAGTATATTGCCCAACCACGTAGTATATTGCCCAGCAACGTAGTATATTGCCCAGCTACGTAGTATATTGCCCAGCCACGTAGTATATTGCCCAGTCACATAGTATATTGCCCAGTCACATAGTATATTGCCCAGTCACGTAGTATACTGCCCAGTCACATAGTATATTGTGCAGTCACGTAGTATATTGCCCAGCCACGTACTATATTGCACAGCCCATGTAGTATATTGCCCAGTCATGTAGTATATATATTTTTTTTTTTCATGGCTCTGCGTTATAAACTTCTGTGAAGCACTTGAGGGTTCAAAGTGCTCACCACACATCTAGATTAGTTCCTTTGGGGGTCTAGTTTCCAAAATGGGGTCATTTGTGGGGGATCTCCAATGTTTAGGCACACAGGGGCTCTCCAAACGCGACATGGTGTCCGCTAATGATTGGAGCTAATTTTCCATTTAAAAAGCCAAATGGCGTGCCTTCCCTTCTGAGCCCTGCCGTGCGCCCAAACAGTGGTTTACCCCCACATATCGGGTATCTGCGTACTTAGGACAAACTGGACAACAACATTTGTGGTCCAATTTCTCCTATTACCATTGGCAAAATAGGAAATTCCAGGCTAAAAAATCATTTTTGAGAAAAGAAAAATTATTTTTTATTTTCATGGCCCTGCATTATAAACTTCTGTGAAGCACCTGGGGGTTTAAAGTGCTCAGTATGCATCTAGATAAGTTCCTTGGGGGGTCTAGTTTCCAAAATGGGGTCACTTGTGGGGGAGCTCCATTGCATAGGCACACAGGGGTTCTCCAAATGCGACATGGTGTCCGCTAACAATTGGAGCTAATTTTCCATTCAAAAAGTTAAAAGGCGCGCCTTCCCTTCCGAGCCCTGCCGTGTGCCCAAACAGTGGTTTACCCCCACATATGAGGTATCGGCGTACTCGGGAGAAATTGCTCAACAAATTTTAGGATTTATTTTATCCTATTGCCCATGTGAAAATGAAAAAATTGAGGCGAAAAGAAATTTTTTGTGAAAAAAAAGTACTTTTTCATTTTTACGGATCAATTTGTGAAGCACCTGGGGGTTTAAAGGGCTCACTATGCACCTAGATAAGTTCCTTGGGGCGTCTAGTTTCCAAAATGGGGTCACTTGTGGGGGAGCTCCAATTTTTAGGCACACGGGGGCTCTCCAAACTTGACATGGTGTCCGCTAAAGAATGCAGCCAATTTTTCATTCAAAAAGTCAAATGGCGCTCCTTCCCTTCCAAGCCCTGCCGTGCGCCCAAACAGTGGTTTACCCCCACATATGAGGTATCAGCATACTCAGGACAAATTGGACAACAACTTTCGTTGTTCAGTTTCTCCTTTTACCATTGGGAAAATACAAAAATTGTTGCTGAAAAATCATTTTTGTGACTAAAAAGTTAAATATTCATTTTTTCCTTCCATGTTGCTTCTGCTGCTGTGAAGCACCTGAAGGGTTAATAAACTTCTTGAATGTGGTTTTGTGCACCTTGAGGGGTGCAGTTTTTAGAATGGTGTCACTTTTGGGTATTTTCAGCCATATAGACCCCTCAAACTGACTTCAAATGTGAGGTGGTCCCTAAAAAAAATGGTTTTGTAAATTTCGTTGTAAAAATGAGAAATCGCTGGTCAAATTTTAACCCTTATAACTTCCTAGCAAAAAAAAATTTTGTTTCCAAAATTGTGCTGATGTAAAGTAGACGTGTGGGAAATGTTATTTATTAACTATTTTGTGTCACATAACTCTCTGGTTTAACAGAATAAAAATTCAAAATGTGAAAATTGCGAAATTTTCAAAATTTTCGCCAAATTTCCGTTTTTATCACAAATAAACACAGAATTTATTGACCTAAATTTACCACTAACATGAAGCCCAATATGTCACGAAAAAACAATCTCAGAACCGCTAGGATCCATTGAAGCGTTCCTGAGTTATTACCTCAAAAAGGGACACTGGTCAGAATTGCAAAAAACGGCAAGGTCTTTAAGGTCAAAATAGGCTGGGTCATGAAGGGGTTAATGCCAGTCTATTGAGTGAGGCTGTGCATGTCTTCTTGGAATGTGGCCAGAAGTATGCATATCACGTACTCACAATCACATGACTGCTCAGTCTCGATGCCAACATTGGAGAATCTTCACATTGCGCACTGTACACAATGTGAGGATTCACAAGTGACTGTTGACTTTTGTGATAAACCTGGACAAACCCTTTAACATGTGCCTGAACTTTTAAAAATCTTTTGATATTTTATAGGGATATGTCAGGAGCTTTAAGTGGTTGGAATTTGGGTGCTGAGGTTGCCTCTAGCATTTGGAGCGAAGAGGCAGAACTCCTCAGCCAATACTGAGGACAGACTGAACACAAGATCTATAAACCCGTCTTCAGTATAGCTACTGGTGTGCATCTCAGCACCTGGACCCCCACTTATGGCATGCCTCAATGACTTGTCAAAAATGTTGTAAAAGTTGTACAAATGCAGTTACACTTTGTCTCATGGAGACAACTTTTTTTTAGATTGAAGCCAAGCAAACGATAAGATGATTTCTATGGGTTCAGCTTTATCTAATACATGCAACTACACCAATATTATCAATCCTAAATAATTAGGACAAAAAAGCGTATCTAAACCAACACTTAAAAAATAGGCTTTTTATAAAAGGCTAAAAGCATCTTTATTGCAGTATATTAAAAAATAAGACAAAACCATCATATAAGTATGTAACAACAGAGGAATACAAATGTCGGAGAAAGCAATGGGTCTACACGGGGACAAGTCTTGTACAATACACTGATAGGTCTATTTAGAGTCTGTTAGATATTATATAAATACCTTACAATGAAAGTGTCATATTAGTGCAAAATGTCATGACATCTAATGGGCTAAATGATAAGAAGCCCATATAATATTAGGCTTCTTAATTCATACCACACAGTAAAGACATAATGTCATATTGGTACATGTAATGAGCGATATAGTAAGAAGCTCATGTAGTAATAGGCTTAATCAATGTAAAAATACCCTGATCGTTTTGTACAATTACACCTTACACCCATATAGGTAATATAGGACTGAAATATGGCACACATGAACATATGGATGTTACCTAAAGGAGAATGCTGCAAGGAACAGTGAGGCTGTAAGTCTGTCTGCGTTCCCCTCACACCCAACCAGTGCAATGTTTAGGTAACATCCACATTTATATGAACTTGAGTTGCATACCTTAGGGGATGGGTGCATGAGCGGAGAGGCAGCCTCTTTGGGGGGTCCTCATTCAGTGTGGTACCAGTGCAGAGCGTTTTTGACTGCACTCGCATACTGATACCATTGGACTTACGTGAGCTATATGTGGGGATATTGCATTTAATGTCAGCGGTGTGGTTTACTATATAGCAGCCTTTCAGAAGTGTATTGCACCTCCAGTGTAAAGCGTTATATATTTTTTTATTGCTATGGTTACCACTGCCATTTCTGTCCACACTTTTATCGTCTGATATTTCTCCAGATCTACATCAGCTAGCGTCACCTTCCTCCCCCTCTCCAACCTTTTTGATCTATATATTAATTTGCTGTGCATCACTCCCCTCTTTTTTGGAGACTTTGTTCTCTGTCTTTTCAATTGTTTTTATATATTGATATTTAATAACCTGACTCCTTGTTTTATTATTCGAGTTAGAATTGTTGGACCATCATTGATAAAGTATAATGCACTCCCCGTAGGCCTATATATAGTATAATGCACTCCTTATAGGCCTCTACATATAGTATAATACACTCCCCATAGACCTATATTTAGTATAATGCACTCCTTATAGGCCTCTAGATATAGTACAATGCACTCCCCATAGGCCTTTATAGAGTATAATGCACTCCACATACAGTAGGCCTCTATAGAGTATAATGCAGTCCCCATAGGCCTCTATACAGTATAATGCACTCCCCATCTGCCTCTGTATAGTATAATGCTCTCCCCATAGGCCTCCATGCAATATAGTGCACTCCCCATTTGCCTATATATAGTATAATGCACTCCCTAAATGCCTACGTGTAGTATAATGCACTATAATGAACTATCGCTTTGTACATATGTACGTATATTTATATAAATATTTATATATGTTTCTATATTTATTTAGACTGAATATATATGTATGTGCAGCGCCCCAGAGATCTGGTCGTTGCAGTATGACACTCTGCCACCAAGGGGAGTGGCGGTACGTCTGATGGCACTGAAGGAATTCTCCTGACCAGGTATCACCAGAACACATTACACTTCACACTCCGGCCACCAGGGGGAGCAAAAGGCTTTATTTATTGGGCCACTCCTCACACTGGTAAAACTAGGGGCTGGGGAGGAAGTTAGTCAGAAGCTGACTGGGTTGGATTCAGGCAACATCCCGTGGCAGGGGGTGTTGCAGGGAGAAGACACAGGGGGGTCCCTGTCAGGCGTGGGAACCTGGCAGGTGCCTAGCGAACAGAACGTTACGGAGCCGCGCCTGCACCTCCTGCGGCGGCCTCCTAAGAAAGAGATAAGAAGGGAAGGATATTGTGGAACAGTGTAAACGAGATCAAGCACAAAGGAGAGCCAGTAAGGGTCGTGCCGTGAGACTGAGGCAACATCTTACTGAGGCATGTAGCCGGTGGCCGGAACACCGCGGGAGTAACTGACTTCAGGCCTTACTTCGAACTCCGCAGGATAGTTAATTATAGGTTGGCTGTCTACCTTAAATTTCCTAAGAAGGCATAGGGGGCAACATTGGGAGAGGGGCGTCTCTAGGGTCCCGGAAGACCTCCAAGCCTTCCCGTCATACGGGTGCATCCTAGCCAAAACATACCTGGGGGACGAGAAACTAGTAACATCTGGAACTAAAGAGAGAGAGAGAGAGCTGTAGAGAACGACGAACGAGAACAGCAGTTGTGAGGACTATCCCGAATGCTCAGCAGGGTAGGACTACAACACACAGGTGCTAGTGGTAGGCAACGATTTCCATCTGTGAAGGAAACTCTGGAAGTGCCCATCGGACCGGCCAGTCTCAGAGAGCCCTGTTAAACGTGCTCTGGATTGAGGATCCTGAAGTCTTCAGTAAAGAGGTAAAGAGACTGCAACCTTGTGTCCTCGTTATTGACTGTACCTCACACCATCACCATCTACCTTACTGGGAAGCCCTGGGGATATACTTCACCTATGGGAAGTTATACCATCCAGCTGCCATTCCATCACCCCAGCGGACCCCACAGCAGCATCGGTCACCCTGACCGAACACCACAGGTGGCGTCACGAACCCCTGACAGACTGTACCACCTTTATTGGACGCCCCTTAGCAGGGTCGCGGACCGGGTCTAGCCACCGTGACAGCCTCAGAACCGAACCAGAGAGGCCCGGTACCGAAACGCGTGGCCCTGTGTCTGGGGGCGATCCATATGTATTATAATTCCTTTTGGACACTTACTATTATTATAGCCCCCTATGCACCTGATATATATTATGCCACTTTGAAGCCACACCTGCCTTTCCTGTATTTGTTTTTCTTTTTCCCCATTTATAATATTTCATGTGTTTTAATATCTAGGTTTTTTATTGTGGTAAAAATAAAATGTAACATTTTTTAACCAATCTTAAAAAGCGTCAGCTTTGGTGACAGTTATAGATATTGCTTTTTATTGGTATCTATTATTGAGTTCACTTATTGGTGTTGATGTACATATGTACATGTACAGATTAGGACTAGGGAGCAGTATAATCTCCATGCTCGGCCATACAGGCTACATGTATATGTGTTTAATTCTGCTACACAAAATACACATCATGACATTTGCAGAAATTGTTGAATTCTACATACAATTTAGATTACAAAGTAACACAATAATCTGAAGCACATTTTATGCATTTTCTGAATGCTTTATTTATCCCTTTGTTAATTTATGCTGCAGTTCACTGTAGGTGTCATACTCAGAGGTTGCACATTTACACAATTGATGGTTTCCTTACACAATTGAATGGGGCTAGCAACGTCCCAGCTAAATTTTTTAAACTGGGGCCTGGTTGCCTTGTTGTTACCTCTTCAGTAATAGTTTGTGTACCGATTGTCCGTAGATATAGTATTTTCTCTTGAGTTTGAGTTGTTACACTTGCAGTCTCCGTTGCTGTCTGCTCAGTTTGGATCGCAGTATCGTTGAGATCGCTCTTTCTTGGCACTGATGGCATTGAAAAATGGTGGAAATTTTGGAAGGGATGAGCTGCTTCAAGATCTAGCCTTTTTAAGTCTCGTTTCTCATAATATTCATGAGTAGTTGATCCATGACACAGCAAATATAGGTGTAAACATATATAATATCCTAACACTAGTGCTATTGAGAAACAAAGGATGCCATCGATGAAAGATATAATAAGAATCCCAATAGCAAGTGTTTCAGGACAAATAAGCCAGCTGCTGGTAGATGAGTCCATCTTCACCCATGGCTCGTGGCAGTAGATGGAGAACACAATCAGAGAGATGATGGCCAGGCATGTTGTGCCTAAGAAAGCGGTCACAATGGAATTATAGTAAAACCAAATATTTCTGCCTCCTAGACAGGTATTAAAAATTCGGGAATGGTGATCGAAGTTAAAGACATCTTTTCCACAAATGTTACAAAATCGAATCTTCTCTTTATAAAATGTCACAGGTATTATGTGGCAGTGAATCTTCTTTGGTTTAGTTTCCTTGGCCTCCTTTACACTGACTGCCTCCTTAGGATCTACACAAGAGGAGTCAGTAGAAATTGTAAGGGTATGGAAAACAAAATGTAGAGCGAATAAGATGCCTAGAATTCCATTACAGGCAGATTGCCAGGTGCATGGCAGTATGGGAAGAATAAAGCCAAAAGCCGTGATACCCAAATATAAGTATACAACCCAACTGGCAATTTGGAAGGGATGCCATGGCCACTGTAGTCCGTCCTCACGCTTTCTGCGTTGGTGATCCACTTTTGAAGTTGGCATTACTTATGTGTCAATATTTCTTTGGATTTGCTGAAGAAAACGGCATCCTTCCACTTCTCACATAAAGCTTGGCTCTAAAACACGTCTGTCTTGTATAGATGAAACAGAATGTCTGGGAACTGTCACACAACTAATAGCACATCCTATTGTGAGGTCACAGGATTCTAATGGAACCTTCCGACCTGTATATGGCACCATAGTGCAGCCACTATTAGTCTGTAATGGGATGGTGTATATAGATCTACTGTATATTCCTCACTAGATACAACTATCTAGTACACTAAAATGCAAACCTTATTACATCGGTCCTACATACACCTCTATGCAGGAGCTCCCATAACATTTAGAATAAGTGAATGCAATTATATAATATGCAGCTATTGTTTTTGCAGTCCCCCATAAATATTCAGTGAGGCTGAGGTCAGGTGAGATCCATAACATTCAGGACTCACTGGAAAGCTTTGACCCGTGTCTTAGGTTATTATGCTGTTGCAGTATGAGTCCTTTATGTCATCAGGTTCAGGTCAATTGGCCCCAGATCTCCAATTCAGGAATGCAAAAATACCCATAGACTTGAGAATTCCCACCATCATATTTTGGTCTTCTGTAATATTAATCTTTCTAGTTCTGCCATAATTGTCAGCATTATTAAGTAGGACTTTTGTTTTTTCATCGACTCACTGTGAAATGTTCATATGACTAAGCTCATGCCATAGATCTCACCTTGGTAGGTTCTGCGGAAGGGACCAATCATTCCATAAGGGTGAAATTTGGCTCTGCCCTCATCACAAGGTGAGTGGGACTGGTGAGGTCATTTCTACCGATATCACACGGGCCACGTGCATGAGCAGCAGGTATCGCCTACATGGCCGAATCATTGATTAATTATATAATTTAAAGGTATCAAATCATATTATCAACTAATTAGATAACTGACTTGTCCAGAATGTCCATGTGTCAAATCAGCTAAATTAAACAGTCCCAGCATTGTGAGTGACATTTTATGAAATCTCATCGACTACAGGTGAGTCGAACCCCCATCGATCTGCTACTGATAACCTATCCTATGATTGGGTCATCCAATACCAATGTTGGAACAACCCCTTTAAGAAAATCTGACAATTCTTGTCACAATATGCAAGTGTGAGTAGTTAAGTAAAGCAAAAAACTTTTTTGTTTTTAATTAAAGTTTAATTGAAAAAAAAAAGGTCTCATATGCACACTATGGGCCTGATTCGTCAAGACCGGAGTTGTAAACATCAATCTTTAGGAGGCGATGTGCTGAAGTCTGACGCTCCTGATTCATGAAGAGGTGGACGTGTGGCCTTCACTTCAGAGTGTGTTTCACCACAAATCCTACTCCAGTCCCTACTAGAGTAAGATTTGTGGTGTAGTGAACACCGCCTCTCATCCTGATGTTTTACAAGCAGTGGTCGCCGCGCCAGTCTTGCACCAACTCTGCCAACTTTATCAGAGCTGGGCAAAAATGGCGAGAAAACACCAAAATTCACAAAATATTAGCACAGTTTTAAGTTAGGCCAAAATTATGCAACTCTTCAAAGCTTCTCATGCCAGAATATTGGAGTAAAAGCTTTCATGAATCGGGCCCTGTATATATATATACAGTATATATATATATATATATATATATATATATATATATATATATATTGTAGGGGTTACACTCGCTCAGGTGCGACGGCTGACACTCAGGAGGCACGTTCCATTAATAGTTCAGAGGGTTTATTGCTTCATAAACCACATAGCAGATAGCAGAAATCAAATAGCCTTTAGCTCAGGAACAGAAAATACAAGTGTCCAGTCCTTCAGGCTCAGTCCTGGAGCGTTAAAACACTCTGGAGGGTTTCACCTCCACCCACATCTGCTGTGTTAAACATTAGCCTTTCTTTTATAGGTCGAACCACACCTAGGAACCCATCACATGATTAGACATGTGGTTATGACATCACCACAGGTCCTGAAACACACAGATAGGCAGGGTTATGATACAGCGACAAGCCACCTATGTGACACATATCTCCCGTCGACTATACAACCTTTAGCCACGCTACATACCTCCCCCCTCTGCCTAAAGCCGTGGGGCTTGGCACTTTCTACCACTAGACAAGGGATTCTTGATAGGGCATCAGCATTACCGTGCAGCTTCCCGGCCCTATGTTCCACATGGAAATTGAAGTCCTGCAGGGCTAAGAACCAACGGGTGACCCTAGCATTTCTTCCCTTCGTTTCCCTCATCCATCTAAGTGGGGCATGGTCAGATATCAGTCTAAATTTACGTCCCAGCAGATAGTACCGTAACGTGTCCACCGCCCACTTTATGGCCAAACACTCCTTCTCTACGACTGAGTAATTCTTTTCAGACGAGGATAGTTTCCTACTCAGATAGAGAACAGGATGCTCCTCTCCATGTAGCTCTTGGGAAAGGACTACTCCTACCCCAACATCTGACGCATCTATTTGAAGAATAAACTCTTTCTTAAAATTTGGGGCCATCAGAACGGGTTGCTTACACAGAGCCTCTTTCATTTCTTGGAAGGCTGACTGTCTCTTCGGACCATTTAACCATTACTGATTTCGTCCCCTTTAGCAGATCAGTCAGAGGCGCAGCCACCGTGGCGAAGTTTGGGATGAACCTCCTGTAATATCCCACGATCCCCAGAAAGGCTTTAACTTGCTTTTTGGAGAGTGGCTTTGGCCATGTTTGAATTGCCTCCACTTTACTGATTTGGGGTTTTATTTCTCCATGACCCTTTATATATCCTAGGTACTTAGCTTCTTCCTTACCCAAGGCACACTTCTTTGGGTTTATTGTAAACCCCGCCTCTCTTAGAGCATCAAACACCGTTTGGACTTTTTCCAGATGACTCTCCCAGTCCGGCCTAAAGATGATGATATCATCCAGGTACGCAGCAGCGTATGGCTTATGGGGTGCAAGGACTATGTATGGAAGGTGTTTCCATACAGATGACGCCCCATTGCAGACAATTTGAAAACTTGGGAATCATTTGAGCGGCCATACGCGCCAATATCCACCGCTATAAATTTGTATTCCGCATCGGCAATGGCCAACAGCACAATGGAGAAGTATTTTTTATAGTTGAAATATTCCTAGCCAGAACCAGCCGGTTTCACGATGCGGATATGTTTCCCGTTCACTGCGCCCACGTAATTGGGAAACTGACACACTTGCTGGAATTTCTCGGCTACTTCCAACCAACTCTCCATTGTGGGATGTGGTATAAATTCACCGTGCAAAGAGTCCCACAGTGCACGGCAGATGTGCTTGACAATTCTGGAGATGGTGGAAATCCCAAGTCTGAACTGCAAATGCAGTGAGAGCAGGAATTCTCCAGTTGCATGAAATCTGTGAATAAAAGCAAGGCAAAAATTGCTACAAAATACCAGCAATAACATGATAGTTAGAAGTCAGCTTTAACAGTAGGAGATACATAGTAACATAGTAACATAGTAACATAGTTAGTAAGGCCGAAAAAAAGACATTTGTCCATCCAGTTCAGCCTATATTCCATCATAATAAATACCCAGATCTACGTCCTTCTACAGAACCTAATAATTGTATGATACAATATTGTTCTGCTCCAGGAAGACATCCAGGCCTCTCTTGAACCCCTCGACTGAGTTCGCCATCACCACCTCCTCAGGCAAGCAATTCCAGATTCTCACTGCCCTAACAGTAAAGAATCCTCTTCTATGTTGGTGGAAAAACCTTCTCTCCTCCAGACGCAAAGAATGCCCCCTTGTGCCCGTCACCTTCCTTGGTATAAACAGATCCTCAGCGAGATATTTGTATTGTCCCCTTATATACTTATACATGGTTATTAGATCGCCCCTCAGTCGTCTTTTTTCTAGACTAAATAATCCTAATTTCGCTAATCTATCTGGGTATTGTAGTTCTCCCATCCCCTTTATTAATTTTGTTGCCCTCCTTTGTACTCTCTCTAGTTCCATTATATCCTTCCTGAGCACCGGTGCCCAAAACTGGACACAGTACTCCATGTGCGGTCTAACTAGGGATTTGTACAGAGGCAGTATAATGCTCTCATCATGTGTATCCAGACCTCTTTTAATGCACCCCATGATCCTGTTTGCCTTGGCAGCTGCTGCCTGGCACTGGCTGCTCCAGGTAAGTTTATCATTAACTAGGATGCCCAAGTCCTTCTCCCTGTCAGATTTACCCAGTGGTTTCCCGTTCAGTGTGTAATGGTGATATTGATTCCCTCTTCCCATGTGTATAACCTTACATTTATCATTGTTAAACCTCATCTGCCACCTTTCAGCCCAAGTTTCCAACTTATCCAGATCCATCTGTAGCAGAATACTATCTTCTCTTGTATTAACTGCTTTACATAGTTTTGTATCATCTGCAAATATCGATATTTTACTGTGTAAACCTTCTACCAGATCATTAATGAATATGTTGAAGAGAACAGGTCCCAATACTGACCCCTGCGGTACCCCACTGGTCACAGCGACCCAGTTAGAGACTATACCATTTATAACCACCCTCTGCTTTCTATCACTAAGCCAGTTACTAACCCATTTACACACATTTTCCCCCAGACCAAGCATTCTCATTTTGTGTACCAACCTCTTGTGCGGCACGGTATCAAACGCTTTGGAAAAATCGAGATATACCACGTCCAATGACTCACCGTGGTCCAGCCTATAGCTTACCTCTTCATAAAAACTGATTAGATTGGTTTGACAGGAGCGATTTCTCATAAACCCATGCTGATATGGAGTTAAACAGTTATTCTCATTGAGATAATCCAGAATAACATCCCTCAGAAACCCTTCAAATATTTTACCAACAATAGAGGTTAGACTTACTGGCCTATAATTTCCAGGTTCACTTTTAGAGCCCTTTTTGAATATTGGCACCACATTTGCTATGCGCCAGTCCTGCGGAACAGACCCTGTCGCTATAGAGTCACTAAAAATAAGAAATAATGGTTTATCTATTACATTACTTAGTTCTCTTAGTACTCGTGGGTGTATGCCATCCGGACCCGGAGATTTATCTATTTTAATCTTATTTAGCCGGTTTCGCACCTCTTCTTGGGTTAGATTGGTGACCCTTAATATAGGGTTTTCATTGTTTCTTGGGATTTCACCTAGCATTTCATTTTCCACCGTGAATACCGTGGAGAAGAAGGTGTTTAATATGTTAGCTTTTTCCTCGTCATCTACAACCATTCTTTCCTCACTATTTTTTAAGGGGCCTACATTTTCAGTTTTTATTCTTTTACTATTGATATAGTTGAAGAACAGTTTGGGATTAGTTTTACTCTCCTTAGCAATGTGCTTCTCTGTTTCCTTTTTGGCAGCTTTAATTAGTTTTTTAGATAAAGTATTTTTCTCCCTATAGTTTTTTAGAGCTTCAATGGTGCCATCCTGCTTTAGTAGTGCAAATGCTTTCTTTTTACTGTTAATTGCCTGTCTTACTTCTTTGTTTAGCCACATTGGGTTTTTCCTATTTCTAGTCCTTTTATTCCCACAAGGTATAAACCGCTTACACTGCCTATTTAGGATGTTCTTAAACATTTCCCATTTATTATCTGTATTCTTATTTCTGAGGATATTGTCCCAGTCTACCAGATTAAGGGCATCTCTAAGCTGTTCAAACTTTGCCTTCCTAAAGTTCAATGTTTTTGTGACTCCCTGACAAGTCCCCCTAGTGAAAGACAGGTGAAACTGCACAATATTGTGGTCGCTATTTCCTAAATGCCCGACCACCTGCAGATTTGTTATTCTGTCAGGTCTATTAGATAGTATTAGGTCTAAAAGTGCTGCTCCTCTGGTTGGATTCTGCACCAATTGTGAAAGATAATTTTTCTTGGTTATTAGCAGAAACCTGTTGCCTTTATGGGTTTCACAGGTTTCTGTTTCCCAGTTAATATCTGGGTAGTTAAAGTCCCCCATAACCAGGACCTCATTATGGGTTGCAGCTTCATCTATCTGCTTTAGAAGTAGACTTTCCATGCTTTCTGTTATATTTGGGGGTTTGTAACAGACCCCAATGAGAATTTTGTTACCATTTTTCCCTCCATGAATTTCAACCCATATGGACTCGACATCCTCATTCCCTTCGCTAATATCCTCCCTTAAAGTGGACTTTAGACAAGACTTTACATAGAGACAAACCCCTCCTCCTCTCCGATTTTTACGATCCTTTCTAAACAGACTGTAACCCTGTAAGTTAACTGCCCAGTCATAGCTTTCATCTAACCATGTCTCGGTTATTCCCACTATGTCAAAGTTACCTGTAGATATTTCTGCTTCTAGTTCTTCCATCTTGTTTGTCAGGCTTCTGGCGTTTGTGAGCATGCAGTTTAGAGGATTTTGTTTTGTTCCAATCTCCTCACTGTGGATTGTTTTAGAAATGTTCTTACCTCCCTTCAGAGTATGTTTTCCTGGGTCGTCTTTGTTCGAGTCTAATGTTTTTCTTCCCGTCCCCTCTTCTTCTAGTTTAACGCCCTCCTGATGAGTGTAGCGAGTCTTCTGGCGAATGTGTGTTTCCCAGGTTTGTTGAGGTGTAGTCCGTCTCTGGCGAGGAGTCCATCATACCAGTAATTCACACCGTGGTCCAGGAATCCAAATCCTTGTTGTCTGCACCATCGTCTTAGCCAGTTGTTTGCATCAAGGATCCTGTTCCATCTCCTGGTGCCATGCCCGTCTACTGGAAGGATAGAAGAAAAAACTACCTGTGCATCCAGTTCCTTTACTTTCTTCCCCAACTCTTCAAAGTCCTTGCAGATTGTCGGTAGGTCCTTCCTTGCCGTGTCATTGGTGCCAACATGTATCAGAAGAAATGGGTGGACGTCCTTGGAGCTGAAGAGCTTTGGTATCCTATCGGTCACATCCTTGATCATCGCACCTGGAAGGCAGCATACTTCTCTTGCAGTTATGTCCGGTCTGCAGATGGCTGCTTCTGTGCCTCTCAGTAGTGAGTCTCCCACCACCACCACTCTTCGTTGCTTCTTGGCTGTACTTTTTGCTGTCACTTGTTGCTGTGTGCCCTTTTCTTTTTTGCTTGCTGGTATTGCTTCATTCTTAGGTGTGCCATCTTCATCCTCTACAAAGATTTGATATCGGTTCTTCAGTTGTGTGGTTGGTGATTTCTCCATGGTCTTCTTGCTTCTTTTGGTCACATGCTTCCACTCATCTGCTTTTGGAGGTTCTCTGACACTTTTTTCACCTTCTGTGACCAGTAGAGATGCTTCTGTTCTGTCTAGAAAGTCTTCATTCTCTTTGATGAGTTTCAAAGTTGCTATTCTTTCTTCCAGACCCCGCACCTTTTCTTCTAAAAGGGCCACTAGTCTACACTTCTGACAGGTGAAATTGGATTCTTCTTCTGGTCGATCTGTGAACATGTAGCACATGCTGCAGCTCACCATGTAGGTTGTCACATCTGCCATGTTGCTCCTAGATCCTGCTGACTTGCTGTGTGTTTTCCTTCTTGTGTAATCTACTCAGCCAAGCTCTCTTGCAATAATGTCCTACAGGCAAAAATTCGTTTGGTGATTCTTTCCAAGCAGCTGGTCCCGGCTGTACCCAACGATCTTCTAGCTTAGGGAGACTCTTCGCTTTTCCCAGAAGGCACCTGGAATATGCAAATTAGCCTCCTCAAGCTTGAATCACTGGTTTGGTGATTCTTTCCAAGCAGCTGGTCCCGGCTGTACCCAACGATCTTCTAGCTTAGGGAGACACTTCGCCTTTCCCAGAAGGCACCTGGAATATGCAAATTAGCCTCCTCAAGCTTGAATCCCTGGTTTGGTGATGCTTTCGAAGCAGCTGGTCCCGGCTGTACCCAACGATCTTCTAGCTTAGGGAGACTTCGCTTCTCCCAGAAGGCACCTGGAATATGCAAATTAGCCTCCTGAAGCTTGAATCCCTGGTTTGGTGATGCTTTCGAAGCAGCTGGTCCCGGCTGTACCCAACGATCTTCTAGCTTAGGGAGACTTCGCTTCTCCCAGAAGGCACCTGGAATATGCAAATTAGCCTCCTGAAGCTTGAATCCCTGGTTTGGTGATGCTTTCGAAGCAGCTGGTCCCGGCTGTACCCAACGATCTTCTAGCTTAGGGAGACTTCGCTTCTCCCAGAAGGCACCTGGAATATGCAAATTAGCCTCCTGAAGCTTGAATCCCTGGTTTGGTGATGCTTTCGAAGCAGCTGGTCCCGGCTGTACCCAACGATCTTCTAGCTTAGGGAGACTTCGCTTCTCCCAGAAGGCACCTGGAATATGCAAATTAGCCTCCTGAAGCTTGAATCCCTGGTTTGGTGATGCTTTCGAAGCAGCTGGTCCCGGCTGTACCCAACGATCTTCTAGCTTAGGGAGACTTCGCTTCTCCCAGAAGGCACCTGGAATATGCAAATTAGCCTCCTGAAGCTTGAATCCCTGGTTTGGTGATGCTTTCGAAGCAGCTGGTCCCGGCTGTACCCAACGATCTTCTAGCTTAGGGAGACTTCGCTTCTCCCAGAAGGCACCTGGAATATGCAAATTAGCCTCCTGAAGCTTGAATCCCTGGTTTGGTGATGCTTTCGAAGCAGCTGGTCCCGGCTGTACCCAACGATCTTCTAGCTTAGGGAGACTTCGCTTCTCCCAGAAGGCACCTGGAATATGCAAATTAGCCTCCTGAAGCTTGAATCCCTGGTTTCAATAAAAATTATTCCTAAAAAGATCACTAAAAACTATTCTAAAAAAAACCACCAGCAACAACATTAACCCCTTTACCCCAAAGCCTGTTTTCACCTAAGTGACAGGGCCAATTTTTACAATTCTGAGTACTGTCTCTTTATGAGGTCATAACTCTGAAACTCTTCAACGGATCCTGGTGATTCTGACATTGTTTTCTCGTGACATATTGTACTTTATGATAGTGGTAAAACTTCTTCGATATGATTTGCATTTATTTGTGAAAAAAACAAAAATTTGTCGGAAATTATGAAAATTTAGCAATTTTCAAAATTTAGTTTTTATGCCCTTAAATTAGAGAGTTATATCACATAATATAGTTAATAAACAACATTTCCCACATGTCTGCTTTACATCAGCACAATTTTGGAAACATAATTTTTTTTTGTTAGGGAGTTATAAGGGTTAAAAGTTGACCAGCGATTTCTCATTTTTGCAACAAAATTTGCAAAACCATTTTTTTTACGGACCACCTCACACTTGAAGTGACTTTGAGGGGTCTATATGACAGAAAATGCCCAAAAGTGACACCATTCTAAAAACTGCACCCCTCAAGGTACTCAAAACCACATTCAAAAAGTTTATTAACCCTTCAGGTGCTTCACAGGAATTTTTTGAATGTTTAAAAAAAATTGAACATTTAACTTTTTTTCACAAAATTTTTACTTCAGGCCCAGATTGTTTCATTTTACCAAGGGTAACAAGAGAAATTGGACCACAAACGTCATTGTACAATTTGTCCTGAGTACGCGGATACCCCATATGTGGGGGTAAACCACTGTTTGGGCACATGGCAGAGCTCGGAAGGGAAGGAGCACGATTTGACTTTTCAATGCAAGATTTTCTGGAATTGAGATCGGAGCCCATGTCACGATTGGAGAGCCCCTGACGTGCCTAAACAGTGGAAACCCCCACAAGTGACACCATTTTGGAAAGTAGACCCCCTAAGGAACTTATCTAGATGTGTGGTGAGCACTTTTAACCCCCAATTGTTTCACTAAAGTTTAGAATGTAGCTGTGTGAAAATTAAAAAATAATTTTTTCTTTCCACAAAATGATGTTTTAGCCCGCAATTTTTTTTCTCCAAGGGTAACAGGAGAAATTGGACCACAAAAGTTATTGTCCAATTTGTCCTGAGTAAGCTGATACCCCATATGTGGGGGGGAACCACCGTTTGAGTGCATGGCAGAGCTCGGAAGGGAAGGAGCGCCGTTTGAAATGCAGACTTAGATGGATTAGTCTGCTGGTGTCATGTTGCATTTGCAGAGCCCCTGATGTACCTAAACAGTAGAAACCCCCACAAGTGACCCCATATTGGAAACTAGACCGCCCAAGGAATTTATCTAGATGTGTTGTGAGAGCTTTGAACCAACAAGTGTTTCGCTACAGTTTATAACACAGAGCCGTGAAATTAAAAAATATTTTTTTTCCACGCAAATGATATTTTAGCCCCCATGTTTTTATTTTCCCAAGGGTAACAGGACAAATTAGACCCCAAAAGTTGTTGTCCAACTTGTCCTGAGAACGCTGATACCTCATATGTTGGGGGGAATGTTATGAACTGGTGGTTCAGAAACACAATGGACCTGGTGGTTAAGAGCACACAAAGTGACCTGATAGTTACTAATAACATAGGACGAGCTCTGAGACGTGGGAACTCTGCTGACCGCAATCCCTAATCCTATCACACCACACTACAGGTAGCCGTGGAGCGCTCCTGACCATACCTAGGCGCCTCGGGCACAGCCTGAGAAACTACAGTCATGGCCAGAAGTTTTGAGAATGACACCAAAATTATATTTTCACATGATCTGCTGCCCTCTGGTTTTTATTAGTGTTTGTCTGATGTTTATATTACATACAGAAATATAATTGCAATCATATTATGAGTACCAATAGGTTATATTGACAGTTAGAATGAGTTAATGCAGCAAGTCAATATTTGCAGTGTTGACCCTTCTTCTTCAAGACCTCTGCAATTCTCCCTGGCATGCTCTCAATCAACTTCTGGACCAAATCCTGACTGATAGCAGTCCATTGTTGCATAATCAATGCTTGCATTTTGCCAGAATTTGTTGGTTTTTGTTTGTCCACCCATCTCTTGATGATTGACCACAAGTTCTCAATGGGATTAAGATCTGGGGAGTTTCCAGGCCATGGACCCAAAAGCTCTATGTTTTGTTCCATGAGCCATTTAGTTATCACCTTTGCTTTATGGCAAGGTGCTCCATCATGCTGGAAAAGGCATTGTTGGGCGCCAAACTGCTCTTGGACGGTTGGGAGAAGTTGCTCTTGGAGGACATTCTGGTACCATTCTTTATTCATGGCTGTGTTTTTAGGCAAGACTGTGAGTGAGCTGATTCCCTTGGCTGAGAAGCAACCCCACACATGAATGGTTTCAGGATGCTTTACAGTTGGCATGAGACAAGACTGGTGGTAGCGCTCACCTCTTCTTCTCCGAATAAGCTGTTTTCCAGATGTCCCAAACAATCGAAAAGGGGATTCATCAGAGAAAATGACTTTGCCCCAGTCCTCAGCAGTCCACTCCCTGTACCTTTTGCAGAATATCAGTCGGTCCCTGATGTTTTTTCTGGAAAGAAGTGGCTTCTTTGCTGCCCTCCTTGAAACCAGGCCTTGCTCAAAGAGTCCCCGCCTCACAGTGCGTGCAGAAGCACTCACACCAGCCTGCTGCCATTCCTGAGCAAGCTCGGCACTGCTGGTAGTCCGATCCCGCAGCTGAAACAGTTTTAAGATACGGTCCTGGCGCTTGCTCGTCTTTCTTGGGCGCCCTGGAGCCTTTTTGACAACAATGGAAGCTCTCTCCTTAAAGTTCTTGATGAGAAATAGAGCCCCCGTGCCCCCCACCATACCTCCTGCTGATGTGCCCCGGTCCCCAGCCCATGGTCTCGGTCCTCAGCCCATGGTCCCCGGTCCTCAGCCCATGGCTCCTGGCCCCCCTTCTTCTCTGCTGGAAGAAAATGGCGGGCGCATGCGCAGTGCACCTGCCATGATCTGCCAGCAGAGACCCAGCAACCTATGAGAATTTTCTCATTGGCTGCTGGGTTTTGATTACTGTAATATGTCCAATTACAGTGATCAAAACCCCAAATGTTTGATAAACATGGCAGCACTTGGGCTGTACCTCTCTCTTCTCTCCTTGTAGTTGTTCTAGGAGAGAAGAGAGAGAGACTACAGTTCAAGTGCTGCCCTGTCAGTTACAAAAAACACTTTATTTATATCCGCCAGCATCCAATTTACCCACCCCCGTTCTCCGTAATCCCTGCATCATCAGCAGAGGATTATAAAAAAAAAAAAGAAAAAAAAAATTATAATTTTTTTTTAAAAATTTTTTAGGGTTAGGGGAGGAATTAGATAAAATGGCCCACAGAACTTTTAGCTCGGAGCAAGCTTACAGCCTGCTTTGCTCCGGCAGCTCCGGCAGCGAAACAGATTCTGCCCCTGAAGCTGAGCAGCTTTCAGACAGTGATGACGACTCTTCCTCCACGGGATCCCCCAGCCCGGTGGTAGCGGAGTCGGTCGTCACTGCTGAAGCTTCAGAGGCAGGACCATGTACCGCAGTCCCCCCCCCCCCCCGCTGTGGTATAATGACACCTCATTTTCCCCTCAAATTCCCCCTTTTTCTGCAGTCCCTGGAATAAAAGTAGATGTCGCCAATTTTACCCCCATTGATTTTTTTGAAATTTTCATTAGCCCCGAAGTCCTGCAATTAATCGTCCACCAAACAAACCTATATGCCCGGCAATATATTTCCCAAAAGCCCACTGCCTTTCATTCCCGTTCCTGAATCCCCACAAATGTCCCCGAAATTAAAAAATTCTTAGGCCTCACCCTGAATATGGGTATAGTAAAAAAAAAACCACTCTCCGCTCTTACTGGGCAACAAAAGCTGTCCACTGCACCCCTGTATTTGCAGCCATCATGTCCCGAGCCCGTTACGAAGCCCTGATGAGATTTCTCCACTTCAGTGACAATTCCCAAGCTCTCCCAAGAACTGACCCCAACTACGATCGGCTAAATAAATTAAGACCCCTAATTTCCCTCCTAAAAACTTCCTTTCTAAATTCCTATACCCCAGAGCAAAATGTGGCAGTCGACGAGTCCTTGATGAGCTACAAGGGCCGTCTGTTATTCCGCCAATTTATTCCCTCCAAGAGAGCCAAATACGGCGTAAAATTATATAAAACTTGCGAGAGCTCATCAGGGTACACGTCCACCTTCCTAATTTATGAAGGTAGAGACCGCCAAATAAACCCCCCAAACTGCCCCCAGACAATTGGTATCCCAGGCAAAATTGTCTGGGAGCTAATGACGCCCTTTCTCAATCAAGGGTACCACGTGTATACAGACAACTATTACACGAGCATCCCCCTATACAAATCCCTCCATGCTGCAAATACAGGGGCCTGTGGGACAGTGAGGAAAAACAGAGTGGGGCTTCCGTCACAGTTGGTGTCCAGACGTTTGGAGAGGGGGGCGTCATTTTCACTTGCAAGCGACCAACTACTTGCAGTGAAGTGGAAAGACAGGAAGGACGTCTATATGCTTTCCACACTGCATACGGACACCACTGTGACGGTCAGAGAGAGGGGTGCCACCAGGGACAAAGAAAAACCTGTCTGCGTCACAGACTATAACAGACATATGGGTGGCGTAGACCTGTCAGACCAGGTTCTGCAACCATACCTGGTCAAGAGGAAGACCAGGGCGTGGTATCAAAAGGTGGCAATCTATCTAATTCAAACTGCCACATATAACAGTTTTGTCCTATATAAAAAAATCTCAAGGACCACTTACGTTCCTGCACTTTCAGGAAAAAGTAGTAGAGAGCCTCATATTTGAGTCCATGGCACCGGGGGAAGCCTTCGACTCTGAGGATTCCCGGAGACTTTCAGAACGCCATTTTCCTCACCCTGTCCCTGTCACTCCCACCCAAAGGTATCCTCAAAAAAGGTGCCGAGTTTGCAGAAAGCATGGCAGACGGAGTGATTCCCGATTCTATTGCCCCACATGCCCATCCCAACCAGGCCTTTGTATCTCCCCCTGTTTTGAGACCTACCACACCACCTACAATTATTAGTTTGTTTTTTTTCAATAATTTGTATTTTCTGCTTTGTGGCCCCAGTAGTACAATTTGGAACAATTGATAAATAATATTTTAATTAGTAGATCCCATTTTACCCCATTTCACAATTAATTCCAGAACTTGATCAATCCCATACCAAACTACTATCCCAACAAATTCTCATCCACGTACCCACGTCTGTACGCTCTAGAGTGTGGACCCCACAAATGTTCTTGCAAAGTCAGGTCATCTGAAAATTCTACGACTCGATCAATCCCATACCAAACTACTATTCCAACAAATTCTCGTCCACGTACCTATGTCAATAAGCGTTAGAATGTGGACCCCAGAAATGATCTTGAAAAGTGAGATTATCTGAAAATGAATTCTAGGACTTGATTACTCACAAACATTTTTGACCATTTATCTAACTTTGACTGTTTTTATAACTGTCTTGCTACACAAAACTTTGGCTTCCATTTATATTACTTATATTTATGTTGATGATACGGGCATGATCATTTTATTGTAGGATTTCTAAAAAATGAGGAAGTTCCGTACTTATACACTATGGGCTTTACTTTATGGTTCTTGCCGAACCTCTGGTACCAGACAATGCTTTCTATAGAGAACTGGTTGTTTTGTGCATATAGCGGTTCTGACCTTGGCGGGTGGGAGCTTGTTATGGTGTACCACGTCTATTGGCACATTCGTCTCTCATATAGGGATTGATGGAGCTACGGACGTTGTACGACCAGTCTCTGAAAGTGTCTGCCATTCTAGCCCTGATGGTGTTCTTTCATCTTTGGAACAAACTCCGCTTTGCCACATAGTTGGCTGCATTTTCCTACACATTTTGCCCTTCATTCCAGTACAGTTTATTCTTCCTGCTACAATATACGCAAATGCGGGACAACTGTTTTGTTAGCAAGACCAATTTTATAGTCAGCCATTGTGTTTTAGGAGCATGCCTCCCTCTGTGAGTAATAATTCCTGGAAGGATTTTCTTTTTTGCTCAATGTCTCTAGAAGCTTTGAATGGGTCCTGGATCTTCAATTTCAAATAAAGTCAAATTTGTCACATTGTGCCCCTTTCTGTCCAAGCCCTGCCATTTGTCCAAACAGAACTTTTTTACTACATATGGGATATCGCTGCACTCATAATAAAGTGGGTAACGAATTGTGGGGTCCACTTTTTGATGTTATTTCTGAAAAAGTGAGACATTCAGGTCTAAAACAAGATTCTCGTGGAAAAAAATGAATTTTTTCAATATGACGACCTAATGTTATCAAACTCTGTGTCATACATGTGGGTTCAAATTGCTCAATATACCCCTGATTAAAATCTTTGAGGGGTGTAGTTTCCAAAACGGGGTCAGTTGTGGGGGGTTTCTGCTGTTAGGCACATCTACAAACCCAAAATGGCGTCCGCTCTCACAATTAAGAGATTAAAAAGTCAAACGGCGCGCCTTCCCTTCCAAGCTCCGCAGTGCGCCCAAACAGAGGTTTACCCCCACATACGGGGTATCGACATACTCAGGACAAATTGCACAACAACTTTTGGGGTCCATTATGTCTTGCTACCCTTGGGAAAATAAAAAAATTGGGGGTGAAAAATCATTTTTGTGAAAAAAAAATTATTTTTAATTTTTTTGGCTCTACGTTATAAACTTGTGTGAAGCACTTGGGGGTTCAAAGTGTTGAACACACACCTAGATAAGTTCCTTAGGGGGTCTAGTTTCCAAAATGGTGTCACTTGTGGGGGGTTTCCACTGTTTAAGCACATCAGGGGCTCTCCAAACGCGACATGGTGTCCGATCTCAATTCCAGAGAATTCTATGTTGAAAAAGTCAAATGGCGCTCCTTCCCTTCTGAGCTCTACTGTGCACCCAAACAGAGGTTTACCCCCACATACGGGGTATCGACATACTCAGGACAAATTGCACAACAAATTATGTGGTTCATTTTCTTTTTTTACACTTGTGAAAATAAAAAAAATTGGTCCTGAAGTAAAATGTTTGTGAAAAAAAGTAAAATGTTCATTTTTTCCTTCCACATTGCTTCAGTTCCTGTGCAGCAACTGAAGGGTTAATAAACTTCCTGAATGTGGTTTTGCGCACCTTGAGGGGTGCAGTTTTTAGAATGGTGTCAATTTTGGGCATTTTCTGCTACATAGACCCCTCAAACTGACTTCGAATGTGAGGTGGTCCCTAAAAAAAATGGTTTTGTAAATTTTGCTGTAAAAATAAGAAATTGCTGGTCAAATTTTAACCCTTATAACTCCCTAATAAAAAAACATTTTTTTTCCAAAATTGTGCTGATGTAAAGTAGACATATGGGAAATGTTATTTATTGACCATTTTGTGTGACATATCTCTTTGATGTAAGGGAATAAAAATTCAAATTTTGAAAATTGCGAAATTTTCAAAATTTTCGCCATATTTCCGTTTTTTTAATAAATAAAAGCAAGTAATATCAAATAAATGTTACCACTAACATGAAGTACAATATGTCACGAAAAAACAATCTCAGAATCAGCGGGATCCGTTGAAGCGTTCCAGAGTTATAACCTCATAAAATGACAGTGGTCAGAATTGTAAAAATTGGCCTGGTCATTAAGTACCAAATTGGCTCTGTCACTAAGGGGTTAAGCTGTGAAAACAGAAAAAAACACTGGTTCTCTTCTGCAGATCTAGTAGTCCTCTGAATGCTGAGTCCTGAATAACCCCACTTACACCAGTTATAGGCAGGTTTCTGTGTACACTGTGCATAGGCAGAAAACTGTCAATCCGTGGTGGTGGGGAGTTATACAAAACTCATGAATATGAAGGACTTCAAGGCAGCAGGATTACTAGTTCTCTAGTCAGAATCTCCTGCTGATAAAATAATGACTTTATTATTTTTATTGATTCTATTAAAACTACAGGAAGCAGCCTACTAAGTGATACATCACTGGAATCAGGGTCTCTGACTCTACATCATGTTGCTCTCCGATTAGATAGCAAAGAGCTAGTGACAGATTCACTTCAAATAAGAGTCATAACTGGAATGAATGAATAAATAAATACTGTAGATGAAATTACCCCTTTGTCTTTGTCTTTTGAGCTTTTAAGTCTACCTGTACATTTAGTGGTAGTGCTCCACACAGCAAAACCACACACAAATACTGCAAATTACAGTTGTGTTTTGCCTGGCTTTTCACCATGTGGTTAGTACGAAGTGTTTCATCTGTACAACCCATGGGTCTAAAGACGTGGTGATTTGAAATAAAAGTGTCGTTTTTCTGCGTGTTTTGGGCACTTGGCACATTACTGCTATGTACAGGTACGCTTGTAGAAGTAATTTATACAATTTGATACAAATTTTTTCAGATTGTAAAAACCCCATGATATTTATAGCAAAGTGTCAGATACGATCACCGTGTGCCTTATTACAGCTGTCCCGAGGGCCGACTGTACCTGTAAATGTCCCCATGAGATACAGAACATATGATTTAGTAATGTTAGCTCATTAGCGGAAGATACCTGAATATCCTTATAGAAGAGGAAATGTGATAATAGATTACGGCTACTTTCACACTGGCGTTGTTTTCAATACGTCGCAATGCGTCGTTTAGGGGAAAAAACGCATCCTGCAAAGTTGTTTGCAGGATACGTTTTTGCCCCTTAGATTAACATTAGCGACGCATTGACACACGTCGCAACCGTCGTGCGACGGTTGCGCCGTGTTGTGGCGGACCGCCGGGAGCAAAAAACGTTACATGTAACGTTTTTTGCTGCCGACGGACCGCTTTTTTCGACCGCGCATGCGCGAACGGAACTCTGCCCCCACCTCCCCGCACCTCACAATGGGGCAGCGGATGCAATGAAAATCTGCATCCGCTGCACCCGTTGTGCGGCGCAAACAACGCTAGCGTCGTTGCGTCTGCACGTCGCATTGCGACGTGCAGCGCACGACGCTAATGTGAAAGTAGCCTAAATCAGAAATTCTGCAATAAAGCTTTTAATTACAATACATACACCAAGTTAAAACCATAAACCCAAACATATAATCTATCTATACATGTACGAGTTTATTTCCTATCGCTTACATAGTATTACAATATTCTGCAGTCCTAAAAATGACAATTTCTGTCTCTGTTCAAGACATGTAACAGCAGCACCATAGATGATAATGGGCATACAAAAAAACAGATACAACACGTACGTACAACACAAATGTCTGAATGAGGCCCTAGTCTCTAACATCTATGTAAGCTCCTGCGACACTGCTATAAAATCTGTTATTTATCAGTCCTAAAACACTTAAAGGGGGTTTCCACTTTTAGAAAAGTGGTCCCCAAGTCATCATATACTTGTTCAAAGCAGCTCCCCTCCTCTGCTCAATTCTCTATGCCTGCCTGCAGTCGTGCCATCATGTCTACAGTGCACATCACCACTGCAGCCAATCACTGAATTTTGGCTACTTGTGCCTCCTACTTCATCAGAGCCACTCAGTGACTGGCTGCAGTGGTGTGTGGTGTAATCGTGATGTCACTCCTTCAGCCAAAACAGCAGAGGGGAGTAGTCACCATCTGTATTTTTTATTTGACTAGTATCCATTTGTTTGGATATCACATTTCCGGCTGCCGTCACACTAGCAGTATTTGGTCAGTATTTTACATCAGTATTTGTAAGACAAAACCAGGAGTGGAACAAAGAGAAGGAAAAGTATAAGAGCAACATATGCACCACTTCTGCATTTATCACCCACTCCTGGTTTTGGCTACAAATACTGATGACCAAATACTGCAGGTGTGACGCATCCTAAAGGTTACAAATCTCCTTTAACAACTTTAGAAATTAAAACAACAAGTAATCAAGTAGTTTTTGAATCAATACTGTGAAAAAATCATAACGTTAGGTAGAATATGGGACATCAATAAAAAAAGAAGCAGGAAGGATGATTACAGGTTAGCAAGCTTCAGATTGATGTTTCATGGAATTATATTCCTATATAAAAACATACATAAATATACAGTAATTTTTTTTTTAAATAGTCACAAATAGAAAATTGTCTGAGCATTGTCAGGGTAATCTGAGGTAACTGTAACCAAGAGCTGCACAAATTCATATGATGCTGGAGGAAGCTAGCAGAAGCCATATTTTAGCATATAAAAAGAACCTGACAGCTGATTCAGAGACTGCCTGTTATTGCAGCCATCAATGTTCACACACTCTGAAATGCTGAGATAGTGGAAGGGACCTGTCAATCATGGGAAGTGGGCGGGGAGAAGCTGCCAGGGACCTGCCTCTTGGACTAGTCATCCTACTCACCTTGTCCCTGCCCAGTTTTCTCTGAAACACCACAGCATAGCAGAGTGAACATAAAAGACTGTGATAACGCAGCCCGCCTCTGATTCATGCTGCACATGGTTCAGGTAGGATGAATCTGCTGTCAGTTTCCCTTCAAACTGTGGCTGTAAAAAGCGAAGCAGGGGAATTTGAGCTTTTTATCTGAAGAACAAGTCAACCGACCATTATTAAGAGAAAAATGTCTGTCTAAAAACATATTCTGTGGTCCCACACACTGAGATGACCCAGCCACTATAACATCATGACAGCATCGTGTCCGAGAAAATAACTGCAGGAAACTCAGGGGTTGGACTCCAGAAGAAAGAGGTAAAGTTATTTTCTGGGATGAAACCCCTTCCAACTGGGACATCTGTAGGAACGAGTCAGCAGAAAAGAGAAGGTGAGCCTGTGTTATGCCAATAGTAAAAACATCTAGAAACCTTTCATGTTTGGGGGCTTTCATCCTTGGGAGGGGCTCACTCCAAATTTTGCCTAAGAATTCTGCCATGAATAAAGAATGGTAAATATCCTCCTAAAACATCTTCTACCAATGATCGAGAAGCAATTTGGTAATGGATATTGTTTTTATCCTGAGTCACAGGGCAAAAGTGATATCTCAGTGGCTCGGTGAACAAAACATTGACATTTTTGGAACCTCCCCAGATTCTATTGAAAACCTGTGGACAATCCTCAAAAAAGTGGATAGACAAACAAAATCACAGAAATTGTGATAAACTCCATTTTGATACAGGAAAGATACAGTGCCTACAAGTAGTATTCAACCCCCTGCAGATTTAGCAGGTTTAATAAGATGCAAATAAGTTAGAGCCTTCAAACTTCAAACAAGAGCAGGATTTATTAACAGATGCATAAATCTTACAAACCAAAAAGTTTTGTTGCTCAGTTAAATTTTTATAAATTTTAAACATAAAAGTGTGGGTCAATTATTATTCAACCTCTAGGTTTAATATTTTGTGGAATAACCTTTGTTTGCAATTACAGCTAATAATCGTCTTTTATAAGACCTGATCAGGCCGGCACAGGTCTCTGGAGTTATCTTGGCCCACTCCTCCATGCAGATCTTCTCCAAGTTATCTAGGTTCTTTGGGTGTCTCATGTGGACTTTAATCTTGAGCTCCTACCACAAGTTTTCAATTGGGTTAAGGTCAGGAGACTGACTAGGCCACTGCAACACCTTGATTTTTTGCCTCTTGAACCAGGCCTTGGTTTTCTTGGCTGTGTGCTTTGGGTCATTGTCTTGTTGGAAGATGAAATGACGACCCATCTTAAGATCCTTGATGGAGGAGCGGAGGTTCTTGGCCAAAATCTCCAGGTAGGCCGTGCTATCCATCTTCCCATGGATGCGGACCAGATGGCCAGGCCCATTGGCTGAGAAACAGCCCCACAGCATGATGCTGCCACCACCATGCTTGACTGTAGGGATGGTATTCTTGGGGTCGTATGCAGTGCCATCCAGTCTCCAAACGTCACGTGTGTGGTTGGCACCAAAGATCTCGATCTTGGTCTCATCAGACCAGAGAACCTTGAACCAGTCAGTCTCAGAGTCCTCCAAGTGATCATGAGCAAACTGTAGACGAGCCTTGACATGACGCTTTGAAAGTAAAGGTACCTTACGGGCTCGTCTGGAACGGAGACCATTGCGGTGGAGTACGTTACTTATGGTATTGACTGAAACCAATGTCCCCACTGCCATGAGATCTTCCCGGAGCTCCTTCCTTGTTGTCCTTGGGTTAGCCTTGACTCTTTGGACAAGCCTGGCCTCGGCACGGGAGGAAACTTTCAAAGGCTGTCCAGGCCGTGGAAGGCTAACAGTAGTTCCATAAGCCTTCCACTCTCGGATGATGCTCCCAACAGTGGAGAAAGGTAGACCCAACTCCTTGGAAAGGGTTTTGTACCCCTTGCCAGCCTTGTGACCCTCCACGATCTTGTCTCTGATGGCCTTGGAATGTTCCTTTGTCTTACCCATGTTGACCATGTATGAGTGCTGTTCACAAGTTTGGGGAGGGTCTTAAATAGTCAGAAAAGGCTGGAAAAAGAGATAATTAATCCAAACATGTGAAGCTCATTGTTCTTTGTGCTTGAACTACTTCTTAATACTTTAGGGGAACCAAACAGAATTCTGGTGGGTTGAGGGGTTGAATAATAAATGACCCTCTGAAAAGACTTTTCACAATTTAAAAAAAAAATAAACAAAGAAATACCATTCTTTTTTGCTGTAGTGCATTTCACACTTCCAGGCGGATCTGCAGTCCAAATGTCACAATGCCAAGTTAATTCCAAATGTGTAAATCTGCAAAATCTGCAGGGGGTTGAATACTACTTGTAGGCACTGTATATATCTTTGTACCGTCAGTCAGTAGATGGAGAATATTTAGAATTGAGAGTCCTCAGTGGTTGATACCTTCTCAGTTAGCCACTAAAAGGAATCAGCCACTGAGGACTCGCACTCCTGATAAACTCCAAGCACCGATAAGACAGGAATGGGCGGTCATCAGTCAGGATTTGTCCCACAAGCTGATATCCAGCAGCCAGGGCAAATTGCAGAAGTCTTGAAAAATAGGTTTTTGCATAAACTTGATGTATTTGTCAGTAACCAACATTTTTTGGTTCAAAGATTTCTTGAAATAGTTTATTTAAAAAAACACCTCAATAATAGTAAAAAAAAAAAAAAACATCAATCCCGAGAATGTGGCTCTAGTGTCTCCTGTAGCAATGGAGCAATGGCCAAGCATGCACATCACTGCTCTGTTCATTCTCCATGGGAATGGAGGAGCTGAACGCTGTTTTAGTCTCATAGACAATGAATGTGCATTGTCTTGGTGGGCCAATGCTTTAAGGCCACAGTCCAAGTCCAAATATCCCTTTGAATGACGGCTGCTGTTTGTGGCCTTAACCCAAAGGTTATAATATGCAACCAGCTAGTCGGAAGACAGGCCATTCAGCTCAGTGCATAGACATGGGAATAAATGTCTTAACTTCTACAGTAAACAGTATACAGCTGTAAATAATCCACAAGCTGACATACAGGGATAGTGGGGTATTGTATACAGCTCTGGGAAAAAGAAAGGGCGACACCGGGAAGACAAGAAAACGGATGGACAGAGAAGAGTGAGAGCAGAGAAGTGAACAAATTCAAAAGTATAATCTACTTAAGTATATTCCCCAGAACAAAGTTCATTTTGATCAACATTTTAATCAATAAATCATATAATAATAATAATTTCTACAATTGGATGTGTATAAATAAAATGTTCCTGCGCTGAGATAATCTTATAAATCTGCCCCTGCTGTGTACTGTGTAATGTCTGTATCTGACCGTGCAGGAACATGGTCTGATCATGCCATATCTCCTGGGCAGGGGAGGACTGACGTTGGCGTGCCCGTAACTTGGGGTGCAAGGTCGTGACATCATGCACTATGGTAGGGAACATGGTAGGGAACTCAAAGTCAGCTACCAGCTCCTAAGCCGGCTTTAGAAGATGGCCCTACGAGGAAAAGGTGAAAAGTATCTTTTTTTAATGCATTGGATAACAGAACAGGGCCAAGTATACCAGGCTGGGGCATAGTATACCAGGAAATGGATCAAGATGGGGCACATTACACAAGGATGGGGAACAGTATAGCAAGAGGGGACTATGATGGAGAACATTACACCAGGAAGGGGGCCAGGATGCGAAAAACTATACCAGGAAGGGAAACCAGAATGGTGGCTACTATACCAGAAAGGGGGCCAGGATAGAGCACATTATATCAGCATGGAGTTCATTATACCAGGAAGGGTCCCAATATGGGGGACATTATCCCAGGCTGGGGCACATTTTTGTTATTCACATCACCCTATCTTTATTACATAGAGTCCTCTCTGACCAGGAGACAGGTCTATTAGCGGCCTTCATCAGAAATGAAACTTTGACATCTTCCATCAGCCGTCATTTCATTATACATCTAACAACAGATGACAGTATGTAATAAAGAAGAGGGTGCTATAAATAACAAAAATAACAAGAAAATCCAATATGTAAGGGATGATGCTGTAGATAACAAGAGAGGGCATTATGTAATAGGGGGCATCAATATTATTAACTATATGGTGGCCCGATTCTAACGCATCGGGTATTCTAGAATATGCATGTCCACGTAGTATATTGCCCAACCACGTAGTATATTGCCCAACCACGTAGTATATTGCCCAGCAACGTAGTATATTGCCCAGTCGCGTAGTATATTGCCCAGTCACGTAGTATATTGCCCAGCCACGTAGTATATTGCACAGCCCACGTAGTATATTGCCCAGTCACGTAGTATATTGCCCAGTCACGTAGTATATTGCCCAGCCACGTAGTATATTGCCCAGTCACGTAGTATATTGCCCAGTCACGTAGTGTATTGCCCAGCCACGTAGTATATTGCACAGCCACGTAGTATATTGCCCAGTCACGTAGCATATCGCCCAGTTACGTAGTATATTGCCCAGTCACGTAATATATTGCCCAGCCACGTAGTATATTGCACAGCCACGTAGTATATTGCCCAGTCACGTAGTATATTGCCCAGTTACGTAGTATATTGCCCAGTCACGTAGTATATTGCCCAGCCACGTAGTATATTGCCCAGCCACGTAGTATATTGCACAGCCACGTATTATGTTGCCCAGTCACGTAGTATATTGCCCAGTTACGTAGTATATTGCCCAGTCATGTAATATATTGCCCAGCCACGTAGTATATTGCCCAGCCACGTAGTATATTGCCCAGTCACGTAGTATATTGCCCAGTCACGTAGTGTATTGCCCAGCCACGTAGTATATTGCACAGCCACGTAGTATGTTGCCCAGTCACGTAGCATATCGCCCAGTTACGTAGTATATTGCCCAGTCACGTAATGTATTGCCCAGCCACGTAGTATATTGCACAGCCATGTAGTATATTGCCCAGTCACGTAGTATATTGCCCAGTTACGTAGTATATTGCCCAGTCACGTAGTATATTGCCCAGCCACGTGTTATATTGCCCAGCCACGTAGTATATTGCACAGCCACGTATTATGTTGCCCAGTCACGTAGTATATTGCCCAGTTACGTAGTATATTGCCCAGTCACGTAATATATTGCCCAGCCACGTAGTATATTGCACAGCCACGTAGTATATTGCCCAGTCACGTAGTATATTGCCCAGTCATGTAATATATTGCCCAGCCACATAGTATATTGCCCAGTCACGTAGTATATTGCCCAGTTACGTAGTATATTGCCCTGTTACGTAGTATATTGCCCAGTCACGTAGTATATTGCCCAGTTACGTAGTATATTGCCCAGTTACGTAGTATATTGCCCAGCCACGTAGTATACTGCCCAGTCACGTAGTTTATTGCCCAGTCACGTAGTATATTGCCCAGTCACGTAGTATATTGCCCAGTTACGTAGTATATTGCCCAGTTACGTAGTATATTGCCCAGCCACGTAGTGTATTGCCCAGCCACGTAGTATACTGCCCAGTCACGTAGTTTATTGCCCAGTCACGTAGTATATTGCCCAGCCACGTAGTATATTGCACAGCCACGTAGTATATTGCCCAGTCATGTAGTATATTGCCCAGTCACGTAGTATATTGCCCAGCAACGTAGTATATTGCCCAGTCACATAGCATATTGCCCAGCGACGTAGTATTCAGCACAGAGCCACGTAGTATATTGCGCAGTCACGTAGTATATTTCCCAGTCATGTAGTATATTGCCCAGTCAAGTAGTATATTACCCAGTCACGTAGTATATTGCCCAGCGACGGAATATATTGCCCAGTCACGTAGTATATTGGCCAGTCACGTAGTATATTGCCCAACACGTAGGTATATAACACTGCCCACACAGTATTTAGCAGTGTGTGCACCATATCCCTATTAAAAAAAAAAAATTAAAATAAAAAATAGTTATATACTCACCCCTTGGATCCAGCGAAGCTGTGTGATGCGGCCGCCATCTTCCGTTCCCAGGATGCATTGCGAAATTACCCAGATGAATTAGCAGTCTCGCGAGTCTTCTGGGTAAGTTCGCAATGCATCTCTGGGAACGGAAGATGATGGCCGGCGTTACCGCTGGCATTAACCCTGTATGAGCGGTGACTGGAGGGAGTATGGAGTGGGCGCTGACTGCAGGGAGTATGGCGTGGGGAGTATGGAGCGGGCGCCAGGGACACTGACTGTGGGGAGTATGGAGCGGGCGCCGGGCACTGTGACTCCAGGGGAGTAGGGGAGGGACTAATCGGACTGTGCCCGTCGCTAATTGGTCGTGGCAGCCATGACAGGCCGCTGGTGAGACCAATCAGCGACTTGGATTCCATGACAGACAGCGGCTGCGACCAATGAATATCCGTGACAGGAAGGACAGACAGAGAGAAAGACGGAAGTGACCCTTAGACAATTATATATATAGATGAAAAGAGACTGTTGTTATATATACAAGTGCTTCTCACTAACTTAGAATATCATCAAAAAGTAAATTTATTTCAGTTCTTCAATACAAAAAATGAAACATATATTATATAGAGTCATTGCAAACACAGTGATCTATTTCAAGTGTTTATTTCTGTTAATGTTGATGATTATGGATTACATTACAGCCAAAGAAAACCCAAAAGTCATTATATCAGTAAATTAAAATACTTTATAACACCAGCTTGAAAAATGATTTTAAAATCCGAAATGTTGGCCTACTGAAATGTGGAGAAATGGAGAATCCAGCTCAACGAGGTAGTGAAAAAACCTGTTCTTTATTCACTAGAAAATGTGCTCAATAGAGGATAAAACATCAGCGTAGAGAGTGAATAAAATGCGATATCAACGCGTTTCTCCCGTAATCATGATATCCAACATATTACCGTATATACTCGAGTATAAGCCGAGATTTTCAGCCCAAATTTTTGGGCTGAAAGTGCCCCTCTTGGCTTATACTCGAGTCAAGGTGGGCGGCGGGTGAGGGGGTGAGGGCGCTGAGGCATACTTACCTGCTTCCAGCGATCCTGGCGCTCCCTCTGCCGTCCCACGGTCTTCTGTGCTGCAGCTCTTCCCCTCTTCAGCGGTCACGTGGGACCGCTCATTAGAGAAATGAATAGGTGGCTCCACCTCCCATAGGGGTGGAGCCGCCTATTCATTTCTCTAATCAGCGGTGCCAGTGACCGCTGATAGAGGAAGAAGCTGCGGCACCGAAGACAGCTGTCCAGGGGAAGGAGCCGGACGCTGGGACCAGGTAAGTATCGCATATTTACCTGTCCCCGTTCCAGCCGCCGGGCGCCGCTCCATCTTCCTGGCGCCGCTCCATCTTCCCGGCGGCGCTCCGCTCTGACTGTTCAGGTCAGAGGGCGCGATGACGCATATAGTGTGCGCGGCGCCCTCTGCCTGATCAGTCAGTGCGCAGAGACGCCGGGACCGGACGCTGGGAGCTGCAAGCAAGAGAGGTGAGTATGGCATTTTTTTTTTTATTGCATCGGCAGCAGCGGCACAGATTTATGTGGATCATCTATGGGGAAATATGAACGGTGCAGAGCACTATATGGCACATCTATGGGGCAATATGAACGGTGCAGAGCACTATATGGCACAGCTATGGTGCAATAATGAACGGTGCAGGGCACTATATGGCACAGCTATGGGGCAATAATGAACGGTGCAGAGCACTATATGGCACAGCTATGGGGAATAATGAACGGTGCAGAGCACTATATGGCACAGCTATGGGGAAATAATGAACGGTGCAGAGCACTATATAGCACAGCTATGGGGCAATAATGAACGGTGCAGAGCACTATATGGCACAGCTATGGGGAAATATAAATGGTGCAGAGCACTATATGGCACATCTATGGGGCAATAATGAACGGTGCAGAGCACTATATGGCACAGCTATGGGGAAATAATGAACGGTGCAGAGCACTATATGGCAGAGCTATGGGGCAGTATGAACGGTGCAGAGCACTATATGGCACAGCTATGGGGCAGTATGAACGGTGCAGAGCACTATATGGCACAGCTATGGGGCAGTATGAACGGTGCAGAGCACTATATGGCACAGCTATGGGACAGTATGAACGCTGCAGAGCACTATATGGCAGCGCTATAGGGCAGTATGAACGGTGCAAAGCACTATATGGCACAGCTATGGGGAAACAATGAACGGTGCAGAGCACTATATAGCACATCTATGGGGCAATAATGAACGGTGCAGAGCACTATATGGCACAGCTATGGGGCAATAATGAACGGTGCAGAGCACTATATGGCACAGCTATGGGGCAATAATGAACGGTGCAGAGCACTATATGGCACAGCTATGGGGCAATAATGAACGGTGCAGAGCACTATATGGCACAGCTATGGGACAGTATGAATGCTGCAGAGCACTATATGGCAGCGCTATGGGGCAGTATGAACGGTGCAAACAACTATATGGCACAGCTATGGGGAAACAATGAACGGTGCAGAGCACTATATAGCACAGCTATGGGGCAATAATGAACGGTGCAGAGTAGGGTTGAGCGAAACGGGTCGAACATTTTCAAAAGTCGCCGACTTTTGGCGAAGTCGAGTTTCATGAAACCCGATCCGACCCCTGTGCGTGGTCGGCCATGCGGTACGCGACTTTCGCGCCAAAGTCGCGTTTCAATGACGCGAAAAGCGCCATTTCTCAGCCAATGAAGGTAAACGCAGAGTGTGGGCAGCGTGATGACATAGGTCCTGGTCCCCACCATCTTAGAGAAGGGCATTGCAGTGATTGGCTTGCTGTCTGCGGCGTCACAGGGGCTATAAAGGGGAGTTCCCGCCGACCGCCATGTTACTGCTGCTGATCTGAGCTTAGGGAGAGGTTGCTGCCGCTTCGTCAGAAGCAGGGATAGCGTTAGGCAGGGTCCATTAACCACAAAACCGCTTGTGCTGTAGCGATTTCCACTGCCCAACACCACCTTCGGTGTGCAGGGACAGTGGAAGCTCCTTTTTTTTTTTTTTTCCTCAGCGCTGTAGCTCATTGGGCTGCCCTAGAAGGCTCCCTGATAGCTGCATTGCTGTGTGTACGCCGCTGTGCAAACCAACTGCTTTTCAAAGCACAAATCCTCTTGTTCCTTCCTTTCTGCACAGCTATCTTGTTTGTTTGTCCACACTTTTTATTTAATTTGTGCATCAGTCCACTCCTTATTGCTGCCTGCCATACCTGGCTGAGATTACTGCAGGGAGATAGTAATTGAAGGACAGTTCCTTTTTTTTTTTTTTTTTTTTTGTGGGAGATTAAGATTGACATTTCTGCTAGAGTGCCATCTCTGTCTGTGTCATCTCTCACTCAGTGGGCCATAGAAAGCCTATTTATTTTTTTGGTTGATTTGGGTTCCAAAATCTACCAGAAAAAATCACAACATCAATCAGTGGGAGAAAAATATTGGCCTCAGGGCTTGTGTGCCACTCCTTACTCCTGTGTGTGCCATCTCTCACTCAGTGGGCCATAGAAAGCCTATTAATTTTTTTGCTTGATTTGGGTTCTAAATTCTACCTGAAAAAATCAATAAATCAATCAGTGGGAGATTAATATTGGCCTTTGGGCTTGTGTGCCAGTCTTAAGCGTGCCATCTCTCTCTCTCTCAGATAGTGGGCCATAGAAAGCCTATTTTTTTATTATTTTATTGGGTTTATAAATTTTCCCTGGAAAAAAAAAAAAGTGGGAGATTAATATTGGCCTCTGGGCTTGTGTGCCAGTCCTGAGCGTGCCATCTCTCTCACAAATAGTGGGCCATAGAAAGCCTATTTATTTTTTTGGTTGATTTGGGTTCATAATTCTACCTGAAAAAATCAATCAATCAATCAGTGGGAGATTAATATTGGGCTTTGGGCTTGTGTGCCAGTCCTAAGCGTGCCATCTCTCTCTCTCAGATAGTGGGCCATAGAAAGCCTATTTATTATTATTTTTTTTATTGGGTTTATAAATTTTCCCTGGAAAAAAAAAAAATGGGAGATTAATATTGGCCTCTGGGCTTGTGTGCCAGTCCTGACTCCTGTGTGCGTCATCTGTCACTCAGTGGGCCCTAGAAAGCCTATTTTTTGTTTTATTTGTTTTCTAAATTCTCCCTGAAACAATCATTTTATTTTCTTTGGTTTCTAAATTATTCCTGAAAAAAATCATTTTTTTTGTATTTTTTTTTCTCTCAAGTCTCCCTGAAAAAAAAAAAAAAAAAAAAAAATCTGTGGGAGATTCATATTGCCCCTTCTGCTTGTGTGCCAGTCTTGACTCCTGGGTGTGCCATCTCTCTCTCTCTCCCCAATTGTGGGCCATAGAAAGCCTATTAATTTTTTTGCTTGATTTGGGTTCCAAAATCTACCAAAAAAAATCACTAAATCAATCAGTGGGAGATTAATATTGGCCTCTGGGCTTGTGTGCCACTCCTGACTCCTGTGTGCGTCATCTGTCACTCAGTGGGCCCTAGAAAGCCTATTTTTTGTTTTATTTGTTTTCTAAATTCTCCCTGAAACAATCATTTTATTTTCTTTGGTTTCTAAATTATTCCTGAAAAAAATCATTTTTTTTGTATTTTTTTTTCTCTCAAGTCTCCCTGAAAAAAAAAAAAAAAAAAAAATCTGTGGGAGATTCATATTGCCCCTTCTGCTTGTGTGCCAGTCTTGACTCCTGGGTGTGCCATCTCTCTCTCTCTCCCCAATTGTGGGCCATAGAAAGCCTATTAATTTTTTTGCTTGATTTGGGTTCCAAAATCTACCAAAAAAAATCACTAAATCAATCAGTGGGAGATTAATATTGGCCTCTGGGCTTGTGTGCCACTCCTGACTCCTGTGTGCGTCATCTGTCACTCAGTGGGCCCTAGAAAGCCTATTTTTTGTTTTATTTGTTTTCTAAATTCTCCCTGAAACAATCATTTTATTTTCTTTGGTTTCTAAATTATTCCTGAAAAAAATCATTTTTTTTGTATTTTTTTTTCTCTCAAGTCTCCCTGAAAAAAAAAAAAAAAAAAAAAAATCTGTGGGAGATTCATATTGCCCCTTCTGCTTGTGTGCCAGTCTTGACTCCTGGGTGTGCCATCTCTCTCTCCCCAATTGTGGGCCATAGAAAGCCTATTAATTTTTTTGCTTGATTTGGGTTCCAAAATCTACCAAAAAAAATAACTAAATCAATCGGTGGGAGATTAATATTGGCCTCTGGGCTTGTGTGCCACTCCTGACTCCTGTGTGCGTCCTCTCTCACTCAGTGGGCCCTACAAAGCCTTTTTTTTATTTTTTTTTCCTAAATTCTCCCTGAAACAATCATTTCATTTTATTTGTTTTATAAATTCTTCTGTAAAAAATAATTTTTTTTTAATTTTTTTTTTTTCTGAAGTCTCCCTTTTAAAAAAAACAAACACAAATCAGTGGGAGATAAATATTTACATTTGCGCTTCAGTGACAGTCCTGCGTGTGTGCCATCTCATTTGTTGCCAACAACAACAGAGTGTGTAACATTGTGGCTGATTTTCGTTGTGGTCTCACCCACCTGTAAAGGGGTAGCTAAATCATACTGAAGTTATAGCTCACCGTGTAAGTTGTGTGACAGCAACAAATACCGTTCGTTTGGTAACGTTTTTAAAACAATGAGGAAGTCTGGTGGAAGAGGTCGTGGCCGGGGGCGTTCATTGTCAGCTGGTAATGAGGGTAGTGGTAGTGGTGGAGCATCAGCTGGTCGTGGGAAAAAAAATATTGCACCTAAGTCTGGAGCTGTGGAGCCAGGTTCGTCGTCTGGCTACACAAGGCCTCGAACGCTCCCTTTTCTGGGAGTAGGAAAACCGCTTTTAAAGCCGGAGCAGCAAGAGCAAGTTTTGGCTTATCTTGCTGACTCAGCCTCTAGCTCTTTTGCCTCCTCTCGTGAAACTGGTAAATGTCAAAGCAGCGCGTCGTTAGTGGATGTTCACGGTCAGGGACAAGTCGCTTCCTTGTCCTCTTCAGCAAAAACAACAACAGAGAAGAATGCAGCAGGCGACACAACGGGTTACTCCATGGAGCTCTTTACACATACCGTCCCTGGCTTAGAAAGTGAAGCAGTTAACAGTCCATGCCCATTACAAGTTGAATCTGACATGGAGTGCACTGATGCACAGCCACAGCCAGACTACTATGCTGGTCCTTTGACTCAGACCACAACATTGCCCTCGCAGGGTGCTGATCAAGAATCAGACCCTGATGAGACTATGTTGCCCCATCACGAACGCTATACCACCGACCGACACGGTGACACAGACGAAGTTGCACACGAGCTACAAGAAGAGGTAATAGATGACCCAGTTCTTGACCCCGATTGGCAGCCATTGGGGGAACAGGGTGCAGGCGGCAGCAGTTCTGAAGCGGAGGAGGAGGGGCCGCAGCAGGCATCAACATCGCAACAGGTTCCATCTGCCGGGCCCGTATCTTGCCCAAAACACGTGGCAAAGCTAAAACCTGTTGGAGGACAGCGTGGCCATCCGGTTAAAGCTCAGTCTGCAATGCCTGAAAAGGTATCCGATGCTAGAAAGAGTGCAGTCTGGCATTTTTTTAAACAACATCCAATTGATCAGCGCAAAGTCATCTGTCAAAAATGTTCAACTACCTTAAGCAGAGGACAGAATCTGAAAAGTCTCAATACAAGTTGCATGCATAGACATTTAACCACCATGCATTTGCAAGCCTGGACTAACTACCAAACGTCCCTTAAGGTTGTAGCACCCTCGGCCAATGAAGCTAGTCAGCAACGCAACATCCCTTCCGGCAGTGTAGGGCCACCATTTTCCGCACCACCTGCAGTATCTGTGCAGGTTTCTTTGCCAGGCCAAAGCCGTCAGGGTCAGGGAATCACCAGTTTCGTAGTAGGAAACACTGCATCTAGGGCACCGGTGGCAACAATACCATCTCCCACCGTCTCTCAGTCTGCCATGTCCACCGGCACCCCCGCTAGTTCCACGATCTCCAGCTCTCCAGTCCAGCTCACCCTACATGAGACTATGGTTAGAAAAAGGAAGTACTTAGCCTCGCATCCGCGTACACAGGGTTTGAACGCACACATAGCTAGACTAATCTCGTTAGAGATGATGCCCTACCGGTTAGTTGAAAGCGAAGCTTTCAAAGCCCTGATGGACTACGCTGTACCATGCTACGAGCTACCCAGTCGACACTTTTTTTCCAGAAAAGCCATCCCAGCCCTCCACCAGCATGTTAAAGAGCGCATCGTCCATGCACTCAGGCAATCTGTGAGCACAAAGGTGCACCTGACAACAGATGCATGGACCAGTAGGCATGGCCAGGGACGTTACGTGTCCATCACGGCACACTGGGTAAATGTGGTGGATGCAGGGTCCACAGGGGACAGCAAGTTTGGGACAGTTCTGCCTAGCCCACGGTCTAGGAAACAATTGGCTGTAGCCGTTCGCACCCCCTCCTCCTCCTCTTCGTCCTCCTGCAGAAGCGAGAGCTCGTCCACAGACCGCAGTCGCACAACCACTCCATCCGCAGCTGCCACTGTTGCACACCAGGTCTCCCACTATGGGGCAGCTACTGGCAAACGTCAGCAGGCTGTATTGGCTATGAAGTGTTTGGGCGACAACAGACACACCGCGGAAGTTCTGTCCGAGTTCTTGCAGAAAGAAACGCAGTCGTGGCTGGGCACTGTAAATCTTGAGGCAGGCAAGGTAGTGAGTGATAACGGAAGGAATTTCATGGCTGCCATCTCCCTTTCCCAACTGAAACACATTCCTTGCCTGGCTCACACCTTAAACCTGGTGGTGCAGTGCTTCCTGAAAAGTTATCCGGGGTTATCCGACCTGCTCCTCAAAGTGCGTGGACTTTGCTCACATATCCGCCGTTCGCCCGTACACTCCAGCCGTATGCAGACCTATCAGCGTTCTTTGAACCTTCCCCAGCATCGCCTAATCATAGACGTTGCAACAAGGTGGAACTCAACACTGCACATGCTTCAGAGACTGTGTGAACAGAGGCGGGCTGTTATGTTTTTGTGGGAGGATACACATACACGGGCAGGCAGTAGGATGGCAGACATGGAGTTGTCAGGTGTGCAGTGGTTGAAGATTCAAGACGTGTCAAGTCCTTCAGTGTTTTGAGGAATGCACACGGCTGGTTAGTGCAGACAACGCCATAATAAGCATGAGCATCCCCCTAATGCGTCTGCTGATGCAAAGTTTGACGCACATAAAGGATCAGGCGTCTGCAGCTGAGGAAGAGGAAAGCCTTGATGACAGTCAGCCATTGTCTGGCCAGGGCAGTGTACAGGACGAGGTAGCGGGCGAAGAGGAGGAGGAGGACGAGGAGGATGATGGGGATGATTATATTTTTAATAAGGAAGCTTTTCCGGGGCCACTGGAAATTGGTGGCGCGGCAAGGCCGGGTTCTGGTTTTTTGAGGGACACAAGTGACGTTGATTTGCCTGAAACTGCCCCTCAACCAAGCACAACCGCAGATTTGAGAACTGGAACTTTGGCCCACATGGCGGATTATGCCTTACGTAGCCTCAAAAGGGACACACGCATAACTAAAATGATGAATGATGACGATTACTGGTTGGCCTGCCTCCTTGATCCTCGCTATAAAGGCAAATTGCAAAATATAATGCCACATGAGAACTTGGAACTAATATTAGCAACCAAACAATCAACTCTTGTTGACCGTTTGCTTCTGGCATTCCCTGCACACAGCGCCCGTGATCGTTCTCACACGAGCTGCAGGGACCAGCAGACCAGAGGAGTTAGAGGGGCAGAAATCAGAAGTGGCGTTGGCCAGAGGGGTTTTCTGACCAGGTTGTGGAGTGATTTTGCTATGACCGCAGACAGGACAGGTACTGCAGCATCAATTCAAAGTGACAGGAGACAACATTTGTCCAGTATGGTTACAAACTATTTTTCATCCCTTATCGATGTTCTCCCTCAACCGTCATTCCCATTTGATTACTGGGCATCAAAATTAGACACCTGGCCAGAATTGGCAGAATATGCATTGCAGGAGCTTGCTTGCCCGGCAGCTAGTGTCCTATCAGAAAGAGTATTCAGTGCTGCAGGTTCAATACTAACAGAAAAAAGGACTCGTCTGGCTACCCAAAATGTAGATGATCTAACCTTCATTAAAATGAACCACAACTGGATTTCGAAATCTTTTGCCCCACCTTGCCCGGCTGACACCTAGCTTTCCTATGAAAAGGTCTTGCCTGTGGACTATTCTGAATGCCTTTTCCAATCTCGTAATTTTCTGCACCTGATTGTCCAGCATACGACATGTTTACACCTCACTAAATGGCCAAACTCCCCACACGGGGCCGTGGTATCGACACTTGGCGACAGCACCCGTGAGAGTGCAGTTTGTCTGAAGAGGTGGGTGAGCCCGCTTTTGGTCGACGGCACTGCCACTGGGTCCCTCCTAGTACAATAAAGTGTCTCTGGCGGTGGTGGTGCGCACCCAACGTCAGACACACCGTTGTAATATGAGGGGCCCTGGGCCTGTACCGCCGGCCACAAGACAGTTTCCCCCCACCCCAGCTCAAACAGTGCTCTACCACTTGCAAAATTATCTCACAGCTCCACCAATGTTTAGTCTATGCGCTGACATCCTTCAATGCCTGCCACTGACAATACCATTGTATTGACATTTTTGTTATGTTAGGCCTTCGATGCCTGTCTGTGGTCATTCCTTCCACGAGGCCTCCACTGACCACACCACTGCTGCCCATGTACCCCTGGAACCAATTTAAAATTGCCTACAGCCATGTGTTATTATTTTAGGCCTTCGATGCCTGTCTGTGGTCACTCCTTCCACTGGGCCTCCACTGACCACACCACTGCTGCCCGTGTACCCCTGGAACCAATTTAAAATTGCCTACAGCCAGCCCAATTTTTTTATTTTAGGCCTTCGATGCCTGTCTGCGGTCCATTCTTTCAACTACTACTACACTGACCAGGGCACTGCTGCCCGTGTACCCCTGGAACCAATTTAAAATTGCCTACAGCCATGTGTTATTATTTTAGGCCTTCGATGCCTGTCTGTGGTCACTCCTTCCACTAGGCCTCCACTGACCACACCACTGCTGCCCGTGTACCCCTGGAACCAATTTAAAATTGCCTACAGCCATGTGTTATTATTTTAGGCCTTCGATGCCTGTCTGCGGTCACTCCTTCCACTAGGCCTCCACTGACCACACCACTGCTGCCCGTGTACCCCTGGAACCAATTTAAAATTGCCTACAGCCAGCCCAATTTTTTTATTTTAGGCCTTCGATGCCTGTCTGCGGTCCATTCTTTCAACTACTACTACACTGACCAGGGCACTGCTGCCCGTGTACCCCTGGAACCAATTTAAAATTGCCTACAGCCATGTGTTATTATTTTAGGCCTTCGATGCCTGTCTGTGGTCCAATCTTTCAACTACTACTACACTGACCAGGGCACTGCTGCCCGTGTACCCCTGGAACCAATTTAAAATTGCCTACAGCCATGTGTTATTATTTTAGGCCTTCGATGCCTGTCTGTGGTCACTCCTTCCACTAGGCCTCCACTGACCACACCACTGCTGCCCGTGTACCCCTGGAACCAATTTAAAATTGCCTACAGCCATGTGTTATTATTTTAGGCCTTCGATGCCTGTCTGCGGTCACTCCTTCCACTAGGCCTCCACTGACCACACCACTGCTGCCCGTGTACCCCTGGAACCAATTTAAAATTGCCTACAGCCAGCCCAATTTTTTTATTTTAGGCCTTCGATGCCTGTCTGCGGTCCATTCTTTCAACTACTACTACACTGACCAGGGCACTGCTGCCCGTGTACCCCTGGAACCAATTTAAAATTGCCTACAGCCATGTGTTATTATTTTAGGCCTTCGATGCCTGTCTGCGGTCACTCCTTCCCCTAGGCCTCCACTGACCACACCACTGCTGCCCGTGTACCCCTGGAACCAATTTAAAATTGCCTACAGCCATGTGTTATTATTTTAGGCCTTCGATGCCTGTCTGCGGTCACTCCTTCCACTAGGCCTCCACTGACCACACCACTGCTGCCCGTGTACCCCTGGAACCAATTTAAAATTGCCTACAGCCAGCCCAATTTTTTTATTTTAGGCCTTCGATGCCTGTCTGCGGTCCATTCTTTCAACTACTACTACACTGACCAGGGCACTGCTGCCCGTGTACCCCTGGAACCAATTTAAAATTGCCTACAGCCATGTGTTATTATTTTAGGCCTTCGATGCCTGTCTGTGGTCACTCCTTCCACTAGGCCTCCACTGACCACACCACTGCTGCCCGTGTACCCCTGGAACCAATTTAAAATTGCCTACAGCCATGTGTTATTATTTTAGGCCTTCGATGCCTGTCTGTGGTCACTCCTTCCACTAGGCCTCCACTGACCACACCACTGCTGCCCGTGTACCCCTGGAACCAATTTAAAATTGCCTACAGCCATGTGTTATTATTTTAGGCCTTCGATGCCTGTCTGCGGTCACTCCTTCCACTAGGCCTCCACTGACCTGTCTACTGCTGCCCGTGTACCCCTTGAACCAACATCATAAAATAAAAAAAAAAGTATTTTGCTTATAAAAAAGAAAATACTGGTGAGATATCAAATGCAGACATTTTAACATTAAAAACAAACACACAACTAAAATCTGGTACAGTACTAAAAATGGCCACCAGTTACAATTACTTTCTCCTGCAAGTAGTTAACTGAAAGGTTTTTTAAATTGAAAACACAGATATGGCATCCACCAAGTGTTGTCCTGTCGCGTCTTCTTTATATTATTGCCGAGAAGATGCAAAACAATGAAAATAATAAAATCATTAATTACCAAAATAATAGAGAAAGTCAACACCACATTGCAAATAAACATTCATTCCAAATAAAGAAGCAGGGCGCGTCCGAGGGTGAGTATATACCTAATAAGAATATAATCACCCTCGGACACGCAATGCTTATTTCCAACAGCCTTCCTTCCTAAGAATCAGCCCTTCCGTGGTGTATAGAGACGTTGTGTTACACTCCAAGGTGTTCCCCAGGTTGCCTTTCCTGAGCTTCGATCTTCCGGCTCTCGTTTAGTAGTTGTTGGAAACTACGCTGCATTAGGCCTTCAAATTGGGTATGGGGTGTAGAGAGATGGTGTGTTCCACTCCAAGGTGTTCCCCAGGTTGCCTTTCCTGAGCTTCGATCTTCCGGCTCTCGTTTAGTAGTTCTTGGAAACTACACTGCATTAGGCCTTCAAATTGGGTATGGGGTGTAGAGAGAGGGTGTGTTACACTCCAAGGTGTTCCCCAGGTTGCCTTTCCTGAGCTTCGATCTTCCGGCTCTCGTTTAGTAGTTCTTGGAAACTACACTGCATTAGGCCTTCAAATTGGGTATGGGGTGTAGAGAGAGGGTGTGTTACACTCCAAGGTGTTCCCCAGGTTGCCTTTCCTGAGCTTCGATCTTCCGGCTCTCGTTTAGTAGTTCTTGGAAACTACACTGCATTAGGCCTACAAATTGGGTATGGGGTGGAGAGAGATGGTGTGTTCCACTCCAAGGTGTTCCCCAGGTTGCCTTTCCTGAGCTTCGATCTTCCGGCTCTCGTTTAGTAGTTCTTGGAAACTACACTGCATTAGGCCTTCAAATTGGGTATGGGGTGTAGAGAGAGGGTGTGTTACACTCCAAGGTGTTCCCCAGGTTGCCTTTCCTGAGCTTCGATCTTCCGGCTCTCGTTTAGTAGTTCTTGGAAACTACACTGCATTAGGCCTACAAATTGGGTATGGGGTGGAGAGAGATGGTGTGTTACACTCCAAGGTGTTCCCCAGGTTTCCTTGCCATTGCTTCGGTCTTCCGACTCTCGTTTAGTAGTTGTAGAAAAGTACACTGCATTAGGCCTACAAAATGGGTATGGGGTGGAGAGAGATGGTGTGTTACACTCCAAGGTGTTCCCCAGGTTGCCTTTCCTGAGCTTCTATCTTCAGGCTCTCATTAAATTGTGGTTAAATGGAACAACTGCATTTGGCGTACTAGTTGGTTTGGGGCCTACTATCGGTGTCTGCCACTCCTTGCTGTTCTCCTGGTTTCCTGTCCTGAAATTCCATTTTCAGGCTCTCGTTAAGTAGTTGTTAATGTTAGACTGCATTTGGCCTACTAGTTGGGTTGGGGCCTACTATCGGTGTCTGCCACTCCTTGCTGTTCTCCTCCACTGAACAAAGCTGTGCCGCCTGTTTACTACGGTTGCCAATTTTGAACTGCATTTCGACTACTTACTGATTTGGCCCTACTCTCTGTGTCAGCCTCTCATTCCAGTTGTCCTCCACTGCAATGCCCCCTGGTTATTCCTGTGTTACCAATTTTGAACTGCATTTAGCCCACTTTATTCTTTGGGCCTATATCTGTGTTTCCACTTCATCGTGCCCATTGCCCAGCCAGTGATAGATGAGTCTGCTGGTACATTGACCCATAACGCAACATTCCCCGTGCATGCTACACAACAACATTGTGACCCTGCTGAAAGTCAGGTTGCTCTTCCCGCATACCATACCACCTTACACGGGGACAAAGAGGAAGGTGCAGATGAAAGTGCAGGTTCCTTCATCAGGTGGGGGGAGGAATACTAGTTGGCGACGTCACTGGCACAGGGCCTCTCATAGTACGCAAAAGTGTTGCTGCCGGTGGGAGGCGCCCCCGCCGTGCAAACACACCGCTGTACTTTGAGGGGCCCTGTGCCAGTGCCAATGCCAACAAGTGGGCCCCCCCTGCTTGCTCAGGATCACAGCACTTGCAAAGTTGAAATACTTACCTCTCCCTGCTCCACTGCCGTGACGTGGTCCAGATTTCCTGGGCCCACTAATTACTTGAACCAGCCCTACCCCACACAACTTTAGCCAAATGACCCCCAATTTCAAATGCCTTCCAATTATTATAAGGTAAATTACGCTTGACAAGCTTCATTAAGAAGAATGGATGGTTTTGACATTAAAATGGGCACTCTAGGTGTTTTCCTGGCCCCCACTCACTGCCGACTATGCTGCCCCATTGACTTGCATTGGGTTTCGTGTTTCGGTCGATCCCGACTTTACGTCATAATCGGCCGATTTCACTCGACCCGACTTTTGAGATAGTCGGGTTTCGCGAAACCCGGCTCGACTCTAAAAAGGTCAAGGTCGCTCAACTCTAGTGCAGAGCACTACATGGCACAGCTATGGGGCAATAATGAACGGTGCAGAGCACTATATGGCCCAGCTATGGGGAAATAATGAACGGTGCAGAGCACTATATGGCACAGCTATGGGGAAACAATGAACGGTGCAGAGCACTATATAGCACAGCTATGGGGCAATAATGAACGGTGCAGAGCACTATATGGCACAGCTATGGGGCAATTATGAACGGTGCAGAGCACTATATGGCACAGCTATGGGGAATAATGAACGGTGCAGAGCACTATATGGCACAGCTATGGGGAAATAATGAACATGCAGAGCACTATATGGCACAGCTATGGGGAAATAATGAACGGTGCAGAGCACTATATGGCACAGCTATGGGGAAATAATGAACATGCAGAGCACTATATGGCACAGCTATGGGGCAATAATGAACATGCAGAGCACTATATGGCACAGCTATGGGGCAATTATGAACGGTGCAGAGCACTATATGGCACAGCTATGGGGAATAATGAATGGTGCAGAGCACTATATGGCACAGCTATGGGGAAATAATGAACATGCAGAGCAATCTGGTAGACTGGGACAATATCCTCAGAAATGAGAATACAGATAATAAATGGGAAATGTTTAAGAACATCCTAAATAGGCAGTGTAAGCGGTTTATACCTTGTGGGAATAAAAGGACTAGAAATAGGAAAAACCCAATGTGGCTAAACAAAGAAGTAAGACAGGCAATTAACAGTAAAAAGAAAGCATTTGCACTACTAAAGCAGGATGGCACCATTGAAGCTCTAAAAAACTATAGGGAGAAAAATACTTTATCTAAAAAACTAATTAAAGCTGCCAAAAAGGAAACAGAGAAGCACATTGCTAAGGAGAGTAAAACTAATCCCAAACTGTTCTTCAACTATATCAATAGTAAAAGAATAAAAACTGAAAATGTAGGCCCCTTAAAAAATAGTGAGGAAAGAATGGTTGTAGATGACGAGGAAAAAGCTAACATATTAAACACCTTCTTCTCCACGGTATTCACGGTGGAAAATGAAATGCTAGGTGAAATCCCAAGAAACAATGTTAAGGGTCACCAATCTAACCCAAGAAGAGGTGCGAAACCGGCTAAATAAGATTAAAATAGATAAATCTCCGGGTCCGGATGGCATACACCCACGAGTACTAAGAGAACTAAGTAATGTAATAGATAAACCATTATTTCTTATTTTTAGTGACTCTATAGCGACAGGGTCTGTTCCGCAGGACTGGCGCATAGCAAATGTGGTGCCAATATTCAAAAAGGGCTCTAAAAGTGAACCTGGAAATTATAGGCCAGTAAGTCTAACCTCTATTGTTGGTAAAATATTTGAAGGGTTTCTGAGGGATGTTATTCTGGATTATCTCAATGAGAATAACTGTTTAACTCCATATCAGCATGGGTTTATGAGAAATCGCTCCTGTCAAACCAATCTAATCAGTTTTTATGAAGAGGTAAGCTATAGACTGGACCACGGTGAGTCATTGGACGTGGTATATCTCGATTTTTCCAAAGCGTTTGATACCGTGCCGCACAAGAGGTTGGTACACAAAATGAGAATGCTTGGTCTGGGGGAAAATGTGTGTAAATGGGTTAGTAACTGGCTTAGTGATAGAAAGCAGAGGGTGGTTATAAATGGTATAGTCTCTAACTGGGTCGCTGTGACCAGTGGGGTACCGCAGGGGTCAGTATTGGGACCTGTTCTCTTCAACATATTCATTAATGATCTGGTAGAAGGTTTACACAGTAAAATATCGATATTTGCAGATGATACAAAACTATGTAAAGCAGTTAATACAAGAGAAGATAGTATTCTGCTACAGATGGATATGGATAAGTTGGAAACTTGGGCTGAAAGGTGGCAGATGAGGTTTAACAATGATAAATGTAAGGTTATACACATGGGAAGAGGGAATCAATATCACCATTACACACTGAACGGGAAACCACTGGGTAAATCTGACAGGGAGAAGGACTTGGGGATCCTAGTTAATGATAAACTTACCTGGAGCAGCCAGTGCCAGGCAGCAGCTGCCAAGGCAAACAGGATCATGGGGTGCATTAAAAGAGGTCTGGATACACATGATGAGAGCATTATACTGCCTCTGTACAAATCCCTAGTTAGACCGCACATGGAGTACTGTGTCCAGTTTTGGGCACCGGTGCTCAGGAAGGATATAATGGAACTAGAGAGAGTACAAAGGAGGGCAACAAAATTAATAAAGGGGATGGGAGAACTACAATACCCAGATAGATTAGCGAAATTAGGATTATTTAGTCTAGAAAAAAGACGACTGAGGGGCGATCTAATAACCATGTATAAGTATATAAGGGGACAATACAAATATCTCGCTGAGGATCTGTTTATACCAAGGAAGGTGACGGGCACAAGGGGGCATTCTTTGCGTCTGGAGGAGAGAAGGTTTTTCCACCAACATAGAAGAGGATTATTTACTGTTAGGGCAGTGAGAATCTGGAATTGCTTGCCTGAGGAGGTGGTGATGGCGAACTCAGTCGAGGGGTTCAAGAGAGGCCTGGATGTCTTCCTGGAGCAGAACAATATTGTATCATACAATTATTAGGTTCTGTAGAAGGACGTAGATCTGGGTATTTATTATGATGGAATATAGGCTGAACTGGATGGACAAATGTCTTTTTTCGGCCTACTAACTATGTTACTATGTTACTATATGGCACAGCTATGGGGAAATAATGAACGGTGCAGAGCACTATATGGCACAGCTATGGGGAAATAATGAACATGCAGAGCACTATATTGCACAGCTATGGGGCAATAATGAACATGCAGAGCACTATATGGCACAGCTATGGGGAAATAATGATCTATTTTTATTTTTGAAATTCACTGGTAAATGCTGCATTTCCACCCTAGGCTTATACTCGAGTCAATAAGTTTTCCCAGTTTTTTGTGGCAAAATTAGGGGGGTCGGCTTATACTCGGGTCGGCTTATACTCGAGTATATACGGTACTTGCGTAACACTTTTATGCTAAGATCCGGTGAACACACTGGTATGATGATTAATTAGCATGATTGCTAATCAAAGTGAAAACATGTGAGGTGAATACAGATTAAAAACAAATACTTTGGCTAAGTGGAAATACAATGTGATCGGGATTTTATCACAATATTTAACAATTCTTGAATCCAAAATCTTACTGAAAAATTATAGCAACAAAATCGTCTAAAATAAATAAGATTTCATTCAACATAGTTATTTTATGGACACAGTATTTTATCACAATATTTAACAATTCTGGAATCTACTGAAATGTACAGTGGGTACAGAAAGTTTTCAGACCCTTTACATTTTTCACTCTTTGTTTCATTGGAGCCATTTGGTAAATTCAAAAAAGTTAATTTTTTTCTCATTACTCTCATTAAATGCACTCTCTGCACCCCATCTTGACTGTAAAAAAACAGAAAAGTAGTAATTTTTGTAAATTTATTAAAAAAGAAAAACTGAAATATCACATGGTCATAAGTATTCAGACCCGTTTGAGTATTGAGTAGAAGCCCCTTTTGAGCTAGTACAGCCATGAGCCTTCTTGGGAATGATGCAACAAGTTTTTCACACCTGGTTTTGGGGATCCTCTGCCATTCTTCCTTGCAGATCCCCTCCAGTTCCGTCAGGTTGGATGGTGAACGTTGGTGGACAGCCATTTTCAGGTCTCACCAGAGATGCTCAATTGGGTTTAGGTCAAGGATTTGTTATTTTAGCTTTGTGCTTAGGGTCATTGTCTTGCTGGAAGGTGAACCTTTGGCCAAGTCTGAGGTCCAGATCACTCTGGTAGAGGTTTTCATTCAGGATATCTCTGTTGTTGGCCGCATTCGTGTTTCCTTCACTGACAACCAGTCGTCCTGTCCCTGCAGCTGAAAAACACCCCCATAGCATGATACTGCCACCACCATGTTTCACTGTTGGGATTGTATTGGGTAGGTGATGAGCAGTGCCTGGTTTTCTCCAAACATACCGCTTAGAATTATCACCAAAAAGGTCTATCTTCATCTCATCAGACCAGAGAATCCTATTTCTCATAGTTTGGGAGTCCATCATGTGTTTTTTAGCAAATGCTATGCGGGCTTTCATATGTCTTGCACTGAGGAGAGGCTTCCGTCAGGCCACTTTGCCAGAAAGGCCCTACTGGTGGAAGACTGCAGTGATAATTGACTTTGTGGAACTTTCTCCCATCTCCCTAATGCATCTCTGGAGCTGAGCCACAGTGATCTTGGGGTTCTCCTTTACCTATCTTACCAAGGCTCTTCTCCCACGATTGCTCTGTGGCGCTGGGCCTCTCTGACCTTTCCCAGCACCTGCGCACTGCAGTACTTTGCTCTGCTCTCAACAGGGCAGATAAGTACGCCTACGCAGGAGCGCGATTCCGGGGAGCCTGTGTGGATGATGCTGGAACGCATCATCCACATGAAGCAAGCTCGAGGACAGGGATTGTAGGAAGATGGGAGGTGCTGGACCGAGAAAAGCGACACCCCCTTGGACGGGACTGCTCTGCTGGTGAGTATAATAATTTTTCGTCTCTTACAGGTTGGATCGGGGGCTTATATGCAGCATGATAGAATGCTTTATATAAACCCTGAAAGGGGGTGGCCATAACTCGTATCAGCCAAACCTGGTGACAGGTTCCCTTTAAGGATAACAAAGTCAATGTTTTGGAGTGGCCATCACAAAGCCCTGATCTCAATCCTATTGAAAATTATGGGCAAAGCTGAAAAGGCTGGTGTGAGCAAGGCGACCTACAAACCTGGATCAGTTACACCAGTTTTGTCAGGAGGAATAGGCCCAAATTCCGACCAACTATTGTGAGAAGCTTGAGGAAAGATATTCCAATCGTTTGACCCAAGTCATTCAGTTTAACGGCAATGGTACCAAATACTAATGAAATGTATGTAAACTTTGGACTTTGCAGTAAGTAATAAAAATGCCTTTATTCTCTTTCATTATTGTGGCATTTGGCAAATATTAATTATGGTAATCCTAATTGACCTAAAACAGGAAAGGTTTATTCTGATTTCATGTCAGATATTGAAAAAAACTTGCATATGTGTCTTTTTATATAGTGTATGTAAACTTCTGGCTTCAACTGTATATATTTTGTTGAACCTACAAATTCTCTTTTTTTCCCCATGAAATGCATATTTTACATAATAGCATGTGTAAGACCGGGGAGATGTGAAGAAGGGCATGTGTCTGGTTTATTGTAGTCATCAATATTAAAGACATTCACAATGAACTGTGCAACGTTTCACAAACTTCTCCCCATGAACAATATTGATAAATCTGCCCTGATTCATACCTGCTGTTATGGGGAGATCATTCAGTGAAGATGTTGGCAATGTCCTATTGAACTGTTATGGGTTTTAATTATATTTTTTCACTAGAGGTCTGCTCTATACAGGATAATCTCACTTTGATGATTATGTTGTGTAATGAAGCTGTTTTCTGTTTCTGTCAAATTCATTAGGATATATGACTCAGTCATTCACTTACATTTAGATCAATGGGCAGAGGAAGATTTAATAAACCACTGCGCAATACGCTGCAGAAAAGCATATTCTTGGTGGTTTACATGGAATTGTATTGCAAATAGGTGTTGCTGATCACAATCAAAGAAATATTAAATAAGCATTATTCTATGTCAAGTTCTTGCATATAAAGACCTCGATAAACATGACTTAGCAATGACTATAAATGAATTTGGAGAACAGAAAAATACCTCTTCTGCCAGCGTAAAATGTGTGGCTATAGTATAATAAATGTCATATACCTATACAGCACATCAGTCTTCCAGTGTATGTTTAATATGAGTCCGTTCTCCAGTCCCATAGGTTTGAAAAGGAAATTTTATTAATGAAACCTCCTAAAGGAGAAGTTGCAAAGGACAAAGTTCCTCAAGTGTCACTCACAGACAAATGTAAGAATTATTTTTTTTTTATATTATACATATTGATCAGCCGCTTTGTAGAAATGAAAGTTCCTTTTTCTGTGACTTTCCTCTGGAATAGCAAAAGGCCCTAAACATAAATATAAGAAATACTCCCCCGTCCATTCATAAGAAGAATTAGTCCACATGGATTGGAATTGGATGAGAATTTAGACATTTTTTCTGTTTAGAAATTCACCCATGAAATGGATTTTCCAATTCACATCATGCTGTTTCCAGTGGAGCATAGGGTTGTTTCAAATTTTTTCTTTAGATTTTAATGGGGAAAAAATCCACAATCAATTCCCCAAGTAATGTTGTGTTGGAGATTTTGTCACGAATTAACTGTGGACAAAGTGCCATAATCTTTTAAAATTGTTTGCTTTAATAGTTAAAGAGGTTGTCCAAGTTTATCACGAACGTCTACAGTCACCTTATGTGACTGCAAACTTGTAAATCCTCACACTGCACGCAGTTTGCGCTCAGAGGATTCCCCGATGTTGGCGGCGAGACCAAGCGCAGACGGGCAGACTAGACGTGCCTTGCTTAATGCCAGTCTATTGAGTGAGGCTGTGCATGTCTTCTTGGAATGTGGCCAGAAGTATGCATATCACGTACTCACAATCACATGACTGCTCAGTCTCGATGCCAACATTGGAGAATCTTCACATTGCGCACTGTACACTGTTGTGAATTCTGGGGCAGAGCTCCCTCCTGTGGTCACAAGTGGTACTTCGGCTGATTCTCTCTGTGAGCTTCCGTTGGTGGAGGAGAGTGGTACTGCGGCTTCTGAGTTTCCTTCCTCAGGTGATGTGGTGAAGTCGTTAGGTGCTGCTCTATTTAACTCCACCTAGTGCTTTGATCCTGGCTTCCAGTCAATGTTCTAGTATTGGACCTGTCTCCTCCTGGATCGTTCCTGTGGCCTGCTGCTCTGCATAGCTAAGTTCCGCTTTTGCTATTTTGTTTGCTGTTTTTTCTGTCCAGCATTGCTTATTTGTTTTTTCGTGCTTGCTGGAAGCTCTGGGACGCAGAGGGTGTACCTCCGTGCCGTTAGTTCGGTACGGAGGGTCTTTTTGCCCCCCTTTGCGTGGTTGTTTGTAGGGTTTTGTGTTGACCGCAAAGTTACCTTTCCTATCCTCGCTCTGTTCAGAAAGTCGGGCCTCACTTTGCTAAATCTATTTCATCTCTACGTTTGTCTTTTCATCTTAACTCACAGTCATTATATGTGGGGGCTGCCTTTTCCTTTGGGGTATTTCTCTGAGGCAAGGTAGGCTTATTTTCTATCTTCAGGCTAGCTAGTTTCTCAGGCTGTGCCGAGTTGCATAGGGAGCGTTAGGCGCAATCCACGGCTGCCTCTAGTGTGGTTGGAGAGGATTAGGGATTGCGGTCAGCAGAGTTTCCACGTCTCAGAGCTCGTTCTATATTTTTGGGTTATTGTCAGGTCACTGTAGGTGCTCTGACTTCTATGTCCATTGTGGTACTGAATTACCAGATCTTAACAGTACTGGAAGCCAAAATACTAATGATTCTCAATAGAGGGAAAAAAGAAGTTCTGAGACCATTTTTTTTTCTCTGCACTGTGTTTTGCCTTTTTTTTCCCCTAGACATTTGGGTGGTTCAGGACACAGGTGTAGCGATGGACATTAAAGGTCTGTCTTCATGTGTGGATCAGCTCAAGGCAAGAGTACAAAATATTCAAGACTTTGTGGTTCAGAATTCTATGTTAGAACCAAGAATTCCTATTCCTGATTTGTTTTTTGGAGATAGAACTAAATTTCTGAGTTTCAAAAATAATTGTAAACTATTTCTGGCTTTGAAACCCCGCGCCTCTGGTGACCCAGTTCAACAAGTTAGGATCATTATTTCTTTTTTACGTGGCGACCCTCAGGACTGGGCATTTTCTCTTGCGTCAGGAGATCCTGCATTAAGTAATATCGATGCGTTTTTCCTGGAGCTCGGATTGCTGTACGATGAACCTAATTCAGTGGATCAGGCAGAGAAAAATTTGCTGGCTCTGTGTCAGGGTCAGGATGAGATAGAGGTATATTGTCAGAAATTTAGAAAGTGGTCCGTACTCACTCAATGGAATGAAGGTGCGCTCGCAGCTATTTTCAGAAAGGGTCTCTCTGAATCCCTTAAAGATGTCATGGTGGGATTTCCTATGCCTGCTGGTCTGAATGAGTCTATGTCTCTGGCCATTCAGATCGGTCGACGCTTGCGTGAGCGTAAATCTGTGCACCATTTGGCGGTATTACCTGAGCATAAACCTGAGCCTATGCAGTGCGATAGGACTTTGACCAGAGTTGAACGGCAAGAACACAGACGTCTGAATGGGCTGTGTTTCTACTGTGGTGATTCCACTCATGCTATCTCTGATTGTCCTAAGCGCACTAAGCGGTTCGCTAGGTCTGCCACCATTGGTACGGTACAGTCAAAATTTCTTTTGTCCGTTACCTTGATCTGCTCTTTGTCATCTTATTCTGTCATGGCATTTGTGGATTCAGTCGCTGCCCTGAATTTGATGGACTTGGAGTATGCTAGGCATTGTGGGTTTTTCTTGGAGCCCTTGCAGTGTCCTATTCCATTGAGAGGAATTGATGCTACGCCTTTGGCCAAGAATAAGCCTCAGTACTGGACCCAGCTGACCATGTGCATGGCTCCTGCACATCAGGAGGTTATTCGCTTTCTGGTGTTGCATAATCTGCATGATGTAGTCGTGTTGGGGTTGCCATGGCTACAAGTCCATAATCCAGTATTAGATTGGAAATCTATGTCTGTGTCCAGCTGGGGTTGTCAGGGGGTACATGGTGATGTCCCATTTCTGTCTATTTCGTCATCCACCCCTTCTGAGGTTCCAGGGTTCTTGTCTGATTACCGGGATGTATTTGATGAGCCCAAGTCCGATACCCTACCTCCGCATAGGGATTGTGATTGTGCTATCGATTTGATTCCTGGTAGTAAATTCCCAAAGGGTCGACTGTTTAATTTATCTGTGCCTGAGCACGCCGCTATGCGGAGTTACGTGAAGGAGTCCTTGGAGAAGGGGCATATTCGCCCGTCATCGTCGCCATTAGGAGCAGGGTTCTTTTTTGTGGCCAAGAAGGATGGTTCGCTGAGACCTTGTATAGATTACCGCCTTCTTAATAAGATCACGGTTAAATTTCAGTACCCCTTGCCGTTGTTATCTGATTTGTTTGCTCGGATTAAGGGGGCTAGTTGGTTCACCAAGATAGATCTTCGTGGTGCGTATAATCTTGTGCGTATTAAGCGAGGCGATGAATGGAAAACTGCATTTAATACGCCCGAGGGCCATTTTGAGTATTTAGTAATGCCATTCGGACTTGCCAATGCTCCATCAGTGTTTTAGTCCTTTATGCATGACATCTTCCGAGAGTACCTGGATAAATTCCTGATTGTGTACTTGGATGACATTTTGATCTTCTCGGATGATTGGGAGTCTCATGTGAAGCAGGTCAGAATGGTGTTTCAGGTCCTGCGTGCTAATTCTTTGTTTGTGAAGGGATCAAAGTGTCTCTTTGGTGTTCAGAAGGTTTTATTTTTGGGGTTCATCTTTTCCCCTTCTACTATCGAGATGGACCCTGTTAAGGTCCAAGCCATCCATGATTGGACTCAGCCGACATCTCTGAAAAGTCTGCAAAAGTTCCTGGGCTTTGCTAATTTTTATCGTCGCTTCATCTGCAATTTTTCTGGTATTGCTAAACCATTGACCGATTTGACCAAGAAGGGTGCTGATGTGGTCAATTGGTCTTCTGCTGCTGTGGAAGCTTTTCAAGAGTTGAAGCGTCATTTTTCTTCTGCCCCTGTGTTGTGTCAACCAGATGTTTCGCTTCCTTTCCAGGTCGAGGTTGATGCTTCTGAGATTGGAGCAGGGGCTGTTTTGTCACAGAGAAGTTCTGATTGCTCGGTGATGAAACCATGCGCCTTCTTTTCCAGGAAGTTTTCGCCTGCTGAGCGAAATTATGATGTTGGCAATCGAGAGTTGCTGGCCATGAAGTGGGCATTCGAGGAGTGGCGTCATTGGCTTGAAGGAGCTAAGCATCGCGTGGTGGTCTTGACTGATTATAAGAACTTGACTTATCTCGAGTCTGCCAAGCGGTTGAATCCTAGACAGGCTCGTTGGTCGCTGTTTTTTGCCCGTTTTGACTTTGTGATTTCGTACCTTCCGGGCTCTAAAAATGTGAAGGCAGATGCTCTGTCTAGGAGTTTTGTGCCTGACTCTCCGGGTTTATCTGAGCCGGCGGGTATTCTCAAAGAGGGAGTAATTGTGTCTGCCATCTCCCCTGATTTGCGGCGGGTGCTGCAAAAATTTCAGGCTAATAAACCTGATCGTTGCCCAGCGGAGAGACTGTTTGTCCCTGATAGGTGGACGAATAAAGTTATCTCTGAGGTTCATTGTTCGGTGTTGGCTGGTCATCCTGGAATCTTTGGTACCAGAGAGTCAGTGGCTAGATCCTTTTGGTGGCCATCTCTGTCGCGGGATGTGCGTTCTTTTGTGCAGTCCTGTGGGATTTGTGCTCGGGCTAAGCCCTGCTGTTCTCATGCCAGTGGGTTGCTTTTGCCCTTGCCGGTCCCGAAGAGGCCTTGGACACATATCTCTATGGATTTTATTTCAGATCTTCCCGTCTCTCAAAAAATGTCAGTCATTTGGGTGGTTTGTGATCGCTTCTCTAAGATGGTCCATTTGGTACCCTTGTCTAAATTACCTTCCTCCTCTGATTTGGTGCCATTGTTCTTCCAGCATGTGGTTCGTTTACATGGCATTCCAGAGAATATCGTTTCTGACAGAGGTTCCCAGTTTGTTTCGAGGTTTTGGCGAGCCTTTTGTGCTAGGATGGGCATTGACTTGTCTCTTTCCTCGGCTTTCCATCCTCAGACTAATGGCCAGACCGATCGAACCAATCAGACCTTGGAAACATATCTGAGATGCTTTGTTTCTGCTGATCAGGATGACTGGGTGTCCTTTTTGCCTTTGGCTGAGTTCGCCCTTAATAATCGGGCCAGCTCGGCTACCGTGGTTTCGCCGTTTTTCTGCAACTCTGGGTTCCATCCTCGTTTCTCTTCAGGGCAGGTTGAGTCTTCGGACTGTCCTGGTGTGGATACTGTGGTGGACAGGTTGCAGCAGATTTGGACTCATGTAGTGGACAATTTGACCTTGTCCCAGGAGAAGGCTCAACGTTTCGCTAATCGCAGACGCTGTGTGGGTCCCCGACTTCGTGTTGGGGATTTGGTTTGGTTATCTTCTCGTCATATTCCTATGAAGGTTTCCTCTCCTAAGTTTAAACCTCGTTTCATTGGTCCATATAGGATTTCTGAGGTTCTTAATCCTGTGTCTTTTCGTCTGACCCTTCCAGATTCTTTTTCCATTCATAACGTATTCCATAGGTCATTGTTGCGGAGATACGTGGCACCTATGGTTCCATCTGTTGATCCTCCTGCCCCGGTTTTGGTGGAGGGGGAGTTGGAGTATATTGTGGAGAAGATTTTGGATTCTCGTGTTTCAAGACAGAAACTCCAGTATCTGGTTAAGTGGAAGGGTTATGCTCAGGAAGATAATTCCTGGGTCTTTGCCTCTGATGTCCATGCTCCCGATCTTGTTCGTGCCTTTCATATGGCTCATCCTGGTCGTCCTGGGGGCTCTGGTGAGGGTTCGGTGACCCCTCCTCAAGGGGGGGTACTGTTGTGAATTCTGTGGCAGAGCTCCCTCCTGTGGTCACAAGTGGTACTTCAGCTGATTCTCTCTGTGAGCTTCCGTTGGTGGAGGAGAGTGGTACTGCGGCTTCTGAGTTTCCTTCCTCAGGTGATGTGGTGAAGTCGTTAGGTGCTGCTCTATTTAACTCCACCTAGTGCTTTGATCCTGGCTTCCAGTCAATGTTCTAGTATTGGACCTGTCTCCTCCTGGATCGTTCCTGTGGCCTGCTGCTCTGCATAGCTAAGTTCCGCTTTTGCTATTTTGTTTGCTGTTTTTTCTGTCCAGCATTGCTTATTTGTTTTTTCGTGCTTGCTGGAAGCTCTGGGACGCAGAGGGTGTACCTCCGTGCCGTTAGTTCGGTACGGAGGGTCTTTTTGCCCCCCTTTGCGTGGTTGTTTGTAGGGTTTTGTGTTGACCGCAAAGTTACCTTTCCTATCCTCGCTCTGTTCAGAAAGTCGGGCCTCACTTTGCTAAATCTATTTCATCTCTACGTTTGTCTTTTCATCTTAACTCACAGTCATTATATGTGGGGCTGCCTTTTCCTTTGGGGTATTTCTCTGAGGCAAGGTAGGCTTATTTTCTATCTTCAGGCTAGCTAGTTTCTCAGGCTGTGCTGAGTTGCATAGGGAGCGTTAGGCGCAATCCACGGCTGCCTCTAGTGTGTGTTGGAGAGGATTAGGGATTGCGGTCAGCAGAGTTTCCACGTCTCAGAGCTCGTTCTATATTTTTGGGTTATTGTCAGGTCACTGTAGGTGCTCTGACTTCTATGTCCATTGTGGTACTGAATTACCAGATCATAACAGTACACAATGTGAGGATTCACAAGTGACTGTTGACTTTTGTGATAAACCTGGACAAACCCTTTAACATGTACCTGAACTTTTAAAAATCTTTTGCCATTTTATAGGGATATGTCAGGAGCTTTAAGTGGTTGGAATTTGGGTGCTGAGATTGCCTCTAGCATTTGGAGCGAAGAGCCAGAACTCCTCAGCCAATACTGAGGACAGACTGAACACAAGATCTATAAACCCGTCTTCAGTATAGCTACTGGTGTGCATCTCAGCACCTGGACCCCCACTTATGGCATGCCTCAATGACTTGTCAAAAATGTTGTAAAAGTTGTACAAATGCAGTTACACTTTGTCTCATGGAGACAACTTTTTTTTAGATTGAAGCCAAGCAAACGATAAGATGATTTCTATGGGTTCAGCTTTATCTAATACATGCAACTACACCAATATTATCAATCCTAAATAATTAGGACAAAAAAGCGTATCTAAACCAACACTTAAAAAATAGGCTTTTTATAAAAGGCTAAAAGCATCTTTATTGCAGTATATTAAAAAATAAGACAAAGCCATCATATAAGTATGTAACAACAGAGGAATACAAATGTCGGAGAAAGCAATGGGTATAAATGGGGACAAGTCTTGTACAATACACTGATAGGTCTATTTAGAGTCTGTTAGATATTATATAAATACCTTACAATGAAAGTGTCATATTAGTGCAAAATGTCATGACATCTAATGGGCTAAATGATAAGAAGCCCATATAATATTAGGTTTCTTAATTCATACCACACAGTAAAGACATAATGTCATATTGGTACATGTAATGAGCGATACAGTAAGAAGCTCATGTAGTAATAGGCTTAATCAATGTAAAAAAAATCCTGATCGTTTTGTACAATTACACCTTATACCCATATAGGTAATATAGGACTGAAATATGGCACACATGAACATATGGATGTTACCTAAAGGAGAATGCTGCAAGGAACAGTGAGGCTGTAAGTCTGTCTGCGTTCCCCTCACACCCAACCAGTGCAATGTTTAGGTAACATCCACATTTATATGAACTTGAGTTGCATACCTTAGGGGATGGGTGCATGAGCGGAGAGGCAGCCTCTTTGGGGGGTCCTCATTCAGTGTGGTACCAGTGCAGAGCGTTTTTGACTGCACTCGCATACTGATACCATTGGACTTACGTGCGCTATATGTGGGGATATTGCATTTAATGTCAGCGGTGTGGTTTACTATATAGCAGCCTTTCAGAAGTGTATTGCACCTCCAGTGTAAAGCGTTATATATTTTTTTATTGCTATGGTTACCACTGCCATTTCTGTCCACACTTTTATCGTCTGATATTTCTCCAGATCTACATCAGCTAGCGTCACCTTCCTCCCCCTCTCCAACCTTTTTGATCTATATATTAATTTGCTGTGCATCACTCCCCTCTTTTTTGGAGACTTTGTTCTCTGTCTTTTCAATTGTTTTTATATATTGATATTTAATAACCTGACTCCATGTTTTATTATTCAAGTTAGAATTGTTGGACCATCATTGATAAAGTATAATGCACTCCCCGTAGGCCTATATATAGTATAATGCACTCCGTATAGGCCTCTACATATAGTATAATACACTCCCCATAGACCTATATTTAGTATAATGCACTCCTTATAGGCCTCTAGATATAGTACAATGCACTCCCCATCTGCCTCTATACAGTATAATGCACTCCCCATCTGCCTCTGTATAGTATAATGCTCTCCCCATAGGCCTCCATGCAATATAGTGCACTCCCCATCTGCCTATATATAGTATAATGCACTCCCCAAATGCCTACGTATAGTATAATGCACTATAATGAACTATCGCTTTGTACATATGTACGTATATTTATATAAATATTTATATATGTTTCTATATTTATTTAGACTGAATATATATGTATGTGCAGCGCCCCAGAGATCTGGTCGTTGCAGTATGACACTCTGCCACTAAGGGGAGTGGCGGTACGTCTGATGGCACTGAAGGAATTCTCCTGACCAGGTATCACCAGAACACATTACATTTCACACTCCGGCCACTAGGGGGAGCAAAAGGCTTTATTTATTGGGCCACTCCTCACACTGGTAAAACTAGGTGCTGGGGAGGAAGTTAGTCAGAAGCTGACTGGGTTGGATTCAGGCAACATCCCGTGGCAGGGGGTGTTGCAGGGAGAAGACACAGGGGGGGTCCCTGTCAGGCGTGGGAACCTGTCAGGTGCCTAGCGAACAGAACAGAACGTTTCGGAGCCGCGCCTGCACCTCCTGCGGCGGCATCCTAAGAAAGAGATAAGAAGGGAAGGATATTGTGGAACAGTGTAAACGAGATCAAGCACAAAGGAGAGCCAGTAAGGGTCGTGCCGTGAGACCGAGGCAACATCTTACTGAGGCATGTAGCCGGTGGCCGGAACACCGCGGGAGTAACTGACTTCAGGCCTTACTTCGAACTCCGCAGGATAGTTAATTATAGGTTGGCTGTCTACCTTAAATTTCTTAAGAAGGCATAGGGGGCAACATTGGGAGAGGGGCGTCTCTAGGGTCCCGGAAGACCTCCAAGCCTTCCCGTCATACGGGTGCGTCCTAGCCAAAACATACCTGGGGGACGAGAAACTAGTAACATCTGGAACTAAAGAGAGAGAGAGAGAGCTGTAGAGAACGACGAACGAGAACAGCAGTTGTGAGGACTATCCCGAATGCTCAGCAGGGTAGGACTACAACACACAGGCGCTATTGGTAGGCAACGATTTCCATCTGTGAAGGAAACTCTGGAAGTGCCCATCGGACCGGCCAGTCTCAGAGAGCCCTGTTAAACGTGCTCTGGATTGAGGATCCTGAAGTCTTCAGTAAAGAGGTAAAGAGACTGCAACCTTGTGTCCTCGTTATTGACTGTACCTCACACCATCACCATCTACCTTACTGGGAAGCCCTGGGGAAATACTTCACCTGTGGGAAGGTATACAATCCAGCTACCATTCCATCACCCCAGCGGACCCCACAGCAGCGTCGGTCACCCTGACCGAACACCACAGGTGGCGTCACGAACCCCTGACAGACTGTACCAGCTTTATTGGACGCCCCTTAGCAGGGTCGCGGACCGGGTCTAGCCACCGTGACAGCCTCAGAACCGAACCAGAGAGGCCCGGTACCGAAACGCGTGGCCCTGTGTCTGGGGGCGATCCATATGTATTATAATTCCTTTTGGACACTTACTATTATTATAGCCCCCTATGCACCTGATATATATTATGCCACTTTGAAGCCACACCTGCCTTTCCTGTATTTGTTTTTCTTTTTCCCCATTTATAATATTTCATGTGTTTTAATATCTAGGTTTTTTATTGTGTTAAAAATAAAATGTAACATTTTTTAACCAATCTTAAAAAGTGTCAGCTTTGGTGACAGTTATAGATATTGCTTTTTATTGGTATCTATTATTGAGTTCACTTATTGGTGTTGATGTACATATGTACATGTACAGATTAGGACTAAGGAGCAGTATAATCTCCATGCTCGGCCATACAGGCTACATGTATATGTGTTTAATTCTGCTACACAAAATACACATCATGATATTTGCAGAAATTGTTGAATTCTACATACAATTTAGATTACAAAGTAACACAATAATCTGAAGCACATTTTATGCATTTTCTGAATGCTTTATTTATCCCTTTGTTAATTTATGCTGCAGTTCACTGTAGGTGTCATACTCAGAGGTTGCACATTTACACAATTGATGGTTTCCTTACACAATTGAATGGGGCTAGCAACATCCCAGCTAAATTTATTAAACTGGGGCCTGGTTGCCTTGTTGTTACCTCTTCAGTAATAGTTTGTGTACCGATTGTCCGTAGATTTAGTATTTTCTCTTGAGTTTGAGTTGTTACACTTGCAGTCTCCGTTGCTGTCTGCTCAGTTTGGATCGCAGTATCGTTGAGATCGCTCTTTCTTGGCACTGATGGCATTGAAAAATGGTGGAAATTTTGGAAGGGATGAGCTGCTTCAAGATCTAGCCTTTTTAAGTCTCGTTTCTCATAATATTCATGAGTAGTTGATCCATGACACAGCAAATATAGGTGTAAACATATATAATATCCCAACACTGATGCTATTGAGAAACAAAGGATGCCATCGATGAAAGATATAATAAGAATCCCAATAGCAAGTGTTTCAGGAAAAATAAGCCAGCTGCTGGTAGATGAGTCCATCTTCACCCATGGCTTGTGGCAGTAGATGGAGAACACAAACAGAGAGATGATGGCCAGGCATGTTGTGCCTAAGAAAGCGGTCACAATGGAATTATAGTAAAACCAAATATTTCTGCCTCCTAGACAGGTATTAAAAATTCGGGAATGGTGATCGAAGTTAAAGACATCTTTTCCACAAATGTTACAAAATCGAATCTTCTCTTTATAAAATGTCACAGGTATTATGTGGCAGTGAATCTTCTTTGGTTTAGTTTCCTTGGCCTCCTTTACACTGACTGCCTCCTTTGGATCTACACAAGAGGAGTCAGTAGAAATTGTAAGGGTATGGAAAACAAAATGTAGAGCGAATAAGATGCCTAGAATTCCATTACAGGCAGATTGCCAGGCGCATGGCAGTATGGGAAGAATAAAGCCAAAAGCCGTGATACCCAAATATAAGTATAGAACCCAACTGGCAATTTGGAAGGGATGCCATGGCCACTGTAGTCCGTCATCACGCTTTCTGCGTTGGTGATCCACTTTTGAAGTTGGCATTACTTATGTGTCAATATTTCTTTGAATTTGCTGAAGAAAACGGCATCCTTCCACTTCTCACATAAAGCTTGGCTCTAAAACACGTCTGTCTTGTATAGATGAAACAGAATGTCTGGGAACTGTCACACAACTAATAGCACATCCTATTGTGAGGTCACAGGATTCTAATGGAACCTTCCGACCTGTATATGGCACCATAGTGCAGCCACTATTAGTCTGTAATGGGATGGTGTATATAGATCTACTGTATATTCCTCACTAGATACAACTATCTAGTACACTAAAATGCAAACCTTATTACATCGGTCCTACATACACCTCTATGCAGGAGCTCCCATAACATTTAGAATAAGTGAATGCAATTATATAATATGCAGCTATTGTTTTTGCAGTCCCCCATAAATATTCAGTGAGGCTGAGGTCAGGTGAGATCCATAACATTCAGGACTCACTGGAAAGCTTGGACCCGTGTCTTAGGTTATTATCCTGTTGCAGTATGAGTCCTTTATGTCATCAGGTTCAGGTCAATTGGCCCCAGATCTCCAATTCAGGAATGCAAAAATACCCATAGACTTGAGAATTCCCACCATCATATTTTGGTCTTCTGTAATATTAATCTTTCTAGTTCTGCCATAATTGTCAGCATTATTAAGTAGGACTTTTGTTTTTTCATCGATTCACTGTGAAATGTTCATATGACTAAGCTCATGCCATAGATCTCACCTTGGTAGGTTCTGCGGAAGGGACTAATCATTCCATAAGGGTGAAATTTGGCTCTGCCCTCATCACAAGGTGAGTGGGACTGGTGATGTCATTTCTACCGATATCACACGGGCCACGTGCATGAGCAGCAGGTATCGCCTACATGGCCGAATCATTTTTTTTTTTTTTTTAATTTAAATAGATTTTTATTAACAATATAAAGAAGTACATCAGAATGCCATTTACATTACAATATGTTACATGCACATTTTCTTATTTTAATAAACCCCAACATTACCCCAACAGCCCCCCTCCCCCATAAGACAGCTCATTCCCAATCTGCACTCCTCTGAGGCCATCTCTGCCTCAAGTAATTTACCCTTATCCAAGTCCTAAGAAACCCGACTTCTATACTCCTCAGTCCAGTTCAAGCCAAGGAGACCACATTCTATTAAACATTTCTATTCTCCCCCTTTTTTTGTACACCCCCTTTTCCAATTTTAGACCATGTTGTACATATTGGAGAAATTCCCTCCTCGCAGGTAGTTCAGCATTTATCCAATTTCGTGCTATCACTTTCCTAGCCATGTATAGTAGCCTAGTGATTGCAATCTTCCAGGTATTGTCAACTCCTATTTCTTCCACATATCCCAGCAAGCATACTATCGGGTCTCTAAGAACTCTACACTTATAAGCTACTTCAACCCGGCTCAAGACCACCACCCAAAAAGCAGCCAGCCTAGGACACGTCCGCATCATGTGATATATTCCTGCATTCTCACTCGCACACCTCGGACACTCAGAATTGGCACGCAACCCCGCTTTGTGTAGCACTTCCGGAGATTTATATACTCTGTGCAAAATATATAGCTGCGAGAGTCTATATGGTTCACTCAAGGATAGTCGCGGAACCCACTCCATCACTGATTCCCAGGTTTCATTCTCCATCGGCCCCACTTCTCTCTCCCACTTAGCTCTCGCCTTTATAGGGAAATCAAGCAAAAACGTGTGCATAAGGTCCTTATACAGGGTGGAAATAACTCCCCTTGTGGTCCCGTCACCACACACATACTCCAAAACTATATCATCTTGAATCCTGATATCAGCTTTCTTATTCTGAGCTCTAAAGGCATGTCTCATCTGCGCATACTGATATTCCCCTGTGGATCTCAGACCAAACTCAACCTGCAATTGGGAAAAGGATTTCAATGCTTGCTGCTGGATTATCTGGTGAACAAAGCAAATTCCCTTAGTCTGCCATTCCATCAGTCCTCCCAGAGCCTCAAATTCCTTTAAATTGTTGTTAGACCATATCGGTGTGAATTTAGTCAGCCCTGTAACCCCACGAATCTGCCTTAGTCTATTCCATAATTTACGAATCAGGAACAGGGTTGGATATAATTTCCCTAAAGTGCCCAAGGAGCCATCTTCCAAACACTGAACCTCCGGTCGTCGGCCTGTCACCTCTTCCATCAGGTTTTGTACTGCACTGGATGACGCCTCTCGCGCCCAGCCCTTCAAATGCTGACTCTGGGCTGCAAGAAAATATATTTCTGGGTTGGACAAAGCCAAACCACCATCTTCCTTGGGTCGCTGAAGCGTCTCCAGGCTAATACGTGGATATTGTCTCCCCCATATCAAACTTCTAAAGAGGGCATTAATCTGCCTGAACTTCCCCCGAGGGATCCAAATTGGCGCATTGTGTAAAACATATAGAATTTTAGGCATCAGGACCATCTTAATAAGGTTAACCCTTCCGACCACCGATAGATGCAGTTTATTCCAGGCATCTACCTTCGCCTTGAGTACCCCCATAACAGGAGTCAAATTCCTTTGTAGGAACTCCGCAATTGGGACCGAAATCCATATTCCAAGGTATTTAAATTGGGAAACCACCTTTAGCCTCTCATCCCCAACATCCTCACTCACATTCTCTCCTACGTCATCCACCCTAAAAAGAACCGATTTACCCCAATTAATTGTTAGTCCCGACACGGTACCAAATCTCTCAACAATTTCAATGGCCCCTCTCAGTGAATCATCCGGATCAGCCAGGAACAGCAAAACGTCATCCGCGTATAGCGCTATTTTTTCCTCAATTTTCCCATACCTAAACCCAGGGACTCTATCAGACTGCCGAATCTTAGCAGCAAGAGGTTCTACAGCTAAAGCAAACAGGAGGGGTGAGAGCGGGCATCCCTGCCTAGTACCCCTAGCCAGCTCTATAGGCTGAGACAGCTCCCCGTTCACTCTAATTCTAGCCGACGGTAATGAATACAACAGCTGTATCCAGGCCACAAACTGCGGACCAAACCCCATACATTCCAACACCTGCCATAGGTATCCCCACTCAACACTGTCAAACGCCTTATGGGCATCTAACGATACAACCACACTCACTCTTCGACCACAGTTGTCAGACTCCACCTGCAAATTCACATATAGCCTCCGCAAATTAATCGCCGTTGCCCTATCAGGCATAAAGCCAGACTGGTCCGAATGCACCAGACTCGCAATAACACTAGAGAGACGGAGAGCCAACACCTTGGCCAGAAGCTTGACATCAATAGTTAGTAAGGAAATTGGTCGGTACGACTCCGGCTTCCCCAAATCCTTATCCTCCTTTGGAATAACCACTATTATGGCCTCTCTCATAGAGGCTGGCAAGCACCCTCGGGACCTAGCTTCCTCCAGTACCATTTTTAATCTAGGAATCAACACTTCTGCCAAACCTTTATAAATCTCAGCGGGTAACCCATCAACCCCAGGCGCCTTCCCATTAGCCATGGACATCAATGCCCGACTCAATTCCTCCTCAGTGATAGGGGCCTCAAGGCTCTCCCTATCTGCCTCATTCAGTCTCGGCAGATCCAGACCCTCCAAGAAGGTCAATGTATCCTCGACCGATTCACCCAACCGGGAGGAATACAAATCTGCATAGAAGTCCGCGAAGGCCCTCAAAATCTCAGGCGTTTCCGTTATTCTACCTCCACTTGTAGGTTCCAAAGAGTGTATATATGAAGATCCTCTCTGAGCAGCAGCCACCACCGACAGCATATGTCCCACTGTTTCTCCTTCCTGATAAAACAACACTCTTTGGAAATCCCGCTTCCTCTCAGCTTTGTCTAACAGAATTTTTCCCAAATGGTTTTGTGCATTTTTCATCCTTCTCTCTGCCTCAGGAGTTCCCAGTGTGGCCATCCCATCTTCTGCCTCCTTCAACTCCTCAACTGCCGCCTTTTCTGCCTCTCTCGTCCTCCGCTTACACCTACAAATGTCCCTAAACAGTAGTCCCCTCAGATACGCCTTCATTGCATCCCAAATCGTAAGAGCGTCAGTGCTTCCATCATTTAAGACAAAGAACTCCGCCACCTCCCGTCCTATACTTTCCAACTCAATGCTCTGTAACCAATTAGGATGAATCTTCCAATCTCTCCCATTTATCGAACGTGCCCCCTCCAATCTAACCTCTACTTCAATTGGACTATGGTCTGACAAGGCCCTTGGCAGATATCTCACCTCCCCAACCAGTGTGTCTAAGATCCTGTTACCCAGAGCCATATCAATTCTAGAGAGCGTGGCATGCGCTGGTGAATAACACGAGTACCCTCTTTCCCCAATATGTCTGACCCTCCAAAGATCAATCATACCTATCTCCTGTATATAGGTGCCAAATGTTGTAATGTGTCCCTCCGACCTATTCTGAGTATTTTTATTTTTGTCCCAATAATCATCACAGATGTTATTTAGATCCCCGATAATCATTAACGGTGTTGGCCCCCATCTTTCCACTCGCTCCATTACTTCTCTGATCTTTTTGCTAGAGTAGGGAGGCGGAATATACATCGCAGCAACACACATCATCACTCCATACAATATACACTGTATTAGTACGTACTGCCCATCCACATCCACATATACCTTCACCTCCTCATACTGAACTCCCGCTGGAACCAAGATTGAGACTCCTCTTGCATACGTGGAGAAGGTAGAGTGGTATCCCTTTTGAATCCAACGTCTATTTAGGACATCCACCTTTTCCCTTACCAAATGCGTCTCCAGCAAACATATCATTGAGGCCCGTTGGTCTCTTGCATATTGCAAACTCGCGGCTCGTCTGGATTTTTCCCCCAGGCCTCTCACATTCCAGCACAAAATCTTAAAACGGGTCCCCATCAATTGACTCATCTTCACTAAGAGTATCATCATTCTTGAGCACGAACTGTCTCTATAATTTAGAATTTTGGCAAGCATGGTACGGGGATTCGCTCCAGGGACAGGTGGTTTCGGTGGGACCCTATGCGCTGTTTCTACCGCGAACACTTTTGTTAGCGCCATATCTCCAAATGTCTCTAACAGCCAGTTTTCAATATACTCCGTTGGATTCCTCCCTTCAGCTTTTTCAGGGATGCCCACTATGCGAATATTGTTTCTTCTGGACCTGTTCTCAAGGTCCTCATTTTTAGCAGCCAATTCAGCTATAGCTTGAGTGAACTTTTTCTCTGCTTTTTGCAGCTGCACTATATGATCTTCTGCAGTGCTCACCAGGGCCGTATTTAGAGTTTTTGCTGCCCTAGGCACTTTTAGTGCTGCCTCCCCCTTTGGTGAGTATGACACTATCGGCAGTGACTTTGGCAAAAATCGCTGATGTGAAAGTCGCCTTTTGCAGCAGATCTGACAGTTTTTCCGCATCTGCCGCGTAATGGATCACTTAGGGCAACACTGCGTTCGGCCTCATTCATTCCCTATGGGACTTACAGACATGTGCGGCACTTGCGGTTTTGCCGCCATCCGGCAAATGCGGTACTTGCAGCAATGAGAAAAAACACTGCTAGCAGTGTTTTATGTATCATCGTAAGTGCAAAACCGCAATTGCCGCACATGTTCGCAAGTAGCCATCACTACCTGTCCCTGCACCTTGCTAGCTCATCCCTATCCAACCCTCCCTGACCTATAACCACACTATAAAGCTTCAGAAAAGCAATTTATTAACTGACATATTCCTATGATAATGAGGGCTCTAGGCTACGGCGTAGACTGGGACGGGCAGTGTCCGGGTCTCCATCCTCTCTGTGCACACCCCCAGTCCCTGCCTCACTGCCTATGCACAGACCTCCCTCCACCGGACCCGGTAATCGCCGCTCGCAGTAGCATACCAGCAGAGGCGTGTATCTAGGGTTTCTGGCACCCGGGGAAAGAATTCATTTTGGTGCCCCCCCTCCGCCAAGGACATATGTGATTTGCACACTCAGTCATGTGCCCACGAGCTCCTCTCCTTAATGCTCTCAATGTTCAGTGAAAAACTAAGAGAAGCAGAAGAGAAGCTCTTTGTCGCAGGACCATAAGAGTATGTGTCCACGTTCAGGATTGCATCAGGATTTGGTCAGGATTTTTCATCAGTATTTGTAAGCCAAAACCAGGAGTGGAACAATTAGAGGAAAACTATAATAGAAACATATGCACCACTTCTGTATTTATCACCCACCCCTGGTTTTGGCTACAAATACTGATGTAAAATACTGACCAAATCCTGATGCAATCCTGAACGTGGACACATACCCTAAGTCTGAAAAATCGCATATGAGTGACGTGTCCATGTGACGACTACTGGAACTTGCAGAGCTGAATCCTGACATCGCAGCTTCTGAATTCTCACAACGCATGCACTGCACACTTTTAGGATTCTCCCTTGCCGGTGGACAGTCATGTCAGCACAAGTATGTGATTTGTATACTTCTGACCACATTCCGACTAGATGTGCCCGGCCTCGCTCAGTTCATTTTCATTGACGGAGGTCACGCATGTCTAGTCAGCACGTGATCGCATTAATGTAAATCCCCAGCATGAGAGAATCCTGACAGCGTGCAGTGTGCACTGTGAGAATTCAGAAGTCTGCAGTCACAAAGAATGACTGCAGACTCATCACAAGCCTGGACATCCCCTTTAAAAGGGACTCTGTCACCTGAATTTGGAGGGAACAATTTTCAGCCATAGGGGCGGGGTTTTCGGGTGTTTGATTCACCCTTTCCTTACCCGCTGGCTGCATGCTGGCTGCAATATTGGATTGAAGCTCATTCTCTGTCCTCCATAGTACACGCCTGCGCAAGGCAAGATTGCAGATTGTGCAGGTACAGTATGTACTACGGAGGACAGAGAATGAGCTTCAATCCAATATTGCAGCCAGCATGCAGCCAGCGGGTATGGAAAGGGTGAATCAAACACCCGAAAACCCCACCCCTATGGCTGAAAATTGTTCCCTCCAAATTCAGGTGACAGTGTCCCTTTAAATCTCCTAACATATATAAAAACATGAGAGTTAGCATCACAAATAACATTTACATCCAGGTACCTGATAGATGACGTCGCCTCTGGAGCCGTTCTCCTTTTCTTCATCTTGTCCAGATCCCATGATGAGTTTTTTCTCATCCACAGCCGTCTCTGCAGACTTCCATCTTCGCCGCTCTTTTGCAGAAAGTCTCCACATGACGCCCTTAAAGATACAAGTGTCATTATAATGCTCCCAAATAAAAAATTGCCCCTCACTATATTGTCTGCACAAAGTATGACCCCCACACTGTCCCTCTTATGGTACACATACTCTTCACACTGTCCTCTCCTTTCTATACCGCTCCCCTCTTCACTGTCCTCTCACACTGTGTCCCCCTTATAGGGCCCAGTATTTATACTCCATATTTATACTCCATCCTCCCACACTGCGTTCATGCCTCCCCCATCCTCCCACCCTGCGTTCATGGCTCCCCCATCCTTCTCCCCTGCAAGCATGGCTCCCCCATCCTCCCACTCTGCGTTCATGGCTCCCCATCCTTCTCCCCTGCGTTCATGGCTCCCCCATCCTTCTCCCCTGCGTTCATGGCTCCCCCATCCTCCCACTCTGCGTTCATGGCTCCCCCATCCTCCCACTCTGCGTTCATGGCTCCCCATCCTTCTCCCCTGCGTTCATGGCTCCCCCATCCTTCTCCCCTGCGTTCATGGCTCCCCCATCCTTCTCCCCTGCGTTCATGGCTCCCCCATCCTCCCACCCTGCGTTCATGGCTCCCCCATCCTTCTCCCCTGCGTTCATGGCTCCCCCATCCTTCTCCCCTGCGTTCATGGCTCCCCCATCCTTCTCCCCTGCGTTCATGGCTCCCCCATCCTTCTCCCCTGCGTTCATGGCTCCCCCATCCTTCTCCCCTGCGTTCATGGCTCCTCCATCCTTCTCCCCTGAGTTCATGGCTCCCCCATCCTTCTCCCCTGAGTTCATGGCTCCCCCATCCTTCTCCCCTGAGTTCATGGCTCCCCCATCCTTCTCCCCTGCGTTCATGGCTCCCCCATCCTTCTCCCCTGCGTTCATGGCTCCCCCATCCTTCTCCCCTGCGTTCATGGCTCCCCCATCCTTCTCCCCTGCGTTCATGGCTCCCCCATCCTTCTCCCCTGAGTTCATGGCTCCCCCATCCTTCTCCCCTGAGTTCATAGCTCCCCCATCCTTCTCCCCTGTGTGCACGGCTCCCCATCCTTCTCCCCTGTATGCACGGCTCCCCATCCTTCTCCCCTGCGTGCACGGCTCCCCATCCTTCTCCCCTGCGTGCACGGCTCCCCATCCTTCTCCCCTGTGTGCACGGCTCCCCATCCTTCTCCCCTGTGTGCACGGCTCCCCATCCTTCTCCCCTGTGTGCACGGCTCCCCATCCTTCTCCCCTGCGTTCATGGCTCCCCCATCCTTCTCCCCTGCGTTCATGGCTCCCCCATCCTTCTCCCCTGCGTTCATGGCTCCCCCATCCTTCTCCCCTGCGTTCATGGCTCCCCCATCCTTCTCCCCTGCGTTCATGGCTCCCCCATCCTTCTCCCCTGAGTTCATAGCTCCCCCATCCTTCTCCCCTGTGTGCACGGCTCCCCATCCTTCTCCCCTGTGTGCACGGCTCCCCATCCTTCTCCCCTGTGTGCACGGCTCCCCATCCTTCTCCCCTGCGTGCACGGCTCCCCATCCTTCTCCCCTGCGTGCACGGCTCCCCATCCTTCTCCCCTGCGTGCACGGCTCCCCATCCTTCTCCCCTGCGTGCACGGCTCCCCATCCTTCTCCCCTGCGTGCACGGCTCCCCATCCTTCTCCCCTGCGTGCACGGCTCCCCATCCTTCTCCCCTGCGTGCACGGCTCCCCATCCTTCTCCCCTGCGTGCACGGCTCCCCATCCTTCTCCCCTGCGTGCACGGCTCCCCATCCTTCTCCCCTGCGTGCACGGCTCCCCATCCTTCTCCCCTGCGTGCACGGCTCCCCATCCTTCTCCCCTGCGTGCACGGCTCCCCATCCTTCTCCCCTGCGTGCACGGCTCCCCATCCTTCTCCCCTGCGTGCACGGCTCCCCATCCTTCTCCCCTGCGTGCACGGCTCCCCATCCTTCTCCCCTGTATGCACGGCTCCCCATCCTTCTCCCCTGGATGCACGGCTCCCCATCCTTCTCCCCTGCGTGCACGGCTCCCCATCCTTCTCCCCTGCGTGCACGGCTCCCCATCCTTCTCCCCTGTGTGCACGGCTCCCCATCCTTCTCCCCTGTGTGCACGGCTCCCCATCCTTCTCCCCTGTGTGCACGGCTCCCCATCCTTCTCCCCTGTGTGCACGGCTCCCCATCCTTCTCCCCTGCATGCACGGCTCCCCATCCTTCTCCCCTGTGTGCACGGCTCCCCATCCTTCTCCCCTGTGTGCATGGCTCCCCATCCTTCTCCCCTGTGTGCACGGCACCCCACTTTTTTTCCCTGTCATACTTACCTCTTACCGGCGCGCAGCACAGAACTTCCTGGCATCTCAGCGTCTTCCTTCCTGTCTTCAGCGGTCACATGGTAGCGCTAATTAAGGTGAGATGAATATGTGCATATTCATCACCCTTAACCCCTCTGTGACCTTAGACGTACTATCCCGTCGAGGTGCCCTGGGCTTATCTGACCCTGGACGGGATAGTACGTCATAGCCGATCGGCCGCGCTCACGGGGGAGCAGCTTATCGCAGCTGACATCCGGCACTATGTGCCAGGAGCGGTCACGGACCGCCCCCGGCACATTAACCCCTGGCACACCGCGATCAAAGATGATCGCGATGTGCCGGCGGTGCAGGGAAGCACCGCGCAGGGAAGGGGCTCCCTGCGGGCTTCCCTGAGACCCCCTCAGCAACGCGATGTGATCGCGTTGCTGCGAGGGTCTCACCTCCCTCCCTGCTCCCTCCAGCCCCGGATCCAAGATGGCCGCGGATCCGGGTCCTGCAGGGAGGGAGGTGGCTTCACAGAGCCTGCTCAGAGCAGGCACTGTGAAGCCTGCAGCGCTGCATGTCAGATCAGTGATCTGACAGAGTGCTGTGCAAACTGTCAGATCACTGATCTGTGATGTCCCCCCCTGGGACAAAGTAAAAAAGTAAAAAAATATTTTTCCAAATGTGTAAAAAAAATTAAAAAAAATATTCCAAAATAATGAAAAAAAAAAAAAAATATTATTCCCATAAATACATTTCTTCATCTAAATAAAAAAAAAAAACCAATAAAAGTACACATATTTAGTATCGCCGCGTCCGTAACGACCCGACCTATAAAACTGTCCCACTAGTTAACCCCTTCAGTAAACACCGTAAGAAAAAAAAAAAAAAAACGAGGCAAAAAACAACGCTTTATTATCATACCGCCGAACAAAAAGTGGAATAACACGCGATCAAAAGGACAGATATAAATAACCATGGTACCGCTGAAAGCATCATATTGTCCCGCAAAAAAAGAGCCGCCATACAGCATCATCAGCAAAAAAATAAAAAAGTTATAGTCCTGAGAATAAAGCGATGCAAAAATAATTATTTTTTCTGTAAAATAGTATTTATCGTATAAAAGCGCCAAAACATAAAAAAATGATATAAATGAGGTGTCGCTGTAATCGTACTGACCCAAAGAATAAAACTGCTTTATCAATTTTACCAAACGCGGAACGGTATAAACGCCTCCCCCAAAAGAAATTCATGAATAGCTGGTTTTTGGTCATTCTTCCTCACAAAAATCGGAATAAAAAGCGATCAAAAAATGTCACGTGCCCAAAAATGTTTTCAATAAAAACGTCAACTCGTCCCGCAAAAAACAAGACCTCACATGACTCTGTGGACCAAAATATGGAAAAATTATAGCTCTCAAAATGTGGTATTGCAAAAAATATTTTTTGCAATAAAAAGGGTCTTTCAGTGTGTGACGGCTGCCAATCATAAAAATCCGCTAAAAAACTCGCTATAAAAGTAAATCAAACCCCCCTTCATCACCCCCTTAGTTAGGGAAAAATAAAAAAAAATGTATTTATTTCCATTTTCCCATTAGGGCTAGGGTTAGGGCTAGGGTTAGGGCTAGGGCTAGGGTTAGGGCTAGGGCTAGGGTTAGGGCTAGGGTTAGGGCTAGGGTTAGGGTTAGGGCTAGGGTTAGGGCTAGGGTTAGGGCTAGGGCTAGGGTTAGGGCTAGGGTTAGGGTTAGGGCTAGGGTTAGGGCTAGGGTTAGGGCTAGGGTTAGGGTTAGGGTTAGGGCTAGGGTTAGGGCTAGGGTTAGGGCTAGGGTTAGGGTTGGGGCTAAAGTTAGGGTTAGGGTTTAGATTACATTTACAGTTGGGAATAGGGTTGGGATTAGGGTTAGGGGTGTGTCAGGGTTAGAGGTGTGGTTAGGGTTACCGTTGGAATTAGGGTTAGGGGTGTGTTTAGATTAGGGTTTCAGTTATAATTGGGGGGTTTCCACTGTTTCGGCACATCAGGGGCTCTCCAAACACGACATGGCGTCCGATCTCAATTCCAGCCAATTCTGCGTTGAAAAAGTAAAACAGTGCTCCTTCCCTTCCGAGCTCTCCTGTGTGCCCAAACAGGGGTTTACCCCAACATATGGGGTATCAGCGTACTCAGGACAAATTGGACAACAACTTTTGTGGACCAATTTCTCCTGTTACCCTTGGGAAAATACAAAACTGGGGGCTAAAAAATAATTTTTGTGGGAAAACAAAAAGATTTTTTATTTTCACGGCTCTGCGTTATAAACTGTAGTGAAACACTTGGGGGTTCAAAGTTCTCACAACACATCTAGATAAGTTCATTGAGGGGTCTAGTTTCCAATATGGGGTCACTTGTGGGGGGTTTCTACTGTTTAGGTACATTAGGGGCTCTGCAAACGCAATGTGACGCCTGCAGACCAATCCATCTAAGTCTGCATTCCAAATGATGCTCCTTCCCTTCCGAGCCCTCCCATGCGCCCAAACGGTGGTTCCCCCCCACATATCGGGTATCAGCGTACTCAGGACAAATTGGACAACAACATTTAGGGTCCAATTTCTCCTGCTAACCTTGGAAAAATACAAAACTGGGGGCTAAAATATAATTTTTGTGGAAAAAAAAATATTTTTTATTTGCATGGCTCTGCGTTATAAACTGTAGTGAAATACTTGGGGGTTCAAAGCTCTCACAACACATCAAGATGAGTTCCTTAGGGGGTCTACTTTCCAAAATGGTGTCACTTGTGGGGGGTTTCTACTGTTTAGGTACATTAGGGGCTCTGCAAACGCAATGTGACGCCTGCAGACCATTCCATCTAAGTCTGCATTCCAAATGGCGCTCCTTCCCTTCCGAGCCCTCCCATGCGCCCAAACGGTGGTTCCCCCCCACATATGGGGTATCAGCGTACTCAGGACAAATTGGACAACAACTTTTGGGGTCCAATTTCTCCTGTTACCCTAGGGAAAATACAAAACTGGGGGCTAAAAAATAATTTTTGTGGGAAAAAAATTTTGTTTTATTTTTATGGCTCTGCATTATAAACTTCTGTGAAGCCCTTGGTGGGTCAAAGTGCTCACCACACATCCAGATAAGTTCCTTATGGGGTCTACTTTCCAAAATGGTGTCACTTGTGGGGGGTTTCAATGTTTAGGCACATCAGTGGCTCTCCAAACGCAACATGGCGTCCCATCTCAATTCCTGTCAATTTTGCATTGAAAAGTCAAACGGCGCTCCTTCCCTTCCGAGCTCTCCCAAGCGCCCAAACAGTGGTTTACTGCCACATATGGGGTATCAGCGTACTCAGGACAAATTGGACAACAACTTTTGAGGTCCAATTTCTTCTCTTACCATTGAAAAAATAAAAAATTGGGGGCAAAAATATAATTTTTGTGAAAAAATATGATTTTTTATTTTTACGGTTCTGCATTATAAACTTCTGTGAAGCACTTGGTGGGTCAAAGTGCTCACCACACATCCAGATAAGTTCCTTAGGGGGTCTACTTTCCAAAATGGTGTCACTTGTGGGGGGTTTCAATGTTTAGGCACATCAGTGGCTCTCCAAACGCAACATGGCGTCCCATCTCAATTCCTGTCAATTTTGCATTGAAAAGTCAAATAGCGCTCCTTCCCTTCCGAGCTCTCCCATGCGCCCAAACAGTGGTTTACTGCCACATATGGGGTATCAGCGTACTCAGGACAAATTGGACAACAACTTTTTGGGTCCAATTTCTCCTGTTACCCTTGGTAAAATAAAACAAATTGGAGCTGAAGTAAATTTTTTGTGTAAAAAAGTTAAATGTTCATTTTTATTTAAACATTCCAAAAATTCCTATTAAACACCTGAAGGGTTAATAAACTTCTTGAATGTGGTTTTGAGCACCTTGAGGGGTGCAGTTTTTAGAATGGTGTCACACTTGGGCATTTTCTATCATATAGACCCCTCAAAATGACTTCAAATGAGACGTGGTCCCTAAAAAAAAAATGGTGTTGTAAAAATGAGAAATTGCTGGTCAACTTTTAACCCTTATAACTCCCTAACAAAAAAAAAAATTGGTTCCAAAATTATGCTGATATAAAGGAGACATGTGGGAAATGTTACTTATTAAGTATTTTGTGTGACATATCTCTGTGATTTAATTGCATAAAAATTCAAAGTTTGAAAATTGCGAAATTTTCAAAATTTTTGCCAAATTTCTGTTTTTTTCACAAATAAACGCAGGTACTATCAAAGAAATTTTACCACTATCATGAAGTACAATATGTCACGAGAAAACAATGTCAGAATCACCAGGATCCGTTGAAGCGTTTCGGAGTTATAACCTCATAAAGGGACAGTGGTCAGAATTGTAAAAATTGGCCTGGTCATTGACGTGCAAACCACCCTTGGGGGTAAAGGGGTTAATGATCGGTACCATGTGACCGCTGAAGACAGGACGGCGCTGAGACGCAGTTGCAGCCACCGCTGGAGGAAGGTGAGTATTACGTCTTCAGGGAGGGAGGGAGGGGGGGCGGGAAGGAGGGAGGGCGGGGAGGAGGGGGGGCGGGAAGGGGGGAGGGGGAAGGGGGGAGGGAGGAGGGGGGGGGCGGAAACTTGACCCCGGAGTTTTATAAAATAAAAAAAAAAAACCTAGCTCAAGGGCGCCCCCCCGCATCCCGCCGCCCTAGGCACGTGCCCTCAAGTGCCTAGTGGCAAATACGGCCCTGGTGCTCACTCTCTCCTCTACCTCCCCCACACGTTTGTCAATCTTCTGCATGGCTGCGTTTATCTGGGCTGTGTCTCCCTTAACCTCCTGTATCTGTAAAGTCAGCGACTGTTTACATGAAGAAACCAGCGCAAAAACATCTCTCAAGGTAGGCTCAGCTTCTGGCGCCATTTCCTCGGGTCCCCCTTCTGCCACCGCCATTTTGCTCTCCTTTCTCCCCTGTTGTACCTCATGTTCTCCTGCTGGGCTCTCCTCCTCCTCGGTATCAGCTCCGGCTCCCTCGTCTGCGGCCTCTGCTCTCGCAAACTGCTAGAGCTTTGCCGCTACCTCCATGCACTTTCTACATGCGGCGTTCTCCTTGTCTGCCTTCTCCCTTGTATCGGCGCCATCTTGGATTGCGCCTGCATCCCCGTCTCCTGCGTCCTTCTGCCGTCTCCTGGTCATATTCGCCGGTCCCAGCGCTACCGCTCAGCACCGCCGGACTCTCCAAGTCTCCCCGCAGCCGGTAAGCCCCCTCAGGGACCGAACAGCAGCGGCTCTGTAGGATTATTGAATATACAGCAGCGGGAGCTCCCTGCCGCACGTCCGTTCACATGGACTCTGAGGCCACGCCCCACATGGCCGAATCATTGATTAATTATATAATTTAAAGGTATCAAATCATATTATCAACTAATTAGATAACTGACTTGTCCAGAATGTCCATGTGTCAAATCAGCTAAATTAAACAGTCCCAGCATTGTGAGTGACATTTTATGAAATCTCATCGACTACAGGTGAGTCGAACCCTCATCGATCTGCTACTGATAACCTATCCTGTGATTGTGTCATCCAATACCAATGTTGGAACAACCCCTTTAAGAAAATCTGACAATTCTTGTCACAATATGCAAGTGTGAGTAGTTAAGTAAACAAAAAACTTTTTTTTTTTAATTAAAGTTTAATTGAAAAAAAAAAGGTCTCATATGCACACTATGGGCCTGATTCGTCAAGACCGGAGTTGTAAACATCAATCTTTAGGAGGCGATGTGCTGAAGTCCGACGCTCCTGATTCATGAAGAGGTGGACATGTGGCCTTCACTTCAGAGTGTGTTTCACCACAAATCCTACTCCAGTCCCTACTAGAGTAAGATTTGTGGTGTAGTGAACACCGCCTCTCATCCTGATGTTTGACAAGCAGTGGTCGCCGCGCCAGTCTTGCACCAACTCTGCCAACTTTATCAGAGCTGGGCAAAAATGGCGAGAAAACACCAAAATTCGCAAAATATTAGCAGTTTTAAGTTAGGCCAAAATTATGCAACTCTTCAAAGCTTCTCATGCCAGAATATTGGAGTAAAAGCTTTCATGAATTGGGCCCTGTATATATATATATACAGTATATATATATATATATATATATATTGTAGGGGTTACACTCGCTCAGGTGCGACGGCTGACACTCAGGAGGCACGTTCCATTAAAAGTTCAGAGGGTTTATTGCTTCATAAACCACATAGCAGATAACAGAAATCAAATAGCCTTTAGCTCAGGAACAGAAAATACAAGTGTCCAGTCCTTCAGGCTCAGTCCTGGAGCGATAAAACACTCTGGAGGGTTTCACCTCCACCCACATCTGCTGTGTTAAACATTAGCCTTTCTTTTATAGGTCTAACCACACCTAGGAACCCATCACATGATTAGACATGTGGTTATGACATCACCACAGGTCCTGAAACACACATAGATAGGCAGGGTTATGATACAGCGACAAGCCACCTATGTGACACATATCGCCCGTCGACTATACAACCTTTAGCCACGCTACATACCTCCCCCTCTGCCTAAAGCCGTGGGGCTTGGCACTTTCTACCACTAGACAAGGGATTCTTGATAGGGCATCAGCATTACCGTGCAGCTTCCCGGCCCTATGTTCCACATGTAAATTGAAGTCCTGCAGGGCTAAGAACCAACGGGTGACCCTAGCATTTCTTCCCTTCGTTTCCCTCATCCATCTAAGTGGGGCATGGTCGGATATCAGTCTAAATTTACGTCCCAGCAGATAGTACCGTAACGTGTCCACCGCCCACTTTATGGCCAAACACTCCTTCTCTACGACTGAGTAATTCTTTTCAGACGAGGATAGTTTCCTACTCAGATAGAGAACAGGATGCTCCTCTCCATGTAGCTCTTGGGAAAGGACTACTCCTACCCCAACATCTGACGCATCTATTTGAAGAATAAACTCTTTCTTAAAATTTGGGGCCATCAGAACGGGTTGCTTACACAGAGCCTCTTTCATTTCTTGGAAGGCTGACTGTCTCTTCGGACCATTTAACCATTACTGATTTTGTCCCCTTTAGCAGATCAGTCAGAGGCGCAGCCACCGTGGCGAAGTTTGGGATGAACCTCCTGTAATATCCCACGATCCCCAGAAAGGCTTTAACTTGCTTTTTGGAGAGTGGCTTTGGCCATGTTTGAATTGCCTCCACTTTACTGATTTGGGGTTTTATTTCTCCACGACCCATTATATATCCTAGGTACTTAGCTTCTTCCTTACCCAAGGCACACTTCTTTGGGTTTATTGTAAACCCCGCCTCTCTTAGAGCATCAAACACCGTTTGGACTTTTTCCAGATGACTCTCCCAGTCCGGCCTAAAGATGATGATATCATCCAGGTACGCAGCAGCGTATGGCTTATGGGGTGCAAGGACTATGTATGGAAGGTGTTTCCATACAGATGACGCCCCATTGCAGACAATTTGAAAACTTGGGAATCATTTGAGCGGCCATACGCGCCAATATCCACCGCTATAAATTTGTATTCCGCATCGGCAATGGCCAACAGCACAATGGAGAAGTATTTTTTATAGTTGAAATATTCCTAGCCAGAACCAGCCGGTTTCACGATGCGGATATGTTTCCCGTTCACTGCGCCCACGTAATTGGGAAACTGACACACTTGCTGGAATTTCTCGGCTACTTCCAACCAACTCTCCATTGTGGGATGTGGTATATATTCACCGTGCAAAGAGTCCCACAGTGCACGGAAGATGTGCTTGACAATTCTGGAGATGGTGGAAATCCCAAGTCTGAACTGCAAATGCAGTGAGAGCAGGAATTCTCCAGTTGCATGAAATCTGTGAATAAAAGCAAGGCAAAAATTGCTACAAAATACCAGCAATAACATTATAGTTAGAAGTCAGCTTTAACAGTAGGAGATACAATAAAAATTATTCCTAAAAAGATCACTAAAAACTATTCTAAAAAAAACACCAGCAACAACATTAACCCCTTCACCATAAAAAGCCTGTTTTCACCTAAGTGACAGGGCCAATTTTTACAATTCTGACTACTGTCACTTTATGAGGTCATAACTCTGAAACGCTTCAACGGATCCTGGTGATTCTGACATTGTTTTCTCATGACATATTGTACTTTATGATAGTGGTAAAACTTCTTCGATATGATTTGCATTTATTTGTGAAAAAAACAAAAATTTGTCGGAAATTATGAAAATTTAGCAATTTTCAAAATTTAGTTTTTATGCCCTTAAATTAGAGAGTTATATCACATAATATAGTGTCATGATCCGTTCCGGAGTTTAGTTCTGTCTGCCTTTTCTCTGGGTGGATCATGTCAAGGGTTAACTTTGATCTGCCTCATTCTGGACTCGGGTTTGCTATTTAGCTCCCAGGTATCCTGAGGGTGGTGTCAGCTATAGCTCTGTCTTTGGCGTGTGAACCTGACTCTGGAAGCCCTTGGTTTGTCCTACTGAACCCTGACTTGTCCTGTGTCTGTTATCCCCCTGCCTGCCCTTTCCCAGTGTCTCTTTGTCTGTCTGTTTATCTGCTTGACTCCCTGGTTATGATATCTTGGCTTGGCTCTTTGACTCTGTTCCAGTTTATCCCTTTGGTACCGTATTTTGCCCGTCCTGGTTTATTGATCCCTTGCTATATCCTGACTGACCGTTCTGTCTGAATCCGTTTGTACTGTTGTGCTCTGACTTGGTTTTCCTGACCTTGCTCTCGCCACTAGGTGGCGTCTGTTCAGTTGCTCTGTGTGTGCAGTCTGGCTTCACTACCAGGCTCCCCCCGGTGGAGGTTGCGCTGTACTGCACTGCAGCTGCATGACATTATAGCTGACCAACACATTTAAAGCGGTTTCTGCATTTTTTTTTCTCTGCTCTGTTTGCTATGGATCCGCTACATACCTTGGCAGATCAAATGGATAGCTTGACTGTTATGATACAAGACCTGTTTGTGGAACAGAGGGCCTTGTCCTCTTCTCATAACCATCTGCAAAGGGAGCTTTCAGACACAGTTAAATTATTGCAGACTGACTTTAAACTATCTGACACTGTTGATGTCTCTTTGCACTCTCCTAAACCTACAGTTAAGCTCCCAGATACCTTCTCTGGGGAGAGGGAGAGATTTTTTACTTTTAAGGAGAGTTGCAAGCTTTTTTTTTCTCTTAGACCTAGATCTTGTGGTAATGAGAGTCAGCGAGTGGGGATAATTATTTCCTTACTGCGGGAGGGACCTCAGTCATGGGCCTTCTCTTTACCTCCTTCTGCCCCTGAACGTGTGTCTGTAGACAAATTCTTTGAGGCTTTGGGACTTATTTATGACGAACCAGACCGGGTCAGGGTAGCAGAGGACATGATCATGAGCCTCTCCCAGAATGAACTCACTGCTGAACAGTACTGTTGTGAGTTTAGGCGGTGGGCTGTTGAGGTGTCTTGGGGTGACTCTGCTCTGAAGCGCCTGTTTGAGAGAGGATTTTCTGATCATCTCAAGGACGCGCTGGCCCTTCATACACCACCCAGTTCCCTGGTAGAGGCCATGACTCAGGCCATTCGTATGGACCGGAGGTTACGGGAGAGAAGAATTATCCAGCGTGAGATTTCTGCTTTGCCTGCCAAGTCTGAGGTGATGTCATTCAAGGAGACTATGGAAGTTGGTGCCATCAATTTCAAGGAGAAGGAGCGGAAACGGCGACGTGATGGGAAACTATGTTTTTACTGTGGAGATCCGGGACATTGGAAGAAGGACTGCCCCTCTTGTCCATCGTCTAACAAGCTGCCGAGTCTGGGTGATGGTCTAGGAGGTCATCCAGACTCACAGGTACCATTTTCGTCATTTCAAAAAGTTTTGTTAGAGGTGGAACTGTGTTATGGAGGTGTCTTTGCATCCACTTCAGCATTTGTGGACTGTGGATCTTCCATGAACTTCATTGACTATAGTCTGGTGTCCAAGTTAAAGTTAGGGACAGTTAGGTTAGAGACTCCCATCCATATCGTTGCCATTGATAAGACACCGTTGGCTCAAAATGTCCTTAAATTTGTCTCTGAGGAGTTCCTCCTCAAGGTGGGTTCTTTGCACCAGGAACGAATTTCATGTTATGTTATGAATAATCTTCCTGCGGGACTGGTGCTGGGGTTCCCATGGCTGCAGAGACATAATCCTGTTATAGACTGGGGATCCCGTGATATTGTTAAATGGCGTCTTAATTGTTTCAATGGTTGTCTTTCTGCTGTGTTTGTGTCCACCACTAGTCCGGAGGGTATTCCGGAGTACCTAAAGGACTTTGGTGATGTGTTCTCCGAAAAAGAGGCTGAGGTCTTACCACCCCATCGTCCTTATGATTGTTCCATCAACCTTATTCCGGGTTCTAAATTGCCCAAAGCCCGTTTGTACAATCTTTCTGGCCCGGAACGTACTGCTATGAAAAACTATATCTCTGATAGTTTACGCAAAGGTCACATCCGTCCCTCTGTCTCACCTGTGGCCGCGGGTTTTTTCTTTGTCAAGAAGAAAGATGGTGGTTTACGCCCATGCCTCGATTTCCGGTAACTAAATTAAATTAACGGTGAGAAATACCTACCCTCTCCCACTCATTCCTGATCTCTATAACCAATTGTCTGGGGCTAAGTGGTTTTCCAAACTCGATCTTAGGGGAGCATATAATCTTATCCGCATTCAGGAAGGGGATGAGTGGAAAAGGCATTTCTCACCTCTGAGGGTCTATTTGCAAATTTGGTCATGCCCTTTGGTCTCACAAACGCGCCCGCGGTGTTTCAGAACTTCATGAATGATGTGTTTTCTGATTTTATCGGGCGCTTTATGGTTGTATACCTGGATGATATCCTTGTTTTCTCGCCTGACAAGGAATCTCACATTGGTCATTTACGTGCTGTTCTTCACCGGTTACGGGGAAATTCTTTGTTTGCTAAACCAGAGAAATGTTTGTTTTGTGTCCAGGAGCTTTCTTTTCTGGGGATCATCCTTTCTGCGAATGGGTTTCGGATGGATCCCGGAAAGGTACAGGCCATTGTTGATTGGGTGCAACCCAGAGACCTCAAGGGGTTGCAACGTTTTCTGGGTTTCGCCAATTATTACCGAAAATTCATCAAGGGGTTTTCTCAGGTAGTCAAGCCACTCACCGATCTCACTTGCAAAGGGGCTGATCTCAAAGTTTGGTCTTCCTTGGCAGTTGAAGCATTTATTACTTTAAAAAAATGTTTTATGTCTGCTCCTGTGTTGGTTCAGCCCGATCCATCTAAACCATTTATTGTAGAGGTGGATGCATCAGAGGTGGGAGTAGGGGCGGTGTTGTCTCAGGGACCCATTACTTTGACCAACTTGAGACCATGTGCCTTTTTCTCCCGTAAGTTTTCTTCTGCTGAGAGGAACTATGATGTTGGGAACCGGGAGTTATTGGCCATGAAATTGGCTTTTGAGGAATGGAGGCATTTTTTGGAGGGGGCGGTTCATCGGATCACGGTGGTTACTGACCACAAGAATTTGTCTTATATTGAAACCGCCAAACGGTTAACTCCTAGACAGGCTAGGTGGTCACTGTTTTTCTCTCGTTTTCATTTTTCTATCACTTTTCGGCCTGGTTCCAAGAATGTCAAGGCTGATGCCTTATCTCGCAGTTTTGATCCGATATCACCCCCCGAACCTCCTTCCTCCATTCTTCAGCATGGGGTGGTTGTTGCGGGGGTATCCTCTGAATTGGAGCAGGAGATTCGTAAGGCTCAGTCTCTTGCTCCTCCCTCTTTGCCTGACAATAAGCTTTTTCCCGTCTCCCATGACAGCACACATGAGAGAGGGGATCCGCCCAGTCAGGACAGGAAACCTACTGAAATAAAAGGGCGGTACCTCTCCCTCGCTTCAGTTGGGTTTCCTGTCCTGAGGGGAACCCTTGTACTGAATGTACGGCGGTACGTTGATTGAAGATTCCACTCACCCACTCCTGTCCCGGCTCTGGAAGAACAGGCAGAATGCCTGTAGGCCGGCCTTCAGGGTGTGGAAGCGCCGTTCGCGGGTCCTGGGGCCTTAGCGCACGTGCGGGTGTTTGGCAGCGCAGTCCGGGGTCCTGTGGCTCTTCTGCGGCTGCCACGCCGCTATCTTCCCCCTCTGCTGCTGCCGGCTCTGGTTTCCGGGTGCGCGGCGGTGATGCGCGCGGGGCATGCTGGGAGTAGGCGTGGCCTCGTGACGTCGCCGCTGCGCGACGGATCCAAGATGGCGGCGCCCATGAACAAGTGCTGTGGCGTCTCAGGAGTCCCCTGGCGGTCTCCGGTGGGCGCAGAGGCGGGGGGAGGGGCAGTAATGGTACCGGAGGAGGCGGTGAGCAGAATGGATCACCCTTTAAAAGGGTGTGAATCCACAAGAAAAGTGCTCGCATATACAGAGCTCCACTATGGAAGACTGTACAGAGCAACACTCGAACTCATCACCACAGCAGCAGCAGCAGCAGCAGGAGAATTTATCAGGAGTTATGTCTGCTCACCAGCATGCTAGAAGGAGAAGCGGCAGTCGCCCGGATCGGAAATCACAGGACTCCTCAGCTTCTAGGAGGGACGTTATCTGTACTCCCGATCAGCCTCAAAAGCCGGTACCCTTGAGTGTCAGCGGGTGGTGAGTGATCTTCGTGAATGTCACATGGTGTTAATGGGCTACATATCTCTGCTTGCTTATCAGGCGCCGAGGAAGGCTAGTGCCAAGTCCAAGAATAAAGAATGTGCCCTCTGCAAAGCCCCGCTAGCAGTCCAATGGCAGAAAAGCCTCTGTGCGGACTGCATTCAAAAAACTATTTAAGATGAAACTCCTGACTTTGCCGCTAGCCTCAGGGCCATGATTAGAGCAGAGGTTAAAGGGTCTTTAAAATCAGCCCTTAAAAAGAGAAGTAGCAAGACCTTAGAGACTGTTCCAGATTCTGATACCCCTCAATCTGATGAGGAATATCAAGAAAGACCTCTGTCTCCTTGTTCATCCTCTTCTGTACTCTCGGGCTCCTCTTCGGATAGTGATGTTGGGGGCCGACCATGCTTCCTAACTGAAAATACAGATAAACTAGTTAAATCTGTTAGGGCTACAATGGGCCTTAAGGACGAGAAGGAGTCCAGATCTGTAGAGGACGTTATGTTTGGTAGTTTGGAGGAGAAGAGGAAGCGTACCTTCCCTGTAAATAATAGAATTAAAACCCTTATAGAAAAGGAGTGGAAGAAGCCTGAAAAGTCGGGTAGTCTTCCCTCAGCTTCCAAGAGACGTTATCCTTTTGACGATAAGGATTCAGAAATATGGGACAAACCCCCCAAAATTGATGGTGCAGTGGCCAGATCTTCTAAAAGGTCTTCCCTACCCTTGGATGATTCAGGCGTCCTTAGAGACCCTCTGGATAAAAAGGCCGACGCTTTTTTAAAACATACCTGGGAGGCAGCCGCAGGAGGTTTAAAGCCGGCAATAGCTGGTACATGTGTTGCCCGCTCCCTTATAGTCTGGCTGCAACAATTAGAGGATCAATTAAAATCTAGAGTGCCGAGAGATGAAATCCTAGCCAATATGGCAATGGCACAAGGAGCTGCGGCCTTTGTAGCGGATTCCTCAGCCGACTCTGTTAGACTTGCAGCCAGGGCAGCGGGATTGTCTAACGCGGCAAGACGTGCCTTGTGGTTGAAAGGGTGCCCAGGGGACTTACCCTCAAAAAATAAACTCTGTTCCATTCCATGTGACGGCAAATTCCTCTTCGGTCAGAAACTGGAGGACATTTTAGAAAAAGCTGGCGACAAGAAAAAAGGTTTTCCCCGTTTTCCAGTGGATATCAGACGGCCTTATTTTCGGAGAGGAAAATTTAATAGAGGTCGCCCTCCAGGGGATAGAAGAAACTGGGATTATAGAGATAGAAAAGGATCAGGGTATATGTTTAAGGGTCCCTCCACATCCACAAAAAAGCCCCCCCCCAATGACGCCATGCTAGAAGTAGGGGGAAGGCTTTCTTTCTATCATCACGCCTGGTTAAATATTTCCCCCAGTCGTTGGGCGTTGAATGTTGTCAACGACGGACTAAAAATAAAGTTTATTCATCTACCTCAACAGACTTTTGTGTTAACACCTTGCAGGAAGCTTCCAGAAGAACAACTAGCTCTGGAAACAGAGGTATTGGGGCTACTTCTAAAAAAGGTCCTAGTAGAAGTTCCAAAAGCAGAGGAAGGAGAAGGGTTTTATTCCCCTCTCTTCTTGATACGAAAACCAGATGGCTCACTAAGGACTATTATCAACCTAAAAAAACTAAATCGGTCAATACAAAATTACTCCTTCAAGATGGAGTCGGTAAGCTCAGCGATAAAGATGCTGTTTCCAGACTGCTTCATGGCAGCTATAGACTTAAAGGACGCGTACTACCATGTCCCAATACATCAAGACTATCAAAAATTTCTGAGGGTAGCTCTGTTCGTCCAAGGTCAGCTCAAACACTACCAGTATGCTGCCCTTCCATTTGGTCTATCAATAGCGCCAAGGATATTTACAAAATTAATGTCAGAGGTCATGTCTTTCCTCCGTTCCCGGGACATAGTCATCGTCCCGTACCTAGACGACTTCCTAATAATAGGCAGATCAGTGGATCACTGCCTTGCGCAGATAGAAGAAGTGACTACGACCCTAGCAGTATTAGGTTGGGAGGTAAATGTCGCCAAGTCAAGATTAACACCGGTAAAGATTCAATCCTTCCTGGGGTTGATTCTGGATTCCACGCGCCAACTCTGTCTCCTGCCGGAGAACAAAATTTCCAAAATACAAAGTCTCGTGGAACTGGTGATTCATCAACCTGTAATGACATTAAGAAAGGCGATGTCCCTGCTAGGGTCACTAACATCCTGTATTCCCGCTGTAAAATGGGCACAACTTCATCTGAGGCAATTACAGTGGGAGGTCCTGTCAACACAGAGGTTGTTAGAAGGGCATTTAGAGGGAAAAATTCACCTCTCAATAAGCGTCAGAGATTCCCTAGTCTGGTGGTCAGTAAGGGATCACTTGAGCTCAGGGGTTCAGTGGCTGACTCCAATAGAGGATGTGATCACAACAGACGCGAGTGGTACAGGATGGGGGGCACATCTGAGGTCTCTTTCCATTCAGGGGTCCTGGTCCCATACAGAAAAGCTTCAAACATCCAATTTAAGAGAGTTATGGGCTGTAGAAAGGGCAGTAAAACATTTCCTCCCAATTCTTCAGGGTCGTCATACCAGAATAATGTCCGACAATTACGCGGTAGTAGCATATATCAACCATCAGGGGGGAACGAGGTCCTTTTCACTCATGAAAGCAACATCGGCGCTCCTTCAGTTAGCAGAATCTCACCTACTGTCCATTACAGCTCTACACATAAAGGGGGTCGAAAACACGAAGGCGGACTACTTAAGTTGAAAAAAACTAAAACAGGGAGAATGGTCACTGAATCCCAGGGTATTCCGACAAATAGTACAGGCCTGGGGAGAACCAGTAATAGACTTGTTTGCCACGCTTCAAAACAGGAAGGTGAAGAGGTTCTGTTCACTAGACCCGAGGGGGAACCCGGTTGCAGTAGATGCCCTTCAAATACCGTGGAAGTTCAGTCTCGCTTACGTGTTTCCTCCAATAGCGTTAATACCGGTTGTAGTGAGGAAGATCAGGTCGGAGCAAGCAAGAGTGATTCTGATTGCTCCATTCTGGCCGAAAAGGCCATGGTTTTCTCTCTTAAGACAAATGTCGGTAACCGATCCATGGATCCTACCAGAGGTCCCGGACCTGCTTACCCAGGGTCCAGTATGCCACTCTCAAGTGAAGGGCTTCCATCTGGCAGCCTGGAATTTGAGAGGGCATTACTGAGCCGACAGGGATTCTCGCCAGGGTTAGTCTCCACCCTGTTGAAAAGCAGGAAGCCAGTTACATCAAGAATTTATGGTAGGACATGGAAGAGATTTCTAGAGTTTTTAGGACAACCTTTGACAGACGAGGCTCCTGTGGGTGCTATCTTAGAGTTTCTGCAAGCAGGCTTACAGCTAGGACTGGCTACCAATACACTTAAGGTTCAAGTGTCAGCATTAGGAGCTTTATATCATTGCAATTTAGCCTCCAATAAATGGGTTGCTCGGTTCATTAGATCATGTAGTAGGTCTAGACCTGTAGTAATTCAAAAAATTCCTCCCTGGGATTTAAATCTCGTTTTAGATGCTCTAACTAAGAAACCTTTTGAGCCCCTGCAAGAATTATCAATAAAATTTCTTACTTTAAAAACAGTGCTATTGGTAGCCTTGACGTCCGCACGTAGAGTGAGTGACTTACAAGCCCTGTCCATTTGTCCTCCATACACTCAGATATATGACGACAGGGTGGTTCTTAGACCAGACCCGGCTTATCTACCTAAAGTAGTCCTTAAATTTCATAGGAGTCAGGAAATTGTATTACCCTCTTTTTGTGCTAATCCAAAAAATCCAGGTGAGGAGAGGTTTCACACTCTTGATGTAAGAAGGTCTATGTTACAGTACATATCCTTGACTAGTCAGTGGAGGAAGGATCAGTCTCTATTTGTAGCTTTCCAGGGTAGCAGGAAAGGTCATGGGGTGTCCAAAGGTACTATTGCCAGGTGGATTAGGGAGGCCATTAGCTTATCCTATACTGCATGTGGCGTTCCGATCCCTGAAGGCATCAAGGCTCACTCCACCAGGGCCGTGGCTACTTCCTGGGCTGAAAAAGCAGAGGTATCGCTTGATCAGATATGTAAGGCTGCTACCTGGTCCTCACCATCTACCTTCTTTAAACACTACCGACTAGATCTATCCTCCTCTACTGACCTTACCTTTGGTAGAAGGGTGCTGCAAGCGGTGGTCCTTCCCTAAGGTGTTCCTTTCTCCAAAAATCTCTCATGTGTGCTGTCATGGGAGACGGGAAAACACCAAGGTTACTTACTGGTAGCCGGTTTTTCCGGAGACCATGACAGCACCTGTATATTCCCTCCCTTTTTTTCACCCTTTGGTGTGCACTTTTAGTTGGGTGTTTTTGTTATTATTATAATGTGGTGGTGGATTACCATGTGTACTAACCAAGGAGGCCTCTCATGCTCTGAAAACCAACTGAAGCGAGGGAGAGGTACCGCCCTTTTATTTCAGTAGGTTTCCTGTCCTGACTGGGCGGATCCCCTCTCTCATGTGTGCTGTCATGGTCTCCGGAAAAACCGGCTACCAGTAAGTAACCTTGGTGTTTTGTCCCAGTTCAGTACCGATTGAGGATTCTCCAGGAGTTCCACAATTCTGCTCTTAGTGGTCACCCGGGGATCTCTGCCACCCGAAAAGCTGTTGCTAGGCTGTTTTGGTGGCCCTCCATGAATTCTGATATTATTGAGTTTGTGTCTGCTTGTGATACCTGTGCCCGTGCTAAGAGATCCCATAACCGGCCGGCCGGGGAATTGGTGCCATTGTCAATTCCAGATAGACCTTGGACTCATTTGTCCATGGATTTTATCACTGATCTCCCTCCTTCCAATGGCAAAACTGTAATCTGGGTAGTGGTTGACAGATTTAGCAAGCAAGCACATTTTGTACCTCTGGCAGGATTGCCTAATGCTGAGACACTATCTAGATTGTTTGTTGAGCATGTAGTACGGCTGCATGGTGTGCCTTTGAATGTGGTTTCTGATAGAGGGGTTCAATTTGTGTCCAAATTTTGGAGGGCATTTTGTAAGAGATTGGGTATTTGTTTGACCTTCTCCTCTGCTTACCATCCTGAGACCAACGGGCAGACGGAGAGGACCAATCAGTCACTTGAACAGATTTTGAGGTGTCTTGCTACCTCTCAGCAGGATGATTGGTGTTCTTCATTGCCCGTGGCTGAATTTGCGTTTAATAATCGGATTAACCAGTCCACGGGCACCTCTCCATTCTTCTGTAACTACGGTTTTCATCCCCATTTTGGTGAATTTTCTAGGCTGGATTCAGGATGTCCAGGGGCTGATACGGCAGTGCAACGGTTGGGGGAGGTGTGGAGGGAGGTCCAGAAGAACATTGGGAAAGCTCAGGGCAAACAAACTTTTTGCTGATAAGCGACGGTCTGTAGGACCTATATTCCTGGTAGGAGATAAAGTGTGGTTGTCTACCAAGAACATTCGTCTAAAGATTCCTTCTGCTAAGCTTGGTCCCAGGTTTATTGGTCCTTACGAGATCATTGAGGTGGTCAATCCAGTTGCTTTTCGTTTACACCTTCCTCAGTCACTTCGGATCCCCAATGTGTTCCATAAATCCCTTCTTAAGTCCTTTATACCATCTTCCACTGGGCCTCCATCCCTTCCGCCTCCTGTCTCTGTGGATGGTCAGACCGAGTTTGAAGTAGAACGGATCGTGGATTCTCGCATGGTCCGTAGTTCCCTTCAGTATTTGGTCCATTGGAGGGGTTATGGTCCTGAGGATCGATCTTGGGTCCCGGCGCGATCTGTCCATGCTGATCAATTGGTCCGGGCATTTCATGCACGTTATCCTGGGAAACCTGGGGGTCCGGTGGCCCCCCCTTGAGAGGAGGGTACTGTCATGATCCGTTCCGGAGTTTAGTTCTGTCTGCCTTTTCTCTGGGTGGATCATGTCAAGGGTTAACTTTGATCTGCCTCATTCTGGACTCGGGTTTGCTATTTAGCTCCCAGGTATCCTGAGGGTGGTGTCAGCTATAGCTCTGTCTTTGGCGTGTGAACCTGACTCTGGAAGCCCTTGGTTTGTCCTACTGAACCCTGACTTGTCCTGTGTCTGTTATCCCCCTGCCTGCCCTTTCCCAGTGTCTCTTTGTCTGTCTGTTTATCTGCTTGACTCCCTGGTTATGATATCTTGGCTTGGCTCTTTGACTCTGTTTCAGTTTATCCCTTTGGTACCGTATTTTGCCCGTCCTTGTTTATTGATCCCTTGCTATATCCTGACTATCCGTTCTGTCTGAATCCGTTTGTACTGTTGTGCTCTGACTTGGTTTTCCTGACCTTGCTCTCGCCACTAGGTGGCGTCTGTTCAGTTGCTCTGTGTGTGCAGTCTGGCTTCACTACCAGGCTCCCCCTGGTGGAGGTTGCGCTGTACTGCACTGCAGCTGCATGACATATAGTTAATAAACAACATTTCCCACATGTCTGCTTTACATCAGCACAATTTTGGAAACATAATTTTTTTTTGTTAGGGAGTTATAAGGGTTAAAAGTTGACCAGCGATTTCTCATTTTTGCAACAAAATTTGCAAAACCATTTTTTTTACGGACCACCTCACACTTGAAGTGGCTTTGAGGGGTCTATATGACAGAAAATGCCCAAAAGTGACACCATTCTAAAAACTGCACCCCTCAAGGTACTCAAAACCACATTCAAAAAGTTTATTAACCCTTCAGGTGCTTCACAGGAATTTTTTGAATGTTTAAAAAAAATTGAACATTTAACTTTTTTTCACAAAATTTTTACTTCAGGCCCAGATTGTTTCATTTTACCAAGGGTAACAAGAGAAATTGGACCACAAACGTCATTGTACAATTTGTCCTGAGTACGCCGATACCCCATATGTGGGGGTAAACCACTGTTTGGGCACATGGCAGAGCTCGGAAGGGAAGGAGCACCATTTGACTTTTCAATGCAAGATTTGCTGGAATTGAGATCGGAGCCCATGTCACGATTGGAGAGCCCCTGACGTGCCTAAACAGTGGAAACCCCCACAAGTGACACCATTTTGGAAAGTAGACCCTCTAAAGAACTAATCTAGATGTGTGGTGAGCACTTTGAACCTCCAAGGGCTTCACAGAAGTTTATAATGTAGAGCCGTAAAAAAAAATTCATATTAATTTTCACAAAAAATGATCTTTTTGCCCCCAATTTTTTTTCCCAAGGGTAACAGGATAAATTGGACCCCAAAAGTGGTTGTGCAATTTGTCCTGAGTACGCTGATACTTCATATATGGGGATAAACCACTGTTTGAGCGCATGGCAGAGCTCGGAAGGGAAGGAGCGCCATTTGACTTTTCAATGCAAAATTGGCTGGAATTGAGATCGGAACCCATGTCGCATTTGGAGAGCCCCTGACGTGCCTTAACAGTGGAAACCCCCAACAAGTGACCCCATTTTGTAAAGAAGACCCCCTACGGAACTTATCTAGATGTGTGGTGAGCACTTTTAACCCCCAATTGTTTCACTAAAGTTTAGAATGTAGCGGTGTGAAAATTAAAAAATAATTTTTTCTTTCCACAAAATGATGTTTTAGCCTGCAATTTTTTTTCTCCAAGGGTAACAGGAGAAATTGGACCACAAAAGTTATTGTCCAATTTGTCCTGAGTAAGCTGATACCCCATATGTGGGGGAGAACCACCGTTTGGGCGCACAGGAGAACTCGGAAGGGAAGGAGCACTGTTTTAGTTTTTCAAAGCAGAATTGGCTGGAATTGAGATCGGACGCCATGTCACGTTTGGAGAGCCCCTGATGTGCCTAAACAGTGGAAACTCCCCAATTCTAACTGAAACCCTAATCCAAACACACCCCTAACCCTAACCCCAACCCTAACCCTAGCCCCAACCCAAACCCTAGCCCTAACCCTAATCCCAACTCTAACCCCAACACTAACCCTAGCCCTAACCCTAGTCCTAACCCTAGCCCTAACCCTAACCCTAATGGGAAAATGGAAATAAATACATTTTTTTACATTTTATTATTTTTCCCTAATTAAGGGGGTGATGAAGGGGGGTTTGATCTACTTTTATAGCTTTTTTTGGCGGATATTTAGGGTTGGCAGCTGTCACACACTAAAAGACGCTTTTTATTGCAAAAAATAGTTTTTGCATCACCACATTTTGAGAGCTATAATTTATCCATGTTTTGGCCCACAGAGTCATGTGAGATCTTGTTTTTTGCGGGACGAGTTGACGTTTTTATTGGTACCATTTTCGGGCAGATGACATTTTTTGATCGCTTTTTATTCTGATTTTTGTGAGGCGGAATGAACAAAAACCAGCAATTCCTGAAATTCTTATAGGGGGGGCGTTTATACCGTTCCACGTGTGGTAAAATTGATAAAGCAGCTTTATTCTTCAGGTCAGTACGATTACAGCGATACCTCATTTATGTAATTTTTTTTATGTTTTGGCACTTTTACATAATAAAAACAATTTTATATAAAAAAAATAATTGTTTTTGCATCGCTTTATTCTGAGAGCTATAACTTTCTTATTTTTCTGCTGATGATGCTGTATGGTGGCTTTTTTTTTGCGGGACAAGACGTTTTCAGCGGTACCATGGTTATTTATATCCGTCGTTTTGATTGCGTGTTATTCCACTTTTTGTTCGCCTGTATGATAATAAAGCAATGTTTTTTGCCTTTTTTTTTTTTTTTTTTTTTTTTTTTTTTGCGGTGTTCACCGAAGGGGTTAAGTAGTGGGATAGTTTTATAGAGCGGGTCGTTACGGACGCGACGATACCAAATATGTGTACTTTTATTGTTTGTTTTTATTTTACATAAATGGATTTACTGGGAAATGTTTTTTTTTCTTTATTCGGGGATTTTTTTCATTTTTTTTTTTATACATTCTATGTTTTTTTTTACTTTCTACCATTGTCCCAGGGTGGGACATCACTGTATTAGATCAGATCGTTGATCTGACAGGCAAGTTTAGGTGGCTTTCCGGCACCTGCTCTCAGCAACTCTCAGCAGGCACCGGCTAGCCAGGTCATTTCATGACCCGGAAGGAGTCCCGCGGCCATCTTGGATCCGGGGACTCCTTCCGGATCACTGGAGCAACGCGATCTCATTGCGTTTCTCCGGTGGGAGAGCGCAGGGAGCCCCCGTCCCTGCGCGATCCCCCTCTATGCCGCTGTCACTACTGACAGCGGCATCAGAGGGGTTAAATGCCCGCGATCGGCGCTACCGCCGATCGTGGGCATTGCTGCGGGGGTGTCAGCTGTCACATACAGCTGACACCCGCACCCGATCACCGCGGCGCTCAGCGCGAGACCGCGGTGATCGGTGCGCCGTACTAGTACTGCTGCTGGCACAAATGCAGTGCAATACTAGTACGGCGCATGTCGCGAAGGGGTTAAAATGTGCGTAACAGGATGAGATACAATAAAAATGGCTTACTGAAGAGTGACCATCAGACGCTCCGCCGTTGAAATGGAGAATCGGCAATACGTATCACTCCTTCGGATAAGATGTCCAATTCAGTCGACCAATAGATCAAAGTTCTCCGCTTTCATCCGCACATATGAGAAAAATTTCTCTGGGTTTCCTCGTAGCTCTATGTTCAGTGAAGAAATCACCCCACGTGTCATTCTCTGTGCAGTGATGGGGTGGATCCACAAACGCCGTCGGCACAGACGCATTATGCATTGTCTCTCTCGCTCCTTCTCCAGAACAATTGTTTTCAAGCGATTTACCTCCACAGTGAAATCCACGTTGATCTTTACAATATTCGCAATAACGACATCCATCTTGCTCTCAAAACACTTGCTCCTCTACAACCTGTCACAGATGGGCTGTAGGAACACTGTATATACAGTTAGGTCCATATATATTTGGACAGACAACATTTTTCTAATTTTGGTTCTAGACATTACCACAATGAATTTTAAACAAAACAATTCAGATGCAGTTGAAGTTCAGACTTTCAGCTTTCATTTGAGGGTATCCACATTAAAATTGGACGAAGGGTTTAGCAGTTTCAGCTCCTTAACATGTGCCACCCTGTTTTTAAAGGGACCAAAAGTAATTGGACAAATGACTCCAAGGCCATTTCATGGACAGGTGCGGGCAATCCCTTCGTTATGTCATTCTCAATTAAGCAGATAAAAGGCCTGGAGTTGATTTGAGGTGTGGTGCTTGCATTTGGAAGGTTTTGCTGTGAAGTAAACATGCGGTCAAAGGAGCTCTCCATGCAGGTGATACAAGCCATCCTTAAGCTGTGAAAACAGAAAAAAACCACTGGTTCTCTTCTGCAGATCTAGCAGTCCTCTGAATGCTGAGTCCTGAATAACCCCACTTACACCAGTTATAGGCAGGTTTCTGTGTACACTGTGCATAGGCAGAAAACTGTCAATCCGTGGTGGTGGGGAGTTATACAAAACTCATGAATATGAAGGACTTCAAGGCAGCAGGATTACTAGTTCGCTAGTCAGAATCTCCTGCTGATAAAATAATGACTTTATTATTTTTATTTATTCTATTAAAACTACAGGAAGCAGCCTACTAAGTGATACATCACTAGAATCAGTGTCTCTGACTCTACATCATGTTGCTCTCCGATTAGGTAGCAAAGAGCTAGTGACAGATTCACTTCAAATAAGATTCATAACTGGAATGAATGAATAAATAAATACTGTAGATGAAATTACCCCTTTGTCTTTGTCTTTTGAGCTTTTAAGTCTACCTGTACATTTAGTGGTAGTGCTCCACACAGCAAAACCACACACAAATACTGCAAATTACAGTTGTGTTTTGCCTGGCTTTTCACCATGTGGTTAGTACGAAGTGTTTCATCTGTACAACCCATGGGTCTAAAGACGTGGTGATTTGAAATAAAAGTGTCGTTTTTCTGCGTGTTTTGGGCACTTGGCACATTACTGCTATGTACAGGTACGCTTGCAGAAGTAATTTATACAATTTGATACAGATTTTTTCAGATTGTAAAAATCCCATGACATTTATAGCAAAGTGTCAGATACGATCACCGTGTGCCTTATTACAGCTGTCCCGAGGGCCGACTGTACCTGTAAATGTCCCCATGAGATACAGAACATATGATTTAGTAATATTAGCTCATTAGCGGAAGATACCTGAATATCCTTATAGAAGAGGAAATGTGATAATAGATTAAGGCTACTTTCACACTGGCGTTGTTTTCAATACGTCGCAATGCGTCGTTTAGGGGAAAAAACGCATCCTGCAAAGTTGTTTGCAGGATACGTTTTTGCCCCTTAGATTAACATTAGCGACGCATTGACACACGTCGCAACCGTCGTGCGACGGTTGCGCCGTGTTGTGGCGGATCGCCGGGAGCAAAAAACTTTACATGTAATGTTTTTTGCTGCCGACGGACCGCTTTTCCGACCGCGCATGCGCGGACGGAGCTCCGCCCCCACCTCCCCGCACCTCACAATGGGGCAGCGGATGCAATGAAAATCTGCATCCGCTGCACCCGTTGTGTGGCGCAAACAACGCTAGCGTCGTTGCGTCTGCACGTCGCATCGCGACGTGCAGCGCACGACGCTAATGTGAAAGTAGCCTAAATCAGAAATTCTGCAATAAAGCTTTTAATTACAATACATACACCAAGTTAAAACCATAAACCCAAACATATAATCTATCTATACATGTACGAGTTTATTTCCTATCGCTTACATAGTATTACAATATTCTGCAGTCCTAAAAATGACAATTTCTGTCTCTGTTCAAGACATGTAACAGCAGCACCATAGATGATAATGGGCATACAAAAAAACAGATACAACACGTACGTACAACACAAATGTCTGAATGAGGCCCTAGTCCAGAGGCGTAGCTAAGGGTTCAGCTCAGGGGGGGGCGAAAAATCTGAGTGGGCCCCTAACCGGTAACCCTGATTACAACTCAGGTGGCGCATTCTAGTCGTGGGTATTGGGGAAGATCAGCAGATGACAGAGCTGTAACTGACAAAAATCTCTATGCAATGGCCAAAACTGATATTACCACCACATGGTGACCATATACTGGTAGATACCAGTGCTGCAGAATGTACAAGAGTTTACAATACAGTTACAGATAATAACTTAGAGGTGACGTTTTTTTCTGATAGTCGTTCACTTTGACATCTTACTCAGACCGACATGACAACTTCTCCAGCCAGTACTTGTATGCACAGATTAGAACAGACACATCTGACTTCTCACATTTCCAGCACCATCTCCATCTATTCCCAACCTGAACAAATGCCTCGACGTGCTGTCACCCCAATACTGAGCCACTGCTGCCGTATGTCCCTATTACTGCACCTGATACCCCAATACTGAGCCACTGCTGCCGTATGTCCCTATTACTGCACCTGATACCCCAATACTGAGCTGCTGCCGTATGTGACCCTATTACTGCACCTGATACCCCAATACTGAGCCACTGCTGCCATGTGACCCTATTACTGCACCTGATACCACAATACTGAGCCGCTGCTACCGTATGTGTCCCTATTACTGCACCTGACACCCCAACACTGAGCCGCTGCTGCCGTATGTGTCCCTATTACTGCACCTGATATCCAAATACTGAGAAGCTGCTGCCGTATGTGTCCCTATTACTGCACCTGATACCCAAATACTGAGCCACTGCTGCCGTATTGTCCATATTACTGCACCTGATATCCAAATACTGAGCCGCTGCTGCCGTATGTGTCCCTATTACTGCACCTGATACCCCAATACTGAGCCACTGCTGCCATGTGTCCCTATTACTGCACCTGATACCCCAATACTGAGCCACTGCTGCCGTATGTGTCCCTATTACTGCCCCTGATACCCCAATACTGAGCCACTGCTGCCGTATGTGTCCCTATTACTGCCCCTGATACCCCAATACTGAGCCACTGCTGCCGTATGTCCCTATTACTGCACCTGATACCCCAATACTGAGCCACTGCTGCCATATGTGTCCCTATTACTGCACCTGATACCCCAATACTGAGCCACTGCTGCCGTATGTCCCTATTACTGCACCTGATACCCCAATACTGAGCCTCTGCTGCCGTATTCTGCTGCCGTATGTGTCCCTATTACTGCACCTGCTGTGTGGTACAAGCGCTGGGATCCTCTTTCTGCCTCATACTAATGCCACCACTGTGCCCTATACATAGAAGGTCTCTTTTGTGCCCTCACAGTAGCTCCCACACTGTATATAGACCCCAGCTTATGACAGCCCCCTCAGTAACTACCTCACTTTATATAGGCCCTGATACTTTATGATGGCCCCCACAGTAGCCTTTAAACTGTACTGTATAATGGCCCTCGCATTAGCTCCAAAAAGGATCTCAGTAGAACCAAAATGTCGCTGAGCCCCAATAGGCTATTACAACACTTTTTTTTAATTTTGGCAATGGTGTTCCGTTTTCATTTTTTTGCAGCTATACATTTTTACAGTTATCTATACACAGTATATATATGAAGGGAAAGGGACATATTGTAATCTGTGCTGCCCTGCAGCCGGGGTCACATCTGTCAGTGCAGGGCATGATATTGACTACTCATGTCAGTCTCTATCTGGGGCAAAAAGAGATTTATGGCGGCTGCATTGAAGTCCTTAACATAGGGTGATGCTCCAGTGATTTCAATTGACAGATACCAATCTGTTTAGTTCAACTAGCCACTATAAAACTACTGTGCTTCAGATAGAAAGACCCCAAACACAAGATAATACATCATCCAGGACTTGTCAGAAGGTGATCAGCTTCCCACCCCCTCCTCACTGCACAGACCACCCCGTCCGTCCGGGTGCAGGCAGAAGCCTGAGCTCCTACTTACAGCACCAGAGTCCTGCACTGTGAGGTCTCTCCTTCAGACACAGCGTGCAATGTGGGGGTGTCTGCAGTTTGACCCCTGCAGCAGAGGTACAGTTCCGGCCAGCAATCAGCATCCCGCTCTATAGAACAGACAGACAGCTGTAGTGCAGGGAGATCGTGTCTACAGTGCAGCTTACATCGGCGTGCTGTGCACACCAATATAGCTAGCATTGGGAGTAGCTCCAGGGGGGCCCCTGCAAGCAGTGGGCCCGGGGCGACCGCACCCTCTGCCCCCCTGGTAGCTACGCTACTGCCCTAGTCTCTAACATCTATGTAAGCTCCTGCGACACTGCTATAAAATCTGTTATTTATCAGTCCTAAAACACTTAAAGGGGGTTTCCACTTTTAGAAAAGTGGTCCCCAAGTCATCATATACTTGTTCAAAGCAGCTCCCCTCCTCTGCTCAATTCTCTATGCCTGCCTGCAGTCGTGCCATCACGTCTACAGTGCACATCACCACTGCAGCCAATCACTGAATTTTGGCTACTTGTGCCTCCTACTTCATCAGAGCCGCTCAGTGACTGGCTGCAGTGGTGTGTGGTGTAATCGTGATGTCACTCCTTCAGCCAAAACAGCAGAGGGGAGTAGTCACCATCTGTATTTTTTATTTGACTAGTATCCATTTGTTTGGATATCACATTTCCAGCTGCCGTCACACTAGCAGTATTTGGTCAGTATTTTACATCAGTATTTGTAAGACAAAACCAGGAGTGGAACAAAGAGAAGGAAAAGTATAAGAGCAACATATGCACCACTTCTGCATTTATCACCCACTCCTGGTTTTGGCTACAAATACTGATGACCAAATACTGCAGGTGTGACGCATCCTAAAGGTTACAAATCTCCTTTAACAACTTTAGAAATTAAAACAACAAGTAATCAAGTAGTTTTTGAATCAATACTTTGAAAAAATCATAACGTTAGGTAGAATATGGGACATCAATAAAAAAAGAAGCAGGAAGGATGATTGCAGGTTAGCAAGCTTCAGATTGATGTTTCATGGAATTATATTCCTATATAAAAACATACATAAATATACAGTAATTTTTTTTTTAAATAGTCACAAATAGAAAATTGTCTGAGCATTGTCAGGGTTATCTGAGGTAACTGTAACCAAGAGCTGCACAAATTCATATGATGCTGGAGGAAGCTAGCAGGAGCCATATTTTAGCATATAAAAAGAACCTGACAGCTGATTCAGAGACTGCCTGTTATTGCAGCCATCAATGTTCACACACTCTGAAATGCTGAGATAGTGGAAGGGACCTGTCAATCATGGGAAGTGGGCGGGGAGAAGCTGCCAGGGACCTGCCTCTTGGACTAGTCATCCTACTCACCTTGTCCCTGCCCAGTTTTCTCTGAAACACCACAGCATAGCAGAGTGAACATAAAAGACTGTGATAACGCAGCCCGCCTCTGATTCATGCTGCACATAGTTCAGGTAGGATGAATCTGCTGTCAGTTTCCCTTCAAACTGTGGCTGTAAAAGGCGAAGCAGGGGAATTTGAGCTTTTTATCTGAAGAACAAGTCCTCCGACCATTATTAAGAGAAAAATGTCTGTCTAAAAACATATTCTGTGGTCCCACACACTGAGATGACCCAGCCACTATAACATCATGACAGGATCGTGTCCGAGAAAATAACTGCAGGAAACTCAGGGGTTGGACTCCAGAAGAAAGAGGTAAAGTTATTTTCTGGGATGAAACCCCTTCCAACTGGGACATCTGTAGGAACGAGTCAGCAGAAAAGAGAAGGTGAGCCTGTGTTATGCCAATAGTAAAAACATCTAGAAACCTTTCATGTTTGGGGGCTTTCATCCACGGGAGGGGCTCACTTCAAATTTTGCCTAAGAATTCTGCCATGAATAAAGAATGGTAAATATCCTCCTAAAACATCTTCTACCAATGATCGAGAAGCAATTTGGTAATGGATATTGTTTTTATCCTGAGTCACAGGGCAAAAGTGATATCTCAGTGGCTCGGTGAACAAAACATTGACATTTTTGGAACCTCCCCAGATTCTATTGAAAACCTGTGAACAATCCTCAAAAAAGTGGATAGACAAAATCACAGAAATTGTGATAAACTCCATTTTGATGCAGGAAAGATATATATCTTTGTACCGTCAGTCAGTAGATGGAGAATATTTAGAATTGAGAGTCCTCAGTGGTTGATACCTTCTCAGTTAGCCACTAAAAGGAATCAGCCACTGAGGACTCGCACTCCTGATAAACTCCAAGCACCGATAAGACAGGAATGGGCGGTCATCAGTCAGGATTTGTCCCACAAGCTGATATCCAGCAGCCAGGGCAAATTGCAGAAGTCTTGAAAAATAGGTTTTTGCATAAACTTGATGTATTTGTCAGTAACCAACATTTTTTGGTTCAAAGATTTCTTGAAATAGTTTATTTAAAAAAACACCTCAATAATAGTAAAAAAAAAAACATCAATTCCGAGAATGTGGCTCTAGTGTCTCCTGGAGCAATGGCCAAGCATGCACATCACTGCTCTGTTCATTCTCCATGGGAATGGAGGAGCTGAACGCTGTTTTAGTCTCATAGACAATGAATGTGCATTGTCTTGGTGGGCCAATGCTTTAAGGCCACAGTCCAAGTCCAAATATTCCTTTGAATGACAGCTGTAGCTGCTCACCAGTAATGGAAAATCAGTCACTACAAAGCTTATTTGGTTTATTTTAACCCCTTAATCCCATAAGACGTACTATCCCATCCAGATGACCTGGGACTTAATTCCCAGTGACGGGATAGTACGTCATATGCGATCGGCCGCGCTCACGGGGGAAGCTCGGCCGATCGCGGCCGGGTGTCAGCTGCCTATCGCAGCTGACATCCGGCACTATGTGCCAGGAGCGGTCACGGATTAACTGAACGTCTAATCCCTGCAGTCCCCGGATCCAAAATGGCCGCCGGGCTGCATCCGTGTCCTGCAGGGAGCACCTCCGGGTCAGGATCAGGCTGCAGCTGCAGCTCTAATCCTGCCCGGCTGTATGTCAGATCACCGATCTGATAGAGTGCTGTGCACACTGTCAGATCGGTGATCTGTGATGTCCCCCCCTGGGACAAAGTGAAAAAGTAAAAAAAAAAATTTCCACACGTGTAAAAAAAAAAATAAAAAAAAAATTCCTAAATAAAGAAGAAAAAAAAAATATATAATTCCCATAAATACATTTCTTTATCTAAAACAAAAAAACAATAAAAGTACACATATTTAGTATCGCCGCGTCCTTAACGACCCGACCTATAAAACTGGCCCACTAGTTAACCCCTTCAATGAACACCGTAAGAGAAAAAAAAAAAAAAACGAGCTAAAAAACAACGCTTTATTATCATAACGCTGAACAAAAAGTGGAAAAACACGCGATCAAAAAGATGGATATAAATAACCATAGTATCTCTGAAAACGTCATCTTGTCCCGCAAAAAACGAGCCGCCATATAGCATCATAACCAAAAAAATAAAAAAGTTATAGTCCTCAGAATAAAGCGATGCCAAAATAATTATTTTTTCTATAAAATAGCTTTTATCGTATAAAAGCGCCAAAACATAAAAAAAAAGAATAAATGAGGTATCGCTGTAATCGTACTGACCCGAAGAATAAAACTGCTTCATCAATTTTACCAAACGCGGAACGGTATAAACGCCTCCCCCAAAAGAAATTCATGAATAGCTGGTTTTTGGTCATTCTGCCTCACAAAAAATCGGAATAAAAAGCGATCAAAAACTGTCACGTGTCCGAAAATGTAACCGATAAAAACGTCAACTCGTCCCGCAAAAAACAAGACCTCACATGACTCTGTGGACCAAAATATGGAAAAATTATAGGTCTCAAAATGTGGAGATGCAAAAACTTTTTTGCTATAAAAAGCGTCTTTTAGTGTGTGACGGCTGCCAATCATAAAAATCCGATATAAAAAACGCTATAAAAGTAAATCAAACAGACAGCGTTGCATGGCGAAAATGTCACAATTAACGCCGTGCAACGGGTCCGTTAGCACACCCATTGACAGCAATGTGATTTTCGGGTGTAGCGCATCGCTAGAGCGTGCCATTTTCGGCTCGCGCTAGCAAGGTGCCGTTCTTTTGTGGCGCGCCTCGGACGCTGCTTGCAGCGTCCGTGGCGCGCCCGAGGTCCGATCCCCGATCTTCCAGAGCGGGGACGTTAACGCGACCACTAAACACGACACCTAAAAAGACACTGCGTTAGCGCAATCCGCTAGCGCTAAACGGATTTCCCTAACGCAATGTGAACCTAGCCTTAGGGAAAAATAATAAAATTTAAAAAAATGTATTTATTTCCATTTTCCCATTAGGGTTAGGGCTAGGGTTAGGGCTAGGGTTAGGGCTAGGGTTAGGGTTTGGATTATATTTACGGTTGGGATTAGGGTTGGGATTAGAATTAGGGGTGTGTCAGGGTTAGGTGTGTGGTTAGGGTTACAGTTGGGATTAGGGGTGCGTTTGGATTAGGGTTTCATTTATAATTGGGGGGTTTCCTCTGTTTAGGCACATCAGGGGCTCTCCAAACGTGGCATGGCGTCCGATCTCAATTCCAGCCAATTCTGCATTGAAAAAGTAAAACAGTGCTCCTTCACTTCCGAGCTCTCCCGTGCGCCCAAACAGGGGTTTACCCCAACATATGGGGTATCATCGTACTCGAGACAAATTGGACAACAACTTTTGGGGTCCAATTTATTCTGTTACCCTTGTAAAAATACAAAGCTGGGGGCCAAAAAATCATTTTTGTGAAAAAAAAAAAGAATTTTTATTTTCACGGCTCTGCGTTATAAACTGTAGTGAAACACTTAGGGGTTCAAAGTTCTCACAACACATCTAGATAAGTTCCTTGGGAGGTCTAGTTTCTAATATGGGGTCACTTGTGGGGGGTTTGTACTGTTTGGGTACATCAGGGGCTCTGCAAATGCAACGTGACTCCTGCAGACCAATCCATCTAAGTCTGCATTCCAAATGGCGCTCCTTCCCTTCCCCCCCACATATTGGGTATCAGCGTACTCAGGACAAATTGGAAAACAACTTTTGGGGTCCAATTTATTCTGTTACCCTTGTGAAAATACAAAACTGGGGGCTAAAAAATAATTTTTGCGAAAAAAAAAAAAAATTATTTTCACGGCTCTGCGTTATAAACTGTAGTGAAACACTTGGAGGTTCAAAGCTCTCAAAACACATCTAGATAAGTTCCTTAGGGGGTCTAGTTTCCAAAATGGTGTCACTTGTGGGGGGTTTTAATGTTTAGGCACATCATGGGCTCTCCAAACCAACATGGCGTCCCATCTTAATTCCAGTCAATTTTGCATTGAAAAGTCAAATGGCGCTCCTTCCCTTCCGAGCTCTGCTATGCGCCCAAAAAGTGGTTTACCCCCACATATGGGGTATCGTCGCACTCAGGACAAATTGCACAACAACTTTTGTGGTCTAATTTCTTCTCTTACCCTTGGGAAAATAAAAAATTGGTGGCGAAAAGATCATTTTTGTGAAAAAATATGATTTTTTATTTTTACGGCTCTGCATTATAAACTTCTGTGAAGCACTTGTTGGGTCAAAGTGCTCACCACACCTCTAAATAAGTTCCTTAAGGGGTCTACTTTCCAAAATGGTGTCACTTGTGGGGATTTCAATGTTTAGGCACATCAGGGGCTCTCCAAACGCAACATGGCATCTCATCTCAATTCCAGTCAATTTTGCATTGAAAAGTAAAATGGCGCTCCTTCCTTTACGCGCTCTGCCATACGCCCAAACAATGGTTTACACCCATATATGGGGTATTAGCGTACTTAGTACAGATTGTACAACAACGTTTGGCATCCATTTTATCCTGTTACCCTTGGTAAAATAAAACAATTTGGAGCTGAAATAAATTTTGTGTGAAAAAAAGTTAAATATTCATTTTTATTTAAACATTCCAAAAATTCCTGTGAAACCACTGAAGGGTTAATAAACTTCTTGAATGTGGTTTTGAGCACCTTGAGGGGTGCAGTTATTAGAATGGTGTCACACTTGGGTATTTTCTATCATATAGACCCCTCAAAATGACTTCAAATGAGATGTGGTCCCTAAAAAAAAAATTGTGCTGTAGAAATGAGAAATTGCTGGTCAACTTTTAATCCTTATAACTCCCTAACAAAAAAAAATTTTGGTTCCAAAATTGTGCTGATGTAAAGTAGACATGTGGGAAATGTTACTTATTAAGTATTTTGCGTGACATATCTCTAGGATTTAAGGGCATAAAAATTTAAAGTTGGAAAATTGCGAAATTTTCTAAATTTTCGCCAAATTTCCGTTTTTTTCACAAATAAACACAAGTTATATCGAATAAATGTTACCACTAAAATGAAGTACAATATGTCACGAGAAAACAATGTCAGAATCGCCAAGATCCGTTGAAGCGTTCCAGAGTTATAACCTCATAAAGGGACAGTGGTCAGAATTGTAAAAATTGGCCCGGTCATTAACGTGCAAACCACCCTCGGGGCTTAAGGGGTTAACATTGTAAGGGTGAGGCCACATATCGCGGCTGTTCAGTGATCAAAGTGTGGTCGTGATACTGTTATACCTTAAATTGTTTTTTAGATTGCTAATGACAGTGCATATTCATTGTGGTGAAAATGCCACAAGGATGGTTTCCAGTATGTCACGGCTGCTGTTTGTGGCCTTAACCCAAAGGTTATAATATGCAACCAGCTAGTCGGAAGACAGGCCATTCAGCTCAGTGCATAGACATGGTAATAAATGTCTTAACTTCTACAGTAAACAGTATACAGCTGTAAATAATCCACAAGCTGACATACAGGGATAGTGGGGTATTGTATACAGCTCTGGGAAAAAGAAAGGGCGACACCGGGAAGACAAGAAAACGGATGGACAGAGAAGAGTGAGAGCAGAGAAGTGAACAAATTCAAAAGTATAATCTACTTAAGTATATTCCCCAGAACAAAGTTCATTTTGATCAACATTTTAATCAATAAATCATATAATAATAATAATTTCTACAATTGGATGTGTATAAATAAAATGTTCCTGCGCTGAGATAATCTTATAAATCTGCCCCTGCTGTGTACTGTGTAATGTCTGTATCTGACCGTGCAGGAACATGGTCTGATCATACCACATCTCCTGGGCAGGGGAGGACTGACGTTGGCGTGCCCGTAACTTGGGGTGCAAGGTCGTGACATCATGCACTATGGTAGGGAACTCAAAGTCAGCTACCAGCTCCTAAGCCGGCTTTAGAAGATGGCCCTACGAGGGAGAAGGTGAAAAGTATCTTTTTTTAATGCATTGGATAACAGAACAGGGCCGAGTATACCAGGCTGGGGCATAGTATACCAGGAAATGGATCAAGATGGGGCACAGTATAGCAAGAGGGGACTATGATGGAGAACATTACACCAGGAAGGGGGCCAGGATGCGAAAAACTATACCAGGAAGGGAAACCAGAATGATGGATACTATACCAGAAAGGGGGCCAGGATAGAGCACATTATATCAGCATGGAGTTCATTATACCAGGAAGGGGCCCAATATGGGGGACATTATCCCAGGCTGGGGCACATTCTTGTTATTCACATCACCCTATCTTTATTACATAGAGTCCTCTCTGACCAGGAGACAGGTCTATTAGCGGCCTTCATCAGAAATGAAACTTTGACATCTTCCATCAGCCGTCATTTCATTATATATCTAACAACAGATGACAGTATGTAATAAAGAAGAGGGTGCTATAAATAACAAAAATAACAAGAAAATCCAATATGTAAGGGATGATGCTGTAGATAACAAGAGAGGGCATTATGTAATAGGGGGCATCAATATTATTAACTAGATGGTGGCCCGATTCTAACGCATCGGGTATTCTAGAATATGCATGTCCACGTAGTATATTGCCCAGCCCACGTAGTATATTGCCCAGCCCACGTAGTATATTGCCCAGCAACGTAGTATATTGCCCAGTCACGTAGTATATTGCCCAGCCACGTAGTATATTGCCCAGCCACGTAGTATATTGCCCAGCCACGTAGTATATTGCACAGCCACGTAGTATATTGCCCAGTCACGTAGTATATCGCCCAGTTACGTAGTATATTGCCCACTCATGTAATATATTGCCCAGCCACGTAGTATATTGCACAGCCACGTAGTATATTGCCCAGTTACGTAGTATATTGCCCAGTCACGTAGTATATTGCCCAGTCACGTAGTATATTGCCCAGCCACGTAGTATATTGCCCAGCCACGTAGTATATTGCCCAGCCACGTATTATATTGCCGAGTCACATAGTATATTGCCCAGTTACGTAGTATATTGCCCAGTTACGTAGTATATTGCCCAGTCACGTATTATATTGCCCAGTTACGTAGTATATTGCCCAGTTACGTAGTATATTGCCCAGTTACGTAGTATATTGCCCAGTCACGTAGTATATTGCCCAGTTACGTAGTATATTACCCAGTCACGTAGTATATTTCCCAGTCACGTAGTATATTGCCCAGTTACGTAGTATATTGCCCAGTCACGTAGTATATTGCCCAGTCACGTAGTATATTGCCCAGCCACGTAGTATATTGCCCAGCCACGTAGTATATTGCCCAGCCACGTATTATATTGCCGAGTCACGTAGTATATTGCCCAGTTACGTAGTATATTGCCAGTTACGTAGTATATTGCCCAGTCACGTATTATATTGCCCAGTTACGTAGTATATTGCCCAGTTACGTAGTATATTGCCCAGTTACGTAGTATATTGCCCAGTCACGTAGTATATTGCCCAGTTACGTAGTATATTACCCAGTCACGTAGTATATTTCCCAGTCACGTAGTATATTGCCCAGTTAAGTAGTATATTACCCAGTCACGTAGTATATTGCCCAGCGACGTAGTATATTGCTCAGCGACGGAATATATTGCCCAGTCACGTAGTATATTGGCCAGTTACGTAGTATATTGCCCAACACGTAGGTATATAACACTGCCCACGCAGTATTTAGCAGTGTGTGCATCATATCCCTATTTTAAAAAAAAATTAAAATAAAAAATAGTTATATACTCACCCCTGGGATCCAGCGAAGCTGTGTGATGCGGCCGCCATCTTCCGTTCCCAGGATGCATTGCGAAATTACCCAGATGACTTAGCAGTCTCGCGAGTCTTCTGGGTAAGTTCGCAATGCATCTCTGGGAACGGAAGATGACGGCCGGCGTTACCGCTGGCATTAACCCTGTATGAGCGGTGACCGGAGGGAGTATGGAGCGGGCGCTAACTGCAGGGAGTATGGAGTGGGGAGTATGGAGCGGGCGCCAGGGACACTGACTGCGGGGACACTGACTGCGGGGACACTGACTGCGGGGAGTATGGAGCGGGCGCCGGGCACTGTGACTCCACGGGAAAAGGGGAAGGGACTAATCGGACTGTGCCCATCGCTAATTGGTCGTGGCAGCCATGACAGGCCGCTGGTGAGACCAATCAGCGACTTGGATTCCATGACAGACAGCGGCTGCGACCAATGAATATCCGTGACAGAAAGGACAGACAGACAGAAAGACGGAAGTGACCCTTAGACAATTATATATATATAGATGAAAAGAGACTGTTGTTATATATACAAGTGCTTCTCACTAAATTAGAATATCATCAAAAAGTAAATTTATTTCAGTTCTTCAATACAAAAAATGAAACATATATTATATAGAGTCATTGCAAACACAGTGATCTATTTCAAGTGTTTATTTCTGTTAATGTTGATGATTATGGATTACATTACAGCCAAAGAAAACCCAAAAGTCATTATATCAGTAAATTAAAATACTTTATAACACCAGCTTGAAAAATGATTTTAAAATCCGAAATGTTGGCCTACTGAAATGTGAAGAAATGGAGAATCCAGCTCAACGAGGTAGTGAAAAAACCTGTTCTTTATTCACTAGAAAATGTTCTCAACAGAGGATAAAACATTAGCGTAGAGAGTGAATAAAATGCGATATCAACGCGTTTCTCCCTTAATCATGATATCCAACATATTACCGTATATACTCGAGTATAAGCCGAGATTTTCAGCCCAAATTTTTGGGCTGAAAATGCCCCTCTCGGCTTATACTCGAGTCAAGGTGGGCGGCGGGTGAGGGGGTGAGGGCGGTGAGGCATACTTACCTGCTTCCAGCGATCCTGGCGCTCCCCCTGCCGTCCCACGGTCTTCTGTGCTGCAGCTCTTCCCCTCTTCAGCGGTCACGTGGGACCGCTCATTAGAGAAATGAATAGGTGGCTCCACCTTCCATAGGGGTGGAGCCGCCTATTCATTTCTCTAATCAGCGGTGCCAGTGACCGCTGATAGAGGAAGAAGCTGCGGCACCGAAGACAGCTGTCCGGGGGAAGGAGCCGGACGCTGGGACCAGGTAAGTATCGCATATTTACCTGTCCCCGTTCCAGCCGCCAGGCGCCGCTCCATCTTCCCGGCATCGCTCCACTCTGACTGTTCAGGTCAGAGGGCGCGATGACGCATATAGTGTGCGCGGCGCCCTCTGCCTGATCAGTCAGTGCGCAGAGACGCCGGGACCGGACGCTGGGAGCTGCAAGCAATAGAGGTGAGTATGGCATTTTTTTTTTATTGCAGCAGCAGCAGCGGCACAGATTTATGTGGAGCATCTATGGGGAAATATGAACGGTGCAGAGCATATATGGCAGAGCTATGGGGCAGTATGAACGGTGCAGTGCACTATATGGCAGAGCTATGGGGCAATATGAACGGTGCAGAGCACTATATGGCACAGCTATGGGGAAATATGAACGGTGCAGAGCACTATATGGCACAGCTATGGGGCAGTATGAACGGTGCAGAGCACTATATGGCACAGCTATGGTGCAATAATGAACGGTGCAGAGCACTATATGGCACAGCTATGGGGCAATAATGAACGGTGCAGAGCACTATATGGCACAGCTATGGGGAAATAATGAACGGTGCAGAGCACTATATGGCACAGCTATGGGGAAATAATGAACGGTGCAGAGCACTATATAGCACAGCTATGGGGCAATAATGAACGGTGCAGAGCACTATATGGCACAGCTATGATGCAATAATGAACGGTGCAGAGCACTATATAGCACAGCTATGGGGCAATAATGAACGGTGCAGAGCACTATATGGCACAGCTATGGGGAAATAATGAACGGTGCAGGGCACTATATGGCAGAGCTATGGGGCAGTATGAACGGTGCAGAGCACTATATGGCACAGCTATGGGGCAGTATGAACGGTGCAGAGCACTATATGGCACAGCTATGGGGCTGTATGAACGGTGCAGAGCACTATATGGCACAGCTATGGGGCAGTATGAACGGTGCAGAGCACTATATGGCACAGCTATGGGGAAATAATGAACGGTGCAGAGCACTATATAGCACAGCTATGGGGCAATAATGAACGGTGCAGAGCACTATATGGCACAGCTATGGGGCAATAATGAACGGTGCAGAGCACTATATGGCACAGCTATGGGGCAATAATGAACATGCAGAGCACTATATGGCACAGCTATGGGGCAATAATGAACGGTGCAGAGCACTATATGGCACAGCTATGGGGCAATAATGAACGGTGCAGAGCACTATATGGCACAGCTATGGGAAATAATGAACGGTGCAGAGCACTATATGGCACAGCTATGGGGAAATAATGAACATGCAGAGCACTATATGACACAGCTATGGGGAAATAATGAACGGTGCAGAGCACTATATGGCACAGCTATGGGGAAATAATGAACATGCAGAGCACTATATGGCACAGCTATGGGGCAATAATGAACATGCAGAGCACTATATGGCACAGCTATGGGGAAATAATGATCTATTTTTATTTTTGAAATTCACCGGTAAATGCTGCATTTCCACCCTAGGCTTATACTCGAGTTATAGTAACATAGTAACATAGTAACATAGTTAGTAAGGCTGAAAAAAGACATTTGTCCATCCAGTTCAGCCTATATTCCATCATAATAAATCCCCAGATCTACGTCCTTCTACAGAACCTAATAATTGTATGATACAATATTGTTCTGCTCCAGGAAGACATCCAGGCCTCTCTTGAACCCCTCGACTGAGTTCGCCATCACCACCTCCTCAGGCAAGCAATTCCAGATTCTCACTGCCCTAACAGTAAAGAATCCTCTTCTATGTTGGTGGAAAAACCTTCTCTCCTCCAGACGCAAAGAATGCCCCCTTGTGCCCGTCACCTTCCTTGGTATAAACAGATCCTCAGCGAGATATTTGTATTGTCCCCTTATATACTTATACATGGTTATTAGATCGCCCCTCAGTCGTCTTTTTTCTAGACTAAATAATCCTAATTTCGCTAATCTATCTGGGTATTGTAGTTCTCCCATCCCCTTTATTAATTTTGTTGCCCTCCTTTGTACTCTCTCTAGTTCCATTATATCCTTCCTGAGCACCGGTGCCCAAAACTGGACACAGTACTCCATGTGCGGTCTAACTAGGGATTTGTACAGAGGCAGTATAATGCTCTCATCATGTGTATCCAGACCTCTTTTAATGCACCCCATGATCCTGTTTGCCTTGGCAGCTGCTGCCTGGCACTGGCTGCTCCAGGTAAGTTTATCATTAACTAGGATCCCCAAGTCCTTCTCCCTGTCAGATTTACCCAGTGGTTTCCCGTTCAGTGTGTAATGGTGATATTGATTCCCTCTTCCCATGTGTATAACCTTACATTTATCATTGTTAAACCTCATCTGCCACCTTTCAGCCCAAGTTTCCAACTTATCCAGATCCATCTGTAGCAGAATACTATCTTCTCTTGTATTAACTGCTTTACATAGTTTTGTATCATCTGCAAATATCGATATTTTACTGTGTAAACCTTCTACCAGATCATTAATGAATATGTTGAAGAGAACAGGTCCCAATACTGACCCCTGCGGTACCCCACTGGTCACAGCGACCCAGTTAGAGACTATACCATTTATAACCACCCTCTGCTTTCTATCACTAAGCCAGTTACTAACCCATTTACACACATGTTCCCCCAGACCAAGCATTCTCATTTTGTGTACCAACCTCTTGTGCGGCACGGTATCAAACGCTTTGGAAAAATCGAGATATACCACGTCCAATGACTCACCGTGGTCCAGCCTATAGCTTACCTCTTCATAAAAACTGATTAGATTGGTTTGACAGGAGCGATTTCTCATAAACCCATGCTGATATGGAGTTAAACAGTTATTCTCATTGAGATAATCCAGAATAACATCCCTCAGAAACCCTTCAAATATTTTACCAACAATAGAGGTTAGAGTCAATAAGTTTTCCCAGTTTTTTGTGGCAAAATTAGGGGGGTCGGCTTATACTCGGGTCAGCTTATACTCGAGTATATACGGTACTTCCGTAACACTTTTATGCTAAGATCCGGTGAACACACTGGTTTGATGATTAATTAGCATGATTGCTAATCAAAGTGAAAACATGTGAGGTGAATACAGATTAAAAACAAATACTTTGGCTAAGTGGAAATACAATGTGATCGGGATTTTATCACAATATTTAACAATTCTTGAATCCAAAATCTTACTGAAAAATTATAGCAACAAAATCGTCTAAAATAAATAAGATTTCATTCAACATAGTTATTTTATGGACACAGTATTTTATCACAATATTTAACAATTCTGGAATCTACTGAAATGTACAGTGGGTACAGAAAGTTTTCAGACCCTTTACATTTTTCACTCTTTGTTTCATTGGAGCCATTTGGTAAATTCAAAAAAGTTAATTTTTTTCTCATTACTCTCATTAAATGCACTCTCTGCACCCCATCTTGACTGTAAAAAAACAGAAAAGTAGTAATTTTTGTAAATTTATTAAAAAAGAAAAACTGAAATATCACATGGTCATAAGTATTCAGACCTGTTTGAGTATTGAGTAGAAGCCCCTTTTGAGCTAGTACAGCCATGAGCCTTCTTGGGAATGATGCAACAAGTCTTTCACACCTGGATTTGGGGATCCTCTGCCATTCTTCCTTGCAGATCCTCTCCAGTTCCGTCAGGTTGGATGGTGAACGTTGGTGGACAGCCATTTTCAGGTCTCACCAGAGATTCTCAATTGGGTTTAGGTCAAGGATTTGTTATTTTAGCTTTGTGCTTAGGGTCATTGTCTTGCTGGAAGGTGAACCTTTGGCCAAGTCTGAGGTCCAGATCACTCTGGTAGAGGTTTTCATTCAGGATATCTCTGTTGTTGGCCGCATTCGTGTTTCCTTCACTGACAACCAGTCGTCCTGTCCCTGCAGCTGAAAAACACCCCCATAGCATGATACTGCCACCACCATGTTTCACTGTTGGGATTGTATTGGGTAGGTGATGAGCAGTGCCTGGTTTTCTCCAAACATACAAACATACCGCTTGGAATTATCACCAAAAAGGTCTATCTTCATCTCATCAGACCAGAGAATCCTATTTCTCATAGTCTGGGAGTCCATCATGTGTTTTTTAGCAAATGCTATGCGGGCTTTCATATGTCTTGTACTGAGGAGAGGCTTCCGTCAGGCCACTTTGCCAGAAAGGCCCTACTGGTGGAGGACTGCAGTGATAATTGACTTTGTGGAACTTTCTCCCATCTCCCTAATGCATCTCTGGAGCTGAGCCACAGTGATCTTGGGGTTCTCCTTTACCTATCTTACCAAGGCTCTTCTCCCACGATTGCTCTGTGGCGCTGGGCCTCTCTGACCTTTCCCAGCACCTGCGCACTGCAGTACTTTGCTCTGCTCTCAACAGGGCAGATAAGTACGCCTGCGCAGGAGCGCGATTCCGGGGAGCCTGTGTGGATGATGCTGGAACGCATCATCCACATGAAGCAAGCTCGAGGACAGGGATTGTAGGAAGATGGGAGGTGCTGGACCAAGAAAAGCGACACCCCCTTGGACGGGATTGCTCTGCTGGTGAGTATAATTTTCGTCTCTTACAGGTTGGATCGGGGGCTTATATGCAGCATGATAGAATGCTTTATATAAACCCTGAAAGGGGGTGGCCATAACTCGTATCAGCCAAACCTGGTGACAGGTTCCCTTTAAGGATAACAAAGTCAATGTTTTGGAGTGGCCATCACAAAGCCCTGATCTCAATCCTATTGAAAATTATGGGCAAAGCTGAAAAGGCAGGTGTGAGCAAGGCGACCTACAAACCTGGATCAGTTACACCAGTTTTGTCAGGAGGAATAGGCCCAAATTCCAACCAACTATTGTGAGAAGCTTGAGGAAAGATATTCCAATCGTTTGACCCAAGTCATTCAGTTTAACGGCAATGGTACCAAATACTAATGAAAGGTATGTAAACTTTGGACTTTGCAGTAAGTAATAAAAATGCCTTTATTCTCTTTCATTATTGTGGCATTTGGCAAATATTAATTATGGTAATCCTAATTGACCTAAAACAGGAAAGGTTTATTCTGATTTCATGTCAGATATTGAAAAAAACTTGCATATGTGTCTTTTTATATAGTGTATGTAAACTTCTGGCTTCAACTGTATAGATTTTGTTGAACCTACAAATTCTCTTTTTTTCCCATGAAATGCATATTTTACATAATAGCATGTGTAAGACCGGTCAGATGTGAAGAAGGGCATGTGTCTGGTTTATTGTAGTCATCAATATTAAAGAACCAAAATATAAAAACCCTGAAGAAGGAGTCTGCCGACTCCGAAACGCGTTGGATAAGTCTTTTGGTCCTAGGTGCATCTCGTCAGCCGATCACGTGTATCATCACGTGTATGTGACGTCACGCGAGGTCCTGTAGTTTCACTGCACCTCGCCGGCAAACTTGTTTGCAGAAGCGTGGCTTTTACAGCTGAAGATCCGGGATTATCGCCGGGAACCTGCCTGAGTAAGTGCGGTCCCACCGCTGAAGATCCAGGAACATCGCTTGTGAGGTAAGGGGTGACTGTCACCGGCCGGGACAGGTTTAACACCCTTTCCTCACAGATTTTTGGAGAAGTCATTGCTATATAGATACTCGGGAAAGTGCAACACCTTCATACATATGTGGATGCCTACCACATTGTGTGGACTGCATGGATGAAGGAAAAGATTATGCCAAATAGGTAATCTTTTTGTATACGTTATAAGCAATATCATCTTAGGTAGATAGTTTTGTCACCAATTGTTTTTCAGTTTTTTTTGGGGGGACTCCTAGCGCAAATATATATATACTTAAAATCAATATTAAAGACATTCACAATGAACTGTGCAACGTTTCACAAACTTCTCCCCATGAACAATATTGATAAATCTGCCCTGATTCATACCTTCTATTATGGGGAGATCATTCAGTGAAGATGTTGGCAATGTCCTATTGAACTGTTATGGGTTTTAATTATATTTTTTCACTAGAGGTCTGCTCTATACAGGATAATCTCACTTTGATGATTATGTTGTGTAATGAAGCTGTTTTCTGTTTCTGTCAAATTCATTAGGATATATGACTCAGTCGTTCACTTACATTTAGATCAATGGGCAGAGGAAGATTTAATAAACCACTGTGCAATACGCTGCAGAAAAGCATATTCTTGGTGGTTTACATGGAATTGTATTGCAAATAGGTGTCGCTGATCACAATGAAAGAAATATTAAATAAGCATTATTCTATGTCAAGTTCTTGCATATAAAGACCTCGATAAACATGACTTAGCAATGACTATAAATGAATTTGGAGAACAGAAAAATACCTCTTCTGCCAGCGTAAAATGTGTGGCTATAGTATAATAAATGTCATATACCTATACAGCACATCAGTCTTCCAGTGTATGTTTAATATGAGTCCGTTCTCCAGTCCCATAGGTTTGAAAAGGAAATTTTATTAATGAAACCTCCTAAAGGAGAAGTTGCAAAGGACAAAGTTCCTCAAGTGTCACTCACAGACTAATGTAAGAATTATTTTTTTTTTATATTATACATATTGATCAGCCGCTTTGTAGAAATGAAAGTTCCTTTTTCTGTGACTTTCCTCTGGAATAGCAAAAGGCCCTAAACATAAATATAAGAAACACTCCCCCGTCAATCACCATCAATGTTACGGGACTACGTCGGCCATTACTGGCCTTTATGGTGCTGCTCCATTCATAAGAAGAATTAGTCCACATGGATTGGAATTGGATGAGAATTTAGACATTTTTTCTGTTTAGAAATTCACCCATGAAATGGATTTTCCAATTCACATCATGCTGTTTCTGTTTCCAGTGGAGCAAAGGGTTGTTTCAAATTTTTTCTTTAGATTTTAATGGGGAAAAAATCCACAATCAATTCCCCAAGTAATGTTGTGTTGGAGATTTTGTCACGAATTAACTGTGGACAAAGTGCCATAATCTTTTAAAATTGTTTGCTTTAATAGTTAAAGAGGTTGTCCAAGTTTATCACGAACGTCTACAGTCACCTTATGTGACTGCAAACTTGTAAATCCTCACACTGCACGCAGTTTGCGCTCAGAGGATTCCCCGGTGTTGGCGGCGAGACCAAGCGCAGACGGGCAGACTAGACGTGCCTTGCTTAATGCCAGTCTATTGAGTGAGGCTGTGCATGTCTTGGAATGTGGCCAGAAGTATGCATATCACGTACTCACAATCACATGACTGCTCAGTCTCGATGCCAACATTGGAGAATCTTCACATTGCGCACTGTACACAATGTGAGGATTCTGAACTTTTAAAAATCTTTTGACATTTTATAGGGATATGTCAGGAGCTTTAAGTGGTTGGAATTTGGGTGCTGAGATTGCCTCTAGCATTTGGAGCGAAGAGCCAGAACTCCTCAGCCAATACTGAGGACAGACTGAACACAAGATCTCTAAACCCGTCTTCAGTATAGCTACTGGTGTGCATCTCAGCACCTGGACCCCCACTTATGGCATGCCTCAATGACTTGTCAAAAATGTTGTAAAAGTTGTACAAATGCAGTTACACTTTGTCTCATGGAGACAACTTTTTTTTAGATTGAAGCCAAGCAAACGATAAGATGATTTCTATGGGTTCAGCTTTATCTAATACATGCAACTACACCAATATTATCAATCCTAAATAATTAGGACAAAAAAGCGTATCTAAACCAACACTTAAAAAATAGGCTTTTTATAAAAGGCTAAAAGCATCTTTATTGCAGTATATTAAAAAATAAGACAAAACCATCATATAAGTATGTAAAAACAGAGGAATACAAATGTCGGAGAAAGCAATGGGTATAAATGGGGACAAGTCTTGTACAATACACTGATAGGTCTATTTAGAGTCTGTTAGATATTATATAAATACCTTACAATGAAAGTGTCATATTAGTGCAAAATGTCATGACATCTAATGGGCTAAATGATAAGAAGCCCATATAATATTAGGCTTCTTAATTCATACCACACAGTAAAGACATAATGTCATATTGGTACATGTAATGAGCGATATAGTAAGAAGCTCATGTAGTAATAGGCTTAATCAATGTAAAAAAATCCTGATCGTTTTGTACAATTACATCTTACACCCATATAGGTAATATAGGACTGAAATATGGCACACATGAACATATGGATGTTACCTAAAGGAGAATGCTGCAAGGAACAGTGAGGCTGTAAGTCTGTCTGCGTTCCCCTCACACCCAACCAGTGCAATGTTTAGGTAACATCCACATTTATATGAACTTGAGTTGCATACCTTAGGGGATGGGTGCATGAGCGGAGAGGCAGCCTCTTTGGGGGGTCCTCATTCAGTGTGGTTCCAGTGCAGAGCGTTTTTGACTGCACTCGCATACTGATACCATTGGACTTACGTGAGCTATATGTGGGGATATTGCATTTAATGTCAGCGGTGTGGTTTACTATATAGCAGCCTTTCAGAAGTGTATTGCACCTCCAGTGTAAAGCGTTATATATTTTTTTATTGCTATGGTTACCACTGCCATTTCTGTCCACACTTTTATCGTCTGATATTTCTCCAGATCTACATCAGCTAGCGTCACCTTCCTCTGTCATGATCCCAATGGCAGGGGATCACAAAAGGACAAGCACAAAAAACAAAACAAACTCTAGGGTGATGGAAACTGAGCTGACCACGATCCTGAACCTCAACACACAACTAGCTGTAGCCGGGGAACGTGCCTACGATGATTCCTAGACGTCTCGCGCCAGCCGAAGAACTAACTTTCCCTATTAGAAGAAACACAGACCTCTCTTGCCTCCAGAGAAACACCCCACAGAAATAGCAGCCCCCCACATGTAATGACAGTGAAATGAGAGGAAAGCACATACGTAGTTATGAAAACAGATTCAGCAAAATGAGGCCCGCTAAGGCTAGATAGCAGAGGATACAAAAGTGAACTGCACGGTCAGCGAAAAACCCTACAAAAAACCATCCTGAAATTACTTGAACTCATGTTCCAACTCATGGAACATGAGGAGTAATATCAGCCCACTAGAGCAACCAGCAAAAAGGAATCACATATCTGCAAGCTGGACTAAGACAAAAATTAAGCAAAACGTGGAACAGGAAAATCAAAAACTTAGCTTGTCCTGAAGAATACAGAAGCGGGAAGCAGAGGTAACAAGACACACTGATTACATTGATAGCCGGCGAGGAAATGACAAGAAAGCCAGGTTAAATAGGAAACTCCCATATCCTGATAGAACAGGTGGACACCAGAGACAGCAGAGAACACAAGTCACCCAGTACCATCTGTAACCACCAGAGGGAGCCCAAAAACAGAATCCACAACATTCCTCCCCCTCTCCAACCTTTTTGATCTATATATTAATTTGCTGTGCATCACTCCCCTCTTTTTTGGAGACTTTGTTCTCTGTCTTTTCAATTGTTTTTATATATTGATATTTAATAACCTGACTCCTTGTTTTATTATTCGAGTTAGAATTGTTGGACCATCATTGATAAAGTATAATGCACTCCCCGTAGGCCTATATATAGTATAATGCACTCCTTATAGGCCTCTACATATAGTATAATACACTCCCCATAGACCTATATTTAGTATAATGCACTCCTGATAGGCCTCTAGATATAGTACAATGCACTCCCCATCTGCCTCTGTATATGATAATGCTCTCCCCATAGGCCTCCATGCAATATAGTGCACTCCCCATCTGCCTATATATAGTATAATGCACTCCCCAAATGCCTACGTATAGTATAATGCACTATAATGAACTATCGCTTTGTACATATGTACGTATATTTATATAAATATTTATATATGTTTCTATATTTATTTAGACTGAATATATATGTATGTGCAGCGCCCCAGAGATCTGGTCGTTGCAGTATGATACTCTGCCACTAAGGGGAGTGGCGGTACGTCTGATGGCACTGAAGGTTTTCTCCTGACCAGGTATCACCAGAACACATTACACTTCACACTCCGGCCACTAAGGGGAGCAAAAGGCTTTATTTATTGGGCCACTCCTCACACTGGTAAAACTAGGGGCTGGGGAGGAAGTTAGTCAGAAGCTGACTGGGTTGGATTCAGGCAACATCCCGTGGCAGGGGGTGTTGCAGGGAGAAGACACAGGGGGGTCCCTGTCAGGCGTGGGAACCTGGCAGGTGCCTAGCGAACAGAACGTTACGGAGCCGCGCCTGCACCTCCTGCGGCGGCATCCTAAGAAAGAGATAAGAAGGGAAGGATATTGTGGAACAGTGTATACGAGATCAAGCACAAAGGAGAGCCAGTAAGGGTCGTGCCGTGAGACCGAGGCAACATCTTACTGAGGCATGGAAACAGGAACACATGGGCTACTTGCACAGTGAACAAGTCTGTATGATCATGTTCACACACCACCAAGAAACCTGAAGACACAAAAGAGAATAGTAAAACCAAAAACACTCAGTTTGAAAAAATGTTGCAGTAATCCGCAAGTGCTAGTAAAAGATGTAAAAAACTGAGTGTTTTTGGTTTTACTATTCTCTTTTGTGTCTTCAGGTTTCTTGGTGGTGTGTGAACATGATCATACAGACTTGTTCACTGTGCAAGTAGCCTATGTGTTCCTGTTTCCATAATTGTTCTCTTGTGTCTACAAGACTGGGGAGTTCCACCACTCCTCTTGGGCTATCTGCACAAAAGCTGTTCTACCCTGTATGCACACATGGATTTTTTCCTCTCTGAACCCTGTTCACACAGGTTATATACAGATGATCAGGTTTTTAAATACATCAGATAGGGATTGCATACATTAGTTAGGACTGCTCTGATAAGGGTATACCGTGAAGATTGGTAGAGCAGCTTAGTATACATTTTTTGCAAAAAACGTATCAACCAAATACCCTGTTTTTTACATCTTTTACTAGCACTTGCGGATTACTGCAACATTTTTTCAAACTGAGTGTTTTTGGTTTTACTATTCTCTTTTGTGTCTTCATCTTACTGAGGCATGTAGCCGGTGGCCGGAACACCGGGGGAGTAACTGACTTCAGGCCTTACTTCGAACTCTGCAGGATAGTTAATTATAGGTTGGCTGTCTACCTTAAATTTCCTAAGAAGGCATAGGGGGCAACATTGGGAGAGGGGCGTCTCTAGGGTCCCGGAAGACCTCCAAGCCTTCCCGTCATACGGGTGCATCCTAGCCAAAACATACCTGGGGGACGAGAAACTAGTAACATCTGAAAGTAAAGAGAGAGAGAGAGAGCTGTAGAGAACGACGAACAAGAACAGCAGTTGTGAGGACTATCCCGAATGCTCAGCAGGGTAGGACTACAACACACAGGCGCTAGTGGTAGGCAACGATTTCCATCTGTGAAGGAAACTCTGGAAGTGCCCATCGGACCGGCCAGTCTCAGAGAGCCCTGTTAAACGTGCTCTGGATTGAGGATCCTGAAGTCTTCAGTAAAGAGGTAAAGAGACTGCAACCTTGTGTCCTCGTTATTGACTGTATCTCACACCATCACCATCTACCTTACTGGGAAGCCCTGGGGATATACTTCACCTGTGGGAAGGTATACCATCCAGCTGCCATTCCATCACCCCAGCGGACCCCACAGCAACATCGGTCACCCTGACCGAACACCACAGGTGGCATCACGAACCCCTGACAGACGGTACCACCTTTATTGGACGCCCCTTAGCAGGGTCGCGGACCGGGTCTAGCCACCGTGACAGCCTCAGAACCGAACCAGAGAGAGGCCCGGTACCGAAATGCGTGGCCCTGTGTCTGGGGGCGATCCATATGTATTATAATTCCTTTTGGACACTTACTATTATTATAGCCCCCTATGCACCTGATATATATATATTATGCCACTTTGAAGCCACACCTGCCTTTCCTGTATTTGTTTTTCTTTTTCCCCATTTATAATATTTCATGTGTTTTAATATCTAGGTTTTTTATTGTGGTAAAAATAAAATGTAACATTTTTTAACCAATCTTAAAAAGTGTCAGCTTTGGTGACAGTTATAGATATTGCTTTTTATTGGTATCTATTATTGAGTTCACTTATTGGTGTTGATGTACATATGTACATGTACAGATTAGGACTAGGGAGCAGTATAATCTCCATGCTCGGCCATACAGGCTACATGTATATGTGTTTAATTCTGCTACACAAAATACACATCATGACATTTGCAGAAATTGTTGAATTCTACATACAATTTAGATTACAAAGTAACACAATAATCTGAAGCACATTTTATGCATTTTCTGAATGCTTTATTTATCCCTTTGTTAATTTATGCTGCAGTTCACTGTAGGTGTCATACTCAGAGGTTGCACATTTACACAATTGATGGTTTCCTTACACAATTGAATGGGGCTAGCAACGTCCCAGCTAAATTTATTAAACTGGGGCCTGGTTGCCTTGTTGTTACCTCGTCATTAATAGTTTGTGTACCGATTGTCCGTAGATTTAGTATTTTCTCTTGAGTTTGAGTTGTTACACTTGCAGTCTCCATTGCTGTCTCCTCAGTTTGGATCGCAGTATCGTTGAGATCGCTCTTTCTTGGCACTGATGGCATTGAAAAATGGTGGAAATTTTGGAAGGGATGAGCGGCTTCAAGATCTAGCCTTTTTAAGTCTCGTTTCTCATAATATTCATGAGTAGTTGATCCATGACACAGCAAATATAGGTGTAAACATATATAATATCCTAACACTAGTGCTATTGAGAAACAAAGGATGCCATCGATGAAAGATATAATAAGAATCCCAATAGCAAGTGTTTCAGGTAAAATAAGCCAGCTGCTGGTAGATGAGTCCATCTTCACCCATGGCTTGTGGCAGTAGATGGAGAACACAAACAGAGAGATGATGGCCAGGCATGTTGTGCCTAAGAAAGCGGTCACAATGGAATTATAGTAAAACCAAATATTTCTGCCTCCTAGACAGGTATTAAAAATTCGGGAATGGTGATCGAAGTTAAAGACATCTTTTCCACAAATGTTACAAAATCGAATCTTCTCTTTATAAAATGTCACAGGTATTATGTGGCAGTGAATCTTCTTTGGTTTAGTTTCCTTGGCCTCCTTTACACTGACTGCCTCCTTAGGATCTACACAAGAGGAGTCAGTAGAAATTGTAAGGGTATGGAAAACAAAATGTAGAGCGAATAAGATGCCTAGAATTCCATTACAGGCAGATTGCCAGGTGCATGGCAGTATGGGAAGAATAAAGCCAAAAGCCGTGATACCCAAATATAAGTATAGAACCCAACTGGCAATTTGGAAGGGATGCCATGGCCACTGTAGTCCGTCCTCACGCTTTCTGCGTTGGTGATCCACTTTTGAAGTTGGCATTACTTATGTGTCAATATTTCTTTGGATTTGCTGAAGAAAACGGCATCCTTGCACTTCTCACATAAAGCTTGGCTCTAAAACACGTCTGTCTTGTATAGATGAAACAGAATGTCTGGGAACTGTCACACGACTAATAGCACATCCTATTGTGAGGTCACAGGATTCTAATGGAACCTTCCGACCTGTATATGGCACCATAGTGCAGCCACTATTAGTCTGTAATGGGATGGTGTATATAGATCTACTGTATATTCCTCACTAGATACAACTATCTAGTACACTAAAATGCAAACCTTATTACATCGGTCCTACATACACCTCTATGCAGGAGCTCCCATAACATTTAGAATAAGTGAATAGAATTATATAATATGCAGCTATTGTTTTTGCAGTCCCCCATAAATATTCAGTGAGGCTGAGGTCAGGTGAGATCCACAACATTCAGGACTCACTGGAAAGCTTGGACCCGTGTCTTAGGTTATTATCCTGTTGCAGTATGAGTCCTTTATGTCATCAGGTTCAGGTCAATTGGCCCCAGATCTCCAATTCAGGAATGCAAAAATACCCATAGACTTGAGAATTCCCACCATCATATTTTGGTCTTCTGTAATATTAATCTTTCTAGTTCTGCCATAATTGTCAGCATTATTAAGTAGGACTTTTGTTTTTTCATCGATTCACTGTGAAATGTTCATATGACTAAGCTCATGCCATAGATCTCACCTTGGTAGGTTCTGCGGAAGGGACCAATCATTCCATAAGGGTGAAATTTGGCTCTGCCCTCATCACAAGGTGAGTGGGACTGGTGATGTCATTTCTACCGATATCACACGGGCCACGTGCATGAGCAGCAGGTATCGCCTACATGGCCGAATCATTGATTAATTATATAATTTAAAGGTATCAAATCATATTATCAACTAATTAGATAACTGACTTGTCCAGAATGTCCATGTGTCAAATCAGCTAAATTAAACAGTCCCAGCATTGTGAGTGACATTTTATGAAATCTCATCGACTACAGGTGAGTCGAACCCTCATCGATCTGCTACTGATAACCTATCCTGTGATTGGGTCATCCAATACCAATGTTGGAACAACCCCTTTAAGAAAATCTGACAATTCTTGTCACAATATGCAAGTGTGAGTAGTTAAGTAAAGCAAAAAACTTTTTTGTTTTTAATTAAAGTTTAATTGAAAAAAAAAAGGTCTCATATGCACACTATGGGCCTGATTCGTCAAGACCGGAGTTGTAAACATCAATCTTTAGGAGGCGATGTGCTGAAGTCTGACGCTCCTGATTCATGAAGAGGTGGACGTGTGGCCTTCACTTCAGAGTGTGTTTCACCACAAATCCTACTCCAGTCCCTACTAGAGTAAGATTTGTGGTGTAGTGAACACCGCCTCTCATCCTGATGTTTTACAAGCAGTGGTCGCCGCGCCAGTCTTGCACCAACTCTGCCAACTTTATCAGAGCTGGGCAAAAATGGCGAGAAAACACCAAAATTCGCAAAATATTAGCACAGTTTTAAGTTAGGCCAAAATTATGCCAGAATATTGGAGTAAAAGCTTTCATGAATCGGGCCCTGTATATATATATACAGTATATATATATATATATATATATATATATATATATATATATATATATATATATATATATATATATATATATATATATATTGTAGGGGTTACACTCGCTCAGGTGCGACGGCTGACACTCAGGAGGCACGTTCCATTAAAAGTTCAGAGGGTTTATTGCTTCATAAACCACATAGCAGATAACAAATCAAATAGCCTTTAGCTCAGGAACAGAAAATACAAGTGTCCAGTCCTTCAGGCTCAGTCCTGGAGCGTTAAAACACTCTGGAGGGTTTCACCTCCACCCACATCTGCTGTGTTAAACATTAGCCTTTCTTTTATAGGTCTAACCACACCTAGGAACCCATCACATGATTAGACATGTGGTTATGACATCACCACAGGTCCTGAAACACACATAGATAGGCAGGGTTATGATACAGCGACAAGCCACCTATGTGACACATATCTCCCGTCGACTATACAACCTTTAGCCATGCTACATACCTCCCCCCTCTGCCTAAAGCCGTGGGGCTTGGCACTTTCTACCACTAGACAAGGGATTCTTGATAGAGCATCAGCATTAGCGTGCGGCTTCCCGGCCCTATGTTCCACATGGAAATTGAAGTCCTGCAGGGCTAAGAACCAACGGGTGACCCTAGCATTTCTTCCCTTCGTTTCCCTCATCCATCTAAGTGGGGCATGGTCGGATTTCAGTCTAAATTTACGTCCCAGCAGATAGTACCGTAACGTGTCCACCGCCCACTTTATGGCCAAACACTCCTTCTCTACGACTGAGTAATTCTTTTCAGACGAGGATAGTTTCCTACTCAGATAGAGAACAGGATGCTCCTCTCCATGTAGCTCTTGGGAAAGGACTACTCCTAACCCCAACATCTGATGCATCTATTTGAAGAATAAACTCTTTCTTAAAATTTGAGGCCATCAGAACGGGTTGCTTACACAGAGCCTCTTTCATTTCTTGGAAGGCTGACTGTCTCTTCGGACCATTTAACCATTACTGATTTCGTCCCCTTTTGCAGATCAGTCAGAGGCGCAGCCACCGTGGCGAAGTTTGGGATGAACCTCCTGTAATATCCCACGATCCCCAGAAAGGCTTTAACTTGCTTTTTGGAGAGTGGCTTTGGCCATGTTTGAATTGCCTCCACTTTACTGATTTGGGGTTTTATTTCTCCACGACCCATTATATATCCTAGGTACTTAGCTTCTTCCTTACCCAAGGCACACTTCTTTGGGTTTATTGTAAACCCCGCCTCTCTTAGAGCATCAAACACCGTTTGGACTTTTTCCAGATGACTCTCCCAGTCCGGCCTAAAGATGATGATATCATCCAGGTACGCAGCAGCGTATGGCTTATGGGGTGCAAGGACTATGTATGGAAGGTGTTTCCATACAGATGACGCCCCATTGCAGACAATTTGAAAACTTGGGAATCATTTGAGCGGCCATACGCGCCAATATCTACCGCTATAAATTTGTATTCCGCATCGGCAATGGCCAACAGCACAATGGAGAAGTATTTTTTATAGTTGAAATATTCCTAGCCAGAACCAGCCGGTTTCACGATGCGGATATGTTTCCCGTTCACTGCGCCCACGTAATTGGGAAACTGACACACTTGCTGGAATTTCTCGGCTACTTCCAACCAACTCTCCATTGTGGGATGTGGTATAAATTCACCGTGCAAAGAGTCCTACAGTGCACGGCAGATGTGCTTGACAATTCTGGAGATGGTGGAAATCCCAAGTCTGAACTGGAAATGCAGTGAGAGCAGGAATTCTCCAGTTGCATGAAATCTGTGAATAAAAGCAAGGCAAAAATTGCTACAAAATACCAGCAATAACATTATAGTTAGAAGTCAGCTTTAACAGTAGGAGATACAATAAAAATTATTCCTAAAAAGATCACTAAAAACTATTCTAAAAAAAACAACAGCAACAACATTAACCCCTTCACCCCAAAGCCTGTTTTCACCTAAGTAACATGGCCAATTTTTACAATTCTGACTACTGTCACTTTATGAGGTCATAACTCTGAAACGCTTCAACGGATCCTGGTGATTCTGACACTGTTTTCTCATGACATATTGTACTTTATGATAGTGGTAAAACTTCTTCGATATGACTTGCATTTATTTGTGAAAAAAACAAAAATTTGTCGGAAATTATGAAAATTTAGCAATTTTCAAAATTTAGTTTTTATGCCCTTAAATTAGAGAGTTATATCACATAATATAGTTAATAAACAACATTTCCCACATGTCTGCTTTACATCAGCACAATTTTGGAAACATAATTTTTTTTTGTTAGGGAGTTTTAAGGGTTAAAAGTTGACCAGTGATTTCTCATTTTTGCAACAAAATTAGCAAAACCATTTTTTTTACGGACCACCTCACACTTGAAGTGACTTTGAGGGGTCTATATGACAGAAAATGCCCAAAAGTGACACCATTCTAAAAACTGCACCCCTCAAGGTACTCAAAACCACATTCAAAAAGTTTATTAACCCTTCAGATGCTTCACAGGAATTTTTTGAATGTTTAAAAAAAATTGAACATTTAACTTTTTTTCACAAAATTTTTACTTCAGGCCCAGATTGTTTCATTTTACCAAGGGTAACAAGAGAAATTGGACCACAAACGTCATTGTACAATTTGACCTGAGTACGCCGATACCCCATATGTGGGGGTAAACCACTGTTTGGGCACATGGCAGAGCTCGGAAGGGAAGGAGCACCATTTGACTTTTCAATGCAAGATTTGCTGGAATTGAGATCGGAGCCCATGTCACGATTGGAGAGCCCCTGACGTGCCTAAACAGTGGAAACCCCCACAAGTGACACCATTTTGGAAAGTAGACCCTCTAAGGAACTAATCTAGATGTGTGGTGAGCACTTTGAACCCCCAATTGTTTCACTAAAGTTTAGAATGTAGCGGTGTGAAAATTAAAAAATCATTTTTTCTTTCCACAAAATGATGTTTTAGCCCGCAATTTTTTTTCTCCAAGGGTAACAGGAGAAATTGGACCACAAAAGCTATTGTCCAATTTGTCCTGAGTAAGCTGATACCCCATATGTGGGGTGGAACCACCGTTTGAGTGCATGGCAGAGCTCGGAAGGGAAGGAGCGCCGTTTGAAATGCAGACTTAGATGGATTGGTCTGCAGGTGTCATGTTGCATTTGCAGAGCCCCTGATGTACCTAAACAGTAGAAACCCCCACAAGTGACCCCATATTGGAAACTAGACCCCTAAGGAATTTATCTAGATGTGTTGTGAGAGCTTTGAACCAACAAGTGTTTCGCTACAGTTTATAACGCAGAGCCGTGAAATTAAAAAATATATTTATATATAATATATTGATATTTTAGCCCCAATGTTTTTATTTTCCCAAGGGTAACAGGACAAATTGGACCCCAATAGTTGTTGTCCAACTTGTCCTGAGAACGCTGATACCCCATATGTTGGGGGGAACCACTGTTTGGGCGCACAGGAGAACTCGGAAGGGAAGGAGCACTGTTTTAGTTTTTCAAAGCAGAATTGGCTGGAATTGAGATCGGACGCCATGTCACGTTTGGAGAGCACCTGATGTGCCGAAACAGTGGAAACTCCCCAATTCTAACTGAAACCCTAATCCAAACACACCCCTAACCCTAATCCCAATGGTAACCCTAACCCCAACCCTAGCCCCAACCCCAACCCTAACCCTAGCCCTAACTCTAGTCCTAACCCTAACCCTAATGGGAAAATGGAAATAAATACATTTTTTTACATTTTATTATTTTTCCCTAATTAAGGGGGTGATGAAGGGGGGTTTGATCTACTTTTATAGCGTTTTTTTGGCGGATATTTAGGGTTGGCAGCTGTCACACAGTAAAAGACGCTTTTTATTGCAAAAAATAGTTTTTGCATCACCACATTTTGAGAGCTATAATTTATCCATGTTTTGGCCCACAGATTCATTTGAGATCTTGTTTTTTGCGGGACGAGTTGACGTTTTTATTGGTACTATTTTCGGGCAGATGACATTTTTTGATCGCTTTTTATTCCGATTTTTGTGAGGCGGAATGAACAAAAACCAGCAATTCCTGAAATTCTTTTAGGGGGGGGCGTTTATACCGTTCCACTTGTGGTAAAATTGATAAAGCAGCTTTATTCTTCAGGTCAGTACGATTACAGCGATACCTCATTTATGTAATTTTTTTTATGTTTTGGCACTTTTACACAATAAAAACAATTTTATATAAAAAAAATAATTGTTTTTGCATCGCTTTATTCTGAGAGCTATAACTTTTTTATTTTTCTGCTGATGATGCTGTATGGTGGCTTTTTTTGTGCGGGACAAGACATTTTCAGCGGTACCATGGTTATTTATATCCGTCGTTTTGATCGCGTGTTATTCCACTTTTTGTTTGCCTGTACGATAATAAAGCAATGTTTTTTGCCTTTTTTTTTTTTTTTTTGCGGTGTTCACCGAAGGGGTTAAGTAGTGGGATAGTTTTATAGAGCGGGTCGTTACGGACGCGGCGATACCAAATATGTGTACTTTTATTGTTTTTTTTTAATTTACATAAATGGATTTACTGGGAAATGTTTTTTTTTTCTTTATTTGGGGATTTTTTAAATTTTTTTTTACACATTCTATTTTTTTTTTTTTTACTTTCTACCATTGTCCCAGGGTGGGACATCACTGTATTAGATCAGATCGTTGATCTGACAGGCAAGTTTAGGTGGCTTTCCGGCACCTGCTCTCAGCAACTCTCAGCAGGCACCGGCTAGCCAGGTCATTTCATGACCCGGACGGAGTCCTGCGGCCATCTTGGATCCGGGGACTCCTTCCGGATCACTGGAGCAACGCGATCTCATTGCGTTTCTCCGGTGGGAGAGCGCAGGGAGCCATCGTCCCTGCGCGATCCCCCTCTATGCCGCTGTCACTACTGACAGCGGCATCAGAGGGGTTAAATGCCCACGATCGGCGCTACCGCCGATCGTGGGCATTGCTGCGTGGTGTCAGCTGTCATATACAGCTGACACCCGCACCCAATCACCGCGGCGCTCAGCGCGAGACCGCGGTGATCGGTGCGCCGTACTAGTACTGCTGCTGGCACAAATGCAGTGCTGACAGCGCAATACTAGTACGGCGCATGTAGCGAAGGGGTTAAAATGTGCGTAACAGGATGAATGATGAATTTTAAACAAAACAATTCAGATGCAGTTGAAGTTCAGACTTTCAGCTTTCATTTGAGGGTATCCACATTAGAATTGGACGAAGGGTTTAGGAGTTTCAGCTCCTTAACATGTGCCACCCTGTTTTTAAAGGGACCAAAAGTAATTGGACAAATGACTCCAAGGCCATTTCATGGACAGGTGCGGGCAATCCCTTCGTTATGTCATTCTCAATTAAGCAGATAAAAGGCCTGGAGTTGATTTGAGGTGTGGTGCTTGCATTTGGAAGGTTTTGCTGTGAAGTAAACATGCGGTCAAAGGAGCTCTCCCTGCAGGTGAAACAAGCCATCCTTAAGCTGTGAAAACAGAAAAAAACCACTGGTTCTCTTCTGCAGATCTAGCAGTCCTCTGAATGCTGAGTCCTGAATAACCCCACTTACACCAGTTATAGGCAGGTTTCTGTGTACACTGTGCATAGGCAGAAAACTGTCAATCCGTGGTGGTGGGGAGTTATATAAAACTCATGAATATGAAGGACTTCAAGGCAGCAGGATTTCTAGTTCTCTAGTCAGAATCTCCTGCTGATAAAATAATGACTTTATTATTTTTATTTATTCTATTAAAACTACAGGAAGCAGCCTACTAAGTGATACATCACTGGAATCAGGGTCTCTGACTCTACATCATGTTGCTCTCCGATTAGATAGCAAAGAGCTAGTGACAGATTCACTTCAAATAAGAGTCATAACTGGAATGAATGAATAAATAAATACTGTAGATGAAATTACCCCTGTGTCTTTGTCTTTTGAGCTTTTAAGTCTACCTGTACATTTAGTGGTAGTGCTCCACACAGCAAAACCACACACAAATACTGCAAATTACAGTTGTGTTTTGCCTGGCTTTTCACCATGTGGTTAGTACGAAGTGTTTCATCTGTACAACCCATGGGTCTAAAGACGTGGTGATTTGAAATAAAAGTGTCGTTTTTCTGCGTGTTTTGGGCACTTGGCACATTACTGCTATGTACAGGTACGCTTGTAGAAGTAATTTATACAATTTGATACAAATTTTTTCAGATTGTAAAAATCCCATGATATTTATAGCAAAGTGTCAGATACGATCACCTTGTGCCTTATTACAGCTGTCCCGAGGGCCGACTGTACCTGTAAATGTCCCCATGAGATACAGAACATATGATTTAGTGATGTTAGCTCATTAGCGGAAGATACCTGAATATCCTTATAGAAGAGGAAATGTGATAATAGATTAAGGCTACTTTCACACTGGCGTTGTTTTCAATACGTCGCAATGCGTCGTTTAGGGGAAAAACGCATCCTGCAAAGTTGTTTGCAGGATGCGTTTTTGCCCCTTAGATTAACATTAGCGACGCATTGACACACGTCGCAACCGTCGTGCGACGGTTGCGCCGTGTTGTGGCGGACCGCCGGGAGCAAAAAACGTTACATGTAACGTTTTTTGCTGCCGACGGACCGCTTTTTCCGACCGCGCATGCGCGGACGGAATTCCGCCCCCACCTCCCCGCACCTCACAATGGGGCAGCGGATGCAATGAAAATCTGCATCCGCTGCACCCGTTGTGCGGCGCAAACAATGCTAGCGTCGTTGCGTCTGCACGTCGCATCGCGACGTGCAGCGCACGACGCTAATGTGAAAGTAGCCTAAATCAGAAATTCTGCAATAAAGCTTTTAATTACAATACATACACCAAGTTAAAACCATAAACCCAAACATATAATCTATCTATACATGTACGAGTTTATTTCCTATCGCTTAGGAAAACTTGCGTTTTTGTCTGCAGCGTTTTTTACCAAAAAAAGGCATGCGTTTTTTCCCCCTATATTTAACATTGAAAACGCATGCGTTTTTAGGTGGACGCGTTTGCACGCGTTTGGGAACGCATGCGTTTTTTTGGACATGCGTTTGCATGCGTTTTTTGACGCATGCGTTTTTTTTGGCACCATTGAATTAACTGTAGATAAGGATGTCTAGACACTGATAAGCCTCCCCCATAGCAGCAGGGTTATAAAAGGAAGGTTGGGGGAAGTTTCTGGTCACTTCTCATCAGACTCCAAAGAAGACAGCACCCTGCCCGGACGCATTGTTGGACAAGACACAGAGCAATGTGAGTATATCCTAGCCAATGCATTCATTTTCAATTTTTTGGATCTACATGTCCTAATTTCTTCTATTTTTTTCTTTCAACACTCATCAGAATGTCTTCTCCGGTTTCCTCGTCTGATGAGGAGTTCCAGCCACGTCAATCAGAAGTGGATCACGTGAGCGAGGTAAGTTTTTTTGTCTGTCAGCTTGGTAAGTATTGACTGTCACATCGACAGATGAGGCAATTTTTTATTTTTTATTTTATAGAGCACTTCAACTGAGGGACAGAGAGGTACTGAGCAGCGGAGTCAAGGTCCAGGTGGAAGACTGTCCTTATTGTAATATTCTTTTAACTTCCTTTCTGTACCCTTGTTTTTCTTTACATTTTTCTTGTATCATCCTTTTCTGAAAGTTGTCTTTCATATTCCTGCCCTTTCTCATCTTCGTGTCTTATTTTTTCCAAATGTGGTTGAGCAAACTTAAATGATTTTCTTTTAATTTTAGGTTTCACAACGGGACGACGACCGGATTGATAATGACCTGCTGATCAGTCTGGTCCAGGAGCGAGTCCCGTTGTGGGACAGCCGGGATCAACAGCACGCCGTCAATAGTGTTCTCCGTCGTTTGTGGAGTGAGGTGGCCCAAGCGTTGTGGGATGGCTGGGAGAATTCCCCGCCACGGGTCCGTAATGCATTTGGTAAGTATTGCACGGTAGTGTGAAGCAACAGACCTTGGCCATGCTCTCTTGACTGTGTGTGATGAAAGAAACTTTTCGTAGTTTCTGTCATCACACACAGTCACGAGAGCACGGCCAAAAGTCCTTATTCTGACCATTATATTTTATTGTTATTTCACAGTGGACAAAGTAAGGACACGTTGGCGTTCCATGAAGGACCGCTTCAACAAGGACCTGCGTGCAGAGAAGAGTGCAGCTAGTGGTTCCGGAGCAAGGCACCGGCTCTACAAATACCACCGTGTGTTGGCCTTCCTGAGACCGGTCCTTCTCATGAGAACGTAAGTATTTCTCACATGCCTCCGGTTTTATTGCATAGACATAATCTGTCATTTTTAATTCCACAGGATGTACCGTCTTGTTATAGTTTGGTATTAATTTTCTCTTTTCTTTTTTCACAGCACACACTGCACGACTGTCGCCACAGGTTCTGGAGCGGTCCTTCAGCCGGCAGCCACGGACCCGTCCCAGCCATCCAGCAGCGCAGCACCAGGTGGGTCTTCCACACTCACTGGAGACCAGGGGGCTGGCCCATCAGGTCTTCCCCTTTCGCAGTCCTCTTTCGCTGCACCCATTTTTGCGGGGTCATCCCGGCAGCGACAGAGGGCTTCGGATAGGTCCCTCATGCCCGAGTTTTTGCACTTGAGCTCGGTTTTACACGAAGCTATCAAGGCTTTAGGTGACAGAATGGATGTGTCCCATAACCTGTTAGAGTGCCGCATCCAGGATGTCGCCAAAAGCGTTGATCAAGTGAAAGCCGACCTCCAGAAGCCAGCTCATCATTTTTTTAATCAAATCGAACAGGGCATGTCGGAACACCTTAGCCCTGATCTCCAGCTGAGTGTGATGCAGGCCTGCAATGTTGCTTTTGTGCAGGCTATGCAGCAGAGTCAGAGTCGTAATGTGGCGTCATATCCAACTGTGCCGTCACTGTCACAAGTAACCACCATTCCTACCTCTGCTGCATACCACTGCACGGCCACCTCTATTCCCTCTACAGGTGTACTCCACTACAGCGCCAACACGATGACGAGTGCTGTTGGACATCCCACCTCCACCACCGTGACGACCGCTGCTCCGGCTTGGACCTCCTCCGCTGACACCACGATGACGCAGGACCCTGGCGTGGCTTATCGGCCCGGCACCCTCCCGATGCAGCAGGACCCATCCATGCAATATCGGACCGGCCCACCCCCGATGCAGCAGGACCGAGGCCTGGCATATCGGACCGGACCCACCCCGATGCAGCAGGACCGAGGCCTGGCATATCGGACCGGACCCACCCCGATTCAGCAGGACCGAGGCGTTGCTTTCCGGGCAGGACACCCCCCGATGCAGCAGGACCCATCCATGGCGTATCGCACCGGGCCCCCCATGATGCAGCACGACCAAGCCATACCTTTCCGGGCAGGACCCACCCCGATGCAGCAGGACCCATCCATGGCTTTATGTTCCCCCCCACCAGCAATGCAGCAGGACACTGGTATGGGATTTGTTTCCCCCCCCCCAAACGATGCACCAGGACCCTGGGAGGGTGTTATGTTCCCCCCCCCCAACGAGGCACCAGGATCCTGGGAGGGTTTTTGTTTCCCCCCCCCCCAACGAGGCACCAGGACCCAGGCGGGACTTTATCTTTTCCCCCATTGGACTCAGACATTGCCGAGCGCTCCACAATGGAGACTGACTGTGTAATTGTGGAGCCGGGTCCTGACGTGTCTCCCGCCCACACTTTACAACCTAGCCCAACAAGACTTCCCCCAACCCGGAAAACCCAACGAAAAACTGGCAAAACGCATAAAAAACAAAAAACTTTGATTATTCCTCCCCCATCACCTCCCGATGTGTCTCAACCTTCCAGTGTGTCTCAAGCCCCTCATGTTTTAAGCCCCATCCCCGAACTTCCAGACCCTTCAAGTTTTCTTGCCCATTCTCCTGCCACCTCTGCCTCCTCCACGGTGAGCCAGGCTTCAGTTCTGAATACCCCCCAGTTACGTCACTCAACCCCAAGCCGGCGTGGTTCAACCCGGCGCGGTACCAAAAAATAAATTTGTTTTGTTTTTCCTCAATAAAAAAAAAGTTTATTTGCAACAATTATGTTTGGTTTATTGTGTCTTTCACCGCTCTCAATACACACCAATAAACTTCGTCACACACTTATTCTTTTGGCCTACACATATCTCCAGTAGTATAAAATACCAGACAACATCTATATGTGTTTCTTTAGTATACAGATATGAGTTTGCCAAAAAAATAGTAGTTATTTCCATACTCTTATTTTTAATTTTTAACTAGTGTAGTGTCACTGTACAAAGAGCAAATGGTGGCAATCAAGTTCAGAACTCAACTGAACCGGTCAGATGTCAAAATAGACACCTGACCTGTTTAGTTGATTACTGACTTGTATATTCACCATATTCTATATAGCACATTATGTGACAATTTTTGTCAAACTGATGGGACAATGGTTGGCACACGCTAACTATCTATCCTCACCTGGGCAGGTGTAAGAAATTTTGAATTCATGATCATGTATATGTTCATCATGAATTCATTATTTCTTACACTTGACTTGACGGGTATAGAGAGCGTGCCAGTCTTGACGCAATGACGTCAAGAAGATTACCAATAAATAAATTTAAATCTGGTTACATTATTATAAGTATGCGGCCCGTGTTTATATCATTCTTTGTAAACCAAAATAGGGAGTGCAACAGAGGTCAATTATGATTAAAAAAATCTAATTATTACCTCATCAACTATCACCCACTCCTGGTTTTGGATTACAAATTATGATATACATATCTACTGCCCATCTTTGTTCAACCTTTTTTTAGAGAGGAAAAAGACAGGAGACCTGGTGAACACAAAAAAGTTTATTAATTAGAAAAATTTGTATCAGTATTTAATAATTGGTAAACATTAACATACAACAGGACATTTAAACAACATTGTCCTGCCATGAAACCCGTCCAATATCGGACATAAAATAGGCCGCAAATTGGTCCCGCATAAGACCAACGGCTGCAGTTGACCGCATCGGGTGATGCTGAAAATCTGGCAATGGGTGTGAAACTGGTTCATCAAGTTCAATGTGGGGTCACTCCTTAGCCATTATATAATTGTGTAGAACCACACAGGCTTTGACCACCTCGTCCACAGTTTCCACTTTTAGATTGATGGCTGTTGCAAGAATGCGCCATTTAGCAACCAGAATGCCAAAGCTGCACTCTACGGTTCTTCTGGCCCTGGTCAGTCTGTAGTTGTATATTCTGCGTGTGTGGTCCAAGTCCCTACTAGAATAGGGCTTCAGGAGATTTTCACACATCTGGAAGGCCTCATCCCCAACCATAACAAATGGCAGCGGTGGGCCTTGAGTGTTGGGGAGAGGCTGTGGAGGGGGAAAATTAAAATTGTTGCCATATACCCAACGGCCCATATCCGAGCTCTTGAATGTCTGGGAATCATTGCCACGGCCAAAAGCTCCAATGTCCACGGCGATGAAGCGACACTCCGCATCCGCTATTGCCATGAGCACTACCGAAAAATATTTTTTATAATTAAAAAACTCAGATCCGGTTCTGGCAGGTTTAACAATGCGGATGTGCTTCCCGTCCACCGCCCCTAAACAGTTTGGAAAATCACACACGTTCAAAAATGTTTTTGATATTTCCCGCCACATGTCCACGGTGGGTACGGGTATAAACTCCTCACGGAGTACATTCCATAACGCACGACAGGTGTCCACAACAATTCCGGACAGGGTTGAGATTCCAAGGCGGTATTGGAAGTGCAGGGAAGATAAACTCTCTCCTGTGGCCAGAAATCTAGAAGAAAAGGAAACAAAAAAAACATTTAAAATCGGCTCTTAATGGTGTTTTTAAATAAGAAAAAGGTAAAAAAAAACAACCAAAAATACATGTCATAACCAAAAATTTGGACTGTCATTGGTTTAGTTTTGGAACGTACCGTAATGTCACTAACAGACGTTCCTTGGGTGGAATTGCTCTACGGAGCCGTGTGTCCTGTCGCCGTATGGAACCTTCTACACGAGACAGTAAATCCCGGAAAGAATCTTGAGACATTCTGGTGTAATCCTGGAATGTCTCCGGGTTGGCATTCAGCTCCGCATAGAGCGTGTGATATGCTCCATGGGTCTCACGCACTTCAATGATGGGGTGCCTCCAAAAACGCCGACGCTGTCTCCTTCTCCATCTTTGGCGGTTTCGGTCTTGCTCCCAAGCAAAAACACAGGCAAGGAAAATCTTGAAGCTGAACTCCAGTTTGAAATAAAAGTTCGCCATTGAAAGATCCATCATGACACCGGAAACAGTAGCAAGCTCTGAAAATTTATGTTCCCCTAGGGTCTATATATTGATTGCCAATCATATACGCCCTCTCTATTCCCATTGGTTGTGTCTGGTAACCTTTTTTTTTAATTTTTTTTTTTTTTTGAAAATCCCCAAAAAAACGCAAACGCATGCAAAAACGCATGTAAACGCGTGTAAACGCTGCGTTTTTTAAACGCACGCGTTAAACGCGTGCGTCAAAAAGACGCAGCGTTTACATGCGTTTACATGCGTTTTTGTACCATGCGTTTTTTTAAAAGAACGCATGCGTTCAAAAACGCAAGTGTGAAACCAGCCTTACATAGTATTACAATATTCTGCAGTCCTAAAAATGACAATTTCTGTCTCTGTTCAAGACATGTAACAGCAGCACCATAGATGATAATGGGCATACAAAAAAACAGATACAACACGTACGTACAACACAAATGTCTGAATGAGGCCCTAGTCTCTAACATCTATGTAAGCTCCTGCGACACTGCTATAAAATCTGTTATTTATCAGTCCTAAAACACTTAAAGGGGGTTTCCACTTTTAGAAAAGTGGTCCCCAAGTCATCATATACTTGTTCAAAGCAGCTCCCCTCCTCTGCTCAATTCTCTATGCCTGCCTGCAGTCGTGCCATCATGTCTACAGTGCACATCACCACTGCAGCCAATCACTGAATTTTGGCTACTTGTGCCACCTACTTCATCAGAGCCACTCAGTGACTGGCTGCAGTGGTGTGTGGTGTAATCGTGATGTCACTCCTTCAGCCAAAACAGCAGAGGGGAGTAGTCACCATCTGTATTTTTTATTTGACTAGTATCCATTTGTTTGGATATCACATTTCCGGCTGCCGTCACACTAGCAGTATTTGGTCAGTATTTTACATCAGTATTTGTAAGACAAAACCAGGAGTGGAACAAAGAGAAGGAAAAGTATAAGAGCAACATATGCACCACTTCTGCATTTATCACCCACTCCTGGTTTTGGCTACAAATACTGATGACCAAATACTGCAGGTGTGACGCATCCTAAAGGTTACAAATCTCCTTTAACAACTTTAGAAATTAAAACAACAATTAATCAAGTAGTTTTTGAATCAATACTTTGAAAAAATCATAACGTTAGGTAGAATATGGGACATCAATAAAAAAAGAAGCAGGAAGGATGATTACAGGTTAGCAAGCTTCAGATTGATGTTTCATGGAATTATATTCCTATATAAAAACATACATAAATATACAGTAATTTTTTTTTTAAATAGTCACAAATAGAAAATTGTCTGAGCATTGTCAGGGTTATCTGAGGTAACTGTAACCAAGAGCTGCACAAATTCATATGATGCTGGAGGAAGCTAGCAGGAGCCATATTTTAGCATATAAAAAGAACCTGACAGCTGATTCAGAGACTGCCTGTTATTGCAGCCATCAATGTTCACACACTCTGAAATGCTGAGATAGTGGAAGGGACCTGTCAATCATGGGAAGTGGGCGGGGAGAAGCTGCCAGGGACCTGCCTCTTGGACTAGTCATCCTACTCACCTTGTCCCTGCCCAGTTTTCTCTGAAACACCACAGCATAGCAGAGTGAACATAAAAGACTGTGATAACGCAGCCCGCCTCTGATTCATGCTGCACATGGTTCAGGTAGGATGAATCTGCTGTCAGTTTCCCTTCAAACTGTGGCTGTAAAAGGCGAAGCAGGGGAATTTGAGCTTTTTATCTGAAGAACAAGTCCTCCGACCATTATTAAGAGAAAAATGTCTGTCTAAAAACATATTCTGTGGTCCCACACACTGAGATGACCCAGCCACTATAACATCATGACAGTATCGTGTCCGAGAAAATAACTGCAGGAAACTCAGGGGTTGGACTCCAGAAGAAAGAGGTAAAGTTATTTTCTGGGATGAAACCCCTTCCAACTGGGACATCTGTAGGAACGAGTCAGCAGAAAAGAGAAGGTGAGCCTGTGTTATGCCAATAGTAAAAACATCTAGAAACCTTTCATGTTTGGGGGCTTTCATCCTTGGGAGGGGCTCACTCCAAATTTTGCCTAAGAATTCTGCCATGAATAAAGAATGGTAAATATCCTCCTAAAACATCTTCTACCAATGATCGAGAAGCAATTTGGTAATGGATATTGTTTTTATCCTGAGTCACAGGGCAAAAGTGATATCTCAGTGGCTCGGTGAACAAAACATTGACATTTTTGGAACCTCCCCAGATTCTATTGAAAACCTGTGAAAATCCTCTGAAAGCTGGAGGAGTGACTGCTCCAGTAAGGAGGGAAATAGGAGAGCAGGGCAGGCCAGACAGGTGCTGGTAGTGGGCGACTCAATTATTAGGGGAACAGATAGGGCAATCTGTCACAAAGACAGGGATCGTCAAACGGTGTGCTGCCTACCTGGCGCTCGAGTCCGACACATCGCTGATCGGGTGGACAGATTATTGGGAGGGGCTGGTGAGGACCCAGCGGTCATGGTGCACATTGGCACTAACGACAAAGTTAGAGGTAGGTGGAAGGTCCTTAACACCTTCACCCCCGGAGCTTTTTCCGCTTTTTCATTTTCGTTTTTTGCTCCCCTCCTTCCCAGAGCCATAACTTTTTTGTTTTTCTGTCAATATGGCCATGTGAGGGCTTATTTTTTGCGGGACGAGATGTACTTTTGAAAGATACCATTGATTTTACCATGCCATGTAACAGAAAATGGGAAAAAAATTTCAAGTGTGATGAAATTGCAAAAAAAGTGCAATCTCACACTTGTTTTTTGTTTGGCTTTTTTGCTAGGTTCACTAAATGCTAAAACTAACCTGCCATTATGATTATCCAGGTCATTACGAGTTCATAGATAAAAAATAACCTAGACATGTTTGGTGTCTAAGTGGTGAAAAAAAATTCCAAATTTTGCTAAAAAAAAAAAAAAAAAAAAAAAAAATGCGCAATTTTCCGATACCCGTAGCGTCTCCAATTTTCGTGATCTGGAGTCAGGTGAGGGCTTATTTTTTGCGTGCCGAGCTGGCGTTGTTAATGATACCATTTTGGTATAGATACGTTCTTTTGATCGCCCGTTATTGCTAAAATATGCAATGTCGTGGCGACCAAAAAAACGTAATTTTGGCGTTTTGATTTTTTTTCTCGCTACGTCATTTAGCGGTCAGGTTAATCCTTTGTTTTTATTGATAGATCGGGCGATTCTGAACGCGGCGATACCAAATATGTGTATGTTTGATTTTTTTTTAATTGTTTTATTTTGATTGGGGCGAAAGGGGGGTGATTTGAACTTTTATATATTTTTTATTTTTTTTATATTTTTAATCACTTTTTTTTAAAAAATTTGGCATGCTTCAATAGCCTCCATAGGAGGCTAGAAGCATGCATAACTCGATCGGCTCTGCTACATAGAGGTGAAGTACAGATCACCTCTATGTAGCAGAAATGCAGGGTTGCTTTGAACGCCGACCACAGGGTGGCGCTCAAAGCAATCGGCCATCAACAACCATAGAGGTCTCAAGGAGACCTCTAGTTGTTATGGCGATGCACTGCTGACCCCCAATCATGTGACGGGGGTCCGCAGTGCGAGCACTTCCGGCCGCGCGGCCGGGAGCGCTAGTTAAATGCCGCTGTCAGCGGTTGACGGCGGCATTTAACTAGTTAATGGGCGCGGGCGGATCGCGATTCCGCTCGCGCTCATTGCGCGCACATGTCAGCTGTACAAAACAGCTGACATGTCGCGGCTTTGAGGTGGGCTCACCGCCGGAGCCCACCTCAAAGCAGGGGATCTGCCAGCTGACGTACTATTCCGTCAGCTGGCAGAAAGGGGTTAAAGATGATTTCAGGGAATTAGGCTGCAAGCTGAAAGCAAGGACCTCCAACGTGGTATTTTCCGAAATACTGCCGGTACCACGTGCCACGCCAGAGAGGCAACGGGAGATTAGGGAGGTTAATAAGTGGCTCAAGAATTGGTGTAGGATTGAGGGGTTTGGGTTCCTGCAGAACTGGGCTGACTTCTCAGTTGGCTACAGGCTCTACGCTAGGGACGGGCTGCACCTCAATGGGGAGGGTGCAGCTGTGCTGGGGGAGAGAATGGCTAGAAGGTTGGAGGAGTGTTTAAACTAGGAATTTGGGGGGAGGGTATTCATTTTATAGGAGGGGAAGATAGTGCAGACAAAGACCTGGGCACAAATAAGGAAGTTGGGGGTGGCGGTGGCATGGGGGGTGGGGTCAGAACAGTTAATAATTTAAGAAATAGAAGTACAGAGAGGAACATAAAGTGCATGTATACTAATGCCAGAAGCCTCGCCAACAAAATGGACGAATTAGAACTAATGTTGTTGGAGCATAATTATGACATGGTGGGATATCTGAAACGTGGCTGGATGAGAGCCATGACTGGGCTGTTAACTTGCAGGGCTATAGCCTGTTCAGAAATGACCGTACAGATAAGCGAGGGGGAGGGGTGTGTCTATATGTAAAATCGTCCTTAAAACCCATCCTGCGCGATAATATAGGTGAATTTAATGAAAATGTAGAATCCCTGTGGGTGGAGATAAGGGGAGGGGGAAAAAATAATAAATTACTGATAGGGGTTTGTTATAAATCTCCAAAAATAATGGAAGCAATGGAGAATATCCTCGTAAAGCAAATAGATGAAGCTGCGACTCAAGGAGAAGTCATTATTATGGGGGACTTCAACTACCCTGAAATAGATTGGGGAACAGAAACCTGCAGTTCCAGCAAAGGTAATTGGTTTTTGACAACTATGAGAGACAATTACCTTTCACAACTGGTTCAGGACCCAACAAGAAAGGGGGCACTGCTAGACCTAATATTAACCAACAGGCCAGACCGCATAGCAAATATAAGTGTTGGGGGTCACTTGGGAAATAGCGATCACAAAATAATAAGTTTTCATGTATCCTTTAAAAAGATGTGTAGTAGAGGGGTTACAAGGACACTAAACTTCAGGAGGGCAAATTTCCAACGGATGAGAGAGGATCTTGGTGCAATTAACTGGGACGATATCCTGAGACACAAAAATACACAAAGAAAATGGGAGACGTTTATTAGCATCCTGGATAGGACCTGTGCACAGTATATACCGTATGGGAATAAACATACTAGAAATAGGAGGAAACCAATATGGCTAAATAGAGCTGTAAGGGGCGCAATAAGTGACAAAAAGATAGCATTTAGAGAATTAAAGGAAGTAGGTAGTGAGGAGGTATTAAATAAATACAGAAAATTAAATAAATTCTGTAAAAAGCAAATCAAGGCAGCAAAGATTGAGACACAGAGACTCATTGCCATAGAGAGTAAAAATAATCCTAAAATATTCTTTAACTACATAAATAGTAAGAAACTAAAAAATGATAGTGTTGGCCCCCTTAAAAATAGTCTGGGTGAGATGGTGGATGAGGATGAGGAAAAAGCTATTATGCTAAATGACTTTTTTTCATCAGTACTTACACAAGAAAATCCCATGGCAGACAAAATGTCTAGTGATAAAAATTCCCAATTAAATGTCACCTGCTTAACCCAGCAGGAAGTGCGGCAGCGTCTAAAAATCACTAAAATTGACAAATCTCCGGGCCCGGATGGGATACACCCTCGAGTACTGCAGGAATTAAGTACAGTCATTGATAGACCATTATTTTTAATCTTTAAAGACTCCATAATAACAGGGTCTGTGCCACAGGACTGGCGTATAGCAAATGTGGTGCCAATATTCAAAAAGGGAACAAAAACTGAACTCGGAAATTATAGGCCAGTAAGCTTAACCTCTACTGTGGGTAAAATCCTGGAGGGCATTCTAAGGAACGCTATACTGGAGTATCTGAAGAGGAATAACCTCATGACCCAGTATCAGCACGGGTTTACTAGGGACCGTTCATGTCAGACTAATTTGATCAGTTTCTATGAAGAGGTAAGTTCCGGATTGGACCAGGGGAACCCAGTGGATGTAGTGTATATGGACTTTTCAAAAGCTTTTGATACGGTGCCACACAAAAGGTTGATACATAAAATGAGAATAATGGGGATAGGGGAAAATATGTGCAAGTGGGTTGAGAGCTGGCTCAGGGATAGGAAACAAAGGGTGGTTATTAATGGAGCACACTCGGACTGGGTAGCGGTTAGCAGTGGGGTACCACAGGGGTCAGTATTGGGCCCTCTTCTTTTTAACATATTTATTAACCCCTTCATGACCCAGCCTATTTTGACCTTAAAGACCTTGCCGTTTTTTGCAATTCTGACCAGTGTCCCTTTATGAGGTAATAACTCAGGAACGCTTCAACGGATCCTAGCGGTTCTGAGACTGTTTTTTCGTGACATATTGGGCTTCATGTTAGTGGTAAATTTAGGTCAATAATTCTGCGTTTATTTGTGATAAAAACGGAAATTTGGCGAAAATTTTGAAAATTTCGCAATTTTCACATTTTGAATTTTTATTCTGTTAAACCAGAGAGATATGTGACACAAAATAGTTAATAAATAACATTTCCCACATGTTTACTTTACATCAGCACAATTTTGGAAACAAAATTTTTTTTTGTTAGGAAGTTATAAGGGTTAAAATTTGACCAGCGATTTGTCATTTTTACAACGAAATTTACAAAACCATTTTTTTTAGGGACCACCTCACATTTGAAGTCAGTTTGAGGGGTCTATATGGCTGAAAATACCCAAAAGTGACACCATTCTAAAAACTGCACCCCTCAAGGTACTCAAAACCACATTCAAGAAGTTTATTAACCCTTCAGGTGCTTCACAGCAGCAGAAGCAACATGGAAGGAAAAAATGAACATTTAACTTTTTAGTCACAAAAATTATCTTTTAGCAACAATTTTTTTATTTTCCCAATGGTAAAAGGAGAAACTGAACCACGAAAGTTATTGTCCAATTTGTCCTGAGTACGCTGATACCTCATATGTGGGGGTAAACCACTGTTTGGGTGCACGGCAGGGCTTGGAAGGGAAGGAGCGCCATTTGACTTTTTGAATCAAAAATTGGCTCCACTCTTTAGCGGACACCATGTCACATTTGGAGAGCCCCCGTGTGCCTAAAAATTGGAGCTCCCCCACAAGTGACCCCATTTTGGAAACTAGACGCCCCAAGGAACTTATCTAGATGCATAGTGAGCACTTTGAACCCCCAGGTGCTTCACAAATTAATCCGTAAAAATGAAAAAGTACTTTTTTTTCACAAAAAAATTCTTTTAGCCTCAATTTTTTCATTTTCACATGGGCAACAGGATAAAATGGATCCTAAAATGTGTTGGGCAATTTCTCCTGAGTACACCAATACCTCACATGTGGGGGTAAACCACTGTTTGGGCACATGGTAAGGCTCGGAAGGGAAGGAGCGCCATTTGACTTTTTGAATGAAAAATTATTTCCATCGTTAGCGGACACCATGTCGCGTTTGGAGAGCTCCTGTGTGCCTAAACATTGGCGCTCCCCCACAAGTGACCCCATTTTGGAAACTAGACCCCCCAAGGAACTTATTTAGATGCCTAGTGAGCACTTTAAACCCTCAGGTGCTTCACAAATTGATCTGTAAAAATGTAAAAGTACTTTTTTTTCACAAAAAAATTCTTTTCGCCTCAATTTTTTCATTTTCACATGGGCAGTAGGGTAAAATGGATCATAAAATTTGTTGGGCAATTTCTCCCGAGTACGTCGATACCTCATATGTGGGGGTAAACCACTGTTTGGGCACTCGGCAGGGCTCGGAAGGGAAGGCGCGCCATTTGACTTTTTGAATGGAAAATTAGCTCCAAATTTTGGCGGACACCATGTCGCATTTGGAGAGCCCCTGTGTGCCTAAACATTGGAGCTCCCCCACAAGTGACCCCATTTTGGAAACTAGACCCCCCAAGGAACTTATCTAGATGCATATTGAGAACTTTAAACCCCCAGGTGCTTCACAGAAGTTTATAACGCAGAGCCATGAAAATAAAAAATAATTTTTCTTTCCTCAAAAATGATTTTTTAGCCTGGAATTTCCTATTTTGCCAAGGATAATAGGAGAAATTGGACCCCAAATATTGTTGTCCTGTTTGTCCTGAGTACGCAGATACCCCATATGTGGGGGTAAACCACTGTTTGGGCGCACGGCAGGGCTCGGAAGGGATGGCACGCCATTTGGCTTTTTAAATGGAAAATTAGCTCCAATCATTAGCGGACACCATGTCACGTTTGGAGAGCCCCTGTGTGCCTAAACATTGGAGATCCCCCAGAAATGACACCATTTTGGAAACTAGACCCCCAAAGGAACTAATCTAGATGTGTGGTGAGGACTTTGAACCCCCAAGTGCTTCACAGAAGTTTATAACGCAGAGCCATGAAAAAAAAAAAAAAAATTATTTTCTCAAAAATGATCTTTTAGCCTGCAATTTTTTATTTTCCCAAGGGTAACAGGAGAAATTTGACCCCAAAAGTTGTCCAGTTTCTCCTGAGTACGATGATACCCCATATGTGGGGGTAAATCACTGTTTGGGCACATGCCGGGGCTCGGAAGTGAAGTAGTGACGTTTTGAAATGCAGACTTTGATGGAATGCTCTGTGGGCGTCATGTTGCGTTTGCAGAGCCCCTGATGTGGCTTAACAGTAGAAACCCCCCACAAGTGACCCCATTTTGGAAACTAGACCCCCAAAGGAACTTATCTAGATGTGTGGTGAGCACTTTGAACCCCCAAGCGCTTCATAGAAGTTTATAATGCAGAGCCGTGAAAATAATAAATACGTTTTCTTTCCTCAAAAATAATTATTTAGCCCAGAATTTTTTAATTTTCCCAAGGGTAACAGGAGAAATTTGACCCCAATATTTGTTGTCCAGTTTCTCCTGAGTACGGTGATACCCCATATGTGGGGGTAAACTACTGTTTAGGCACATGCCGGGGCTTGGAATTGAAGTAGTGACGTTTTGAAATGCAGACTTTGATGGAATGCTCTGCGGGCGTCACGTTGCGTTTGCAGAGCCCCTGATGTGCCTAAACAGTAGAAACCCCCCACAAGTGACCCCATTTTGGAAACTAGACCCCGAAAGGAACTTATCTAGATGTGTGGTGAGCACTTTGAACCCCCAAGTGCTTCATAGAAGTTTATAATGCAGAGCCGTGAAAATAATAAATACGTTTTCTTTCCTCAAAAATAATTATTTAGCCCAGAATTTTTTATTTTCCCAAGGGTTACAGGAGAAATTGGACCCCAAAAGTTGTTGTCCAGTTTCTCCTGAGTACGCTGATACCCCATGAGTGGGGGTAAACCACTGTTTGGGCACACGTCAGGGCTCGGAAGTGAGGGAGCACCATTTGACTTTTTGAATACGAGATTGGCTGGAATCAATGGTGGCGCCATGTTGCGTTTGGAGACCCCTGATGTGCCTAAACAGTGGCAACCCCTCAATTCTAACTCCAACACTAACCCCCCCACACCCCTAGCCCTAATCCCAACTGTAGCCATAACCCTAAACACAACCCTAACCGCAACACACCCCTAACCACAACCCTAACCCCAACACACCCCTAACCATAACCACAACCCTAATTCCAACCCTAACCCTAAGGCTATGTGACCACGTTGCGGATTCGTGTGAGATATTTTCGCACCATTTTTGAAAAATCCGCGGGTAAAAGGCACTGCGTTTTACCTGCGGATTTTCCGCGGATTTCCAGTGTTTTTTGTGCGGATTTCACCTGCGGATTCCTATTGAGGAACAGGTGTAAAACGCTGCGGAATCCGCACAAAGAATTGACATGCTGCGGAAAATACAACGCAGCGTTTCCGCGCGGTATTTTCCGCACCATGGGCACAGCGGATTTGGTTTTTCATATGTTTACATGGTACTGTAAACCTGATTGAACACTGCTGCGGATCCGCAGCCAAATCCGCACCGTGTGCACATAGCCTAATTCTAAAGGTATGTGCACACGCTGCGGAAAACGCTGCGGATCCGCAGCAGTTTCCCATGAGTTTACAGTTCAATGTAAACCTACGGGAAACAAAAATCGCTGTGCCCATGCTGCGGAAAAACTGCACGGAAACGCAGCGGTTTACATTCCGCAGCATGTCACTTCTTTGTGCGGATTCCGCAGCGGTTTTACAACTGCTCAAATAGAAAATCGCAGTTGTAAAACCGCAGTGAAATGCGCAGAAAAAGCGCGGTAAATCCGCCATAAATCCGCAGCGGTTTAGCACTGCGGATTTATCAAATCCGCAGAGGACCAGAATACGTGTGCACATACCGAAACCCTAACCCTAGCCCTAACCCTAACCCTACCCCTAGCCCTAACCCTAACCCTACCCCTAACCCTACCCCTACCCCTAGCCCTAACCCTAACCCTAACCCTACCCCTACCCCTAACCCTAACCCTAACCCTATTCTAACATTAGTGGAAAAAAAAAATTCTTTATTTTTTTATTGTCCCTACCTATGGGGGTGACAAAGGGGGGGGGGTCATTTATTATTTTTTTTATTTTGATCACTGAGATATAATCTATCTCAGTGATCAAAATGCACTTTGGAACGAATCTGCCGGCCGGCAGATTCGGCGGGCGCACTGCGCATGCGCCCGCCATTTTGGAAGATGGCGGCACCCAGGGAGAAGACGGACGGGACCCCGGCTGGATTGGTAAGTATGATGGGGTGGGGGGGTATCACGGGGGGGGATCGGAGCACGGGGGGGGAAATCGGAGTGCGGGAGGGGTGGAACGGAGCACGGGGGGCGTGGAACGGAGCACGGGGGGGCTGGAATGGAGCACGGGGGGGTGGAACGGAGCACCGGGGGGGTGGATCGGAGTGCAGGGGGGGTGATTGGAGCACGGGGGGGTGATTGGAGCACGGGGGGAGCAGACAAGAGCACGGGGGGGAGCGGAGCACTGGACGGAGGGGAGCCGGAGCAGTGTACCGGCCAGATCGGAGGGCTGGGGGGGCGATCGGTGGGGTGGGGGCACACTAGTATTTCCAGCCATGGCCGATGATATTTCAGCATCGGCCATGGCTGGATTGTAATATTTCACCCGTTATAATAGGTGAAATATTACAAATCGCTCTGATTGGCAGTTTCACTTTCAACAGCCAATCAGAGCGATCGTAGCCACGAGGGGGTGAAGCCACCCCCCCGGGCTAAACTACCACTCCCCCTGTCCCTGCAGATCGGGTGAAATGGGAGTTAACCCTTTCACCCGATCTGCAGGGACGCGATCTTTCCATGACGCCGCATAGGCGTCATGGGTCGGAATGGCACCGACTTTCATGACGCCTACGTGGCGTCATGGGTCGGGAAGGGGTTAATGACCTTGTAGGGGGCATTCAGAGTAGAATTTCAATATTTGCAGATGACACTAAACTCTGCAGGGTAATCAATACAGAGGAGGACAATTTTATATTACAGGATGATTTATGTAAACTAGAAGCTTGGGCTGATAAATGGCAAATGAGCTTTAATGGGGATAAATGTAAGGTCATGCAGTTGGGTAGAAGTAATAAGATGTATAATTATGTGCTTAATTCTAAAACTCTGGGTAAAACCGTCAATGAAAAAGACCTGGGTGTATGGGTGGATGACAAACTCATATTCAGGGGCCAGTGTCAGGCAGCTGCTACAAAGGCAAATAAAATAATGGGATGCATTAAAAGAGGCATAGATGCTCATGAGGAGAATATAATTTTACCTCTATACAAGTCACTAGTTCGACCACACTTAGAATACTGTGCACAGTTCTGGTCTCCGGTGTTTAAGAAAGACATAGCTGAACTAGAGCGGGTGCAGAGAAGAGCGACCAAGGTTATTAGAGGACTGGGGGGTCTGCAATACCAAGATAGGTTATTACACTTGGGGCTATTTAGTTTGGAAAAACGAAGACTAAGGGGTGATCTTATTTTAATGTATAAATATATGAGGGGACAGTACAAAGACCTTTCTGATGATCTTTTTAATCATAGACCTGAAACAGGGACAAGGGGGCATCCTCTGCGTTTGGAGGAAAAAAGGTTTAAGCATAATAACAGACGCGGATTCTTTACTGTAAGAGCAGCGAGACTATGGAACTCTCTGCCGTATGATGTTGTAATGAGTGATTCATTACTTAAATTTAAGAGGGGACTGGATACCTTTCTGGAAAAGTATAATGTTACAGGGTATATACACTAGATTCCTTGATAGGGCGTTGATCCAGGGAACTAGTCTGATTGCCGTATGTGGAGTCAAGAAGGAATTTTTTTCCCCAATGTGGAGCTTACTCTTTGCCACATGGGTTTTTTTGCCTTCCTCTGGATCAACATGTTAGGGCATGTTAGGTTAGGCTATGGGTTGAACTAGATGGACATATAGTCTTCCTTCAACCTTAATAACTATGTAACTATGTAACAATCCTCAAAAAAGTGGATAGACAAAATCACAGAAATTGTGATAAACTCCATTTTGATGCAGGAAAGATATATATCTTTGTACCGTCAGTCAGTAGATGGAGAATATTTAGAATTGAGAGTCCTCAGTGGTTGATACCTTCTCAGTTAGCCACTAAAAGGAATCAGCCACTGAGGACTCGCACTCCTGATAAACTCCAAGCACCGATAAGACAGGAATGGGCGGTCATCAGTCAGGATTTGTCCCACAAGCTGATATCCAGCAGCCAGGGCAAATTGCAGAAGTCTTGAAAAATAGGTTTTTGCATAAACTTGATGTATTTGTCAGTAACCAACATTTTTTGGTTCAAAGATTTCTTGAAATAGTTTATTTAAAAAAACACCTCAATAATAGTAAAAAACAAACAAACAAACCATCAATCCCGAGAATGTGGCTCTAGTGTCTCCTGTAGCAATGGAGCAATGGCCAAGCATGCACATCACTGCTCTGTTCATTCTCCATGGGAATGGAGGAGCTGAACGCTGTTTTAGTCTCATAGACAATGAATGTGCATTGTCTTGGTGGGCCAATGCTTTAAGGCCACAGTCCAAGTCCAAATATTCCTTTGAATGACAGCTGTAGCTGCTCACCAGTAATGGAAAATCAGTCACTACAAAGCCTATGTGGGTTATTTTAACATTGTAAGGGTGAGGCCACATATCGCGGCTGCTCAGTGATCAAAGTGTGGTCGTGATACTGTTATACCTTAAATTGTTTTTTAGATTGCTAATGACAGTGCATATTCATTGTGGTGAAAATGCCACAAGGATGGTTTCCAGTATGTCACGGCTGCTGTTTGTGGCCTTAACCCAAAGGTTATAATATGCAACCAGCTAGTCGGAAGACAGGCCATTCAGCTCAGTGCATAGACATGGGAATAAATGTCTTAACTTCTACAGTAAACAGTATACAGCTGTAAATAATCCACAAGCTGACATACAGGGATAGTGGGGTATTGTATGCAGCTCTGGGAAAAAGAAAGGGCGACACCGGGAAGACAAGAAAACGGATGGACAGAGAAGAGTGAGAGCAGAGAAGTGAACAAATTCAAAAGTATAATCTACTTAAGTATATTCCCCAGAACAAAGTTCATTTTGATCAACATTTTAATCAATAAATAATATAATAATAATAATTTCTACAATTGGATGTGTATAAATAAAATGTTCCTGCGCTGAGATAATCTTATAAATCTGCCCCTGCTGTGTACTGTGTAATGTCTGTATCTGACCGTGCAGGAACATGGTCTGATCATACCACATCTCCTGGGCAGGGGAGGACTGACGTTGACGTGCCCGTAACTTGGGGTGCAAGGTCGTGACATCATGCACTATGGTAGGGAACTCAAAGTCAGCTACCAGTTCCTAAGCCGGCTTTAGAAGATGGCCCTACGAGGGAGAAGGTGAAAAGTATCTTTTTTTAATGCATTGGATACCAGAACAGGGCCAAGTATACCAGGCTGGGGTATAGTATACCAGGAAATGGATCAAGATGGGGCACATTACACAAGGATGGGGAACAGTATAGCAAGAGGGGACTATGATGGAGAACATTACACCAGGAAGGGGGCCAGGATGCGAAAAACTATACCAGGAAGGGAAACCAGAATGATGGATACTATACCAGAAAGGGGGCCAGGATAGAGCACATTATATCAGCATGGAGTTCATTATACCAGGAAGGGGCCCAATATGGGGGACATTATCCCAGGCTGGGGCACATTTTTGTTATTCACATCACCCTATCTTTATTACATAGAGTCCTCTCTGACCAGGAGACAGGTCTATTAGCGGCCTTCATCAGAAATGAAACTTTGACATCTTCCATCAGCCGTCATTTCATTATACATCTAACAACAGATGACAGTATGTAATAAAGAAGAGGGTGCTATAAATAACAAAAATAACAAGAAAATCCAATATGTAAGGGATGATGCTGTAGATAACAAGAGAGGGCATTATGTAATAGGGGGCATCAATATTATTAACTAGATGGTGGCCCGATTCTAACGCATCGGGTATTCTAGAATATGCATGTCCACGTAGTATATTGCCCAGCCCACGTAGTATATTGCCCAGCCACGTAGTATATTGCACAGCCACGTAGTATATTGCCCAGTCACGTAGTATATTGCCCAGTCGCGTAGTATATTGCCCAGTCACGTAGTATATTGCCCAGTCGCGTAGTATATTGCCCAGTCACGTAGTATATTGCCCAGCCACGTAGTATATTGCACAGCCCACGTAGTATTTTGCCCAGTCACGTAGTATATTGCCCAGTCACGTAGTATATTGCCCAGCCACGTAGTATATTGCACAGCCACGTAGTATATTGCCCAGTCACGCAGTATATTGCCCAGTCACGTAGTGTATTGCCCAGCCACGTAGTATATTGCCCAGCCACGTAGTATATTGCCCAGCCACGTAGTATATTGCCCAGTCACGTAGTGTATTGCCCAGTCACGTAGTGTATTGCCCAGTCACGTAATATATTGCCCAGCCACGTAGTATATTGCAAAGCCCACGTAGTATATTGCCCAGTCACGTAGTATATTGCCCAGTCACGTAGTATATTGCCCAGCCACGTAGTATATTGCACAGCCATGTAGTATATTGCCCAGTCACGTAGTATATTGCCCAGTCGCGTAGTATATTGCTCAGTCACGTAGTATATTGCCCAGCCACGTAGTATATTGCACAGCCCACGTAGTATATTGCCCAGTCACGTAGTATATTGCCCAGCCACGTAGTATATTGCACAGCCCACGTAGTATATTGCCCAATCACGTAGTATATTGCCAAGTCACGTAGTATATTGCCCAGCCACGTAGTATATTACACAGCCACGTAGTATATTGCCCAGTCACGCAGTACATTGCCCAGTCACGTAGTGTATTGCCCAGCCACGTAGTATATTGCCCAGCCACATAGTATATTGCACAGTCACGTAGTATATTGCCCAGTCACGTAGTGTATTGCCCAGTCATGTAGTGTATTGCCCAGTCACGTAGTATATTGCCCAGCCACGTAGTATATTGCACAGCCCACGTAGTATATTGCCCAGTCACGTATTATATTGCCCAGCCACATAGTATATTGCACAGCCATGTACTATATTGCCCAGTCACGTAGTATATTGCCCAGTCGCTTAGTATATTGCCCAGTCACGTAGTATATTGCCCAGCCACGTAGTATATTGCACAGCCCACGTAGTATATTGCCCAGTCACGTAGTATATTGCCCAGCCACGTAGTATATTGCACAGCCCACGAATTATATTGCCCAGTCACGTAGTATATTGCCCAGTCACGTAGTCTATTGCCCAGCCACGTAGTATATTGCACAGCCACGTAGTATATTGCCCAGTCACGCAGTATATAGCCCAGTCACGTAGTATATTGCCCAGCCACGTAGTATATTGCACAGCCACGTAGTATATTGCCCAGTCACGCAGTATATAGCCCAGTCACGTAGTATATTGCCCAGCCACGTAGTATATTGCACAGCCACGTAGTATATTGCCCAGTTACGTAGTATATCGCCCAGTCACGTAATATATTGCCCAGCCACGTAGTATATTGCACAGCCACGTGGTATATTGCCCAGTCACGTAGTATATTGCCCAGTCACATAGTATATTGCCCAGCCACGTAGTATATTGACCAGCCACGTAGTATATTGCACAGCCACGTATTATATTGCCCAGTCACGTAGTATATTGCCCAGTTACGTAGTATATTGCCCAGTCATGTAATATTTTGCCCAGCCACGTAGTATATTGCACAGCCACATAGTATATTGCCCAGTTACGTAGTATATTGCCCAGTTACATAGTATATTGCCCAGTCACGTAGTATATTGCCCAGTTATGTAGTATATTGCCCAGTTACGTAGTATATTGCCCAGCCACGTAGTATATTGCCCAGTCACATAGTATATTGCCCAGTCACATAGTATATTGCCCAGTCACGTAGTATACTGCCCAGTCACGTATTATATTGTGCAGTCACGTAGTATATTGCCCAGCCACGTAGTATATTGCACAGCCACGTAGTATATTGCCCAGTCATGTAGTATATTGCCCAGTCACGTAGCATATTGCCCAGCGACGTAGTATATTGCCCAGTCACATAGTATATTGCCCAGCGACGTAGTATTCAGCACAGAGCCACGTAGTCTATTGCCCAGCCACGTAGTATATTGCACAGCCACGTAGTATATTGCCCAGTCACGTAGTATATCGCCCAGTTACGTAGTATATCGCCCAGTCACGTAATATATTGCCCAGCCACGTAGTATATTGCACAGCCACGTGGTATATTGCCCAGTCACGTAGTATATTGCCCAGTCACATAGTATATTGCCCAGCCACGTAGTATATTGCCCAGCCACGTAGTATATTGCACAGCCACGTATTATATTGCCCAGTCACGTAGTATATTGCCCAGTTACGTAGTATGCTGCAACACTGCAAAAACGCTAGTGCATGCCCTTATCATCTCCCGCCTCGACTACTGCAACCTCCTACTCTCTGGACTCCCCTCTAGCACTCTGGCACCACTCCAATCCATCCTACACTCTGCTGCCCGACTAATCCACCTGTCCCCCCGCTATTCCCCAGCCTCTCCCCTGTGTCAAGCCCTTCACTGGCTTCCTATCGCCCAGAGACTCCAGTTCAAAACCCTCACACTGACATACAAAGCCATCCACAACCTGTCTCCTCCATACATCTGTGACATGGTCTCCCGGTACCTACCTACACGCGACCTCCGATCCTCCCAAGACCTCCTTCTCTACTCCCCTCTCATCTCTTCTTCCCATAACCGCATCCAAGACTTCTCCCGTGCTTCCCCCATACTCTGGAACTCTCTACCCCAACACATCAGACTTGCGCCTACCATAGAAACCTTCAAAAAGAACCTGAAGACTCATCTCTTCCGACAAGCCTACAGCCTGCAGTGATCCTCAACCTACTGAACAGCCGCACAGCCAGCTCTTCCCTCTCCTAGTGTATCCTCACCCACCCCCTGCAGACTGTGAGCCCTCGCGGGCAGGGTCCTCCCTCCTTATGTACTCGTGTGCCTTGTTATCTGCTCATGTTTAATGTATTTGTCTATATTTGCCCCGTATTCACATGTAAAGCGCCATGGAATAAATGGCGCTATAAAAATGTATAATAATAATATATTGCCCAGTCATGTAATATTTTGCCCAGCCACGTAGTATATTGCACAGCCACATAGTATATTGCCCAGTTACGTAGTATATTGCCCAGTTACATAGTATATTGCCCAGTCACGTAGTATATTGCCCAGTTATGTAGTATATTGCCCAGTTACGTAGTATATTGCCCAGCCACGTAGTATATTGCCCAGTCACATAGTATATTGCCCAGTCACATAGTATATTGCCCAGTCACGTAGTATACTGCCCAGTCACGTATTATATTGTGCAGTCACGTAGTATATTGCCCAGCCACGTAGTATATTGCACAGCCAAGTAGTATATTGCCCAGTCATGTAGTATATTGCCCAGTCACGTAGTATATTGCCCAGCGACGTAGTATATTGCCCAGTCACATAGTATATTGCCCAGCGACGTAGTATTCAGCACAGAGCCACGTAGTATATTGCGCAGTCACGTAGTATATTTCCCAGACACGTAGTATATTGCCCAGTCACGTAGTATACTGCCCAGTCACGTAGTATATTGTGCAGTCACGTAGTATATTGCCCAGCCACGTAGTATATTGCACAGCCACGTAGTATATTGCCCAGTCATGTAGTATATTGCCCAGTCACGTAGTATATTGCCCAGCGACGTAGTATTCAGCACAGAGCCACGTAGTATATTGCGCAGTCACGTAATATATTGCCCAGCCACGTAGTATATTGCACAGCCACGTAGTATATTGCCCAGTCACGTAGTATATTGCCCAGTCACGTAGTATATTGCCCAGCCACGTAGTATATTGCCCAGCCACGTAATATATTGCACAGCCACGTATTATATTGCCCAGTCACGTAGTATATTGCCCAGTTACGTAGTATATTGCCCAGTCATGTAATATTTTGCCCATCCACGTAGTATATTGCACAGCCACATAGTATATTGCCCAGTCACGTAGTATATAGCCCAGTTACATAGTATATTGCCCAGTCACGTAGTATATTGCCCAGTTATGTAGTATATTGCCCAGTTACGTAGTATATTGCCCAGCCACGTAGTATAGTGCCCAGTCACATAGTATATTGCCCAGTCACATAGTATATTGCCCAGTCACGTAGTATACTGCCCAGTCACGTAGTATATTGTGCAGTCACGTAGTATATTGCCCAGCCACGTAGTATATTGCACAGCCACGTAGTATATTGCCCAGTCATGTAGTATATTGCCCAGTCACGTAGTATATTGCCCAGCGACGTAGTATTCAGCACAGAGCCACGTAGTATATTGCGCAGTCACGTAATATATTGCCCAGCCACGTAGTATATTGCACAGCCACGTAGTATATTGCCCAGTCACGTAGTATATTGCCCAGTCACGTAGTATATTGCCCAGCCACGTAGTACATTGCCCAGCCACGTAATATATTGCACAGCCACGTATTATATTGCCCAGTCACGTAGTATATTGCCCAGTTACGTAGTATATTGCCCAGTCATGTAATATTTTGCCCATCCACGTAGTATATTGCACAGCCACATAGTATATTGCCCAGTCACGTAGTATATATCCCAGTTACATAGTATATTGCTCAGTCACGTAGTATATTGCCCAGTTATGTAGTATATTGCCCAGTTACGTAGTATATTGCCCAGCCACGTAGTATATTGCCCAGTCACATAGTATATTGCCCAGTCACATAGTATATTGCCCAGTCACGTAGTATACTGCCCAGTCACGTAGTATATTGTGCAGTCACGTAGTATATTGCCCAGCCACGTAGTATATTGCACAGCCACGTAGTATATTGCCCAGTCATGTAGTATATTGCCCAGTCACGTAGTATATTGCCCAGCGACGTAGTATATTGCCCAGTCACATAGTATATTGCCCAGTGATGTAGTGTTCAGCACAGAGCCACGTAGTATATTGCGCAGTCACGTATATTTCCCAGCCACGTAGTATATTGCCCAGTCACGCAGTATATTGCCCAGTCACGTAGTGCATTGCCCAGCCACGTAGTATATTGCCCAGCCACGTAGTGTATTGCACAGTCACGTAGTATATTGCCCAGTCACGTAGTGTATTGCCCAGTCACGTGGTGTATTGCCCAGTCACGTAGTATATTGCCCAGCCACGTAGTATATTGCACAGCCCACGTAGTATATTGCCCAGTCACGTAGTATATTGCCCAGCCACGTAGTATATTGCCCAGTCGCGTAGTATATTGCCCAGTCACGTAGTATATTGCCCAGTCGCGTAGTATATTGCCCAGTCGCGTAGCATATTGCCCAGTCACGTAGTATATTGCCCAGCCACGTAGTATATTGCACAGCCCACGTAGTATATTGCCCAGTCACGTAGTATATTGCCAAGTCACGTAGTATATTGCCCAGCCACGTAGTATATTGCACAGCCACGTAGTATATTGCCCAGTCACGCAGTATATTGCCCAGTCACGTAGTGTATTGCCCAGCCACGTAGTATATTGCCCAGCCACGTAGTATATTGCACAGCCACGTAGTATATTGCCCAGTCACATAGTATATCGCCCAGTTACGCAGTATATTGCCCAGTCACATAATATATTGCCCAGCCACGTAGTATATTGCACAGCCACGTAGTATATTGCCCAGTCACGTAGTATATTGCCCAGTTACGTAGTATATTGCCCGGTCATGTAGTATATTGCCCAGTCACGTAGTATATTGCCCAGCCACGTAGTATATTGCCCAGCCACGTAGTATATTGCACAGCCACGTATTATGTTGCCCAGTCACGTAGTATATTGCCCAGTTACGTAGTATATTGCCCAGTCATGTAATATTTTGCCCAGCCACGTAGTATATTGCATAGCCACATAGTATATTGCCCAGTCACGTAGTATATTGCCCAGTTACGTAGTATATTGCCCAGTTACGTAGTATATTGCCCAGTCACGTAGTATATTGCCCAGTTATGTAGTATATTGCCCAGTTACGTAGTATATTGCCCAGCCACGTAGTATATTGCCCAGTCACACAGTATTTTGCCCAGTCACGTAGTATATTGCCCAGTCACGTAGTATACTGCCCAGTCACGTAGTATATTGTGCAGTCACTTAGTATATTGCCCAGCCACGTAGTATATTGCACAGCCACGTAGTATATTGCCCAGTCATGTAGTATATTGCCCAGTCACGTAGTATATTGCCCAGCGACGTAGTATATTGCCCAGTCACATAGTATATTGCCCAGCGACGTAGTATTCAGCACAGAGCCACGTAGTATATTGCGCAGTCACGTAGCATATTTCCCAGTCACGTAGTATATTGCCCAGTCAAGTAGTATATTACCCAGTCACGTAGTATATTGCCCAGTCACGTAGTATATTGCCCAGCGACGTAGTATATTGCCCAGCGACGGAATATATTGCCCAGTCACGTAGTATATTGGCCAGTCACGTAGTATATTGCCCAACACGTAGGTATATAACACTGCCCACGCAGTATTTAGCAGTGTGTGCACCATATCCCTATTAAAAAAAAAAAATTAAAATAAAAAATAGTTATATACTCACCCCTGGGATCCAGCGAAGCTGTGTGATGCGGCCGCCATCTTCCGTTCCCAGGATGCATTGCGAAATTACCCAGATGACTTAGCAGTCTCGCGAGTCTTCTGGGTAAGTTCGCAATGCATCTCTGGGAACGGAAGATGACGGCCGGCGTTACCGCTGGCATTAACCCTGTATGAGCGGTGACCGGAGGGAGTATGGAGCGGGCGCTGACTGCAGGGAGTATGGAGTGGGGAGTATGGAGCGGGCGCCAGGGACACTGACTGTGGGGAGTATGGAGTGGGCGCCGGGGACACTGACTGCGGGGACACTGACTGCGGGGAATATGGAGCGGGCGCCGGGCACTGTGACTCCAGGGGAGTAGGGGAGGGACTAATCGGACTGTGCCCGTCGCTAATTGGTCGTGGCAGCCATGACAGGCCGCTGGTGAGACCAATCAGCGACTTGGATTCCATGACAGACAGCGGCTGCGACCAATGAATATCCGTGACAGAAAGGACAGACAGACAGAAAGACGGAAGTGACCCTTAGACAATTATATATATAGATGAAAAGAGACTGTTGTTATATATACAAGTGCTTCTCACTAAATTAGAATATCATCAAAAACTAAATTTATTTCAGTTCTTCAATACAAAAAATGAAACATATATTATATAGAGTCATTGCAAACACAGTGATCTATTTCAAATGTTTATTTCTGTTAATGATGATTATGGATTACATTACAGCCAAAGAAAACCCAAAAGTCATTATATCAGTAAATTAAAATACTTTATAACAATAGCTTGAAAAATCATTTTAAAATCCGAAATGTTGGCCTACGGAAATGTGAAGAAATGGAGAATCCAGCTCAACGAGGTAGTGAAAAAAACCTTTTCTTTATTCACTAGAAAATGTTCTCAATAGAGGATAAAACATCAGCGTAGAGAGTGAATAAAATGCGATATCAACGCGTTTCTCCCTTAATCATGATATCCAACATATTACCGTATATACTCGAGTATAAGCCAAGATTTTCAGCCCAAATTTTTGGTCTGAAATTGCCCCTCTCGGCTTATACTCGAGTCAAGGTGGGCGGCAGGTGAGGGGGTGAGGGCGCTGAGGCATACTTACCTGCTTCCAGCGATCCTGGCGCTCCCCCTGCCGTCCCACGGTCTTCTGTGCTGCAGCTCTTCCCCTCTTCAGCGGTCACGTGGGACCGCTCATTAGAGAAATGAATAGGAGTGGAGCCGCCTATTCATTTCTCTAATCAGCGGTGCCAGTGACCGCTGATAGAGGAAGAAGCTGCGGCACCGAAGACAGCTGTCCGGGGGAAGGAGCCGGACGCCGGGACCAGGTAAGTATCGCATATTTACCTGTCCCCGTTCCAGCCGCCGGGCGCCGCTCCATCTTCCTGGAGCCGCTCCATCTTCCCGGCGTCGCTCCGTTCTGACTGTTCAGGTCAGAGGGCGCGATGACGCATATAGTGTGCGCGGCGCCCTCTGCCTGATCAGTCAGTGCGCAGAGACGCCGGGACCGGACGCTGGGAGCTGCAAGCAAGAGAGGTGAGTATGGCATTTTTTTTTATTGCAGCGGCAGCAGCGGCACAGATTTATGTGGAGCATCTATGGGGAAATATGAACGGTGCAGAGCACTATATGGCACATCTATGGGGCAGTATGAACGGTGCAGAGCACTATATGGCACAGCTATGGTGCAATAATGAACGGTGCAGAGCACTATATGGCACAGCTATGGGGCAATAATGAACGGTGCAGAGCACTATATGGCACAGCTATGGGGAATAATGAACGGTGCAGAGCACTATATGGCACAGCAATGGGGAAATAATGAACGTGCAGAGCACTATATTGCACAGCTATGGGGCAATAATGAACGGTGCAGAGCACTATATGGCACAGCTATGGGGAAATATAAACGGTGCAGAGCACTATATGGCACATCTATGGGGCAATAATGAACGGTGCAGAGCACTATACGGCACAGCTATGGGGAAATAATGAACGGTGCAGAGCACTATATGGCAGAGCTATGGGGCAGTATGAACGGTGCAGAGCACTATATGGCACAGCTATGGGGAAACAATGAACGGTGCAGAGCACTATATAGCACAGCTATGGGGCAATAATGAACGGTGCAGAGCACTATATGGCACAGCTATGGGGCAATAATGAACGCTGCAGAGCACTATATGGCACAGCTATGGGGCAATAATGAACGGTGCAGAGCACTATATGGCACAGCTATGGGGCAATAATGAACGGTGCAGAGCACTATATGGCACAGCTATGGGGAAATAATGAACGGTGCAGAGCACTATATGGCACAGCTATGGGGAAATAATGAACGGTGCAGAGCACTATATGGCACAGCTATGGGGAAATAATGAACGGTGCAGAGCACTATATGGCACAGCTATGGGGCAATAATGAACGGTGCAGAGCACTATATGGCACAGCTATGGGGAAATAATGAACGGTGCAGAGCACTATATGGCACAGCTATGGGGCAATAATGAACATGCAGAGCACTATATGGCACAGCTATGGGGAAATAATGATCTATTTTTATTTTTGAAATTCACCGGTTAATGCTGCATTTCCACCCTAGGCTTATACTCGAGTCAATAAGTTTTCCCAGTTTTTTGTGGCAAAATTAGGGGGGTCGGCTTATACTCGGGTCGGCTTATACTCGAGTATATACGGTACTTGCGTAACACTTTTATGCTAAGATCCGGTGAACACACTGGTATGATGATTAATTAGCATGATTGCTAATCAAAGTGAAAACATGTGAGGTGAATACAGATTAAAAACAAATACTTTGGCTAAGTGGAAATACAATGTGATCGGGATCTTATCACAATATTTAACAATTCTTGAATCCATGCATGATCGCAAACGTCAGAAGCCTGACAAACAAGATGGAAGAACTAGAAGCAGAAATATCTACAGGTAACTTTGACATAGTGGGAATAACCGAGACATGGTTAGATGAAAGCTATGACTGGGCAGTTAACTTACAGGTTTACAGTCTGTTTAGAAAGGATCGTAAAAATTGGAGAGGAGGAGGGGTTTGTCTCTATGTAAAGTCTTGTCTAAAGTCCACTTTAAGGGAGGATATTAGCGAAGGAAATGAGGATGTCGAGTCCATATGGGTCGAAATTCATGGAGGGAAAAATAGTAACAAAATTCTCATTGGGGTCTGTTACAAACCCCCAAACATAACAGAAACAATGGAAAGTCTACTTCTAAAGCAGATAGATGAAGCTGCAACCCATAATGAGGTCCTGGTTATGGGGGACTTTAACTACCCGGATATTAACTGGGAAACAGAAACCTGTGAAACCCATAAAGGCAACAGGTTTCTGCTAATAACCAAGAAAAATTATCTTTCACAATTGCTGCAGAATCCAACCAGAGGAGCAGCACTTTTAGACCTAATACTATCTAATAGACCTGACAGAATAACAAATCTGCAGGTGGTCGGGCATCTAGGAAATAGCGACCACAATATTGTACAGTTTCACCTGTCTTTCACTAGGGGGACTTGTCAGGGAGTCACAAAAACACTGAACTTTAGGAAGGCAAAGTTTGACCAGCTTAGAGATGCCCTTAATCTGGTAGACTGGGACAATATCCTCAGAAATAAGAATACAGATAATAATTGGGAAATGTTTAAGAACATCCTAAATAGGCAGTGTAAGCGGTTTATACCTTGTGGGAATAAAAGGACTAGAAATAGGAAAAACCCAATGTGGCTAAACAAAGAAGTAAGACAGGCAATTAACAGTAAAAAGAAAGCATTTGCACTACTAAAGCAGGATGGCACCATTGAAGCTCTAAAAAACTATAGGGAGAAAAATACTTTATCTAAAAAACTAATTAAAGCTGCCAAAAAGGAAACAGAGAAGCACATTGCTAAGGAGAGTAAAACTAATCCCAAACTGTTCTTCAACTATATCAATAGTAAAAGAATAAAAACTGAAAATGTAGGCCCCTTAAAAAATAGTGAGGAAAGAATGGTTGTAGATGACGAGGAAAAAGCTAACATATTAAACACCTTCTTCTCCACGGTATTCACGGTGGAAAATGAAATGCTAGGTGAAATCCCAAGAAACAATGAAAACCCTATATTAAGGGTCACCAATCTAACCCAAGAAGAGGTGCGAAACCGGCTAAATAAGATTAAAATAGATAAATCTCCGGGTCCGGATGGCATACACCCACGAGTACTAAGAGAACTAAGTAATGTAATAGATAAACCATTATTTCTTATTTTTAGGGACTCTATAGCGACAGGGTCTGTTCCGCAGGATTGGTGCATAGCAAATGTGGTGCCAATATTCAAAAAGGGCTCTAAAAGTGAACCTGGAAATTATAGGCCAGTAAGTCTAACCTCTATTGTTGGTAAAATATTTGAAGGGTTTCTGAGGGATGTTATTCTGGATTATCTCAATGAGAATAACTGTTTAACTCCATATCAGCATGGGTTTATGAGAAATCGCTCCTGTCAAACCAATCTAATCAGTTTTTATGAAGAGGTAAGCTATAGGCTGGACCACGGTGAGTCATTGGACGTGGTATATCTCGATTTTTCCAAAGCGTTTGATACCGTGCCGCACAAGAGGTTGGTACACAAAATGAGAATGCTTGGTCTGGGGGAAAATGTGTGTAAATGGGTTAGTAACTGGCTTAGTGATAGAAAGCAGAGGGTGGTTATAAATGGTATAGTCTCTAACTGGGTCGCTGTGACCAGTGGGGTACCGCAGGGGTCAGTATTGGGACCTGTTCTCTTCAACATATTCATTAATGATCTGGTAGAAGGTTTACACAGTAAAATATCGATATTTGCAGATGATACAAAACTATGTAAAGCAGTTAATACAAGAGACGATAGTATTCTGCTACAGATGGATCTGGATAAGTTGGAAACTTGGGCTGAAAGGTGGCAGATGAGGTTTAACAATGATAAATGTAAGGTTATACACATGGGAAGAAGGAATCAATATCACCATTACACACTGAAAGGGAAACCACTGGGTAAATCTGACAGGGAGAAGGACTTGGGGATCCTAGTTAATGATAAACTTACCTGGAGCAGCCAGTGCCAGGCAGCAGCTGCCAAGGCAAACAGGATCATGGGGTGCATTAAAAGAGGTCTGGATACACATGATGAGAGCATTATACTGCCTCTGTACAAATCCCTAGTTAGACCGCACATGGAGTACTGTGTCCAGTTTTGGGCACCGGTGCTCAGGAAGGATATAATGGAACTAGAGAGAGTACAAAGGAGGGCAACAAAATTAATAAAGGGGATGGGAGAACTACAATACCCAGATAGATTAGCGAAATTAGGATTATTTAGTCTAGAAAAAAGACGACTGAGGGGCGATCTAATAACCATGTATAAGTATATAAGGGGACAATACAAATATCTCGCTGAGGATCTGTTTATACCAAGGAAGGTGACGGGCACAAGGGGGCATTCTTTGCGTCTGGAGGAGAGAAGGTTTTTCCACCAACATAGAAGAGGATTCTTTACTGTTAGGGCAGTGAGAATCTGGAATTGCTTGCCTGAGGAGGTGGTGATGGCGAACTCAGTCGAGGGGTTCAAGAGAGGCCTGGATGTCTTCCTGGAGCAGAACAATATTGTATCATACAATTAGGTTCTGTAGAAGGACGTAGATCTGGGGATTTATTATGATGGAATATAGGCTGAACTGGATGGACAAATGTCTTTTTTCGGCCTTACTAACTATGTTACTATGTTACTATGTAAAATCTTACTGAAAAATTATAGCAACAAAATCGTCTAAAATAAATAGGATTTCATTCAACATAGTTATTTTATGGACACAGTATTTTATCACAATATTTAACAATTCTGGAATCTACTGAAATGTACAGTGGGTACAGAAAGTTTTCAGACCCTTTACATTTTTCACTCTTTGTTTCATTGGAGCGATTTGGTAAATTCAAAAAAGTTAATTTTTTTCTCATTACTCTCATTAAATGTACTCTCTGCACCCCATCTTGACTGAAAAAACCCAGAAAAGTAGTAATTTTTGTAAATTTATTAAAAAAGAAAAACTGAAATATCACGTGGTCATAAGTATTCAGACCCGTTTGAGTATTGAGTAGAAGCCCCTTTTGAGCTAGTACAGCCATGAGCCTTCTTGGGAATGATGCAACAAGTCTTTCACACCTGGATTTGGGGATCCTCTGCCATTCTTCCTTGCAGATCCTCTCCAGTTCCGTCAGGTTGGATGGTGAACGTTGGTGGACAGCCATTTTCAGGTCTCACCAGAGATGCTCAATTGGGTTTAGGTCAAGGATTTGTTATTTTAGCTTTGTGCTTAGGGTCATTGTCTTGCTGGAAGGTGAACCTTTGGCCAAGTCTGAGGTCCAGATCACTCTGGTAGAGGTTTTCATTCAGGATATCTCTGTTGTTGGCCGCATTCGTGTTTCCTTCACTGACAACCAGTCGTCCTGTCCCTGCAGCTGAAAAACACCCCCATAGCATGATACTGCCACCACCATGTTTCACTGTTGGGATTGTATTGGGTAGGTGATGAGCAGTGCCTGGTTTTCTCCAAACATACCGCTTAGAATTATCACCAAAAAGGTCTATCTTCATCTCATCAGACCAGAGAATCCTATTTCTCATAGTCTGGGAGTCCATCATGTGTTTTTTAGCAAATGCTATGCGGGCTTTCATATGTCTTGCACTGAGGAGAGGCTTCCGTCAGGCCACTTTGCCAGAAAGGCCCTACTGGTGGAGGACTGCAGTGATAATTGACTTTGTGGAACTTTCTCCCATCTCCCTAATGCATCTCTGGAGCTGAGCCACAGTGATCTTGGGGTTCTCCTTTACCTATCTTACCAAGGCTCTTCTCCCACGATTGCTCTGTGGCGCTGGGCCTCTCTGACCTTTCCCAGCACCTGCACACTGCAGTACTTTGCTCTGCTCTCAACAGGGCAGATAAGTACGCCTGCGCAGGAGCGCGATTCCGGGGAGCCTGTGTGGATGATGCTGGAACGCATCATCCACATGAAGCAAGCTCGAGGACAGGGATTGTAGGAAGATGGGAGGTGCTGGACCAAGAAAAGCGACATCCCCTTGGACGGGACTGCTCTGCTGGTGAGTATAATAATTTTTCGTCTCTTACAGGTTGGATCGGGGGCTTATATGCAGCATGATAGAATGCTTTATATAAACCCTGAAAGGGGGTGGCCATAACTCGTATCAGCCAAACCTGGTGACAGGTTCCCTTTAAGGATAACAAAGTCAATGTTTTGGAGTGGCCATCACAAAGCCCTGATCTCAATCCTATTGAAAATTATGGGCAAAGCTGAAAAGGCAGGTGTGAGCAAGGCGACCTACAAACCTGGATCAGTTACACCAGTTTTGTCAGGAGGAATAGGCCCAAATTCCAACCAACTATTGTGAGAAGCTTGAGGAAAGATATTCCAATCGTTTGACCCAAGTCATTCAGTTTAACGGCAATGGTACCAAATACTAATGAAATGTATGTAAACTTTGGACTTTGCAGTAAGTAATAAAAATGCCTTTATTCTCTTTCATTATTGTGGCATTTGGCAAATATTAATTATGGTAATCCTAATTGACCTAAAACAGGAAAGGTTTATTCTGATTTCATGTCAGATATTGAAAAAAACTTGCATATGTGTCTTTTTATATAGTGTATGTAAACTTCTGGCTTCAACTGTATAGATTTTGTTGAACCTACAAATTCTCTTTTTTCCCCCATGAAATGCATATTTTACATAATAGCATGTGTAAGACCGGGCAGATGTGAAGAAGGGCATGTGTCTGGTTTATTGTAGTCATCAATATTAAAGACATTCACAATGAACTGTGCAACGTTTCACAAACTTCTCCCCATGAACAATATTGATAAATCTGCCCTGATTCATACCTTCTATTATGGGGAGATCATTCAGAGAAGATGTTGGCAATGTCCTATTGAACTGTTATGGGTTTTAATTATATTTTTTCACTAGAGGTCTGCTCTATACAGGATAATCTCACTTTGATGATTATGTTGTGTAATGAAGCTGTTTTCTGTTTCTGTCAAATTCATTAGGATATATGACTCAGTCATTCACTTACATTTAGATGAATGGGCAGAGGAAGATTTAATAAACCACTGCGCAATACGCTGCAGAAAAGCATATTCTTGGTGGTTTACATGGAATTGTATTGCAAATAGGTGTTGCTGATCACAATCAAAGAAATATTAAATAAGCATTATTCTATGTCAAGTTCTTGCATATAAAGACCTCGATAAACATGACTTAGCAATGACTATAAATGAATTTGGAGAACAGAAAAATACCTCTTCTGCCAGCGTAAAACGTGTGGCTATAGTATAATAAATGTCATATACCTATACAGCACATCAGTCTTCCAGTGTATGTTTAATATGAGTCCGTTCTCCAGTCCCATAGGTTTGAAAAGGAAATTATATTAATGAAACCTCCTAAAGGAGAAGTTGCAAAGGACAAAGTTCCTGAAGTGTCACTCACAGACTAATGTAAGAATTATTTTTTTTTTATATTATACATATTGATCAGCCGCTTTGTAGAAATGAAAGTTCCTTTCTCTGTGACTTTCCTCTGGAATAGAAAAAGGCCCTAAACATAAATATAAGAAATACTCCCCCGTCAATCACCATCAATGTTACGGGACTATGTCGCCATTACTGGCCTTTATGGTGCTGCTCCATTCATAAGAAGAATTAGTCCACATGGATTGGAATTGGATGAGAATTTAGTAATTTTTTCTGTTTAGAAATTCACCCATGAAATGGATTTTCCAATTCACATCATGCTGTTTCCGTTTCCAGTTGAGCAAAGGGTTGTTTCAAATTTTTTCTTTAGATTTTAATGGGGAAAAAATCCACAATCAATTCCCCAAGTAATGTTGTTGTTCTGTCTCCGCCATCCAATATTGTTACCCTGATTATCTCTTTGCATAATTGCAGGTTTCTCAGTATGGATATTCATACCTTTATTTGTTTGTGATGCTTTGGCTCCCTCTAGCGGTCAGAGTTATGTTGGCAGTTCAATCTTGTTTTTGTATTATCCATGTCTGATTCTCCTCCTCCTTTGCAATGCATTATGGTAGCTCAGCCTCCATTTCCCTCCATTTTTCCTTTCACTTTCTTCAGTTTGCCTTCAAGGAAAGATGCTTCACTTCATCCCCCTTGCGATTGCATTGCCGGTATGTCTTTATGCTTCCTATAGATATTTCTGCTCTATATTAGCTTAGTTTAACCAGTTGTACTCCTAGTTTAGTCACTAGCCTTCTAAATGTTATGCATAATGTATATCATGTGTATTATGTATCTGTTCTATGCCATGCACTGATTCTATGTATATCATTGTTCACAGTTTCACCGCATCAATATACCACTACGTTTAATAAAGCACAGACTCAACCACAGTCTCCTTATTGGACCCCGGTATAGCGGTTTAGCTGACTGTATAGCTACGTATGAGCCTGCCTCAGCTAGTGAGGACAGAACAGTGAAACGGCAGCCATCCAACTAGTGGGATTCAAGTCACCGGCTACACAGGGACTAAATACAGCTATAGCAATCTCTGCACAGCCAAGCACTTTCCCAAGACACCATGTCTCACAAATCGCATAGGACAAGATCTGTTACTTCCGTCTCCTCAAAGACAACATCCATCAGCAGCGCTGTCGCCATTGCCCGCGCAAATGCTGAAGCTGCCAAAATACGAGCGAGCTTTGCTGACCAAGAGATGCAACTTAAATTAGAAAAAGCACGCATAGATGATGAGAGAGCCGATCAAGAGAGAAGGTCGCAGTTAGAAAAAGCACGCATAGATGATGAGAGAGCCGATCAAGAGAGAGAAGGTTGCAGTTAGAAAAAGCACGCATAGATGATGAGAGAGCCGATCAAGAGAGAAGGTCGCAGTTAGAGAAGGCACGTGTGGATGCCGCCTTAGAAAGCCTAGCAGCAGAAAGGGAAGCTGCTGCAGCCCTCGCCGAATCAGAATCGCTAGAAGCCGCGCAAAATCCCAAGCTGCATAGCCAAAGCAGTACGTCGAGTCTGGAGTTTCCACTGCAAGACTCACCACAACGCACATCTCAGTATGTTAATGACCTTCCTGATCCAAACTATAACCCTGAACCAGTACCAAAACCAGAATACGACACCTCCAGCGAAGTGAGCGAGAGTCGTCACGAGGCTCAGGACAGAAACAAACTCGAAAATGTGAGGCAAAACAACTCTGCTAATGACTACCTTGCCCCTCATCAGGTAACCAACGTGGATCACCCTGCTGACGCACCGTACATCAGGCCGAAGCAATATGACACCTGCTGGCGCCACCATGAGGACACTAACAGGTACGAACGCACCTCACATCACTATCAGGGCGACCCATCACCAGTATACTCTGCTGACAACCGGTTCACGACAGAATTTGCCAAGTTCTTCACACGACGTGAACTGGTTGCCAAGGGACTCATGAAATTCACTGACCGAGCTGAAGGTTACAGAGCTTGGAAAGCTTCCTTCCAAAATGTCATTAGAGACTTGGGGCTACAACACAGGGAAGAGATAGACCTGTTAGTCAAATACCTGGGAGAAGAGTCAGTCAAACACGCAGTAAGGATCAGAGACATTAATATAAACCGCCCTGAGACTGGCCTCAAAGAGATCTGGAAAAGGCTGGATGAGTGTTACGGCTCAGCAGAAGTAATAGAAAGAGCCTTGTTCAAAAGAATCGATGACTTTCCTAAAATATCTAACAAAGGTCTCCAGAAACTTAGAGAGCTAAGCGACCTGCTGAAGGAAGTCCAAGTTGCCAAATATGAGGACGACCTACAGGGACTTGCATTTCTCGACACAGCCAGAGGTGTTAACCCTATAGTCCAGAAGTTGCCCTACAATCTACAGGAGAGGTGGCTCACACATGGTTCCACGTACAAATACAAACACAGCGTTCCATTCCCTCCCTTCTCCGTTTTTGTAGACTTCATACACCAACAAGCGAGAATTAGAAACGATCCCAGCTTTGACTTTGCAATACCATATGCCACACCGTCACCACCTGCAAATCCACGCAGAACATCTGTGGCAGTACACAAGACTTATGTTTCTTCTTCAGGTTCTAATTACAGGTCTGCTGGCTGCTCCCAATCAGAGACAAAGGTGCAGGACCCTGACAAGCAGTGCCCACTTCATCAGAAGCCTCATCCTCTCCTGAAATGCAAAGCCTTCAGAGGAAAATCTATGCCAGATCGCAGAAGCTTCCTGAAAGAAAACGGTATCTGCTACAAGTGCTGCTCGTCCACAGCTCATCTCGCCAAGGATTGCAAGGTCAGTGTAAAATGCAGAGAATGTGGCACCACAGACCATAACACCGCTCTACACCCTGGCCCAGCTCCATGGAGTACACAAAACATGCCTGCTGACAGTGAGCATGGCGGGGAGGAAAGGAGCACTGATACAGCTACGCCAGAGATCACTTCACAATGCACCGAGGTCTGCAAAGGGACAGTAGGTCCTGTTCAAAAATATGCCGCGTCAGAGTATACCCAAAGGGCCATAGAGACCAAGCTGTAAGACTGTATGCTATCTTGGATGATCAAAGTAATCGATCCTTGGCTAGATCAATGTTCTTTGACCTATTCAACATCAAAGGGCCAAGCACTCCCTACTCCTTAAAGACGTGTGCAGGTACTGTGACAACAGCAGGCAGGAAAGCTACTGACTACCAGATCGAGTCTTTAGACGAACAATTCTGCCTACCGCTACCTACGATCATCGAATGTAACCAGATCCCAGACAATAGATCTGAAATCCCTACACCAGATGTAGCAATCCATCACGCTCACTTAAAACGAATAGCACACCTTATACCAGAACTCGACCATCAGGCCCAGATAATTCTGCTGTTGGGGAGAGATATCCTGCAGGTTCATAAAGTGAGACGTCATATCAATGGACTCCACAATGCTCCCTATGCCCAAAGGTTAGACCTAGGATGGGTCATAATTGGCAACGTATGCTTGGGACGCATGCACGCCCCATCTTCTGTGACAAGCATGCTGACAAATACATTGGAGAAAGGACGTCCATCTCTGTTTCAACCTTGTAACAATGAGTTCCATGTCAGGGAACTGCCACACAGCATCCAACTGCCCAACCATTTAATAGACTTTACTCACGACAGCAGTATAGTGTCGGGAAGCTATGAGGATCAGTTAGGGGGCACAGTCTTCCAGAGAACTAAGCAGGACAACCAAGTGGCAATGTCGGTAGAGGACAAGTTGTTCTTAGAGGTAATGGACAAGGGACTCGTTAAAGATGAGACCAACAGCTGGGTCGCACCTCTTCCCTTCAAAACCCACAGACCACGTCTACCGAACAACAGAAATCAGGCATTACAACGTTTCTCCTCTCTCATTCGTAATCTGCAAAAGAAACCAGAGATGAAAGATCACTTTTTCTCCTTCATGTCAAAGATTTTTGAAAACCGTCACGCAGAACTAGCTTCCACTCTCAAAGACTCTGAAGAATGCTGGTTCCTACCCATGTTCGGAGTATACCACCCTAAGAAACCAGGCCAGATCATAGTCGTGTTTGATTCCAGTGCTAAATTTAATGATGTCTCCCTGAATGACGTTCTGCTGACAGGACCAGACCTCAATAACAAACTACTGGGTGTACTTATGCGCTTCCGTAAGGATTCCATTGCCTTCATCGCTGACATCCAGCAAATGTTCCATTGTTTCCTTGTGAGAGAGAGAGACAGGAACTTCCTAAGATTCTTCTGGTACAGAGACAATGATCCTACTAAAGAAGTCACAGAGTATCGCATGAGAGTGCACATCTTTGGCAACAGTCCTTCACCTGCAGTCGCCATTTACGGACTCAAAAGGTCGGCTCAGGAAGGAGAAGCAGAATACGGAGCAGATGTCAGACAATTCATAGAAAAGGACTTTTATGTCGACGACTGTCTAAAAGCCATGCCTTCAAATGAGACTGCCATCAGTCTTCTCAGGAGAGCTCAGGACATGCTTGCCTGCTCGAACCTTAGGCTTCATAAAATAGCCTCAAACAGCCAAGAACTCATGGAATCGTTCCCTTCTCGGGACCTATGTAATGGTCTCAGAGACCTGGACCTGGGGTCAGACCCCGCACCAATGCAACGCAGCCTCGGGCTTCTCTGGAATCTACAATCAGACACTTTCACCTTTCAGGTCAGCCAGGAAGAAAGGCCTTTCACACGTAGAGGCATCCTGTCTACCATCAACAGTCTGTACGACCCCTTGGGTTTCGCAGCTCCTGTTGCTATACAAGGCAAGGCCCTACTAAGAGACTTAACTAGGGAAACATCTGACTGGGATGCACCTCTGCCACCTGATAAGAGGATCCAGTGGGAAGAGTGGAAGAACTCGTTAGCGGCACTCTCCAACTTGCATATGCCAAGACCATACACCCCTGTGCCATCTACTGAGATACAGAGCCAAAGACTGTACGTATTTGCAGATGCTTCTGTCAAAGCAATTGCCGCTGTTGCCTACCTCAAAACTGTAGACTCCAAATGTCAGTGCCACATTGGTTTCGTCATGGGAAAGGCCAAACTCGCACCACAACCAGAGCACACTATACCCAGGTTAGAGCTTTGTGCCGCAGTCTTAGCCGTTGAGTTAGTGGAGTTCATCGCATCCGAATTGGATATCGACCTGACACAGGCCAAGTTCTACTCAGACAGCAAAGTAGTCCTGGGTAGGGTTGAGCGAAACGGGTCGTTCATTTTCAAAAGTCGCCGACTTTTGGCAAAGTCGGGTTTCATGAAACCCGATCCGACCCCTGTGCGGGGTCGGCCATGCGGTACGCGACTTTCGCGCCAAAGTCGCGTTTCAATGACGCGAAAAGCGCCATTTCTCAGCCAATGAAGGTAAACGCAGAGTGTGGGCAGCGTGATGACATAGGTCCTGGTCCCCACCATCTTAGAGAAGGGCATTGCAGTGATTGGCTTGCTGTCTGCGGCGTCACAGGGGCTATAAAGGGGCGTTCCCGCCGACCGCCATGTTACTGCTGCTGATCTGAGCTTAGGGAGAGGTTGCTGCCGCTTCGTCAGAAGCAGGGATAGCGTTAGGCAGGGTCCATTAACCACCAAACCGCTTGTGCTGTAGCGATTTCCACTGCCCAACACCACCTTCGGTGTGCAGGGACAGTGGAAGCTACATTTTTTTTTTTTTCCCTCAGCGCTGTAGCTCATTGGGCTGCCCTAGAAGGCTCCCTGATAGCTGCATTGCTGTGTGTACGCCGCTGTGCAAACCAACTGCTTTTTTCAAAGCACAAATCCTCTTGTTCCTTCCTTTCTGCACAGCTATCTTTTTGGTTTGTACACACTTTTTATTTAATTTGTGCATCAGTCCACTCCTTATTGCTGCCTGCCATACCTGGCTGAGATTACTGCAGGGAGATTTTTTTTGTGGGAGATTAAGATTGACATTTCTGCTAGAGTGCCATCCCTGTCTGTGTCATCTCTCACTCAGTGGGCCATAGAAAGCCTATTTATTTTTTTGCTTGATTTGGGTTATAAAATCTACCTGAAAAAATCACTACATCAATCAGTGGGAGAAAAATATTGGCCTCAGGGCTTGTGTGCCACTCTTGACTCCTGTGTGCATCATCACTCACTCAGTGGGCCATAGAAAGCCTATTTATTTTTTTGCTTGATTTTGGTTCTAAAATCTACCTGAAAAAATCACTACATCAATCAGTGGGAGAAAAATATTGGCCTCAGGGCTTGTGTGCCACTCCTGACTCCTGTGTGCATCATCACTCACTCAGTGGGCCATAGAAAGCCCATTTTTTTTTTTTTTTGCTTTATTTGGGTTCTAAATTCTACCTGAAAAAATCAATAAATCAATCAGTGGGAGATTAATATTGGCCTTTGGGCTTGTGTGCCAGTCCTGAGCGTGCCATCTCTCTCACAAATAGTGGGCCATAGAAAGCCTATTTATTTATTTTTTTTTGGTTTTATAAATTCTCCCTTAAAAAAAAAGGGAGATTAATATTGGCCTTTGGGCTTGTGTGCCAGTTTTAAGCGTGCCATCTCTCTCTCTCAGATAGTGGGCCATAGAAAGCCTATTTATTTTATTTTTTTTTTAATGGGTTTATAAATTTTCCCTGGAAAAAAAAAAAAAAGTGGGAGATTAATATTGGCCTCTGGGCTTGTGTGCCAGTCCTGAGCGTGCCATCTCTCTCACAAATAGTGGGCCATAGAAAGCCTATTTATTTATTTTTTTTTGGTTTTATAAATTCTCCCTTAAAAAAAAAGGGAGATTAATATTGGCCTTTGGGCTTGTGTGCCAGTCCTAAGCGTGCCATCTCTCTCTGTCTCTCAGATAGTGGGCCATAGAAAGCCTATTTATTATTTTTTTTATTGGGTTTATAAATTTTCCCTGGAACAAAAAAAAAAAAGTGGGAGATAAATATTGGCCTCTGGGCTTGTGTGCCACTCCTGACTCCTGTGTGCGTCATCTCTCACTCAGTGGGCCATAGAAAGCCTTTTTTTGTTTTATTTGTTTTCTAAATTCTCCCTGAAAAAATCATTTTATTTTCTTTGGTTTCTAAATTCTTCCTGAAAAAATCATTTTATTCTATTTTTCTTTTTTCCTAAAGTCTCCCTGAAGAAAAAAAAAAAAAAAAAAAACAAATCAGTGGGAGATTAATATTGCCCTTTCTGCTTGTGTGCCAGTCTTGACTCCTGGGTGTGCCATCTCTCTCTCTCTCTCTCCAATTGTGGGCCATAGAAAGCCTATTATTTTTTTAGCTTGATTTGGGTTCCAAAATCTACCTGAAAAAATCACTACATCAATCAGTGGGAGATAAATATTGGCCTCTGGGCTTGTGTGCCACTCCTGACTCCTGTGTGCGTCATCTCTCACTCAGTGGGCCATAGAAAGCCTTTTTTTGTTTTATTTGTTTTCTAAATTCTCCCTGAAAAAATCATTTTATTTTATTTGGTTTCTAAATTCTTCCTCAAAAAATCATTTTATTCTATTTTTTTTTTCCTAAAGTCTCCCTGAAAAAAAAAAAAAAAACAACAAATCAGTGGGAGATTAATATTGCCCTTTCTGCTTGTGTGCCAGTCTTGACTCCTGGGTGTGCCATCTCTCTCTCTCTCTCCAATTGTGGGCCATAGAAAGCCTATTATTTTTTTTAGCTTGATTTGGGTTCCAAAATCTACCTGAAAAAATCACTACATCAATCAGTGGGAGATAAATATTGGCCTCTGGGCTTGTGTGCCACTCCTGACTCCTGTGTGCGTCATCTCTCACTCAGTGGGCCATAGAAAGCCTTTTTTTGTTTTATTTGTTTTCTAAATTCTCCCTGAAAAAATCATTTTATTTTATTTGGTTTCTAAATTCTTCCTGAAAAAATCATTTTATTCTATTATTTTTTTTTCCTAAAGTCTCCCTTAAAAAAAAAAAAAATCAAATCAGTGGGAGATTAATATTTACATTTGTGCTTCAGTGACAGTCCTGCGTGTGTGGCATCTCTCTCATTTGTTGCCACCAACAACAGAGTGTGTAACATTGTGCCTGATTTTCGTTGTGGTCTCACTCACCTGTAAAGGGGTAGCTAAATCATATTGAAGTTATAGCTCACCGTGTAATTTGTGTGACAGCAACAAATACCGTTAGTTTGTTTACGTTTTTAAAACAATGAGGAAGTATGGTGGAAGAGGTCGTGGCCGGGGGCGTTCATTGTCAGCTGGTAATGAGGGTAGTGGTAGTGGTGGAGCATCAGCTGGTCGTGGGAAAAAAAATATTGCACCTAAGTCTGGAGCTGTGGAGCCAGGTTCGTCGTCTGGCTACACAAGGCCTCGAACGCTCCCTTTTCTGGGAGTAGGAAAACCGCTTTTAAAGCCGGAGCAGCAAGAGCAAGTTTTGGCTTATCTTGCTGACTCAGCCTCTAGCTCTTTTGCCTCCTCTCGTGAAACTGGTAAATGTCAAAGCAGCGCGTCGTTAGTGGATGTTCACGGTCAGGGACAAGTCGCTTCCTTGTCCTCTTCAGCAAAAACAACAACAGAGAAGAATGCAGCAGGCGACACAACGGGTTACTCCATGGAGCTCTTTACACATACCGTCCCTGGCTTAGAAAGTGAAGCAGTTAACAGTCCATGCCCATTACAAGTTGAATCTGACATGGAGTGCACTGATGCACAGCCACAGCCAGACTACTATGCTGGTCCTTTGACTCAGACCACAACATTGCCCTCGCAGGGTGCTGATCAAGAATCAGACCCTGATGAGACTATGTTGCCCCATCACGAACGCTATACCACCGACCGACACGGTGACACAGACGAAGTTGCACACGTGCTACAAGAAGAGGTAATAGATGACCCAGTTCTTGACCCCGATTGGCAGCCATTGGGGGAACAGGGTGCAGGCGGCAGCAGTTCTGAAGCGGAGGAGGAGGGGCCGCAGCAGGCATCAACATCGCAACAGGTTCCATCTGCCGGGCCCGTATCTTGCCCAAAACGCGTGGCAAAGCCAAAACCTGTTGGAGGACAGCGTGGCCATCCGGTTAAAGCTCAGTCTGCAATGCCTGAAAAGGTATCCGATGCTAGAAAGAGTGCAGTCTGGCATTTTTTTAAACAACATCCAATTGATCAGCGCAAAGTCATCTGTCAAAAATGTTCAACTACCTTAAGCAGAGGACAGAATCTGAAAAGTCTCAATACAAGTTGCATGCATAGACATTTAACCACCATGCATTTGCAAGCCTGGACTAACTACCAAACGTCCCTTAAGGTTGTAGCACCCTCGGCCAATGAAGCTAGTCAGCAACGCAACATCCCTTCCGGCAGTGTAGGGCCACCATTTTCCGCACCACCTGCAGTATCTGTGCAGGTTTCTTTGCCAGGCCAAAGCAGTCAGGGTCAGGGAATCACCAGTTTCGTAGTAGGAAACACTGCATCTAGGGCACCGGTGGCAACAATACCATCTCCCACCGTCTCTCAGTCTGCCATGTCCACCGGCACCCCCGCTAGTTCCACGATCTCCAGCTCTCCAGTCCAGCTCACCCTACATGAGACTATGGTTAGAAAAAGGAAGTACTTAGCCTCGCATCCGCGTACACAGGGTTTGAACGCACACATAGCTAGACTAATCTCGTTAGAGATGATGCCCTACCGGTTAGTTGAAAGCGAAGCTTTCAAAGCCCTGATGGACTACGCTGTACCACGCTACGAGCTACCCAGTCGACACTTTTTTTCCAGAAAAGCCATCCCAGCCCTCCACCAGCATGTTAAAGAGCGCATCGTCCATGCACTCAGGCAATCTGTGAGCACAAAGGTGCACCTGACAACAGATGCATGGACCAGTAGGCATGGCCAGGGACGTTACGTGTCCATCACGGCACACTGGGTAAATGTGGTGGATGCAGGGTCCACAGGGGACAGCAAGTTTGGGACAGTTCTGCCTAGCCCACGGTCTAGGAAACAATTGGCTGTAGCCGTTCGCACCCCCTCCTCCTCCTCTTCGTCATCCTGCAGAAGCGAGAGCTCGTCCACAGACCGCAGTCGCACAACCACTCCATCCGCAGCTGCCACTGTTGCACACCAGGTCTCCCATTATGGGGCAGCTACTGGCAAACGTCAGCAGGCTGTATTGGCTATGAAGTGTTTGGGCGACAACAGACACACCGCGGAAGTTCTGTCCGAGTTCTTGCAGAAAGAAACGCAGTCGTGGCTGGGCACTGTAGATCTTGAGGCAGGCAAGGTAGTGAGTGATAACGGAAGGAATTTCATGGCTGCCATCTCCCTTTCCCAACTGAAACACATTCCTTGCCTGGCTCACACCTTAAACCTGGTGGTGCAGTGCTTCCTGAAAAGTTATCCGGGGTTATCCGACCTGCTCCTCAAAGTGCGTGGACTTTGCTCACATATCCGCCGTTCGCCCGTACACTCCAGCCGTATGCAGACCTATCAGCGTTCTTTGAACCTTCCCCAGCATCGCCTAATCATAGACGTTGCAACAAGGTGGAACTCAACACTGCACATGCTTCAGAGACTGTGTGAACAGAGGCAGGCTGTTATGTTTTTGTGGGAGGATACACATACACGGGCAGGCAGTAGGATGGCAGACATGGAGTTGTCAGGTGTGCAGTGGTCGAAGATTCAAGACATGTGCCAAGTCCTTCAGTGTTTTGAGGAATGCACACGGCTGGTTAGTGCAGACAACGCCATAATAAGCATGAGCATCCCCCTAATGCGTCTGCTGATGCAAAGTTTGACGCACATAAAGGATCAGGCGTCTGCAGCTGAGGAAGAGGAAAGCCTTGATGACAGTCAGCCATTGTCTGGCCAGGGCAGTGTACAGGACGAGGTAGCAGGCGAAGAGGAGGAGGAGGATGATGGGGATGATTATATTTTTAATGAGGAAGCTTTTCCGGGGCCACTGGAAATTGGTGGCGCGGCAAGGCCGGGTTCTGGTTTTTTGAGGGACACAAGTGACGTGGATTTGCCTGAAACTGCCCCTCAACCAAGCACAACCGCAGATTTGAGAACTGGAACATTGGCCCACATGGCGGATTATGCCTTACGTATCCTCAAAAGGGACACACGCATAACTAAAATGATGAACGATGATGATTACTGGTTGGCCTGCCTCCTTGATCCTCGCTATAAAGGCAAATTGCAAAATATAATGCCACATGAGAACTTGGAACTAATATTAGCAACCAAACAATCAACTCTTGTTGACCGTTTGCTTCTGGCATTCCCTGCACACAGCGCCCGTGATCGTTCTCACACGAGCTGCAGGGGCCAGCAGACCAGAGGAGTTAGAGGGGCAGAAATCAGAAGTGGCGTTGGCCAGAGGGGTTTTCTGACCAGGTTGTGGAGTGATTTTGCTATGACCGCAGACAGGACAGGTACTGCAGCATCAATTCAAAGTGACAGGAGACAACATTTGTCCAGTATGGTTACAAACTATTTTTCATCCCTTATCGATGTTCTCCCTCAACCGTCATTCCCATTTGATTACTGGGCATCAAAATTAGACACCTGGCCAGAATTGGCAGAATATGCATTGCAGGAGCTTGCTTGCCCGGCAGCTAGTGTCCTATCAGAAAGAGTATTCAGTGCTGCAGGTTCAATACTAACAGAAAAAAGGACTCGTCTGGCTACCCAAAATGTAGATGATCTAACCTTCATTAAAATGAACCACAACTGGATTTCGAAATCTTTTGCCCCACCTTGCCCGGCTGACACCTAGCTTTCCTATGAAAAGGTCTTGCCTGTGGACTATTCTGAATGCCTTTTCCAATCTCGTAATTTTCTGCACCTGATTGTCCAGCATACGACATGTTTACACCTCACTAAATGGCTAAACTCCCCACACGGGGCCGTGGTATCGACACTTGGCGACAGCACCCGTGAGAGTGCAGTTTGTCTGAAGAGGTGGGTGAGCCCGCTTTTGGTCGACGGCACTGCCACTTGGTCCCTCCTAGTACAATAAAGTGTCTCTGGCGGTGGTGGTGCGCACCCAACGTCAGACACACCGTTGTAATATGAGGGGCCCTGGGCCTGTACCGCCAGCCACAAGACAGTTTCCCCCCACCCCAGCTCAAACAGTGCTCTACCACTTGCAAAATTATCTCACAGCTCCACCAATGTTTAGTCTATGCGCTGACATCCTTCAATGCCTGCCACTGACAATACCATTGTATTGACATTTTTGTTATGTTAGGCCTTCGATGCCTGTCTGTGGTCACTCCTTCCACTAGGCCTCCACTGACCACACCACTGCTGCCCGTGTACCCCTGTAACCAATTTAAAATTGCCTACAGCCATGTGTTATTATTTTAGGCCTTCGATGCCTGTCTGCGGTCACTCCTTCCACTAGGCCTCCACTGACCACACCACTGCTGCCCGTGTACCCCTGGAACCAATTTAAAATTGCCTACAGCCATGTGTTATTATTTTAGGCCTTCGATGCCTGTCTGCGGTCACTCCTTCCACTAGGCCTCCACTGACCACACCACTGCTGCCCGTGTACCCCTGGAACCAATTTAAAATTGCCTACAGCCATGTGTTATTATTTTAGGCCTTCGATGCCTGTCTGCGGTCACTCCTTCCACTAGGCCTCCACTGACCACACCACTGCTGCCCGTGTACCCCTGGAACCAATTTAAAATTGCCTACAGCCATGTGTTATTATTTTAGGCCTTCGATGCCTGTCTGCGGTGACTCCTTCCACTAGGCCTCCACTGACCACACCACTGCTGCCCGTGTACCCCTGGAACCAATTTAAAATTGCCTACAGCCATGTGTTATTATTTTAGGCCTTCGATGCCTGTCTGCGGTCACTCCTTCCACTAGGCCTCCACTGACCACACCACTGCTGCCCGTGTACCCCTGGAACCAATTTAAAATTGCCTACAGCCATGTGTTATTATTTTAGGCCTTCGATGCCTGTCTGCGGTCACTCCTTCCACTAGGCCTCCACTGACCACACCACTGCTGCCCGTGTACCCCTGGAACCAATTTAAAATTGCCTACAGCCATGTGTTATTATTTTAGGCCTTCGATGCCTGTCTGCGGTCACTCCTTCCACTAGGCCTCCACTGACCACACCACTGCTGCCCGTGTACCCCTGTAACCAATTTAAAATTGCCTACAGCCATGTGTTATTATTTTAGGCCTTCGATGCCTGTCTGCGGTGACTCCTTCCACTGGGCCTCCACTGACCACACCACTGCTGCCCGTGTACCCCTGGAACCAATTTAAAATTGCCTACAGCCATGTGTTATTATTTTAGGCCTTCGATGCCTGTCTGCGGTCACTCCTTCCACTAGGCCTCCACTGACCACACCACTGCTGCCCGTGTACCCCTGTAACCAATTTAAAATTGCCTACAGCCATGTGTTATTATTTTAGGCCTTCGATGCCTGTCTGCGGTCACTCCTTCCACTAGGCCTCCACTGACCACACCACTGCTGCCCGTGTACCCCTGGAATCAATTTAAAATTGCCTACAGCCATGTGTTATTATTTTAGGCCTTCGATGCCTGTCTGCGGTCACTCCTTCCACTAGGCCTCCACTGACCACACCACTGCTGCCCGTGTACCCCTGGAACCAATTTAAAATTGCCTACAGCCATGTGTTATTATTTTAGGCCTTCGATGCCTGTCTGCGGTCACTCCTTCCACTAGGCCTCCACTGACCACACCACTGCTGCCCGTGTACCCCTGTAACCAATTTAAAATTGCCTACAGCCATGTGTTATTATTTTAGGCCTTCGATGCCTGTCTGCGGTGACTCCTTCCACTAGGCCTCCACTGACCACACCACTGCTGCCCGTGTACCCCTGGAACCAATTTAAAATTGCCTACAGCCATGTGTTATTATTTTAGGCCTTCGATGCCTGTCTGCGGTCACTCCTTCCACTAGGCCTCCACTGACCACACCACTGCTGCCCGTGTACCCCTGGAACCAATTTAAAATTGCCTACAGCCATGTGTTATTATTTTAGGCCTTCGATGCCTGTCTGCGGTGACTCCTTCCACTAGGCCTCCACTGACCACACCACTGCTGCCCGTGTACCCCTGGAACCAATTTAAAATTGCCTACAGCCATGTGTTATTATTTTAGGCCTTCGATGCCTGTCTGCGGTGACTCCTTCCACTAGGCCTCCACTGACCACACCACTGCTGCCCGTGTACCCCTTGAACCAATTTAAAATTGCCTACAGCCATGTGTTATTATTTTAGGCCTTCGATGCCTGTCTGCGGTGACTCCTTCCACTAGGCCTCCACTGACCACACCACTGCTGCCCGTGTACCCCTGGAACCAATTTAAAATTGCCTACAGCCATGTGTTATTATTTTAGGCCTTCGATGCCTGTCTGCGGTCACTCCTTCCACTAGGCCTCCACTGACCACACCACTGCTGCCCGTGTACCCCTGGAACCAACATCAGAAAATATAAAAATAAGTATTTTGCTTATAAAAAAGAAAATACTGGAGAGATATCAAATGCAGACATTTTAACATTAGAAACAAACACATACAACAAAAATCTGGTACAGTACTAAAAATGGCCACCAGCTACAATAACTTTCTCCTGCAAGTAGTTAACTGAAAGGTTTTTTCAATTTTAAACACAGATATGGCATCCACCGAGTGTTGTCCTGTCGCGTCTTCTTTATATTATTGCCAAGAAGATGCAAAACAATAAAAATAATAAAATCATTATTTACCAAAAAAATAGAGTAAGTCAAAACCACATTGCAAATAAACATTCATTACAAATAAAGAAGCAGGGCGCGTCCGAGGGTGAGTATATACCTAATAAGAATATAATCACCCTCGGACGCGCCCTGCTTCTTTCCGACAGCCTTCCTTCCTAAGAATCAGCCCTTCCGTGGTGTAGAGAGAGGGTTTGTTACACTCCAAGGTGTTCCCCAGGTTGCCTTTCCTGAGCTTCGATCTTCCGGCTCTCGTTTAGTAGTTGTTGGAAACTACGCTGCATTAGGCCTACAAATTGGGTATGGGGTGTAGAGAGATGGTGTGTTACACTCCAAGGTGTTCCCCAGGTTTCCTCTCCATTGCTTCGATCTTCCGGCTCTCGTTTAGTAGTTGTTGGAAACTACGCTGCATTAGGCCTACAAATTGGGTATGGGGTGTAGAGAGATGGTGTGTTCCACTCCAAGGTGTTCTCCAGGTTGCCTTTCCTGAGCTTCGATCTTCCGGCTCTCGTTTAGTAGTTGTTGGAAACTACGCTGCATTAGGCCTACAAATTGGGTATGGGGTGTAGAGTGTTATGGCTGGCAATCAGGCAACACAGCGTGCAATAATCAGCGCACATACAGAGATCTGGCAATAACCAAAAACAATAGGACGAGCTCTGAGACGTGGAATCTCTGTAGACTGCAGTACCTGATCTATCCTCACACAACTATAAGCAGCAGTGGATTGCGCCTAACAACTACCCATGCAACTCGGCACTGCCTGAGGAGCTGACTAGCCTGAAGATAGAAATACAAGCCTGACTTACCTCAGAGAAATACCCCAAAGGAATAGGCAGCCCCCCACATATAATGACTGTTAGCAAGATGAAAAGACAAACGTAGGAATGAAATAGATTCAGCAAAGTGAGGCCCGATATTCTAGACAGAGCGAGGATAGCAAAGAGAACTATGCAGTCTACAAAAAACCCTAAAACGAAAACCACGCAAAGGGGCAAAAAGACCCACCGTGCCGAACTAACAGCACGGCGGTGCACCCCTCTGCTTCTCAGAGCTTCCAGCAAAAGACAATAGCAAGCTGGACAGAAAAAAACAGAAAACAAACTAGAAGCACTTATCTAGCAGAGCAGCAGGCCCAAGGAAAGATGCAGTAGCTCAGATCCAACACTGGAACATTGACAAGGAGCAAGGAAGACAGACTCAGGTGGAGCTAAATAGCAAGGCAGCCAACGAGCTCACCAAAACACCTGAGGGAGGAAGCCCAGAGACTGCAATACCACTTGTGACCACAGAAGTGAACTCAGCCACAGAATTCACAACAGTACCCCCCCCTTGAGGAGGGGTCACCGAACCCTCACCAGAACCCCCAGGCCGACCAGGATGAGCCACATGAAAGGCACGAACAAGATCTGGGGCATGGACATCAGAGGCAAAAACCCAGGAATTATCTTCCTGAGCATAACCCTTCCATTTGACCAGATACTGGAGTTTCCGTCTAGAGACACGAGAATCCAAAATCTTCTCCACAATATACTCCAATTCCCCCTCCACCAAAACAGGGGCAGGAGGCTCCACAGATGGAACCATAGGTGCCACGTATCTCCTCAACAACGACCTATGGAATACATTATGTATGGAAAAGGAGTCTGGGAGGGTCAGACGAAAAGACACCGGATTGAGAATCTCAGAAATCCTATACGGACCAATAAAACGAGGTTTAAATTTAGGAGAGGAAACCTTCATAGGAATATGACGAGAAGATAACCAAACCAGATCCCCAACACGAAGTCGGGGTCCCACACGGCGTCTGCGATTAGCGAAAAGCTGAGCCTTCTCCTGGGACAAGGTCAAATTGTCCACTACCTGAGTCCAGATCTGCTGCAACCTGTCCACCACAGAATCCACACCAGGACAGTCCGAAGACTCAACCTGTCCTGAAGAGAAACGAGGATGGAACCCAGAATTGCAGAAAAATGGAGAGACCAAGGTAGCCGAGCTGGCCCGATTATTAAGGGCGAACTCAGCCAACGGCAAAAATGACACCCAATCATCCTGGTCAGCGGAAACAAAACATCTCAAATATGTTTCCAAGGTCTGATTGGTTCGTTCGGTCTGGCCATTAGTCTGAGGATGGAAGGCCGAGGAGAAAGATAGGTCAATGCCCATCCTACCACAAAAGGCTCGCCAGAACCTCGAGACAAACTGGGAACCTCTGTCAGAAACAATATTCTCAGGAATGCCATGTAAACGAACCACATGCTGGAAGAACAAAGGCACCAAATCAGAGGAGGAAGGCAATTTAACCAAGGGCACCAGATGGACCATTTTAGAAAAGCGATCACAGACCACCCAAATGACCGACATTTTTTGAGAAACGGGAAGGTCAGAAATGAAATCCATCAAAATATGTGTCCAAGGCCTCTTCGGGACCGGCAAGGGCAAAAGCAACCCACTGGCACGTGAACAGCAGGGCTTAGCCCTAGCACAAATTCCACAGGACTGCACAAAAGCACGCACATCCCGTGACAGAGATGGCCACCAGAAGGATCTAGCAACCAACTCCCTGGTACCAAAGATTCCTGGATGACCGGCCAGCACCGAACAATGAAGTTCAGAGATAACTTTACTAGTCCACCTATCAGGGACGAACAGTTTCTCGGCCGGACAACGATCAGGTTTATTAGCCTGAAATTTCTGCAACACTCTCCGCAAATCAGGGGAGATGGCAGACACAATGACTCCTTCCTTGAGGATACTCGCCGGCTCAGATAACCCCGGAGAGTCGGGCACAAAACTCCTAGACAGAGCATCCGCCTTCACATTTTTAGAGCCCGGAAGGTATGAAATCACAAAATCAAAACGAGCAAAAAATAACGACCAACGGGCCTGTCTAGGATTCAAGCGCTTGGCATACTCGAGATAAGTCAAGTTCTTATGATCAGTCAATACCACCACGCGATGCTTAGCACCCTCAAGCCAATGACGCCACTCCTTGAATGCCCACTTCATGGCCAGCAACTCTCGGTTGCCCACATCATAATTACGCTCAGCAGCAGAAAATTTCCTGGAAAAGAAAGCACATGGTTTGAACACTGAGCAACCAGAACCTCTCTGTGACAAAACCGCCCCTGCACCAATCTCAGAAGCATCAACCTCGACCTGGAACGGAAGAGAAACATCAGGTTGACACAACACAGGGGCACAGCAAAAACGACGCTTCAACTCCTGAAAAGCTTCCACGGCAGCAGAAGACCAATTAACCAAATCAGCACCCTTCTTGGTCAAATCGGTCAATGGTCGGGCAATGCTAGAAAAATTACAGATGAAGCGACGATAAAAATTAGCAAAGCCCAGGAATTTCTGCAGACTTTTTAGAGATGTCGGCTGAGTCCAATCCTGGATGGCCTGAACCTTAACCGGATCCATCTCGATAGTAGAAGGGGAAAAGATGAACCCCAAAAATGAAACTTTCTGCACACCGAAGAGACACTTTGATCCCTTCACGAACAAGGAATTAGCACGCAGTACCTGGAAAACCATTCTGACTTGCTTCACATGAGACTCCCAATCATCTGAGAAGATCAAAATGTCATCCAAGTAAACAATCAAGAATTTATCCAGATACTCACGGAAAATGTCATGCATAAAAGACTGAAAAACAGATGGAGCATTGGCAAGTCCGAACGGCATCACCAGATACTCAAAATGACCCTCGGGCGTATTAAATGCCGTTTTCCATTCATCTCCCTGCCTGATTCTCACCAGATTATACGCACCACGAAGATCAATCTTAGTAAACCAACTAGTCCCCTTAATCCGAGCAAACAAGTCAGAAATCAATGGCAAGGGATACTGAAACTTAACAGTGATCTTATTAAGAAGGCGGTAATCAATACACGGTCTTAGCGAACCATCCTTCTTGGCTACAAAAAAGAACCCTGCTCCCAATGGTGACGACGATGGGCGAATATGTCCCTTCTCCAGGGACTCCTTCACATAACTGCGCATAGCGGTGTGTTCAGGTACGGACAAATTAAATAAACGACCCTTAGGGAATTTACTACCAGGAATCAAATCGATAGCACAATCACAATTCCTATGCGGAGGTAGGGCATCAGACTTGGACACTTCAAATACATCCTGAAAGTCCGACAAGAACTCTGGGATGTCAGAAGGAATGGATGACGAAATAGACAAAAATGGAACATCACCATGTACTCCCTGACAACCCCAGCTGGTTACCGACATAGAGTTCCAATCCAATACTGGATTATGGGTTTGTAGCCATGGCAACCCCAACACGACCACATCATGCAAATTATGTAGTACCAGAAAGCGAATAACTTCCTGATGTGCAGGAGCCATGCACATGGTCAGCTGGGCCCAGTACTGAGGCTTATTCTTGGCCAAAGGTGTAGCATCAATTCCTCTCAACGGAATAGGACACCGCAAAGGCTCCAAGAAAAATCCACAACGTTTAGCATAATCCAAATCCATCAGATTCAGGGCAGCGCCTGAATCCACAAACGCCATGACAGAATACGATGACAAAGAGCACATTAAGGTAATGGACAAAAGGAATTTGGACTGTACAGTACCAATAACGGCAGAGCTATCGAACCGCCTAGTGCGTTTAGGACAATTAGAAATAGCATGAGTAGAATCACCACAATAGAAACACAGTCTGTTCAGACGTCTGTGTTCTTGCCGTTCTACTTTAGTCATAGTCCTGTCGCACTGCATAGGCTCAGGTTTACTCTCAGGCAGTACCGCCAGATGGTGCACAGATTTACGCTCGCGCAAGCGACGACCGATCTGAATGGCCAAGGACATAGACTCATTCAAACCAGCAGGCATAGGAAATCCCACCATTACATCCTTAAGAGCTTCAGAGAGACCCTTTCTGAACAAAGCCGCTAGTGCAGATTCATTCCACAGAGTGAGTACTGACCATTTCCTAAATTTCTGACAATATACTTCTACATCATCCTGACCCTGGCATAAAGCCAGCAGATTTTTCTCAGCCTGATCCACTGAATTAGGCTCATCGTAAAGCAATCCGAGCGCCAGGAAAAATGCATCAACATTACTCAATGCAGAATCTCCTGGTGCAAGAGAAAACGCCCAGTCCTGTGGGTCGCCGCGCAAAAAAGAAATAATAATCAAAACCTGTTGAATAGGATTACCAGAAGAATGAGGTTTCAAGGCCAAAAATAGCTTACAATTATTTCTGAAGCTCAGGAACTTAGTTCTGTCACCAAAAAACAAATCAGGAATCGGAATTCTTGGTTCTAGCATCGATTTCTGATCAATAGTATCTTGAATCTTTTGTACATTTACAACGAGATTATCCATTGAGGAGCACAGAGCCTGAATATCCATGTCCACAGCTGTGTCCTGAAGCACTCTAATGTCTAGGGGAAAAAAAAGACTGAAGACAGAGCTAAGAAAAAAAAATGATGTCAGGATTTCTTTTTTCCCTCTATTGGGAATCATTGGTGTGGCTCCTTGTACTGTTATGGCTGGCAATCAGGCAACACAGCGTGCAATAATCAGCGCACATACAGAGATCTGGCAATAACCAAAAACAATAGGACGAGCTCTGAGACGTGGAATCTCTGTAGACTGCAGTACCTGATCTATCCTCACACAACTATAAGCAGCAGTGGATTGCGCCTAACAACTACCTATGCAACTCGGCACTGCCTGAGGAGCTGACTAGCCTGAAGATAGAAATACAAGCCTGACTTACCTCAGAGAAATACCCCAAAGGAATAGGCAGCCCCCCACATATAATGACTGTTAGCAAGATGAAAAGACAAACGTAGGAATGAAATAGATTCAGCAAAGTGAGGCCCGATATTCTAGACAGAGCGAGGATAGCAAAGAGAACTATGCAGTCTACAAAAAACCCTAAAACGAAAACCACGCAAAGGGGCAAAAAGACCCACCGTGCCGAACTAACAGCACGGCGGTGCACCCCTCTGCTTCTCAGAGCTTCCAGCAAAAGACAATAGCAAGCTGGACAGAAAAAAACAGAAAACAAACTAGAAGCACTTATCTAGCAGAGCAGCAGGCCCAAGGAAAGATGCAGTAGCTCAGATCCAACACTGGAACATTGACAAGGAGCAAGGAAGACAGACTCAGGTGGAGCTAAATAGCAAGGCAGCCAACGAGCTCACCAAAACACCTGAGGGAGGAAGCCCAGAGACTGCAATACCACTTGTGACCACAGAAGTGAACTCAGCCACAGAATTCACAACAGTAGAGAGATGGTGTGTTCCACTGTAGAGAGATGGTGTGTTCCACTCCAAGGTGTTCCCCAGGTTTCCTCGCCAATGCTTCGATCATCATGCTCTCGTTTAGTAGTTGTTGGAAACTACGCTGCATTAGGCCTACAAATTGGGTATGGGGTGTAGAGAGATGGTGTGTTACACTCCAAGGTGTTCCCCAGGTTTCCTCTCCATTGCTTCGATCTTCCTGCTCTCGTTTAGTAGTTGTTGGAAACTACGCTGCATTAGGCCTACAAATTGGGTATGGGGTGTAGAGAGATGGTGTGTTACACTACAAGGTGTTCCCCAGGTTTCCTCTCCATTGCTTCGATCTTCCGGCTCTCGTTTAGTAGTTGTTGGAAACTACGCTGCATTAGGCCTACAAATTGGGTATGGGGTGTAGAGAGATGGTGTGTTACACTCCAAGGTGTTCCCCAGGTTTCCTCTCCATTGCTTCGATCTTCCGGCTCTCGTTTAGTAGTTGTTGGAAACTACGCTGCATTGGGCCTACAAATTGGGTATGGGGTGTAGAGAGATGGTGTGTTCCACTCCAAGGTGTTCTCCAGGTTGCCTTTCCTGAGCTTCGATCTTCCGGCTCTCGTTTAGTAGTTGTTGGAAACTACGCTGCATTAGGCCTACAAATTGGGTATGGGGTGTAGAGAGATGGTGTGTTCCACTGTAGAGAGATGGTGTGTTCCACTCCAAGGTGTTCCCCAGGTTTCCTCGCCAATGCTTCGATCATCATGCTCTCGTTTAGTAGTTGTTGGAAACTACGCTGCATTAGGCCTACAAATTGGGTATGGGGTGTAGAGAGATGGTGTGTTCCACTCCAAGGTGTTCCCCAGGTTTCCTCGCCAATGCTTCGATCATCATGCTCTCGTTTAGTAGTTGTTGGAAACTACGCTGCATTAGACCTACAAATTGGGTATGGGGTGTAGAGAGATGGTGTGTTCCACTCCAAGGTGTTCTCCAGGTTGCCTTTCCTGAACTTCTATCTTCAGGCTCTCATTAAATTGTGGTTAAACGGAACAACTGCATTTGGCGTACTAGTTGGTTTGGGGCCTACTATCGGTGTCTGCCGCTCCTTGCTGTTCTCCTGGTTTCCTGTCCTGAAATTCCGTTTTCAGGCGCTCGTTAAGTAGTTGTTAATGTTAGACTGCATTTGGCCTACTAGTTGGGTTGGGGCCTACTATCGGTGTCTGCCACTCCTTGCTGTTCTCCTCCACTGAACAAAGCTGTGCCGCCTGTTTACTACTGTTGCCAATTTTGAACTGCATTTCGACTACTTACTGATTTGGGCCTACTCTCTGTGTCAGCCTCTCATTCCAGTTGTCCTCCACTGCAATGCCGCCTGATTAGTCCTGTGTTACCAATTTTGAACTGCATTTAGCCCACTTTATTCTTTGGGCCTATATCTGTGTTTCCTCCTCATCCTGCCCATTGCCCAGCCAGTGATAGATGAGTCTGCTGGTACATTGACCCATAACGCAACATTTCCCGTGCACGCTACACTGCAAGATTGTGACCCTGCTGAAAGTCAGGTCCCCCTTCCCGCATACCATACCACCTTACACGGGGACAAAGAGGAAGGTGCAGATGAAAGTGCAGGTTCCTTCATCAGGTGGGGGGAGGAATACTAGTTGGCGACGTCACTGGCACAGGGCCTCTCATGGTACGCAAAAGTGTTGCTGCCGGTGGGAGGCGCCCCCGCCGTGCAAACACACCGCTGTACTTTGAGGGGCCCTGTGCCAGTGCCAATGCCAACGAGTGGGCCCCCCCTGCTTGCTCAGGTTCACAGCACTTGCAAAGTTGAAATACTTACCTCTCCCTGCTCCACTGCCGTGACGTGGTCCAGATTTCCTGGGCCCACTAATTACTTGAACCAGCCCTACCCACCACAACTTTAGCCAAATGACCCCCAATTTCAAATGCCTTCCAATTATTATAAGGTAAATTATGCTTGACAAGCTTCATTAAGAAGAATGGATGGTTTTGACATTAAAATGGGCACTCTAGGTGTTTTCCTGGCCCCCACTCACTGCCGACTATGCTGCCCCATTGACTTGCATTGGGTTTCGTGTTTCGGTCGATCCCGACTTTACGTCATAATCGGCCGATTTCACTCGACCCGACTTTTGAGATAGTCGGGTTTCGCGAAACCCGGCTCGACTCTAAAAAGGTCAAGGTCGCTCAACTCTAGTCCTGGGATATATCCACAACGAAACCAGTCGATTCTACGTTTATGTCAATAACAGAGTGCTACGAATCAGGAGATCAGTTCACCCACAGCAGTGGCATTACATACCCACAGACCAGAATCCCGCAGATCATGCAACTAGAGCAGTTGACGCAAGTCGACTAGGAAGCACAACGTGGCTCTCTGGACCAAAACTATTGTACATTGAGGAATGTTTTCCAGACACCTTCGAACTTGTAGGAGAGGACTCAGATGCTGAAATCCGCCCTCAGGTGTCTACACTACATACAATGACCTCTGTTATCCAGCTTGGATCTTGCAGGTTCGACAGATTCTCAAGTTGGAAGTCACTTACTCGAGCCATTACCTGCCTGACACATATAGCTCGCTCATTCATGGCTACCAGAACTTGTGGCACAGAAAAATGTAAAGGTTGGCATCTTTGTAAAAATACCTAAGTTACCTCCGACTTAGAGTTCTCTAGAAATCACATCATCCTCACTGTTCAAAGAGAAACCTACTTTGCAGAAATCCAATGTCTTACTAACGAAGCTCCAATACCAGCGAGCAGCGTATTGAGAAAACTCGACCCATTCATCGACAACAGCGGCCTGCTGAGGGTAGGAGGCCGACTCAAAGAAGCTGAGATGGAGTTTGTGGAGAAATTCCCTCTTATACTTCCCGGAAAATGTCATGTTGCCTACCTAATCGTACAACATTACCACAATCTGGTCAAGCATCAAGGAAGACTATTTACAGAAGGAGCCATCAGATCTGCTGGCTTGTGGATCATCCGTGCAAAAAGACTCATCAGTAGTGACATCCGTTGATGCCAGACGGGGAGTGTTCTGTCTCCGCCATCTAATATTGTTACCCTGATTATCTCTTTGCATAATTGCAGGTTTCTCAGTATGGATATTCATACCTTTATTTGTTTGTGATGCTTTGGCTCCCTCTAGCGGTCAGAGTTATGTTGGCAGTTCAATCTTGTTTTTGTATTATCCATGTCTGATTCTCCTCCTCCTTTGCAATGCATTATGGTAGCTCAGCCTCCATTTCCCTCCATTTTTCCTTTCACTTTCTTCGGTTTGCCTTCAAGGAAAGATGCTTCACTTCATCCCCCTTGCGATTGCATTGCCGGTATGTCTTTATGCTTCCTATAGATATTTCTGCTCTATATTAGCTTAGTTTAACCAGTTGTACTCCTAGTTTAGTCACTAGCCTTCTAAATGTTATGCATAATGTATATCATGTGTATTATGTATCTGTTCTATGCCATGCACTGATTCTATGTATATCATTGTTCACAGTTTCACCGCATCAATATACCACTACATTTAATAAAGCACAGACTCAACCACAGTCTCCTTATTGGACCCCGGTATAGCGGTTTAGCTGACTGTATAGCTACGTATGAGCCTGCCTCAGCTAGTGAGGACAGAACAGTTGTGTTGGAGATTTTGTCACGAATTAACTGTGGACAAAGTGCCATAATCTTTTAAAATTGTTTGCTTTAATAGTTAAAGAGGTTGTCCAAGTTTATCACGAACGTCTACAGTCACCTTATGTGACTGCAAACTTGTAAATCCTCACACTGCACGCAGTTCGCGCTCAGAGGATTCCCTGGTGTTGGCGGCAAGACCAAGCGCAGACGGGCAGACTAGACGTGCCTTGCTTAATGCCAGTCTATTGAGTGAGGCTGTGCATGTCTTCTTGGAATGTGGCCAGAAGTATGCATATCACGTACTCACAATCACATGACTGCTCAGTCTCGATGCCAACATTGGAGAATCTTCACATTGCGCACTGTACACAATGTGAGGATTCACAAGTGACTGTTGACTTTTGTGGTAAACCTGGACAAACCCTTTAACATGTGCCTGAACTTTTAAAAATCTTTTGACATTTTATAGGGATATGTCAGGAGCTTTAAGTGGTTGGAATTTGGGTGCTGAGATTGCCTCTAGCATTTGGAGCAAAGAGGCAGAACTCCTCAGCCAATACTGAGGACAGACTGAACACAAGATCTATAAACCCGTCTTCAGTATAGCTACTGGTGTGCATCTCAGCACCTGGACCCCCACTTATGGCATGCCTCAATGACTTGTCAAAAATGTTGTAAAAGTTGTACAAATGCAGTTACACTTTGTCTCATGGAGACAACTTTTTTTTAGATTGAAGCCAAGCAAACGATAAGATGATTTCTATGGGTTCAGCTTTATCTAATACATGCAACTACACCAATATTATCAATCCTAAATAATTAGGACAAAAAAGCGTATCTAAACCAACACTTAAAAAATAGGCTTTTTATAAAAGGCTAAAAGCATCTTTATTGCAGTATATTAAAAAATAAGACAAAACCATCATATAAGTATGTAAAAACAGAGGAATACAAATGTCGGAGAAAGCAATGGGTATAAACGGGGACAAGTCTTGTACAATACACTGATAGGTCTATTTAGAGTCTGTTATATTATATAAATACCTTACAATGAAAGTGTCATATTAGTGCAAAATGTCATGACATCTAATGGGCTAAATGATAAGAAGCCCATATAATATTAGGCTTCTTAATTCATACCACACAGTAAAGACATAATGTCATATTGGTACATGTAATGAGCGATACCGTAAGAAGCTCATGTAGTAATAGGCTTAATCAATGTAAAAAAATCCTGATCGTTTTGTACAATTACATCTTACACCCATATAGGTAATATAGGACTGAAATATGGCACACATGAACATGTGGATGTTACCTAAAGGAGAATGCTGCAAGGAACAGTGAGGCTGTAAGTCTGTCTGCGTTCCCCTCACACCCAACCAGTGCAATGTTTAGGTAACATCCACATTTATATGAACTTGAGTTGCATACCTTAGGGGATGGGTGCATGAGCGGAGAGGCAGCCTCTTTGGGGGGTCCTCATTCAGTGTGGTTCCAGTGCAGAGCGTTTTTGACTGCACTCGCTATCTGATACCATTGGACTTACGTGCGCTATATGTGGGGATATTGCATTTAATGTCAGCGGTGTGGTTTACTATATAGCAGCCTTTCAGAAGTGTATTGCACCTCCAGTGTAAAGCGTTATATATTTTTTTATTGCTATGGTTACCACTGCCATTTCTGTCCACACTTTTATCGTCTGATATTTCTCCAGATCTACATCAGCTAGCGTCACCTTCCTCCCCCTCTCCAACCTTTTTGATCTATATATTAATTTGCTGTGCATCACTCCCCTCTTTTTTGGAGACTTTGTTCTCTGTCTTTTCAATTGTTTTTATATATTGATATTTAATAACCTGACTCCTTGTTTTATTATTCGAGTTAGAATTGTTGGACCATCATTGATAAAGTATAATGCACTCCCCGTAGGCCTATATATAGTATAATGCACTCCTTATAGGCCTCTACATATAGTATAATACACTCCCCATAGACCTATATTTATTATAATGCACTCCTTATAGGCCTCTAGATATAGTACAATGCACTCCCCATAGGCCATTATATAGTATAATGCACTCCACATACAGTAGGCCTCTATAGAGTATAATGCAGTCCCCATAGGCCTCTATACAGTATAATGCACTCCCCATCTGCCTCTGTATAGTATAATGCTCTCCCCATAGGCCTCCATGCAATATAGTGCACTCCCCATCTGCCTATATATAGTATAATGCACTCCCCAAATGCCTACGTATAGTATAATGCACTATAATGAACTATCGCTTTGTACATATGTACGTATATTTATATAAATATTTATATATGTTTCTATATTTATTTAGACTGAATATATATGTATGTGCAGCGCCCCAGAGATCTGGTCGTTGCAGTATGGCACTCTGCCACTAAGGGGAGTGGCGGTACGTCTGATGGCACTGAAGGAATTCTCCTGACCAGGTATCACCAGAACACATTACACTTCACACTCCGGCCACTAGGGGGAGCAAAAGGCTTTATTTATTGGGCCACTCCTCACACTGGTAAAACTAGGGGCTGGGGAGGAAGTTAGTCAGAAGCTGACTGGGTTGGATTCAGGCAACATCCCGTGGCAGGGGGTGTTGCAGGGAGAAGACACAGGGGGGTCCCTGTCAGGCGTGGGAACCTGGCAGGTCCCTAGCGAACAGAACAGAACGTTACGGAGCCGCGCCTGCACCTCCTGCGGCGGCATCCTAAGAAAGAGATAAGAAGGGAAGGATATTGTGGAACAGTGTAAACGAGATCAAGCACAAAGGAGAGCCAGTAAGGGTCGTGCCGTGAGACCGAGGCAACATCTTACTGAGGCATGTAGCCGGTGGCCGGAACACCGCGGGAGTAACTGACTTCAGGCCTTACTTCGAACTCCGCAGGATAGTTAGTCATAGGTTGGCTGTCTACCTTAAATTTCCTAAGATGGCATAGGGGGCAACATTGGGAGAGGGGCGTCTCTAGGGTCCCGGAAGACCTCCAAGCCTTCCCGTCATACGGGTGCGTCCTAGCCAAAACATACCTGGGGGACGAGAAACTAGTAACATCTGGAACTAAAGAGAGAGAGAGAGAGAGCTGTAGAGAACGACGAACGAGAACAGCAGTTGTGAGGACTATCCCGAATGCTCAGCAGGGTAGGACACAGGCGCTAGTGGTAGGCAACGATTTCAATCTGTAAAGGAAACTCTGGAAGTGCCCATCGGACTGGCCAGTCTCAGAGAGCCCTGTTAAACGTGCTCTGGATTGAGGACCCTGAAGTCTTCAGTAAAGAGGTAAAGAGACTGCAACCTTGTGTCCTCGTTATTGACTGTACCTCACACCACCATCTACCTTACTGGGAAGCCCTGGGGATATACTTCACCTGTGGGAAGGTATACCATCCAGCTGCCATTCCATCACCCCAGCGGACCCCACAGCAGCGTCGGTCACCCTGACCGAACACCACAGGTGGCGTCACGAACCCCTGACAGACTGTACCACCTTTATTGGACGCCCCTTAGCAGGGTCGCGGACCGGGTCTAGCCACCGTGACAGCCTCAGAACCGAACCAGAGAGGCCTGGTACCGAAACGCGTGGCCCTGTGTCTGGGGGCGATCCATATGTATTATAATTCCTTTTGGACACTTACTATTATTATAGCCCCCTATGCACCTGATATATATTATGCCACTTTGAAGCCACACCTGCCTTTCCGGTATTTGTTTTTCTTTTTCCCCATTTATAATATTTCATGTGTTTTAATATCTAGGTTTTTTATTGTGTTAAAAATAAAATGTAACATTTTGTAACCAATCTTAAAAAGTGTCAGCTTTGGTGACAGTTATAGATATTGCTTTTTATTGGTATCTATTATTGAGTTCACTTATTGGTGTTGATGTACATATGTACATGTACAGATTAGGACTAGGGAGCAGTATAATCTCCATGCTCGGCCATACAGGCTACATGTATATGTGTTTAATTCTGCTACACAAAATACACATCATGACATTTGCAGAAATTGTTGAATTCTACATACAATTTAGATTACAAAGTAACACAATAATCTGAAGCACATTTTATGCATTTTCTGAATGCTTTATTTATCCCTTTGTTAATTTATGCTGCAGTTCACTGTAGGTGTCATACTCAGAGGTTGCACATTTATAAAATTGATGGTTTCCTTACACAATTGAATGGGGCTAGCAACATCCCAGCTAAATTTATTAAACTGGGGCCTGGTTGCCTTGTTGTTACCTCGTCATTAATAGTTTGTGTACCGATTGTCCGTAGATTTAGTATTTTCTCTTGAGTTTGAGTTGTTACACTTGCAGTCTCCGTTGCTGTCTCCTCAGTTTGGATCGCAGTATCGTTGAGATCGCTCTTTCTTGGCACTGATGGCATTGAAAAATGGTGGAAATTTTGGAAGGGATGAGCTGCTGCAAGATCTAGCCTTTTTAAGTCTCGTTTCTCATAATATTCATGAGTAGTTGATCCATGACACAGCAAATATAGGTGTAAACATATATAATATCCTAACACTAGTGCTATTGAGAAACAAAGGATGCCATCGATGAAAGATATAATAAGAATCCCAATAGCAAGTGTTTCAGGAAAAATAAGCCAGCTGCTGGTAGATGAGTCCATCTTCACCCATGGCTTGTGGCAGTAGATGGAGAACACAAACAGAGAGATGATGGCCAGGCATGTTGTGCCTAAGAAAGCGGTCACAATGGAATTATAGTAAAACCAAATATTTCTGCCTCCTAGACAGGTATTAAAAATTCGGGAATGGTGATCGAAGTTAAAGACATCTTTTCCACAAATGTTACAAAATCGAATCTTCTCTTTATAAAATGTCACAGGTATTATGTGGCAGTGAATCTTCTTTGGTTTAGTTTCCTTGGCCTCCTTTACACTGACTGCCTCCTTAGGATCTACACAAGAGGAGTCAGTAGAAATTGTAAGGGTATGGAAAACAAAATGTAGAGCGAATAAGATGCCTAGAATTCCATTACAGGCAGATTGCCAGGTGCATGGCAGTATGGGAAGAATAAAGCCAAAAGCCGTGATACCCAAATATAAGTATAGAACCCAACTGGCAATTTGGAAGGGATGCCATGGCCACTGTAGTCCGTCCTCACGCTTTCTGCGTTGGTGATCCACTTTTGAAGTTGGCATTACTTATGTGTCAATATTTCTTTGAATTTGCTGAAGAAAATGGCATCCTTGCACTTCTCACATAAAGCTTGGCTCTAAAACACGTCTGTCTTGTATAGATGAAACAGAATGTCTGGGAACTGTCACACGACTAATAGCACATCCTATTGTGAGGTCACAGGATTCTAATGGAACCTTCCGACCTGTATATGGCACCATAGTGCAGCCACTATTAGTCTGTAATGGGATGGTGTATATAGATCTACTGTATATTCCTCACTAGATACAACTATCTAGTACACTAAAATGCAAACCTTATTACATCGGTCCTACATACACCTCTATGCAGGAGCTCCCATAACATTTAGAATAAGTGAATGCAATTATATAATATGCAGCTATTGTTTTTGCAGTCCCCCATAAATATTCCGTGAAGCTGAGGTCAGGTGAGATCCATAACATTCAGGACTCACTGGAAAGCTTGGACCCGTGTCTTAGGTTATTATCCTGTTGCAGTATGAGTCCTTTATGTCATCAGGTTCAGGTCAATTGGCCCCAGATCTCCAATTCAGGAATTCAAAAATACCCATAGACTTGAGAATTCCCACCATCATATTTTGGTCTTCTGTAATATTAATCTTTCTAGTTCTGCCATAATTGTCAGCATTATTAAGTAGGACTTTTGTTTTTTCATCGATTCACTGTGAAATGTTCATATGACGAAGCTCATGCCATAGATCTCACCTTGTTAGGTTCTGCGGAAGGGACTAATCATTCCATAAGGGTGAAATTTGGCTCTGCCCTCATCATAAGGTGAGTGGGACTGGTGATATCATTTCTACCGATATCACACGGGCCACGTGCATGAGCAGCAGGTATCGCCTACATGGCCGAATCATTGATTAATTATATAATTTAAAGGTATCAAATCATATTATCAACTAATTAGATAACTGACTTGTGCAGAATGTCCATGTGTCAAATCAGCTAAATTAAACAGTCCCAGCATTGTGAGTGACATTTTATGAAATCTCATCGACTACAGGTGAGTCGAACCCTCATCGATCTGCTACTGATAACCTATCCTGTGATTGGGTCATCCAATACCAATGTTGGAACAACCCCTTTAAGAAAATCTGACAATTCTTGTCACAATATGCAAGTGTGAGTAGTTAAGTAAAGCAAAAAACTTTTTTGTTTTTAATTAAAGTTTAATTGAAAAAAAAAAGGTCTCATATGCACACTATGGGCCTGATTCGTCAAGACCGGAGTTGTAAACATCAATCTTTAGGAGGCGATGTGCTGAAGTCCGACGCTCCTGATTCATGAAGAGGTGGACGTGTGGCCTTCACTTCAGAGTGTGTTTCACCACAAATCCTACTCCAGTCCCTACTAGAGTAAGATTTGTGTTGTAGTGAACACCGCCTCTCATCCTGATGTTTTACAAGCAGTGGTCGCCGCGCCAGTCTTGCACCAACTCTGCCAACTTTATCAGAGCTGGGCAAAAATGGCGAGAAATCGGGCCCTGTATATATATATATATATATATATATATATATATATATACAGTATATATATATATATATTGTAGGGGTTACACTCGCTCAGGTGCGACGGCTGACACTCAGGAGGCACGTTCCATTAAAAGTTCAGAGGGTTTATTGCTTCATAAACCACATAGCAGATAACAGAAATCAAATAGCCTTTAGCTCAGGAACAGAAAATACAAGTGTCCAGTCCTTCAGGCTCAGTCCTGGAGCGTTAAAACACTCTGGAGGGTTTCACCTCCACCCACATCTGCTGTGTTAAACATTAGCCTTTCTTTTATAGGTCTAACCACACCTAGGAACCCATCACATGATTAGACATGTGGTTATGACATCACCACAGGTCCTGAAACACACATAGATAGGCAGGGTTATGATACAGCGACAAGCCACCTATGTGACACATATCTCCCGTTGACTATACAACCTTTAGCCACGCTACATACCTCCCCCCTCTGCCTAAAGCCGTGGGGCTTGGCACTTTCTACTACTAGACAAGGGATTCTTGATAGGGCATCAGCATTACCGTGCAGCTTCCCGGCCCTATGTTCCACATGTAAATTGAAGTCCTGCAGGGCTAAGAATCAACGGGTGACCCTAGCATTTCTTCCCTTCGTTTCCCTCATCCATCTAAGTGGGGCATGGTCGGATATCAGTCTAAATTTACGTCCCAGCAGATAGTACCGTAACGTGTCCACCGCCCACTTTATGGCCAAACACTCCTTCTCTACGACTGAGTAATTCTTTTCAGACGAGGATAGTTTCCTACTCAGATAGAGAACAGGATGCTCCTCTCCATGTAGCTCTTGGGAAAGGACTACTCCTACCCCAACATCTGACGCATCTATTTGAAGAATAAACTCTTTCTTAAAATTTGGGGCCATCAGAACGGGTTGCTTACACAGAGCCTCTTTCATTTCTTGGAAGGCTGACTGTCTCTTCGGACCATTTAACCATTACTAGTGTTGAGCGATACCGTCCGATACTTGAAAGTATCGGTATCGGATAGTATCGGCCGATACCCGAAAAATATCGGATATCGCCGATACCGATATCCGATACCAATACAAGTCAATGGGACATCAAGTATCGGAATGTATCCTCATGGATCCCAGGGTCTGAAGGAGAGGAAACTCTCCTTCAGGCCCTGGGATCCATATTAAAGTGTAAAATAAAGAATTAAAATAAAAAATATTGTTATATTCACCTCTCCGGCGGCCCCTGGACATCAGCGGGAGGATCCGGCGTCCGGCACGGCTTCTTTCTTCAAAATGCGCGCCTTCAGGACCTGTGGAATGACGTCCCGGCTTCTGATTGGTCGCGTGCCGCCCATGTGACCGCCACGCGACCAATCAGAAGCCGCGACGTCATTCCTCAGGTCCTAGAAGGCGCTCATTCTAGGACTTTAGCTGAGGAATGACGTCGCGGCTTCTGATTGGTCGCGTGGCGGTCACATGGGCGGCACGCGACCAATCAGAAGCCGGGACGTCATTCCACAGGTCCTGAAGGCGCGCATTTTGAAGAAAGAAGCCGTGCCGGACGCCGGATCCTCCCGCTGATGTCCAGGGGCCGCCGGAGAGGTGAATATAACAATATTTTTTATTTTAATTCTTTATTTTACACTTCCGATACCGATACCCGATATCACAAAAATATCGGATCTCGGTATCGGAATTCCGATACCGCAAGTATCGGCCGATACCCGATACTTGCGGTATCGGAATGCTCAACACTAACCATTACTGATTTCGTCCCCTTTAGCAGATCAGTCAGAGGCGCAGCCACCGTGGCGAAGTTTGGGATGAATCTCCTGTAATATCCCACGATCCCCAGAAAGGCTTTAACTTGCTTTTTGGAGAGTGGCTTTGGCCATGTTTGAATTGCCTCCACTTTACTGATTTGGGGTTTTATTTCTCCACGACCCATTATATATCCTAGGTACTTAGCTTCTTCCTTACCCAAGGCACACTTCTTTGGGTTTATTGTAAACCCCGCCTCTCTTAGAGCATCAAACACCGTTTGGACTTTTTCCAGATGACTCTCCCAGTCCGGCCTAAAGATGATGATATCATCCAGGTACGCAGCAGCGTATGGCTTATGGGGTGCAAGGACTATGTATGGAAGGTGTTTCCATACAGATGACGCCCCATTGCAGACAATTTGAAAACTTGGGAATCATTTGAGCGGCCATACGCGCCAATATCCACCGCTATAAATTTGTATTCCGCATCGGCAATGGCCAACAGCACAATGGAGAAGTATTTTTTATAGTTGAAATATTCCTAGCCAGAACCAGCCGGTTTCACGATGCGGATATGTTTCCCGTTCACTGCGCCCACTGTTGTGAGTTCTGTTTTTGGGCTCCCTCTGGTGGTTACTGATGGTACTGGGTGATTTGTGTTCTGCTGTTTCTGGTGTCCACCTGTTTTATTAGGATTTGGGAGTTTCCTATTTAACCAGGCTTTCTTGTCTTTTCCCCGCCGGCTATCAAGGTTATCAGAGTGTTTTGTTACTTCAGCTTCTGGCTTCAGTAATCTTCAGGACAAGCTAAGTTTTTGATTTTCTTGTTCCACGTTTTGCTTTATTTTTGTCTTGTCCAGCTTGCATATAATTGTTTCTTTGCTGCTGGTTGCTCTAGCGGGCTGTAATTGCTCCTCATGTTCCATGAGTTGGAACATGAGTTCAAGTAATTACAGGATGGTTTTTTGAAAGGTTTTTTGCTGACCGCGCAGTTTACTTTTGTATCCTCTGCTATCTAGTTTTAGCGGGCCTCATTTTGCTGAATCTGTTTTCATACTGTGTATGTGCCTTCCTCTCATTTTCACCGTCATTATATGTGGGGGGCTGCTATTTCTGTGGGGTATTTCTCTGGAGGCAAGAGAGGTCTGTGTTTCTTCTAATAGGGGAAGTTAGATCTTCGGCTGGTGCGAGACGTCTAGGATCAACGTAGGCACATTCCCCGGCTATTGTTATTTGTGTGTTCAGGTTTAGGGTCGCGGTCAGCTCAGGTTCCATCACCCTAGAGCTTGTTGGTGCTTGTCCTTTTGTGATTCCCTGCCATTGGAATCATGACAGTATAGCCGGCCCAAAATATTTGGGCTGAAGTAGGAGGAAAAGTAGTCTGAGGAAGTTTTTTTTTTTTTTTCTCCTCTGAGGTTGCTGCCTAGCCCTAATTGCAGCCTGGCTGATTTTTTTTTTTTTTTTCCTCCTCTTAATCCTTGAATGGCTCTGACCTTAGCTGTTTATCATGGACGTCCAGAGTTTAGCTTCCAGCTTGAATAATCTTGCTGCTAAGGTTCAAAATATACAAGATTTTGTTGTACATGCTCCTATGTCTGAACCTAGAATTCCTATTCCAGAGTTCTTTGCTGGAGATAGATCTAGTTTTCTGAATTTTAGGAACAATTGCAAGCTGTTCCTTTCTTTGAAATCTCGCTCTTCTGGAGACCCTGCTCAGCAGGTTAAGATTATTATATCTTTCCTGCGGGGTGACCCTCAAAATTGGGCATTTGCATTGGCACCAGGGGATCCTGCGTTGCTTAATGTGGATGCGTTTTTTCTGGCATTGGGTTTGCTCTATGAGGAACCTAACCAAGAGATTCAGGCTGAAAAAGCTTTATTAGCTCTCTCTCAGGGGCAAGATGAAGCAGAAATATATTGTCAAAAATTTCGGAAATGGTCAGTGCTTACTCAGTGGAATGAGTGCGCCCTGGCTGCAAAGTTCAGAGATGGCCTTTCTGAGGCCATTAAAGATGTTATGGTGGGGTTCCCTGCGCCTACGGGTCTGAATGAGTCTATGACTATGGCTATTCAGATTGATCGACGTTTACGGGAGCGCAAACCTGTGCACCATTTGGCGGTGTCTTCTGAACAGGCACTTGAGACAATGCAATGTGATAGAGTTCAGTCTAGAAGTGAACGGCAAAACTATAGGCGGAAAAATGGGTTGTGCTTTTATTGTGGTGATTCAGCTCATGTTATATCAGCATGCTCTAAACGCACAAAAAAGGTTGATAAGTCTGTTGCCATTAGTACGTTACAGTCTAAGTTCATTCTGTCTGTGACTCTGATTTGTTCATTATCATCCATTTCCGTTGATGCCTATGTGGATTCAGACGCTGCCCTGAGTCTTATGGATTGGTCATTTGCCAATCGCTGTGGGTTTAGTCTGGAGCCTCTGGAAGTCCCTATTCCTTTGAAGGGAATTGACTCTACACCTTTGGCTATGAATAAACCTCAGTACTGGACACAAGTGACCATGCGTATGACTCCCGTTCATCAGGAGGTGATTCGCTTCCTGGTATTGTATAATTTACATGATGTTCTAGTACTTGGTCTGCCATGGTTACAAACTCATAATCCAGTCCTTGACTGGAAAACAATGTCTGTGTTAAGCTGGGGATGTCAGGGGGTTCATGATGATGCACCTCCGATTTCTATCGCTTCATCTACTCCTTCTGAGGTTCCTGTATTTTTGTCTGATTATCGGGATGTTTTTGAGGAGCCTAAGCTCAGTTCGCTTCCTCCTCACAGGGATTGCGATTGTGCTATAGATTTAATTCCTGGTAGTAAATTTCCTAAAGGTCGTTTGTTCAATCTGTCAGTGCCAGAGCATACTGCTATGCGGGATTATGTTAAGGAGTCCTTGGAAAAGGGACATATCCGTCCATCTTCGTCCCCTTTGGGAGCAGGTTTTTTTTTCGTGGCCAAGAAAGATGGGTCCTTAAGGCCTTGTATAGATTATCGTCTTTTAAATAAGATTACCGTAAAATATCAGTATCCTTTGCCTTTGTTGACTGATTTGTTTGCTCGCATTAAGGGGGCTAAATGGTTCACTAAGATTGATCTCCGGGGTGCGTATAATCTTATACGAATAAAGCAAGGTGATGAGTGGAAAACCGCATTTAATACGCCTGAGGGCCATTTTGAGTATTTGGTAATGCCTTTCGGACTTTCTAATGCTCCTTCAGTCTTCCAGTCCTTTATGCACGATATTTTCCGTGAATATCTGGATAAATTTATGATTGTGTATTTGGATGATATTTTGGTTTTTTCTGATGACTGGGAGTCTCATGTTCAGCAGGTCAGGAAGGTGTTTCAGGTCCTGCGGGCTAATTCCTTGTTTGTAAAGGGCTCAAAGTGTCTCTTTGGAGTCCAGAAGATTTCTTTCTTGGGGTATATTTTTTCCCCTTCTACTATTGAGATGGATCCCGTCAAGGTTCGGGCTATTTGCGACTGGACGCAGCCTGCATCTCTTAAGAGTTTGCAGAAGTTCTTGGGCTTTGCTAATTTCTATCGTCGTTTTATAACTAATTTTTCTAGTGTTGTTAAGCCTTTGACGGATTTGACTAAGAAGGGTGCTGATGTTGCTGATTGGTCTCCTGCGGCTGTGGAGGCCATTCAGGAACTTAAACGCCGGTTTTCTTCTGCTCCTGTGTTGCGTCAGCCTGATGTTTCGCTTCCTTTCCAAGTTGAGGTTGATGCTTCCGAGATTGGAGCGGGGACGGTTTTGTCACAGAGAAGCTCCGATTGCTCGGTGATGAAGCCATGTGCGTTCTTTTCTAGAAAATTTTCGCCCGCTGAGCGGAATTATGATGTGGGTAATCGGGAACTTTTGGCCATGAAGTGGGCATTTGAGGAGTGGCGTCATTGGCTGGAGGGTGCTAGACATCGTGTGGTGGTCTTGACTGATCACAAAAATCTGATTTACCTTGAGTCTGCCAGGCGTCTGAATCCTAGACAGGCTCGTTGGTCACTGTTTTTCTCTCGTTTCAATTTTGTGGTTTCATACCTGCCAGGTTCAAAGAATGTGAAGGCGGATGCTCTTTCTAGGAGTTTTGTGCCTGACTCCCCTGGAAATTCTGAGCCCACTGGTATCCTTAGGGATGGGGTGATTTTGTCGGCCGTCTTCCCAGACTTGCGACGTGCTTTGCAGGAGTTTCAGGCGGGTAAACCTGATCGTTGTCCGCCTGAGAGACTGTTTGTTCCGGATAGTTGGACCAGTAGAGTCATCTCCGAGGTCCATTCTTCTGCGTTGGCAGGTCATCCTGGAATATTTGGTACTAGAGACTTGGTGGCCAGGTCTTTTTGGTGGCCTTCCTTGTCGAGGGATGTGCGTTCTTTTGTGCAGTCTTGTGAGGTTTGTGCTCGGGCTAAGCCTTGCTGTTCTCGAGCCAGTGGATTGTTGTCACCTTTGCCTATCCCGAAGAGGCCTTGGACGCACATTTCCATGGACTTTATTTCGGATCTCCCTGTCTCTCAAAAAATGTCCGTCATCTGGGTTGTGTGTGACCGCTTTTCTAAAATGGTTCATCTTGTACCCTTGCCTAAGTTGCCTTCCTCCTCTGAGTTGGTCCCTCTGTTTTTCCAGAACGTGGTTCGTTTGCATGGGATTCCGGAGAACATCGTTTCTGACAGGGGATCCCAGTTTGTCTCTAGATTTTGGCGGACGTTCTGTGCTAAGATGGGCATTGATTTGTCCTTTTCGTCTGCATTCCACCCTCAGACGAATGGCCAGACGGAGCGAACTAATCAGACCTTGGAAACTTATTTGAGGTGTTTTGTTTCTGCTGATCAGGATGACTGGGTTACCTTTTTGCCGCTGTCCGAGTTTGCCCTTAATAATCGGGCTAGTTCTGCTACCTTGGTTTCTCCTTTCTTTTGTAATTCGGGGTTTCATCCTCGTTTTTCCTCTGGTCAGGTGGAGCCTTCTGATTGTCCTGGAGTGGACATGGTGGTGGATAGGTTGCATCAGATTTGGAGTCATGTGGTGGACAATTTGAAGTTGTCCCAGGAGAAGGCTCAGCAGTTTGCTAATCGCCGTCGCCGCGTGGGTCCTCGACTTCGTGTTGGGGACTTGGTGTGGTTGTCTTCTCGTTTTGTTCCTATGAAGGTCTCTTCTCCTAAGTTCAAGCCTCGGTTCATCGGTCCTTATAGGATCTTGGAAATTCTTAACCCTGTGTCGTTTCGTTTGGATCTCCCGGCATCGTTTGCTATTCATAATGTGTTCCATCGGTCGTTGTTGCGGAGGTATGAGGTACCTGTTGTTCCTTCGCTTGAGCCTCCTGCTCCGGTGCTGGTGGAGGGAGAATTGGAGTATGTTGTGGAGAAGATCTTGGATTCTCGTGTTTCCAGACGGAAACTCCAATATTTGGTCAAGTGGAAGGGTTATGGTCAGGAGGATAATTCTTGGGTGGTTGCCTCTGATGTTCATGCTGATGATTTGGTCCGCGCTTTTCATAGGGCTCATCCTGGTCACCCTGGTGGTTCTCGTGAGGGTTCGGTGACCCCTCCTCAAGGGGGGGGTACTGTTGTGAGTTCTGTTTTTGGGCTCCCTCTGGTGGTTACTGATGGTACTGGGTGATTTGTGTTCTACTGTCTCTGGTGTCCACCTGTTTTATTTGGATTTGGGAGTTTCCTAATTAACCGGGCTTTCTTGTCTTTTCCCCGCCGGCTATCAAGGTTATCAGAGTGTTTTGTTACCTCAGCTTCTGGCTTCAGTAATCTTCAGGACAAGCTAAGTTTTTGATTTTCTTGTTCCACGTTTTGCTTTATTTTTGTCTTGTCCAGCTTGCATATAATTGTTTCTTTGCTGCTGGTTGCTCTAGCGGGCTGTAATTGCTCCTCATGTTCCATGAGTTGGAACATGAGTTCAAGTAATTACAGGATGGTTTTTTGAAGGGTTTTTTGCTGACCGCGCAGTTTACTTTTGTATCCTCTGCTATCTAGTTTTAGCGGGCCTCATTTTGCTGAATCTGTTTTCATACTGTGTATGTGCCTTCCTCTCATTTTCACTGTCATTATATGTGGGGGGCTGCTATTTCTGTGGGGTATTTCTCTGGAGGCAAGAGAGGTCTGTGTTTCTTCTAATAGGGGAAGTTAGATCTTCGGCTGGTGCGAGACGTCTAGGATCAACGTAGGCACGTTCCCCGGCTATTGTTATTTGTGTGTTCAGGTTTAGGGTCGCGGTCAGCTCAGGTTCCATCACCCTAGAGCTTGTTGGTGCTTGTCCTTTTGTGATTCCCTGCCATTGGAATCATGACAGCCCACGTAATTGGGAAACTGACACACTGTTAGGGTTGGCGGAACGCACCAAATATATAATTTATTAAATGGAATTGGTGCGTTCGCAACCCGGGATCCACCGTGCAGGAAAGCACCTGCTGCTAAATAATGGCGGCTCTATATGGCGGTATATACCAACTCTATTAGCTTCACAGAGTAACCACGAGAGGAAAGCTCTGTGCCCTGTTAGACTTTCACAGAGGCACAGGCCAACTACCTAGATGTGAGCAGTGAGTGGTCATGCATGCATACAAAACTCCTCGCCGGAGATGCCAGCATTCTAGGGGTTTATTTCAGCCGGGTCCCTGAACACACTTAAACACAATCTCCTCGCCGGAGGTGCCAGCATTCTAGGGGCTTATTTCAGCCGGGTCCCTGAACACATTCAAACACATGACCACATTGGCGCAAAGCATATAGCATAAGACGATACTAGCGCATGGCGTGCGGTCATGCGCAGTTTATATAGTTGCAGCACAGGAAGCTGCTACTGAAGTTTTTGCCCTTTCAGGACCTTCCAGAAGGACCAATGGAAAGTGCTGCAGTACCTGAGCATGTTTTGCCCTTTCAGGACCTTCCAGAAGGACCAATGGAATGTACTGCAGCACCTGAGCATGTGACCGAACATGTGGCCCTCGACCTCCAATGGGAGACCCTGCCCTGGGCATGCTCAGTGTGAGTAAACAAGGACTTAGTCCCAGAGAGGCTCGCTCGCCGCAGATCAGTGCAGGGTACCATAGGAAAGCCAGAAAAGGCAGTAGTGACCCTATGCACCGAATCAGCCCCAGCGAGACGCTGGGAGCGACGTCTCTGCTGAGCAGAGCCCACTGCGGCCGATACCGAATGGGAAACCGCAGCAGACACGGATCGAGATTCCCCCTGTGCAGCTGAGGAAACTCGACTCCTAACATTACCCCCCCCTCCTAGGGCCCCCCCCCTCCTTGAGCCTCACTACGCTCAAAAGCTGCGATAAGCAGCGGAGCCCGAATGTGCTCCACAGGCTCCCAGGTTCTATCCTCTGGGCCGTGACCCTTCCAGTCCACCAGATAAAATTTCTTGCCACGTACCACCTTGCACCCCACAATAGCATTCACCTCAACTCATCCGTGGATGAACCCGATGTCCCAGCAGATGACTCGGAAAACCGGGACAAATGAACGGGCTTTAAGAGGGAAACGTGGAAAGTATCGGTGATACCAAGGCGTGGAGGAATAGCCAAACGGTAGACCACAGGGTTGACCTGTTCCAGAACCTTAAACGGGCCAATGTAGCAAGGAGCAAACTTAGTGGACTCAACTCGCAGCCTGATGTTACGGGCGGAGAGCCACACTAAGTCGCCAGGAGCAAAGACCGGAGCGGGGCGCCGGTGTGTATCAGCCGAAACCCTCATTCTCTCCTTGGAGGCCCGGATGGCATCCTGTGTGCGGTCCCAGATGTCACGTGCCTCCACCGCCCAGTCTGCCACCCTAGAATCGGTGGATGACACGGGAATGGGCACAGGGACACGCGGATGCTGGCCATAATTAAGGAGAAAAGGAGTTTGACCAGTGGAATCGGCTACGGCGTTGTTCAGGGCAAATTCCGCCCAAGGTAGCAAAGATGCCCAGTCATCCTGCCTAGCAGAGACGAAATGTCGCAAATATGTCACCAGAGTCTGGTTGGTTCTCTCCACCAACCCATTCGTCTCGGGATGGTATGCAGAGGAGAGGTTTAACTCTATGCTGAGTAAACAGCAGAGCTCTCTCCAAAACCGAGATGCGAACTGGGGACCCCGATCGCTGACAATCTTATCAGGCATACCATGCAAACGGAAAACGTGTTTAATGAACAACACCGCCAAGGCCCGTGCTGAGGGTAACCGAGGAAGCGGCACCAAATGCACCATCTTGGAGAAATGGTCGGTGACAACCCAAATAATGGAGCAGCCACGCGACTTGGGTAGACCCACCACAAAGTCCATCCCGACCATCTCCCAGGGCCTGTCTGCCACCGGTAGAGGGTAAAGCAACCCAGCAGGCCGTTGCCGAGGAGACCGATTCTGGGCGCAAGAAACGCATGCCTGAATATAGTCCTTGACATCTCGGGCCATATGCGGCCACCAGTATGTTCTCGCCAGAAGCTCAGATGTCCTCTTGGTCCCAAAATACCCACCCACTCTGGAGGAGTGAGCCCAAGAGAGAACCTCCGGTCGCAAGTTAGCTGGTACGAAAGTCTTGCCCGGGGGCACAGACTCTAGCAAAACCGGAGCTACAGTTCTCAGGCTATCAGAAGGGACAATAAGCCGAGGCTCCTCCTCCTCCTCCTCCGATGACACCACGGAGCGGGAGAGAGCGTCAGCACAAACGTTCTTCTCCCCGGAGAGGAAATGGAGAGTAAAATGGAACCGGGAGAAGAACAGGGACCATCTAGCCTGGCGAGAATTCAGCCGCTGGGCCGTTTGCAGATACACCAAGTTCTTGTGGTCAGTGAAGACTTGGAAGGGAAAGCGAGCTCCCTCCAAGAGATGTCTCCACTCCGAAAAAGCCAACTTCATAGCCAGCAATTCCCTGTCCCCGATGGAATAATTCCTCTCAGCTGGTGTGAAGGTCTTGGAGAAGAAGCAAGGATGCTTCCGACCTTGAGCATCCTTTTGGAAAAGGACTGCTCCAGCACCAACGGATGAGGCATCCACCTCCAAGATAAATGGCTTATCAACATCGGGGAGATGTAGGATGGGAGCGCTAGCGAAGTGTGACTTGATCGAGAGAAAGGCTTTGGAGACCTCCTCTGACCACAACTTGGGATTTGCTCCCTTCTTGGTGAGGGCAACCAAGGGAGCTACCAAAGTTGAGAAGTGTGGAATGAACTGGCGATAGTAATTAATGAACCCCATAAAGCGCTGCACCGCTTTAAGAGAATGGGGTTCCTGCCAGTCCATTACAGCCTGTAGCTTGGCAGGATCCATAGCCAAACCCTGGGCAGAGATGATATAACCAAGGAAAGGCAAGGACTCCTGCTCAAACACACACTTCTCCAACTTGGCGTAGAGGGAGTTTGCCCGTAAGAGGTCGAAGACTTTGCGAACATCTCTCCGATGGGAGTCAATATCCGGAGAGAAGATGAGAATATCATCCAGATAGACTACGACCGAGGTGGTGAGCATATCCCGGAAGATGTCGTTCACAAAGTCTTGGAAAATGACTGGGGCATTACAGAGCCCGAAGGGCATCACCAGATATTCATAGTGCCCATCCCTGGTGTTAAAAGCCGTCTTCCATTCATCCCCCTCACGGATGCGAATCAGGTTGTAAGCACCCCGCAGATCTAACTTTGTAAATACCCTCGCTCCCAATAGCCTATCAAACAGCTCAGATATCAGGGGTAGTGGGTACTTGTTCTTAACGGTGATGGCGTTAAGACCCCTGTAGTCTATGCATGGACGTAAGTCTCCAGTCTTCTTCTGTACGAAGAAGAACCCTGCCCCTGCCGGTGACACCGACTTCCTAATGAATCCTCTTGCCAGATTCTCCTGGATGTACTGGGACATTGCCTCCATCTCCAGGAGAGATAATGGATAGACTCGACCCCGGGGAGGCTCAGCACCAGGCAAGAGGTCAATAGGACAGTCATAGGGGCGGTGAGGCGGAAGGGTCTCCGCAGCTCTTTTGGAGAACACGTCTGCATAGGGCCAATAGTGCTTGGGGAGAGAGGAAAGATCTGCGGGTACCTGTGTAGTAGCAACCTGAACACACTCCCTCAGACATCTACCCTCGCAAGATTTACTCCAACCCAAAATTCTCCCAGAGGACCATTCAATATGAGGAGAATGGTAGCGAAGCCATGGTATCCCCAACAGGACCTCATCAATTCCCTCAGGAATGACTAATAGGGAGATTATCTCCTGATGTGATGGAGACACAGATAGCGTGAAAGGAATGGTTTGGTGGGTAATCTGTGAAGGTAGTGTTGACCCATTTACCACTCGAACGGTTACCGGCTTGGCGAGCATCACCAAGGGTATTGCGTGACGCTGGGCAAAAGCGGAAGACCTAAAGTTACCCTCTGCCCCAGAATCCACGCATAGCTCGACCATAAGAGTGGATGGGCCTATGGTAATTGTCCCCTTGAAGGACAACTTTGAGGCAAACGTCGCCGTGTCTAGTGTACCTCCTCCAACTGCCACTAGACGCTGACGTTTCCCCGACCGCTGAGGACCCTTGGAGGCAAGGTGTCCTGACTGCTGGCAAACATGACGGACCTTATGTGCACGGGCAGACTGAGACTTGGATCCCGCTCGTGTCACCTCTAAGGCCTCATGTGACTCGGATGCCTGGACTGGAGATTCCAAAGGTTTGGCGAAGGTGGGAGCCAGCCGAAACCTCTGCCTACACTGGGCTCGCTCCAACCTCCGCTCGTTAAAACGGAGGTCAATACGAGTAGATACGGCTATGAGCTCCTCCAGTGTGGCGGGAATCTCCCTAGTGGCCAAAGCGTCCTTCACATGGTCAGCCAGCCCCCTCCAAAATACGGGAATGAGGGTTTTATCTGGCCATTCCAACTCAGACGCTAATGTCCGGAAGTGAACAGCTGGCTGACCATGGTTGAACCCTGAGTCAAAGCCAGCAGTTGGAGCGCTGTATCATGGGTGACTTGAGGTCCTAAAAAGACCTGTTTCAGAGTGTCCAGAAACCTAGGAACGCTCCGCACCACATGATCGTTGCGCTCCCACAGCGGCATAGCCCACTCCAACGCTCTGTCCGACAGGAGAGAGATTATGAATCTCACCTTTGCCCGCTCAGTAGGGAAACGTGCAGCCAGAAGCTCGAGGTGTATACCACATTGGCTCATGAAACCCCTACAGGACTTACTGTCCCCAGAGTATCTCTCGGGCAATGGAAGGTGAGATAGGGTCGGAACAGAGGTGGCAGTGGGTAAAGCTGCTGCAGCCACGCTAGCAGCCTGAACAGCTATTGCGGTAACATCCACCGCCGAGGTTGCACGCTCAAGAGACGCCAACCGGCCCTCCAGCAGCTGGATGTACCCCTGCAATCGCTGTTCATCCGCCATTACTTAGCCAGATCCTGGCGCTAGTATACTGTTAGGGTTGGCGGAACGCACCAAATATATAATTTATTAAATGGAATTGGTGCGTTCGCAACCCGGGATCCACCGTGCAGGAAAGCACCTGCTGCTAAATAATGGCGGCTCTATATGGCGGTATATACCAACTCTGTTAGCTTCACAGAGTAACGCGAGAGGAAAGCTCTGTGCCCTGTTAGACTTTCACAGAGGCACAGGCCAACTACCTAGATGTGAGCAGTGAGTGGTCATGCATGCATACAAAACTCCTCGCCGGAGATGCCAGCATTCTAGGGGCTTATTTCAGCCGGGTCCCTGAACACATTCAAACACATGACCACATTGGCGCAAAGCATATAGCATAAGACGATACTAGCGCATGGCCGTGCGGTCATGCGCAGTTTATATAGTTGCAGTACAGGAAGCTGCTACTGAAGTTTTTGCCCTTTCAGGACCTTCCAGAAGGACCAATGGAAAGTGCTGCAGTACCTGAGCATGTTTTGCCCTTTCAGGACCTTCCAGAAGGACCAATGGAATGTACTGCAGCACCTGAGCATGTGACCGAACATGTGGCCCTCGACCTCCAATGGGAGACCCTGCCCTGGGCATGCTCAGTGTGAGTAAACAAGGACTTAGTCCCAGAGAGGCTCGCTCGCCGCAGATCAGTGCAGGGTACCATAGGAAAGCCAGAAAAGGCAGTAGTGACCCTATGCACCGAATCAGCCCCAGCGAGACGCTGGGAGCGACGTCTCTGCTGAGCAGACCCCACTGCGGCCGATACCGAATGGGAGACCGCAGCAGACACAGATCGAGATTCCCCCTGTGCAGCAGAGGAAACTCAACTCCTAACACACACTTGCTGGAATTACTCGGCTACTTCCAACCAACTCTCCATTGTGGGATGTGGTATAAATTCACTGTGCAAAGAGTCCCACAGTGCGCGGCAGATGTGCTTGACAATTCTGGAGATGGTGGAAATCCCAAGTCTGAACTGGAAATGCAGTGAGAGCAGGAATTCTCCAGTTGCATGAAATCTGTGAATAAAAGCAAGGCGAAAATTGCTACAAAATACCAGCAATAACATTATAGTTAGAAGTCAGCTTTAACAGTAGGAGATACAATAAAAAATTATTCCTAAAAAGATCACTAAAAACTATTCTAAAAAAAAACACCAGCAACAACATTAACCCTTTCACCCCAAAGCCTGTTTTCGCCTAAGTGACAGGGCCAATTTTTACAATTCTGACTACTGTCACTTTATGAGGTCATAACTCTGAAACGCTTCAACGGATCCTGGTGATTCTGACATTGTTTTCTTGTGACATATTGTACTTTATGATAGTGGTAAAACTTCTTCGATATGACTTGCATTTATTTGTGAAAAAAACAAAAATTTGTCGGAAATTATGAAAATTTAGCAATTTTTAAAATTTAGTTTTTATGCCCTTAAATTAGAGAGTTATATCACATAATATAGTTAATAAACAACATTTCCCACATGTCTGCTTTACATCAGCACAATTTTGGAAACATAATTTTTTTTTGTTAGGGAGTTATAAGGGTTAAAAGTTGACCAGCAATTTCTCATTTTTGCAACAAAATTTGCAAAACCATTTTTTTTACGGACCACCTCACACTTGAAGTGACTTTGAGGGGTCTATATGACAGAAAATGCCCAAAAGTGACACCATTCTAAAAACTGAACCCCTCAAGGTACTCAAAACCACATTCAACAAGTTTATTAACCCTTCAGGTGCTTCACAGGAATTTTTTGAATGTTTAAAAAAAATTGAACATTTAACTTTTTTTCACAAAATTTTTACTTCAGGCCCAGATTGTTTCATTTTACCAAGGGTAACAAGAGAAATTGGACCACAAACGTCATTGTACAATTTGCCCTGAGTATGCCGATACCCCATATGTGGGGGTAAACCACTGTTTGGGCACATGGCAGAGCTCGGAAGGGAAGGAGCACCATTTGACTTTTCAATGCAAGATTTGCTGGAATTGAGATCGGAGCCCATGTCACGATTGGAGAGCCCCTGACGTGCCTAAACAGTGGAAACCCCCACAAGTGACACCATTTTGGAAAGTAGACCCTCTAAGGAACTAATCTAGATGTGTGTTGAGCACTTTGAACCTCCAAGTGCTTCACAGAAGTTTATAATGTAGAGCTGTAAAAAAAATTTCATATTAATTTTCACAAAAAATGATCTTTTTGCCCCCAATTTTTTTCCCAAGGGTAACAGGATAAATTGGACCCCAAAAGTTGTTGTGCAATTTGTCCTGAGTACGCTGATACTTCATATATGGGGATAAACCACTGTTTGAGCGCATGGCAGAGCTCGGAAGGGAAGGAGCGCCATTTGACTTTTCAATGCAAAATTGGCTGGAATTGAGATCGGAACCCTTGTCGCATTTGGAGAGCCCCTGACGTGCCTTAACAGTGGAAACCCCCAACAAGTGACCCCATTTTGTAAAGAAGACCCCCTATGGAACTTATTTAGATGTGTGGTGAGCACTTTTAACCCCCAATTGTTTCACTAAAGTTTAGAATGTAGCGGTGTGAAAATTAAAAAATCATTTTTTCTTTCCACAAAATTATGTTTTAGCCCGCAATTTTTTTTCTCCAAGGGTAACAGGAGAAATTGGACCACAAAAGTTATTGTCCAATTTGTCCTGAGTAAGCTGATACCCCATATGTGGGAGGGAACCACCGTTTGAGTGCACGGCAGAGCTCGGAAGGGAAGGAGCGCCGTTTGAAATGCAGACTTAGATGGATTGGTCTGCAGGCGTCATGTTGCATTTGCAGAGCCCCTGATGTACCTAAACAGTAGAAACCCCCCACAAGTGACCCCATATTGCAAACTAGACCCCCAAGGAACTTATCTAGATGTGTTGTGAGAACTTTGAACCAACAAGTGTTTCACTACAGTTTATAATGCAGAGCCGTGAAAATAAAAAATATTTTTTTTCCACGAAAATGATATTTTAGCCCCCACGTTTTTATTTTCCCAAGGGTAACAGGACAAATTGGACCCCAAAAGTTGTCCAACTTGTCCTGAGAACGCTGATACCCCATATGTTGGGGGGAACCACTGTTTGAGCGCACAGGAAAACTCGGAAGGGAAGGAGCACTGTTTTAGTTTTTCAAAGCAGAATTGGCTGGAATTGAGATCGGACGCCATGTCACGTTTGGAGAGCCCCTGATGTGCCGAAACAGTGGAAACTCCCCAATTCTAACTGAAACCCTAATCCAAACACACCCCTAACCCTAATCCCAACGGTAACCCTAACCCCAACCCTAACCCTAGCCCCATCTCCAACCCCAACCCTAACCCTAGCCCTAACCCTAGTCCTAACCCTAGCCCTAACCCTAACCCTAATGGGAAAATGGAAATAAATACATTTTTTTACATTTTATTATTTTTCCCTAATTAAGGGGGTGATGAAGGGGGGTTTGATCTACTTTTATAGCGTTTTTTTGGCGGATATTTAGGGTTGGCAGCTGTCACACACTAAAAGACGCTTTTTATTGCAAAAAATAGTTTTTGCATCACCACATTTTGAGAGCTATAATTTATCCATGTTTTGGCCCACAGAGTCATGTGAGATCTTGTTTTTTGCGGGACGAGTTGACGTTTTTATTGGTACCATTTTCGGGCAGATGACATTTTTTGATCGCTTTTTATTCCGATTTTTGTGAGGCGGAATGAACAAAAACCAGCAATTCCTGAAATTCTTATAGGGGGGGCGTTTATACCGTTACACGTGTGGTAAAATTGATAAAGCAGCTTTATTCTTCAGGTCAGTACGATTACAGCGATACCTCATTTATGTAATTTTTTTAATGTTTTGACACTTTTACACAATAAAAACAATTTTATATAAAAAAAATAATTGTTTTTGCATCGCTTTATTCTGAGAGCTATAACTTTTTTATTTTTCTGCTGATGATGCTGTATGGTGGCTTTTTTTTGCGGGACAAGACGTTTTCAGCGGTACCATGGTTATTTATATCCGTCGTTTTGATCGCGTGTTATTCCACTTTTTGTTCGCCTGTATGATAATAAAGCAATGTTTTTTGCCTTTTTTTTTTTTTTTTTGCGGTGTTCACCGAAGGGGTTAAGTAGTGGGATAGTTTTATAGAGCGGGTCGTTATGGACGCGGTGATACCAAATATGTGTACTTTTATTGTTTTTTTTTAATTTACATAAATGGATTTACTGGGAAATGTTTTTTTTTTCTTTATTTGGGGATTTTTTAAATTTTTTTTTTATACATTCTATTTTTTTTTTTTTACTTTCTACCATTGTCCCAGGGTGGGACATCACTGTATTAGATCAGATCGTTGATCTGACAGTGTGCATAGCACACTGTCAGATCAACGATCTGACAGGCAAGTTTAGGTGGCTTTCCGGCACCTGCTCTCAGCAACTCTCAGCAGGCACCGGCTAGCCAGGTCATTTCATGACCCGGAAGGAGTCCCGCGGCCATCTTGGATCCGGGGACTCCTTCCGGATCACCGGAGCAACGCGATCTCATTGCGTTTCTCCGGTGGGAGAGCGCAGGGAGCCCCCGTCCCTGCGCGATCCCCCTCTATGCCGCTGTCACTACTGACAGCGGCATCAGAGGGGTTAAATGCCCGCGATCGGCGCTACCGCCGATCGTGGGCATTGCTGCGGGGTGTCAGCTGTCATATACAGCTGACACCCGCACCCGATCACCGCGGCACTCAGCGCGAGACCGCGGTGATCGGTGCGCCGTACTAGTACTGCTGCTGGCACAAATGCAGTGCCGGCAGCGCAATACTAGTACGGCGCATGTCGCGAAGGGGTTAAAATGTGCGTAACAGGATGAGATACAATAAAAATGGCTTACTGAAGAGTGACCATCAGACGCTCCGCCGTTGAAATGGAGAATCGGCAATACGTATCACTCCTTCGGATAAGATGTCCAATTCAGTCGACCAATAGATCAAAGTTCTCCGCTTTCATCCGCACATATGAGAAAAATTTCTCTGGGTTTCCTCGTAGTTCTATGTTCAGTGAAGAAATCACCCCACGTGTCATTTTCTGTGCAGTGATGGGGTGGATCTACAAACACCGTCGGCACAGAGGCATTATGCATTGTCTCTCTCGCTCCTTCTCCAGAACAATTGTTTTCAAGCGATTTACCTCCACAGTGAAATCCACGTTGATCTTTACAATATTCGCAATAACGACATCCATCTTGCTCTCAAAACACTTACTCCTCTACAACCTGTCACAGATGAGCTGTAGGAACACTGTATATATAGTTAAGTCTATATATATTTGGACAGACAACATTTTTCTAATTTTGGTTCTAGACATTACCACTATGAATTTTAAACAAAACAATTCAGATGCAGTTGAAGTTCAGACTTTCAGCTTTCATTTGAGGGTATCCACATTAAAATTGGACGAAGGGTTTAGGAGTTTCAGCTCCTTAACATGTGCCACCCTGTTTTTAAAGGGACCAAAAGTAATTGTACAAATGACTCCAAGGCCATTTCATGGACAGGTGAGATAAAAGGCCTGGAGTTGATTTGAGGTGTGGTGCTTGCATTTGGAAGGTTTTGCTGTGAAGTAAACATGCGGTCAAAGGAGCTCTCCATGCAGGTGATACAAGCCATCCTTAACCCCTTTACCCCCAAGGGTGGTTTGCACGTTAATGACCGGGCCAATTTTTACAATTCTGACCACTGTCCCTTTATGAGGTTATAACTCTGGAAAGCTTCAACGGATCCCAGTGAATCTGACACTGTTTTCTCATGACATATTGTACTTCATGACAATGGTAAAAATTCTTTGATAGCACCTGCGTTTATTTGTGAAAAAAACGGAAATTTGGCGAAAATTATGAAAATTTCGCAATTTTCCAACTTTGAATTTTTATGCAATTAAATCACAGAGATATGTCACACAAAATACTTAATAAGTAACATTTCCCACATGTCTACTTTACATCAGCACAATTTTGGAACCAAAATGTTTTTTTGTTAGGGAGTTATAACGGTGAAAAGTTGACCAGCAATTTCTCATTTCTACAACACAATTTTTTTTTAGGGACCACATCTCATTTGAAGTCATTTTGAGGGGTCTATATGATAGAAAATACCCAAGTGTGACACCATTCTAAAAACTACACCCCTCACGGTGCTCAAAACCACATTCAAGAAGTTTATTAACCCTTCTGGTGCTTCACAGGAATTTTTTGAATGTTTAAATAAAAATGAACATTTAACTTTTTTTCACAAAAAATTTAATTCAGCTCCAATTTGTTTTATTTTACCAAGGGTAACAGGAGAAAATGGACCCCAAACATTGTTGTACAATTTGTTCTGAGTACGCCAATACCCCACATGTGGGGGTAAACCACTGTTTGGGCGCATGGCACAGCTCGGAAGCGAAGGAGCGCCATTTGACTTTTCAATGCAAAATTGACTGGAATTGAGATGGGACGCCATGTTTCGTTTGGAGAGCCCCTGATGTGCCTAAACATTGAAACCCCCCACAAGTGACACCATTTTGGAAAGTAGACCCCTATGGAACTTATCTAGAGGTGTGGTGAGCTCTTTGACCCACCAAGTGCTTCACAGAAGTTGATAATGTAGAACCGTAAAAAAAAAAAATCATATTTTTTCACAAAAATTATCTTTTCGCCCCCAATTTTTTATTTTTCCAAGGGTAAGAGAAGAAATTGGACCCCAAAAGTTGTTGTACAATTTGTCCTGAGTACGCTGATACCCCATATGTGGGGGTAAACCACTGTTTGGGCGGATGGGAGAGCTCGGAAGGGAAGGAGCGCCGTTTGACATTTCAATGCAAAATTGACAGGAATTGAGATGGGACGTCATGTTGCGTTTGGAGAGCCACTGATGTGCCTAAACATTGAAACCCCCCACAAGTGACACCATTTTGGAAAGTAGACCCCCCTAAGGAACTTATCTAGAGGTGTGGTGAGCACTTTGACCCACCCAGTGCTTCACAGAAGTTTATAATGCAGAACCGTAAAAATAAAAAATCATATTTTTTCACAAAAATTATTTTTTAGCCCCCAGTTTTGTATTTTCCCGAGGGTAACAGGAGAAATTGGACCCCAAAATTTGTTGTCCAATTTGTCCTGAGTGCGCTGATACCCCATATGTGGGGGGAAACCACTGTTTGGGTGCATGGGAGGGCTCGGAAGGGAAGGAGTGCCATTTGAATGCAGACTTAGATGGAATGGTCTGCAGGTGTCACATTGCGTTTACAGAGCCCCTAATGTACCTAAACAGTAGAAACCCCCCAGAAGTGACACCATTTTGGAAAGTAGACCCCCTAAGGAACTTATCTAGATGTGTGGTGAGCGCTTTGACCCACCAAGGGCTTCACAGAAGTTTATAATGGAGAGCCGTAAAAATAAAACAAACATTTTTTCCCACAAAAATTATTTTTTAGCCCCCAGTTTTGTATTTTCCCGAGGGTAACAGGAGAAATTGGACCCCAAAATTTGTTGTCCAATTTGTCCTGAGTGCGCTGATACCCCATATGTGGGGAGGAACCACTGTTTGGGCGCATGGGAGGGCTCGGAAGGGAAGGAGCTCCATTTGGAATGCAGACTTAGATGGAATGGTCTGCAGGTGTCACATTGCATTTGCAGAGCCCCTAATGTACCTAAACAGTAGAAACCCCCTACAAGTGACACCATTTTGGAAACTAGACCCCCTAAGGAACTCATCTAGATGTGTTGTGAGAGCTTTGAACCCCCAAGTGTTTCACTACAGTTTGTAACGCAGAGCCGTGAAAATTAAAAAAAAAATCTTTCCCCCCAAAATTATTTTTTAGCCCCCAGTTTTGTATTTTCCCGAGGGTAAGAGGAGAAATTCGACCCCAAAAGTTGTTGTCCAATTTGTCCTGAGTACGCTGATACCCCATATGTTGGGGTAAACCCCTGTTTGTGCACACGGGCGAGTTCGGAAGGGAAGATGCACTGTTTTACTTTTTCAACGCAGAATTGGCTGGAATTGAGATCGGACGCCATGTCGCTTTTGGAGAGCCCCTGATGTGCCGAAACAGTGGAAACCCCCCAATTATAACTGAAACCCTAATCCAAACACTCCCCTAACCCTAATTCCAACGGTAACCCTAACCACACCTCTAACCCTGACACACCCCTAACCCTAATCCCAACCCTATTCCCAACTGTAAATGTAATCTAAACCCTAACTGTAACTTTAGCCCCAACCCAAACTGTAGCCCTAGCCCTAACCCTAGCCCTAACCCTAGCCTTAACCCTAGCCTTAACCCTAGCCCTAACCCTAGCCCTAACCCTAGCCCTAGCCCTAACCCTAGCCCTAGCCCTAATGGGAAAATGGAAATAAATACATTTTTTTAATTTTTCCCTAACTAAGGGGGTGATGAAGGGGGGTTTGATTTACTTTTATAGTGGGTTTAGTTTTTTAGCGGATTTTTATGATTGGCAGCCGTCACACACTGAAAAACGCTTTTTATTGCAAAAAATAATTTTTGCGTTACCACATTTTGAGAGCAATAATTTTTCCATATTTTGGTCCACAGAGTCATGTGAGGTCTTGTTTTTGCGGGACAAGTTGACGTTTTTATTGGTAACATTTTCGGGCACGTGACATTTTTTGATCGCTTTTTATTCCGATTTTTGTGAGACAGAATGACCAAAAACCAGCTATTCATGAATTTCTTTTGGGGGAGGCGTTTATACCGTTCCGCGTTTGGTAAAATTGATAAAGCAGTTTTATTCTTCGGGTCAGTACGATTACAGCGACACCTCATTTATATCATTTTTTTATGTTTTGGCGCTTTTATACAATAAAAACTATTTTATAGAAAAAATAATTATTTTGGCATCGCTTTATTCTCAGGACTATAAATGTTTTATTTTTTTGCTGATGATGCTGTATGGCGGCTCGTTTTTTGCGGGACAAGATGACGCTTTCAGCGGTACCATGGTTATTTACATCTGTCCTTTTGATCGCGTGTTATTCCACTTTTTGTTCGGCGGTATGATAATAAAGCGTCGTTTTTTGCCTTGTTTTTTTTTTTTTTTTCTTACGGTGTTTACTGAAGGGGTTAACTAGTGGGCCAGTTTTATAGGTCGGGCCGTTACGGACGCGGCGATACTAAATATATGTACTTTTATTGTTTTTTTGTATTTATTTAGATAAAGAAATGTATTTATGGGAATAATATTTTTTTTTTTTTTTCATTATTATTATTATTATACATTTTTATAGCGCCATTTATTCCATGGCGCTTTACATGTGAATACGGGGCAAATATAGACAAATACATTAAACATGAGCAGATAACAAGGCACACGAGTACATAAGGAGGGAGGACCCTGCCCGCGAGGGCTCACAGTCTGCAGGGGGTGGGTGAGGATACACTAGGAGAGGGAAGAGCTGGCTGTACGGCTGTTCAGTAGGTTGAGGATCACTGCAGGCTGTAGGCTTGTCGGAAGAGATGAGTCTTCAGGTTCTTTTTGAAGGTTTCTATGGTAGGCGCAAGTCTGATGTGTTGGGGTAGAGAGTTCCAGAGTATGGGGGAAGCACGGGAGAAGTCTTGGATGCGGTTATGGGAAGAAGAGATGAGAGGGGAGTAGAGAAGGAGATCTTGGGAGGATCGGAGGTCGCGTGTAGGTAGGTACCGGGAGACCATGTCACAGATGTATGGAGGAGACAGGTTGTGGATGGCTTTGTATGTCAGTGTGAGGGTTTTGAACTGGAGTCTCTGGGCGATAGGAAGCCAGTGAAGGGCTTGACACAGGGGAGAGGCTGGGGAATAGCGGGGGGACAGGTGGATTAGTCGGGCAGCAGAGTGTAGGATGGATTGGAGTGGTGCCAGAGTGCTAGAGGGGAGTCCAGAGAGTAGGAGGTTGCAGTAGTCGAGGCGGGAGATGATAAGGGCATGCACTAGCGTTTTTGCAGTGTTGCGGTCATATTTAGGAATATTTTTTTTTATTTTTTTTTACACATTTGGAAACATTTTTTTTAACTTTTTTACTTTGTCCCGGGGGGGACAGTACAGATCGGTGATCTGACAGTTTGCACAGCACTCTGTCAGATCACCGATCTGAGAGCAGTGCAGGCTGCTTCACAGTGCCTGCTCTGAGCAGGCTCTGTGAAGCCACCTCCCTCCCTGCAGGACCCGGATCCGCAGCCATCTTGGATCCGGACCTGGAGCAGGGAGGGAGGTAAGACCCTCGCAGCAACGCGATCACATCGCGTTGCTGCGGGGGGCTCAGGGAAGCCCGCAGGGAGCCCCCTCCCTGCGCGATGCTTCCCTGCACCGCCGACACATCGCGATCATCTTTGATCGCAGTGTGCCAGGGGTTAATGTGCCGGGGGCGGTCCGTGACCGCTTCTGGCACATAGTGCCGGATGTCAGCTGCGATAGGCAGCTGACACCCGGCCGCGCTCCCCCCGTGAGCGCCACCGATCGCGCTGGACATACTATCCCATCCGTGGTCATGGGGGCCCACCCCACGTCGACGGGATAGTACGTCCAATGTCAGAAAAGGGTTAAGCTGTGAAAACAGAAAAAATCACTGGTTCTCTTCTGCAGATCTAGCAGTCCTCTGAATGCTGAGTCCTGAATAACCCCACTTACACCAGTTATAGGCAGGTTTCTGTGTACACTGTACATAGGCAGAAAACTGTCAATCCGTGGTGGTGGGGAGTAATACAAAACTCATGAATATGAAGGACTTCAAGGCAGCAGGATTACTAGTTCTCTAGTCAGAATCTCCTGCTGATAAAATAATGACTTTATTATTTTTATTGATTCTATTAAAACTACAGGAAGCAGCCTACTAAGTGATACATCACTGGAATCAGGGTCTCTGACTCTACATCATGTTGCTCTCCGATTAGGTAGCAAAGAGCTAGTGACAGATTCACTTCAAATAAGAGTCATAACTGGAATGAATGAATAAATAAATACTGTAGATGAAATTACCCCTTTGTCTTTGTCTTTTGAGCTTTTTAAGTCTACCTGTACATTTAGTGGTAGTGCTCCACACAGCAAAACCACACACAAATACTGCAAATTACAGTTGTGTTTTGCCTGGCTTTTCACCATGTGGTTAGTACGAAGTGTTTCATCTGTACAACCCATGGGTCTAAAGACGTGGTGATTTGAAATAAAAGTGTCGTTTTTCTGCGTGTTTTGGGCACTTGGCACATTACTGCTATGTACAGGTACGCTTGTAGAAGTAATTTATACAATTTGATACAAATTTTTTCAGATTGTAAAAATCCCATGACATTTATAGCAAAGTGTCAGATACGATCACCGTGTGCCTTATTACAGCTGTCCCGAGGGCCGACTGTACCTGTAAATGTCCCCATGAGATACAGAACATATGATTTAGTGATGTTAGCTCATTAGCGGAAGATACCTGAATATCCTTATAGAAGAGGAAATGTGATAATAGATTAAGGCTACTTTCACACTGGCGTTGTTTTCAATACGTCGCAATGCGTCGTTTAGGGGAAAAAACGCATCCTGCAAAGTTGTTTGCAGGATGCGTTTTTGCCCCTTAGGTTAACATTAGCGACGCATTGACACACAGCGCAACCGTCCTGCGACGGTTGCGCCATGTTGTGGCGGACCGCCGGGAGCAAAAAACGTTACATGTAACGTTTTTTGCTGCCGACGGACCGCTTTATCCGACTGCGCATGCGCGGACGGAACTCTGCCCCCACCTCCCCGCACCTCACAATGGGGCAGCGGATGCAATGAAAATCTGCATCCGCTGCACCCGTTGTGCGGCGCAAACAACGCTAGCGTCGTTGCGTCTGCACGTCGCATCGCGACGTGCAGCGCACGACGCTAATGTGAAAGTAGCCTAAATCAGAAATTCTGCAATAAAGCTTTTAATTACAATACATACACCAAGTTAAAACCATAAACCCAAACATATAATCTATCTATACATGTACGAGTTTATTTCCTATCGCTTACATAGTATTACAATATTCTGCAGTCCTAAAAATGACAATTTCTGTCTCTGTTCAAGACATGTAACAGCAGCACCATAGATGATAATGGGCATACAAAAAAACAGATACAACACGTACGTACAACACAAATGTCTGAATGAGGCCCTAGTCTCTAACATCTACAGTTAGGTCCATATATATTTGGACAGAGACAACATTTTTCTAATTTTGGTTATAGACATTACCACAATGAATTTTAAACAAAACAATTCAGATGCAGTTGAAGTTCAGACTTTCAGCTTTCATTTGAGGGTATCCACATTAAAATTGGATGAAGGGTTTAGGAGTTTCAGCTCCTTAACATGTGCCACCCTGTTTTTAAAGGGACCAAAAGTAATTGGACAATTGACTCCAAGGCTATTTCATGGACAGGTGTGGGCAATCCCTTTGTTATGTCATTCTCAATTAAGCAGATAAAAGGCCTGGAGTTGATTTGAGATGTGGTGCTTGCATTTGGAAGGTTTTGCTGTGAAGTAAACATGCGGTCAAAGGAGCTCTCCATGCAGGTGAAACAAGCCATCCTTAAGCTGCGAAAACAGAAAAAAAACATCCGAGAAATTGCTACAATATTAGGAGTGGCAAAATCTACAATTTGGTACATCCCGAGAAAGAAAGAAAGCACTGGTGAACTCATCAATGCAAAAAGACCTGGGCGCCCACGGAAGACAACAGTGGTGGATGATCGCAGAATAATCTCTATGGTGAAGAGAAACCCCTTCACAACAGCCAACCAAGTGAACAACACTCTCCAGGAGGTCGGCGTATCAATATCCAAATCTACCATAAAGAGAAGACTGCAGGAAAGTAAATACAGAGGGTTCACTGCACGGTGCAAGCCACTCATAAGCATCAAGAATAAAAAGGCTAGACTGGACTTTGCTAAAAAAACATCTAAAAAAGCCAGCACAGTTCTGGAAGAACATTCTTTGGACAGATGAAACCAAGATCAACCTCTACCAGAATGATGGAAAGAGAAAAGTATGGCGAAGGCGTGGTACAGCTCATGATCCAAAGCATACCACACCATCTGTAAAACACGGCGGAGGCAGTGTGATGGCTTGGGCATGCATGGCTGCCAGTGGCACTGGGTCACTAGTGTTTATTGATGATGTGACACAGGACAGAGGCAGCCGAAAGAATTCTGAGGTATTCAGAGACATACTGTGTGCTCAGATCCAGCCAAATGCAGCAAAACTGATTGGCCGTCGTTTCATACTACAGATGGACAATGACCCAAAACATAAAGCCAAAGTAACCCAGGAGTTTATTAAAGCAAAGAAGTGGAATATTCTTGAATGGCCAAGTCAGTCACCTGATCTCAACCCAATTGAGCATGCATTTCACTTGTTAAAGACTAAACTTCAGACAGAAAGGCCCACAAACAAGCAGCAACTGAAAACCACCGCAGTGAAGGCCTGGCCGAGCATCAAAAAGGAGGAAACACAGCGTCTGGTGATGACCATGAGTTCAAGACTTCAGGCAGTCATTGCCAACAAAGGGTTTTCAACCAAGTACTAAAAATGAACATTTTATTTAAAATTATTGAATCTGTCCAATTACTTTTGGTCCCTTTAAAAACAGGGTGGCACATGTTAAGGAGCTGAAACTCCTAAACCCTTCATCCAATTTTAATGTGGATACCCTCAAATGAAAGCTGAGAGTTTGAACTTCAACTGCATCTGAATTGTTTTGTTTAAAATTCATTGTGGTAATGTCTATAACCAAAATTAGAAAAATGTTGTCTCTGTCCAAATATATATGGACCTAACTGTATGTAAGCTCCTGCGACACTGCTATAAAATCTGTTATTTATCAGTCCTAAAACACTTAAAGGGGGTTTCCACTTTTAGAAAAGTGGTCCCCAAGTAATCATATACTTGTTCAAAGCAGCTCACCTCCTCTGCTCCATTCTCTATGCCTGCCTGCAGTCGTGCCATCATGTCTACAGTGCACATCACCACTGCAGCCAATCACTGAATTTTGGCTACTTGTGCCTCCTACTTCATCAGAGCCACTCAGTGACTGGCTGCAGTGGTGTGTGGTGTAATCGTGATGTCACTCCTTCAGCCAAAACAGCAGAGGGGAGTAGTCACCATCTGTATTTTTTATTTTACTAGTATTCATTTGTTTGGATATCACATTTCCGGCTGCCGTCACACTAGCAGTATTTGGTCAGTATTTTACATTAGTATCAGTATTGCCCAGTCGCGTAGTATATTGCCCAGTCACGTAGTATATTGCCCAGCCACGTAGTATATTGCACAGCCCACGTAGTATATTGCCCAGTCACGTAGTATATTGCCCAGCCACATAGTATATTGCACAGCCACGTAGTATATTGCCCAGCCACGTAGTATATTGCCCAGCCACGTAGTATATTGCCCAACCACGTAGTATATTGCCCAGCAACGTAGTATATTGCCCAGTCGCGTAGTATATTGCCCAGTCACGTAGTATATTGCCCAGCCACGTAGTATATTGCACAGCCCACGTAGTATATTGCCCAGTCACGTAGTATATTGCCCAGTCACGTAGTATATTGCCCAGCCACGTAGTATATTGCACAGCCACGTAGTATATTGCCCAGTCACGTAGTATATTGCCCAGTCACGTAGTGTATTGCCCAGCCACGTAGTATATTGCCCAGCCTCGTAGTATATTGCACAGCCACGTAGTATATTGCCCAGTCACGTAGTATATCGCCCAGTCACGTAGTATATCGCCCAGTTACGTAGTATATTGCCCAGTCACGTAATATATTGCCCAGCCACGTAGTACATTGCACAGCCACGTAGTATATTGCCCAGTCACGTAGTATATTGCCCAGTTACGTAGTATATTGCCCAATCACGTAGTATATTGCCCAGCCACGTAGTATATTGCCCAGCCACGTAGTATATTGCACAGCCACGTATTATATTGCCCAGTCACGTAGTATATTGCCCAGTTACGTAGTATATTGCCCAGTCATGTAATATATTGCCCAGCCACGTAGTATATTGCACAGCCACATAGTATATTGCCCAGTCACGTAGTATATTGCCCAGTTACGTAGTATATTGCCCAGTTACGTAGTATATTGCCCAGTCACGTAGTATATTGCCCAGTTACGTAGTATATTGCCCAGTTACGTAGTATATTGCCCAGCCACGTAGTATACTGCCCAGTCACATAGAATATTGCCCAGTCACGTAGTATATTGCCCAGTCACGTAGTATACTGCCCAGTCACGTAGTATATTGTGCAGTCACGTAGTATATTGCACAGCCACGTAGTATATTGCCCAGTCATGTAGTATATTGCCCAGTCACGTAGTATATTGCCCAGCGACGTAATATATTGCCCAGTCACATAGTATATTACCCAGCGACGTAGTATTCCGCACAGAGCCACGTAGTATATTGCGCAGTCACGTAGTTTATTTCCCAGTCACGTAGTATATTGCCCAGTCAAGTAGTATATTGCCCAGCGACGTAGTATATTGCCCAGCGACGGAATATATTGCCCAGTCACGTAGTATATTGGCCAACACGTAGGTATATAACACTGCCCACGCAGTATTTAGCAGTGTGTGCACCATATCCCTATTAAAAAAAAAAAATTAAAATAAAAAATAGTTATATACTCACCCCTGGGATCCAGCGAAGCTGTGTGATGCGGCCGCCATCTTCCGTTCCCAGGATGCATTGCGAAATTACCCAGATGACTTAGCAGTCTCGCGAGTCTTCTGGGTAAGTTCGCAATGCATCTCTGGGAACGGAAGATGACGGCCGGCGTTACCGCTGGCATTAACCCTGTATGAGCGGTGACCGGAGGGAGTATGGAGTGGGCGCTGACTGCAGGGAGTATGGAGTGGGGAGTATGGAGCGGGCGCCAAGGACACTGACTGTGGGGAGTATGGAGTGGGCGCCGGGGACACTGACTACGGGGACACTGACTGCGGGGACACTGACTGCGGGGAGTATGGAGCGGGCGCCGGGGACACTGACTGCGGGGAGTATGGAGCGGGCGCCGGGCACTGTGACTCCAGGGGAGTAGGGGAGGGACTAATCGGACTGTGCCCGTCGCTAATTGGTCGTGGCAGCCATGACAGGCCGCTGGTGAGACCAATCAGCGACTTGGATTCCATGACAGACAGCGGCTGCGACCAATGAATATCCGTGACAGAAAGGACAGACAGACAAAAAGACGGATGTGACCCTTAGACAATTATATATATAGATGAAAAGAGACTGTTGTTATATATACAAGTGCTTCTCACTGACTTAGAATATCATCAAAAAGTTAATTTATTTCAGTTCTTCAATACAAAAAATGAAACATATATTATATAGAGTCATTGCAAACACAGTGATCTATTTCAAATGTTTATTTCTGTTAATGTTGATGATTATGGATTACATTACAGCCAAAGAAAACCCAAAAGTCATTATATCAGTAAATTAAAATACTTTATAACACCAGCTTGAAAAATGATTTTAAAATCCGAAATGTTGGCCTACTGAAATGTGAAGAAATGGAGAATCCAGCTCAACGAGGTAGTGAAAAAACCTGTTCTTTATTCACTAGAAAATGTTCTTAATAGAGGATAAAACATCATCGTAGAGAAGTGAATAAAATGCGATATCAACGCGTTTCTCCCTTAATCATGATATCCAACATATTACCGTATATACTCGAGTATAAGCCGAGATTTTCAGCCCAAATTTTTGGGCTGAAAGTGCCCCTCTCGGCTTATACTCGAGTCAAGGTGGGCGGCGGGTGAGGGCGGTGAGGCATACTTACCTGCTTCCAGCGATCCTGGCGCTCCCCCTGCCGTCCCACGGTCTTCTGTGCTGCAGCTCTTCCCCTCTTCAGCGGTCACGTGGGACCGCTCATTAGAGAAATGAATAGGTGGCTCCACCTCCCATAGGGGTGGAGCCGCCTATTCATTTCTCTAATCAGCGGTGCCAGTGACCGCTGATAGAGGAAGAAGCTGCGGCACCGAAGACAGCTGTCCGGGGGAAGGAGCCGGACGCTGGGACCAGGTAAGTATCGCATATTTACCTGTCCCCGTTCCAGCCGCCGGGCGCCACTCCATCTTCCTGGCGCCGCTCCATCTTCCTGGCGTCGCTCCGCTCTGACTGTTCAGGTCAGAGGGCGCGATGACGCATATAGTGTGCGCGGCGCCCTCTGCCTGATCAGTCAGTGCGCAGAGACGCCGGGACCGGACGCTGGGAGCTGCAAGCAAGAGAGGTGAGTATGGCATTTTTTTTTTTATTGCAGCGGCAGCAGCGGCACAGATTTATGTGGAGCATCTATGGGAAAATATGAACGGTGCAGAGCATATATGGCAGAGCTATGGGGCAGTATGAACGGTGCAGAGCACTATATGGCACAGCTATTGGGAAATATGAACGGTGCAGAGCACTATATGGCACAGCTATGGGGCAGTATGAACGGTGCAGAGCACTATATGGCACAGCTATGGTGCAATAATGAACGGTGCAGAGCACTATATGGCAGAGCTATGGGGCAATAATGAACGGTGCAGAGCACTATATGGCACAGCTATGGGGAATAATGAACGGTGCAGAGCATTATATGGCACAGCTATGGGGAAATAATGAACGGTGCAGAGCACTATATAGCACAGCTATGGGGCAATAATGAACGGTGCAGAGCACTATATGGCACAGCTATGGGGCAATAATGAACGGTGCAGAGCACTATATGGCACAGCTATGGGGAAATATAAACGGTGCAGAGCACTATATGGCACATCTATGGGGCAATAATGAACGGTGCAGAGCACTATACGGCACAGCTATGGGGAAATAATGAACGGTGCAGAGCACTATATGGCAGAGCTATGGGGCAGTATGAACGGTGCAGAGCACTATATGGCACAGCTATGGGGCAGTATGAACGGTGCAGAGCACTATATGGCACAGCTATGGGACAGTATGAACGCTGCAGAGCACTATATGGCACAGCTATGGGGCAGTATGAACGGTGCAGAGCACTATATGGCACAGCTATGGGGAAACAATGAACGGTGCAGAGCACTATATAGCACAGCTATGGGGCAATAATGAACGGTGCAGAGCACTATATGGCACAGCTATGGGGCAATAATGAACGGTGCAGAGCACTATATGGCACAGCTATGGGGCAATAATGAACGGTGCAGAGCACTATATGGCACAGCTATGGGGCAATTATGAACGGTGCAGAGCGCTATATGGCACAGCTATGGGGTAATAATGAATGGTGCAGAGCACTATATGGCACAGCTATGGGGCAATAATGAACGGTGCAGAGCACTATATGGCACAGCTATGGGGCAATTATGAACGGTGCAGAGCACTATATGGCACAGCTATGGGGCAATAATGAACGGTGCAGAGCACTATATGGCACAGCTATGGGGCAATTATGAACGGTGCAGAGCGCTATATGGCACAGCTATGGGGAAATAATGAACGGTGCAGAGCGCTATATGGCACAGCTGTGGGGAAATAATGAACGGTGCAGAGCACTATAATAATAATAATAATAATTTTTATTTATATAGCGCCAACATATTCCGCAGCGCTTTACAAATTATAGAGGGGACTTGTACATACAATAGACATTACAGCATAACAGAAATACAGTTCAAAACAGATACCAAGAGGAGTGAGGGCCCTGCTCGTAAGCTTACAAACTATGAGGAAAAGGGGAGACACGAGAGGTGGATGGTAACAATTGCTATAGTTATTCGGACCAGCCATAGTGTAAGGCTTGGGTGTTCATGTAAAGCTGCATGAACCAGTTAATTAATTTTTTTTTTTTTTTTTTAATGTAGGCCACACAGGGATCGTTAGGTTAATGCATTGAGGCGGTAGGCCAGTCTGAACAAATGAGTTTTTAGGGCACGCTTAAAACTGTGGGGATTGGGGATTAATCGTATTATCCTAGGTAGTGCATTCCAAAGAATCGGCGCAGCACGTGTAAAGTCTTGGAGACGGGAGTGGGAGGTTCTGATTATTGAGGATGCTAACCTGAGGTCATCAGCGGAGCGGAGGGCACGGGTAGGGTGGTAGACTGAGACCAGAGAGGAGATGTAGGGTGGTGCTGAGCCATGGAGTGCTTTGTGGATGAGGGTAGTAGTTTTGTACTGGATTCTTGAGTGGATGGGTAACCAGTGTAATGACTGGCACAAGGTAGAGGCATCGGTGTAACGGTTGGTGAGGAATATGATCCTGGCAGCAGCATTCAGGACAGATTGGAGCGGGGAGAGTTTGGTAAGAGGGAGGCCGATTAGTAGAGAGTTACAATAGTCCAGACGAGAATGAATAAGTGAAACAGTAAGAGTTTTTGCAGAGTCGAAAGTAAGAAAAGGGCGAATTCTAGAAATGTTTTTGAGATGCAGGTAAGAAGAGCGAGCCAGTGATCGGATGTGGGGGGTGAATGAAAGGTCAGAATCAAGGATGACCCCAAGGCAGCGGGCATGTTGCTTTGGAGTAATGGTGGAACCGCAAACGGAGATGGCAATGTCAGGCAAAGGTAGGTTAGTAGAGGGAGAAAACACGAGGAGTTCAGTTTTTGACAGGTTTAGTTTCAGATAGAGGGAGGACATGATGCTAGAGACAGCGGTAAGACAATCACTGGTGTTTTCTAATAAGGCAGGCGTGAGATCAGGAGAAGAAGTGTATAGTTGGGTGTCGTCAGCATAGAGATGGTACTGGAAGCCAAATCTACTGATTGTTTGTCCAATAGGGGCAGTATACAAAGAGAAGAGGAGGGGGCCTAGGACTGATCCTTGAGGAACCCCAACAGTAAGGGGAAGGTGAGAGGAGGAGGAACCAGCGAAACATACAGTGAAGGATCGGTCAGAGAGATAGGAGGAGAACCAGGAGAGAACGGTGTCCTTGAGGCCGATGGAGCGGAGCATAGTGAGGAGGAGCTGATGATCCACAGTATCAAATGCTGCAGAGAGATCCAAGAGAATTAGCATGGAGTAGTGACCATTAGATTTAGCTGTTAGTAGGTCATTAGAGACTTTAGTGAGGGCAGTTTCAGTAGAGTGTAAAGAGCGGAAACCAGATTGAAGAGGGTCGAGAAGAGAGTTATCTGAGAGATAGCGGGTAAGACGGGAGTGGACCAGGCGTTCGAGGAGTTTAGAGATGAAGGGAAGATTAGAGACAGGTCTATAATTAGCGGCACAGTTTTGGTCGAGGGATGGTTTTTTAAGTAATGGATGTATGATGGCATGCTTAAATGAGGAGGGAAAAATACCGGAAGTGAGGGAAAGGTTGAATATTTTAGTTAGGTGAGAGGTGACAGCCGGGGAAAGGGACTGGAGGAAATGTGACGGAATGGGGTCACTGGTGCAAGTGGTCGGGCGAGAAGATGCAAGGAGCCTGCTTACTTCTTCTTCTGTAACTGGTTCAAAGTCAGAGAGTGAACTAGATGCAGTGGGGGAGGGAGGACAGTGCATGGTATGAAGAGATTGGGAGATGATTTCCTGTCGAATATGGTCAATTTTTTCTTTGAAGTAATTGGCCAGATTGTCAGCACGGAGATCCGTGGTTGGGGCCTGCGCTCTTGGGTTGAGTAGGGACTGGAACGTGTCAAAGAGACGTTTAGGGTTATTGGACAGGGAGGTGATGAGGGTGTTGAAGTAGGTTCAACACCAGAGCACTATATGGCACAGCTATGGGGAAATAATGAACGGTGCAGAGCACTATATGGCACAGCTATGGGGAAATAATGAACGGTGCAGGGCACTATATGGCACAGCTATGGGGCAATAATGAACGGTGCAGAGCACTATATGGCACAGCTATGGGGCAATAATGAACGGTGCAGAGCACTATATGGCACAGCTATGGGGAAATAATGAACGTGCAGAGCACTATATGGCACAGATATGGGGATATAATGAACGGTGCAGAGCACTATATGGCACAGCTATGGGGAAATAATGAACAGTGCAGAGCACTATATGGCACAGCTATGGGGCAATAATGAACGGTGCAGAGCACTATATGGCACAGCTGTGGGAAATAATGAATGGTGCAGAGCACTATATGGCACAGCTTTGGGGAAATAATGAACATGCAGAGCACTATATGGCACATCAATGGGGAAACAATGAACGGTGCAGAGCACTATATAGCACAGCTATGGGGCAATAATGAACGGTGCAGAGCACTATATGGCACAGCTATGGGGAAACAATGAACGGTGCAGAGCACTATATAGCACAGCTATGGGGCAATAATGAACGGTGCAGAGCACTATATGGCACAGCTATGGGGCAATAATGAACGGTGCAGAGCACTATATGGCACAGCTATGGGGCAATAATGAACGGTGCAGAGCACTATATGGCAAAGCTATGGGGAAACAATGAATGGTGCAGAGCACTATATGGCACAGCTATGGGGAATAATGAACGGTGCAGAGCACTATATGGCACAGCTATGGGAAATAATGAACGGTGCAGAGCACTATATGGCACAGCTATGGGGCAATAATGAACGGTGCAGAGCACTATATGGCACAGCTATGGGGCAATAATGAACGGTGCAGAGCACTATATGGCACAGCTATGGGACAGTATGAACGCTGCAGAGCACTATATGGCAGCGCTATGGGGCAGTATGAACGGTGCAAAGCACTATATGGCACAGCTATGGGGAAACAATGAACGGTGCAGAGCACTATATGGCACAGCTATGGGGCAATAATGAACGGTGCAGAGCACTATATGGCACAGCTATGGGGCAATAATGAACGGTGCAGAGCATTATATGGCACAGCTATGGGGCAATAATGAACGGTGCAGAGCACTATATGGCCCAGCTATGGGGAAATAATAATAATAATAATAATAATTTTTATTTATATAGCGCCAACATATTCCGCAGCGCTTTACAAATTATAGAGGGGACTTGTACATACAATAGACATTACAGCATAACAGAAATACAGTTCAACAGATACCAAGAGGAGTGAGGGCCCTGCTCGTAAGCTTACAAACTATGAGGAAAAGGGGAGACACGAGAGGTGGATGGTAACAATTGCTATAGTTATTCGGACCAGCCATAGTGTAAGGCTTGGGTGTTCATGTAAAGCTGCATGAACCAGTTAATTAATTTTTTTTTTTTTTTTAATATAGGCCACACAGGGATCGTTAGGTTAATGCATTGAGGCGGTAGGCCAGTCTGAACAAATGAGTTTTTAGGGCACGCTTAAAACTGTGGGGATTGGGGATGCAGAGCGCTATATGGCACAGCTATGGGGAAATAATGAACGGTGCAGGGCACTATATGGCACAGCTATGGGGAAATAATGAACGGTGCAGGGCACTATATGGCACACCTATGGGGCAATAATGAACAATGCAGAGCACTATATGGCACAGCTATGGGAAATAATGAACGGTGCAGAGCACTATATGGCACAGCTATGGGGAAATAATGAACGGTGCAGAGCACTATATGGCACAGCTATGGGGCAATAATGAACGGTGCAGAGCACTATATGGCACAGCTGTGGGAAATAATGAATGGTGCAGAGCACTATATGGCACAGCTATGGGGAAATAATGAACATGCAGAGCACTATATGGCACATCTATGGGGAAATAATGAACGGTGCAGAGCACTATATGGCACAGCTATGGGGAAACAATGAACGGTGCAGAGCACTATATAGCACAGCTATGGGGCAATAATGAACGGTGCAGAGCACTATATGGCACAGCTATGGGGCAATTATGAACGGTGCAGAGCACTATATGGCACAGCTATGGGGAATAATGAACGGTGCAGAGCACTATATGGCACAGCTATGGGGAAATAATGAACATGCAGAGCACTATATGGCACAGCTATGGGGAAATAATGAACGGTGCAGAGCACTATATGGCACAGCTATGGGGAAATAATGAACATGCAGAGCACTATATTGCACAGCTATGGGGCAATAATGAACATGCAGAGCACTATATGGCACAGCTATGGGGAAATAATGATCTATTTTTATTTTTGAAATTCACCGGTAAATGCTGCATTTCCACCCTAGGCTTATACTCGAGTCAATAAGTTTTCCCAGTTTTTTGTGGCAAAATTAGGGGGGTCGGCTTATACTCGGGTCGGCTTATACTCGAGTATATACGGTACTTGCGTAACACTTTTATGCTAAGATCCGGTGAACACACTGGTATGATTAATTAGCATGATTGCTAATCAAAGTGAAAACATGTGAGGTGAATACAGATTAAAAACAAATACTTTGGCTAAGTGGAAATACAATGTGATCGGGATTTTATCACAATATTTCACAATTCTTGAATCCAAAATCTTACTGAAAAATTATAGCAACAAAATCGTCTAAAATAAATAAGATTTCATTCAACATAGTTATTTTATGGACACAGTATTTTATCACAATATTTAACAATTCTGGAATCTACTGAAATGTACAGTGGGTACAGAAAGTTTTCAGACCCTTTACATTTTTCACTCTTTGTTTCATTGGAGCCATTTGGTAAATTCAAAAAGGTTAATTTTTTTTCTCATTACTCTCATTAAATGCACTCTCTGCACCCCATCTTGACTGTAAAAAAACAGAAAAGTAGTAATTTTTGTAAATTTATTAAAAAAGAAAAACTGAAATATCACATGGTCATAAGTATTCAGACCTGTTTGAGTATTGAGTAGAAGCCCCTTTTGAGCTAGTACAGCCATGAGCCTTCTTGGGAATGATGCAACAAGTCTTTCACACCTGGATTTGGGGATCCTCTGCCATTCTTCCTTGCAGATCCTCTCCAGTTCCGTCAGGTTGGATGGTGAACGTTGGTGGACAGCCATTTTCAGGTCTCACCAGAGATGCTCAATTGGGTTTAGGTCAAGGATTTGTTATTTTAGCTTTGTGCTTAGGGTCATTGTCTTGCTGGAAGGTGAACCTTTGGCCAAGTCTGAGGTCCAGATCACTCTGGTAGAGGTTTTCATTCAGGATATCTCTGTTGTTGGCCGCATTCGTGTTTCCTTCACTGACAACCAGTCGTCCTGTCCCTGCAGCTGAAAAACACCCCCATAGCATGATACTGCCACCACCATGTTTCACTGTTGGGATTGTATTGGGTAGGTGATGAGCAGTGCCTGGTTTTCTCCAAACATACCGCTTAGAATTATCACCAAAAAGGTCTATCTTCATCTCATCAGACCAGAGAATCCTATTTCTCATAGTCTGGGAGTCCATCATGTGTTTTTTAGCAAATGCTATGCGGGCTTTCATATGTCTTGCACTGAGGAGAGGCTTCCGTCAGGCCACTTTGCCAGAAAGGCCCTACTGGTGGAGGACTGCAGTGATAATTGACTTTGTGGAACTTTCTCCCATCTCCCTAATGCATCTCTGGAGCTGAGCCACAGTGATCTTGGGGTTCTCCTTTACCTATCTTACCAAGGCTCTTCTCCCACGATTGCTCTGTGGCGCTGGGCCTCTCTGACCTTTCCCAGCACCTGCGCACTGCAGTACTTTGCTCTGCTCTCAACAGGGCAGATAAGTACGCCTGCGCAGGAGCGCGATTCCGGGAAGCCTGTGTGGAAGATGCTGGAACGCATCATCCACATGAAGCAAGCTCGAGGACAGGGATTGTAGGAAGATGGGAGGTGCTGGACCGAGAAAAGCGACACCCCCTTGGACGGGACTGCTCTGCTGGTGAGTATAATAATTTTTCGTCTCTTACAGGTTGGATCGGGGGCTTATATGCAGCATGATAGAATGCTTTATATAAACCCTGAAAGGGGGTGGCCATAACTCGTATCAGCCAAACCTGGTGACAGGTTCCCTTTAAGGATAACAAAGTCAATGTTTTGGAGTGGCCATCACAAAGCCCTGATCTCAATCCTATTGAAAATAAGCTGAAAAGGCTGGTGTGAGCAAGGCGACCTACAAACCTGGATCAGGTACACCAGTTTTGTCAGGAGGAATAGGCCCAAATTCCAACCAACTATTGTGAGAAGCTTGAGGAAAGATATTCCAATCGTTTGACCCAAGTCATTCAGTTTAACGGCAATGGTACCAAATACTAATGAAATGTATGTAAACTTTGGACTTTGCAGTAAGTAATAAAAATGCCTTTATTCTCTTTCATTATTGTGGCATTTGGCAAATATTAATTATGGTAATCCTAATTGACCTAAAACAGGAAAGGTTTATTCTGATTTCATGTCAGATATTGAAAAAAACTTGCATATGTGTCTTTTTATATAGTGTATGTAAACTTCTGGCTTCAACTGTATATATTTTGTTGAACCTACAAATTCTCTTTTTTTCCCCATGAAATGCATATTTTACATAATAGCATGTGTAAGACCGGTCAGATGTGAAGAAGGGCATGTGTCTGGTTTATTGTAGTCATCAATATTAAAGACATTCACAATGAACTGTGCAACGTTTCACAAACTTCTCCCCATGAACAATATTGATAAATCTGCCCTGATTCATACCTGCTGTTATGGGGAGATCATTCAGAGAAGATGTTGGCAATGTCCTATTGAACTGTTATGGGTTTTAATTATATTTTTTCACTAGAGGTCTGCTCTATACAGGTTAATCTCACTTTGATGATTATGTTGTGTAATGAAGCTGTTTTCTGTTTCTGTCAAATTCATTAGGATATATGACTCAGTTGTTCACTTACATTTTGATGAATGGGCAGAGGAAGATTTAATAAACCACTGCGCAATACGCTGCAGAAAAGCATATTCTTGGTGGTTTACATGGAATTGTATTGCAAATAGGTGTTGCTGATCACAATCAAAGAAATATTAAATAAGCATTATTCTATGTCAAGTTCTTGCATATAAAGACCTCGATAAACATGACTTAGCAATGACTATAAATGAATTTGGAGAACAGAAAAATACCTCTTCTGCCAGCGTAAAATGTGTGGCTATAGTATAATAAATGTCATATAGGCTACGTTCACATTAGCGTTGCGCGCCGGTGCGTCGGCGACGCAACGGCGTCGCAACGCACGACGCACCAAAAACGCGCGCAAAAACGCTGCGTTTTGCGACGCGTGCGTCGTTTTTTGATGAAAATCGGACGCACGAAAAATGCAACTTGTTGCATTTTCTTGCGTCCGACGCTAGCGTCGAAAACGACGCACATGTCGGAAAACGCTACCAAAAAAACGCACGCGTCCCCCATGTTAAACATAGGGGCGCGTCGCCGCTGCGTCGCCGCTGCGTCGCCGACGCAACAGCGACGCACATTAGCGAAACGCTAATGTGAACGTAGCCTTACCTATACAGCACATCAGTCTTCCAGTGTATGTTTAATATGAGTCCGTTCTCCAGTCCCATAGGTTTGAAAAGGAAATTTTTATTAATGAAACCTCCTAAAGGAGAAGTTGCAAAGGACAAAGTTCCTGAAATGTCACTCACAGACTAATGTAAGAATTATTTTTTTTTTATATTATACATATTGATCAGCCGCTTTGTAGAAATGAAAGTTCCTATTCCTGTGACTTTCCTCTGGAATAGCAAAAGGCCCTAAACATAAATATAAGAAATACTCCCCCGTCCATCACCATCAATGTTACGGGACTACGTCGGCCATTACTGGCCTTTATGGTGCTGCTCCATTCATAAGAAGAATTAGTCCACATGGATTGGAATTGGATGAGAATTTAGACATTTTTTCTGTTTAGAAATTCACCCATGAAATGGATTTTCCAATTCACATCATGCTGTTTCCAGTGGAGCAAAGGGTTGTTTCAAACTTTTCTTTAGATTTTAATGGGGAAAAAATCCACAATCAATTCCCTAAGTAATGTTGTGTTGGAGATTTTGTCACGAATTAACTGTGGACAAAGTGCCATAATCTTTTTAAATTGTTTGCTTTAATAGTTAAAGAGGTTGTCCAAGTTTATCACGAACGTCTACAGTCACCTTATGTGACTGCAAACTTGTAAATCCTCACACTGCACGCAGTTTGCGCTCAGAGGATTCCCCGGTGTTGGCGGCGAGACCAAGCGCAGACGGGCAGACTAGACGTGCCTTGCTTAATGCCAGTCTATTGAGTGAGGCTGTGCATGTCTTCTTGGAATGTGGCCAGAAGTATGCATATCACGTACTCACAATCACATGACTGCTCAGTCTCGATGCCAACATTGGAGAATCTTCACATTGCGCACTGTACACTGTTGTGAATTCTGTGGCAGAGCTCCCTCCTGTGGTCACAAGTGGTACTTCGGCTGATTCTCTCTGTGAGCTTCCGTTGGTGGAGGAGAGTGGTACTGCGGCTTCTGAGTTTCCTTCCTCAGGTGATGTGGTGAAGTCGTTAGGTGCTGCTCTATTTAACTCCACCTAGTGCTTTGATCCTGGCTTCCAGTCAATGTTCTAGTATTGGACCTGTCTCCTCCTGGATCGTTCCTGTGGCCTGCTGCTCTGCATAGCTAAGTTCCGCTTTTGCTATTTTGTTTGCTGTTTTTTCTGTCCAGCATTGCTTATTTGTTTTTTCGTGCTTGCTGGAAGCTCTGGGACGCAGAGGGTGTACCTCCGTGCCGTTAGTTCGGTACGGAGGGTCTTTTTGCCCCCCTTTGCGTGGTTGTTTGTAGGGTTTTGTGTTGACCGCAAAGTTACCTTTCCTATCCTCGCTCTGTTCAGAAAGTCGGGCCTCACTTTGCTAAATCTATTTCATCTCTACGTTTGTCTTTTCATCTTAACTCACAGTCATTATATGTGGGGGCTGCCTTTTCCTTTGGGGTATTTCTCTGAGGCAAGGTAGGCTTATTTTCTATCTTCAGGCTAGCTAGTTTCTCAGGCTGTGCCGAGTTGCATAGGGAGCGTTAGGCGCAATCCACGGCTGCCTCTAGTGTGGTTGGAGAGGATTAGGGATTGCGGTCAGCAGAGTTTCCACGTCTCAGAGCTCGTTCTATATTTTTGGGTTATTGTCAGGTCACTGTAGGTGCTCTGACTTCTATGTCCATTGTGGTACTGAATTACCAGATCTTAACAGTACTGGAAGCCAAAATACTAATGATTCTCAATAGAGGGAAAAAAGAAGTTCTGAGACCATTTTTTTTTTTCTGCACTGTGTTTTGCCTTTTTTTTCCCCTAGACATTTGGGTGGTTCAGGACACAGGTGTAGCGATGGACATTAAAGGTCTGTCTTCATGTGTGGATCAGCTCACGGCAAGAGTACAAAATATTCAAGACTTTGTGGTTCAGAATTCTATGTTAGAACCAAGAATTCCTATTCCTGATTTGTTTTTTGGAGATAGAACTAAATTTCTGAGTTTCAAAAATAATTGTAAACTATTTCTGGCTTTGAAACCCCGCTCCTCTGGTGACCCAGTTCAACAAGTTAGGATCATTATTTCTTTTTTACGTGGCGACCCTCAGGACTGGGCATTTTCTCTTGCGTCAGGAGATCCTGCATTAAGTAATATCGATGCGTTTTTCCTGGCGCTCGGATTGCTGTACGATGAACCTAATTCAGTGGATCAGGCAGAGAAAAATTTGCTGGCTCTGTGTCAGGGTCAGGATGAGATAGAGGTATATTGTCAGAAATTTAGAAAGTGGTCCGTACTCACTCAATGGAATGAAGGTGCGCTCGCAGCTATTTTCAGAAAGGGTCTCTCTGAATCCCTTAAAGATGTCATGGTGGGATTTCCTATGCCTGCTGGTCTGAATGAGTCTATGTCTCTGGCCATTCAGATCGGTCGACACTTGCGTGAGCATAAATCTGTGCACCATTTGGCGGTATTACCTGAGCATAAACCTGAGCCTATGCAGTGCGATAGGACTTTGACCAGAGTTGAACGGCAAGAACACAGACGTCTGAATGGGCTGTGTTTCTACTGTGGTGATTCCACTCATGCTATCTCTGATTGTCCTAAGCGCACTAAGCGGTTCGCTAGGTCTGCCACCATTGGTACGGTACAGTCAAAATTTCTTTTGTCCGTTACCTTGATCTGCTCTTTGTCATCTTATTCTGTCATGGCATTTGTGGATTCAGTCGCTGCCCTGAATTTGATGGACTTGGAGTATGCTAGGCGTTGTGGGTTTTTCTTGGAGCCCTTGCAGTGTCCTATTCCATTGAGAGGAATTGATGCTACGCCTTTGGCCAAGAATAAGCCTCAGTACTGGACCCAGCTGACCATGTGCATGGCTCCTGCACATCAGGAGGTTATTCGCTTTCTGGTGTTGCATAATCTGCATGATGTAGTCGTGTTGCGGTTGCCATGGCTACAAGTCCATAATCCAGTATTAGATTGGAAATCCATGTCTGTGTCCAGCTGGGGTTGTCAGGGGGTACATGGTGATGTCCCATTTCTGTCTATTTCGTCATCCACCCCTTCTGAGGTTCCAGGGTTCTTGTCTGATTACCGGGATGTATTTGATGAGCCCAAGTCCGATACCCTACCTCCGCATAGGGATTGTGATTGTGCTATCGATTTGATTCCTGGTAGTAAATTCCCAAAGGGTCGACTGTTTAATTTATCTGTGCCTGAGCACGCCGCTATGCGGAGTTACGTGAAGGAGTCCTTGGAGAAGGGGCATATTCGCCCGTCATCGTCGCCATTAGGAGCAGGGTTCTTTTTTGTGGCCAAGAAGGATGGTTCGCTGAGACCTTGTATAGATTACCGCCTTCTTAATAAGATCACGGTTAAATTTCAGTACCCCTTGCCGTTGTTATCTGATTTGTTTGCTCGGATTAAGGGGTGTTGTGAGTTCTGTTTTTGGGCTCCCTCTGGTGGTTACTGATGGTACTGGGTGATTTGTGTTCTGCTGTCTCTGGTGTCCACCTGTTCTATTAGGATTTGGGAGTTTCCTATTTAACCGGGCTTTCTTGTCATTTCCCCGCCGGCTATCAAGGTTATCAGAGTGTTTTGTTACCTCAGCTTCTGGCTTCAGTAATCTTCAGGACAAGCTAAGTTTTGATTTTCTTGTTCCACGTTTTGCTTTATTTTTGTCTTGTCCAGCCTGCATATAATTGTCTCTTTGCTGCTGGTTGCTTTAGTGGGCTGTAATTGCTCCTCATGTTCCATGAGTTGGAACATGAGTTCAAGTAATTACAGGATGGTTTTTTGAAGGGTTTTTTGCTGACCGCGCAGTTTACTTTTGTATCCTCTGCTATCTAGTTTTAGCGGGCCTCATTTTGCTGAATCTGTTTTCATACTGTGTATGTGCCTTCCTTTCATTTCACCGTCATTATATGTGGGGGGCTGCTATTTCTGTGGGGTATTTCTCTGGAGGCAAGAGAGGTCTGTGTTTCTTCTAATAGGGGAAGTTAGAACTTCGGCTGGTGCGAGACGTCTAGGATCAACGTAGGCACGTTCCCCGGCTATTGTTATTTGTGTGTTCAGGTTTAGGGTCGCGGTCAGCTCAGGTTCCATCACCCTAGAGCTCGTTGGTGCTTGTCCTTTTGTGATTCCCTGCCATTGGAATCATGACAGTATAGCCGGCCAAAATGTTTGGGCTGAAGTAGGAGGAAAAGTAGTCTGAGGAAGTTTTTTTTTTTTTCCTCTCCTCTGAGGTTGCTGCCTAGCCTTAATTGCAGCCAGGCTGATTTTTTTTTTTTTCCTTCTCTTAATCCTTGAATGGCTCTGACCTTAGCTGTTTATCATGGACGTCCAGAGTTTAGCTTCCAGCTTGAATAATCTTGCTGCTAAGGTTCAAAATATACAAGATTTTGTTGTACATGCTCCTATGTCTGAACCTAGAATTCCTATTCCAGAGTTCTTTGCTGGAGATAGATCTAGTTTTCTGAATTTTAGGAACAATTGCAAGCTGTTCCTTTCTTTGAAATCTCGCTCTTCTGGAGACCCTGCTCAGCAGGTTAAGATTATTATATCTTTCCTGCGGGGTGACCCTCAAAATTGGGTATTTGCATTGGCACCAGGGGATCCTGCGTTGCTTAATGTGGATGCGTTTTTTCTGGCATTGGGTTTGCTCTATGAGGAACCTAACCAGGAGATTCAGGCTGAAAAAGCTTTATTAGCTCTCTCTCAGGGGCAAGATGAAGCAGAAATATATTGTCAAAAATTTCGGAAATGGTCAGTGCTTACTCAGTGGAATGAGTGCGCCCTGGCTGCAAAGTTCAGAGATGGCCTTTCTGAGGCCATTAAAGATGTTATGCTGGGGTTCCCTGCGCCTACGGGTCTGAATGAGTCTATGACTATGGCTATTCAGATTGATCGGCGTTTACGGGAGCGCAAACCTGTGCACCATTTGGCGGTGTCTTCTGAACAGGCACTTGAGACAATGCAATGTGATAGAGTTCAGTCTAGAAGTGAACGGCAAAACTATAGGCGGAAAAATGGGTTGTGCTTTTATTGTGGTGATTCAGCTCATGTTATATCAGCATGCTCTAAACGCACAAAAAAGGTTGATAAGTCTGTTGCCATTAGTACGTTACAGTCTAAGTTCATTCTGTCTGTGACTCTGATTTGCTCATTATGATCCATTTCCGTTGATGCCTATGTAGATTCAGGCGCTGCCCTGAGTCTTATGGATTGGTCATTTGCCAAGCGATGTGGGTTTAGTCTTGAGCCTCTGGAAGTCCCTATTCCTTTGAAGGGAATTAACTCTACACCTTTATCTATGAATAAACCTCAGTACTGGACACAAGTGACCATGCGTATGACTCCCGTTCATCAGGAGGTGATTCGCTTCCTGGTATTGTATAATTTACATGATGTTCTAGTACTTGGTCTGCCATGGTTACAAACTCATAATCCAGTCCTTGACTGGAAAACAATGTCTGTGTTAAGCTGGGGATGTCAGGGGGTTCATGATGATGCACCTCCAATTTCTATCGCTTCATCTACTCCTTCTGAGGTTCCTGTATTTTTGTCTGAATATCGGGATGTTTTTGAGGAGCCTAAGCTCAGTTCGCTTCCTCCTCACAGGGATTGCGATTGTGCTATAGATTTAATTCCTGGTAGTAAATTTCCTAAAGGTCGTTTGTTCAATCTGTCAGTGCCAGAGCATACTGCTATGCGGGATTATGTTAAGGAGTCCTTGGAAAAGGGACATATCCGTCCATCTTCGTCCCCTTTGGGAGCAGGTTTTTTTTTCGTGGCCAAAAAAGATGGGTCCTTGAGGCCTTGTATAGATTATCGTCTTTTGAATAAGATTACCGTAAAATATCAGTATCCTTTGCCTTTGTTGACTGATTTGTTTGCTCACATTAAGGGGGCTAAATGGTTCACTAAGATTGATCTTCGGGGTGCGTATAATCTTATACGAATAAAGCAAGGTGATGAGTGGAAAACCGCATTTAATACGCCTGAGGGCCATTTTGAGTATTTGGTAATGCCTTTCGGACTTTCTAATGCTCCTTCAGTCTTCCAGTCCTTTATGCACGATATTTTCCGTGAATATCTGGATAAATTTATGATTGTGTATTTGGATGATATTTTGGTTTTTTCTGATGACTGGGAGTCTCATGTTCAGCAGGTCAGGAAGGTGTTTCAGGTCCTGCGGGCTAATTCCTTGTTTGTAAAGGGCTCAAAGTGTCTCTTTGGAGTCCAGAAGATTTCTTTCTTGGGGTATATTTTTTCCCCTTCTACTATTGAGATGGATCCCGTCAAGGTTCGGGCTATTTGCGACTGGACGCAGCCTGCATCTCTTAAGAGTCTGCAGAAGTTCTTAGGCTTTGCTAATTTCTATCATCGTTTTATAACTAATTTTTCTAGTGTTGTTAAGCCTTTGACGGATTTGACTAAGAAGGGTGCTGATGTTGCTGATTGGTCTCCTGCGGCTGTGGAGGCCTTTCGGGAACTTAAACGCCGGTTTTCTTCTGCTCCTGTGTTGCGTCAGCCTGATGTTTCGCTTCCTTTCCAAGTTGAGGTTGATGCTTCCGAGATTGGAGCGGGGGCGGTTTTGTCACAGAGAAGCTCCGATTGCTCGGTGATGAAGCCATGTGCGTTCTTTTCTAGAAAATTTTCGCCCGCTGAGCGGAATTATGATGTGGGTAATCGGGAACTTTTGGCCATGAAGTGGGCATTTGAGGAGTGGCGTCATTGGCTGGAGGGTGCTAGACATCGTGTGGTGGTCTTGACTGATCACAAAAATCTGATTTACCTTGAGTCTGCCAGCCGTCTGAATCCTAGACAGGCTCGTTGGTCACTGTTTTTCTCTCGTTTCAATTTTGTGGTTTCATACCTGCCAGGTTCAAAGAATGTGAAGGCGGATGCTCTTTCTAGGAGTTTTGTGCCTGACTCCCCTGGAAATTCTGAGCCCACTGGTATCCTTAGGGATGGGGTGATTTTGTCGGCCGTCTTCCCAGACTTGCGACGTGCTTTGCAGGAGTTTCAGGCGGGTAAACCTGATCGTTGTCCGCCTGAGAGACTGTTTGTTCCGGATAGTTGGACCAGTAGAGTCATCTCCGAGGTCCATTCTTCTGCGTTGGCAGGTCATCCTGGAATATTTGGTACTAGAGACTTGGTGGCCAGGTCTTTTTGGTGGCCTTCCTTGTCGAGGGATGTGCGTTCTTTTGTGCAGTCTTGTGAGGTTTGTGCTCGGGCTAAGCCTTGCTGTTCTCGAGCCAGTGGATTGTTGTCACCTTTGCCTATCCCGAAGAGGCCTTGGACGCACATTTCCATGGACTTTATTTCGGATCTCCCTGTCTCTCAAAAAATGTCCGTCATCTGGGTTGTGTGTGACCGCTTTTCTAAAATGGTTCATCTTGTACCCTTGCCTAAGTTGCCTTCCTCCTCTGAGTTGGTCCCTCTGTTTTTCCAGAACGTGGTTCGTTTGCATGGGATTCCGGAGAACATCGTTTCTGACAGGGGATCCCAGTTTGTGTCTAGATTTTGGCGGACGTTCTGTGCTAAGATGGGCATTGATTTGTCCTTTTCGTCTGCATTCCATCCTCAGACGAATGGCCAGACGGAGCGAACTAATCAGACCTTGGAAACTTATTTGAGGTGTTTTGTTTCTGCTGATCAGGATGACTGGGTTACCTTTTTGCCGCTGGCCGAGTTTGCCCTTAATAATCGGGCTAGTTCTGCTACCTTGGTTTCTCCTTTCTTTTGTAATTCGGGGTTTCATCCTCGTTTTTCCTCTGGTCAGGTGGAGCCTTCTGATTATCCTGGAGTGGACATGGTGGTGGATGGGTTGCATCGGATTTGGAGTCATGTGGTGGACAATTTGAAGTTGTCCCAGGAGAAGGCTCAGCAGTTTGCTAATCGCCGTCACCGCGTGGGTCCTCGACTTCGTGTTGGGGACTTGGTGTGGTTGTCTTCTCGTTTTGTTCCTATGAAGGTCTCTTCTCCTAAGTTCAAGCCTCGGTTCATCGGTCCTTATAGGATCTTGGAAATTCTTAACCCTGTGTCATTTCGTTTGGATCTCCCGGCATCGTTTGCTATTCATAATGTGTTCCATCGGTCGTTGTTGCGGAGGTATGAGGTACCTGTTGTTCCTTCGCTTGAGCCTCCTGCTCCGGTGCTGGTGGAGGGAGAATTGGAGTATGTTGTGGAGAAGATCTTTGATTCTCGTGTTTCCAGACGGAAACTCCAATATTTGGTCAAGTGGAAGGGTTATGGTCAGGAGGATAATTCTTGGGTGGTTGCCTCTGATGTTCATGCTGATGATTTGGTCCGCGCTTTTCATAGGGCTCATCCTGGTCGCCCTGGTGGTTCTCGTGAGGGTTCGGTGACCCCTCCTCAAGGGGGGGTACTGTTGTGAGTTCTGTTTTTGGGCTCCCTCTGGTGGTTACTGATGGTACTGGGTGATTTGTGTTCTGCTGTCTCTGGTGTCCACCTGTTCTATTAGGATTTGGGAGTTTCCTATTTAGCCGGGCTTTCTTGTCATTTCCCCGCCGGCTATCAAGGTTATCAGAGTGTTTTGTTACCTCAGCTTCTGGCTTCAGTAATCTTCAGGACAAGCTAAGTTTTGATTTTCTTGTTCCACGTTTTGCTTTATTTTTGTCTTGTCCAGCTTGCATATAATTGTCTCTTTGCTGCTGGTTGCTTTAGTGGGCTGTAATTGCTCCTCATGTTCCATGAGTTGGAACATGAGTTCAAGTAATTACAGGATGGTTTTTTGAAGGGTTTTTTGCTGACCGCGCAGTTTACTTTTGTATCCTCTGCTATCTAGTTTTAGCGGGCCTCATTTTGCTGAATCTGTTTTCATACTGTGTATGTGCCTTCCTTTCATTTCACCGTCATTATATGTGGGGGGCTGCTATTTCTGTGGGGTATTTCTCTGGAGGCAAGAGAGGTCTGTGTTTCTTCTAATAGGGGAAGTTAGATCTTCGGCTGGTGCGAGACGTCTAGGATCAACGTAGGCACGTTCCCCGGCTATTGTTATTTGTGTGTTCAGGTTTAGGGTCGCGGTCAGCTCAGGTTCCATCACCCTAGAGCTCGTTGGTGCTTGTCCTTTTGTGATTCCCTGCCTTTGGAATCATGACAAAGGGGGCTAGTTGGTTCACCAAGATAGATCTTCGTGGTGCGTATAATCTTGTGCGTATTAAGCAAGGCGATGAATGGAAAACTGCATTTAATACGCCCGAGGGCCATTTTGAGTATTTAGTAATGCCATTCGGACTTGCCAATGCTCCATCAGTGTTTCAGTCCTTTATGCAGGACATCTTCCGAGAGTACCTGGATAAATTCCTGATTGTGTACTTGGATGACATTTTGATCTTCTCGGATGATTGGGAGTCTCATGTGAAGCAGGTCAGAACGGTGTTTCAGGTCCTGCGTGCTAATTCTTTGTTTGTGAAGGGATCAAAGTGTCTCTTTGGTGTTCAGAAGGTTTCATTTTTGGGGTTCATCTTTTCCCCTTCTACTATCGAGATGGACCCTGTTAAGGTCCAAGCCATCCATGATTGGACTCAGCCGACATCTCTGAAAAGTCTGCAAAAGTTCCTGGGCTTTGCTAATTTTTATCGTCGCTTCATCTGCAATTTTTCTAGTATTGCTAAACCATTGACCGATTTGACCAAGAAGGGTGCTGATGTGGTCAATTGGTCTTCTGCTGCTGTGGAAGCTTTTCAAGAGTTGAAGCGTCGTTTTTCTTCTGCCCCTGTGTTGTGTCAACCAGATGTTTCGCTTCCTTTCCAGGTCGAGGTTGATGCTTCTGAGATTGGAGCAGGGGCTGTTTTGTCACAGAGAAGTTCTGATTGCTCGGTGATGAAACCATGCGCCTTCTTTTCCAGGAAGTTTTCGCCTGCTGAGCGAAATTATGATGTTGGCAATCGAGAGTTGCTGGCCATGAAGTGGGCATTCGAGGAGTGGCGTCATTGGCTTGAAGGAGCTAAGCATCGCGTGGTGGTCTTGACTGATTATAAGAACTTGACTTATCTCGAGTCTGCCAAGCGGTTGAATCCTAGACAGGCTCGTTGGTCGCTGTTTTTTGCCCGTTTTGACTTTGTGATTTCGTACCTTCCGGGCTCTAAAAATGTGAAGGCAGATGCTCTGTCTAGGAGTTTTGTGCCCGACTCTCCAGGTTTATCTGAGCCGGCGGGTATTCTCAAAGAGGGAGTAATTGTGTCTGCCATCTCCCCTGATTTGCGGCGGGTGCTGCAAAAATTTCAGGTTAATAAACCTGATCGTTGCCCAGCGGAGAGACTGTTTGTCCCTGATAGGTGGACGAATAAAGTTATCTCTGAGGTTCATTGTTCGGTGTTGGCTGGTCATCCTGGAATCTTTGGTACCAGAGAGTCAGTGGCTAGATCCTTTTGGTGGCCATCTCTGTCGCGGGATGTGCGTTCTTTTGTGCAGTCCTGTGGGATTTGTGCTCGGGCTAAGCCCTGCTGTTCTCGTGCCAGTGGGTTGCTTTTGCCCTTGCCGGTCCCGAAGAGGCCTTGGACACATATCTCTATGGATTTTATTTCAGATCTTCCCGTCTCTCAAAAAATGTCAGTCATTTGGGTGGTTTGTGATCGCTTCTCTAAGATGGTCCATTTGGTACCCTTGTCTAAATTACCTTCCTCCTCTGATTTGGTGCCATTGTTCTTCCAGCATGTGGTTCGTTTACATGGCATTCCAGAGAATATCGTTTCTGACAGAGGTTCCCAGTTTGTTTCGAGGTTTTGGCGAGCCTTTTGTGCTAGGATGGGCATTGACTTGTCTTTTTCCTCGGCTTTCCATCCTCAGACTAATGGCCAGACCGATCGAACCAATCAGACATTGGAAACATATCTGAGATGCTTTGTTTCTGCTGATCAGGATGACTGGGTGTCCTTTTTGCCTTTGGCTGAGTTCGCCCTTAATAATCGGGCCAGCTCGGCTACCGTGGTTTCGCCGTTTTTCTGCAACTCTGGGTTCCATCCTCGTTTCTCTTCAGGGCAGGTTGAGTCTTCGGACTGTCCTGGTGTGGATACTGTGGTGGACAGGTTGCAGCAGATTTGGACTCATGTAGTGGACAATTTGACCTTGTCCCAGGAGAAGGCTCAACGTTTCGCTAATCGCAGACGCTGTGTGGGTCCCCGACTTCGTGTTGGGGATTTGGTTTGGTTATCTTCTCGTCATATTCCTATGAAGGTTTCCTCTCCTAAGTTTAAACCTCGTTTCATTGGTCCATATAGGATTTCTGAGGTTCTTAATCCTGTGTCTTTTCGTCTGACCCTTCCAGATTCTTTTTCCATTCATAACGTATTCCATAGGTCATTGTTGCGGAGATACGTGGCACCTATGGTTCCATCTGTTGATCCTCCTGCCCCGGTTTTGGTGGAGGGGGAGTTGGAGTATATTGTGGAGAAGATTTTGGATTCTCGTGTTTCAAGACAGAAACTCCAGTATCTGGTTAAGTGGAAGGGTTATGCTCAGGAAGATAATTCCTGGGTCTTTGCCTCTGATGTCCATGCTCCCGATCTTGTTCGTGCCTTTCATATGGCTCATCCTGGTCGTCCTTGGGGCTCTGGTGAGGGTTCGGTGACCCCTCCTCAAGGGGGGGGTACTGTTGTGAATTCTGTGGCAGAGCTCCCTCCTGTGGTCACAAGTGGTACTTCGGCTGATTCTCTCTGTGAGCTTCCGTTGGTGGAGGAGAGTGGTACTGCGGCTTCTGAGTTTCCTTCCTCAGGTGATGTGGTGAAGTCATTAGGTGCTGCTCTATTTAACTCCAACTAGTGCTTTGATCCTGGCTTCCAGTCAATGTTCTAGTATTGGACCTGTCTCCTCCTGGATCGTTCCTGTGGCCTGCTGCTCTGCATAGCTAAGTTCCGCTTTTGCTATTTTGTTTGCTGTTTTTTCTGTCCAGCATTGCTTATTTGTTTTTTCGTGCTTGCTGGAAGCTCTGGGACGCAGAGGGTGTACCTCCGTGCCGTTAGTTCGGTACGGAGGGTCTTTTTGCCCCCCTTTGCGTGGTTGTTTGTAGGGTTTTGTGTTGACCGCAAAGTTACCTTTCCTATCCTCGCTCTGTTCAGAAAGTCGGGCCTCACTTTGCTAAATCTATTTCATCTCTACGTTTGTCTTTTCATCTTAACTCACAGTCATTATATGTGGGGCTGCCTTTTCCTTTGGGGTATTTCTCTGAGGCAAGGTAGGCTTATTTTCTATCTTCAGGCTAGCTAGTTTCTCAGGCTGTGCCGAGTTGCATAGGGAGCGTTAGGCGCAATCCACGGCTGCCTCTAGTGTGTGTTGGAGAGGATTAGGGATTGCGGTCAGCAGAGTTTCCACGTCTCAGAGCTCGTTCTATATTTTTGGGTTATTGTCAGGTCACTGTAGGTGCTCTGACTTCTATGTCCATTGTGGTACTGAATTACCAGATCATAACAGTACACAATGTGAGGATTCACAAGTGACTGTTGACTTTTGTGATAAACCTGGACAAACCCTTTAACATGTGCCTGAACTTTTAAAAATCTTTTGACATTTTATAGGGATATGTCAGGAGCTTTAAGTGGTTGGAATTTGGGTGCTGAGATTGCCTCTAGCATTTGGAGCGAAGAGCCAGAACTCCTCAGCCAATACTGAGGACAGACTGAACACAAGATCTATAAACCCGTCTTCAGTATAGCTACTGGTGTGCATCTCAGCACCTGGACCCCCACTTATGGCATGCCTCAATGACTTGTCAAAAATGTTGTAAAAGTTGTACAAATGCAGTTACACTTTGTTTCATGGAGACAACTTTTTTTTAGATTGAAGCCAAGCAAACGATAAGATGATTTCTATGGGTTCAGCTTTATCTAATACATGCAACTACACCAATATTATCAATCCTAAATAATTAGGACAAAAAAGCGTATCTAAACCAACACTTAAAAAATAGGCTTTTTATAAAAGGCTAACAGCATCTTTATTGCAGTATATTAAAAAATAAGACAAAACCATCATATAAGTATGTAAAAACAGAGGAATACAAATGTCGGAGAAAGCAATGGGTATAAATGGGGACAAGTCTTGTACAATACACTGATAGGTCTATTTAGAGTCTGTTAGATATTATATAAATACCTTACAATGAAAGTGTCATATTAGTGCAAAATGTCATGACATCTAATGGGCTAAATGATAAGAAGCCCATATAATATTAGGCTTCTTAATTCATACCACACAGTAAAGACATAATGTCATATTGGTACATGTAATGAGCGATACAGTAAGAAGCTCATGTAGTAATAGGCTTAATCAATGTAAAAAAATCCTGATCGTTTTGTACAATTACATCTTACACCCATATAGGTAATATAGGACTGAAATATGGCACACATGAACATATGGATGTTACCTAAAGGAGAATGCTGCAAGGAACAGTGAGGCTGTAAGTCTGTCTGCGTTCCCCTCACACCCAACCAGTGCAATGTTTAGGTAACATCCACATTTATATGAACTTGAGTTGCATACCTTAGGGGATGGGTGCATGAGCGGAGAGGCTGCCTCTTTGGGGGGTCCTCATTCAGTGTGGTACCAGTGCAGAGCGTTTTTGACTGCACTCGCATACTGATACCATTGGACTTACGTGCGCTATATGTGGGGATATTGCATTTAATGTCAGCGGTGTGGTTTACTATATAGCAGCCTTTCAGAAGTGTATTGCACCTCCAGTGTAAAGCATTATATATTTTTTTATTGCTATGGTTACCACTGCCATTTCTGTCCACACTTTTATCGTCTGATATTTCTCCAGATCTACATCAGCTAGCGTCACCTTCCTCCCCCTCTCCAACCTTTTTGATCTATATATTAATTTGCTGTGCATCACTCCCCTCTTTTTTGGAGACTTTGTTCTCTGTCTTTTCAATTGTTTTTATATATTGATATTTAATAACCTGACTCCATGTTTTATTATTCAAGTTAGAATTGTTGGACCATCATTGATAAAGTATAATGCACTCCCCGTAGGCCTATATATAGTATAATGCACTCCGTATAGGCCTCTACATATAGTACAATGCACTCCCCATCTGCCTCTATACAGTATAATGCACTCCCCATCTGCCTCTGTATAGTATAATGCTCTCCCCATAGGCCTCCATGCAATATAGTGCACTCCCCATCTGCCTATATATAGTATAATGCACTCCCCAAATGCCTACGTATAGTATAATGCACTATAATGAACTATCGCTTTGTACATATGTACGTATATTTATATAAATATTTATATATGTTTCTATATTTATTTAGACTGAATATATATGTATGTGCAGCGCCCCAGAGATCTGGTCGTTGCAGTATGACACTCTGCCACTAAGGGGAGTGGCGGTACGTCTGATGGCACTGAAGGAATTCTCCTGACCAGGTATCACCAGAACACATTACACTTCACACTCCGGCCACTAGGGGGAGAAAAAGGCTTTATTTATTGGGCCACTCCTCACACTGGTAAAACTAGGGGCTGGGGAGGAAGTTAGTCAGAAGCTGACTGGGTTGGATTCAGGCAACATCCCGTGGCAGGGGGTGTTGCAGGGAGAAGACACAGGGGGGTCCCTGTCAGGCGTGGGAACCTGTCAGGTGCCTAGCGAACAGAACAGAACGTTTCGGAGCCGTGCCTGCACCTCCTGCGGCGGCATCTTAAGAAAGAGATAAGAAGGGAAGGATATTGTGGAACAGTGTAAACGAGATCAAGCACAAAGGAGAGCCAGTAAGAGTCGTGCCGTGAGACCGAGGCAACATCTTACTGAGGCATGTAGCCGATGGCCGGAACACCGCGGGAGTAACTGACTTCAGGCCTTACTTCGAACTCCGCAGGATAGTTAATTATAGGTTGGCTGTCTACCTTAAATTTCCTAAGAAGGCATAGGGGGCAACATTGGGAGAGGGGCGTCTCTAGGGTCCCGGAAGACCTCCAAGCCTTCCCGTCATACGGGTGCGTCCTAGCCAAAACATACCTGGGGGACGAGAAACTAGTAACATCTGGAACTAAAGAGAGAGAGAGAGCTGTAGAGAACGACGAACGAGAACAGCAGTTGTGAGGACTATCCCGAATGCTCAGCAGGGTAGGACTACAACACACAGGCGCTATTGGTAGGCAACGATTTCCATCTGTGAAGGAAACTCTGGAAGTGCCCATCGGACCGGCCAGTCTCAGAGAGCCCTGTTAAACTTGCTCTGGATTGAGGATCCTGAAGTCTTCAGTAAAGAGGTAAAGAGACTGCAACCTTGTGTCCTCGTTATTGACTGTACCTCACACCATCACCATCTACCTTACTGGGAAGCCCTGGGGATATACTTCACCTGTGGGAAGGTATACAATCCAGCTGCCATTCCATCACCCCAGCGGACCCCACAGCAGCGTCGGTCACCCTGACCGAACACCACAGGTGGCGTCACGAACCCCTGACAGACTGTACCACCTTTATTGGACGCCCCTTAGCAGGGTCGCGGACCGGGTCTAGCCACCGTGACAGCCTCAGAACCGAACCAGAGAGGCCTGGTACCGAAACGCGTGGCCCTGTGTCTGGGGGCGATCCATATGTATTATAATTCCTTTTGGACACTTACTATTATTATAGCCCCCTATGCACCTGATATATATTATGCCACTTTGAAGCCACACCTGCCTTTCCTGTATTTGTTTTTCTTTTTCCCCATTTATAATATTTCATGTGTTTTAATATCTAGGTTTTTTATTGTGTTAAAAATAAAATGTAACATTTTTTAACCAATCTTAAAAAGTGTCAGCTTTGGTGACAGTTATAGATATTGCTTTTTATTGGTATCTATTATTGAGTTCACTTATTGGTGTTGATGTACATATGTACATGTACAGATTAGGACTAGGGAGCAGTATAATCTCCATGCTCGGCCATACAGGCTACATGTATATGTGTTTAATTCTGCTACACAAAATACACATCATGATATTTGCAGAAATTGTTGAATTCTACATACAATTTAGATTACAAAGTAACACAATAATCTGAAGCACATTTTATGCATTTTCTGAATGCTTTATTTATCCCTTTGTTAATTTATGCCGCAGTTCGCTGTAGGTGTCATACTCAGAGGTTGCACATTTACACAATTGATGGTTTCCTTACACAATTGAATGGGGCTAGCAACGTCCCAGCTAAATTTATTAAACTGGGGCCTGGTTGCCTTGTTGTTACCTCTTCAGTAATAGTTTGTGTACCGATTGTCCGTAGATATAGTATTTTCTCTTGAGTTTGAGTTGCTACACTTGCAGTCTCCGTTGCTGTCTGCTCAGTTTGGATCGCAGTATCGTTGAGATCGCTCTTTCTTGGCACTGATGGCATTGAAAAATGGTGGAAATTTTGGAAGGGATGAGCTGCTTCAAGATCTAGCCTTTTTAAGTCTCGTTTCTCATAATATTCATGAGTAGTTGATCCATGACACAGCAAATATAGGTGTAAACATATATAATATCCTAACACTAGTGCTATTGAGAAACAAAGGATGCCATCGATGAAAGATATAATAAGAATCCCAATAGCAAGTGTTTCAGGAAAAATAAGCCAGCTGCTGGTAGATGAGTCCATCTTCACCCATGGCTCGTGGCAGTAGATGGAGAACACAAACAGAGAGATGATGGCCAGGCATGTTGTGCCTAAGAAAGCGGTCACAATGGAATTATAGTAAAACCAAATATTTCTGCCTCCTAGACAGGTATTAAAAATTTGGGAATGGTGATCGAAGTTAAAGACATCTTTTCCACAAATGTTACAAAATCGAATCTTCTCTTTATAAAATGTCACAGGTATTATGTGGCAGTGAATCTTCTTTGGTTTAGTTTCCTTGGCCTCCTTTACACTGACTGCCTCCTTTGGATCTACACAAGAGGAGTCAGTAGAAATTGTAAGGGTATGGAAAACAAAATGTAGAGCGAATAAGATGCCTAGAATTCCGTTACAGGCAGATTGCCAGGTGCATGGCAGTATGGGAAGAATAAAGCCAAAAGCCGTGATACCCAAATATAAGTATAGAACCCAACTGGCAATTTGGAAGGGATGCCATGGCCACTGTAGTCCGTCCTCACGCTTTCTGCGTTGGTGATCCACTTTTGAAGTTGGCATTACTTATGTGTCAATATTTCTTTGAATTTGCTGAAGAAAACGGCATCCTTGCACTTCTCACATAAAGCTTGGCTCTAAAACACGTCTGTCTTGTATAGATGAAACAGAATGTCTGGGAACTGTCACACAACTAATAGCACATCCTATTGTGAGGTCACAGGATTCTAATGGAACCTTCCGACCTGTATATGGCACCATAGTGCAGCCACTATTAGTCTGTAATGGGATGGTGTATATAGATCTACTGTATATTCCTCACTAGATACAACTATCTAGTACACTAAAATGCAAACCTTATTACATCGGTCCTACATACACCTCTATGCAGGAGCTCCCATAACATTTAGAATAAGTGAATGCAATTATATAATATGCAGCTATTGTTTTTGCAGTCCCCCATAAATATTCAGTGAGGCTGAGGTCAGGTGAGATCCATAACACTCAGGACTCACTGGAAAGCTTGGACCCGTGTCTTAGGTTATTATCCTGTTGCAGTATGAGTCCTTTATGTCATCAGGTTCAGGTCAATTGGCCCCAGATCTCCAATTCAGGAATGCAAAAATACCCATAGACTTGAGAATTCCCACCATCATATTTTGGTCTTCTGTAATATTAATCTTTCTAGTTCTGCCATAATTGTCAGCATTATTAAGTAGGACTTTTGTTTTTTCATCGATTCACTGTGAAATGTTCATATGACTAAGCTCATGCCATAGATCTCACCTTGGTAGGTTCTGTGGAAGGGACTAATCATTCCATAAGGGTGAAATTTGGCTCTGCCCTCATCACAAGGTGAGTGGGACTGGTGATGTCATTTCTACCGATATCACACGGGCCACGTGCATGAGCAGCAGGTATCGCCTACATGGCCGAATCATTTTTTTTTTTTTTTTATTTAAATAGATTTTTATTAACAATATAAAGAAGTACATCAGAATGCCATTTACATTACAATATGTTACATGCACATTTTCTTATTTTAATAAAGCCCAACATTACCCCAACAGCCCCCCTCCCCCATAAGACAGCTCATTCCCAATCTACACTCCTCTGAGGCCATCTCTGCCTCAAGTAATTTACCCTTATCCAAGTCCTAAGAAACCCGACTTCTATACTCCTCAGTCCAGTTCAAGCCAAGGAGACCACATTCTATTAAACATTTCTATTCTCGCCCTTTTTTTGTACACCCCCTTTTCCAATTTTAGACCATGTTGTACATATTGGAGAAATTCCCTCCTCGCAGGTGGTTCAGCATTTATCCAATTTCGTGCTATCACTTTCCTAGCCATGTATAGTAGCCTAGCGATTGCAATCTTCCAGGTATTGTCAACTCCAATTTCTTCCACATATCCCAGCAAGCATACTATCGGGTCTCTAAGAACTCTACACTTATAAGCTACTTCAACCCGGCTCAAGACCACCACCCAAAAAGCAGCCAGCCTAGGACACGTCCGCATCATGTGATATATTCCTGCATTCTCACTCGCACACCTCGGACACTCAGAATTGGCACGCAACCCCGCTTTGTGTAGCACTTCCGGAGATTTATATACTCTGTGCAAAATATATAGCTGCGAGAGTCTATATGGTTCACTCAAGGATAGTCGCGGAACCCACTCCATCACCGATTCCCAGGTTTCATTCTCCATCGGCCCCACTTCTCTCTCCCACTTAGCTCTCGCCTTTATAGGGAAATCAAGCACAAACGTGTGCATAAGGTCCTTATACAGGGTGGAAATAACTCCCCTTGTGGTCCCGTCACCACACACATACTCCAAAACTATATCATCTTGAATCCTGATCAGCTTTCTTATTCTGAGCTCTAAAGGCATGTCTCATCTGCGCATACTGATATTCCCCTGTGGATCGCAGACCAAACTCAACCTGCAATTGGGAAAAGGATTTCAATGCTTGTTGCTGGATTATCTGGTGAACAAAGCAAATTCCCTTAGTCTGCCATTCCATCAGTCCTCCCAGAGCCTCAAATTCCTTTAAATTGTTGTTAGACCATATCGGTGTGAATTTAGTCAGCCCTGTAACCCCACGAATCTGCCTTAGTCTATTCCATAATTTACGAATCAGGAACAGGGTTGGATATAATTTCCCTAAAGTGCCCAAGGAGCCATCTTCCAAACACTGAACCTCCGGTCGTCGGCCTGTCACCTCTTCCATCAGGTTTTGTACTGCACTGGATGACGCCTCTCGCGCCCAGCCCTTCAAATGCTGACTCTGGGCTGCAAGAAAATATATTTCTGGGTTTGACAAAGCCAAACCACCATCTTCCTTGGGTCGCTGAAGCGTCTCCAGGCTAATATGTGGATATTGTCTCCCCCATATCAAACTTCTAAAGAGGGCATTAATCTGCCTGAACTTCCCCCGAGGGATCCAAATTGGCGCATTGTGTAAAACATATAGAATTTTAGGCATCAGGACCATCTTAATAAGGTTAACCCTTCCGACCACCGATAGATGCAGTTTATTCCAGGCATCTACCTTCGCCTTGAGTACCCCCATAACAGGAGTCAAATTCCTTTGTAGGAACTCCGCAATTGGGACCGAAATCCATATTCCAAGGTATTTAAATTGGGAAACCACCTTTAGCCTCTCATCCCCAACATCCTCACTCACATTCTCTCCTACGTCATCCATCCTAAAAAGAACCGATTTACCCCAATTAATTGTTAGTCCCGACACGGTACCAAATCTCTCAACAATTTCAATGGCCCCTCTCAGTGAATCATCCGGATCAGCCAGGAACAGCAAAACGTCATCCGCGTATAGCGCTATTTTTTCCTCAATTTTCCCATACCTAAACCCAGGGACTCTATCAGACTGCCGAATCTTAGCAGCAAGAGGTTCTACAGCTAAAGCAAACAGGAGGGGTGAGAGCGGGCATCCCTGCCTAGTACCCCTAGCCAGCTCTATAGGCCGAGACAGCTCCCCGTTCACTCTAATTCTAGCCGACGGTAATGAATACAACAGCTGTATCCAGGCCACAAACTGCGGACCAAACCCCATACATTCCAACACCTGCCATAGGTATCCCCACTCAACACTGTCAAACGCCTTATGGGCATCTAACGATACAATCACTCTTCGACCACAGTTGTCAGACTCCACCTGCAAATTCACATATAGCCTCCGCAAATTAATCGCCGTTGCCCTATCAGGCATAAAGCCAGACTGGTCCGAATGCACCACTAGAGAGACGGAGAGCCAACACTAGAACACTAGAGAGACACTAGAGTGACGGAGAGCCAACACCTTGGCGACACACCAACACCTTGGCGACACACCTTGGCGAGCCAACACCTTGGCGACACAACACACTAGAGAGACACTAGAGTGACGGAGAGCCAACACTAGAGAGACGGAGAGCCAACACCTTGGCCAGAAGCTTGACATCAATAGTTAGTAAGGAAATTGGTCGGTACGACTCCGGCTTCCCCAAATCCTTATCCTCCTTTGGAATAACCACTATTATGGCCTCTCTCATAGAGGCTGGCAAGCACCCTCGGGACCTAGCTTCCTCCAGTACCATTTTTAATCTAGGAATCAACACTTCTGCCAAACCTTTATAAATCTCAGCGGGTAACCCATCAACCCCAGGCGCCTTCCCATTAGCCATGGACATCAATGCCCGACTCAATTCCTCCTGAGTGATAGGGGCCTCAAGGCTCTCCCTATCTGCCTCATTCAGTCTCGGCAGATCCAGACCCTCCAAGAAGGTCAATGTATCCTCGACCGATTCACCCAACCGGGAGGAATACAAATCTGCATAGAAGTCCGCGAAGGCCCTCAAAATCTCAGGCGTTTCCGTTATTCTACCTCCACTTGTAGGTTCCAAAGAGTGTATATATGAAGATCCAAGCATGGTACGGGGATTCGCTCCAGGGACAGGTGGTTTCGGTGGGACCCTATGTGCTCTTTCTACCGCGAACACTTTTGTTAGCGCCATATCTCCAAATGTCTCTAACAGCCAGTTTTCAATATACTCCGTTGGATTCCTCCCTTCAGCTTTTTCAGGGATGCCCACTATGCGAATATTGTTTCTTCTGGACCTGTTCTCAAGGTCCTCATTTTTAGCAGCCAATTCAGCTATAGCTTGAGTGAACTTTTTCTCTGCTTTTTGCAGCTGCACTATATGATCTTCTGCAGTGCTCACTCTCTCCTCTACCTCCCCCACACGTTTGTCAATCTTCTGCATGGCTGCGTTTATCTGGGCTGTGTCTCCCTTAACCTCCTGTATCTGTAAAGTCAGAGACTGTTTACATGAAGAAACCAGCGCAAAAACGTCTCTCAAGGTAGGCTCAGCTTCTGGCGCCATTTCCTCGGGTCCCCCTTCTGCCACCGCCATTTTGCTCTCCTTTCTCCCCTGTTGTACCTCATGTTCTCCTGCTGGGCTCTCCTCCTCCTCGGTATCAGCTCCGGCTCCCTCCTCTGCGGCCTCAGCTCTCGCAAACTGCTGGAGCTTTGCCGCTACCTCCATGCGCTTTCTACATGCGGCGTTCTCCTTGTCTGCCTTCTCCCTTGTATCGGCGCCATCTTGGATTGCGCCTGCATCCCCGTCTCCTGCGTCCTTCTGCCGTCTCCTGGTCATATTCGCCAGTCCCAACGCTACCGCTCAGCACCGCCGGACTCTCCAAGTCTCCCCGCAGCCGTTAAGCCCCCTCAGGGACCGAACAGCAGCGGCTCTGTAGGATTATTGAATATACAGCAGCGGGAGCTCCCTGCCGCACGTCCGTTCACATGGACTCTCAGGCCACGCCCCACATGGCCGAATCATTGATTAATTATATAATTTAAAGGTATCAAATCATATTATCAACTAATTAGATAACTGACTTGTCCAGAATGTCCATGTGTCAAATCAGCTAAATTAAACAGTCCCAGCATTGTGAGTGACATTTTATGAAATCTCATCGACTACAGGTGAGTCGAACCCCCATCGGTCTGCTACTGATAACCTATCCTGTGATTGGGTCATCCAATACCAATGTTGGAACAACCCCTTTAAGAAAATCTGACAATTCTTGTCACAATATGCAAGTGTGAGTAGTTAAGTAAAGCAAAAAACTTTTTTGTTTTTAATTAAAGTTTAATTGAAAAAAAAAAGGTCTCATATGCACACTATAGGCCTGATTCGTCAAGACCGGAGTTGCAAACATCAATCTTTGTGCTGAAGTCCGACGCTCCTGATTCATGAAGAGGTGGACATGTGGCCTTCACTTCAGAGTGTGTTTCACCACAAATCCTACTCCAGTCCCTACTAGAGTAAGATTTGTGGTGTAGTGAACACCGCCTCTCATCCTGATGTTTGACAAGCAGTGGTCGCCGCGCCAGTCTTGCACCAACTCTGCCAACTTTATCAGAGCTGGGCAAAAATGGCGAGAAAACACCAAAATTCGCAAAATATTAGCACAGTTTTAAGTTAGGCCAAAATTATGCAACTCTTCAAAGCTTCTCATGCCAGAATATTGGAGTAAAAGCTTTCATGAATCGGGCCCTGTATATATATATACAGTATATATATATATATATATACAGTGGGGCAAAAAAGTATTTAGTCAGTCAGCAATAGTGCAAGTTCCACCACTTAAAAAGATGAGAGGTGTCTGTAATTTACATCATAGGTAGACCTCAACTGTGGGAGACAAACTGAGAAAAAAAAATCCAGAAAATCACATTGTCTGTTTTTTTTAACATTTTATTTGCATATTATGGTGGAAAATAAGTATTTGGTCAGAAACAAAATTTCATCTCAATACTTTGTAATATATCCTTTGTTGGCAATGACAGAGGTCAAACGTTTTCTGTAAGTCTTCACAAGGTTGCCACACACTGTTGTTGGTATGTTGGCCCATTCCTCCATGCAGATCTCCTCTAGAGCAGTGATGTTTTTGGCTTTTCGCTTGGCAACACGGACTTTCAACTCCCTCCAAAGGTTTTCTATAGGGTTGAGATCTGGAGACCGGCTAGGCCACTCCAGGACCTTGAAATGCTTCTTACGAAGCCACTCCTTCGTTGCCCTGGCGGTGTGCTTTGGATCATTGTCATGTTGAAAGACCCAGCTACGTTTCATCTTCAATGCCCTTGCTGATGGAAGGAGGTTTGCACTCAAAATCTCACGATATATGGCCTCATTCATTCTTTCATGTACCCGGATCAGTCGTCCTGGCTCCTTTGCAGAGAAACAGCCCCAAAGCATGATGTTTCCACCACCATGCTTTACAGTAGGTATGGTGTTTGATGGATGCAACTCAGTATTCTTTTTCCTCCAAACACGACAAGTTGTGTTTCTACCAAACAGTTCCAGTTTGGTTTCATCAGACCATAGGACATTCTCCCAAAACTCCTCTGGATCATCCAAATGCTCTCTAGCAAACTTCAGACGGGCCCGGACATGTACTGGCTTAAGCAGTGGGACACGTCTGGCACTGCAGGATCTGAGTCCATGGTGGCGTAGTGTGTTACTTATGGTAGGCCTTGTTACATTGGTCCCAGCTCTCTGCAGTTCATTCACTAGGTCCCCCCGCGTGGTTCTGGGATTTTTGCTCACCGTTCTTGTGATCATTCTGACCCCACGGGGTGGGATTTTGCGTGGAGCCCCAGATTGAGGGAGATTATCAGTGGTCTTGTATGTCTTCCATTTTCTAATTATTGCTCCCACTGTTGATTTCTTCACTCCAAGCTGATTGGCTATTGCAGATTCAGTCTTCCCAGCCTGGTGCAGGGCTACAATTTTGTTTCTGGTGTCCTTTGACAGCTCTTTGGTCTTCACCATAGTGGAGTTTGGAGTCAGACCGTTTGAGGGTGTGCACAGATGTCTTTTTATACTGATAACAAGTTTAAACAGGTGCCACTACTACAGGTAATGAGTGGAGGAAAGAGGAGACTCTTCACCCCCTCGTGGCTACGATCGCTCTGATTGGCTGTTGAAAGTGAAACTGCCAATCAGAGCGATTTGTAATATTTCACCTAAAAAACTGGTGAAATATTACAATCCAGCCATGGCCGATGCTGCAATATCATCGGCCATGGCTGGAAACACTTATGTGCACCCACCCCACCCCTCCGATCGCCCCCCCAGCCCCCCGATCTGTGGTCCGCTCCCCTCCGTCCTGTGCTCCGCTCCCCCGTCCTCCTGTCCGCTTCCCCCGTGCACCAATCACACCCCCCGCGCTCCAATCAAACCCCCCGCACTCCGATCCCCCCCCGCACACAGCGACCCCCCCCTCGTGCTCCGATCCACCCCCCCGCACAGCGATCCCTCACCCCGTGCTCCAATCCTCCCCCGTGCTCCAATCCTCCCTCCCGTGTTCCGATCCACCCCCCCATGCTCCGATCCACCCCCCGTGCTCCGACGCCCCCCCCCCCGTGCCCTGATCTCCCCCCCCTTATACTTACCTAGCCGCCCGAGGTCCGTCCGTCTTCTTTCCTGGGCGCCGCCATCTTCCAAAATGGCGGGCGCATGTGCAGTGCACCCGCCGAATCTGCCGGCCGGCAGATTCGTTCCAGAGTGAATTTTGATCACTGAGATATAACCTATCTCAGTGATCAAAATAAAAAAAATAGTAAATGACCCCCCCCCCTTTGTCACCCCCATAGATAGGGACAATAAAAAAAATAAAGAATTTTTTTTTTTTTCACTAAGGTTGGGGTAAGAACTAGGGTTAGGGTTAGGGGTAGGGTTAGGGGTAGGGTTAGGGTTAGGGTTAGGGGGAGGGTTAGGGTTAGGGCTAGGGTTAGGGGTAGGGTTAGGGTTAGGGTTAGGGCTAGGGTTAGGGTTTCGGTATGTGCACACGTATTCTGGTCCTATGCGGATTTTTCCGCAGCGGATTTGAAAAATCCACAGTGCTAAACCGCTGCCGATTTATCGTGGATTTACCGCGGTTTTTCTGCGCATTTCACTGCGGTTTTACAACTGCGATTTTCTATTGGAGCAGTTGTAAAACCGCTGCGGAATCCGCAGAAAGAAGTGACATGCTGCGGAATGTAAACCGCTGCGTTTCCGTGCAGTTTTTCCGCAGCATGTGTACAGCGATTTTTGGTTCCCATAGGTTCACATTGAACTGTAAACTCATGGGAAACTGCTGCGGATCCGCAGCATTTTCTGCAGCGTGTGCACATACCTTTAGAATTAGGCTATGTGCACACGGTGCGGATTTGGCTGAGGATCCGCAGCAGTGTTCCATCAGGTTTACAGTACCATGTAAACATATGGAAAACCAAATCCGCTGTGCCCATGGTGCAGAAAATACCGCGCGGGAACGCTGCGTTGTATTTTCCGCAGCATGCCAATTCTTTGTGCGGATTCCGCAGCGTTTTACACCTGTTCCTCAATAGGAATCCACAGGTGAAATCCGCACAAAAAACACTGGAAATCCACGGTAAATCCACAGGTAAAACGCAGTGCCTTTTACCCGCGGATTTTTCAAAAATGGTGCTGAAAAATCTCATACGAATCCGCAACGTTGGCACATAGCCTTAGGGTTGGGTTGCAATTAGGGTTGTGGTTAGGGTTAGGGGTGTGTTGGGGTTAGGGTTGTGGTTAGGGGTGTGTTGGGGTTAGGGTTGTGATTAGGGTTACGGCTACAGTTGGGATAAGGGTTAGGGGTGTGTTGGAGGTAGAATTGAGGGGTTTCCACTGTTTAGGCACTTCAGGGGGTCTCCAAACGCAACATGGCACCACCATTGATTCCAGCCAATCTTGTATTCAAAAATTCAAATGGTGCTCCCTCACTTCCGAACCCCGACGTGTGCCCAAACAGTGGTTTACCCCCACATATGGGGTGCCAGCATACTCAGGACAAACTGCGCAACAATTACTGGGGTCCAATTTCTCCTGTTACCCTTGAGAAAATAAAAAATTGCTTGCTAAAACATCATTTTTGAGGAAAGAAAAATGATTTTTTATTTTCATGGCTCTGCGTTGTAAACGTCTGTGAAGCACTTGGGGGTTCAAAGTGCTCACCACATATCTAGATAAGTTCCTTGGGGGGTCTAGTTTCCAAAATGGGGTCACTTGTGGGGGGTTTCTACTGTTTAGGCACACCAGGGGCTCTGCAAACGCAACGTGACGCCCGCAGACCATTCCATCAAAGTCTGCATTTCAAAAGTCACTACTTCCCTTCTGAGCCCCCACGTGTGCCCAAACAGTGGTTTACCCCCACACATGGGGCATCAGCGTACTCAGGAGAAACTGGACAACAACTTTTGTGGTCCAATTTCTCCTGTAACCCTTGGGAAAATAAAAAATTCTGGGCTAAAAAATTATTTTTGAGGAAAGAAAACGTATTTATTATTTTCACTGCTCTGTGTTATGAACTTCTGTGAAGCACTTGGGGGTTCAAAGTGCTCACCTCACATCTAGATAAGTTCCGTTCGGGGTCTAGTTTCCAAAATGGGGACACTTGTGGGGGGTTTCTACTGTTTAGCCACATCAGGGGCTCTGCAAACGCAACGTGACGCCCACAGAGCATTCCATCAAAGTCTGCATTTCAAAACGTCACTACTTCACTTCCGAGCCCCAGCATGTGCCTAAACAGTGGTTTACCCCCACATATGGGGTATCAGCGTACTCAGGAGAAACTGGACAACAACTTTTGGGGTCAAATTTCTCCTGTTACCCTTGGGAAAATAAAAAATTGCGGGCTAAAATTCATTTTTGAGAAAATAATTTTTTTTTTTTTTTTTCATGGCTCTGCGTTATAAACTTCTGTGAAGCACTTGAGGGTTCAAAGTGCTCACCACACATCTAGATTAGTTCCTTTGGGGGTCTAGTTTCCAAAATGGGGTAATTTCTGGGGGATCTCCAATGTTTAGGCACACAGGGGCTCTCCAAACGCGACATGGTGTCCGCTAATGATTGGAGATAATTTTCCATTTAAAAAGCCAAATGGCGTGCCTTCCCTTCTGAGCCCTGCCGTGCGCCCAAACAGTGGTTTACCCCCACATATGGGGTATCTGCATACTCAGGACAAACTGGACAACAACATTTGTGGTCCAATTTCTCCTATTACCATTGGCAAAATAGGAAATTCCAGGCTAAAAAATCATTTTTGAGAAAAGAAAAATTATTTTTTATTTTCATGGCTCTGCATTATAAACTTCTGTGAAGCACCTGGGGGTTTAAAGTGCTCAGTATGCATCTAGATAAGTTCCTTTGGGGGTCTAGTTTCCAAAATGGGGTCACTTGTGGGGGAGCTCCATTGCATAGGCACACAGGGGCTCTCCAAATGCGACATGGTGTCCGCTAACAATTGGAGCTAATTTTCCATTCAAAAAGTTAAAAGGCGCGCCTTCCCTTCCGAGCCCTGCCGTGTGCCCAAACAGTGGTTTACCCCCACATATGAGGTATCGGCGTACTCGGGAGAAATTGCTCAACAAATTTTAGGATCCATTTTATCCTATTGCCCATGTGAAAATGAAAAAATTGAGGCGAAAATAAATTTTTTGTGAAAAAAAAGTACTTTTTCATTTTTACGGATCAATTTGTGAAGCACCTGAGGGTTTAAAGTGCTCACTAGGCATCTAGATAAGTTCCTTGGGGGGTCCAGTTTCCAAAATGGGGTCACTTGTGGGGGAGCTCCAATGTTTAAGCACACAGGGTCTCTCCAAACGCGACATGGTGTCCGCTAACGATGGAGATAATTTTTCATTCAAAAAGTCAAATGGCGCTCCTTCCCTTCCGAGCCTTACCATGTGCCCAAACAGTGGTTTACCCCCACATGTGAAGTATCGGTGTACTCAGGAGAAATTGCCAAACAAATTTTAGGATCCATTTTATCCTGTTGTCCATGTGAAAATGAAAAAATTGAGGCTAAAAGAATTTTTTTGTGAAAAAAAAGTACTTTTTCATTTTTACAGATCAATTTGTGAAGCACCTGGGGGTTTAAAGGGCTCACTATGCATCTAGATAAGTTCCTTGGGGCGTCTAGTTTCCAAAATGGGGTCACTTGTGGGGGAGCTCCAATTTTTAGGCACACGGGGGCTCTCCAAATGTGACATGGTGTCCGCTAAAGAGTGCAGCCAATTTTTCATTCAAAAAGTCAAATGGCGCTCCTTCCCTTCCAAGCCCTGCCGTGCGCCCAAACAGTGGTTTACCCCCACATATGAGGTATCAGCGTACTCAGGACAAATTGGACAACAACTTACGTCGTTCAGTTTCTCCTTTTACCATTGGGAAAATAAAAAAATTGTTGCTGAAAAATCATTTTTGTGACTAAAAAGTTAAATGTTCATTTTTTCCTTCCATGTTGCTTCTGCTGCTGTGAAGCACCTGAAGGGTTAATAAACTTCTTGAATGTGGTTTTGTGCACCTTGAGGGGTGCAGTTTTTAGAATGATGTCACTTTTGGGTATTTTCAGCCATATAGACCCCTCAAACTGACTTCAAATGTGAGGTGGTCCCTAAAAAAAATGGTTTTGTAAATTTCGTTGTAAAAATGAGAAATCGCTGGTCAAATTTTAACCCTTATAACTTCCTAGCAAAAAAAATTTTGTTTCCAAAATTGTGCTGATGTAAAGTAGACGTGTGGGAAATGTTATTTATTAACTATTTTGTGTCACATAACTCTCTGGTTTAACAGAATAAAAATTAAAAATGTGAAAATTGCGAAATTTTCAAAATTTTCGCCAAATTTCCGTTTTTATCACAAATAAACACAGAATTTATTGACCTAAATTTACCACTAACATGAAGCCCAATATGTCACGAAAAAACAATCTCAGAACCGCTAGGATCCATTGAAGCGTTCCTGAGTTATTACCTCATGAAGGGACACTGGTCAGAATTGCAAAAAACGGCAAGGTCTTTAAGGTCAAAATAGGCTGGGTCATGAAGGGGTTAAAGAAGAAGTTACAGGTCTGTGAGAGCCAGAAATCTTGATTGTTTGTTTCTGACCAAATACTTATTTTCCACCATAATATGCAAAAAAAATGTTAAAAAAACAGACAATGTGATTTTCTGGATTTTTGTTTTCTCAGTTTGTCTCCCATAGTTGAGGTCTACCTATGATGTAAATTACAGACGCCTCTCATCTTTTTAAGTGGTGGAACTTGCACTATTGCTGACTGACTAAATACTTTTTTGCTCAACTGTATATACATATTGTAGGGGTTACACTCGCTCAGGTGCGACGGCTGACACTCAGGAGGCACGTTCCATTAAAAGTTCAGAGGGTTTATTGCTTCATAAACCACATAGCAGATAACAGAAATCAAATAGCCTTTAGCTCAGGAACAGAAAATACAAGTGTCCAGTCCTTCAGGCTCAGTCCTGGAACGTTAAAACACTCTGGAGGGTTTCACCTCCACCCACATCTGCTGTGTTAAACATTAGCCTTTCTTTTATAGGTCTAACCACACCTAGGAACCCATCACATGATTAGACATGTGGTTATGACATCACCACAGGTCCTGAAACACACATAGATAGGCAGGGTTATGATACAGCGACAAGCCACCTATGTGACACATATCTCCCGTCGACTATACAACCTTTAGCCACGCTACATACCTCCCCCCTCTGCCTAAAGCCGTGGGGCTTGGCACTTTCTACCACTAGACAAGGGATTCTTGATAGGGCATCAGCATTACCGTGCAGCTTCCCGGCCCTATGTTCCACATGGAAATTGAAGTCCTGCAGGGCTAAGAACCAACGGGTGACCCTAGCATTTCTTCCCTTCGTTTCCCTCATCCATCTAAGTGGGGCATGGTCGGATATCAGTCTAAATTTACGTCCCAGCAGATAGTACCGTAACGTGTCCACCGCCCACTTTATGGCCAAACACTCCTTCTCTACGACTGAGTAATTCTTTTCAGACGAGGATAGTTTCCTACTCAGATAGAGAACAGGATGCTCCTCTCCATGTAGCTGTTGGGAAAGGACTACTCCTAACCCCAACGTCTGATGCATCTATTTGAAGAATAAACTCTTTCTTAAAATTTGGGGCCATCAGAACGGGTTGCTTACACAGAGCCTCTTTCATTTCTTGGAAGGCTGACTGTCTCTTCGGACCATTTAACCATTACTGATTTCGTCCCCTTTAGCAGATCAGTCAGAGGCGCAGCCACCGTGGCGAAGTTTGGGATGAACCTCCTGTAATATCCCACGATCCCCAGAAAGGCTTTAACTTGCTTTTTGGAGAGTGGCTTTGGCCATGTTTGAATTGCCTCCACTTTACTGATTTGGGGTTTTATTTCTCCACGACCCATTATATATCCTAGGTACTTAGCTTCTTCCTTACCCAAGGCACACTTCTTTGGGTTTATTGTAAACCCCGCCTCTCTTAGAGCATCAAACACCGTTTGGACTTTTTCCAGATGACTCTCCCAGTCCGGCCTAAAGATGATGATATCATCCAGGTACGCAGCAGCGTATGGCTTATGGGGTGCAAGGACTATGTATGGAAGGTGTTTCCATACAGATGACGCCCCATTGCAGACAATTTGAAAACTTGGGAATCATTTGAGCGGCCATACGCGCCAATATCCACCTCTATAAATTTGTATTCCGCATCAGCAATGGCCAACAGCACAATGGAGAAGTATTTTTTATAGTTGAAATATTCCTAGCCAGAACCAGCCGGTTTCACAATGCGGATATGTTTCCCGTTCACTGCGCCCACGTAATTGGGAAACTGACACACTTGCTGGAATTTCTCGGCTACTTCCAACCAACTCTCCATTGTGGGATGTGGTATAAATTCACCGGGCAAAGAGTCCCACAGTGCACGGAAGATGTGCTTGACAATTCTGGAGATGGTGGAAATCCCAAGTCTGAACTGGAAATGCAGTGAGAGCAGGAATTCTCCAGTTGCATGAAATCTGTGAATAAAAGCAAGGCAAAAATTGCTACAAAATACCAGCAATAACATGATAGTTAGAAGTCAGCTTTAACAGTAGGAGATACAATAAAAATTATTCCTAAAAAGATCACTAAAAACTATTCTAAAAAAAACCACCAGCAACAACATTAACCCCTTCACCCCAAAGCCTGTTTTCACCTAAGTGAATTTTTACAATTCTGACTACTGTCACTTTATGAGGTCATAACTCTGAAACGCTTATAATAATAATAATAATTTTATTTATATAGCGCCAACATATTCCGCAGCGCTTTACAAATTATAGAGGGGACTTGTACAGACAATAGACATTACAGCATAACAGAAATACAGTTCAAAACAGATACCAGGAGGAGTGAGGGCCCTGCTCGCAAGCTTACAAACTATGGGGAAAAGGGGAGACAACGCTTCAACGGATCCTGGTGATTCTGACATTGTTTTCTCATGACATATTGTACTTTATGATAGTGGTAAAACTTCTTCGATATGATTTGCATTTATTTGTGAAAAAAACAAAAATTTGTCGGAAATTATGAAAATTTAGCAATTTCAAAATTTAGTTTTTATGCCCTTAAATTAGAGAGTTATATCACATAATATAGTTAATAAACAACATTTCCCACATGTCTGCTTTACATCAGCACAATTTTGGAAACATAATTTTTTTTTGTTAGGGAGTTGTAAGGGTTAAAAGTTGACCAGCGATTTCTCATTTTTGCAACAAAATTTGCAAAACCATTTTTTTTACGGACCATTTCACACGTGAAGTGGCTTTCAGGGGTCTATATGACAGAAAATGCCCAAAAGTGACACCATTCTAAAAACTGCACCCCTCAAGGTACTCAAAACCACATTCAAAAAGTTTATTAACCCTTTGGGTGCTTCACAGGAATTTTTTGAATGTTTAAAAAAAATTGAACATTTAACTTTTTTCACAAAATTTTTACTTCAGGCCCAGATTGTTTCATTTTACCAAGGGTAACAAGATAAATTGGACCACAAACGTCATTGTACAATTTGTCCTGAGTACGCCGATACCCCATATGTGGGAGTAAACCACTGTTTGAGCGCATGGCAGAGCTCGGAAGGGAAGGAGCGCCATTTGACTTTTCAATGCAAAATTGGCTGGAATTGAGATCGGAACCCATGTCGCATTTGGAGAGCCCCTGACGTGCCTTAACAGTGGAAACCCCCAACAAGTGACCCCATTTTGTAAAGAAGACCCCCTAAGGAACTTATCTAGATGTGTGGTGAGCACTTTTAACCCCCAATTGTTTCACTAAAGTTTAGAATGTAGCGGTGTGAAAATTAAAAAATCATTTTTTCTTTCCACAAAATGATGTTTTAGCCCGCAATTTTTTTTCTCCAAGGGTAACAGGAGAAATTGGACCACAAAAGTTATTTTCCAACTTGTCCTGAGTAAGCTGATACCCCATATGTGGGGGGGAACCACCGTTTGGGTGCACAGGAGAACTCGGAAGGGAAGGAGCACTGTTTTAGTTTTTCAAAGCAGAATTGGCTGGAATTGAGATCGGACGCCATGTCACGTTTGGAGAGCCCCTGATGTGCCGAAACAGTGGAAACTCCCCAATTCTAACTGAAACCCTAATCCAAACACACCCCTAACCCTAATCCCAACGGTAACCCTAACCCCAACCCTAGCCCCAACCCCAACCCTAACCCTAGCCCTAACCATAGTCCTAACCCTAGCCCTAACCCTAACCCTAATGGGAAAATGGAAATAAATAAATTTTTTTACACTTTATTATTTTTCCCTAATTAAGGGGGTGATGAAGGGGGGTTTGATCTACTTTTATAGCGTTTTTTTGGCGGATATTTAGGGTTGGCAGCTGTCACACAGTAAAAGACGCTTTTTATTGCAAAAAATAGTTTTTGCATCACCACATTTTGAGAGCTATAATTTATCCATGTTTTGGCCCACAGAGTCATGTGAGATCTTGTTTTTTGCGGGACGAGTTGACGTTTTTATTGGTACCATTTTCGGGCAGATGACATTTTTTGATCGCTTTTTATTCTGATTTTTGTGAGGCGGAATGAACAAAAACCAGCAATTCCTGAAATTCTTTTATGGGGGGCGTTTATACCGTTCCACGTGTGGTAAAATTGATAAAGCAGCTTTATTCTTCAGGTCAGTACGATTACAGCGATACCTCATTTATGTAATTTTTTTTATGTTTTGGCACTTTTACACAATAAAAACAATTTTATATAAAAAAATAATTGTTTTTGCATCGCTTTATTCTGAGAGCTATAACTTTTTTATTTTTGTGCTGATGCTGCTGTATGGTGGCTTTTTTTTTGCGGGACAAGACGTTTTCAGCGGTACCATGGTTATTTATATCCGTCGTTTTGATCGCGTGTTATTCCACTTTTTGTTCGCCTGTATGATAATAAAGCAATGTTTTTTGCCTTTTTTTTTTTTTCTTGCGGTGTTCACCGAAGGGGTTAAGTAGTGGGATAGATTTATAGAGCGGGTCGTTACGGACGCGGCGATACCAAACATGTGTACTTTTATTGTTTTTTTTTAATTTACATAAATGGATTTACTGGGAAATGTTTTTTTTTTCTTTATTTGGGGATTTTTTAATGTTTTTTTTATACATTCTATTTTTTTTTTTTACTTTCTACCATTGTCCCAGGGTGGGACATCACTGTATTAGATCAGATCGTTGATCTGACAGGCAAGTTTAGGTGGCTTTCCGGCACCTGCTCTCAGCAACTCTCAGCAGGCACCGGCTAGCCAGGTCATTTCATGACCCGGAAGGAGTCCCGCGGCCATCTTGGATCCGGGTACTCCTTCCGGATCACCGGAGGAACGCGATCTCATTGCGTTTCTCCGGTGGGAGAGCGCAGGGAGCCCCCGTCCCTGCGCGATCCCCCTCTATGCCGCTGTCACTACTGACAGCGGCATCAGAGGGGTTAAATGCCCGCGATCGGCGCTACCGCTGATCGTGGGCATTGCTGCGGGGTGTCAGCTGTCATATACAGCTGACACCCGCACCCGATCACCGCGGCGCTTAGCGCGAGACCGCGGTGATCGGTGCGCCGTACTAGTACTGCTGCTGGCACAAATGCAGTGCCGGCAGCGCAATATTAGTACGGCGCATGTCGCGAAGGGGTTAAAATGTGCGTAACAGGATGGGATACAATAAAAATGGCTTACTGAAGAGTGACCATCAGACGCTCCGCCGTTGAAATGGAGAATCGGCAATACGTATCACTCCTTCGGATAAGATGTCCAATTCAGTCGACCAATAGATCAAAGTTCTCCGCTTTCATCCGCACATATGAGAAAAATTTCTCTGGGTTTCCTCGTAGCTCTATGTTCAGTGAAGAAATCACCCCACGTGTCATTCTCTCTGCAGTGATGGGGTGGATCCACAAACGCCGTCGGCACAGACGCATTATGCATTGTCTCTCTCGCTCCTTCTCCAGAACAATTGTTTTCAAGCGATTTACCTCCACAGTGAAATCCACGTTGATCTTTACAATATTCGCAATAACGACATCCATCTTGCTCTCAAAACACTTACTCCTCTACAACCTGTCACAGATGAGCTGTAGGAACACTGTATATACAGTTAGGTCCATATATATTTGGACAGACAACATTTTTCTAATTTTGGTTCTAGACATTACCACAATGAATTTTAAACAAAACAATTCAGATGCAGTTGAAGTTCAGACTTTCAGCTTTCATTTGAGCGTATCCACTTTAAAATTGGACGAAGGGTTTAGGAGTTTCAGCTCCTTAACATGTGCCACCCTGTTTTTAAAGGGACCAAAAGTAATTGGACAAATGACTCCAAGGCCATTTCATGGACAGGTGCGGGCAATCCCTTCGTTATGTCATTCTCAATTAAGCAGATAAAAGGCCTGGAGTTGATTTGAGGTATGGTGCTTGCATTTGGAAGGTTTTGCTGTGAAGTAAACATTCGGTCAAAGGAGGTCTCCATGCAGGTGATACAAGCCATCCTTAAGCTGTGAAAACAGAAAAAAAACCACTGGTTCTCTTCTGCAGATCTAGCAGTCCTCTGAATGCTGAGTCCTGAATAACCCCACTTACACCAGTTATAGGCAGGTTTCTGTGTACACTGTGCATAGGCAGAAAACTGTAAATCCGTGGTGGTGGGGAGTTATACAAAACTCATGAATATGAAGGACTTCAAGGCAGCAGGATTACTAGTTCTCTAGTCAGAATCTCCTGCTGATAAAATAATGACTTTATTATTTTTATTTATTCTATTAAAACTACAGGAAGCAGCCTACTAAGTGATACATCACTGGAATCAGGGTCTCTGACTCTACATCATGTTGCTCTCCGATTAGGTAGCAAAGAGCTAGTGACAGATTCACTTCAAATAAGAGTCATAACTGGAATGAATGAATAAATAAATAAATACTGTAGATGAAATTACCCCTTTGTCTTTGTCTTTTGAGCTTTTAAGTCTACCTGTACATTTAGTGGTAGTGCTCCACACAGCAAAACCACACACAAATACTGCAAATTACAGTTGTGTTTTGCCTGGCTTTTCACCATGTGGTTAGTACGAAGTGTTTCATCTGTACAACCCATGGGTCTAAAGACGTGGTGATTTGAAATAAAAGTGTCGTTTTTCTGCGTGTTTTGGGCACTTGGCACATTACTGCTATGTACAGGTACGCTTGTAGAAGTAATTTATACAATTTGATACAGATTTTTTCAGATTGTAAAAATCCCATGATATTTATAGCAAAGTGTCAGATACGATCACCGTGTGCCTTATTACAGCTGTCCCGAGGGCCGACTGTACCTGTAAATGTCCCCATGAGATACAGAACATATGATTTAGTAATATTAGCTCATTAGCGGAAGATACCTGAATATCCTTATAGAAGAGGAAATGTGATAATAGATTACGGCTACTTTCACACTGGCGTTGTTTTCAATACGTCGCAATGCGTGGTTTAGGGGAAAAAACGCATCCTGCAAAGTTGTTTGCAGGATGCGTTTTTGCCCCTTAGATTAACATTAGCGACGCATTGACACACGTCGCAACCGTCGTGCGACGGTTGCGCCGTGTTGTGGCGGACCGCCGGGAGCAAAAAACGTTACATGTAACGTTTTTTGCTGCCGACGGACCGCTTTTTCCGACCGCGCATGCGCGAACGGAACTCCGCCCCCACCTCCCCGCACCTCACAATGGGGCAGCGGATGCAATGAAAATCTGCATCCGCTGCACCCGTTGTGCGGCGCAAACAACGCTAGCGTCGTTGCGTCTGCACGACGCTAATGTGAAAGTAGCCTAAATCAGAAATTCTGCAATAAAGCTTTTAATTGCAATACATACACCAAGTTAAAACCATAAACCCAAACATATAATCTATCTATACATGTACGAGTTTATTTCCTATCGCTTACATGGTATTACAATATTCTGCAGTCCTAAAAATGACAATTTCTGTCTCTGTTCAAGACATGTAACAGCACCATAGATGATAATGGGCATATAAAAAAAACAGATACAACACGTACGTACAACACAAATGTCTGAATGAGGCCCTAGTCCAGAGGCGTAGCTAAGGGTTCAGCTCGGGGGGGGGGGGGGCGAAAAATCTGAGTGGGCCCCTAACCGGTAACCCTGATTACAACTCAGGTGGCGCACTCTAGTCGTGGGTATTGGGGAAGATCAGCAGATGACAGAGCTGTAACTGACAAAAATCTCTATGCAATGGCCAAAACTGATATTACCACCACATGGTGACCATATACTGGTAGATACCAGTGCTGCAGAATGTACAAGAGTTTACAATACAGTTACAGATAATAACTTAGAGGTGACGTTTTTTCTGATAGTCGTTCACTTTGACATCTTACTCAGACCGACATGACAACTTCTCCAGCCAGTACTTGTATGCACAGATTAGAACAGACACATCTGACTTCTCACATTTCCAGCACCATCTTCATCTATTCCCAACCTGAACAAATGCCTCGACGTGCTGTAACCCCAATACTGAGCCGCTGCTGCCGTATGTGTCCCTATTACTGCCCCTGATACCCCAATACTGAGCCGCTGCTGCCGTATGTGTCCCTATTACTGCCCCTGATACCCCAATACTGAGCCACTGCTGCCGTATGTCCCTATTACTGCACCTGATACCCCAATACTGAGCCACTGCTGCCGTATGTGTCCCTATAACTGCACCTGATACCCCAATACTGAGCTGCTGCCGTATGTGACCCTATTACTGCACCTGATACCCCAATACTGAGCCACTGCTGCCGTATGTGTCCCTATTACTGCACCGGATACCCCAATACTGAGCCGCTGCTGCCGTATGTGTCCCTATTACTGCCCCTGATACCCCAATACTGAGCCGCTGCTGCCGTTTGTCCCTATTACTGCACCTGATACCCCAATACTGAGCTGCTGCCGTATGTGACCCTATTACTGCACCTGATATCCCAATACTGAGCCACTACTGCCATATGTGACCCTATTACTGCACCTGATACCCTAATACTGAGCCACTGCTGGCGTATGTGTCCCTATTACTGCACCTGATACCCCAATACTGAGCCGCTGCTACCGTATGTGTCCCTATTACTGCACCTGACACCCCAATACTGAGCCGCTGCTGCTCTGTTTGTCCCTATTACTGCACCTGATATCCAAATACTGAGCCGCTGCTGCCGTATGTGTCCCTATTACTGCACCTGATACCCAAATACTGAGCCACTGCTGCCATATGTGTCCCTATTACTGCACCTGACACCCCAATACTGAGCTGCTGCTGCCGTATGTGTCCCTATTACTGCACCTGATATCCAAATACTGAGCCGCTGCTGCCGTATGTGTCCCTATTACTGCACCTGATACCCAAATACTGAGCCGCTGCTGCCGTATGTGTCCCTATTACTGCACCTGACACCCCAATACTGAGCTGCTGCTGCCGTATGTGTCCCTATTACTGCACCTGATACCCAAATACTGAGCCTCTGCTGCCGTATGTGTCCCTATTACTGCACCTGATACCCCAATACTGAGCCTCTGCTGCCGTATGTGTCCCTATTACTGCACCTGATACCCCAATACTGAGCCGCTGCTGTATGTGACCCTATTACTGCACCTGATACCCCAATACTGAGCCGCTGCTGCCGTATGTGTCCCTATTACTGCACCTGATACCCCAATACTGAGCCTCTGCTGCCGTATGTGTCCCTATTACTGCACCTGATACCCCAATACTGAGCCACTGCTGCCATATGTGTCCCTATTACTGCCCCTGATACCCCAATACTGAGCCTGTGCTGCCGTATGTGTCCCTATTACTACACCTGATACCCCAATACTGAGCCGCTGCTGCCGTATGTGTCCCTATTACTGCACCTGATACCCCAATACTGAGCCTCTGCTGCCGTATGTGCCCCTATTACTACACCTGATACCCCAATACTGAGCCTCTGCTGCCGTATGTGTCCCTATTACTGCACCTGATACCCCAATACTGAGCCTGTGCTGCCGTATGTGTCCCTATTACTACACCTGATACCCCAATACTGAGCCTCTGCTGCCTTATGTGTCCCTATTACTACACCTGATACCCCAATACTGAGCCTCTGCTGCTGTATGTGTCCCTATTACTGCACCTGCTGTGTGGTACAAGCGCTGGGATCCTCTTTCTGCCTCATACTAATGCCACCACTGTGCCCTATACATAGAAGGTCTCTTTTGTGCCCTCACAGTAGCTCCCACACTGTATATAGACCCCAGCTTATGACAGCCCCCTCAGTAACTACCTCACTTTATATAGGCCCTGATACTTTATGATGGCCCCCACAGTAGCCTTTAAACTGTACTGTATAATGGCCCTCGCATTAGCTCCAAAAAGGATCTCAGTAGAACCAAAATGTCGCTGAGCCCCAATAGGCTATTACAACACTTTTTTTTAATTTTGTGAATGGTGTTCCGTTTTCATTTTTTTGCAGCTATACATTTTTACAGTTATCTATACACAGTATATATATGAAGGGAAAGGGACATATTGTAATCTGTGCTGCCCTGCAGCCGGGGTCACATCTGTCAGTGCAGGGCATGATATTGACTACTCATGTCAGTCTCTATCTGGGGCAAAAAGAGATTTATGGCGGCTGCAGTGAAGTCTTTAACATAGGCCGGGGACACACACAACGTACAAAAAAAGGTTACAGGGGTACACAGGCAGCATTGCTCTGGGCAGTGGAGGACAATTTCAATAGTGGACCGCAGACAGACTTTGTACGCCTACTATTAAAAAAAGGATGCTCTATGCAATTAAAAATAGGTTCCAGGGGTACACGGGCAGCAGTGGTCTGGTCAGTGGAGGAGTAGTAGAAAGAACGGGTCGCAGACAGGCTTCGAAGGCCTAACATAAAAAAATATTGGGCTGTAGGCACTTTAACATTGGTTCCAGGGGTACACGGGCAGCAGTAGACTGGTCAGTGTAGTAGTAGTAGAAAGAACGGGCCGCAGACAGGCTTCGAAGGCCTAACATAATAAAATTTGGCTGTAGGCAATTTAACATTGGTTCCAGGGGAACACGGGCAGCAGTAGACAGGTCAGTGGAGGCCTAGTGGAAGGAGGGACCGCAGACAGACTTCGAAGGCCTAACATAATAAAATTTGGCTGTAGGCAATTTAACATTGGTTCCAGGGGGCAGCAGTAGACAGGTCAGTGGAGGCCTAGTGGAAGGAGGGACCGCAGACAGGCTTCGAAGGCCTAACATAATAAAATTTGGCTGTAGGCAATTTAACATTGGTTCCAGGGGAACACGGGCAGCAGTAGACAGGTCAGTGGAGGCCTAGTGGAAGGAGGGACCGCAGACAGGCTTCGAAGGCCTAACATAAAAAAAATTGGGCTGTAGGCACTTTAACATTGGTTCCAGGGGTACACGGGCAGCAGTAGACTGGTCAGTGTAGTAGTAGTAGAAAGAACGGGCCGCAGACAGGCTTCGAAGGCCTAACATAAAAAAATATTGGGCTGTAGGCACTTTTAAATAGGTTCCAGGGGTACACGGGCAGCAGTGGGCTGGTCAGTGTAGGAGTAGTAGAAAGAACGGGCCGCAGACAGGCTTCGAAGGCCTAACATAATAAAATATTGGGCTCTAGGCACTTTTAAATAGGTTCCAGGGGTACACAGGCAGCAGTGGTCTGGTCAGTGTAGGAGTAGTTGAAAGAACGGGCCGCAGACAGGCTTCGAAGGCCTAACATAAAAAAATATTGGGCTGTAGGCACTTTAACATTGGTTCCAGGGGTACACGGGCAGCAGTAGACTGGTCATTGTAGTAGTAGTAGAAAGAACGGGCCGCAGACAGGCTTCGAAGGCCTAACATAAAAAAATATTGGGCTGTAGGCAATTTAACATTGGTTCCAGGGGTACACGGGCAGCAGTAGACAGGTCAGTGGAGGCCTAGTGGAAGGAGGGACCGCAGACAGGCTTCGAAGGCCTAACATAATAAAATTTGGCTGTAGGCAATTTAACATTGGTTCCAGGGGAACACGGGCAGCAGTAGACAGGTCAGTGGAGGCCTAGTGGAAGGAGGGACCGCAGACAGGCTTCAAAGGCCTAACATAATAAAATTTGGCTGTAGGCAATTTAACATTGGTTCCAGGGGTACACGGGCAGCAGTAGACAGGTCAGTGGAGGCCTAGTGGAAGGAGGGACCACAGACAGGCTTCGAAGGCCTAACATAATAAAATTTGGCTGTAGGCACTTTAACATTGGTTCCAGGGGTACACGGGCAGCAGTAGACTGGTCAGTGTAGTAGTAGTAGAAAGAACGGGCCGCAGACAGGATTCGAAGGCCTAACATAAAAAAAAAAAATTGGGCTGTAGGCACTTTTAAATAGGTTCCAGGGGTACACGGGCAGCAGTGGTCTGGTCAGTGTAGGAGTAGTTGAAAGAACGGGCCGCAGACAGGCTTCGAAGGCCTAACATAAAAAAATATTGGGCTGTAGGCACTTTTAAATGGGTTCCAGGGGTACACGGGCAGCAGTGGTCTGGTCAGTGTAGGAGTAGTAGAAAGAACGGACCGCAGACAGGCTTCGAAGGCCTAACATAATAAAATATTGGGCTGTAGGCAATTTAACATTGGTTCCAGGGGAACACGGGCAGCAGTAGACAGGTCAGTGGAGGCCTAGTGGAAGGAGGGACCGCAGACAGGCTTCGAAGGCCTAACATAAAATAATTGGGCTGTAGGCACTTTATAATTGGTTCCAGGGGTACATGGGCAGCAGTAGACAGGTCAGTGGAGGCCTAGTGGAAGGAGGGACCGCAGACAGGCTTCGAAGGCCTAACATGAAAAGAATTGGGCTGTAGGCACTTTATAATTGGTTCCAGGGGTACACGGGCAGCAGTAGACAGGTCAGTGGAGGCCTAGTGGAAGGAGGGACCGCAGACAGGCTTCGAAGGCCTAACATAAAAAAATTGGGCTGTAGGCACTTTATAATTGGTTCCAGGGGTACACGGGCAGCAGTAGACAGGTCAGTGGAGGCCTAGTGGAAGGAGGGACCGCAGACAGGCTTCGAAGGCCTAACATAAAAAAAATTGGGCTGTAGGCACTTTATAATTGGTTCCAGGGGTACACGGGCAGCAGTAGACAGGTCAGTGGAGGCCTAGTGGAAGGAGGGACCGCAGACAGGCTTCGAAGGCCTAACATAAAAAACATTGGGCTGTAGGCACTTTTAAATTGGTTCCAGGGGTACACGGGCAGCAGTGGTCTGGTCAGTGGAGGAGTAGTAGAAAGAACGGACCGCAGACAGGCTTCGAAGGCCTAACATAATAAAATTGGGCTGTAGGCAATTTATAATTGGTTCCAGGGGTACACGGGCAGCATTGGTGTTGTCAGCGGAGGCCGATTGTAATGAGTGTCTGCCAGTTAGTAGTCCCAAACAATAAATACATGTTAATCTCTCGCATGACAACAAAACGAAACCACCAAAGGGTGCAATCATTCGGTACTGGGGTGGGCTCCTCTGCGTAGTTTCAGACCTAGTAATTTGGCACAAAGTATTTACTTGGGTAAATATAGGACACTGCCCCTGACTATGTTAAGTACCATCATACATGTCAACACAATGGTATTGTCAGTGGCAGGAATTTACGGATGTCAGCGCATACACTAAACATTGGTGGAACTGTGAGAGATAATTGTGCAAGTGGTTTAGCAATGTTTGAGCTGGGGGTGGGGGAACTCTCTTGTGGCCGGCGGTACAGGCCCAGGGCCCCTCATGTTACAACAGTGTGTCTGACGTTGGGTGCGCACCACCACCGCCAGAGACACTTTATTGTACTATGAGGGACCCAGTGGCAGTGCCGTCGAACAAAAGCGGGCACACCCACCTCTTCAGACAAACAGCACTCTCACGGGTGCTGGCGCCAAGTGGCGATACCACGGCCCCGTGTGGGGAGTTTGGCCATTTAGGGAGGTGTAAACATGTCGTATGCTGGACAATCAGGTGCTGCAAATTACGAGATTGCGAAAGTCATTCAGAATAGCCCACAGGCAAGACCTTTTCATAGGAAAGCTAGGTGTCGGCCGGGCAAGGTGGGGCAAAAGATTTTGAAATCCAGTTGTGGTTCATTTTAATGAAGGTTAGATCATCAACATTTTGGGTAGCCAGACGAGTCCTTTTTTCAGTTAATATTGAACCTGCAGCACTGAATACTCTTTCGGATAGGACACTAGCTGCTGGGCAAGCAAGCTCCTGCAATGCATATTCTGCCAATTCTGGCCAGGTGTCTAATTTGGATGCCCAGTAATCAAATGGGAATGACGGTTGAGGGAGAACGTCGATAAGGGATGAAAAATAGTAACCATACTGGACAAATGTTGTCTCCTGTCACTTTGAATTGATGCTGCAGTACCTGTCCTGTCTGCGGTCATAGCAAAATCACTCCACAACCTGGTCAGAAAACCCCTCTGTCCAACACCACTTCTGATTTCTGCCCCTCTAACAACTCTGGTCTGCTGGCCCCTGCAGCTCGTGTGAGAACGATCACGGGCGCTGTGTGCTGGGAATGCCTGAAGCAAACGGTCAACAAGAGTTGATTGTTTGGTTGCTAATATTAGTTCCAAGTTCTCATGTGGCATAATATTTTGCAATTTGCCTTTATAGCGAGGATCAAGGAGGCAGGCCAACCAGTAATCGTCATCGTTCATCATTTTAGTAATGCGTGTGTCCCTTTTGAGGATACGTAAGGCATAATCCGCCATGTGGGCCAAAGTTCCAGTTGTCAAATCTGCGGTTGTGATTGGTTGAGGGGCAGTTTCAGGCAAATCTACGTCACTTGTGTCCCTCACAAAACCAGAACCCGGCCTTGCCACGCCACCAATTTCCAGTGCCCCCGGAAAGCTTCCTCATTAAAAATATACTCATCCCCATCATCCTCTTCATCCTCCACCTCCTCTTCGCCCGCTACCTCGTCCTGTACACTGCCCTGACCAGACAATGGCTGACTGTCAACAAGGCTTTCCTCTTCCTCTGGTGCAGACGCCTGATCCTTTATGTGCGTCAAACTTTGCATCAGCAGACACATTAGGGGGATGCTCATGCTTATTATGGCATTGTCTGCACTAACCAGCCGTGTGCATTCCTCAAAACACTGAAGGACTTGACACATGTCTTGTATCTTCGACCACTGCACACCTGACAACTCCATGTCTGCCATCCTACTGCCTGCCCGTGTATCTGTATCCTCCCACAAAAACATAACATCCCGCCTCTGTTCGCACAGTCTCTGAAGCATGTGCAGTGTTGAGTTCCACCTTGTTGCAACGTCTATGATTAGGCGATGCTGGGGAAGGTTCAAAGACCGCTGATAGGTCTGCATACGGCTGGAGTGTACAGGCGAACGGCGGATATGTGAGCAAAGTCCACGCACTTTGAGGAGCAGGTCGGAGAACCCAGGATAAGTTTTCAATAAGCACTGCACCACCAGGTTTAAGGTGTGAGCCAGGCAAGGAATGTGTTTCAGTTGGGAAAGGGAGATGGCAGCCATGAAATTCCTTCCGTTATCACTCACTACCTTGCCTGCCTCAAGATCTACTGTGCCCAGCCACGACTGCGTTTCTTGCTGCAAGAACTCGGACAGAACTTCCGCGGTGTGTCTGTTGTCGCCCAAACACTTCATAGCCAATACAGCCTGCTGACGCTTGCCAGTAGCTGGGCCATAATGGGACAACTGGTGGGCAACAGTGACAGCTGCCGATGGAGTGGTTGGGCGACTACGGTCTGTGGAAGAGCTCTCCCTTCTGCAGGAGGACGAGGAGGAGGAGGGGGTGCAAACGCCTACAGCCAACTGTTTCCTAGACCGTGGGCTAGGCACAACTGTCCCGAAATTGATGTCCCCTGTGGACCCTGCATCCACCACATTCACCCAGTGTGCCGTGATGGACACGTAACGTCCCTGGCCATGCCTACTGGTCCATGCATCTGTAGTCAGGTGCACCTTTGTACTCACAGATTGCCTGAGTGCATGGACGATGCGCTCTTTAACATGCTGGTGCAGGGCTGGGATGGCTTTTCTCGAAAAGAAGTGTCGACTGGGTAGCTCGTAGCATGGTTCAGCATACTCCATCAGGGCTTTGAAAGCTTCGCTTTCAACTAACCGGTAGGGCATCATCTCTAATGAGATTAGTCTAGCTATGTGGGCGTTCAAACCCTGTGTACGCGGATGCGAGGATAAGTACTTCCTTTTTCTAACCAGAGTCTCATGTAGGGTGAGCTGGACTGGAGAGCTGGAGATCGTGGAACTAGCAGATGTGCCGGTGGACATGGCAGACTGAGAGACGGTTGGAGACGGTATTGTTTCCGCCGGTGCCCTAGATGCAGTATTTCCTCCTACGAAACTGGTGATTCCCAGACCCTGACTGCTTTGGGCTGGCAAAGAAACCTGCACAGATACTGCTGGTGGTGCGGAAAATGGTGGCCTTACATGTTGTGAATTCTGTGGCAGAGCTCCCTCCTGTGGTCACAAGTGGTACTTCAGCTGATTCTCTCTGTGAGCTTCCGTTGGTGGAGGAGAGTGGTACTGCGGCTTCTGAGTTTCCTTCCTCAGGTGATGTGGTGAAGTCGTTAGGTGCTGCTCTATTTAACTCCACCTAGTGCTTTGATCCTGGCCTCTAGTCAATGTTCTAGTATTGGACCTGTTTCCTCCTGGATCGTTCCTGTGGCCTGCTGCTCTGCATAGCTAAGTTCCGCTTTGCTATTTTGTTTGTTGTTTTTTCTTTCCAGCTTGTCTATTTTGTTTTTTCTTGCTTGCTGGAAGCTCTGGGACGCAGAGGGTGTACCTCCGTGCCGTTAGTTCGGTACGGAGGGTCTTTTTGCCCCCTTTGCGTGGTTTTTGTAGGGTTTTGTGTTGACCGCAAAGTTACCTTTCCTATCCTCGCTCTGTTCAGAAAGTCGGGCCTCACTTTGCTAAATCTATTTCATCTCTACGTTTGTCTTTTCATCTTAACTCACAGTCATTATATGTGAGGGCTACCTTTTCCTTTGGGGTATTTCTCTGAGGCAAGGTAGGCTTATTTTCTATCTTCAGGCTAGCTAGTTTCTCAGGCTGTGCCGAGTTGCATAGGGAGCGTTAGGCGCAATCCACGGCTGCCTCTTGTGTGGTTGGAGAGGATTAGGAATTGCGGTCAGCAGAGTTCCCACGTCTCAGAGCTCGTTCTATGTTTTTGGGTTATTGTCAGGTCACTGTATGTGCTCTGACCTCTATGTCCATTGTGGTACTGAATTACCTTATCATAACAGTACTGGAGGCCAAAAGTACTAATGATTCTCAATAGAGGGAAAAAAGAAGTTCTGAGACCATTTTTTTTTCTCTGCACTGTGTTTTACCTTTTTTTCCCCTAGACATTTGGGTGGTTCAGGACACAGGTGTAGCGATGGACATTAAAGGTCTGTCTTCATGTGTGGATCAGCTCACGGCAAGAGTACAAAATATTTAAGACTTTGTGGTTCAGAATTCAATGTTAGAACCGAGAATTCCTATTCCTGATTTGTTTTTTGGAGATAGAACTAAATTTCTGAGTTTCAAAAATAATTGTAAACTATTTCTGGCTTTGAAACCTCGCTCCTCTGGTGACCCAGTTCAACAAGTTAGGATCATTATTTCTTTTTTACGTGGCGACCCTCAGGACTGGGCATTTTCTCTTGCGTCAGGAGATCCTGCATTAAGTAATATCGATGCGTTTTTCCTGGCGCTCGGATTGCTGTACGACGAACCTAATTCAGTGAATCAGGCAGAGAAAAATTTGCTGGCTCTGTGTCAGGGTCAGGATGAGATAGAGGTATATTGTCAGAAATTTAGAAAGTGGTCCGTACTCACTCAATGGAATGAAGGTGCGCTCGCAGCTATTTTCAGAAAGGGTCTCTTTGAAGCCCTTAAGGATGTCATGGTGGGATTTCCTATGCCTGCTGGTCTGAATGAGTCTATGTCTTTGGCCATTCAGATCGGTCGACGCTTGCGTGAGCGTAAATCTGTGCACCATTTGGCGGTATTACCTGAGCTTAAACCTGAGCCTATGCAGTGCGATAGGACTTTGACCAGAGTTGAACGGCAAGAACACAGACATCTGAATGGGCTGTGTTTCTACTGTGGTGATTCCACTCATGCTATCTCTGATTGTCCTAAGCGCACTAAGCGGTTCGCTAGGTCTGCCACCATTGGTACGGTACAGTCAAAATTTCTTCTGTCCGTTACCTTGATCTGCTCTTTGTCATCGTATTCTGTCATGGCATTTGTGGATTCAGGTGCTGCCCTGAATTTGATGGACTTGGAGTATGCTAGGCGTTGTGGGTTTTTCTTGGAGCCCTTGCAGTGTCCTATTCCATTGAAAGGAATTGATGCTACGCCTTTGGCCAAGAATAAGCCTCAGTACTGGACCCAGCTGACCATGTGCATGGCTCCTGCACATCAGGAGGTTATTCGCTTTCTGGTGTTGCATAATCTGCATGATGTGGTCGTGTTGGGGTTGCCATGGCTACATGTCCATAATCCAGTATTAGATTGGAAATCCATGTCTGTGTCCAGCTGGGGTTGTCAGGGGGTACATGGTGATGTCCCATTTCTGACTATTTCGTCATCCACCCCTTCTGAGGTTCCAGAGTTCTTGTCTGATTACCGAGATGTATTTGATGAGCCCAAGTCCGATACCCTACCTCCGCATAGGGATTGTGATTGTGCTATCGATTTGATTCCTGGTAGTAAATTCCCAAAAGGTCGACTGTTTAATTTATCTGTGCCTGAGCACGCCGCTATGCGGAGTTACGTGAAGGAGTCCTTGGAGAAGGGGCATATTCGCCCGTCATCATCGCAATTAGGAGCAGGGTTCTTTTTTGTAGCCAAGAAGGATGGTTCGCTGAGACCTTGAATAGATTACCGCCTTCTAAATAAGATCACGGTTAAATTTCAGTACCCCTTGCCGTTGTTATCTGATTTGTTTGCTCGGATTAAGGGGGCTAGTTGGTTCACCAAGATAGATCTTCGTGGTGCGTATAATCTTGTGCGTATTAAGCGAGGCGATGAATGGAAAACTGCATTTAATACGCCCGAGGGCCATTTTGAGTATCTAGTAATGCCATTCGGACTTGCCAATGCTCCATCAGTGTTTCAGTCCTTTAAGCATGACATCTTCCGAGAGTACCTGGATAAATTCCTGATTGTGTATTTGGATGACATTTTGATCTTCTCGGATGATTGGGAGTCTCATGTGAAGCAGGTCAGAACGGTGTTTCAGGTCCTGCGTGCTAATTCTTTGTTTGTGAAGGGATCAAAGTGTCTCTTTGGTGTTCAGAAGGTTTCATTTTTGGGGTTCATCTTTTCCCCTTCTACTATCGAGATGGACCCTGTTAAGGTCCAGGCCATCCATGATTGGACTCAGCCGACATCTCTGAAAAGTCTGCAAAAGTTCCTGGGCTTTGCTAATTTTTATCGTCGCTTCATCTGTAATTTTTCTAGTATTGCTAAACCATTGACCGATTTGACCAAGAAGGGTGCTGATGTGGTCAATTGGTCTTCTGCTGCTGTGGAAGCTTTTTAAGAGTTGAAGCGTCGTTTTTCTTCTGCCCCTGTGTTGTGTCAACCAGATGTTTCGCTTCCATTCCAGGTCGAGGTTGATGCTTCTGAGATTGGAGCAGGGGCTGTTTTGTCGCAGAGAAGTTCTGATTGCTCGGTGATGAAACCATGCGCCTTCTTTTCCAGGAAGTTTTCGCCTGCTGAGCGAAATTATGATGTGGGCAATCGAGAGTTGCTGGCCATGAAGTGGGCATTCGAGGAGTGGCGTCATTGGCTTGAAGGAGCTAAGCATCGCGTGGTGGTCTTGACTGATCATAAGAACTTGACTTATCTCGAGTCTGCCAAGCGGTTGAATCCTAGACAGGCTCGTTGGTCGCTGTTTTTTGCCCGTTTTGACTTTGTGATTTCGTACCTTCCGGGCTCTAAAAATGTGAAGGCGGATGCTCTGTCTAGGAGTTTTGTGCCCGACTCTCCGGATTTATCTGAGCTGGCGGGTATCCTCAAAGAGGGAGTAATTGTGTCTGCCATCTCCCCTGATTTGGGGCGGGTGCTGCAAAAATTTCAGGCTAATAAACCTGATCGTTGCCCAGCGGAGAAACTGTTTGTCCCTGATAGGTGGACGAATAAAGTTATCTCTGAGGTTCATTGTTCGGTGTTGGCTGGTCATCCTGGAATCTTTGGTACCAGAGAGTTAGTGGCTAGATCCTTTTGGTGGCCATCTCTGTCGCGGGATGTGCGTTCTTTTGTGCAGTCCTGTGGGATTTGTGCTCGGGCTAAGCCCTGCTGTTCTCGTGCCAGTGGGTTGCTTTTGCCCTTGCCGGTCCCGAAGAGGCCTTGGACACATATCTCTATGGATTTTATTTCAGATCTTCCCGTCTCTCGAAAGATGTCAGTCATTTGGGTGGTCTGTGATCGCTTCTCTAAGATGGTCCATTTGGTACCCTTGTCTAAATTACCTTCCTCCTCTGATTTGGTGCCATTGTTCTTCCAGCATGTGGTTCGTTTACATGGCATTCCAGAGAATATCGTTTCTGACAGATGTTCCCAGTTTGTTTCGAGGTTTTGGCGAGCCTTTTGTGGTAGGATGGGCATTGACTTGTCTTTTTCCTCGGCTTTCCATCCTCAGACTAATGGCCAGACCGAACGAACCAATCAGACCTTGGAAACATATCTGAGATGCTTTGTTTCTGCTGATCAGGATGACTGGGTGTCCTTTTTGCCTTTGGCTGAGTTCGCCCTTAATAATCGGGCCAGCTCAGCTACCTTGGTTTCGCCGTTTTTCTGCAACTCTGGGTTCCATCCTCGTTTCTCTTCAGGGCAGGTTGAGTCTTCGGACTGTCCTGGTGTGGATACTGTGGTGGACAGGTTGCAGCAGATTTGGACTCATGTAGTGGACAATTTGACCTTGTCCCAGGAGAAGGCTCAACGTTTCGCTAATCGCAGACGCTGTGTGGGTCCCCGACTTCGTGTTCGGGATTTGGTTTGGTTATCTTCTCGTCATATTCCTATGAAGGTTTCCTCTCCTAAGTTTAAACCTCGTTTCATTGGTCCGTATAGGATTTCTGAGGTTCTTAATCCTGTGTCTTTTCGTCTGACCCTTCCAGATTCTTTTTCCATACATAACGTATTCCATAGGTCATTGTTGCGGAGATATGTGGCACCTATGGTTCCATCTGTTGATCCTCCTGCCCCGGTTTTGGTGGAGGGGGAGTTGGAGTATATTGTGGAGAAGATTTTGGATTCTCGTGTTTCAAGACGGAAACTCCAGTATCTGGTTAAGTGGAAGGGTTATGCTCAGGAAGATAATTCCTGGGTCTTTGCCTCTGATGTCCATGCTCCCGATCTTGTTCGTGCCTTTCATATGGCTCATCCTGGTCGTCCTGGGGACTCTGGTGAGGGTTCGGTGACCCCTCCTCAAGGGGGGGGTACTGTTGTGAATTCTGTGGCAGAGCTCCCTCCTGTGGTCACAAGTGGTACTTTGGCTGATTCTCTCTGTGAGCTTCCGTTGGTGGAGGAGAGTGGTACTGCGGCTTCTGAGTTTCCTTCCTCAGGTGATGTGGTGAAGTCGTTAGGTGCTGCTCTATTTAACTCCACCTAGTGCTTTGATCCTGGCCTCCAGTCAATGTTCTAGTATTGGACCTGTTTCCTCCTGGATCGTTCCTGTGGCCTGCTGCTCTGCATAGCTAAGTTCCGCTTTGCTATTTTGTTTGTTGTTTTTTCTTTCCAGCTTGTCTATTTTGTTTTTTCTTGCTTGCTGGAAGCTCTGGGACGCAGAGGGTGTACCTCCGTGCCGTTAGTTCGGTACGGAGGGTCTTTTTGCCCCATTGCGTGGTTTTTGTAGGGTTTTGTGTTGACCGCAAAGTTACCTTTCCTATCCTCGCTCTGTTCAGAAAGTCGGGCCTCACTTTGCTAAATCTATTTCATCTCTACGTTTGTCTTTTCATCTTAACTCACAGTCATTATATGTGGGGGCTACCTTTTCCTTTGGGGTATTTCTCTGAGGCAAGGTAGGCTTATTTTCTATCTTCAGGCTAGCTAGTTTCTCAGGCTGTGCCGAGTTGCATAGGGAGCGTTAGGCGCAATCCACGGCTGCCTCTAGTGTGGTTGGAGAGGATTAGGAATTGCGGTCAGCAGAGTTCCCACGTCTCAGAGCTCGTTCTATGTTTTTGGGTTATTGTCAGGTCACTGTATGTGCTCTGACCTCTATGTCCATTGTGGTACTGAATTACCTTATCATAACACTTACAGTGACGGAAGGGATGTAGCGTTGCTGACTAGCTTCATTGGCCGAGGGTGCTACAACCTTAAGGGACGTTTGGTAGTTTGTCCAGGCTTGCAAATGCATGGTGGTTAAATGTCTATGCATGCAACTTGTATTGAGACTTTTCAGATTCTGACCTCTGCTTAAGCTAGTTGAACATTTTTGACAGATGACTTTGTGCGGATCAATTGGATGTTGTTTAAAAAAATGCCAGACTGCACTCTTTCGAGCCTCGGATCCCTTTTCAGCCATTGCAGACTGAGCTTTAACCGGATGGACACGCTGTCCTCCAACAGTTTTTGGCTTTGCCACGCGTTTTGGGCCAGATACTGGCCCGGCAGATGGAACCTGTTGCGATGTTGATGCCTGCTGCGGCCCCTCCTCCTCCGCTTCAGGACTACTGCCGCCTGCACCCTGTTCCCCCAATGGCTGCCAATCGGGGTCAACAACTGGGTCATCTATAACCTCCTCTTCTAGCTCGTGCGCAACTTCGTCTGTGTCACCGTGTAAGTCGGTGGTAGAGCGTTCGTGATGGGGCAACATAGTCTCATCAGGGTCTGATTCTGGATCAGTACCCTGCGAGGGCAATGTTGTGGTCTGAGTCAAAGGACCAGCATAGTAGTCTGGCTGTGGCTGTGCATCAGTGCACTCCATGTCAGATTCAACTTGTAATGGGCATGGCCTGTTAACTGCTTCACTTTCTAAGCCAGGGACGGTATGTGTAAAGAGCTCCATGGAGTAACCCGTTGTGTCGCCTGCTGCATCCTTCTCTGTTGTTGTTTTTGCTGAAGAGGACAAGGAAGCGACTTGTCCCTGACCGTGAACATCCACTAACGACGCGCTGCTTTTACATTTACCAGTTTCAAAAGAGGAGGCAAAAGAGCTAGAGGCTGAGTCTGCAAGGTAAGCCAAAACTTGCTCTTGCTGCTCCGGCTTTAAAAGCGGTTTTCCTACTCCCAGAAAAGGGAGCGTTCGAGGCCTTCTGTAGCCAGATGACGAACCTGGCTCCACAGCTCCAGACTTAGGTGCAATATTTATTTTCCCACGACCACCTGATGCTCCACTACCACTACCATCATTACCAGCTGACAATGAACGCCCACGGCCACGACCTCTTCCACTAGACTTCCTCATTGTTTTAAAAACTTAACCAAAGTAACGGTATTTGTTGCTGTCAAACAACTTACACGGTGAGCTATAACTTCAGTATGATTTCGATATCCCTTTACAGGTTGGTGAGACCGCAAGGAAAATCAGGCACAATGTTACACACTCTGTTTTCTGTGGCACCAAATCAGAGAAATGTCAATATTAATCTCCCACTGTATTTTTTTTTTTTTCAGGGAGAATTTAGAAAGCAAAAAAAAAAAAAAATTGCCTTTCTATGGCCCAGTGCCCACTATTTGAGAGAGAGAGATGGCACACCCAGGAGTCAAGACTGGCACACAAGCAGAAAGGGCAATATTAATCTCCCACTGATTTTTTTTTTTTTCAGGGAGACTTTAGAAACAAAATAAAATAAAATGATTTTTTTAAGGAAGAATTTAGAAACTAAAAAAAAGTAAAATGATTTTTTCCGGGAGAATTTAGAAACCAAATAAAAAAAAATTGCCTTTCTATGGCCCAGTGCCCACTATTTGAGAGAGAGAGATGGCACCCCCAGGAGTCAAGACTGGCACACAAGCAGAAAGGGCAATATTGATCTACCACTGATTTTTTTTTTTCAGGGAGACTTTAGAAACAAAATAAAATAAAATGATTTTTTAAGGAAGAATTTAGAAACCAAATAAAATAAAATGATTTTTTCCGGGAGAATTTAGAAACCAAATAAAAAACAAATTGCCTTTCTATGGCCCAGTGCCCACTATATGAGAGAGAGAGATGGCACACCCAGGAGTCAAGACTGGCACACAAGCAGAAAGGGCAATATTAATCTCCCACTGATTTTTTTTTTTTCAGGGAGACTTTAGAAACAAAATAAAATAAAATGATTTTTAAGGAAGAATTTAGAAACCAAATAAAATAAAAGGATTTTTTCCGGGAGAATTTAGAAACCAAAAAAAAATAAAAAAAATAGGCTTTCTATGGCCCACTGAGTGAGAGATGGCACACACAGGAGTCAGGAGTGGCCCAGAGGCCAATATTTATCTCCCACTGACTGATTTATTGATTTTTTCAGGTAGAATTTAGAAACCAAATCAACCAAAAAACATAAATAGGCTTTCTATGGCCCACTGAGTGAGAGATGGCACACACAGGAGTCAGGAGTGGCACACAAGCCCAGAGGCCAATATTTATCTCCCACTGATTGATTTATTGATTTTTTCAGGTAGAATTTAGAAACCAAATCAACAAAAAAAATAAATAGGCTTTCTATGGCCCACTGAGTGAGAGATGGCACACACAGGAGTCAGAAGTGGCACACAAGCCCAGAGGCCAATATTTATCTCCCACTGACTGATTTATTGATTTTTTCAGGTAGAAATTAGAAACCAAATCAACAAAAAAAATTAATAGGCTTTCTATGGCCCACTGAGTGAGAGATGGCACACACAGGAGTCAGGAGTGGCACACAAGCCCAGAGGCCAATATTTATCTCCCACTGATTGATTTATTGATTTTTTCAGGTAGAATTTAGAAACCAAATCAACAAAAAAAATAAATAGGCTTTCTATGGCCCACTGAGTGAGAGATGGCACACACAGGAGTCAGGAGTGGCACACAAGCCCTGAGGCCAATATTTATCTCCCACTGATTGATTTATTGATTTTTTCAGGTAGAATTTAGAAACCAAATCAACAAAAAAAAAAAATAGGCTTTCTATGGCCCACTGAGTGAGAGATGGCACACACAGGAGTCAGGAGTGGCACACAAGCCCAGAGGCCAATATTTATCTCCCACTGATTGATTTATTGATTTTTTCAGGTAGAATTTAGAAACCAAATCAACCAAAAAAATAGGCTTTCTATGGCCCACTATGTGAGAGAGATGGCACACACAGGGATGGCACTCTAGCAGAAATGCCAATCTTAATCTCCCACAAAAAAAAAAATAACGGACTGTCCTACAATTACTATCTCCCTGCAGTAATCTCAGCCAGATATGGCAGGCAGCAATAAGGAGTGGGCTGATGCACAAATTAAATAAAAAGTGTGGACAAACAAAAAAGATAGCTGTGCAGAAAGGAAGGAACAAGAGGATTTGTGCTTTGAAAAAAGCAGTTGGTTTGCACAGCGGCGTACACACAGCAATGCAGCTATCAGGGAGCCTTCTAGGGCAGCCCAATGAGCTACAGCGCTGAGAAAAAAAAAATGTAGCTTCCACTATCCCTGCACACCGAAGGTGGTGTTGGACAGTGGAAATCGCTACAGCACAAGCGGTTTGGGGGTTAATGGACCCTGCCTAACGCTATCCCTACTTCTGACGAAGCGGCAGCAACCTCTCCCTAAGCTCAGATCAGCAGCAGTAAGATGGCGGTCGGCGGGAACGCCTCTTTATAGCCTCTGTGACGCCGCAGACAGCAAGCCAATCACTGCAATGCCCTTCTCTAAGATGGTGGGGACCAGGACCTATGTCATCACGCTGCCCACACTCTGCGTTCACCTTCATTGGCTGAGAAATGGCGCTTTTCGCGTCATTGAAACGCGACTTTGGCGCGAAAGTCGCGTACCGCATGGCCGACCCCGCACAGGGGTCGGGTTTCATGAAACCCCACTTTGCCAAAAGTCGGCGACTTTTGAAAATGAACAACCCGTTTCGCTCAACCCTAATCATGACATTTGCAGAAATTGTTGAATTCTACATACAATTTAGATTACAAAGTAACACAATAATCTGAAGCACATTTTATGCATTTTCTGAATGCTTTATTTATCCCTTTGTTAATTTATGCTGCAGTTCACTGTAGGTGTCATACTCAGAGGTTGCACATTTACACAATTGATGGTTTCCTTACACAATTGAATGGGGCTAGCAACGTCTCAGCTAAATTTATTAAACTGGGGCCTGGTTGCCTTGTTGTTACCTCGTCATTAATAGTTTGTGTACCGATTGTCCGTAGATTTAGTATTTTCTCTTGAGTTTGAGTTGCTACACTTGCAGTCTCCGTTGCTGTCTGCTCAGTTTGGATCGCAGTATCGTTGAGATCGCTCTTTCTTGGCACTGATGGCATTGAAAAATGGTGGAAATTTTGGCAGGGATGAGCGGCTTCAAGATCTAGCCTTTTTAAGTCTCGTTTCTCATAATATTCATGAGTAGTTGATCCATGACACAGCAAATATAGGTGTAAACATATATAATATCCTAACACTAGTGCTATTGAGAAACAAAGGATGCCATCGATGAAAGATATAATAAGAATCCCAATAGCAAGTGTTTCAGGAAAAATAAGCCAGCTGCTGGTAGATGAGTCCATCTTCACCCATGGCTCGTGGCAGTAGATGGAGAACACAAACAGAGAGATGATGGCCAGGCATGTTGTGCCTAAGAAAGCGGTCACAATGGAATTATAGTAAAACCAAATATTTCTGCCTCCTAGACAGGTATTAAAAATTCGGGAATGGTGATCGAAGTTAAAGACATCTTTTCCACAAATGTTACAAAATCGAATCTTCTCTTTATAAAATGTCACAGATATTATGTGGCAGTGAATCTTCTTTGGTTTAGTTTCCTTGGCCTCCTTTACACTGACTGCTTCCTTAGAATCTACACAAGAGGAGTCAGTAGAAATTGTAAGGGTATGGAAAACAAAATGTAGAGCGAATAAGATGCCTAGAATTCCGTTACAGGCAGATTGCCAGGTGCATGGCAGTATGGGAAGAATAAAGCCAAAAGCCGTGATACCCAAATATAAGTATACAACCCAACTGGCAATTTGGAAGGGATGCCATGGCCACTGTAGTCCGTCCTCACGCTTTCTGCGTTGGTGATCCACTTTTGAAGTTGGCATTACTTATGTGTCAATATTTCTTTGAATTTTCTGAAGAAAATGGCATCCTTCCACTTCTCACATAAAGCTTGGCTCTAAAACACGTCTGTCTTGTATAGATGAAACAGAATGTCTGGGAACTGTCACACAACTAATAGCACATCCTATTGTGAGGTCACAGGATTCTAATGGAACCTTCCGACCTGTATATGGCACCATAGTGCAGCCACTATTAGTCTGTAATGGGATGGTGTATATAGATCTACTGTATATTCCTCACTAGATACAACTATCTAGTACACTAAAATGCAAACCTTATTACATCGGTCCTACATACACCTCTATGCAGGAGCTCCCATAACATTTAGAATAAGTGAATGCAATTATATAATATGCAGCTATTGTTTTTGCAGTCCCCCATAAATATTCAGTGAGGCTGAGGTCAGGTGAGATCCATAACATTCAGGACTCACTGGAAAGCTTTGACCCGTGTCTTAGGTTATTATCCTAGAAAACCACATAGAAGAAAGACATGTTGTAAAGGAGATCAACAGGACTAAATGGTAAGCAAAAATATCAAAAAGTTTTTATTGCACAACATGATAAGCAAACAACACCATTAAAAGAAATTAAAAACTACCCGCTCTGAGCGTAATGCACTCTGTTGGTATGCATATGTGTGATACTCCTGTGATTTAGACTGCCTTTTTTTGCACTTTCCTGCTTGGGCTATCTTACTCAATATGCAGCAGTCACTATGGCGGCATGGTAGTCGGGCAGATATGTCCTCACTGTTTATATGGTAGGAGTTGTATGTGAGAGAGAGCATATACTTGTATGTGGTCCATATCCTCCACTTCTTTCATGCACCATGTTTGGTAGGCATTAGTTTTGACAGGCATTCCATATTGTTATCCCATTGTATATATATATATATATATATATATGTATATATATATATATATATATATATATATATATATATATATATATATATATATGCAATCTGGTACAGACTGATTTATTATTTTGATTATGGAGATGTCCTGTTGTCAATAATTGTGTCCTTTACCTCTCAGGTGCCAATTGTTATTACTATACTTCAGTCTGTGGGATAGGTTTTGCATTCCCGTTATCACGGGTAGTTTTTAATTGCTTTTAATGGTGTTGTTTGCTTATCATGTTGTGCAATAAAAACTTTTTGATATTTTTGCTTACCATTTAGTCCTGTTGATCTCCTTTACAACATGTCTTTCTTCTATGTGGTTTTCTGGTGACTTTATTCATGTTGAGGGGGATTCGGGACATTCCTGATTATAGGTTATATGTGAGGTGGTGCCCTCCATTTCTTATGTTATTTAGGTTATTATCCTGTTGCAGTATGAGTCCTTTATGTCATCAGGTTCAGGTCAATTGGCCCCAGATCTCCAATTCAGGAATGCAAAAATACCCATAGACTTGAGAATTCCCATCATCATATTTTGATGTTCTGTAATATTAATCTTTCTAGTTCTGCCATAATTGTCAGCATTATTAAGTAGGACTTTTGTTTTTTCATCGATTCACTGTGAAATGTTCATATGACGAAGCTCATGCCATAGATCTCACCTTGTTAGGTTCTGCCGAAGGGACTAATCATTCCATAAGGGTGAAATTTGGCTCTGCCCTCATCAGAAGGTGAGCGGGACTGTTGAGGTCATTTCTACCAATATCACACGGTCCACGTGCATGAGCAGCAGGTATCGCCTACATGGCCGAATCATTGATTAATTATATAATTTAAAGGTATCAAATCATATTATCAACTAATTAGATAACTGATTTGTCCAGAATGTCCTGTGTCAAATCAGCTAAATTAAACAGTCCCAGCATTGTGAGTGACATTTTATGAAATCTCATCGACTACAAGTGAGTCGAACCCCCATCGATCTGCTACTGATAACCTATCCTATGATTGGGTCATCAAATACCAATGTTGGAACAACCCCTTTAAGAAAATCTGAAAATTCTTGTCACAATATGCAAGTGTGAGTAGTTAAGTAAAAAAACTTTTTTGTTTTTAATTAAAGTTTAATTGAAAAAAAAGGTCTCATATGCACAGTATGGGCCTGATTCGTCAAGACCGGAGTTGTAAACATCAATCTTTAGGAGGCGATGTGCTGAAGTCCGACGCTCCTGATTCATGAAGAGGTGGACGTGTGGCCTTCACTTCAGTGTGTGTTTCACCACAAGTCCTACTCCAGTCCCTACTAGAGTAAGATTTGTGGTGTAGTGAACACCGCCTCTCATCCTGATGTTTGACAAGCAGTGGTCGCCACGCCAGTCTTGCGCCAACTTTATCAGAGCTGGGCAAAAATGGCGAGAAAACACCAAAATTCGCAAAATATTAGCACAGTTTTAAGTTAGGCCAAAATGATGCAACTCTTCAAAGCTTCTTATGCCAGAATATTGGAGTAAAAGCTTTGATGAATCGGGCCCTGTATGTATATATATATATATATATACAGTATATATGCAGCGCCCCAGAGTCCTGTTTGTTGCAGTAATGTCGTTCTTCCACTAGGGGGAGTGATGTTACGTCTGATGGCACCAAAGGAGTTCACCCTACCAGGTATCACAGCCACACACACACTTCACACGCCGGCCACCAGGGGGAGCAAAAGGTTCTATCTATTAGGCCACTCCTCACACTTGGGTAAAACTGGGGGTTGGTTAGGAAGTGAGGGAGTTGGAGTCGGGAGAAGCTGACTGGAGGGAGAAGGAGATAGTCAGGAGGAGAGGAGAGGAGCAGACTGGGCTCGGCCTAGGAAAGGAAAGAAGGATACGGAGCTGCGCCTGCAACCCATGCGGCAGCCTCCCATGAAAGGACAAGAAAGGAAGTGTGCCATAGTGAGTGAGCACAGAAGTCGTAGCAACAGGAGTATAACACCAGTGGGAGACCAGCTAGAAGCAGGCTGCCTCCCACTGAGCGCAGATCCGGTAGCCAGAACACCGAGGGAGTAATAGACTCTACGCTTTACTTCAGAGACTGGCAGGACAGTCAATTCCAAGTTGGCTGCCCGACCTAAGAACCTAAGCAGACAAGGTGGCAACACGGAGGAGGGGCAACACTAGGGTCCCTATAAAATAGCCTCAGGCCACCACCGTCATACGGGTTTGTCCTATCCATCTGGGGGACAGAGAGAACAGTAACAAGAGTGAGGACCCTATGGGAGCTAATGCACGTAGGGACCTACTACGTTACTGTGCGCAAGGGGAAGGCTACTGATTTCCACCTGGATAGGGGAACTCTGGAATTGGCATCAGACCGGCCGGACTCTGCCTACACTGTCATCCGGCACCCTGGACTGTGGATGCTGAAGCCTTCAGTAAAGGTAAAGAGACTGCACCCATTGTGTCCTGGTTATTCACCACGCCTTGCACCATCCACCATCACCATCTACACTTCTGGGAAGCCCTGGGTATATACTTCACCTGTGGGAAGGTATACCATCTAGCTGCCATTCCATGACCCCAGCGGACCCCTAAACAACGTCGTTCACTCTGACCGAATACCACAGGTGGCGTCACGAACATTACCGTTATCTACAAACTCTACCCCTTTTATTGGGCGCCCCTCATAGGGCCACGGTCCGGGTCGGGCCACCGTGACATCCCAGCTGAGGGAACTGTAGGACCCGGTACCGAGTACCCCATTGCCCTTACGTGGGGGCGCTCCAAAATCTTGGCGTCACGAACAGGATCTACTTAAGCCTGAGAATTCGGGTCATGTGCGCCTAGGAGCTGTGTCAGAATCATATTGGAACTGTGATTTATTGCAAGGACTGTGTATTGTTGGTTACTGCAAAGGTTCCCGCCAAAATTGCCACCATTACCGCGCCACGAGGAGCGCTGGAGAAGAAGGAGGGCGTGCCATGAGAGGAGACCGCGAAAGCGGCGCCAAAAGTAGCGACCGCCCTCTCTGACTACAGCTGCAGGGTGACGAGCACAGGAATGCAGGAGCTCAAACCCCAGAAAATGGAGGAGCAGCGTGTGTGTGCCGCCGCAGATCTAGAAGCCAAGATGGCGACAAGCGGGTGCCTGAACGACGACGAAGTGACCCAGGGCCACCCCAGCCCACCGGAGGCGAACCAGAGCTTGCCGCTACTGGAGGCATCGAACCTCCCACCCCTGGACGCGGAGGCAGCAACAGTGAAGAAATGGAAGTCAGAGCTGTGCAAAAGATCGCACAGGGAGACCCGTAGTCAGAGCCGCAGCAGACTCCAGTGTCCTCGTCAGCGGACCCGATCGACATCGGTGGAACCACATCAGACGCAGGTACCAAAAACAACCCTGCCCCACTGACCGATCCTGCTCTGGTGACCGTTCCTCGTCCCGACTGTGACCAGCCGCCCGCTGCCGAGATCATCATAGCACCCCTCAACACAATGGAAGGGATACTGCCTCCGCTCCCGACGTCTATGGGTGACCCGCTTGCCGTAAGCCCCGAGGGGGTGATCTTTAAATGGGACGCTGCAAAGATCTGACCGGACGGGTCCAGACAGGAGGGCTCCAATATCGTAGTGCTCACCTGGGAGCAATACAAACAATGCCTAGTTTCGCAATGGAAGGAGCGGAACAAACCGAATGCTCAAAGTGACACATCGACCGCTAGAGCTCGAAGAGACGACAGTCCCCCGGTGAGCCACGGTATAGTGGTGACCTACCATCTCCAAAGGGGGAAAGGCTTTATTCAGGAATCCGGGATAGTGCCAAAAGTTCGGGTTGACAGATACGAAGTGGAGTCGCATTTTGGAAGGGGGCATCCAGACCGAGATTTGCACCCCGGAGACCCGGTGACTTACACCCGTCATTGAGGAAACAAAGGTTTGTATGCCCGAAATGTTAAGAGGTGCGCGCCATTGACAGCGCCACCTGGTGTTAAAGAAATGACCCTGATTTCTACAACTGCTGAACCACCGAGGGTCCTGCAGATTAACATCACCCCTATTGTATATCCAACTACCACTGTAGTGATTACAGAACTAAAGCCCGCGATGGCCCGTGCTTTGCCTGACCCTGATTGGAATATTGTGGGTGCTCAGGCTCCCATCGGGCATGAGGGAGCCCCTTGCGTAGTACCCGGTGGTAGCTGCTAGTACCCAACAGGGCTACCCCCACCAGTACTACCATCAAAACTCGAGTAAACCTCGAAAACCTGAAAAACTGTACATAGTTAACTGTTCTTTCTTTGCTGCTTTGAACCCGTTCAGGGTTAATTCTTAAAGGGATCCCTTAGTTTACCCGGGATCCCTATTTTGTTCCAGTTTTGCACAAAGTTCATCATGGTTTTAAAGGAACATTGGAATCATGGACGGTGAATGGTTCCCGAAATGTCCTCTGTAAATAGTTTGCACCTTCTTAAGGGTGCTCTCTACTGGTTATACAAGCAAGAATACTTTGCGAAGAAACTGTTCCTGATGACGACGTGAAAGTTTCTATAGTCTTAAAGTTTATAACTGACTTGTTGATTGTTTGCACTACCTCAGAAAAGACTAGTTTCTCTCTTGAAGGGAATGTTCGGTTGTTGCACATTAATAATGTTTACGTAGCTGATAATAGGTATCTAGATAGTGATAGAATGTTAATGACGTACTTTAGATAAAAGTAAGGTTTTAGGAAGAAAAATGCAGTAGGCCCGTAGGGGTAGACAGATAGTCCTGCATGTTAAAAAAAAGAAGAATAAAGAAAAGGTTAAAATTGCACATTAAGGGTTAATGATAGTATACCCTTAGAGGGTACTTGCACTTAGTAGATAGAATACCTGTATGGGTAATTGTATTTCATAGTAAGTTAGTAATTGTTCCCTTTTAAAGGGAACCTGTCACCCCGAAAATCACGGGTGAGGTAAGCCCACCGGCATCAGGGGCTTATCTACAGCATTCTGTAATGCTGTAGATAAGCCCCCGATGTTACCTGAAAGAGGAGAAAAAGACGTTAGATTATACTTACCCAGGGGCAGTCCCGCTGCATTACAGAATGCTGTAGATAAGCCCCTGATGCCGGTGGGCTTACCTCACCCGCGATTTTCGGGGTGACAGGTTCCCTTTAGAATATGCATAATGTGAATGTGTTTTTGTTTGCAACGTTCAAGTGTTCTCACCACCCATAAAGGGAAGCACTGTTAATTTATTTGTTTAACCCCTCTGTGACCTTAGACGTACTATCCCGTCGAGGTGCCCTGGGCTTATCTGACCCTGGACGGGATAGTACGTCATAGCCGATCGGCCGCGCTCACGGGGGGAGCGCGGCCGATCGCGGCCGGGTGTCAGCTGCTTATCGCAGCTGACATCCGGCACTATGTGCCAGGAGCGGTCACGGACCGCCCCCGGCACATTAACCCCTGGCACACCGCGATCAAAGATGATCGCGATGTGCCGGCGGTGCAGGGAAGCACCGCGCAGGGAGGGGGCTCCCTGCGGGCTTCCCTGAGCCCCCCGCAGCAACGCGATGTGATCGCGTTGCTGCGAGGGTCTCCTCACCTCCCTCCCTGCTCGAGCCCCGGATCCAAGATGGCCGCGGATCCGGGTCCTGCAGGGAGGGAGGTGGCTTCACAGAGCCTGCTTAGAGCAGGCACTGTGAAGGCTGCAGCGCTGCATGTCAGATCAGTGATCTGACAGAGTGCTGTGCAAACTGTCAGATCACTGATCTGTGATGTTCCCCCCTGGGACAAAGTAAAAAAGTAAAAAAAAAATTTTCCAAATGTGTAAAAAAAAATTAAAAAAAATATTCCAAAATAATGAAAAAAAAAAAAAAAATATTATTCCCATAAATACATTTCTTCATCTAAATAAAAAAAAAAAACCAATAAAAGTACACATATTTAGTATCGCCGCGTCCGTAACGACCCGACCTATAAAACTGTCCCACTAGTTAACCCCTTCAGTAAACACCGTAAGAAAAAAAAAAAAAAAACGAGGCAAAAAACAACGCTTTATTATCATACCGCCGAACAAAAAGTGGAATAACACGCGATCAAAAGGACAGATATAAATAACCATGGTACCGCTGAAAGCGTCATATTGTCCCGCAAAAAAAGAGCCGCCATACAGCATCATCAGCAAAAAAATAAAAAAATTATAGTCCTGAGAATAAAGCGATGCAAAAATAATTATTTTTTCTGTAAAATAGTTTTTATCGTATAAAAGCACCAAACCATAAAAAAATGATATAAATGAGGTATCGCTGTAATCGTACTGACCCGAAGAATAAAACTGATTTATCAATTTTACCAAACGCGGAACGGTATAAACGCCTCCCCCAATAGAAATTCATGAATAGCTGGCTTTTGGTCATTCTTCCTCACAAAAATCGGAATAAAAAGCGATAAAAAAATGTCACGTGCCCAAAAATGTTTTCAATAAAAACGTCAACTCGTCCCGCAAAAAACAAGACCTCACATGACTCTGTGGACCAAAATATGGAAAAATTATAGCTCTCAAAATGTGGTATTGCAAAAAATATTTTTTGCAATAAAAAGGGTCTTTCAGTGTGTGACGGCTGCCAATCATAAAAATCCGCTAAAAAACTCGCTATAAAAGTAAATCAAACCCCCCTTCATCACCCCCTTAGTTAGGGAAAAATAAAAAAAAATGTATTAATTTCCATTTTCCCATTAGGGCTAGGGTTAGGGCTAGGGTTAGGGCTAGGGCTAGGGCTAGGGCTAGGGTTAGGGCTAGGGTTAGGGCTAGGGCTAGGGCTAGGGCTAGGGCTAGGGCTAGGGTTAGGGTTAGGGTTAGGGCTAGGGTTAGGGCTAGGGTTAGGGCTAGGGTTAGGGTTAGGGTTAGGGTTGGGGCTACAGTTAGGGTTGGGGCTAAAGTTAGGGTTAGGGTTTAGATTACATTTACAGTTGGGAATAGGGTTGGGATTAGGGTTAGGGGTGTGTCAGGGATAGAGGTGTGGTTAGGGTTACCGTTGGAATTAGGGTTAGGGGTGTGTTTAGATTAGGGTTTCAGTTATAATTGGGGGGTTTCCACTGTTTCGGCACATCAGGGGCTCTCCAAACACGACATGGCGTCCGATCTCAATTCCAGCCAATTCTGCGTTGAAAAAGTAAAACAGTGCTCCTTCCCTTCCGAGCTCTCCTGTGTGCCCAAACAGGGGTTTACCCCAACATATGGGGTATCAGCGTACTCAGGACAAATTGGACAACAACTTTTGTGGACCAATTTCTCCTGTTACCCTTGGGAAAATACAAAACTGGGGGCTAAAAAATAATTTTTGTGGGAAAACAAAAAGATTTTTTATTTTCACGGCTCTGCGTTATAAACTGTAGTGAAACACTTGGGGGTTCAAAGTTCTCACAACACATCTAGATAAGTTCATTGAGGGGTCTAGTTTCCAATATAGGGTCACTTGTGGGGGGTTTCTACTGTTTAGGTACATTAGGGGCTCTGCAAACGCAATGTGACGCCTGCAGACCAATCCATCTAAGTCTGCATTCCAAATGATGCTCCTTCCCTTCCGAGCCCTCCCATGCGCCCAAACGGTGGTTCCCCCCCACATATCTGGTATCAGCGTACTCAGGACAAATTGGACAACAACATTTAGGGTCCAATTTCTCCTGCTAACCTTGGAAAAATACAAAACTGGGGGCTAAAATATAATTTTTGTGGAAAAAAAAATATTTTTTTTTTGCATGGCTCTGCGTTATAAACTGTAGTGAAATACTTGGGGGTTCAAAGCTCTCACAACACATCAAGATGAGTTCCTTAGGGGGTCTACTTTCCAAAATGGTGTCACTTGTGGGGGGTTTCTACTGTTTAGGTACATTAGGGGCTCTGCAAACGCAATGTGACGCCTGCAGACCATTCCATCTAAGTCTGCATTCCAAATGGCGCTCCTTCCCTTCCGAACCCTCCCATGCGCCCAAACGGTGGTTCCCCCCCACATATGGGGTATCAGCGTACTCAGGACAAATTGGACAACAACTTTTGGGGTCCAATTTCTCCTGTTACCCTAGGGAAAATACAAAACTGAGGGCTAAAAAATAATTTTTGTGGGAAAAAAATTTTGTTTTATTTTTATGGCTCTGCATTATAAACTTCTGTGAAGCCCTTGGTGGGTCAAAGTGCTCACCACACATCCAGATAAGTTCCTTAGGGGGTCTACTTTCCAAAATGGTGTCACTTGTGGGGGGTTTCAATGTTTAGGCACATCAGTGGCTCTCCAAACGCAACATGGCGTCCCATCTCAATTCCTGTCAATTTTGCATTGAAAAGTCAAATAGCGCTCCTTCCCTTCCGAGCTCTCCCATGCGCCCAAACAGTGGTTTACTGCCACATATGGGGTATCAGCGTACTCGGGACAAATTGGACAACAACTTTTGAGGTCCAATTTCTTCTCTTACCCTTGGAAAAATAAAAAATTGGGGGCAAAATATAATTTTTGTGAAAAAATATGATTTTTTATTTTTACGGTTCTGCATTATAAACTTCTGTGAAGCACTTGGTGGGTCAAAGTGCTCACCACACCTCTAGATAAGTTCCTTAGGGGGTCTACTTTCCAAAATGGTGTCACTTGTGGGGGGTTTCAATGTTTAGGCACATCAGTGGCTCTCCAAACACAACATGGCGTCCCATCTCAATTTCTGTCAATTTTGCATTGAAAAGTCAAACTGCGCTCCTTCCCTTCCGAGCTCTCCCATGCGCCCAAACAGTGGTTTACTGCCACATATGAGGTATCAGCGTACTCAGGACAAATTGGACAACAACTTTTGAGGTCCAATTTCTTCTCTTACCCTTGGAAAAATAAAAAATTGGGGGCAAAAATATAATTTTTGTGAAAAAATATGATTTTTTATTTTTACGGTTCTGCATTATAAACTTCTGTGAAGCACTTGGTGGGTCAAAGTGCTCACCACACATCCAGATAAGTTCCTTAGGGGGTCTACTTTCCAAAATGGTGTCACTTGTGGGGGGTTTCAATGTTTAGGCACATCAGTGGCTCTCCAAACGCAACATGGCGTCCCATCTCAATTCCTGTCAATTTTGCATTGAAAAGTCAAATAGCGCTCCTTCCCTTCCGAGCTCTCCCATGCGCCCAAACAGTGGTTTACTGCCACATATGGGGTATCAGCGTACTCAGGACAAATTGGACAACAACTTTTTGCGTCCAATTTCTCCTGTTACCCTTGGTAAAATAAAACAAATTGGAGCTGAAGTAAATTTTTTGTGTAAAAAAGTTAAATGTTCATTTTTATTTAAACATTCCAAAAATTCCTATTAAACACCTGAAGGGTTAATAAACTTCTTGAATGTGGTTTTGAGCACCTTGAGGGGTGCAGTTTTTAGAATGGTGTCACACTTGGGCATTTTCTATCATATAGACCCCTCAAAATGACTTCAAATGAGACGTGGTCCCTAAAAAAAAATGGTGTTGTAAAAATGAGAAATTGCTGGTCAACTTTTAACCCTTATAACTCCCTAACAAACAAAAAAATTGGTTCCAAAATTATGCTGATGTAAAGGAGACATGTGGGAAATGTTACTTATTAAGTATTTTGTGTGACATATCTCTGTGATTTAATTGCATAAAAATTCAAAGTTTGAAAATTGCGAAATTTTCAAAATTTTCGCCAAATTTCCGTTTTTTTCACAAATAAACGCAGGTACTATCAAAGAAATTTTACCACTATCATGAAGTACAATATGTCACGAGAAAACAATGTCAGAATCACCAGGATCCGTTGAAGCGTTTCGGAGTTATAACCTCATAAAGGGACAGTGGTCAGAATTGTAAAAATTGGCCTGGTCATTAACGTGCAAACCACCCTTGGGGGTAAAGGGGTTAAAGCATTTCAAAAATTTTGCATGCCTTTTGCTAACCTGTAATTGTTGTGTTCTTTTCCCAGCCCGGGAGTGCTGGATTTAACGGGGGAGGGGGGGGGGGGGGAGGGAAAGTGCAGCGCCCCAGAGTCCTGGTCGTTGCAGTAATGTCGTTCTTCCACCAGGGGGAGCGATGTTACGTCTGATGGCACCAAAGGAGTTCACCCTGCCAGGTATCACAGCCACACACACACTTCACACGCCGGCCACCAGAGGGAGCAAAAGGTTCTATCTATTAGGCCACTCCTCACACTTGGGTAAAACTGGGGGTTGGTTAGGAAGTGAGGGAGCTGGAGTCGGGAGAAGCTGACTGGAGGGAGAAGGAGATAGTCAGGAGGAGAGGAGAGGAGCAGAATGGGCTCGGTCCAGGAAAGGAAAGAATGTTACGGAGCTGCGCCTGCAACCCATACGGCAGCCTCCCATGAAAGGACAAGAAAGGAAGTGTGCCATAGTGAGTGAGCACAGAAGTCGTAGCAACAGGAGTATAACACCAGTGGGAGGCCAGCTAGAAGCAGGCTGCCTCCCACTGAGTGCAGATCCGGTAGCCAGAACACTGAGGGAGTAATAGACTCTACGCTTTACTTCAGAGACCGGCAGGACAGTCAATTCCAAGTTGGCTGCCCGACCTAAGAACCTAAGCAGACAAGGTGGCAACGCGGAGGAGGGGCGACGCTAGGGTCCCTATAAAATAGGCTCAGGCCACCACCGTCATATGGGTCTGTCCTATCCATCTGGGGGACAGAGAGAAGAGTAACAAGAGTGAGGACCCTATGGGAGCTAATGCACGTAGGGACCTACTACGTTACTGTGCGCAAGGGGAAAGCTACTGATTTCCACCTGGATAGGGGGACTCTGGAATTGCCATCAGACCGGCCGGACTCTGCCTACCCTGTCATCCAGCACCCTGGACTGTGGATGCTGAAGCCTTCGGTAAAGGTAAAGAGACTGCACCCATTGTGTCCTCGTTATTCACCGTGCCTTGCACCATCCACCATCACCATCTACACTTCTGAGAAGCCCTGGGGATATACTTCACCTGTGGGAAGATATACCATCTAGCTGCCATTCCATCACCCCAGCGGACCCTTAAGCAGCGTCGGTCACTCTGACCGAATACCACAGGTGGCGTCACGAACATTACCATTATCTACAAACTCTACCCATTTTATTGGGCGCCCCTCATAGGGCCATGGTCCGGGTCGGGCCACCGTGACATCCCAGCTGAGGGAACTGAAGGACCCGGTACCGAATACCCCAATGCCCTTATGTGGGGGCGCTCTATATATATATATATATATATATATATATATATATATATATATATATATATATACACACAGTGGGGAAAAAAAGTATTTAGACCAATTGTGCAAGTTCTGCCACTTAAAAAGATGAGAGAGGCCAGTAATTGACATCATAGGTAGACGACCACTAGAGCGCCCCGCTAGGGCCTAGGGGTACTCGGTAAGGGGTCCAGTCGTCATTAAACGGGTGGTCACGGTGGCAGCGACCCGGTCCGTGACCCTGGGCATCCAATTTAAAGGGAAGGTCTTGAAAGGGGTTGGTGGAAATAAGAATGTTTGTGACGCAACCTGTGGTATTCGGTCAGAGGTGACTGACGCTGATTAAAGGGGTCCTCTGGGGAGTGATGGCACTGCAGCAAGGATGGTATGCCTTCCCACAGGTGAAGCTGGGTCCCCAGGTCTCCTGGTGTATTTGGCAGAGATAGTATGGTGCCAGAAAAAACCAGAGGAGACAAGGTTGCAGACTCTTTACCTGTTTACTGGTGATTCACGGCCACAGTCCTATGTACTGGTAACAGATGTTGGTGTGGTCCGGTAGGCCTCTATAGTATAATGCACCCCCATATGCCTACATTCAGTATAATGCACTTCCCATAGGCCTCCATACAGTATAATGCACTCCCCATAAACATCCATACAGTATAATGCACTCTCCATAGACCTCCATACAGTATAATGCACTCCCCATAGACCTCCATACAGTATAATGCACTCCCCATAGACTTCTATATAGTATAATGCACTCCCCTTATGCCTATATACAGTATATATTATAATGCATGCCAATACAGTTAATAGTAGCACAGCTCCTCAAAGAGCGAGGCCCCCTTTGACCCCCCACCCCGGTAGCTATGCTACTGCTCATGCTCTTCATTGCTGTTTTGTACAGAAAAGTACTAATGCTCCTATTCTAGTGACTTTGGTCTGTACTGTATATGTGTATATCTCCTGATTCTCTCATATTTCCCATCAATCCTACAGAAAATTGTGGCATGATCAACCTGAAGTTCAATTGGATGTTGTATTATCGAACTATCGCTTTGTACATATGTACGTATATTTATATAAATATTTATATATGTTTCTATATTTATTTAGACTGAATATATATGTATGTATTATAATTCCTTTTGGACACTTACTATTATTATAGCCCCCTATGCACCTGATATACAGTTAGGGCCAGAAATATTTGGACAGTGACACAAGTTTTGTTATTTTAGCTGTTTGCAAAAACATGTTCAGAAATACAATTATATATATAATATGGGCTGAAAGTGCACACTCCCAACTGCAATATGATAGTTTCCACATCCAAATCGGAGAAAGGGTTTAGGAATCATAGCTCTGTAATGCATAGGGCCTCTGTTTCAAGGGACCAAAAGTAATTGGACAATGGACTCTAAGGGCTGCAATTAACTCTGAAGGCGTCTCCCTCGTTAACCTGTAATCAATGAAGTAGTTAAAAGGTCAGGGGTGGATTCCAGGTGTGTGGTTTTGCATTTGGAAGCTGTTGCTGTGAGCAGACAACATGCGGTCAAAGGAACTCTCAATTGAGGTGAAGCAGAACATCCTGAGGCTGAAAAAAAAGAAAAAATCCATCAGAGAGATAGCAGACATGCTTGGAGTAGCAAAATCAACAGTTGGGTACATTCTGAGAAAAAAGGAATTGACTGGTGAGCTTGGGAACTCAAAAAGGCCTGGGCGTCCACGGATGACAACAGTGGTGGATGATCGCCGCATACTTAATTTGGTGAAGAAGAACCCGTTCACAACATCAACTGAAGTCCAGAACACTCTCAGTGAAGTAGGTGTATCTGTCTCTAAGTCAACAGTAAAGAGAAGACTTCATGACAGTAAATACAAAGGGTTCACATCTAGATGCAAACCATTCATCAATACCAAAAATAGACAGGCCAGAGTTAAATTTGCAGAAAAACACCTCAAGAAGCCAGCTCAGTTCTGGAAAAGTATTCTATGGACAGATGAGACAAAGATCAACCTGTACCAGAATGATGGGAAGAAAAAAGTTTGGAGAAGAAAGGGAACGGCACATGATCCAAGGCACACCACATCCTCTGTAAAACATGGTGGAGGCAACGTGATGGCATGGGCATGCATGGCTTTCAATGGCACTGGGTCACTTGTGTTTATTGATGACATAAGAGCAGACAAGAGTAGCCGGATGAATTCTGAAGTGTACCGGGATATACTTTCAGCCCAGATTCAGCCAAATGCTGCAAAGTTGATTGGACGGCGCTTCATAGTACAGATGGACAATGACCCCAAGCATACAGCCAAAGCTACCCAGGAGTTCATGAGTGCCAAAAAGTGGAACATTCTGCAATGGCCAAGTCAATCTCCAGATCTAAACCCAATTGAGCATGCATTTCACTTGCTCAAATCCAGACTTAAGATGGAAAGACCCACAAACAAGCAAGACCTGAAGGCTGCGGCTGTAAAGGCCTGGCAAAGCATTAAGAAGGAGGAAACCCAGCGTTTGGTGATGTCCATGGGTTCCAGACTTAAGGCAGTGATTGCCTCCAAAGGATTTGCAACAAAATATTGAAAATAAAAATATTTTGTTTGGGTTATGTTTATTTGTCCAATTACTTTTGACCTCCTAAAATGTGGAGTGTTTGTAAAGAAATGTGTACAATTCCTACATTTTCTATCAGATATTTTTGTTCAACCCTTCAAATTAAACGTTACAATCTGCACTTGAATTCTGTTGTAGAGGTTTCATTTCAAATCCAATGTGGTGGCATGCAGAGCCCAACTCGCGAAAATTGTGTCACGGTCCAAATATTTCTGGCCCTAACTGTATGACTCAGTCGTTCACTTACATTTAGATCAATGGGCAGAGGAAGATTTAATAAACCACTGCGCAATACGCTGCAGAAAAGCATATTCTTGGTGGTTTACATGGAATTGTATTGCAAATAGGTGTTGCTGATCACAATCAAAGAAATATTAAATAAGCATTATTCTATGTCAAGTTCTTGCATATAAAGACCTCGATAAACATGACTTAGCAATGACTATAAATGAATTTGGAGAACAGAAAAATACCTCTTCTGCCAGCGTAAAATGTGTGGCTATAGTATAATAAATGTCATATACCTATACAGCACATCAGTCTTCCTGTGTATGTTTAATATGAGTCCGTTCTCCAGTCCCATAGGTTTGAAAAGGACATTTTATTAATGAAACCTCCTAAAGGAGAAGTTGCAAAGAACAAAGTTCATGAAGTGTCACTCACAGACTAATTAATGTAAGAATTATTTTTTTTTTATATTATACATATTGATCAGCCGCTTTGTAGAAATGAAAGTTCCTTTTTCTGTGACTTTCCTCTGGAATAGCAAAAGGCCCTAAACATAAATATAAGAAACACTCCCCCGTCCATCACCATCAATGTTACGGGACTACATCGGCCATTACTGGCCTTTATGGTGCTGCTCCATTCATAAGAAGAATTAGTCCACATGGATTGGAATTGGATGAGAATTTAGCCATTTTTTCTGTTTAGAAATTCACCCATGAAATGGATTTTCCAATTCACATCATGCTGTTTCCGTTTCCAGTTGAGCAAAGGGTTGTTTCAAATTTTTTCTTTAGATTTTAATGGGGAAAAAATCCACAATCAATTCCCCAAGTAATGTTGTGTTGGAGATTTTGTCACGAATTAACTGTGGACAAAGTGCCATAATCTTTTAAAATTGTTTGCTTTAATAGTTAAAGAAGTTGTCCAAGTTTATCACGAACGTCTACAGTCACCTTATGTGACTGAAAACTTGTAAATCCTCACACTGCACGCAGTTCGCGCTCAGAGGATTCCCCGGTGTTGGCGGCGAGATCAAGCGCAGACGGGCAGACTAGACGTGCCTTGCTTAATGCCAGTCTATTGAGTGAGGCTGTGCATGTCTTCTTGGAATGTGGCCAGAAGTATGCATATCACGTACTCACAATCACATGACTGCTCAGTCTCCATGCCGACATTGGAGAATCTTCACATTGCGCACTGTACACAATGTGAGGATTCACAAGTGACTGTTGACTTTTGTGATAAACCTGGACAAACCCTTTAACATGTGCCTGAACTTTTAAAAATCTTTTGACATTTTATAGGGATATGTCAGGAGCTTTAAGTGGTTGGAATTTGGGTGCTGAGATTGCCTCTAGCATTTGGAGCAAAGAGGCAGAACTCCTCAGCCAATACTGAGGACAGACTGAACACAAGATCTATAAACCCGTCTTCAGTATAGCTACTGGTGTGCATCTCAGCACCTGGACCCCCACTTATGGCATGCCTCAATGACTTGTCAAAAATGTTGTAAAAGTTGTACAAATGCAGTTACACTTTGTCTCATGGAGACAACTTTTTTTTAGATTGAAGCCAAGCAAACGATAAGATGATTTCTATGGGTTCAGCTTTATCTAATACATGCAACTACACCAATATTATCAATCCTAAATAATTAGGACAAAAAAGCGTATCTAAACCAACACTTAAAAAATAGGCTTTTTATAAAAGGCTAAAAGCATCTTTATTGCAGTATATTAAAAAATAAGACAAAACCATCATATAAGTATGTAAAAACAGAGGAATACAAATGTCGGAGAAAGCAATGGGTCTACACGGGGACAAGTCTTGTACAATACACTGATAGGTCTATTTAGAGTCTGTTATATTATATAAATACCTTACAATGAAAGTGTCATATTAGTGCAAAATGTCATGACATCTAATGGGCTAAATGATAAGAAGCCCATATAATATTAGGCTTCTTAATTCATACCACACAGTAAAGACATAATGTCATATTGGTACATGTAATGAGCGATATAGTAAGAAGCTCATGTAGTAATAGGCTTAATCAATGTAAAAATACCCTGATCGTTTTGTACAATTACACCTTACACCCATATAGGTAATATAGGACTGAAATATGGCACACATGAACATATGGATGTTACCTAAAGGAGAATGCTGCAAGGAACAGTGAGGCTGTAAGTCTGTCTGCGTTCCCCTCACACCCAACCAGTGCAATGTTTAGGTAACATCCACATTTATATGAACTGGAGTTGCATACCTTAGGGGATGGGTGCATGAGCGGAGAGGCTGCCTCTTTGGGGGGTCCTCATTCAGTGTGGTACCAGTGCAGAGCGTTTTTGACTGCACTCGCATACTGATACCATTGGACTTACGTGAGCTATATGTGGGGATATTGCATTTAATGTCAGCGGTGTGGTTTACTATATAGCAGCCTTTCAGAAGTGTATTGCACCTCCAGTGTAAAGCGTTATATATTTTTTTATTGCTATGGTTACCACTGCCATTTCTGTCCACACTTTTATCGTCTGATATTTCTCCAGATCTACATCAGCTAGCGTCACCTTCCTCCCCCTCTCCAACCTTTTTGATCTATATATTAATTTGCTGTGCATCACTCCCCTCTTTTTTGGAGACTTTGTTCTCTGTCTTTTCAATTGTTTTTATATATTGATATTTAATAACCTGACTCCTTGTTTTATTATTCGAGTTAGAATTGTTGGACCATCATTGATAAAGTATAATGCACTCCCCGTAGGCCTATATATATTATAATGCACTCCCTATAGGCCTCTACATATAGTATAATACACTCCCCATAGACCTATATTTAGTATAATGCACTCCTTATAGGCCTCTAGATATAGTACAATGCACTCCCCATAGGCCTTTATAGAGTATAATGCACTCCACATACAGTAGGCCTCTATAGAGTATAATGCAGTCCCCATAGGCCTCTATACAGTATAATGCACTCCCCATCTGCCTCTGTATAGTATAATGCTCTCCCCATAGGCCTCCATGCAATATAGTGCACTCCCCATCTGCCTATATATAGTATAATGCACTCCCCAAATGCCTACGTATAGTATAATGCACTATAATGAACTATCGCTTTGTACATATGTACGTATATTTATATAAATATTTATATATGTTTCTATATTTATTTAGACTGAATATATATGCATGTGCAGCGCCCCAGAGATCTGGTCGTTGCAGTATGACACTCTGCCACTAAGGGGAGTGGCGGTACGTCTGATGGCACTGAAGGAATTCTCCTGACCAGGTATCACCAGAACACATTACACTTCACACTCCGGCCACTAGGGGGAGCAAAAGGCTTTATTTATTGGGCCACTCCTCACACTGGTAAAACTAGGGGCTGGGGAGGAAGTTAGTCAGAAGCTGACTGGGTTGGATTCAGGCAACATCCCGTGGCAGGGGGTGTTGCAGGGAGAAGACACAGGGGGGTCCCTGTCAGGTGTGGGAACCTGGCAGGTGCCTAGCGAACAGAACAGAACGTTACGGAGCCGCGCCTGCACCTCCTGCGGCGGCATCCTAAGAAAGAGATAAGAAGGGAAGGATATTGTGGAACAGTGTAAACGAGATCAAGCACAAAGGAGAGCCAGTAAGGGTCGTGCCGTGAGACCGAGGCAACATCTTACTGAGGCATGTAGCCGGTGGCCGGAACACCACGGGAGTAACTGACTTCAGGCCTTACTTTGAACTCCGCAGGATAGTTAATTATAGGTTGGCTGTCTACCTTAAATTTCCTAAGAAGGCATAGGGGGCAACATTGGGAGAGGGGCGTCTCTAGGGTCCCGGAAGACCTCCAAGCCTTCCCGTCATACGGGTGCGTCCTAGCCAAAACATACCTGGGGGACGAGAAACTAGTAACATCTGGAACTAAAGAGAGAGAGAGCTGTAGAGAACGACGAACGAGAACAGCAGTTGTGAGGACTATCCCGAATGCTCAGCAGGGTAGGACTACAACACACAGGTGCTAGTGGTAGGCAACGATTTCCATCTGTGAAGGAAACTCTGGAAGTGCCATCGGACCGGTCAGTCTCAGAAAGCCCTGTTAAACGTGCTCTGGATTGAGGATCCTGAAGTCTTTATTGGACGCCCCTTAGCAGGGTCACGGACCGGGTCTAGCCACCGTGACAGCCTCAGAACCGAACCAGAGAGGCCCGGTACCGAAACGCGTGGCCCTGTGTCTGGGGGCGATCCATATGTATTATAATTCCTTTTGGACACTTACTATTATTATAGCCCCCTATGCACCTGATATATATTATGCCACTTTGAAGCCACACCTGCCTTTCCTGTATTTGTTTTTCTTTTTCCCCATTTATAATATTTCATGTGTTTTAATATCTAGGTTTTTTATTGTGGTAAAAATAAAATGTAACATTTTTTAACCAATCTTAAAAAGCGTCAGCTTTGGTGACAGTTATAGATATTGCTTTTTATTGGTATCTATTATTGAGTTCACTTATTGGTGTTGATGTACATATGTACATGTACAGATTAGGACTAGGGAGCAGTATAATCTCCATGCTCGGCCATACAGGCTACATGTATATGTATTTAATTCTGCTACACAAAATACACATCATGACATTTGCAGAAATTGTTGAATTCTACATACAATTTAGATTACAAAGTAACACAATAATCTGAAGCACATTTTATGCATTTTCTGAATGCTTTATTTATCCCTTTGTTAATTTATGCTGCAGTTCACTGTAGGTGTCATACTCAGAGGTTGCACATTTACACAATTGATGGTTTCCTTACACAATTGAATGGGGCTAGCAACGTCCCAGCTAAATTTATTAAACTGGGGCCTTGTTGTTACCTCTTCAGTAATAGTTTGTGTACCGATTGTCCGTAGATTTAGTATTTTCTCTTGAGTTTGAGTTGTTACACTTGCAGTCTCCGTTGCTGTCTGCTCAGTTTGGATCGCAGTATCGTTGAGATCTCTCTTTCTTGGCACTGATGGCATTGAAAAATGGTGGAAATTTTGGAAGGGATGAGCGGCTTCAAGATCTAGCCTTTTTAAGTCTCGTTTCTCATAATATTCATGAGTAGTTGATCCATGACACAGCAAATATAGGTGTAAACATATATAATATCCCAACACTAGTGCTATTGAGAAACAAAGGATGCCATCGATGAAAGATATAATAAGAATCCCAATAGCAAGTGTTTCAGGAAAAATAAGCCAGCTGCTGGTAGATGAGTCCACCTTCACCCATGGCTTGTGGCAGTAGATGGAGAACACAAACAGAGAGATGATGGCCAGGCATGTTGTGCCTAAGAAAGCGGTCACAATGGAATTATAGTAAAACCAAATATTTCTGCCTCCTAGACAAGTATTAAAAATTCGGGAATGGTGATCGAAGTTAAAGACATCTTTTCCACAAATGTTACAAAATCGAATCTTCTCTTTATAAAATGTCACAGGTATTATGTGGCAGTGAATCTTCTTTGGTTTAGTTTCCTTGGCCTCTTTTACACTGACTGCCTCCTTAGGATCTACACAAGAGGAGTCAGTAGAAATTGTAAGGGTATGGAAAACAAAATGTAGAGCGAATAAGATGCCTAGAATTCCATTACAGGCAGATTGCCAGGCGCATGGCAGTATGGGAAGAATAAAGCCAAAAGCCGTGATACCCAAATATAAGTATAGAACCCAACTGGCAATTTGGAAGGGATGCCATGGCCACTGTAGTCCGTCCTCACGCTTTCTGCGTTGGTGATCCACTTTTGAAGTTGGCATTACTTATGTGTCAATATTTCTTTGAATTTGCTGAAGAAAACGGCATCCTTGCACTTCTCACATAAAGCTTGGTTCTAAAACACGTCTGTCTTGTATAGATGAAACAGAATGTCTGGGAACTGTCACACAACTAATAGCACATCCTATTGTGAGGTCACAGGATTCTAATGGAACCTTCCGACCTGTATATGGCACCATAGTGCAGCCACTATTAGTCTGTAATGGGATGGTGTATATAGATCTACTGTATATTCCTCACTAGATACAACTATCTAGTACACTAAAATGCAAACCTTATTACATCGGTCCTACATACACCTCTATGCAGGAGCTCCCATAACATTTAGAATAAGTGAATGCAATTATATAATATGCAGCTATAGGAAAGGCCGGAGCGAGCCGTGCCCCTCCCCCCCCCCCACGGCGTAGGCGAAGGCCTGCATGACAATGGGGGGAGAGGGGTAGTTAATTTGAATCAGCAAGGGGAGGAGCTAGCGCGGGGGTTTATGGGAGTTTTGGGGTGGGGGCTGTCACTTCCCGCTCTTGGAGGATCGTGAGCAGACATACCTAAGATATCTGGCATCGACGCGATCCTCGAGGTCCTCAGGGCGGCGGCAGCACTCCATCCCCCCGGGTGGCTGCAGGAGCAGGTGGCCCACATCATGTCAGCGGCAGGGCCGTCCGGCGCTGCTGGATCGTCAGGCGCCGCAGGTTTGTCTGGCGCTGCGGCGCCGCTGGAGCGGCGTTCTCGGCGGACGCGGCCCCCCGAGCGTCTTTCCCCGGACTTTGGTCCTCGAGCCCCCCGAAGTCGCAGGAGCCCCTCCCGGGACCCTCCAGGCCGGGCGCCGGTAAGATCAGCGGTCGCGCGGCCCCGGCCTGGGAGGAATCCACCTGCCGGTCGGGGCTCATCTGCGGTCACGAGGCCTGCACCTCGCAGTGCAGCGGGGGCGGGGCCTCGACGCGCACGGCAACGACTGGGGCCTGTTACAGCGGGAGGCCGCGGCGGTGTGGCTCCTGTCGCGCGGCCTGCCTCGGCCGCATCTGGATGGACGGCGGTTCCGGCAAGTAACGTCGGAGCGGGCGGCCCGCTGCGGGACGGACCCGGGCCGGCCCCATCTTCAGCGGCAGGGTCCTCTCCTGCATCTGGGCGGCAGGACGGCTTCATGGACGCAGCGGTCGGCGCTGGGACTGATGTGAGCTGGTGCGCTGCCAGCTCTTCCACGCAGGCACCTTTCTTCCCGGGAAGTCAGAGTCTGGATCCATCATCGGCCGTGCCTGTTCCGGGACAGGGCACGCAAGTGGACCTCACTGGATGTCAGGGTCGGCCGGATTCGGGTGGATCCTTCGCAGACACGGCGAGTCGGGGACGTCTGGATGCCAGCACTCCGGCTGGGGGGCCCACAGATCCCTTGCAGCCCGGTGAGTATGCGTCTGTGTCAGGTTTGTGTTTACCTAGTTTGGCGTCGCCCGCTTTTTTGGGTAGTCAGGGGGGTTGGTAGTGTTGAGAGGGTTGCGGGTGATGCAGGTTCAGCAGGGGTTCGTGAGCTGTTGGGTAGCGTGCAGGATTTGTTATCTAGGTTGGAGCAAGGTATGTCTGCGCAGCGGCATTTAGGGGCTTGGTTGAGCCCGCAGGGGGGGGCTTTTGGGGCAGCGGTGGCGCCAGTAGCGGCTCCGGCGCCGATATCGGTTTCGGTGCCGATATCGGTTTCGGTGCAGACGGAGAAGGAAAAAGAGTGTAGGGTGCATTTAGATGACAGGGCCCATGGCGAAGTTTATGTGTGTTTTGAGGGCCCGTTGGGAGCGCATCTAAAGAAGGAAGTTAGGGAAAAGATTGCGAAGGACGAATATGTCGAGATATTCTCGTTACTTCCGTTAGAAAAATTTAATTTGGATAAAAAGAAAAAGGAAGAGGGTAAGAAGGAGGACGAGGAAAAGCGGCGATGGCGCCTGATTCCTCAGACGTTTGGTAATTGGCTACAGGCTTTTGTCATTCTGGCTAGTGTGATTGGAGAAAAGGCGCCCGAGAATTACTCGGGTCTGTTCTGTTACTTGGATTCGATAAGCGAGGCTCATCCGGTTTATGGTGGTCAGGCGTGGCTAAGGTATGATGAGCAGTTCAGACAGAGGAAGGCAGTTCGGCCAGCAATTCGCTGGGATCAAAAAGACATTGGGTTATGGTTGCGGGTTATGGCGCAGTACAAGTTCGGCAACCCCTTTCACGGGGGGGCCGGAGGTTCCGGCCAGGGTTTTCAGTCCAGTAACGCAAGCGCCTCTAGTTCAGGAAGTCAAACGGGGTCAAAAATTGGGGGTCTGTTGGCAGTTTAACGAAGGCCGGTGTAGATTTGGGGCTAACTGCAAGTTTAAACACTTGTGTTCACACTGTAGCGGCTCCACACATGGCGCCGCAAAATGTTTCAAAAAGGGTAGAGGCAAGTCAGGAAGCGGTAATACCCATGGGGGTGACACCGGTGATGTGGGAAAAGATGGTCCCTTATCTAAGTGGATATCCAGATAGGGAAAAGGCGGAGTTGCTGTTGGCAGGTTTTAGGGAGGGTTTTGTAATCCTGGCCCCTCCTTATGATATTCCTTGTGTTAGGAAGAATTTGCGGTCGGCTTTGTTGCATGCCGAAGTGGTTTCCGAGAAGTTGCGGAAGGAGGTTGCGTTGGGTCGGATGGCGGGCCCGTTTGAGTCACCGCCCTTTGTGGATTTGGTGGTTTCCCCGTTGGGGGTTGTGCCTAAGAAAGAGGCAGGGAAAGTTCGTTTGATTCAGCATCTGTCTTATCCCAGGGGTATGTCAGTTAATGACAGGCTTGACCCGGGGCTGTGCTCTGTTGTTTACGCGTCGTTTGACACAACGGTAGAATGGGTTCAGAAATCTGGAAAAGGGGCCCTGCTAGCTAAGACAGATATAGAATCCGCTTTTCGGTTGTTGCCTGTTCACCCAGATAGCGTTCGGCTGCTGGGTTGTTTTTGGGAGGATCGCTTTTTCATTGACAGGTGTTTGCCTATAAGGTGTGTTCGCTATCTTGCGCGCTGTTTGAGGCGTTTAGTTCCTTTTTGGAGTGGGTGGTTCGTGATGTTTCGGGGTGTGATTCTGTCATTCATTATCTGGATGACTTTTTGTGCGTCGGCCCGGCGGGGTCTGACCGTTGTAAGACGCTTTTGAGAGCAATTGAATGGGTGGCGCATCGCTTCGGAGTTCCGTTGGCTCCGGGCAAAACGGAGGGCCCGAGCACGTGCTTGTCATTTCTGGGTATCGTGATCGATACTATTCAGTGGGAGTTCAGGTTGCCCATCGACAAAGTTGTGAGTTTGCGCGAGGAGGTGTTGCGGGCTTGTCGTTTGCGGAAGTTAACGTTAAGGGATTTGCAATCGCTCCTCGGGAAGCTTAATTTCGCTTGTCGAGTTATGCCTATGGGCAGAGTTTTTTCGAGGCGATTGGCCATGGCTACGGCAGGAGTGAGGGCTCCTCATCATTTTGTGCGGTTGTCAGCTGACCATAAAGAGGATTTGACGGTGTGGAGTGAGTTTTTGCAGAGTTACAACGGCCGTTCGTTGCTACAGGAGGGAGTGTTTGATAACGAGTCGTTGGATTTGTTTACGGACGCAGCCGGGGGGTCAGGCTTCGGGGCGTATTTAAGGGACAAATGGTGCGCAGCAACGTGGCCGCCATCGTGGATTTCTGCTGGATTGGTTCGGAATATCGCACTTTTGGAAATTTTTCCTATCTTGGTGGCGGTGCATTTGTGGCAGCAGGCTTTTCGGAACAGGCGTGTTCGTTTTTACTGCAACAACATGGGAGTGGTTTGTGTGATAAACAATCTGTCAGCTTCATCGTCTCCGGTTGTGCGGGTGTTGAGACAATTGGTCTTGTTGTGTTTGAGTTTAAACGCACAGGTGACTGCGACGCATGTACCTGGTGCTCATAATTCCATTGCTGATGCGCTTTCTCGTTCACAGTTCGAACGTTTCCGGTCGCTGGCTCTGGAGGCGGAGGTCGTTGGGTTGGAATGCCCTGCGGAGCTTTGGCTTGTGGCGTCCGAGATGCGGAGGCGTTGATCAAGTCATCGTTGGCTCCCAGAACGTGGGAGGCTTACCAGGCTACTTGGGTGGAGTGGATGGAAGTGTTGGGGGCTGCTGGGTGTGGGTCGGGTGAGCAGTAGCAAGCGGGAGTGTTGTTGTCTTGGTTGAGTTGGGGAGCTGCAGCGGGTTGGTCTCCGGCTAAGGTGTCACGGGTTATGTCAGCTTTGGCTTTCGGTTTCAAATTGCGTGATCAATTGGATCTAACGAAGATTTTTCTGGTGAAGCAAGCGATTAAGGGTTTCCGGCGGGGGCCGCGGCGCATGGATACCAGGCGTCCCGTATCTTTTGGCTTGTTGGAAAGACTGGGTGGGGTCTTGGAGTCGGTTTGCATGTCGGGTTTTGAATTGCGCTTATTTCGCCTAGCGTTTTCTTTAGCCTTTTTCGGGGCTTTAAGGGTGGGCGAGTTGGTTTCACCTAGCAAGAAGGTTGTGGGAGGTTTGTTGGCTCGGGACGTGCTGTTATTGGCGGGCAGAGTCGAGTTGTGGCTGCGGCGGTCTAAGGTGGATCAGGAAGGTAGGGGGAGCAGGATCGTGTTGGGTTCGGTGCCGGGGTCGGTTATGTGCCCGGTTACCTGTTTAAAAGATTTTTGGGAGTTGGGGCCTTGTCGTGACCGGTCATTATTATGCCATATGGATGGTTCCTTGTTGTCCCGGTATCAGTTTACGGTGATTTTTAGGAAGGCAATCAGGTTGCTGGGTTTGGATGTGGGTGGTTTTGCGCCTCACTCTTTTAGGATTGGGGCAGCGACGGAAGCAGCGTTGGGAGGCCTGGGGGCTCCGGCAATTCAGCGCTTTGGGAGGTGGCGTTCGGATAGGTATCGGAGCTATGTGCGCCCTTAAAAGTTGTGGGGCGTTTTTGGAGGCGGGGACGGTTTGGCTGTTGGTTCATGTGTTGATCTTGAGTTTCTGCTTTGTGTTTTTTCAGGTCCTTCGCCTTTGTTGGTGTGGATATTCGGCCATTCGTATGTTTATTGGGGAGCGCAGCGCGCCGACGTGCGGAGCGAGGGGAGGCAATTGGGTTTCGATCGCGAGGAGGCGGTAATCTGGTGGTTGGGTTTTCGAGGGTTGGTATGGCGTAGAGTTCTAAAAGAAATTAATGACGGTGCCCGGCTGGACAGGGCTCCAGATATTTTAGTTCTGCACGTCGGGGGGAATGACTTGGGGGCCCGCCCATTTAGGGAGTTGATTAAAGACATTAAGCAGGATTGTCTGCGTTTGTGGGTCCTGTATCCTGGTTTGACCATTGTTTGGTCTGAAATTGTGCCGAGGAAACGGTGGAGGAATATGAGGTCACTGGACAAGTTGAATAAAGCCCGGATAAAGGCTAATAGGGCGGTGTCCAGTTTCGTGGCCAGGAACGGAGGCGTGGCGGTGCGGCACTTTGAGCTGGAGAAAGGGGAGGGGGCCTTTTGGTTGGCGGATGGAGTCCATTTGAATGCGGTAGGAATGGACTTTTGGGCCCTCGCTATTCAGGAGGGCATTGAACGGGCCATATTTTTTCGGAGTGGTGGGGTCTCGGGCCTTTGAGGGGTTCAAAGGGCCCTTCGTTGTGGCGGCTGGGGGGAGTCCTGGGAGTTGGTAAAAATTGGATTTGGGGATCCATTTTGGCATATGGCTCCTCTGTTTTAGTGTTGGTATATTTTGAATCTGGTGAATGGTGGTTGGGGAGTTCCGGCAGGGGTGGCTGGATCTCCTGGGATTTTTTACCGTGAACAGTGAACCCTCGTTTGGGTTTTTGGGGCTCCCGAGCCAGGGTTTTGAACGGCTGGGGGTAAAGTTGGTGTTATGTATGTTCACGGTAGACTTGAGAATTCCCACCATCATATTTTGGTCTTCTGTAATATTAATCTTTCTAGTTCTGCCATAATTGTCAGCATTATTAAGTAGGACTTTTGTTTTTTCATCGATTCACTGTGAAATGTTCATATGACTAAGCTCATGCCATAGATCTCACCTTGGTAGGTTCTGCGGAAGGGACTAATCATTCCATAAGGGTGAAATTTGGCTCTGCCCTGATCACAAGGTGAGTGGGACTGGTGATGTCATTTCTACCGATATCACACGGGCCACGTGCATGAGCAGCAGGTATCGCCTACATGGCCGAATCATTGATTAATTATATAATTTAAAGGTATCAAATCATATTATCAACTAATTAGATAACTGACTTGTCCAGAATGTCCATGTGTCAAATCAGCTAAATTAAACAGTCCCAGCATTGTGAGTGACATTTTATGAAATCTCATCGACTACAGGTGAGTCGAACCCTCATCGATCTGCTACTGATAACCTATCCTATGATTGGGTCATCCAATACCAATGTTGGAACAACCCCTTTAAGAAAATCTGACAATTCTTGTCACAATATGCAAGTGTGAGTAGTTAAGTAAAGCAAAAAACTTTTTTGTTTTTAATCAAAGTTTAATTGAAAAAAAAAAGGTCTCATATGCACACTATGGGCCTGATTCGTCAAGACCGGAGTTGTAAACATCAATCTTTAGGAGGCGATGTGCTGAAGTCCGACGCTCCTGATTCATGAAGAGGTGGACGTGTGGCCTTCACTTCAGAGTGTGTTTCACCACAAATCCTACTCCAGTCCCTACTAGAGTAAGATTTGTGGTGTAGTGAACACCGCCTCTCATCCTGATGTTTGACAAGCAGTGGTCGCCGCGCCAGTCTTGCACCAACTCTGCCAACTTTATCAGAGCTGGGCAAAAATGGCGAGAAAACACCAAAATTCGCAAAATATTAGCACAGTTTTAAGTTAGGCCAAAATTATGCAACTCTTCAAAGCTTCTCATGCCAGAATATTGGAGCAAAAGCTTTCATGAATCGGGCCCTGTATATATATACACAGTATATATATATATATATATATATATATATATATATATATATATATATATATATATATATATATATATATATATATATATATATATATATATATATTGTAGGGGTTACACTCGCTCAGGTGCGACGGCTGACACTCAGGAGGCACGTTCCATTAAAAGTTCAGAGGGTTTATTGCTTCATAAACCACATAGCAGATAACAAATCAAATTGCCTTTAGCTCAGGAACAGAAAATACAAGTGTCCAGTCCTTCAGGCTCAGTCCTGGAGCGTTAAAACACTCTGGAGGGTTTCACCTCCACCCACATCTGCTGTGTTAAACATTAGCCTTTCTTTTATAGGTCTAACCACACCTAGGAACCCATCACATGATTAGACATGTGGTTATGACATCACCACAGGTCCTGAAACACACATAGATAGGCAGGGTTATGATACAGCGACAAGCCACCTATGTGACACATATCTCCCGTCGACTATACAACCTTTAGCCACGCTACATACCTCCCCCCTCTGCCTAAAGCCGTGGGGCTTGGCACTTTCTACCACTAGACAAGGGATTCTTGATAGGGCATCAGCATTACCGTGCAGCTTCCCGGCCCTATGTTCCACATGGAAATTGAAGTCCTGCAGGGCTAAGAACCAACGGGTGACCCTAGCATTTCTTCCCTTCGTTTCCCTCATCCATCTAAGTGGGACGTGGTCGGATTTCAGTCTAAATTTACGTCCCAGCAGATAGTACCGTAACGTGTCCACCGCCCACTTTATGGCCAAGCACTCCTTCTCTACGACTGAGTAATTCTTTTCAGACGAGGATAGTTTCCTACTCAGATAGAGAACAGGATGCTCCTCTCCATGTAGCTCTTGGGAAAGGACTACTCCTACCCCAACATCTGATGCATCTATTTGAAGAATAAACTCTTTCTTAAAATTTGGGGCCATCAGAACGGGTTGCTTACACAGAGCCTCTTTCATTTCTTGGAAGGCTGACTGTCTCTTCGGACCATTTAACCATTACTGATTTCGTCCCCTTTAGCAGATCAGTCAGAGGCGCAGCCACCGTGGCGAAGTTTGGGATGAACCTCCTGTAATATCCCACGATCCCCAGAAAGGCTTTAACTTGGTTTTTGGAGAGTGGCTTTGGCCATGTTTGAATTGCCTCCACTTTACTGATTTGGGGTTTTATTTCTCCACGACCCATTATATATCCTAGGTACTTAGCTTCTTCCTTACCCAAGGCACACTTCTTTGGGTTTATTGTAAACCCCGCCTCTCTTAGAGCATCAAACACCGTTTGGACTTTTTCCAGATGACTCTCCCAGTCCGGCCTAAAGATGATGATATCATCCAGGTACGCAGCAGCGTATGGCTTATGGGGTGCAAGGACTATGTATGGAAGGTGTTTCCATACAGATGACGCTCCATTGCAGACAATTTGAAAACTTGGGAATCATTTGAGCGGCCATACGCGCCAATATCCACCGCTATAAATTTGTATTCCGCATCGCAATGGCCAACAGCACAATGGAGAAGTATTTTTTATAGTTGAAATATTCCTAGCCAGAACCAGCCGGTTTCACGATGCGGATATGTTTCCCGTTCACTGCGCCCACGTAATTGGGAAACTGACACACTTGCTGGAATTTCTCGGCTACTTCCAACCAACTCTCCATTGTGGGATGTGGTATAAATTCACCGTGCAAAGAGTCCCACAGTGCACGGCAGATGTGCTTGACAATTCTGGAGATGGTGGAAATCCCAAGTCTGAACTGGAAATGCAGTGAGAGCAGGAATTCTCCAGTTGCATGAAATCTGTGAATAAAAGCAAGGCAAAAATTGCTACAAAATACCAGCAATAACATGATAGTTAGAAGTCAGCTTTAACAGTAGGAGATACAATAAAAATTATTCCTAAAAAGATCACTAAAAACTATTCTAAAAAAACACCAGCAACAACATTAACCCCTTCACCATAAAAAGCCTGTTTTCACCTAAGTGACAGGGCCAATTTTTACAATTCTGACTACTGTCACTTTATGAGGTCATAACTCTGAAACGCTTCAACGGATCCTGGTGATTCTGATATTGTTTTCTCGTGACATATTGTACTTTATGATAGTGGTAAAACTTCTTCGATATGATTTGCATTTATTTGTGAAAAAAACAAAAATTTGTCGGAAATTATGAAAATTTAGCAATTTTCAAAATTTAGTTTTTATGCCCTTAAATTAGAGAGTTATATCACATAATATAGTTAATAAACAACATTTCCCACATGTCTGCTTTACATCAGCACAATTTTGGAAACATAATTTTTTTTTGTTAGGGAGTTATAAGGGTTAAAAGTTGACCAGCGATTTCTCATTTTTGCAACAAAATTTGCAAAACCATTTTTTTTACGGACCACCTCACACTTGAAGTGACTTTGAGGGGTCTATATGACAGAAAATGCCCAAAAGTGACACCATTCTAAAAACTGCACCCCTCAAGGTACTCAAAACCACATTCAAAAAGTTTATTAACCCTTCAGGTGCTTCACAGGAATTTTTTGAATGTTTAAAAAAAATTGAACATTTAACTTTTTTTCACAAAATTTTTACTTCAGGCCCAGATTGTTTCATTTTACCAAGGGTAACAAGAGAAATTGGACCACAAACGTCATTGTACAATTTGTCCTGAGTACGCGGATACCCCATATGTGGGGGTAAACCACTGTTTGGGCACATGGCAGAGCTCGGAAGGGAAGGAGCACGATTTGACTTTTCAATGCAAGATTTGCTGGAATTGAGATCGGAGCCCATGTCACGATTGGAGAGCCCCTGACGTGCCTAAACAGTGGAAACCCCCACAAGTGACACCATTTTGGAAAGTAGACCCTCTAAGGAACTAATCTAGATGTGTGGTGAGCACTTTGAACCTCCAAGTGCTTCACAGAAGTTTATAATGTAGAGACGTAAAAAAAAATTTCATATTAATTTTCACAAAAAATGATCTTTTTGCCCCCAATTTTTTTCCCAAGGGTAACAGGATAAATTGGACCCCAAAAATTGTTGTGTAATTTGTCCTGAGTACGCTGATACTTCATATATGGGGATAAACCACTGTTTGAGCGCATGGCAGAGCTCGGAAGGGAAGGAGCGCCATTTGACTTTTCAATGCAAAATTGGCTGGAATTGAGATCGGAACCCATGTCGCATTTGGAGAGCCCCTGACGTGCCTTAACAGTGGAAACCCCCAACAAGTGACCCCATTTTGGAAGGAAGACCCCCTAAGGAACTTATCTAGATGTGTGGTGAGCACTTTTAACCCCCAATTGTTTCACTAAAGTTTAGAATGTAGCGGTGTCAAAATTAAAAAATCATTTTTTCTTTCCACAAAATGATGTTTTAGCCCGCAATTTTTTTTCTCCAAGGGTAACAGAAGAAATTGGACCACAAAAGTTATTGTCCAATTTGTCTTGAGTAAGCTGATACCCCATATGTGGGGGGGAACCACCGTTTGAGTGCATGGCAGAGCTCAGAAGGGAAGGAGCGCCGTTTGAAATGCAGACTTAGATGTATTGGTCTGCAGGTGTCATGTTGCATTTGCAGAGACCCTGATGTACCTAAACAGTAGAAACCCCCACAAGTGACCCCATATTGGAAACTAGACCCCCCAAGGAATTTATCTAGATGTGTTGTGAGAGCTTTGAACCAACAAGTGTTTCGCTACAGTTTATAACGCAGAGCCGTGAAATTAAAAAAATATTTTTTTTTCCACGAAAATGATATTTTAGCCCCCATGTTTTTATTTTCCCAAGGGTAACAGGACAAATTAGACCCCAAAAGTTGTTGTCCAACTTGTCCTGAGAACGCTGATACCCCATATGTTGGGGGGAATGTTATGAACTGGTGGTTCAGAAACACAATGGACCTGGTGGTTAAGAGCACACAAAGTGACCTGATAGTTACTAATAACATAGGACGAGCTCTGAGACGTGGGAACTCTGCTGACCGCAATCCCTAATCCTATCACACCACACTAGAGGTAGCCGTGGAGCGCTCCTGACCAGACCTAGGCGCCTCGGGCACAGCCTGAGAAACTAGCTAGCCCTGAAGATAGAAAAATAAGCCTAACTTGGCTCAGAGAAATTCCCCAAAGGAAAAGGCAGCCCCCCACATATAATGACTGTGAATAAAGATGAAAATACAAACACAGAGATGAAATAGATTTTAGCAAAGTGAGGCCCGACTTACTGAATAGACCGAGGATAGGAAAGATAGCTTTGCGGTCAACACAAAAACCTACAAACAACCACGCAGAGGGCGCAAAAAGACCCTCCGCACCGACTAACGGTACGGAGGTGCTTCCTATGTGTCCCAGAGCTTCCAGCAAGCAAGACAAACCAAAATAGCAAGCTGGACAGAAAAAATAGCAAACCAAGGAACACAAGCAGAACTTAGCTTATGCAGTGAAGACAGGCCACAAGGATGATCCAGGAGAGAGAGCAAGACCAATACTGGGACATTGACTGGAGGCAAGGAACAAAGAACTAGGTGGAGTTAAATAGAGCAGCACCTAACGACTTAACCTTGTCACCTGAGGAAGGAAACTCAGAAGCCGCAGCCCCACTCACATCCACCAGAGGAAGCTCATAGACAGAACCAGCCGAGGTACCACTCATGACCACAGGAGGGAGCTCGACCACAGAATTCACAACAGTACCCCCCCCTTGAGGAGGGGTCACCGAACCCTCACCAGAGCCCCCAGGCCGACCAGGATCAGCCAAATGAAAGGCACGAACCAGATCGGCAGCATGAACATCAGAGGCAAAGACCCAGGAATTATCTTCCTGACCATAACCCTTCCACTTAACCAGGTACTGGAGTTTCCGTCTCGAAATACGAGAATCCAAAATCTTCTCCACTATATACTCCAACTCCCCCTCAACCAAAACCGGGGCAGGAGGATCAACGGATGGAACCACAGGTGCCACGTATCTCCGCAACAATGACCTATGGAATACATTATGGATGGAAAAAGAAGCTGGAAGGGCCAAACGAAAAGACACAGGATTAAGAACCTCAGAAATCCTATACGGACCAATGAAACGAGGCTTAAACGTAGGAGAGGAAACTTTCATAGGAATATAACGAGACGACAACCAAACCAAATCCCCAACACGAAGTCGGGGACCCACACAGCGCCTGCGGTTAGCGAAACGTTGAGCCTTCTCCTGGGACAATGTCAAATTGTCCACTACATGAGTCAAAATCTGCTGCAACCTATCCACCACAGTATCCACACCAGGACAGTCCGAAGACTCAACCTGCCCTGAAGAGAAACGAGGATGGAAACCAGAATTGCAGAAAAACGGCGAAACCAAAGTAGCCGAGCTGGCCCGATTATTAAGGGCGAACTCAGCCAAAGGCAAAAAGGACACCCAATCATCCTGATCAGCAGAAACAAAACATCTCAGATATGTTTCCAAGGTCTGATTGGTTCGTTCAGTTTGGCCATTTGTCTGAGGATGGAAAGCCGAGGAAAAAGACAAATCAATGCCCATCCTAGCACAAAAGGCTCGCCAAAACCTCGAAACAAACTGGGAACCTCTGTCAGAAACGATGTTCTCCGGAATGCCATGCAAACGAACCACATGCTGGAAAAACAATGGCACCAAATCAGAGGAGGAAGGCAATTTAGACAAGGGTACCAAATGGACCATCTTAGAGAAGCGATCACAAACCACCCAAATGACCGACATCTTTTGAGAGACGGGGAGATCCGAAATAAAATCCATAGAGATATGTGTCCAGGGCCTCTTCGGGAATGGCAAGGGCAAAAGCAACCCACTGGCACGAGAACAGCAGGGCTTAGCCCGAGAACAAATCCCACAGGACTGCACAAACGAACGCACATCCCGCGACAGAGACGGCCACCAAAAGGATCTAGCCACCAAATCTCTGGTACCAAAGATTCCAGGATGACCAGCCAACACCGAACAATGAACCTCAGAGATAACTCTACTCGTCCATTTATCAGGGACAAACAGTTTCTCCGCTGGGCAACGGTCAGGTCTATTAGCCTGAAATTTTTGCAGCACCCGTCGCAAATCAGGGGAGATGGCAGACAAAATCACCCCCTCTTTGAGAATACCCGCCGGCTCAGGCAAACCCGGAGAGTCGGGCACAAAACTCCTAGACAGGGCATCCGCCTTCACATTCTTAGAGCCCGGAAGGTACGAAACCACAAAGTCAAAACGGGAGAAAAACAGCGACCAACGAGCCTGTCTAGGATTCAACCGTTTGGCAGACTCGAGATAAGTCAAGTTCTTGTGATCAGTCAAGACCACCACGCGATGCTTAGCTCCTTCAAGCCAATGACGCCACTCCTTGAATGCCCACTTCATGGCCAACAACTCTCGATTGCCAACATCATAATTACGCTCAGCAGGCGAAAAATTCCTGGAAAAGAAGGCACATGGTTTCATCACCGAGCCATCAGAACTTCTTTGCGACAAAACAGCCCCTGCTCCAATCTCTGAAGCATCAACCTCGACCTGGAACGGGAGCGAAACATCTGGCTGGCACAACACAGGGGCAGTAGAAAAACGACGCTTCAACTCCTGAAAAGCTTCTACAGCAGCAGAAGACCAATTGACCACATCAGCACCCTTCTTGGTTAAATCAGTCAACGGTTTAGCAATACTAGAAAAATTATTGATGAAGCGACGATAAAAATTAGCAAAGCCCAGGAACTTTTGCAGACTCTTCAGAGATGTCGGCTGAGTCCAATCATAAATGGCCTGAACTTTAACAGGGTCCATCTCGATAGTAGAAGGGGAAAAAATGAAACCCAAAAATGAAACCTTCTGAACACCAAAGAGACACTTTGACCCCTTCACAAACAAAGAATTCGCACGCAGGACCTGGAACACCATTCTAACCTGCTTCACGTGAGACTCCCAATCATCCGAGAAGACCAAAATATCATCCAAGTATACAATCAGGAATTTATCCAAGTACTCTCGGAAGATGTCATGCATAAAGGACTGAAATACTGATGGAGCATTGGAAAGCCCGAATGGCATAACCAGGTACTCAAAATGGCCCTCGGGCGTATTAAATGCTGTTTTCCATTCATCGCCCTGTTTAATACGCACAAGATTATACGCACCACGAAGATCTATCTTGGTGAACCAACTAGCCCCCTTAATCCGAGCAAACAAATCAGACAGCAGTGGCAAGGGGTACTGAAATTTGACTGTGATTTTATTTAGAAGGCGGTAATCAATACAAGGTCTCAACGAACCATCCTTCTTGGCCACAAAAAAGAACCCTGCTCCCAATGGCGACGACGACGGGCGAATATGACCCTTCTCCAAGGATTCCTTTACGTAACTCCGCATAGCGGCGTGCTCAGGCACAGACAAATTAAACAGTCGACCCTTAGGAAACTTACTACCAGGAATCAAATCGATAGCACAATCGCAATCCCTATGCGGAGGTAGGGCACTGGACTTGGGCTCATCAAATACATCCCGGTAATCCGACAAGAACTCTGGGACCTCAGAAGGGGTGGATGATAAAATAGACAGAACTGGAACATCACCATGTACCCCCTGACAACCCCAGCTGGACACAGACATAGATTTCCAATCCAATACTGGGTTATGGACTTGTAGCCATGGCAACCCCAACACGACCACATCATGCAAATTATCCAACACCAAAAAGCGAATATCCTCCTGATGCGCAGGAGCCATGCACATGGTCAGTTGGGTCCAGTACTGAGGCTTATTCTTGGCCAAAGGCGTAGCATCAAATCCTCTCAATGGAATAGGATAATGCAAGGGCTCCAAGAAAAACCCACAGCGCCTAGCAAAGTCCAAGTCCATCAAATTCAGGGCAGCGCCTGAATCCACAAATGCCATGACAGAATAGGATGACAAAGAGCAGATCAAAGTAACGGACAAAAGAAATTTCGACTACCGTACCAATGGTGGCAGACCTAGCGAACCGCTTAGTGCGCTTAGGACAATCGGAGATAGCATGAGTGGAATCACCACAATAAAAACACAGCCCATTCCGACGTCTGTGTTCTTGCCGTTCAGCTCTCGTCAAAGTCCTATCACATTGCATAGGCTCAGGTTTATGCTCAGATAATACCGCCAAATGGTGCGCATTTTTACGCTCACGTAAGCGTCGATCGATCTGAATGGCCAAAGACATAGATTCATTCAGACCAGCAGGCATAGGAAATCCCACCATGACATCCTTAAGGGCTTCAGAGAGACCCTTTCTGAAAATTGCTGCCAGCGCACATTCATTCCATTGAGTGAGCACAGACCACTTCCTAAACTTCTGACAATATATCTCTACCTCATCCTGACCCTGACACAGAGCCAGCAAATTTTTCTCTGCCTGATCCACTGAATTAGGTTCATCATACAGCAATCCGAGCGCCAGAAAAAACGCATCAATATTGCATAATGCAGGATCTCCTGGCGCAAGGGAAAATGCCCAGTCTTGAGGGTCGCCACGTAATAAAGAAATAATGATCTTAACTTGTTGAACTGGGTCACCAGAGGAGCGGGGTTTCAAAGCCAGAAACAGTTTACAATTATTTTTGAAATTCAGAAACTTAGCTCTATCTCCAGAAAATAAGTCAGGAATAGGAATTCTAGGTTCTAACATAGATTTTTGAACCACAATCTCTTGAATATTTTGTACTCTTGCAGTGAGATGATCCACACAAGAAAACAGACCTTTAATGTCCATCACTACACCTGTGTCCTTAACCACCCAAATGTCTAGAGGAAAAGAAAGACAAAACACAGTGCAGAGAAAAAAAAATGGTCTCAGAACTTCTCTTTTCCCTCTATTGAGAAGCATTAGTACTTTGGTCCCCCAGTACTGTTATGAACTGGTGGTTCAGAAACACAATGGACCTGGTGGTTAAGAGCACACAAAGTGACCTGATAGTTACTAATAACATAGGACGAGCTCTGAGACGTGGGAACTCTGCTGACCGCAATCCCTAATCCTATCACACCACACTAGAGGTAGCCGTGGAGCGCTCCTGACCAGACCTAGGCGCCTCGGGCACAGCCTAAGAAACTAGCTAGCCCTGAAGATAGAAAAATAAGCCTACCTTGCCAAAGAGAAATTCCCCAAAGGAAAAGGCAGCCCCCCACATATAATGACTGTGAGTAAAGATGAAAATACAAACACAGAGATGAAATAGATTTTAGCAAAGTGAGGCCCGACTTACTGAATAGACCGAGGATAGGAAAGATAGCTTTGCGGTCAACACAAAAACCTACAAACAACCACGCAGAGGGCGCAAAAAGACCCTCCGCACCGACTAACGGTACGGAGGTACTTCCTCTGCGTCCCAGAGCTTCCAGCAAGCAAGACAAACCAAAATAGCAAGCTGGACAGAAAAAATAGCAAACCAAGGAACACAAGCAGAACTTAGCTTATGCAGTGAAGACAGGCCACAAGGATGATCCAGGAGAGAGAGCAAGACCAATACTGGAACATTGACTGGAGGCAAGGAACAAAGAACTAGGTGGAGTTAAATAGAGCAGCACCTAACGACTTAACCTCGTCACCTGAGGAAGGAAACTCAGAAGCCGCAGCCCCACTCACATCCACCAGAGGAAGCTCATAGACAGAACCAGCCGAAGTACCACTCATGACCACAGGAGGGAGCTCGACCACAGAATTCACAACAGGGGAACCACTGTTTGGGTGCACGGCAGAGCTCGGAAGGGAAGGAGCGTCGTTTGAAATGCAGACTTAGATGGATTGGTCTGCAGGCGTCATGTTGCATTTACAGAGCCCCTGATGTACCTAAACAGTAGAAACCCCCCACAAGTGACCCCATATTGCAAACTAGACCCCCAAGGAACTTATCTAGATGTGTTGTGAGAACTTTGAACCAACAAGTGTTTCACTACAGTTTATAACGCAGAGCCGTGAAAATAAAAAATATTTTTTTTCCACGAAAATGATATTTTAGCCCCCACGTTTTTATTTTCCCAAGGGTAACAGGACAAATTGGACCCCAAAAGTTGTCCAACTTGTCCTGAGAACGCTGATACCTCATATGTTGGGGGGAACCACTGTTTGGGCGCACAGGAAAACTCGGAAGGGAAGGAGCACTGTTTTAGTTTTTCAAAGCAGAATTGGCTGGAATTGAGATCGGACGCCATGTCACGTTTGGAGAGCCCCTGATGTGCCGAAACAGTGGAAACTCCCCAATTCTAACTGAAACCCTAATCCAAACACACCCCTAACCCTAATCCCAACGGTAACCCTAACCCCAACCCTAACCCTAGCCCCAACCCCAACCCTAGTCCTAACCCTAGCCCTAACCCTAACCCTAATGGGAAAATGGAAATAAATACATTTTTTTACATTTTATTATTTTTCCCTAATTAAGGGGGTGATGAAGGGGGGTTTGATCTACTTTTATAGCGTTTTTTTGGCGGATATTTAGGGTTGGCAGCTGTCACACACTAAAAGACGCTTTTTATTGCAAAAAATAGTTTTTGCATCACCACATTTTGAGAGCTATAATTTATCCATGTTTTGGCCCACAGAGTCATTTGAGATCTTGTTTTTTGCGGGACGAGTTGACGTTTTTATTGGTACCATTTTCGGGCAGATGACATTTTTTGATCGCTTTTTATTCCGATTTTTGTGAGGCGGAATGAACAAAAACCAGCAATTCCTGAAATTCTTTTAGGGGGGGCGTTTATACCGTTCCACGTGTGGTAAAATTGATAAAGCAGCTTTATTCTTCAGGTCAGTACGATTACAGCGATACCTCATTTATGTAATTTTTTTTATGTTTTGGCACTTTTACACAATAAAAACAATTTTATATAAAAAAAATAATTGTTTTTGCATCACTTTATTCTGAGAGCTATAACTTTTTAATTTTTCTGCTGATGATGCTGTATGGTGGCTTTTTTTTTGCGGTACCATGGTTATTTATATCCGTCGTTTTGATCGCGTGTTATTCCACTTTTTGTTCGCCTGTATGATAATAAAGCAATGTTTTTTGCCTTTTTTTTTTTATTTTTTTTTTTGCGGTGTTCACCGAAGGGGTTAAGTAGTGGGATAGTTTTATAGAGCGGGCCGTTACGGATGCGGCGATACCAAATATGTGTACTTTTATTGTTTTTTTTTAATTTACATAAATGGTTTTCCTGGGAAATGTTTTTTTGTTCTTTATTTGGGGATTTTTTTAATTCTTTTTTTATACATTCTATTTTTTTTTTTTTTTACTTTCTACCATTGTCCCAGGGTGGGACATCACTGTATTAGATCAGATCGTTGATCTGACAGTGTGCATAGCACACTGTCAGATCAACGATCTGACAGGCAAGTTTAGGTGGCTTTCCGGCACCTGCTCTCAGCAACTCTCAGCAGGCACCAGCTAGCCAGGTCATTTCATGACCCGGAAGGAGTCCCGCGGCCATCTTGGATCCGGGTACTCCTTCCGGATCACCGGAGGAACGCGATCTCATTGCGTTTCTCCGGTGGGAGAGCGCAGGGAGCCCCCGTCCCTGCGCGATCCCCCTCTATGCCGCTGTCACTACTGACAGCGGCATCAGAGGGGTTAAATGCCCGCGATCGGTGCTACCACCGATCGTGGGCATTGCTGCGGGGTGTCAGCTGTTATATACAGCTGACACCTGCACCCGATCACCGCGGCGCTCAGCGCGAGACCGCGGTGATCGGTGCGCCGTACTAGTACTGCTGCTGGCACAAATGCAGTGCCGGCAGCGCAATACTAGTACGGCGCATGTCGCGAAGGGGTTAAAATGTGCGTAACAGGATGAGATACAATAAAAATGGCTTACTGAAGAGTGACCATCAGACGCTCCGCCGTTGAAATGGAGAATCGGCAATACATATCACTCCTTCGGATAAGATGTCCAATTCAGTCGACCAATAGATCAAAGTTCTCCGCTTTCATCCGCACATATGAGAAAAATTTCTCTGGGTTTCCTCGTAGCTCTATGTTCAGTGAAGAAATCACCCCACGTGTCATTCTCTGTGCAGTGATGGGGTGGATCCACAAACGCCGTCGGCACAGACGCATTATGCAATGTCTCTCTCGCTCCTTCTCCAGAACAATTGTTTTCAAGCGATTTACCTCCACAGTGAAATCCACGTTGATCTTTACAATATTCGCAATAGCGACATCCATCTTGCTCTCAAAACACTTACTCCTCTACAACCTGTCACAGATGAGCTGTAGGAACACTGTATATACAGTTAGGTCCATATATATTTGGACAGACAACATTTTTCTAATTTTGGTTCTAGACATTACCACAATGAATTTTAAACAAAACAATTCAGATGCAGTTGAAGTTCAGACTTTCAGCTTTCATTTGAGGGTATCCACATTAAAATTGGACGAAGGGTTTAGGAGTTTCAGCTCCTTAACATGTGCCACCCTGTTTTTAAAGGGACCAAAAGTAATTGGACAAATGACTCCAAGGCCATTTCATGGACAGGTGCGGGCAATCCCTTCGTTATGTCATTCTCAATTAAGCAGATAAAAGGCCTGGAGTTGATTTGAGGTGTGGTGCTTGCATTTGGAAGGTTTTGCTGTGAAGTGAACATGCTGTCAAAGGAGCTCTCCATGCAGGTGGTACAAGCCATCCTTAACCCCTTAGCGACCGCCGATACGCCTTTTAACGGCAGCTGCTAAGGGTACTTAAGCCACAGCGCCGTTAATTAACGGCGCTGTGGAAAAAGTACATAGCGCCCCCCAGAGAACATGATTCGGGGGGTTTTTTACCCACCCCGCTTTTGCGATCGCCGGTAATTAACCGTTTACCGGCGATCGCAAAAAAAAAAAAAACGCATTAGTATTGTGTTTCTCTCCCCTCTAATGTGATCGGACATTAGAGGGGAGAGAAATAGGGTCCCCCGAGCCCCCCACGGTACCTTATGTACCGGAGAAGGTGCCCCCCCGGTCCCCGACCCTCCTCCTTCATGTCCGGGCTCCAAAATGGCGGGCGCATGTGCAGATGCGCCCGCCAAAACCTTACATCCCCCGGTGTATTGGGGTCAGTTTTTACCGACCCCCTGGAGCGATCGCAATCCCGGGGGTCTTTATAGACCCCCGGGGTTGCGATCGCTGCAAATAGTTTGTAAAAAAAAAAAAAAAATAAAATGCTTTGCATTTCTCTCCCCTCTGATGTGATCGCACATCAGAAGGGAGAGAAATAGAGCCCCCGTGCCCCCCACCATACCTCCTGCTGATGTGCCCCGGTCCCCAGCCCATGGTCCCCGGTCCCCAGCCCATGGTCCCCGGTCCCCAGCCCATGGTCCCCGGTCCTCAGCCCACGGCTCCTGGCCCCCCTTCTTCTCTGCTGGAAGAAAATGGCGGGCGCATGCGCAGTGCACCTGCCATGATCTGCCAGCAGAGACCCAGCAACCTATGAGAATTTTCTCATTGGCTGCTGGGTTTTGATTACTGTAATATGTCCAATTACAGTGATCAAAACCCCAAATATTTGATAAACATGGCAGCACTTGGGCTGTACCTCTCTCTTCTCTCCTTGTAGTTGTTCTAGGAGAGAAGAGAGAGAGACTACAGTTCAAGTGCTGCCCTGTCAGTTACAAAAAACACTTTATTTATATCCGCCAGCATCCTATTTACCCACCCCCGTTCTCCGTAATCCCTGCATCATCAGCAGAGGATTATAAAAAAAAAAAGAAAAAAAAAAATTATAATTTTTTTTTTTTAAATTTTTAGGGTTAGGAATTAGATAAAATGGCCCACAGAACTTTTAGCGCGGAGCAAGCTTACAGCCTGCTTTGCTCCAGCAGCGAAACAGATTCTGCCCCTGAAGCTGAGCAGCTTTCAGACAGTGATGACGACTCTTCCTCCACGGGATCCCCCAGCCCGGTGGTAGCGGAGTCGGTCGTCACTGCTGAAGCTTCAGAGGCAGGACCAAGCACCGCAGTCCCCCCCCCCCCCCCCCCCCCCCGCTGTGGTATAATGACACCTCATTTTCCCCTCAAATTCCCCCTTTTTCTGCAGTCCCTGGAATAAAAGTAGATGTCGCCAATTTTACCCCCATTGATTTTTTTGAAATTTTCATTAGCCCCGAAGTCCTGCAATTAATCGTCCACCAAACAAACCTATATGCCCGGCAATATATTTCCCAAAAACCCACTGCCTTTCATTCCCGTTCCTGGATCCCCACAAATGTCCCCGAAATTAAAAAATTCTTAGGCCTCACCCTCAATATGGGTAAAGTAAAAAAAAAAAACACTCTCCGCTCTTACTGGGCAACAAAAGCTGTCCACTGCACCCCTGTATTTGCAGCCATCATGTCCCGAGCCCGTTACGAAGCCCTGATGAGATTTCTCCACTTCAGTGACAATTCCCAAGCTCTCCCAAGAACTGACCCCAACTACGATCGGCTAAATAAATTAAGACCCCTAATTTCCCTCCTAAAAACTTCCTTTCTAAATTCCTATACCCCAGAGCAAAATGTGGCAGTCGACGAGTCCTTGATGAGCTACAAGGGCCGTCTGTTATTCCGCCAATTTATTCCCTCCAAGAGAGCCAAATACGGCGTAAAATTATATAAAACTTGCGAGAGCTCATCAGGGTACACGTCCACCTTCCTAATTTATGAAGGTAGGGACCGCCAAATAAACCCCCCAAACTGCCCCCAGACAATTGGTATCCCAGGCAAAATTGTCTGGGAGCTAATGACGCCCTTTCTCAATCAAGGGTACCACGTGTATACAGACAACTATTACACGAGCATCCCCCTATACAAATCCCTCCATGCTGCAAATACAGGGGCCTGTGGGACAGTGAGGAAAAACAGAGTGGGGCTTCCGTCACAGTTGGTGTCCAGACGATTGGAGAGGGGGGCGTCATTTTCACTTGCAAGCGACCAACTACTTGCAGTGAAGTGGAAAGACAGGAAGGACGTCTATATGCTTTCCACACTGTGACGGTCAGAGAGAGGGGTGCCACCAGGGACAAAGAAAAACCAGTCTGCGTCACAGACTATAACAGACATATGGGTGGCGTAGACCTGTCAGACCAGGTTCTGCAACCATACCTGGAAGACCAGGGCGTGGTATAAAAAGGTGGCAATCTATCTAATTCAAACTGCCACATATAACAGTTTTGTCCTATATAAAAAATCTCAAGGACCGCTAACTTTCCTGCACTTTCAGGAAAAAGTAGTAGAGAGCCTCATATTTGAGTCCATGGCACCGGGGGAAGCCTTCGACTCTGAGGATTCCCGGAGACTTTCAGAACGCCATTTTCCTCACCCTGTCACTCCCACCCAAAGGTATCCTCAAAAAAGGTGCCGAGTTTGCAGAAAGCATGGCAGACGGAGTGATTCCCGATTCTATTGCCCCACATGCCCATCCCAACCAGGACTTGGTATCTCCCCCTGTTTTGAGACCTACCACACCACCTACAATTATTAGTTTGTTTGTTTTTTTCAATAATTTTTATTTTCTGCTTAGTGGCCCCAGTAGTACAATTTGGAACAATTGATAAATAATATTTTAATTAGTAGATCCCATTTTACCCCATTTCACAATTAATTCCAGAACTTGATCAATCCCATACCAAACTACTATCCCAACAAATTCTCATCCACGTACCCACGTCTGTACGCTCTAGAGTGTGGACCCCACAAATGTTCTTGCAAAGTCAGGTCATCTGAAAATTCTACGACTCGATCAATCCCATACCAAACTACTATCCCAACAAATTCTCATCCACGTACCCACGTCTGTACGCTCTAGAGTGTGGACCCCACAAATGTTCTTGCAAAGTCAAGTCATCTGAAAATTCTACGACTCGATCAATCCCATACCAAACTACTATTCCAACAAATTCTCGTCCACGTACCTATGTCAATAAGCGTTAGAATGTGGACCCCAGAAATGATCTTGAAAAGTGAGATTATCTGAAAATGAATTCTAGGACTTGATTACTCACAAACATTTTTGACCATTTATCTAACTTTGACTGTTTTTATAACTGTCTTGCTACACAAAACTTTGGCTTCCATTTATATTACTTATATTTATGTTGATGATACGGGCATGATCATTTTATTGTAGGATTTCTAAAAAATGAGGAAGTTCCGTACTTATACACTATGGGCTTTACTTTATGGTTCTTGCCGAACTTCTGGTACCAGACAATGCTTTCTATAGAGAACTGGTTGTTTTGTGCATATAGCGGTTCTGACCTTGGCGGGTGGGAGCTTGTTATGGTGTACCACGTCTATTGGCACATTCGTCTCTCATATAGGGATTGATGGAGCTACGGACGTTGTACGACCAGTCTCTGAAAGTGTCTGCCATTCTAGCCCTGATGGTGTTCTTTCATCTTTGGAACAAACTCCGCTTTGCCACATAGTTGGCTGCATTTTCCTACACATTTTGCCCTTCATTCCAGTACAGTTTATTCTTCCTGCTACAATATACGCAAATGCGGGACAACTGTTTTGTTAGCAAGACCAATTTTATAGTCAGCCATTGTGTTTTAGGAGCATGCCTCCCTCTGTGAGTAATAATTCCTGGAAGGATTTTCTTTTTTGCTCAATGTCTCTAGAAGCTTTGAATGGGTCCTGGATCTTCAATTTCAAATAAAGCCAAATTTGTCACATTGTGCCCCTTTCTGTCCAAGCCCTGCCATTTGTCCAAACAGAACTTTTTTACTACATATGGGATATCGCTGCACTCATAATAAAGTGGGTAACGAATTGTGGGGTCCACTTTTTGATGTTATTTCTGAAAAAGTGAGACATTCAGGTCTAAAACAAGATTCTCGTGGAAAAAAATGAATTTTTTCAATATGACGACCCAATGTTATCAAACTCTGTGTCATACATGTGGGTTCAAATTGCTCAATATACCCCTGATTAAAATCTTTGAGGGGTGTAGTTTCCAAAACGGGGTCAGTTGTGGGGGGTTTCTGCTGTTAGGCACATCTACAAACCCAAAATGGCGTCCGCTCTCACAATTAAGAGATTAAAAAGTCAAACGGCGCGCCTTCCCTTCCAAGCTCCGCAGTGCGCCCAAACAGAGGTTTACCCCCACATACGGGGTATCGACATACTCAGGACAAATTGCACAACAACTTTTGGGGTCCATTATGTCTTGCTACCCTTGGGAAAATAAAAAATTGGGGGTGAAAAATCATTTTTGTGAAAAAAAAATTATTTTTAATTTTTTTGGCTCTACGTTATAAACTTGTGTGAAGCACTTGGGGGTTCAAAGTGTTGACCACACACCTAGATAAGTTCCTTAGGGGGTCTAGTTTCCAAAATGGTGTCACTTGTGGGGGGTTTCCACTGTTTAAGCACATCAGGGGCTCTCCAAACGCGACATGGTGTCCGATCTCAATTCCAGAGAATTCTATGTTGAAAAAGTCAAATGGCGCTCCTTCCCTTCTGAGCTCTACTGTGCACCCAAACAGAGGTTTACCCCCACATACGGGGTATCGACATACTCAGGACAAATTGCACAACAAATTATGTGGTTCATTTTCTTTTTTTACACTTGTGAAAATAAAAAAAATTGGTCCTGAAGTAAAATGTTTGTGAAAAAAAGTAAAATGTTCATTTTTTCCTTCCACATTGCTTCAGTTCCTGTGCAGCAACTGAAGGGTTAATAAACTTCCTGAATGTGGTTTTGCGCACCTTGAGGGGAGCAGTTTTTAGAATGGTGTCAATTTTGGGCATTTTCTGCTACATAGACCCCTCAAACTGACTTCGAATGTGAGGTGGTCCCTAAAAAAAATGGTTTTGTAAATTTTGCTGTAAAAATAAGAAATTGCTGGTCAAATTTTAACCCTTATAACTCCCTAATAAAAAAACATTTTTTTTCCAAAATTGTGCTGATGTAAAGTAGACATATGGGAAATGTTATTTATTGACCATTTTGTGTGACATATCTCTTTGATGTAAGGGAATAAAAATTCAAATTTTGAAAATTGCGAAATTTTCAAAATTTTCGCCATATTTCCGTATTTTTAATAAATAAAAGCAAGTAATATCAAATAAATGTTACCACTAACATGAAGTACAATATGTCACGAAAAAACAATCTCAGAATCAGCGGGATCCGTTGAAGCGTTCCAGAGTTATAACCTCATAAAGTGACAGTGGTCAGAATTGTAAAAATTGGCCTGGTCATTAAGTACCAAATTGGCTCTGTCACTAAGGGGTTAAGCTGTGAAAACAGAAAAAAACACTGGTTCTCTTCTGCAGATCTAGTAGTCCTCTGAATGCTGAGTCCTGAATAACCCCACTTACACCAGTTATAGGCAGGTTTCTGTGTACACTGTGCATAGGCAGAAAACTGTCAATCCGTGGTGGTGGGGAGTTATACAAAACTCATGAATATGAAGGACTTCAAGGCAGCAGGATTACTAGTTCTCTAGTCAGAATCTCCTGCTGATAAAATAATGACTTTATTATTTTTATTCTATTAAAACTACAGGAAGCAGCCTACTAAGTGATACATCACTGGAATCAGGGTCTCTGACTCTACATCATGTTGCTCTCCGATTAGGTAGCAAAGAGCTAGTGACAGATTCACTTCAAATAAGAGTCATAACTGGAATGAATAAATAAATAAATAAATAAATACTGTAGATGAAATTACCCCTGTGTCTTTGTCTTTTGAGCTTTTAAGTCTACCTGTACATTTAGTGGTAGTGCTCCACACAGCAAAACCACACACAAATACTGCAAATTACAGTTGTGTTTTACCTGGCTTTTCACCATGTGGTTAGTACGAAGTGTTTCATCTGTACAACCCATGGGTCTAAAGACGTGGTGATTGGAAATAAAAGTGTCGTTTTTCTGCGTGTTTTGGGCACTTGGCACATTACTGCTATGTACAGGTACGCTTGCAGAAGTAATTTATACAATTTGATACAGATTTTTTCAGATTGTAAAAATCCCATGACATTTATAGCAAAGTGTCAGATACGATCACCGTGTGCCTTATTACAGCTGTCCCGAGGGCCGACTGTACCTGTAAATGTCCCCATGAGATACAGAACATATGATTTAGTAATGTTAGCTCATTAGCGGAAGATACCTGAATATCCTTATAGAAGAGGAAATGTGATAATAGATTAAGGCTACTTTCACACTGGCGTTGTTTTCAATACGTCGCAATGAGTCGTTTAGGGGAAAAAACGCATCCTGCAAAGTTGTTTGCAGGATACGTTTTTGCCCCTTAGATTAACATTAGCGACGCATTGACACACGTCGCAACCGTCGTGCGACGGTTGCGCCGTGTTGTGGCGGACCGCCGGGAGCAAAAAAGTTACATGTAACGTTTTTTGCTGCCGACGGACCGCTTTTTTCGACCGCGCATGCGCGGACGGAACTCTGCCCCCACCTCCCCGCACCTCACAATGGGGCAGCGGATGCAATGAAAATCTGCATCCGCTGCACCCATTGTGCGGCGCAAACAACGCTAGCGTCGTTGCGTCTGCACGTCGTATCGCTAATGTGAAAGTAGCCTAAATCAGAAATTCTGCAATAAAGCTTTTAATTACAATACATACACCAAGTTAAAACCATAAACCCAAACATATAATCTATCTATACATGTACGAGTTTATTTCCTATCGCTTACATAGTATTACAATATTCTGCAGTCCTAAAAATGACAATTTCTGTCTCTGTTCAAGACATGTAACAGCACCATAGATGATAATGGGCATACAAAAAACAGATACAACACGTACGTACAACACAAATGTCTGAATGAGGCCCTAGTCTCTAACATCTATGTAAGCTCCTGCGACACTGCTATAAAATCTGTTATTTATCAGTCCTAAAACACTTAAAGGGGGTTTCCACTTTTAGAAAAGTGGTCCCCAAGTCATCATATACTTGTTCAAAGCAGCTCCCCTCCTCTGCTCAATTCTCTATGCCTGCCTGCAGTCGTGCCATCATGTCTACAGTGCACATCACCACTGCAGCCAATCACTGAATTTTGGCTACTTGTGCCTCCTACTTCATCAGAGCCGCTCAGTGACTGGCTGCAGTGGTGTGTGGTGTAATCGTGATGTCACTCCTTCAGCCAAAACAGCAGAGGGGAGTAGTCACCATCTGTATTTTTTATTTGACTAGTATCCATTTGTTTGGATATCACATTTCCGCCTGCCGTCACACTAGCAGTATTTGGTCAGTATTTTACATCAGTATTTGTAAGACAAAACCAGGAGTGGAACAAAGAGAAGGAAAAGTATAAGAGCAACATATGCACCACTTCTGCATTTATCACCCACTCCTGGTTTTGGCTACAAATACTGATGACCAAATACTGCAGGTGTGACGCATCCTAAAGGTTACAAATCTCCATTAACAACTTTAGAAATTAAAACAACAATTAATCAAGTAGTTTTTGAATCAATACTTTGAAAAAATCATAACGTTAGGTAGAATATGGGACATCAATAAAAAAAGAAGCAGGAAGGATGATTACAGGTTAGCAAGCTTCAGATTCAGAGGCGTAGCTAGAGCTTTTGCCGCCCGGGGCTGTTCCCGAGTTTGGCGCCCCCCCCCCCCCATCCCCCCATCCCCCCCATCCCCTCCCCAGCTCAATACACACAAAGGTTACCAAAAATGGTTTTCCTGTTTTGTAGAACTTAAACTGGGCCTAATGGTGTCACCCCCACATGCCACACCTGTGACTTAATACCACCACACCATGACCAGGCCACATAGTGACCGAATAATACTACATACAAGGGACAAATGCCACCGCACCATTTCCAGACCACATATTACCACCACATAGTGACTGAATACTACAATACTGATCAGTAATAAAAAAAAAAACCACAATACTATCACCATAAGGCCGGCGTCACACTTGCGAGTTTTACGGACGTAAGAGCGCAGAATCTACGTCCGTAAAACTCGCAAAAAATACGGCACAATTATTCTCTATGCCTCTGCTCCTATTTGCCGTATTTTACTGATCAGTATTATACGGCTTTCTACGGCCGTACAAAATCGCAGCATGCTGCGTTTGTCACCGTACTGCGCAAGAAATACGCCAATGAAAGTCTATGGAAGCGTGAAAAATACGGATTACACACGGACAAGCAGTGTGACTTGCGAGAAATACGCAGCGCTGTTAGAGAGAAAAGCCGGCAATTCAGTGCGGTGTACAGTAAAATCACACTGACAGCTTACAGTCCAATAGGTAGAATAAATGTGTACACATAGAATAGGTATATATATATATATGTCATTAGACACATATATGTATATATATTAATATTTATTCCAGCGCTATACAGCTTGAAAGCCGGTAATTCCAATACCGGCTTTTTCTTTCTCCTTCCTAAAACCCGACATGATTTGAGACATGGTTTACATACAGTAAACCATGTCTTCTCTCCATTTTTTTTGCAGATTCCACACTACTAATGTCAGTAGTGTGTATCTGCAAAATTTGGCCGTTCTAGCTCTTAAAATAAAGGGTTAAATGGCGGAAAAAATTGGCGTGGGCTCCCGCGCAATTTTCTCCGCCAGAGTAGTAAAGCCAGTGACTGAGGGCAGATATTAATAGCCTGGAGAGGGTCCACGGTTATTGGCCCCCCCCTGGCTAAAAATATCTGCCCCCAGCCACCCCAGAAAAGGCACATCTGGAAGATGCGCCTATTCTGGCACTTGGCCACTCTCTTCCCATTCCCGTGTAGCGGTGGGATATGGGGTAATGAAGGGTTAATGCCACCTTGCTATTGTAAGGTGACATTAAGCCTAATTAATAATGGAGAGGCGTCAATTATGACACCTATCCATTATTAATCCAATTGTAGTGAAGGGTTAAATAAAACACAAACACATTATTTAAAATTATTTTAATGAAATAAAAACAATGGTTGTTGCAGTATTTTATTCAACGCCCAATCCAGTCACTGAAGACCCTCGTTCTGTGAGTAAAAAAACATAATAAACCAACAATATACTTACCCTCCGCAGATCTGTAACGTCCAACGATGTAAATCCTTCTGAAGGGGTTAAAACATTTTGCAGCAAGGAGCTGTGCTAATGCAGGCTGCTCCTCCTCGCTGCAAAACCCCAGGGAATGAGGCTAAAAATAGATCAATGATCTATATTTAGCTTTATTTGCGGTGAGGCGCCCTCTGCTGGCTGTTCATAGATCGTGGGAAATTACCTAGAAAGCTCCCTGGCTTTCTAGGTAATTTCCCACGATCTATGAACAGCCAGCAGAGGGCGCCTCACCGCAAATAAAGCTAAATATAGATCATTGATCTATTTTTAGCCTCATTCCCTGGGGTTTTGCAGCGAGGAGCAGCCTGCATTAGCACAGCTCCTTGCTGCAAAATGTTTTAACCCCTTCAGAAGGATTTACATCGTTGGACGTTACAGATCTGCGGAGGGTAAGTATATTGTTGGTTTATTATGTTTTTTTACTCACAGAACGAGGGTCTTCAGTGACTGGATTGGGCGTTGAATAAAATACTGCAACAACCATTGTTTTTATTTCATTAAAATAATTTTAAATAATGTGTTTGTGTTTTATTTAACCCTTCACTACAATTGGATTAATAATGGATAGGTGTCATAATTGACGCCTCTCCATTATTAATTAGGCTTAATGTCACCTTACAATAGCAAGGTGGCATTAACCCTTCATTACCCCATATCCCACCGCTACACGGGAATGGGAAGAGAGTGGCCAAGTGCCAGAATAGGCGCATCTTCCAGATGTGCCTTTTCTGGGGTGGCTGGGGGCAGATATTTTTAGCCAGGGGGGGCCAATAACCGTGGACCCTCTCCAGGCTATTAATATCTGCCCTCAGTCACTGGCTTTACTACTCTGGCGGAGAAAATTGCGCGGGAGCCCACGCCAATTTTTTCCGCCATTTAACCCTTTATTTTAAGAGCTAGAACGGCCAAATTTTGCAGATACACACTACTGACATTAGTAGTGTGGAATCTGCAAAAAAATGGAGAGAAGACATGGTTTACTGTATGTAAACCATGTCTCAAATCATGTCGGGTTTTAGGAAGGAGAAAGAAAAAGCCGGTATTGGAATTACCGGCTTTCAAGCTGTATAGCGCTGGAATAAATATTAATATATATACATATATGTGTCTCACTGACATATATATATACCTATTCTATGTGTACACATTTATTCTACCTATTGGACTGTAAGCTGTCAGTGTGATTTTACTGTACACCGCACTGAATTACCGGCTTTTCTCTCTAATATATGTGTCTACTGATATATAGATATATATATATATATATATATATATATATATATATATATATATATATATATATATAGACAGTATATATTTTCTTTTCTTTTTGGGACACATGGATCACTTCTATAGCGGTATGTTGGTTTTGCTAGCCTGCGAGAAAACCACGCAGTACGGATGCCATACGGATTACATACGGAGGATGCCATGCGCAAAAAACGCTGACACACCCTGCCTACGGAGGAGCTACGGACCACTTTTTTCGGGACTTTTCAGCGTATTACGGCCGTAATATACGGACCGTATTGTTTTACGCTGTGTGTGACGCCGGCCTAAGTGCCAGTATTCACAGGAGATCTGTACTTAGTATGCAGTATCTGTGTAGAGGTAATACAGAGATCACTGGTGACATTATACACAGGACCTCTATATAGTATACAGTGTATAGTGTCAGTGTATAGGTAACACTGACTCACCAGTGACGTCTCTAGGTGAAGTCCTTCATCTTTCATCCAGCACAGACCGCCATCATTCCTTCCAGCCAGGACTCGTTTCTGCAGGAAATAACACAGTTATCTCGAGCTCCGCTTGCAGAACACATTACTTAATTTTTCACAACTTCTACATTACACCACATGAAGAAAAAAAGGTGATATAGTGTCACTCTGCACAGTAACAGGACCGCCCCCCCATTTAAAACAGTATACTCAAAAAATAAAATAAATACATCACTGCAGTAACAATATCCCTTAATTATCCCCTATGGTAATAATATTCCCCACCCTGGCCCCGTTTATCTCATTCCTGGCTCCAGCCATATGTTGTCGTATCCTGCCCTCATGAGTATCCATTCTACCCCATATGATCTCCCCATCCTGCCCCACCAGCCTCCATCGTATCCGTCCTGCCCCATGATCCAATCCTGCCCCGTGTCTCCAATCATGCCCCGTATCTACATTCTGCCCATGCCTCAAGTCCTGCCCCCAGTGTGTCCAGCATATTACCCCCATGTTGTCCAGCAATCTGCCCCAGTGTGTCCAGCATATTACCCCCATGTTGTCCAGCAATCTGCCCCAGTGTGTCCAGCATATTACCCCCAGTGTGTCCAGCAATCTGCCCCAGTATGTCCAGCATATTACCCCCAGTGTGTCCAGCAATCTGCCCTCAGTGTGTCCAGCAATCTGCCCCAGTGTCCAGCCTTTCCCCAGTGTGTCCAGCAGTCTGCCCCAGTGTGTCCAGCATATTACCCCCAGTGTCCAGCATTGCCCCAGTGTGTCCAGTATATTACCCCCAGTGTGTCCAGCAATCTGCCCCAGTGTCCAGCATTGCCCCAGTGTGTCCAGAAGTCTGCCCCAGGGTCTCCAGCATTGCCTCAATGTGTCCAGAAATCTGCCCCAGGGTCTCCAGTATTGCCCCAGTGTGTCCAGCAATCTGCCCCAGGGTCTCCAGTATTGCCCCAGTGTGTCCAGCATTCTGCCCCATAGTCTCCTGTACTGCCCCAGTGTGTCCAGCATTCTGCCCCATGGTCTCCAGTATTGCCCCAGTGTGTCCAGCAATCTGCCCCATGGTCTCCTGTATTGCCCCAGTGTGTCCAGCATTCTGCCCCATGGTCTCCAGTATTGCCCCGGTGTGTCCAGCAATCTGCCCCATGGTCTCCAGTATTGCCCCAGTATGTCCAGAAGTCTGCCCCAGGGTCTCCAGCATTGCCTCAATGTGTCCTGAGATCTGCCCCATGGTCTCCAGTATTCAGTGTGTCCAGCATTCTGCCCCATAGTCTCCTGTACTGCCCCAGTGTGTCCAGCATTCTGCCCCATGGTCTCCAGTATTGCCCCAGTGTGTCCAGCATTCTGCCCCATGGTCTCCAGTATTGCCCCAGTGTGTCCAGCATTCTGCCCCATGGTCTCCAGTATTGCCCCAGTGTGTCCAGCATTCTGCCCCATGGTCTCCAGTATTGCCCCAGTGTGTCCAGCAATCTGCCCCATAGTCTCCTGTATTGCCCCAGTGTGTCCAGCAATCTGCCCCATGGTCTCCTGTATTGCCCCAGTGTGTCCAGCAATCTGCCCCATGGTCTCCTGTATTGCCCCAGTGTGTCCAGCAATCTGCCCCATAGTCTCCTGTATTGCCCCAGTGTGTCCAGCAATCTGCCCCATGGTCTCCTGTATTGCCCCAGTGTGTCCAGCAATCTGCCCCATGGTCTCCTGTATTGCCCCAGTGTGTCCAGCATTCTGCCCCATGGTCTCCAGTATTGCCCCAGTGTGTCCAGCATTCTGCCCCATGGTCTCCAGTATTGCCCCAGTGTGTCCAGCATTCTGCCCCATGGTCTCCAGTATTGCCCCAGTGTGTCCAGCAATCTGCCCCATAGTCTCCTGTATTGCCCCAGTGTGTCCAGCAATCTGCCCCATGGTCTCATGTATTGCCCCAGTGTGTCCAGCAATCTGCCCCATGGTCTCCAGTATTGCCCCAGTGTGTCCAGCAATCTGCCCCATGGTCTCATGTATTGCACCAGTGTGTCCAGCAATCTGCCCCATGGTCTCATGTATTGCCCCAGTGTGTCCAGCAATCTGCCCCATGGTCTCCAGTATTGCCCCAGTGTGTCCAGCATTGCCCCAGCCCCAGACAGTCAGAAATAAAGAAAAAAAAAAAAAAAAGTAAAATCCTCACCTCTCCCGTTCCCAGCGCAGGTCCGGTGCAGTCAGCGTCTCTCCGGCTCTGCGACGCTCAGGACAGAGAGGCAGAGCGGCGCGCACAGTAGTGACGTCATCGCGCCCTCTGCTCTGAGACGTCGCAGAGTCAGAGGACGCTGAAGCCGCAGGAACCAGGAGAGGTGAGTATTAGAGCGGGGGGCGGGGGCGGGGGCGGGACCCGGGGGTGGGGGGAGCTGGCCCTGGTCGTGGCGGCGGACGGCGCCGCCCGAAGATTTAAAGGGGCGTCTTTTTTTTAAATTTTTTATCTTCTTCTCCTGCAGCGCCGGCCGCCCCCAGCATTGTGCCGCCCGGGGCGGACCGCCCCCCCCTTTTCCTACGCCACTGTTCAGATTGATGTTTCATGGAATTATATTCCTATATAAAAACATTCATAAATATACAGTAATTTCTTTTTAAAATAGTCACAAATAGAAAATTGTCTGAGCATTGTCAGGGTTATATGAGGTAACTGTAACCAAGAGCTGCACAAATTCATATGATGCTGGAGGAAGCTAGCAGGAGCCATATTTTAGCATATAAAAAGAACCTGACAGCTGATTCAGAGACTGCCTGTTATTGCAGCCATCAATGTTCACACACTCTGAAATGCTGAGATAGTGGAAGGGACCTGTCAATCATGGGAAGTGGGCGGGGAGAAGCTGCCAGGGACCTGCCTCTTGGACTAGTCATCCTACTCACCTTGTCCCTGCCCAGTTTTCTCTGAAACACCACAGCATAGCAGAGTGAACATAAAAGACTGTGATAACGCAGCCCGCCTCTGATTCATGCTGCACATGGTTCAGGTAGGATGAATCTGCTGTCAGTTTCCCTTCAAACTGTGGCTGTAAAAGGCGAAGCAGGGGAATTTGAGCTTTTTATCTGAAGAACAAGTCCTCCGACCATTATTAAGAGAAAAATGTCTGTCTAAAAACATATTCTGTGGTCCCACACACTGAGATGACCCAGCCACTATAACATCATGACAGTATCGTGTCCGAGAAAATAACTGCAGGAAACTCAGGGGTTGGACTCCAGAAGAAAGAGGTAAAGTTATTTTCTGGGATGAAACCCCTTCCAACTGGGACATCTGTAGGAACGAGTCAGCAGAAAAGAGAAGGTGAGCCTGTGTTATGCCAATAGTAAAAACATCTAGAAACCTTTCATGTTTGGGGGCTTTCATCCAGGGGCGGATTATAAGAGGGTCAATCTGGGCGGTAGCCCAGGGCCCAGTGGTGTGGGGGGGCCCTGGGCTACCGCACACAGATTGCCCGCTGGCCGCCGCCATCATCAGGGCACTCGCAGCAAGTCTCATCATCATATGACAGTGACTCAGCACAGTGCACACAGTGAGTCACTGTCTCACTGACACAGTGCAGTGGCACCCCCGGCCGTGACCCACCCACCCAGCCGCCCGCCTGCTGCCCCTGTCAGAAGACTGGTTTGTTTGTATGTGTTGCCGGCGCGAGTGCCGGGCCCGTGCGGCCGGCCGCCGTGCCCCTGCCGTGCCGTCACTCTCGATCACTGAGGACACTGCCCATGCCGTGCCGGGAGCCCCCCCGGACCCGGTGGGCAGAGAGAGGGGGCCCGCATCGGGCCCCGTCTCATCTGCTCACCGGGCCCCTAGCGGCGCTGCCTGCGTCGGTTAGTTTCCTATTGCCGTGCGGGCGCGCCCGCACGGCAATAGTTAACGTCGGCTGCAGGCGCAGCGCACACGTCGCCGGCGTCTGACGTCATTGTCAGTCGCCGGCGAGTGCGCGCTGCTGGAGGGGAGGGAGCTCACCGCCTGGATCGTTGGTAAGGTGAGGACTGGAGAATTTTTTTTTTTTTAATAATCTGAGTGGAGATATAATAAATATAACGGTGGAGAAGTCGGGAGTGGGGGTGATGGGGGTGTGTGATTGGGGGTGTGTGATTGGGGGTGTGTGATTGGGGGGGGGGGGTGGCAGGTGCAGAATGCTGGGAGCAGGAGGACACAGTCTGGGACTGGGGCAGTCTGATATCTGGACACACTGGGTCTGGGGGGGCAATGATGCTGGAGGAGGAGGGGACACAGTCGGGACTGGGGGGGCCTCAAATGATTGCTATTTCTGGACACTGGGGCCTGGTAGGGGGCAATGCAGGAGACACTGGGGGGGGGGGGGGAATGCTGGAGGACACAGTCTGGGGACTGGCTGAGCTGTGGGCAGATGATTGCTGGACATACTGGTCACGGTGCAATGATGCTGGAGGAGGAGGACACAGTCGGGACTGGGGCCTGGGGCCTCAAATGATTGCATTGCTATTGCTGGACACACTGGGGGGGGCAATGCAGGAGACACTGGGGGGGAAATGCTGAAGGACACAGTCTGGGGACTGGCTGGGCAGATGATTGCTGGACATACTGGTGCAATGATGCTGGAGGAGGAGGACACAGTCGGGACTGGGGGCCTCAAATGATTGCATTGCTATTGCTGGACACTGGGGGGGGGGGCAATGCAGGAGACACTGGGGGGGAAATGCTGGAGGACACAGTCTGGGGACTGGCTGGGCAGATGATTGCTGGACATACTGGGGCAATGCTGGAGGAGGACACAGTCTGGGGCAGATGATTGCTGGAGACACTGACTGGGGCAATGCTGGAGCCTGAGGACACAGTCTGGCTGGGGCAGATGATTGCTGGACATACTGGGGCATATTGCTGGACAGGACACACTGGGGGCAATGCTGGACATACTGGGGCAGATTGCTGGATACACTGTGTGGAGGTAATATGCTGGACACACTGGGGGTAATATGCTGGCCACACTGGGGCAGATTGTTGAACATACTGTCATGGGACAGGATGGAGACAGATGGGGCAGGATGGGTAAATCATATGGGGCAGGATGGATACTCATGAGTGCAGGATGCGAGAATATATTGCAGGAGCCAGGAATGAGATAAACGGGGCCAGGGTGGGAAATATTATTTCCGTAGGGGCTAATTAAGGGATATTATTACTGCAGTGATGTATTTATTTTATTTTTTGCGTATACTTTTTTTAAATGGGGGGGCGGTCCTGTTACTGTGCAGAGTGACACTATATTGCCTTTTTTTCTTCATGTGGTGTAATGTTGAAATTGTGAAAATTTAAGTAATGTGTTCTGCAAGCGGAGCTCGAGATAACTGTGTTATTTCCTGCAGAAACAACAAACAAGCCCTGGCTGGAATAAATGATGGCAGTCTGTGCTTCATGACAGATGAAGGACTTCACCGCTAGAGACGTCACTGGTGAGTCAGTGTTATCTATACACTGACACTATACACTGTAAACCAGGGGTGTCAAACTGCATTCGTCGAGGGCCTCAGCTCAGACCGTGCGTGTTTTCAAGATTTCCTTTGCGTTACACAAGGCGCTGGGATCATTCTGTGCAGGTGATTAAATTATCACCTGTGCAATACAAGGAAATCCTGAAAACATGACCTGTTTGCGGCCCTCGAGGAATGCAGTTTGACACCCCTGCTGTAAACCATATACAGAGCTCCTGTGTATAATGTCGCCAGTGATCGCTGTATAACCTCTACACAGACACTGCATACCAATTACAGATCTCCTGTGAATACTGGCAGTTATGGTGACAGTATTTTGTTTTTTTATTTATTTATTACTGTCAGGATTGTAGTATTCAGTCACTATGTGGTGGTAATATGTGGTCTGGAAATGGTGTTGTGGTATTTGTCCCTTGTGTGTGCTATTTGGTCACCAAGTGGTGGTAATATGTGCTCTTGACATGGTGTAGCGGTATTTGTTCCTTGTATGTGATATTATTCGGTCACTGGTGGTAATATGTGGTCTGGCATTTGTTCCTTGTGTGTGATATAATTTGATCACTGTGGTTGTAATATGGTGTCTGGTCATGGTGCGGTGCTATTTGTTCCTTGTATGTGATATTATTCGATCACTGGGGTTGTAATTTGTGGTCTGGTCATGGTGCGGTGCTATTTGTTCCTTGTATGTGATATTATTCGATCACTGGGGTTGTAATTTGTGGTCTGGTCATGGTGCGGTGCTATTTGTTCCTTGTATGTGATATTATTGGTCAAAATATACCTAAATTGTATTGCAGATTTTAACAAATATTTAATAGGTTACAGTAGAGTAGGACCCGGCCATTTTTCTGGAATAATCTGGCTCGGGTATGTCACATGACCCCCGTCACATGACCCCCGGGCCCCGTCACATGACCCCCGTCACATGACCCCCGTCACATGATCCGGGGGGCCCACAGTGTCTGAACAGCCCGGGGCCCTGGCTACCCTTAATCCACCCCTGCTTTCATCCTTGGGAGGGGCTCACTCCAAATTTTGCCTAAGAATTCTGCCATGAATAAAGAATGGTAAATATCCTCCTAAAACATCTTCTACCAATGATCGAGAAGCAATTTGGTAATGGATATTGTTTTTATCCTGAGTCACAGGGCAAAAGTGATATCTCAGTGGCTCGGTGAACAAAACATTGACATTTTTGGAACCTCCCCAGATTCTATTGAAAACCTGTGGACAATCCTCAAAAAAGTGGATAGACAAAGAAAATCACAGAAATTGTGATAAACTCCATTTTGATACAGGAAAGATATATATCTTTGTACCGTCAGTCAGTAGATGGAGAATATTTAGAATTGAGAGTCCTCAGTGGTTGATACCTTCTCAGTTAGCCACTAAAAGGAATCAGCCACTGAGGACTCGCACTCCTGTGTATATATATATGTATATACCCTCAGAGGGTCTGGTTTCCTGTCAGATAGTGTGAACCCAGGAACTTGCAGTCTGTCACAGGTTGTGTATCTCTAGTAGACATGTCTTCCTCCATGATAGACGTGTATCTCATATGTGGGACCCGGTAGCGGTACAATCCCAGCATGTTGCACGACTGACATGTCTATCATTGTGTGCTGCTGGCTGAAGCCAAGACTGTGAGTGAAAGGAGGTAGCAGCGTGTAGTTTGGTAATGGGGATGGGCTTAGAGTTGTCAAAGAGCAAATGCATTGAGGAACGTCCGCATGGGATTTGCTGAGGACTAATGGTGTAATATGTTAGTCATCCATTATGTGCCCCTCTCTTTGCAGCCTCTCGATGAAGACTGATGCTGGTGTTAGCGTGATGTCACTGGGAAGGCTCTGTAATTGTGGGTGATCAGCAGAGCGGCAGGGTGCGAGCCCCCGGAGGAGACTGGCATCCAACTTCTGCTCCGTCACTTCATAAAGAGTTCTACAGCAAGAAAACCCCGGTCCAGCGACTATTTCTGGATAATCAAAGGCAACCGTATCATCCCCCCGCACGTTGTCGCCAAGCGGAGGAGACGGATGAGCTGTCATCTGCTCCTGGACACCTGAAGGGCCACCACTAATGGAATCGTAGATTGATAACGCTTCCTAATTGCCAGGATTACAGCACTGCCTTTACATTGTCTCCTAACAGGAGCTGGAACAGCGGGGTGGACATGGCCAGCACTATTAGCAGTTTCATGATATTATTTCTTATATTACAAGACAGCTGTTATTGTTGGAGGAGCCCCCTCTCGGTATTTAAAAGGTAAGGGATACGTTTCTACCTATTTTACTATTCTATCAGGTGCATCATAGAAACAATGTACATTTTATATGAAAAATTGCTTCTTTAACTTTTCCATTCATATTATACTAGAGAGGCTTTTGTACAATCTCCGGTGACGTACTCAGCATCTTGGCTTTAACACCCCAACAACATTCCCCCCAAAAAAACAGTTTTGATTGAAAGAGGAAAAAACAAACCAAAACATGCCCTCCTTTGTAGTGGATGAATGTGGCCAACGTCTCCCCGTATGGAAGCTTTCTGGAGGTTTTGAGTGTTGGCTCTTTTCTGTGTATAGCATAAGATTGTATGTTTGTATTAGTGTGTGTGCGGCTTGTGGAATAGTCTTCTGCAGTTGCATTATTATGCTTTGACATTGTTACGTTTTAGCAGATATTTCGGGGACGGACTAAACTGCATATTGGGATGATGGGATGATGGGCTGCAATACTAGACTTCACCACTAGATGGCAGCACATTTTACAAATGCAGCCCAGGAAATGACTTCTTGTAATATAGCAAGAAGGGAATATGGGTATATCTATTGTTCTGTATGGGGATTATGGGTGAAATATCACAAATACACATGCTCAGGAACATACTTCATCTACTTCTGATAGGAATATGGGTATATCTATTGTTCTCTATGGGGATTATGGGTGAAATATCACAAATACACATGCCCAGGAACATACTTCATCTACTTCTGATAGGAATATGGGTGTAATTATTGTTCTGTATGGGGATTATGGGTGAAATATCACAAATACACATGCCCTGGAACATATTTTATCATTATTTTAAGAACATATATATTTATCCCAAATAGTCATGCCCAGTACCACATTTGATGAATTTTCCATAATAATATGAATAGAAGTATTCACCTCCATGGTAATTCAATGTGAAATATTATATTTACAGAGGCCAAATAATTTTGCAGCTTTGTTTGAAAAAATATCTTTAAAAACTTCTGGGCACCTAAGCTCCATAATAAATGAATACCTATATGTACATTTATATTACAGCGTCAAATAGGCTAAGTAATTTCCTTTTACAGCTTGGTAATTCTGCATTCAATAGCGCTGTAATAAGTCAGTATAGGCTGTTTATTGTCTCTATATGACGGCTTTTCATTAATATAGCGATAACAGTTTGAACTATTAATTTGAAAATATCTGCATTGATTTCCTGGACATATGCAGTGTTTACACGCTCAAAGATGCTGAAACAGGCCTGGAAAGACAGGTTTAACAAAGTTTTTGCTTTTTTTTTTTTCTTCAAGATTGTGAAAACTGTCTGAAGCAAATAGCTTTTGTGACTTTATTGATATATTTTGTGGTTGGACGTCAAGGTTGCTGAAATAAGTAAATAAAGGCTGATTTAAGAGACTTTTAACTGCTTATCTTCAGTACTGAAAAAAAGGCTTAAAGCTGACCTGTCATCACATTCAATGCCACCAAGCCGCAGCTATGGTGGCATAGCTGACAGGTCCAGCAGTGTGGACAGCCCTCTATCCGCCTCCCTGGTGCCTCCGCACTAAAATATTACACTTTATTCCTCTCGACGGGCACCACTGGAAGCATGAAGTGTCTGTATCGGTCCGATGGAGTGTGAACAAATCTGCGCTATCTACAATGCACTGCGTCATCAGTTGCTGGGCAGGAATTTTTTTACTGCCCAGCGACTGATGACGCGGCACAGCGCAGGGCTCAAGCACTGATTGGTTCACACTCCAAAACACCAACAGGACCACTTCTTGATTCCCGTTACGCGCGCCAAGGGGGCAATAAAGTTAGGTATTTCAATGAGGAGGCACCCAGGGAGGTGGACAAAGGTCTCTCCACACAGCTGGACCTGTCAACTATGCCACCATAGCTGCTGCTTGGTGGCATTGAATGTGATGACAGGTCCTCTTTAAAGCGTCGAGTTGAAAATAGCCTGTGTTTTCCTTGTGAAATTTAATACTCAATCGTGCATAGCGTGTGCTGTCAACCAACAATCACCTTACCCCACTAATTTCACATAAAATGTAATGTGATATGATCATCAGATGTGGATGATTATATTATTGATTATTATCAATATTCATTTATATGGGGATTATGATTTGGATAACATGGCTACAAATCCCAACTCCCATATTTATCCTTTACCTGATAAAAATATCCAGTAGAGTCTCTTTTATCCAAGCTAAACGGGAGCAGAGAGTGCTTGGATTTGTGAAAAACTGGGATAACTCAAACAACTGAATAAAATGCCCCCCTTTGTATCCTGCTGTCCCTCTTTGGGTCTTCCTGTCCCTCTTGTATCCTTCTGTCCCTCTGAGTATCCTCCTTTTGTGTCATCCTACCTCTCTTTTATGTTCTACTGTCCGCTTTTGTCCCTTTTTTGTGTCTAAAAGGGGAGCCCTGGGCAGCCGCCTGGATGCTTTGGATAAAGCAGTAAATTGGCTGGCAAAGTGCTGTACAGTCATGGCCAAAACTATTGAGAATGAGACAAATAGTAATTTTTCCAAAGTTTACTGCTTCATTTTTGTAATGGCAATTTGCATATACTCCTGAATGTCAAAGAGTGATCAGCTTAACAGCAATTACTGTACTTGCAAAGTCAATATTTGCCCAGAAAATGAACTTTAACCCCCAAAACACATTTCAACATCATTGCAGTCCTGCCTTAAAAGGAGCAGCTAACATTGTTTTAGTGCTTGATCCATTAACACAGGTGTGGGTGTTGATGAGGACAGGGCTGGCGATCAATCAGTCATGATTAAATAAGAATGACATCACTGGACACTTTAAAAAGGAGGCTGGTGCTTGGTATCATTGTTTCTCTTCAGTTAACCATGGTTATCTCTAAAGAAACACGTGCAGCCATCATTGCACTGCACAAAAATGGCCTAACAGGGAAGAGTATCGCAGCTACAAAGATTTCACCTCAGTCAACAATCTGTTGCATCATCAAGAACTTCAAGGAGAAAGCTTCCATTGTTGTCAAAAAGGCTCCGGGGCGCCCAAGAAAGACCAGCAAGCGCCAGGACCGTATCTTCAAACTGTTTCAGCTGCGGGATCGGACTACCAGCAGTGCCGAGCTTGCTCAGGAATGGCAGCAGGCTGGTGTGAGTGCTTCTGCACGCACTGTGAGGCGGAGACTCTTTGAGCAAGGCCTGGTTTCAAGGAGGGCAACAAAGAAGCCACTTCTCTCCAGAAAAAACATCAGGGACCGACTGATATTCTGCAAAAGGTACAGGGAGTGGACTGCTGAGGACTGGGGCAAAGTCATTTTCTCTGATGAATCCCCTTTTCGATTGTTTGGGACATCTGGAAAGCGCTTATTCGGAGAAGAAGAGGTGAGCGCTACCACCAGTCTTGTCTCATGCCAACTGTAAAGCATCCTGAAACCATTCATGTGTGGGGTTGCTTCTCAGCCAAGGGAATCGGCTCACTCACAGTCTTACCTAAAAACACAGCCATGAATAAAGAATGGTAAAAGAATGTCCTCCAAGAGCAACTTCTCCCAGCCATCCAAGAGCAGTTTGGCGCCCAACAATGAATTTTCCAGCATGATGGAGCACCTTGCCGTAAAGCAAAGGTGATAACTAAATGGCTCATGGAACAAAACATAGAGATTTTGGGTCCATGGCCTGGAAACTCCCCAGATCTTAATCCCATTGAGAACTTGTGGTCAGTCCGCCGGTTTGGATACCACGTGGGAAATTTAGACAGATCAACTCTCTGTTTAGGAATCTGATTTGGGGGAGGCAGCATCCGCGTATCAAACTGGAGACACTTCAGCGACCCAAGGATGATGGGGGTCTGGCATTGCCTAACCCTGAGTTGTACTTTCTTGCAGCCCAGAGTCAGCATTTAAGGGGCTGGGCGCATGAGGGGTCATCTGGGGCAGTACAGCGGTTGATGGAGGTGGTGACAAAAAGAAGGCCAGTGGTGCAATGTTTGGAGGATGGATCCTTGGAGAGTTTGGGGAAGCTATATCCGACTTTGCTGTTGATACGCAAGCTGTGGAGTAGATTGAGGCACATACGTGGGATCACGGACTTGACTAGATACTCGCCGCTATGGCATAATAACAATCTGAAAGAATTTGAGGCATTGGGGGTACTGATAGAGTGGTTGGGCAAAGGGATTCAGTATGTGTATCAAATAATTGAACAAGGTGAACTGAAATCATTTTCCCAATTGCAGGCGGAATTTGGTCTTGGGTCTGCAGGGGAGTATCAATATTTGCGGATGAGGCATGCCTTTGGAGCTCAGAGTAGTAACGGAGGTATTAGGATTCAAAGGGATATAGTACTGGAGTATGTGTGTAATGATGGGACGACTGGAGGAGTCATATCCACTCTGTACAGGGATCTGTTGCACACTTTTCTATTGGGGTTTCCAATAATGGCAAGAGCTAAATGGGAAAGGGATTTGGGCCCAATAGATAACGAGACTTGGGAGTTGGTGTTGGAATGGATCCCAAGTCTGTCGCTGAGTGAACCGTATAGACTGTCACAGCTCTATGTGATACACAGAGTTTATAGGTCTCCGATGGTGCTATATAAGGCAGGATTGCGTAATGACTCTGAATGTCCGAGGTGTAAGTCTACGGATGCAGACATTTTCCATATGATGTGGACATGTCCGAGGTTGGCTGCCTTCTGGGTGGTAGTTTTGAGTCGTATGGAAGGTGCGTATGGATGCACGGTGCCAAGGGATCCAGTTGTCTGTTTGTTGGGATGCGTGGATGAGATTGGAGTGGATAAACACCTAAAGATAGCTATAGCCAGATTGTTGTATATGGCTAGGAAGGTGATAGCTAGAAACTGGATTAGGGAAGAGCCGCCGTCAAGAGGAGAGTTCCTCCAGTATGTGAAACAGGGTCTGACACTAGAAAAAGGGATTTATAAGAAGAAAGGGAAAACTGAAACGTTCAATAAATTGTGGTCTCCATGGATTGCTATGGGATAGTAATGTGAAGTGTGGCTTATACGAATGGTTGAGGGATTAGATACTCTATTGTTTTAATGATGGTAGTAATTAACAAGATGAGCTGCTTTGTGGGGTGGGGGTGGGGGGCTTTGGGATCGAAGGGGGCTGTTTGAAGGGGGAGGGGGGGGGAAATACTCTATATTGAAAATGTAAATGTAACATGTTAATTGCCTTGTTATTCTTAATAAAAATTTATTTGAATTAAAAAAAAAAAACTTGTGGTCAGTCATCAAGAGACGGGTGGACAAACAAAAACCAACAAATTCTGGCAAAATGCAAGCACTGATTATGCAAGAATGGACTGCTATCAGTCAGGATTTGGTCCAAAAGTTGATTGAGAGCATGCCAGGGAGAATTGCAGAGGTCTTGAAGAAGAAGGGTCAACACTGCAAATATTGACTTGCTGCATTAACTCATTCTAACTGTCAATATAACCTATTGGTACTCATAATATGATTGCAATTATATTTCTGTATGTGATATAAACATCAGACAAACACTAATAAAAACCAGAGGCCAGCAGATCATGTGAAAATATAATTTTGGTGTCATTCTCAAAACTTTTGGCCATGACTGTATACGTTACCCTCATCTTTTTCCCACAGACACACCAAAAAAAAAAAACACACAAAAAAAAAAAAAAAATGAATATAATGTCTTTTTTGTTAAAGGGACTGCCAGTGCCAAATCACATGTGTTGTGCTCTGCAGGCCTGCATTGACCTGCTGCCGCACAGCACAGATCAAAAACAAGGAAGATTGATATTTTTAGCTTGGAATCCAGAATTTTACAAGTAATTTGTATTTTATGGGCGCTTTAGACTTTCATTATTTTCCAAAAGTGCCCATAAAATACAGTAAAGAGTATATAAAGGCTCTGAATTGGCATAATGTGTGTTCTGTACATCAGGAACGAATGTGCTGAACATAGGACTTTTTGATGGTGGCACAGCTAAACTGTGCAATCAGGGAGGCAGTGAGGGCAGAGGGAGAGGGGTGGGTAGGTCTGCCCACCGCCAATCCCTATTGTAGTGGAGAGGGAGGATGATGTCTGTGACCTATGTCAGGCAGACATCATCCTCCTCTGATGTCCACCCCTCCACATGAGTGTTCTGGCAGAGGTCAGAATTCTCTTGAAGAAGTAGAAGGAAATATGCCACGCACTGGACCTGGGTTTCCGAAGCACAGCAGAGGATGATAGTGGCAGCACAGAAACAGTCACACACACAAGAAAAAAAAAAAAAATCTGCCCTGTATAGCGGGGAACAATATGAAAGTTTCCATTCCCATTCAAGTGAACCTGGATGGAAAACAGGCACATAAGATTCAATTATGCCTTGCCTACTGACGAAGAAGCAATACCGAGTCCTATATCAGACATGTGAACGTAAGCAGGATCATTTATTGTTCCATGAAAGCTATTTTGTTGGATTTGTTATGATGGCCTTCGTATTAACCTAGAGACCAGTATACACTAAAATACATGTTCCATTTCCAAATATTTTTGTTAAGATAAAACCTATTATTTTATTAAAAGTTATTTAAAAAAAATTCTATATATCTCCATTAAAAGTTATTGATGTCAACAAACCTAAGTAACCAATAAAATCCTGCAAAAGATCCAACATCCTATAAAGAACAATGTATTGAGAATAATATAGGTATATAAGCAAGAAGTATGGTGCAAGACTGCTCATCTCTGACATGGCCGGCCTAATAAGGAGGTGGGAACACTGGGTCAAAGACCTATGATGCCAGGGCTCACATCTCCCAGGGGTGGGAGAAGTCAATGGACATGTAATCCTGTCAGATGCAAATAGGTTACAGGATCTGTATATCCATAGCATTCTGACCATAACCCCATATAGAATAATAAATATACCCATATTCTTACCGGAAGTTAATGAAATGTTTCATCATATTTTACCAATAATCAACATATAAAACAATAATTGTACACATACGTGTTCTTACCAGGAATTGATCGAATATGACACTGGGCATGTGTATTCATAATATATCACCTATAATACCCACAAAGAACCATTATATAGTACATGAAATATGTTCCTGGGCATGTGTATTTGTGATATTTCACCCATAATCCCCATACAGATCAATAGATATACCCATATTCCTATCAGAAGTACATGAAATATGTTCCTGGGCATGTGTATTTGTGATATTTCACCCATAATCCCCATACAGATCAATAGATATACCCATATTCCTATCAGAAGTACATGAAATATGTTCCTGGGCATGTGTATTTGTGATATTTCACCCATAATCCCCATACAGATCAATAGATATACCCATATTCCTATCAGAAGTACATGAAATATGTTCCTGGGCATGTGTATTTGTGATATTTCACCCATAATCCCCATACAGATCAATAGATATACCCATATTCCTATCAGAAGTAGATGAAGTATGTTCCTGAGCATGTGTATTTGTGATATTTCACCCATAATCCCCATACAGAACAATAGTTATACCCATATTCCTATCAGAAGTAGATGAAATATGTTCCTGGGCATGTGTATTTGTGATATTTCACCCATAATCCCCATACAGAACAATAATTATACCCATATTCCTATCAGAAGTACATGAAATATGTTCCTGGGCATGTGTATTTGTGATATTTCACCCATAATCCCCATACAGATCAATAGTTATACCCATATTCCTATGAGATGTTGATGAGATATATCACCAGGCGTGTGTAACCCGATATTCTACACATAATCCCATATAGTTACAATCTTTTTTCCCTGGTTCTATTATTAAACTTTAATCCAGCCCTGTGGATGTTCTGATTCATTTAAGTATTTCCATTGAATTCCCTTCTTGCTATATTACAAGAAGTCATTTCCTGGGCTGCATTTGTAAAATGTGCTGCCATCTAGTGGTGGAGTCTAGTATTGCAGCCCATCATCCCATTATGCAGTTTAGTCCGTCCCGATATTTCGTACTGTGAGAAGTTGTCATAACCAAATCCCAATTCCTAATCTATATTGCACTGTATGTGTCTACAGTGATTTCTTCCCGCACCCTCCATAACATCCACACTCGTTGAAATGCCACTTTGCCATCACAGTTTTCTTCGGGTAATCATCTACTATATAAAGCTGAATGTGTGTGTGTGTGTGTGTGTGTGTGTGTGTGTGTATGTGTGTGTGCAAGTATGTATGTGTGTATGTCCGGGATTGGCATCTGCACCGTCGCAGCTACAGCCACAAAATTTTGCACAGTCACATGTCTGGCCCCCGAGAGCGTCATAGGCTATATTGTGAGGCGAAATTTTAACCCCGCGCGTTCCAATTCACCAAACAATTTTGCCCCTATCTACATAATGGGGAAAAAAGTGAAAGGAAAAGTGTTGGAAGCGTCGCAGCTACAGCAACAAAATTTTGCACAGTCACATGTCTGGACCCCGAGAGCGTCATAGGCTATGTTGTGAGGTGAAATTTCAACCCCGCGCTTTCCAATTCACCAAACATTTTTGCCCCTACCTACATAATGGGAAAAAATGAAAGGAAAAGTGCAGGAGGCAAATTGACAGCTGCCAGATGTGAACAAGGGGGACTTAAAGAATGAGAGCGATGGCGCCAAAGAGTATATACCGTACAGTTGCTAAGGTGGGGCCCCGACATGGGATACTCACCACACACGGGAATATGAACACACACACAAAATGCGCCACACACTACCACGTGCTTGAACACATATTACCCTCAGCACACATTTCACCACAAATACACCAACCTCGGAACATAAAAGTCGAAACACAAAAGTCGCCACTCAAAACTCGCCACGAGCAGAACTCGCCACATGCAAAAACTAGGCTCTTGCAAAACTCGCCACAAGTGCAAAACTCACCTCATGGAAAACTCACCACACGCAAAACTTGCACACACGGAAAAATTGCCACATGCACAAAAGTTGCAACACATGCAAAAGTTGCCTCACACAAAACTTGCACATACTCAAAAGGCACCACACATAAAACTCGCCACGCGCAAAACTCGCCGTGCGCAAAACTTGCTGCACACAACTTGCTACATTAACCTGTCACATGCAACTCGACACACAAAAAGTTGCTACACGCATGTTGCCACACAAAACTCATCTCACAAAAGTCGCTACATGCATGTCGCCACACGCAACTCAACACACACAACTTGACAAACGAAACTCGCCCTAAAAGTGAGGTGCTATAACTAACCACAGATATTTACTATGCCCAGGCAACGCCGGGCTCTTCAGCTAGTACTATATATAGGAGGAGATGACATACAGGTATATACTATATACAGGGGAGATGACACACAGCAGGTATATACTATATACAGGAGATGACATACAGATAATAATAATAATAATAATAATTTTATTTATATAGCGCCAACATATTCCGCAGCGCTTTACAAATTATAGAGGGGACTTGTACAGACAATAAACATTACAGCATAACAGAAATACAGTTCAAAACAGATACCAGGAGGAATGAGGGCCCTGCTCGCAAGCTTACAAACTATGGGGAAAAGGGGAGACACGAGAGGTGGATGGTAACAATTGCTTTAGTTATTCGGGCCAGCTATAGTGTAAGGCTCAGGTGTTCATGTAAAGCTGCATGAACCAGTTACCTGCCTAAGTATGTAGCAGTACAGACACAGAGGGCTAATACTGCATAAAGTGTATGAGAACATGATGCGAGGAACTTTTTTTTTTTTTTTTTTTTTTTTATTATAAATAGGCCACACAGGGATCGTTAGGTTAATGCATTGAGGCGGTAGGCCAGTCTGAACAAATGAGTTTTTAGGGCACGCTTAAAACTGTGGGGATTGGGGATTAATCGTATTAACCTAGGTAGTGCATTCCAAAGAATCGGCGCAGCACGTGTAAAGTCTTGGAGACGGGAGTGGGAGGTTCTGATTATTGAGGATGCTAACCTGAGGTCATTAGCGGAGCGGAGGGCACGGGTAGGGTGGTAGACTGATACCAGGGAGGAGATGTAGGGTGGTGCTGAGCCATGGAGTGCTTTGTGGATGAGGGTAGTAGTTTTGTACTGGATTCTGGAGTGGATGGGTAGCCAGTGTAATGACTGGCACAGGGTAGAGGCATCGGTGTAACGGTTGGTGAGGAATATGATCCTGGCTGCAGCATTCAGGACAGATTGGAGCGGGGAGAGTTTTGCAAGAGGGAGACCGATTAGTAGAGAGTTACAATAGTCCAGACGAGAATGAATAAGTGAAACAGTCAGAGTTTTTGCAGAGTCGAAATTAAGAAAAGGGCGAATTCTAGAAATGTTTTTGAGATGCAGGTAAGAAGAGCGAGCCAGTGATCGGATGTAGGGGGTGAATGAAAGGTCAGAATCAAGGATGACCCCAAGGCAGCGGGCATGTTGCTTTGGAGTAATGGTGGAACCGCACACGGAGATGGCAATGTCAGGCAAAGGTAGGTTAGTAGAGGGAGAGAACACGAGGAGTTCAGTTTTTGACAGGTTTAGTTTCAGATAGAGGGAGGACATGATGTTAGAGACAGCGGTAAGACAATCACTGGTGTTTTCTAAAAAGGTCGGTGTGAAGTATGAGTATGTGAGTATACAGATGTATACTATATATAAGGGAGATGACAAACATGTATATACTGAGGTGATGAGGTGAAAATGAGAGGTGTGAGGTGAAAATGAAAAGGTGTGAGTGCAAAATGAGAGGAGTGAGGGAAAATAGTGTAGTGATCGGAAAATGACAGATGTGAGGTCGAAATGACAAGTGTTAGGCGGGAATGAGAGGAGTGAGGGAGAAAATGAGAGGTGTGAGGGAGAAAATGAGAGATGTGAGGAGGAAAATGAGAGATGTGAGGAGGAAAATTAAAGATGTGATTGGGAAAATGAGAGGCTTGATGGGAAAATAAGAGAAGTGACGTGCTATAACTAACCACAGATATTTACTATGCCCAGGCAACGCCGGGCTCTTCAGCTAGCCTCTTAATATAAAAAAAAATTGTCATCTGATCCCAAGAAAATTGTATTTAAATCCAAGTCTTCGTTTCACTCCGAGATTCTAAATGCATCTATCTCCATAATCCTAGCATGAAATATTAATGTGTGCATACATAATTCACCACAGCGCCCAGAATATTTTTCTCCATATGCTACCACCTCTTTCCATTGTAAACGTTCTCCACCTCCTATTAGTCATCCCCGGCTTGGCTTCAGACGCTGCTCCTGCTACTTAAACTATACAAAAACACATTTCAGGAAATATTTCCTGTCCCAGCTGTATTATCAGTGCCGTGCGTTATTAAAACGGGAAAGTTTGGCATTGTGCCTGCTCTCTCTGGGTCTGTTTGTAGCTTCCACAGAATGGAAACTTCCATGTGTTTGTGTATATGGTGTGTGTGTGTGTGTGTATATGTATGTATGTATGTATGTATGTATGTATGTATGTATGTATGTATGTATGTATGTATGTATGTATATATATATATATATATATATATATATATATATACACAGTTAAGTCCATATATATTTGGACAGAGACAACATTTTTCTAATTTGGGTTATAGACATTACCACAATGAATTTTAAACAAAACAATTCAGATGCAGTTGAAGTTCAGACTTTCAGCTTTCATTTGAGGGTATCCACATTAAAATTGGATGAAGGGTTTCGGAGTTTCAGCTCCTTAACATGTGCCACCCTGTTTTTACAGGGACCAAAAGTAATTGGACAATTGACTCCAAGGCTATTTCATGGACAGGTGTGGGCAATCCCTTCATTATGTCATTCTCAATTAAGCGGATAAAAGGCCTGGAGTTGATTTGAGGTGTGGTGCTTGCATTTGGAAGGTTTTGCTGTGAAGTAAACATGCGGTCAAAGGAGCTCTCCATGCAGGTGAAACAAGCCATCCTTAAGCTGCGAAAACAGAAAAAACCCATCTGTGAAATTGCTACAATATTAGGAGTGGCAAAATCTACAGTTTGGTTCATCCTGAGAAAGAAAGAAAGCACTGGTGAACTCATCAATGCAAAAAGTTCTGGGCGCCCACGGAAGACAACAGTGGTGGATGGTCGCAGAATAATCTCCATGGTGAAGAGAACCCCCTTCACAACAGCCAACCAAGTGACCAACACTCTCCAGGAGGTCGGCGAATCAATATCCAAATCTACCATAAGGAGAAGACTGCATGAAAGTAAATACAGAGGGTTCACTGCACGGTGCAAGCCACTCATAAGCATCAAGAATAAGAAGGCTAGACTGGACTTTGCTAAAAAACATCTAAAAAAGCCAGGACTGTTCTGGAAGAACATTCTTTGGACAGATGAAACCAAGATCAACCTCTACCAGAATGATGGAAAGAGAAAAGTATGGTGAAGGTGTGGTACAGCTCATGATCCAAAGCATACCACACCATCTGTAAAACACGGCGGAGGCAGTGTGATGGCTTGGGCATGCATGGCTGCCAGTGGCACTGGGTCACTAGTGTTTATTGATGATGTGACACAGGACAGAAGCAGCCGAATGAATTCTGAGGTATTCAGAGACATACTGTGTGCTCAGATCCAGCCAAATGCAGCCAAACTGATTGGTCATCGCTTCATACTACAGATGGACAATGACTCAAAACATAAAGCCAAAGCAACCCAGGAGTTTATTAAAGCAAAGAAGTGGAATATTCTTGAATGGCCAAGTCAGTCACTTGATCTCAACCCAATTGAGCCTTCATTTCAGTTGTTAAAGAATAAACTTCAGACAGAAAGGCCCAGAAACAAACAGCAACTGAAAACCACCGCAGTGAAGGCCTGGCAGAGCATCAAAAAGGAGGAAACACAGCGTCTGGTGATGTCCATGAGTTCAAGACTTCAGGCAGTCATTGACAACAAAGGGTTTTCAACCAAGTACTAGAAATGAACATTTTATTTAAAATTATTTAATCTGTCCAATTACTTTTGGTCCCTATTAAAACAGGGTAGCACATGTTAAGGAGCTGAAACTCCTAAACCCTTCATCCAATTTTAATGTGGATACCCTCAAATGAAAGCTGAATATCTGAACTTCAACTGCATCTGGATTGTTTTGTTTAAAATTCGTTGTGGTAATGTCTATAACCAAAATTAGAAAAATGTTGTCTCTGTCCAAATATATATGGACTTACTAAAAAAGAAAGTAAAAAGCACTGGCGCTCCTGATAGTCCCTAGTGGGGAAACAAAATTGCTGAATGTAGCGTGCTGCTGGCGATTGTGACAGGTTCTGTGTAGACCTGTAAAGTATATAAAATGAAAAAGAGTGGTATTCACCTGCGCTGTCTACAAAAACGAACAATAAAATGAAAAATAGGTGAATAAATGAATAAGAGAGCACTTACTTAATGAGTAATCATTGGTTATGCAGTGGATGTTGCAATGGGTCCTTAAAGTACTACCAGAATCTTAGGGGAATGAGGAGAGAAAAAAAAAAAAAAAAAAAAGGGGGTAAATGTTTGTATTGGTGAATATAGTGAGACTAAATAGATTTATAATATATACTCACTCAGATATTAAATGGAAATGTGCAATGAAGAGACGTGATCCCTGTGTATCTGCAATTGATGCGGGTATTGTGATGACCACGGTTGCTTAATCTTCAGAGGTTTATAGTAGATGCCCCTGCTTAGATAAATGTACAACCTTTATAGGTAATGGTGGTTTTAAATAAATGTGGTCTAGTTTTCCCAGTACACAATAAACTTACTGCTGGTGGGAGTAGCGCAGGATTAAGGTAGTAAGATGACCATCAGATGCTGGCTGACAAGGATTACTGTGATTAGAATTGATTGCCCATATGTTGAGATGAGGAGAAATGCTCCCCTAGTATGTTGGAGCACTAATATGCCACAATTGCTATGTGCACATAAAATATGCTATACTCACTGTGGTGCTGAGTGCGGAGGGAAGCCGTTCCGGAAAGTCTGAGCCACCGCTAGGTGTACCACTATGATAGAGCGGTGGGTTAAGGAGAGAGTGGCGGCAGAAGCCGTGCGACCGCGAAACCTTGCGTGCCCCGGCCGGATGCAGCGCTGAGGTAGCGGTCGGAGAGGGTGGGCAGAGCTGCTGGTGACGTCACCACGATACGGGGCTAAAGAGGACAGGTGTGCTAGTATAGCTAGTCAGCAAACCAATGCATTTCAAGGGCTCAGGCCCTCTTCATCAATTGCTGCCAGTGCTGATTTCAATTAGTGAATCGTATCTTTAATTGGATGATTGTTTGTGCACCAATGCAGAAAGTTGTTGATCTGTAATTAGGTATTGAGCTGTGAAACTCAATTGAATTGTCTGTTGGTTGGGAATTAAAGTGTATAAACAGGTGAATTAAGAACTGGGAAAGTATTTTCCCCTTTTACAGATCAACAACTTTCTGCATTGGTGCACAAACAATCATCCAATTAAAGATACGATTCACTAATTGAAATCAGCACTGGCAGCAATTACACATAGGAGGGGAGGGCATTTTGCTATAAAAGAAGCAGGAAGACATGCGGTCAGCATTAACCCTGATGAAGAGTGCCTGAGCCCTTGAAATGCATTGGTTTGCTGACTAGCTATACTAGCACACCTGTCCTCTTTAGCCCCGTATCGTGGTGACGTCACCAGCAGCTCTGCCCACCCTCTCCGACCGCTACCTCAGCGCTGCATCCGGCCGGGGCACGCAAGGTTTCGCGGTCGCACGGCTTCTGCCGCCACTCTCTCCTTAACCCACCGCTCTATCATAGTGGTACACCTAGCGGTGGCTCAGACTTTCCGGAACGGCTTCCCTCCGCACTCAGCACCACAGTGAGTATAGCATATTTTATGTGCACATAGCAATTGTGGCATATTAGTGCTCCAACATACTAGGGGAGCATTTCTCCTCATCTCAACATATGGGCAATCAATTCTAATCACAGTAATCCTTGTCAGCCAGTATCTGATGGTCATCTTACTACCTTAACCTAACGGAATCCTGCGCTACTCCCACCAGCAGTAAGTTTATTGTGTACTGGGAAAACTAGACCACATTTATTTAAAACCACCATTACCTATAAAGGTTGTACATTTATCTAAGCAGGGGCATCTACTATAAACCTCTGAAGATTAAGCAACCGTGGTCATCACAATACCCGCATCAATTGCAGATACACAGGGATCACGTCTCTTCATTGCACATTTCCATTTAATATCTGAGTGAGTATATATCATAAATCTATTTAGTCTCACTATATTCACCAATACAAACATTTACCCCCTTTTTTTTTTTTTTTTTTTTCTCTCCTCATTCCCCTAAGATTCTGGTAGTACTTTAAGGACCCATTGCAACATCCACTGCATAACCAATGATTACTCATTAAGTAAGTGCTCTCTTATTCATTTATTCACCTATTTTTCATTTTATATATGGACTTAACTGTATATATATATATATATATATATATATATATATATATATAATGTGTATGTGTGTGTATATATATATATATATATATATATATATATATATGTTTATATATATGTATGTATGTATGTATGTGTGTGTATATATATATATATATATATATATATATATATACACGTGTATGTATGTATGTATGTATGTATGTATGTGTGTATATATAATATATATATATATATATATATATATATATATATATGTCAGAAAACAAAAGAAGAAAGGAGCAGCACAACCCCCCACGTCAACGTAGAGAAAATCCAAATTAACACATTCAGGTCCGCTATAGCAGTCCGAGAGAGAGAAGGAGGTGCTATTTGCATGAAGAAAAGTCCATATGAATCCAGACAGCAAAGAAGAATCGCAAATGCACTCACCAACTGCAGTTGAAGGTGTTTATTCGAACACAAAACAGGACATCTTCACGGCACGGGGGAGAGGGAAATGACCAAAGGGAGTGCGGCAAACGAGACGACGGCCGTTTCGCGCTACACAAGAGCGCTTCTACGGGTCCATAACCAAACGGGAAGTGACGCCAGGTTAAGTAAGTAAATGAATACGAACTCCACCTGTGTCATCAACCCGTCGGACAGAAAAAAAGTGCACAGTGTGTTAAAAACAATTAAAAACAAGCGCATATAACTGATATCAAATGAATACACATATATATATATATATATATATATATATATATATGTCCATCTATACAAAAATGTATATACATACAGTCCCACCATAGAAATACGGCGGCAAATACTTCGTATCTTAGAGCTAAAGGATTATTCAAAGTCATTGCTCGCATAATCTATATGAGAGCCAAAGGAAGGGAGAAATAATGGCATACGCATATCTACCAATAATTACATATAAATTGTATAAATATACAGCAAACAATAATGTAACAATACTCAAAAAGAGAAAGCAGACATATGGCAAGACTGAGAAAAATGGAGAACATGAAAAATATGAAAAACATCCACGAAGCGACAAAAAAGCCACAAAAAAGAAAAACTACAAAAAGACCGACATATCAACTCTATCATTTAAACCGGCTGGGCCGGTAGCTTTCGTTCGCAATATCCATTTCGCTTCCTGTCTTAATAATATTTTATGGAGATCGCCACCTTGCACAGGTAAGACTATTTTTTCTATACCCGCAAAGGTCAATACTTCGGGGTTACCATTATGACTCTCTTTAACATGATCGATTAATCTTGGTACGCCTTTGCCCGAGGTGACCGATTTACAGTGCTCTCTAAACCGCATGTATAGCCTGCGAATGGTCTTACCAATATAAAATCGCCCGCAGGGGCAAAAGACTACGTATACTACGAACTCCGTCTTGCAGGAGATAAATTGTCTGACCTGATGTGTCACAGGTCCAATATGTAGAGTTTGGCCCAATAGATGAAATTTACAATACTGGCAATGACCACACCGATGATTGCCCATCGGAACAGACCGCTCCAACCAATTTGATCTGTCCCTGGTAACCCGATTTCGCACTAACACATCTCTTACACATGTCCCCCGCCTATTGGAGACCAAGGGACCTCCATTACTCCTACCACTGAGTTCTCTGTCCCTCTCTAAAACATGCCAATGTTTGCGGAGGGTAGCTCTAATGTCTCTATCTAAGGGGCTATATTTGAAACAGAAAGAAAAACGTTGAGATGCTGTATCCAGCGATTTCTTATTCTTTTTATGGCTACAATGTGTAGCTTCTACCCGCTCTAACGTAGATTTCAACAATTCTTCCGGATAGCCTCTTTCTCGGAGCCTGCCACAGAGTTCTTCCGACTGTCGTTTAAAACCCTCCTGGGTATTGTTCACACGTCGTGTTCTTAATAACTGGCAATATGGTAAGGATTTTTTAGTATGGTGTGGGTGAAAGCTATTAAAGTGTAAGATGGAATTTACTGCTGACGGTTTTCGAAAGATGGAAGTACACACCTTCCCTTCCACCTCTTCTAACCATACGTCCAAAAATTCTAATGTGAGACCTCCGAATTTGTGTGTGAAGGACATCCCCATCAAATTACTGTTATTTAGATATTCCACAAATAATTGAAACTCCATCTCGGTGCCGTCCCATATCAGGAACAGGTCATCCACATACCTCAACAGTAGTTTAATGTACTTCAGAAAAATATTGTTACTGGAATAAATGTAATCTTCCTCAAAAACCGCCATATACAAATTAGCGAAAGTACATGCAGCCGGGGTCCCCATGGCAGTCCCCGTCGTCTGCCTGTACCAGACATCTAAAAACGTGAAGGCATTATGAGTTAGAATAAAATCTAAACTTCCGCACACGAAATCGGTGTACACCTGACTCTTGTCTATAGTATTGAGAATCCGTCTTATAGTTGTAACACCCAAAGTCTGGGGTATATTAGTGTACAAGCTGACCACGTCAATCGACGCCATGGAGAACCCCGGCTGCCAAACAAAATCCTGGATCTGTTTGAGGAAGGAATCCGTGTCCCTGATATAGGACGGCACATTAACAAGTAACGGACGTAATAACCAATCAATGTATTGTGAAAGGGGCTCAGTAAGTGAACCGACCCCTGACACAATAGGTCTCCCAGGGGGAGCAGTGATGGATTTGTGAATTTTCGGTAAATAATACCAGTGCGGTCTCATGGGAAAACTAGGAAGCAATTTCTCAGCTTTCCTCTGCGGAATAACGCCATTCTCCACTGCCCTCCTAAGGAAAGTACAGAGCTCTCCTTTAAACCTCTGAGTAGGGTCACCTTGTAACTTCATATAGACAGAGGTATCAGACAATTGTCTGTTAGCCTCGGCTATATATGACTCCCTCGGCAACAGAACCGTCCTTCCACCCTTATCGGCAGGGCGTACAATGACATCGGTCCAACTAGCCATTTCCTTTAACGCCCTGCTTTCATTCTCAGTTAAGTTCGGGATAGCCTTCTTGTATAGTAAGGCTTCTATATCTTTAAGGACTAAAGTTTCAAATAAATCGATCATGTTGCCGGGGGAGACAGGGGGCATGTATGTAGAGGGAACTCCTCCTAAAAAGGGACCAAACGTATCGGGACTAGTGATCTCACAACTGGACATATCATCAGTAATACTAAGCAGACATTTAGCATCTCTTTGTAAATCTGCTAAAGCTCCTCCTTGGGCACCCGCCATAAAGCCCAAAGGTCCTACATTACAAGGACATTCTCCTTCCAACGCTGTCGGATCTACAGAATTACAGCGAAAATATTTGTATAAATGCATCTTTCTTGTGGCCTTAAACAAATCTATCTGAAATGAAACAAAGTCAAACTCATCTGGGACACAGTAATTCAAGCCCTTCGCCAATACAGACAATTGGGAGGGATCAAGACTACGTTGTGTCAAATTTACTACACAGTCCTCAGGAGGAATGTTTAGAATCGTTCCTGTCTCCATGAGACGAACTTCCTTTTGCGCTGCCATGTAGCGCCGGCACTTGTGCTTGCCCCTCCGTGTTTTTCTCCTAAAGGGATAGGGGTAGTATGTTGAGCATCCAAGTGTATCTCTTCTGATGACCCCGCATTAGTGGCAGGACCCTCACTGAGACTGGAATCAGATTCCGTAGTCAAATAATCCCTCCCACTCTGCTGATTAGATCTTCTTTTGTGATGAAAATTGCGTCTCCTTTGTCTAAATCTATTGCCTTGAGGATGTGTAGATTGATTGTCTTTAGACATTTTGTTCCAAGAAAAAATATTCCCAGAGTCATAATCGCCTTTATCGCGTAAAAACTTATCTCTTTTCCGCTGTTTAGTTTCTGCTTGTATCAGGATCAGCTTAGAGTCCAATTTTTTATTAAAAGCCGCCCACTGGCTGTCTGTCAATCTACCTTGCAACTCAGATTGAGCCTTCAAAATTTCTCCATTAAGCAAATCATAACTGCGTATATTGATTTGTTTCATTTCAGATAGATTTGTTTAAGGCCACAAGAAAGATGCATTTATACAAATATTTTCGCTGTAATTCTATAGATCCGACAGCGTTGGAAGGAGAATGTCCTTGTAATGTAGGACCTTTGGGCTTTATGGCGGGTGCCCAAGGAGGAGCTTTAGCAGATTTACAAAGAGATGCTAAATGTCTGCTTAGTATTACTGATGATATGTCCAGTTGTGAGATCACTAGTCCCGATACGTTTGGTCCCTTTTTAGGAGGAGTTCCCTCTACATACATGCCCCCTGTCTCCCCCGGCAACATGATCGATTTATTTGAAACTTTAGTCCTTAAAGATATAGAAGCCTTACTATACAAGAAGGCTATCCCGAACTTAACTGAGAACGAAAGCAGGGCGTTAAAGGAAATGGCTAGTTGGACCGATGTCATTGTACGCCCTGCCGATAAGGGTGGAAGGACGGTTCTGTTGCCGAGGGAGTCATATATAGCCGAGGCTAACAGACAATTGTCTGATACCTCTGTCTATATGAAGTTACAAGGTGACCCTACTCAGAGGTTTAAAGGAGAGCTCTGTACTTTCCTTAGGAGGGCAGTGGAGAATGGCGTTATTCCGCAGAGGAAAGCTGAGAAATTGCTTCCTAGTTTTCCCATGAGACCGCACTGGTATTATTTACCGAAAATTCACAAATCCATCACTGCTCCCCCTGGGAGACCTATTGTGTCAGGGGTCGGTTCACTTACTGAGCCCCTTTCACAATACATTGATTGGTTATTACGTCCGTTACTTGTTAATGTGCCGTCCTATATCAGGGACACGGATTCCTTCCTCAAACAGATCCAGGATTTTGTTTGGCAGCCGGGGTTCTCCATGGCGTCGATTGACGTGGTCAGCTTGTACACTAATATACCCCAGACTTTGGGTGTTACAACTATAAGACGGATTCTCAATACTACAGACAAGAGTCAGGTGTACACCGATTTCGTGTGCGGAAGTTTAGAGTTTATTCTAACTCATAATGCCTTCACGTTTTTAGATGTCTGGTACAGGCAGACGACGGGGACTGCCATGGGGACCCCGGCTGCATGTACTTTCGCTAATTTGTATATGGCGGTTTTTGAGGAAGATTACATTTATTCCAGTAACAATATTTTTCTGAAGCACATTAAACTACTGTTGAGGTATGTGGATGACCTGTTCCTGATATGGGACGGCACCGAGATGGAGTTTCAATTATTTGTGGAATATCTAAATAACAGTAATTTGATGGGGATGTCCTTCACACACAAATTCGGAGGTCTCACATTAGAATTTTTGGACGTATGGTTAGAAGAGGTGGAAGGGAAGGTGTGTACTTCCATCTTTCGAAAACCGTCAGCAGTAAATTCCATCTTACACTTTAATAGCTTTCACCCACACCATACTAAAAAATCCTTACCATATAGCCAGTTATTAAGAACACGACGTGTGAACAATACCCAGGAGGGTTTTAAACGACAGTCGGAAGAACTCTGTGGCAGGCTCCGAGAAAGAGGCTATCCGGAAGAATTGTTGAAATCTACGTTAGAACGGGTAGAAGCTACACATTGTAGCCATAAAAAGAATAAGAAATCGCTAGATACAGCATCTCAACGTTTTTTTTTCTGTTTCAAATATAGCCCCTTAGATAGAGACATTAGAGCTACCCTCCGCAAACATTGGCATGTTTTAGAGAGGGACAGAGAACTCAGTGGTAGGAGTAATGGAGGTCCCTTGGTCTCCAATAGGCGGGGGACATGTGTAAGAGATGTGTTAGTGCGAAATCGGGTTACCAGGGACAGATCAAATTGGTTGGAGCGGTCTGTTCCGATGGGCAATCATCGGTGTGGTCATTGCCAGTATTGTAAATTTCATCTATTGGGCCAAACTCTACATATTGGACCTGTGACACATCAGGTCAGACAATTTATCTCCTGCAAGACGGAGTTCGTAGTATACGTAGTCTTTTGCCCCTGCGGGCGATTTTATATTGGTAAGACCATTCGCAGGCTATACATGCGGTTTAGAGAGCACTGTAAATCGGTCACCTCGGGCAAAGGCGTACCAAGATTAATCGATCATGTTAAAGAGAGTCATAATGGTAACCCCGAAGTATTGACCTTTGCGGGTATAGAAAAAATAGTCTTACCTGTGCAAGGTGGCGATCTCCATAAAATATTATTAAGACAGGAAGCGAAATGGATATTGCGAACGAAAGCTACCGGCCCAGCCGGTTTAACCCTGCTGTTCTGTTGGTCAAAAATGACCGACTTTGAACTTCAATATTCTTTAAAATATTCAAGATGCGGCTCTGAAACCCGTGGCCGACCGACCCATCCTCATTTAAGTCAATCAACCACAAGTTTCAGAACCGCATCTTGAACACCCCAAAAAATACCAAAGTTCAAAATAGGTCTCCCCAGACCGAACAGAACAGCAGGGTTAAATGATAGAGTTGATATGTCGGTCTTTTTGTAGTTTTTCTTTTTTGTGGCTTTTTTGTCGCTTCGTGGATGTTTTTCATATTTTTCATGTTCTCCATTTTTCTCAGTCTTGCCATATGTCTGCTTTCTCTTTTTGAGTATTGTTACATTATTGTTTGCTGTATATTTATACAATTTATATGTAATTATTGGTAGATATGCGTATGCCATTATTTCTCCCTTCCTTTGGCTCTCATATAGATTATGCGAGCAATGACTTTGAATAATCCTTTAGCTCTAAGATACGAAGTATTTGCTGCCGTATTTCTATGGTGGGACTGTATGTATATACATTTTTGTATAGATGGACATATATATATATATATATATATATATATATATATATATATATATATATATATATATATATATATATATATATATATATATATATATATATATATATATATATATATATATATATATACAGTTAGGGCCAGAAATATTTGGACAGTGACACAAGTTTTGTTATTTTAGCTGTTTACAAAAACATGGTCAGAAATACAATTATATATATAATATGGGCTGAAAGTGCACACTCCCAGCTGCAATATGATAGTTTCCACATCCAAATCGGAGAAAGGGTTTAGGAATCATAGCTCTGTAATGCATAGCGTCCTCTTTTTCAAGGGACCAAAAGTAATTGGACAATGGACTCTAAGGGCTGCAATTAACTCTGAAGGCGTCTCCCTCGTTAACCTGTAATCAATGAAGTAGTTAAAAGGTCAGGGGTGGATTCCAGGTGTGTGGTTTTGCATTTGGAAGCTGTTGCTGTGAGCAGACAACATGCGGTCAAAGGAACTCTCAATTGAGGTGAAGCAGAACATCCTGAGGCAGAAAAAATCCATCAGAGAGATAGCAGACATGCTTGGAGTAGCAAAATCAACAGTTGGGTAAATTCTGAGAAAAAAGGAATTGACTGGTGAGCTTGGGAACTCAAAAAGGCCTGGGCGTCCACGGATGACAACAGTGGTAGATGATCGCCGCATACTTAATTTGGTGAAGAAGAACCCGTTCACAACATCAACTGAAGTCCAGAACACTCTCAGTGAAGTAGGTGTATCTGTCTCTAAGTCAACAGTAAAGAGAAGACTCCATGACAGTAAATACAAAGGGTTCACATCTAGATGCAAACCATTCATCAATACCAAAAATAGACAGGCCAGAGTTAAATTTGCAGAAAAACACCTCAAGAAGCCAGCTCAGTTCTGGAAAAGTATTCTATGGACAGATGAGAGAAAGATCAACCCGTACCAGAATGATGGGAAGAAAAAAGTTTGGAGAAGAAAGGGAACGGCACATGATCCAAGGCACACCACATCCTCTGTAAAACATGGTGAAGGCAACGTGATGGCATGGGCATGCATGGCTTTCAATGGCACTGGGTCACTTGTGTTTATTGATGACATAAGAGCAGACAAGAGTAGCCGGATGAATTCTGAAGTGTACCGGGATATACTTTCAGCCCAGATTCAGCCAAATGCTGCAAAGTTGATTGGACGGCGCTTCATAGTACAGATGGACAATGACCCCAAGCATACAGCCAAAGCTACCCAGGAGTTCATGAGTGCCAAAAAGTGGAACATTCTGCAATGGCCAAGTCAATCTCCAGATCTAAACCCAATTGAGCATGCATTTCACTTGCTCAAATCCAGACTTAAGATGGAAAGACCCACAAACAAGCAAGACCTGAAGGCTGCGGCTGTAAAGGCCTGGCAAAGCATTAAGAAGGAGGAAACCCAGCGTTTGGTGATTTCCATGGGTTCCAGACTTAAGGCAGTGATTGCCTCCAAAGGATTTGCAACAAAATATTGAAAATAAAAATATTTTGTTTGGGTTATGTTTATTTGTCCAATTACTTTTGACCTCCTAAAATGTGGAGTGTTTGTAAAGAAATGTGTACAATTCCTACATTTTCTATCAGATATTTTTGTTCAACCCTTCAACTTAAACGTTACAATCTGCACTTGAATTCTGTTGTAGAGGTTTCATTTCAAATCCAATGTGGTGGCATGCAGAGCCCAACTCGCGAAAATTGTGTCACTGTCCAAATATTTCTGGCCCTAACTGTATATATGTGTATTCATTTGATATCAGTTATATGCGCTTGTTTTTAATTGTTTTTAACACACTGTGCACTTTTTTTCTGTCCGACGGGTTGATGACACAGGTGGAGTTCGTATTCATTTACTTACTTAACCTGGCGTCACTTCCCGTTTGGTTATGGACCCGTAGAAGCGCTCTTGTGTAACGCGAAACGGCCGTCGTCTCGTTTGCCGCACTCCCTTTGGTCATTTCCCTCTCCCCCGTGCCGTGAAGATGTCCTGTTTTGTGTTCGAATAAACACCTTCAACTGCAGTTGGTGAGTGCATTTGCGATTCTTCTTTGCTGTCTGGATTCATATATATATATTTCTGTAGCTCTGACCCGGGGGAAGTTTATTTGTTGAACTAATATAAACTGTTTGATCATCAGATCAATCCTAATTAATCAGATAGACCCAACTGAGAAAAAGCAGTTTATTACGACTGCATAGAGACGCAGCGTCAAACACGCAGCGTCCAGATGTTACAGCATAGTGGAGGGGATTTAATGAAATCCCGTCTCCACTATGTGTGGTAACACGCACGCGGCGGCCCTGCGACTCCGGACATGTGGCGTGTCTTTTAAGATCGCAGCATGTCCGTATATCTTGCAATGACGCTGCGTCGCCGCAAGGTATAACACAGGGCCCTATGCATGGGGTGCGATGATCCTGGATGTGTGCTATGAACACATCCGGGATCATCGCATCCCAGAAGGGGGCGGAGCCTAGCGCAGAGCGGGTTTGCCATTCCGACTAAACCGCCGGCCATCCTGAAGGTGGACACATACCCTTAGGGTATGATCACACGTCAGGATTTCTTGCAGAAATTTTCCTGACAAAAACCGGACATTTCTGCCAGAAATCCGCATGCGTTTTTACCGCGTTTTTGGTGCGTTTTTTTTATGCGTTTTTCCCAAATGCATAGAATAGCGGGAAAAACGCAGAAAATCCGCAAAATTAATGAACATGCTGCTTTTTTACCGCGATGCGTTTTTTTGCGGAAACAAACGCATCATGTGCACAAAACATGCAGAATGCATTCTAAATGATAGGATGCATAATGTATGCATTTTTAATGAGTTTTTATAGCGTTTTTACCATGAAGAAACGTGAAAAAAACGCGAAAAAACCTGAATGTGTGCACATAGCCTTAGAATTGCTGTTACATAACAACATGGTAAAAACACAATAAAGTAAAACAGATATTACACTTAAGGTCAAGTAGTTTGTATCTCTAGTATTAAATATTTACCTTTGAAATATAAAACGCTGTTCACATTTATGCTGAAAATCAATTTAACCAGTAAACCAGGTCATATCTTATCCAGAAGGTGGGTGGCAAACAAAATATTCCTGCTGTTGCAGCTATCTAGGGACTTCTACTTGGTCCCCTAAAGACATGAATAGCTCGGCATCTTACAGGTTTACCTACTAGCTGATACCCTCCTTTACAAGAAACAGGTAGACGTTCTCACCAGTGAAATAGCCCATGTTTATAACGCAAGCTTAATGTAATGACTTGTCAGGATCTATTTTCCCGAAGCATCCATCTGGTCACACGCGACCCCATTGATTTATTCAGTCAATCAGGGTTCCTGTCTGTACTATATTTGCTGTCAAAATTTCCTGAAAACTTGATGGAAACCAAGATGAAGCCCCCAAAATGATGTGAACAGAGTCTTCAAAACAGTTCTTTAGGCTATGTTCCCACAGAAGGTAATGGCACCAAAAAATGTCGGCTTGCTGTTTGAGTTGCTGTTGCTCTACATGTTGTTGGCCCCTTTTTAGTAGAGTTTATTTGAGTGTGGCTACTTGCCAAACTTTTTGCATTGAAACCACTTGAGTCAGAGATTTGTGGTGGATTTCATGCTGATTTCGATGTAGAACATATGTTACAATCCATGTGAAACTTTTGCTTTTAAAGTTGTATTTCTTATAGGCAGAAACAGTTGTACATAATATAACAAATAAGAGAAGGAAATGATGTCTCCAAATGAATGCCAATGTAATATTTAACCACGCTTCACCATGTACTTGCCATTGTAAGGTTAATGGTTATAGGGGACTGCCCGCCATTACATGTAATGACATATCGCTAGGATCTGCAGTCGCTTCCTGCATCAAACTCTATTAGAGACATATGGAGGAGGTGTAATTATATAGTAATAATATATATGGCAGGCAGGAGCACTGTCTTCTGTCCCGGCCTGAGAACACAGCTGGAAGAGGAAGGCACCCAACGCTGAATAAATGAGTGTCAGAAGACCAAACCGGACAGCGTGATTCTCTGCACCATGTTCTTCATTTTTACCACTTTTTTTCCTTTATAGCAATAAGGGGTTTTGCACCAGTATCCTATTAAGGATATATCGATGACACATCAATAGCTGGTGGAGGTCCAAAACCCAGCAACCCCACAAACCCTATACAATGCAGAACACCACAACTCCATACACTGTAGTAGCAGCTGCTGAGAACTGCAGAGCGTTTCCTATTATTTTAATAGGAGCTGATCTGCAGTACTTGAGAACAACCACTGCAAAGTGTGATGGACCTTCGGTGTTCTCCTCCATACACTTTTCATCCTACTGCTACTATAGCTGGTAGCAGCTGAATGGTGGGGGATGCCAGGTGTCTGACCACCACAGATCAGATATTGATGACCTGTCTATGGGTCACCAATATCATAGTACTGGAAAACCCCTTTAATGAGTAAACTAATAACATCGATTTTTTTTTTCCCTTCACATGGGCTAGCAGGCCCCCTCGCATTAGTCCAGCCATGTTTTACAAATTATTAGTCAAAGGGAACCTGTCATATAGACACTCCCATCCTATTCCATAACCAGGCTTGCATAGAAATCTGGTTAAGGACTTTTGTAAAAATGACTTTTTCATAGTGTTGCATTCCTAACGCTATACCCCTATACTAGTCGTTGAGGCAGCCTCTCATCTCTGAATCTGCTGTAATTTCTCCCATAGAGGCATCATTGAGGGTTAATTAAGGAGTCCCATGCAGCGCTGGACATAGAGTAAGGCTTCTTCTACACATACCGTGGTTTTGCAGCCCGTTTTTGCCGCCCCAATAGATTTCTATGGGGCCGCAATAATTTCACTGTGCACCGTATGGCCGTGAGGGCCGTATTTACGGCCGTAAAAAATATCGAGCCTGCTCAATCTTTTTCACGGCTTACGGACATGGCCACATTGAAAATCAATGGGGCCGCAAAAACAACGGAAGCTTCTTTTTGCGGTGCACCGTGACTTCCGGTTTTGCGGAACGCCCTTTTTTTTTCCAATACTTTTTCCATAGTAATGGAAACCCGAAAAACAGCGATCCGCAAGTGTTTTTGCAGTTCGTTATTGCGGCAGACCGTGAAATTTGTGGCGATACGGCCTGCAAAAAAAGGCCCGCAATAACGGGCTGCAAAAAAACCCAGTAAGTGTAAAAGAAGCCTAAAGGGGAAAGTTGTACTGTTTCCTTTCATTTGTAACCTCCCTTATAAAAATATGACCATAACCCTCAAATAAGGTTTAGTTGGTTGTTGTTGTTGTTGTTGTTGTTGTGGTTGGTTGTTTAGTTGGTGCAATTGTCAGACTTCCGTAATATATTGCTAAAAAGTGAGATGGAGCTGTCTAAACCTAAGAGGATGATATAGACCAAAAGCTATTTGTCATCCTACATGTTTTAATTATAAAAAGTGATACTTTGTAGTATCTTACAGAGAAGCAACTGACAAAGATGAATCGCGTTGCAAATCTTTCATCGTATGCCCCATTGCAAAGTAGGAGGATGAAAGTCTAGGAGTCGGATAGCAACGGTTGGGGTCACATCAGCCTTCGGAATTCTCTTCTCTGTTCCTTATTAGGAAAGGAAAAAAATGGACTTCATGGTGCTGACGGATCGGTCACTTAATGGACACCAGACACACTCACATGACTAATAATACTGCCCATTGGGTTTCCATCATGATGTGAAAAAAAAAACTGCTTGGCGTGTTGCACTACCTGTTCCAATAAAATGGCAGAATCTGTGACCGCCTCCTGAAAAAACATTGCTAGCACAAGAAAGAAAGAAAGATATATTTCATTGTGTCCTAGGAGATCCCACTTATATCCTCTCCTCCTCCTCCTCATCACTGTCCTGTGTCTCTGCTTTAAGACCTTTAACACAGGGTGATGATAGCCTGAACAAATGCTCATGTGCAATCAATGCTCAGTGTAAAACTGCCCAGCTGCTAATTGTTCATACAAACCCCTCATGACCATTGTTACAAGAAAATGAAAAGTAAGTGCTGATCGACTGACCTTTTAGTCAATCTGCACTCCTTAACTGCAGCAGGAGCCTCCCCCCTCTGACCTGTTTGCAGTAGGACACAAAGATCGTTATGAAAAATACCATTGGCCAAAGGCTTTACTTGTAGCGTTGAGTTATTGCTGATTGGTAAATATTTACTCATTGGTGGTCGAATAGCACGTTCTTTAGACAGGTAGACCACGCTACAGGGCGCAGTCAGACGGACCAAGACGGGACCGCATCGCACGGACTAGCCTGAGCCGAGCATGACAACTGTATGGAAATATATGAAGCTGAGTTGGGAGACCCGCTGGCCAGTCCGTGGACTGCAGACTGATCTTGGGCCTATTTGGCCATCTGATGCGTATTGATTGATCTGTAATAGATCGCTCAGTGCGCCACACAGGCTTCTATTCTCTGCAGCATGAGTCCTGTTTACACATGACAATGTGCTGCCGGGAAGAATGATCTTTTGTGCAAAACATAATTTCACCTGATACATGAGCGTTTTTCCTCCTTCATCAGGTATGTGTCAGTCTGTTTACACTGGAAGATGATCATGAAGCCAACATTCCTAGGAAGGCTCATTCCTGATCCTCTTCCAGTGCAAGTACACCTAAGGCCCCAGCACCGATTTTCATCATGGTTTTGGATTCAATTTTTATGACTGTTTGATCAGTGTCGGTCTAGGATGCAAAGAGATAAAAATGCAAAGCTTCTCCTGCCCATTGCAATGTTAAAAACAGGTGGCATCGGTTCGCGGTCTGTGACACTGACCCGCAGACCTGTGTGGGGGATTTTAAAGAATAATAGTATTTTTTATTTTTTCATAAATCAAAAGCACATATTGAAAATAAGACATCTGCTTCTTTCTTCTCTTGGACTGATCATTCATTTTCAATTCATGACTTGATGTGAATACCAACAAAAGTATTCTCGGAGTGATGCCTTTATTGGCCTAGCAGAAAATTAATATAAGGTTGCAAGCTTTCAGAGCACAGAGGACGATACCACAAGCACAATATAATTTATTATACATCATCAATTCATGACAAAAATCTTTAAAATCTGGTGCTTTTAACATTCTTTAAATATGAGAGGAAGAAGGAGTTAGAGGCCAACACACACATTCTGCTGCAAGTTCTTCTGAAACGACAATTCTCCATGGAATTTTATGAGCACCAAATGCCATTAGGAGAAAGAAGCGGATTTCTCTAACAAACTTACCTATTTTCACGTGATTTTCACTGACCCATAGACTTGTGTGGGTGATGTTTGATCCATGAATTATAGAAAAAGAAAATGGCAGTTACTATCGAATTATGTTGCCATTACCTTTTATGTTTCAGATTTTTTTTCAATGTCCGTTTACAGGGAAATTCTGAAAGCCTGAAATTCTGCCATTTTTATTTTTTATATATAATTTTAGTGCTGCTCACTGTGCAGTTCAGATGACATTTTTAATCTGACTGTATGGTTTGTTTCTCTGGACATTTTTTTTTCATATATGTATTTTTTTAATCATCTTTTTCTGTCGTTCGAGCAGGATGCCGCTGATCTCTTCTCTAATAAATTCATATACCATCTATGAGCCTCACAGATATGATGATAAGACTGGTGGCATTTGAAAAAAAAAACTTTGGAGAAATAGTTACTAGAGTTAAGCAAAAAATAATTCACTGGCCTCTAGCCCAGGGGGCACATCAGTAGTCTGAGACCACCAGGTCAGAGGCTTTCGAAACCTCTTTTTCTGATGACATCCCCGGTGCCTCAGTAGGCCCAACACGACATCATGCGTGCATTATGCCACAACAATGATGTTGTGCCAGCTTGCCAGCAGGTAGTAGGAGGCTTGCAGGTTTCTGGTCCAGTGGCCGCAGACTAACAACATTGTCCGTGGACCAGGATCCTGCTAATTTTTTTGCCCACCTCTAATAATTACCATTGACTGCCGCATCTAAGATGTAAAACGAACAGAATCTCTCAAGTGTTCTGTCCTCAATCAGTCTATAAAGGCACGGATGATTGACCTCGTGGAGACCAAAACATCCAACACCGCGGAGACACCATCACGTGTTTCTCAACGCAGTGATCCAGAACACTGCCCCGAAATATGCAAATGCATGTAGAGGAGCTGCGGAGACACCATCACGTGTTTCTCAACGCAGGCAATGAATAGCCAGGCCTTTCCCCGGGAAGGAACAACCAAGGGAAGGGCAGCATCCAATAAAGGAAAACATCCAATAAAGGAAAACCACCTATGCCAAGCATGGTATCCATCCACAGACAGCCGTTTCGGGGTTTTTGCCCCTCATCAGTGTGGAGTAGGAAACTGGCTATCAGGGCAGTAAATCTCAACTGTATGTGGACCTATTGAATTACCTCCCCCTACGCTGAATAGTATGTATGGTGCTGTAATGGACCATGGTTAAAGGAAATCTGTCATCACAGCTCTATATATGAAAGTAGGGTATGGCTCTACAGGAGATCGGATTCTACTTCCCGGAAAACTACCATAGAAGCCATACACAAATCAAACTGGAAGTGCACTGGGCTGTATCATTACACTGGGACTGCTTCTTCTAGGTCCATCGATGTGTCCTCCTCTGTCTCCATCTTCCCTAGTGCAATTCCAGCCTGATTTGGCTTCAATGCTAGATTTCTCTTGATGGAACATCAGTTTTGTGGGGCACAAGCACCTATACAGTCATACCACTACTGACAAGTTCACTTTAACAGTCACTACCGCTAGTTGTGTATAGGGATGTGGATGGTGGGCTCTTGAACATACTCTAAATAGAAGGTTCTATAACGCTCCATATGTCTCGTGCCCCCTTAGCGGCTCTCGGCTGTCCACAGCTCTCTTTACAATAATTTATAATGTTTGTCTTTCCACAGGTATCAGGAATCGCCCAGTTCCCTTTCCAATGGATGCTCAGGGTCCACAAGAACCTCCGCTCCTCCATCAAGGATCTTAAGATGGGTTGTCATTTCATCTTCCAACAAGACAACGACCCAAAGCACACAGCCAAGAAAACCAAGGCCTGGTTCAAGAGGCAAAAAATCAAGGTGTTGCAGTGGCCTAGTCAGTCTCCTGACCTTAACCCAATTGAAAACTTGTGGAAGGAGCTCAAGATTAAAGTCCACATGAGACACCCAAAGAACCTAGATAACTTGGAGAAGATCTGCATGGAGGAGTGGGCCAAGATAACTCCAGAGACCTGTGCCGGCCTGATCAGGTCTTATAAAAGACAATTATTAGCTGTAATTGCATACAAAGGTTATTCCACAAAATATTAAACCTAGGGGTTGAATAATAATTGACCCACACTTTTATGTTTAAAATTTATAAAAATTTAACTGAGCAACAAAACTTTTTGGTTTGTAAGATTTATGCATCTGTTAATAAATCCTGCTCTTGTTTGAAGTTTGAAGGCTCTAACTTATTTGCATCTTATTAAACCTGCTAAATCTGCAGGGGGTTGAATACTACTTGTAGGCATTGTGTGTATATATATATATATATATACATACATACACAGTACAGACCAAAAGATTGGACACACCTTCTCATTTAAAGATTTTTCTGTATTTTCATGACTATGAAAATTGTACATTCACACTGAAGGCATCAAAATTATGAATTAACACGTGGAATTATATACTTAACAAAAAAGTGTGAAACGACTGAAATTATATCTTATATTCTAGGTTCTTCAAAATAAGCCACCTTTTGCTTTGATGACTGCTTTGCACACTCTTGGCATTGTCTTGAAGAGCTTCAAGAGGTAGTCACCGGGAATGGTTTTCATTTCACATGTGTGCCCTGTCAGGTTTAATAAGTGGGATTTCTTGCCTTATAAACGGTGTTGGCACCATCAGTTGTGTTGTGCAGAAGTCTGGTGGATACACAGCTGATAGTCCTACTGAATAGACTGTTAGAATTTGTATTATGGCAAGAAGAAAGCAGCTAAGTAAAGAAAAGCGAGTGGCCATCATTACTTTAAGAAATGAAGGTCAGTCAGTCCAAAAAATTGGGGAAACTTTGAAATTGTCCTCAAGTGCAGTGGCAAAAACCATCAAGTGTTACAAAGAAACTGGCTCACATGAGGACCGCTCCAGGAAAGGAAGACCAAGAGTCACCTCTGCTTCTGAGGATAAGTTTATCCGAGTCACCAGCCTCAGAAATCGCAGGTTAACAGCAGCTCAGATTAGAGACCAGGTCAATGCCACACAGAGTTCTAGCAGCAGACACATCTCCACAACAACTGTTAAGAGGAGACTTTGTGCAACAGGCCTTCATGGCAAAATAGCTTCTAGGAAACCACTGCTAAGGACAGGCAACAAGCAGAAGAGACTTGTTTGGGCTAAAGAACACAAGGAATGGACATTAGAACAGTGTAAATCTGTGCTTTGGTCTGATGAGTCCAAATGTGAGAACTTTGGTTCCAACCACCGAGTCGTTGTGCGCCGCAGAAAAGGTGAACGGATGGACTCTACATGCCTGGTTCCCACTGTGAAGCATAGAGGAGGAGGTGTGATGTTGTAGGAGTGCTTTGCTGGTGACACTGTTGGGGATTTATTCAAAATTGAAGGCATACTGAACCAGCATGGCTACCACAGGATCTTGCAGCGGCATGCTATTCCATCCGGTTTGCGTTTAGTTGGACCATCATTTATTTTTCAACAAGACAATGACCCCAAACACACCTCCAGGCTGTGTAAGGGCTATTTGACCAAGAAGGAGAGTGATGGGGTGCTACGCCAGATCTGAACTCAATCGATATGGTTTGGGGTGAGCTGGACCGCAGAGTGAAGGCAAAAGGGCCAACAAGTGTTAAGCATCTCTGGGAACTCCTTCAAGATTGTTGGAAGAGCATTCCCGGTGACTACCTCTTGAAGCTCATCAAGAGAATGCCAAAAGTGTGCAAAGCAGTCATCAAAGCAAAAGGTGGCTACTTTGAAGAACCTAGAATATAAGACATAATTTCAGTTGTTTCACACTTTTTTGTTAAAGGGCCACTGTCACCCCCCTCCAGCCGTTATAAACTAAAAGAGCCACCTTGTGCAGCAGTAATGCTGCAGTCTAACAAGGTGACTCTTTTAGTTTTTGTTGCTGATATTCCCACAATAAAGGTATTTATAATTTTGCTCAAATACCTGTCTTTGTACCTGGAGGCGGGTCTAAAGCCTCCTCTTTGAAGCGCCCAACTGCCGTCAGTCATCTCTTCTGGGGCGATTGTCGCCGCCCCATCAGCACTGTTATTGTCCGAAATCCGGCGCCTGCGCTCTGCTCTTCTGCCTGGAGCAGGCGCATAGAGCAGTGGCCGTCCTAGCTCTGATGCCGGGTTCCGGTCTGCGCCTGTGCGGGCACCCTGTTACTGAATCCCCGCCTCGCACTGTGTTATGCATTATGCACAGTGCGGTGCGGGGATTCAGTAACAGGGTGGACGCACAGGCGCACACTGGAACACGGCATCAGAGCTAGGACGGCCGCTGCTCTATGCGCCTGCTCCAGGCAGAAGAGCAGAGCGCAGGCGCCGGATTTCGGACAATAACAGTGCTGAGGGGGCGGCGACAATCGCCCCAGAAGAGATGACTGACGGCAGTTGGGCGCTTCAAAGAGGGGGCTTCAGACCCGCCTCCAGGTACAAAGACACGTATTTGAGCAAAATTTTAAATACCTTTATTATGGGAATATCAGCAACAAAAACTAAAAGAGTCACCTTGTTAGACTGCAGCATTACTGCTGCACAAGGTGGCTCTTTTAGTTTATAACGGCTGGAGGGGGGTGACAGTGGCCCTTTAAGTATATAATTCCACATGTGTGAATTCATAGTTTTGATGCCTTCAGTGTGAATGTACAATTTTCATAGTCATGAAAATACAGAAAAATCTTTAAATGAGAAAGTGTGTCCAAAGTGTGTTTTGGTCTGTACTGTATATATTTTTATATTTTGGCATTTTGTTGCAGGTTTGTGCCTATTTTATACATGGTATCTGCAGGATTTGTTCAATCTGTTTTTCACAGATAGGTACGAGTGCTATGACAGTCTTTGGGGCTGTTCACATGTCTGTGTTTTTTTTGTCAACAAAGTGGTCAGTGTAAAATCGCGGAGACATATCCGATATTGGTCAGAGCATGGGGTGTAAGTCTATGGGTCCGTGAAAAACTCTGTCAGCACTCGGATACTTTTCATCTGCTTTCTGTTTTTTACTGACAGGGGAATGTTGATAAACTTTTTTTTTTCTCATCAGTGGAAAAAAAAAAAGATACAACTGACCAAGCTATGATTAACCCCTTAGTGACAGAGCCAATTTGGTACTTAATGACCAGGCCAATTTTTGCAATTCTGACCACTGTCACTTTATGAGGTTATAACTCTGGAACGCTTCAACGGATCCCGCTGATTCTGAGACTGTTTTTTCGTGACATATTGTACTTCATGTTAGTGGTAACATTTCTTCGATATTACTTGCGATTATTTATGAAAAAAACGGAAATATGGCGAAAATTTTTAAAATTTTGCAGTTTTCAAACTTTGTATTTTTATGCCCTTAAATCAGAGAGATATGTCATAAAAAATAGTTAATAAATAACATTTCCCACATGTCTACTTTACATCAGCACAATTTTGGAAACAAAATTTTTTTTTGTTAGGGAGTTATAAGGGTTAAAAGTTGACCAGCAATTTCTCATTTTTACAACACCATTTTTTTTTTAGGGACCACATCACATTTGAAGTCATTTTGAGGGGTCTATATGATAGAAAATAATGAAGTGTGACACCATTCTAAAAACTACACCCCTCAAGGTTCTCAAAACCACATTCAAGAAGTTTATTAACCCTTTACATGCTTCACAGGAACTGAAACAATGTGGAAGGAAAAAATGAACATTTAACTTTTTTTTGCAAACATCTTAATTCAGAACCATTTTTTTTATTTTCACAAGTGTAAAAACAGAAATGTAACCATAAATTTTGTTATGCAATTTCTCCTGAATACGCCAATACCCCATATGTGGGGGTAAACCACTGTTAGGGCGCACCGCAGAACTTAGAAGTGAAGGAGCGCCGTTTGACTTTTTCAATGCAGAATTGGCTGGAATTGAGATCGGACACCATGTCACATTTAGAGAGCCCCTGATGTACCTAAACAGTGGAAACTCCCCACAAGTGACACCATTTTGGAAACTAGACCCCTTAAGGAACTTATCTAGATGTGTGGTGAGCACTTTGAACCCCCAAGTGCTTCACAGAAGTTTATAACGTAGAGCTGTGAAAAAAAAAATTGCATTTTTTCTACAAAAATGATCTTTTTGCCCACAAATTTTTATTTTCACAAGGGTAACAGGAGAAATTAGACCACAAAAGTTGTTGTGCAATTTCTCCTGAGTACGTCGATACCCAATATGTGGGGGTAAACCACTGTTTGGGCGCACCGCAGAGCTTGGAAGAGAAAGAGTGCCGTTTTACTTTTTCAATGTAGAATTGGCTGGAATTGAGATCGGACGCCATGTCGCGTTTGGAGAGCCCCTGATGTGCCTAAACAGTAGAAATCCCCCAGAAGTGACCCCATTTTGGAAACTAGACCCCCCATGGAACTTATCTAGATGTGTGGTGAGAACCTTGAATGCCCAAGTGCTTCACAGAAGTTTATAATGCAGAGCCGTGAAAATAAAAAATATTTTTTTTTCCACAAAAAAGATTTTTTAGCCACCAAATTTTTATTTTCACAAGGGTAACAAGAGAAACTGGACCCCAAAAGTTGTTGTCCAATTTGTCCTGAGTATGCTGGTACCCCATATGTGGGGGTAAACCACTGTTTGGGCGCACGGCAGAGCTCGGAAGGAGCGCCGTTTTGGAATGCAGACTTTGATAGAATGGTCTGCGGGTATTATGTTGCGTTTGCAGAGCCCCTGATGTACCTAACCAGTAGAAACCCTCCACAAGTGACCCCATTTTGGAAACTAGACCCCCCAAGGAACTTATCTAGATGTGTGGTGAGAACTTTGAATGCCCAAGTGCTTCACAGAAGTTTAGAATGCAGAGTCGTGAAAATAAAAAATATTTTTTTTTTCACAAAAAAGATTTTGTAGCCCCCAAGTTTTTATTTTCACAAGGGTAACAAGAGAAATTGGACCCCAGAAGTTGTTGTCCAATTTATCCCGAGTACGCTGATGCCCCATATGTGGGGGTAACCCACTGTTTGGGCGCACGGCAGAGCTCAGAAGGGAGGGAGCACCATTTGACTTTTTGAGCGCAAAATTGGCTGTCGTGTTTGGAGACCCCCTGATGTACCTAAACAGTGGAAACCCCCCAATTCTAGCTCCAACCCTAACCCCAACACACCCCTAACCCTAATCCCAACCTCATCCATAATCCTAATCACTAACCCTAACCATAATCACAACCCTTACCCCAAAACAACCCTAATGTCAACCCTAACCATAACCCTAATCAAAACCCTAAATCCAACACACCCCTAATCCTAATCTCAACCCTAACCTCAAACCTAACCCTAATCCCAATACACCCCTAATCACAACCCTAACCTTAACCCTAATCCCAAACCTAAACCTAATCCCAAGCGTAACCCTAATGCCAACCCTAACCCTAATACGAACCCTAATCCAAACCCTAACCCTAATCCCAGCTCTAACCCTAACTTTAGCCCCAACCCTAGCCCTAACTTTAGCCCCAACCCTAACCCTAGCCCTAGGGCTACTTTCACACTTGCGTCGTTTGGCATTCCGTCGCAATCCGTCGTTTTGGACAAGAAACGGATCCTGCAAATGTGCCCGCAGGATGCGTTTTTTGCCCATAGACTTGTATTGCCGACGGATCGTGACGGATGGCCACACTTCGCGTCCGTCGTGCACTGGATCAGTTGTGTTTTGGCGGAGCGTTGGCACAAAAAAACGTTCAATGAAACGTTTTTTTGTACGTCGCATCCGCCATTTCTGACCGCGCATGCGTGGCCGTAACTCCGCCCCCTCCTCCCCAGGACATAGATTGGGCAGCGGATGTGTTGAAAAACTACAGCTGCTGCCCACGTTGTGCACAATTTTCACAACGTGCGTCGGTATGTCGGGCCGACGCATTGCGACGGCCCCGTACCGACGTAAGTGTGAAAGAAGCCTAACCCTAAGTTTAGCCCCAACCCTAACCCTAAATTTAGCCCCAACCCTAACCCTAAATTTAGCCCCAACCCTAGCCCTACCCCTAACCTAACCCTACCCCTAACCTAACCCTACCCCTACCCCTAACCTAACCCTAACCCTACCCCTAACCCTAACCTAACCCTACCCCTAACCCTACCCCTAACCTAACCCCTAACCCTAACCTAACCCTACCCCTAACCCTACCCTAACCCTACCCCTAACCTTACCCCAACCCTAACCCTACCCCTAACCCTACCCCTAACCCTACCCCTAACCTAACCCTACCCCTAACCCTAACCCTACCCCTAATTTTAGCCCCAACTGCTGTTCTCCTGCCGGCCGGCAGATGGAGACAGATGGCGGGCGCACTGGGCATGCGTCCGCCATGTTCTGCTGCCGGCGGCCAGGAGGAGCAGCAAGAGGATCCAGGAACCTAGGCGAGTATGCTAGGGTCCCCGAATCCCCCTATTTCTCTGTCCTCTGATGTGCGATCACATCAGAGGACAGAGAATTACACTTTACTTTTTTTTTGCGGTCGCCGGTAAACAGTTAATTACCGGCGATCGCAAAACAGGGGTCGGTAATACCGACCCCGATCGTGCTCTTTGGGGTCTCGGCTACCCCCGGCAGCCGAGACCCCAAAGATTCTCCCCGTGCCGGCCGGCGGGCGCACTGCGCATGCGCCCGCCATTTTGAAGATGGCGGCGCCCACCGGGAGACACGAGGAGCATCGGGGGAGCTAGGTGAGTATTGGGGGGCCTCCTGGGACCCCTTTTCTCTGTCCTCCGATGTGCGATCACATCGGAGGACAGAGAAATTAAAAAGAGATCGCTTTTTTTTTTTTTTTTTTTTTTTGCGATCGCCGGTAAACGGTTAATTACCGGCGATCGCAAATGCGGGGTGGGTTAAAAACCCCCCGAATCATGTTCTCTGGGGTCTCGGCTACCCTCGGCAGCCGAGACCCCGGAGAAAATCAGCCTCTGGGGGGCGCTATGGACTTTTTCCACAGCGCCGTTAATTAACGGCGCTGTGGTTTAAGTACCCTTAGCGGCCGCCGTTAAAAGGCGTATCGGCGGTCGCTAAGGGGTTAAACTCACTTATAAAACTCAGTCTCTTTTTCTGGTACATCCAAAAAACTGACGTCTGAATGAGGCCTAAATCTGATTTTTTTTTTTTACTATGTAATTAATCTAAATACGGTATTGATGACATAATACCTATAATCTCTATGTGTAAATGTAAAAATGTGTATGTGTAAAAAGGTTTTCTTTTGATACAGTGTATTTTTACGTTTATAATAGCTTCTTATGCCGTTATGTGTTTGTGTCTTTCTTCTAGGCAAAGGAAGTGGAGGTCTTAATTTAGGAACTTTCTTTGCTAGTCATAAAGGATACAGTCGAAAAGGTTTTGACAGACTTAGCACAGAAGGCAGCGACCAAGAAAAGGATGATGATGATGGCTCAGATTCAGAGGAAGAGTATTCTGCACCCACTATCCCACCAGTGCCAATATCTTCTTCCTGAAACAACTACTTCCGCTCACCCCAGGCCCTTTAGCACGTTTAAGATTGTGTATTTAATTGTACCTGTACTAGTCTCTGTGGGCTGTACAAGTGTCATGTTTTCTTTATTTTCCTTTGAGTGCAGTTGTAGTCCTTATGTGAACATTCAGAACCCCCTTTGTTATTACTATAGGAAGCTTCTTAGACAACGTAATTCTAATGTTTTTGGTTCATTGGGAGTTCTTCATTGTTTCATGGCCTTTCTCCGCTTCTCCAATAGCACTTTAATTGCCAATTTATTATTTTCATGCCTTTAAAGTCACAACTTATCGCAGTACAAAGATGTGTGCCACATAAAATGCAAAACTGCTAAATCTCTTCTATTTTTTTAAATTCACAATATTATATAATGTCCAAAAATAATTAAATCTGTAAAAAATATATGAAAAAAAAAAATTATTTAATTTTTGGTTTGGTGTTATTGGGATGTCTTATTTTTAGATGGTTACACTGTTTTAGAACACTATTTTCAGAAACTGAATGTACTTTGTGTAATAAAGTGTTCGCAGAGCATTAAATTCAGACTACTTTGGAATTTGTGCTGTACTTTTTCTGTCTTTTATACGTTTTATATTTCTTCATTACAACAATAGACTTAACGAAGAATCAGTTTATCAGCTTTGTTTATGAAGAAGCCTAATCACTTTCATAGAATCATACAATGTTAGAGTTGGAAGGGATCTCCGGGATCATTATGTCCAAAGCTCGGCTCAATGCAGGATTCACTAAACCATCTCATCCTCTGTTTGAAGACTTCCATTGAAGGAGAACTCGCCACCTCTCGTGGCAGCCTGTTCCACTCATTGATCACCCTCACTGTCAAAAAGTTTTCCTAATATCTAATCTGTATCTTCTCCCTTTCAGTTTCATTCCATTGCTTCTCGTGTTTGTGTGCAAATGAGAATAATGATGATCCCTCTACACTGTGACAGACCTTCAGATATTTGTAAACCTCTATTAAGTCTCCACCTAGTCTTCTTTTTTACAAGCTAAACATTCTCAGATCCCTTAACCGCTCCTCGTAGGACATAGTTTGCAGTCCGCTCACCATCCTGGTAGCTCTAATCTCAACTTGCTCCAGTTTTTCAATGTCTTTTTCAAAATGTGGTGCCCAACTGGACACGGTATTCCAGATGACGTCTGACCAAGGGGGAGTAGAGGGTGATAATTACTTCGCGTGATCTAGACTCTGCTTCTGCTCTGGCGCCGCTGAGAGAGTGGCGAGCGGGAAGGCAGTGGCATGCATACTATGAGCACTCAAAAACTATCATGTGGTCACTGACTCTCAGCAGCTTCAGAAAGCTGAGTCATTGTGAAAGCGCTGGATCTGATGGAAGATTGCGGTGACATAGGGATAAGTGAAGGGAAGCAATTATAATGCAATGGGCCTGGAAAATGTGAAAAACCCCTACGACTAGAGATGGGGGAACCCGAACAATAAAGTTTGGCTTCCATACTGAACACCTACTGTTCGGGCACGGACACCGAACACTGACTAATACTATCTAATAGACCTGACAGAATAACAAATCTGCAGGTGGTCGGGCATCTAGGAAATAGCGACCACAATATTGTACAGTTTCACCTGTCTTTCACTAGGGGGACTTGTCAGGGAGTCACAAAAACACTGAACTTTAGGAAGGCAAAGTTTGACCAGCTTAGAGATGCCCTTAATCTGGTAGACTGGGACAATATCCTCAGAAAGAAGAATACAGATAATAAATGGGAAATGTTTAAGAACATCCTAAATAGGCAGTGTAAGCGGTTTATACCTTGTGGGAATAAAAGGACTAGAAATAGGAAAAACCCAATGTGGCTAAACAAAGAAGTAAGACAGGCAATTAACAGTAAAAAGAAAGCATTTGCACTACTAAAGCAGGATGGCACCATTGAAGCTCTAAAAAACTATAGGGAGAGAAATACTTTATCTAAAAAACTAATTAAAGCTGCCAAAAAGGAAACAGAGAAGCACATTGCTAAGGAGAGTAAAACTAATCCCAAACTGTTCTTCAACTATATCAATAGTAAAAGAATAAAAACTGAAAATGTAGGCCCCTTAAAAAATAGTGAGGAAAGAATGGTTGTAGATGACGAGGAAAAAGCTAACATATTAAACACCTTCTTCTCCACGGTATTCACAGTGGAAAATGAAATGCTAGGTGAAATCCCAAGAAACAATGAAAACCCTATATTAAGGGTCACCAATCTAACCCAAGAAGAGGTGCGAAACCGGCTAAATAAGATTAAAATAGATAAATCTCCGGGTCCGGATGGCATACACCCACGAGTACTAAGAGAACTAAGTAATGTAATAGATAAACCATTATTTCTTATTTTTAGGGACTCTATAGCGACAGGGTCTGTTCCGCAGGATTGGCGCATAGCAAATGTGGTGCCAATATTCAAAAAGAGCTCAAAAGTGAACCTGGAAATTATAGGCCAGTAAGTCTAACCTCTATTGTTGGTAAAATATTTGAAGGGTTTCTGAGGGATGTTATTCTGGATTATCTCAATGAGAATAACTGTTTAACTCCATATCAGCATGGGTTTATGAGAAATCGCTCCTGTCAAACCAATCTAATCAGTTTTTATGAAGAGGTAAGCTATAGGCTGGACCACGGTGAGTCATTGGACGTGGTATATCTCGATTTTTCCAAAGCGTTTGATACCGTGCCGCACAAAAGGTTGGTACACAAAATGAGAATGCTTGGTCTGGGGGAAATTGTGTGTAAATGGGTTAGTAACTGGCTTAGTGATAGAAAGCAGAGGGTGGTTATAAATGGTATAGTCTCTAACTGGGTCGCTGTGACCAGTGGGGTACCGCAGGGGTCAGTATTGGGACCTGTTCTCTTCAACATATTCATTAATGATCTGGTAGAAGGTTTACACAGTAAAATATCGATATTTGCAGATGATACAAAACTATGTAAAGCAGTTAATACAAGTGAAGATAGTATTCTGCTACAGATGGATCTGGATAAGTTGGAAACTTGGGCTGAAAGGTGGCAGATGAGGTTTAACAATGATAAATGTAAGGTTATACACATGGGAAGAAGGAATCAATGTCACCATTACACACTGAATGGGAAACCACTGGGTAAATCTGACAGGGAGAAGGACTTGGGGATCCTAGTTAATGATAAACTTACCTGGAGCAGCCAGTGCCAGGCAGCAGCTGCCAAGGCAAACAGGATCATGGGGTGCATTAAAAGAGGTCTGGATACACATGATGAGAGCATTATACTGCCTCTGTACAAATCCCTAGTTAGACCGCACATGGAGTACTGTGTCCAGTTTTGGGCACCGGTGCTCAGGAAGGATATAATGGAACTAGAGAGAGTACAAAGGAGGGCAACAAAATTAATAAAGGGGATGGGAGAACTACAATACCCAGATAGATTAGCGAAATTAGGATTATTTAGTCTAGAAAAAAGACGACTGAGGGGCGATCTAATAACCATGTATAAGTATATAAGGGGACAATACAAATATCTCGCTGAGGATCTGTTTATACCAAGGAAGGTGACGGGCACAAGGGGGCATTCTTTGCGTCTGGAGGAGAGAAGGTTTTTCCACCAACATAGAAGAGGATTCTTTACTGTTAGGGCAGTGAGAATCTGGAATTGCTTGCCTGAGGAGGTGGTGATGGCGAACTCAGTCGAGGGGTTCAAGAGAGGCCTGGATGTCTTCCTGGAGCAGAACAATATTGTATCATACAATTAGGTTCTGTAGAAGGACGTAGATCTGGGGATTTATTATGATGGAATATAGGCTGAACTGGATGGACAAATGTCTTTTTTCGGCCTTACTAACTATGTTACTATGTTACTATGACTTCACAAAAAAAAAAAAAAAATGTGGGGGTTCCCCTGTATTTTTGATTACCAAACAGGCAAAACTGACAGCTGAAGGCTGCAACCATAAGCTGTCAGCTTTAGCAACTTTGGTTATCAAGAACAGATATATAAATAGTTTAAAAAACAGTGTGGGGTCCCCCCTGTGACGAGGTGGACGGCAGAGCAAGAAGGGACAACAGGCCGAGGGATGATTCAACAGATTTATTATCAAGAACGCTGGAACAACACATGCAGGTAGATCAACAGAGTCCACAATTAGTCCAACGGAACAGATTCGGGGGCACCTCCCGATAATCCTTGTGCCAGCTAACAAAGCAATAGTCCACACGAGTCCAAGGGATCCCAAAACAATCCCACGAATGACGAGATATGTGCTCAGCTCAAGTCTCGCCCCGTTCGCTTCCGCAGTCACAGATGGACGTGGGGTCTTGCCTCAGCTAAAAATCCCCACTCCTTTTCCTTCAAGGGTCAACTCTCATCTGATCTCAAAACAAAGAATGGATTGTCTGAGCTCCTGGGATCAGCCCATGAAGAGGGTAGGGGTCACACCTTCTATTCAATGGTTGGGTCCACCAGAAGATTCTAGACTGGTCGGCTCCGCTTAGTCTATCCAGTATGTGCATTTGACTAGCCACCTGCTGTGAGGAAGAATGGCTATTCCTTCACTAGTGGTGTTGACAAAGCTTAATTACATTATAGCTCAGGGCTGCAAGTATTGGGGGGAAGGAGACAGGTTAAGTTACATACATCACATGACATTGCAAAGTGTACAGTAAATACAACCAAAGAGAAGTCACATCACATCATGACATATACAAAATACAGGACAGGGAAAAAGTACATATCATGACACCCCCCATTTTTGACAGCCAGCCAATCTAAAGCATACAACTGGAAACTGGTATTCTCAGGCTGCAGAAGTTATGCAGAGGTTGGAACCTCATCTGTAGGACTCTGATCCGTCACTATGCCTATCTATCCCTGATATCCTAAAGAACCCGGCTATGGAAACACATCGAGATCGTGACTCAAAATCCCATTAGGAGCAGTACCATCTAAAGATGAGTAATATGGCAAAAACACCTGGTACCTTGTGTTTCTCCCCCCCCAATATATCCATACTGGTCCCTTGTGTTGCTCTCCCCCCCCCCATATATCCATACTGGTAGAAGGTTTACACAGTAAAATATCGATATTTGCAGATGATACAAAACTATGTAAAGCAGTTAATACAAGAGAAGATAGTATTCTGCTACAGATGGATCTGGATAAGTTGGAAACTTGGGCTGAAAGGTGGCAGATGAGGTTTAACAATGATAAATGTAAGGTTATACACATGGGAAGAAGGAATCAATATCACCATTATACACTGAATGGGAAACCACTGGGTAAATCTGACAGGGAGAAGGACTTGGGGATCCTAGTTAATGATAAACTTACCTGGAGCAGCCAGTGCCAGGCAGCAGCTGCCAAGGCAAACAGGATCATGGGGTGCATTAAAAGAGGTCTGGATACACATGATGAGAGCATTATACTGCCTCTGTACAAATCCCTAGTTAGACCGCACATGGAGTACTGTGTCCAGTTTTGGGCACCGGTGCTCAGGAAGGATATAATGGAACTAGAGAGAGTACAAAGGAGAACAACAAAATTAATAAAGGGGATGGGAGAACTACAATACCCAGATAGATTAGCGAAATTAGGATTATTTAGTCTAGAAAAAAGACGACTGAGGGGCGATCTAATAACCATGTATAAGTATATAAGGGGACAATACAAATATCTCGCTGAGGATCTGTTTATACCAAGGAAGGTGACGGGCACAAGGGGGCATTCTTTGCGTCTGGAGGAGAGAAGGTTTTTCCACCAACATAGAAGAGGATTCTTTACTGTTAGGGCGGTGAGAATCTGGAATTGCTTGCCTGAGGAGGTGGTGATGGCGAACTCAGTCGAGGGGTTCAAGAGAGGCCTGGATGTCTTCCTGGAGCAGAACAATATTGTATCATACAATTATTAGGTTCTGTAGAAGGACGTAGATCTGGGGATTTATTATGATGGAATATAGGCTGAACTGGATGGACAAATGTCTTTTTTCGGCCTTACTAACTATGTTACTATGTCCCTTGTGTTGCTCTCTCTTTCCCCCCATATATCCATACTGGTCCCTTGTGTTGCTCTCTATCCCCCCATATATCCATACTGGTCCCTTGTCCTGGCCACATGGACAGAAGGAAAGAAAAAAAGATTCCTCTTATCTACTTGCGCTCCCAGCAGCGGACGGTGTCTTCTTCCTCTGCAGGTTCGGCGAACGCCTATTAATATGGCCGCTGACCTAGCAGAGGCCAACCGCTGACTTGTTTGCGCCCATCGCTTGCGGCGCATGACACTGATGTCATACGCTGGTGACGACAGGCGCACACTAGTCGGTGTTGATCGGGACGCGCACCGCGTCGGTTCAGGTAATGAATGGTGTTTTTCCTTACTTTCCCACCTCCATCTCCCTGGTCCACTGCAAGGGCCCACCGGGGATTTTCCCGGTGCCCCGCTAGGCCGACCCTGTACATAGGAATAAATTAAATTTATGGGATCAAATAACTAAAAATTGGCATGTGCATATGTATTCACTCCTTTTGCAAAGAAGCCCCTAAGAATTTCTGGTGCTTGCAATTACCTTCATAAGTCACATGTTTAGTGAAAGGAAGTCTATTTGTGGGCAATCTAAGTGTCACATAGTATATACACACCTTTTCTGAAAGGCCACAGAGGCTGCAACACTATTAAGCAAGAGGCAACACTAAGCAAACAACACCATGAAGAGCAAGGAGATCTCCAAACAAGTCAGGTACAAAGTTGTTGAGTACAAGTCAGGTTGGATTATACAAAAATATCCCAATCTCTGATGATCCCCAGGAGAGCCAACAAATTCATTAAAAATGGAAAGAACATGGTGTTGAGGGAGGATCTAAAGTGATCCTTCACGGTTGACTCAGTGATTTCCAAATTAATCTAAAGGGCGTTGCCGGCAACTGAAAATGACCAGACGGAGACTCGTGCCTCTGTGTGGGGGATCCAGCAGATCTCTGGGCCCCCGTTTATTGTCTGACTTTTCATAGTCATAGAAATTATACTTCAACCAATCAGCATAAGAACATGTTCACAGTTCTTAACCTATAAGAATACAGGAAAAACTTAACCCATGAGGATACAGGAAAAATGGAAACTACAGATATGGTCATGTCTTTTTGGCATAGAAAAACATATTAACAGATGCCTCAGTCTTGTATAGCGATACCCCCACGAGTCTCTTATCTGGCTCACTCGAGTTAGAATACTCAAGGTCTTTATACCAATTATGAACCATAGACTAGCTGAATAACAAAATATTATCTTCGTGAGAAACAGGACAGAGTTATTTCATAGCAGCTGTAACCTTCTACCTAAGTAAATAACATAATTTATCTTTAACCAACAACAAGATGGAGTCAAAGCACAAAATGGAGAATCTTTCATAATTTGTTCCTTCACAATGGTATCACAACAAACCTGCCAAGACTGGGCTGTCCACCAAAACTCTCAGCCTGGACAAGAATCAGAGAGGCATCACAGAGACCAAAGGTAACCCTGAAGGAGCTGCAGAGTTCCCAATCAGGGACTGGAGTATCTGTCCATATGACCTCAATAAGCCATTCACTCCATAGAGGTGGCATTTATGGAAGAATAGGCTGAAAAAAAGCTTTTACTTACACACAAAAATTGTAAGGCTCGTTTTGAGTTTGACAAAAGACATGGAGGATATTCTCCAAATGAATGGAGGAAGGTGAGGCCAAAATTGAACTTTTTGACCACCAAGATAAATGCTATGCCTGGTGCCAGACCAACACAGCCCATCACCCCTAGAACACCATCCCCACAGTGAAATATGGTGGTGGATGCATCTGTTAATCAGCAGCAGGAACAGGGAAAATGATCTGAGTTGAGGGGAAGATGGATAGTGCAAAATACAGGGATATTTTGAGCAAAACCTGTTTCCGTCTGTCAGTGATTTGAGACTGGGATGGAAGTTCAGCTTCCAAAAAGTCAGTGACCCAAAGCATACTGCTAAAGCAACACTCTTGGTTTAAGGGGAAAAGTGTAAATGTTTTGGAGTGGCATAGTCAAACTCCAGTCCCTTAGTGCAATTTAGAATCTGTGGTCAGACGAAGATTGCTGTTCACCAGAGGAAACCATCTAACTTGAAGGAGCTGGAAAGGTTTTGCCTTGACGATTGGGCAAAAATCCCAGTGGCAAGATGTGGAAAGCTCCTAGAGACTTATCCACAGCAGCTTGCAGCTATAATTGCCACAAAAGAAGGCTCTACAGAGTACTGACTTTAATGGGGTGAATAGTTATGCACACAGAACTTTTTAGTTATGTCCTATTTGTTGTTTGCTTCACAATAAAAAGAAAACAAAATGTTCACAGTTGTAGGCATGTTCTTTACATGAACTCATGCAAACCCCTAAAAATAAACAGGGAAATTCCAGGTTGTGAGGTAGCAAAACACAAAAACTGCCAAGGGTTGAATACTTTTGCAAGCCACTGTAAATCCACTTCTGATTTTTTAATGCAGTTTTTGAAGCTAAAACTTGACTGTGAATGCAGCCTAGGAAACATGCTGTGATAATAAAGGGGTTAACTGGGATTGTTTTCTTACTGGGCTAAGAACTTACAGGCAGGTAGTTACTAACCTGCCTGTTTTGCCCGGCGTAGATCTCTGCTGGCTCAGAGCAGCCACAATTCGCTCTTGCCAGCAATTCTGAGGTTTCTGTTGACGTCATATTGACAGAGCAACTTCTCTTCTGCTCTGTCGATGGGGCATCAATGCCAATGTCCTGCTGCCTGACAGCCAGGTCCCTGCTGCCTAAATACTGTGAGCCGGCTGTCAATTAGAATAACATTGACAGTGATGCTTGGTCGACAGAACAGATCTGAAGAGGAAGAGCTGCTCTGCTGACGTGAGTTCAAATGAAGCAACTTGAGCAGTAAGTGACCACGTTCAGAGATCATCGTTAGACAGAATGGGCAGGTAGTTAGCAACCAACTTCTGTAAATTCTTAGCCCTATAAGAAAAAAAACACAAGTCCAGGATAACCCTTTTAAATACAGCAAAATCTGAAAACTATCAGAAAAAAACATGTCTTATAGAAGTGGAGTACAAAAAGCAAAGTAGTGTTAGTGTCTACTAAACTATATTACATACATACTTTTACATAGTTTTTAAGGCTGAAGGAAGACTCTAAGTCCACCTAGTTCAACCCATAGCCTAACCTAACATGCCCTAACATGTTGATCCAGAGGAAGGCAAAAATAAACCATGTGGCAAAGAGTAAGCTCCACATTGGGGAAAAAAATTCCTTCCCAACTCCACATACAGCAATCAGACTAGTTCCCTGGATCAACGCCCTATCAAGGAATCTAGTGTATATACCCTGTAACATTATACTTTTCCAGAAAAGTATCCAGTCCCCTCTTAAATTTAAGTAATGAATCACTCATTACAACATCATACGGCAGAGAGTTCCATAGTCTCACTGCTCTTACAGTAAAGAATCTGCGTCTGTTATTATGCTTAAACCTTCTTTCCTCCAGACGTAGAAGATGCCCCCTTGTCCCTGTCTCAGGTCTATGATTAAAAAGATCATCAGAAAGGACTTTGTACTGTCCCCTCATATATTTATACATTGTAATAAGATCACCCCTTAGTCTTCATTTTTCCAAACTAAATAGCCCCAAGTGTAATAACCTTTCTTGGTATTGCAGACCCCCCAGTCCTCTAATAACCTTGGTCGCTCTTCTCTGCACTCGCTCCAGTTCAGCTATGTCTTTCTCATACACCGGAGACCAGAACTGTGCACAGTATTCTAAGTGTGGTCGAACTAGTGACTTGTATAGAGGTAAAATTATATTCTCATCATGAGCATCTATGCCTCTTTTAATGCATCCCATTATTTTATTTGCCTTTGCAGCCGCTGCTTGACACTGGCCACTAAATGTGAGTTAGTCATCCAGGTCTTTTTCAGTGACAGTGTAGTGAAAATGATGTAGTCAAGGAGTATATACAGTGGGGGAAATAAGTATTTGATTCCTTATTGATTTTGTAAGTTTGCCCACTGACAAAGACGTGAACAGTCTATAATTTTAAGGGTAGGTTAATTTTAAAATTGAGAGACAGAATATCAAAAATAAAATTAAGAAAATCACATTGTATAAATTATATACAGTCATGGCCAAAAGTATTGACACCCCTGCTATTCTGTCAGATAATACTCCGTTTCTTCCTGAAAATGATTGCAAACACAAATTCTTTGGTATTATTATCTTCATTTATTTTGTCTTAAATGAAAAAACACAAAAAGAATTGTCCTAAAGCCAAATTGGATATAATTCCACACCAAACATAAAAAAGGGGTGGACAAAAGTATTGGCACTGTTCGAAAAATCATGTGATGCTTCTCTAATTTGTGTAATTATCAGCACCTGTAAATTTCCTGTGGCACCTAACAGGTGTTGGCAATAACTAAATCACACTTGCAGCCAGTTGACATGGATTAAAGTTGATTCAACCTCTGTCCTGGGTCCTTGTGTGTACCACATTGAGCATGGAGAAAAGAAAGAAGACCAAAGAACTGTCTGAGGACTTGAGAAACCAAATTGTGAGGAAGCATGAGCAATCTCAAGGCTACAAGTCCATCTCCAAAGACCTGAATGTTCCTGTGTCTACCGTGCGCAGTGTCATCAAGACGTTTAAAGCCCATGGCACTGTGGCTAACCTCCCTAGATGTGGACGGAAAAGAAAAATTGACAAGAGATTTCAACGTAAGATTGTGCGGATGTTGGATAAAGAACCTCGACTAACATCCAAACAAGTTCAAGCTGCCCTGCAGTCCGAGGGTACAACAGTGTCAACTCGTACTATCCGTCGGCATCTGAATGAAAAGGGACTGTATGGTATGAGACCCAGGAAGACCCCGATTCTTACCCCGAGACATAAAAAAGCCAGGCTGGAGTTTGCCAAAACTTACCTGAAAAAGCCTAAAACGTTTTGGAAAAATGTTCTCTGGTCAGATGAGACAAAAGTAGAGTATTTGGGCAAAGGCATCAACATAGAGTTTACAGGAGAAAAAAAGAGGCATTCAAAGAAAAGAACACAGTCCCTACAGTCAAACATGGTGGAGGTTCCCTGATATTTTGGGGTTGCTTTGCTGCCTCTGGCACTGGACTGCTTGACCGTGTGCATGGCATTATGAAGTCTGAAGACTACCAACAAATTTTGAAGCATAATGTAGGGCCCAGTGTGAGAAAGCTGGGTCTGCTGTTATGGCTGGCAATCAGGCAACACAGCGTGCAGTAATCAGCGCACATACAGAGATCTGGCAATAACCAAAAACAATAGGACGAGCTCTGAGACGTGGAATCTCTGTAGACTGCAGTACCTGATCTATCCTCACACAACTATAAGCAGCAGTGGATTGCGCCTATCACTACCTATGCAACTCGGCACTGCCTGAGGAGCTGACTAGCCTGAAGATAGAAATACAAGCCTGACTTACCTCAGAGAAATACCCCAAAGGAATAGGCAGCCCCCCACATATAATGACTGTTAGCAAGATGAAAAGACAAACGTAGGAATGAAATAGATTCAGCAAAGTGAGGCCCGATATTCTAGACAGAGCGAGGATAGCAAAGAGAACTATGCAGTCTACAAAAAACCCTAAAACGAAAACCACGCAAAGGGGCAAAAAGACCCACCGTGCCGAACTAACAGCACGGCGGTGCACCCCTTTGCTTCTCAGAGCTTCCAGCAAAAGTTAATAGCAAGCTGGACAGAAAAAACAGAAAACAAACTAGAAGCACTTATCTAGCAGAGCAGCAGGCCCAAGGAAAGATGCAGTAGCTCAGATCCAACACTGGAACATTGACAAGGAGCAAGGAAGACAGACTCAGGTGGAGCTAAATAGCAAGGCAGCCAACGAGCTCACCAAAACACCTGAGGGAGGAAGCCCAGAGACTGCAATACCACTTGTGACCACAGAAGTGAACTCAGCCACAGAATTCACAACAGTCTGCCTCAGAGGTCATGGGTCTTCCAGCAGGACAATGACCCAAAACACACTTCAAAAAGCACTAGAAAATGGTTTGAGAGAAAGCACTGGAGACTTCTAAGGTGGCCAGCAATGAGTCCAGACCTGAATCCCATTGGGTTTGGAGAAGTCACCCTTCAAATATCAGGGACCTGGAGCAGTTTGCCAAAGAAGAATGGTCTAAAATTCCAGCAGAGCATTGTAAGAAACTCATTAATGGTTACTGGAAGCGGTTGGTTGCAGTTATTTTGGCTAAAGGTTGTGCAACCAAGTATTAGGCTGAGGGTGCCAATACTTTTGTCTGGACCATTTTTGGAGTTTTGTGTGAAATGATCAATGTTTTGCTTTTTGCTTCATTCTCTTTTGTGTTTTTTTTTCATTTAAGACAAATTAAATGAAGATAATAATACCAAAGAATTTGTGTTTGCAATCATTTTCAGGAAGAAAATGAGTATTATCTGACAGAATTGCAAGGGTTTCAATACTTTTGGCCATGACTGTACATTTATTTGCATTTTGCAGTGAGAAAAAAGTATTTGATCCCCAACCAACCATTAAGAGTTCTAGCTCCTACAAACCAGTTAGACGCTCCAAATCAACTCGTTACCTGCATTAAAGACAGCCGTCTTACATAGTCAACTGTATAAAAGACTCCTGTCCACAGACTCTACAAGATGGTCAAGACCAAAGAGCTTTATAAGGATGTCAGGGACAAGATCATAGACCTGCATAAAGCTAGAATGGGCTACAAAACCTTTATGAAGACCCCAGGTGAGAAGGAGACAGCTGTTTGTGCAATAGTAAGAAAATGGAAGAAATACAAAATGACAGTCAATCAACATCGAACTGGAGCACCATGCAAAATCTCACCTCGTGGGGTATCCTTGATCATGAGGAAGGTAAGAGATCAGCCTAAAACTACACAGGGGAACTTGTTAATGATCTCAAGGCAGCTGGGACCACAGTCACCAAGAAAACCATTTGTAACACATTACACCGTAAAAGTTTAAAATCCTGCAGAGCCTGCAAGGTCCCCCTGCTCAAGAAAGCACATCTGCACGCCTGTCTGAAGTTTGCCAATGAACACCTGGATGATTCTGTGAGTGATTGGGAGAAGGTGCTGTGGTCAGAGGAGACAAAAATTGAGCTCTTTGGCATTAACTCAATTCGCCGTGTTTGGAGGAAGAAAAATGCTGCCTATGACCCAAGAACACCATCCCCACTGTCCAGCATGGATGTGGAAACATTATGTTTTGAGTGTGTTTCTCTGCTAAGGGCACAGGACTTCTTCACCGCATCGATGGGAGAATGGATGGAGTCATGAACCGTAAAATCCTGAGTGGCAACCTCCTTCCCTCTGCCAGGACATTAAAAAAGGGTCGTGGCTGGGTCTTTCAGCAAGACAATGACCCAAAACATACAGCCAAGGCAACAAAGGAGTGGCTCAAAAAGAAGCACATTAAGGTCATGGAGTGGCTTAGCCAGTCTACAGATGTTAATCCCATAGAAAACTTATGGAGGGAGTTAAAGCTCCGAGTGGCCAAGCGACAGCCTCAAAATCTTAATGATTTAGAGATGATCTGCAAAGAGGAGTGGATCAAAATTCCTCCTGACATGTGCACAAACTTCATCATCAACTACAAAAAAAGTCTGACTGCTGCGCTTGCCAACAAGGGTTTTGCCACCAAGTATTAAGTCTTGTTTGCCAGAGGGATCAAATACTTATTTCTCACTGCAAAATACAAATAAAAGTATATAATTTATACAATGTGATTTTCTGGATTTTATTTTGGATATTCTATCTCTCAATGTTAAAGTTAACCTACCCTAAAAATTATAGACTGTTCATGTCTTTGCCAGTGGGCAAATTTACAAAATCACCAAGTGATCAAATATTTATTTCCCCCACTGTAGATAATTGCCATCACTCTGTCTAGTCAATTGTAGGATGCATGCGGAGAAGTGAATGCAATGTTGGCTGGATATAATATCCATTATTTCAGTATTGTGGCACATTGGTTCACTCAGCTGCTCAAAGAGGTAATCACAGGAACACTTCCATTTACGATTTCTACTGGTTTATTAGAAATCGTGCTGCATAACCTAATCCAACATTAGGTAAAACATGCACGGCCCTTCTGGCATAATGGGGAAAACAATATAGTAGACAGTACATATGTGGCTGTGGGGTGTACCCGCTCCGGATAAAAGCAAGTTCAGCTCTCTTTAACATGAGCACCACTCAGGAGATCTCACCGAACACTGAAAGGCTTCACATTTACTTTCTGGACCTGTGGTGGAGATATGGTGAACAGCCTCCCACCCACTCTTCACTGTTCACCAAAAATCCGAGCCTTATTATGGCCGATTAACCCCTCTCAGCACATAACATGAAGAGTATACTTCTGGGTTCATATCCCTGAGGCTAACATTCTCAGTGACACACATCTCTTCTCCAGTATATACCACTGACCTTGGCACAGTATGTTAAAAAGTGTATTTCAGTGTTAGCATGCCAATACTAAATTTGTCTTTAAAATGTCAAACAGTTTTCTAGTTCCCTAACGTTGTGCTAATAAAGGAAAACATTAAGCAAGGACAGTCCACAGTACAGTGTACGTGTTTGCAGATGAATTGGAAGGTCTTATGTCTCCAGTAAGATAACACGATATTTAGACTGGAATACATGGGCAGCTCAATGATACACAGATATCACACAATAAAAACAAATGTCTGGTTAGGGGGATAATAACATGAAAAAAGTTAGTACATCACAAGTCTGATTAATTGAAAGGCCATCACAAACCATGACCCCAGTGTTTCCATCCATTGAGCATCCTAAATCACTAGGAAAGTTCACATTGATGAGCATTTATTGATGCTTTCATGACAGCTTTCCTTTGTATTTCTATGGAAAGAATGGTGTTTGGCAGTACACTGTAGTTATAAAGGGGCTAGCCACTTTCTGATTGAACCTCGAAAAACCGACAGTCAAGCCTCTAGCTGGATAGAAAACCCTAACCTCACTGATTTCCACCTCCACCGTGCTAGGCTGATGGGGCCTTACTGGAGAAGCAGAAAGCTGCTGTGTAAGGAGAAAATTATAAGGTGTACAGACCCCACTCAAATTGTGTATTATGGCCAAAGTAGACAATCTGTAAATCACTACTTATTGGTTTACCTCCCCAAAATTCCTCCAAAACTTAGGTCTATAAGTTTTTCTGGGTTTTTTGAATGAAAATATCAGAAATGTTATAAATATTTAGAAAAAATAGCAATTTTCAAACTGCGGATGCTGATATCACTGAAGCAGATAGTCCTACCACATAACATAGCTAATAAATAACATTTCCCATGTGTTTACTTTATCTCAGCATCATTTTTCAAACATCCTTTCGTTTTGTTAGGATGTTAAAAAAGTTTAAATTTATCATCAGTTTTCTTTCTTTTTTTTAAAGGAAATGGACAAAACTTATTTTTTATCCGCCTATTCAATTGTCAAAGGAATTTAACCCCTTAATGAGCCAATTGTGAAAGAAGACAAAGCACTCACAATCTGGCTGACAAAATAGAGAATCAGAAAGAACGGAGTACAATGAGAGTGAACTCTTGGGGGACGTTTCTCCCTAGTGGCATATAAACATATTGTGTAATAGAACAGCAATAAAAGTTATAATTCATGGCAAGTTAAGGTGACTCCATCCGCATACTCATATTACGATTCTTATAAAACAACAACACTAAATAAGATGAGACACACACATAAGGAGGGGAAGGGATGAAGAAACCTGTTAAAAAAACCAACATGATCCTAACTGTTGCTTTGGGCCCTAAAATAGTCTCAGGGAGTCCAGACAGCCTCAAGTCTGCCCAGTCTCACATTCAATAAGGCGGTCATGCTCCATCCTGCCAATGTCGGCTGTTCTATCCAATAACTTCTGATAAGAGGGATGAGTAGTCTGTCTCCAATTGACCGGTAATCAAACACTTAGCTGCCTCAACACAGGTAACAGCAATCTGGACGAAGTCTTCCCCATGTCTCTAGGAAAAACCTTTAGTTGCTATATAGCAGGATCAAGCTCAACCTCCACATAAAGAATCTTTTGTAATAGGGTTTTCACCTTTTCCCAGAATCCAGCCAGCCCAGGGCAAGGCTAGAAAATGAAGAACTAAGAACCTGGTGCTGAGCAACAACGCCAGCATATATTTGGGAGCTGATGGTTCAGTCTGTGAAGGAGCCCTGGAGTATGATATCAAAACATCAAAATTGTATATTGGTTTTCCTAATAAAGGATGCAGATAAAGGATTTGGACTTTTTTTTTGGACAGGAGACCTTGGTGGCCATTCAACTGGCCCACGACGACCAATCCACTTTCCAGGAAACTGTTCATGTAGGAATGCTCGGGCGTGACACCCATGATGTGGTGGTGCACCATCTTGCTGGAAAAACTCAGAGAACATTCCATCTTCAGTGCATAAATCCGCAGGTAAAACGCACTGCCAGTCTGCTGCGAATCCGCAGCAAAATCCGCAACGTGTGCACATAGCCTTATATAGACAGGTTTGTGCCTTTCCAAATCACGCCCTATCAGTTTCATTAAACATATCTGGCCTCCAATGAAGGAGTAGAACCATCTCAAGGAGGATCTCAAGGAAATGGACAGCATGTGACTCAAATAGGAGTGTCTGAGCAAAGGGTCTGAATACTTATGACCTTGTGATATTTCAGGTTTTTATTTAATTAAATTAGCAAAAATTTCTACATTTCTGTTTTTTTCAGTCAAGATGAGGTGCAGAGTTTACATTAATGTGAAAAAAATGACCTTTTTTGAATTTACGAAATGGCTGCAATGAAACAAAGAGTGAAAAGTTTAAAGGGGTCTGAATACTTTCCGTACCCACTGTATATCGAAAGGGGATGGTAAACACAAAAGGTTAAGGAATACACAAAAACACAAAGGACGGAAAGGAAAGAGCGTTATTTGATTTTTGGAACATAAATTTGGCTAAAATAGCTTGTGACTGCCAGGTCGCATTTGCAGAGCCCCTGACATGCCAAAACATAAGAAACCCCACACAAGTGAACCCATCTTGGTGGCTAAACCCCTCAATAAATTCATCTAAGGGGGTATTATGCATGTTTAACCCACAAGTGACTACAAAAATGTATAACATTTAGAATGTAAATTCTGCAGTTGTTCTGCCAAAACCTATATCAAGTCTGCACCTATATCAAGTCTGCCAAAAGAATGTGGGATCCAAGAAGTATCGTTTCTCCTTGCGGAGAGTGACATGATAAGCATGTCGAGGTGAGGAGACTTAAAGCCGCAATGCTCCTCTGGGAAATATGCAAATTGTCTCTTCAGAGAGGAAGAGTACTAGAACTCTAGTGCCACCTATTGGAAGTAGCAATCCTAACAGTCAATGTCGACCCTTTAATGAGCCTTGTCACATGACTTGGGATAATAGCCAAAACTAGTACCCCAAAACACAGTGTCTGCAAATTGAGATTCTAGTTTGGCTATTATCCTAAGTCATGTGGCAAGGCTCATTAAAGGGTCGACATTGACTGTTAGGATTGCTACTTCCAATAGGTGGCACTAGAGTTCTAGTCCTCTTCCTCTCTGAAGAGACAATTTGCAAAAGAATGTGGGAAATGTGTTATTGCCTGATGATTGGCTGAGCTTTTTGGTCAATATCCCAAAAGGTACTGTATGTTTGGTGCAAAGTAAGCACTGCGCATCACCAAAAGATCACCATACCCACAGTGAAGTATGGTGGAGACAGAATTATGGTTTGGGGTAATTTTTCAGTAGATGGAAAAGTGGCTTTAGTCAAAGTGGTGGGAATAATAAATACGGTAAAATCTGTTAATTTGGCAACAAAACCTTCAATCGTATGCTAAACAGCTGAAAAGAACTTTCCTCTTTCAGCATCCCCAAGCATACCACCAAATCAAGAAAAGAATGGCTTAGACAGAAGAAGATCAAAGTTTTGGATTGGCCCAGTCAGAGCCCAGAATTCAATTAAAAAAAAATCAGTGAATTGACTTTAAAAGAGCAGGAGATGCCCTCACAATCTCTACTCCCTACCTGGCCCCTATGTGTAGTTAGAGGTCTGCCACTATCTACCAACCCTCCATGTATAGTGGGGGTCTGTCACTTTCTACCTACGCACTATGTTTAGTGGGGGTCTGACACTCTCTACATACCCTCTTTGTATAGTGGAGGTCTGTCACTCTCTACCTATCCACTATGTATAGTCGGGGGTCTTTCACTCTCTACCTACCCTCTATGACCATTGGGGGTCTGTCAATCTATCTACTATCTCTGTATATTGGAGGTCTGTCACTCTCTACCTATCCACTATGTATAGTGTGGGCTATCACTCTCTACCTACCCACAATGTATAGTGGGGGTCTGTCACTCTCTACCTACCCTCTATGTATAGTGGAGGTCTGTCACTCTCTACCTACCCACTATGTATACTGGGGGTCTGTCACTCTCTACCTACCCTCTATGTATAGTGGAGGTCTGTCACTCTACCTACCCTCTATGTATAGTGGAGGTCTGTCACTCTCCACCTACCCTCTATGTATAGTGGGGGTCTGTCACTCTCTACCTACCCTCTATGTATAGTGGAGGTCTGTCACTCTCTACCTACCCTCTATGTATAGTGGAGGTCTGTCACTCTCTACCTACCCTCTATGTATAGTGGGGGTCTGTCACTCTCTTCTACTCTATGTATAGTGGTGGTCTGTCACTCTCTACCTACCCTCTATATACAGTGGTGATCTGTCACTCTCTACCTACTCTACAGGTTGAGCCTTCTGACTGTCCTGGTGTGGATTCTGTGGTTGACAGGTTGCAGCAGATTTGGGCTCATGTGGTGGACAATTTGGTGTTGTCTCAGGAGGAGGCTCAACGTTTTGCTAACCGTCGTCGGTGTGTTGGTTCTCGGCTTCGGGTTGGGGATCTGGTCTGGTTGTCTTCCCGTCATGTTCCTATGAAGGTTTCTTCCCCTAAGTTTAAGCCTCGCTTTATTGGTCCTTATAGGATTTCTGAGATTATTAATCTGGTGTATTTTCGATTGGCGCTTCCGGCCTCTTTTGCTATCCATAATGTCTTCCATAGATCTTTATTGCGGAAATATGTGGTGCCCGTTGTTCCCTCTATTGATCCTCCGGCCCCTCTGTTTGTTGATGGAGAGTTGGAGTATGTGGTTGAGAAGATTTTGGATTCTCGTTTTTCGAGGCGTAGGCTTCAGTACCTTGTCAAATGGAAGAGTTATGGCCAGGAGGATAATTCTTGGGTTTTTGCCTCTGATGTCCATGCTGCTGATTTGGTCCGTGCCTTTCATCTGGCTCGTCCTGATCGTCCTGGGGGCTCTGGTGAGGGTTCGGTGACCCCTCCTCAAGGGGGGGGGTACTGTTGTGAATTCTGCTTTTGGGCTCCCTCCGGTGTTTGTAGGTGGTAATGCAGTTGTCCCTGAAGGGCAGTCTTGGTCAGGTGTTTCTGCTGATTGCATTTCTGACTGGGGTATTTAGGTGTTCAGGATTCTTTAGTCCTTGCCAGTTGTCCATGGTTCTGGGAAGAGTAGGTTCTCTGTCTGGTTCCTCCTGCCTTGCTGCTAAATCAGCAAAGATAAGTGTTTGGTTTCTTTTTCTGTGGCACACATGCTGTGTGCTAATAATTTTGAACTATTCATTGTTTTCTCTTGTCCAGCTTAGATTGTGTCAGTGTTTTCTCAGTCTAGTTGGATTCTCAGGAGTTGCAGATATACGCTCCACATCTTTAGTTAGATGGTGGAATTTTTTGTATCATCTGCTGTGGATATGTTTTGGAAGGGTTTTAATACTGACCGCTTAGTATTCTGTCCTATCCTTTCCTATTTAGCTAGAAGTGGCCTCTTTTGCTAAATCCTGTTTCCTGCCTGCGTGTGTCTTTCCTCTACTACTCACAGTCAATATTTGTGGGGGGCTGCCTATCCTTTGGGGTTCTGCTCTGAGGCAAGGTAGAATTCATACTTCCATCTATAGGGGTATTTAGTCCTCCGGCTATGTCGAGGTGTCTAGGATTTGTTAGGCACACCCCACGGCTACTTCTAGTTGCGGTGTTAAGTTCAGCATTTGCGGTCAGTATAGTTTCCACCAACTCCAGAGAAAGTTCCATGTGGCTCCAAGGCCACCAGATCATAACACTACCCTCTATGTATAGTGGAGGTCTGTAACTACCTACCCTCTATGCACAGTGGGGGTCTGTCACTCTCTACCTACCCTCTATGCACAGTGGGGGTCTGTCACTCTCTACCTACCCACTATGCATCGTGAGGGTCTGTCACTCTCAACCTACCTTCTATGTATAGTGAGGGTCCGTCACTCTCAACCTACCTTCTATGTATAGTGAGGGTCCGTCACTCTCTACCTATCCAATATGTATAGTGGGGTTCTGTCACTCTCTACCTACCCACTATGCATAGTGAGGGTCTGTCACTCTCTACCTACCAACTATGTATAGTGGGGGTCTGTCACTCTCTACTTGCCCTCTACACTGTGTGCAGAATTATTACACTAGGTTCCCATTGCGTTAATGGGACCGCGCTAACGGACAGCGTTGCACGGCGAAATTAACGCTGTGCAGCGCGTCCGTTAGCGCGCCCATTCACGGCAATGGGAACGCGCATCACTAGCGCGTGCCATGTTCGGCACGCGCTAGCGACGCGCCGGTGTTTTCTGGCGCGCCCGCGGTCCGTTCCCCGCTCTCGCAGATCGGGGATCTGCGAGAGCGGGGACGTTAACGCGACCCCGAAACACGGCCCCATAAAAAACATTGCGTTAGCGCAATCCGCTAGCGCTAAACGGATTGCACTAATGCAATGTGACCCTATGGCAAGTTGTATTTTGATCACATGATACTTTTTATACATGTTGTCCTACTCCAAGCTGTTCAGGCTTGAGAGCCAACTATCAATTAAGTAAATCACGTGATGTGCATCTCTGTAATGAGGAGGGGTGTTGTCTAATGACATCAAAACCCTATATAAGGTGTGCTTAATTATTAGGCAACTTCCTTTCCTTTGGCAAAATGGGTCAGAAGAGAGATTTGACGGGCTCTGAAAATTCCAAAATTGTGAGATGTCTTGCAGAGGGATGCAGCAGTCATGAAATTGCCAAACTTTTGAAGCGTGATCACCGAACAATCAAGCGTTTCATGGCAAATAACCAACAGGGTCCCAAGAAGCGTGTTGGGCAAAAAAGGCGCAAAATAACTGCCCATGAATTAAGGAAAATCAAGCGTGAAGCTGCCAAGATGCCATTTGCCACCAGTTGTGCCATATTTCAGAGCTACAACAAGGAACCCTATGTATGGAAAGCCGAAGACCAAAAGGGTTGAATGCAGAGTTACATAAAAGAGCAACTAATTACCTCCTCCTAAAAGCTGTCCAATCCTCCAGGTACAGCGCACCCCGACGCGCGTTTCGGGCTGTCCTTCGTCAGGGGGTCCTTCGTCACCACTTAAATTTATATATATTCTGCACACATATTCATTTGCCTAATTTTGCACCTATATTTATATATATATACAGCACACGTTCACTCTTATTTTTATTGTTTATGTTACACATATATATTTATATATTTTTTCTCACTTTTCTCATTTTTTGCAGTGTAGCACGCGGTTCTTATATATATATTTTTTATATATACACTTTTTACATCTTTTGTGTATTCCGTATCACTAATGCAGAGTGCCCCTAATTTTAGCCATTATATGATAATTGTCCTCTACTTCTTTTTATACTTACCCTGCCTCCTTTGCGTCCGTTTAATCATCGCTATTTTGCTTAAATTATTCTTTTGTATATTTTTCCTCCAGTTACAGGCACACTTCTGTTGTTGCCATTTATTGCTATATATATATATATATATATATATATATATATATATATATATATATATATATATATATATTTATTTATTTATTTTTTTTTTTTAATAAAGGCATTTTATTATATTGAACCTTTTTGTACTTAAATTGTTTTGTTTTTTATTTTGGCTATCATATACTAATATTTTATCCATATACATACATGTATTGATTTCCATACATAGGGTTCCTTGTTGTACTAATATACCGAATGGTCTGCCATTCATTTACTAAGTAGTGGTCCCTTTTTCACGTATATTTTAATTTTCACTTGGGCACAAACACAAAATTTTTTTGTTTTTATTATTTTTAGCCCATTTGATTTATTATTATTGTCCACTACTTTCTCTCTACATATTTCAGAGCTGCGACATTACTGGTGTAACAAAAAGCACAAGGTGTGCGATACTCAGAGACATGGCCAAGGTAAGGAAGGCTGAAAAACGACCACTTTTGAACAAGAAACCTAAGAAAACCTCAAGACTGGGCCAAGAAATATCTTAAGACTGACTTTTCAAAGGTTTTATGGACTGATGAAATGAGAGTGACTCTTGATGGGCCAGATGGATGGGCCAGAGGCTGGATCAGTAAAGGGCAGAGAGCTCCACTCCGACTCAGAGGCCAGCAAGGTGGAGGTGGGGTACTGGTATGGGCTGGTATCATCAAAGATTAACTTGTGGGACCTTTTCGGGTTGAGGATGGAGTGAAGATCAACTCCCAGACCTACTGCCAGTTTCTGGAAGACAACTTCTTCAAGCAGTGGTACAAGAAGAAGTCGGTATCGTTCAAGAAAAACATGATTTTCATGCAGGACAATGCTCCATCACATGCCTCCAACTACTCCACAGCGTGGCTGGCCAGTAAGGGTCTCAAAGAAGAAAAAATAAGGGCATGGCCCCCTTGTTCACCTGATCTAAACCCCATAGTCCACCTCTCGGAACAGGGTCTGGGAGGCTGTGGTTCCTGCTGCACGCAATGTTGATCGTAAACAGATCAAGCAACTGACAGAATCTATGGATGGAAGGATGGTGAGTGTCATCATAAAGAAAGGTGGCCATGTTGGTCACTAATTTTTTTGGGTTTTGCTTTTGCACGTCAGAAAAGCTTATTTCTATATTTTGTGCAGTTATATTGGTTTACCTGGTGAAAATAAACAAGTGAGATGGGAATATACTTGGTTTTTACTAACCCCTTAATCCCATATGACGTACTATCCCGTCAAGGTGACCTGGGACTTAATTCCCAGTGACGGGATAGTACGTCATATGCGATCGGCCGCGCTCACGGGTGGAGCGCGGCCGATGGCGGCCGAGTGTCAGCTGCCTATCGCAGCTGACATCCGGCACTATGTGCCAGGAGCGGTCACGGACCGCTCCCGGCACATTAACCCCCGGCACACCGCGATCAAAGATGATCGCGGTGTGCCGGCGGTGCAGGGAAGCATCGCGCAGGGAGGGGGCTCCCTGCGGGCTTCCCTGAGACGATCGGTACACGGTGATGTACTCACCGTGTACCGAGCGTCTTCTCCCTGCATCCGGGTCCTGCAGGGAGCACTTCCGGGTCAGGATCAGGCTGCAGCTCTAATCCTGCCCGGCTGTATGTCAGATCACCGATCTGACAGAGTGCTGTGCACACTGTCAGATCGGTGATCTGTGATGTGTCCCCCTGGGACAAAGTGAAAAAGTAAAAAAAAAAATTTCCACACGTGTAAAAAAAAAAAAAAAATTCCTAAATAACGAAGAAAAAAAAATATTATTCCCATAAATACATTTCTTTATCTAAAAAAATAAAAATAAAAAATAAAAGTACACATATTTAGTATCACCGCGTCCGTAACGATCCAACCTATAAAACTGGCCCACTAGTTAACCCCTTCAGTGAACACCGTAAGAAAAAAAAAAAAAAACGAGCCAAAAAACAACGCTTTATTATCATAACGCTGAACAAAAAGTGGAATAACACGCGATCAAAAAGACGGATATAAATAACCATGGTACCTCTGAAAACGTCATCTTGTCCCGAAAAAAACGAGCTGCCATATAGCATCATAACTAAAAAAATTAAAAAGTTATAGTCCTCAGAATAAAGCGATGCCAAAATTATTATTTTTTCTATAAAATAGCTTTTATCGTATAAAAGCGCCAAAACATTAAAAAAATGATATAAATGAGGTATCGCTGTAATCGTACTGACCCGAAGAATAAAACTGCTTCATCAATTTTACCAAACGCGGAACAGTATAAACGCCTCCCCCAAAAGAAATTCATGAATAGCTGGTTTTTGTTCATTCTGCCTCACAAAAAAAAAAAAAAAGCGATCAGAAACTGTCACGTGTCCGAAAATGTTACCAATAAAAACGTCAACTCCTCCCGCAAAAAACAAGACCTCACATAACTCGGTGGACCAAAATATGGAAAAATTATAGGTCTCAAAATGTGGAGACGCAAAAACTTCTTTTGCTATAAAAAGCGTCTTTTAGTGTGTGCTGGCTGCCAATCATAAAAATCCGATATAAAAAACGCTATAAAAGTAAATCAAACCCCCCTTCATCACCCCCTTAGTTAGGCTAGGTTCACATTGCGTTAATGGGTTAACGCTAACGGACAGCGTTGCACGGCGAAAATGTCACAATTAACGCCGTGCAACGGGTCCGTTAGCACACCCATTGACAGCAATGTGATTTTCGGGTGTAGCGCATCGCTAGAGCGTGCCATTTTCGGCTCGCGCTAGCAAGGTGCCGTTCTTTTGTGGCGCGCCTCGGACGCTGCTTGCAGCGTCCGCGGCGTGCCCGAGGTCCGATCCCCGATCTTCCAGAGCGGGGACGTTAACGCGATCACTAAACGCGACACCTAAAAAGACATTGCGTTAGGGAAATCCGTTTAGCGCTAGCGGATTGCGCTAACGCAATGTGAACCTAGCCTTAGGGAAAAATAATAAAATTTAAAAAAATGTATTTATTTCCATTTTCCCATTAGGGTTAGGGCTAGGGTTAGGGCTAGGGTTAGGGCTAGGGTTTGGATTACATTTACGGTTGGGAATAGGGTTGGGATTAGGGTTAGGGGTGTGTCAGGGTTAGGGGTGTGGTTAGGGTTACTGTTGGGATTAGGGTTAGGGGTGTGTTTGGATTAGGGTTTCAGGTAGAATTGGGGAGTTTCCACTGTTTAGGCACATCAGGGGCTCTCCAAACGCGACATGGCGTCCGATCTCAATTCCAGCCAATTCTGCATTGAAAAAGCAAAACAGTGCTCCTTCACTTCCGAGCTCTCCCGTGCGCCCAAACAGGGGTTTACCCCAACATGTGGGGTATCAGCGTACTCGAGACAAATTGGACAACTTTTTGGGTCCAAGTTCTCTTGTTATCCTTGGGAAAATAAAAATTTGGGGGGCTAAAAATCATTTTGTGGGAAAAAAAAAGAATTTTTTATTTTCACGGCTCTGCGTTGTAAACTGTAGTGAAACACTTGGGGGTTCAAAGTTTTCACAACACATCTAGATAAGTTCCTTGGGAGGTCTAGTTTCCAATATGAGGTCACTTGTGGGGGGTTTGTACTGTTTGGGTACATCAGGGGCTCTGCAAATGCAACGTGACGCCTGCAGACCAATCCATCTAAGTCTGCATTCCAAATGGCGCTCCTTCCCTTCCGAGCTCTGCCATGCGCCAAAACAGTGGTTCCCCCCCACATATGGGGTATCAGCGTACTCAGGACAAATTGGACAACAACTTTTGGGGTCCAATTTATTCTGTTACCCTTGTAAAAATACAAAGCTGGGGGCTAAAAAATCATTTTTGTGAAAAAAAAAAAATTATTTTCACGGCTCTGCGTTATAAACTGTAGTGAAACACTTGGGGGTTCAAAGCTCTCAAAACACATCTAGATAAGTTCCTTAGGGGGTCTACTTTCCAAAGTGTCACTTGTGGGGATTTCAATGTTTAGGCACATCAGGGGCTCTCCAAACGCAACATGGCATCTCATCTCAATACCAGTCAATTTTGCATTGAAAAGTAAAATGGCGCTCCTTCCCTTCCGAGCTCTGCCATACGCCCAAACAATGGTTTACACCCATATATGGGGTATCAGCGTACTCAGGACAAATTGGACAACAATTTTTGAGGTCCAATTTCTTCTCTTACTCTTGGGAAAATAAAAAATTGGGGGCGAAAAGATCATTTTTGTGAAAAAATATGATTTTTTATTTTGACGGCTCTGCATTATAAACTTCTGTGAAGCAATTGGTGGGTCAAAGTGGTCACCACACATTTAGATAAGTTCCTTAGGGTGTCTACTTTCCAAAATGGTGTCACTTGTGGGGGGTTTCAATGTTTAGGCACATGAGGGGCTCTCCAAACGCAACATGGCGTCCCATCTCAATTCCTATCAATTTTGCATTGAAAAGTCAAATGGCGCTCCTTTCCTTCCAAGCTCTGCCATGCGCCCAAACAGTGGTTTACCCCCACATATGGGGTATCAGCGTACTCAGGACAGATTGTACAACAACATTTGGCATCCATTTTATCCTGTTACCCTGGGTAAAATAAAACAAATTGGAGCTGAAATAAATTATGTGTGAAAAAAAGTTAAATATTCATTTTTATTTAAACATTCCAAAAATTCCTGTGAAACCCCTGAAGGGTTAATAAACTTCTTGAATGAGGTTTTGAGCACCTTGAGGGGTGCAGTTTTTAGAATGGTGTCACACTTGGGTATTTTCTATCATATAGACCCCTCAAAATGACTTCAAATGAGATGTGGTCTGTCATGATCCCAATGGCAGGGGATCACAAAAGGACAAGCACAAAAGCAAAAAAAGCTCTAGGGTGATGGAACCTGAGCTGACCGCGATCCTGAACCTAAACACACAACTAGCAGTAGCCGGGGAACGTGCCTACGATGATTCCTAGACGTCTCGCGCAAGCCGAAGGATTAACTTCCCCTATAAGAAGAAACACAGACCTCACTTGCCTCCAGAGAAACACCCCACAGAAATAGCAGCCCCCCACATGTAATAACGGTGAAATGAGAGGAAAGCACATACGTAGTTATGAAAATAGAATCAGCAAAAATGAGGCCCGCTAAAGCTAGATAGCAGAGTATACAAAAGTGAACTGCGCGGTCAGCGAAAAACCCTTCAAAAAAACCATCCTGAAATTACTTGAACTCATGTGCCAACTCATGGAACATGAGGAGTAATTTCAGCCCACTAGAGCAACCAGCAGCAAGGAATCACATCTCTGCAAGCTGGACTAAGACAAAAATTAAGCAAAACGTGGAACAGGAAAATCAAAACTTAGCTTGTCCTGAAGATAACAGACGCAGGGAGCAGAGGTAAAAGACACGCTGATTACATTGCTAGCCAGCGAGGAAATGACAAAAAAGCCAGGTTAAATAGGAAACTCCCATAACCTGATGGAACAGGTGGACACCAGAGACCGCAGAGAACACAAGTCACCTAGTACCATCAGTAACCACCAGAGGGAGCCCAAAAACAGAACTCACAACAGTGTTCCCTAAAAAAAAAAAATGGTGTTGTAAAAATGAGAAATTGCTGGTCAACTTTTAACCTTTATAACTCCCTAATAAAAAAAAATTTTGGTTCCAAAATTGTGCTGATGTAAAGTAGACATGTGGGAAATGTTACTTATTAAGTATTCTGCGTGACACATCTCTGTGATTTAAGGGCATAAAAATTTAAAGTTGGAAAATTGCGAAATTTTCGCCAAATTTCCGTTTTTTTCACAAATAAACGCAAGTTATATCGAATAAATTTTTCCACTACCATGAAGTACAATATGTCACGAGAAAACAATGTCAGAATCACTGGGATCCGTTAAAGCGTTCCAGAGTTATAACCTCATAAAGGGACAGTGGTCAGAATTGTAAAAATTGGCCCGGTCATTAACGTGCAAACCACCCTCGGGGCTTAAGGGGTTAAGTTGCCTAATAATTCTGTACAGTAATAGTTACCTGCACAAACAGATATCCTCCTAAGATAGGCAAATCTAAAAAAAAAAACCACTCCAACTTCCAAAAATATTAACCCCTTCATGCCGCGGCCCTTTTTTGTTTTTGTGTTTTCGTTTTTCGCTCCCCTCCTTCCCAGAGCCATAACTTTTTTATTTTTCTGTCAATATGGCCATGTGAGGGCTTGTTTTTTGCGGAACGAATTGTGTTTTTGAACGACATCATTGGTTTTAGCATGTCATGTACTAGAAAATGGGAAAAAAATTCCAAGTGTGGTGAAGTTGCAAAAAAGGTGCAATCCCACACTTGTTTTGTTTGGCTTTTTTGCTAGCTTTACTAAATGCTAAAACTGACCAGCCATTATGATTCTCCAGGTCATTACGAGTTCATAGACACCAAACATGTCTAGGTTATTTTTTTATCTAAGCGGAGAAAAAAAATTCAAAACTTTGCTGAAAAAAAAAAAAAAAAAAGTGCCATTTTCTGATACCCGTAGCGTCTCCATTTTTCGTGATCTGGGGTCGTGTGAGGGCTTATTTTTTGCGTGCCGAGCTGATGTTTTTAATGATACTACATTTGTGCAGATACGTTCTTTTTATCGCCCGTTATTGCATTTTAATGCAATGTCGCGGCGACCCAAAAAACGTAATTCTGGCGTTTCGATTTTTTCTCTCGCTACGCTGTTTAGCAATCAGGTTAATGCTTTTTTTTATTGATAGATCGGGCGATTCTGAACGTGGCGATACCAAATATGTGTAGATTTGAATTTTTTTAAATTGTTTTATTTTGGATGGGGCGAAAGAAGGGTGATTTAAAATTTAATTTTTTTATTTTTTTCATTTTTTTTAACTTTTGCCATGCTTTAATAGCCTCCATGGGAGGCTAGAAGCTGGCACCACTTGATCGGCTCTGCTACATAGCAGCGATTTGATGTTCGCTGCTATGTAGCAGAAATGCAGGTGTGCTGTGAGCGCCGACCACAGGGGGGAACTCACAGCAGGCCGGCATTAGTAACCATAGAGGTCTCAAGGACCTCTATGGTTACCATCCTGATGCATCGCCGACCCCCGATCATGTGACGGGGGTCGGCGATGAGGTCATTTCCGGCCGCCCGGCAGGAAGCGCTGGTTAAATGCCGCTGTCTGTGTTTGACAGCGGCATTTAACAGGTTAATAGCGGCGGGTGAATCGCGATTTCACCCGCCGCTATTGCACGCACATGTCAGCTGTACAAAACAGCTGACATGTCGCGACTTTGATGTGGGCTTACTGCCGGAGCCCACATCAAAGGGGGAGACACGACATGCGCAGTAATAGTACGGCGCATGTCGTGAAACGGTTAAGCTTTGATATTTATGAGTCTTTTGGGTTGATTGAGAACATAGTTGTTGATCAATAATAAAACTAATCCTCTAAAATACAACTTGCCTAATAATTCTGCACACAGTGTATGTACAGTGGGGGTCTGTCACTCTCTACCTATCCACTATGTATAGCGGGGGTCTATCATTACCTACCGTCTATGTATAGTGGGGGTCTGTCACTATCTAATTGCTCTCTATGTACAGTTGTGCTCAAAAGTTTATGTGTCATTGGCTACAGCAGAACAAAGTGAAGGTTCTGAAGTGGCCATCTCAGTGTAACAACCCTGCCGGCATCACTGCATGGCCTTCCATTCCCCACCTGCCTGTTACATCTACTCACTCACCCAGTGCTATGCTGTGATGATCTGTCTGCTGCTGGTTCCATGCCATGTGCTTCATGGCGGCCTGCTCTGTGTACACTTCCTGGCTGTGTGCATAGGGGGGCGGCGCCAGCCACTCTGGATTCTTATTGAGACTGTGTGCACCTCCCTAAGGTGCTTCTGGCCAATAGCCTTGAGGCCTCTGATACTTAAGGCATCCTCACCCATTGGAGGATGCCTGAGCAAACTATTCCCCTCAGTTTGCATTTGCTACTGAGCTGCCAGGTTGTGTGTGTCCTGTCTGAGGGCTGCACTATTGCAGGCCTTCATCTGTGTTCTGTTTGTGTATCCGTTCCTGTCTGTACTCTGGTCTATGTCCGTCCCTGCTCCTTCTTTGTCATTAGTCATTTCCCACTCAGCTGTGTGTACCTCTGCCTTATCTTTCTGCTCTGTTCGCCACTGTCTGTGGCTCTGCTTCTCTCTGCTCGATTCTACCACAACTTGTGGCTCTGTCTCTCAGCTTTTCTCTCAGCTCTGCTCTCTGACCTTGCTCCGCTCTCTGTGGCTTTGCTCTACGCCTCCGCTCCTTGCGGTTCCACCTGGCACCGCTCCTTGCGGTTCTACGTCCCCGCCCTTGGCTCCGCCTCCAGCGTCCCCGCCCTTGGCGCCGCCTCCAGCGTCCCCGCCCTTGGCGCTGCCTCCAGCGTCCCCGCCCTTGGCTCCGCCTCCAGCGTCCCCGCCCTTGGCTCCGCCTCCAGCGTCCCCACCCTTGGCTCCGCCTCCAGCGTCCCCGCCCTTGGCTCTGCCTTCTCCACTCTCTGCTCTGCCTTCTCCTTCTCTGCTCATAGCTCCGCCTTCTACTCATACTCCGCCTCCTGCGATTCAGCTTTTCTTCCACTCTTGCTCTATCTTAATTCTGCAACTTTCTATGCAGGTCTCTACCTGTTCCTTTATATTCTCCAGTCTGAACAGGTTCTTACCTGTTTCCACACATCCATCTGAATACCAGTTCCTACCAGAGTATCAGTCCTGTCTGCCAGTGTCTGCCTGCCTGTATCTCCGTCAAGCCAGTCCGCCTGTCAGGGCCTCTGCCATACCCGTCTGTCAGCCAGTGTCACAGCCGTGCCTGCCTGCCCGTATCTTGTCCCCGGTGGGATCAGCATCCACAGTCCGACTCCACCCTGGAGTGGTACCTGGTAGCTTCCTATTGCACAAGTCTGACCTCACCATCAGAGGCTCCAGCGAACACCTAGGAAGCTACTTAGTTACGCCCCTTCCAGGGAAGTTCGGTCTGTGGTCCAGTGGGGCCACACCCCCGTATGCCCGCGCCAACCAGTCTCAGCGCGAGCGTTACTCAGTCTCCTGACCTCAATATCATTGAGCCACTCTGGGGAGATCTCAAACACGCAGTTCATGCTAAACAGCCCAGGAATTTACAGGAACTGGAGGCTTTTTGCCAAGAAGAGTGGGTAGCTTTACCATCTGAGAAAATAAAGAACCTCATCCACAACTACCACAAAAGACTTCAAGCTGTTATTGATGTTAGAGGGGGCAATACAGAGTATTAAGAAATGGGGTGTGAACTTTTGATCAGGGTCATTTGGATGGTTTGGGTTGTCAATATGATTTATAAAGAGAAACCACAGTAGAGGACAACGAGCGGGGGCACCAATTGTGTAGGGTATAGGGTGCCAACCCCCGCTGGCAGGTAGAGCAAACCTAGGTACAGTGTATAGGTCAATAGTTTTATTCCCCAGTGTTTAGCATTAGAGAAAGTGTACAATATATCCCAGCACACAATATCGCCCCCTAGAAATGTGCAGCATATTTGAGCACACGTTATTATAGATGACAATTCCGTCTATTTGTCTGTCTGAATTGAATGCTCTGTTGCTTGATTTGCTGTCTTTTCCTACACGTCGGGGCCCATTAGGGTGAATTAGGGAGAGCCTACATTGAGCGGGGGCACCACTGCCCAGGACTTAGGGTGCCATCCTCTGCAGCAAGATAGGACACAAATAGTCTGTTAACCAGGGATATTGGGCACCCTGTATCTTTCAGCCAAACAATGGACATTGTTTAAAGGTCGTATGTGTGATGTGTTATTTTATAATATGATTTATTAAATGCTAAGTTTTATTGTACTAATATAGTTCACCCTCTATGTATAGTAGGGGTCTGTCACTCTCTACCTACCCTCTATGTATAGTGGTCTGTCACTCTCTACCTGCCCTCTATGTATAGTGGGGGTCTGTCACTCTCTACCTACCCTCTATGTATAGTGGGGGTCTGTCACTCTCTACCTACCCTCTATGTATAGTGGTCTGTCACTCTCTACCTACCCTCTATGTATAGTGGTCTGTCACTCTCTACCTACCCTCTATGTATAGTGGTCTGTCACTCTCTACCTACCCTTTATGTATAGTGGTAATCTATCACTCTCTACCTACCCTCTATGTATAGTGGGGGTCTATCACTCTCTACCTACCCTCTATTTATAGTGGGGGTCTGTCACTCTCAACCTACCCTCTATATACAGTGGTGATCTGTCACTCTCTACCTACCCTCTATGTATAGTGGGGGTCTGTCACTCTCTACCTACCCTCTATGTATAGTGGGGGTCTGTCACTCTCTACCTACCCTCTATATACAGTAGTGATCTGTCACTCTCTACCTACTCTCTATGTATAGTGGGGGTCTGTCACTCTACCTACCCTCTATGTATAGTGGGGGTCTGTCACTCTCTACCTTCCCTCTATATACAGTGGTGATCTGTCACTCTCTACCTACTTTCTATGTATAGTGGGGGTCTGTCACTCTCAACCTACCTTCTATGTATAGTGAGGGTCCGTCACTCTCTACCTTCCCTCTATGTATAGTGGGGTTCTGTCACTCTCTACCTATCCAATATGTATAGTGGGGGTCTGTCACTCTCCACCTACTATGTATAGTGGGGGTCTGTCATGATTCCAATGGCAGGGAATCACAAAAGGACAAGCACGCACGAGCTCTAGGGTGATGGAACCTGAGCTGACCGCGACCCTAAACCTGAACACACAAATAACAATAGCCGGGGAACGTGCCTACGTTGATCCTAGACGTCTCGCACCAGCCGAAGATCTAACTTCCCCTATTAGAAGAAACACAGACCTCTCTTGCCTCCAGAGAAATACCCCACAGAAATAGCTGCCCCCCACAAATAATGACGGTGAAATGAGAGGAAGGCACATACACAGTATGAAAACAGATTTAGCAAAATGAGGCCCGCTAAAACTAGATAGCAGAGGATACAAAAGTAAACTGCGCGGTCAGCAAAAAACCCTTCAAAAAACCATCCTGTAATTACTTGAACTCACGTTCCAACTCATGGAACATGAGGAGCAATTACAGCCCACTAGAGCAACCAGCAGCAAAGAAACAATTACATGCAAGCTGGACAAGACAAAAATAAAGCAAAACGAGAAACAAGAAAATCAAAAACTTAGCTTGTCCTGAAGATTACTGAAGCCAGAAGCTGAGGTAACAAAACACTCTGAAAACCTTGATAGCCGGCGGGGAAATGACAAGAAAGCCCGGTTAAATAGGAAACTCCCAAATCCTAATAGAACAGGTGGACACCAGAGACAGCAGAACACAAATCACCCAGTACCATCAGTAACCACCAGAGGGAGCCCAAAAACAGAACTCACAACAGGGGTCTGTCACTCTCTACCTACCCTCTATGCATGTGTGTGTGTGTGTGCGTGCGTGCGTGCGTGCGTGCGTGCGTGCGTGCGTGCGTGCGTGCGCGTGTGGGCTGTTACTATCTACATACCCTTTATTTACTGTGGGGGCCTGTCCCTCTCTACCTTCCCTCCATGTTTGGTGGGGGGTCTATCACTCTTTCCCTTCTGGACTGACCAGCATACTGTAAAGTTCTGTAGTTACGAAGGTTCCTTTTTTATTAAACTTGGGCCCACAATGCAGGTGATAGCTATCAGTCACGGGCTGTCTCCGTGCACTATTGCTTACATAACCTGTTTGCTTAGTGACCGTCATTCCCACAAAGTATAAACGCTGGCGAGTGAGTGACAACCCTTCCCAAAACCGGATAGTTTGAGGCCACGTGACATTAATCATCGTCTCTACAGACTTCACCTCCCGGTCTGAATAGACTGAGAAATCGCCATTTTTGTGTTGGGCAAGATGTACGGGGCGCCTGAAGGGTCAAACTAGTGCTGACTGCAAACCAGCAGTAACAGCATGTGCAGTGTTTCCAACGCGACCTAGAATCCCCCAGCAGAGGCGCCCTCTCCCCGCCCCTCAGCCTCACACTAGAGGGATTGTAAGGACGGAAGTTTGTGGCTGGTGCATCAATGAGGAAAGCCTGTGCATGCTGCGGGGTGTGGAGCGGTGACACGGCCGGGAGGAGGTGAGGCTGGCGGGGTGATGGGGGCCGCCTGTGCCGGAGGCTCCGCGGTGTCCGTAGGGGGATTACACCGGCTCACATTCTCCATGATGTCCTCTGCAGCGCGGCGTGGGGTGCACGGTGCTGTGTGTGTGGGCTGTGCGGCCAGCAGTACCGCCATATACCGCCAGTATGACCCCGCGGCAGGTACAGCTGTGTGCAGAGCTCTGAGGTACCGGCCCGGGCTGGAAGGGGCCACCTGGTCATGATCCAGGGATGGTACCTCAGCTCCACGGAGAGATGGAGAGTCAGTGTCATGGAAACTGGCGCTAACCAGAAGAGCGCTGCACTGGTATGGGGCACTGGTGGCCGCTGGCGCACTGGTATGGCCGCTGGCTGCTGGCGCACTGGTATGGAGCACTGATGGCTGCTGGCGCACTGGTATGGAGCACTGATGGCTGCTGGCACACTGGTATGGGGCACTGGTGGCCGCTGGCGCACTGGTATGGAGCACTGCTGGCGGCTGGTGCACTGGTATGGAGCACTGCTGGCTGCTGGCGCACTGGTATGGCGCACTGATTGCGGCTGGTGCACTGGTATGGAGCACTGATGGCTGCTGGTGCACTGGTATGGAGCACTGCTGGCCGCTGGCGCACTGGTATGGCGCACTGATTGCGGCTGGTGCACTGGTATGGAGCACTGATGGCTGCTGGTGCACTGGTATGGCGCACTGATGGCGGCTGGTGCACTGGTATGGCGCACTGATGGCGGCTGGTGCACTGGTATGGCGCACTGATGGCGGCTGGTGCACTGGTATGGCGCACTGATGGCTGCTGGCGCACTGGTATGGCGCACTGATGGCGGCTGGTGCACTGGTATGGCGCACTGATGGCGGCTGGCGCACTGGTATGGAGCACTGCTGGCTGCTGGCACACTGGTATGGAGCACTGATGGCTGCTGGCTCACTGGTATGGAGCACTGATGGCTGCTGGCGCACTGGTATGGAGCGCTGCTGGCGCACTGGTATGGGGCACTGATGGCTGCTGGCGCACTGGTATGGAGCACTGCTGGCTGCTGGCGCACTGGTATGGGGCACTGATGGCTGCTGGCTCACTGGTATGGAGCAATGATGGCTGCTGGCGCACTGGTATGGAGCACTGATGGCTGCTGGCGCACTGGTATGGGGCACTGATGGCTGCTGGCTCACTGGTATGGAGCAATGATGGCTGCTGGCGCACTGGTATGGAGCACTGATGGCTGCTGGCGCACTGGTATGGGGCACTGATGGCTGCTGGCGCACTGGTATGGAGCACTGATGGCTGCTGGCACACTGGTATGGGGCACTGGTGGCCGCTGGCGCACTGGTATGGAGCACTGCTGGCGGCTGGTGCACTGGTATGGAGCACTGCTGGCTGCTGGCGCACTGGTATGGCGCACTGATTGCGGCTGGTGCACTGGTATGGAGCACTGATGGCTGCTGGTGCACTGGTATGGAGCACTGCTGGCCGCTGGCGCACTGGTATGGCGCACTGATTGCGGCTGGTGCACTGGTATGGAGCACTGATGGCTGCTGGTGCACTGGTATGGCGCACTGATGGCGGCTGGTGCACTGGTATGGCGCACTGATGGCGGCTGGTGCACTGGTATGGCGCACTGATGGCGGCTGGTGCACTGGTATGGCGCACTGATGGCTGCTGGCGCACTGGTATGGCGCACTGATGGCGGCTGGTGCACTGGTATGGCGCACTGATGGCGGCTGGCGCACTGGTATGGAGCACTGCTGGCTGCTGGCACACTGGTATGGAGCACTGATGGCTGCTGGCTCACTGGTATGGAGCACTGATGGCTGCTGGCGCACTGGTATGGAGCGCTGCTGGCGCACTGGTATGGGGCACTGATGGCTGCTGGCGCACTGGTATGGAGCACTGCTGGCTGCTGGCGCACTGGTATGGGGCACTGATGGCTGCTGGCTCACTGGTATGGAGCAATGATGGCTGCTGGCGCACTGGTATGGAGCACTGATGGCTGCTGGCGCACTGGTATGGGGCACTGATGGCTGCTGGCTCACTGGTATGGAGCAATGATGGCTGCTGGCGCACTGGTATGGAGCACTGATGGCTGCTGGCGCACTGGTATGGGGCACTGATGGCTGCTGGCGCACTGGTATGGCGCACTGATGGCGGCTGGCTCACTGGTGCGGAGCACTGCTGGCACACTGGTATGGCGCACTGATGGCGGCTGGCTCACTAGTATGGAGCACTGATGGCTGCTGGCTCACTGGTATGGAGCACTGATGGCTGCTGGCTCACTGGTATGGAGCACTGATGGCTGCTGGCTCACTGGTATGGAGCACTGATGGCAGCTGGCGCACTGGTATGGAGCACTGATGGCTGCTGGCGCACTGGTATGGAGCACTGATGGCTGCTGGCACACTGGTATGGAGCACTGATGGCCGCTGGCGCACTGGTATGGAGCACTGATATTGGCGCTCTGGTACGGTGCTTTGATGGCTGCTGCCTCTCTGTTATGGTGCTCTAATAATCGCGCATTGATGGCCGCTGCCTTTATGATATGGCGTTCGGATGGCCGCCGGTGCACTTAGGGCGCGGTCTCACCGAGGACTGACCGATATGAATATTGGTACAGAATCCAATTCAGTCCCTACGACGAACTAAACCCCACTCGTGAAGGGAATTTCTGTATCATGGAATATTTAGCAATCTATTTTGCTCAGCAGTGTAAAGGATAGCATGATTATTTCTGCAGATCCACTGGATACCCCAGTGTATGAACCCCACAGTAGACCAGTCGTCCCCTCGCTCATTGTCACATCAGAATAACAGATCAGATATTATTCCAACATGCGAGATATTAACATGTCTGATTTCTGTTCACATACAGCTATACGTCATTAAGCAATTATTTATATATCTACACGTGTGTATAATATATACTCCCCACCCCCCTCAAGATTGCAGTTGCAACACCAAGAAGGGATTATGGATATCACAGGATGGATAGACAGGTTACTGATATGCAAATGATGATGAAATGGAAGCAACATATTCAAAACATCTGGATTTGTTCAGTATAGAGTATGAATACTTCAAGCAGAAATCCTTGTACTTAATCTCATTGACCTGCCAAGATGTGTATAAAGGTACCGTTACACTAAACGATTTACCAACAATCACGACCAGCGATACGACCTGGCCGTGATCGTTGGTAAGTCGCTGGAGAGCTGTCACACAGACAGCTCTCCAGCGACCAACGATGCCGAAGTCCCCGGGTAACCAGGGTAAACATCGGGTTACTAAGCGCAGGGCCGCGCTTAGTAACCTGATGTTTACCCTGGTTACCATTGTAAATGTAAAAAAAAATAAACACTACATACTTACATTCCGGTGTCTGTCACGTCCCTCGCCGTCAGCTTCCCGCACTGACTGTGAGCGCCGGCCGTAAAGCACAGCGGTGATTTTTAATTTTTTTATTTTTTTTTACATTTACAATGGTAACCAGGGTAACCATCGGGTTACTAAGCGCGGCCCTGCACTTAGTAACCCGATGTTTACCCTGGTTACAAGTGAACACATCGCTGGATCGGCGTCACACACGCCGATCCAGCGATGTCAGCGGGTGATCCAGTGACAAAATAAAGTTCTGGCCTTCTAGCTCTGACCAGCGATGTCACAGCAGGATCCAGATCGCTGCTGCGTGTCAAACACAACGAGATCGCTATCCAGGACGCTGCAACGTCACGGATCGCTATCGTTCTCGTTCAAAAGTTGCTCAGTGTGAAGGTACCTTTAGGGTATGTGCACACGTCAGGATTTTTAGCGTTTTTTTGTGGAATTTCGCTATAAAAACGCTATAATTCCGCATTAAAAAACGCTAAAATTATGCATCCTATCATTTAGAATGCATTCCGGATTTTTTGTGCAGATGTAAGCGTTTTTTTCCGCAAAAAAAACGCTTACCGCTAAAAATCCGGACATGCTCTATCATTTTCCGGAATTTTTGCGGATTTCTAAGGCTAGGGTCACATTGCGTTAGTGCAATCCCTTTAGCGCTAGCGGGTTGCGCTAACGCAATGTTTTTAATGGGGCCGCGTCCCGGGGTCGCGGTAACGTCCCCGCTCTCGCAGAACCCCGATCTGCGAGAGCAGGGAACGGACCGCGGGCGCGCCTCGGACGCTGCAAGCAGCGCCCGCGGCGCGCCAGGAAACACCGGCGCGTCGCTAGTGCGTGCCGAACATGGCACGCGCTAGTGCTGCGCGTTCCCATTGCAGTGAACGGGCGCGCTAATGGATGCGTTGCACGGCGTTAATTTCGCCGTGCAACGCTGTCCGTTAGCGCGTTCCCATTAACGCAATGGGAACCTAGCCTAAGCCAAAATGACATTCCGGAAAAAAAAAAAAAATCCTCAAAAATTCCGCAAAAAATCAGCACAAAATCCGCGCAATTTCCGCGAGAAATCCGCGCAAAAAAAAAACGCGGATTTCTGGCAGAAATGTCAGGATTTTGTCAGGAAAAAATCCTGACGTGAGCACGGAATGTTCTGCCACGCTGAATACACTTTGGCAAATCGTCAAGAGCCGCTGCTGGCAGCTCCTTTTGTAATTGCGGACCAATTACTTTTCAAATCAATCAAAGCAAAGCTGAGCTGTTAGTGTACCTGAAATGAAGACTAGGGTGATCTGGCCACCATACATTATGCCACCACACACCTTTAATAATGTGAGTATGACCAGTGTGACTCATGAAGCCCTCTTCATGGCGTTGTCCATGTGATCTCAGATTAGAAGAATGGCGTGTGGTGATTCTGTACTGAATGTGAAATCAGACATCACATACCAAGTCTACAGCGCTAATCATGGTCCACACAAGCCATCAGAAGACGTTTGCGCAACATTGGACTACAAGACAGACGTCCGCTACAAATATTCCATACACCACCTCTCTAAAAGGCTGTCACGGTGCAGAGCAAGGAAGCAATGGTGGATGTAATGGAGATCTATCCTCTTTAGGAGTTGAGTCCTGCTTTTGTCTTGGATGTAATGATAGCTGGAGATCGCTCTGAAGACCACATTGACAATGTCATAGAGGCTTTCACAAGGGAATGTCCTCATGTTGCTCGTGCTACAGCGGACAGCCTAAACTTACTACCATGGCATACAACGTCTCCAGACTTGTCTCCCATCGAGCACATCTGGGACCTCATTGTAACATAGTTCCAACTTATCCAGATCCATCTGTAGCAGAATTCTATCTTCTCTTGTATTGACTGCTTTACATAGTTTTGTTTCATCTGCAAATATTGATATTTTACTGTGTAAACCTTCTACCAGATCGTTAATAAGTATGTTGAAGAGAATAGGTCCCAACACTGACATGCTTGCAGCGTTCGCGGTCCGTTCCTCGCTAGCGCTGATCGGGCATCTGCGCTAGCGGGATCGGCAAACGTGATCCCTTTTGGGGCATTGCGTTAGCGCAGTCCGTAGCGCTATGCGCTAAACGGACTGCCCTAACGCAATGTGACCCTAGCCTTATTCTCATTGAGATAGTCCAGAATGACATCCCTCAGAAACCCTTCACATTTGTACCTACAATAGAGGTTAGACTTACTGGCCTATAATTTCCAGGTTCACTGTTAAGGTACCGTCACACTAGACGATATTGCTAGCGATCCGTGACGTTGCAGCGTCCTGGCTAGCGATATCGTCCAGTGTGACAGGCAGCAGCGATCAGGCCCCTGCTGTGATATCGCTGGTCGGGGAAGAAAGTCCAGAACTTTGTTTTGTCGCTGGATCTCCCGCTGACATCGCTGAATCGGCGTGTGTGACGCCGATTCAGCGATGTCTTCGCTGGTAACCAGGGTAAACATCGGGTTACTAAGCGCAGGGCCGCGCTTAGTAACCCGATGTTTACCCTGGTTACCATCGTTAAAGTAAAAAAAACAACCACTACATACTTACCTACCGCTGTCTGTCCCCGGCGCTCTGCTTCTCTGCTCTGGCTGTGAGCACCGGGCAGCCGGAAAGCAGAGCGGTGACGTCACCGCTCTGCTTTCCGGCCGCTGTGCTCACAGCCAGAGCAGAGAAGCAGAGCGCCGGGGACAGACAGCGGTAGGTAAGTATGTAGTGGTTGTTTTTTTTACTTTAACGATGGTAACCAGGGTAAACATCGGGTTACTAAGCGCGGCCCTGCGCTTAGTAACCCAATGTTTACCCTGGTTACCGACATCGTTGGTCGCTGGAGAGCGGTCTGTGTGACAGCTCTCCAGCGACCAAACAGCGACGCTGCACCGATCCGGATCGTTGTCGGTATCGCTGCAGCGTCGCTAAGTGTGACGGTACCTTTAGACCTTTTTGAATATTGGCACCACATTTGCTATACACCAATCCTGTGGTACAGACCCGTCGCTATGGAGTCCCTAAACATAAGAAATAATGGTTTGTCTATTACAATACTTGGTTCTCTGATATTTCTCTATTTTCATCTTATTTAGCCGGTTTTGCACCTCTTCTACTTGGGTTAGTGTCACGCACGCGCCCAGACTGAATGGCGCGGGCATACGGGGGTGGTTTGTGGCCCCACTGTGCCACAAACCAGACTACCCTGGAAGGGGCGTGACTATGACAGCTGCCTGGGTTTTCACTGGAGCCTCTGATGGTGAGGTCAGGCTTGTGCAGCAGGCAGCTGCCAGGTGCTACTCCAGGGTGGTGTCTGGCAGTGGCTGCTGATCCCACTAAAGAACGGAGCGGGCACGGCTGGCACTCTGGCTGACAGGCGGGCACAGCTGGAACACAGGCAGGCAGACGGGTACAACAGAGACACTGGCGAGCAGGCGGACACGGCTGGCTCTCTAGTAGGCAGGCGGGTGCGGCTGGAACATAGGAAGAACCGGTAGGGACCAGTCTGCAGGCAGGTATGAGAAACGGGTAGGAGCCTGTACAGACAGGAGGACTAAGTAATAAGTAGAAGGTGGAACTAAGAGAAGAGAAGGAGAAGGCAGAGCCAAGGGCGGAGCCAAGAGCAGAGACGCTGGAGGCGGAGCCAAGAGCGGAGACGCTGGAGGCGGAGCCAAGAGCGGAGACGCTGGAGGCGGAGCCAAGAGCGGAGACGCTGGAGGCGGAGCCAAGAGCGGAGACGCTGGAGGCGGAGCCAAGAGCGGAGCCAAGAGCGGAGACGCTGGAGGCGGAGCCAAGAGCAGAGACGCTGGAGGCGGAGCCAAGAGCGGAGACGCTGGAGGCGGAGCCAAGAGCGGAGACGCTGGAGGCGGAGCCAAGAGCGGAGACGCTGGAGGCGGAGCCAAGAGCGGAGACGCTGGAGGCGGAGCCAAGAGCGGAGACGCTGGAGGCGGAGCCAAGAGCGGAGGCGGAGCCAAGTGCAGAAACACAGGAGGCGGAGCCAGATAGAACCGCAAAGAGCGGAGCCACAGAGCAAAGCCAGAGAGTGCGAAGTGTAAGCAGACTGAGAACACAAGGAAAGAAAGCAGGGAAGGAAGCCACAGACAAGGAGACCGAGAAAAGACAAAGTACAGACAAGGCAATGGAACAAGACACAGGGACCAGGATATTCTGCCTCCTGGAGGGCGGACTACAAGATCAAGGCAATAGCACAGAGAAAAGCCTCCAGAGAGGGAGTAACTCAGAGCAAGGCCAGGCAAACTCAGCAGCTAAACACTAACTGAGCTAACACATTGCACAGGCCCAGACCACAGGGTGGAGCTGCACTATATACAGGAGGCCGCTTGCTAATTGGTCAGGAACTGATTAGACAGATGCACCTGATTCCTATAAGAACCAGAGAGTTCAGGCGCCGGCCCCCTATACACATAGCCATGAGGCATGCAGAGAGCAGAGACACAGAACATGGAGCTGGCATTAAAGAGAAAGCACATCATGGCCTGGAGCAGTGGGTAAGATTGTGTGAGAGATGTGAGGCCATGCTGTGATGCCAGCAGAGTTGTTACAGTTAGATTGGTGACCCAAGAACTGCCAGTAGTGGATCTTGGTAATTTTCAGGCCCAAATGCATTTGCTGTGGCAGAATATACCTCCGACAACTACTAATAACCTCATTGATAGCAGCCAAGGTCTGAGTCTGTATTTATTATTATTATTATTATTATTTATTATTATAGCGCCATTTATTCCATGGCGCTTTACATGTGAGGAGGGGTATACATAATAAAACAAGTACAATAATCTTGAAAAATACAAGTCACAACTGGTATTTCTGCACAGATACTGAACAGATGAAGAGGTTTTCTAAATGTTTCCATTCTTTGTGTATCAGTAAGTTGCCTATCCATCCAATAAGTTCTATAATTCCATGACTTTACATTGGTGTCCAAATTTCAATATTAGGGGTGGATGAGAAATATAATATATAGTAGTATGTGTAAGGACATGAGTAGAAAGAGGCATGGGGCTTAAAGGGAACCTGTCATGTTGACAATCTGATCTTCAGGGAGGAGGTTCTAGAGTTGGAGGAACTGATCGGATTGATGTGTATTTTGGTTAGAAAAGTTTCAGGACAACTTGTTTTGTTCAGTTAAATCCCTGGCATTTGTGTATGTATAGGAGTCCAGTGGGCGGTCCTACTTGGTGATTGACAGTCTTTCATGTAGGACTCTGTTTAGGTCCCCCCACTGGACTCGTATCCATACAAATACCAGGGATTCCAATTAATACACGTTACACTGAATCTCTTCCAACAAATGTGTACATTCTTCTCCGTGTCTCCTTCTCTACCGTGCTGTCCCCAGATTAGACGGCATGTACGTGACAGGTTCCGGTTTCCTTTAAAGATTACTTGGTGCGCTATGGTGACATATACAACCTTTCTGTGCTGAGACCTTCCTCGGTCACCACCATGATGGAACAAGTATCAGCTTTAATATTGTACCTGCAATTTGCTGATCAGCTCCTATCTACCTCTCCTTGGAGAAATGAGGGTAGCCATGTTGGTACTATGTACAAATTAGAAGGAATATACCCATCTCCTGCCACCTGAATAAATGGGCATCTGGGTAGAAAGGCAAAATGAGCAATTGTAAGTACACGGTGCTATATAATATGATGAGCACAGTATAGTAAGAGGATAAAAACTTTGATGGGAGAAGGGCTGCTGTAACACCTTCAGTGCTCATGCAAATGTTTGTGGACCTTATTCTGATCACGGCTGGAGAGCACGGACTGACCGGAGTATGACCGCTTCATATATTTCTAGGAGATGGTCACACTTGGGTTGGGAGACCTGTGGCCACAGATGTCAGCATAAGCCCTTAAGGTACATTCACACATAACGATATTGTTAACGATATCGTTGCTTTTTGTGACGTAGCAACGATATCGTTAATAAAATCGTTCTGTGTGACCGCGACCAACGATCAGGCCCCTGCTGGGAGATCGTTGGTCGCTGAAGAAAGTCCAGAACTTTATTTCGTCGCTGGATCGGCGTGTGTGACACCGATCCAGCGATGTCTTCACTGGTAACCAGGGTAAACATCGGGTAACTAAGCGCAGGGCCGCGCTTAGTAACCCGATGTTTACCCTGGTTACCATCCTAAAAGTAAAAAAAACAAACACTACATACTTACCTACCTCTGTCTGTCCTCCAGCGCTGTGCTCTGCACTCCTCCTGTACTGGCTGTGAGCGTCGGTCAGCCGGAAAGCAGAGCGGTGACGTCACCGCTCTGCTTTCCGGCCGCTGTGCTCACACAGACAGTACAGGAGGAGTGCAGAGCACAGCGCTGGAGGACAGACAGCGGTAGGTAAGTATGTACTGTTTGTTTTTTTACTTTTAGGAAGGTAACCAGGGTAAACATCGGGTTACTAAGCGCGGCCCTGCGCTTAGTTACCCGATGTTTACCCTGGTTACTGGCATCGTTGGTCGCTGGAGAGCGGTCTGTGTGACAGCTCTCCAGCGACCAAACAGCGACGCTGCAGCGATCCGGATCGTTGTCGGTATCGCTGCAGCGTCGCTTAATGTGAAGGGGCCCTTACATCTTCAATTTGTTGCTGCATTCCTGAGTAACACTTTCACTCATTTTCAAAGTGCTTTGGGTGTGACTGAGCACTTAACGATTCTTTACCTCCTGAGCTTGTTTTTTCGCCTAGCACCAGTCTCATTAGCTTTGTTGATAGCACACTGTTTGTAATATCTGAAACCAGACAGTGAGATTCCAAGATAAAGAGACTGGCACTGGGTGGGGAAACAAGCTGAGAATGCAAAGGCTTGGGAAGTGCTCTGCCACCTAAGAGCACTTAATGGCTCATTTGCATATGCTTGAAAACTCTTAATTACTCAGGAATGCAGCCACATATAGAAGATATAATGTTGGATTTAGATTTCAAAGCCCCTCACGCCCATATATGCGGTTTGAGGAGGGTGGGGGTTGTGATCTTACTAACTGATTCCCTTTAAGCTGATGAGGCTCATCACTCATCTGAGCGCCCGGACGCCTTTCTTCCATTGACCAGAAATTACTCATGTGTCCACATTAGATTGTGCTTTTGGTTTATGAATAGATCAAAGGGCTGTTTTTTGTTGTTGTTTTTTTAAGCCCTATGGCTGTGTGCACACGTTGCGGATTGGGGTGCAGAATTTTCTGCAAAAAATCCGCATCTCCTGGCAGAAACCGCAGGTGCAGATTTGCCGTGGATTTTGTGCGGTTTTGATGCGGATTTTCTGCGGATTTCTATAATGGGAGGGTGCAGAAACGCTGCAGATCCGCATAAAAGAAGTGACATGCTCTTCTTTTAAATCCGCAGCGTTTCCGCACGGATTTTTCCGCACCATCTGCACAGCTTTTTTTTTCGACTATTGATTTACATTGTACTGTAAATCACAGTGCGGATCTGCAGCGTTTGTGTGCGGAAAAATCCGCTGCGGATCCGCACTAAATCCGCATCGTGTGCACATGGCCTAAGAGTATATAATAGACACATCAGTAGCCTCCTGAATTCCCTGCCGCTCCTGCTGTGGTCGCCAGCCTTTTCTGTATGCCAGCAGTTGCTGGCCAGGAGTATGGCTGCAGTCCCCAATCGGAGCTGCATTTACAAGGTTGCTGATTATTGGAGACAGTCAACAAGCTTGTAGTCAGACCATTTTATCTGAGAACTTATGATGGAGGAGTTTGTTCTCCTACCCCAAATTTTTGCACAGCGCATGGTGTAAAGATGAATTTGCACTTGATGTTCAAAAATGGCACTCCGTCTGCCGGAGTGATTCTGCAACATAAGGCCTCTTACTTATTTGCAAGAAAAATGGACTAGTGCAATCCAATAAAAAATCAGATTACACTCTTACTAATGTTTTCTATGACTTCCTGCTCATTTGTGATTTTTGTGGTGTTGCTGAGAAATCCTCATCACTTTATATAAGGGCAGTCTCACACGTCCAGATAATTCCGGTACCGGAAAAATCTGTACCGGAATTATCAGTGTCTGTGTGCCCGTGCGTTTCTGTGGCACATCAGTGTGGCACACGTGTGCTGCCCGTGTGCCGACTGGGTACCACACGCACCGTGCAGAACACAGCGCTAGAGATGAGCGCTGTCCCCTGCATCTGGTGCTGAAGCTGCCATTCATATCTTCTCTGCAGCAGCGTTTGCTGTAGAGAAGATATGAAAAATCCCTTTTTTTTTTTTTTGTTTTTTTTGTTTCTCGTGTTTAAATTAAAGATCCCTGTCCCCACCCCCTCCCACCCCCTGTGCGCCCGCCCGCTGTTATTAAAATACTCACTCGGCTCCCTCGCAGTGTCCTGTCCTCGCCGCACCTTCTCCTGTATGAGCGGTCACGTGGGGCTGCCCATTACAGTAATTAATATGCGGCTCCACCCCTATGGGAGGTGGAGCCACATATTCATGACTGTAATGGTCGGCCCCACGTGACCGCTCATACAGGAGAATGTGCGGCAAGGACAGGACACTGCGAGGGAGCTGGGTGAGTATTTTAATAACAGCGGGAGGGGGTGGGGACAGGGATCTTTATTTTAAACACGAGAAACAAAAAAAAGGATTTTTCATATCCTCTCTACAGCAAACGCTGCTGCAGAGAAGATATGAATGGCGGCTTCAGCACCAGTGAGGGGGACAGCGCTTACTGTAGCACTGTCTCCTGCACGGCACACGGACTGCACATGGACAACATCCGTGTGCGGTACGTGTTTTACACGGACCCATTGACTTTAATGGGTCCGTGTAATCCGTGCGCTCCCACGAACACTGACATGTCTCCGTGTTTTCCAAACGGACACACGGTCCATGAAAACACGCTGACATGTGCAGAGACACATTGATTTCAATGTGTCTACGTGAGTCAGTGTCTCCGGTACGGGAGGAAACTGTCACCTCACGTCCCGGAGCCACTGACGTGTGAAACCGGCCTAAATGACCTCTTTCAGGCTCTGGGGAGGATGCTGTCTGGAGATAACTCTGCCTCCAGAGCTTATTTTATATGAAGGTGGAGTTACTGGCAGGGTGGATTTGATTTAAATCTAACTGATTTAAATCACAATTTAAATCACGATTTAAATCACTAGTCAGTAAGGCTTGATTTAAATCAAAGTTTCTACCTAAACTAGTTCTTGCTACTTTAACATGCAAGTAGATGAAGATTTTTAGAATCACTTTTTATATTACTTTTTTCTCCCCAGTTTAATGGGTTAATCATTCATATTTGGACACCACTGTTCTGTTGTACTTAGGAAGGAGAAAAATAATCCTGACCTTAATAACAATTTAAATAGATTTATTCAACTGAAACAATAACAACATTACAGCATAAGTTATTTGCTTAAACAAACATCCATGTTTGTTAACTAATTTGGCTAAACAAAATATATATATATTTTAAGAAACTTAGACTGTCAGCCCAGCCGACACATGAAAAACTTAAATACTACTGTCCCTGCTGTCCTCTGTAGCTCACTTGTCGTCATCTTCATCATCATCTTCTTCTTCTTTGTTCCTATTCATAATCTGGAAAAGAAAAACAAGCTTTCCTGCTTTATTGGGTCCCAACCGATTTCTCAATTTAGAATGAATGAGTCCAAAGGAAGAGAATATTCTTTCAACGCCTGCAGAAGAAGCTACTGCTGTTAAAAGTGAAATCATTACTTAAACAGTCTCTAAATCCAAGCGCTTAAAGGGAACCTGTCACCCTGAAAATCGCGGGTGAGGTAATCCCACCGGCATCAGGGGCTTATCTGCAGCATTCTGTAATGCTGTAGATAAGCCCCCGATGTTACCTGAAAAAGGAGAATAAGACGTTAGATTATACTCACCCAGGGGCGGTCCCGCTGCTGGTCAGGTCGGATGGGCGTCTCCGGTCCGCTGCGGCGCCTCCTATCTTCTTTCCATGACGTCCTCTTCTGATCTTCAGCCACGGCTCCGGCGCAGGCGTACTTTGCTCTGCCCTGTTGAGGGCAGACAAAGTACTGCAGTGCGCAGGCGCCGGGCCTCTGACCTTTCCGGCGCCTGCGCACTGCAGTACTATCCTCTGCCCTCAAGAGGGCAGAGCAAAGTACGCCTGCGCCGGAGCCGTGGCTGAAGATCAGAAGAGGACGTCATGGAAAGAAGATAGGAGGCGCCGCAGCGGACCAGAGACGCCCATCCGACCTGACCAGCAGCGGGACCGCCCCTGAGTGAGTATAATCTAACGTCTTATTCTCCTTTTTCAGGTAACATCGGGGGCTTATCTACAGCATTACAGAATGCTGCAGATAAGCCCCTGATGCCGGTGGGATTACCTCACCCGCGATTTTCGGGGTGACAGGTTCCCTTTAAGTGACTTCCACCAGTTTACTGGTGTGACCTTCCTTAAAATATCTTCAGCAAACATATATTTCTTGAATGGTTCCCCCTTAGCTCTGAAGTTTATTATAGTTGGCATTAAAGATGGATGATTGCTGGATACCCATGTCATAGCTAACTCCTCTTCCTCAGCACTTAGGTTTTGACCCTGATATTGGATATTGACAATATTTGCCAAAAAATGAGCTGGAGTCAGTGCTTGTCACATTCGTTTGTTTACTGCTGGTAATTTAATTCTGTCCATGTGTAGTTCTGTTTTTAAGTGTTCACTCAGTTCCTTCCAAATTTCAACAGCATCCGCAATAAAACAGCTATTTTTCTGTATTTTGTTTAAAGCTTGAGAGATGGGTTTCAGGAAGCTCAGCATATGTTCAACATTTCTCTTAAGCCCAATGTTGAGGATTTTGGCCGTGACAGTGCCATCTATTTTATCTCGATTTTCTTCACAAAGTGTCATCAGAATAGGCCAGTTTTTGATATACTGCTCAAAACAGTCCACCACAGAGTTCCATCTAACATCTTGTGGGAGCGTTAGCTTGGTTCCACCCATCCTTTTCAGAGCTGCTGCAGCAAAATGATTATTACGGAAGTATTTAGCAATTTCAACAACATTAGCCTTTATTTCTGGAACACTTAAGTCTTTGGCTAAGAGGTGCAGCAAATGAGCACTGCAACCATATGTTATTAGCAGCTTTGTATTCCCTCCCTGCTCTTCTAAATCTCTTCTCATCTTGGATACGTTTGCAGCATTGTCAGTGACCAAACTGCGTACTAGACATATGAATTTTTGTTCACATGTCGTTATAGCTTTTACTGCCACTTCTTGTAAGTATTCTGCTGTGTGTGCATTTCCTGACGTATCAGTTGTTTGTGCAAGGAAGACTTCTTCTCTTGTTATACAAGCACATACAATAGGATCATTGTGGACATTACTCCACCCATCAATACTTAGGTTAACAATTTTACCCTCCAGAGCTGTTGCACATTGCTCCATTTCTCTGTCATACACTTGATCCAGCAGTTTCCCTGCAACATCAGCTCTGCTGGGTGGACTGTATCCTGGTCTCAGTGACTGAACCATATTAATGAAATGTGGGTTCTCAGTCAGACGGAAAGAAGAGTTTGTTGCATAAATAAACTGGGCAATTTTTTCATCAATCAACTCTTTTTCTAATCTGCTAGTCCTTATCACAAACCTATCTATGGTGGTTCCGGGAGGTAAAGGTTTTTTCTTCCTTTTGGGTGATGGTGATATGTGGCTGTGGGTGTCTGATGATGATGATGCTGCTGCTAATGAAGCACTGTCCTGGATGGATAACTCTGAAACTGTAGAACAGGATGATGGTGATCTTGGAGGTGGATAGTTTCCAGAATCCATGAATTCCCCTAAACAAAAAGTCAATGCTGTTATTTTATTGTTTATACAATTTCTGCTTATTGTACACAACACATCACTGCCCCTGCCCCAAAAGGAATATTTGCTTTTCTTCATAACTGTACCAAATGACAGTAACAAGCAGTAATAATAAGAAATATAATTTTTCTCACACATGACAGTTCAGTCTTTAGAAATAGGATTCAATAAAAATGTTTACCAACCTGAAGATCCTGCCTGTTCAGAAGTGTTTCTTTGGTCATCTTCATCACCGCACTTCTCATGATGTTGCCTCATTCGCGCCACCAGGCCTTGCATATCTTTGTTGCATCGTTTGCATTTTGCACGCATGCCTGCCTTACCGATAGGTGAAGGAGCTTCATTAAAATATTCCCAAACTGGGTCTCTTTTACGGCCTGCTGCCATTATAAGGAAAGAATGTAATAAACCTCAGATCGTACACACAAACAGATCCAGACTTGTCTGTCTGTGGCTATGCTGCAGTATTGTGCTCAAAGTTTCACTTTCATTTTCTTGTCTGCTTGCCCTTCCTCCTCCTCACACTTAGATTCACATTCTTCTTGTGTTGTGCAGATCTATTCCACTCCAAACAATCAGAAACATATTGTCTAACTTCTTTGACTTGGCACTGAAGGGGTTGATTCTGTATTCATAGGTTTGTAGAACAATAGGATTAAGGTCTTTTTCTCAACTCTGTTCATGTTGTAACATTTTTACCGTGAAGAAGAGGCTGGGACCTCTGCGGAGTCAAATTCAGTTTTGAGAACTGCGTAAGTAAAGCGAGCGTCTGTGATAATATAGGAGAGAAACTGCCCACTAATCCTACAGAAACCTCTGGAAGAGCATGGCATTGTGAATGTTACACATATACAGCCTTTATTCTACTGAGTTAAACAACTCAGCTTTATCTCATGATGGAAGAACCTTTGGATGGTAAAATATTTTCCTCAAAAAGCAGTTTATTGAAAAAAATCCGATTTAAATCAAAAAAATCCGTTTTTTTTTTTTTTTTTTTTTTTTACTGGTGAGGCAAGTAACTAACACAGAACAGGAGAAATGAAATTTTATATTCCTGCAAACACAATTTTGCTTCTCTCTGATGTATTGTACCAATATTGCAACCCTGGCTTACTGTGAGATGGAAGCTGAGAGGAAGCTGCAATATGTCAGGTATAATCACACACAGCTCTGCAGTGAGATCAGGAGAGCAGTCATTAGACATCACACTGGTAAGTCACCCTTCACGTAAAATTAAGCTCTGGAGGCAGAGTTATCTTCCAGACACCACCCTCACCAGAGCCTGGAAGAGGTAATATATAATGTGATTAAAGATGATATATTAGCAGCAAGGCATCTGATATGAGACATCAGAGACACACAGGTAGGACTTTTTTTCAGCAGCCTATTACCTGTATGCCCATAGTAATGGTTTAAATACGTCAAACGTGGAGACAGATTCCCTTTAAATTGCTGCAGTGGGTATTTCCACAGAGAAAGTACTCCATGTCTGACCCGTGTAGAGGACATTCACTAGAATGCAAGGCTCCAGACTGAGATCTGGGCAAGGATTGAACCAGCAAGGAAGGCTGTTTGATTTAGGCCATGTTCACACAGTGCGTTTTTTACTGCGGAACCGCAGCGTTTTTGCCGCTGCAGTTCCGCAGCTGTTTTCCATGCAGGGTACAGTACAATGTACCCTATGGAAAACAGGAACCGCTGTGCACATGATCCTGAATTAAAAAAAAAAGCCGCGCTGAATAGCTGCGGGAAAAAAGAAGGAGCATGTCACTTCTTTTTCCGGAGCCGCAGAGGTTCTGCACCCATAGACCTCCATTGTGAGGTCAAACCCGCAGTAAAACCCGCAGATCAAAAATATATCTGCGGGTTTTATTGCGGTTTGTGGTGCCGAACCGCTGCAGCAGGAAGTGCGGGGAAGCGGGCGGAAGTGCGTGGGCGGAGTGTGGCTGCCCCGATCCCACCCCCCTATGCTCCGATGCCCCCCCCCCGTGCTCCGATGCCCCCCCCCCCCCCCCGTGCCCTAATCTCCCCCCCTTATACTTACCCGGCCTCCCGGTGTCCGTCCGGCCGTCTTCTCCCTGGGCGCCGCCATCTTGCAAAATGGCGGGCGCATGCGCAGTGCGCCCGCCGAATCTGCCGGCCGGCAGATTCGTTCCAAAGTGCATTTTGATCACTGAGATAGGTTATATCTCAGTGATCAAAATAAAAAAATAGTAAATGACACCCCCCCCTTTGTCACCCCCATAGGTAGGGACAATAAAGGTTAGAATAGGGGTAGGGTTAGGGGTAGGGTTAGGGTATTTTCAGCCATTTTAACCCTAAAAAAACTTCCTCGAAAACTGCATAAAAAAAAGGATAAAAAAACGCACCAAAAAAGGACCAAAAAAAGGACCTGCGTTTTCTGCCAAGAGCTGCGGTTTCAGTCCTGAAAAAAAAAGGATGGAAATCAGGAACGTGTGAACATACCCTTAGGCTGTGCACACGCTGCAGATTCCATTGCGGAATTTTCCGCAGCAGATTTGCAAAATCCGCAGTGAAGAACCGCTGCGGTTTTTACTGCGAATTTACTGCTGTTTCTTTTGCAGTTTCCTCTGCGGGTTTTCACCTGCAGATTTCTATTGGAGCAGGGGCAAACTCACAGCGGAATCCGCAGAAAGAATTGACATGCTGCGGAAAATAAACCGCTGCGTTTCCACGCGTTTTTCCGCAGCATGTGTACTGCGGATTTCATATCCCATTGCTTTACATGGTACGGTAAATGCATGGGAAACTGCTGTGGATCCGTAGCTGCGGGAACACTGCGGATCCGCAGCAAAATCCGCAGCGTGTGCACATACCCTTAAGCTCTGAAGCCTGCAGAATTGTGAAGTCTGCTCTTGACTTACAATGTAAGCTTTAACACATGAATAATGTGAATGGTTTTACTAAACTTTTTATGTAGCATAAGACAAAATAATTTATATGTACACTGTGAAATGACGTGAACGCTCACTGATTTGAAGCTTTTCTGAGTAGTTGTGATTGTAATGAAATAACCAGAGATTACTCACTTCCTGAGCTCCGATCACACGGATTTTATCTGAAATGTGAAACTGCTTCGGAAGGGTTTAATATGTCATTGCACAAGTCGATACAGGTTAAAAGGCACCTATTACTCCCAAGCAGTTGGTGGAAATGCTTTTATAAATGTTGTTAAATTCATCTTTATGGGCCACATTGGAGGTTATTCTCTGGACTGCCGCTCCTGTGAGCTTTCTTAGTACGCTGCCGGACACGGATTGCCGTCTATACGATCTGCGTTACAGAAGAAAGTCCTTATACTCTCCTACTGCACAGTCCGGTCCCATGGCCTTGATCCGCTGCCTCCTCTCTTCTTGTGATCGCTGTCCTCCCTCTTACTTTGTGTGGATGATGCGTCCTACGTCACCCAGTGTCCTGCGCTCCTGCACGGGCAGAGGGCAGAGCAAAGTACTGTACTGCGTATGTGCAGGTCAGGTCCCTTCACACTGCGCTATGTGCTGGACTCACTGGCAAAGCATCAGTGGCATGGAGCATCCTTAGGGCAGGCGCATATGTATCGGATCGCACTCCGCCATCCTAGTCAGTGAGTGCATGGAAAACATCGGACTTTTCTCTGATGACATCTGAGTGCAGTTTGATTTTCGCAGACTGACACAATGAAGATTAGAAAATGTAAAAAAATAAAAATAAAATATTCTTTCCATCTTCGCATCCAAGAGAATTAGATGACACTCTGCTCAGTCTCTGATCACCGTTGATCGCAGTGTCGTCTGTATAATCGACCTGATTTTCTGCCCTCTGCGCACATAGCGTGTCCATCTACTAATCCAGAAAGTTCACATCCTCTCTCTGCTGTCATCAGAAATGAATCACACATTGTTGGCTTACAGTTAATGGATGTAAAATCACGCTGCCAGCAGGCAATTTGTACTTAATTTCTAATGAAGTTATATGATGCTACAATTTGACTCCCTTACACCCTTGCAATAACACCCCCCCCCCCCCTAGTATAATTTTTACTATGGGGGATTATTACTAACTATTAATGTAAATGTCAGGTTTCCTTTCTGACCCAATCAGTAATAATGAGTGGCTGGCAGAGGCAAACAGTGTTTTTTCAAAGTTAAACATTTTTATGCTACTGGTAGTGATGCGCCAAATTTATACATTATATTTAATGACCTATATGGATGTTACACGGAAATGTGAAATCCTTTGACAATTATACTAAGCAAGGTATCATTCCAAAGTGACTGCGAATTATGGTAATTCTATCACTTAGGTGTAAAACGCTGCAGAATCCGCACAAAGAATTGACATTCTGCGCAAAATAAACCTCAGCATTTCCGCGCAGTATTTTCCACAGCATGTGCACTGCGGATTTTGTTTTCCATAGGTTTACATGGGAATGTACAACACATGGAAAACTGCTGCAGATCCGCAGCCAAATCCGCAATGTGTGCACACAGCCTAAAACAGACCCAGATGTTCAAACGATAAAGAAGCAACGCTCCGAGCTCTTGTGGAATACTTCCAGAACCAGCAAAAAGAAGCACAATTTATTATTTTTTTTAAATCAATGATCTGTCTGACTTCTGGGATAAATAAAAAAAAAAAAGCATAACTTTTTATTTTTTATATCTAAAACCCCACACCCTCCACTGATATTTCCTCTTCAGATTTTTCTGACAACGAAATAATTCCTGGATTTTATAAGTCCAAATAGGGACCCCACTTTAAATGTCAAGGGAAGAGAAAGCAAGGGGGAAGGTGGCGGGGCCCAAAAGTAGACAATCAAGATCCCCGTGCTAGCTTTCCTTCTCTCGTGGCATCTACATCTTTTGCATCCTCTGGTTCCTCTCTTTTTTTTTTTTTTTGAGCAGAGCGCACCATGTTCTTACTGCTTCCAACGTCCGACTACCATAATTTTATAGATAATCATCTTGGCGCTCTCATACATAAATTTGACTTGCAACTGTTTAGCATATGATTATTTATGTAGATTCTTGACAATGGCGCACATGAACTGCCCAATGTGTTCCTGGCCTGTTGGGATGACAAAAATAAGGTGAAAAAAAATGTTGGCGCAGTGAAAAACTCCCTGTACAATGTGATGCCAAGGGGTTTAAAGGGACTCTGTCACCTGAATTTTGAGGGATCAATTTTCAGCTATAGGGGCGGGGTTTTCGGGTGTTTGATTCACCCTTTCCTTACCCGCTGGCTGCATGCTGGCTGCAATATTGGATTGAAGTTCATTCTCTGTCCTCCATAGTATCTGCCTTGTTTGTGCAGGCATGTACTATGGAGGACAGAGAATGAACTTCAATCCAATATTGCAGCCAGCATGCAGCCAGCGGGTAAGGAAAGGGTGAATCAAACACCCAAAAACCCCGTCCCTATGGCTGAAGATTGTCACCTGAATTTGGAGGGAACAGAGTCCCTTTAAGGGAGGCGTTTGGCTCTGAGACCAGATCTTTGTCTAATGGCTATTATGTGCAGGAGCCAATCACAGGAATGATCCTTTCTCAGCAGACATCCTTTAACCCCTTAATCCCATATGACGTACTATCCCGTCAAGGTGACCTGGGACTTAATTCCCAGTGACGGGATAGTACGTCATATGCGATCGGCCGCACTCACGGGGGGAGCGCGGCCGGGTGTCAGCTGCCTATCGCAGCTGACATCCGGCACTATGTGCCAGGAGCGGTCACGGACCGCTCCCGGCACATTAACCCCCGGCACACCGCGATCAAAGATGATCGCGGTGTGCCGGCGGTGCAGGGAAGCATCGCGCAAGGAGGGGGCTCCCTGCGGGCTTCCCTGAGACTATCGGTACACGGTGATGTACTCACCGTGTACCAAGCGTCTTCTCCCTGCAGGCCCCGGATCCAAAATGGCCGCCGGGCTGCATCCGTGTCCTGCAGGGAGCACTTCCGGGTCAGGATCAGGCTGCAGCTCTAATCCTGCCCGGCTGTATGTCAGATCACCGATCTGACAGAGTGCTGTGCAAACTGTCAGATCGGTGATCTGTGATGTCCCCCCCTGGGACAAAGTGAAAAAGTAAAAAAAAAAATTTCCACACGTGTAAAAAAAAAATAAAATTCCTAAATAAAGAAGAAAAAAAAATATATTATTCCCATAAATACATTTCTTTATCTAAAAAAACAAAACAAAAAAACAATAAAAGTACACATATTTAGTATCGCCGCGTCCGTAACGGCCCAACCTATAAAACTGGCCCACTAGTTAACCCCTTCAGTGAACACCATAAGAAAAAAAAAAAAAAGAGCCAAAAAACAACGCTTTATTATCATAACACTGAACAAAAAGTGGAATAACACGCGATCAAAAAGACAGATATAAATAACCATGGTACCTCTGAAAACGTCATCTTGTCCCGCAAAAAACGAGCCGCCATATAGCATCATAACCAAAAAAATAAAAAAGTTATAGTCCTCAGAATAAAGCGATGCCAAAATAATAATTTTTTCTATAAAATAGCTTTTATCGTTTAAAAGCGCCAAAACATAAAAAAAATGATATAAATGAGATATTGCTGTAATCGTACTGACCCGAAGAATAAAACTGCTTCATCAATTTTACCAAACGCGGAACGGTATAAACGCCTCCCCCAAAAGAAATTCATGAATAGCTGGTTTTTGGTCATTCTGCCTCACAAAAAATCGGAATAAAAAGCGATCAAAAACTGTCACGTGTCCGAAAATGTAACCGATAAAAACGTCAACTCGTCCCGCAAAAAACAAGACCTCACATGACTCTGTGGACCAAAATATGGAAAAATTATAGGTCTCAAAATGTGGAGACGCAAAAACTTTTTTGCTATAAAAAGCGTCTTTTAGTGTGTGCCGGCTGCCAAGCATAAAAATCCGATATAAAAAACGCTATAAAAGTAAATCAAACCCCCCTTCATCACCCCCTTAGTTAGGCTAGGTTCACATTGCGTTAATGGGTTAACTCTAACGGACAGCGTTGCACGGCGAAAATGTCACAGTTAACGCCGTGCAACGGGTCCGTTAGCACACCCATTGACAGCAATGTGATTTTCGGGTGTAGCGGCTCGCGCTAGCAAGGTGCCGTTCTTTTGTGGCGCGCCTCGGACGCTGCTTGCAGCGTCCGCGGCGCGCCCGAGGTCCGATCCCCGATCTTCCAGAGCGGGGACGTTAACGCGACCACTAAACGCGACACCTGAAAAGACATTGCATTAGCGCAATCCGCTAGCGCTAAACGGATTTCCCTAACGCAATGTGAACCTAGCCTTAGGGAAAAATAATAAAATAAAAAAAAATGTATTTATTTCCATTTTCCCATTAGGGTTAGGGTTAGGGCTAGGGTTAGGGTTTGGATTACATTTACGGTTGGGATTAGAATTAGGGGTGTGTCAGGGTTAGGTGTGTGGTTAGGGTTACAGTTGGGATTAGGGTTAGGGGTGCGTTTGGATTAGGGTTTCAGTTATAATTGGGGGGTTTCCACTGTTTAGGCACATCAGGGGCTCTCCAAACGCGACATGGCGTCCGATCTCAATTCCAGCCAATTCTGCATTGAAAAAGCAAAACAGTGCTCCTTCACTTCCGAGCTCTCCCGTGCGCCCAAACAGGGGTTTACCCCAACATATGGGGTATCATCGTACTCAGGACAAATTGGACAACAACTTTTGGGGTCCAATTTATTCTGTTACCCTTGTAAAAATACAAAGCTGGGGGCTAAAAAATAATTTTTGTGAAAAAAAAAAAAAATTTTTTTATTTTCACGGCTCTGTGTTATAAACTGTAGTGAAACACTTAGGGGTTCAAAGTTCTCACAACACATCTAGATAAGTTCCTTGGGAGGTCTAGTTTCTAATATGGGGTCACGTGTGGGGGGGTTTGTACTGTTTGGGTACATCAGGGGCTCTGCAAATGCAACGTGACTCCTGCAGACCAATCCATCTAAGTCTGCATTCCAAATGGCGCTCCTTCCCTTCCGAGCTCTGCCATGCGCCCAAACAGTGGTTCCTCCCCACATATTGGGTATCAGCGTACTCAGGACAAATTGGACAACAACTTTTGGGGTCCAATTTATTCTGTTACCCTTGTGAAAATACAAAGCTGGGGGCTAAAAAATAATTTTTGCGAAAAAAAAAAAATATTTTCACGGCTCTGCGTTATAAACTGTAGTGAAACACTTGGGGGTTCAAAGCTCTCAAAACACATCTAGATAAGTTCCTTAGGGGGTCTAGTTTCCAAAAGGGTGTCACTTGTGGGGGGTTTTAATGTTTAGGCACATCAGGGGCTCTCCAAACCAACATGGCGTCCCATCTTAATTCCAGTCAATTTTGCATTGAAAAGTCAAATGGCGCTCCTTCCCTTCCGAGCTCTGCTATGCGCCCAAAAAGTGGTTTACCCCCACATATGAGGTATCGTCGCACTCAGGACAAATTGCACAACAACTTTTGTGGTCTAATTTCTTCTCTTACCCTTGGGAAAATAAAAAATTGGGGGCGAAAAGATCATTTTTGTGAAAAAATATGATTTGTTATTTTTACGGCTCTGCATTATAAACTTCTGTGAAGCACTTGTTGGGTCAAAGTGCTCACCACACATCTAGATAAGTTCCTTAAGGGGTCTACTTTCCAAAATGGTGTCACTTGTGAGGGGTTCCAATGTTTAGGCACATCAGGGGCTCTCCAAACGCAACATGGCATCCCATCTCAATTCCAGTCAATTTTGCATTGAAAAGTCAAATGGCGCTCCTTTCCTTCCGAGCTCTGCCATGCGCCCAAACAGTGGTTTACCCCCACATATGGGGTATCAGCGTACTCAGGACAGATTGTACAACAACGTTTGGCATCCATTTTATCCTGTTACCCTTGGTAAAATAAAACAAATTGGAGCTGAAATAAATTTTGCGTGAAAAAATTAAATATTCATTTTTATTTAAACATTCCAAAAATTCCTGTGAAACCCCTGAAGGGTTAATAAACTTCTTGAATGTGGTTTTGAGCACCTTGAGGGGTGCAGTTTTTAGAATGGTGTCACACTTGGGTATTTTCTATCATATAGACCCCTCAAAATGACTTCAAATGAGATGTGGTCCCTAAAAAAAAAAATGGTGTTGTAAAAATGAGAAATTGCTGGTCAACTTTTAACCCTTATAACTCCCTAACAAAAAAAAATTTTGGTTCCAAAATTGTGCTGATGTAAAGTAGACATGTGGGAAATGTTATTTATTAAGTATTTTGCGTGACATAGCTCTGTGATTTAAGGGCATAAAAATTTAAAGTTGGAAAATTGCGAAATTTCCTAAATTTTCGCCAAATTTCCGTTTTTTTCACAAATAAACGCAAGGTTTATCGAATAAATTTTACCACTACCATGAAGTACAATATGTCACAAGAAAACAATGTCAGAATCTACGGGATCCGTTAAAGCGTTCCAGAGTTATAACCTCATAAAGGGACAGTGGTCAGAATTGTAAAAATTGGCCCGGTCATTAACGTGCAAACCACCCTCGGGGCTTAAGGGGTTAAGGTCCTGAATGGTAAGGCTACTTTCACACTAGCGTTTTCTGCAATCCGTCACAATGCGTCGTTTTGCAGAAAAAACGCATCCTGCAAAAGTGCTTGCAGGATGCGTTTTTTTCCCCATAGACTTGCATTGACGACGCGTTTGCCACACGTCGCATCCGTTGAGCGACGGATGCGTCGTGCTTTTGCGGACCGTCGGGAGAAAAAAACGCTACATGTAACGTTTTTTTCTCCTGACGGACCGCTTTTTCCGACCGCGCATGCGCGTCTGGAACTCCGCCCCCACCTCACAATGGGGCAGCGGATGCGCCAGAAAAATGCATCCGCTGCACCCATTGTGCAATGCAGCAAACGCTAGCGTTGGAGTCTCTCCCCGACGCATTGCGACGGGGAGAATCCGACGCTAGTGTGAAAGAAGCCTAATACAGCTGCACACTACATACTAGTTACTAGTAGGTAAAAAAGAAATCACCATACATAAAATACAAGTAAAGAAAGAAAATTATAATAAAAAACATGAATATGGTTTTCCAAAGACAGATGGAGTTCCAAAGACAGACTGATAGGAATTTAGATTGTGAGCCCCATTGGGGACAGTGATGATAATGTGTGCAAAATGTAAAGCGCTGCGGAATATGGTAGCGCTATATAAAAATAAAATTTTATTATTATGAATGATAAACATTCCCATAACTTCAGTAGTGAAACAATATTTTGTTTCTCTTGTTTGGCCCATTGTTGGGATGACACCATGGTTTTCCAGAAGCCCCTTTAACTGTGGAGCTCATCCACTGCGTTCTGGGGACTTCATAGATGACCTCTGTATCATATGGACGGGTAGTCAGGATTCTTGTAAGAGCTTTGTGGCGGACCTTAAGGGTACGTTCCCACGATCGGGAACAGCTGCGTTTTGGTCGCAGCGCACTTGCACTTTGTCCAAACCGCTGTGTTCTGTGATACAAGCCTCATGGATGGGATTTATGGAGGTCCCATGCCCACTGTGCTTCTATTTGACGCAGCGTAAACGAGCCGCAGCATGTCAATTTCTATTGCGAGGCGCTAGTCTCCACAACAGAAATGTCCACAATAGAAATGTATTGAATGAGGTAAATCTGCATGGTTCTGTGAACACATGCGGATTTACCTGCGTGATCAGAATTCAGCGCTTTGGACGCTGCGAAAATATGGTGAGTCCAAAGCGCTGCTACTTCCTGATCGTGGGAATGTGGCCTAACCCCTTAGACGTATCAATTCATCCTGGTTGGGAAAGACTTGCCGTCCTTGGGTGTATGGATATGATTGATATTGATCGCAGTATTTAGAAGGCAGAGAGGGAGCTCCTCCCCTCAGATCGGCACCCACTGCGTCGTCATCGCGAGGGCCCAATTGTTGCCATGGTTACCTGACGACGTCATGACTGCATCCGGGTCACCAGAGCTAGCAATCTTGTTAGACTATGCCCAAAGCGCGATGTAACAAGCTTGTGTGTCAGCACCGAACTGACAGTTATACAGCATTGCAATGCTTTATAACCGCAATCAAAGTGAAAGTCCCATAGAGGTAAAGTAAAAATATGAAAGAAAAAAAATATCAAAATAATAATTATAATCTATATTGTACCCATGAGTAAGCTCGGAAGTTCCGCATTGGAGTTCAGATTGGATTGGTTTAAGAGTGCCATGTCACATTGGCAGAACCCCTGATGTGCCAGAACAGAACGTGACGTCACTTTACAAACTACACCCCCCAATGAATTCATCTAGGGGTGCAGTGAGCATGCTGACATCACATGTGCCTCACAGAAATTTATCCCATGGGGCTGTAAAGAAAAAATAATTACATTTTTATAGCTAAAATGTTTTTGTTTTAGCACCAAATTTAACATTTTTGAGGGCCAATAGGAAAAAATGTCCCTCTTACGGTAGTTTGTTGTGCAATTTCTCCTGAACGCACCAATACCCTACATGTAATCAGGAACTACTTTTGAGGAACAGTGTAAACCTCAGAAGGGAAGGAGCGCCATAGCTCAGATTTTACTGTTATGGTTTGCAGGTGCCATGATCCAGTAGGAAAGCCCCTTATGTGCCAGAGCAAATTTTACAAACTACACCTCCTAATGAATTCATCTGATGGTGCGGTGATCATATTGACACCGCAGGTGTGTCACAGAATTTTGTCATTGGGCAGTGAAGAAAAAATAATTGTTTTTACCACAAAAAAATTGTTCTAACCCCAGATTTTATATTTTCACAAGGAAAAATGGGTAAGAATGGCACCAAAACTAGTCACACAATTTCTACAAAATGTGAAAATACCCCATATGTGGCAGTATGGTACTGCTTAGCTATACGACGAGGCTCGGGAGGGACGGAGCGCTTTTTGCCTCAGATTTTCCTAGAATAGTTTGTGGACTCCATATACAGAGCCCCTAAGTGTTAGAAGAGCAGAATTTCCCCCCCCCCCCAAGTGACCCCATTTTGGAAATTATACCAAAACCTTTATCCCAAGTCATGTGATAAGGCTCGTTAAAAAAGAGACAATTTGCATATTTCCCAGATGAGCATTGCGGCTTAAGTCTCCTCATCTCGGCATGCTTAACATGTCACTCTCCACAAGTAGAAACGTTACCCCTTGGATGCCACATAACATTTAAGATCACAGTTATCCTGTGCTGTACGCTGAGCATTTACATCGAGGATTCCATCTAAATCTCCAAATGACATGATTCAGATGAAACCCCTAGGGATCCATTCACTATAAAGAGTTACTCTGTGCTCTGTCTCTGTTCAGCATTGTCTTTCTTTTCAGAAGTGCACATAACTGTGGTCAACTGCACTTTTATGTACGCATAACAACACAGACACTGCTGGATCACAGGTCATACTGTGTTCCCAGTGCCTCCATCTGCCTTGTATTTCAGAGACTTAGATGGAAACCCCGGTGTAAGCGCTCAGCGTAGAACGCAGGATAAATGTGAGCCGAGCCTTACTGTGATGTTTGTGAGAGAGAATGAAAAAAATCAACAGCAAGTGAAGAATTGGTTTTGTGTATGTTTTACGCCATTCCTTGTGCAGTATAAGTGAATACGTGACCTTATTCTTTGGGTTGGTGCGATTGCAACGATACCAGGTTTATATAAGTTTTTGATGTTTGTCTGGTGTCACACACTAAGGCTATGTGCACACATTCAGGATTTTTAGCGTTTTTTTTAGCATTTTTTGGCCGTTTTCAGCCGAAAAACAGTAAAAAAAAAAAACGCTTACATAAGCATCCCAACATTTTTTAATGCTCTTCACATTTTTTGTGGACATGCTGCGTTTTTCCTATGGCGGAATCGCATTCCGGAAAAAACGCAGCATGTTCATTATGTATTTATTGGTATAATATTTTTTTAAAGAATTTGTAATTTTTTTTCACTTATACTTGGTCCCCATTATGGGACGTTCCCTTTTTTCCACTTTGATCCCAGGTATATTGCATTGCAATGCATTATACCTGTACAGAAATCTTCTTAGACCATGCTCTGAGAATGGTTTGAGCAGCTTTCTGTAGCTTGGTCACCCAGGGGTAACCATAACAATGAGCGGGCCCTTGCGATGACGTCCCTCCTCCTACGTCTCTCTTGCTGCCAACTAAATGTTGTGATCGCTCTCGATCACAGCATTCGAGGAATTAAATACAGAGGGGTGGTGCTGGCAGGGCTGTGGAGTCTGAGTTGGAGCCCATTTTGGTGGAGTTGGTGTCATGGAAAGTGAGGAGTCTGAGTCGGCGGTTTGGCTTACCGACTCCACAGCCCTGGGTGCTGGCACAGTCCCTGGCTGTTACTGCAGGAGCTCGGCTGATCATAGTGCTCTGTGTAGTGACCGATGGTGTGGGTCCTCACACCTCCTCCCATGCCGCTTAGTTGTCAGTACCGAACTGTCAGTTTAAAGTCATGACGGGCATAGCACGTCATGGTGCAAGGACTGACGCCTGCTCAAGGCGTTCCATGTCCGTCATTTGGTGTTAATGGGTTAATATGCATCTGCCTTGAGTATTAGCTGTGTAGAATTGATGGTTTATTGTCTTCACTGGGTCCTAAGTGACTGTCAGTAACAATATCTATACATTTTTATTTTAATAAGAAATTGTATTCTTATAAAGACTTATGTATTTTAAAGGAAGGGCTTCTGCTGTTCTGGCATATTAGGGGCTCTGCCAATGTGACATGGCACCCGCAAACTGTCCAGGCACATCTGCACTCCAATATGGCTCTTCTTCCATTTGAGCTTTGCACTGTGGGTGAACAGTATTTTTTGAGCACATGTGGGGCATTGCGGTACTCGGGAGGCAAAACAAATTTTGTGGTCTATTTTCTCCTATTATCACTTTTGAAAATGAAAAACTGTGGGCTAAAACATCTTGTTGTTCTTTTGCGAGAGAGCCAGTAACTTAGCTGTCTCCTTTCTGTTTGGTTTACTATTCCAGGGGGATCCGAATTCTGGGTCTAGGTTGATGATTCGGCTGTGGCGTCTACCAGCCACTCTCTTGCCAGGTATTGTCTCTTAACACCTTTGGCAGCTGCTGGCTAATAAGTAACATATGTGAAAGGCTCCCTCCTGATTAATTATAGTGGGCAGCCCCATTCAGATACACGATTCTCTGCCATAGAAATGTCTGCTGTGAGGATACCAAGTGTGGGCATGCTTTCAGGAAATGGCTGCTTGTATCCCGAGCATTTTGGGAATGACGGCTGTGCTGCGCCTGATTAGGAAGGAAAGTCCCACCTCCCTGGCGATTTCACGGTATGAGGAGGCACGTTTTATAAGTGATTATTTCAGCGTGTGCAAGGAGCATAACTAAAAGAGCCACCTTGTCCAAATGCAGCATTAGTGCCGCACAAGGTGGCTCTTTTAGTTAAGGTACCGTCACACTAAGCGACGCTGCAGCGATACCAACAACGATGACGATCGCCGCAGCGTCGCTGTGTGGTCGCTGGGGAGCTGTCACACAGACCGCTCTCCAGCGACCAACGATGCCGGTCCCCTGGTAACCAGGGTAAACATTGGGTTACTAAGCGCAGGGCCGCGCTTAGTAACCCGATGTTTACCCTGGTTACCGTTGTAAATGTAAAAAAACAAACACTACATACTTACATTCCGGTGTCTGGTCATGTCCCTCGCCTTCAGCTTCCCGCACTGACTGAGCGCCGGCCGTAAAGTACAGCGGTGATGTTACCGCTGTGCTGTGCTTTACGGCTGGCCGGCGCTCACCAGTCAGTGCGGGAAGCTGAAGGTGAGGGACCTGACCAGACACCGGGAATGTAAGTATGTGGTGTTTGTTTTCTTACATTTACAACGGTAACCAGGGTAAACATCGGGTTACTAAGCGCGGCCCTGCGCTTAGTAACCCGATATTTACCCTGGTTACCAGTGAAGACATCGCTGAATCGGCGTCACACACGCCGATTCAGCGATGTCGGCGGGAGATCCAGCGACAAAATAAAGTCCTGGACTTTCCCCAGCGACCAACGATCTCCCAGCAGGGGCCTGATCGTTGGTCGCTGTCACACATAACGATTTCGTTAACGATATCGTTTCTACGTCACAAAAAGCAACGATATCGTTAACGATATCGTTATGTGTGACGGTACCTTTACAAACGCCTGGAGGGGGGACAGGTTCCCTTTAATCTAACCCGAGCTCCTACAGGCAATTACTGTACATTCTACAGTAGCAGGGTCGGTAAAGTATCCTGGCCGAGTGATCCTTGGAAACCCACCCATTCTTTTTTAATTGATCACTTCAGTCTTGTGACATCAGCGCAAACTTTTTTTGGTGGTTTGTTTTTCTTAAATTTTATGGATTTATTTTTTTGTTCAAATTTTACAGGAAAAGAAAAAAATAAGCATTTTAGAGTTTTCACTATCATTTATAGGTTAACAACCAATCTTTTACTATAGTAATAGTTAAACATTTTCAAGTAGATAAAGACTAAAATTTTACAAACAGACAAACACAGGACTCGGAGAAAAGAAAAGAGTGGGAAATGATGTGGAATGTTACGACCTAGTTATATCCATCTCATAAAGGTTATATGTTTAACATGAACCAAAAGGAATCCCAAGGAGACCAAACAAGGGTAAATCTCTCTACAGTATTGTCATTAAGGGCTGCCCGGTGCTCAAAGTTCCTGATGTCTTTGATGCGAGAATATAGATCTCGTTGGGACGGTGGAGAGGCTTGCCTCCCATGGTAGGCAATCACACCGCGTGCTGCTGTCGGCATATATAAAAGCAATCTAATGGATCTCTTGGATATGGATTCAGGGAAAATATTTAAAGGGAACCTGTCAGCAGATTGTGCCGCTATAAGATGCAGCCACTTTCTTTCAGGGATTATCTACAGCATTTTATAATGCTGTATAGAAGTCCCTGATCTGACCTGCAAGATAGGAAAAATAAGCTAGATTATACTCACCCAGGGGGGGCGGTCCGGTCCGATGGGTGTCGCAGGTCCGGGGCCTCCCCAGCATAGCGCTCCTGTGCAGGTGTACTTATCTGCTCTGTTGAGGGTAGAGGAAAGTACTGCAGTGCGCAGATGCTGGGCCTCTCTGACCTTTCCTGGCGCCTGCGCACTGCAGTACTTTACCCTCAACAGGGCAGATAAGAACACATGCGCAGGAGCGTGATGCTGGGGAGTGATGAAGCAACAGGGCGGCGTTGCAAGAAGATGGGAGGCCCCGGACCTGCGACACCCATCGGACCGGACCACCACCCCGGGTGAGTATAATAATACTTATTTTTCTTATCTTGCAGGTCGGACCAGGGGCTTGTAGACTGCTTAGCATTATAGACTGCTGTAGATAAGCCCTGAAAGGCATTGGCTGCATCTTGTAACGCCCAAAACTGCTGACAGGTTCCCTGTAATTGAAAGAGCTGAGGACTTAATGAGTGATCCACTCCAAAAACTTGCTTAAGGCCAGTTTCACACGTCCAGATAATTCCAGTACCGTACAAAAACGGTACTGGAGTTATCCGTGTCCGTGTCCTCACGTGGCACATCAGTGTGGCACACGTGTGCCGCCCGTGTGCCCACTGGGTACCACACGCACCGTGCAGGAGACAGCGCTAAAGTTTAGCGATGTCCCCTGCATCGTGCTGAATCGGCGATTCATATCTTCCCTGCAGCAGCGTTTGCTGCAGGGAAGATATGAATAATACTGTTTAAAATAAAGATGTATCTGCCCCCCGCCCCCCCACTAAAGTCAATGGGTCCGTGTAAAAAACATACCGCACACGGACGTTGTCCATGTGCAGTCCGTGTGCCGTGCAGGGGACAGCGCTACATTAAGCGCTGTCCCCCCCACTGGTGCTGAAGCCCCAATCATATCTTCCCTGCAGCAGCGTTTGCTGCAGGCAAGATATGAATAATACTGTTTAAAGTAAAGATGTATCAACCCCCCCCCCCCCCACCACGTGCTGAAAATACTCACCGGGATCCCTCGTTGGCTGTTGCTGCTTCCTCTCCTGGCCACAGCTTCTCCTGTATGCGGTCACGTGGGGCCGCCGATTACAGTAATGAATATGCGGGGCAGATACATCTTTATTTTAAACAGTATTATTCATATCTTCCCTGCAGCAAACGCTGCTGCTGGGAAGATATGAATGGGGCTTCAGCACCAGTGGGGGGGGACAGCGCTTAATGTAGCGCTGTCCCCTGCACGGCACACGGACTGCACATGGACAACGTCCGTGTGCGGTACGTGTTTTACACGGACCCATTGACTTTAATGGGTCCGTGTAATACGTGCGCTCCCACGAACACTGACATGTCTCCGTGTTTGGCACACGGCCAAACACGGAGACACGGTCCGCAAAAAATCACTGACATCTGAAAAGATGCAGTGATTTTTATGTGTCTACGTGTGTCAGTGTCTCCGGTACGTGAGGAAACTGTCACCTCACGTACCGGAGCCACTGACGTGTGAAACCGGCCTAATGAGGAGTTGGACTATCACCCAGAATGGTTTAATCAGTGGACAGTCCCAAAAAATGTGATATATAGAACATATAGAGAGGACGCAATTCCAGTCAAGCACAGACGTCTTTAGGATCCTGCACATTCACCTTTAGGCCATGTGCAGTGCTCCGAGGTGTGTGCCCACCTCATCTTCGCGCACACAATCTCTTACAAGCCCCTCCAGGGACGTTCTGTGCCTGGACCATAAAAGAGCATATGGGAAGAGAAGGGCTGTGTGTTCCAGTGGTGACTTGGTCAGGATGCTGGACCACCCTGATGACTTGGGGTCACGGATTTACAGGCAGTCAATTAAAAAAAAAAAAAATAACGCTAACAAAATGATACATCGTTTAGCTTGGCTAAAAACACCATTTATCATGTAATTGCCCACAGGAGCATAGGGACAACTTAATTGTCCATTTACTCATGGCAGGTTCCCTTTAAAGCTAGTGACGTAGAGATGAGTTGAGGTGAATAAGGGGCGGCTGGGGAGGCCTGATGCCAATGAATGCGCTGGAACCTCTTCAGGAATTCTCTCACTCCTCTGTTTCTTGCCCTTGTGTAACGCAGCAGGACTGCAAGGTGGCTTCTGTCATTGGGGAACATGGTGACGAGATGCCCAATTACCCAGAGATCTGACCACTGCTTTCCCCTCTGGTGTCAGCTGCAAGGAAACACTGATCTGCATCAGCCAGGACCGGTGTGCATTTCTATCTGGACATGAGATGGTTAAAGGAGTAAGCTGCTGTGCAGACATATGGGAATTGTCTCTAATGATGGGCCTCATTGTGTTCTTGTATAATGGGAATGTAAAATGTCAGATTGTTATATAGTCAGCTGTCAAATCTGCTCCAAAAATGCATAAAAAAAGGGAAAAGGAGCAGAAAACGGAGCAGATCGCTATTGTATTTTGTGGAAAACATGTTCTAAAAAAGCAGTGGGAACGTAACACAATCTCCAGCATAGTAAAGCGCCTGCTAAGGAGATCGGGTGGATATTTGTGTGTGTATGTATATGTATATATGTATATATATATATATATATATATATATATATATATATATATATATATATATATATATATATATATATATATATAAATATATATCCGATTCTAACTCATCGGGTATTCTAGAATATGCATGTCCACGTAGTATATTGCGCAGCCACGTAGTATATTGCACAGCCCACGTAGTATATTGCACAGCCCACGTAGTATATTGCACAGCCCACGTAGTATATTGCACAGCCCACGTAGTATATTGCACAGCCCACGTAGTATATTGCACAGCCCACGTAGTATATTGCACAGCCCACGTAGTATATTGCACAGCCCACGTAGTATATTGCACAGCCCACGTAGTATATTGCACAGCCCACGTAGTATATTGCACAGCCCACGTAGTATATTGCACAGCCCACGTAGTATATTGCACAGCCCACGTAGTATATTGCACAGCCCACGTAGTATATTGCACAGCCCACGTAGTATATTGCACAGCCCACGTAGTATATTGCACAGCCCACGTAGTATATTGCACAGCCCACGTAGTATATTGCACAGCCCACGTAGTATATTGCACAGCCCACGTAGTATATTGCACAGCCACGCAGTATATTGCCCAGCCCACGTAGTATATTGCCCAGCCCACGTAGTATATTGCACAGCCCACGTAGTATATTGCACAGCCCACGTAGTATATTGCACAGCCCACGTAGTATATTGCACAGCCCACGTAGTATATTGCACAGCCCACGTAGTATATTGCACAGCCCACGTAGCATATTGCACAGCCCACGTAGCATATTGCACAGCCCACGTAGCATATTGCACAGCCCACGTAGCATATTGCACAGCCCACGTAGCATATTGCACAGCCCACGTAGCATATTGCACAGCCCACGTAGCATATTGCACAGCCCACGTAGCATATTGCACAGCCCACGTAGCACATTGCACAGCCCACGTAGCACATTGCACAGCCCACGTAGCACATTGCACAGCCCACGTAGCATATTGCACAGCCCACGTAGCACATTGCACAGCCCACGTAGCACATTGCCCAGCCACGCAGCACATTGCACAGCCCACGTAGCACATTGCCCAGCCACGCAGCACATTGCCCAGCCACGCAGCACATTGCCCAGCCACGCAGCACATTGCCCAGCCACGCAGCACATTGCCCAGCCACGCAGCACATTGCCCAGCCACGCAGCACATTGCCCAGCCACGCAGCACATTGCCCAGCCACGCAGCACATTGCCCAGCCACGCAGCACATTGCCCAGCCACGCAGCACATTGCCCAGCCACGCAGCACATTGCCCAGCCACGCAGCACATTGCCCAGCCACGCAGCACATTGCCCAGCCACGCAGCACATTGCCCAGCCACGCAGCACATTGCCCAGCCACGCAGCACATTGCCCAGCCACGCAGCACATTGCCCAGCCACGCAGCACATTGCCCAGCCACGCAGCACATTGCCCAGCCACGCAGCACATTGCCCAGCCACGCAGCACATTGCCCAGCCAGGTTTCTTACAGGTTTAAAAATAAACATATACTCACCTTTCCGAGGGAGCCCTTGTAGTCCACGGCAGGTTCCGGTCCCAGGGTTGGTATGAGCGCAGGACCTGTGATGACGTCGCGGTCACATGACCGTGACGTCATGGCAGGTCTTTCTAGCGCAGGCGCGTAGGGCCTGTGATGACGTCACGGTCACATGACCGTGACGTCATGGCAGGTCTTTCTCGCGCAGGGCCTGTGATGACGTCGCGGTCACATGACCATGACGTCATGGCAGGTCCTTCTCCCATACCATCTTTGCTCCTGGAACCTGCAACGGAAGATGGTGGCGGGAGCGACTACGGAGGGTGAGTATAGCAGGTTTTTTTTTAAAATTTTATTATTTTTAACATTACATTTTTTACTATTGATGCCGCATAGGCAGCGTCAATAGTAAAAAGTTGGGGACACACAGGGTTAATAGCGGCGGTAACGGAGTGCGTTACCCGCGGCACAACGTGGTCAGTTACCGCCTGCATTAATCCTGTGTTAGCGGTGACCGGAGGGTAGTATGCTGGTGACAGGCACTGACTGCGGGGAGTAAGGAGTGGCCATTTTCTTCCGGACTGTGCCTGTCGCTGATTGGTCGCGGCAGCCATGACAGGCAGCTGGCGAGACCAATCAGCGAATGAATAACCGTGACAGACGGAAGTGACCCTTAGACAATTATATAGTAGATATGACCAATATGTGACCAAGTTTTTACTATTGATGCTGCCTATGCAGCATCATTAGTAAAAAGATCTAATGTTAAAAATAATTTAAAAAAAGTAAAAAATCATTATATACTCACCTTCTGCCACCTTTCCCGCTCCTCACGACGCTCCGGTGACCGCTCCATGCAAGCGGCAGCAGGTTCCGGTGCTAAGGATGGTATGCGACAAGGACCTGCCATGACGTCATGGTCATGTGACCGCGATGTCATCACAGGGCCTGCGTGAGAAGGACCTGCCGTCATCACACCCTGGGACCGGAAGCTGCCGCGTGCACCGCGCACAGGTGACAGAACTACAAGGGGCCCTCGGATCGGAAGGGGAGTATGTTTATTTTTTAACCTGTGACATACGTGGCTGGGCAATATACTACGTGTCTCTGTGCTGTATACTACGTCACTGGGCAATATACTACGTAACTTGGCAATATACTACGTCACTGGGCAATATATTGCGTGGCTGGGCAATATATTGCGTGGCTGGGCAATATACTGCGTGGCTGGGCAATATACTACGTGGCTCTGTGCTGTATGCTACGTGGGCTGGGCAATATACTACATGGACATACATATTCTAGAATACCCGATGCGTTAGAATCGGGCCACAATCTATTTTTTTTTTATAAATATCTAAAACCATGTTCTAATAAGGGAAAGCCTAGCAGAGGACATCCCCTTTAATGGGGCCACCTCCCTGTAGTTTGCCGAGTTGCCACCAATTAGTTGCCTATTCTTGTAGTTCAGGTTAGTTGTGCTTTTTCTTTTTCCGCCTGATCTTCTGACTGGCAGAGAATTATCATGTATTGGCAGACTGTTGTATAGTTGCTAAGCATCTCGGGTGGGTGACATAAGCTGGAATTCTGCTGTAAAAGTATTCCTCCAAATAAGCCATAAATCATTAGTGTGATGCTGTTATATATATTAAAAACGCCTCCGTTTTTTCTTGGATTTTAACTTTTATTTATCACCCTTGAAATGAAAAGTGTCTAAAGACGGTCTGGCTTCTGTCAGCAAGTGCAGCACAGCGTGGCCGGTGTAGTCGAGCTTTTCTTCCTTCAGTATTAGGTTTTCTGCAGCAAAACCTGATCTTCTTGGCAGGAAAGAAGCTGCGTCAAAAACGCAGGTATAGTTGCGTTATTGGTGCGTTTTTTTCTTTGTACATGCTAATGTCCTTGGATTTTCAGTAGTAAATAATGATACCTGCGTTTTTGCTGCATTTTTTCCATCACCCATTCCAGTCAGTGGGTAAAAAACGCTGAAAAAACGCAGCAAAAACGTTGAAAGAATTGACATGCTCTATGTCCAAAGGATTTTTAAGAATAATAGCACACCTCATAAGAGTCCAGTTTATTTATGATGGGTGTGTTCTTGTAGCCTCTCCGCACACTTCTCACAGCAGATAACAGACTGCCGTGTAAGCCGTAAATCACTGCTGAGCAACTAGGGTTCTGGTGAATTCTTTGATTACTCTCTACCCTAACGGTCTAGTGTATTTTGATTGCACCTATTGGGAAACCTGCTCCATACTGTGCTGCACTCTAAAAGTACAAACATGCCCAAAAATAATCCTGGTTGTACTTTTGGAGGGTTCAGCATGTGCAGACTGGACGGTTACAATCAGGGCTGTGGAGTCGGTTAGCCAAACCTCCGACGCCTCAATTTGCCGGACTCTGACCCCACAGCACTGGTCACTACTGAGCATGTACATAAAGTGCAGCACAGATTCATCTCCACTGAAAGCCCAGATCCTTACATCAGGAACAGTACAGACATTTATTGGACATTTCATCCTGCATTGTAGTACTGTACCCAATTTATGATATTTTAGGAGTTGGTCCACTTTATACGGATTCCACCAAAATGGACCCCGAACCACGACTGACTTCACAGCCCTGGTAGCAATTGCCAGTTACAATGTAGCAAAATGCAGCACCTCATGTGCATATAGGGCTGTCACATTTTGGGTCCAGACACCCATAGATTGTGACACACGGATGTGTGAATGCGACTTTACTCAACAGGAATTTGCAGGTACTTTTGAAAACTGTGTCTTCCTACTAGTCCTCCAAATCCCAGAAGGCTATGTGCACACAACCTCCTTTAGACACTGGTGCACTTGCCAAGCCTTCCCGCTTTAGGACACCCTCAGTGCTCATTTCCCTGAAGCGGCATCGTTGGTGGTACTACTATCATTCTTGTGGTTTCTGAGCAGAAACTGCCACGGAGAATCAGCATGTCAGTTCTTTCAGTTCTTTTAACCACTTCATGGTTTCTGAACCCTGAAGTATTTAAAACAAATGACATAAGATGGTGTCCAATGTTTTGACATTTTTGGGCCATATTGGAAGAAGAGGAGTTGTCTTGGGCCACACACGGACTTTTGGTTATGGGACGATGATGTCACCAAAGGTGGTTCTTCCCTTGGAAACTATACTGATTATGCATAGCTGACATTATCAGTGAAGTTTCTGTTTTAAGGTAGGTGGCCCAGCGAGTAACCATATCACCACATTTGCCCTGTGGGGCTTGGGTTTTTGGCAACCAAACGGTCTAAACAATCCCCCAGCCTGGGACCACCATAGAACCCCCAGTCTAACAGAGGACAGCTGGGGTAGCTTAGGAGTGAGCTCATTGTCATAGGAGTGGTGGGGCCTGTTTGCGTCCAGAGTTGAAATGGTGGTTTTTGCATTTTTGTCCTGCTGACCTCCAGATAGTTCACAGCCTGTGAAGCCTTTCTGCTTACTTCCTCTCAGCTTTCTCCTTGTCTTCTTTCTCCGTGCTTCATGCTCCTCTTCCTCCTTATATCAGAATAAAAGAAATTTGTTTCAGTATCTGGTTCTAATTCACTAAAAAAAATCTGTGTCATTTCCCGTAACTCAGTCCTGCCAAAGCCGGAAAAGAATACCAGTAATTGTTCAGAGAGCTAAATCTATAGAAAATACTTCTAGAACTCTTGTCCTCCTTCACGTGGTGGTGTGAGATATTCCTGAGGAAGCTGAGCGGATGCTTGTTGGTGTGATGAGGTACTATTATATAAGGCTGAGGTCACTCATGGTGGTGACATTGGTGGGGCGTGTGTCTGAGGTGCTGCTTCGTAAATGTTGCAGCGATTTTCTGCTGCATCATTAGATATTAATTGTTAATGGCCTGCCTATGGTTAAAAGAAAGCTGGCACTGGATTCAGGCTGCCCAGACAATGGGCCTCATGAATCGGAGCCTGGCTGCACTACTGCTCCGGGAATGTTTTACTCTGAAACGCTGTGATGTTTCAGGGAAAGCCTCGTTTGAAAAGTCGTCTGGGAACTATAGAGACCTGTGTTGTGTAGCGTGGCCCCTGGCCGGCTGCTTCCAGCCGCACTGCAGATGATTGGCAGGTCTGTCCTATGTGTGCACATAAGAGGGGTGCATCACCCTGGAGGGGGGCTGGGGAAGACACGCGGGAACCACAGTGCTTCATAGTAACGCACATCTGTCCACAACTGCGCAGCCACGCTCTGGTTCAGGCAGCATGAATCCAGTGACTGGTTCATTTTAATGTCTGTGTGCTTTCTATGTGTGACCACCGCCTGACGCTAATGCTTCTTTCACATTTCCAGTTTTTTTAATCCGTCACAATGCGTCGTTTTGGGAAAAAAACGCATCCTGCAAATTTGCCCGCAGGATATGTTTTTTTCCCATAGACTTGTATTGCCGACGGATCGCGACGTATGACCACACATTGCGTCCGTCGTGCACTGGTTACATCGGGTTTTGGCGGACAGTCGTCACAGAAGAACGTTGAAGGGAACGTTTCTCTGTGCGTCACATCCAGTGTTTCTGACTACGCATGCCCAGCAGGAAATATCGCTCTCACGATCTTTCCTCACCCTGCAGTCTGACGGAAATGTTAAAGCACACACTTCCGTAGGTACGTCGCACCGACGCTTCGTGACGGCCCCGTACCGACGGAAATGTGAAAGAAGCTAGCATTCCCTCCTCCAAATTTAGTGCGCTTATCTGTTGTGCTCATCACTTTATACTGGCTTGTTCATCTGATGCTGCCTCCATCTTGTTTTTCCCTTGCATTTGATTCAAATACTTAGAAAAAAATTAAAATAATAAAAAAAAAATAAACTGAAATTTAAAAAAAACTAATATATATATACACGTGCACACATGCATACATACATGCACACGTATGTGTATATATATATATATATATATATATATATATATATATATATAATTATTCAGTGGTTTAATGAGAGGCTTCTAATCTTACTTAAAGGGCAGAACCCACAGAATAAATAAGAGTATATAGTTCTGATAACCCTGGGATCACTGGGGTAGTTGCCCTAGAGCGGCAGGGGATTTTAGACTGAAGTAATTGTTTTTTTTTTTATTTTTTCCTCAATTTCCCTACCTTTTTGTATCAGTTTTTTATAATTTATAGGACCCCCCTTTGCTTTCTAGATAAAGCACGCACGGCGTGAGGCTGGATCATGCGATACGAAGCGAGTCGTGCTCATCAGCACTGTCTGCACTCTATAGTGCGGAACTGCTCAGAAATTCTCTTGAATGTGCACTTACCAGCAGAATAAAGAAATCTTTTGTTAAAATGCCAAATAAAGGTTCCTTTGTTCCGTGGAAAAGACGATCTTAGTAATGTCCCACCTAAGCCCACTGTCCTTCATGAAATGGGTCGGTGGAAGGTGAAGATGTAGCTTTCAGAATGGCTAGGTTAGCGTATGTTCTATGCCAGCCTTCGCTGTAGACCAGGGGACCATCTATGCGCACATTTAATTCTTCTTTCTTTTCTGTTCAGGAATGGCGCACATTCAGCGGCCTGAAGGGGAACCCGGCAGCCTGTGATGATTGTACGAGAAGACGTGATAACACTCACAGACTGAAGAGATGGTGATTGCACGGTCTGCTGGATTAGAAAGCTGAATTATCCTCCCATTGTTAGCAGTGTCCGTCAGTCATCGCTGCACTCGGGCACATGCATATCCCTACAGAAAGTTACCAGTATGTCTGTCAGCGCTACGGAGGACGACATCCCAAGGTTCTTTGTTGGCTGTGAGGAATCTGACGAGGCTTTGGATCAAGGCAAAGCTGTGAATGTGGACAATCTCTTTGCGAACATTGAAGATGATGAAGAGGATGATGATGAAGAGTATGACTCTGTACGTATCGTGTTATATTCTTTTTCTCTCAGTCTGAAGCTTCTTTATATGTAGCCAGGGCGAGAATGTTTGAGAAGGGTCGTTATTCCACTATTTGCTTCTGGGGTTCTTAAAAGAAACTTTTCAGGTCCGCCAATGCTTTTGAAGTGCCCCTATAATGCTGTGTAGCTATATTTATGTTCTAAAATAATATTCTTTATGTCCTTTCCAACTTAATACTTGGCAAAAAAGTACATATAGTTCCTCTTGTGCTATATATCTTAAAGCACCACTCCAGCATTTTTTTTTATATTCAGAGCTGAAGTGGTACCACCAATGTACGGTCCCTGACCCCAGTATTGTACTCACCAGCCGACTTCTTCAGCTCTTCCTGGCGCTGCTTCGGGCCTGCGCCCCCATCTTGTGACCGCAACTTCTTACTGGCCAGAAGTCATAGATAGCGGTCACAGGCTGTCAATGTAAGTCTGAGAGCCTCGTTCAGGTCCTCATAGACTAACATTAAAAAGTGACCTCCGGATCTCCCAGCGAACACTGGAGCGATCCAGCAGGTCCCAACCTGCAGAAGACCGACTGAAGAGGCGCCGATAAGGTAAGGCGTTGGCTGGTAAGCATCAGACTAAGTGCAGAGAGCTTAGAGTAGTAGCACCAATCCAGCGGTAAAAAAAAAAAAGAAGAAATAACTGAAGTGGTGCTTTAACAAGGAGCATTCTGGCTGGCATCTATTCAGTCAGACTTGTCCTGGCCTTAGTAATTGTGGTCACACCACATTGGGCATTATGGATGTTCTCTGCTTTGCCCAGTGCATCTCCTCCGTTCAGTGATTCTCACACATCTCTACCCGACATGCATAGTGACCAGTCCGAATCGATGTGACTGCAGACTTATGAATCCCCCCAGCGCATACACTGTGCGGTGAGGATTCACCGATTTCTGAGCTAGGACCGGTGGGTATGTATGAGTTATGTATTCTCTCGGCCAGGGCCCATCTAGTGGGCTCAGGTTCGCTCCATACACTTGTATTAAGCAAGGCCACACCGTGTCCAGTAGGAGTGGCCCCGCTCCATACAAGTGTATAGTGTGCGGCTGCGCCCACTAGGCGGGCTCTGGCCAGGAGTACGCATTCATCACCGCCGTTCCTGACTCTGAAACCGGCGAGTCCTCACAATGCTGTTGTCACATCGCTAGCACTGCAGTCAATCAGTGGCTTATGTCATCATCCCTGGCAGAGCTACTTATCTCGCTGCGTCTGAGACTCCTCACTGGACCTGAGCAGGGTGAGGAAAGCAAAGTTTGATTTCTTGGTTCTTATACTGCAGCTGGGGACCGCGGTTATTTCTTAACCGGGAAACCTCTTTACATGTTGACCTTCATCCTCATTCACACTTGTGTGTCACATCAGTAATTGTAAGCAAAATTAAATCTGTGTCTTAATCCAAATCTGTAGTGAATAAAGCCGCCATTCAGAGCTATAGAATATGCTTTTTATGATGGGGCTTGTTAAGACGCAAAATCAATAAGTGGCTATAAGCTGATTATTTATTTTTCAGCCACCAGAGCGGCAGATTGTGGTGGGGATCTGTGCAATGGCCAAAAAGTCCAAGTCAAAACCTATGAAGGAGATCTTGGAGCGTCTGTCACTATTCAAGTACATCACCGTGGTTATATTTGAAGAAGACGTCATACTGAATGAGTCTGTGGAAAACTGGCCATTGTGCGACTGCCTCATTTCCTTTCACTCCAAAGGTAATGTATGAAGTCAGCAATTTACAGCCGCTCTGCGCAGCACAGGTAAATGCCAGCGCCCCTTGTTCTTGTGAGGCTCGCCGCAGACTCCCTACCGCTGTGCCTCAGTCCTGGCACGCGCTCATCTTTCCCCTAGCTATATGGTCAATGTTGGCAACATTCCAAACTGATATCATTGAAGTCTATGGGAAAGCGGGTCGGTTAATTGGTGATGAGCAAACGTGCTCGGATGACGTCTTAGCTGAGCATGCTCGGGTGTTAACCAAGTTTCTGGGCATACTCGTATATTATGTTAGAGTCCCTGCGGCTGCATGATTTGTTGCTTTTAGCCTGAGTACATGTGGGAATTCCCTAACAAACTAAACGTAACAGCATATTCCCTGCTGTCTAACAGGCAATCCCGCATGTGTTGCTGCTGCCTAACAGGCAATCCCGCATGTGTTGCTGCTGCCTAACAGGCATTCCCGCATGTGTTGCTGCTGCCTAACAGGCAATCCCGCATGTGTTGCTGCTGCCTAACAGGCAATCCCGCATGTGTTGCTGCTGCCTAACAGGCAATCCCGCATGTGTTGCTGCTGCCTAACAGGCAATCCCGCATGTGTTGCTGCTGCCTAACAGGCAATCCCGCATGTGTTGCTGCTGCCTAACAGGCAATCCCGCATGTGTTGCTGCTGCCTAACAGGCAATCACCGCATGTGTTGCTGCTGCCTAACAGGCAATCCCGCATGTGTTGCGGCTGTCTAACAGGCAATCCCGCATGTGTTGCTGCTGCCTAACAGGCAATCCCGCATGTGTTGCTGCTGTCTAACAGCCACCAATCATGCATTAGCAGAGACTCTAACATAATATATGAGCACACCCAAATGCTCAGATAACACCCTATAAGACATTATCCGAGCACATTCGCTCGTCACTATTAGTTATCTGTTTTTCATTAATTTGACATGGATCCATTTTTGCTTACTGGATCAGTTTTAGATGAATAATTATTTGAACCCTCACATGTCCAGTTTTGTATGTTACATTTTTATTTTTCCACATCCAGAGAAGGAAAACGATCTGTTTCAAATGGGGGAACAATAGGTGGCTAATACCGGATTCCTTTTCCATTTAGTTCATTAAAAAATTTTTTTTTTTTTTTTTTTGAGCCAAAGGATAGTTTTCCAACATTTAGCTCATAGGTCGGTGAAGCCGTCAAGGCACATGCTGAATGTCTTCATAGCGGGTCTATCGGGTAGATGGAGGCCATTGTAGTGGACTGCACTCTTTACATGGATGGGATCCTATTAAAATGTATCCATGAAGTAGATGGGATACTAGCCCATTCTATCCGCTCCCCCTCTGACATCACAGGAATCCATTTAGTGTATCCAACATCTGTCACCTGTAATGGCATCTGATTAATGGATGCATGATGAGACCGTGCTCAATGTATCTGTTATACGGATCCCACATTACATTTTTGGATGGTAGATGCCCCTGTTGGAGTATGTTCACATGCTTTAGCCGCAAAGAAAATGCAGTTTTTTACTGTCCCAGCAAAGTGAATGAGAAATGAAATCTCATGCACATGTTGCTTATTTTTTCCTTGCAGATTTGAAGCCTCTGCAGCATATCTATTCTTTCAGCGTTTTTTTTTTTTTTTTTTGCAGCATTTTTTCGTATAGGAAAAGCATGCCCACTCCAGTATTTGCAGCAAATGTTGCTGTATTTGTAGCATTTTCATTCATATGTTGGAAACTTTTTGCCATGGTTTTTCTTTTTTTTTTTAATTTATGCGCAGATGAAAAGCATCCTGTATATATTGCATCAAATTTTGGAAACAGACTCAGCGTGTTAATTTTTTTTTCCATAACTCAGTAATACACATTAGAACAAAAACTTTGTAATAAATCTTATTAGAGAAATCTGCTTCTTTCTCCGCCAGGAAAGAGCGTTCATTCTCTAAATTGTCAACTCTTGGGTAAAATTTGACTGCAGTGAATACAGACCCCACAGAATGTCTGTCTGCCTCTAGCTGGAGCCCCCGCTCTCCATAGGAGGTGGTCGTTTTAAAATCCTATAGAGAAGGGAGGCGCAGGACAGGGATTCTGCTGTAAGGCCTCTTTCACACTTCAGTTGTTTGGAGTCAGTCACTACCGACATAGTGACGGATTGACGGATCCGTCACAATTGTTGAGAAAACGGTTCTAATGGATCCGTTTTTTTGACGGATCCGTCACTTGGGGGTTGTCTGGGAAAAGTATCTACTTTTTGGAGCATGCGCAATTGAAAAAACGGATTGGGGCGACGGATTCGCCGAAAAAACTGTTGCGGCGGATCGGTCGCCCATAGGCGGCCATTCTATGGAATGGCGGACGCGACGGATCTGTCGTGATCCGCCATTTCGGCGTTGACAAAAAACGTTTCAATGTCCGTCTATTTTCAGAAAACGTCCGCCAAATTTTGACGGATCCGTCACATGGCGGATGGAACGGACGACCATCCGTCACAATCCGTCGCTAATGCAAGTCTATGGGAAAATAACGGATCCGTCAAAAAAAATTGACGGATCCGTTATTTGAGGAAAATGGCGGTTTTAGACTGACGCCAAACAACTGAAGTGTGAAAGAGGCCTAAGATGACATGAAGGACAATTGCAATTCTCCATAGAGTTTTCTGAGCACCAACTGTCCTCTATCTCAGTAATGAAAATCTCTCTATGCTGAATACCGATTTTACCCATGTATTGAGGATGAATGATTGATTAATCCTGGTGGAATAGGAGGCAGATTTCTTTGAGATATATTGCGAAGTTGCTTATTTTCAAGTGATTTCATATTGATTTCTGAAATAAAAATTAAAATGTTGGTTACACTTTAGCAAACAGAATTCCACAATAGTTTTTGGTGGATTCCGGTAATTTCGGCCAGCATGGTGAGCTATTTTAATTCTGCAGTTTACTGCTCGTTGCCTAGATAACCAGCCACCTCTGCAGGGTCTCCTGTGTGGGCAGAGCCTCCTGGATCCGGCTGTCTTTGGTGCCCCTAGTCTCCTCCTACACTGCTGATGTACGGCTATCTTGGCTCCCAGCACCGGAAAGCAATGCTGCCACCGATCCGAGCTGTCAGTCAGGACCAAGCTTAGGTGCTCCTGGGGCCATTACTCTTCCGTCCTGTTGCGGTTTTGACTTTTTCCCCTTCATAAAATAAAGCTGGAAGATGAATGGCAGCAGTCCTTGCCTTCCAGTGGGCACTCATTCACATGAGCAGCTTTCAGGTCATCATATATCTTCAATCTGAGTATTGATCAGTCTCCTAGTACTAATAATATCTTGTCGGCCTGGAGCCTTCGTGGTTTATTGCTGGTTATTGCCTTTCAAATGGCATAAAATGAGCTGCGAGATATAGGCTGAAATGTTTATATAGTGCTGTTATAGGGGGATGTTTCATCTGAAAGAACCCCTCTAAAAATGTCGTCTGGAGCGATGGGGTAATAGCCCAGAGATCATCTCTGAGTAGCAGCATCACACACTGGATTTTATCAGGAAAAGCCAGATGTCCTATTACAGGAGAGCCTTTCAGATGGCTGTGGCCTCCCAAGGGGCAGGGGCTCATAGAGGCGGCTCTGAGTGGGGGAGTTCCTGCTATGATGTCCCTGTAGAGCATACATGTAGTGGTCATCCTCACGCACCTTAATCCACATTTCTATTCTCTCACCGTTTTGGTTGGAGTGCCTACTTACTATGTAACACATATTTGACAACGCTTTTTTTGTTTTGTCCCTCTAGGATTCCCGCTGGATAAAGCCGTAGCTTACGCAAAGCTGAGGAATCCATTTGTTATCAATGACCTGAATTTACAGTATCACATACAAGACAGGTGAGGAACCTCTAATGGTCTTCTGCTGAGGACGATTGTGCCACATGGATGGACTTGTTTTTTTTTAAGGATTTTTTATTTAATAGGAAAATCCAATCACAATCTTCTCATAAGATCACATTAGTGAAATCGATGTTCCCAGGCAACCAAAAAAGGTTCTCCATGGATCTTCAACCTCCTACGTACTGCTCAGAGATGTTTCCAGAAATCTGGCAAATTATAAGCAGTTTTCTTGCTTACAATGTTTTTTCTCTTTCCTCTGCTTATCTGTTAGCAGTGCCACAGGGGTCTTGGTGATCTTTTACTGGTGGGCTGAGACCATCTTCAGGATGTCCCCTCTACTTGCCTCCTTTGAGGTCGGTGCTTGTAGCCATAAGTCTCGGATGGCGTATTACAATTTACTCTCCTGGGAACCCGGTTTTACAAATTTTTATGATATTAAAGAGCTGTTGTGTTAATCACATCACTGTCGTCCCGGGCAGAGTGCGATTGGCGAGGCCAGGGAGAAGAACAAGTGATTTGTCTGAGGTCATTCTTCAGCTAAACTCCTGGGAAGCTTTTTATCAGAATCTGACCTTGACTTTACATCTGTGTGTTTTGCTAACAGGAGAGAAGTTTACAGGATCCTTAAAGATGAGGGGATTTTGCTTCCACGATATGCTGTCCTTAATCGTGATCCAAATAAACCAGATGGTACGTAGCGATCTAATGATTGGTTTTTTTTTTTAGAATATTTCTTTACTTCCAGTAGAATTGTTTGTCTGCTACCCATCACTACTGCTAGAGTTATGGTAGGTTTTTCATTTTTGCATAAAAAGTCTCTTTCTAGGGTAAATTAGAATATTATTTACCCCAAGACACGCATTTGTGGGGCAGGAATCCGCTCCATCACCCTATGGAAGAAAAAAATATTCAGATCTCTCAGTAAAGGGAATGACCGTACAAACTACGTGCCCCCTTGGCGTGCACCTCCCCACCTACATGTTCTCCCTCCGTCTCCACCCTTTTCTGGCTCTATAAGGCTGGAGCTGTCAGTCAGAGAGGGGGTGGACATACAACGCTCCTGTATTTTGATAGCTCTATGACTGCAGTCTTCTGAATCCTTTCCTGACGTTCTCAGGATTTTCCAGTGTTGCAGGCGATCATGTAGCCATATGTCAGCGATTTGCATACTTCCGGGACACATTTAGACTAGACGTGCTTGGACTCTCTCCATTCACTTGTACTGAACTCGGTCAGACACGTCTAGTCAGCACATAAACGCATATATTCCAATTGCACACTTGTGACCGCCCGCTCACTGGCAACACTGGGAAATAATGATGGTGTGGGGTAAAGATTCATAAGTCTGCATTCTCTAGGAGATTACAGGCTTTCACCACAAGACATGACAATCCCTTTAAATACAGAAAGTGTTGCTTTTTTCCATTCCAGATTTTGAGTGAACAGAGTGGGTTTTGATGATAAAATATGTACAGCTAAACGTAACCTCGGGAAACTATGGGAAATGTTGGCAGTTATGCAATGGGGCAGTATTCACATTGCCTTTTTACAGCTGATCATACGAAATGGCTGTGAGCAGGCGGCTATTTGTCCGAGCTCCGCCGTAATCATCTGCCTTCTTCCCATTACACAAGGGGGGGCCGAGAAACTCATGTCGGACACTTGGCATATGCATCTCCCACACCAATATAGCATGAGGAGTGTTGACCTCGGGCATGCCCAATCCTTCCTTGGCTGCTGATATCAAAGCATTCGGGCAGCCTTCATGTAATACAGGTGGGCACCTTTACGAACCCTGTGCGTTATTGGAGCACAGGGAGTGTGTGGTCCTCTTCCAGTAAGAATTGCAGGAATTCTGTTGGCACAAATGACTGTTCAAACCCATCTCCTTGATTCCGTCAGTTTCCTCCATCCTCTCACTGCTTTAAAGCCAGAGCTATCAATCAAGAAAGAGTAGAAGGGAGATGACTGCAGATAATCCGATTGGAGGGCTCTGACCCATGAGGCTATCGGGTTGCGTCAAGCTCCTGTGCTTGGTTTGAACAGTTATTTTGTACTGACACTCCCTTTAATGTAGAATGTGATTCGGGTTCAGTGCAAGATGCGTATGTGGATGTTATACTTGTGTATAGCAATATAGCACGCATATAAGACATTGACTATTTCCGTGAGTATTGCTTTATAACTTGGTGAACACTTACACGATATAGCTGCCACCTCCACATTCTGCGCGTTTCCAGCCGACAGGTTGCCTTTTGTTGCTACGTGCTGTTCCTGATGTTTCGCTGCATTCTTTCACCGCGGGGACGCTGGGTAATGAATGTGTGTTGACTGTAAAAAGGAATTACTCCATAAAGTCAATCTCTTCATAGAGAGCCTGTGACTAGTTATTGTATAATCACACGGATTACCTTTTATTTTTTTTAATTGTTTTATACTTCAATCCCCTCTTGTTTGGCAATTATGCCTGACTTGTCATTTATTTTTTGGTGCCATTCCCATTGACATCAGACAATTTCCATACGCAGAAGGGCAATAAGGGACATAGGCAAACCCCTGGATGTTCAAGTCTGGCAGGTTCATCCGAACAGTTAAAAAACAAAACAAAAAAAGTTTGCATACCAGAACAGTACCCGGACCCCATTCACTTGTATGGGGTTCACGAACATCCAGTGTTTGCCAAGCTGTCATGGGCATGACCGCTCGGCAAACTCTGCTTCAGATCGGCGGTAAAATCATTACCGCCGGTCAGACAGCTGCGGTTCCCACGCTGTCAATGACAGCGTGAGCCGCTGCTATGATCGTAGGTAGTGATGAGCGAGAATACTCGTTGCTCGGGGGGTCTCCGAGTATTTTAGTGCTCGGAGATTTAGTTTTCGTTGCCACAGCTGAATGAATTACGGCTGCTGGATAGGCTGAATACATGTGCAGAATGCCTGTTTGTTAGGGAATTCCCACATGTACTCAGGCTGGCTAGCAGCCGTAAATCATGCAGCTAAGGCGAGGAAAACTAAATCTCCGAGTACTAACAAATACTCAAGAGACCACCCGAGCGTGCTCTGGAAAACCCAAGCAACGAGTATGCTCGCTCATCACTAATTGTAGGTAAAAAGTTTACTTCGGTCACTGGTGTTGGCTGATGGGACTACTGCCTCCATCAGCCTAAGACTGCTGCCACTAATAACAGTGAGGGCAGGCGGCGACTGATGGGAGTATTCATCAGCTGGCGCCTCTACTCTAAATAAATGAATAATTAATGTAAGTTCCCCTGTATTTTTGAAAAACAGCCAGGCAAAACTGAAAGCTGGGGGCTGCAGTCCTCAGCTGTCAACATCAGCAAGGCTGGTTGTCAAGAATAGAGGGGTCCCCACATGTTTTTTTATTTTTTTAATTATTTAAGCGGAACCTGTCGGCAGGGTTGTGCATAGTAACCTACACACACTGTCAGGTTGGTGCTGTTATACTGAATAAAATGGTACCTGAGTTGATGAAATCTGTCTTGTAGCTGTCTTCTTAATCTTTCTTTTCAGTTTTGTGTTAATGATCGTGCCCTAAGGCAGGGTTGGTGTATATGGTGCTCTGATTATATAGTCATATTGCAGACTGCAGACAGGTCACTGATCCCTCACTGACCTGCCCCTTGTTTGCATAATGAATACCATCACATACTGAATAAAAAAATGACACTTCTGAAGGCAGGTGCTGGCTGTGGCGCCTGCGCTACAGCATAATCGCATGTGTACTTTGCACTTGTTCCCTTTTGCAGATATACCGTATATACTCGAGTATAAGCCGACCCCCCTAATTTTGCCACAAAAAACTGGGAAAACTTTTTGATTCGAGTATAAGCCTAGGGTAGGAAATGCAGCAGCTACCGGTGAATTTCAAAAATAAAAATAGAAGCTCCATACCGTTCATTATTGCCCCATAGATGCTCCATATAAAACTGTGCCATATATAATGCTCTGCACCGTTCATTATGGCCCCATATAAAGCTGTGCCATATATAATGCTCTGCACCGTTCATTATGGCCCCATAGATGCCCCATATAAAGCTGTGCCATATATAATGCTCTGCACTGTTGATTATTGCCCCATAGATGCTCCATATAAAGCTGTGCAATATATAATGCTGCTGCAATAAAAAAAAAAACAAATCACATACTCACCTCTCTTCGCTCAGGACGCCGTTGCTTTCAATAATTACCTGCTCCTCATGCGGCTCCATCTCCAGCACTGACGCTCAGCAGAGGGTGTGCACTGACTACGTCACCGCGCCCTCTGACCTGAGCGTCACAGCCAGAGGACGCTGGAGACGGAGCCGGACCGGAACGAGGAGCACGTAAATATCTCTCAGCGCTGCGCTCCCCCTCCCCGTATACTTACCTGCTCCTGGCGCGGTCCCTGCTTCTTCCACCGCTGCATCTTCTTCCTGTATTGAGCGGTCACAGTTACCGCTCATTGCAGTCATGAATATTCCGGGAGTAGGTAAGTATAACTAGACAGCCCCCCGCTCCCCCTCCCCTGCCGACCCCCGGGTATAACTCGAGTATAAGCCGAGAGGGGGACTTTCAGCCCCAAAAATGGGGTGAAAATCTCGGCTTATACTCGAGTATATACTTGAGCGAGGTAAAAAAGCACGCTGCGCAGAAGTGTTTGTATAGAGATATGATAGCTGCTGTTGCGCAGGCGGCGCCATCTTGCTGGAGAAGGAAAAAAAATGTTTATTTAGTATATAACATAGGGTATATACGTTACACAGGTGCTGCAGAGCCGCAGGCAGCCAGGAGGTGTGACGGAGCTGAAGCCAGGTTGTCGGTCAGGAGAGAGGAGGGGGGCCGAAGCCCAACACGTATCGCTACACACAGGTAGCTTCGTCAGGGGCAGAAAGAGTATACCTGAGGCACAATTCAAAGATCTATATATAGCCCCAATTACATACCGGAGTGAAGGGATTCAGAACAGCTGTGAGAGCTCCAGAGTTTCCCGAGGTCCAAATGCTAGGAGTATGTGCGCGCACCTTAATGCGCAGGTGCCAACCAGTGATGCCGATGGCTCAGGTGCGCCCTCCTTAATGAGAGAGCCAGAGAACAAATGCGCATACTCCCGATATAACCATGTTGCTATGGCCACCAGAAAAAGCCGGCCGGCCAAACAAAGTAACATAGAGATGCGCATGCACCTGTAGAGCGCCCAGTCGCAGGATGGAAGTATAAATATAAACAATGATAATATTGCCCGAGACGCCAGTACATCGGCGCCAAGAGGTAAGACTGAACGTTCAGTTGCACACATATAAGCCAAGCATATTCTGCGAATAAAGGCAAATAACCCTGGCCTTAGAGCTGAGCCGGCAAAAAAAAAAAAAAAAATAGATTGCAGGTATAGACAGCAGTGCAAGCGCTAACACGCAGTAAAACTAAGATGTACGCGCCACATAGTGCGCGGGCGCTAATTAGCCATGCCGCCGGCTATAGACGCATATATATTAACAGAATGTACATTCATGCAGCTATACCCATTATCGGCGTACACGAATCGCCATAACACCCACAGTGGGCCAGCAAAACAAGATGTGACACCGAAACCACCCCATGCGTAAAAAACATTTTCCAAGCCACCAATCCTACGATATTAACCTGAACGATGAAAATAGTAGCCAAGGAACGTGCAGGCGTCAACGTTGAAATTCATTAATGTGAAAAACCAGGCACAAACCGCACATGTTCCAAAAGGAAATTAGTTGTCATGTCCACAAAATTACACCGGACACAGAAGGCATATTACAGATAAATGCAGGCGCAAACGCACAATATACAGAATTCAAAAAAAAATAAAAAATTGAAGTTTAACCCCTTAGCGACCGCCGATACGCCTTTTAACGGCGGCCGCTAAGGGTACTTAAACCACAGCGCCGTTAATTAACGGCGCTGTGGAAAAAGTCCATAGCGCCCCCCAGAGGCCGATTTTCTCCGGGGTCTCGGCTGCCGAGGGTAGCCGAGACCCCAGAGAACATGATTCGGGGGTTTTTTAACCCACCCCGCATTTGCGATCGCCGGTAATTAACCGTTTACCGGCGATCGCAAAAAAAAAAAAAAAAAAAAAAGCGATCTCTTTTTAATTTCTCTGTCCTCCGATGTGATCGCACATCGGAGGACAGAGAAAAGGGGTCCCAGGTGGCCCCCCAATACTCACCTAGCTCCCCCGATGCTCCTCGTGTCTCCCGGTGGGCGCCGCCATCTTCAAAATGGCGGGCGCATGCGCAGTGCGCCCGCCGGCCGGCACCGGGAGAATCTTTGGGGTCTCGGCTGCCGGGGGTAGCCGAGACCCCAAAGAGCACGATCGGGGTCGGTATTACCGACCCCTGTTTTGCGATCGCCGGTAATTAACGGTTTACCAGCGACCGCAAAAAAAAAAAAAAAAGTAAAGTGTAATTCTCTGTCCTCTGATGTGATCGCACATCAGAGGACAGAGAAATAGGGGGATTCGGGGACCCTAGCATACTCACCTAGGTCCCTGGATCCTCTTGCTGCTCCTCCTGGCCGCCGGCAGCAGAACATGGCGGACGCATGCCCAGTGCGCCCGCCATCTGTCTCCATCTGCCGGCCGGCAGGAGAACAGCAGTTGGGGCTAAAATTAGGGGTAGGGTTAGGGGTAGGGTTAGGGGTAGGGTTAGGTTAGGGTTAGGGGTAGGGTTAGGGGTAGGGGTAGGGTTAGGGGTAGGGTTAGGGGTAGGGTTAGGTTAGGGGTAGGGTTAGGGGTAGGGTTAGGTTAGGGGTAGGGTTAGGTTAGGGGTAGGGTTAGGGGTAGGGTTAGGTTAGGGGTAGGGCTAGGGTTGGGGCTAAATTTAGGGTTAGGGTTGGGGCTAAATTTAGGGTTAGGGTTGGGGCTAAACTTAGGGTTAGGCTTCTTTCACACTTACGTCGGTACGGGGCCGTCGCAATGCGTCGGCCCGACATACCGACGCACGTTGTGAAAATTGTGCACAACGTGGGCAGCAGCTGTAGTTTTTCAACACATCCGCTGCCCAATCTATGTCCTGGGGAGGAGGGGGCGGAGTTACGGCCACGCATGCGCGGTCAGAAATGGCGGATGCGACGTACAAAAAAAGTTTCATTGAACGTTTTTTGTGCCGACGCTCCGCCAAAACACAACTGATCCAGTGCACGACGGACGCGACGTGTGGCCATCCGTCACGATCCGTCGGCAATACAAGTCTATGGGCAAAAAACGCATCCTGCGGGCACATTTGCAGGATCCGTTTCTTGTCCAAAACGACGGATTGCGACGGAATGCCAAACGACGCAAGTGTGAAAGTAGCCCTAGGGCTAGGGTTAGGGTTGGGGCTAAAGTTAGGGCTAGGGTTGGGGCTAAACTTAGGGTTAGAGCTGGGATTAGGGTTAGGGTTTGGATTAGGGTTCGTATTAGGGTTAGGGTTGGCATTAGGGTTACGCTTGGGATTAGGGTTAGGTTTGGGATTAGGGTTAAGGTTAGGGTTGTGATTAGGGTTAGGTTTGAGGTTAGGGTTGAGATTAGGATTAGGGGTGTGTTGGATTTAGGGTTTTGATTAGGGTTATGGTTAGGGTTGACTTGGGGTAAGGGTTGTGATTATGGTTAGGGTTAGTGATTAGGATTATGGATGAGGTTGGGATTAGGGTTAGGGGTGTGTTGGGGTTAGGGTTGGAGCTAGAATTGGGGGGTTTCCACTGTTTAGGTACATCAGGGGGTCTCCAAACACGACAGCCAATTTTGCGCTCAAAAAGTCAAATGGTGCTCCCTCCCTTCTGAGCTCTGCCGTGCGCCCAAACAGTGGGTTACCCCCACATATGGGGCATCAGCGTACTCGGGATAAATTGGACAACAACTTCTGGGGTCCAATTTCTCTTGTTACCCTTGTGAAAATAAAAACTTGGGGGCTACAAAATCTTTTTTGTGAAAAAAAAATATTTTTTATTTTCACGACTCTGCATTCTAAACTTCTGTGAAGCACTTGGGCATTCAAAGTTCTCACCACACATCTAGATAAGTTCCTTGGGGGGTCTAGTTTCCAAAATGGGGTCACTTGTGGGGGGTTACTACAGTTTAGGTACATCAGGGGCTCTGCAATCGCAACATAATGCCCACAGACCATTCTATCAAAGTCTGCATTCCAAAAAGGCGCTCCTTCCCTTCCGAGCTCTGCCGTGCGCCCAAACAGTGGTTTACCGCTGGGATTCAAGGGATTCAAGCTTCAGGAGGCTAATTTGCATATTCCAGGTGCCTTCTGGGAGAAGCGAAGTCTCCCTAAGCTAGAAGATCGTTGGGTACAGCCGGGACCAGCTGCTTCGAAAGCATCACCAAACCAGGGATTCAAGCTTCAGGAGGCTAATTTGCATATTCCAGGTGCCTTCTGGGAGAAGCGAAGTCTCCCTAAGCTAGAAGATCGTTGGGTACAGCCGGGACCAGCTGCTTCGAAAGCATCACCAAACCAGGGATTCAAGCTTCAGGAGGCTAATTTGCATATTCCAGGTGCCTTCTGGGAGAAGCGAAGTCTCCCTAAGCTAGAAGATCGTTGGGTACAGCCGGGACCAGCTGCTTCGAAAGCATCACCAAACCAGGGATTCAAGCTTCAGGAGGCTAATTTGCATATTCCAGGTGCCTTCTGGGAGAAGCGAAGTCTCCCTAAGCTAGAAGATCGTTGGGTACAGCCGGGACCAGCTGCTTCGAAAGCATCACCAAACCAGGGATTCAAGCTTCAGGAGGCTAATTTGCATATTCCAGGTGCCTTCTGGGAGAAGCGAAGTCTCCCTAAGCTAGAAGATCGTTGGGTACAGCCGGGACCAGCTGCTTCGAAAGCATCACCAAACCAGGGATTCAAGCTTCAGGAGGCTAATTTGCATATTCCAGGTGCCTTCTGGGAGAAGCGAAGTCTCCCTAAGCTAGAAGATCGTTGGGTACAGCCGGGACCAGCTGTTTCGAAAGCATCACCAAACCGCGCGCCTTACGGCGCGCAAATTTTTGCCTGTAGGACATTATTGCAAGAGAGCTTGGCTGAGTAGATTACACAAGAAGGAAAACACACAGCAAGTCAGCAGGATCTAGGAGCAACATGGCAGATGTGACAACCTACATGGTGAGCTGCAGCATGTGCTACATGTTCACAGATCGACCAGAAGAAGAATCCAATTTCACCTGTCAGAAGTGTAGACTAGTGGCCCTTTTAGTAGAAAAGGTGCGGGGTCTGGAAGAAAGAATAGCAACTTTGAAACTCATCAAAGAGAATGAAGACTTTCTAGACAGAACAGAAGCATCTCTACTGGTCACAAAAGGTGCAAAAAGTGTCAGAGAACCTCCAAAAGCAGATGAGTGGAAGCATGTGACCAAAAGAAGCAAGAAGACCATGGAGAAATCACCAACCACACAACTGAAGAACCGATATCAAATCTTTGTAGAGGATGAAGATGGCACACCTAAGAATGAAGTAATACCAGCAAGCAAAAAAGAAAAGGGCACACAGCAACAAGTGACAGCAAAAAGTACAGCCAAGAAGCAACGAAGAGTGGTGGTGGTGGGAGACTCACTACTGAGAGGCACAGAAGCAGCCATCTGCAGACCGGACATAACTGCAAGAGAAGTATGCTGCCTTCCAGGTGCGATGATCAAGGATGTGACCGATAGGATACCAAAGCTCTTCAGCTCCAAGGACGTCCACCCATTTCTTCTGATACATGTTGGCACCAATGACACGGCAAGGAAGGACCTACCGACAATCTGCAAGGACTTTGAAGAGTTGGGGAAGAAAGTAAAGGAACTGGATGCACAGGTAGTTTTTTCTTCTATCCTTCCAGTAGACTGGCATGGCACCAGGAGATGGAACAGGATCCTTGATGCAAACAACTGGCTAAGACGATGGTGCAGACAACAAGGATTTGGATTCCTGGACCACGGTGTGAATTACTGGTATGATGGACTCCTCGCCAAAGACGGACTACACCTCAACAAACCTGGGAAACACACATTCGCCAGAAGACTCGCTACACTCATCAGGAGGGCGTTAAACTAGAAGAAGAGGGGACGGGAAGAAAAACATTAGACTCGAACAAAGACGACCCAGGAAAACATACTCTGAAGGGAGGTAAGAACATTTCTAAAACAATCCACAGTGAGGAGATTGGAACAAAACAAAATCCTCTAAACTGCATGCTCGCAAACGCCAGAAGCCTGACAAACAAGATGGAAGAACTAGAAGCAGAAATATCTACAGGTAACTTTGACATAGTGGGAATAACCGAGACATGGTTAGATGAAAGCTATGACTGGGCAGTTAACTTACAGGGTTACAGTCTGTTTAGAAAGGATCGTAAAAATCGGAGAGGAGGAGGGGTTTGTCTCTATGTAAAGTCTTGTCTAAAGTCCACTTTAAGGGAGGATATTAGCGAAGGGAATGAGGATGTCGAGTCCATATGGGTTGAAATTCATGGAGGGAAAAATGGTAACAAAATTCTCATTGGGGTCTGTTACAAACCCCCAAATATAACAGAAAGCATGGAAAGTCTACTTCTAAAGCAGATAGATGAAGCTGCAACCCATAATGAGGTCCTGGTTATGGGGGACTTTAACTACCCGGATATTAACTGGGAAACAGAAACCTGTGAAACCCATAAAGGCAACAGGTTTCTGCTAATAACCAAGAAAAATTATCTTTCACAATTGGTGCAGAATCCAACCAGAGGAGCAGCACTTTTAGACCTAATACTATCTAATAGACCTGACAGAATAACAAATCTGCAGGTGGTCGGGCATTTAGGAAATAGCGACCACAATATTGTGCAGTTTCACCTGTCTTTCACTAGGGGGACTTGTCAGGGAGTCACAAAAACATTGAACTTTAGGAAGGCAAAGTTTGAACAGCTTAGAGATGCCCTTAATCTGGTAGACTGGGACAATATCCTCAGAAATGAGAATACAGATAATAAATGGGAAATGTTTAAGAACATCCTAAATAGGCAGTGTAAGCGGTTTATACCTTGTGGGAATAAAAGGACTAGAAATAGGAAAAACCCAATGTGGCTAAACAAAGAAGTAAGACAGGCAATTAACAGTAAAAAGAAAGCATTTGCACTACTAAAGCAGGATGGCACCATTGAAGCTCTAAAAAACTATAGGGAGAAAAATACTTTATCTAAAAAACTAATTAAAGCTGCCAAAAAGGAAACAGAGAAGCACATTGCTAAGGAGAGTAAAACTAATCCCAAACTGTTCTTCAACTATATCAATAGTAAAAGAATAAAAACTGAAAATGTAGGCCCCTTAAAAAATAGTGAGGAAAGAATGGTTGTAGATGACGAGGAAAAAACTAACATATTAAACACCTTCTTCTCCACGGTATTCACGGTGGAAAATGAAATGCTAGGTGAAATCCCAAGAAACAATGAAAACCCTATATTAAGGGTCACCAATCTAACCCAAGAAGAGGTGCGAAACCGGCTAAATAAGATTAAAATAGATAAATCTCCGGGTCCGGATGGCATACACCCACGAGTACTAAGAGAACTAAGTAATGTAATAGATAAACCATTATTTCTTATTTTTAGTGACTCTATAGCGACAGGGTCTGTTCCGCAGGACTGGCGCATAGCAAATGTGGTGCCAATATTCAAAAAGGGCTCTAAAAGTGAACCTGGAAATTATAGGCCAGTAAGTCTAACCTCTATTGTTGGTAAAATATTTGAAGGGTTTCTGAGGGATGTTATTCTGGATTATCTCAATGAGAATAACTGTTTAACTCCATATCAGCATGGGTTTATGAGAAATCGCTCCTGTCAAACCAATCTAATCAGTTTTTATGAAGAGGTAAGCTATAGGCTGGACCACGGTGAGTCATTGGACGTGGTATATCTCGATTTTTCCAAAGCGTTTGATACCGTGCCGCACAAGAGGTTGGTACACAAAATGAGAATGCTTGGTCTGGGGGAAAATGTGTGTAAATGGGTTAGTAACTGGCTTAGTGATAGAAAGCAGAGGGTGGTTATAAATGGTATAGTCTCTAACTGGGTCGCTGTGACCAGTGGGGTACCGCAGGGGTCAGTATTGGGACCTGTTCTCTTCAACATATTCATTAATGATCTGGTAGAAGGTTTACACAGTAAAATATCGATATTTGCAGATGATACAAAACTATGTAAAGCAGTTAATACAAGAGAAGATAGTATTCTGCTACAGATGGATCTGGATAAGTTGGAAACTTGGGCTGAAAGGTGGCAGATGAGGTTTAACAATGATAAATGTAAGGTTATACACATGGGAAGAGGGAATCAATATCACCATTACACACTGAACGGGAAACCACTGGGTAAATCTGACAGGGAGAAGGACTTGGGGATCCTAGTTAATGATAAACTTACCTGGAGCAGCCAGTGCCAGGCAGCAGCTGCCAAGGCAAACAGGATCATGGGGTGCATTAAAAGAGGTCTGGATACACATGATGAGAGCATTATACTGCCTCTGTACAAATCCCTAGTTAGACCGCACATGGAGTACTGTGTCCAGTTTTGGGCACCGGTGCTCAGGAAGGATATAATGGAACTAGAGAGAGTACAAAGGAGGGCAACAAAATTAATAAAGGGGATGGGAGAACTACAATACCCAGATAGATTAGCGAAATTAGGATTATTTAGTCTAGAAAAAAGACGACTGAGGGGCGATCTAATAACCATGTATAAGTATATAAGGGGACAATACAAATATCTCGCTGAGGATCTGTTTATACCAAGGAAGGTGACTGGCACAAGGGGGCATTCTTTGCGTCTGGAGGAGAGAAGGTTTTTCCACCAACATAGAAGAGGATTCTTTACTGTTAGGGCAGTGAGAATCTGGAATTGCTTGCCTGAGGAGGTGGTGATGGCGAACTCAGTCGAGGGGTTCAAGAGAGGCCTGGATGTCTTCCTGGAGCAGAACAATATTGTATCATACAATTATTAGGTTCTGTAGAAGGACGTAGATCTGGGTATTTATTATAATGGAATATAGGCTGAACTGGATGGACAAATGTCTTTTTTCGGCCTTACTAACTATGTATGTTACTATATGGCGCATCAGCGTACTCGGGATAAATTGGACAACAACTATTGCAGTCCAATTTCTCCTGTTACCCTTGTGAAAATAAAAATTTGGTGGCTAAAAAATCTTGGGGGCTACAATATCTTTTTTGTGGAAAAAAAAATATTTTTTATTTTCACGACTCTGCATTCTAAACTTCTGTGAAGCACTTGGGCATTCAAAGTTCTCACCACACATCTAGATAAGTTCCTTGGGGGGTCTAGTTTCCAAAATGGGGTCACTTGTGGGGGATTTCTACTGTTTAGGCACATCAGGGGCTCTCCAAACGCGACATGGCGTCCGATCTCAATTCCAGCCAATTCTACATTGAAAAAGTAAAACGGCACTCTTTCTCTTCCAAGCTCTGCGGTGCGCCCAAACAGTGGTTTACCCCCACATATTGGGTATTGACGTACTCAGGAGAAATTGCACAACAACTTTTGTGGTCTAATTTCTCCTGTTACCCTTGTGAAAATAAAAATTTGTGGGCAAAAAGATCATTTTTGTAGAAAAAATGCAATTTTTTTTTTTTCACGGCTCTACGTTATAAACTTCTGTGAAGCACATGGGGGTTCAAAGTGCTCGCCACACATCTAGATAAGTTCCTTAAGGGGTCTAGTTTCCAAAATGGTGTCACTTGTGGGGGGTTTCCACTGTTTAGGCACATCAGGGGCTCTCCAAACGCGACATGGCGTCCAATCTCAATTCCAGCCAATTCTACATTGAAAAAGTAAAACGGCACTCCTTCTCTTCCAAGCTTTGCAGTGCGCCCTAACAGTTGTTTACCCCCACATATTGGGTATCAGCGTACTCAGGAGAAATTGCACAACAACTTTTGTGGTCTAATTTCTCCTGTTACCCTTGTGAAAATAAGAATTTGTGGGCAAAAAGATCATTTTTGTGTAAACAAAAGCGATTTTTTATTTTCACGGCTCTACGTTATAAACTTCTGTGAAGCACTTGGGGGTTCAAAGTGCTCACCACACATCTAGATAAGTTCCTTAAGGGGTCTAGTTTCCAAAATGGTGTCACTTGTGGGGAGTTTCCACTGTTTAGGCACATCAGGGGCTCTCTAAACGTGACATGGCGTCCGATCTCAATTCCAGCCAATTCTGCATTGAAAAAGTCAAACGGCGCTCCTTCACTTCTAAGTTCTGCGGTGCGCCCTAACAGTGGTTTACCCCCACATATGGGGTATTGGCGTATTCAGGAGAAATTGCATAACAAAATTTATGGTTACATTTCTGTTTTTACACTTGTGAAAATAAAAAAAATGGTTCTGAATTAAGATATTTGCAAAAAAAAGTTAAATGTTCATTTTTTCCTTCCACATTGTTTCAGTTCCTGTGAAGCACGTAAAGGGTTAATAAACTTCTTGAATGTGGTTTTGAGAACCTTGATGGGTGTAGTTTTTAGAATGGTGTCACACTTCATTATTTTCTATCATATAGACCCCTCAAAATGACTTCAAATGTGATGTGGTCCCTAAAAAAAAATGGTGTTGTAAAAATGAGAAATTGCTGGTCAACTTTTAACCCTTATAACTCCCTAACAAAAAAAAATTTTGTTTCCAAAATTGTGCTGATGTAAAGTAGACATGTGGGAAATGTTATTTATTAACTATTTTTTATGACATCTCTCTGATTTAAGGGCATAAAAATACAAAGTTTGAAAACTGCAAAATTTTAAAAATTTTCGCCATATTTCCGTTTTTTTCATAAATAATCGCAAGTAATATCGAAGAAATGTTACCACTAACATGAAGTACAATATGTCACGAAAAAACAATCTCAGAATCAGCGGGATCCGTTGAAGCGTTCCAGAGTTATAACCTCATAAAGTGACAGTGGTCAGAATTGCAAAAATTGGCCTGGTCATTAAGTACCAAATTGGCTCTGTCACTAAGGGGTTAAAGCTGTTTGTAAAAGCCTGTAAATAATAAGTCCTCGTTGAGCCCACAGGGGGATTGGCTTTGAAGTTCGAAAATCCACTTGGACTCGCATCGAAGAAGAGCCTGTGTAACGTTGCCCCCCCTAATATTCATGTGGACAGTCTGTAGGCCCATAACTTTGAAAGTAGATTCCTCCCCCCCCCCCCCCCCCCCCATGGATGTCCAAGAAGTGCGAGGCCACCGAAGTGAGCATTTTGTTCTTCTCTCGGTCCCTGGATGCTGTAGAAATATTAGACAGGTGCTGCTGCGTTCTCTTCCGCAATTCTTGGGTAGTCTGACCCACATAGATTTTAGGGCAGCCGCAAAATATTGCATAGACAACATTCCGTGACCTGCAGGTAAAAAATTCTCTTGGCATAATCTGAAATGATAAGGTCGAAATTGAATAGCCGTCCTGTGCAATCATGAATTGGCACACACTGCAGTGGCCACATGGATATGTACCATAGACCTTTGTACCCCGATTCAAACTCACAGTGGGTCGTTGGTAATGACTGCGGCACAAATTGTCCCTTAAATTCCTAGCTCTTCTTGCTACCATATTAGGAGATGTAGAAATAAAAGGGAGAATCTTCTTGTCATTTGCAAGGATAGCCCAATTGTTAGAAAGAATGTCCCGAATGTCTGACCACTGGTTGTTAAAAGTAGTTATTAATGGTAGCGAAGAGAGAGGTTCACGTACCTTCTTAGTTAGCAGACTTTGTCTCCGTGCCGCGGGCACGTTGGTAGGCTTGGGAAATAATTCTCCGAGGGTAGCTCCTATTTTTAAAACGGTTGGACAAGTCCGTCGCCTGTGATTCGAAATCCAAATTGGAGCTACAATTTCTCCTGAGGCGAAGGAATTGGCCCCTCGGGATACCATTTTTGAGATGACCTGGATGGAAGCTGTCGTAGTGTAAAAGGCTATTAGTGGCGGTTGTCTTCCTGAAGAGACTACACACAATACGGGAATCCTTGATGGCTAATTTCAGATCCAAAAAATCAAGCATTGTCTCTGAAATGACAGATGTAAGTCTGATGTTAAAGGTGTTACAATTAAGGTCTCCAATAAATTGCCTGCACTCCTCAAGTGACCCCGTCCAGAAAAAGATGACATCGTCAATATAGCGACGCCACATTGTCGTTTTGGGAAAGGCCGTATGTTTAAAGACAGTTTGCTCCTCCCACCATCCAAGAAATAAATTTGCGTACGATGGTGCACATCTAGCCCCCATAGCTGTACCTGAGGTTTGTCTGTAGTACTTCCTGTCGAAGACAAAATAGTTTTTGTCCAAGATAATGTATAAGAGTTCCAAAAGAAAACTATCATGACTTATATCTCTCTTGCTGTTCTTAGCCAGGAAGTACCTTATAGCTTGCATGCCCAGTTGATGTGTAATACTGGTATAGAGTGATTCTACATCCAGACTCACCAAAAAAGTACCAGGTGGCAGGTGAACAATCTCAAGGAGCTGTATAAGATGGGACGAGTCTCTAATGTATGAGTCCAGAGACAGGACCAACGGTTGTAAATAGTGGTCCACATAGATGCAGGGACGTTCAAAGAGACTGCCAATTCCGGAGACAATGGGCCTATCTGTTGGTGCAGTGAGCGACTTGTGCACTTTAGGAAGAGCGTAGAATGTAGGGATGATAGGCGAAGGGGTGATGAGAAAATCTGCCTCCTTTTTTGTCAAGATGTTCATCTGACGAGCCCCGTTGATGAGCTGATCGATTTTGTCCTTAAAGAAAGCAGTGGGGTCAGAAGGTAACATAGCATAACAATCAGACCTCTGAAGTTGACGTAATACCTCGCCAGTGTACAAATCATGAGGCCACAGCACTACATTGCCGCCTTTGTCGGCCTCACGTATTACAAAGTCTTTATTGTTTTTTTAAGTTCTCAAGGGCCCTTCTTTCTTCTCTACTGAAATTGTTGTGTCTGAATGGATCCAATTTCAATTTCTTAATATCAGAGCATACCTTGTCCAAATATTTTTTAACAGCCGGGAAGAGGGAAAACGATGGAGTAGCCTGTGAGGGCAGACGCCTGGAGAAGTGGTGCCCCGTGACCACACCCTCATTTTCATGTAGTAATTCAAGCAGATCTGAGAAAACTTGTCTATCACCACCAGAAAAAGAATCTAAAAGAGAAGGTTGATGGTACAGCAGTTTGAATGTTAGTTGGCGGCAAAACAAATACAAATCCTTAATTAAAATAAATTTGTTCAGTTTGTTCATAGGTGAGAAGGATAAGCCTTTGGAAAGGACTCTTCTCTCCACGTGAGACAATTCATAATTTGAAAGGTTAATGATCTGTAAATCACCGTCAAAACTGTTTGCTGGATCAATTATCATCTCTTGTTGTAACGGGTTGTCCTCTTGAATGTGGGTGACCAATTTCTCCGTGGACGACTCTTCCTGTTGTATGTGTCTCCTCTTCCTCCTCCCCCTCCGACAGCGCCTTCCACGTCGCTGGGGTCGGAGGATAAAAAATCACTAGATGAGATATCGTCCCCTACCAAAGGTATGGTTGCCGGTTGAATATCCCTAGGGACATAACGTCTGTTCCCTCGATGAATCCATTTATAGGCACGCCCCTTATTATAGTCCATCTTATCCCGCTGGAATTTATCTCTTTTCCTCTGAATAATTTCCTTTTCAAACTTATCGATCACCGTTTTCAACTGGAGCTGGAAAGGTGTGACCTCTGCGTCTTTATTGAAGTCACCAAGTCTAATCTCGCATCTCTTAATCTCCTCCTTGATCTGAATAAGAAGGGATTGGTCATGCTCAATGAGCATATCGATTAGTATGGTGGAAAACTTGGCTAGGCCTGTTTCCCATGTGCTCTGAAAATGGGCCGTGGCTTCCCAAGAAGGGAAAATCTGAACTCGCAGGCCCCGTGGTATAATACCCATTTTTTTTTGTATTCTTCCAGGCTTCTAATGTTCCACCATACTTTCGTCAAATTTTTGTGCAGATTGGTAATCTCAGCAGATAAACTATGAAAATCTGAATTCCTACCTGAATCAGACACCAAGCTCTTAGCCTCATTATCGAAGAGCCCCAATGCCCTATTACTCCACGCTGTCTCCCTAGCCGACAAATCCATATCAAACTCCAGCAATATATAAACGTAAGAAAAAAACACATACACAATGTGCCACAACTCCAGAAGAAAGTGGAAACAAGAGTCCACCAACGCAAACCGCATATATATGAATAGTATGGAGGGCACCATAGAAATATAAAAATATAGACAATGGGATCGATCCCACAGCGTACAAAAACAGTAAACCAATACGCAAAGAGAAAAGAATACGCTGATAGGGAGATCACCAAACAATTACAAAATATGGCTTTTATTAGAAAAGTGCACACAGAAAAACAGTACAATAAAACCACTTAAAAAACACATACATGAAAACAATGCCCTGTAGATAGTAAGAACTCCCCCTCCTCCCCCCATCCAAACTGAACACTCCCGCTGATCTGGCAAAAGTTACAACCCAGGAAGGTATACATGCAGGTGCTGAGTGCATAAACACTAAACAAAAGCTCCTATCCCCAATATGCAGTAATCTAACATGAAGCGGTCAAACACATACCACCTGAGAGTCCGACGGACTAGTGAAATGTAAATAACCCTATCTCACACTGATAGTATAATGTCTGCTACCCGCACACATAAATAATGAACAGTGAGCACGACCAATGTCTAAATCAGAGCAAGTGGGAGACAAAATAAGAGATACAGAGGGTATATACGTTACACAGGTGCTGCAGAGCCGCAGGCAGCCAGGAGGTGTGACGGAGCTGAAGCCAGGGTGTCGGTCAGGAGAGAGGAGGGGGGCCGAAGCCCAACGCGTATCGCTACACACAGGTAGCTTCGTCAGGGGCAGAAAGAGTATACCTGAGGCACAATTCAAAGATCTATATATAGCCCCAATTACATACCGGAGTGAAGGGATTCAGAACAGCTGTGAGAGCTCCAGAGTTCCCCGAGGTCCAAATGCTAGGAGTATGTGCGCGCACCTAAATGCGCAGGTGCCAACCAGTGATGCCGATGGCTCAGGTGCGCCCTCCTTAATGAGAGAGGCAGAGAACAAATGCGCATACTCCCGATATAAACAGCTCTAAGGCCAGGGTTATTTGCCTTTATTCGCAGAATATGCTTGGCTTATATGTGTGCAACTGAACGTTCAGTCTTGCCTCTTGGTGCCGATGTACTGGCGTCTCGGGCAATATTATCATTGTTTATATTTATATTTTCATCCTGCGACTGGGCGCTCTACAGGCACATGCGCATCTCTATGTTACTTTGTTTGGCCGGCCGGCTTTTTCTGGTGGCCATAGCAACATGTTTATATCGGGAGTATGCGCATTTGTTCTCTGGCTCTCTCATTAAGGAGGGTGCACCTGAGCCATCGGCATCACTGGTTGGCACCTGCGCATTAAGGTGCGCTTCAGCTCCGTCACACCTCCTGGCTGCCTGCGGCTCTGCAGCACCTGTGTAACGTATATACCCTCTGTATCTCTTATTTTGTCTCCCACTTGCTCTGATTTAGACATTGGTCGTGCTCACTGTTCATTATTTATGTGTGCAGGTAGCAGACATTACACTATCAGTGTGAGATAGGGTTATTTACATTTCACTAGTCCGTCGGACTCTCAGGTGGTATGTGTTTGACCGCTTCATGTTAGATTACTGCATATTGGGGATAGGAGCTTTTGTTTAGTGTTTATGCACTCAGCACATGCATGTATACCTTCCTGGGTTGTAACTTTTGCCAGATCAGCGGGAGTGTTCAGTTTGGATGGGGGGAGGAGGGGGAGTTCTTACTATCTACAGGGCATTGTTTTCATGTATGTGTTTTTTAAGTGATTTTATTGTACTGTTTTTCTGTGTGCACTTTTCTAATAAAAGTTATATTTTGTAATTCTTTGGTGATCTCCCTATCAGCGTATTCTTTTCTCTTTGCGTATTGGTTTACTGTTTTTGTACGCTGTGGGATCGATCCCATTGTCTATATTTTTATATTTCTATTGTGCCCTCCATACTATTCATATATATGTAGTATGTAACATAATAACATAGTTAGTAAGGCCGAAAAAAGACATTTGTCCATCCAGTTCAGCCTATATTCCATCATAATAAATCCCCAGATTTACGTCCTTCTACAGAACCTAATAATTGTATGATACAATATTGTTCTGCTCCAGGAAGACATCCAGGCCTCTCTTGAATGGTATGCGATGGCATGCATTATGCAAACAAGGGGGAAGGTCAGCAGTCTGCATTATGAATATATAATCAGAGCACCACATACACCAACCCCGCCTTAGGACACATGCATATCATTAAAACAAACTGAAAATAAAGATTAAGAAACAACCACAAGATGGATTTCATCAACCAAGGTATCATTTTATTCAGTATAACGGCGCCGACCTGACATTGTCTGTAGGTTACTATGTATAACCCTGCTGACAGATGCCCTTTAAATAAATCATTTAAGAAAACTGCATTGAGTCCCTCCATCTTTTTGTCAACCAGCCTTGCTAAAGCAGACAGCTGGGGGCTGGTATTCTCAGGCTGGTAGGGGTCTATAGTTTATGGCCCACCCCCCCCCCCCCCAGCTTAAAAATAGCACCCTGCAGCCATCCAGAAAAGGCGCATCTATTAGATGCACAAATTCTAGTGCTTTGGCCTGCTCTTCCCACTTGCCCTGCAGCGGTGGCAAGTGGGGTTCATATTTTTAGGGGTTGATATCACCTTTGTGGTGTCTGGTGGCATCAGTCCAACAGATTAGTAATGGAGAGGCATCTATAAGACACCTATCGATTACTAATCCTATAGCTGTATTGTAAATAAAGACACAGCCAGAATAATCTCTTTTCTTTAAAATAGAAGCAAAGCACATTTTCCTTTTTAATTTAAAAATATTAAACACCGTTATACTCACCTAATGCCCATTCCATTGAATCCCTCGTCTCCTGTAATAAAACAAAATAAAAAAACAACAATAACCCTCACCTGTCTGACATTCTGTCTCACGCCTAATCCATATCTGGGGATAAATAGTTTTGAACCTGGACGGTGCCAAGATGGGACCGTCCAGGCTGAGAACCACTAGGGAATGAGCTGCTGCGAGCGCATCATCAGTGAGCAGCGGCGACCTCATCGACATTACCGCAGGCCACTGAGGCTGCGTTCCGAGTCGGGCCAATGAACTTCAGCGACCTCCCTGCGGTGAGATCACCGCTAGCACTGTGAGGTGCAGAGGTGAGTTCACTGCGGTGAGTTTGACCTGCAGTGAATTCTCTCCTGAGGGAGTTTACTCTTCAGCTTTGAGAGACAGAATTCCCTCCCACCCCCCAAATCACATTGTATGATTTTTACATAATTAGTTTGCATTTTAATGCATGAAATAAGTATCTGCTCACCTACCAACCAGCAAGAAATCTGTTCCGTTTGAATAGATTATGAATGATATTAGCAGAAACCCCCACAAGTGACTCTATATTGTAACTTTCACTGCTTAAGGTATACAATGTACATCTAAGGGTGCGTACATTGAGCCACAGGTGCCTCACAGAATTTTATAACATTAGGACATGGAAATATAACATTTTAGTTGTAACATTTTTACGTTTTTTTTTTTTTTTTTTTTTTTTTAAAGCTTCAAATTTGTCAGTTACACAAGGGTTAACAGGTGAAACTGGACCCCACAATTCATTGTGCAATGTCTCCCGAATGCAGTAGTGATTCCCTATATGTCATCGGAATCTAGTGTTTGGCCACGTGTCACGGCTGGGAAGGAAGATGGGCTATTTGGCTTTTGGAGCACAGATTTTGAATATTTTGCGGCGCCACTAAGTGTCAGAACTGCAGAAACCCCCAAAAGCGACCCCATTGTAGAAATTGCACCTCTCCATGAATTCATCTATGGCTGCCATGACTAGTTTGTAACATGCAAATCTGCCTGTTTAGTTTCCAGTACAGTGTAGTATCCCCATACATTGTGCCCATCCTATGCTTCTGAAGACGCGCACCCTGTCAATTAAGCGCACTCACCCGATACAATAATGCCAAACGTGACTGCTTACTGCGGTTTTGGGCACAGTGGGGCTCAGAAAGAGGGGGGCTTTTGGATTTGGGATCACAGATTTCAGTGGATTCAATTTTAGGGGTGGGAGATGTCACATTTCCAGAATCTTTGCTCTACCAGTAATGTGGGAAGCCCCTATAGTTCCAGTGACTGGTAATGGACCTGAGTGGGGGCTGGTTTTGTGTGGGATAAGTTACGTTTTTTTAACAACATTTTGGGATACATAACATTTTTTGATCACTTTCAGTACATGGCTGTGTTCACATTCTTGTGTTCTACGCTGATCACTTATGTTGGGGTTTCTATGTAAATCCCACAAAAATGTGATAGACAAACCCCCCCAAGGAGCCACTCACTCTGAGGCAGATGGAGGCACTTTCTACTCCGTTTGGCATCTGTTACGGTGATATCCGTCTTTACAGGCGTGCACAGATCTGTGGTCGCCCACACTTTTGCACAAAAAAAGATGCCTAAAATGATGGGCCACAGCCGAACAGAGTCCAAAGGGACTCCATCTGCCTTATAAGTGAGAGGTTTCATCTGAATTCATACAGAAACCAAAACGTAAGCGCTCAGTGGGATAGCGCATGATAAATGTGAGCTGAGCCCTGTTCCGATTTGTGGGAGGCACAATTAACAAACAGACAGCAGTACAAGAATAGTTACTATTTTTATTATTGCGTAGTTCACTGTGTGGTATAAGTGATTAGGCGACTTTATTCTTTGGGTCGGTGCGATTACAGTAATACTAGATTTATATTGTGGTTTTGTCCTTCGCCTCATTGGGAGACACCAGAGATGCCCTTAATCTGGTAGACTGGGACAATATCCTCAGAAATAAGAATACAGATATTAAATGGAAAATGTTTAAGAACATCCTAAATAGGCACTGTAAGCGGTTTATACCTTGTGGGAATAAAAGGACTAGAAATAGGAAAAACCCAATGTGGCTAAACAAAGAAGTAAGACAGGCAATTAACAGTAAAAAGAAAGCATTTGCACTACTAAAGCAGGATGGCACCATTGAAGCTCTAAAAAACTATAGGGAGAAAAACACTTTATCTAAAAAACTAATTAAAGCTGCCAAAAAGGAAACAGAGAAGCACATTGCTAAGGAGAGTAAAACTAATCCCAAACTGTTCTTCAACTATATCAATAGTAAAAGAATAAAAACTGAAAATGTAGGCCCCTTAAAAAATAGTGAGGAAAGAATGGTTGTAGATGACGAGGAAAAAGCTAACATATTAAACACCTTCTTCTCCACGGTATTCACGGTGGAAAATGAAATGCTAGGTGAAATCCCAAGAAACAATGAAAACCCTATATTAAGGGTCACCAATCTAACCCAAGAAGAGGTGCGAAACCGGCTAAATAAGATTAAAATAGATAAATCTCCGGGTCCGGATAGCATACACCCACGAGTACTAAGAGAACTAAGTAATGTAATAGATAAACCATTATTTCTTATTTTTAGGGACTCTGTAGCGACGGGGTCTGTTCCGCAGGACTGGCGCATAGCAAATGTGGTGCCAATATTCAAAAAGGGCTCTAAAAGTAAACCTGGAAATTATAGGCCAGTAAGTCTAACCTCTATTGTTGGTAAAATATTTGAAGGGTTTCTGAGGGATGTTATTCTGGATTATCTCAATGAGAATAACTGTTTAACTCCATATCAGCATGGGTTTATGAGAAATCGCTCCTGTCAAACCAATCTAATCAGTTTTTATGAAGAGGTAAGCTATAGGCTGGACAACGGTGAGTCATTGGACGGTATATCTCGAGTTTTCCAAAGCATTTGATACCGTGCCGCACAAGAGGTTGGTACACAAAATGAGAATGCTTGGTCTGGGGGAAAATGTGTGTAAATGGGTTAGTAACTGGCTTAGTGATAGAAAGCAGAGGGTGGTTATAAATGGTATAGTCTCTAACTGGGTCGCTGTGACCAGTGGGTTACCGCAGGAGTCGGTATTGGGACCTGTTCTCTTCATCATATTCATTAATGATCTGGTAGAAGGTTTACACAGTAAAATATCGATATTTGCAGATGATACAAAACTATGTAAAGCAGTTAATACAAGAGAAGATAGTATTCTGCTACAGATGGATCTGGATAAGTTGGAAACTTGGGCTGAAAGGTGGCAGATGAGGTTTAACAATGATAAATGTAAGGTTATACACATGGGAAGAAGGAATCAATATCACCATTACACACTGAACGGGAAACCACTGGGTAAATCTGACAGGGAGAAGGACTTGGGGATCCTAGTTAATGATAAACTTACCTGGAGCAGCCAGTGCCAGGCAGCAGCTGCCAAGGCAAACAGGATCATGGGGTGCATTAAAAGAGGTCTGGATACACATGATGAGAGCATTATACTGCCTCTGTACAAATCCCTAGTTAGACCGCACATGGAGTACTGTGTCCAGTTTTGGGCACCAGTGCTCAGGAAGGATATAATGGAACTAGAGAGAGTACAAAGGAGGGCAACAAAATTAATAAAGGGGATGGGAGAACTACAATACCTAGATAGATTAGCGAAATTAGGATTATTTAGTCTAGAAAAAAGACGACTGAGGGGCGATCTAATAACCATGTATAAGTATATAAGGGGACAATACAAATATCTCGCTGAGGATTTGTTTATACCAAGGAAGGTGACGGGCACAAGGGGGCATTCTTTGCGTCTGGAGGAGAGAAGGTTTTTCCACCAACATAGAAGAGGATTCTTTACTGTTAGGGCGGTGAGAATCTGGAATTGCTTGCCTGAGGAGGTGGTGATGGCGAACTCAGTCGAGGGGTTCAAGAGAGGCCTGGATGTCTTCCTGGAGCAGAACAATATTGTGTCATACAATTATTAGGTTCTGTAGAAGGACGTAAATCTGGGGATTTATTATGATGGAATATAGGCTGAACTGGATGGACAAATGTCTTTTCCAGGTCGTCCACATGACAGCACCACAGGAGGTTGCTCTTCATATCCTTGATAGGGACAGGAACACAGAAGAGGTTAAATAGCCCCTCCCAACCTCCACCCCTCAGTGTTTTTCCTGTCCCTATCAGGGACAGACGCAGGAGAGAGTTCTCCAGAAGATTAGGTTTTCTCTTTACCTGATCCGAGGTCAGGTCTTGGAGCAGGAGCTCCGGAGTGCGGTCCATCCTCCTGGAGGGGGCTCTGGCCGTGAGAGTCTGGCGACTACTGAAGTCGCACGATACCGCTGGAGGTCCCTCTGCGACTAGGTCGAGCTGTCTGCTCCCATGCGCTGCCTCATCCCCTCATCAAAGGGGGCGCTGAGGCAGCGGCTGCGGCGGCGGTGTCCGGCACTCCCTCAGGCTCCACGTGCGGCCGGTGCTGGCATCGCTCCCCTAACTTCCGGTCCGGCGCTCCAGCCGGGGGTGACAACTTCCGGGGGGCGTGGCCGGATTCCGGGGGTCGGCGGCGCCGGTTGTTTCCGGGGCGCCTGGGAGCTGCAGGGGGAGATCAGAGCGCAATGGCTGAGATTATGCGCCGGTTTCCAGGTCCCAGGCTGGTCTGCATGTGTTCCAGATGACGCATGCGCAGTACAGCTGGGAACCTGAAATCACCGTGGAGGCCAGCAGCTGAGCTCGGAAGGAGGACGAATCAGATGTCTTGAAGCTGGGTAAGATTGCTACTTAATGACTGACATCTGACAGCACACTTGACCCAGTAACATGGAAGGTGCTACTCGCCCAGACGTCCAATCCTTAGAGCTGCACACGGACCATGATAAGGACATTCCCGAGAGGTCAACTACTAAAAAAAGGACTATTAGATGCCCACTGTGCACCACCAAACTCCCAGAGGGCTATAACAAGAAATTATGCGAAAAATGCATCGCTAAACTTCTCAAAGACGAGCAGGCTTCGCTGTTAGATAATATTAAATCTATGATTAGAGACGAAGTCCAAGCTACAGTGTCTACTATGGTGCCACCCCAATCTACGCGGCCTAAAAGGCCTAGATGGGATATGGATGTGAGTTCCGAGGAAGGAGAGGTCTCAGGTTATTCCGATCCGGGCTCGGACGAAGAGGACAATACATTAACTGTGCTTCCGGAAGAACGGAAGAAATACTTGTTCTCATCCGAAAATACGGATATACTGCTAAAAGCAGTAAGAAGCACTATGAAAATAGAAGACTCGTCTGAGCCTTTATCAGTTCAAGTCGAGATGTTTGGGGGCCTGAGAACTCGCAGGAATAGAGTTTTCCCGGTCAACAATCACATAACTGCAATGATAATGGAAGAGTGGGAAGATGTGGGGAAAAAATTAGTAGTCCCGAGAGACTTCAAATACCGTCTTCCCTTTGACCCAGAAGAGACTAAAGTCTGGGAGTCGGTTCCAAAGATCGACATTCCTGTGGCCAAAGTCACAAGGAAAACGGCTATTCCCTTTGAGGACTCGTCAGGGTTAAAAGACCCAATGGATAAGAGGTCAGAAGATCTTCTTAAGAAAGCCTGGGAATCGTCAGCCGCCATTATGAAGACGAATATAGCGGCTACCTCTGTAGCAAGGTCCATGAGTCTTTGGGTGGACGAGCTGGAGAGTCATATTAAAAATAGAACTCCAAGGGAAGAAATCCTTAAATCCTTTTCAGTTTTAAAGATGGCGACTGATTTCATGGCAGATGCTTCAGCGGAATCCGTACGCTTTGCTGCCCGGAATAATGCACTGTCAAACGCAGCAAGAAGGGCCTTATGGCTGAGATCCTGGACGGGAGATACCCAATCCAAGAACAAGCTGTGTTCGATTCCATTCTCAGGTTCTCACGTCTTTGGTCCAGTCCTTGACGAGCTACTTGAAAAAGCATCTGATAAGAAGAAAGGTTTCCCTGAGGAGAAGCCAAAGAAACCGCAATTCTTCCGAAAAACTCGCTCCCACCCAAGACAGGACTACAGAGGCAAGGGGAAGTCCGGTAGGTGGAGCTACCCTAAAGGAGGCAGAGGAAGAGGTTCCTTTCGAGACCAATCAACAGGACCCAGCAAACAATGACGCCAACAATATAGGAGGGAGACTACAATACTTCCAAGAAGGATGGCAGAACATAACTCAGAATCAGTGGATTCTACAGACAGTGGCACAAGGTTACAGGATAGAGTTTACTCATCTACCCCCCAAGAGATTCTGCGTAACACAGACAGAGTCATCGGCAGTACATCAAAGGCTGATAACAGACATACAGGAACTCTTAGAATTAAACGTCATAATACCGGTACCCCATCATCAACATTTTCAGGGGCATTACTCCAGTCTGTTCTCCATAAGAAAACCAAACGGAGATTACCGAACAATAATAAACTTAAAACCATTAAACAAATGGGTGGCGTACAAACGCTTCAAGATGGAATCTCTCAAATCAATTACACCGCTAATAAAAAAGAACTCTGTAATGTGCACGCTAGATCTCAAACATGCTTACTATCATGTTCCCATCCATCCCTCAGATCAAAAATTCCTCAGGTTCGCAATAAGAAACCACAAGAAAATACTTCATTTCCAGTTTCAGTGCCTACCATTTGGTCTCTCCTCTGCCCCAAGGATATTTACGAAGCTCATGACGGAGGTCATGGCCTACTTAAGAGAGAAGGAAGTTCTCATCGCACCATATCTGGACGATCTGTTGCTGATCGCAGATTCATCCCAACAGATGGAAGAATCCTTAGGAATTACCACGTCACTCCTGAAACGTCTGGGGTGGGTAATAAATACAAAAAAATCGAGTCTCGAACCAGAGACTCAGAAGATATTTCTAGGGGTACTACTAAATTCCGAACTAGAATACTCCTTCCTGCCAGACCAAAAACAACGGTCAATAAAAAAAGAACTTCAATCAATAAAAAAACGGAAATACATCTCCATCAGGAAAGCAATGAGGATTCTAGGTCTCATGACCTCATGCATTCCCAGTGTACAGTGGAGCCAGTTTCACTCCAGAACGCTTCAAAAGGAAGTTCTTTCGGTATGGAACGGAAGAAATGATTCACTAGACAACAGGATGTGGTTACCCAGCAGGGTAAAGCAGTCCCTCTCATGGTGGATCAACATAAAAAAAATCAAAAGAGGAAAACCATGGAAAATATCTCCATGCATAAATATAACCACCGATGCAAGCTCAAGGGGCTGGGGAGCCCACATAGAAGGTCGATACCTTCAGGGGACATGGCCACCATTGATACGCGACAGTTCCTCCAACTACAGGGAACTCAGAGCGGTCTGGGAAGCACTAAAAAGGTGCCAACACGAGCTTCAGGGACACCACATCCGAGTCTTCTCAGACAACTCGACCACGGTAGCTTTTCTCCTACATCAAGGAGGACCAAGGCACCGTCCACTTCAGGCACTAGCAGAAGAAATATTCTCCTGGGCGGAAAATACCGTAAAGTCCATCACGGCAGTACACCTAAAAGGTTCACAGAACCAAATAGCGGACTTTCTCAGCAGAGAGAAGGTACAGCCGTCAGAATGGTCTCTAAACGAAGAAATCTTTACTCAGTTAATCCAACAGTGGGGCACCCCACAAATAGATTTATTCGCCTCAAGGAGCAATACAAAAACGAAAGAATTCTTTTCGCTAAATCCAAGAGACAATCCAACTGGCATAGATGCATTGGCTCAACATTGGGACATGGAACTCGCATACGCGTTCCCGCCACTAGCCCTAATTCCCAGAGTTCTGAGGAAAATCCAGGAAAGTCTAGCGGTAGTGATCCTAATAGTGCCATATTGGCCCAAGAGGAGCTGGTTTCCTCTGCTGAAGTGGATGGCGGTGGAGGACCCAGTGTTACTACCACTGAGACGGGATCTTCTAATACAGGGACCATTGGTCCATCAAAATCTAAAGATGCTACAACTCTCAGCATGGATCTTGAAAGGGAGATCTTGAGATCAAAAGGACTGTCTGAGTCAGTTATCTCAACTATGAAAAAAAGTAGAAAGCCGGTGACCTCGGCTATATACCAGAAGATTTGGAAGAAATTTTGTGCACAGACCAATACTCCAATATCCATTCTCCAACAACCAGATATTCCTCAAATACTAAATTTTCTCCAAACAGGTTTTGATATGGGCTTGAGACCTAGTACGCTAAAGGTACAAATCTCAGCTTTAACTGCCTTTTATGACTATCCACTAGCGAATCATCCCTGGATAATGAGATTCATCAAAGCTACACAACGTCTTAGACCAACAATACGAAGCTCAGTACCCTCATGGAACCTCACTTTGGTGCTAAATGAGCTACGGAAAGCTCCGTACGAGCCACTTGATCAGGCAGACCTAAAATCTGTGACATTCAAGACTGTTTTCCTCGTCGCAATAACGACAGCAAGGCGAATAGGCGAAATTCAAGCCCTGTCCATAACAGATCCATACTTAAAGATACAGGAAGATTGCATCGTTTTAAAGTTGGATCCTTCATTTCTTCCAAAAGTTGTGACGGACTTTCACAGAAACCAGGAAATAGTTTTGCCTACGTTCTGCCAGAACTACAATAACGAAAAAGAACGTTCTCTTCATTCCCTGGATGTTAAGAGAACAGTATTGCAGTATCTAAAACTTACAGACAGCTGGAGAATTGACTCAAATCTCTTTATCCAGATGTCTGGGAAAAATAGAGGCAAAAAAGCCTCAAAAGCGACTCTGGCTAGATGGATCAAATCTACCATTTGCGCTGCGTATATTTCAGCCGGTGAATCTCCTCCAGATCACCTAAAAGCCCACTCACTGAGAGCAGTATCTGCTTCATGGGCAGAGAGTGCGGGTGCATCCATGGATCAAATTTGCCGGGCGGCAACTTGGTCTAGCTCAAATACCTTTTGCAAGCACTACAAGCTGGACGTTCTCTCAAAGCAGCAGACTAGCTTTGGGAGAAAAGTCCTCCAAGCTGTAATCCCGCCCTAATAGGAGTTATTTGGTATTTCTCCTGTGGTGCTGTCATGTGGACGACCTGGAAACTAGGAGTTAGTCATACCGGTAATGGTATTTCCAGGAGTCCATCATGACAGCACCCATTATTTGCCGCCCCCTTGAACTCTTGTCTAATATGTGATACGAACATGTAGAGAGGAAGTTCAATAAAATTGTGTTGTATCCATCCTGATGTGGTACTTTGTAAAATCACTGAGGGGTGGAGGTTGGGAGGGGCTATTTAACCTCTTCTGTGTTCCTGTCCCTATCAAGGATATGAAGAGCAACCTCCTGTGGTGCTGTCATGATGGACTCCTGGAAATACCATTACCGGTATGACTAACTCCTCGTTTTTCGGCCTTACTAACTATGTTACTATGTTACTATGACACAGACCGTGGGTGTATGCTGCTGCCACCCGGAGGCTGACACTAAGTATTACAAAGAAAATTAGCTCCTCCCCTGCAGTATACACCCTCATGCTGGCTCCCAGAGAGCCAGTTCTTGCTTAGTGTCTGTAGGAGGCACAGGGACAGGTCTGCTATTCAGACCGAAAACTCTTATTATTTTACTTTTCAATTTTGATTACCTTTTTGATTTTGATATTTTTCACGGACGAATGGGGCGACTGATCCTTTCAAGGTTCCGATCTTCCCGAACCATCAAGAGGCGAGCACAGAGAGTGTCGCCTCTCCGTATCATCTCCTGCGACGTGAGATGCCTGAGCTGATTCTTAGGGGTGACTGGTCCCTTCAAGGGCACAGATTTCCCCACACCATCAACAGGCGAGCACATGGAGTGTCGCCTCCATGTATCCTCTTCTTCAGCCAGGTCTAATGCCGGACATTCAGCACTGTCCACCTGGGGGCTTGAACTCCGTGGATGTAGAGAGGCACCCTCTCTTTGGCGTCCGAGCAGCCCCCACTGCACCACCACTGTTAGTGGATGGTACAAGGAGGCGGACGGTTTCTCGCCACCTCCCTCACAAAGGGATGGTGGATTGAGGTTTACCCCTCTATCCCTGCATTGTCCACGCTGCAATACCTGACCTGCAGCAGAACAGTAGAGTGCGCACGCTTTCCTCTGCGCTGAAACCCAGTCATCCGAGGCGGCTATTTCCGGGACGCTCACCTATGTTGAGTGGTTCCTGTCAGCGGTGGGCCTCTGCAGTGGGATATTCACATGCTGACAGGCAGCCTCAGCCATGTCTTCCCTGTGGCCCACCTCCCTGAGGTAACGCTCTGGCAAAAATTTAGCCCCCGACTTCGGTCGATGTGTAGGCCGCATCCCGTAAGCTGCACCCGCACTATGGCGTGCTAAGGTGGCTCCACCCATTTTTCTGGCACTTCTCACCTGGCACAGGAGCGCTTGTCTTTTCTCGGGCACCACCACCAACGACCCTCACTTCTACCCCTCGTATTGCTCCCGCCGACTGCAGAAATTTAGGCCCCAGCTTGGGCCTACTCATGGAAGTCACGAGGCTCTGCCCACATTGTGGCTGTGGGTCCGCCCCCCCGAATTGGCACCTCCCGCTCTCTGCTAGACTTTACCTCCTCTGCAACTCCCGGTGGCCATCTTGGTCCACCCGGCCTGCTCATACAGGGGCGACCAATTTACATTAAAGGGGCACAACGACTCTGCAACATCAGTACCCGGGTAAAGAAGCACTGCTCCCCCCTCCCTGCATTTTCCCCCTGTAGAGTTTCCCTGGTCTTAAAGGCACATGACCAGTATTTCCTGACCTTAAAGGCACGTGACCAGTATTCTCTGGTCTTAAAGGCACATGACCAGTCTGAAACCGGTCACCCCAAATGAGCTCAGGAGCCCGCCGCCGATCCCAGCTTATCCCAGAGTACCTAGTTCCCCTGAGTGGGCTTCGTCGCTGCCGCAATCCATGGCTTCTCTGACCAAGAGAATGAATCCCTCCGTGAATCAATATAGACGGTCCCCCTCCTACATGGGAGCCGTCGACTAGCAGGGGCCGCAAGTATTCTAGGAACGTACAGGCATCTAGAAAATGGGAGCTTCATTTCCTGATATCTCTCACAAATGATTTGCTGAGAACAAGACTCTGAGTATGGATCGGATATGGCCTTGGATCTGGACTCGCCAGAGCTTCAGAAAAGGATGGAGTTGCCTATTTAGACCATCAACCAATCTCTGTAGATTGACGAGGACTCCGGTTCTGCTCTAGATCATGCAGTGTCCCTCAAAAGGAGACTAAACTCCCTCGTAGAGCATTTGCCATTCACCCGGACAGATAAGCAATTCACTGGACAGAAGCCTCTTCAAGCGCAGGATCTTTTTTCAGCCAATATGCGAACACGTGGGGTATCCCCTCCACGTATACCCCCTATGACGTGGGTTGCCATGCATGGTCTGATTTTTAGGGACAACTGGTCCTTTAAAGGGCACCGATCTCCCCACACCATCAACAGACGAGCACATGGAGTGTCGCCTCCATGTATCCTCTTCTGCAGCCGGGCCTAACGCCGGACAACCAGCCCTTTCCACCCAGGGATCTGAACTCCATGGTTGTACAGAGGCACCCTTTTGGTGTCTGAGCAGCCCCCTCTGCATCACCACTATTTAGCAAATGATGCAAGAAGGCGGACAATCCCTCTCCACTTCCCTGTTAAGAGGATGGTGGATCGAGGGTTCATCATTTTAACTCTGCGCCGTCAAAAGAGAGCGCCGATAGCAAGAGACGTTCTTTTCCTGACCTGCTGGATGCAGCCGCGCATTCTGCCACTTGGCAGCTTTACCTGGTAGAATCTCTTGTGGTATACCTACCAGTATCCCTGCCCTATGGGTCATCAATTAAAAATAAGACAGACAGTCAGATAGCAAATCTGGTTCCTTCCGTCTTGCGGCCTTGGGTTCAGCTCTCTACCCTTCCTTAGCTGCCGCTTGGGTTGCTAGAGCAAAACAGTAACCTTTTCCCAAACACAGTGCAGTTGGCCAATCAAATCTCTTGAGCGGGAGACTATGTGGTTCACGTCTCTTGGATGCAGCTAGTTGCGCGGTGCTGTCAGCAGCAAATGCCATTGCATTCAGAAAGGCATGGCTCAGAGAATGGCGCGTACTCTGCGTTCAAAAATTCTGACATCACTCCCTTACCAGAGTGGTCGGTTATTCGGTGAGAAGTTGGGAGCGTTCTCCACGCAGTAACAAGGGATCGCATGTTTCCTATAAACCAAACCAGCAGTGGAAGGGTTGCCCTAAACAGTCTAGATCCGTGGGATCTCGGTCCCAAAAAGGGGACTGAAAAGTAAGACCGATCCTGGACCTCAAACTTCTAACAAGCTTGACAAGGTCCTTCTTCTTTGGATGGCGTTCCTCCGTTCGGCCATTACTTCAATTGAAAAAGGTGGAGATTCTGGCATTCCCGGCATTCGGGATATTTACCTCCACATTCCGTTTTTTTCCCCTCCCGTTCACGAACAGCATTTTCAGGTCATGACCTGCCCTTCGGCCTTGCTACTGCTCCCAGAGTGTTCACAAGGGTCATGGCAGCTGTCATGTCCATCTTGCACCCTCGGGGCGTGTTCGTCCTGCCCTATCAGGTCGACTTTCTAGCCGTCCTTTTAGGACTGTGCTTAGTCCGACTATATCACTTGCGATACCCTTTCTCACCTGGGCTGGCAAATAAACTTAGGTAAGTCTTCCTCGTTTCCAGCCCAGCAGATATCCTCTTTGAGGATGATCCTTGACCCTTCAACAGGGAGCTTGCACACTTGGTCACTCATCCCTTCATTCCATTCGATTTTCTATGAGGTTTCGGAGGAAAAATGGTGGCAGCAATGGAAGCAGTTTCCTTCGCTTCTCTTGTTTTCTGCAGGTTAGACAGAGCCTTTCAGAGGGTTATCTCTGAACTTCTTCCTCATCCAGGGGAGATCCTTTCTCCCGGTTCAATGATTATTAGTGACTACCGATGCCAGTCTCCTGGCCTGGGGAGCGTCACCATATTGCTCAAGGTCCTCTGTCATCTCGGGAATCTAGTCTCCCGATCATTGTTCTGGGGATCCGAGCGGTACGGCTAGTTTTACAGCAGTTCCACTGCCTTCTTGCGGGTCACCCCATCTGAATTCAATCGGATAACGCCACATCTGTGCCATACGTCAATCATCTAAGAGGTTCCCGCGGCCAGGCGACCATGGCCGACGTACCTCATATTCTCTGATGGGCCGACATCAATCACTTGGTGAACTTGGCAGTACACATCCCAGGAGTAGAACTCTGCACGGCAGACTTCTTCAGCCATCAGGGTCTTGCCTCAAGTGAGTGGGAACTTCATCTGGAAGGCAACAGATCTGCCTTCACTGGAGCATTCCAGATGTAGATTGGATGGCACCCAGACTGAATGCCAATGTACTCGAGTTCATAGTTCGGTCTCGAGATCCAAATACCATCGCAGTGCATGCTCTGGTTATTCCATGGTACCAGTTCCGTCACCCCTCTTCCACTACTTCCGAGAGTCTTTAGGAAGCGGAAAGGGTCCCAGTGATCCCTGAGCGATCTGCACTGACCACGTCCGGTTTTGTTTGCAGAGCTAGTACAACTCTTCGCTGATTTTCTATGGCGGTTGTCGGATCGTCCAGATCTGCTCTCCAGGAACCAGTTCTGACCCATGCGGGACTCTCACAAGTTGTCAGCGACTTGTGCTTGTAAGCTCGCCTCAGTATGCATTTTGCTTGGGGCAGAGATCACGGACCCCTATCTCCCTTTTTTAGTTTTCCTTCAAAACAATCTAGATTCAGGCCTGACGCTCAGCTCGTTAGAAGTCTAGATTTTAGCCTTTTCAATCTTACTGCAACAAAGCTGCAAATGGGGACTTTCTCGCAGGGAGTTTTCCTATGCGGTTCTTCCCGATCGCCTACCGTTAGATCTTTGAGACCATAATGGTCCTGGGGGGTCTTACAGTAGACTCCTTTTGATCCGGTCAGACTTTACTGTCACGGAAGGTCGCCTTTTTTCTGCGGTCACGTCATTCAGGCGAGTCTTTGGAGCAAGCTGCTTTGTCCTGTCAGACTCTTTTTGCCATCAAGGCAAGGTTGTCCTCTTGCCGTCCTCGTCCCTTGTTACCAATGTGGTATCGTACTCCCTCTGTTACGAGGACATCGTTCTTCCCTCGTCTTGGTCGGCACCAGTCCACAAAATGGAACGGGTTCCCCATACTCTGGACGAGGTGAGTGCTCTGAGAAGGTACGCATCGAGGACGGCATCCTTCCGAAGGTTGGACACTTTATTTGGGCTTCCTGACGGTTGCAGGAAGGGTTTAGCCTCTTCATCGGCCTTGTTAGCCTGGTGGATTCGTTTCTCCATCCAGGGGTCCTTCTGCATCAGAGGTCAGCCTATCCCAGCGGAGATCAGGGCACTCCAAACTTCGTCGATAGTGGCTTCTTGTTCAATTAGGCACCAGATGTCGGCAAAGCAGGCCGACAAGGTTGCGGTTTCATTCAGTCCACGCACATTCTTGAAGCACTACAATATTCGCACCCAGACTTCTGCAGATGTGAGTCTTGGCAGGTGGACTCTGCAGGCCCCGGTAACTCGTTCTTAGATAGCGGTTACGCAGGGCCTGATCTGTAATGTTGTCCCCACCCAGGCCGTTCTAAGTTGTCTCCTCCCCCCCCCCCCCCAACTTATGACTTGCATGGGCGAGTTTAAGCTGTGACTGGGATCAAATCGGACATATCATCTTTTTCTATTTTTTTTTTTGCTTTGCTAAAGACAAAGATAACATGTAGAAAGCTCCATAGACTATAACGAAAAATGCAGCATAGATAGTCCTGGTAACCAGTGTGAAAATTGCAAAATATCTGATGGATATACTGTACATTGTTATAATTCTAGACCGTACAATGGAAAATGAAGGGGAACATGGAAACTTGACTGAAATAGGCCATTGTCTTCTAACACATTGCTTTTTAAAGAGGCCATAGAATGGATCCGGCATCGAGGGGTCCTCCTGGGGGGCATCCTGCTAACATCACATGAGCACGGTGCCAGCTGCTTCACATTCTTTGCTAGTAGTGTGGGCCATTTCAGTCATCACAGTAAGACATTCAGGTCATTTTATGCCTCAGTAGGGCTCTGTCATCACTTGTTACCGACCAGTGTGACCGGTCATAAGATCACAAGTGAGAATGATAAGACAAGAAATAAAGCTGAGCTCATTGTGCTGCCGTGTGCCAGTAGATACCAGAATACCAGTGATGGCTTAATTAATTGGCGTGTGCAGTACAAGTAATGGTGACCCACATTTGGTCCTCAGCCGGTGGAGACTATAGACAGAATAGTGAAAAATGATCGCATTTTCATCTGTTACTTCAGATTTTACTTCTCCCCACAGTTCCACCACCTGCTTACCGTCATTGATTGAGAGCCTTTCCCGGAGACGAAATCCTGACCTTGTCATATATTGACAATACAAGGCTATGTTCACACGTTGCGCTTTGGCTGCATGTTTTTTTCCTTAGGCAAAACCTGCTCTCGTCAGTAAAGCAGCTGCTATGTTTTTTTTTTTTTGCTACGTATTTTGTTGTATCTTGTGCATGTTGATAAAGTTTTAGTGTCACCCCACACACACACCTCTCCAAAAAAGCCTTAATTAACTTTCTTTGGTTTTTGCACCAATAACACAGCAAAAACTTTTTTTTTTCTGCGCTTTGCACTAACCCATTATTTTCCTACTCCCCCCCCCCCCCCGCCCCCTTTTCCCCCCCAAAAAATAAAAAAAATCACAAGCCAACAGTCGAGGGGGGGGGGGGGGTCTTAGCTCTATAAAATCCAAATCGTTGTATATACAGTACAGACCAAAAGTTTGGACGCACCTTCTCATTTAAAGATTTTTCTCTATTTTCATGACTGAAAATTGTACATTCATACTGAAGGCATCAAAACTATGAATTAACACATGTGGAATTATATATTTAGCAAAAAAGTGTGAAACAACTGAAAATATGTCTTATATTCTAGGTTCTTCAAAGTAGCCACCTTTTGCTTTGATGACTGCTTTGCACAATCTTGGCATTCTCTTGATGAGCTTCAAGAGGTAGTCACTGGGAATGGTTTTCACTTCACAGGTGTGCCCTGTCAGGTTTAATAAGTGAAATTTCTTGCCTTGGAATGGTCTTCCAACAATCTTGAAGGAGTTCCCAGAGATGCTTAGCGTTTGTTGGCCCTTTTGCCTTCACTCTGCGGTCCAGCTCACCTCAAACCATCTCGATTGGGTTCAGGTCTAGTGACTGTGGAGGCCAGGTCATCTGGCGTAGCACCCCATCACTCTCCTTCTTGGTAAAATAGCCCTTACTCAGCCTGGAGGTGTGTTTGGGGTCATTGTCCTGTTGAAAAATAAATGATGGTCCAACTAAACGCAAACCGGATGGAATAGCATGCCGCTGCAAGATGCTGTGGTAGCCATGCTGGTTCTGTATGCCTTCAATTTTGAATAAATCCGTAACAGTGTCACCAGCAAAGCACCCCATACCATCACACCTCCTCCTCCATGCTTCACGGTGGGAACCAGGCATGTAGAGTCCATCCGTTCACCTTTTCTGCGTCGCACAAAGACACCTTGGTTGGAACGAAAGATCTCAAATTTGGATTCATCAGACCAAAGCACAGATTTCCACTGGTCTAATGTCCATTCCTTGTGTTCTTTAGCCCAAACAAGTCTCTTCCGAAGGACCTGTGTGACGTGCGCAGTCACGTGAACATTACCAGAGCCCGAAGGAGACAGCAGTCTCAGAAACGCGTTGGTAGATTGACCCTCACATCGTTCCGTACTCACTCTCGGGCTCTGGTAATGGTCACGTGACTGCGCACGTCACACAGGTCCTTCGGTTCACCTAGACTCACCGCTCCTGCACCGCGCGGCGTCTGTTGTTCCGGGACCCCGCTCCAACCCGAGGGCTCGTTTCGGGTGGCTGCTACCGGCCGGGGTAGCCACCTATGTGGACTTTATTACGGCGCTCTGCATCTGGAGCCTCCTGAAAGTACAGCGGCAGCACGAGAAGGATTTTTTTTCATCACGGACTCTTTATTCATTACAGTCCTTCCTTTGAAGGTAGGAACATCTATGTTTTAATTCTACCTATCTATTCTATCCACCACGGATGTCTATAACTACCATTGTGGTATATATATAGAGAAACTACGGTCTATTTTCACCACCTATTGGGGCTATTGATATTTTAGAGGCTATTATCAAGCGCACACCTGTTTGCACTTAGGTGCATCATTTTTTTTGTATTTATTTTTTACCAACCTAGTGTGGAGGTTGGTTTGGTATTGCAGCAAGGATTGATAGCCTTTCCCCTCCTTCTTCTTACATTTTGCGCCACCATTCATATTTACTTTTAGTTGACTCTTGATCTTCCTTTCCTGAGGCGGTCCTCATGTGAGCCAATTTCTTTGTAGCAGTTGATGGTTTTTGCCATTGCACTTGGGGACACTTTCAAAGTTTTCCCAATTTTTCGGACTGATTGACCTTCATTTCTTAAAGTAATGATGGCCACTCATTTTTCTTTACTTAGCTGCTTTTTTCTTGCCATAATACAAATTCTAACAGTCTATTCAGTAGGACTATCAGCTGTGTATCCACCAGACTTCTGCACAACACAACTGATGGTCCCAACCCCATTTATAAGGCAAGAAATGCCACTTATTAATCCTGACAAGGCACACTGTGAATTGAAAACCATTCCCGGTGACTACCTCTTGAAGCTCATCAAGAGAATGCCAAGAGTGTGCAAAGCAGTCATCAAAGCAAAACGTAGCTACTTTGAAGAACCTAGAATATAAGACATAATTTCAGTTGTCTCACAGTTTTTTAAGTATATAATTCCACATGTGTTAATTCATAGTTTTGATGCCTTCAGTGTGAATGTACAATTTTCATAGTCATGAAAAATCTTTAAATGAGAAGGTCTCTCTCTCTCTCGCTCTCTCTCTCTCTTTTATATAATTACATGTATCTCCTATTACATCTCTGTGCAGATTGGTCGTCTCGGTGCACCATTCCTCCCCCTCTGTGATGATGATTGGATGAATATGATTAACATAAAGGAAGGTGACGGTCCAGGCTGATTGAGGGGGCAGAACACTGCACTGACTCTCATGGCCATGGCAGGGGTACATGGACCACCTTAACCCCTCTGTGACCTTAGACGTACTATCCCGTCGAGGTGCCCTGGGCTTATCTGACCCTGGACGGGATAGTACGTCATAGCCGATCGGCCGCGCTCACGGGGGGAGCGCGGCCGATCGCGGCCGGGTGTCAGCTGCTTATCGCAGCTGACATCCGGCACTATGTGCCAGGAGCGGTCACGGACCGCCCCCGGCACATTAACCCCTGGCACACCGCGATCAAAGATGATCGCGATGTGCCGGCGGTGCAGGGAAGCACCGCGCAGGGAGGGGGCTCCCTGCGGGCTTCCCTGAGCCCCCCACAGCAACGCGATGTGATCGCGTTGCTGCGAGGGTCTCCTCACCTCCCTCCCTGCTCGAGCCCCGGATCCAAGATGGCCGCGGATCCGGGTCCTGCAGGGAGGGAGGTGGCTTCACAGAGCCTGCTTAGAGCAGGCACTGTGAAGGCTGCAGCGCTGCATGTCAGATCAGTGATCTGACAGAGTGCTGTGCAAACTGTCAGATCACTGATCTGTGATGTCCCCCCCTGGGACAAAGTAAAAAAGTAAAAAAAAAATTTTCCAAATGTGTAAAAAAAATAAAAAAAAATATTCCAAAATAATGAAAAAAAAAAAAAAATATTATTCCCATAAATACATTTCTTCATCTAAATAAAAAAAAAAAAACCAATAAAAGTACACATATTTAGTATCGCCGCGTCCGTAACGACCCGACCTATAAAACTGTCCCACTAGTTAACCCCTTCAGTAAACACCGTAAGAAAAAAAAAAAAAAAAACGAGGCAAAAAACAACGCTTTATTATCATACCGCCGAACAAAAAGTGGAATAACACGCGATCAAAAGGACAGATATAAATAACCATGGTACCGCTGAAAGCGTCATATTGTCCCGCAAAAAAAGAGCCGCCATACAGCATCATCAGCAAAAAAATAAAAAAGTTATAGTCCTGAGAATAAAGCGATGCAAAAATAATTATTTTTTCTGTAAAATAGTTTTTATCGTATAAAAGCACCAAACCATAAAAAAATGATATAAATGAGGTATCGCTGTAATCGTACTGACCCGAAGAATAAAACTGATTTATCAATTTTACCAAACGCGGAACGGTATAAACGCCTCCCCCAATAGAAATTCATGAATAGCTGGCTTTTGGTCATTCTTCCTCACAAAAATCGGAATAAAAAGCGATAAAAAAAATGTCACGTGCCCAAAAATGTTTTCAATAAAAACGTCAACTCGTCCCGCAAAAAACAAGACCTCACATGACTCTGTGGACCAAAATATGGAAAAATTATAGCTCTCAAAATGTGGTATTGCAAAAAATATTTTTTGCAATAAAAAGGGTCTTTCAGTGTGTGACGGCTGCCAATCATAAAAATCCGCTAAAAAACTCGCTATAAAAGTAAATCAAACCCCCCTTCATCACCCCCTTAGTTAGGGAAAAATAAAAAAAAATGTATTTATTTCCATTTTCCCATTAGGGCTAGGGTTAGGGCTAGGGTTAGGGCTAGGGTTAGGGCTAGGGTTAGGGTTAGGGCTAGGGCTAGGGTTAGGGCTAGGGTTAGGGCTAGGGCTAGGGTTAGGGCTAGGGCTAGGGCTAGGGTTAGGGTTAGGGCTAGGGTTAGGGCTAGGGTTAGGGCTAGGGTTAGGGCTAGGGTTAGGGCTAGGGTTAGGGTTGGGGCTACAGTTAGGGTTTAGATTACATTTACAGTTGGGAATAGGGTTGGGATTAGGGTTAGGGGTGTGTCAGGGTTAGAGGTGTGGTTAGGGTTACCATTGGAATTAGGGTTAGGGGTGTGTTTAGATTAGGGTTTCAGTTATAATTGGGGGGTTTCCACTGTTTCGGCACATCAGGGGCTCTCCAAACACGACATGGCGTCCGATCTCAATTCCAGCCAATTCTGCGTTGAAAAAGTAAAACAGTGCTCCTTCCCTTCCGAGCTCTCCTGTGTGCCCAAACAGGGGTTTACCCCAACATATGGGGTATCAGCGTACTCAGGACAAATTGGACAACAAATTTTGTGGACCAATTTCTCCTGTTACCCTTGGGAAAATACAAAACTGGGGGCTAAAAAATAATTTTTGTGGGAAAACAAAAAGATTTTTTATTTTCACGGCTCTGCGTTATAAACTGTAGTGAAACACTTGGGGGTTCAAAGTTCTCACAACACATCTAGATAAGTTCATTGAGGGGTCTAGTTTCCAATATGGGGTCACTTGTGGGGGGTTTCTACTGTTTAGGTACATTAGGGGCTCTGCAAACGCAATGTGACGCCTGCAGACCAATCCATCTAAGTCTGCATTCCAAATGATGCTCCTTCCCTTCCGAGCCCTCCCATGCGCCCAAACGGTGGTTCCCCCCCACATATCGGGTATCAGCGTACTCAGGACAAATTGGACAACAACATTTAGGGTCCAATTTCTCCTGCTAACCTTGGAAAAATACAAAACTGGGGGCTAAAATATAATTTTTGTGGAAAAAAAAAAATTTTTTATTTGCATGGCTCTGCGTTATAAACTGTAGTGAAATACTTGGGGGTTCAAAGCTCTCACAACACATCAAGATGAGTTCCTTAGGGGGTCTACTTTCCAAAATGGTGTCACTTGTGGGGGGTTTCTACTGTTTAGGTACATTAGGGGCTCTGCAAACGCAATGTGACGCCTGCAGACCATTCCATCTAAGTCTGCATTCCAAATGGCGCTCCTTCCCTTCCGAACCCTCCCATGCGCCCAAACGGTGGTTCCCCCCCACATATGGGGTATCAGCGTACTCAGGACAAATTGGACAACAACTTTTGGGGTCCAATTTCTCCTGTTACCCTAGGGAAAATACAAAACTGGGGGCTAAAAAATAATTTTTGTGGGAAAAAAATTTTGTTTTATTTTTATGGCTCTGCATTATAAACTTCTGTGAAGCCCTTGGTGGGTCAAAGTGCTCACCACACATCCAGATAAGTTCCTTAGGGGGTCTACTTTCCAAAATGGTGTCACTTGTGGGGGGTTTCAATGTTTAGGCACATCAGTGGCTCTCCAAACGCAACATGGCGTCCCATCTCAATTTCTGTCAATTTTGCATTGAAAAGTCAAACTGCGCTCCTTCCCTTCCGAGCTCTCCCATGCGCCCAAACAGTGGTTTACTGCCACATATGGGGTATCAGCGTACTCAGGACAAATTGGACAACAACTTTTGAGGTCCAATTTCTTCTCTTACCCTTGGAAAAATAAAAAATTGGGGGCAAAAATATAATTTTTGTGAAAAAATATGATTTTTTATTTTTACGGTTCTGCATTATAAACTTCTGTGAAGCACTTGGTGGGTCAAAGTGCTCACCACACATCCAGATAAGTTCCTTAGGGGGTCTACTTTCCAAAATGGTGTCACTTGTGGGGGGTTTCAATGTTTAGGCACATCAGTGGCTCTCCAAACGCAACATGGCGTCCCATCTCAATTCCTGTCAATTTTGCATTGAAAAGTCAAATAGCGCTCCTTCCCTTCCGAGCTCTCCCATGCGCCCAAACAGTGGTTTACTGCCACATATGGGGTATCAGCGTACTCAGGACAAATTGGACAACAACTTTTTGGGTCCAATTTCTCCTGTTACCCTTGGTAAAATAAAACAAATTGGAGCTGAAGTAAATTTTTTGTGTAAAAAAGTTAAATGTTCATTTTTATTTAAACATTCCAAAAATTCCTATTAAACACCTGAAGGGTTAATAAACTTCTTGAATGTGGTTTTGAGCACCTTGAGGGGTGCAGTTTTTAGAATGGTGTCACACTTGGGCATTTTCTATCATATAGACCCCTCAAAATGACTTCAAATGAGACGTGGTCCCTAAAAAAAAATGGTGTTGTAAAAATGAGAAATTGCTGGTCAACTTTTAACCCTTATAACTCCCTAACAAAAAAAAAATTGGTTCCAAAATTATGCTGATGTAAAGGAGACATGTGGGAAATGTTACTTATTAAGTATTTTGTGTGACATATCTCTGTGATTTAATTGCATAAAAATTCAAAGTTTGAAAATTGAGAAATTTTCAAAATTTTCGCCAAATTTCCGTTTTTTTCACAAATAAACGCAGGTACTATCAAAGAAATTTTACCACTATCATGAAGTACAATATGTCACGAGAAAACAATGTCAGAATCACCAGGATCCGTTGAAGCGTTTCGGAGTTATAACCTCATAAAGGGACAGTGGTCAGAATTGTAAAAATTGGCCTGGTCATTAACGTGCAAACTACCCTTGGGGGTAAAGGGGTTAATTTTGCATTTGATACAAAATGCTTTTTATTCATAATGAAGGGGAAATGTGTGGGGTTGATAGGCGCCAAGTCTCCCATGTGATTATGGGCTTAGTTTGAATAGGCATTTTGGGGTGATAAACTCCCTTTGGCCCTGATTAATCATTTGGATTCCCCACCCCCCTAAAGTGTGTTAAAAAACTTTGGCTTTTGTCCTTTCTCATGATTTGAATGAGTGTTTTCTTTACCTATTCTATAACTGACTGCACGATGCGGAGACTTTGTGGTCAGGCTGATGAGCGCCCTGTGCGTGCAGCATTTTCAGCGGGTGCAGTAAAGCATCATTTGCACATAACGCAGGTCTGTAAGTTTCCACCATCAATCCTGAGACAGTAGCAGATGGTGGCGGAGTCATCATTTATAAGGCTGGCGCACGCCGTTGACCTTTAGGTTGTTGGCTTTGGATTACAATCTGAAACCTTTTTTTTTTTTTCCAGAATGTAATTTAATAGAAGGTGAGGATCATGTGGAGGTGAATGGGGAAATCTTCCAGAAACCTTTTGTAGAGAAGCCGGTCAGCGCGGAGGATCATAATGTTTACATCTACTACCCAACATCTGCCGGGGGCGGCAGCCAAAGGCTTTTCCGAAAGGTGACATTACCCTCTCTGTTTTGTACCGTAATGCAACTTGTCTGACGTCAGACCCTGTAACACTTGGCAGAGGTTGGGGGTCTGTGCGAATCTAGCGGAGGTTACATGTGTCATGGTAGATCCCTTTCTGTACTGACCCCTTTACTGCGGTACTTCTGTTTCTTAGATTGGCAGTCGCAGCAGCGTATATTCACCTGAAAGCAGCGTGAGGAAGACTGGGGCTTATATTTATGAGGAGTTTATGCCCACAGATGGCACTGATGTCAAGGTATTGTATTACTCTTCTGGGCTGTGTCCACACCACATGTTTCCTTACGATTAGTGTGTGCAAGGAAAGCTCCCAATGTAACATGTACATAGGGCCCTATTGGCAGATGAAGGCAAAAAATAAATGACGACGTGGCTTCCATCTAGCCTGCATGTGTCTGTATGCTGTATGTAGTATGGATTAGCACAGTAGATCATGCATTTTTTAATTTTCCCGCATGGCCCTGTAACATAATGGATCTGTTAAGTGGGGATATGGCTGTGTCTGTATATGTGTGTGTGTATATATACACGAGTACACATGCGCACACACATGCGTGTATGTTCTGAACATGGAAGTCTCTGACGGATGTTAGACATCGGTTAGAGCCTCCAGATATGTTAGGAGTAGTGATTGGCGAGTATACTCATTGCTCAGGTTTTCCAGAGCACGCTCGGGTGACCTCCGAGTATTTGTTATTGCTCGGAGATATAGTTTATCGCCTCAGTTGCATGATTTATGGCTTCCAGATACGCTGAATACATGTGGGAATTCCCTAAGAAACAGGCATTCCTCACATGTATTCAGCGTATCTGGAAGCCGTAAATCATGCAACTGAGGCGATAAACTATATCTCCGAGCACTAACAAATACTCTGAGGTCACCCGAGCAACGAGTACACTCGTTCATCACTAGTTAGGAGTTTTTCCCGGTGTATATGTCATGAACATGGCTTTGTCCTGGATATCCTCTCACTCAGAATGGTGGCTCTGCTTCTCACGCAGGCTAGGCGATGGTGCTCTGCTTTTCCCTGTGAGGAGGGCACTGGGGGTCCAGACTGGCACTCACTGTTTGCTTTTCTTATGCAGGTTTATACTGTGGGGCCAGACTATGCCCATGCTGAGGCTCGGAAGTCTCCCGCATTGGATGGCAAAGTAGAAAGGGACAGTGAAGGCAAAGAAGTTCGATATCCTGTTATTTTAAACGCCCGAGAGAAACTAATAGCCTGGAAAGTGTGCCTGGCATTCAAGGTGATTGGCCATTGTGCGGAAATGAGACTGCATGCAGAGTGTCTTATCTGCTGGCAGGATATCACATTTGTGCTGAGTGTCGGTGTCGCCGCGCACAGAGCTTCTGCACCCTCCAATCTTCCAGTCTGATGATTGCATTGCCGCTAGAGAGGACAATGAGGTCAGCATTCCTACTATGTAATGATCATGACATGGAGATGGGATTGAGAGAACCCTATTCTGTTACTCACACTCAGGTCTGCAGCATATGTGGACTTCCTTATATCTCGTGAAAGCCGTTATTACAGACGTGACGGACTGGTGGGGTCCCAGGGATTATGTAGGTTGTAAGAAAGATCTAGGTCCATCAAGTTCAACCTTTCTCCACCAATTGTTCATTTTGTCACTAAATTACCTATAACCCACAATGTTCTGAGTCTTGAGAAATTCATCCAGCCATTTTTAAAAAGCTGTCATAGTGTCTGCCATTACTACAGTCATGGCCAAAAGTATTCACACCCCTGCAATTCTGTCAGATAATACTCATTTTCTTCCTGAAAATGATTGCAATCACAAATTCTTTGGTATTATATTCATTTAATTTGTCTTAAATGAAAAAACACAAAAGAGAATGAAGCAAAAAGCAAAACATTGATCATTTCACACAAAACTCCAAAAATGGCCAGACAAAAGTATTGGCACCCTCAGCCTAATACTTGGTTGCACAACCTTTAGCCAAAATAACTGCAACCAACCGCTTCCGGTAACCATCAATGAGTTTCTTACAATGCTCTGCTGGAATTTTAGACCATTCTTCTGTGGCAAACTGCTCCAGGTCCCTGATATTTGAAGGGTGCCTTCTCCAAACTGCCATTTTTAGATCTCTCCACAGGTGTTCTATGGGATTCAGGTCTGGACTCATTGCTGGCCACCTTAGAAGTCTCCAGTGCTTTCTCTCAAATCATTTTTCTAGTGCTTTTTGAAGTGTGTTTTGGGTCATTGTCCTGCTAGAAGACCCATGACCTCTGAGGGAGACCCAGCTTTCTCACACTGGGCCCTACATTTATGCTGCAAAATTTGTTGGTAGTCTTCAGACTTCATAATGCCATGCACACGGTCAAGCAATTCAATGCCAGAGGCAGCAAAGCAACTCCAAAACATCAGGGAACCTCTGCCATGCTTGACTGTAGGGACCGTGTTCTTTTCTTTGAACGCCTCTTTTTTTCTCTTGCAAACTCTATGTTGATGCCTTTGCCCAAAAAGCTCTACTTTTGTCTCATCTGACCAGAGAACATTCTTCCAAAACGTTTTAGGCCTTTTCAGGTAAGTTTTGGCAAACTCCAGCCTTGCTTTTTTATGTCTCGGGGTAAGAAGTGGAGTCTTCTTGAGTCTCCTACCATACAGTCCCTTTTCATTCAGATGCCGACAGATAATACGGGTCGACACTGTTGTACCCTTGGACTGCAGGGCAGCTTGAACTTGTTTGGATGTTAGTCGAGGTTCTTTATCCAACATCCGCACAATCTTGCGTTGAAATCTCTTGTCAATTTTTCTTTTCCGTCCACATCTAGGGAGGTTAGCCACAGTGCCATGGTCTTTAAACTTCTTGATGACACTGCGCACGGTAGACACAGGAACATTCAGGTCTTTGGAGATGGACTTGTAGCCTTGAGATTGCTCATGCTTCCTCACTATTTGGTTTCTCAAGTCCTCAGACAGTTCTTTGGTCTTCTTTCTTTTCTCCATGCTCAATGTGGTACACACAAGGACACAGGACAGAGGTTGAGTCAACTTTAATCCATGTCAACTGGCTGCAAGTGTGATTTGGGTATTGCCAACATCTGTTAGGTGCCACAGGTAAGTTACAGGTGCTAATAATTACACAAATTAGAGATGCATTACATGATTTTTCGAACAGTGCCAATACTTTTGTCCTCCCTCTTTTTTATGTTTGGTGTGGAATTATATCCAATTTGGCTTTCGGACAATTCTTTTTGTGTTTTTTCATTTAGACAAATTAAATGAAGATAATAATAACAAAGAATTTGTGTTTGCAATCATTTTCAGGAAGAAACTGAGTATTATCTGACAGAATTGCAGGGGTGTGAATACTTTTGGCCATGACTGTGTCTCTTGTGGTCGGGCATGCCACAGTCTGACTGCTCTAACTGTAAAGAACCCTTTCCTATTTAGCTGCTGGAGTGCTCCCAGGTTCTCATTATGGTCTTTGGAAGGAATAAGTTGTGTGCCAGTTATTTGTATTGGCAACCAAGCATGTAACCAACAATTACATATTAACGGTCTATCAGTAGGTCATCAGTGGAAATTACCCCAAATTTTTGTGGTGTGGTGCAGATGAAAATGACGGGCACTGTCCACACAGAATGCAATCCCACGTCTACTTCACATCTGAAGAATTTTATTTATACGTTATTATATATTTTGGAATAAACGCCCTTGGCGAAGTAGCAGCCAGGAGCAGGGGTGTACTTTAAAGGGATTGTCCGCTACAATATTTCCACTTATTAGGCCCAAGAAGGCGGTAAAATAGTTGATATTCGCCTCCTGGGCCAGCACCGCTCCTCTGTACTCAGCGCTGCATTCCTTATCATTCAGCTAGGTCAACTGCACTTTAGGCCCGGCTGGGACAAAATGTGAACGCTGCTGCCGATCAGTGGCCATTGATCCAGCCCGCCTGGATATTGATTTCAGCAGACTGCAGGGACATGCAATGCTGACTACTGAAGCCTGGCACCAGACTAGGAGGTGAGTTGTTTTTTTACTCCCCTCCCTGGACCCACTGCTAGAAGTCACTTTTAATTATTAAAAAGCCCCCCTTTTCTCAAAACACTACTTTATGCCATTCCTCTGTCCTTTCTTCATGAAATGATTGGATAACGTGGCGATATCAGGTGGGACACTGTCCACTTCTTGTTGAGAGGTAAGACGGTGTAGGGACACAACCCTGTGACCAGGCCAATGGTAACGCTCCGTTGTCATGTACTGAGGAACCGCACAATGCAGGAGTGTGAATATGAGCCTAGATCAGATGGTGGCGACAGGTCCTCCTTCAATGTGTAAGAATTACAGGAGGACTTGATGCCTGGATATCCCGGTAATCCGCACATCCACAGCCTTAAACCATGTGCACACATTGCGTTTTTGTTACGTGTTTTTTTTTCTGTGCAGCTTTGTAATAAAACCTCAAGGTTTTCCTGAGAATCCTGAAGTCTTTCACACGTTGCTTATTTGTGACTTACAGATTTGGAGGAGATGTCAGCTCATTCAGCATTTTTGCTGCGAATTTTGCACTTAATGAGTGGGGAAAATCTGCACCAAAAACTCATATAAAAAAACACATTAATAAGGCTCCGATTTTACGCTGAGAAGCAGAAATGGTGCACAAATTTCTGCACCAAATACCGTGTGCACATAGCCTTAATTTGTAGTAATCTTATATAATAGCAACCTTTGCCACACGTGGAGAGGCGAGATCCGTGTGCAGCAGCGGCAAACGTGCTGAAACATCTACGTGAGCGCAACGAAGAGGGTCGATTATTAAATGTCCCTTCTCTTAACAGCAAACTGTATGCGGCTTCGATTTGCTCCGTGCAAGTGGTCAGTCTTATGTCTGTGACGTAAATGGATTCAGCTTTGTGAAGAACTCCATGAAGTATTATGATGACTGTGCCAAGATTTTAGGGTAAGATTGTGATTAATTCTTGTCTACCATTATATTTAAGAAAATCTTGTATTAACCCCTTTCTGCCATTAGACGTACTATTGCGTCCATGTGGGGTGGGCTTTACTTCCCAGGGACGCAATAGTACGTCATATGCGATCGGCAGCGCTCACGGGGGGAGCGCCGCCGATCGCGGCCGGGTGTCAGCTGTTTATCGCAGCTGACATCCGGCACTATGTGCCAGGAGCGGTCACGGACCGCCCCCGGCACATTAACCCCCGGCACACCGCGATCAAAGATGATCGCGATGTGCCGGCGGTACAGGGAAGCACCGCGCAGGGAGGGGGCTCCCTGCGGGCTTCCCTGAGCCCCCCGCAGCAACGCGATGTGATCGCGTTGCTGCGAGGGTCTCACCTCCCTCCCTGCTCCCTCCAGCCCCGGATCCAAGATGGCCGCGGATCCGGGTCCTGCAGGGAGGGAGGTGGCTTCACAGAGCCTGCTCAGAGCAGGCACTGTGAAGGCTGCAGCGCTGCATGTCAGATCAGTGATCTGACAGAGTCCTGTGCAAACTGTCAGATCACTGATCTGTGATGTCCCCCCCTGGGACAAAGTAAAAAAGTAAAAAAAAAAATTTCAAATGTGTAAAAAAAATTAAAAAAAATATTCCAAAATAATGAAAAAAAAAAAAAAATATTATTCCCATAAATACATTTCTTTATCTAAATAAAAAAAAAACAACAATAAAAGTACACATATTTAGTATCGCCGCGTCCGTAACGGCCCGACCTATAAAACTGGCCCACTAGTTAACCCCTTCAGTAAACACCGTAAGAAAAAAAAAAAAAAAAAGATGCAAAAAACAACGCTTTATTATCATACCGCCGAACAAAAAGTGGAATAACACGCGATCAAAAAGACAGATATAACTAACCATGGTACCGCTGAAAACGTCATCTTGTCCCGCAAAAAACGAGCCGCCATACAGCATCATCAGCAAAAAAATAAAAAAGTTATAGTCCTGAGAATAAAGTGATGCAAAAATAATTATTTTTTCTATAAAATAGTTTTTATCGTATAAAAGCGCCAAAACATAAAAAAATGATATAAATGAGGTATCGCTGTAATCGTACTGACCCGAAGAATAAAACTGCTTCATCAATTTTACCAAACGCGGAACGGTATAAACGCCTCCCCCAAAAGAAATTCATGAATAGCTGGTTTTTGGTCATTCTGCCTCACAAAAATCGGAATAAAAAGCGATCAAAAAATGTCACGTGCCCGAAAATGTTACCAATAAAAACATCAACTCGTCCCGCAAAAAACAAGACCTCACATGACTCTGTGGACCAAAATATAGAAAAATTATAGCTCTCAAAATGTGGTATTGCAAAAAATATTTTTTGCAATAAAAAGCGTCTTTCAGTGTGTGACGGCTGCCAATCATAAAAATCCGCTAAAAAACCCGCTATAAAAGTAAATCAAACCCCCCTTCATCACCCCCTTAGTTAGGGAAAAATTTAAAAAATGTATTTATTTCCATTTTCCCATTAGGGCTAGGGTTAGAGTTAGGGCTAGGGTTTGGGCTAGGGCTAGGGTTAGGGCTAGGGTTAGGGCTAGGGTTAGGGCTAGGGTTAGGTTTAGGGCTAGGCTTAGGGTTAGGGCTAGGGTTAGGGTTAGGGCTAGGGTTAGGGCTAGGGTTAGGGTTAGGGTTAGGGCTAGGGTTAGGATTAGGGTTAGGGCTAGGGTTAGGGCTAGGGCTACAGTTTGGGTTGGGGCTAAAGTTACAGTTAGGGTTTAGATTACATTTACGGTTGGGAATAGGGTTGGGATTAGGGTTAGGGGTGTGTCAGGGTTAGAGGTGTGGTTAGGGTTACTGTTGGGATTAGGGTTAGGAATGTGTTTGGATTAGGGTTTCAGTTATAATTGGGGGGTTTCCACTGTTTAGGCACATCAGGGGCTCTCCAAACGCGACATGGCATCCGATCTCAATTCCAGCCAATTCTGCGTTGAAAAAGTAAAACAGTGCTTCTTCCCTTCCGAGCTCTCCCGTGTGCCCAAACAGGGGTTTACCCCAACATATGGGGTATCAGCGTACTCAGGACAAATAGGACAACAACTTTTGGGGTCCAATTTCTCCTGTTACCCTTGGGAAAATACAAAACTCGGGGCTAAAACATATTTTTTGTGGGAAAAAAAAAGATTTTTTATTTTCACGGCTCTGCGTTATAAACTGTAGTGAAACACTTGGGGGTTCAAAGTTCTCACAACACATCTAGATTAGTTCCCTGGGGGGTCTAGTTTCCAATATGGGGTCACTTGTGGGGGGTTTCTACTGTTTAGGTACATTAGGGGTTCTGCAAACGCAATGTGACGTCTGCAGACCATTCCATCTAAGTCTGCATTCCAAATGGCGCTCCTTCCCTTCCGAGCTCTGCCATGCGCTCAAACGGTGGTTTCCCCCAACATACGGGGTATCAGCGTACTCAGGACAAATTGGACAACAACTTTTGGGGTCGAATTTCTCCTCTTACCCTCGGGAAAATACAAAACTGGGGGCTAAAAAATAATTTTGGGGGGAAAGATTTTTTTTTTTAATTTTCACGGCTCTGCGTTACAAACTGTAGTGAAACACTTGGGGGTTCAAAGCTATCACAACACATCTAGATGAGTTCCTTAGGGGGTCTAGTTTCCAAAATGGTGTCACTTGTGGGAGGTTTCTACTGTTTAGGTACATTAGGGGCTCTGCAAATGCAATGTGACACCTGCAGACCATTCCATCTAAGTCCTCATTCCAAATGGAGCTCCTTCCCTTCCGAGCCCTCCCATGCGCCCAAACAGTGGTTCCCCCCCACATATGGGGTATCAGCGCACTCAGGACAAATTGGACAACAAATTGTGGGGTCGAATTTCTCCTGTTACCCTCGGGAAAATACAAAACTGGGGGCTAAAAAATAATTTTTGTGGGAAAAAATTTTTGTTTTATTTTTACGGCTCTCCATTATAAACTTCTGTGAAGCCCTTGGTGGGTCAAAGCGCTCAGCACACATCTAGATAAGTTCCTAAGGGGGTCTACTTTCCAAAATGGTGTCACTTGTGGGGGGTTTCTACTGTTTAGGTACATTAGGGGCTCTGCAAACGCAATGTGACACCTGCAGACCATTCCATCTAAGTCTGCATTCAAATGGCACTCCTTCCCTTCTGAGCCCTCCCATGTGCCCAAACAGTGGTTCCCCCCACATATGGTGTATCATCGCACTCAGGACAAATTGGGCAACAAATTTTGGGGTCCAATTTCTCCTGTTACCCTCAGGAAAATACAAAACTGGGGGCTAAAAAAATAATTTTTGTGGGAAAAAAATTTTGTTTTATTTTTACGGCTCTGCATTATAAACTTCTGTGAAGCACTTGGTGGGTCAAAGTGCTCACCACACCTCTAGATAAGTTCCTTAGGGGGTCTACTTTCCAAAATGGTGTCACTTGTGGGGGGTTTCAATGTTTAGGCACATCAGTGGCTCTTCAAACGCAACATGGCGTCCCATCTCAATTCCTGTCAATTTTGCTTTGAAAAGTCAAACGGCGCTCCGTCCCTTCCGAGCTCTCCCATCCACCCAAACAGTGGTTTACCCCCACATATGGGGTATCAGCGTACTCAGGACAAATTGTACAACAACTTTTGGGGTCCAATTTCTTCTCTTACCCTTGGGAAAATAAAAAATTGGGGGCAAAAAGATAATTTTTGTGAAAAAATATGATTTTTTATTTTTACGGTTCTACATTATAAACTTCTGTGAAGCACTTGGTGGGTCAAAGTGCTCACCACACCTCTAGATAAGTTCCTTAGGGGGTCTACTTTCCAAAATGGTGTCACTTGTGGGGGGTTTCAATGTTTAGGCACATCAGTGGCTCTTCAAACGCAACATGAGGTCCCATCTCAATTCCTGTCAATTTTGCATTGAAAAGTCAAACGGCGCTCCTTCCCTTCCGAGCTCTCCCATCCGCCCAAACAGTGGTTTACCCCCACATATGGGCTATCAGCGTACTCAGGACAAATTGTACAACAACTTTTGGGGTCCAATTTCTTCTCTTACCATTGGGAAAATAAAAAATTGGGGGCGAAAAGATAATTTTTGTGAAAAAATATGATTTTTTATTTTTACGGTTCTACATTATAAACTTCTGTGAAGCACTTGTTGGGTCAAAGTGCTCACCACACCTCTAGATAAGTTCCTTAGGGGGTCTACTTTCCAAAATGGTGTCACTTGTGGGGGGTTTCAATGTTTAGCCACATCAGGGGCTCTCCAAACGAAACATGGCGTCCCATCTCAATTCCAGTCAATTTTGCATTGAAAGTCAAATGGCACTCCTTCGCTTCCGAGCTCTGCCATGCGCCCAAACAGTGGTTTACCCCCACATGTGGGGTATTGGCATACTCAGGACAAATTGTACAACAATGTTTGGGGTCCATTTTCTCCTGTTACCCTTGGTAAAATAAAACAAATTGGAGCTGAATTAAATTTTTTGTGAAAAAAAGTTAAATGTTCATTTTTATTTAAACATTCAAAAAATTCCTGTGAAGCACCAGAAGGGTTAATAAACTTCTTGAATATGGTTTTGAGCACCTTGAGGGGTGTAGTTTTTAGAATGGTGTCACACTTGGGTATTTTCTATCATATAGACCCCTCACACAATGACTTCAAATGAGATGTGGTCCCTAAAATAAAATGGTGTTGTAGAAATGAGAAATTGCTGGTCAACTTTTAACCCTTATAACTCCCTAACAAAAAAAAATTTTGTTTCCAAAATTGTGCTGATGTAAAGTAGACATGTGGGAAATGTTATTTATTAAGTATTTTGTGTGACATATCTCTGTGATTTAATTGCATAAAAATTCAAAGTTGGAAAATTGCGAAATTTTCATAATTTTCGCCAAATTTCCTTTTTTTATTCACAAATAAACGCAGGTACTATCAAATAATTTTTACCATTGTCATGAAGTACAATATGTCACGAGAAAACAATGTCAGAATCACCAGGATCCATTGAAGCGTTCCAGAGTTATAACCTCATAAAGGGACAGTGGTCAGAATTGTAAAAATTGGCCCGGTCATTAACGTGCAAACCACCCTTGGGGGTAAAGAGGTTAAAGTAGTCTTAAAGGGAATCTGCCAAAAGGTTTTTACCACCTAAACTGAAAGCAGCATAACATAGGGAAAGAGGCCCTAATTCCAGCGTAGCGTCACTTACTGGGCTGCTTAGTGTAGTTTGGATAATCTTCTGCTGATAAAACAGTGATTTTATCACTAGAGGACTACTAAACCTGTATATCCCCAACCCAGTCACTGATTCGCGGCTTTCTGCCAATCAGTGGTGTGGGCGGGGTTATAGAGAGCTCAACAGTCAAGAGAACTGCTGGATCTGCAGCAGAGAAAACAAGGATTTAATCAAAATGACAACAAGCAGCCCAGTAAGTGATACATCACTGGAATCGGGGTCTCTGCTCATACATTATGCTGCTGTCGGATGAGGTAGCAAAAACCTGCTGACGGATTCTCTTTAAAAGCTATGTTCACATTTGCACTGATTTGTAGATGTTCTATTTTCCTTCAATAGTGTGTGTAGGTCTTTTACACACCCGAGCAATGTTCCAAAATATTACAAATCATCAGTGCTGGAGCTCTGTGGTACAACGATCTTCATAGTGTGGCTAAGGCCACGTTCACACGCTCAGTATTTGGTCAGTATTTTACATCAGTATTTGTAAGCAGGAGTTGAACAATCGGAGGGATCGTTTTTCACTCACTCCTGGTATTGACTTACAAATACTGAACGTGTGAACGCGGCCTTAGGGAAAGTATTGTATCAGGGGAGCAGAAAAATCAGGCTACAGAGAAGTAAGCTCATGGAGAAGAATAGGTGCAGGACAGAAGATGTGAGGATATAGGAGCTACTGAAGACAGTGACTACCTGGATGCACACAGCTCACATCCAGCCTTGATTACTGAGAGAGACAATCCAACAAGAAAAAAATGTAAAACTTGGATCGGGCTACAATCTAGTCTGTAATCCGCTTTCATTTTCAGACCTGCTGACATACAAACACTAACATGAAGATCATTTTTTTTCATGGTGTCCAATAGTCTTTAATTGTATGAAAACCTCATATTAAGAACTCTTTAGATTGTATGTCCCTTCCTAATGTTGGTAATCTGACTTGCCTGATTTTGGATTTTTTAAATGTTGGCCTGATGTAGAAATGAAAAAGTATTTTTAGAGTAGATCCCTATACAGTGACTGTGACGACGGGTGCTTTATTGTATTGAAATTAGTGCTAAAGTGAAAAGTAAAATAATGAATAATTGGTAAGCCTTTCTATTGTTCTGCTAATTCCTTGTCATGTTCTTTGTTTCAGAAATATCGTGATGCGCGAGCTGGCTCCTCAGTTCCAGATTCCCTGGTCAATACCACTGGAAGCAGAGGACATACCCATCGTCCCCACGACATCTGGGACCATGTGAGCAGAGACTGCGTGCCGCCCGGTCATCTGTGATAGCAGATTAGTATAAGCAGATGGAGGGGGATGGTTAGGAGTGTCCTCTGGCCATTGTCCTGTATACTTGGAGGACAATTGAGAAAAAGAAAACCCTTGATATATAAATGTAAATTTGCATATATTCGTTCCTCATCACATAAATATATTTGGCTTAAAAAAGTATTTTTTTAAAATTATTAATCTATTGTTTCAGAAATGTTATGGTGTCAGACTATACATTGACTTTAGGTGTATATTGTCAATTAAAGGGAATTTGTTACCAGGGTTTTGCCATGCAATAAGAGCAGCTTGATGTAGAGGCTGAGACCCTGATTCCAGTGATGTCTCACTTACTAGTCTGCTTGGTATGTATGCGTCTATGTTTATGTGTGTGTGTATATATATATATATATATATATATACACACACACACACACACACACACACACACACACACACACACACACACACACACACACACAGACACACTATATGGTGGCCCGATTCTAACGCATTGGGTATTCTAGAATATGTATGTAGTTTATTTATGAAGATTTCCACGTAGTATATAGCACAGCCCACGCAGTATATAGCACAGCCCACGCAGTATATAGCACAGTGACCTTGTAAAAAAAAAATTAAAATAAAAAATAGTTACCGTATATACTCACCTTCCGGCAGCCCCCGGGTCCAACCCAGGCCTTTAGTGATGCTCCTCGCGACGCTCCGTTCCCAGTGATGCTTTGCGGCAATAACACGTGATGATGTAGCGGTCTCGTGAGACCGCTACATCATCTCTGGTCATTGCTGCCATGCATTCTTGGGACCGGAGCATTGCGTGGAGCGTGAAAGGCTGCTGCGGATGCCAGAAGGTGAGAATATAATGATTTTTTTTTAATTACAGTATTTTCTGGTGTATAAGACGACTGGGCGTATAAGACGACCCCCAACTTTTCCATATAAAATATGGAATTTGGGATATACCTGCCGTATAAGACGGGGGTCATCTTATATGCCCAGTCATCTTATACGGCGTGTGCGGTGCATATGGTTCCCAGGGTCTGGAGGAGAGGAAACTCTCCTTCAGGCCCTGGGATCCATATTCATGTAAAAAATATGTCTGCCTCCGTTCCTAAGAATGCATTGAGTGTAGGACCTGCGATGATGTCGCGGTCAGGTGAGCGGTCGCGTGACCGCAACGTCATCGCAGGTCCTACGCACAATGCATTCTTGGGAACGGAGGCTGCTGCTTGCAACGCTGAGAGCCAGGGGCCGTCCGAGGGTGAGTATATCCATATTTTTTATTTTTATTCTTTATTTTTTACATGAATATGGATCCCAGGGCCTGAAGGAGAGTCTCCTCTCCTTCAGACCCTGGGAACCATCCAGGATCGCTCCCTGCAGCCGTATCCGGTGTATAAGACGACCCCCGACGATTTTTAGGGGTTAAAAAGTCATCTTATACGCCGGAACATACGGTATTATTTTTAACATTATATATTTTTACTTCAATAGTAAAAAGTTGGTCGCACAGGGTTAATGGACTGCGTTACACCGCGTTATGGCGCGGTGTAACGCAGTCCGTTTAACTGACTGCTAAAACCCTATGTGGGCGCTGACTGGAGGGGAGTAGGGAGGGGCCAATTTGTGGCCAGACTGTGCCTGTCGCTGATTGGTCGCGACCTGCTGGCCGCGACCAATCAGCGACGCGGGATTTCCGCAGCAGACGGACATGGACCTTAGACAATTATATAGTAGGATATAATATTATATTTTTTTTATATAATCCCTGTTTTCTCTGCTCTGGATCAGTTCTCTGAATACTGAGCTCCGTATAATCCTGTCCACTGCACTGATTGGCTGCTTTCTGCCAATTTATGGTGTACCCAAAAAGCTGACAATCCATGGTGGGGGTGGGATTACACAGCAAGAGGACAACGTTGCAGTTTTCTAGTGATAATTTCCAGTGATTTTTATTGAAACATCACAGAGCCTAGTAAGTGATACATCACGTGAATCGGGCTCTCAGCCCCTACATCATGCAGCTCACAGATTATATAGCAAAAGCCTTTTTTTAAGACTCATGCACACTGCACTCCTAATGCTGTCAGATGCCATTTTTATTATGTTATCTTCCATAAGGAAAAAATAGGAAATTGTGGAGAAAGTATCATGTGATGGAGCATGGCGCATTTCATGCTTTGTTTAGACTTATGCAGAGTAACAAAATGTCTTCATCTACTGATATATGAAAACCTTGGTTGGGAAATGTTCCCGATGTGCTAGAGGTTTCGTAGTTGATACTAAGCACCGGCCGTGCACATGTCAGATGTTAACCCTGTTTTTCCTGTACCTTTTTTTTTTGTTGTTCTGCATCATTGAAGCCTGACTGCTGAGAAACCGTCATACATACCAGGAATTAACCCTCCTGTATGGGCATGCAGGTTAAAGGAAGCTCGATAAAGTGATACCCTGATATTGGGCGATCTGATGTCTTATTGCAGAGAAATCCCCATGTCTTAATATGTAAATGAGCTGTTAAGAGACTATACATTCAGAAATTATTTGAAGTATAAGGGGGAATCACCAGTGTGAGACATGTAACTAATGCAGAACAGTAGGACTGAACATTGTCTTCTTACAAACACATTTGCTGCAGTTCTCACAGCTCTGCTGCATTTCAGCAATACTTCAGCACTGGCTGTGTGTGAGCTGCATACTGAAACGGAGAGGAACCTGCAGATGTGTGCGGTCTCACATATCACACTGGTAGCGCCTCCTTTCATTTACAATAATCTCTGGAGGCGGATTCTCAGGGAGATCAGTGTCCGCCCCATAGGTCTTAACAGCTCATCTACATTTAATAAAAATATATATTTCTCTGGAATAAAACATCAGATCACAGGTATCTTGGTATAATTTTGTTCTCCTTTATTTGACCTGCATGCCCATATGTAGTGCCTTGAAAAAGTATTCATACCCCATGAACTCTTCCAAATTAAAATAAATGCAAGTTTGTGCGTGTAACACGAGAAAATGTGGATTTTGTGATATAATAACACAAAGCAACAAGTATTTGTGGCTTGTAAAGGAAATACATGGTTTTCTAAATATTTTAAATATTTTGAACATTTTGACTTGCATTTGTGTTCAGCCCTCCTGAGTCAATACTTTGTAAGACCACCTTTTCACTGCCATTACTGCTGCAAGTCATTTATGGTATTTCTCTACCAGCTTTGCACATCTAGAGGCTGAAATTTTTACCCATCCTTCTTTGCAAACTAGCTCCGTAAGATTGGATGGGGAGCATCTGTGAACAGAAATGTTCAAGTCTGGCCACAAATTCTCAATTGGATTTAGGTCTGGATCGAGTCATTCATACACATGAAGATGCTTTGATCTAATAGATTCCAGTGTAGGTCTCGCAATACTTGAGTCATCCTTCTGGAAGATGAACCTCCTCTCTAGTCTGTTTTTTTTTTTTTTTTTTTTTTTGCAGCCTCTAACATTTTGTCCTCCAGTTTACCTTGTGTTTCACTCTTTTAATCTTCCCATCAGTTATGACCAGCTTCCCTGTTCCTGCTGAAGAAAAGCGTCCCCACGGCATTATGCTGCCACCACCATGTTTGGCTGTGGGTATGGTGTTTTCAGGGTGTTGTGCAGACTTTTTCGCCACACTTAGTATTTTGCACAGGGCTACAAAAATTCTACTTTGGTCTCGTCTGACCAGAGCACTTTCTTCGACATGCTACCTGTGTGCCCTAAATGGTTTTTTGGAAACTGCAAACAGACAACTCATGGCTTTCTTTCAAAAATTGCTTTCTTCTTGTCACTCTCCCATAAAGGCCATATTTGTGGAGTATGCGACTAAGGGCGCAGTCAGGCAGCTGTATTGCTCGCAATCCTCGGGCTGACTGTCGGCTCACCTAACCTAAGCGTGACAGCTGCATAGAAATACCTCACGTGAGCAATACATCCGTTTTACTCCACCATAATACTTGTCCTGTGGACAGATTCTCCCACCTGACCTGTGGATCTCTGCAGCTCCTCAGTGACCATGGGCCTCTTGGCGACTTCTGGATTAGTGCTCTCCTTACTTGGGATGTCAGGTTAGGTGGACAGTCATGTGTTGGTAGGTTTGCAGTTGTACCATACTCCTTCCATTTTTAGTTGATAGATCAAACCTTGTTCCATGAGATGTTCAGAGCTTGGGCTACTTTTTTTTTTAATAACATAACCTTGCTTTACTCCTGTCCACAACATTTTCCTGTGTTCCTTGGTTCTCGTGATGCCGTTTGATCCCCATGTTCTAAAAACAAACCTCTGAGGCCTTCACAGAACAGCTGTAGTTATACTGAGAAAAAATTACAGCCAGGTGGACTCAATTTACTAATTGTGACTTCTGGCGGCAATTGGTCACTCCGAATTTATATTGGGGTATCCGACTACAGGGTCCTGAATATTAATGCACCTCACAATTTTCAGATGTAATTTTTTGTAATGATTACAAAAATCATGAATCATTTCCTTTACACTTTACAAATACTTGCTACTTTGTGTTGGTAGATCACATAAAATCCAAATCAAAAACATTTACCGTATATACTTGAGTATAAGCCGAGATTTTGAGCCCAAAAAATGGGCTGAAAGTGCACTTCTCGGCTTATACTCGAGTCATGGTCGGCGGGGGGGGGGGGGGGGGGGGAGTGGTCCGGTGGGTGAGGAGGAGCGACGACGGTGGTCACATACTCGCCTGCTCCTGGGGCTCCCGACGCGGTCCCTGCATGTCCCATGGTCTCCGGCGCCGGCAGCTTCTTCCCCTGTTCAGCGGTTACGTGGTACCACTCATTAAAGTAATGAATATGGACTCCACTCCCATAGGGGTGGAGCCGCATATTCATAACTGTAATAAGCAGTACCAGTGAACGCGGAACAGGGGAAGAAACTGCCGGCGCCGGAGACAGGCGAGTATTTCATATTCACCTTTCCTCGTTCCACCGCCACCCCGTCTTCCGCGTCCTCTGCAGTGACTATTCATGTCAGAGGGTGCAATGACGTATTAGTGTGCGCGCCGCCCTCTGCCTGAACAGTCAGTGCGGAGATACGGGATGCTGAGGAGCAGCGGGCAGTGACGACAGGTGACTATGTAATTTTTTTTTATTGCAGCATTATATGGGGCACATTGTTATATGGAGCATCTATGGGGCCATAATGAACTGTATGGAGCATTATATGGGGCACATTGTTATATGGAGCATCTATGGGGCCATAATGAACTGTATGGAGCATTATATGAGGCACATTGTTATATGGAGCATCTTATGGGGCGATAATGAACTGTATGGAGCCTTATATGTGGCACATTGTTATATGGAGCATCTTATGGGGCGATAATGAACTGTATGGAGCATTATATGTGGCACATTGTTATATGGAGCATCTTAGGCCTCTTTCACACTTCAGTTATTTGGCGTCAGTCTAAAACCGCCATTTTCCTCAAATAACGGATCCGTCATTTTTTTTGACGGATCCGTTATTTTCCCATAGACTTGCATTAGTGACGGATTGTGACGGATGGTCGTCCGTTCCATCCGCCATGCGACGGATCCGTCGAAATTTGGCGGACGTTTTCTGAAAATAGACGGACATTGGAACGTTTTTTGTCAACGCTGAAATGGCGGATCGCGACGCATCCGTCGCGTCCGCCATTCCATAGAATGGGCGCCTATGGGCGACGGATCCGCCGCAACCGTTTTTTCGGCGGATCCGTCGCCCCAATCCGTTTTTTCAATTGCGCATGCTCCAAAAAGTAGATACTTCTCCCAGACAACCCCCAAGTAACGGATCCGTAAAAAAAACGGATCCGTTAGAACCGTTTTCGCAACAATTGTGACGGATCCGTCAATCCGTCACTATGTCGGCAGTGACTGACGCCAAAAGACTGAAGTGTGAAAGAGGCCTTATGGGGCGATAATGAACTGTATGGAGCCTTATATGTGGCATATTGTTATATGGAGCATCTGTGGGGCCATAATGAACTGTATGGGGCATTATACGTGGCATATTGTTATATGGAGCATCTTATGGGGCTATGATGAACTGTATGGAGCCTTATATGTGGCACATTGTTATATGGAGCATCTTATGGGGCCATAATCCGCATTTGTGCAGCATTATATGGGCCAAATATCCGTATGGGGCATCTTATGTGGCCATAGTCAGCATTTGTGCAGCATTATATGGGGCATATTTTAATATGGAGCATCTTATGGGGCCCATCATAAATTTTATGCAGCATTATATAGGGCGTGTTTTGTATGCAGCATCTTATGGGGCCCATCATGAACCTTATAGAGCATTATATGGGGTTCCTGATTCAATATGGATATTCAAAAATACTTAACCTACTGATGTCTCAATTAATTTTACTTTTATTGGTATCTATTTTTACTTTTGACATTTACCGGTAGCTGCTGCATTTTCCACCCTAGTCTTATACTCGAGTCAATAAGTTTTTCCAGTTTTTTTGTTGCAAAATTAGGGGGGTCAGCTTATACTCGAGTATATACGGTAAGTTTATGGGTGTAAAATGAAAAATGTGAAAATAAAAAGCTCACGAGGAATGAATACTTTTTCAAGCCACTGTAGACGGCTTTGGAGGCAAGATCCAACTCACAGAATCCCTTTAAAACTGAAAGAAAAATGCTTAAAATAATTGAGATAACATTTTGTTTTTAAGGATGGAGCTCCGTTGTGTTATTGCTGTAATACGACATGGGGATCGGACACCAAAACAAAAGATGAAAATGGAAGTTAGACATCAAAGGTAAGCAGTTTATGGTGATTTCCTTGGGCAAATCAGAGTTAAAAGTTGTTAGTTTCTGCATAAATCACCAGGTTTTGCCATGAACCATGAAGATAGTTTGGTCACTCGTTTGTACTCAGTAACAGAACTACAGTGGTTGGTCTTGTGTCGGTATAAAATGCGCGTCCTTACATTTTAAGCTATGCGCACACGTTGCGGATTGTAAGCATTTTTGCCCTGGTTTTTCGCTGTGAAAATGCATACACAACACAACCCATTGAATTCAATGGGATTCTGCAATGCCGTGTAATTTCCCACGGCAGAATCGATACGCAGCATGCTCATTCGTTGTGCGGAATCGCGGGGATTCCGCACACATAGGAATGCATTGATCTGCTTATTTCCCGCATGGGGCTATGCCCACCACTCTCCTCCAGGCCCTAAAAAGAGAATTAAAATAAAAAAGTTATTTACTCACCTTCCGGCGGCCCCCGGATCCAGCCCAGACCTTAGTGAAGCTCCCGTTCCCAGTGATGCCTTGCAACAATGACCTGTGATGACGTAGTGGTCTCACGTGATGCTATATCATCTGGGGTCATTGTCGCGAGGATCGGGAAGGCTGCAGGGGCCGCTGGAGGGTGAGAATATCACGATTTTTTATTATTTTTAACATCCTATCTTTTTACTATTGATGCTGCATAGGCACTATGTTTAAGTGTGACCAACCTGTCACTCAGTTTTCCAAGCGATGCTACAGATCGTTTGGAAAACGCTAGCATTCTTCAAGCTAATTACGCTTACAAAACGCGAGTGTTTAGTGCGAATATGCATGCCAGTTCCGCATGTGTTTCACCCACAGCAGGGAGTTGCGGAATTGCCTCGGAAATGTTTGCGGCAATTCAGCAGCGTGTGCACATAGCCTAATAGCAATTGCACATCAGCTCTTGGATTTCCTGTTGAAGAATAAGGACTTTTCATTCTTCATTCTGTCATGGATGTTAAGAACAAAGTCCTGCAAAACTGAGACTTAAAAAACCCCGTTCGCTTATATAGCACAAGTAATTCCACTGTGCCTTAGTGACATTATCATCTCTGTCCCCATTGGGGCTCGCAATCTAAATTCCCTATCAGTATGTCTTTGTAGTGTGGGAGGAAAACGCAGTAACCGGAGGAAACGCTCACAAACACGGGGAGAACATGCAAACTCCTTGAAGATGTTGTGTTGCGTGGGATTTAAACCCAGGGCTGCAGGTCTGCAGTGCTAACCACTGAGCCACCACGCTGGCTAATATGTAATGGCAAACAAAAGTAAAATGGGAACAAAATAAAGAATGTTTTGAGAGGTGGTACAAGGCACAATGCTTGATCCCTTCATCCCAGGTCCATTTTTCTTTTTTTTTTTTTCGTTTACATTTTTCGCCCCCACCCCCCCCCCCCCCCTTTCTCCCAAGAGCAATAACTTTTTTTTTTTTTTCTGTCAATACTGCTGTGTGAGGGCTTGTTTTTTACAGGATGACTTATACTTTTGAATGGCACCATTGATTTTACCATATAGTGTGCTGCAAAACAGGAACGAAATTCCAAGTGCAGTGAAATTGCAGGATAAGTGCAATTTCACAATGTTTTTGTTCTGTTTATTTACCATGATCATTATATGGTAAATCTGACCTGGTAATATGATTCCCCAGGTCAGTACAAGTACCCAGATAAACTACACATTTTTTTAAGTGATAAAAAAAAATCCGAAATTTCTACGCAAAAAAAAAGTTTTTGTCTTATGTCGCCAATTTACGAGACCCGTAACGTTTTCATTTTTCAGGATCTGGGGTTGGTTGAGGGCTTATTTTTTGTGCCCTGAACTATTTTATTGATACCATTTTGGAGTATGTACGTAGTTTTGATCTCAATGTTGCAGTGACCAAAAAACGTATTTCTGGTGTTTGTGGTTTTTTTTTTTCTCTCATTACACGGTTTACACCTCTAATTAACTTATTTTATATTTTGATTGGACATTTCTGAACTCAACGATACCAAATTTTTTGTGTTTAATAGTCCCCTTAGGAGACTTGAAGCTGCGATTGTCCGACCACTTGTGCTTCAACACTGCTGTGTATAGCAGAAATTACTATGAGCTATGAACGCCGGCAACTTGCCGACATTCACAGGAGTATGACTGCCACGGGGATCTTCAGCAGACCACCGGCTGTCATGACAACCCATCGGCGCCCCACAATCACGTCACGGGCGCGCTGATGGGAACGTGGAATTTTACAGGTCAACAGCCCCTACCCCTCTTCCGTAGAGGGCTGTAGTTTATAATCTGACCTTTCTTTAAACCTATTGCATGGATTGCATTTGAAATTCAGGAATTGCCTAATCTATGCAGGGGATGGATCGGGGAGGTGCGGCACTGTGGGAAAAGTGGCTGATTAGTGGAGAAAAGCATTTTTGTGTAATAACAGATTACATAATTTCATATCTTTACTATCAACAGTATAAGCAAAGAAAAAGATGTACGGTATTTAAATAAATAAATCTCAGATAACCCCTTTACAAAATACATACAGGCATGTATAGGAGTAAGAAGCCTACTTTGTCTTATCAAAACGTTAATCTTTTGTTTTTATATTTAAGGTTTTTTGATCTTTTTGAGAAATGCTATGGTTACAAGACCGGAAAATTAAAGCTAAAGAAACCAAAGCAGTTACAGGCAAGTGTTTCCTTTTAATTAACTGCCCATAGGTTGTGTATTTTTCTATAAAGCTCAGTTCACCCTGCTATGTTTATATAGACTTATTAAAGTGGACCTTTCACTTGCTCAATAAAAATTGAATCAAATATCAAAAATCCCTGAACTCTTCTCATTCAGCCGCTCTTTCTTTATGTTCTGCTTTGCTTAAGTACATAGATATTTCCATTTGTTTCTTCTGGAGCGCAGTATATGAAATCTCTTCTTTGAAGTCCAACTGCTTGGTCAGCTGCTGAGCTGTGATTGGCCGCATCTGGGAGGATGCCACATAAGTGGCCTGAAAAGCTGAGATTTCACATGCTGCCCTCAGAAGAAAAAATAGGAATATTTCTGCATTGGAATTATGCAGCAGAATCAAGGAAGCTGAGTGATTTTTTTATTTTTTTTAATTTTTATTTTTTTAACAAGGTATTTAACGCATTATTTATTTATTTTTTTAGGAAGTTTCAGGTCCTCTTAAGTTCATTTTGTGACTGATATAAAGGATGATGTCATCTGTTGGGAGTGTTTCCTTTCTAAATAAGCAGAACCCATGTCGCCATTACAAACTAAACCAAAAGTATATACATATACAGTATATTTCCTACAAACCCCTGTTAACATGTTTTTTTTTATATATTTACCAGGAGGTACTGGACATTGCAAGACAACTTCTTGTTGAACTTGGCCAAAACAACGATTCTGAAATTGAGGAAAGTAAAGCAAAGCTCGAGCAGCTTAAGACTGTGTTAGAAATGTAAGTAATGGTCTAGCCTTAAAGGGAACCTGTCACCCCGTTTTTTGAGATTGAGCTATAAATACTGTTAAATAGGGCCTGCGCTGTGTGTTCCTATAGTGTATGTAGTGTACCCCGATTCCCCACCTATGCTGAGATATAACTTACCAAAGTCGCCGTTTTCGCCTGTCAATCAGGCTGGTCAGGTCGGGAGGGCGTGGTGACATCGCTGGTTCTTCCTCAGCTTTACGTTGGTGGCGTAGTGGTGAACAAGCAGCGCGCGATCTGCACTGTAATCCCTTGCATCGGTGGGGGCGGCCATCTTCCTGGGGCCGCGCGTGCGCAGATCGAGTGCTCTGCTGCACGGGGCTTCAGGAAAATGGCCGCGGGATGCCGCGCGTGCGCATTAGAGATCGCGGCGGCCATTTTCCCAAAGCCGAGTTTGCATCTCGGCTTTGGGAAAATGGCCGCCGCGATCTCTAATGCGCACGCGCGGCATCCCGCGGCCATTTTCCTGAAGCCCCGTGCAGCAGAGCACTCGATCTGCGCACGCGCGGCCCCAGGAAGATGGCCGCCCCCACCGAAGCAAGGGGATTACAGCGCAGATCGCGCGCTGCTTGTTCACCACTACGCCACCAACGTAAAGCTGAGGAAGAACCACCGATGTCACCACGCCCTCCCGACCTGACCAGCCTGATTGACAGGCGAAAACGGCGACTTTGGTAAGTTATATCTCAGCATAGGTGGGGAATCGTGGTACACTACATACACTATAGGAACACACAGCGCAGGCCCTATTTAACAGTATTTATAGCTCAATCTCAAAAAACGGGGTGACAGGTTCCCTTTAAGTGATAAAAGTAGATGTGTGACCTGGATTTCCGCAGTACTGCATCTCGTCAGTTATGTGGATCTCATGACATCCGAAGGGGTCCCCGATGCGGGTCATTGTATTTCCATATTATTAAAGAAAAGTGAAAGTCCAGTAAGAGTTGTTCATTGACCAACCTCTGTAAAAGGCCACGAGAGACGATGGCCAAAGGCAGGTAGTTCTGCCACATTCTAGTCGATCCTAGTGGCTAATCTACATGGGACCGGATCAGATCACAATGTGCCAGTTGCAAAAAATCCAAATCTGCCAGATCTTTGGTGACAGATCAAAAATAGCAAGCAATATTTCCAGTATAGCTTTCAATGCAAGTTTCAAGTGACGGTCTCTGAGGCTTCTTTCACATTTGCGTTGTTGGGCGCAGCGTCGTCGACGCAACCCACAACGCATATACACAACGCTGCGTTTTTTGACGCATGGGTTGACATAAACTAGTATTGTTCATGAATTTTGGCGCAGGGAAAACGCTACAAGTAGCGTCGTCCGCGCCCTGTCTAGTGCGTCAAATTGACGCATGCGTCGTAAAACGCAATACAGGGCGTACCGGCGCATGTCCATGCGCCCCCCCATGTTAAAGATAGGGGCGCATGATGCATGCGTCGGTATGCGTCAACGACGCTGCGCCCAACAACGCAAATGTGAACGTAGCCTTACAGGGTTGTCAATTTGGTCCAATCTCTTTTTTTTTTTTTTTTTTTACATCCAGAATTCAGACACCTAATTTTTTTTTTTTTTTTTTTTTAGTTATAAAGTTTGGAAACCATAATAAATCATTAAACGGGTGGTCTGAAGGCAAATTTATTTTGCTACAAACTCCCTGTCTAGTTTGTCCCAAAATCTACACTATTTTCTAATATACTTGCTGGAAAAATGTCCTACCGTTTCCTAACTACACGAACAGCTAGGGTGTGTTTTTTTTTTTTTTTTTTTTTTTTTTTTTTTTTTCTTCCCATTTCTGGTCTGATGACAATTTCAGTATCACCAGTGCATGCTGGGATACTCTGTGTCATCAGGGGACATAGGCTGAAGTCACTGTCACAGCCCCTGCCCATTACTGAAATGAAGTGTCATCAGTGGAGCTTGGTTCAGGGGCTACGCTGTCCCTGCTCTGTCGCCACTCTGTCCCCCTGTGCACGGTGCTGTCCCCCTGTGCACGGTGCTGCCCCCCTGTGCACGGTGCTGCATGCATGCATGGGTGGGAAGGAAGGACACCAGGCACGGTTATTACAGCATCCTATCTGGCGGTAAGCTCTTTGGATTACAATAGGGTTTTCTTTATCGCCTCTCATTGGGGGACACAGGAACCATGGGTGTATGCTGCGTACTGGCTATCAGCACTTTCTGAGGGTATGCCTTTGATTGTAGTATATTGCTATAATCACCATCTATATTCCGTATATTGCTGCATTTGCACTTTAATTTTACCATACCTGTCTGTCTTGACCTTTTATTGTTAAATCGCATTTGTATATCTATATATGGAGATTGGATGGAGGCTCCTCATAGAACTTGGCGGACTAAACTTTATTTTATTATATTTATACAGGCATATTTATGCTATATCTGCCGGTTCTTTACTTTATTATTATTATTGTTAGATGCTATTTCGGTATCCAGTAAAATAGATATATTTACATACATTCAGCAAGAGCGTTTTTTACTGCCAGGTCTTACACATATTTGTATTTTATTACGCTGTGTCTGTATCATTTGTCCTTCCCTATAGAGGTTTTTTTAGCCCTGTTTATTGTTTAGGTCTTTTTTAATATTATTCTAATAAAATATATTTTCTCCTTCGCCTCATTGGGGGACACAGACCATGGGTGTAGCTGCTGCCACCAGGAGGCTGACACTAAGTGGTACAGAGAAAGTGATCTCCTCCTCTGCAGTATACGCCCTCCTGCTGGCTCCCAGCTAACCAGTTCTTGCTTAGTGTCCGTAGGAGGCACACGGACGGGTCTGCTATTCAGACCCATAGAACTCTTTTTACCTTTTTTTTTACCTTTTACAACGGACGAATGGGGCGACGGATTCTTTCATGTTCCGATCTCCCCGAACCAACAACAGGCGAGCACGGGAGTTTTACCTCTCCGTATCCTCTCCTGCGACGTGGGAAGCCACTGCCTGAGCTGATTTTAGGGGCGACGGGCCCCTTCAAGGGCACCGATCTCCCCCCTCCCTTATCAGACGAGCACTGGAGTGTCACCTCCAGTGTCCTCTTCTGCAGCCAGGCCTATTGCCGGACATGCAGCCCTGCCCACCAGGTTTTACCCTCGGCTGTACAGAGGCACCTTCCAGCGTGGCGTCCGAGCAGCCCCCACTGCACCACCACTATTAAGAGCGGATGGTACAAGGAGGCGGACGGTTCCTCTCCACCTCCAAAGGGACGATGGATTGAGGACTTTTCTTATCCCTGCACTGTCCAAACAACAGCACAGGATCCTTTCTCTACCTTTCTGACCTGCTGAACAAAGCTGCATACTGGGGTAAGTGTCGGGACTCGAGCGGTTGGAGGGCTCTGCGCATCCGGCGGCTTTTTCTCTTCGGTGCCGGCTGGCTTTAAAAATTTAGCCCCCGGCTTCGGGTTTGTGTAGGCCGCAACCCGGAACACTGCCCATGCTAGGCCACACTTCAGGCTCCGCTCCCCCATTCAGGCGCCTCTCATTCAGGACGAGAACTCTATTCTCGGCGGCCATCTTCATCCTCCTGCCATCTCCGGACACGAGCTCATCCGGAAGTGGCTGCTGCATCGCATCGGTGGTATTCAGCGCTGAAGACAGCGCTATTCCAGACGGGGGACTCAGAATCTCAGTAAGGAGAATCCTCCATCCGCACCCCTCCCCCGCACGCACCCAGCTTTCCCTGGCTTTGTTAAAACACATGACCAGCATTCCCTGGTCTTAAAGGTTCCCTAGTTTAAAAGGGGCACATTACCAGCATTCTCTGCTCTGCCAGAAGCCGGTCACCTTTCCCAGAGTACTTAACAAATGAGCTCAGGAGCCTCCGCTGCCGCCGATCCCGGCTCTTCCCAGAGTACCTAGTTCCCCTCAAGGGGCTTCACCTCTGGCGTAATCCTTGAAAGATGCCCCGGTCTTAAAGGCACATGACCAGCATGCCCTGGTCTTAAAGGCGCATGACCATTATTTACTGGTCTTAAGAGCACATCATCAATCCGTAGCTGGTCACCCTAACTGAGCTCTGGAGCCTTCCGCCGCTGATCCCAGTTTATCTCAGAGTACCTAGTCCCCCTCAGTTGACTTTTTCACTAACCGCAATCCATGGTTTCTCTGACCAAGAGATTGAATCCCTCTGTGAACCCTCTGTGGCTCGGAGTGCTTGGTTGTTTGTTATTTTAATATTTTTTACGGGTGACACTGGCTTCGGGGATCGAAGTGACAAGTGATGTTGAGTATGTACTGTTATATGTACTGTATGTCTATTTGTATGTATTGTATGTAATGTATGAATGTATTGTATGTAGTATGTTGTATGTAATGTATTGGATATAGTATGTATGTAGTATGTTGTATGTATTGTATGTTTGTATGTAGTATGTAGTATGTTGTATGTAATGTTGCATGTATGTAATATGGTGTATGTTGTATGTATGTAGTATGCTATGTATGTATGTAGTATGTATGTATGTATGTATGTAGTATGTATGTATGTATCTAGTATGTTTGTGTTTTTTTTTCTTGTTTTTTTTTTTTTTTTTACATTCAACACATTAGCCGGATGATGGGACTACTTCTGTCCCATCATTGGCTAATGTGTCAATCACTGTCACTGTAGCAGGCATGGCCCCGAGAGGCCCGCACAGACCCCCGACTGTCCCGCACAGACCCCGCACACACGCACGCAAAGTCTCCGCCCGCACACACGCACAGTCTCCGCCCACACTCTGCAGACACTTTTCCCCCCTCCCGAACTGGATGTGCCCACACTACACAGGCACTTCATTGGGTGGTTCATTCCGATCACATTCAAAGATCGGAATCGGGATTCGGAATTCTGATCATAGTGAAAATCTGTAGAATTCCGATTTCACATGATCGGATCGAGCAACCCTAGTCGGCGCTAATCTCCTGCCACGCCAGGTATAGTGACACCATTCTGCTGCCGGCTTGCTAACATTCATAAGCCGACAACAGAGCAGATGCTGTCCACAGGGTAGATGACAGGTGGGCAGTGTGTCTGGTGTGTCTCAGGGGGGTGAGCCACCCGCCATCATTTGGGGCTCATTACCATCTGAGTAGTGTTGTGCATTGGGCCTGGTAAGTTTTGCCCTTAATTTATGATACAGTCCCTTTACTCTGCGGATCTCCAGCTGGGCTTGATCTATGTTGATTTACCCTGACTTTTTTTTTTTTGCCTTACTTTTGGCTTTAAACCTTGCTATAGAGCTCCCGCTGCTTCTGTGGATCCCCGCATTGTTATACAATATTTGGGCTTTATTTATTGTGCCTTATTTTTGGCTCTACTTACCTAGCACATGGACAAGCATTCAAATGTAAATCAGATAGATGTTCTACCTCTGAACTCCCATGTGCACCTCACTACTGTATGTACTTCCGTGTCCTTGTCCTGATTGACAATTTTATTATATGTGTTTTTCTTTGATTTTTTTAAAAATACATTTTGTACTTTCTTACTTATTTATTGGTTACTCCAGTTTTTCTCCTATTTATATAGTTACATTACGGAGTCAATAAAATATTGTGAATGTGGGTTGATACTACTTAGTATCCCCACTTTTGGCATATTAAAGGGAACCTGTCACCCCGAAAATCGCAGGTGAGGTAAGCCCACCGGCATCAGGGGCTTATCTACAGCATTCTGTAATGCTGTAGATAAGCCCCCCATGTTACCTGAAAGAGGAGAAAAAGACGTTATATTATACTCACCTAGGGGCGGTCCCGCTGCTGGTCCGGTCAGATGGGCGTCGCTGGTCCGCTGCGGCGCCTCCCATCTTCATTACAAGACGTCCTCTTCTGATCTTCAGCTCCGGCGCAGGCGTACTTTGCTCTGCCCTGTTGAGGGCAGACAAAGTACTGCAGTGCGCAGGCGCCGGGCCTCTCTGACCTTTCCGGCGCCTGCGCACTGCAGTACTATCCTCTGCCCTCAAGAGGGCAGAGCAAAGTACGCCTGCGCCGGAGCCGTGGCTGAAGATCAGAAGAGGACGTCTTGTAATGAAGATGGGAGGCGCCGCAGCGGACCAGAGACGCCCATCTGACCTGACCAGCAGCGGGACCGCCCCTGGGTGTGTATAATCTAACGTCTTTTTCTCCTCTTTCAGGTAACATCGGGGGCTTATCTACAGCATTACAGAATGCTGTAGATAAGCCCCTGATGCCGGTGGGCTTACCTCACCCGCGATTTTCGGGGTGACAGGTTCCCTTTAAATATGCAATGGGGTTTTTTTCTTCTGTGTCTATTCCACATCTTTCTCCTTCGCCTCATTGGGGGACACAGACCATGGGTGTAGCTGCTGCCACTAGGAGGCTGACACTAAGAGATACAAGAAAAGTTAGCTCCTCCCCTGCAGTATACACCCTCCTGCTGGCTCTCAGCTAACCAGTTCTTGCTTAGTGTCCGTAGGAGGCACACGGACAGGTCTGCTATTCAGACCCAGAACTCTTTATCTTGCTCTAGAAACAGATACCTCTTCAAACAGGTTTCCAGAGGGTAAGCTCTGAGCATCTTTCTCATCTGGGGGAGATCCTTTCTCCTGGTTCAATGGTTGCTAGTGACTACGGAGAGTCACCACACTACTCAAGCCCTCTGGTTATTTCGGGAATCCAGTTTTCCGACCTGTTTTCTTCTTGGTGGTTGGAGTGAAGGCCCCAAGCTCACTACCACATGCTGCCAGGACACTGTGTGCAGACGGCTGCAGGCAGCACATGTGACCACACAGCGGGTGTGAGGAGGCGGCACACTGACACTGCGCGGCATGCACGGTGCCCGCCAGGCTGCAGCGTGTGAGGATGAGTGGGGGGCTGAGCACAGCTTCCACTTCCGGGGGAGGACACAGCAGCAGGAGCCATAGTACTGGCAGTGGCAGCAGCAGCGGATCGCATGGGTGAAGGGAAGGAGCCCGCGTCCTGTCTGTGTAGTCGAGGCTGCACTGCAGCTGCTCCGGTAAGGCTCCTGTTCACACGTGGGGCGGGGGGTGTACGGGTGCCATCACAGTGTGGTAATAGAGGACTTATGTGCGGGCTCCCCTCCCCCGGGCGCCGATGTCATATGCGGCCACATTCCGTGCAGGTCCCGCTGCAGCAGATGTCGGCGCCTGCAATGGTGGCAGCAGGACGTGCAGAGCTCCTTGTACGCCCCCTGCTCCCGCCGCGCTGCTATCTTGTCCTTTGTGGTCCCCTTCAATGCTGGGGCACACTTCTCACCCCTCGTAGGTTCATGCCGGGGAGTCCCTTCTTTTTGGAATAATAGAATGCAGTGTCCTCTCAGCATGTGTGGGGCGTGCTGGGAGTAGTAGTGCATTAGACATGATTGAAGACCACTGAAATGCTGAGTTATGGTTACACGAGTATTTGGGGGTCAGATGTGATTCATTGCTTTGCAGGAAAAGTACATGTTTGTTGCGCAGGTAAATGGTGTGTGGCAGTGTCCTTGTTCCTGCTGACATCTCACAGATGTTTATTCTCCGTCGCCCTCTTATGACTGGACGTAAATCTGTCCTTCTGATTTATATTCCCTGGATCCAATCTGACCTCGGCCAGTCTCCCACAGTAAGGCTGTCATTGAGACATTTTCCATTGGTTTCACTCATCCTTCACCTATGGTCATCCCATCAGATCTGGTATCAGAACTCTGCGTCGTGTCAAAGGGCTCTCCTCCACCAATCAGTGCTCCGCTGAGGCTCCGTCACGTATGTTTTCTCATCCAAGAAAATTGGGTCAATTATGCAAATCACAACCTGATCAGAGTGTGATCATAGTGTGCTCCGATTCTCTCAAAATGAGTTAATTATATTAGTCCGGCCCTCTAAAACCATCCATAATTCTCATGCGGCCCCATGGCAAAATTAATTGCCCACCCCTGGTCTTTAGGAAACAGGAAGGCCCCATTGATCCTGGGAGACCTGCACTGTCCAAGTAAATTCAGACGGGTCTTCGTAGCCGGCAGCTCTGTTCCTCCAGACCTTCTTTCCCTATTACCATCAAGGCAAGGTTGTCCTCAGACCGTTCCCTTCCTTTGTTACCAAGGTGGTATCGTACTTCCACTGTTCCGAGAACATCGCTCTTCCCTCTTCTCTTTCGGCTCCGGTCCACTAAACTGAATGGGTTCCCCATACCCTGGACAAGTTGAGTGCCCTGAGTAGATACCCTTTCAGGATGGCGTCCTTTGAGAGGATGGACAACTCATTGGGCTCCCTGGTGTTTTTCAGGGAGGGCTTAGCCGTTCTTCGGCCATTTTTGCCTGGTGGATTCTTTACACATTCAGAAGTCCTTCCATGTGGGTCGTCTGCTTATTTTCCCTCCAATCGATCAATCGAGCTTTCTGGGGGTCTAGACGCCAGGCGTCAGCAAAGCATGTTGTCAGCTTTGCGGGATCATCCAGTCCGCATTCATCCTTGAAGCACTATAATTCCCAGACTTCCACAGACGTCCGGGCAGGCGGACTCTGCAGGCCGTGGTGGCGCACTTGTAAGTGGCATTACACAGGGTCTGATCTGATGTTATTACCACCCAGGGACTGCTTTGGGACGTCCCACGGTCTGTGTCCCCCAATGATGCGGAGGAGAAATAGGGATTTTTGTGTACTCACCGTAAAATCCTTTTCTCCGAGCCATTCATTGGGGGACACAGCTCCCACCCTGTTATTTGCTTGTGGTTGTTTTTATAACATATATATAATTCGACGTGCTGTACTTTCATATATGTTTTGACATGCTATATTCTCATATGTTATTGTTCTCCTACTGCTTTTGCACCGAACTGGTTAGCTGAGAGCCAGCAGGAGGGTGTATACTGCAGGGGAGGAGCTAACTTTTCTTGTATCTCTTAGTGTCAGCCTCCTAGTGGCAGCAGCATACACCCACGGTCTGTGTCCCCCAATGAATGGCTCGGAGAAAAGGATTTTACGGTGAGTACACAAAAATCCCTATTTTTGTAGCTCTCCACATGTGGTCCTTGGCTCTTGAACAATTCTTCTGACAATTCTTTTCACTCCTTTGTCTGAAATCTTGCTGGGAGCACCTGGTTGTGGCCAATTTATGGTGAAATGATGTTCTCTCCACTTTTGAATTATGGCCACAACAGTGCTGTCTGGAACGTTCAGTTGTTTAGAAATGCTTCTGTAACCAATTCCATCAGTATGTTTTGCAACAATAAGGATGCACAGGTCTTGAGACAGCTCACTGGTTTTATTCATCATAAGATGTTCCTTGTGTGGCACCTTGGTAATGAGACACCTTCTATAGGCCATCAGTTGATCCAGCTGATATTATTTTTCACTAAGTGGCAGGCTTGCTTTCTAATTACTGATAGATTTCAGCTGACGACTTGACGTTCCATGTTTTTTTAAAACTCTTTTGCTTGATGTGTTCAATACTTTTTTCCTGTGTTGTTTCTCATTATTAAACATAAGTTAATTTATGGATAGCTATGGTTTGATTTTTGTCTGTGTGGATTGGATGGGTTACCGACACCAACATTTGGTCAGACTTTCATGTCAATAGCACCTTTAGAAATATAGTTACTCAGAATATTGGTGACGTGTTCAATACTTATTTCACCCGCTGTATGTGTCTCTACAGCCAAGTGTAATGTCACATTGGCTGCATTCACTCTGATTTGAGTTGATGGTAATTGGTCATAAACGTTTCTCCAGCTTAAAAAAAATATTTATATATTGTAGACTTACCAAACTTTTTTTTTTTTTTTTACACAAAGGAAGATGGCTCTTTTCTGATGGATTCCAATTACAGTGAAAATGAAGTGGTCATTATAGAAATACTTCAGCCATGACTGGACTTAAATTGGATTTTTTTTTTTTTTTTTAAAGATTCACAAAATAGTTTGCTTTGCGCTCTATAAAAGTTTTGAAAAAAATATAAAAAAAAGAGCAAAAGCAGTTTGCTGATCAATGTGGTCTATGCCTGAATATGAGTTGTAAGTGTGACGTCAGCTCACCCAAAGTATCATAATTGGTGAGAATTGCTTATCGTACATTTTTTTTTTTACATGGAGTATTTTTTTCCTCATTCACCAGGTATGGCCACTTTTCTGGAATAAATCGTAAGGTTCAGCTAACATATCTGCCACATGGCTGCCCTAAGACGTCCAGCGAAGAGGAAGGTGAGTTTTGGTTGAGGAATAATGGATTCTTATTCTAATTATAACATTGTGTAATAGATTTTTGCATTATGACTGTATTCTTCAGACTGTCGAAGAGATGAGCCATCTTTGCTTTTAGTCCTAAAGTGGGGTGGTGAACTGACCCCTGCAGGCCGGATTCAAGCGGAGGAGCTTGGCAGGGCTTTCCGGTGCATGTATCCTGGAGGACAAGGTAATTGTACAGATTACCCTAGAATACTGATAAATGCTGTCATCTGTAGGTAAAATGCTTACAGACAATAGATGCATTAGTGTGAACTGTGCTTTAGCTGTTGTGCCTGTATTGTATAGAGGTTGGAAATAAGCTGCCAGAGGCATTTCCTTTCTAAAAGCTCTGACAATCTACTCCACTGGGAGAAAGAGGTATTCCCACCAAAGTAATGGAGTAATTAGACAGTATCTCAGCTGGCAGACAATAAGTCCTTGCCATAATAAATAGGCTGCAGTAGCAGTAGTGCAATGCCAATTCTGGCTTTCTTTATTCTGTAGAGCTCTCTACTAGACTAGCTCAGTGCTTGGTCCAACCGACCTACCAATCTGCAGTTCCTTCAATGGAATCTGTCAACCATTTTTGCTATGTAATCTAAAGACATCAGGAGATAGAGGCCGAAGCACAGAATTCAGGGATGTGTCACTTGTCAAAGAGCATGCAGTTGTTTACGGACTGTGAAGGATTTATCACTAAGGTTAAAATTGCTGGACTAGTCCAGCAATGCCTTCTTCCCCTGTGATAAGCACCTTACTGTCTATGGACTTTGTACACAGAGAGCCTGTGGGTGGGGTCAGCTGTGGTGTGGGCGGGGCTAGCTTCCTCAGCTTTGCTTCATGCTAAATCTAAAAGCTCTGATTGTGTCAGAACCACAGCACCCAGTAATCTGTGATACATCGTTGGATTCAACTTCTTTTTGCCTACAATATGCTGCTCTCAGATGAGATGGCAAAACCTGCTGACAGATTACATTTAGTGTGGCGGCAACCCCTTTAAACTGTTCTGCTTGGAGCACTACTGTAAGATGGAGGGCGATGACTTGCTAACACCCTCAAAAATAAAGTGACCATTCTTATTCTTTGTAATGCTGCTGCCATTAAAAGGTAAAAGTGAGCTATTTACTGAAGTACTCATTTAGGGCTGAAGTACTGGGCCATGTAGGTGGATCGGTTGTGCGGCAGAATGGAAGACGAGTTTAGGGTGTCTGGACTTGCATATAGTATTATATTTGTGTACCCAGATATTAAGTCACACAACCCATATTAACCAACCGATCCCAAGTTCCCGCATCGAAAAATATGATATCAATCCATAGTAGTCCTCCTAATTAAACACCCTTTTTTGAGGAAATTGATAAAGTAGGAATTTTGCAGTCAGTGACTCTAATTTTCTTTATCGCCTCTCATTGGGGGACACAGGAACCATGGGTGTATGCTGCTGCCACTAGGAGGCTAACACTATGCAAATAAAAAAAAGTTAGCTCCTCCTCTGCAGTGTACACCCCACCGACTGGCATTATACTCTTCAGTTTAGCTTAGTGTCAGTAGGAGGTGGACACGGGTCTTTCATTAGACCCTTATCTACCTGCGTCGTTTTCTTTCAGTTTTCCTCGGAGGGATACAGGGTGAACAGTCACACCTGTATTCCCACAAGCGGACTATGAGTACGGTGTGTACTGCCACCCCGTATCCTCACAGATCCCTCACCAGGACCAAGATCCTGGCACACCAGCGTGCTCAGAAGTCCGGTCCTGGCTCCGTCCCTCACCCACTCGCCCACCAGAGCCTGTCGGTTGGAGGAGACGAGGACGTCCATCAGCCCTGGATGTCTCACCCTCTTTTAAGGTTAGTACGGCGTGGGATGTTTTTTAGGTGAGTATTTCCCCTATCCCATCCCAGATCCTTGTTAGGGGGGGGGATTCTTGTTAAGGGCTCCCAGACGGTGACCCTCTCTTACCCGGTCATCGCCTGTAACCTTGCGGCGCGGTCGATATTTTATCGGTGATCCTGGAGCTCCAGCATTTTCCCCATTCTGAGCAGGCTGCGGCGCCTGTTTTCTGGCCGCAGCGCTCTCACCCGTGACCAGCACCTTCTTTCTTGACAGCTCTTGGCTGCTGTTCGCTCCTTTCCGCGGCGACTATCAGCGCTGCGGTTTTTCACTGGGCGCAGTCCTCAGCGCAGCAGCCCTGCAGTCTATCGCGCTGCTTATCGCTGCAGCGCATTGCTCCGGCGCCGCAGGAGGTGGATCTGCGGCGCCCTTCAGCGGCGCAGCCTAGCAGGCTGCGGCGCCTGTGCCGCCAGCCTCCCGTCGCGGCACATTGCTCCGGCGCCGCAGGAGGTGGATCTGCGGCGCCCTTCAGCGGCGCAGCCTAGCAGGCTGCGGCGCCTGTGCCGCCAGCCTCCCGTCGCGGCGCATAGCTCCGGCGCTCTATACCGGCGCCGCGGCTCGTTTCCCGGCCGCCGGTTCCTAATTTAAGCCCCGGCTTTGGCCGGGGCCTACTTCCGGTCTTCGGATCTGTCTCTTCCGCTTCTGCGGGCGGGCTTTTTTCCCACCCGACATACTATGACCTGCCTACCGGCGCCTCTGCGTCTAGCTCCGCCCCCTTCCTCGTGGGACACTCGTCTGGTGTGAGCATCGCTTCACACCACAGCAGCAGCCCTTGCAGTGCCTCACGCAGCGCGCCACGCTCCTTCGCCCGCATCTTCTGTGAGCTCAGCACCAGGGGATTTCTCCACCAAGGACAAGTGGGACATCTTCCAGGACCGGGTCCGTGAGTAGCTGCACTGCAGTCTGACACCCCCCTCTGCCCACTGTCCCCTAACCAACTGGCATCTTCAGGGTCCCTCAAAATGTCTTCCTCTAAAGGGGGCCGCTCTCGCCCCCCTACTTCTTCTTCATCTACTACCTTAGTCACGTACTTTGCATGTTCGTCCTGTAACAGCAAACTTCCCTCAGGTCAGTCCTCCCCGCTGTGTCAGTCCTGCAGCAACCCGATTGCTCCCACCGCCCAGGATCCCCCGGCTGTTCCGCCCGAGAGTGATCCCCCCATCCCAGGCTGGGCCGCTTCTCTGTCACAATCGGTGGCCGATTTAACACGGGTGTCTCAAACCCTGGTGTCCGCGCTGGATCGGTTACCCCTGCAGACCCCTGCAGTGGCCAGCGGGTCGCAGGAACCGCCGCCCGAGCCCTCCTTGATTAGCCACAAAAGGTCCAGACAGGAACGTCGGTCTGAGTCCTCTTCGCGTTCCATCTCGCCGCACGGCCCTCCCCCGCGGTTGGTGTCGCACCGTTCCTCCTCCCCTGAGTCAGGCGAGGCTTTATCTGATGCGCCCTCAGAGGAGATGTCGGAGTTGGATCCTAGCCAAATCGCCACCATGAGTGAGTCGGTCCATTACCTCATTCGGGCTATAAACCAAACCTGTGGCATTAAGGATCCCTCTACGGAACCCGCAGATCAGGCGGTTTCGTTTAGACGGGCCAAACCACCTTCAAAATTTTTTGCCCCTCATCCTGAATTCGAGGAAATCCTGGCCAGAGAGAGAGAGAATCCGACCAGACGTTTTCAGAGGGGAAAACACCTGGGGGTGTTATATCCTTTTTCACCAGATCTTACCGCCAATTGGACGGTCTCTCCCTCGGTGGATCCACCTGTGTCCAGGCTGTCCACCAACACGGTGCTCCCACTGTCCGGCGGAGCGTCTCTGAAGGATTCTAACGACAGAGTTATAGAATCCTTCGCAAAATCTGCCTTCGAAGCGGCTTCAGCAGCGCTATGCCCGGCCTTTGCTTCCACTTGGGCCTCAAAATCCATCTCAAAATGGGCCAAGGATCTGCGGCGAGGTATCCTGGACGGAGCTCCTCCCGCGCAATTAGTGGAACTTGCCAACCAGATTTCCCACGCTGGTGAATACCTGGTTTCCGCCTCCCTGGATGTCGCCTCTTGTGCGGCTCAGGCTTCCAGCAATGCCGTTGCCATCCGCCGGACCGTTTGGCTCAAGGCCTGGCAGGCGGACTTGTCCTCCAAAAAGTCCCTCACTAGTCTGCCCTTCCAGGGCTCTCGTCTCTTTGGTTCCCAGCTGGACCAGATCATTAAGGACGCCACTGGGGGCACAAGTTCCCTTCTCCCCCAGGCTAAACCTCGTCGCCCTCCTCCTAGACGGCAGTTTCGCTCGTTCCGGCCTTTTCGTCGCTTCGCTGCATCAAACTCCTTTTCCCAGCAGCAACAGAGGCCACAGGCACGTCAAGAGAAGAAGGCGGTGTCCTTCAGGCCCACTCCGTCCTGGCGTCCTCGCTATTCCCAGGGTAGATCGTCCAGGCCCAGGACTGGAAGATCCACTTCCGCATGACTCTCGGCAAGACTCCAGCCCAACTCCCAGGTTGGGGGGCCGTCTTCTCCGTTTCAGGGACGTCTGGATTTCCGCAGTAGAGGATGCATGGGTCAGGGAAGTTGTGTCTTCGGGATACAAAATAGAGTTCGCCTCCCGACCCAGAGATCGTTTCTTCCAATCTCGTCCTCCAAAAGATCCCGCTTTGGTTCCGGGCTTCTTCGCAGCCATCGCTTCTCTGCTCAAATCCGGGGTAATCGTTCCCGTCCCAGAAAAGGAACGGTACACGGGTTTCTACTCGAACCTCTTTGTGGTACCGAAAAAAGACGGCAAGGTTCGTCCCATTCTGGACCTCAAATTGTTGAACAGGAGGGTTCGCCTGAGACACTTCAGGATGGAATCCCTTCGTTCAGTAATTGCTTCCATGGAGGCTCAGGAATTTCTATGCTCTATAGATATCCAGGACGCCTACCTACATGTTCCAATATTTCCCGGACATCACCGTTTCCTGCGCTTCGCAGTGCAACAAGATCATTTTCAGTTCGTCGCCCTGCCGTTCGGTCTCGCAACCGCGCCAAGGGTGTTCACGAAAATCATGGCGGCGCTGATGGCCATTTTGAGAGTCAGAGGCTTGGTTCTGTTTCCATACCTCGACGACATCCTCATCAAGGCTCCGTCCTTTGCTCAGGCCCACGAAAGCTTGTCCATTGTTCTCGACACCTTATCCCGTTTCGGATGGCTGGTCAACCGGAAGAAGTCCTGCCTTATTCCTTCTCAGCGCATCATCTTTCTGGGCATGCTCTTCGACACTCGTCAGTCCAGAGTCTTCCTTCCCAAGGACAAGAGATCCACCCTTTGTCGGGACATTCTCTTGCTCCAGGGTCCTCGGCCTCCCTCCCTCCGATCGGCCATGAAGGTTCTGGGGAGGATGGTAGCTACCTTGGAAGCGATTCCCTTCGCCCAATTCCATTCTCGACCCCTTCAGCAAGCCATTCTGTCTCAGTGGGACAGGTCGGTCTTCTCCCTGGATCGGCCGATCAGACTCTCCTTTCGGGTCAAGCGGTCTCTCAACTGGTGGCTGACGTCTCCTCTCATCTCCCAGGGCAGGTCCTTCCTTCCGGTTCACTGGCAGGTGGTGACAACGGATGCCAGCCTGATCGGCTGGGGTGCGGTTTTTCGCCACCTGACGGTTCAGGGCCGTTGGTCGCTGCAGGAGTCCGCGCTGCCGATCAACGTCCTCGAAATTCGGGCCATCTTTCTGTCCCTCCGCCATTGGGAAAGGATCCTCAGGGGCCTTCCAGTCCGGATCCAGACGGACAATGCCACGGCTGTGGCATATGTCAACCATCAGGGGGGGACTCGGAGCTCCTTGGCCCTTGCCGAGGTGTCCAAGATCCTCCTTTGGGCAGAGGCAACGGTTCCGGTGATATCCGCGGTGCATATCCCCGGCGTAGAAAACTGGGCCGCCGACTTCCTCAGCCGCGAGGGTCTCGCGGCGGGGGAATGGTCCCTGCATCCGGAGGTCTTCCATCAGATTTGTCTTCGATGGGGAACTCCGGATGTGGATCTCACGGCGTCTCGGATCAACAGGAAGGTTCAACAATTCGTCTCCAGGTCACGCGATCCTCTCGCAGTGGGCGTCGATGCTCTGGCCATTCCTTGGTCACAGTTCGAGCTGCCCTATCTGTTCCCACCCCTTCCATTACTTCCCAAACTGTTGAAGAAGATCAAAGCGGAAGGGGTGCCGGTCATCCTGATCGCCCCGGATTGGCCCAGGAGAGCTTGGTTCGCGGAGTTAGTCAACCTTCTCGCTCCCTGGTGCCTTCCAGACAGGCCCGATCTGCTGTCCCAGGGTCCGATCTGCCACCCGAATTCTCGGTCGCTCAGTTTAACGGCGTGGCTGTTGAGACCGCGGTTCTAAGAGCGTCCGGCCTTTCGGACCGGGTGATTCACACCATGATTCAGGCTCGGAAGCCTTCGTCTTCCAGGATCTACTACCGCACCTGGAAGGCCTACTTCCGTTGGTGCGAGTCCAACCGCGTGCCGCCTATGGTTTTTTCCCTGCCTTCTCTTTTGGCCTTCCTTCAGGCAGGACTGGATTCGGGCCTGGCTCTTAGTTCCCTGAAGGGTCAGGTCTCTGCGCTTTCCATCCTCTTTCAGAAGACCTTGGCCTCTCGGCCACAGATTAAGACCTTCTTTCAGGGGGTAGCCCACGCCGTCCCGCCGTACAGGGCCCCTGTGGAGGCATGGGACCTAAACCTGGTACTGGACGTTTTGAAGGTTTCTCCCTTTGAACCTCTTAGGGAGATTCCTCTATCAGTTTTATCTTGGAAGGTGGCCTTTCTTGTGGCCATCACGTCCATTCGCCGCGTTTCCGAGCTGGCGGCACTGTCTTGCCACCCTCCGTTTTTGGTCATTCACCAGGACAAGGTGGTCTTCCGACCTCCACCTTCTTTTCTTCCTAAGGTGGTTTCCACCTTCCACCTCAACGAGGACATCGTTCTACCTTCCTTTTGTCCAGCTCCGACTCATCCTCTGGAGCGATCGTTGAACAAGCTGGACCTAGTCAGGGCAGTGAGGATTTATCTGGATAGAACATCCTCTTTCCGGAAGACGGATTCATTTTTCGTCATTCCTGATGGCACGCGCAGAGGCCAGCCGGCTTCTGAAGCGACTATTGCTCGCTGGATCAGAACGGCAATTTTGGAGGCTTACCGGGTCAAGAACAGAGTGCCCCCTCCTGGGATTAAGGCTCACTCTACCCGGGCAGTCGGCGCCTCCTGGGCGGTGCACCACAGGGCTTCCGCCCTACAGCTTTGCAAAGCGGCAACTTGGTCTTCCATCCACACGTTCGCCAAATTTTACAAGGTCCATACCTACGCATCGGCGGACGCCAGCCTAGGCAGAAGGATCCTGCAGGCGGCAGTGGTGAGTCCTCTGACCTGATGGAAGTCTGTTTTCCCGCCCTTGGGACTGCTTTGGGACGTCCCATGGTTCCTGTGTCCCCCAATGAGAGGCGATAAAGAAAACAGGATTTTTGGTTGCTTACCGTAAAATCTGTTTCTTGAAGCCTCCATTGGGGGACACAGCTCCCTCCCAATGTTTTCTGCTGTTATCTGTTCTATGACTGTTCTCACGTTACAGTTCTCAAGTTTGTGGTTATGGTTTTTCAACCTTGTTTCATTATCTCCTACTGCTTTCTCACTAACTGAAGAGTATAATGCCAGTCGGTGGGGTGTACACTGCAGAGGAGGAGCTAACTTTTTTTATTTGCATAGTGTCAGCCTCCTAGTGGCAGCAGCATACACCCATGGTTCCTGTGTCCCCCAATGGAGGCTTCAAGAAACAGATTTTACGGTAAGCAACCAAAAATCCTGTTTTAACCACCGAGCTAGTTTTCTTCTATGTTGCTACTCCCTATAGAGAACCTGTCATTTGCTTAAAAAATAGTTGAATGACTTGTAAAAATCCTGCTTTGATTCTGCCACCTTTTTTTTTCAGTTTTCTGCTGTTTTGCTCCATTGCAGAGAGATTCACATATTTGGCTTTTAGAGGACAGTATGTGAAATCTCTGCTTGTAATGCATCTGGATGTTTCTTCAGAGTCTTTTTTGGTGGGGGGGCGTGCACTTTTACATCTCCCTCCAAAATGCTGCCAATCGCACTTCGGCAGTATCTAAGACTAATAGTAGATCTGCTGCTGAACTGTGTTTGACAGAGCCTGGATGGAGGGGTGAAGACGTACGATCCTAAATAGATTCTGAGGAAACGCCCAGTAGCATTACATGCAGAGATTTCACATATTGCACTCCAAAAGCAATAGTTTGGAATATCTCTGCAATGGAAGAACTCTGGGCAAAACAGAAAAATGTTGTAGAATCCCGATTGCGGGAATTTTTGCAAGGTATTAAACTCGCTGTGTTTGTACAAGTGACCTGTCCTCTTTCAGCAAATATTCTTGTAGAAATGTTGCTGAGAAAGTCTTTCCTGCTGATCTCTTCCTAGTCCCGTTAATTTTGGTTGCCTAACAACAAAAAAGGTGCGTGGTTGGGCTTATTGTTTGTCTCCCATTGCAGACAGAGTAGAGGGGGGAGGCTCCTGCTGCAGCCAGTTGCCTTACCGCCAGACTCAGGATGGTGAGAAGGAGGGAGAATTGCTTATGTCCTGTAACATGTAGATATATAATTACTATCTCATAGTTTTATTTCTATAGAGATATCAGGATCAGAATAGAGAAGGTTATTAAAGGAGGAACTCATGGGATTTTTCTATCTCAATTGTTCTTGTACGATGAATGTAATGACATATTCTGTTTTCTAGGAGACTATGCTGGATTTCCTGGCTGTGGCCTTTTGCGGTTACACAGTACTTATCGACATGATCTAAAAATCTATGCATCGGATGAAGGAAGAGTCCAGATGACAGCTGCAGCATTTGCAAAAGTGTGTTGTTTTTGTTTTTTTTATTTCATGCACATCTTGTAACATCATTTATGGCCTTAGTTGGCCATTACATATGACTGTTTTAAGCATCTCTCCAGCAGCTAGTTTTTTTGTATTGCCCCTCCATTAGCCATCAACAATGTGTGTGCATATGTGATTCATGTAGCCCAAACCAGTGCAGCATGAATCCGAGCCTGGTACGTTTCTCTCTGAACCCATCTGGGATTTCAGGAAAAAACATAGTTTGCATATCTACAAGATGAGATTAGTCCAGCAGACCATCGGACGGCTTTTCCCTGCGCGGCTCTAGGTGACTGACAGGTCTCTACCTACACACATGGCAGAGACCCGCCAATCAACTAGTGATGCAGGGAATAGCCGGCCTGATCTTCCTGCTGCAGAGAATAGCATACCTAGTTGCCATCATTCAGCCGGGTTCTGCCGGTGGTTTGCGCAGCGTGAATCATGAGGCCGGTTCCCTTTCAAACACAGAAGTTGACGTTTGAGCCGGCTAGTCACAAGCACAATAGTCATATGTGATAGAAGAGGACCAGGGCAGAAAGGAAGACCGTAACGGGTATATTTTCTGTTATTAGATACTATCTAATATAATATCACATTTGTTTGCCCGGAGGGGATACTACAGAAATGACATGCAATCCAAAAGTAACGAAAACCGTTATCAAGGTTAGACATGATAAAATGTTCAAGGCTAAACACTGCACTAAAAACACGTTGTGGGGTTTGGTAAAGCAAATCATAAGCTGCAAAATTTCATAAAGTGAAGTAAAGAAATACTCAAACATATTGCACAACTGACGAGAGTTCAGGTCAGAAGTGACCAGTGCCAGAGAGTATGCAAACTGTCCTGCACATCAGTAAGGTGATCCACACGATGTGTACATACATGCACAATGAGGCAGTATTGAGTAACGAGGCTTGTCCTCTTCAGTGAATAACAAATCAAAAGGTAAATAATGGGAAATACAGGAGTACAGCCAAAATAACCCCCAATGAAATGTTCAAAGCAAGAGACACATATAGGTTAATGAAACATCAGGAGATACTGGTAAAAGATTGCAGTGAAAATTGCCAGAACATATTAATTAAATATAGACCCCACAGCATGAAGAACCCGATGCCCGTGGCTTTGACGAGGGAGTGGGGAAAGGTGAGTATCGTGGGTCATTAAACCCAAACGGTCCACTAAAATTAGCTCAATTGATATTTGCAACAGCTTGACCTAGCTCATGCATGGGAAAGTGCTGACGTCACAATTCAGCCGGGTGGCACGACTTCTCAGAGCGTGTCATTTAGGAGGAGTCAGCATGTGCTCCAGAGTGGCACACGAGCTACCCTCCTAGATAGGTGCCATGGTGCTGTGCACTTCTGCTGTTGCCCTGGTGCTGTGCTGTTGCCGTGTTGCTGTTGCCATGTTGCTGTTGCCCTGTTGCTGTTGCCGTGTTGCAGTTGCCGTGTTGCTGTTGCCGGGTTGCTGTTGCCGTGTTGCTGTTGCCGTGTTGCTGTTGCCGTGTTGCAGTTGCCGTGTTGCTGTTGCCGGGTTGCTGTTGCCGTGTTGCTGTTGCCGTGTTGCTGTTGCCGTGTTGCAGTTGCCCTGTTGCTGTTGCCGGGTTGCTGTTGCCGTGTTGCTGTTGCCGTGTTGCTGTTGCCGTGTTGCAGTTGCCGTGTTGCTGTTGCCGTGTTGCTGTTGCCATGTTGCTGTTGCCGTGTTGCAGTTGCCGTGTTGCTGTTGCCGGGTTGCTGTTGCCATGTTGCTGTTGCCCTGTTGCTATGTCGGCTGTCATTTATTGCCGGGAGTGCACTATACACTGAACGGTGACTGAAGCCATGCCGACGCCACCCCCATGACTAAAAGAGAAGCTACAGGAGGAATAAAGTTAATTTTTCACCCAGCAGTGGGTCTCAGTGCGAGTGCCACACTTTGTTAGAACACTATTAACCCCATACTTACATGACAGGTTCCCTTTAACCCAATGTTTATTTGTGATTTATATAATATATATGTGACTTATGTAATGTGTGAGATTTTATTTCTAGGGTTTGTTGGCACTGGAAGGAGAACTGACCCCAATACTGGTTCAGATGGTGAAGAGTGCAAATATGAATGGCTTGTTGGACAGTGACAGCGACTCATTAAGTAGCTGTCAGCATCGAGTGAAAGCAAGACTGCATGAGATTCTTCAGAGGGATCGAGATTTTAGTGTTGAGGACTATGAGAAGGTAAATGGGGGGCGTCGTTCACAGGCATATTACCTCTTTGTGAAAGTTGTGTATTTAGGGCAAATGTCAGGACATGAACGGTCCTGAAAAAGCCGGAAACTGTTTCCTAAATGGTTCCTCCTGCTTTGCCATGATGTCATCTGGGTGAACTATATGATTACTGGTAAAACTTTAAGGGGTTGACCTGGCTGAATAGAAATGTCTGCAGTCCCTGTATGTGACTGCAGACTGCCAAAAGATGAGTGTGCAATGCACACACTGTCACGATTCTCCTATGTTCTCGCATACTTGTGGTCATGTGTCAAATGGATACACTCTGCTTCTCTAGGATAGTAGTGAGCGGAGCAGGAAGAGACTAGTACTCACACTTGACAGTATATGTACAATTGCATACATGTGGTCACATCACCACCTACCGGCATGAGAACACAGGATATTGTAACAGTGTGCACTATCACAATTTGGCAGTCTGTAGACATTCATTTCTGGCTGGACAAACCCTTTAATAGACAGGTGTCTTTGTTGCATGTAGTGTATCAGTCATAATATAGTAACAGTTGTGATATGGCCGTAAAAACAAGAAAGTTAACTTTTATCGTTATCTTTTTATCTTTCAGCTAACTCCAACTGGGAGCATCTCGCAGGTTAAATCGATGCAGATTATAAAGAATCCGGTGAAGACTTGTGACATAGTGTACTCCTTAATTCAAAGCCTGACAACACAGATCCGGCAGAAAATGGAGGATCCAAAATACGCAGGTATGGAAGTTTACAATATGTCACTTTCAGAATGATGGGCTTCAAAGATCCTATATTTCCTTGCCTTGGGGTTTAATGCAGCGGTAGCACACTTATGCAGTGATGAGGCAGTGACCCAGCAAAGTTTAAAGCAAAACGTCTTTTAATGTTCAACTCCTATAAACACAGCACATGATATCCTCCGGATTGCAGCTGTGCACATATCCTTTGGATTACAGTCACTAAGCACACCAGTCCACCTCTGACCTGTTGCCGTGGGCGACTGCACCGCCGTGTTAATGACTCTTTACTCACAGCATTACACAGTACACGATATCCTCCTGATCGCAGCCAGGAACCATATCCCTCCAGTTTAGTCACTAAACACGCCAGTCCACCTCCTGAGACCAGTTGCTGTGGACGACTGCACCGCTGTGTACGCCGTGGGTGCCAGGCTTTTCAGCTGCCTTCGCCGTTTGGGTCTCCTGGGCTGTGTTGCCTCACACAGCGTGGGACTCAGCAGAGCCTCCTGCTCTGTACTCCTGCCAATACCAGACTGACACACCCAAACCCTATATTGCAGGGGTTTTACCTTGAATCTGTGGCCTTCAGCCACATAGAAAACCCGGCCAGGAATGAAACGGACTGCACCACTACTATCCTGTAGTCCATTTCAAAACACAAAAAGCCCAGAGCAGGTTTTCCCTAAATCTGCCTTGGACAACCAGCATGGCCAAGACCTATACTCTCTTTAGTCTGCATTGCAACCACATCTACGCCTGTGACTGCAATACGCTCTCATGGCCTCAATACGCCTCCGTGCATCCTGGGGGGAACATACAGTGACCCTCACATGTAACCGCGGAGAGTAGTCTCCGATATTAGATGTCTGTCTGCTTTTAATCACAATGCATCAATCTTATTTGCTCATGCATCACACATGTTTCAACACATTGTTCTCGCCGCCTTTAGACAAAATTATGTTTGTCATAACGAGCGCTTGAATCCTTTATCCTTTTAATCTACAGATATTCAACTTTATCACAGCGAGACCCTTGATCTGATGCTGCGCAGATGGTGCAAGTTAGAAAAGGATTTCAAGACCAAAAATGGAAGATATGACATCAGCAAAATACCCGACATATATGACTGCATAAAGTATGATGTGCAGCATAACTGCTCACTGAAACTGGAGAACACGATGGAGCTGTACAGGGTCTCCAAGGCACTAGCTGATATAGTTATCCCTCAGGTGGGTAGTATACAAAAAACTGTATGTGCAAATGACTTAACCTCTTACCAACACTGCCCTTACACAGCCCCATGTCCTGAAAAATGAATCTGTTACAGGTCTCGGAAAATGGCAACACAAGAAAGTTTTTACGAATTCCTGAATTTTTTTTCACACTTAAAAAAAACAAAAAAAAAAACTATGCGTGTTTGGTATTTATTAATCTCAGAAATCGTATTGCCAGGTCAATTTTACTGTATTAATAGGACATGGTAAATAAAAAAAAAAAAGTGAAATTGCCCTTTTTGTTGCAATTTCAATGCACTTGGAATTATTTTCCCGTTTTTTAGTGCACTATGTGGTAGAATGAGTGCTGCTGTTAAAAAGTACAACTTGTCCTACAAAAAATCAAGTCACCATGCGGCTATATCGATGGAAATATAGAAAAAGTTATGGACGAAGGGAAAAGGCACAAGAAAATGGCCACTGCATGAGGGTTAAAGGCAAGCAGTTGCCCTGAGCATGCTCTCATATCTGTAGTTAATCTGTTGTAGGACCGGAGCAGAGTCGTCCAATTGGGGCCAATAAAGTGTCTTGTTGACCTTTGTCTGTCCAGGATAAGACAAGACTGTGCTTCTTATACTCTGCCCACCATGGGAAAAATGATATCGTATGTATGACTTAAGACACTGTATGGCTGTACAATGCATGTGCAGGCGGTGTAAGTCAGGTAAAATTCCTGACCTATAATTATAGGAAAAAGGATGTGCAAAAGTTGGTGTCATTGAGTTGTGCTGCTGATAAAATCAAAGGAATTTAATAGTACAGCTTTTACAAGTCAACGCGTTTCAAGGTTCTGCGCGACCTCTTCATCAGGACCAAAAACCTATATTGCAGCTCTGCTCTGTTGAAGTGGATAGGCCTAAACTGCAATACCACACACTCTGTGGACAGGGTTTTAGAAGAAATCAGCCATGTTGTTTAATAGTAGAAATGTCATATAATATAATTTCTAAAGCTGTCACTGACCCCCAGCAGTCTTGGGGAGGACCATTACACCCTATGTTCATTTCATACGGAAAATATGATTACGGTGGTACTTTGTCCGGATGAAATACAGTTAGTAGTAGTGACTAGGGTTGAGCGAAACGGGTCGAACATTTTCAAAAGTCGCCGACTTTTGGCTAAGTCGGGGTTTCATGAAACCCGATCCGACCCCTGTGCGTGGTCGGCCATGCGGTACGCGACTTTCGCGCCAAAGTCGCGTTTCAATGACGCGAAAAGCGCCATTTCTCAGCCAATGAAGGTAAACGCAGAGTGTGGGCAGCGTGATGACATAGGTCCTGGTCCCCACCATCTTAGAGAAGGGCATTGCAGTGATTGGCTTGCTGTCTGCGACGTCACAGGGGCTATAAAGAGGCGTTCCCGCCGACCGCCATCTTACTGCTGCTGATCTGAGCTTAGGGAGAGGTTGCTGCCGCTTTGTCAGAAGCAGGGATAGCGTTAGGCAGGGTCCATTAACCACAAAACCGCTTGTGCTGCAGCGATTTGCACTGTCCAACACCACCCTCGGTGTGCAGGGACAGTGGAAGTTTTTTTTTTTCCCCTCAGCGCTGTAGCTCATTGGGCTGCCCTAGAAGGCTCCCTGATAGCTGCATTGCTGTGTGTACGCCGCTGTGCAAACCAACTGCTTTTTTCAAAGCACAAATCCTCTTGTTCCTTCCTTTCTGCACAGCTATCTTTTTTGTTTGTCCACACTTTTTATTTCATTTGTGCATCAGTCCACTCCTTATTGCTGCCTGCCATACCTGGCTGAGATTACTGCAGGCAGGGAGATAGTAGCTGCCTGCCATACCTGGCTGAGATTACTGCAGGCAGGGAGATAGTAATTGTAGGACATTCCCTGTTTTTTTTTTTTTTTTTTTTTTGGTGGGAGATTAAGATTGGCAATTTGGCATTTCTGCTAGAGTGCCATCCCTGTGTGTGCCATCTCTCTCACATAGTGGGCCATAGAAAGCCTTTTCATTTTTCTGTATTTTTTTTTGTGGGGTGTATAAATTCTCCCTGATAAAAATACAGTGGGAGATTAATATTGGCCTTTGGGCTTGTGTGCCAGTCCTGAGTGTGCCATCTCTCTCACAAATAGTGGGCCATAGAAAGCCTATTTAATTTTTTTTTTGGTTTTATAAATTTTCCCTGAAAAAAGGGAGATTAATATTGGCCTCTGGGCTTGTGTGCCAGTTGTGAGCGTGCCATCTGTGCCAGTCCTGAGCGTGCCATCTCTCTCACAAATAGTGGGCCATAGAAAGCCTATTTAAATATTTTTTTGGTTTTATAAATTCTCCCAGAAAAAAAGGGAGATTAATATTGGCCTCTGGGCTTCTGTGCCAGTCCTGAGCGTGCCATCTGTGCCAGTCCTGAGCGTCCCATCTCTCTCACAAATAGTGGGCCATAGAAAGCCTATTTAATTTTTTTTTTGGTTTTATAAATTCTCCCAGAAAAAAAGGGAGATTAATATTGGCCTCTGGGCTTGTGTGCCAGTTGTGAGCGTGCCATCTGTGCCAGTCCTGAGCGTGCCATCTCTCTCACAAATAGTGGGCCATAGAAAGCCTATTTAAATATTTTTTTGGTTTTATAAATTCTCCCAGAAAAAAAGGGAGATTAATATTGGCCTCTGGGCTTCTGTGCCAGTCCTGAGCGTGCCATCTGTGCCAGTCCTGAGCGTCCCATCTCTCTCACAAATAGTGGGCCATAGAAAGCCTATTTAATTTTTTTTTTGGTTTTATAAATTCTCCCAGAAAAAAAGGGAGATTAATATTGGCCTCTGGGCTTCTGTGCCAGTCCTGAGCGTGCCATCTGTGCCAGTCCTGAGCGTCCCATCTCTCTCACAAATAGTGGGCCATAGAAAGCCTATTTAATTTTTTTTTTGGTTTTATAAATTCTCCCAGAAAAAAAGGGAGATTAATATTGGCCTCTGGGCTTGTGTGCCAGTTGTGAGCGTGCCATCTGTGCCAGTCCTGAGCGTGCCATCTCTCTCACAAATAGTGGGCCATAGAAAGCCTATTTAAATATTTTTTTGGTTTTATAAATTCTCCCAGAAAAAAAGGGAGATTAATATTGGCCTCTGGGCTTCTGTGCCAGTCCTGAGCGTGCCATCTGTGCCAGTCCTGAGCGTCCCATCTCTCTCACAAATAGTGGGCCATAGAAAGCCTATTTAATTTTTTTTTTGGTTTTATAAATTCTCCCAGAAAAAAAGGGAGATTAATATTGGCCTCTGGGCTTCTGTGCCAGTCCTGAGCGTGCCATCTGTGCCAGTCCTGAGCGTCCCATCTCTCTCACAAATAGTGGGCCATAGAAAGCCTATTTAATTTTTTTTTTGGTTTTATAAATTTTCCCTGAAAAAAGGGAGATTAATATTGGCCTCTGGGCTTGTGTGCCAGTTGTGAGCGTGCCATCTGTGCCAGTCCTGAGCGTGCCATCTCTCTCACAAATAGTGGGCCATAGAAAGCCTATTTAAATATTTTTTTGGTTTTATAAATTCTCCCAGAAAAAAAGGGAGATTAATATTGGCCTCTGGGCTTCTGTGCCAGTCCTGAGCGTGCCATCTGTGCCAGTCCTGAGCGTCCCATCTCTCTCACAAATAGTGGGCCATAGAAAGCCTATTTTTTTTTTGGGGGGGGTTTTAGAAATTCTCCCTGGAAAAAAAAAGGGAGATTAATATTGCCCTTTGGGCTTGTGTGCCAGTACTAAGCGTTCCATCTCTCTCTCTCTCTCTTAGTCAGTGGGCCATAGAACGCCTATTTTTGGTTTTATTTGTTTTCTAAATTCTCCCTGAAAAAATCATTTTATTTTATTTGGTTTCTAAATTCTTCCTGATAAAATCATATTTTTTTTATTATTTTTTTTTCTAAAGTCTCCCTGAAAAAAAAAAAAAAAAAAAAAAAAACAGTGGGAGATTAATATTGGCCTTTCTGCTTGTGTGCCAGTCTTGACTCCTGGGTGCGTCATCTCTCAGTCAGTGGGCCATAGAACGCCTATTTTTGGTTTTATTTGTTTTCTAAATTCTCCCTGAAAAAATCATTTTATTTTATTTGGTTTCTAAATTCTTCCTGATAAAATCATATTTTTTTTATTATTTTTTTTTCTAAAGTCTCCCTGAAAAAAAAAAAAAAAAACAACCAAAAAAAACAGTGGGAGATTAATATTGGCCTTTCTGCTTGTGTGCCAGTCTTGACTCCTGGGTGTGCCATCTCTCTCTCTCTCTCTCTCTCTCTCTCTCTCTCTCTCCAATTGTGGTCCATAGAAAGCCTATATTTTTTTTCCTTGATTTGGGTTCCAAAATCTACCAGAGAAAATAACTACATCAATCATTGGTAGAAAAATATTGGCCTCTGGGCTTGTGTGCCACTTCTGATTCCTGTGTGCGTCATCTCTCAGTCAGTGGGCCATAGAACGCCTATTTTTGTTTTTATTTGTTTTATAAATTCTCCCTGAAAAAATCATTTTATTTTATTTGGTTTCTAAATTCTTCCTGATAAAATCATATTTTTTTTATTATTTTTTTTTCTAAAGTCTCCCTGAAAAAAAAAAAAAAAAAACAGTGGGAGATTAATATTGGCCTTTCTGCTTGTGTGCCAGTCTTGACTCCTGGGTGCGTCATCTCTCAGTCAGTGGGCCATAGAACGCCTATTTTTGGTTTTATTTGTTTTCTAAATTCTCCCTGAAAAAATCATTTTATTTTATTTGGTTTCTAAATTCTTCCTGATAAAATCATATTTTTTTTATTATTTTTTTTTCTAAAGTCTCCCTGAAAAAAAAAAAAAAAACAACCAAAAAAAACAGTGGGAGATTAATATTGGCCTTTCTGCTTGTGTGCCAGTCTTGACTCCTGGGTGTGCCATCTCTCTCTCTCTCTCTCTCTCTCTCTCTCTCTCTCTCCAATTGTGGTCCATAGAAAGCCTATATTTTTTTTCCTTGATTTGGGTTCCAAAATCTACCAGAGAAAATAACTACATCAATCATTGGTAGAAAAATATTGGCCTCTGGGCTTGTGTGCCACTCCTGATTCCTGTGTGCGTCATCTCTCAGTCAGTGGGCCATAGAACGCCTATTTTTGTTTTTATTTGTTTTATAAATTCTCCCTGAAAAAATCATTTTATTTTATTTGGTTTCTAAATTCTTCCTGATAAAATCATATTTTTTTTATTATTTTTTTTTCTAAAGTCTCCCTGAAAAAAAAAAAAAAAAAAAAAAAAACAGTGGGAGATTAATATTGGCCTTTCTGCTTGTGTGCCAGTCTTGACTCCTGGGTGTGCCATCTCTCTCTCTCTCTCTCTCTCTCTCTCTCTCTCTCTCTCTCTCCAATTGTGGTCCATAGAAAGCCTATATTTTTTTTCCTTGATTTGGGTTCCAAAATCTACCAGAGAAAATAACTCCATCAATCATTGGTAGAAAAATATTGGCCTCTGGGCTTGTGTGCCACTCCTGATTCCTGTGTGCGTCATCTCTCACTCAGTGGCCCATAGAAAGCATATAGTTTGTTACATTTGTTTTCTAAATTCTCCCTGCAAAAATCAAATTTTTTTTTTTTTGGGGGGGTTTCTAAAGTGTTCCTGAAAAAAATAAAAATAAAAAACAAATAATAGTGTGACATTAATATTAACATTTGTGCTTCAGTGACAGTCCTGCGTGTGGGGCATCTCTCTAATTTGCAGCCACCAAAAAAAGAGTGTGTAACATTGTGCCTGATTTTCGCGGTGGTCTCACCAACCTGTAAAGGGGTAGCTAAATCATACTGAAGTTATAGCTCACCGTGTAAGTTGTGTGACTGCAACAAATAACGTTAGTTTGGTTACGTTTTTAAAACAATGAGGAAGTCTAGTGGAAGAGGTCGTGGCCGGGGGCGTTCATTGTCAGCTGGTAATGAGGGTAGTGGTAGTGGTGGAGCATCAGGTGGTCGTGGGGAAAAAAATATTGCACCTAAGTCTGGAGCTGTGGAGCCAGGTTCGTCGTCCGGCTACACAAGGCCTCGAACGCTCCCTTTTCTGGGATTAGGAAAACCGCTTTTAAAGCCGGAGCAGCAAGAGCAAGTTTTGGCTTATCTTGCTGACTCAGCCTCTAGCTCTTTTGCCTCCTCTCGTGAAACTGGTAAAAGTAAAAGCAGCGCGTCGTTAGTGGATGTTCACGGTCAGGGACAAGTCACTTCCTTGTCCTCTTCAGCAAAAACAACAACAGAGAAGAATGCAGCAGGCGACACAACGGGTTACTCCATGGAGCTCTTTACACATACCGTCCCTGGCTTAGAAAGTGAAGCAGTTAACAGTCCATGCCCATTACAAATTGAATCTGACATGGAGTGCAGTGACGCACAGCCACAGCCAGACTACTATGCTGGTCCTTTGACTCAGACCACAACATTGCCCTCGCAGGGTGCTGATCAAGAATCAGACCCTGATGAGACTATGTTGCCCCATCACGAACGCTATACCACCGAACGACACGGTGACACAGACGAAGTTGCGCAGGAGGTACAAGAAGAGTTATTAGATGACCCAGTTCTTGACCCCGATTGGCAGCCATTGGGGGAACAGGGTGCAGGCGGCAGCAGTTCTGAAGCAGAGGAGGAGGAGGGGCCGCAGCAGGCATCAACATCGCCACAGGTTCCATCTGCCGGGCCCGTATCTTGCCCAAAACGCGTGGCAAAGCCAAAACCTGGTGGAGGACAGCGTGGCCATCCGGTTAAAGCTCAGTCTGCAATGCCTGAAAAGGTATCCGATGCTAGAAAGAGTGCAGTCTGGCATTTTTTTAAACAACATCCAATTGATCAGCGCAAAGTCATCTGTCAAAAATGTTCTACTTCCTTAAGCAGAGGTCAGAATCTGAAAAGTCTCAATACTAGTTGCATGCATAGACATTTAACCACCATGCATTTGAAAGCTTGGACTAACTACCAAACGTCCCTTAAGGTTGTTGCACCCTCGGCCAATGAAGCTAGTCATCAACGCAACATCCCTTCCGGCAGTGTAGGACCACCATTTAGCGCACCACCTGCTGTATCTGTGCAGGTATCTTTGCCAGGCCAAAGCAGTCAGGGTCAGGGAATCACCAGTTTCGTAGTAGGAAACACTGCATCTAGGGCACCGGCGGCAACAATACCATCTCCCACCGTCTCTCAGTCTGCCATGTCCACCGGCACCCCCGCTAGTTCCACGATCTCCATCTCTCCAGTCCAGCTCACCCTACATGAGACTATGGTTAGAAAAAGGAAGTACTTAGCCTCGCATCCGCGTACACAGGGTTTGAACGCCCACATAGCTAGACTAATCTCGTTAGAGATGATGCCCTACCGGTTAGTTGAAAGCGAAGCTTTCAAAGACCTGATGGACTACGCTGTACCACGCTACGAGCTACCCAGTCGACACTTTTTTTCCAGAAAAGCCATCCCAGCCCTCCACCAGCATGTTAAAGAGCGCATCGTCCATGCACTCAGGCAATCTGTGAGCACAAAGGTGCACCTGACAACAGATGCATGGACCAGTAGGCATGGCCAGGGACGTTACGTGTCCATCACGGCACACTGGGTAAATGTGGTGGATTCAGGGTCCACAGGGGACAGCAAGTTTGGGACAGTTCTGCCTAGCCCACGGTCTAGTAAACAGTTGTCTGTAGCCGTTCGCACCCCCTCCTCCTCCTCCTCCTCCTCGTCCTCCTGCAGAAGCAAGAGCTCGTCCACAGACCGCAGTCGCACAAACACTCCATCCGCACCTGCCACTGTTGCACACCAGGTCTCCCATTATGGGGCAGCTACTGGCATACGTCAGCAGGCTGTATTGGCTATGAAGTGTTTGGGCGACAATAGACACACCGCGGAAGTTCTGTCCGAGTTCTTGCAGCAAGAAACGCAGTCGTGGCTGGGCACTGTAGATCTTGAGGCAGGCAAGGTAGTGAGTGATAACGGAAGGAATTTCATGGCTGCCATCTCCCTTTCCCAACTGAAACACATTCCTTGCCTGGCTCACACCTTAAACCTGGTGGTGCAGTGCTTCCTGAAAAGTTATCCGGGGTTATCCGACCTGCTCCTCAAAGTGCGTGGACTTTGCGCACATATCCGCCGTTCGCCTGTACACTCCAGCCGTATGCAGACCTATCAGCGTTCTTTGAACCTTCCCCAGCATCGCCTAATCATAGACGTTGCAACAAGGTGGAACTCAACACTGCACATGCTTCAGAGACTGTGCGAACAGAGGCGGGCTGTTATGTTTTTGTGGGAGGATACACATACACGGGCAGGCAGTAGGATGGCAGACATGGAGTTGTCAGGTGTGCAGTGGTCGAAGATTCAAGACATGTGTCAAGTCCTTCAGTGTTTTGAGGAATGCACACGGCTGGTTAGTGCAGACAACGCCATAATAAGCATGAGCATCCCCCTAATGCGTCTGCTGATGCAAAGTTTGACGCACATAAAGGATCAGGCGTCTGCACCAGAGGAAGAGGAAAGCCTTGATGACAGTCAGCGATTGTCTGGTCAGGGCAGTGTACATGACGAGGTACCGGGCGAAGAGGAGGTGGAGGATGAGGAGGATGATGGGGATGAGTATATTTTTAATGAGGAAGCTTTCCCGGGGGCACGGGAAATTGGTGGCGTGGCAAGGCCGGGTTCTGGTTTTTTGAGGGACACAAGTGACGTAGATTTGCCTGCAACTGCCCCTCAACCAAGCACAACCGCAGATTTGACAACGGGAACTTTGGCCCACATGGCGGATTATGCCTTGCGTATCCTCAAAAGGGACACACGCATTACAAAAATGATGAACGATGACGATTACTGGTTGGCCTGCCTCCTTGATCCTCGCTATAAAGGCAAATTGCAAAATATTATGCCACATGAGAACTTGGAACTAATATTAGCAACAAAACAATCAACTCTTGTTGACCGTTTGCTTCTGGCATTCCCTGCACACAGCGCCCGTGATCGTTCTCACACGAGCTCCAGGGGCCAGCAGACCAGAGGTGTTAGAGGGGCAGAAATCAGAAGTGGCGTTGGCCAGAGGGGTTTTCTGACCAGGTTGTGGAGTGATTTTTCTAGGACCGCAGACAGGACAGGTACTGCAGCATCAATTCAAAGTGACAGGAGACAACATTTGTCCAGTATGGTTACAAACTATTTTTCATCCCTTATCGACGTTCTCCCTCAACCGTCATTCCCATTTGATTACTGGGCATCCAAATTAGACACCTGGCCAGAATTGGCAGAATATGCATTGCAGGAGCTTGCTTGCCCGGCAGCTAGTGTCCTATCAGAAAGAGTATTCAGTGCTGCAGGTTCAATACTAACAGAAAAAAGGACTCGTCTGTCTACCCAAAATGTAGATGATCTAACCTTCATTAAAATGAACCACAACTGGATTTCAAAATCTTTTGCCCCACCCTGCCCGGCTGACACCTAGCTTTCCTATGAAAAGGTCTTGCCTGTGGACTATTCTGAATGACTTTTCCAATCTCGTAATTTTCTTCACCTGATTGTCCAGCATACGACATGTTTCCACCTCACGAAATGGCCAAACTCCCCACACGGGGTCGTGCTATCGCCACTTTGCGCTTGGACCCTTGAGAGTGCTGTTTGTCTGAAGAGGTGGGTGAGCCCGCTTTTGGTCGACGGCACTGCCACTGGGTCCCTCATAGTACAATAAAGTGTCTCTGGCGGTGGTGGTGCGCACCCAACGTCAGACTCACCGTTGTAATATGAGGGGCCCTGTGCCTGTACCGCCGGCCACAAGCCAGTTCCCCCCCCCCCCAGCTCAAACAGTGCTCTACCACTAGCAAAATTATCTCTCACAGCTTCACCAATGTGTAGTCTAGGCGCTGACATCCTTCAATGACTGGCACTGACAATACCATTGTTTTGACATTTTTGTTATGTTAGGCCTTCGAAGCCTGTCTGCGGTCACTCCTTCCACTAGACTTCCACTGACCAGACCACTGCTGCCCGTGTACCCCTGGAACCAATTTAAAATTGCCTACAGCCATGTGTGATTATTTTAGGCCGTCGATGCCTGTCTGCGGTCACTCCTTCCACTAGGCCTCCACTGACCACACCACTGCTGCCCGTGTAACCCTGGAACCAATTTAAAATTGCCTACAGCCATGTGTTATTATTTTAGGCCTTCGATGCCTGTCTGCGGTCACTCCTTCCACTAGGCCTCCACTGACCACACCACTGCTGCCCGTGTAACCCTGGAACCAATTTAAAATTGCCTACAGCCATGTGTTATTATTTTAGGCCTTCGATGCCTGTCTGCGGTCACTCCTTCCACTAGGCCTCCACTGACCACACCACTGCTGCCCGTGTAACCCTGGAACCAATTTAAAATTGCCTACAGCCATGTGTTATTATTTTAGGCCTTCGATGCCTGTCTGCGGTCACTCCTTCCACTAGGCCTCCACTGACCACACCACTGCTGCCCGTGTAACCCTGGAACCAATTTAAAATTGCCTACAGCCATGTGTTATTATTTTAGGCCTTCGATGCCTGTCTGCGGTCACTCCTTCCACTAGGCCTCCACTGACCACACCACTGCTGCCCGTGTAACCCTGGAACCAATTTAAAATTGCCTACAGCCATGTGTTATTATTTTAGGCCTTCGATGCCTGTCTGCGGTCACTCCTTCCACTAGGCCTCCACTGACCACACCACTGCTGCCCGTGTAACCCTGGAACCAATTTAAAATTGCCTACAGCCAGCCCAATTTTTTTATTTTAGGCCTTCGATGCCTGTCTGCGGTACATTCTTTCAACTACTACTACACTGACCAGGGCACTGCTGCCCAAGTACCCCTGGAACCAATTTAAAATTGCCTACAGCCATGTGTTAATATTTTAGGCCTTCGATGCCTGTCTGCGGTCACTCCTTCCACTAGGCCTCCACTGACCACACCACTGCTGCCCGTGTAACCCTGGAACCAATTTAAAATTGCCTACAGCCATGTGTTATTATTTTAGGCCTTCGATGCCTGTCTGCGGTCACTCCTTCCACTAGGCCTCCACTGACCTGTCTACTGCGGCCCGTGTACCCCTTGAACCAACCTAATAAAATATTTAAAAAATTAATTTGATTATAAAAAATAAGATCGTGTTGAGATCTCAAATGCAGACATTTTAACATTAAAAACAAACACACAACAAAAATCTGGAACTGTACTAAAAAGGTCCACCAGCTACAATTACTTTCTCCTGCAAGAAGTTAACTGAAAGGTTTTTTTGGAGTTGTTAACACAGATATGGCATCCACCGAGTGTTGTCCTGTCGCGTCTCCTTTAAATTATTTCCAATAAGATGTTAAACTATTAATTTAATAAAATCAATAATTAAAAAAATAATTGAGTAAGTCAAAAGCACATTGCAAATAAACATTAATTACAAATCAAGAAGCATGGCGCGTCCGAGGGTGAGTAGATACCGAATAAGAATATAATCACCCTCGGGCGCGCAATGCTTATTTACAACAGCCTTCCTTCCTAAGAATCAGCCCTTCCGTGGTGTAGAGAGAGGTTGTTGTTACACTCCAAGGTGTTCCCCAGGTTGCCTTTCCTGAGCTTCGATCTTCCGGCTCTCGTTTACTAGCTGTTGGAAACTACGCTGCATTAGGCCTACAAATTGTGTATGGGTGAAACAGTGGCGCATCTGCGGTCCCTCCTTCCACTAGGCCTCCACTGACCTGTCTACTGCTGCCCGTGTACCCCTTGAACCAACATCTTAAAATAAAAAAATAATTATTTTGATTATAAAAAATAAGATCGTGTTGAGATCTCAAATGCAGACATTTTAACATTAAAAACAAACACACAACAAAAATCTGGAACTGTACTAAAAGGTCCACCAGCTACAATTACTTTCTCCTGCAAGAAGTTAACTGAAAGGTTTTTTTGGAGTTGTTAACACAGATATGGCATCCACCGAGTGTTGTCCTGTCGCGTCTCCTTTAAATTATTTCCAATAAGATGTTAAACTATTAATTTAATAAAATCAATAATTAAAAAAATAATTGAGTAAGTCAAAAGCACATTGCAAATAAACATTAATTACAAATCAAGAAGCATGGCGCGTCCGAGGGTGAGTAGATACCGAATAAGAATATAATCACCCTCGGGCGCGCAATGCTTATTTACAACAGCCTTCCTTCCTAAGAATCAGCCCTTCCGTGGTGTAGAGAGAGGTTGTTGTTACACTCCAAGGTGTTCCCCAGGTTGCCTTTCCTGAGCTTCGATCTTCATGCTCTCGTTTAGTAGGTGTCGGAAAGTAGGCTGCATTAGGCCTAAAAAATGGGGAATGGGGTGGAGAGAGATGGTGTGTTACACTCCAAGGTGTTCTCCAGGTTTCCTCGCCATTGCTTCGATCTTCCGACTCTCGTTTAGTAGTTGTAGAAAACTACACTGCATTAGGCCTACAAAATGGGTATCGGGTGGAGAGAGATGGTGTGTTACACTCCAAGGTGTTCCCCAGGTTTCCTTGCCATTGCTTCGGTCTTCCGACTCTCGTTTAGTAGTTGTAGAAAAGTACACAGCATTAGGCCTACAAAATGGGTATGGGGTGGAGAGAGATGGTGTGTTACACTCCAAGGTGTTCCCCAGGTTGCCTTTCCTGAGCTTCTATCTTCAGGCTCTCATTAAATTGTGGTTAAATGGAACAACTGCATTTGGCGTACTAGTTGGTTTGGGGCCTACTATCGGTGTCTGCCACTCCTTGCTGTTCTCCTGGTTTCCTGTCCTGAAATTCCATTTTCAGCCTCTCGTTAAGTAGTTGTTAATGTTAGACTGCATTTGGCCTACTAGTTGGGTTGGGGCCTACTATCGGTGTCTGCCACTCCTTGCTGTTCTCCTCCACTGAACAAAGCTGTGCCGCCTGTTTACTACGGTTGCCAATTTTGAACTGCATTTCGACTACTTACTGATTTGGCCCTACTCTCTGTGTCAGCCTCTCATTCCAGTTGTCCTCCACTGCAATGCCCCCTGGTTATTCCTGTGTTACCAATTTTGAACTGCATTTAGCCCACTTTCTTCTTTGGGCCTATATCTGTGTTTCCACTTCATCGTGCCCATTGCCCAGCCAGTGATAGATGAGTCTGCTGGTACATTGACCCATAACGCAACATTCCCCGTGCACGCTACACAACAACATTGTGACCCTGCTGAAAGTCAGGTTGCTCTTCCCGCATACCATACCACCTTACACGGGGACAAAGAGGAAGGTGCAGATGAAAGTGCAGGTTCCTTCATCAGGTGGGGGGAGGAATACTAGTTGGCGACGTCACTGGCACAGGGCCTCTCATAGTACGCAAAAGTGTTGCTGCCGGTGGGAGGCGCCCCCGCCGTGCAAACACACCGCTGTACTTTGAGGGGCCCTGTGCCAGTGCCAATGCCAACGAGTGGGCCCCCCCTGCTTGCTCAGGATCACAGCACTTGCAAAGTTGAAATACTTACCTCTCCCTGCTCCACTGCCGTGACGTGGTCCAGATTTACTGGGCCCACTAATTACTTGAACCAGCCCTACCCCCCACAACTTTAGCCAAATGACCCCCAATTTCAAATGCCTTCCAATTATTTTAAGGTAAATTACGCTTGACAAGCTTCATTAAGAAGAATGGATGGTTTTGACATTAAAATGGGCACTCTAGGTGTTTTCCTGGCCCCCACTCACTGCCGACTATGCTGCCCCATTGACTTGCATTGGGTTTCGTGTTTCGGTCGATCCCGACTTTACGTCATAATCGGCCGATTTCACTCGACCCGACTTTGGACATAGTCGGGTTTCGCAAAACCCGGCTCGACTCTAAAAAGGTCAAGGTCGCTCAACTCTAGTAGTGACGACTCTGACCGCTAAAAATAACCCTTAAAATTACAAGAAAATAGCTCAAAATATATCCAAATGTTGAATATTCTTTTTCTTTCTATACATTAAGCTTTTATTTATTTTTTTTTACATAAAACTAGTACATCCATAGGGTAGCCTGAGAATATGACTGCGCCAATTCTTCAAAGTTCACATTATGATACTGTTTTTTCCATCTCTCATTGCAATGTAGGAATATGGAATATCCAAAGCCGAAAAGCTGGAGATTGCCAAAGGTTATTGCACCCCTCTGGTTCGGAAGATCCGCTCTGATCTGCAGAGAACTCAGGATGACGACACCGTTAATAAACTTCATCCACTGTAAGGAGACCTATGACTTATGTAATATAATTCTATGGATTTCTTCTCATTATTTATTTATTTATTTATTTATTTATTTTAAATCCAACTTTTTTTTTTTTTATTGAAAATTTTCAAATTAGGGACACTTGCCGACAAAAATATAATAAACGCTGCCCACCAACCCCTCCAATCACAGTACAAGTCATATTAGAGTTCATAAGAGGCACAGTACGCTAAAGGAGAAAATATCTTGGTTATGGTTAACTTGTTATAACAGAGATTAAATACATGCCATCTTACCATATTTATCAGTAGTCAAGCCCTCAACATACCCCAGTATACACACAAAAGGAGTATGGAATATGAAAGAATAAAATAAATCCACGGATTTGGACCTGCCAGGCCACCATCACTTTTGTCTCTCTTTTAGAGATGGGCGAACTTGAGCCACGTGTTCAGCGTTCGCACCGGACTTTTGCTGACTGGTGCTAACTTCCAAACACTGAGAAAGTTTGCTTGCCCCAAATTAGTTCCCTGTACAGGAGATTAATACTATAAACTATCTGTAGGGTATTCAAGTAGGGGAATTGTCTAAGGCTTATAGCAGTTGAGGCATCCACATCTTTTTAACTAAATTCGTGCGGCCCAACACAGACAATAGCGATTTAGACCAGTTCTGCATTTTATGATTGACTTTTGTAAAAAATTGAGGTTAAATTTAATCTTTCAGTCGTTTATTTGCGATGTTATATTAATGCCCATATATTTAGACTCAGAGGCTACTCGTAATCCAGAATAACATAAAAAGGAACAGTGCCACCATTATCCAATGGAAGCAGACTGATGTATGGTACTTCAAGTAATCACTAAACCTGAACGTCTCCCAAATCTCTCCCAGTAGTCTCCATCGCCACGAGACCTCTGCAAAAAACAATAATGCATCATCAGTATAAAGCACCACTTTCTCCACTACAGTCCCTCTACTGAAACCCTCGGTACCAGGATGATTCCTAGTGATTGCGGCAAGAGGCTTAATAGTGCGAAGAGCAGGGGAGACAGCGGGCAACCCTGTCTGGTGCGTCTACCAAGTCCAAAAGTGGGGGAAAGCGGTCAGTTAACCCATAATCTATCTACCGGCCTCCCATACAGCAGCTTTATCCACAATATGAAATATTGGGTTTGCTGTCCTGACAGAGACCCTCATGCTGAACACGGCGGAGAAGTTTCCACTTACCCAGTACCTGTCCCGGCGTGGAAGAACAGGCAGCGCCTGTGCGTCGGTGTCCGGGTTCTGGATGTGCCATCCGAGCAGGCGTCCGTGCAGCACGGTCGGATGGCCGGGCTCCTTCTGTGGCTGCCACGCCGCCCTCCCCTCTCTGCCGGCGTCCATATGCAGCTGCCGCTTCCGGGTTGCCTGTCTGGCGTCACGCACAAGGCACGCGGGAGAATGGGCGTGCCCACGTGACGTCGGAGGCGGGCGCCGGATCCAAGATGGCGGCGCTCATGAAGAAAACGCTGGCCAGTGGAAAAGGACTCCGGCGGCGCGGCAGATGAGGAGGGGCAACCAATGGGCACCGGAGGAGGCGGGAAGTGCAGTGGATCCCTCATAAAAGGGGGCATGACTACAGAAGACGCGCTCATGCCCAAAAGCTTAATCATGGAAGTGAGGCAGCAGCCGCCATCACAGCATCAGCAGTCATACTGGTAGCCCTAACATCGGCCTGTAGGGTAGGTGATTTACAAGCTCTGTCGATATGCCCTCCTTATACTTAGGTTTTTGACGACAAGATAATTCTAAGACCAGACCTGGCGTATCTCACCAAAGTGGTCCTAAAATTCCATAGGAGTCAGAAGATTACTTTACCATCATTTTATAATAATCCTAAAACTCCTGGGGAACAAAAGTTCCATATGTTAGATGTAAGAAGATCTATGTTACAATACATGACCATGACTAGTCAGTGGAAGAAAGACCAAACCCTATTTGTAGCCTTTTAGGGTAGTAAAAAAGGGTGTGGGGTAGCTAAAAGTACCATTGCTAGATGGATCAGGGAGGCCATTAGTCTATCCTATTCTGCGAGTGGCACTATGTTTCCTGATGGCATCAAGGCTCACTCCACCAGAGCCGTGGCTACCTCCTGGGCAGAGAAAGCTGAGGTATCGATTGACCAAATTTGCAAGGCCGCTACCTGGTCCTCACCCTCAACTTTTTTCAAACGCTACCGGCTAAGCAGTGGTCCCTCCCTAAGGTTTCATTCTACAAAAGTCTCTCAGGTGTGCCGTCATGGGGGAAGGGAAAACACCAAGGTTACTTACCGGTAGCCGTTTTTTCCGGAAACCAAGATTGCACCTGTATGTTCCCTTTTTATCACCTTTTGGTGTGCACTATAGTTTTGGATGTGTTTAGTTCATATGATGTGGTGATGGATTTGCCATGTGTACTAACCAGGGGGGCGTCTAATGCTCTGAAAACCAACTGAAGCAACAGAGACGTACCGCCCTTTTATTTTCAGTAGGGTTTCCGGTCCTGACTGGGCGGATCCCCTCTCTCAGGTGTGCCGTCATGGGTTCTGGAAAAAACGGCTGCCAGTAAGTAACCTTGGTGTTTCCCCCTTATAAAAAAACCCTGTTTGACAAAACATGCGTTTATTCTTGCCTTTTTCATTCACATACACATTGTGTGCCTTTGCGCCTCCTTCCAACTCTGCATATCCCCCCACTGTTCCAATTAAAACAAACTGTTCCTTTGTATTTTAACACCATCTTGGAGGAATTCCCCGAACTGTCTGGTGTTGGGTTTCGATCCACTAATAGTCTGAATCAATACCCCTCTTAAGCATGCCTTCATGGCATCCCACGTAATGTTACACAAAGCTGAGTTATTGTTTTCCTGAAAATATTTGAGTGGATGATGCCAGATTATAATCTATGATTTGGATCCAGAAGGATTCACTGCCAATAAAACCAGAGATGTTATAGGTAACATACGTAGGGACGTCACTAGAGGCGAATGGCCGGAGAAGACTCTAGGCAGACACTTCACGGAGTCTACAAGAGGAAGACTATGTTCTGAGCCTAAGATCAAATCTATACGTGATGGTGTTTCATGGGATTTAGACTAACAGGAGATTTCTTTTTTTGGGGGATATTTAACACGCCATAGGTCCGTCGGTGACCTTTGCAATAGTAATTCACCTAACTGGGACCTAGAAGTCTGCAGCCTGATTTGGTTTACACCTCTCCCAATATGGATGAATAATGTTCCTAAAATATCCAATAATGACTTCAGGGTCAACCGGTATGATCAATAAATGCCGCTGTCACCTTCATCATGGAATTTTTATAGGGAGAAGGCATATAGACGGCTATCAAAAGAATTTCCTTGGAGGTTTTTTTTTACATTATGCCCCCCCGCCACCCTTCAATTTTAGTCAGGAGGTGCAGGGAATATTCCTCAGCTCTTATAGGTACCGGATCGCAGGGGCCCAGTGCAGTCTTCTGCAGGCCTGCATCCCCGGAGCTCTCCTACTGTACGACCGCTCACGTGCCTGGCCAGGCCATGGCTCCTTTGATAATGACTGCCTGTGATTGGCCCCCAGAAATCCTATTATCCTATCCATATCCTATACATTAATAGTAGCTCCGTGGAATATGACCTGAACCCTCCCCGCTGAGCCCGGTCATGTACCGAGATTGTATCCTCATACATGGCAATGCTATCAGCACTAATCTCCCTATCCTCCTCCTTTGCACACTGCACCACATGTTGTCAGATTCTAGAAAATCTTATTCACCCTTTGCTTTTGAAAGCTGCTTGATTTCTCAAGTTTGCAGATTTTTTTTAAACCCCCACTAACCCTCTGCATTACACTTCAGTAATGTTTATTTTCTTTCCCCCCCCCCCCCCCCCCTTCAGTTAGTGTGGGATGAATGAGGCATTAAAAGGTCATCATAAGACAATGTGATGTTTCCTCTAAAATCTGTATCTGCCGTCATAGTTGTAGTACTTAGTCGCTTTCCCTAGCATTGCATGGTTTCGAAGTATTCCAATGTCCAGATAATAAAAGGCAAGAGTTGGGGTATGTGCACACAACATTTTTTTCAGGTGGATTCTGCCCAAAAAACGCCCCTTAAAATGGAAATAATGCACGGCAATGTCAAAACGACAGTGGTGTGCTCATGTTCCTTCTTACGGCACGTCTTATCTGCTTCAGGATTCAGAAACGTGTAAGTGGCTAAAAGACGTGCTCATGTGTCAGGAAGTTTTCACTATTAGTCCCCACAAGAACCATGGCAAAACCACCGAGTCTGCTCCGGGACACCGGCTGCTGGAGTTTTCTTGAAGCGGCGTCACCTGGAAAAACTCGGAGGCTGCATAAGACTGTGTTTGTACATTTCCTTAGGAGACGCTAGAGAAAACGGTGGCATTGAACAATTTTGCCAAAACTACCGGTCATACAGCTCCACACTGACTACAGACCCCACCCTATGTTTCATATTGACACCTTGTAGTCTATGTTGACGTCACATTTTTTAGGCCACCCTTAAGCACAGTGGCCAAGTGAAGTGACCTCATCATGAACAACACATCAGCATTGAGCCAAATGTCTTGAATGTGCCTTGTCCTGTTGTATAAGCTACTTGCCCTAACAGAGAATGTTTTTAGGGTCTGCACCTCTCATCTCCCCCGTTTTTGTTGTTAGATACTCCCGAGGAGTGATGTCTCCGGAACGCCACGTGCGCACACGACTGTACTTTACCAGTGAGAGTCACGTGCACTCGCTGCTCTCCATCCTTCGTTTTGGCTCTCTCTGTGACGTAAGTAGCATTACTTCCTGTGCTACATCTGTGTGACTGATCTGCGGCCCACCCAAGGGGGCTTTGCTTGTAGTGTATCCTCAATCATTGATAAATTGTAAGGTAAATGTAAAACCGAATGCCCTTCATAAGTAAATTAGTAGTATTCATTATTGTATGTAGTTTAACCCCTGCCATAAATGTACAGTGTGTATGTGCATTCAATGTATGGAGCAGGCAAGAGAGAGGAACTGATGTGGTCGGAGCGAGCTCCAATTTGCAGTCATTTTAGAGTTTGAAACTTGCGGTTATCCATCTCTCCCGTGGTGCGCAAATGTGCGGTTATGGCAGCCAGGGATCAGTAACTAAAAAAAAATGTGTTGTGTTTTTTATATATATTACAGCATATCACAAGTGAGTACACCGATCACATAATTGTCAGTAATTCATTATATCTTTTCATGGGACAAATCTGAAGATCTGACACTTACATACAATGTATAGAAATCATCGTACAGCTTGAATAACAGTGTAATGAGGAGTCAAGGGTGGGTGAACGAAATGTAAATGGTAGAAGCCCTATTTTCTGTCTTTAACATAAAAAAACCTAACCTCCCCCCAAACAAAATCTAAAAGCTTTTTTTCTTTGCAGTGTTTTTTTTTAAGCTGTAAAACCAAAAATCTCTTTTAAATTTGGTATTGCCATAATAGTTCTCGCCCATATAACTAGCGAATGTTCTAAAAACCTGCAACATTTTTATTTCCCCCCCCCATGTTTCAGTACATCATAGGATATAAAATGATTGGTCTCATTCAAAACGACAACTCGTCCCACAAAACAATCTTTCGCATACTTCGATGGAAAAATAAAAAGTTATGACTCTTTGATGGGTAGGAGGAAAAAATTAATGAAAAATGACTGCAAATTAATGAAAAGTATCGAAGTACTGGTATTTATTTTGCAGCATGGGCCAGCGAATGCAGTGTTAAGGTACCGTCACACATAGCGACGCTGCAGCGATACCGACAACGATCCGGATCGCTGCAGTGTCGCTGTTTGGTCGCTGGAGAGCTGTCACACAGACCGCTCTCCAGCGACCAACAATCCCGAGGTCCCCGGTAACCAGGGTAAACATCGGGTAACTAAGCGCAGGGCCTTTAAGGTACTGTCACACTAGACGATATCGCTAGCGATCCGTGACGTTGCAGCGTCCTCGCTAGCGATATCGTCCAGTGTGACAGGCAGCAGCGATCAGGCCCCTGCTGGGAGATCGCTGGTCGGGGAAGAAAGTCCAGAACTCTATTTCGTCACTGGACTCCCCGTAGACATCGCTGAATCGGCGTGTGTGACACCGATTCAGCGATGTCTTCACTGGTAACCAGGGTAAACATCGGGTAACTAAGCGCAGGGCCGCGGTTAGTAACCCGATGTTTACCCTGGTTACCATCCTAAAAGTAAAAAAACAAACACTACATACTTACCTACAGCCGTCTGTCCTCCAGCGCTGTGCTCTGCTCTCCTCCTGCTCTGGCTGTGAGCGTCGGTCAGCCGGAAAGCATAGCGGTGACGTCATCGCTCTGCTTTCTGGCTGCCCGGCGCTCACAGCCAGACCAGAGAAGCAGAGCGCCGGGGACAGACAGCGGAAGGTAAGTATGTAGCGTTTGTTTTTTTACTTTTTAGGATGGTAACCAGGGTAAACATCGGGTTACTAAGCGCGGCCCTGCGCTTAGTTACCCGATGTTTACCCTGGTTACCGGGGACCTCGGGATCGTTGGTCGCTGGAGAGCTGTCTGTGTGACAGCTCTCCAGCGACCAAACAGCGACGCTGCAGCAATCCGGATCGTTGTCAGTATCGCTGCAGCGTCACTATGTGTGACGGTACCTTTACACTATGTCCCATGAATTAATGCTGACACCTACCACAGTAGAAGAGACCCAAGTGCAGGAGATCGTTTCTGTGGTGAGGAGTCGCCATCTAGTGGTGAAAAGTCAAAATTACTTTACAATGACAATAGTACTACATTGTATATACAGTACAGTTCTATATGAATATGATCTCTGAACTCCTATGGACAAGGTTAAAAGTGAACTCTGTTCAGTTGTTTTCTCCAAGTGATATCTGTAGCCAGACTTTCATCATGTATTAGTGTGCAAGGGGCATTTGTGTGCAGAAGTCACTATCCTAATGTCACCTCATGCTGTGCTCTAGGAATCTAAGGATGAGCAGTGGAAAAGGGCGATGGACTACTTGAACTTTGTAAATGAACTGAACTACATGACGCAGATTGTGATTATGCTCTATGAAGACCCAAACAAGGTGACTCTAAATGTCCAAAATCCAATTTACTAGCTTGAATGTGGATATAAAAAGTGTCAATGGGTAACTTTTCATAGTTAAAGCCAGTATACCAAAGTGATCCTTAAAGAGAACCTGTAATCACTATTTAAGTAAAGGCATGGCCTGGGTTGTGAAGTCGGAGTCCATTTTGGTGGCGTCTGACTCAGTGTCATGGAAATTGAGGAGTCGGAGGTGTGGCCCTGGGTATGGCTATGATGGCCCTGATATACTCGTTTAATGGATACCTGTAGTGTTTAATTCACCCTTAGAAGTTGTGGTGCAGTATCCTCTTCGTGCATCGGGGCAGGACTTTGGGTAGGGTCTTCGGCTCTGCCGGCCCATCCGCATTTGTATGAGCCTCCTTCTTTAAATTTCACACTAGCGCTGTCTGCGCACATTCACGTCCCCGCGTTCTCCAGCAAAATGGCGCAGGTGCAGATTGGGATCGCGGCTCAATGACTAGCGGGGATCTTAATAGTTTCCACTGACTGTGTGCAAGCACTGCCCGCGGCAAGGGTGGCACTAGTGCAAAATTTAAAAAAGGAGGCTCTTACAAGAAAAAAAAGAATAATAAGTACTGATATATGCAGGAAAGGCCTAATCATCCATGTAAGAAATGGTGCTGTACAATGACAGTAGGCCCACGTTACCAAGCCCTTCTCCAAGTGGTAGCAGTGGCAAAACCAGTCACCATCCAAAAACTGCTCGATAATTATAGGATGATAAATGGCATTGAGCAATTAGGGAGACCGGTGAGTGATGGTGTAGTTGGTGTATGACAATTGGCTAAGGGCATCTGCCAATGACTGATCCTTTCCGGCAATTAATTGGTTAAAAAAAACCTGTACATGTTGGATGTGATATAAAATTCAGAAATTGCATCAATTGCTTTAAAATGAGCATTAGCTATAGCCAAGATAGAGGTATAGTTCTAACCTTTATGTAAGATGATATGATTTCTGCACAGAAGAAGCTGCAGCATGGCCCGATACCGAGCCAGGCATCAGGATTCCCGGTTCTAACCAGCGGCCACCCTGCCATGTGTCACTTCATTGGGATCCTACCCATCCATTCCTTACAGCCCTGCATAAATGATCTTCATACATCTGGCTTGTTATATGGTAGTGAGAGCCAGGTGGCCCCATGGTCCGGAGCAGACGGACCCCGGCACCTGCTCACCCAGCCTCGCTGCCTTTGGTGAAGGAGTCATCCTATCAATCACTGGCATAATTCCTGGGCTATCGGGCTTACATCAGGTTGACCCGTAACTGCCCGTCGGACGGCACGGCGCTCATTACCATATAACATGAGAAATGTGCACAGATCATTTATGTAGGGCTAGGCGAAGTGAAGGAGCAGCAGCCAAGTGAATGTGTGTCATTAAGTGGTGCGATCACCGCATGCACTTGTTGGTGGGAGGAAACGTATCCACTGCCCTCCCCACACCTCCTGGACCGATATCCTAGATCTCTGGAGCCCTGGTAGTGATGAACAGAGGGAACTCGTGGCTACCGATCTCCAGTGTGATAAAACTATTTAGGTCTAAGGGCTAAGGTTTCTCCTTGTGGAGGCAATTTGTACATAAAACTATTAATTCACTTCTATGAAAAAAAAAAAAACAAACGGAACAAAATGGCCTATGCGTTTCGGGTTTTCCCTTCATCAGAATAAGAGAATGAGATGGAAAGCGGCAGCACAAGAACACCACCTGCTACACCCCACATATCCTTCTTATAGAAGACTGACAACTGAATTCTAGTATTCTAGCATGTCCTTGGATAGATGGAAGACTTTCTAATATTGAAACCAGTCCCAATGAGCTGATTAAATCCCCACTGTCTAATACCATTCAGCGTACTCCTTCTGGAGACTCATTTATTTCCTTTAGCACCAGACAATCACAAGTACAAATCCAGAATATTTAACTCTACAAAGAACCCTAAATCTGGAAAACAAGTGCCCTATCTAATCAATAAGCGTCCCGTTAATCCTGCTAGTCACCCTGTTCTAAGGTAAATTTAGTGCACACAGATTCCTAATAACACGCCTAATATTAAATATGCGTTTATTCAAGCCCCCCTCAATGTGTGAGTTGTGTCCCGCACGGCCGTTCCACCATGTATATTACAAGATCACTACCGCTAGTCAAGGACTGTGTGATGTCCACTCTCGCCAGATACATTGCTCACGCTTTTGTATATGTGATTACCCTTATCAGACGACTAAAGGGGCAAATCATGGTGTAGCCGGATTGTTGTGTGGCACCTTTCACACTACTTATCGAGGTGCACACTCAGTTGGCTGTAGTTTTCTTCATTTTGTGGTCACACACTGGACCTCATCTTCACCCGCCTCTGCTCCCTATCTAACCTCTCAAACTCACCTCTTCCTCTTTCTGACCACAACCTACTTACATTCTCTTCCCTTTCCACTCCTTGTCTACAACCCCCACCCCACAAACTCTCACACCCTCGCAGAAATCTTAAACACCTTGATCTTCACTCACTCTCTGAATCCCTCCTCCCTCTCACAGACATAAGCTCCCTACACAATGCGGATGATGCTGCCGCTCTATATAACACCACAATAGCTGCAGCTTTGGAATCTCTTGCCCCTCTCACACATACCAAAGCTCGCAAAATCAACAGACAACCCTGGCACACCAGCATGACAAAAGAACTGAGGCGAGCTTCCAGAGCTGCTGAGCGCAGATGGAAAAGATCCCACTCCATCGAGCACTTCATCGCATTCAAACAGTCCCTCACTGCTTTCAAAACCTTGCTCGCCACAGCAAAACAAACCTACTTCTCATCTCTCATATCCTCCCTGTCTCACAACCCCAAACAGTTATTCAACACCTTCAACTCTCTCCTCCGTCCCCCAGCACCTCCTCCCTCCCCACTCATCTCAGCTGAAGACTTCGCCTCATTTTTCAAGCAGAAAATTGAGAACATCAGAGACAATTTTAGTAAACAACCCCCAGAACCCTTCCTCCCAACTACCTAGCCCTCCACCTCCAAAACCAACTTCTCCACCATTACAGAAGACGGACTCTCCACTCTACTCTCAAGATCGCATCTCACCACCTGTGCACTTGACCCACTCCCATCCCACTTCATCCCAAACCTCACCACAGTCTTCATCCCAACCCTAACCCATCTCTTTAACCTATCACTAACAACTGGCATTTTCCCCTCAAGCTTTAAACATGCCACAATCACACCTATCCTCAAAAAGCCCTCTCTTGACCCATCCTCTGTATCTAGCTATCGCCCTATATCACTTCTCCCCTTTGCCTCAAAACTACTGGAACAACATGTCCATATTGAACTGTCCTCCCATCTATCTTCCTGCTCCTTCTTCGACCGCTTTCAATCAGGCTTCCGGTCACACCACTCCACTGAAACTGCCCTAACTAAGGTCACCAATGACCTATTAACCGCCAAGAGCAAGCGACACTACTCTGTCCTCCTCCTCCTGGACCTGTCCTCTGCCTTTGACACAGTGGACCATTCCCTGCTGCTGCAGACCCTCTCATCCCTTGGCATCACAGAATTGGCCCTATCCTGGATCTCATCATACCTAACTGACCGTACATTCAGCGTCTCCCACTCACACACCACCTCCTCACCTCGCCCCCTATCTGTCGGAGTCCCGCAAGGTTCAGTTCTAGGACCCCTGCTCTTCTCCATCTACACCTTTGGCCTGGGACAGCTCATAGAATCTCACGGCTTTCAGTATCATCTCTATGCTGACGACACACAGATCTACATCTCTGGACCAGATATCACCTCCCTACTAACCAGAATCCCTCAATGTCTGTCTGCTATTTCATCCTTCTTCTCCACTAGATTTCTAAAACTTAACATGGACAAAACAGAATTCATCATCTTTCCCCCATCTCACGCGATCTCCCCAACGAACCTATCCATTACAGTAAACGGCTGCCCACTCTCCCCAGTCCCACAAGCCCGCTGTCTTGGGGTAATCCTTGACACTGATCTCTCCTTTAAACCACATATCCAAACCCTTTCCACTTCCTGCCGCCTCCAACTCAAAAATATTTCACGGATCCGCACATTCCTAAACCAAGAATCTGCAAAAACCCTAGTCCATGCCCTCATCATCTCCCGCCTTGACTACTGTAACCTCCTGCTCTGTGGCCTCCCCTCTAACACTCTTGCACCCCTCCAATCTATTCTAAACTCTGCTGCCCGACTAATCCACCTGTCCCCCCGCTATTCCCCGGCCTCTCCCCTCTGTCAATCCCTGCACTGGCTCCCCATCACCCAGAGACTCCAGTACAAAAGCCTAACCATGACATATAAAGCCATCCACAACCTGTCTCCTCCATACATCTGTGACCTCGTCTCCCGGTACTTTCCTGCACGCAACCTCCGATCCTCACAAGATCTCCTTCTCTACTCCCCTATTATCTCCTCTTCCCACAATCGCATACAAGATTTCTCTCGTGCATCCCCCCTACTCTGGAATGCTCTACCACAACATATCAGACTCTCGCCTACCATCGAAACCTTCAAAAAGAACCTGAAGACCCACCTCTTCCGACAAGCCTACAACCTGCAGTAACCACCGATTGACCAAACCGCTGCACGGCCAGCTCTACCCTCACCTACTGTATCCTCACCCATCCCTTGTAGATTGTGAGCCCTCGCGGGCAGGGTCCTCTCTCCTCCTGTACCAGTTGTGACTTGTATTTTTCAAGATTATTGTACTTGTTTTATTATGTACACCCCTCCTCACATGTAAAGCGCCATGGAATAAATGGCGCTATAATAATAAATAATAATAATAATAATAATAATAATTTTGTCTAGCTCCATACACACTATCTGCCTTTTCTGAGGAGTCTGGAAGTAGAAGCTGCAGGCTAGCGTGGTTTGGAGGAGTCTAAGGAGCTCAAATATGAGTATGGATTGTCCTGAGTGATCCGCAACACATTAAACTCGATGGACTTAGGTGTTTTTTTTTTTAAACTATGTAACCTATTATTTATTTATTTTTTTTAATATAAATTTATGCAGTATGTATGCAGGGCTGTAGGGAACGGACCATGTTGGTGGTAGCAACAGTTAAGAACCAGGAAACCCAATGTGTTCCCGTTTAGGCTGTGTTCTCACGATGAGTTTTTGGTGCCTTTTTGACAGTGTATTTTTGCTACGGCAAAAACGCAGCGTTGTACAGTTCTAGCCAAGTGGATGGGATTTATAGAAACCTCATGTCCCCTCTGCTTTTTTTTAGCGCAGCATAAACTGACCTGCGGTTGGGGTGTTTCAAATCTGCAGCAGGTCAATTTCTCTTGCGGGAAGCTGAGTATTCTGTGCGAAATTTCCCCATATACTTGAATTAGGCGCCAAAAATTTTCAGGTAGCGTATGTACAGTGAGTGGCAAAGTATTCACCCCTTTGGCTTTTTACCTATTTTGCTACATTGCAACCTGTGTTTAAACATTAAATAGCCTTAAGTTAGTGAAGTGAGAACAGTATAGGCATACATTAAATTTATGGGATCAAATAACTAAAAATTGGCATGTGTATTCACCGCTTTTCCTATGAAGTGCCTAGCAAAATTCTGGTGCAAGCAATTACCTTCATAAGTCACATGCTTAGTGAAAGGAAGTCAACCTGTGTGCAATCCAAGTGTTACTTGGTCTGTCAGTATATACACACCTTTCCTGAAAGGTAAGCAAGAGGCCTCACTAACCAAACCACACCATGAAGTCAAAACAAGTTAGAGACAAAATTGCTGGAAGTACAAATAAAGGTTGGGTAAAAAAAAAAAAAAAACCATGGTACCACAACAAACCTGCCAAGACAGTGCTGCCCACCAAACCTCTCAGCCCTGACAAGGAGAGGAGGGCATTATTCTGCGATGCAGCACAGAGACCAAAGGTAACCCTGAAGGAGCTGCAGAGTTCCCAATCAGAGAATGGAGTATCTGTCCATACAACCACAATAAGCTGTACACTCCATAGAGGTGGCCTTTATGGAAGAGTGGGCAGTATAAAGCCTTTAGTTACACACAAAAATTGTAAGTCTTCTTTCGAGTTTGCCAAAAGACATGAGAGACTCCCCAAATGATTGGAGGAAGGTGCTGTGGTCAGATGAGACCAAAATTGAACTTTTAGGAACCAAGATAAACGCTATGTCTGGCGTCAAACCAACACCGCTAATCACCCCAAGAACACCATCCCAACAGTGAAACATGGTGGCAGCATGATGGGATAGGGAATATTGGTCTGAGTCGAGGGGAAGATGGATGGTGTGAAATACAGGGATATTCTTGAGTGAAACCTGTTTCAGTGATTTGAGATTGGGACAGAAGTTCAGCTTCCAACAAGACAATGACCCAAAACATACTGCTAAAGCAACACTCGAGTGGTTTAAGGGGAAACGTGTAAATGTTTTGGAATGGCCTAGTCAAAGCCCAGACCTTAATCAAATTAAAAATCTGTGGTCAGACTTGAAGATTCACCAGATGAAACTATCTACCGTATATACTCGAGTATAAGCCGACCCGAGTATAAGCCGACCCCCCTAATTTTGCCACAAAAAACTGGGAAAACTTATTGACTCGAGTATAAGCCTAGGGTGGAAATGCAGCATTTACCGGTGAATTTCAAAAATAAAAATAGATCATTATTTCCCCATAGCTGTGCCATATAGTGCTCTGCATGTTCATTATTGCCCCATAGCTGTGCCATATAGTGCTCTGCATGTTCATTATTTCCCCATAGCTGTGCCATATAGTGCTCTGCACCGTTCATATTTCCCCATAGCTGTGCCCCATACAGTGCTCTGCACCATTCATTATTATCCCATATCTGTGCCCCATATATGCTCTGCACCATTCATTCTTGCCCCATATCTGTGCCCCATATATGCTCTGCACCGTTCATTATTGTCCCATAGCTGTGCCCCATATATGCTCTGCACCGTTCATTTTGTCCCATAGCTGTGCCCCATATATGCTCTGCACCGTTCATTACTGTCCCATATCTGTGCCCCATATAGTGCTCTGCACCGTTCATTATTGTCCCATAGCTGTGCCCCATACTGTGCTCTGCACCGTTCATATTTCCCCATAGCTGTGCCCCATATAGTGCTCTGCACCGTTCATTTTGTCCCATAGCTGTGCCCCATACAGTGCTCTGCACCGTTCATTATTGTCCCATAGCTGTGCCCCATACAGTGCTCTGCACCGTTCATTTTGTCCCATAGCTGTGCCATATAGTGCTCTGCACCGTTCATTCTTGTCCCATATCTGTGCCCCATATATGCTCTGCACCGTTCATTTTGTCCCATAGCTGTGCCCCATACTGTGCTCTGCACCGTTCATTCTTGCCCCATATCTGTGCCCCATATATGCTCTGCACCGTTCATTCTTGACCCATAGCTCTGCCCCATATATGCTCTGCACCGTTCATTCTTGCCCCATATCTGTGCCCCATATATGCTCTGCACCGTTCATTATTGTCCCATATCTGTGCCCCATACTGTGCTCTGCACCGTTCATTATTGTCCCATAGCTGTGCCCCATATATGCTCTGCACCGTTCATTATTGTCCCATAGCTGTGCCCCATACTGTGCTCTGCACCGTTCATTATTGTCCCATAGCTGTGCCCCATACAGTGCTCTGCACCGTTCATTATTGTCCCATAGCTGTGCCCCATATAGTGCTCTGCACCGTTCATTCTTGCCCCATATGTGCCCCATATATGCTCTGCACCGTTCATTATTGTCCCATATCTGTGCCCCATACTGTGCTCGGCACCGTTCATTATTGTCCCATATCTGTGCCCCATATATGCTCTGCACCGTTCATTATTGTCCCATAGCTGTGCCCCATACTGTGCTCGGCACCGTTCATTATTGTCCCATAGCTGTGCCCCATATATGCTCTGCACCGTTCATTATTGTCCTATATCTGTGCCCCATATATGCTCTGCGCCGTTCATTATTGTCCTATATCTGTGCCCCATATATGCTCTGCACCGTTCATTATTGTCCCATAGCTGTGCCCCATACTGTGCTCTGCACCGTTCATTACTGTCCCATATCTGTGCCCCATATATGCTCTGCACCGTTCATTATTGTCCCATATCTGTGCCCCATATATGCTCTGCACCGTTCATTCTTGACCCATAGCTCTGCCCCATATATGCTCTGCACCGTTCATTCTTGACCCATAGCTCTGCCCCATATATGCTCTGCACCGTTCATTATTGTCCCATAGCTGTGCCCCATATAGTGCTCTGCACCGTTCATTCTTGCCCCATATGTGCCCCATATATGCTCTGCACCGTTCATTATTGTCCCATAGCTGTGCCCCATATATGCTCTGCACCGTTCATTATTGTCCCATATCTGTGCCCCATACTGTGCTCGGCACCGTTCATTATTGTCCCATATCTGTGCCCCATATATGCTCTGCACCGTTCATTATTGTCCCATAGCTGTGCCCCATACTGTGCTCGGCACCGTTCATTATTGTCCCATAGCTGTGCCCCATATATGCTCTGCACCGTTCATTATTGTCCTATATCTGTGCCCCATATATGCTCTGCGCCGTTCATTATTGTCCTATATCTGTGCCCCATATATGCTCTGCACCGTTCATTATTGTCCCATAGCTGTGCCCCATACTGTGCTCTGCACCGTTCATTACTGTCCCATATCTGTGCCCCATATATGCTCTGCACCGTTCATTATTGTCCCATATCTGTGCCCCATATATGCTCTGCACCGTTCATTCTTGACCCATAGCTCTGCCCCATATATGCTCTGCACCGTTCATTCTTGACCCATAGCTCTGCCCCATATATGCTCTGCACCGTTCATTATTGTCCCATAGCTGTGCCCCATATAGTGCTCTGCACCGTTCATTCTTGCCCCATATGTGCCCCATATATGCTCTGCACCGTTCATTATTGTCCCATATCTGTGCCCCATACTGTGCTCGGCACCGTTCATTATTGTCCCATAGCTGTGCCCCATATATGCTCTGCACCGTTCATTATTGTCCTATATCTGTGCCCCATATATGCTCTGCACCGTTCATTATTGTCCCATATCTGTGCCCCATACTGTGCTCTGCACCGTTCATTATTGTCCCATAGCTGTGCCCCATATATGCTCTGCACCGTTCATTATTGTCCCATAGCTGTGCCCCATACTGTGCTTGGCACCGTTCATTATTGTCCCATAGCTGTGCCCCATACAGTGCTCTGCACCGTTCATTATTGTCCCATAGCTGTGCCCCATATAGTGCTCTGCACCGTTCATTCTTGCCCCATATGTGCCCCATACTGTGCTCGGCACCGTTCATTATTGTCCCATAGCTGTGCCCCATATATGCTCTGCACCGTTCATTATTGTCCTATATCTGTGCCCCATATATGCTCTGCACCGTTCATTATTGTCCTATATCTGTGCCCCATATATGCTCTGCACCGTTCATTATTGTCCCATATCTGTGCCCCATACTGTGCTCTGCACCGTTCATTATTGTCCCATAGCTGTGCCCCATATAGTGCTCTGCACCGTTCATTCTTGCCCCATATGTGCCCCATATATGCTCTGCACCGTTCATTATTGTCCCATATCTGTGCCCCATACTGTGCTCGGCACCGTTCATTATTGTCCCATAGCTTTGCCCCATATATGCTCTGCACCGTTCATTATTGTCCCATAGCTGTGCCCCATATATGCTCTGCACCGTTCATTATTGTCCCATAGCTGTGCCCCATACTGTGCTCTGCACCGTTCATTATTGTCCTATATCTGTGCCCCATATATGCTCTGCACCGTTCATTATTGTCCCATATCTGTGCCCCATATATGCTCTGCACCGTTCATTCTTGCCCCATATCTGTGCCCCATATATGCTCTGCACCGTTCATTACTGTCCCATAGCTGTGCCCCATACTGTGCTCGGCACCGTTCATTATTGTCCTATATCTGTGCCCCATATATGCTCTGCACCGTTCATTACTGTCCCATAGCTGTGCCCCATATAGTGCTCTGCACCGTTCATTACTGTCCCATAGCTGTGCCCCATACTGTGCTCGGCACCGTTCATTATTGTCCTATATCTGTGCCCCATATATGCTCTGCACCGTTCATATTTCCTCATAGATGCTCCACATAAATCTGTGCCGCCGCTGCTGCTGCAATAAAAAAAAAAACACATACTCACCTCTCTTGCTTGCAGCTCCCGGCGCCTCCATCTTCCCGGCGTCTCTCTCCTCTGACTGATCAGGCAGAGGGCGCCGCGCACACTATACGCGTCATCGTGCCCTCTGACCTGAACAGTCAGAGCGCAGACGCCGGGAAGACAGAGCGGCGCCCGGCGGCTGGAACGCGGACAGGTGAATATTACATACTTACCTAGTCCCAGCGATCCTGACGCTCCCTCTGCCTGTCACAGCTGGTCTTCGGTGCCGCAGCCTCTTTCTCTATCAGCGGTCACCGGCACCGCTGATTAGAGAAATGAATACGCGGCTCCACCCCTATGGTAGGTGGAGCCGCCTATTCATTTCTCTAATGAGCGGTCCCACGTGACCGCTGAAGAGGGGAAGAGCTGCAGCACCGAAGACCGTGGGACGGCAGGGGGAGCGCCAGGATCGCTGGGACTAGGTAAGTATACCTCACCGCCCTCACCCCCTCACCCGCCGACCCTGCCACCCACCTTGACTCGAGTATAAGCTGAGAGGGGCACTTTCAGCCCAAAAATTTGGGCTGAAAATCTCGGCTTATACTCGAGTATATATGGTATCTTGAAGGAACTGAAGTAGTTTTTCCTTGAGGAATAGTCCAAAAATCTCAGTGGCAATATGTGGAAAGCTCATAGTGACTTATCCAAAGCGACTTTCCGCTGTAATTGTTGCCAAAAGATGCTCTACAAAGTACTGACATTAGGGGGGTGAATAGTTATGCACAATGAAGTTTTCAGTTGTTTTGTCCTATTTGTTGTTTGCTTCACAATAAAAAAAAACAAAAAAAAAAACCAAATGTTCAGAGTTGTTAACATGTTCTTTACATGAACTGATTCAAACCCTCAAAAAACAGTGAAATTCCAGGTTGTGTGGTAGCAAAACACGAAAAATGCCAAGGGGGAGGCGGTGAATACTTTCCGCAAGTCAGTGTAATCTGCTTCTAAGTATGTCAATAAAGTTTTGCCAAATGCCAGAAAGTATAAAAAAAAAAAAAAAAAGCCACTTTATTTGACATTCCACACTCGCAAGAAAAAAAACCCACAGCGTCAACAACGTGATATAAACGCATATAAAAAATCAGCACACAATCGCAATGAAATAATGCAAGTAACCTAATTTAGATAAAAGGTTGAGAAGTTCTGCAGTCTCAACAACTCCCCAAAGGCGTGGGAATGTAACTTTAAAGTTTTTATGAATCCTTAATGTGTAGCAGCCAGCAATTACCCCCTCCACAGAAGAGAGATGGAGCAGACCAGTACAGAACTGCCCTGTGACGTGTTATTCTTCCTAAACAGGACTTGTCATCGGAGGACAGATTTCATGTTGAGCTTCATTTCAGTCCAGGTGCTAAAGGTTGTGAAGAAGATAAAAATTTGCCTTCTGGATTTGGGTACAGGCCGGCTTCACGAGAGGTTTGTTGCCTTTTATGTTAACAGGTTTGAGGAATTCTGTTTCCATTTTTTCATTCATACATTATCACACGTTACATAGTAGGGCCATCGTCAGAAGAGCGCATTGTGGGAGCATGTCTGCGCTCTTCGTTTGGGTGCAAGTTCCATCCTGAGAATCTGTGAAGTCATCAGCTCGCATCATTATATCCACGGTCCAGCCAGGACTTCTCGTTAGCACAGGCACAGAAATGCGCACATATTACTCTTGTATGAAAACTACCTAAGATTTAGCATTATAAGGATCACACTCTGCAAATTCAGTGCGACTCCCAAATGTGGGGTTTTCCTAATACAGAATAATAATCCGCCAACACTCTTATAACCTTGTGATTTAATCAACACTAGAAGTTACAGAATCTACTGCTTGCAACTCCTGCTCTTCAAGGTCCGGAGACACTTCCTTCTCTAGGTTCTGGGAGTTCACTTTTATTGTGGAGACATGCTTGTGCCCCCCAACACAATCCACATAAATATACACATTCATGTTGTTACCATTATGTAGATTATTTATAGACATTGGTTTTGAGGATTCATTCTATCCAAGCAATGTCTTTAATAGAATAGTGTCGCAATGTGTATTGATAACGAAGCAAAGTAGTGAGCGATCAAAGGGTTTTTTAACAAGTTTAGAATTTACTGATCGCTGGCAGTCCAAATACTGTGACTCTCGTCCTCCTGAAAACAGGGCTCTGCAGATCCGTTTCTGAGTAGAGCATATGTTGAACACAAGCACCTCTGCTCCGTTCATTGTCCATGGGACTACCAAAGATAGCGGAATGCTGTATGCGCCTCTCCAGCAATCCCATAGACCCTAAATGGAGTGATGATGCTCAGTAGATAAGCTTTCTTATAAGCACATGTACGACCGTCTTACTCAGCTGACTGCGCACAAATGATTCTTTTCTCCAGCCTTGACACCTCCATGCTTAGTCAGCTGAGAAGATTTATTTCTGCTCCTATCATAGACCATCTGTGTGCTTACCATACAGCTCTGCCAGTTGAGACACAGGTCTCAGAAGCAGTGTTTTAGACTGCAGCTCATTCTGTCACATGACAAGGCTGCAGTTTGAATTACATGACGGGGGGTGATTTTATACATTCATGCTAAACCCCTTTTTTAAATAACACTAGCAACTTTTACAAGTTCCATCACTCATTTTTTTTTCTACCTTTTTGTAGGAGTAAAGAAGTTGTACTTGTATTCACTGACATATGCACAATAGTTAATATGTACACTTTATTTTGTTTTTATTTCTGTAATGTTTTCTTTACGTATGGTAGGTTTTACTTACATTTTTTTTTTCTTCCACAAAAAAAGTGGTAAGTACATATGGCATTTGTTTTTGGGCTGTTTAATTTAGAGTGAAAGTTCGAAGAAGCCGGTTCATGGCAATGACAGCGATGAGGATTCCGGCGTGTGCAAAAGGGATGAGCCTGATCGAGCCTTGGTGATGTTTAAACCTATGGTGTCTGATCCTATTCACATTCACAGAAAATCTCCTTTGCCTCGGTCCAGAAAGATAGGATCTGTAGAGGTAAGAGGCTGCATAATTCACTATGGGCTAAGATTTAATTTTTTTTTTTTTTTATAAACTTAACTGAAACATTACTTTGGGTATTGCTGCCTTTAATGTGGCTTGCTTTAAACAAAATTTCAGTCTGTATTAAATAAAATCTGCTTCCTGACAGTATATATGGGACAGTAATAGCAGCTGTACATCAGAATCACACCTCGGTTTTAGAAAAAGATGGCTTTTCTCTTGTTCACCTGTTTGTTCGCGTAACTGGGTTATCCACCTTTGGGGACAATTTTCTTCTTTTTTTTTTTTTTTCTTAAATTCATGTATTTGGAGTTAAAAATAATTTTTGAAGATGGGTTTTATTAATAATGTTGCATAGTTTGCCTCTTATAACCTCTGTGCTGCATTGTTTATTGCTGGCTGCACAATGAGCTAACTGAGAATTCATCAGCGATTTTGTACTGATTTTCTAGCTCCAGCGTTTTGTAACGCGCTTATCTTTTTTCCTGAGCTAGTTTCAGCTGATTTATGACTATAGTCCACATGAAATTTGAATGTAAAGGGGATCACAGAGCCTGGAAAAGTCAAATGATGCAAATTTTTTAATGCCACCCAAGCACAAAAATGATTTTTAGTCTGAAATGCATTTCTGTAATATATTACCGTATGTAGACACCAAGGGTGGACAATCTCTTTAAGTCCTTTCACTTGTGATAATAAAAGGCAAACTCCGTTTTCCCTTAGTTATCCCTTCTATCCATCTCTCCCATGTCATTTGGATCTGTTTGATGTGCACCATCCTGATTCACGTGGTACAGACTAGAGCGAAAAAAAGAAAGTTTCCAGGTTAATGGGGTTGACCTCTTCTGACAACCCTTTTTCAATCCCTATGTTTGCTCCATTAAAATAATAAGACTTATACTCCCCTCTCCGGCGCCATTCCAGCGGTGTCAGCACTGGCTCTCCCGGGGAAGTTCTCGCTTCCTTCCAATGGGATTTGTCTGAAGGCAGGAAGAGTGAAGCCAGCGCTGATTGGCCGCATGGATCACATGACATAATAATGTCACATGATCCCCGGGAGAGTGAGCGCTGCCACCTGGAACTGCATCGCAGGCAGGAACAGGTAATATTATTATTTGATTTATATAGTGCCAACATATTCCGCAGCACTTTAAGTGGTGACATGTACAGACAATAAATTCAATATGAAGTAAGACAGTGAACAGTTACAGGAGCAATGAGGTCCCTGCTTACAATCTACAAAGAAATAGGGGGACTCTATAGGTGAAAAGTGCTTGTTATTTCAGGTCCAGAGATTATAATAGGGATTTTCATATAAAGCTGCATGATCCGGTCATCAGCCCGTAGGCGTAAGTGCAATTATCAGGTACAGTTATTGTCCCATGGAGGGTGGGGAGACAGAGGAATAGAAGGGAGCAGATTCTGAATAAGGTTTAGAGGTTGGGAACAGGGGAGAGTTAGGTGAGTTGGGGTGATAGGCTTTTTTAAAAATGTGTTTTTAAAGCACACTTAAAAACATGGGGCTAGGTAACTGTCGGATCGTCTGGGGTAGTGCATTCCAGAGAACTGGTGAAGCAGGGGAGAAGTCTTGGAGATATAGTGTGAGGTTCGGATTATGGAGGATGTTAGACTTAGGTCAGTTTCAGAAAGGACGGTACGTGTAGGGTGATAGATATGAGGGAGGAGAAATAGAGCGATGAAGAACTGGAGAGCTTTGTGGGTGAGAGAGATGAGTTTCCATTGTATTCTTTAGCGAATGGGCAACCAGTGTAATGACGGGCATAGGGTAGAGGCATCGGCAAAGCAGCTGGAGAGAAATACGACCCTGGCTGCCGCATTTAGGACGGGTTGGAGAGGATACAGTTTGGTTAGAGGGGAGACCGATCAATAGAGAGTTGCAGTAGTTGTTCAGACAAGAGTGAATAAGAGCGACAGTAAGAGTTTTTAAAGCTTTGAAAAAAGGTCGCATTCTGGAGATTTTTTAGGATGCAGGTGACATGAGCAAGTGGGCGATTGGATATAGGGAACAAAGGAAAGTTCTGTGGTCAAATATAACACCAGGACACCAGCTTGCTACTTGGAAGTTATGGTTGAACTCTTCAAGGTAATTTCAATGTCGGGTAGAGTTAGGTTAGCAGAGAGGAGAAAGTCCAGAAGTTAAAGGTACCTTCACACTGACCAACTTCACAACGATATCGCTAGCGATCCGTGACGTTGCAGCGACCTGGCTAGCGATATCGTTGTATTTGACACGCAGCAGCGATCAGGCCCCTGCTGTGACATCGTTGGTCGGAGCAGAAAGTCCAGAACTTTATTTTGTCGCTGGATCTCCCGCAGACATTGCTGAATCGGCGTGTGTGACGCCGATTCAGCGATGTCTTCACTGGTAACCAGGGTAAACATCGGGTTACTAAGCACAGGGCCGCGCTTAGTAACCCGATGTTTACCCTGGTTACCAGTGTAAATGTAAAAAAAAAAAAACACTACACACTTACATTCCGGTGTCTGTCGCGTCCCTCGGCGCTCACAGTCAGTGCAGGAAAGCACAGCGACGGGGGACAGACACTGGAATGTAAGTATGTACTGTTTTTTGTTTTTTTTTACATTAGCACTGGTAACCAGGGTAAACATCGGGTTACTAAGCGCGGCCCTGCGCTTAGTAACCCGATGTTTACCCTGGTTACCAGTGGACTTCACATAGTTGGTCGCTGGAGAGCTGTCTGTGTGACAGCTCTCCAGCGACCACACAGCGACGCTGTAGCGATCGACATCGTTGTCTAGATCGCTGCAGTGTCGCTAAATGTGACGGTACCTTAAGTTTTAGAGAGATTCAGTTTCAGATAAAGGTTGACATGATGGTAGAGACAGCGGACAAACAATCCTTGATATTTTGCATTGGTGTCGGAGTGATGTCAGGGGGATAGGTGTATAATTGGGTGTTGTCAGCATAGAGATGATACTGGAACCCAAATCTACTGATTGTTTGTCCAATAGGGTGGTGTATAGAGAGAAGAGGGAGCCTAAGACTGAGCCCTGAGAAACCTCAATAGTAAGGGGACGAGGAGAGGAGTAAGAGCCAGAAAAATATACAGTGAAGGAGCGGTCAGACAGGTAAGAGGAGACCCAGTAGAGCACTATGTCCTTGAGCCCGACAGAGCGGAGCATAGTGAGGAGGAGCTGGTGATCCAGTGTCAAATGCAGCAGAGAGATCCAGAAGAATCAGCAGGAAGCAGTGACCATTGGATTTAGCTGTAAATCGTTAGAGACTTTATTGTGGGCAGTTTCAGTAGTGTGTAAAGAGCAGAAACCAGATTGGTAAAGAGCGTTATCTGAGAGATAGCAGATTAAGCAGGAGTGGACCAAGCGTTCCAGGAGTTTAGAGATGGAGGGAAGATTAGACACATGTCTGTAGTTAGCAGCCTTGTTCAGGTCTAGGGATGTTTTATTTCTTTTCTATATATAATGTAAAGGGGTTATGATGACATGTTTAAAGGGAATCTGTCATCTATCTCATTTTTCGCATATAAGCTGCGACCACCGCCATTAGGGGCTTATCTACTGCATTCCGTAATGCTGTAAATAAGCCCCAATGTAATTTGAAAGATAAGAAAAACAAGCGGGTGTGAACAGATGCATGATTTTGAAGACTATTTTGTACGGGCCAAACTGGGATAGTTAGATAGGTGAGGTGGAGCGATAGGCCACTCTAAAGAAATGCGTTGTTAGTCCACTGTTAAAACTGGTTATTGGGAGTTAAACAAATTGCCCTTGGTAGTGCATTCCAAATAATTTGCGCAGCACGCAAAAAGTCTTGCAGACGGGAATGGGAGGTGTTATTTTTACTGGGGGCAAGCAGGGATTGAGAATGAGTTGTCCTAGTAGTGGATAACCCCTTTAAAGACTGTTTTAAAGTGTGTGAATGAATGTATATAACATTGTAAAAGGTACTATGCAAAAGTTTTAAGCAAACAATGCTGCAAAGTAAGAATTCTTTAAAAAAAAAAAAAAAATTAAGTTAATAGTTTATTTTTAGTAATTAACAAAATGCAAAGTGAACATATAAAAGGGAAATGTCAAATCAATAGTTTCTTTGATCACATTTTGCCTCTGCATTTTAACTGATAAAAATAAAGCAGTAACGCTGATCTTTGAGAGCAGCGGGCTTTACTGGGTGTATGTGTCTATATACAGTATGAAATTGTCTAACATATACAAACTGCATATCCACAATACGTGTTATAATTCTATATAGACACTGTATATTTGTATTTTAAATATGCAGTTTGTATATATTTATTACACAATTACACAGTCCAATTGCTTCTGGCCTCCGTGTTTTCAGTGTCGCCCTTGAACGCCCCTTCCACGCACCTTCATTGATCCCGGCTTCCTGAATGTGTGTGACATGGGGGAAGGGGAATATCTCGGTGTAATTGGGTTGGGCCTGAATGGCAGAACGCTTTTGTGACAAACAGCTGTGCTCTCGTAATCCGTTCTCTTTACAAGAAGTAAATCTAATGCTGCCTCCTTATAAAGCTCTGAAGCCTTTTGGTCCTAGACCCTGAAATGTGCCAGTAGTGATTTTAATTCATTCCTTAATCCTTAATTCCTTAACTCTTTGTCTGCTGGAAGCTTGGATGTTCTAGCCATAACCGATCATTCAGTCATGTTGATTTACTCTTTAGCCATCTTCTTTTTCCACTTCTATCTTGGCTTGTGATTTATTACAATTAAACCCATGCTAAAGGCTTCTAATACAGACAGGAAGCAACATCTGAAAATCCAATCCTAGCTTTTTGCTACAATCATGCCACACATTAAAGGTTATGTACAGTTCTCCTTCTCTGGACTACAAATAAGGCTAAATTCAGACCTCCTGATTCAGTCCCTACACGGACCACTGATACCAGACCGACCGGGAAACTCCTGACCTGAACTCAACAGCCTGACATGTATATAGCGGGCTGATGAGTTGGGGTCAGGAGACCCGCTGTTGGTCTGGGAAGTCAGTGTGCACTCTGTGAATTCAGCCTAGGAGTATTTGTTTTTTATTTATCTGTTCATTTTGCTTTGTTTCTAACTTTGCATGCTTTGCTTTGTTTTTGCCCCCTTTCTCACTTCTAGGAAGAGAGCCCCCTGAGTGTGTCTAGCCCAGAGTGTATCGGTACCTGGATGCATTACACCAGTGCTGTGGGTTCTGGGCGCCGAAGACGCAGATCAGGGGATCAAATCACTTCTTCCCCTGTGTCCCCTAAATCATTGGCTTTCACATCCAGTATTTTTGGCTCATGGCAACAGGTTTTTAAACTTTACTTCACTAAAACTTTTTGTTTAAACATAAAGACCAACCAGAAATAGTATTAAAGGACATCTAATTCTTTCATTTTTTTTTTGTGAAGGCAGTATGGCAATGCCAGGTTGGTCAGTATATCGCTGGCACGTGCTATGTTTTGGGGTGGTGGGAGAAGAGCGGGTCTCTGTTTTTTTTTTTTTTTGTTTTTTTTTAAACACATCCAACTGGTTTTTTGTCGTTTTTTTTTTTTTTTTTTTAATGAAAAAAAAAAGCTAGCAGTTTTTCAAGCAGAAACACTTGGAAAAATGCTCAAAATATGCCTGCGCACTTTCCCTTTTTTGAGCCTTCCCATGGACTTATATTTTAAAATGTTGACCGTTTTCAGGGTGGAAAATGCTTCCAGAATTACTTCTTTCAACTTCTTCTTGTTTTCACCAAAAAAAAACTGAACATGTTAACAGTGAGTTGAAAAGAATTTTATTTTTTTGGCTATTTTCTGGGTGTTTTCTTAAGGGTTTTAGAGTTGACCCACCTGAAGAAAAAAAGTGTCTTGTGCACATGCCCTTGGAGGGAAAAATATATATTTTTAGGTCTCAACATTGGGGAGACAGGATCCTTGAGTGTTTACTGTTGCCACCTGGAGGCTGACATTAAGATGGCAGATAAACCTACTATGCAAGTTACACCCATTTACTGAAACCATACTAACACCAATTTAGTTTAGTGTCCTGTCGGACAAAGATCCCTGTTCAGTGTCTGCCAAGTTTAGTTTATTCATGTCAATGAGGTATGCCCTTCCCTAAATAAACTATTCCTTTATATCAGTCAGTGGATCTAACCAAGGTTTTTCAGTCATTGGTCACAGTTATAGAATGTCTTCCCCCCCCCCCTCATCATGACTGCCCTTCGTACTCTATTTCCCATGGTGAGTCAATCCTACTAGCAGATACCCATCAGCATGGCAGGCCACGGAAGCAATCTGGGCATCTGTTCTAGTTTACCCTGCAGGTCCACTTTGGTGTCTGCTTTCCCCCCCAGAGGCTCTTCCGCCTTTCTCCCTTCTCTGTGGTTCATTCCCTGAGAGAGGAAGATTTTTATTCTGATTTAGACTCTGATCTAGACTCTGACCGATTCTCTGTATTGATGGTGATGCAGGTTGATGACACTTCACAAGTGAAGGATGGAAAAAGACTCTTCTACTTTAGAGAGTTTCTCCTTCAAGACAGCCAAACCAGCCAGTTCGGTAACCATTTATTTTGACAAAGTCCTAAGCAGAGAACTAAGCAACCAGATTTTTTCAGAAACCTTAGTGGCTGGTCTCGTTGATGGCATCTATGGAGCCCAACAAGTTTTTTCCTCAGTAGACATCCAGGACCCTTGTTTCACAATCCCATTTTTCTCACACCCAAGGTACATCTGCTTCACAGATTCGGGGTTTCTCGTTTTCAGTTTGTTGCTCTCCCTTTCAGCCTTTCCACGGTTCCCTGGGTATTCACGAAAGTCATGGCAGTGGTCATGGCCCTTCCGCTTGCCAAAGGTGTTACTATCATTCTGTATCTGGACAACATCTTCTTCAAGGATTTTTCTCAGTCCAAGAACTTGGAATGTCTGCAGATAACCCAAAAAAACCTTTTTTTTCTGCTGCATCATCAATAGACCAAAGTCCTCTCTGATCCTGTCTCAGTGCCTTCTCTTCCTAGAGATGTTATTTGACACCATCACCGAAAGCGTATTCCTTTGGGAAGACAAGAAGGTGTCTCTCCTGTTCAGTCACTGAGGCACCTTTCTCCACTCTCTCGGTCTTTCCATTCCTGCATGAAAGTCTTAGGTAAGATGGTAGCCTCCACAAAGGTCATTTCCTTAACCTAGTTTCATACAAGCTCACTTAAGGAACAAATAAGAAGAGCCTGGCCTATAAACCTATGGCTGAGACTTTCCACCGGTGGGTTGCACCCTTAATTTCAGTGTACCTGACTTTCCTTGTTCCTGTGGGATCTCAACCTGATTCTAGAGGCTCTACAATCTCCCCTTTTGAGCCTTTCAAAGAAGTCTCAATGCGGTTGATCTCTTGGAAAGTAGCCTTCCTTATTGCCACATATATGAGAAGGGTTTCGGAAATGGCTAGTGTCTTTTGTGCCCATCACTTCTTTCTTGTTTTCCATAAGGATAAAGTGTGTGTTCCCTCTTTTGCCCAAGGTAGCTTTCTCATTTTTACCTCAACGAAGAGAGAGATCCTCCTCCCATTATTGTTGTTTTTCCCTAGCTCAACCCACAGAGAAACTGCTCCACAACTTCAACTTGCTCAGCGCTATCAGTCTCTGTTCATCACTGCTCTCAATTTCAATTTGTTGCTCTCCCTTTAATTTGTTCAAATGCCTTATTTGTCATCATGGAGGGTTCTTGCAGTGGCTTGCCTGTAAGGCAGCTATTATCACTGGATGCGATCTACCATTGCAGAACCCTATTGCGTCATCATAACTGTCCCTGCTCGGGAAATGTACACAGGTTTTTATGCAAACCAGTTCCTGGTCACCCAGACAGACTGTTCTGTCATGACCATCCTAGACCTGGATCTTCTCAATAATAGGTACACGTTTGGCTTCACTTCAGAATGGAATGCATGCCCTCGTTGACAGCATCTATAGAACCCAGGGAGTTTTTTTTTTTTTTTGCTCAGTAGACATCCAGGACCCATGTCTTCACAATCCCACTTTTCTCTCACACCCGAGGTACATCCGCTTCACAGTCTGTGTCACCCGTTTTCAGTTTGTCGCTCTCCCTTAGAATTCTTAGAATTCTCCTACTGCTTTTTTTTACTAGCAATTGTTTACGGGGTACTAGTAAATGGGTGTAGCCTGCGCAGGAAAACCCGACATTTCAGCCCTCTGGTGGCCGCAACCAACACTCATGGGTTTTGTGTCAAGCAATTAAAATCACAAAAAAGTGATTTCATGGAGGGAATTAAAAAATCCGCATTTCAATAAAAAAAAAAAAACGCTGATTGGCTTAGCTGTCCTTTAAGACTATAATATAGCATCAGGTAAAATTTAATTGTTTGATAAAATATATTTTACTGGTAACTATGATGCTATTAAACCAGTGGGGGTCAAAAAAGAAATTGAAGTGTTCGCAATAATACATTATTTGCTTGATGTTAACCAAGAGTTACATTTCAATACTAATCCCTTCTTGATCACTAGTACCTAATGTACAGCATTTCTTCCATTAAAATGCACCCAAAAATCCACAACAGGTCAGATGGGACAGTTCCTTCATCAAGAAAGTCGCTGTATATTTTTAAGTAGTAGCGGTATATGGGCAGTAAAAACTTTAGTACGTTTTCAGTCCTATGACATTGTACCTGTTATTACACATTTGCATTATTTTCCTTTTTTTTTCTTCTTTTTGCCTTTAATTTAGGCAACACCCATATCACCATTGTAAAAAGTATGCCCCCTTTACGCTTAAAGAGGTTGTCCATTACTAGGACAACCCCTTCTTGATCTAAATGTTTTGGGCCGATAAAACAAAAAAGCCAATAATCCCCTCGCTTGTCAGCGCCTTTCTAGCGGTGTCAGCACTCGCAGTCCCGGGGCTCTCGTGCGGTTGTTGTGACACGTGACCCCGGCGCCCAATCCGCACTGGCATCCCTATTCCCACTTTTGCACGTTATGAATACGAAGCGGAAGATGGGGCTGCAGCTGATCTGATGTCCTCTTCATGTTCAAAATGTCCAAAAGCAGGGATAGTGATGCCAGAGCTGATTGGGCACTGGGGTCACGTGTCACAACAGCCACACGAGAGCCCCGGGACCGCGAATGCCGATATCCCTGGAATGGTGGCAGCACAGGAGGGGAGTATAGCTCCTTACTTGGCAATTCCCACATTGATTTTTAGCTCACTTTTGCAATCCAATCCTTTAAAGGAGTGTTCCCGTGAAGGGCATTTATTATCCACAGAATAGATGAGAAATAATTGATCTCTAAGACCCCAATCAATCACTAGTATGAATTTCCTGAGTGCCCTGTTGGAATGGATTAAGTAGTCAAGCACGTATACGTCACGAAAAGCCTTTAGCTATGGTACCAATCACGTGCCTGTACATCACCATAATCACACATGCTCAAACGCTGTGCATGTGCACTTCATTTGGGATTCTGGGGGTGATTGATAACTAGACAGTGCTGATTTCTATTTCACCTGGTAAAAGAAGGTGTTTGTGTCTGATCAAGGAGAACTAAGGCGCTGATTAATGGGGACTGGCGGTGTAATGTCCATTGCTGGGCTGACTTGTGCTGCCGTATACTGCATGACGGTTGTGCAATGTGATTGAATGACTGAGCCGTTCACGTCACTGTAAATTGCCATTTCTAATGGAAGAGGTTCTGTGAAACGTGGCCAATTTCTTTGTTTCAGGAGCCGGGTAAATGCTTTACATTGGGTACAGCCTGTAACCTATTCCTCCTCCTGTAGGCCTCATGCATGGATTCTCGTGGCTTGTGTGTTGGTGTCGCTGAGCTGCTCGCTTCCAGCTTTTCTTTTTATTTCTTTCCGTACAGGATATGTTCTTGAATTGAACGCATTGTTTGCAATGTGACGTCTCTCCAGTTATTTTCTTTATTTCCCTTCATCTGTAATTTTTGTGTCTGATGATACTGATGGCTTGCTATGCATCACTCCATGACCACAGGTCCTGTGTGAAGTGGACTTTTCTCAGAAGGGAACGGAGTTGCATGACGATGTTCTGTTCCACTAACGTGCATCATGCATCAAGTTGTGTTATTAACATTACCTGTCTGAGCCGGGTCGCCCGACATCGGCACTTTGATCAGATGTCTAACCCAAGACCAAACCTCTCTTTCCAGGTACTATCGGATAATAACAGCCACCTAAGAGCAGCCCGACTCCTGGAGCAGAAGCACAGCGGTTTAGGTAAGTATACTTTCATTATGTTGGATTCGATCACATTGGACAATGCTAACAGGCTGAGCTGCCAGTAACTTTGTTTTTTTAACCTCCTGCTTAATTTATAAGCGCATCCAAGCATGGCAGCGACAGGCATCACTTATTACATGGCTGCGCTTTTTGACAACCAAACAATGATGCTATTCATTTTTAGAAAACCATATTCTTCAACATCACAAGATACAAGTAATGTGTTCGTGTATGGGGGAAAAAAAAAAACACAAACGAGGGTCACCAGTTGCATCTCTTGTGTGCTATAAAGCCATGTGGGACAACCAGGATGGCATTGGGTGTAACCCTGTAGTCTGTGCCCTCATTATTACAAGGTACTAAAGCAATTTGCTTATTTGTGCCACCTTCTGAATTTAAAAAAAATGTATATATGTAAAATGACAGCGTTCCTAAAGCATTGTCCTCGTTTCTGTCTCTCATCCACATATTGGTGTGTTCGTTCCTGTTCATTCAAAGGTGTTGTATACACTGTGTGCAGAATTATTAGGCAAGTTGTATTTTAGACTATTATTTTTATTATTGATTAACAACTATGTTCTCAATCAATCCAAAAGACTCATAAATATCAAAGCTTAATATTTTTGGAAGTTGGCATGTTTTTTTTTTTTTTTTAGATTTGGCTATCTTAGGAGGATATCTGTTTGTGCAGGTAACTATTACTGTGCAGAATTATTAGGCAACTTAATAAAAACCAAATATGTTAACATCTCACTTTATTTTCACCAGGTAAACCAATATAACTGCTCAAAATATAGAAATAAACATTTCTGACATGCAAAAACAAACACCCCCCAAAAAATTAGTGACCAATATAGCCACCTTTCTTTATGACACTCCGCAGCCTTCCATACATAGATTCTGTCAGTTGCTTGATCTGTTTACAATCAACATTGCGTGCAGCAGCCACCACAGCCTCCCAGACACTGTTCCGAGAGGTGTACTGTTTTCCCTCCCTGTAGATCTCACATTTTATGAGGGACCACAGGTTCTCTATGGGGTTCAGATCAGGTGAACAAGGGGGCCATGTCATTATTTTTTCTTCTTTGAGACCTTTACTGGCCAGCCACGCTGTGGAGTAGTTGGAGGCTTGTGATGGAGCATTGTCCTGCATGAAAATCATGTTTTCTTGAACAATACCGACTTCTTCCTGTAAAACTGCTTGAAGAAGTTGTCTTCCAGAAACTGGCAGTAGGTCTGGGAGTTGATCTTCACTCCATCCTCAACCCGAAAAGGTCCCACAAGTTCATCTTTGATGATACCAGCCCATACCAGTACCCCACCTCCACCTTGCTGGCGTCTGAGTGGAGCTCTCTGCCCTTTACTGATCCAGATTCTGGCCCATCCATCTGGCCCATCAAGAGTCACTCTCATTTCATCAGTCCAAAAAACCTTTGAAAAGTCAGTCTTAAGATATTTCTTGGCCCATTCTTGAGGTTTTCTTAGGTTTCTTGTTCAAAAGTGGTCGTTTTTCAGCCTTCCTTACCTTGGCCATGTCCCTGAGTATCGCACATCTTGTGCTTTTTGTTATTCCAGTAACGTTGCAGCTCTGAAATATGGCAAAACTGGTGGCAAATGGCATCTTGGCAGCTTCACGCCTTTTTAGCCCAACACACTTCTTGCGACCCTGTTGGCTATTGGCCATGAAACGCTTGATTGTTCGGTGATCACGCTTCAAAAGTTGGCAATTTCAAGACTGCTGCATCCCTCTGCAAGACATCTCACAATTTTGGACTTTTCAGAGCCCGTCAAATCTCTCTTCTGACCCATTTTGCCAAAGGAAAGGAAGTTGCCTAATAATTAAGCACACCTTATATAGGGTTTTGATGTCATTAGACAACACCCCTCCTCATTACAGAGATGCAAATCACATGATTTACTTAATTGGTAGTTGGCTCTCAATCCTGAACAGCTTGGAGTAGGACAACATGTATAAAAAGTATCATGTGATCAAAAATACATCTTGCCTAATAATTCTGCACGCAGTGTATGTTAATTTCAAATTCTTTAGAATTATCACTTGGTAATAACCCCGAAATGAAATATTCATAAACTTCTTGCATGTTCTGAATGGGCACCTCACCGCATGCTTGCGATAAGAACTCACATATGGGGGGTGCATTCGGTTAACATGGGTATTAGACACAGGTCTCTGTTGATACTCCATCAAATGGGTGTAGGATGGAAGAAGCTGAGCTCAGTTATATGTAATTTTCTATTGATAGAAACTAGTTTACATGCTGCCAGGATGGAGAAAGCCTGTGAGTCTTGCTCTGCCTGCGGACATAGTGATTGACACCCTGCATACACACAGTTAATCACTCTGCATAGGTGGTAGAAGGAAGATACTTACAGTGCCTTGCGAAAGTATTCGGCTCCCTGGAACTTTTCAACCTTTTCCCAGATATCATGCTTCAAACATAAAGATACCAAATGTAAATTTTTGATGAAGAATCAACAAGTGGAACACAATTGTGAAGTTGAACAAAATTTATTGGTTATTTGAAATTTTTGTGGAAATTCAAAAACTGAAAAGTGGGGCGTGCAATATTATTCAGTCCCTTTCACTTAATACTTTGTTGCGCCACCTTTTTCTGCGATTACAGCTGCAAGTCGCTTGGGGTATGTCTCTGTCCATTTTGTACATCGAGAGACTGAAATTCTTGCCCATTTTTCCTTGGCAAACAGCTCGAGCTCATTGAGGTTTGATGGAGATCTTTTGTTAACAACAGTTTTTAGCTCTTTCCACAGATTCTCGATTGGATTGAGGTCTGGACTTTGACTTGGCCATTCTAACACCTGGATACATTTATTTGTGAACCATTCCATTGTAGATTTTGCTTTGTTTGGGATCATTGTCTTGTTGAAAGACAAATCTCTGTCCCAATCTCAGGTCTTTTGCAGACTCAAACAGGCTTTCTTCAAGAATGGTCCTGTATTTGGCTTCATCCATCTTCCCATCAATTTTAACCATCTTCCCTGTCCCTGCTGAAGAAAAGCAGGCCCAAACCATGATACTGCCACTACCATGTTTGACAGTGGGGATGGTGTGTTTAGGGTGATGAGCTATGTTGCCTTTACGCCAAACATATCGTTTGGCATTGTTGCCAAAAAGTTTTTTTGTTTTAAATAGATTTTTATTGAAAGCGAACATGAACAATACATTTTATGCATTTTCCAGTATATTACAAAATTTTAACATTTTCCAAACCCCCAACAATCCCAACAAATCCCAGACCTCCCCCTCCCCTGACAGCTCCTTCCCAGTTATACTTTTGTTACCAGTATTGATGGCTCTTTGAGCCATTTGACTCACTTATGTCCGCTTGTTCCTCTAGCACTCTCTTCCTTTCAGAGGCCCTCATCCTCCCATTTCCCATAACTACTCATCCCAGCTCAAGCCACGGAGACCACATTTTTTCAAACGTTTCTATTTTCCCACGTCTTTTGTAGACCCCCTTTTCCAGATTGAGACCATGTTTAACATACTTCAGGAATTCACCCCTTGTAGGCGGCTCCTCCTTGATCCAGTTCCTTGCTATTACCTTCCTAGCCATATATAATAGCCTAGCTATTGCTATCTTCCAGGTGTTATCCACTCTAATTTCCTCTACATATCCCAGTAGACACACTATCGGATCTCTCGGCACTCTGCATTTGTACGCCCCTTCCACCCGGCTCATCACCACCAGCCAGAAAGCAACCAGTCTTGGACATGTCCACATCATGTGGTATATTCCTGCATTCTCAGTCTTACATCTCGGGCATTCAGAGTCGGCACGCAACCCCGCTCTGTACAACACTTCCGGTGATTTATAGACTCTGTGTAAGATGTACAGCTGCGATAGTCTATACGGCTCACTTAGTGACACTCGTGGAACCCACTCCAACACCGACTCCCAGGTTTCATCCTCCATTGGGCCTAAATCTCTTTCCCATTTCGCTCTCGCTTTTAGAGGGAAGTCTAGCAAATATGCATGCAGAAGGTCCTTATAAAGGGTGGTAATGACCCCCCTTGTGGACCCTTCCCCACACACGTATTCCAGAACTATGTCCTCCTGGATCTCAATACCACCGCCCTTGTTTTGAGCTTTAAAGGCGTGTTTCATCTGAGCATATTGATACTCCCCAGTCGGTTTCAATCCAAACTCCCCCTGCAGCTGCGAAAAGGACTTTAACCCTCGTTGTTGAATTATCTGAGCAACCAAGTGGATTCCTTTGGCCTGCCACTCTGCCAGCACTCCAAGAGCCGCAAACTCAACCAAATTATTATTAAGCCATATCGGTGTAAATTTAGTCAGCCCCGTAACCCCCCGAATCTGTCGCAGTCTGGTCCATAATTTATGTATCAAAAACATAGTTGGGTACAATTTCCCCAAAACTCCCAAGGAGCCATCCTCCAGACACTGTGCCACCGGTCGTCGGTTTGTCACCCTCTCCATCAAGTGTTGTACCGCACTGGTAGACGCCTCCCGCGCCCAGCCCTTCAAATGCTGGCTCTGGGCTGCAAGAAAATATAACTCAGGATTGGGTAAAGCCAATCCTCCATCATCCTTGGGTCGCTGAAGCGTCTCCAGGCGAATATGTGGGTACCGCCTCCCCCATATCAGGCTTCTAAAAAGAGCATCAATCAATCTGCCGGAATTTCCCCCGTGGAATCCAAACTGGCGCATTATGTAGGACGTAAAGTATTTTGGGCATCAGAACCATTTTAATGAGATTAACCCTACCCACCACCGATAGGTGCAATTTATTCCACGCATCTACTTTTGCTTTAAGGGCGCCCATGAGAGGAGTCAAATTCCTATACAAAAACTCTGTAACTGGCATCGAGATCCATATTCCCAGGTATTTGAAAAGGGATGCCACCTTAAGCCGCCCCTCTCCCAATGGTTCACTTCTGCTCTCCTCCACCCCATCCACCTCAAAGAGGACCGATTTATCCCAATTTATCCTCAGTCCCGACAAGGCTCCAAATTTCCCAATGATCTCGATAGCCCCTTTCAAGGCGTCATCCGGGTCCGCCAGGAACAGTAAGATGTCATCTGCATATAACTCAATCTTGTCCTCAACACTCCCATATCTGAACCCAGGGACCTCATCCGACTGTCGGATCTTGGCGGCCAGTGGCTCCACAGCTAAGGCAAACAGAAGGGGCGACAGTGGGCAACCCTGCCTCGTACCTCTGGCCAACTTTTTAGGCTGAGAAAGTTCCCCATTCACTCTAATTCTAGCTGTTGGTAGTGAATATAACAGTTGAGTCCACGCCACAAATTGCGGTCCAATACCCATACACTTCAACACCCGCCATAGATATCCCCACTCCACACTGTCAAATGCCTTATGGGCATCCAGGGATGCAATGACCCTTCGGCCACAGTTGTCAGACTTCAGCTGCAGGTTCATATGCAGCCTCCGCAGATTAACCGCTGTAGACCTGTCAGGCATAAAGCCGGACTGATCCGGATGTACAAGGTTAGCAATGACGCTGGACAAACTGGAAGCTAACACCTTGGCCAAGAGTTTGACATCGATGGTTAACAGAGAGATTGGCCGATATGACTCAGGTTTCCCCAGATCCTTATCCTCCTTCAGAATAACCACTATAATAGCCTCCCTCATAGATGCTGGGAGATACCCTTGGCATCCAGCCTCCTCCAGTACTAACTTTAATCTGGGAATCAACACTTCCCCCAAACTTTTATAGATTTCGGCTGGTAACCCATCAACCCCAGGTGCCTTCCCATTGGCCATAGTTCCTCCTCGGTGATAGGGGCATCGAGGCTCACCCTATCCTCTTCACTCAATTTCGGAAAACCCAGACTCTCAAGGAAAGTCTCCGTATCTCCGACTGACTCATTGACCCTGGAGGAATATAAGTCCGTGTAAAAGTCCGCAAAGACCTTTATAATTTCAGGTGTTTCAGATACCCTTCTCCCCCCATCTGAAACCAACGAGTGTACATACGAGGTACTACGCTGAGCAGCGGCTACCACCGATAGCATGTGTCCCACTGTTTCTCCCTCCTGAAAATAAGTCACCCTCTGAAACTCCCGCTTCCTTTCAGCTTTTCCCAGCAGAATCTTTTCCATACGAGTTTGCGCTGTTCTCAACCTTTTCTCTGCCTCGGAAGTCCCCAGCACTACCATCTCGTCCTCTGCAGCCTTCAGCTCCTCCACCGCCACTCTCTCCGCCTCCCTTGTCCTCCGCTTGCACCTACTAATGTCTCTAAATAGTAGCCCTCTCAGGTACGCTTTCATTGCATCCCAAACAATTAGGGCATCTGTACTCCCATCATTTAAAGCAAAGAATTCCGTCACCTCCTTCCCTATACCCTCCAAGTCAATGCTCTGTAACCAATTAGGATGGATCTTCCATTCTCTCCCGCTTGCGGTCCGTGTCCCCAACAGCCTGACCTCTACCTCAATTGGGCTGTGATCCGAAAGAGCTCTCGGCAGATAATGCACCTCCCCCACCATTGTGTCCATCAGACAGTTACCCAGCGCCATATCAATTCTGGATAACGTAGCATGTGCCGGTGAGTAGCACGAGTACCCTCTCTCCCCAACATGTCTAACTCTCCATAGATCAATCATGCCTATTTCACGCACATAGGTACCAAATGTTGTAGTGTGCCCCTCCGACCTGTTCTGGGTGTTCTTATTTTTATCCCAAAAGTCATCACAGATATTGTTCAAATCCCCAATAATTAAGAGTGGTAGTGGTTCCCATCGTTCCACCTTCTCCAACACCTCCCTGATCTTCTTACTTGAATATGGAGGTGGAATATACATTGCCACAACACACAATCTCACTCCATACAATATACATTGTATCACCACATACTGACCCTCAGCATCCACGCATACTTTCACCTCTTCATACTGCACTCCCACCGGCACCAACACTGACACACCCCTTGAGTACGTCGAAAAGGTAGAATGATACCCTTTCTGTATCCAACGTCTATTCAGTACGTCCACTTTCTCCTGTATCAAGTGCGTCTCTAGCAAGCATATCATAGAAGCCCGTTGATCCTTCGCATACTGCAAGCTCGCAGCTCTCCTAGACTTATCCGACAGACCTCTCACATTCCAACTCAATATCTTAAAGCGGTCCCCTATTATGTGACTCATCATCTTTAGTTATGTCGTTACTCCCAGTTCTGAGCTGTCTAAAGGTACTGTCACACTAGACGATATCGCTAGCGATCCGTGACGTTGCAGCGTCCTCGCTAGCGATATCGTCCAGTGTGACAGGCAGCAGCGATCAGGCCCCTGCTGGGAGATCGCTGGTCGGGGAAGAAAGTCCAGAACTTTATTTCGTCGCTGGACTCCCCGTAGACATCGCTGAATCGGCGTGTGTGACACCGATTCAGCGATGTCTTCACTGGTAACCAGGGTAAACATCGGGTAACTAAGCGCAGGGCCGCGCTTAGTAACCCGCTGTTTACCCTGGTTACCAGCGTAAAAAAACAAACAGTACATACTTACATTCAGCTGTCTGTCCCTTGCCGTCTGGTTCCTGCACTGACTGCTGGCCGTAAAGTGAAAGCAGAGCACAGCCACAGCGGTGAGTCACCGCTGTGTGACTCACCGCTGTGCTGTGCTTTCACTTTACGGCCAGCAGTCAGTGCAGGAACCAGACGGCAAGGGACAGACAGCTGAATGTAAGTATGTAGTGTTTGTTTTTTTACGCTGGTAACCAGGGTAAACATCGGGTTACTAAGCGCGGCCCTGCGCTTAGTTACCCGATGTTTACCCTGGTTACCGGGGACCTCGGGATCGTTGGTCGCTGGAGAGCTGTCTGTGTGACAGCTCTCCAGCGACCAAACAGCGACGCTGCAGCGATCCGGATCGTTGTCAGTATCGCTGCAGCGTCGCTAAGTGTGACGGTACCTTTACTTCCCTCCCCACCCTTACCCCTCCCCCCCCTCCCCCACACCCCCCAATACTATACATTCTGCCTCTTATCAAGAGTGGGGCACCATCACCCATTGCGAACACTCTTATTAACATAACCTTCTCCTTCTGCCTCCCGCTACCGTTTATAACAGAATTCGGCGCAATTCTTAGAAGAACAAAATAATTCAACCTGTATTAAATTACAACTGCAAGAAACTAAATAAACTTTTAGTACGCTGCACCCCCTTCCTCCCTCGTACTTCTCCGCCGCATCAGCACTCCCAGTGCGTTCCCTGAGTAATACCCAGCTCCACCCTCCAACCTTCACATTTCAATTACCAATGTACTGTCAGTCCATCTCTTTTTCCCCTTTTTGAAAGAAGTAAAATACCTCCCGACTAACCCACCCCACATTTTCAATCTCCTTTCCCTTTAAGCTTTTTAGCGTTAAGATCTATCCACTGGGTAGCGTCCTCCGGCGTCTGGAAAAAATGAATCTTATCCAACGCTACCACTCTGTCGTGCCGGAAACATCATGGAGTATTGCACTCCCAGTTCCCTCAGCCGTCTCTTGATACCCGTGAACATCATCCGTTGTTTCTGTACCAGGGCGGAATAGTCAGGGTAAATAGCAATTCTGTGACCTCCAATTGTCAGATCCGTCATGTCTCTAGCCTTCCTCAGGATAATGTCTCTGTAGTTTAGGATTTTGGCAAGCATGGTACGGGGACTTGCTCCAGGGACAGGTGGTTTCGGTGGGACCCTGTGGGCTCTTTCTACCGCAAATACTTTTGTCAGTGCTGCATCACCAAAAGTCTCAAGGAGCCAGCTTTCAATATACTCCGTGGGATTCCTCCCCTCAGTTTTTTCAGGGACACCCACTATACGAATGTTATTTCTTCTGGACCTATTCTCCAGATCCTCATTTTTGGCAGCTAGCTCCGATATTGCTTGAGTAAACTTCCTCTCCGCTTTCTGCAGCTGCACTATATGGTCTTCTGCCGTGCTCACTCTTTCCTCCACAGCCCCCACACGTTTGTCAATCTTCTGCAGGGCTGCATTTATCTGGGCTGTATCCCCCTTGACCTCCTGTAGCTGCTGGGTCAGGGATTGTTTGCATGATGATACCAGTGCAAAAACATCTCTAAGGGTGGGCTCTGCTCCTGACTCCTTATCTTCAGATCCCCCTACTACCACCGCCATGTCACCATCCCTGCTCCCCTGTTGTACCTCCTGCTCCTCTGCTGGGCTTTCCTCCTCTCCTTCTGTGTCTGTGTCTGCTCCGGCGTCCTCCTCTGCTTTTCCTGTGTTCCCTGCGGCCTCCACTCTAGCAAACTGCTGGAGCTTTGCCGCCGCCGCCATTCTCTTCTGGCATGCCGCGTTGTCCTTCTCCGGCTTCTCCCTGGCGTCGGCGCCATCTTGGCCGGTCCCAGCCTCGCCGGCTCCTGCATCTCTTTGCCTCCTTCTGGTCATATTTGTTGACCTCGGGGCCGCCTCTATTCACCGCCGCACTCCCGGGACTCTCCTGCAGCCGGTAAGCGCCTTGAATCGCCGCTCAGCTGCGGCTTATCAGGATAAATTCAGCGTTAGCAGCGGGAGCGCTCTGTCACACGTCCGCTCACATGGACGTTCAGGCCACGCCCCCCCAGGGTATGTTGCCAAAAAGTTTGATTTTGGTTTCATCTGACCAGAGCACCTTCTTCCACATGTTTGGTGTGTCTCCCAGGTGGCTTGTAGCAAACTTTAGACTACACTTTTTATGGATATCTTTTAGAAATGGCTTTCTTCTTGCCACTCTTCCACAAAGGCCAGATTTATGCAGTGTACGACTGATTGTTGTCCTATGGACAGACTGTTCCACCTCGGCTGTAGATCTCTGCAGTTCATCCAGAGTGATCATGGGCCTCTTGGCTGCATCTCTGATCAGTCTTCTTCTTGTTTGAGATGATAGTTTAGAGGGACGGCCGGGTCTTGGTAGATTTGCAGTGGTATGATACTCCTTCCATTTCAATATGATCGCTTGCACAGTGCTCCAAAGTTTTGGAAATCATTTTATATCCAAATCCGGCTTTAAACTTCTCCACAACAGTATCACGGACCTGCCTGTTGTGTTCCTTGGTCTTCATGATGCTCTCTGTGCTTCAAACAGAACCCTGAGACTATCACAGAGCAGGTGCATTTATACGGAGACTTGATTACACACAGGTGGATTATATTTATCATCATTAGGCATTTAGGACAACATTGGATCATTCAGAGATCCACAATGAACTTCTGGAGTGAGTTTGCTGCACTGAAAGTAAAGGGACCGAATAATATTGCACACCCCACTTTTCAGTTTTTAAATTTCCACAAAACTTTAAAATAACCAATAAATTTCGTTCAACTTCACAATTGTGTTCAACTTGTTGTTGATTTTTCACCAAATATTTACATTTGGTATATTTGCTTGAAGCATGATATGTGGGAAAAGGTTGAAAAGTTCCAGGGGGCCGAATACTTTCGCAAGGCACTGTATGCATCTTCTATCTATGAAATCATAGAAAACTATTAGTGATGAGCGAAAAGCTGGGATAAGGTGTTATCCGAGCATGTTTATGTGCTAACCAATGGTCTTCGGCGTGCTCAAATAATGTTTAAATCCCTGCACCTTCATGTCTTGTGGCTGCTCGACAGCCGCAACACATGCAGGGTTTTCCTGTTTGTTAGGCATATATTATTTGAGCATGCTGAAGATGCTTGGTTCGCACACAAGAATGTGCAAATAACCTTATCCTCCCACGTTCGCTCATCACTAAAAACTATGTAGACCTGAGTGCCACATTTTCCCCTCTATGTTGACATTAGACAGAAAAGCTTAGGAGAAATGATTAAGTCGCACTGATTGGTCAGCATCAGAGTGTGCAGGGACACCACCCCAACTGGTAACACCCAGTTGTCAATTCATACATTTCAATGAGACACAACGGCTGTACTTTGCAGAGTACTGGAGTGCACTATAAAGGAAAGCATTCAGGTCCTATTTAATCTATACATATGTCCTTCCACTTTTCTGACACCCCCCTCCCCATTATGTTTTCTCCTTATTATATGCTGACCCATCTGTTGACTCTTGTTTTATGTGTGATGTCCTCTTCTACTTAGTAACATAGTAACATAGTAACATAGTTAGTAAGGCCGAAAAAAGACATTTGTCCATCCAGTTCAGCCTATATTCCATCATAATAAATACCCAGATCTACGTCCTTCTACAGAACCTAATAATTGTATGATACAATATTGTTCTGCTCCAGGAAGACATCCAGGCCTCTCTTGAACCCCTCGACTGAGTTCGCCATCACCACCTCCTCAGGCAAGCTGAGTATTCTATAGTAAGCTGAGTATTCAAGCTGAGTAAGCAAGCTGAGTATTCTATAGTAAGAATATAGAATAAAATGAAGAGACGATGTTCCCTTTTAAATGTTCATCTCGTCAACCTCTTGTAATGTATTCCAGACGTCAGGTCCAGACTTGCATGTGTTTACAGGGTGTTTGATTCTTCCAATATTCTATGTCCCCTTTGCCCTTTCCCTTCTTCTATGCCCCCTTTTCCCCTTCCCCTCTTCCATGTCCCCTTTTGCCCTTCCCCTCTTCCATGTCCCCTTTTGCCCTTCCCCTCTTCCATGTCCCCTTTTGCCCTTCCCTTCTTCCATGTCCCCTTTTGCCCTTCCCTTCTTCCATGTCCCCTTTTGCCCTTCCCTTCTTCCATGTCCCCTTTTGCCCTTCCCTTCTTCCATGCATGCTTTTAAGTAAAATTGAAATTAAACATTTACAGAGAAGCAGGCGGCCATAGGCATCAGGTTAAAAGGATTCTCAGAAATTCTAGAAATTCTAGATTTTTGGGAAGTTTCTGCTACAAAATTTCAGGGATAAAAAATCAGATGCACACACCATGTTTGTGTACATGGCATCTTTTTCTGGCGGATTCTATTTGGACGTACCTAAAAAAAAAAAAAAATAAAAAAAAAAATAATAATTATAGCAATGAAGAAACGACTTTGTGTGCTTATGTGCAGTCTATTTCAACTTCATTTAGCTCTTCAGGCTTCCATAGCGGTTATAAGACGTGACCGGACCATTTTTCTGGCGGCTTTCCACTATCAATACATATTTGAAAACAAAATGGTGATGGCAAAGCCATTGCAAAAGACATCACAAGAGATGTAAAAAAAAAAAGAAAAAAAAAAAAAAGGTTCTTCACGGAGATCATCACTGGCGTATTCCCAAAGCAGCCGGTCCACCAACATCTAAAAGATGTCATGTGCACACACCGTCCAGCAAGTCAAAATTGACACTGTACAACATGTTGAAGTGGCTTCTATGCAGTCAGTGGTGTAGGGTAGCAGTACGTGCCTGGCCACCTCTCCAGTGTGAACCAGGAACTGAATCATGACCATTTTTTGGCCCATGGAGTTAACAAAACGTGATTTTGTAGATAAAATGCAATAAGACCATAACCCGAATGTGTCTTTTGGTAGAGAAGCCCGGGCTTAGGGAGTTCCCTTTATATAACAGAGAATTATACTCACTCTGTGTTAATTGTGATGACCCCTTTAGGTTAGTCTCACCCCTTCTTCATCCATATTCCTACCATTTCCATCATATGTCAGTTTGGATTGTCTTCTACTTTTTGGGCACATTTAGCCCTTGTCATGTTTCTAAAGACTTGGCTCTGTCCTATTCTGTGCCACCTTCTGTATCTCTATATAGTGCTCTGGACTTTTCACCATTTCTGTCCCCTTTCTATATTTCGATTTTATTTGTCATTTGTTGGAACAGTGCAGCCAACAAGTATCTATGGATCTGTTGACAGGTCTTGAACCTTGTGTTGGCTCTCGCACACCCCACTATTGGGCTTTTTAGGTTTCCCAGATTATTTTGTTTCCTTATTTTTTATTTTCAAGTTACCGACATACTGTATCTGTTCTGTATATCCTATATAAAGGCCATTCAGTTATTACTTGTGTCTGGTGTGTAGAGCACTTTCCTGCTTTTTAGATGACTGAGGAAGTCTGCATATTTTGCAAGCTTCCTGCAGATATTTGTTGCAGACTTAAAGCTAAGGGTCTGTTTATAAGGACTAGACGTCTGCCGATGGTCAGGCAGAACCCAGTAAGGCTGGTTTCACACTTGCGTTTCAAAACGCATGCGTTTTAAAAAAAAAACCGCATGGTGAAAAAACGCATGCAAACGCTGCATTTTTTTGACGCATGCGTTTTTGCATGTGGTGAAAAAAAGTGGCGTTTTGACGCGTTTACATGCGTTTTTTCATGCGTTTGCGTTTTTTAAACGCATGCTGAGAAATGTGTGACTGCCAATCATCAAAATAAAGTAAAAAACCCACTGTAAACAGAAATAGTTAGGGTTAGGGGTAGGGATCATAACCCTAACCCTAAAGGGATCCTAACCCTACCCCTAACCTTAAGCCTAAAGGGATCCTAACCCTAAAGGGATTAGGGGTAGGGGTAGGCTTAGGGTTAGGATCCCTTTAGGGTTAGGATCCCTTTAGGGGTAGGGTTAGGGTTAGGATCCCTTTAGGGGTAGGGTTAGGGTTAGGGTTGGGATCCCTTTAGGGGTAGGGTTAGGGATAGGGTTAGGATCCCGTTAGGGTTAGGATCCCTTTAGGGTTAGGGTTAGGATCCCTTTATCACCTTTATGGTGGGGGGTGGCATATTAGTGTGTTTTCTGTTTTTTTTTTTTTTTAATAAAAACGCATGCGTTTTTAACGCAAACGAACGCATGTGCTTAAAAGCGCATGCGTTTACATAGACATCAATAGGTTTTTTTGCCGCGAAAAACACATGCATTTTTTTTGCGGCAAAAATTACTACATGTTGCATTTCTGCAAATGAACGCATGCAGAAAAAAAACGCATGAGTTCATAAACGCGACCAAACGCGTATACAAAAAAAGCATGCGTTTTTAATGTTAAAGATAGGGGAAAAAAATGCATGCGTTTTTTTTGCGGTAAAAACGCTGCAGATGAAAACGCAAGTGTGAAACCAGTCTAAACTATGCACACCGAGTTATCTGTAATAGATTGTTCAGTGCACACAGGCTGCCATTGTTCTCAGCAGTGTAAAGGTACCTTCACACTGAGCAACTTTACAACGAGAACGACAATGATCTGTGACGTTGCAGCGTCCTGTATAGCGATCTCGTTGTGTTTGACACGCAGCAGCGATCTGGAACCCGCTGTGACATCGCTGGTCGGAGCTAGAAGTCCGGAACTTTATTTGGTCGTCAGGTCGGCGTGAATCCTCATGTTTGACAGCAAAAGCAACGATGCCAGCAATGTTTTAACATGGAGCTAACAACCGGCGAGAACGATAAGTACGTCACTGGATCGCTCCTGCATCGTTCTGGTGTTGCCGTGTTTGACGTCTCCTAGCGACCTAAACAGCGACGCTGCAGCGATCAGCTCGTTGTCTATATCGCTGCAGCGTCGCTTAGTGTAACGGTACCTTTAGTCCTGTTAACACAGGACAATGCCCCTCTGAGAATGATGACCTTTTGCTCTGCGCAAACGATCATTTCACCTAATAAGGCTACTTTCACACTAGCGTCGGGCTCGGCCCGTCACAGTGCGTCGGGCCAAGGTTACCGACGCTAGCAGTGAATGCGCCGCACAACAGAGGCAGCGGATGCATTTTTCCAGCGCATCCGCTGCCCCATTGTGAGCTGGGGGAGGAGTTCCGGCCGCACATGCGCGGTCGGAAATGGCGGACCGTCGGAAGCAAAAAACGTTACATGTAACATTTTTTGCTGCCAGCGGTCCGCCACAACACGGCGCAACCGTCGCACGACGGTTGCAACGTGTCAATGCGTCGCTAATGTTAGTCTATGGGGCAAAAACGCATCCTGCAGACAACTTTGCAGGATACGTTTTTTTCCCTAAATGACGCATTGCGACGTATTGAAAAAAACGCTAGTGTGAAAGTAGCCTAAGAGAGCATGTTAGTTCATTGGATGAAGATCAGCCTGTTGACACTAAAAGATTATTGTGAAACTAGATGGTGGCCTGATTCTAACGCATCAGGTATTCTAGAATATGTATGTAGTTTATTTATGAAGATTTAAGACTAATGCAATGAATACACAGGATTTTCCGGGTAAAATATATACATGATCAGTGAAGCGGTGTTTAAATCCCACGCCAATATCACTGATTGGTCGCGCCTGGCAGGCCACGACCAATCAGCGCAGCGGGGTTTAAATCTCGAGCCAATATCGCTGATTGGTCGTGGTCGCGGGCAGCTGGCGAGACCAATCAGCGACTGGCTTTCCGTTAGACAAACAGACAGAATTAGACGAGTATATAGTAGATATACGATGCGCTGGAATCGGGCCACCATCTAGTATTCATATAAATATTGGTGCTTACATTTGTTTTAACCCATTGGACACACTCACCCTCACAGACTCTCCTCCATGTTATTCTCTCCCTCACAGACTGTCCTCCATGTTATTCTCTCCCTCACAAACACTGTCCTCCATTTTATTCTCTCCCTCACACTGTCCTCCATGTTATTCTCGCCCTCACAGACTCTCCTCCATGTTATTCTCTCCCTCACAGACTGTTAGGCCATGTTCACACTTTGCGGCGTCCCTCTGCGGGTTCTCCCGCAGCGGATTTGATAAATCTGCAGGGCAAAACCGCTGCGGTTCTCCCTGCAGATTTATCGCAGTTTGTTCCGCGGTTTCCGCTGCAGGTTTCCGCCTATACTATTGTTGCTGCATATGCAGCAATATGCAGCATCAATAGTAATGTTAAAAATAATAAAAATTGGTTATACTCACCCTCTGATGTCCGGATCTCCTCGGCGCTGCACCCGGCGGTCCGGTTCCAAAGATGCTATGCGAGAAGGACCCTTCGTGACGTCACGGTCATGTGACCGCGACGTCACCGCAGGTCCTGTTCGCACAGCAACTCTGACCGGACGGCCGCGTGCAGCGCTGAGAGGTGAGTATAACATGATTTTTTTTTTCTTTTTTTTACCCCAAATATGGTTCCCAGGGCCTGGAGGAGAGTCTCCCCTCCTCCACCCCGGGTAGGAACCGCACATTAGCCGCTTACTTCCCGCAACGTGGGCACAGCCCCATGTGGGAAGTAAGCGGTTCAATGCATTCCTATGGGTGCAGAATCGCAGCGATTCTGCACAAAGAAGTGACATGCTGCGGGTTTTAAACCGCTGAGTTTCTGCACGGTTTTTCCCGCAGCATGTGCACAGCGGTTTGCGGTTTCCATAGGGTTTACATGTAAATGGAAACGCTATGGAAACTGCTGCGGACCCGCAGCATCAAAATCGCGGCGGTTCCGCGGTAAAAACCGCAAAGTGTGAACCCAGCCTTAATGATGTTCTCGCCCTCACAGACTCTCCTCCATGTTATTCTTGCCCTCAGACTCTCATCCATGCTATTCTCTCCCTCACAGACTGTTAATGTTATTCTCGCCCTCACAGACTCTCCTCCATGTTATTCTTGCCCTCACAGACTGACCTCCATGTTATTCTCGCCCTCACAGACTCTCCTCCATGTTATTCTCTCCCTCACACTGTCCTCCATGTTATTCTTTCCCTCACAGACTAATGTTATTCTCGCCCTCACACTGTCCTCCATGTTATTCTTTCCCTCACAGACTAATGTTATTGTCGCCCTCACAGACTCTCCTCCATGTTATTCTATCCCTCACAGACTGTCCATTCCAGAATACTGTAGATAAGCCCCTGATGCTGGTGGGCTTGGCTCACCTTCGATTTTGGGGGTCACAGGTTCCCTTTAAGCCAAACCTCCAGCTCCGACTACTCAATTTCCATGACACAGACTCCGACTCCACCAAAATGGGCTCTGACCTCCACAGCCCTGATAATAAGGTCCATCTTTGTTGTAGTTTTCTTTTTATTTTGAATGGAATAAATTCTACATGTATGTTTTTTCCTTTAAAAAAAAAAGAAGAAACCCGACTGACCTCATTATAGTCAGCAGGGCCTTTCTGCTTCAGTTTGCATTCGTTCTGTAACACATCCTTTCCGTACCAATTTTGTTTCTCTGGTCCTAAAACAAAACAGAAAAGGAACTCAAAGGCCGGTAACATCATGTACCACAGGTAAAATATGCAGCCACTACTCACTGAGCCAGGGGGGAGCACTAGCGGACCACTAGTTTTCTGCACCTTTTAGTAGCCGCTGTTTACTAGAACTATGCTGAAATGCAATCTTAGGCGCTTCACCTTCTGAAAAGACTGAGAACAATATTTTGAGTCAATAAGATTTACAGAAAAACCTTGACCTTCATATCGGAGAGTAGTAAGGTGTAGAAACGAATGAAGAGCTGCTAAGAACCGAGAGCAACGTGAATGATTCTTCCTCTATTGTGGGGAAAGTGAGATGTGTGCCCGTGGAAATCAATGATGGCAAAGCCTAGAAGCTACACATGCAGCTAATCTTCATATTTTTGTAAGCTTTCGTTTTTCTCTTTGAATGATGCTGTGTGCCATAACTGTAATACTGACCTGCTGCCCCATCCATCTGTAGTGATGGCCGTTCCTTAATGTTGGGTTGGGACGCATCTTCTAGTAGGCAGTGTGTGCCCGCGTGGTCTCCTACTGCCACTGTTGGGTCATTGACTATCTGCCATGTGGGATGCGGGGAGCTCGTGGCTTCTTTTTTTACCGATCATCGGTCGCCAGTCTCTGTAGGGATTGGGCATTATATAAATCGATTTAGTTCCAAATTAAATGTATTCAATTGTGTGTAGAAGCGGGCAGACGTGTGTCCTTCATGTCGCTGGCACTTAGCGCACCAATTGGTGAATTGTACCTACTGTGGCAGCTTAGATTTCTCCTAACTTTACTAGAAGGGCTGCTGTTTACATTACCAGCAAAATGAATGAGATCTCTGAAATCTTATGCACTCTGCTTGTTTTTTTTCTGAAGGATTTGAACCATTAGTGCATTTTTCTCTAATCTGCAGCATGTCAGTCGTTTCAGTATTTTTTATGTAGTCAAATGAATGGAAAAAATGCATCAAAAATGAGTGTCAAATTGAGCATATTGCACACAGCGTTTTTCCTGCCAATACCCCTCTCATGTGCACATACCCTGACATTGGGCGTTAATAAGAAAACACATGTAGTGGGGAGTTTAGACCTCTACAACATTCCCCTTTTAGGACTTCTGAATATCGGTATACATCCATTCTATACAGCTGTTTTGTTATTTCTTCTCTGTTGGTTATTCCATTTGTTCCCGATCTCTCCCCAGGCCCTCCACCTTCCTGTGTGGTGGACTCAGTATGCATACCGTACCACTGATTTGCCCAGTCTTCCATTACAAAATAACTTTTTTTTACCAGCTAAAAATATCTCCTAAAGTGCCAAATCCGCCACTTTTTTTTACCTTCCTCTCCACAATTTGACCTTTCCTGGTAGCTGGTCACTCTGGAATATGTCTCCCTGCAGACCCTCATTCCCAGAAAAAAGAATGGAGGAAACATTCTCATTCTGGCAAGTGTAAGGCCAGAAGTCACTATGGGAGCTCTCTACTACGAGGTAAGGAGTCTAGTGGTGGTCCACCCTCCCCGTGGGGGCACAGAGTAGCGGTGCACCCACAACTGGCTTTGCTCCAGACAGACAGATTTCATATGTGCAGCTGAACAGTATATTTTAGGAGGGGACTGTATTTCATCTCCTCTTCTATCTGAAAAGTGCTGCATCCAGTCACACCCTTTGCTGTACATTTATGCTTATATACCCTATACTATGCTCATCTACACATTGTGGAACCGATTGTTTCACTTATTTTTCATTCCAAGCTCTACTGATTTAAAATGCAATTTGTTCATGGGACCACCACTTTAACATCAGATTAGTGGCAGTCCGTAACCGGGCACCACAATTGATCAACTGTTTTCAGCTCCAATGGCCACTGGAAGTAAATGGAGCCAAATAACACAGCTATGTTTACTGTGTAGTGGCCTTTATCTGGTACTGCAGCTCAACTTCCTGGTATCTTCAGTATTAGATCAGATAGACAGGGTGGACTGCAGTGTGAGCAGCCTCTTCTTAGCTAAACACCCATAGGTATCTTCACTATCAGATCACAACCACTGTGGACAGCAATGTGAGCAGCCTCTTCTCAGCCTCAGCACTCCCGGTATCTCCAGTATTAGATCAGATAGACAGGGTGGACTGCAGTGTAAGCAGCCTCTTTTTTTAATTTAGATACCATGGGTGCTTAGCTAAGAAGAGGCTGCTCACACTGCAGTCCACCCTGTCTATCTGATCTAATACTGAAGATACCGGGAGTGCTGAAGCTGAGAAGAGGCTGCTCACATTGCTGTCCACAGTGTTTCTGATCTGATAGTTTAGATACCATAGGTGCTTGGCTATCAAATCAGAAACACTGTGGACAGCAATGTGAGCAGCCTCGTCTCAGCTTCAGCACTCCCAGTATCTCCAGTATTAGATCAGATGGACAGGGTGGACAGCTGTGTGAGAGTAGCCTCTTCTCAGCTTCAGCACTACTGGTATCTCCAGTATTAGATCAGATACACAGGGTGGACAGCAGTGTGAGCAGTCTCTTCTTAGCTAACACCCATGGTATCTTCACTATCAGATCAGAACCACTGTGAACAGCAATGTGAGCAGCCTCTTCTCAGCTTCAGCACTCCCAGTATTAGATCAGATGGACAGGGTGGACAGCTGTGTGAGCAGCCTGTTCTTACCTAAGCACTCCTGTTATCTTCATTATCAGATGAGAAACACAGTAGACAGCAGTGTGAGCAGTCTCTTCTTACCTCAGCACTCCTGGTATCCCCAGTATTAGATCAGTTGGACTGCGTGGACAGCAGTGTGAGCAGCCTGTTCTTACCTAAGCACTCCTGGTATCTCCAGTATTGGGTCAGAATAATCTAAGAACACCTCATCCTACATGTGATGGGAGGTGTTCGAGCTTTCTACTGCACATGCTCACCGGCACCTATTTATATTCTAGGGCAATAACTGTGTAACATGACGTTAATTTTTATGTGCTATATTTATGAGCTCTATAGACAAAACAAACGTGGTTGTAGATTAAAGGAATTCAGGGATTTATTTATAATGACCCTTTGATTTCTTTTTTCTATTCCTAGAGAACCTCTTTAAGTATGGCCATAGCAGTAAATAATTTGACAGTTTTAAAAATGTAATGAGGCCTCCAATCCCTCTGCACTACTTTTATTTTTTTTCCTTAAGCATAATGGCCCCTGATTCATCATTTGCATTTTTAATTTTTAAGTCGCTTATCTTTTTTTTTTTTTTTGTCTTGTATTCGCTGACAGCTAATTGTGCCAACTTCATCGAAATGGCACTCACAGTTCATAAATTTTGCTGGAAAAAAAGGGCATTATTCTTGTCACTTATCCTATTTGCGACCTTTTGAGCCAAAATTTGAACCTTGTCAAAATGTTGCAAAAGATTTGATTTGTTGAATTGGGTGCAGAAAATCCCTTGGGATGGGGGAGGGCGTAAGCTAAATTTTCTACCTTTTAAAAGAAAAAAATTTGCACTTGAAAAGGCGATCACATATGAAATAGACTTAAAAAAAGAATAATGAATTGGGTTTTAAAAAAAAAGCACAAAACTGAACAAAAACAAGTGCAAAGACCATGATGAATTGGAGCCAATGTGTGTTCAAGTATAAAGAAAAAAGAAATTACCCCCCCCAAAAAATGATTTTAAAAAAAATGTTGGTGAGCAGAAGATGGCACAGGATACTTTACGGAGGATGCTTGTTCTATTCTATCTGTAACAATGCCAGTTCTTGTGTTTGGTGCCAGATGAGCTCTTTATTGCATGTTGCATGCATCACTTCTGAATGGAGGTGTACACTAGGTTGCTGTATTTTCTCTAACTCTCACTAGGGTCTCACTGCGCGGGTCTCTTTAGTACTACTGTGCTGGGGGCCTCTTCAAGTGCACCTAACCTACTGGATTATGCTCGTGCTCATCGTAAAAAGCTGACTACTTCTGGCTGCATAGATGGTATGTGCAAATACACACACACACACACACACACATACACACACGCGCGCACTGGTTTTGTGCATAGGCAGTGCCTCTGAACGGAGGACAGCCCGCACTTTTTTTTTTTGTTTATTTTTTTTATTAATTTCCCCCCAATAGTGTATTTGGCAAAGATAGAAAAACTAACTACATCTTTTATAACAAAACTTCCATCATCAATTTTGTAAGCTTTCTTTTAGGTACCAATTTTTCTTCTTTTTTTATATTTACAAAACCTGTAAAGAATTGATTTAATTTTTGTTCTGACTCCTATTTAAAAGGCTAAAACGGAAGTAGCCAGCTTTCCTGTGGAAACAAGGTTTCCTCTAATAGACCAAGTGTCTTTGCTGTGGTGGCACTGCATGCTGCTGGATTTTAACAAGTTCCAACTCACGGGGGAGTCTTTTCTTCTCTCCTTCCTATTTCTTTCTTTTTCTTTTTATTTGGTAGCTTTTGTGAATTTCAGGTACTCTTTTTCTCTTTCTTAGACGCCACACGCAGCTCTGCTGTTAAAAGGTTTTCTATCTCATTTGCTCGACACCCAACCAATGGTATGTTTTGTTAATTTAAATGATATCCCCATGCTTCATTTTTTTTCTCCTTACATTTGGTTTCCAAACATAGGATGCGAGTTCCACTTTTCTTCTTTGTCCATCAGCGCATGGGCTTTAACATTTCACAAAAATTTTGTCGCAAGCTTCTTTTTGTCATTTTTCTCTATGGCTAAATGTAATTTTTCAGCTGCCAAAAATACATTAAACATCGGCATCAATACAATGATCTCAATTATGATTGACTAATGTCAAAGGTTTTTTTCCTTTTACACTGTGTAATGTGTTATTTTACACTGTTTTTATTCCGTCGGGCTATTATATTTGTTTGGACTCTTCTATCCACACGAAGGTTGGTCCTCTCTCTGATATGTAAAAAAACAGAGAGATATCTATAAATTCACTGTGGTTCCGCCACGTGTTTTTTTTATTTATTTATTATTATTTTTTATTATGCTTTATGGGAATGTATTTTCTTGTGGTTTTGATGCAAATTTTAGTTTTAGCAGATGCACGGGTAAGTATCTTGCAATAGTTTTGTACTGAATGACTTGGTATAGGCTTTGACTTAACGTACGTAAATGTTGTACACTGTGTTGTCTTTACTAGAGGTGATGGCACTGAGCTTATTTTATTTTTAATGGTTTAATGTTTTCTGAAAAAAATTTTTTTTACACATACAGATGTGAATGTAACTCTTTAGACATTTTTCCATGTTTGTCTTACAGGATTTGAGCTGTACTCCATGGTGCCTTCTATATGCCCCTTAGAGACTCTTCACAACTCCTTGTCTCTAAAGCAAGTGGATGAATTCCTGGCTGCCATTGCAGCACCCTCAAGTGAATGTTTTTTGGATACCCCAACATCTTCTCCTTGTAGGGTTTTTTATATATATATATTTTTTATACTTGTTATGAGTTTTAAGTTTTGTATATATTGGTGATAACTTGTTTTCGAAGAACCCATTTAATGCTTTCTACAATGCCAATCTCGCATCAGCTATTGACAGTCGCCCCTGTCATGCATAGCAGAGTGCGACAAATCAATAGACAACCCTGGCACAATAACACCACTAAAAAGCTTCGGCAAGTATCCAGAATTGCAGAACTGCGTTGGAAGAAAACGCATTCACAGGATGATCTCACTGCACTCAAACAAGCAACACTTGCATTCAAATCAGCTCTCACCTCAGCTAAACAGGCCTATTTTACATCCCTCGTATCTTCTTTATCCTACAACCCCAAACAGTTGTTCAACACTTTTGACTCCCTCCTCCGCCCACCACTGACCCCTCTGAGTTCCCTAATCGTTGCCGAGGACTTTGCCACGCACTTCAAAAATAAGATAGACCAAACAAGGCAAGTCTTTGTTGTCAAACCACCACAATCCCTTTGTATACCAGACCAATGCTCTAACCGCATAACTTCTCTCTCCAAAATCACTGAAGGGGAGCTTTCTCATCTTCTCTCCAAATCACACCTCACCACTTGTGCGCTTGACCCCATCCCATCCCACCTCCTCCCCAACCTCACCACCACACTAATCTTATCCCTAACCCAGCTCTTCAACCTAACTAACTTCTGGTACCTTCCCCTCTGCTTTCAAACATGCTACAATCACACCTATCCTCAAAGAGCCATCCCTTGACCCAAGTGCTATGTCCAGCTATTGCCCCATATCTTTGCTCCCATTTGCTTCCAAACTCCTTGAGCAGCACGTACATGCTGAACTTTCCTCTCACTTAGCCTCTAACTCTCTTTGACGACCTACAATCTGGCTTCCGTCCCTACCATTCCACTGAGACTGACCTGACCAAAATTATGAATGACTTACAGCAAAAGCTAACAGACAATACTCTATACTCCTCCTTCTAGACCTGTTCTCTGCTTTTGACACAGTTGACCACTGCCTCCTACTACAGATCCCCTCTTCCTTTGGTGTTAAAGACCTTGCCGTATCTTGGATCTCCTCATACCTTACCAACCGCACATTTAGCATTTCCTACTCCCATACCACCTCTTCATCTCGCCCCCTATCTGTTGGTGTCCCTCAAGGCTCTGTCCTAGGGCCCTTACTCTTCTAAATCTATACACTCGGCCTGGGACAAATCATAAGGTCCTATGCCTTCCCGTACCACCTTTATGCTGATGACACTCAGATCTACCTCTCTAAACCAGATGTCGTCTCTCTGCTCTCCAGAATCCCAGAGTGTCTATCAGCCATATCCTCCTTCTTCTCTTCTCGCTTCCTCAAGCTCAATGTGGACAATTCTGAACTAATTATCTTTCCTCTATCTCGCATATCTTCCCTACCTGATCTATCTATCAAAATAAATGAAATCACACTTTCCCCTGTCCCCAAAATCCGCTACCTTGGAGTAACCCTTGACTCTGCCCTGTCCTTAAAACCGCACATCCAAGCTCTCGCCACCTCCTGTCGCCTCCAGCTCAAAAATATTTCCAGAATCCATCCTTTCCTCAACCCTCACTCTACGAAAATGCTTGTGCATACCCTAATCATCTCCCGCCTCGACTACTGCAACATCCTCCTCTGTGGCCTACCTTCTTACACTCTTGCACCCCTCCAGTCCGTCCTTAACTCTGCTGCCCGACTAATTAATCTCTCTCCTCGCTACACTCCTGCTTTCCCCTTTTTGCAAATCCCTTCACTGGCTCCCAATTTCCCAGCGTATCCAGTTTAAACTACTAACACTGACTTACAAAGCCATCCATAACCTTTCTCCTCTGTATATTTCCAAACTAATCTCTCAATATCTTCCCTCAAGTAATCTCTGGTCCTCCCAAGACCACCTCCTCTCCCCCACACTTATTCGCTCCTCACCCAATCGCCTCCAAGACTTCTCCCGAATATCCCCCATCCTCTGGAATTCTGTGCCCCAACACGTACTGTTATCCACCACATTTGGATCCTTCAAAAGAAACCTGAAAACCCACCTCTTCAAAGAAGCTTACAGCCTGTAATGACCACACGGACACCTCAACACCTTCGGAGTTACTGCAACCCTCGACCTACTGTCTCCTTCCCCATAATGCTGTAGAATGTAAGCCCACAAGGGCAGGGTCCTCTTCCCTCTGTACCAGTCTGTCATTGTTAGTTTGTTTACTGTAAGTGATATTTGTATTTTGATGTAACCCCTTCTCATGTACACCATGGAATTAATGGTGCTATATAAATAATAATAATAATGCAAACTACCGTAATTGTACATCCCAGTTATGGTGGTGCACAGTAGATGTACAGGATCCTCCTATGTTTTACAGTGACGCTCCGCTATAATGGATAAATATATATATATATATATATATATATATATATATATAATTAATATATATATATATATATATATATATATATATATATATATATATAATTATATTATGCATCTGTGTGAATAATATTGATAAGCTCTACCTACAAGGTTGGAGGGATGAAAAGGAAACGATTTGCATGGTCGGACTGGGGTGTTGGAGGCCCACTCTACAGCTATCTGCAACTACCTTTTAGCCGTTATCCCTGTTATAGCAGAGCGTCGACTGTAAAACACAGGAGGATCCTGTACATCTACCGTGTGCCACTATAACTGGGATGTACAATTACGGTAGTTTGCATTAAAGGAGTTCTTCGAAAACAAGTTATCACTGATCCACAGCTTATGTAGGTGATAACTTATTGATCTGTAGAATCCAAACTTTGGAAACCGCACCGTTCAGAAGAATGGGTAACTTTTATCCCTAATAGGGCACTTTTATCCACATATATAATAGAGCAGCAGGTCTGATGTCTGACCGTAGCTCCATTCATCCTCTCTGGGGCTTCCAGAAAATGCCAAGTGCAGCGTTCAGCTGCTTAGGGAATGAATGGATCAGTGGTCGAGTCATACGCACCAATCCATAATAATGGGTATAAAAGTTGCACATTCTGACAATTGGTGTGGGTCCTAGCAGTCAGAACCCCACCAATCATTAACTTATCACTTATTCTTAGGCCATGTTCACACATTCAGTATTTGTTCAGTATTTTACATCAGTATTTGTAAGTCACAATCAGGAGTGGAACAAGCAGAGGAAAAGAATCATAGAAACACTCCACCAGTTCTGCATTTTTCACCCACTCCTGATTTTGGCTTACAAATATACTGACCAAATACTGACTCTGTGAATGTGGCCTTAGAATGAGTGATTACTTTTTTCACCGGAGTATCTAATGTAAGTGCATATTTGCTACTGTGTAATAGTCACAGGGCAGAGAGGGGTGAACCGTCCAAGTATTTACTCTGTATTGGAATTAAATAATCTGGCCTTTATTGATATCAGAGAGAACAAGAGACCTCCATACACAACACAATCCGCAATACCAAGACCAATACCATATACAAGGAACAAATACCACCACACCATGGCCAAATCACATACTACCACGACATAGTGATAAAATAATACAATAATAATCATGAATAAAAACCACAATATTAATAGCATTAATATTAACACTGGTGATATTATTATACGCAGGAGCTCTGTGTACAGGGTCAGTGTACAGGTAACACAGTGATATTATACACTGGAGCTCTGTATATAGTGTATTGTGTGCAGGTAGTACAGGGATCGCCAGTGACATTATACACATGAGCTCTGTATATAGTTTACAGATAATACAATGATGAACAGTGACATTATACACAGGAGCTCTATATAGTGTATTGTGTACAGTGTACAGATAATACAGTGATCATCAGTGACATTATACACAGGAGCTCTGTATATAGTGTCACTGTACAGGTAATACAGTGATCACCGGTGACATGACGCTATGTACAGAGCTCTTATGTAAACTCACTGGTGATCACTGTTTTACCTGTACACTGTACATCATATACAGAGCTTCTGTGTATGTCACTGGTGATCCCGATTCACACCAACATGCCTGGTAAGACTTTGCCTGTTTGCTGGATCTATGCAAAAACAACATGTTTGTTTATTGATAGTGACATTACAGTCTGAACCCTGCTCAATGGCCATCAAAACTATATGTGTAAAAATAGTTGGTGGGGTTTTAAATGCTTTTGCTTACATGCTTTTTCTATACTGACATGTTTTATTACACATTTAGTAGATTTTCATTTATAGTTTTGATCTGGCTGCAGTGTAAGCTACATGTTCAGGAAATTCTTCTCATTCCATGTAGGTACTCCTGGATTTCACAGTCATGCTGGTGGCAGGAAAACCTCTTTGAACACATATACTCCTACTAAAATACTTCCAACACCATGGCTTCTCGGTGCTGATGGTGCCATATCAGACCCTGTTGCAACACGTGAGTAGAATGGCAGAAGGCGATGGGTAAATGAGCAGAAACTAGGATATTTGTGAACTGATAATTTGGAGACTCGGATCACCGCTCTATACTTAGGATGAAACTTGGATCAAATGACATATTGTACTATTGCTAAAAGCTTGGAGGACCTGTCACCGGTTGAAAAGTGTCCAGTATTTTCTCCTATTTTACAGTAATCCTGCTGCTCCCCTTAACATTCTGCTTTTTGTTTGTTTTTTTGTTAAATCCACCAGCGATATGGACCTTTATTTAGTGTATGGTCTTTTCCTAGTGGGTGTTGCTCCTAGGTTCGTTTGGGCACGTGTCTTTAGGCTACTCTGAGCAATACCTCCTTAATAAATATTATTAAAATCTGCAAAAATATCCCCAAAACCAGACGATTTAAAAAAAACAAAAGACGGAATACGTATTAGAACTCTGGGAATAAAATATTAGCAAAAAAGGCCTATGTTTACCTGGATACAGGTTCTCTTTAAACGTCTTTATGAAATGTATGGTGGTTGCAGAATATGAAGTAACCTCAGAATGATGGAGGCCTTATATACAGTCTTTATACTTACATTTTCCTGTTCATGTCTTGTATTGAAATAGTTCTTGTATTTTAGGTGGCAGTGGACCATCAAGCACCATTCCTACAGCTTGTGATCTACCATCCGAAGGCCTCAGACGGCAGGAAGAGAAGACTCAACCAGAGCAAAATGTCTGCGAGCAAGGGAAACCAAATCTACATTCCTGAATAGTTGTAGTAATGCAGCGATGGGATTGAGGAGGACATTGTATCTATAGCTGAGATATTTAAATATTTTTTTACTTTCTATCTGTTTGTATATACTGACAGCACACATGAATGGTACACGAATTGCTATCTGTTTTATCTTGTATGTAACTAGCAGGCTGTCCACCCATCATAGACAGGAATAATGGACAGCATTGCTACAACTTTCCTTATCCGCCACAGGCCGAGAGCAAGAAAATATGAACACCAAAGGATGCCATCCGTAGGAATAAGTCTTCTAATCAATGCGCAGAACGTGGCCAGGAACACATCGTGCATAGCTGAAGTTGGCGATCCATAGAACCAGATGTTGGCACTCGTTTTCTGAACTTTACTCATCTATTTGTTGCCCATTTTAAGCACTTCTGTTTTCTTTGTTAATGTTTTTTTTTCCCATTTCCATAGCTTGTAAACCTTCTCGCCGGTGTGCAGGTTACATGTCGTTGGATGCAGCAAGTGGTGTTAGCCATGGATGTTTTATCCTGGTGGTCATGGCTGTGTCCAATGAAGCATTTATGAGGGCGATTATGTATTCATAAACTTATAAAAACCGTCATCTACCAATATAGAAAATAAGTAATATGCAACTCAGACAAAAACTGCTATAAAGTTTATATTGCAAAGTTTCCTTTTTATATATATATATATATATATCTACACAGTGTAACAAGAAATACTGTACTGCAGGATCACCAGCAAAGCGTATGGTGTGATATACTGAAAAAAGAACTGTGCATATGGCGATCTCCATGTTCACAGCGACACAAGATGGGCCTCGTTCTTGAGCTAGATGCGGGTCCCATAGGTGGGATCGGCATCTGACATTTATCGCATATCCTGTGGATAGGACACATGTCTGTAATCTGGCCTTTACAATGACGCTTTCTCAGTTTACTTCTAGTTCTCCTGGTGCAAGCTTATATTTGCTGTAGAAATGTTTCTTATCAATGGCGAGGGATATAAAGGTTGGTTTACACCACCTGGCTAGTGGAATTATGCAGCCTCCAATCAGTGGTCATATAATAGCCTGTTTCCACGGGTAGACAGCGCTTCCAGTCAGTAATGGATCATTCGGTGCGGATAGGCTACCATTGAGCTCGGCAGCGCGAGTCCTGTTTACACTGGGTGACATGCTGCCGAGGACGATGGGCAAATCAAGATCTTTTCACCCTTTTTGCTCGATCCTTTTCACCCGTAGGAACAAAGGATTGGCATTAATGTCCCTCTTTCTGTTGTATGGTCAATTGTAGTCCTGCTGCTTGCGGAAACAGCGTTATGTCACTTTTTATTTCTAAAAGCACAGCAAAACTGAATTTTTTTTATTTTTTTACCTTCTCTTCACATATTTACTATTATACATTTGTGTTAAAAAAACAAACAAAACATATCATTTCAAGTGTAATCAAAATCAAACTAGTGTTACTTTGACTTTTTATGTTCCACCATCTGTTACGGTTTTCTCATATTTTTTTTTCAAAGCCAAATACTTTAGTTTATTGTAGTGTGTCTTTTTGTTCAGCATTCAATGTTTTTATGTCTTTTACACTTGCTAAATGAAATGTTCTGATGCATTTCTGCACTGCAGACTATACACAGCTTTATTATTATATTTTCTGTAAATACTTGGACTTTGATTTTCATTTTTAGCTTATGTTATTCTGCAACATTCTTTATTTTCTTCTACTTGTAACATTCAAAATATAAATTATTTTGGTATCCATAGTCTATATTTTGTCTTGATGTATTTATAAAGTAATCCATGTTATGGCAGCAGCACCCAGACCCTGCACAATTCATGGCCATAGGTCTTATACTAAGTGAGAATACCATATCCAGAAGCGGAAACCATCCCATTCAGGCAGAGAACAATGGAGGGACGGCCAGGCATGTAAGCGGCTCTATCCATATGATTCCCAGAGACATTAATTCACAAAGCCCCACATGTGCACCTACATCTCTGCTCATTCTCTGACTTTATACCATAGTGGGATCCTGATCTGCGTGAATTGTTGGATAATGTCATAGGTAAGAATATACCTTTTAAATAACCATAAAGTTCTGTGGAGAATAAAGAGGCTGATTGCCAACCAGCACCATACTTATCCGGCCTCGGTTTGATACTGCAGTTATATATATATATATATATATATATATACACCGTATATTGTTTGTTTTTTTTTGTTTTTTTTTACTTCTGTGGCCCTTCTGATGCAGAAGTGAATACCCTTAGAGTAAATAATGTGGGTGCAAAGGGCATTTCTGCTTTTAGAAAATGTGTTGGGGTATGTGCACACATTGCGGATTCTCTGCGGATCCGCAGCATTTTTTTGCGGTGCAGAAACACTGCAGATCCGCAATTGATATACAGTACAATGTAAATCAATGAGAAAAAAAGCTGTGCAGAAAAATCGGTGCGGAAACAAAAGAAATAGCATGTCACTTCTTTTTTGCGGATCTGCAGCGTTTTTATACCTATTCCATTATAGAAATCCGCAAGGGTAAAAAAACGCTAAAAATCCACAGCAAAACCGCACAAAAAAATGCTGCGGATCCGAACAAAAACGCGACAAATCCGCAGCTGCGTTTTCTGCCAAGAGATGCAGAATCCGCACCAGAAATTCCTAAGGCTAATCCGCAACGTGTGCACATAGCCTTAATGGCGCTCCAGTTATAGATTCTGCCCATCCATCTACCCCGAGCCATGCAGAAAAACGTGTTTCACATTATGTAGATTTGTATGCTTGCAGGGAGGAAGGTTATTGCACAGAAGGATAGGAAAGCGGTCATTTCCAAGTTACTGACAAGCTAGAAAGTAGGGAACATCTAGATGATAAAGGCCCACGTCAGAATGATGGCTGCCGCACGGTCACTTTTCGGCACAAAAACTAAAGGAAGAAGCTAGTGTTATTATTGCAAGCCCAAGATTGTCCTTCTAGCCACGTGCCAAAGTGCTAGTCTAACGATCAGGGCCCAGAATTAACTTCCTAATAAGTGGCCACTTTGAAACTTAGGTATTCCTCCATCTTACCAAGTTTAGGAGCTTTACTGCAGAGGGGTGCTTTGACCAGATCAAGTTTGGGGACAAAAGTTATGTATAAAAAGTGATATGTGCCAACACCATAGTGAAGGCGAGCTAATTCTCTACTGCCTATTCTGTATACCTTGTCAGGTACTCTTCGGGATTTTGTAGGGTGAGCGAATCTGCTTAATTTGTCTAGGTCTACTGTTTTCTACAAGCAAAAAAAAACCCCTCGTCTGCCGTGGCGTACATTATCCTGCATTGCCAGCCTTCACTGTATTCCATTACACGCAAGCTCCTGAGCTCGATTGTATTTCCATAGAATCTAATACAATATTTATGAGGTGCGGCTGCATCTGCAAAGTGATCATCCAGCACTCAAGACTCGGTGTGGGCACACATGTCACAAGGAAGAGGTCTTAATGATATATGTAGAGATATCTCTGGAGATTTGAGGGGCTAACGTTACGTTTTAAAACTGAGCTGTATATGAATATGAAAATAAAGGGGTTATTCGCTATTGGTCAATGCATCAATAATTCCCCTGCCCATCATAAAATAAAAAGACTGAATACCTCCTGAACTAGCATTGTTTCTCCAATTGCAGTGCTGTATGTCCTGGTGCTCATATGACAGCATAGCTGATCTGTCGGAACTGAATGCTGTAGAAGAACACTAAAGGCTGCAGACAATTAGATTGGCTGCAGTGGTCATGTGACATAGCAATGTCACATGATAGCCAGTGGATATATTGGGGAGATCGGAGGAACAGTGCCGCTCTGGGGAGTTATTGAGAAGGGGTTAGTCTGTCGATGAGAACCACTTTTAAAATTTCAGTTATTGACAAGATAGCTGATGAATTTATGGTACCAGTCACAAGTATTGGGTTGGTGGTCCGGTGTGAATAGAGTGGGTAGCATACACTGCTCTATTCCTTTCTATGTGACTGATGAAAATGGCAGCGCCATCAATCCCTTTGGAGTAAGTGGAACACTGGAGCAATATGGGGAACGTCCGGTGACCAGTTACATCACTTCGATGTAGTGGAGGAGGGGGAAAAGGAGCTGTGTACCACTGCTCATCGTAGGGGTGCAGTGAGGTAAGCTTTACGTTGTCTTCATTGCTGTTTAGGCACAGGGGGCAGCATTACTATGAAAATAAAGGGGGGTTCTATTAATACATGGCGGCTGTTGCCATGAGGTGGCTACATTACTTTTTCAAAGCAGGAAAGGGAGTAAATACTGTACTATTACTGCACTGTCTGGGGCACTGGCTATAGCAGTATGTGGTTTGTGTAGAGGAGGGGGGAATGTGAGGAAGGTGCTGGAAAAGCGATAGTCCAAGTACCGTATATACTCAAGTATAAGCCGAGATTTTCAGCCCACTTTTTTGGGCTGAAAGTCCCCCTCTCGGCTTATACTCGAGTCATACCCAGGGTAGAGGGAGGGGGGGCTGTGAAATTATACTGACCTACTCCTGGCGTGGTCCCTGCTTCCCCGGCGCCGGCAGCAGCAGATTCTTCCTGTACTGAGCGGTCACATGGTACCGCTCATTACAGTAATGAATATGCGGCTCCACCTCCCATAGAGGTGGAGCCGCATATTCATTACTGTAATGAGCGGTGACCGCTCAGTACAGGATGAAGCTGCGGCGTCGGGGAAGCAGGGACTGCACAGCGCCAGGACTAGGTGAGTAAAAAGGGAGCGCGATAGTCACCCTTCCTCGTTCCGGGCGTCGCTCTGTCTTCAGCAGTGACGCTCAGGTCAGAGGGCACAGTGACGTAGTTAGTGCGCGTCCTCTGCTGAACGTCAGTGCTGAACATGGAGCTGCACCGGAACAAGGAGCAGGTAACTATTGAAAGTGCCGGGGGCCTGAGCGACGGAGAGGTGAGTATGTGATTTATATTTTTTTTATCACAGCAACAGCAAATGGGGCAAGTGTCTGTATGGAGCATCTATGGGGCCATAACGTTTGTGCAGCACTATATGGGGCCATAACGTTTGTGCAGCACTGTATGGGGCCATAACGTTTGTGCAGGACTATATGGGGCCATAACGTTTGTGCAGCACTGTATGGGGCCATAACGTTTGTGCAGGACTATATGGGGCAAGTGTCTGTATGGGGCCATAATTAACGTTTGTGGAGCATTACGGTATATGGGGCAAGTGTCTGTATGGAGCATCTTATGGGGCCATAATCAACATTTGTGCAGCATTATATGGGGCATATTTTAATATGGAGCATCTTATGGGGCCCATCATAAACTGTATGGAGCATTATATGGGGCTCCTGATTCAATATGGATATTCAAAAACACTTCACCTGCTGATGTCTCAATTAATTTTACTTTTATTGGTATCTATTTTTACTTTTGACATTTACCGGTAGCTGCTGCATTTCCCACCCTAGGCTTCTACTCTAGTCATTAAGTTTTCCCAGTTTTTTGTGGCAAAATTAGGGGGGGGGTCGGCTTATACTCGGGTCGGTTTATACTCGAGTATATACGGTATTCTATTTGTTATATTCTGCAGACACGAGTCTGAACTGTGCAGGATCGGAGCAGCACAGGGACACGAACGCGCTAGGCCCCAGAAATCTAGCCAGCTTCAGTGTGGTGATTGCAAGCTCTAAGCCAAAAAGCCTCCAAGTACATGCTCCTTGCTTAGGAAACAAACAGCCTCTGATATACTGCACAGCTGGCTGACGTGGGCAGCAAGCAGTAAATAAGTTATTAAATATCCTCAATTTTCAAGAACGAATGGATTACTAAATGCTTGTTTTTAGAAGCACTTTGTAATGTTACCTACCGTATTTATGTGATGAGATGCCCTTTAATTGGTCGGTATGGTTGTATTAGGCAGTCACTACTCACTGCTGTATATGCTGGTAATATTAGGTTATGGATTGTTGGTATTATTTGTGTCTTATATTGCAGTATTGATGGGAATATCGGTCTTGATACAGTTGTAAATATAATTTGTTTTTTATTATTTGTTTATCTTTGTATAGTGGTATTTTTGGTAATATCGGTCTTGGCAGGCTGGATTTTGTTCAATAACAATATGGTGATAGCTTAAAAAGGTTATATACAAACTTCCTCTACACTGAACAATGTGCAAATACAACATACAATTAGAATTAATGTGTAGAACGGATCTATTGCATAACTGGTGCATTGATGCAAACTGAAATTGGGGAGCCCCAGTGATTATTACAGGGTCTGATCATTAAAAAAAAAAACACATACTAAAAACTATTTCCTATTGGACCCCATAATAATCAATAGGACCTTATTTTCCTGTTTACATCAGTTATTCAACAGATCCGTATTGTACGTGCGTTCTGTTTATCAAAACCAAACCAATAGTATGTTACAGCTGTGGTGTTTATACATATAATCTCTCGATAAGACAAATTGATTTTTCATGTGACCACCCTTTGACTTCGAAATCGCATTAAAGCTCCAATTCTTTTAGGTACACTTCGACACAGTTTTTGAAGGAACTCAGCAGGGAGGTTGCTCCAAACATCTTGGAAAGCTAAGCACAGATCTTCTGTGGATGTAGACTAGTGCAAATCCCTCTGTCTCTTCATGAAAAGATAAAACCAGATGATATGGAACTCTGCAATGGAGGTTAAAAAAAATGATAAAAACCACCATAAACATAAGTGGCTTTATAAAAAAAAAATTACATAACACGTGTCTGCTGAATTCAGCTTTCATCATCTGTCTCTATGTAATTCCACACAAACCTGATGATGTTGAGATGAGGGCCCTATGGGGACATATCACTTCAAGAACTCCTTTTTCTTTGCGCTGAAGATGGCTCTTAATGACATTGGTTGTATGTTTGGGGGTCATTGTCCTGCTGCAGAATAATTTAGGAACCAAGTGGACGCCTCCCTGATGCTATTGTATGATGGATACAGATCTGCCTGTGTTTCTCAGCACTGTGGACACCAAGAAATGGGCAATGTGGTCGACCAAGGAAACTTTGCTCAGCAGATGGGACACATCAGACTTGCGTTCCTTCAAATTAGAAGCTTTCCAGCAGTCCCATCTGCTCAGAACTGGCAGCAATCAGTGGCACCCATTTACTGTTTGGAGAAGTCTGGCCATCATGGAAGAATTAGGGCCAAAACCCATACCTTCAACATTGAAAGAAGGCCAAGCGACTCAACCATGCCCGAAAATATAGGAACGGGAACAGAAAAATGTCTACAGGTGCTCTGTACTGATGAGTCAAAATGTGAAAAGTCTGGCTGAAACAGAAGCCAGTTTGTTTGCAGAAAGGCTGGAGGATGGTACAGTAATGAGTATGCAAACAACAGTGAAGCATAAGGTACCTTCACACTGAACGATATCGCTAGCGATCCGTGACGTTGCAGCGTCCTGGCTAGCGATATCGTTCAGTTTGACAGGCAGCAGCGATCAGGATCCTGCTGTGATGTCGTTGGTCGCTGCAGAAAGTCCAGAACTTTGTTTCGTCGCTGGACTCCCTGCAGACATCGCTGAATCGGCGTGTGTGACGCCGATTCAGCGATGTCTTCACTGGTAACCAGGGTAAACATTGGGTTACTAAGCGCAGGGCTGCGCTTAGTAACCCGATGTTTACCCTGGTTACCAGCGTAAAAGTTAAAAAAACAAACACTACATACTTACCTACCGCTGTCTGTCCCCGGCGCTGTGCTTCTCTGCACTGGCTGTGAGCGCCGGCCAGCCGGAAAGCACAGCGGTGACGTCACCGCTCTGCTTTCCGGCTGCTGTGCTTACACAGCGCAGAGAAGCAGAACGCCGGGGGACAGACAGCGAAAGGTAAGTATGTAGTGTTTGTTTTTTTAACTTTTACGCTGGTAACCAGGGTAAACATCGGGTTACTAAGCGCGGCCCTGCGCTTAGTAACCCGATGTTTACCCTGGTTACCGGCATCATTGGTCGCTGGAGAGCTGTCTGTGTGACAGCTCTCCAGTGACCAAACAGCGACGCTGCAGCGATCGACATTGTCGGTATCGCTGCAGCGTCGCTCAGTGTGAAGGTACCTTTAGTGCAAGGTCCTTGCAACTTTGGGTGTCCTCGATCCTGAGAAATACAACCAGATACTTATCTATCATGCACCAGATTGGCTCAAAATGTATTCTCCAGCAGGACAATGACCCCAAACATATAGTCAGTGTCATTAAGAACTGTCTTCGGAGTAAGAAGAATAAGGAGTCCTAGAAGTATAGATATAGCACCCACAGAGCCCTGATCTCAACATCATCCAGGTTGTCTGAGATTATAAGAAGGACTTGCCCAAGCGACATCTACAGAAGATCTGTGGATAGTTCTTCAAGATGTTTGAAAAAACTTCCGGTAGACTGTAGGCCCACATGAACAAGGCCCTCTTTCCACTATACCAGTCTGTCATTGTTTGTTTGTTCTCTGTCATTTACACTGTTCAAAAAATAAAGGAAACACCAAAATACCCCTTCTAGAGATCACTGAATTTAATATTCCAGTTGCAAATCTTTATTCATTACATAATGGACTGTGTTGAGAATAATACAACAAAAATGATCAATGTAAATCCAAATTAATGTATCATGGAGGTCTGGATTTGGAATTATACTCAAAAACAATGTGGAAAATTAAATTACAGGCTTATCCACCTTCAGTGGAAATGCCTCAAGACAAGGAAATGATGCTCAGTAGTGTGTGTGAGACCTCTATGTGCCTGCATGACCTCCCTACAATGTCTGGGCATGCTCCTGATGAGGCGACGGATGTTCTCCTGAGAGATCTCCTCTCAGACCTAGATTAAAGCATCAACTCCTGGACAGTCTTGTCCAATGTGGCGTTGGTGGATGGAACGAGATGTGATGTCCCAGATGTGCTCAATTGGATTCAGGTCTGGGGAACGGGCAGGCCAGTCCATGACATCAAAGCCTTCATCATGCAGGAACTGCTGACACACTTCAGCCACATGAGGCAAAGCATTGTAATGCATCAGAAATAACCCAGGGCCCAATGTACCTGCATATGTACTCACAAGGGGTCTGAGGATCTCATCCAGATGCCTAATGGCAGTCAGGCTACCTCTGGTGAGCATATGGATGGCTGTGCGGCCCTCCAAACAAATGCCACCCCACACCATTACTGACCCACTGCCAAACCGGTCATGCTGGAGGATATTGTAGACAGCAGAATGCTCTCCACGGCGTCTCCCGACTCTTGCCACGTGCTCAGTGTAAACTTGCTCTCATTCATGAAGTGCACAAGGTGCCAATGTTGATGTTCTCTGAAAAAATGCCAATTGCCCTGAACGGTGTTGAACTGTAAGAGCAACACCCACTTATGGATGGCAAGCCCTCATACTACCCTCAAGGAGTCTGTTTCTGATAATTTGAGCAGACACATGGATGTGAGAGGCCTGTTGGAGGTAATTTTGCAGGGCTCTGGCACTGTTCCTTCTATTCCTCCTTGCACAAAGGAGGAGGTAGCGGTCCTGCTGCTGGGTTGTTGCCCTCCTACTGCCCCCTCCACGTCTCCTGGTGTACTGGCCTGTCTCCTGGTATCAACTCCATGCTCTGGACACTGTTGACAGACACAGCTACCCTTCTTGCCACAGCTTGCATTGACGTGCCATCCTGGATGAGCTGCACTACCTGGGTTGTAGACACCGCCACATGCTACTGTATAATATTTCTAGGGGTGAGAACAATGACAAAATGCAAAAGTGACCAAAACAAAAAAAAAGGATGAGAACAGAGAAATGGTCTGTGGTCACCCCCTGCAGAATCACTCCTTTATAGGGGTTGTTTTGCTAATTACCTATCATTTCTACCTGTTGTCTGTCCCGTTTGCACAACAGGTGAAATTGATTCACAATCGGTGTTGATTTCATAGACGTGTGATTGACTTGGAGTTACATTGTGCTAAGTGTTCCCTTTAGTATGTGAACTGTATATAGTTGTATGCAAGTTCCTCTCATGTACAGCACCATGGACTCAAAGGTGCTACAATAATAACCTCCCTGCCGAGATCCTTCAAAACCTGTGTGCAAGTGTACTGAGAAGAACTGACGGCAAAGGGCGGTCGCACCAAATATTGATTTGTTCACTTCATTTTTTTTTTTTTTATTAATTTTCAGTGCAATTTTGGAGGTTATGATCTTTTGATGGGGTTAGTTTTTTCTCCATAGACTTGCATTAGCGACGCATTGCCACACGTCACATCCGTCTTGCGACAGATGCGTCGTGTTTTGGCGCAAAAAAAGTTACATGTAACTTTTTTTGTGCGTCGAGCCCGCCATTTCCGACCGCGCATGCACAGCCGGAACTCCGCCCCCTCCTCCCCGGACCTTACAATGGGGCAGCGGATGCGTTCCGCTGCCCCCATTGTTCATTATTTTCTCAGTTTGCGTTGTGTCGACGCATGGCGACGCCCCGTACCGACGCTAGTGTGAAAGTCGCCTCAGTGGAGGTCCCCAGCGCAGCAGGCGGTGTGATGCTTTGCCCCCATAATTCTGGCTCCCTCTATGCTCCATGCACATGACTGCTCATACACTGGGTCTGTGTACTGGCGTCGTGCTGATAACATGGCGCAGGCCGCCTCCTCACAGCCTACACCCCTGGGTGCCCATTCGCTTGTCACTGGGAGCTCCTCACCCTGGAAACGGCACGAGGCGGGTGAAGCTGTGGGCGTCTTCCTACGGGCGCACTCCGCCTCTTCCCTCCCCGATCACACGGACACACAGCGCTGCCTCGCCCGGCTCCTGTGCAGCAGCGGCAGCAGGAAGTGGCGGCGCCGGGCGTTCAGGTAAAGCACCGGGAGGCGGGCAGCCTGGCACTGCAGCTGTGCCAGCTCATGCGGTGGGCACGGAGCAGGGTGTGTGGGGGGATGCCTGGTCCTATTGTGTGAGGGATGGGGCTGCGGGGCACAATGCAGCTCTGCCTTCTGGACGCGGCTGCTCAGTGCCACAGATGGCGCAGCTGGAGGTCGCCCTTGGGATGTGGTCCTGGCTGTGCCACACTGTGCCCGCTCCTCAGCACAGAGCATGATGCTGCAGAAAGGGACGCGGCATTGTTTGGCCACAGCCTGACGGGCAACTATGGTACATGGGGGCATATATGATAATGGAGACACATATAGTATATGGGGGCATATATGATAATGGAAGCACATATAGTACATGGGAGTATATATGATAATGGAGACACATATAGTACATGGGAGTATATATGATAATGGAGACACATATAGTACATGGGAGTATATATGATAATGGAAGCACATATAGTACATGGGGGCATATATGATAATGGAGGCACATATAGTACATGGGAGTATATATGATAATGGAGACACATATAGTACATGGGAGTATATATGATAATGGAGACACATATAGTACATGGGAGTATATATGATAATGGAAGCACATATAGTACATGGGGGCATATATGATAATGGAGGCACATATAGTACATGGGAGTATATATGATAATGGAGACACATATAGTACATGGGAGTATATATGATAATGGAGACACATATAGTACATGGGAGTATATATGATAATGGAGACACATATAGTACATGGGAGTATATATGATAATGGAAGCACATATAGTACATGGGGGCATATATGATAATGGAGGCACATATAGTACATGGGAGTATATATGATAATGGAGGCACATATAGTACATGGGAGTATATATGATAATGGAGACACATATAGTACATGGGGGCATATATGATAATGGAGGCACATATAGTATATGGGGGCATATATGATAATGGAAGCACATATAGTATATGGGGGCATATATGGGAGTATATATGATAATGGAGGCACATATAGGATATGGGGGCATATATGATAATGGAGGCACAGTATATGGGGGCATATATGATAATGGAGACACATATAGTATATGGGGGCATATATGATAATGGAAGCACATATAGTACATGGGAGTATATATGATAATGGAGACACATATAGTACATGGGGGCATATATGATAATGGAGGCACATATAGTACATGGGAGTATATATGATAATGGAGACACATATAGTACATGGGGGCATATATGATAATGGAGGCACATATAGTATATGGGGGCATATATGATAATGGAAGCACATATAGTATATGGGGGCATATATGGGAGTATATATGATAATGGAGGCACATATAGGATATGGGGGCATATATGATAATGGAGGCACAGTATATGGGGGCATATATGATAATGGAGGCACATATAGTATATGGGGGCATATATGATAATGGAGGCACATATAGTATATGGGGGCATATATGATAATGGAGGCACTTATAGTATATGGGGGCATATATGATAATGGAGGCACATATAGTATATGGGGGCATATATGATAATGGAGGCACATATAGTATATGGGGGCATATATGATAATGGAGGCACATATAGTATATGGGGGCATATATGATAATGGAGGCACATATAGTATATGGGGGCATATATGGGAGTATATATGATAATGGAGGCACATATAGTATATGGGGGCATATATGTTACATGGGAGTATATATGATAATGGAGGCACATATAGTACATGGAGTATATATGATAATTGAGGCACATATAGTATATGGGGGCATATATGGTACATGGGAGTATATATGATAATGGAGGCACATATAGGATATGGGGGCATATATGATAATGGGGCATATATGGTACATGGGAGTATATATGATAATGGAGGCACATATAGTATATGGGAGTATATATGATAATGGAGGCACATATAGTATATGGGGGCATATATGATAATGGAGGCACATATAGTATATGGGGGCATATATGATAATGGAGGCACATATAGTATATGGGGGTATATATGATAATGGAGGCATATATAGTATATGGGGGCATATATGATAATGGAGGCACATATAGTATATGGGGGCATATATGGGAGTATATATGATAATGGAGGCACATATAGTATATGGGGGCATATATGATAATGGAGGCACATATAGTATATGGGGCATATATGATAATGGAGGCACATATAGTATATGGGGGCATATATGGTACATGGGAGTATATATGATAATGAAGGCACGTATAGTACATGGGAGTATATATGATAATGGAGGCACATATAGTACATGGAGTATATATGATAATGGAGGCACATATAGTATATGGGGGTATATATGATAATGGATGCACATATAGTAAATGGGGTATATATGATAATGGAGGCACATATAGTACATGGGGGCATATATGATAATGGAGGCACATATAGTACATGGGAGTATATATGATAATGGAGGCACATATAGTACATGGGGTATATATGATAATGGAGGCACATATAGTACATGGGAGTATATATGATAATGGAAGCACATATAGTACATGGGAGTATATATGATAATGGAGGCACATATAGTACATGGGAGTATATATGATAATGGAGGCACATATAATACATGGGGGCATATATGATAATGGAGGCACACATAGTACATGGCATATATGATAATGGAGGCACATATAGTACATTGGAGTATATATGATAATGGAGGCACATATAGTAAATGGGAGTATATATGATAATGGAGGCACATATAGTAAATGGGGGTATATATGATAATGGAGGCACATATATTACATGGGAGTATATATGATAATGGAGGCACATATAGTGCATGGGAGTATATATGATAATGGAGGCACATATAGTACACTAGATTGCGGCCCGATTCTAACGCATCGAGTATTCTAGAATATGCATGTCCCCGTAGTATATGGACAATGATGATTCCAGAATTCGCGGCAGACTGTGCCCGTCGCTGATTGGTCGAGGCAACCTTTATGACATCATCATCGCCATGGCAACCATTATGACATCTACGTCGATACTGTGCCCGTCGCTGAATCAGAAACGTGGGATTTCTACGTCCTTTATGACATCATCGTCGCTGTGCCCGTTGCAGATTGGTCGAGGCCTGGCGACCTCGACCAATCAGAGACGCAGGATGTCTACGTCCTTCATGACATCATCGTCGCTGTGCCCATCGCTGATTGGTCGAGGCCTGGCTTTTCCTGGATTTCCAGGACAGACAGACGGAAAATTTACGTCCTTTATGACATAATCGTCGCTGTGCCCGTTGCTGATTGGTCGAGGCCTGACGGCCTCGACCAATCAGAGACGCGGGATTTCCAGGACAGACAGACAGACGGAAAAACCCTTAGACAATTATATATATAGATGGGATTATAGATGATAATGTAGGCACATATAGTGCATGGGGTATATATGATAATGGAGGCACATATAGTATATGGGGACATATATGGTATATAATAATAATAATTTTTATTTATATAGCGCCAACATATTCCGCAGCGCAGCGCTTTACAAATTATATATGGGAGTATATATGATAATGGAGGCACATATAGTACATGGGAGTATATATGATAATGGAGGCACATATAGTACATGGAGTATATATGATAATGGAGGCACATATAGTATATGGGGGTATATATGATAATGGATGCACATATAGTAAATGGGGTATATATGATAATGGAGGCACATATAGTACATGGGGGCATATATGATAATGGAGGCACATATAGTACATGGGGTATATATATGATAATGGAGGCACATATAGTACATGGGGTATATATATGATAATGGAGGCACATATAGTACATGGGAGTATATATGATAATGGAGGCACATATAGTACATGGGGTATATATATGATAATGGAGGCACATATAGTACATGGGGTATATATGATAATGGAGGCACATATAGTACATGGGAGTATATATGATAATGGAAGCACATATAGTACATGGGAGTATATATGATAATGGAGGCACATATAGTACATGGGAGTATATATGATAATGGAGGCACATATAGTACATGGGGGTATATATGATAATGGAGGCACATATAATACATGGGGGCATATATGATAATGGAGGCACACATAGTACATGGCATATATGATAATGGAGGCACATATAGTACATTGGAGTATATATGATAATGGAGGCACATATAGTATATATGGGAGTATATATGATAATGGAGGCACATATAGTAAATGGGGGTATATATGATAATGGAGGCACATATATTACATGGGAGTATATATGATAATGGAGGCACATATAGTGCATGGGAGTATATATGATAATGGAGGCACATATAGTACACTAGATTGCGGCCCGATTCTAACGCATCGAGTATTCTAGAATATGCATGTCCCCGTAGTATATGGACAATGATGATTCCAGAATTCGCGGCAGACTGTGCCCGTCGCTGATTGGTCGAGGCAACCTTTATGACATCATCATCGCCATGGCAACCATTATGACATCTACGTCGATACTGTGCCCGTCGCTGAATCAGAAACGTGGGATTTCTACGTCCTTTATGACATCATCGTCGCTGTGCCCGTTGCAGATTGGTCGAGGCCTGGCTTTTCCTGGATTTCCAGGACAGACAGACGGAAAATTTACGTCCTTTATGACATAATCGTCGCTGTGCCCGTTGCTGATTGGTCGAGGCCTGACGGCCTCGACCAATCAGAGACGCGGGATTTCCAGGACAGGCAGGCAGACGGAAAAACCCTTAGACAATTATATATATAGATGGGATTATAGATGATAATGTAGGCACATATAGTGCATGGGGTATATATGATAATGGAGGCACATATAGTATATGGGGACATATATGGTATATAATAATAATAATTTTTATTTATATAGCGCCAACATATTCCGCAGCGCAGCGCTTTACAAATTATATATGGGAGTATATATGATAATGGAGGCACATATAGTACATGGGGGTATATATGATAATGGAGGCACATATAGTACATGGAGTATATATGATAATGGAGGCACATATAGTATATGGGGGCATATATGGTATACGGGAGTATATCTGATAAAGGAGGCACATAATACATGGGGGTATATATGATAATGGGTTCATATATGGGAGTATATATGATAATGGAGGCACATAGTATATGGGGGCATATATGATAATGGAGGCACATATAGTATATGGGAGCATATATGATAATGAAGGCACATATGGGAGAATATATGGGGTATATAGAGGCACATGGGGATATATATGGTATGGGGGTACTTGTGGATATATATGGTATATGGAGGCACATTTGTTATATAGGAGCACATGGTATATGGGGTATGTGAGCGCATATTTGGTATATGGGGGTATATATGATAATGGGGGCGTATATGGGGGTATATATGATAATGGAGGCACATTTAGTGTATATGGGGTATATAGAGGAACATGGGGTACATTTGGTACATGTGGATGTATACGGGGTACATTTGGTAAATGGGAGCACATGGTATATATGGTGGCACCTTTGGTATATGGGGTATGTGAGTGCAAATTTGGTATAGTATATGAAGGCACATTTGGTATATAGGGGTACATTTGGTATATGGTAGCATATATGGTATATGGGGGTATATTTTTTTATATGGGAGCTTATATGGTATAATATAATAATCTATGTATATAGCGCTAACATATTACGCAGTGCTTTACAGTTTTGCAAACAATATCGTATATGGAAGCACATGGTATCTGGAGGTATATATGGTATGTGGGGTATGAGAGCACACTTGGTATATGGGGGGTATATATGGTACATGAAAGTATATGGGGGTATATGAAGGCACATTTGGTACATGGGGGTATATAGGTGTACATTTTGTATATGGGAGCATATATGGTATATTAGGTAAATTTTTTTATCTGGGGTATATGGGGTACATTTGGTATATGGGGTGTATGGGGCTATATAGTATATGGGGTACATTTGGTATACGGGGGTGTATGGGAGCATACATGGTATATGGGGTACATTTGTTATATGGAGGTATATATAATAATAATTATTTATATAGCACCAACATATTCCGCAGCTCTTTACAGTTTAACAGCTTCAAACACAACAGTCATAAGTAACAATGTTAGGTTGGGTCACATTGCGTTAGGGCAGTCCGTTTAGCGCATAGCGCTACGGACTGCGCTAACGCAATGTCCCAAAAGGGGCGTTAGCCGATCCCGCTAGCGCAGATCCCCGCAAGCAGCGTTCGCGGCCCATCACTCAAATGACGGCACATCGCTAGCGCACGCCCAATGTGGGCGTTCGCTAGCGATGCGTTCGCCATTGCAATCAATGGCGGCATTAACGGACTACGTTACACCGCGGTGTAACGTAGTCCGTTAAACGGGGTCACATAACGCAATGTGACCCTAGCCTTAACGATACAATTATTAAAGCAACACCCTGCTCGTGAGAGCTTACAATCTACTATGAGGTGGGGGAAATACAAAGTACAGGTGTGTATTTACAATGAAGTATTTACAATGATGGTCCAGCCATCTTCAGGGGGTGGGGGATAGATGGAAGTAGTGAATGGGCTACACACACACAAACATAAAATGACTTTGATTAGTGAACGTGATAGGCCGCTCTGAACAAATGTGTCTTGAGCGAGCGCCTAAAACTATGCAAATTGTGGATGGTCCTAATTTCTTGGGGTAGAGCTTTCCAGAGGATTGTCGCAGCACAGGAGAAGTCTTGTAGTTGGGAGTGGGAGGTACGGATGAGTGCAGAGGTTAGTCGAAAGTCATTTGCAGAGCGCAGAGGTCGGTTAGGCAGATAGACAGAAATTAGGAGGGATATGTAAGGGGGTGCCGCACTGTGGAGAGCTTTGTGGGTGAGAACAAGTACTTTGAATTGTATCCTGTAATGAATGGGCAGCCAGTGTAACGACTGGCGAAGAGCGGACGCGTTTGAGTAACGATTAGCTAGATGGACGACCCTGGCTGCTGCATTAAGGATGGACTGGAGAGGGGAAAGTCGAGTAAGGGGGAGGCCAATTAATAGAGAGTTGCAGTAGTCCAGGCTGGAGTGGATCAGGGCGACTGAGGGTTTTTGTTTCTATAGTGAGAAAAGGGCGGATTCTAGAGATGTTCTTTAGGTGTAAGCGGCCTGAGCGGGCAAGAGATTGTATATGGGATGTGAAGGAGAGATCGGAGTCAAATATAACACCCAGACAGCGCGCCTGCTGCCGGGGTGCTATTATGGTGCCACCCACGGAGAGGGAAACGTCAGGTTTAGGGAGATTAGTAGATGGTGGGAGCAGAAGTAGTTCAGTTTTGGAGAGGTTGAGTTTCAGATAGAGAGCAGACATGATGTTGGAGACTGCAGACAGACAGTCAGTGGTGTTCTGTATTACAGCAGGAGTAAGGTCAGGGGATGACGTACTGAAAGCCAAATCTGCTGATGGTCTGTCCAATTGGGGCCGTGTAGAGAGAGATGAGAAGGGGGCCAAGGACTGAGCCCCGAGGTACCCCGACAGTGAGAGGAAGAGGAGATGAAGTGGAGCCAGAGAACAGAACACTGAAGGAGCGGTCAGAAAGAAAGGAGGAGAACCAGGAGAGAGCAGTGTCCTTAATGCCTAGTGACTGGAGCCTAGATAGTAGGAGAGGGTGGTCAACAGTGTCGAGAGCTGCAGAAAGATCGAGAAGAATGAGCAGAGAGTGATCACCGTTACATTTTGCTGTCAGAAGGTCGTTGGTCACTTTGAGTGCAGTTTCTGTCGAATATATGGTGGACATACAGTATATCTGATTGTATGCTAGATCATATATAAGAAAGGAAAAGGGAATATCCAGCACGTCCATCCACTGGATGGACGTGCTAGATATTCCCTTTTCCTTTCTTCTACTTCAGCTGAAATCACCAGCAGGTACTGCACCCACCAGTTACGGTACATTCATTTGCAACGGTTTACAGATGCATATCTTGGCGTGTCAAGCTCCTAACTTTTCCTCTCCCCCCCTCCTCTTTTCTTGAATGTAGATCATATATAATATATACAGTCTGCATATGTATACTTGTACTATATTGCATCCTGAAGAACATATCATTGGTACAAACATGTAGTTAGCAATAAGTAATGTGCATATTTATAATTATACATATCAGGGCCGCACAGGGTCCGAAGAGGTACGGGGGCCACATCCTGCTTCAAAACTGATGGGATTGTGATGAGATATTGGCCTACGAAGGGGCCATATCCTGTTACCGCTCAGCGGCCCTCTGTGCTCTGCTTCCGCCAGTGATCTGTATCGGCTTTGTGCTTTTCCTGTCGTCAGTGTGACCCTTGGGCAGTAGTGTGGATGCGGTGTGCACGCTCAGGTACTCGTACTTCTTCCCATCTTGTCACTGAATGACTTCCCGTCCTGCAGCCTGCAGCGCTAACTGTAACCTATAGGGAGATTATTTGCAGGTGTAATGAGCACGACCACCCTTTGCATATCGGAAATCCCCCCTGTGGGACTCCATGTGGGATGATTTGCCCCCGGCCAAGACTTGTTTGTTTTTCAAATCCCAAAGTTTTGCAACTTTTGAACCGATTAAGACTATGTGTCAGCAAGCCCCAGACCTGTTCCAGCTGTGTAGTAGGGACCACCAGTGCCAGGAGGGGCCATCTGCTGAACACTCATCTATAGCCAGTGGCAGACTCCATTGAGTTGCATGGTTTGTGACGTGCTCTATATGGGTAGTATATAAAGGGGTTGTCCGAGATTAGGAAATAGAAATTAAGAAGTGAAAATGCCGACCCGCATATATTGTCAATGGCCCGGACCACATAACGCTCTGTGTTGTCATTTCACGTGAGAAGATTCTTCCTCACATTGCTATTCCTTGGAGGCAGCGTATTGCAGCATGGTGTGATCAGGCAGGGCCTTTGTGTGAGGTGGAGCAGGAATAAAAATAAAACCGCACTGCAATCATTTTTACAATTGACACCTCTTATATTAAAAGATAACACTGCATAGACAAAGCTCATCAGTAAGCATGGATCAGCCATCGAGGGTCCTACCGAGGAGAAAGGCTTCTGCCGGGGGTGTCGTCAGTGGGCAGAGAGGTTTATACATTGTATAAGCAGCAAAATGTACTGAGGCAATAATAATGTTATACAGTTGTGGCCAAAAGTATTGACATCCCTGCAATTCTGTCAGATAATACTCAGTTTCTTCCTGAAAATGATTGAAAACACAAATTATTTGGTTTTATTATCTTCATTTAATTTGTCTTAAATGAAAAAACACAAAAGAGAATGAAGCAAAAAGCAAAACATTGATCATTTCACACCAAACTCCAAAAATGGCCAGACAAAAGTATTGGCACCCTCAGCCTAATACTTGGTTGCACAACCTTTAGCCAAAATAACTGCGACCAACCGCTTCCGGTAACCATCAATAAGTTTCTTACAATACTCTGCTGGAATTTTAGACCATTCTTCTGTGGCAAACTGCTCCAGGTCCCTGATATTTGAAGGGTGCCTTCTCCAAGCTGCCATTTTTAGATCTCTCCACAGGTGTTCTATGGGATTCAGGTTTGGACTCATTGCTGGCCACCTTAGAAGTCTCCAGTGCTTTCTCTCAAACCATTTTCTAGTGCATTTTGAAGTGTGTTTTGGGTCATTGTCCTGCTGGAAGACCCATGACCTCTGAGGGAGATCCAGCTTTCTCTCACTGGGCCCTACATTATGCTGCAAAATTTGTTGGTAGTCTTCAGACTTTATAATGCCATGCACACGGTCAAGCAGTCCAGTGCTAGAGGCAGCAAAGCAACCCCAAAACATCAGTGAATCTCTGCCATGTTTGACTGTAGGGACCGTGTTCTTTTCTTTGAATGCCTCTTTTTTTCTCCTGTAAACTCTATGTTGATGCCTTTACCCAAAAAGCTCTACTTTTGTCTCATCTGACCAGAGAACATTCTTCCAAAACGTTTTAGGCTTTTTCAGGTAAATTTTGGCAAACTCCAGCCTGGCTTTTTATGTCTCGGGGTAAGAAGTGGAGTCTTCTTGAGTCTCCTACCATACAGTCCCTTTTCATTCAGACGCCGACGGATAGTACGGGTTGACACTGTTGTACCCTCGGACTGCAGGGCAGCTTGAACTTGTTTGGATGCTAGTCGAGGTTCTTTATCCAACATCCGTACAGTCTTGTGTTGAAATCTCTTGTCAATTGTTCTTTTCCGTCCACATCTAGGGAGGTTAGCCACAGTGCCATGGGCTTTAAACTTCATGATGACACTGCGCACAGTAGATACAGGAACATTCAGGTCTTTGGAGATGGACTTGTAGCCTTGAGATTACTCATGCTTCCTCACAATTTTGGTTTCTCAAGTTCTCAGACAGTTCTTTGGTCTTCTTTCTTTTCTCCATGCTCAATGTGGTACACACAAGGACACAGGACAGAGGTTGAGTCAATTTTTAATCCATGTCAACTGGCTGCAAGTGTGATTTAGTTATTGCCAACACCTGTTAGGTGCCACAGGTAAGTTACAGGTGCTGATAATTACACAAATTAGAGAAGCATCGCATGATTTTTCGAACAGTGCCGATACTTTTGTCCACCCAATTATTTTATGTTTGGTGTGGAATTATATCCAATTTGGCTTTAGGACAATTCTTTTTGTGTTTTTTCATTTAAAGGGAACCTGTCACCCCGGTTTTTGAGATTGAGCTATAAATACTGTTAAATAGGGCCTGCGCTGTGTGTTCCTATAGTGTATGTAGTGTACCCCGATTCCCCATGTATGCTGAGAAATAACTTACCAAAGTCGCCGTTTTCGCCTGTCAATCAGGCTGGTCAGGTCGGGAGGGCGTGGTGACATCGCTGGTTCTTCCTCAGCTTTACGTTGGTGGCGTAGTGGTGAAGACACAGCGCGCGATCTGCGCTGTAATCCCTTGCGTCGGTGGGGGCGGCCATCTTCCTGGGGCCGCGCGTGCGCAGATCGAGTGCTCTGCTGCACGGGGCTTCAGGAAAATGGCCGCGGGATGCCGCGCGTGCGCATTAGAGATCGCGGCGGCCATTTTCCCAAAGCCGAGTTTGCATCTCGGCTTTGGGAAAATGGCCGCCGCGATCTCTAATGCGCACGCGCGGCATCCCGCGGCCATTTTCCTGAAGCCCCGTGCAGCAGAGCACTCGATCTGCGCACGCGCGGCCCCAGGAAGATGGCCGCCCCCACCGACGAAAGGGATGACAGCGCAGATCGCGCGCTGTGTCTTCACCACTACGTCACTACGCCACCAACGTAAAGCTGAGGAAGAACCAGCGATGTCACCACGCCCTCCCGACCTGACCAGCCTGATTGACAGGCGAAAACGGCGACTTTGGTAAGTTATTTCTCAGCATACATGGGGAATCGGGGTACACTACATACACTATAGGAACACACAGCGCAGGCCCTATTTAACAGTATTTATAGCTCAATCTCAAAAAACGGGGTGACAGGTTCCCTTTAAGACAAATTAAATGAAAATAATAATACCAAAGAAACAGCAGAAGAGGAGCAAGCACCAATCCTTTATGCGCATATTAATCTGTGCCGGAAATGACTGAGGTACCAATATGGAGGACCATTTTACAGTTTGAATGTAAATTAATTTAGAGATGATGTATGTAGACCAGGCCTGCCTCACTACTGAGCATGTACATAAAGTGCAGCACAGATCTATCTCAACAAGGACTGTGGAGTAGGAGTCGGTGTCAAAATACACCTCCCTGCCGAAGAATGCGGTCCCTGAGAATCTGCTCGGGGCCTCATAAAAGGTCATCGAGGGACGTAAATGGCCCAGGGGCCTGAGGTTCCCCACTCCTGATCTAAAGGCCCCTTCACATTAAGCGACGCTGCAGCGATACCGACAACGATTCGGATCGCTGCAGCGTCGCTGTTTGGTCGCTGGAGAGCTGTCACACAGACCGCTCTCCAGCGACCAACGATGCCGGTAACCAGGGTAAACATCGGGTAACTAAGCGCAGGGCCGCGCTTAGTAACCGGATGTTTACCCTGGTTACCATGCTAAAAGTAAAAAAAAACAAACACTAGATACTTACCTACAGCCGTCTGTCCTCCAGCGCTGCGCTCTGCTTCTCTGCTCTCCTCCTGTACTGGCTGTGAGCCGGAAAGCAGAGCGGTGACGTCACCGCTCTGCTTTCCGGCTCACAGCCAGTACAGGAAGAGAGCAGAGCGCAGCGCTGGAGGACAGACGGCTGTAGGTAAGTATGTACTGTTTGTTTTTTTTTACTTTTAGCATGGTAACCAGGGTAAACATCGGGTTACTAAGCGCGGCCCTGCGCTTAGTTACCCGATGTTTACCCTGGTTACCAGTGAAGACATCGCTGGATCGGTGTCACACACGCCGATCCAGCGATGTCTCCAGGGAGTCCAGCGACGAAATAAAGTTCTGGACTTTGATCAGCGACCAACGATCTCCCAGCAGGGGCCTGATCGTTGGTCGCTGTCACACATAACGATTTCATTAACGATATCGTTGCTACGTCACAAATAGCAACGATATCGTTAACAATATCGTTATGTGTGAAGGTACCTTAAGTGGTTAAAAGGGTGTTAAAAGATCCCCTGTGGTAGGATCAATGACCGCCCCCTGCAGTGCATGAGACCAGCAATCAAAGTAAAAAATGTTCATGTCCCATGGGGAAAAAGTAGTAAAATAACAACATGTGTAAAAAAGGATGAAACACAAAAAAGCTCCCAAAGAATCACAAAAACACAGCATTTGTGTTAAAACAAAAAAAGTACACATAATTGGTATCTGTGCTTTCGGAACGACCTGATGGATAAAACTCATGTTTGTTTTGTTCTGTATGGTAAACACCATTAAAAAAAATTGCTTTTTCCTCATACTGACACACAAAATTGAATAAAATGCGATTGAAAAGTCATATGTAAAAAAAAAATTGTATAAATAAAAAAGCCAGACCATCCCACAAAAAACTAGTCTTAACTGATTTGTTAAAAAAATTTAAAGTTACAGCTCTCAGAATATGGTGATATAAAAACAAATTCATTTTTAAAATATCGTTTTTAGCCTGTAAAAGCAGCAAAGCATAAAATAAGATCTTAGTCTTATCACTTTTACCGCACAAAAAGTAAAAAGTTAAAACAATAACTGAATTGCTAGTTTTTGTTCATTCTGTCTGAAAAATCTAAAATAAAAAGCGAACAATACATGTTATGTACCTCAAAATGGTAGCAAAAAATAAGCCCTCAAACATTACTGTTCACCGAAAAATAAAAAAAAAAGTTAGTTCTCAGCATTTGGAGACGAAATAACTTTTTTTTTTAAATAAAAAAAAGAGCATTTTACTCTGTGACAGCCACAAAACATAAAAAACAGATGTAAATCTGGTATTGCTATAATAGCACCGACCCGAGGAATAAAGTCATCTTGTCACTTATACCGCACAGTGAACTTTGCTTAAAGGGAACCTGTCACCCCCAAAATAGAAGATGAGCTAAGGATACATTGGGGGCTTATCTACAGCATTACAGAATGCTGTAGATAAGCCCCTAATGCTGGTGGGCTTAGCTCATCTTCGATTTTGGGGGTGACAGGGTCCCTTTAAATAAATTAAGAAATATTGTTGTACAGTTGTCTATTTGTTCATTCTGCTTCCCAAATATCGGAATAAGGCTCTGCACATTTATTCTGCTCTCTCCACTGAGTTCTTACATTGGGGTTTCTGTGTATAAATTCCCCAAAACCGCAATCCAGACAAACTTCCCCGACATAACCACTCATTTATGATGCAGATGGAGACAGTTTGGACTGGTCTCTGTTCTGGCAATGTACGATCATTTAGTCATCTTTTTAGCGCACAAGTGTGGACGACCACAGGTCTGTGCACGCCTAAAAAGTTGAACACTACCAGAGCAGATGCCAAGCGGTGTCCAAAGTGTTTCCATCTGCCTCATTATGGTGGGTGGTTCTGTCAGGGGTCTGAATCACATTTTTTGGTGGATAAGTGCTCATAGAATGCAGGAATGTGTTCCCAGTCTTGAAGCGATCAAAAAATGTTATATACCCCAAAATGTTACCAATAAAAAAAACTTATTTATCCTGCATAAGACCATCCCCCACTCAGGTCCATCATCTGTCACTGGAAGTGTAGACGTTTTTAAGTTTCTGGTAGAACAAAGACTTAAAAAGCGTCTCTCCAACACCCCTTCAAGTAAAATCCAAAGAAATCTGCGCTTCCAAATGCCCTCCTCCTTTTGAGCCCTGCTATGCCTTAACCACAGTAAACGGCCTCGTATTTTGTAGTGGAGAAAACCCAATTAACAATTTACAGGGTCCGGTGTTGCGCTAGAAGCACAAGCTGGGCATAATGTATGGGGTCACTACAATATATGGGGACACAATGAATGGGTACCAGACTGCCAGATTTGCAAAATGGTCGCTGCAGCCGTAGACAGATTCATTGAGAAATGCAATTTCTACAATGGGGTCACTTTTGGGTTTCATCTGCTGTTCGGGCACCTTAGGGGCTGCGAAAATGTTGCCGACAAACTATTCTAGCAAAATCTGTGCTCCAAATGCCAAATAGCACTTCTTCCTTGATTTGAATAGGAGGTGGATGTGCAGTACTCAACTACAGCCACTACCTGTAGTCTGAGCAGCCCCGCAATTGAAGATTTACGGAAACCGACACCGAGAACAGCTGATCGGCGGAGTGCTGGGTGTTGGACCCCCACCGATCAGACATTGATGACTTATGCTATGGATAGGACATCAATGATAAATTAGTGGACAACCTCTTTAAGGCTAAAATTGGCTCGATCACTAAGGGGATAAGTATCATACTTGCTGTGTAGATCTCAGTGTTTTAGTGGCTGTGAAAAACTTTTATTTCATATACACACAAGGATGCTTCAGTGCACCGTTGTGTGGTCAAGGTTTCCATTCTGCACATTCTCCTAATCCTGATTGACCCTACTATCTTGCTGAGAGCGAGCGCTACCTGAGCCCTGAACATAGTCAGCGGAGTTTGTATCTGCACTGTGTGTGCACCGCTAGTGTTCTGCAGTGTCTGTGTGGGCCGTGGATTGAATTCAGGTAGCAGCAGCGCCTACTCTGTGCGAGCGAGTGCTGTCAATAAGGATAAGGACACTGCTCAGAATGCAAATTGAGAGGGTGTAACGGTGCTCTGAAGGCTTTTAGTTACGTATAAAATAGCGCCTTTTCACAGCCACTTAAACAGTGAAATCTGTACTGATTTTTATAGGAACTAAGCCCCTATATTACTGTATAAGTAGTTTTGTTTTCCTTTTCTTGGTTGACACACCTGCTTTAAATGTTTTGTCTTCGTTTTCATCATTTATTTGATCTTTCTGAAAGGCACGGTGAACGGACCTGTTTGCATGCCCATGTTCATGTTCTGAGCAAACACGTTAGCATGTTGCAGCCATAGAAACCGCCCACGGCTGCCACCTCCACATTGTTTGTCTGCGCACCTACCAGAGGAGTTTACCGTGAAACTATTGTCTTTTCTGAACATGGATAGTGTGCTTGTTTTTCAGGAAAATTTTTTAGTTCTGCAGATTTATTGCTGTGTCATAATGTCTTGGAGATTCAGATTAAGCTTGATAATGCACAATAGTAATTATTACAATTGTATCATTAAGAATTTTTATTAAAAACTTAGTTACATCTTTTGTGCCTCTCAAAAATCTATGAGGCAGGGTCCTCTCATTTCGAGAGACTGTGGTTATAGGCTGCAGTTTGGAGGGCCCTACGTCTCACCTGGGCAATATATACATGACCACCATTTGACACAGCAGGTCTCTTACATCTGCATAGGTGAATTATAGAAAGTGAACTTACAAGGCCAGAAGTCAAACCTCTTCCTATTATTTGTTGATGGAATATAAGTTTTAAACTGTCAGTTTTAAAGGGGGTTGCATATATTTATGGGAGGCTTTGGTGGCATACGGTGAACCCTTCTGCTCCCTAGAACAAAGTGGCCAGAGGGATTTGAAGCATTGTACTACTTTATCTCTTGTGTATGCTTGGCTTTTTCTGGACTCTGGCTGGATGGTCAGAAAAGGAAGCTGAACTAGCAATGGGTGGCCACCAGGAGATTTGTGATTGAGGAGGTTTGCCTGCTGTGACCCTACAATTTGCTATGACTTCTTTAGTGGGAAATGCAGATAAATCAAAGATTTTGCGAATTTAACATTGTATAATCTATATTCTTCTCTAATTTTAGGGTCTATTGGAACCGCCAAAATGGAAGTAGATATTAAAGGAGATAAGAGGACTAGCATTTCTTCTATACCTCTTTCTAGCTCTTTAGAAAGGAATTCTCCATTAAAGGTAGAAACTGAGAAACCCCGCTGTTCTAGTACACCATGCTCCCCAATTCGTAGGACCGTGTCAGGATATCAGATACTTCACATGGATTCCAATTATTTAGTTGGGTTTACCACTGGAGAAGAGCTTCTGAAGCTAGCACACAAGTGTGCAGCAACCGAGGAGAATTCTACTGAAGCCATACCATCTTTTCGTTCCAAGCAGCATGATTCTGGACTTTCGCGCTCTTCTCGAATATACAAAGCTAAAGGGCGTCATTATCAACCATATGAAATTCCTGCCATAAATGGAAGGAGACGAAGGCGAATGCCAAGCTCAGGAGATAAGTGCAATAAAGTTATTCCATACGAGTCTTACAAGGCTGTCCATGGTCCTTTACCACTTTGTCTTCTTAAGGGCAAGAGGATACATTCAAAGTCCCTGGACTACCTCAACCTAGATAAGATGAACATCAAGGAGTCCCCAGACACAGAAGTGTTGCAGTACCAACTCCAGCATCTTACTCTGAGGGGCGATCGCGTTTTTGCAAGAAACAATACTTGAAGAGAAAAATTCTGATTTAATTTGCACCTTTCTTGTAGCACATCTGAAAACCACCTTGAGGAACATCTGTGCTACACAATTTAGTGGATGTGTTGTCTAGGTAGCGTCTGCAGATAGGTTGTCGAGTCCTACCATATGACATCAAGCGTCTTACTGAAGCCCTTGGTTTGCCAGTTTGTTGAGGTGCATTGGTTTTAAAGCCATTTCTTTCTTCAAGGAGCGAGACTTTGAATGTGGAATTACAGTGGATTAGGATTAGGTAGCGGAATCATTTTTGATTGAAGAACTTTTTGAAAAGTTTTAACTGAATTTAAGATAAAGAAGGATTTTGCGGATTTTTCACTAAAATATGTTGTGGTTAATAAGATTTAGATTAATCAATGACTGAACTTAAGATACATGTGCATAAATAAGTTATGATTTAAATTCTGAAAATACCCTTGAGTACTTGTTTTGTTGTTTACTTGCTGAATGTTTTAAGATTAATATATACTGTAGTAGTTTTAATATGAGTGATTATATAGATCGCAATCATGTCCTTTCTTACCATTCATTCTTCAGAAACTTAAATCTACCATCTATGGATTGCTTTCCTAAGAAGCCGACATTTCCATGTTTTTCATGAATTTTGAATCTACTTTCCTCTTGCGTTTACTTTGTAGGATTAAGCAATATATATATATGTATTTTAATTATAAACTTGTCAGTGCTTGGGAATACTACTGAAATGTGCAGTGTGCTGGCTGCTATGATTGAAATATCTGTGCAGATGGATAGCATTGATGCGAGATAAACAACGTGGTGTGTAATGTCATGCGATACACCATATTGTGTGTGTGTGTGAGAGATTGTCACACTGCTGAACAAAGTCAGAACATCTAGTCCCATATTGGGTCCATTAATGGGAAAATGGTAAAGAAAAATTAAATCTTATATGTATAGCCTTTAACAATTCACCTATGTAAAATAGTTCGGAGATGATGCCAATTAAAACATTGTGGGGGTCTTCACATAAGTGGGTATGCCGCACTCTTGTTTGCTTCTGATTCTCGCTCTCAAAACCTTGTATAGAAATACGTCTTTGTTTTAGATGTGACCATGGTCAATTCTTTTGCTATTGTTTTATTTGACTTTTTAAGTGTTCGATACTCAGTAATGGCACTTGACTACACAGATTTCGTCACACATTTGACTATGAAAATGATTACAAAATCTCTAGGTTCACAGTTTACTTTACATGCACCAGTTGACAATAATGATGCTAAATACGTTATTATACTTTTTTGCTTTTCATACTTTTTTTGCTTTATGTACCCCAGTTCCGGATGTGCACATCTCCCGCATGTGTAGTCACAATTCTCCAACTTCCCCTTTAGCCACTGACTACAAACTGCTGCTTTGGTATTGACACTGCAACTAATGAAAAGGCCGTTTGTATTTTGTGCCTGAAATCAATTTTGGCAGTACATGTGTGTGTTTGCTGCAAAGAAGGTGACAAAAGTTAAAATCATGATGATAGAGAGCTTTATAGTACTCCTTAAAGGGGTTATCCCATAATAAATTCCATTAGATGTACAATTTGTGCGATAATATTTGTATGTCCCATTCCATCGGCCACAAGAATTATCTGGAGAGGGAGAAGCTCCTATAACCTACTGATGTCCGTGGTTCTTCTTGTGGAGCAAAGTCATTGTTGTGGTGTGACGCACATGTGACGATTCCCCTGGACAGATAGTTAAAGAAAGAGCCATATACACCGTTGGGTAAGAGGCTGCACCCCTTCTCCCATTCCAGAGGCCACAGAACTCTGCCCTGGTCCCATGGAGTGGGACATGTGAATTGATTCTCACCATCTCTAATTAGGATCTTACTTAACATTTCAAACAATTGTTTTTTCTAAATCAACTTTAAATTCTCCTGGGCTGAAATAATTCACATTGGTGTCACTGGTAATACCTCCCTAATGTTTCAGCTTCTTCCGAAGAGTGTGTCCACCACCTCCATCGGACACCAGTGGACAATCTCTCATCTCCAGACTCAGTGCTTCACATTGATCTATCTTCTTTCTACCTATGTTTCTTTTCTTCTTGTCACAGGAAAAACGGAACTTGTCCCATGCCATTCTCCGCTTCTGACATTGACTATGTGTCACGTAAATACAAAGTAAAGAGATAACAGGATCCTGTGATGTCTTGCTGTTAACCTGTGCTCAAAACATTAACGGACAATTGCAGAAGCGAGAAGTTAACTTGTCATAAAAAGATTGAAACAGTTTCAACCTCACTAACTTTATAATGTTGAGTTGTTTTCTTGACTATAGATTTAGTTCTTACATGGTTCGTGGGATCTGCTTTATAATATCCTGCCTGTGTATGAAAAAAATACAAGTTATACTGAATGTTTTCCAACAAAATATACTTCAATCTGATCAGATTAACATTCATTATAACTTGTATTTTTTCATTGATATCCCTGGTGTTACCCCAGTGGGTGGTCCCACTCAGTGATTGATAGTGTTCCCTGGATGACTGTGTATGTAGATATAGCTTTCACTCACTAGTAGGACCGCCCACTGGACTCATACCTATAAAAAACAGGTATTTAAATGAATAAAATACAAGTTATACTGAATCATTTCCAACAAACCTATATATCATTCTGCTCATCTCCTTCTCGATACCATGCTGTCCACTGATTGGACTTCTTGTACAATATGACAGTAATTTTTCATCATATTATTTACTGCATTGGCTGGTAGTATAATTTTTTAAACCTTCGTTTTAATTCACTCTTCAGAGGCGTGAAGGAATTACTGCAGAGTGCCATTGGCATGTAAAAATGTTTTCCTAATATTCCGATAAACTCCTTAGATATGATCCAAGGTTACTTTTGGTTGGGAATGCTTTGATTGCAATAATTTGTTAACTGTGCATGTATTATCATATATATATATATATATACACACTACATCTGCATAATAGACAGTAAGTAGACCTTGGCACAATGAAATCATGGGTTGGCCACTATATCTTTAAACAAATGTGTTTGAGACATGATTGTGTGACACTTAACAAATATATGTATTAGAGGTTCTCCTCCTTGTTAGTGCCAGTTTCCTCACAGACTACACAGGCTATTCTGTCTACAAAATGGGTGCACATGGGAAACTTGTTTTTCAACGGGAGGATTTAGTTGAACAGGTCTGGTCACACGTTCCTCCACCAGCAGCCAAATTATGGACAGTAGAGCTGTGAAATCTGAGGAAAGCAGCACTAACCAGGAGGAGAACCTGTAATACTTGTCACAGCCACAGGTGGCGCACGTGGTTCGAGGAGGACCCACAGGGCCACGCCTGCCTACAAAGGGGCATAGCTAAGCTGCTGCCTGGTGATCACTGGAGCACCTAATGGAGAAAGGTTTGGCTGCAGGTAGCCATCAAGTACCACTCCTAGACCGTCCCCAGCACTGCAGCTGCTGCAGACTGGACTGATTCGGAGGCTGGTTTTAGCAGTCTGGATGCACAGAATATTTGGAGGCGCACACAGACACTCGGGTCTCTGATACTGTTACTGGCACCGGCCGCACATGGACCGAGGGATGAGGTTTTTAGGGCCTAGCCGTGCTAGGATGTGGGATGAAGTTCAGAGACTTCAGGTTCAAGACTGGTCACAAACTGATCAGGAGACAAAGTTCAAGCACTGGCCGCATTAGGACCAGAGACTTCAGGGTCAGGACTGGTCACGCATGGACTGGGGTATGAGATTCAGGCCTGGGCCACATTAGGACCAGGGGCTTCGGGTTCATTACACTGGCCGCACAGGGATTCAGGTTCAGGACACTGGTCACAAAGGGATCTGGGACCAGGTATTCGGGTTCGGGACCAGGGAACCTCACAACTGCACTAGTAGAACACCACACTACCTAATGACTAAATGTGTTGCTGGGCATCTCCCTCTTGGGGAGGGTGACTTTTAAATGATGCATTCCAGCTATTGGCTGGGAGCCATCTTGCAGATGTACTGTTACCAAATACCTTCCAGCTACTGGATGAGGACATTTATTATGTGCACGTTCTGGCCCTTTTAGAGCAGGGGGAGCACTGTTGCAAACTGCAGTGCACACATTATAAGAAAGCAGGGAGCATGCCTCGGGGCTGTGAGTATGCCGACGTCCCTGCATGGAGGGGAAGAAGAACCAAGCAGCGGTGCTGGCAGTAACGTTATAATACTTAAAGATTAGTAATACCGCAAAATGATGCCCTCAGGACAGTAAAGTAGAGAAACACCTCAATTTGATACTATTCATTAACAATGAACTCGCCATATTGAACTTGTCCTATGTTTTGGCTGTGTGTTTTAAAGCCTGACGAGCAGAGTAGATTGATGCATAGTTTTCTAAAAAAATTAAATATTGGTCTAATTATTATTATTGGTCTAAATCTTTACTCCCTGTATCATCTGTGTGGCATAATAGACTGCACAGTTCCATAAGTTCTACCAACATGTACAGTCATGGCCAAAAGTTTTGAGAATGACAACAAAATTATATTTTCACATGATCTGCTGCCCTCTGGTTTTTATTAGTGTTTGTCTGATGTTTATATCGCATACAGAAATATAATTGCAATCATATTATGAGTACCAATAGGTTATATTGACAGAATGAGTTAATGCAGCAAGTCAATATTTGCAGTGTTGACCCTTCTTCTTCAAGACCTCTGCAATTCTCCCTGGCATGCACTCAATCAACTTCTAGACGAAATCCTGACTGATAGCAGTCCATTCTTGCATAATCAATGCTTGCATTTTGCCTGAATTTGTTGGTTTTTGTTTGTCCACCCGTCTCTTGATGATTGACCACAAGTTCTCAATGGGATTAAGATCTGGGGAGTTTCAAGGCCATGGACCCAAAATCTCTATGTTTTGTTCCATGAGCCACTTAGTTATCACCTTTGCTTTATGGCAGGTGCTCCATCATGCTGGAAAAGGCATTGTTGGGCGCCAAACTGCTCTTGGACGGTTGGGAGAAGTTGCTCTTGGAGAACATTCTGGTACCATTCTTTATTCATGGCTGTGTTTTTAGGCAAGACTGAGTGAGCCGATTCCCTTGGCTGAGAAGCAACCCCACACATGAATGGTTTCAGGATGCTTTACAGTTGGCATGAGACAAGTCTGGTGGTATCGCTCACCTCTTCTCCGAATAAGCTGTTTTCCAGATGTCCCAAACAATCGAAAAGGGGATTCATCAGAGAAAATGACTTTGCCCCAGTCCTCAGCAGTCCACTCCCTGTACCTTTTGCAGAATATCAGTCGTTTCCTGATGTTTTTTCTGGAGAGAAGTGGCTTCTTTGCTGCCCTCCTTGAAACCAGGCCTTGCTCAAAGAGTCTCCGCCTCACAGTGCGTGCAGAAGCACTCACACCAGACTGCTGCCATTCCTGAGCAAGCTTGGCACTGCTGGTAGTCCGATCCCGCAGCTGAAACAGTTTTAGGATACGGTCCTGGCGCTTGCTGGTCTTTCTTGGGCGCCCTGGAGCCTTTTTGACAACAATGGAAGCTCTCTCCTTGAAGTTCTTGATGCGATAGATTGTTGACTGAGGTGCAATCTTTGTAGCTGCGATACTCTTCCCTGTTAGGCCATTTTTGTGCAGTGCAATGATGGCTGCACGTGTTTCTTTAGAGATAACCATGGTTAACTGAAGAGAAACAATGATACCAAGCACCAGCCTCCTTTTAAAGTGTCCAGTGATGTCATTCTTACTTAATCATGACTGATTGATCGCCAGCCCTGTCCTCATCAACACCCACACCTGTGTTAATGGATCAATCACTAAAACGATGTTAGCTGCTCATTTTAAGGCAGGACTGCAATGATGTTGAAATGTGTTTTGGGGGTTTAAGTTCATTTTCTGGGCAAATATTGACTTTGCAAGTACAGTAATTGCTGTTAAGCTGATCACTCTGACATTCAGGAGTATATGCAAATTGCCATTAGAAAAAATGAAGCAGTAGACTTTGGAAAAATTAATATTTGTCTCATTCTCAAAATTCTTGTCCATGACTGTACGCAGTTGAAAGCTCAGATAGGTTTCTGTGGAGTGTAGTTGACATATCCCATAATGTCTTGTGGACTATTATTAAGTGTGTTCATGCTACCATCATGTCATATGCTGATAGCTATGGATCCCACAGATGCATGGCATTGTGTGTGGTGGCCGTTTCCCCATTACCACTAGGGATTTGTGTATTCCACATGAGATGGATGTAGCTCATTGTAAGGCTATGTGCACACGTTGCAGATTTGCGGTTTTTTTTAGCGTTTTTGCGCTATAAAACCGCAAATAATCTGCATACATTAAGCATCCCATCATTTATAATGGAATCCACAATTTTTGTGCACATGATGTGCGTTTTTTCCGCACTAAAAACGCATTGCAGAAAAATAATGAACATGTTCATTAATTTTGCGTTTTTTTCGCGGATTTCCCACTGTCTAATGCATTGGGAAATGTCCGGAAAAAAACGTGCAAAAAAAGGCATGCGGATTTCTTGCGGAAATCTGGCAGAAATGTCCGGATTTCCACGGGAATTTTCTGCATGAATTCCTGAACGTGTGCACATAGCCTAAGAGTAATGGATCTTATCATTACCAAGCATACATCAGTGCAAAAATGTCAAGTACATTTAGAAAGAACTTCCTGAGTTCATGTGAAAATATCAATAGACCGGGTCCAATGAAAGTACAAGGGGTTACTAGTCGGCACTGTAAATCTGTACATTTGGGGAGTCACACATGCTACATGTCTGCTAGGGTTAGGGTACATTCACATCACGGACTTTCCAGTTCTCTTTCTAGTGTAGTCAGAGCTGACCCTCGGGTTATTGCTGCAGATGAATTAGCCCCATTCAATGAGACCAATCTGCATGTAGCAATCTGACACAGATCACGCTACCGATCTGCAGCCAAAATATAGACGGCGGTGTACCCAGTAATGTAGATTTACCAAAATTGAAAAAAAGAAGACAGAAAACACATTGAAATATATGTGAAATTGCCACACCATTACAGTTTTAGCAAAAAATGTACTCCTGTTATAATAAAAAGTTATATAGTTTTCTAATATTCTTTCTCTGTTATTCCTCTTGGTGTTCAAAATCCCTGCTTAAAGTCACGTGACGGGAACTTTCATTGCTTACATCCAATTAACAAAAATCCATCCTTGTCATTTAATTGACACTTAGGCCCCAATTCATCAAAATCGGCATTGTTCCTGCCGCTCTTGATGAGTAGGCATTTCTAGAGTCCTGTGCCTAGAAACAACTCATACTCCAGTCAGTAACTGACGTAAGATTTGTGACACCACAACTCGTCATGCACTAGATGGTTGGCATTGCCACACATATCGAAACTGCCAAAAGTTACAAAATTTTCGTGTTGCACAAAAATGTTGCAAATGTTTTACTATCTGGCATAAACACTTTGGTGAATGCGAGCCATAGTGCATAGTTGGACTTGTTACCGGTTCTGACAACTGGCCTGCCGTGGTTCAGACATGATGGGCATCAGTGGCACTCTAGTTAAGCTAATCATTTGTACTTAGCGGCTCCAGTCTGTGATTTTCTAGATCCAGCTAGGGTGCTTTTTTTTTTTTTAAGACTATCGGTAAAATATTACCTTAAACTTATCTTTATTGATCATGAGCAGAACTAATACTGTAGGAGGTTTTGATGTGCAGCCATCCTTCGTTCTGTTAAAAAAGCAGGTTCTTCAGCAGCTTCAGTATGTACATTACCCATCTGTGCCACAGTTAAAGAAAATCATATACAAACCTCAGATGCTTTGTAACTTTTTTAAAGATTCACGTCATTTGCATTGATCAGTCAGTTGTTGACGGGAGTCCTGAAGTTAAAAAAAGAGGTCCTTCAGCATTTGAGGTGTCTTGAAAGAAAATGTACCACCTATTCTAAATTATAAGTTTACGAAAAGCCATCTGAGAGGGCCATGACATGTAAAACCAGTAGGAACGTAGCAGACAACCCAAGATCTGGTGCATCTGTTTGTCTATGGTATTACTTTTCATTGTGGGCATTGCTGTTTAACAAGAAGATAACCTCTAGTATGGGTGCGTTGTTAAGTCTTAAGTTTATTCATGGATAAAGAATACCTTCTAGTCTTCAAAAAAGTCTTTAAAGGTAATGATTAATTAGAAAATAACATAAATCTGAAACTGATGGTTTCTTCAAGTCACTTTTAAGCTTTGCTGTGTAGACTGGGGCAGAGTCCACAAAGACATGGAGTTTAATGGCAGATTAATGTTTGTCTCTACTGATGGAGACCTTCATTTCAAAACGTTACCATCAACATACGTTCCCTTTAACGTTTCTTAGATGTTCGGCATTGTGTGAAGGTTATACTTTTTTCCTTCTATCTGAGGTTAAGTGCTTATGGGAATAATTTTTTCTTTATATCTACAAGAGGTCACTGCTGAATTTTCTAATCGTAAGCGCTTCAATGTTTGAGCACTATACAGTATGAGATTGTTTCGCATTGCAGTCCCAGCGTACAGATTTCTCCTCTTGCCACTCGACCTGATAAGTGCTGACATACTGGTATATTTGTATTTCTGCAGAGGAACTTGTAAATGATCCAAGTGTTGGGGCAATATATTATTCATTGACTGTGGCTATTTCAGGAAATCCAAAGGCATTGTTATACACGTTTGGGTTTGGTTACTCGTGACATTGGACATCATTAAAGCTCATGTATGATTTAAAACGCAATGCATCATTTATATTTTATTGTACTGGTGAACGATTCACATTGATTTGTGTTCATTAAGGCTGATAACAAGCAAAAGCCAAATGTAAAAGAAAATAAATAATACAAGAATAAAAGTTTTTCTATTCACTGAAGTTGAGAGTGTCTCTTGTATTCATTTAATACTTTGAAGGTGTCCTAGAATACTTGTCACTGCCTTTTCCCTTTCCAGTCCTGTTGTGGTCATCCTCGCTGATTGCTGTTAGAAGTAGCCGGCATTTGCTTTTTTCATGAGGCTAATCACTGGTGATCCGCCAGGAATTGAATTTCATAATGATGGTTTTCATGTCTATGAATCAGATCATTATTTGAGAATACGTTTAAATTTCATAAATCACATAAGAGTAGTACTTACTCTAATATCTGAAATTTGACAGGACGGGAGGCAAAATTCACATGGATATAGTAAAGTAATGCTACAGTCCATCAAAACAATAAGGACCTGGTTGCATTGATGCCTGTTTTTTTTTTTTTGTTGAGTTTTTGAAACATTTTTTTTTCCATTTAAACCAAATTTATTTCTCCATTTGTCTTTTTTAAAGCCTATATTATGTGTTCACATATCTAGGTGTTTTTTTTTTGTATTCGTTTTCAGTATGGTGGGTGTTTATGGTTTTCAGATGTTTTCCCCTTATTCATCATTTTCAATTTTTAAAAAAGTATAACATAAATTTGTACGCAACATTTATGACATTTAACAAAATGAGGCAAAAAAGTTCCAAAGACTGAAAAAAAACATTTTTTTTAATTTACTTTACGCAAAATTCATGAACCACGTACCCCATGCTGATGATTTTTTATAGGCATTCCCCAGCTCACTCCGAAATCTATCCCTCCTTGCATGCAGATGGAGCACAGGACACTACCCGGGTATGTGAAACAAATTCAACAATTGCACAAATCCATCTTCACCGCTCAAATAAGATAAAATCCTAGAGTTTATTGATCGTTATACATGGAAACTTCATGACATGCACAGGATACAGAAAACAACGAAGATCTAGCCAAGTTGTGATGCTGGATTTGTGCAACTGATGTTGATGAATTTGGCGCAAAAACATCAAATAATACAAGACAAAAAAAGAAGTAGCTTAGACTCCTCGCCATTTATGAATAGGGACCCGCCCTATGATGAATAGAGAGCTATGATCCTATGTTCACAAGGTCTATTGATACTTATGGGTTAATCCATAAGAGAAAAGAGTGGACCTATAAACCCTGTTTTGCCAATAAAATGGGCAAATACTTTATTGATAAGAGTATTGTAGTCTTCTCAGTTTTCCAGTTGCCCTGCACACATTTATGATGTATCCTACCGCTATAATTTAAATTGATAATAATACCCCTTTAAATTTTTGACAAGCTGAAGCGCAAATGTGATGTACAAGTGCTTCTCACAAAATTAGAATATCATTAAGAATCTAATTTATTTCAGTTCGTCAATGCACAAAGTGAAACTCATTATATAGAGTCATTGCAAACAGTGCTCTATTTCAAGCGTTTATTTCTGTTAATGTTGATAATGGCTTACAGCCAATGAAAACTCAAAAGTCATCTCAGTGAATTTGAATAATTAACAAAAAACACCTGCACAGTATTCCTAAGCGTTTAAAAAGGTCCCTAGTCTTTTTCAATAGGCTTCACAATCATGGGGAAGACTGCTGCCAGAAGGCAGTCATTGACAACACTCCACTAGGAGGGTAAGCCACAAAAGGTCATTGCTAAAAAATCTGGCTGTTCAGAGTGCTGTATCCAAACATTAATGGAAAGTTGAATGGAAGGAAAAAGTGGTAGAAAAAGGTGCACAAGCAATCGGGATAACCGCAGCCTTGAAAGGATTAAGTAAAGGCCCAGTAAAGGGGGAGATTCACAAGGAGTGGACTGCTGCTGGAGTCATTGCTTCAAGAGCCACCACACACAGACGTATCCAGGACATGGGCTACACGTGTTGAATTCCTTGTGTCAAGCCACTCATGACCAATAGACAACCCCAGAAGCGGCATTTTACCTGGGCGAAGGAGAAAAAGAACTGGACTGTTGTTCAGGGGTCCAAGGTGTTGTTTTCAGATGAAAGTAAATTTTGCATTTCATTTGGGAATCAAGGTCTCAGAGTCTGGAGGAAGAGTGGAGAGGCACACAATCCAAGCTGCTTGAGGTCTAGTGTGAAGTTTCCACAATCAGTGATGGTTTGGGGAGCCATGTCATCTGCTGGTGTAGGTCCACTGTGTTTTATCAAGACCAAAATCATCGCAGCTGTCTACCAGGAAATTTTAGAGCACTTCATGCTTCCCTATGCTGAGAAGCTTTTTGTAGATGGAAATTTCACTCTCCAGCAGGACTTGGCACCTGTCCACTCAGCCAAAAGTACCAGCACCTGGTTTAAAAACAATAGTTTCGACAATAACCAATAACACCTTGGCTATTAGAAGAGCGCTTATCCCAAATAAATGGCCACAGTGCCTTTTCTTACATAACATTCCTTTGAATATTATACCCTGGCTCATAGAGCCAAAATACATAGACGCCTTTGATCTATGGAATTCTTTGCCGGCTCTCCCAATTTCACATCTACTTTCCAACCAGATCAAATGCGTGGATAACTGGCCTCAAGATGCCAAAAAACGACCCCGAGACTTCATACAAACACATCATGTACAACACATTATTTCAAAATTTAAGTTGGACATCCAATATAACACAGACTGGCTGTGGTTGGAATTTCTTGTTAGACTGAAAACCATACCTCCTAAATTAATATCTAAATTATATTCTAATCTAATTTCTCCTAAAACTCATTTCAAACCCCTGTATATATCCTCATGGGAATCTGAACTAAATATATCCCTATCAAATCATGAGACGGAGCAAGTTTTGAGGCACTCACATGGTTTCTCAAGATGTGTTTTGTTGCAAGAAAATGCTTTTAAAGTCCTTTCCAGATGGTATAGAACACCTGAGTCACTATCATCTGTCTGGGCCTGTCTGACTCTCCTCTATGTTTGAGATGTATGAAATCCAAGGGCTCTTTAGCGCATATATTTTGGTTCTGTCCAATTATCTCTAAATTCTGGGACGAAATCTTTGACTACCTCCGTCAGATGGGTTTAATAACACGGAATCTAACTCCTCAGGAGGTTCTGCTATCACTCCCCACAAGTTCTTACAATCCTAAGAAGCACGACTTACTTCCCCTTCTGGTAGCCGCAGCTAAACATTTGATTTCTTTACATTGGCGACAAACATCCCCCCCTCACCTTAGTGAATGGGTTAAAAAAGTTCAGGATATCCATAGGATGGAGGAGCTATCCAGCTGGGATGCACGGACACACGATAAGTTCCTTCACACATGGCTACCATGGCAACATGCTTTATCGGGTACCCCATAGCTTTTTACCAGCTGTTTTTCTCTTTCCATGTAATTTTGACCTTTTATATCATCTATGCTACACTGTGATGGACTCGAGCTCAAATAAATTAATCAATCTACATATTATTTATCCTTGCCTTCATGATAACCCTGACCACCTAAAATCATTTTTTCATGTCTTCCTTGACTTCAACTGTTCTAACGTCTCAACCCTGTAGTTTTTACTTAGGGGATATTGCGCTATACCCCCTGGATTACTCTTTTTTTTTGTTTTACTGTTCACCGCTACCTGACATCTGATAATCCTCTACCATAATTCTTGTATGCTTGCTCTCATGATCTTTGGACGCTTCTGGTGCGAAATCTGGGTGCTGGACATGCTCGGCTTCGTCGCTATATATTACTGGTCCTTTTGAGATTTATGTTCGTGTATTTTTTGCCTTGTTATGTATTTTGAAAATTTAAAATAAATAATTTAAATAAAAACAACAGTTTCACTGTGCTTGATTGGCCAGCAAACTCACCTGACCTTAACCCCGTAGAGAATCTATGGGGTATTGTCAAGAGGAAGATGAGAGACATCAGACCCAGCAATGCAGACAAGCTGAAGTTTGCTATCAAAGCAACCTGGGCTTCCATAACATTTTCGGCAATGCCATGCCGCATTGATGCAGTAATTGATACAAAAGGAAATCATTTTTCAAGCTGGTGTTATAAAGTATTCTAATTTTATGAGATAATGACTTTTGGGTTTTCATTGGCTGTAAGCCATAATCATCAACATTAACAAAAATAAACACTTGAAATAGATCACTCTGTAGGGACTCTATATAATACATGAGATTCACTTTTTGTATTGAAGAGCTGAAATAAATTAGCTTCTTGATGATATTCTAATTTTGTGAGAAGCACCTGTACATTACTATATATATTTATATGTATATATATATATATATATATATATAGTAGCCCAAACTTTTGCATGCCGCTCTATATATGATATAGTTTAATCTCTTCATACATACACACAAATTCCACAGCATTCCGTCATTATAGATGGGATCACTAAGTACTTAATGCAGCCAGCATTGCAGTTCGGGATCTACCAAATCCCAACAGCTGTTTGTTTTTGTTTTCTTTGCGGGGGCATAGCTATAGAGGTATTATAGATGGCACATGGTTAGTGGGGGGATGTGGTACAGATTTTGTATTGGAGTTCATGCATTAAATACTGTGGATTTCCTTAAAGGGAACCTGTCACCCCGTTTTTTCAGTAGGGGATAAAAATACCGTTACATAGGGCCTGAGCTGTGCTTTACAATAGGGTATTTTTTGTCCCCTGATTCCCTACCTATGCTGCCGAAATACCTTACAAAAGTGGCCTTTTTCGCCTGTCAATCAGGCTGGTCAGGTCGGATGGGCGTGGTCACAGCACTGTTTCTCCCCCACATCTTGCTTATGTTCCCGTTGGTGGCGTAGTGCTTCTCGCATGCGCAAGTGCCGAATGCACTGTGCAGCTGTAGAAAAAGAGCGCGCTCGTCGCTATTCAGCGGCTTTTCGGTGGGCGCGGCCATCTTCCTGAGGCCGCGCGTGCGCAGATGGAGTCTCCTGCTTCCCGGGGCTTCAGGAAAATGGCCGCGGGATGCCGCGCGTGCGCAGATGGACATCGCGGCGGCCATTTTCCTGAAGCCGAGTTCGAATCTCGGCTTCAGGAAAATGGCCGCCGCGATGTCCATCTGCGCACGCGCGGCATCCCGCTGCCATTTTCCTGAAGCCCCGGGAAGCAGGAGACTCCATCTGTGCACGCGTGGCCTCAGGAAGATGGCCGCACCCACCGAGAAACCGCTGAATAGCGGCGAGCACGCTCTTTTTCTACAGCTGCGCAGTGCATTCGGCACTTGCACATGCGAGAAGCACTACGCCACCAACGGGAACATAAGCAAGATGTGGGGGAGAATGACCACGCCCATCCGACCTGACCAGCCTGATTGACAGGTGAAAAATGCCACTTTTGTAAGGTATTTCGGCAGCATAGGTAGGGAATCAGGGGACAAAAAATACCCTATTGTAAAGCACAGCTCAGGCCCTATTTAACGGTATTTTTATCTCCTACTCAAAAAACGGGGTGACAGGTTCCCTTTAAGGTGAGTTTGGATCAAATTCTTTAAAAAAAACACATACGTCCCAATTCAATAAGACTGGCTACCTATTAGTCATATTGGGGAGTGTGATGGAATAAAATGCGCTTAATTCATTAAAAGGAACCTGACAGCTGTTGAATATTGCCCGAACCAAAGGCAGCTTGCATCAGACACAGCCAGGTGTGTTTTACTCTGGAACTCTGAAGTAGCATTTATAAGGAGAGACCTGTCACTCCAGAGGAATGGGCGGGGAGAAGCCGCTGAGGATCCGCCTGTCTGACTGGTCTCCCTTGTGGCTCAGTTCCCATCGGCTTTTGAGGTATGTTTTTATCTGAAATGCTGCAGTGTCAAACAAACCTGACTGAAACCATGCAGCCAGTGTCTTCTGTATGGTGCCCGTGACACCACATAATGAATTCCATGCATCTTATCAGTGCCATGCGCCTCTGTGCTCCTTCACCAGAAATGTTACTCCTGCTCTGGACTGGAGAAACATTTCTGGTATAATGTAAATGTAATCCACCACTTTTAATGAATTTGTCAGCTGGGCATTGCCACTCCTTGTTCCGCCAAGGCTCCTCCCAACTCTGGCGGAGATAGACAAAAGTGGTTTGAATACATTGTGAAAAAGTCACTTTTTTTATTTGACAACTCTGTGCAAAAAATTTTTTCAAAGCGGTTCACTCCAGAATTCAGCCGGTAACACTACTATGAATTGGGCCCACATTGCCCAATTCATTACTTTATTAAAGTATATTAGTACATAAGTTCTAATACTGCCATTCCTAAGAGCAGAAAGCACCAACTAAATGTCAATTGTTATGTATGTAGCGCTGTCACCAATTTTTGCAAGGACTTTAGCCATAGTGGGTCTAAGATGTAAAAGTGTTAGCTTTATGTTGGTAACAAAAACTGCAAAAAAGTATTTTCCAAATGTTGTAGACTATGCAGCATCAGTTTACAGTATCTACATAGTTAGCCAAAAATAAAATCTATTAGCGTTAATAGACCGCCAGGTGGATATTGAACTTTATTTGAATTAATTTCAATCTACTAAAAGTTAATTTCCAATTGATGGCATAATCCTCGGTGACATATAATGTGAAGCCAGGGGTACATGTTTAGCAGTCGATTAAAACCAGAAAAATTGTGCTCTATTGGGCTTGTGTTATTTCTGGAAGCTTCTCTTTCAAGTGAGACAGTGAACCAAGACGCTCCTTAATTAATAGCATTATGTATGGTGTCGAGGACTGCTGAAGAATGAGAACACAGAAATTAGAATAAGACCACTGCTGCCTTGGTAAGATGCCATGTCATTTCTCAAATGTGAATGATATTCAGGCCAAGTGTTTTAAGCAGCGGGTATTCATTTTATCAGGAAAGAGCTGGAAAGTAGGTCACAGTGTGCTGAGATTTCTCTTACCACTGGTATAACATTAACAAAAATCCCAATCTCATAGCGCTAGTCTGAACCGGCACACAAAAGAAATTTTTCTGTGCCCCCAGACAGATCAAAGAAACTCCATAGAATACATGTATAAATCGGAGAACAAAAGGAGCATGAAGTAAGAATATTTTGTAATAAACAAATGTCTTTATTGGTACAAAAAATAGCTAAAAAACAGTAATACAGTCCAATAGGAGGTGTGCCCAAACAAGCACAGGAAAGGAGACCACCCCCCCGTAACCCCCATACAGCTGAAGGGTAGGCTTCCCCTTGAGGAAGCGGCGCTTTCTAGCCACGAAACGCGCGTCGGGGCGTTTTCTCTTGTCCGATGGGACCCCCTCCTGTGCCCTCCATTGGTAAGCCTACCCTTCAGCTCTGTCTTGCCATTATTATCTACATAGCTTGTTACTTGGTCACCCTGTTATATTAGCTGAGGGATATTTGGGTTTACTCATCATGTGATGAGATGTGGGGGTTTTTCTCTTGTTTTCCCTCTGGTATTCATTGAGTATCTGTATGGGGGTTACGGGGGGGTGGTCCCCTTTCCTGTGCTTGTTTGGGCACACCTCCTATTGGACTGTATTACTGTTTTTTAGCTATTTTTTGTACCAATAAAGACATTTGTTTATTACAAAATATTCTTACTTCATGCTCCTTTTGTTCTCCGATTTATACACTGGTATAACATGCTGCACTGCGCTCTGTCATTGTGCTTCAGACCTTCAGATCCGCACCAGGGACAAGACAATATTTTATACACCGCGGAACCAGAGTCTTAAATGTCCCACTTTGTGATGACGTAAACATGACAGTGGCACAAAAGGGATTAAAATCTTCAAAGTGCAATTAAAGTTTTCTATGTTTTGGCGCCCCTTAAGTGTCCTATACATTGGTGGGTTTCTGGTCTTTAGACTCCCACCTATTGATGAAACCACTGTGCAGTAGCGCTCAACTGTGTGCAAACCCATAAACTTTATAGTGAGCCCCTATAACGATGTACGTGCCCTCATGCAGGAGCTGAGCACTTCTTCAAATCTTTACCCCACCGATTTATAAATGGTTTAAAGGGAATCTGTCACCCTCAGGGATGTATATGACCTATTCATATGGGCATACAGGTAATAGAAATGTTACACTAGTTCTACCCGAATGCCTCATATTAGCTGTCTTGATGCTAAGAAATAATATTTTCTGCTTTTAAGTTAATGATTTTTTCCAGGCTTCAGGGTGTGCAGTGCCTGGAAGAAATCCATGCCCCCTGCCCTCATTGTAATACTACCCCTATCCCATGTATGCCAGTACTGGCCCCGAAGTCCTGCACCCTGCAGTCCCTCGGAGATACATACCTCATCCTCCCTTCTATGGCGATGCACTTAGGGATCTTCTGTGCCAGCGCCAGCAAGTCACTGTGACCTCTGGTGTGCGCGCCAATAAGGTGCTCTTCCCATTTCCTCCCTGCACATCACTAGGAACCATGTATGCATAGCAATGAATATGCAGGGAGGAAGTGGGGAGAGGATCTTATCGGTGCGCACACCAGGGGTCACTGGAGCAGAAGTCGCCTGCACAGAAGATTCTTAAATGCAGCACCTATAGAAGGGAGGATGAAATACGTATTGTGGAGGGAGTGCAGGGCGCAGGCGTGGGATTCCTGCGACAGAACTGATGTGCATGGGAGGGGAGTGTTAATATAATAAAGACAGGAGTCAGGGTTTTCTTCTAGGCTCTGCACTCCCCAGAGCCTGGAGAATACTCAGAAGGGAGGTAAGAACATTTATAAAACAATCCACAGCGAGGAGATTGGAACATAACAAAATCCTCTAAACTGCATGCACGCAAACGCCAGAAGCCTGACAAACAAGATGGAAGAACTAGAAGCAGAAATATCTACAGGTAACTTTGACATAGTGGGAATAACCGAGACATGGTTAGATGAAAGCTATGACTAGACAGCTAACTTACAGGGTTACAGTCTGTTTAGAAAGGATCGTAAAAATCGGAGAGGAGGAGGGGTTTGTCTCTATGTAAAGTCTTGTCTAAAGTCCACTTTAAGGGAGGATATTAGCGAAGGGAATGAGGATGTCGAGTCCATATGGGTCGAAATTCATGGAGGGAAAAATAATAACAAAATTCTCATTGGGGTCTGTTACAAACCCCCAAATATAAAAGAAATCATGGAAAGTCTACTTCTAAAGCAGATAGATGAAGCTGCAACCCATAATGAGGTCCTGGTTATGGGGGACTTTAACTACCCGGATATTAACTGGGAAACAGAAACCTGTGAAACCCATAAAGGCAACAGGTTTCTGCTAATAACCAAGAAAAATTATCTTTCACAATTGGTGCAGAATCCAACCAGAGGAGCAGCACTTTTAGACCTAATACTATCTAATAGACCTGACAGAATAACAAATCTGCAGGTGGTCTGGCATCTAGGAAATAGCGACCACAATATTGTACAGTTTCACCTGTCTTTCACTAGGGGGACTTGGCAGGGAGTCACAAAAACACTGAACTTTAGGAAGGCAAAGTTTGACCAGCCTAGAGATGCCCTTAATCTGGTAGACTGGGACAATATCCTCAGAAATAAGAATACAGATAATAAATGGAAAATGTTTAAGAACATCCTAAATAGGCACTGTAAGCGGTTTATACCTTGTGGGAATAAAAGGACTAGAAATAGGAAAAACCCAATGTGGCTAAACAAAGAAGTAAGACAGGCAATTAACAGTAAAAAGTAAGCATTTGCACAACTAAAGCAGGATGGCACCATTGAAGCTCTAAAAAACATATTAAACACCTTCTTCTCCACGGTATTCACGGTGGAAAATGAAATGCTAGGTGAAATCCCAAGAAACAATGAAAACCCTATATTAAGGGTCACCAATCTAACCCAAGAAGAGGTGCGAAACCGGCTAAATAAGATTAAAATAGATAAATCTCCGGGTCCGGATGGCATACACCCACGAGTACTAAGAGAACTAAGTAATGTAATAGATAAACCATTGTTTCTTATTTTTAGGGACTCTATAGCGACGGGGTCTGTTCCGCAGGACTGGCGCATAGCAAATGTGGTGGCAATATTCAAAAAGGGCTCTAAAAGTGAACCTGGAAATTATAGGCCTGTAAGTCTAACCTCTATTGTTGGTAAAATATTTCAAGGGTTTCTGAAGGATGTTATTCTGGATTATCTCAATGAGAATAACTGTTTAACTCCATATCAGCATGGGTTTATGAGAAATCGCTCCTGTCAAACCAATCTAATCAGTTTTTATGAAGAGGAAAGCTATAGGCTGGACCACGGTGAGTCATTGGACGTGGTATATCTCGATTTTTCCAAAGCGTTTGATACCGTGCCGCACAAGAGGTTGGTACACAAAATGAGAATGCTCGGTCTGGGGGAAAATGTGTGTAAATGGGTTAGTAACTGGCTTAGTGATAGAAAGCAGAGGGTGGTTATAAATGGTATAGTCTCAGATAGATTAGCGAAATTAGGATTATTTAGTCTAGAAAAAAGACGACTGAGGGGCGATCTAATAACCATGTATAAGTATATAAGGGGACAATACAAATATCTTGCTGAGGATCTGTTTATACCAAGGAAGGTGACGGGCACAAGGGGGCATTCTTTGCGTCTGGAGGAGAGAAGGTTTTTCCACCAACATAGAAGAGGATTCTTTACTGTTAGGGCAGTGAGAATCTGGAATTGCTTGCCTGAGGAAGTGGTGATGGCGAACTCAGTCGAGGGGTTCAAGAGAGGCCTGGATGTCTTCCTGGAGCAGAACAATATTGTATCATACAATTATTAGATTCTGTAGAAGGAGATAGATCTGGGGATTTATTATGATGGAATATAGGCTGAACTGGATGGACAAATGTCTTTTTTCAGCCTTACTAACTATGTCACTATGTTACTATGTAATATTATTAACGTAAAGACAGAATATAACATTTCTCAGCTACAAGACCATTAATATGAGGCACAGGTCGGACTAGTGTAACATTTGTATTATCTGCATGCCCATATTAATAGGTCATATATGTCCAAATGGGTTACAGATTCCCTTTAAAAGGGTTTACCATGGTTGGAAGTTATCCTTTATTTGTACGATAGGGAATAACTTCCTGATCACTGGGGTCTGATGATTGGAACACTTGTTGATCCTAAAAACAAAAGCTATAAAGAGTCACATGTGAATGAAGTGACGGTCAACAAAGAGGCATAGATCGATTTTCAGAGGATGAACATGAAATTGAATTTGCTAAAAATGTGCAGGTCCCCGCAAACTTTAACACTTTGTGATTCAGTTCTGAAAAATTCTGGCGCCGTTTCACACACTGCTGAAAACTATATTAACACACTTATACTATACTACATATACATTGACACGGGTAAAGTTTCATGGGGGTGCATCTTTTACAAGCTACAAAATACTGTTGTCATTGCCACGAGTTCCTCTCCCTATGTGTACCTACCAACCAATATAGGATCTTGGTTTACATATTTTTAGTCAGTAAGAATGTGTTTTAAAAACAAAATAAAATTTTTAAATATATCTGTTTAACTTTTTTTTGCATTCTGGTTTTAATACTACAATTTGGCAACTATACACTCCACAACTATCCTTTGCCGCACTTTTAGGCTGCCGTCACACTTGCAGTATTTGGTCAGTATTTTACATAGTATTTGTAAGCCAAAACCAGGAGTGGAACAAATAGAGGAAAAGTATAACAGAAATATATGCAGCACTTCTGCATTTATCACCCACTCCTGGTTTTGGCTTGCAAATTCTGATGTAAAATACTGACCAAATACTGCTAGTGTGACCGCAGCCTAAGGCTGTGCTTCTGTAAGCAGGTTGCGGGATGCAGTGACAAATAGAAGGCAGAGCAAGGGTTATCAAATTTAACAGTTTTAATTTAACAGGGGATTAACTCCTCGCAGGGAGATGAAGGGTTAAACAAGGGAATAGCAGTCCAAGTAGGAAAGATTTGCAGGGTTAATGTGTCAGTTGTTCTGTTGTGCACTTATTGTGTCAGTTCTTCAGAATGCAGTTACCACTTGGTTGGTGGAGCCAGGAACGGCTGGCATTGTGTTTGTCCAAGGAGATTCGGTTGATTCGTCTTCTGGTAGCAGCAGTCGGTCTCCGTTACTTTCCGCTGAGCCCCTAATCCATGAACATATGTGGCCGGAGCAAACAAGGCCGCAGCAAGATCAGAGCCCCCCTTGGGGGGAAGGTATATTATGGTAAGGAGGCTGCAAACATCTGTCCAGTACTTGGTTCTCTCTTCGGTACGTGCGCTGTACTCACGGTCACGAAGCAGACGACACCTCACACTCTGCCTGCTACCGGGCGCAGTGCACTTCTCTATCTATGATCCCCGCTTTTCAAGGCGGGAGAATACGGACGTGGGCCGGCGCAGCCCCGCTGCTCAATGGATGGAGCACTTCTCTCTGTGCTGCGTGCTGTTTGTTCCGGCCAAGACTGACTGCTTCCGCACGCGCTGTGGCTGTTGTTGCTTAGCCACACCCCCTGTTTCCGAGTGCAAAGGTCTGTCCGGTCTCACTTCTTCCAATGGACAACAGAAGAGACAGCCCCGACAGTTCCGGACCCGGCAGAGGACAGGTACCCATGGCCCGGTTCTCCCTACACTCCCCCTCTCCTTTAGCTCTCCATTAGCTCTCCATTTCATGGGCGAGAGTTCCTGCAGTAAACGTTGACACTCCTCCAATTCTGGGATGATCCTCTGCCAAATAAACTGGAATCTCATAGACAGGACCTTCGGATCCAATCCGGCATTTCACCCGGTACAGGGTTTTCTCCCGCCAATACTCCAACTTGCCCCAAGGCCGCTTGTCTCATACCAGTACTCGGTCCCCGGCCTTGAGAGCTGTCCATTGCAGGGGCATTGTCTCGTTATGTTCAAGCTTCTGAAACTTGGTCTGGACCAATCGATGCAGATTATGTAAACAATGGCGATGTTCACAGTCCACGGGTAGTCCTCCTCGGGGTCTAGCTCCATCTCAGTGATCTCTTGCAATTTCAGCCGAATAGCAAGGTGTATGGTGTGTATCCAGTTGTGCTGTGTACCCGGTTGTTGTACACCCAAACTAATTCGGCCACATACACAGGCCAACAGACTTTTCGGTCCTCCTCTAGCATCCTCAGCATCTGATTCAGCATCCGATTGAAACACTCTCAGGCTCTATTTCCTTGTGGGTGATATTGTGTTGTTCTGGATTTCACAATCTGATACAGGCGATGCAGTTCTTCCATTACTCTTCCTTGGAAACAGGCGCCTTGGTCAGAGTGGATTCTTTTTGGACAACTGTATACTCGGAGGAAGTCTCTGCAAATGGCCTGTGCTGCCGATTCGGCAATCTGATCCTGGGTCAGAGTTACCACAGCAAATTTGGTAAAATTATTGGTCATCACCAGACAGTGTTGTTATCCTAGGTGAGCTGGCCCACAGTCAAGTAATCAATCAATACCTCTAGGGGAGCAGAAGTCATGATGGTCTGCGTAGGGGCCCTATGTTATTATTATTATTTTATTATTATACATTTTTATAGCGCCATTTATTCCATGGCGCCTTACATGTGAATACGGGGCAAATATAGACAAATACATTAAACATGAGCAGATAACAAGGCACACGAGTACATAAGGAGGGAGGACCCTGCCCGCGAGGGCTCACAGTCTGCAGGGGGTGGGTGAGGATACACTAGGAGAGGGAAGAGCTGGCTGTGCGGCTGTTCAGTAGGTTGAGGATCACTGCAGGCTGTAGGCTTGTCGGAAGAGATGAGTCTTCAGGTTCTTTTTGAAGGTTTCTATGGTAGGCGCAAGTCTGATGTGTTGGGGTAGAGAGTTCCAGAGTATGGGGGAAGCACGGGAGAAGTCTTGGATGCGGTTATGGGAAGAAGAGATGAGAGGGGAGTAGAGAAGGAGGTCTTGGGAGGACCGGAGGTCGCGTGTAGGTAGGTACCGGGAGACCATGTCACAGATGTATGGAGGAGACAGGTTGTGGATGGCTTTGTATGTCAGTGTGAGGGTTTTGAACTGGAGTCTCTGGGCGATAGGAAGCCAGTGAAGGGCTTGACACAGGGGAGAGGCTGGGGAATAGCGGGGGGACAGGTGGATTAGTCGGGCAGCAGAGTGTAGGATGGATTGGAGTGGTGCCAGAGTGCTAGAGGGGAGTCCAGAGAGTAGGAGGTTGCAGTAGTCGAGGCGGGAGATGATAAGGGCATGCACTAGCGTTTTTGCAGTGTTGCGGTCAAGGAAAGCACGGATCCGGGAAATATTTTTGAGTTTGAGACGACAGGAGGAGGCAAGGGCTTGGATATGTGGCTTGAAAGAGAGGGCAGAGTCGAGGATCACCCCGAGGCACCGGGCGTGTGGGACTGGGGATAGTGAGCAGCCATTGACATTGATGGATAGGTCTGGTGGAGGGGTAGAGTGAGATGGGGGAAAGATGATGAATTCTGTTTTGTCCATGTTCAGTTGTAGAAAGCGAGCAGAAAAGAAGGCTGAAATGGCAGACAGACAGTGCGGGATTTTGGTAAGCAAGGAGGAGAGGTCAGGTCCGGAGAGGTAGATCTGCGTGTCGTCAGCGTAGAGATGGTACTGCATACCGTGGGATTCTATGAGCTGTCCCAGGCCGAAAGTGTAGATGGAGAAGAGTAGGGGTCCTAGAACAGAGCCTTGAGGAACACCGACTGACAAGGGGCGAAGTGAGGAGGTGGTGTGGGGGAGGGAGACACTGAATGTTCGGTCTGTCAGATATGACGAGATCCAGGAAAGGGCCAAGTCTGTGATGCCAAGGGATGAGAGGATTTGTAGCAAAAGGGAGTGGTCTACAGTGTCAAAGGCAGAAGACAAGTCCAGGAGAAGGAGGACAGAGTAGTGTCGCTTGCTCCTGGCAGTTAGTAGGTCATTGGTGACTTTAGTTAGGGCAGTTTCAGTTGAGTGATGGGAACGGAAGCCTGATTGTAACCGATCAAAGAGGGAGCAGGAGGAGAAGTGGGAGGACAGTTCAAGATGGACGTGTTGCTCCAGCAATTTGGAGGCATAAGGGAGAAGAGATATCGGGCGATAGCTAGACACAGAGGATGGGTCGAGGGAGGGCTTTTTGAGGATGGGTGTGATCTTGGCATGCTTGAAGGATGAGGGAAAGACACCTGTTGTGAGTGAGAGGTTGAAGAGGTGCGTTAGGGTTGGGATGAAGACCGTGGAAAGGTTAGGGATGAGGTGGGATGGGAGCGGGTCAAGCGTGCAGGTGGTGAGGTGTGATCTTGACAGGAGGGTGGAGAGCTGATCTTCTGTCATGGTGGAGAAGCTGGTTTTGGAGGAGCAGGGTTGAGCAGCTAAGAGGGGCAGTGGGCGCTGTGGGCCAAAGCTTTCTCTGATCGTATCGATCTTCTGTTTAAAGAAAGAGGCGAAGTCATCAGCAGAAATGAGGGGGGAAGGAGGAGGTGCGGGGGGACGGAGTAGAGAATTGAAAGTGTTGAAAAGCTGTTTAGGGTTGTGGGACAGGGAGGATATGAGGGATGAGAAGTAAGTTTGTTTTGCGGCAGTGAGCGCAGACTTGAAGCTGGCGAGGGACTGCTTGTATGCAGTGAAGTGGTCGGCAGAGTGGGATCGCTTCCATCTCCGCTCAGCAATCCTGGAAGCCCGTCTCAATTCTTTGGTCAGGCTGGTCAGCCAGGGCTGCCTGTTAATTGTACGAGTTTTACTATGCATGAGTGGGGCGGCCGAATCGAGTGTTGTTGTTATTGTGGTGTTATAAAAAGTGGCAGCAGCATCTGTGTCATGAAGGGAAGCTATGTCTGTGAGAGGGAGAAGGGACTCAGAGAGTGATTGTAAGTTGAGATGTTTGAGATTTCGGCGAGGGTGAGTGAGTTTGTGGAGTGGGGGTTGCACACTAGGAGAGGAGAGGGACGAGAATGTCAGTAGGTTGTGGTCAGACAGGGGGAGGGGTGTGTTAGTGAGGTTAGTAAGGGAGCAGAGGCGGGTGAAGATGAGGTCCAGCGTGTGGCCATCTTTGTGAGTGGCCTCAGAGGACCATTGAGTGAGGCCAAAGGAGGCAGTCAGTGATAAAAGTTTAGAGGTAGCTGAGGTGAAAGTGTCAATGGGGACATTGAAATCACCCATGATGATAGTGGGGATGTCAACAGAGAGGAAATGAAGTAGCCAGGTGGTGAAGTGGTCGAGAAAGGTGGAGATGGCTAGTTCTGGGGGGCGGTAGATGACAGCCAGCTGGAGGTTGGAGGGGGTATAGATGCGGACAGAGTGCACCTCAAACGAGGGAAGAGTAGCGGAGGGTGGTAGCGGGATTGGAGTAAAGGAGCAGGTGTCGGACAGGAGCAAGCCAACTCCTCCACCGCGTTTGTTGCTGGGGCGAGGGGTGTGAGAGAGGTGGAATCCGCCATAGGAGAGCGCAGCTGGAGAGGCCGAGTCAGAGGGGGTGAGCCAGGTTTCAGTGAGGCCGAGGAAGGAGAGTTTGTTGGTGATGAAGAGGTCATGGATAAATGTTCTGGAGGCTTGGCAGTTTCTGCACCTGTGATAAGTTTCGTCTGCTGCAGTCTTTAGCCGAGGATTGTAGATCAACTTCTGCAGCCACTGGAATGTCTTCTACAGGCCAAAGTGGGCTCCTCTCTCATGAACTTTGGTGACCACCTCACTGATCAGTTTTTTGGAAAGCACCACTTGCCAGGTAATTCCCAACTCTCGTGCCAGCTGCACTTCCGGTACAACAAACCATCTTCCAACTGGAGCCTCTCCCATTGCTGGAGGATCTGCAGTGTTCCCAGGGACAGGGTCTCCCTCTCTTTTTGGCTGGAAAGTTGCTTCAAGGCCACCCACTGCCTCAACCGAGCAAGTTCCCCATCCTTTTGCTGATGCTGGACCCAGTCATCACAGGGTCATCCAAGGGTGTGTTCTCCAGACACCTCCCTGATCTGTCCCTGCATTGCTGCCAACATCCTGGTGGGGTTCCGAAATCCAGGGACCACTTCAGCATCCAGATAGAGCATCAGCATGCGTATTCTCAGCTCCTCTCTGATATAGTAACATAACATAGTTAGTAAGGCTGAAAAAAGACATTTGTCCATCCAGTTCAGCCTATATTCCATCATAATAAATCCCCAGATCTACGTCCTTCTACAGAACCTAATAATTGTATTATACAATATTGTTCTGCTCCAGGAAGACATCCAGGCCTCTCTTGAACCCCTCGACTGAGTTCGCCATCACCACCTCCTCAGGCAAGCAATTCCAGATTCTCACTGCCCTAACAGTAAAGAATCCTCTTCTATGTTGGTGGAAAAACCTTCTCTCCTCCAGACGCAAAGAATGCCCCCTTGTGCCCGTCACCTTCCTTGGTATAAACAGATCCTCAGCGAGATATTTGTATTGTCCCCTTATATACTTATACATGGTTATTAGATCACCCCTCAGTCGTCTTTTTTCTAGACTAAACAATCCTAATTTCGCTAATCTATCTGGGTATTGTAGTTCTCCCATCCCCTTTATTAATTTTGTTGCCCTCCTTTGTACTCTCTCTAGTTCCATTATATCCTTCCTGAGCATCGGTGCCCAAAACTGGACACAGTACTCCATGTGCGGTCTAACTAGGGATTTGTACAGAGGCAGTATAATGCTCTCATCATGTGTATCCAGACCTCTTTTAATGCACCCCATGATCCTGTTTGCCTTGGCAGCTGCTGCCTGGCACTGGCTGCTCCAGGTAAGTTTATCATTAACTAGGATCCCCAAGTCCTTCTCCCTGTCAGATTTACCCAGTGGTTTCCCATTCAGTGTGTAATGGTGCTATTGATTCCTTCTTCCCATGTGTATAACCTTACATTTATCATTGTTAAACCTCATCTGCCACCTTTCAGCCCAAGTTTTCAACTTATCCAGATCCATCTGTAGCAGAATACTATCTTCTCTTGTATTAACTGCTTTACATAGTTTTGTATCATCTGCAAATATCGATATTTTACTGTGTAAACCTTCTACCAGATCATTAATGAATATGTTGAAGAGAGCAGGTCCCAATACCGACCCCTGCGGTACCCCACTGGTCACAGCGACCCAGTTAGAGACTATACCATTTATAACCACCCTCTGCTTTCTATCACTAAGCCAGTTACTAACCGATTTACACACATTTTCCCCCAGACCAAGCATTCTCATTTTGTGTACCAACCTCTTGTGCGGCACGGTATCAAACGCTTTGGAAAAATCGAGATATACCACGTCCAATGACTCACCGTGGTCCAGCCTATAGCTTACCTCTTCATAAAAACTGATTAGATTGGTTATGCGATCTTATATCGGTATTTTGCCATATGGGCCACCCATCTCAGCTCCAGAGTTCCCAGTTTTGCATTTTACAGGTGGGCAAGCATATTGTTATCGGTGTGTACCTGGACTTTAGACCCAGACAGGTACTCAGCAAATTTCTCAATCATTGCCCACACTAAAGCCAGCAGTTCCAGCTTGAAAGAGCTGTAATTATCTGGATTTCGGTCAGAGTCGTGAAGAGACTGGCTCGCATAAGCAATCACTAACTCTTTCCCATCCTGCATCTGTGACAATACAGCTCCTAGTCCATGTAGACTCCCATCGGTGTGGAGGATGAAAAGTTGAGAGAAGTCTGCATAGACCAGTATGGATGCTTAAGTCAGGGCCATTTTTAGGGCTCGGAAAGCTTCTTTCTGGCTATTTCCCCACTGGATAGTCCGATTATTGGCGCCGAATGGCACTCCCTTCAATATCCTGCACGGTATTCAGAGTGGGCTGGTCCTGCACTGCCATCTTCTCACGTGCAGGTCTCACCCCTTCGGTGGATACATGTCCCAGATATTCAATCTGCTTGCAAAAGGGATGACACTTCCGAGGTTTCACTTTCAGGCCGTGCTTCTGCAGCCAACTCAACACCTGTTCCAGCCATTGCAGGTGCTCCTCAAAGGTGGTGGCATAAACGATGATGTAATCTAAATAGATGAGGGTGGCTTCAAAGTTCAGGTCTCCCAAACATCTCTCCATCAATCGTTGGAAGGTCCCGGATGCGTTGGTAAGGCCGAAAGGCATCTGATTGAACTCGAACAATCCCATATGCAGTATGAATGATGTCTTCGCCCGGTCTTGCTTGGACATGAGCACTTGCCAATATCCACTGGCCAGATACAACGACGATAAGTACTTCGATTTTCCCAGAGCTGAGAAGGACTCCTCAATTCTTGGTAGCGGGTACGAGTCTCGCACAGTGCAGGCATTTAGCTTCCGGTAATCTACACAGAAATGCAGGGTCCCATCCTTTCGTACTAGAACAATAGGGGCAGCCCACAGGCTTTGGCTCTCTCGAATGTCCATACTCTGTAGCATATGCTCTTTCACCTCCTGGTACATTTGTGGTGGTATTTGCTGATATTGTTCTCGAATGGGTGCGGCATTTCCCATTGGAATCTCATGGGTGATGGCTGTGGTGCAGCCGAAATCATTGTCATGATTGGCAAAAACATCATGGTATCACTCTAGCATCGCTTCCACTTGTTGTACCTGTTGTGGTGAGAGTTCTGTTAGTTCAGCCCGCATCTGCTCCGGGATTCGGTGTCCTTCTTTAAGGTGATTAGGGGGCGGTTCAGAGGACACCACCACAGCCACTGTTCAGGGATCCCCTTGTTTCACCATCAATTGAACAGCCTCTGGTGATATCAACTCTTCTGGCATACCCATTATCTGCTCTACTTCACTTTTGGGCGGGAGCGTAAGACTGTCCTCTCCTAGGTTGACATATCACACAGGCACATTACCGTTGTGTACTGTGGCTACCGTCCGTGCAATGAGAAACCCTGGAGGTAGTTGTTCCATTAAAGCGGGCTCTATCTGAACTTCTACTCCTTCAAGAGGGGTACAGGCCTGGATGGGCAGAGTGAGCAGTCTGGCTTGGTGGTAGAATGAGGTTGTCTGGTGCTGGAACCACCTTCCCTAATGTTCTTCCTTCACTTGACGTCTCTTGGGCCTGGGCCACCCATATCAACTGTTGAAACACCTTTCTCTCGGGGGGGGGGGGGTGAGGGCTCCATCGATTCAGGAACACATCTGCCAGCCCATTGACCAGGATGCTCCCCAGTTCTTTCAAGACGTTCATTCCTAGAGTCACAGTGGCACCATTGCCTGGGTCCCCGGTGGTTAATACGACTCCCTTCCGGCCCACATCATTGACACACACAGTGATTTGCATCCAGACCACCCCTGTGACCGGGATGGGTAACTGATTTGCCTTTATCATTTTAATTACTGGGCCCCATTCAGGCCACATCGCCTCAGGAAAATGACATCTGAAATAAGTCTCAGGCATAATAGTTAATTGAGAGCTGGTATCAACTAAACAGCGGACGGTCTGACTACCCATTTTAGCCCATACAAGAGGACTCCGAGACACTAAACCTGTGGAACTTCCCTTTCTTCTTGACTGCTCAGGCTCCGGGCGGCGTCCCCCAGCCACGGAACCCGCTAGTTTAATGGACGGCGGTAGGGAGATCCCCCATCATTCGCATCCATGGGCATAATGTGCAATGTCTCCACATGCAAAACAATTCAGAGGTCTTTCTGTGTGAGGTTGTCTATTTTTCTGGTGAGGCTTGGGATTAGATCGACCTCTGGAGGGATCCAGGGTTAGGGGAGGCTTCTTCCTTTAGTCGGACCATTCTCGCATTCCCTGAATCTCCTTTTTTGCTCACCCAACTTGGCTCAGTTGCAAGTGGAGGGGATACCTCCCTGCTCCGGACCCTCCCTGCTGGGGCTGTCACTCCCTGCTCCTGCTAGAGTGAGCGCGCCTCAACCACCAAGAAAGACATACGTAGATTAACCCACAAGCACTCCCGCAGAGCCTGTTTAAGCAGTGCATCTCTAAAGCCTGCCACTAGTTGTTCTCTCAGAACGATGTCAGGAGGTCCTACGCCTACGTCATCCCGCTAAACGATCGTAGTGTAGATCTCCTGCAGCGCCTTCATGTATTGGGTCACCGACTTCCCCCTCCCTTTGGACATGACTAAACAAGTGCTTGTGCGATTCCCCGATGTCCGCTGCTACCGGCGCACTGAACTTTTCTCTCTGTGATCACCACTGGTCACTGCAGGAGTATACAGAGTATAGGGACAAAGCACTTCTCTCTCTGTGCTGCGCGCTGCTTGTTCCCACCAAGACTAACTGCTTCCGTGCATGCTGTGGCTATTGCCGTTTAGCCACACCCCCTGTTTCCGAATGCATTCCTTCCCACGGACAACAGAAGAGGCAGCCCCAACAGTTCCAGACCCGGCAGGTGACAGGTACCTACGGCCCGGTTCTCCACCTTATACTTCTATATCCTGGCGTTTGTTACGTCATCCTTTTTAGTCAGGGGGAAGTCATCTGCTTTAACCAAAAATCTGCTAACAAATTATTACAGTAAATCAGACATTTCACTGTATGTGGCACTTTGGCACAGCTTTTTAAATTGTCAAATTGGAGACATACTGTATATACACCATGCCGTTTTTACGGGCAGAGAGTTGTTGCATTAGCCTTTTTTGGCCATCATGTGAACCCTGCCTAATGCTTCTTGTTTCTTGTTAGTTTCATATAAATCAATTTTTGGCTCAGTGTGGTTAAAAAAATTAACAAATTAAATGTTAAACTTGTGTCCAAAATGCATGTAAAACCATAATGTGGTATTACTAAGAGACGTGTCAGCATGAGTTAAAAAAAAATGCCACAGAAAAAAATATGGGAGCCATTAGAAGCATCTGTCCTGTCAATGGCAGTACCAAATGCAGATAATACTTAGTCTCCTTTCCCTCTGGTAAGCATAATAATTGAGAGGAAGCATAGTGCGTAATGGGATATATATATTATATCATTTGTCTCAATCACAGTAGGATGCTGAACCCTCTGACAGCAAAACCATCAGCTTGAGTCAGTGTTCTGCTCAGTCCACCTCCCATGACGCCATTACACTATTGTTGAACAAAGCAGAGTTTCCATTCTGCAATGACATTTGTATCTGTTCTACTTCTTAGTCTCCTAACCCATGGCTTCTCGGGGAGTAACAACTTCTTCCAGATAATTTAATGAAAGACATGAACAGTCGGCTTTTACACTCAGATGCCATGGAGCAGGAGCCGTTGAAGGACATGATTTTAACGCTTAGCTTGTTCTATGAGCACTGGTGCTAGGGCCAATGGTAGTTGCAGTGGTAGTAGCATTCTGATCCAATCTTTTGGTGGGATTTAGGCAGGTTGACAAGGAGCTCTGGTATTTTCCACAAAGTTGCAACTATGAGCCAAGTCATGGATGATGCTGATGATGATTGAGGACCAAATCAATGTTACAACTAGGTGATGTCATCAGAGGGGAATGGTATTAGCGTTGGCATAAAAGAGTAGAATCAATGCCTAGCCAAAACATTTTCTGGGAGGAACCTTTGCTTGGTTTGGGATAAACTCAGGCATAATGTCATGACTGTTGGTGTAAGAAGCTCAACAGTGATTGAAAGCTGTGCTGCTGGTTGTGACGATTCCTATGTAGGGGCATCTTATGTGTGGGGGGAAAAAATGAATTGCCAGAGGACCAATTTATTACAGTGTACAGGATGTGCTGATGGAAAAGAAGTCATGTACATGCCACACATCAACTTTGTCAGCGCATGAAAAAGCGTCACCTGCTTAAATGGTGAAATCAAACCTACCATCAAGATAAGCAAGGCGCAAGCTTTCCTCCTCTTCCTTGTGACTGTCTTTTTTGGTAACTAGTCTGCACTTGCAAGTAGTACCTTGTTGTTGTCATCAACCCCATTATCATGATTATCTACTGCTCAACATAGTGTTCCACCATTATGTCATTAGCCTTTTGTATGCCCAAGAAACATGCCTCTAGTTGTCCGCTTGAATGGAAACTGAACTCCCACATGTCCAAGTTCAACATCTGACACCAAACCAAGTGGACTCTACTGTGTTTTGCAAAGAATCGCATGTTCCCAACCTTAATAGAATAGAAGATACCTAGCCACCATTATTTATTGAAAAAAGCTGTGGATGACAGGTTTTGACAGAAAATGCTAGACTTTTTTCAGAACAAAACTTATCTTGTTCGTGCATCAAATTTTCAATAGTCTCATGGCTCTCACCTTCTTCGTAATTTTTGGTGAACTTAAAATTTCTTGTACATAGAGCTGGGGTGACTATCCCCGGTCGCACGCTGCGCACGGCCGGGCACAAAGGGATAATTTGTTGTAATTTATCAAACAAAAAATCTTGGAAATCCGTAAATGAAGTTTTAATTATTAAAATTTTTATTTTTTGTTGATATTGCTAATACGTTTTTGAGGCAGGTGACTTGGCTAGTTGGCATATTACCAGGAAAAGCTGTGTTTCCTGCTCAGTGAAGCTTTTCCACTGTTGACTGCATGTCGAGGCAGGAAAACAAGCAGGGATCATAGTTTGGCCAGTACATACTGTATGGTACACTTAAGGCCTCCCTACTCCTATACGATATCATCTGTCAGGGTAAATAAGGGTCTGGCATTTCAGATTTTGGACTGCTGTGCTGATCTTTCTGCTCATGTTGAGTTAAGCCTCCATCAGAGGAATCTGTCAATGGCTCTCTCATAGAGAACATAGGAACAGTCAACAGAGCAGAGTCCTTCTGTGTATGGAGGAGTCGGGAAAAATATCTGCTGCCGGCCAAACTATCAATCAGCCAGCAGATATCTATTGTGTATCAGGGGTTTTAAAGGTAATTTTTATCTGCTCTTGAAAAACTGTACATTTTAGCACAATGTCAAACTGCATGATAAGAAGGAGATAACATTGATATTAGGTGCTGATAGTATTTTCTGGAAATTTGCAAGCATTTAATCTGTGTGCCTCTCAAATGCTACTTTTTTTTAAATAAACAACTTTTTTTAAATCTCTGATAATAAAAAGTGGCAGCAGCATACTGCTAGGAAATACATACAACCTGGGGTCGTTCCAAACAGAGTTTCTATTGGTTCTTTTAGTTACGTGTGTTGGTAATATTTTATTGGTGTAACTTTTCATCTGCATCACAGTTTCACCATTTCCTACAGGATTAGAGTAATTCTTTCAGAACAACCCCTGGGAATATACCTTGTGAAATGGACATGATAGAGGGATGAATCCGAGAGTCAGTAAACAGCCAAGCATGTAATGCTGCTTAGAGTGGTTGCCTACATTATTGCCTCCTCAGATGCTTGCCAGAGCTGGAGCTGGATTATCTGATTAAAGGGAACCTGTCACCTGAATTTGGAGGGACTGGTTTTGGGTCATATGGGCGGAGTTTTTGGGTGTTTGATTCACCCTTTCCTTACCCGCTGGCTGCATGCTGGCTGCAATATTGGATTGAAGTTCATTCTCTGTCCTCCATAGTACACGCCTGCACAAGGCAAGATTGCACTCTTTTGTTATGCACATTGTTGGTCTTTAGTCCGTGTATCTCACCCTGTCACAAACCTAGTTTATATATATGATTATTCATAAATATATATATATACAATCAGCCAGTTAGTCTGCCTATCTTTTTCCTGTCTAGTGTAAGTGCTGGTCTGTATGTGACACCTATATTAGGATCCATACTAGGAGATATAGGGACAGCCGATGGTGAGTGGGGGCGCCAATCTCGTATCTGTGTTTAGGGTGCCAACCTCCATTGATAGGTAGGCAATACTAAGAGGTATTGTTTGGCAGGGTTATCCCAGAGTGCACGGTTGTGTGTTTTATGTGTTTATCTGGTTGTATTTGTGGCATGGTTTTAATTGGTATATTAATTAAAAGCTATATTTTATCTGTGTTATCTTTAGTACATAAAGGGTTCCTATTGGTATAATATAGAAAGTAGAAATGAGAAGTTATTTTCATCAACAGATAATAGCATCGTAAAAAGTTTTCTTGCCAGAGAGCTTCAGGTAGAGAGAGAAATTCCCAACTTCAGCATAAGTGCTGCTATCCAAACCATGTGCTTTAGTAACCATGAAAAAAGCCATAAGCAAAGTTGTATGGTTGTATTCAGATGTCCGAATAAACAGGTCAGAGATCGGACCTCAAGGTACTGACTGGCCGGATGGTCTACTGACCCGAGCGTGACCGTTTTATAGAAGTATTTGAAGCTGTTACACTCGGGTCAGCAGACCCACCAGCTAGTCCAGACATTGTGGTCAGACCCCAGACCAATTTATACAGATGTCTGAATGCACCCTAAAGCTGTATATGTCAAGGTGTGTATATGTGTGTCCAATTATGTGTACCACACTGTGTGTATACAACGTTTAGATGATACGTTCCTAAGTATTATCCAAATAATTGCCGGGATTTGGAGCATCATCACATTCCTTTCTTTATCATAATAAATAGATCTGTCAATACAATTTTTCCTCCAGAGCAGTATATATAAATCACAAAATAACGCTAGAATAACATTTATATTATGTATTTCATGACCAATCATTCTTATTTTATAAAAAAAAAAATTCCGAACCCATTAAAATAAATCATTGGTTGCATTATGTGATTTAGACTTAAATAACAGAAAAAAAATACATTTATTATTCCCCAATATGCCATTTACAAAAGAAGAAAATAAATATTCGTGTTTTTGCTTTATAGATTGATTCCATACATTTTGTGTTCAGGCCAGCACATTGATGTGATCTAGTCCGGCTTAGAACATGCGCTCAACATCTGACCGAGGGATCACTGAACTCATAATGTGTCGTATAGCAAAAGAAAGACATGTTCTGCATCATTTCAGCCATTATTTCAGTTCTACAGCGAGAAGAAATAATAGCCAAGTTCTTTTACATTCTGGTCTCTTCTAGTGGCCGGCTCATGAAATCCTGAATTGCTTGATGTAACGGTAGCCACTTGTTTATCGATATCTTCAGAGCTGTAATCCAGCTGGTAAAATAATAATTCACATTATTGTTATAGAAGAAGACAAGATGGCATGTAACAATTTATTTATTAAACTACAGGATGGCTATATGTATTTTCATACATTCTCAGACAAAAGTATACATATATAAAAAAGGCACTAAAGCAAGAAGTTCTCTTACACCACGTCAATCGAGGGTCTGGAACACGTTGCCTCCTGTTCTTCTCATGCCTTGTAGGAAAAGCTGTGCTAGTTTTCACATGTATTGTGGTATCTGTCTATAGGGAGTACATTGCGGAGGTCCACCATGCTGACCTGAACCTCAGCTGTGCCTACAGTCATGTCCAAAACTTCTGAGACAGACACACATTTTGCTTTTTCACAAAGTTTGCAGCTTCATTTAGCTTTTTTACTAGGGTATTTCAATGATTACCTAAGTACAATTATAAGTATTTTATAAGTTTTTAAATTTTTAGTGACAAATTCATCAAGTTTATGTAAAGTCTCAATATTTACAGTGTTGACCCTTATTTTTGCAAGACAGTCTGAAGGGGACATCATCAGAGAAAATACCCCAGCCCTCTGAAGTCCAGTCCCTCTACTTCCTGCAAAGTTACTTTCTCTGATGTAGTGCCCTGCTGACTTGTTTGGGACATCTAAAAGAATGATTATCCAGAGAAGAAAAAGTCAGCACTACCATGAGTCCAGTGTCATGCCAATAGTACAGCATCCTGAGACCTTTCATGTGAAGGGTTATTTTCCATCCAAGGCAGTGGGCTCACTCAAAATTTTGCCTAAGAAAACTGCCATGAATAACGAATGGTATTGTCACGGAGATACCGCGACAGAGTGGGATCAGAAGATCACAGAGTCTGGCTATACATGCAGCTGCACTGGATGGATTTGCTTTGCCTTCCAGTTAGCTGTGCAGATTTCTTTTGCTCAGGCGTTGCAAAGGTTAAGGGTTTTTGTTATGATCCGGTGACCTAGGAGCTGCATGAGAACTTTCACTGGAGAAGGTGTCCACTATACTGACCGCAATCCTGAACTTAACACAGCAACTAGAAGTAGCCGTGGAGTGTACCTAACACACCTAGACACCTCGTCACAGCCGGAGGACTAAATACCCCTAAAGATGGAAATTGGAATACTATCTTGCCTCAGAGAAAATCCCCAAAGGATAGACAGCCCCCCTCAAATATTGGCGGTGAGTCGGAGAGGAAAAAACATACACAGGCAGAAAAACAGGATTTAGCACAGGAGGCCACTCTAGCTAGATAGGACCGGATAGGACAGAGTTCTGTGTGGTCAGTATTAAAACCCTTCAAAACATACACAGAATATACAAAAAACTTCCTACATCTACTAAAAGATGTAGGAGCGTAAATCTGCAACTCCAGTGAATCCTACAATCAGAGCAGGAATAAAACCGAAACAAGCACACAGTAGTGTGCCACAGATACAAAAAACCAAACACTTATCTTTGCTGAATTTGGCAGCAACAGGAGAAGCCAGAAAGTGATCCAACACTTCACAAGTAACATTGACAACTGGCAAGGGCTAAAGGATCCTGCACACCTAAATATCCCAGTCAGAATTGTAATCATCGATACACCTGGCCAGGACTGCGAGTCAGAGACAACTGCATTCCCACCAACAACCACTGGAGGGAACCCAAGAGCAGAATTCACAACAGTACCCCCCCTTGAGGAGGGGTCACCGAACCCTCACCAGGGCCCCCAGGACGATCAGGACGAGCCAGATGAAAGGCACAGACCAAATCAGCAGCATGGACATCAGAGGCAAAAACCCAAGAATTATCCTCCTGGCCATAACCCTTCCATTTGACCAGGTACTGAAGCTTCCGCCTCGAAAAACGGGAATCCAAAATCTTCTCAACAACATATTCCAACTCCCCATCAACCAACACAGGGGCCGGAGGATCAACAGAGGGAACAACGGGCTCCACATATTTCTGCAACAAAGATCTATGGAAGACATTATGTATAGCAAAAGAGGCCGGAAGCGCCAGTCGAAAAGACACCAGATTAATAATCTCAGAAATCCTATAAGGACCAATAAACCGAGGCTTAAACTTAGAAGAAGAAACCTTCATAGGAACATGACGGGAAGACAACCAGACCAGATCCCCAACCCGAAGCCGGGAACCAACACACCGACGACGATTAGCAAAACGTTGAGCCTCCTCTTGAGACAACACCAACTTGTCCACCACATGAGCCCAAATCTGCTGCAACCTGTCCACCACAGAATCCACACCAGGAGAGTCAGAAGGCTCAACCTGCCCAGAAGAAAAACGAGGATGAAAACCAAAATTACAAAAGAAAGGCGAAACCAAGGTAGCAGAACTAGCCCGATTATTTAGGGCAAACTCAGCCAATGGCAAGAAGGCCACCCAATCATCCTGATCAGCAGACGCAAAGCATCTCAAATAAGTCTCCAAGGTCTGATTAGTTCGCTCGGTCTGGCCATTTTGTCTGAGGATGAAATGCAGAAGAAAAAGACAAATCAATGCCCAGCCTAGCACAAAAGGCCCGCCAAAACCTAGAAACAAACTGGGAACCTCTGTCGGACACAATATTCTCCAGAATACCATGCAAACGAACCACATGCTGAAAGAACAACGGAACCAAATCAGAAGAGGAAGGCAATTTAGGTAAGGGCACCAAATGAACCATCTTAGAGAACCGGTCACAAACAACCCAGATAACAGACATCTTCTGGGAGACCGGAAGATCAGAAATAAAATCCATCGAAATATGCGTCCAGGGCCTCTCAGGGACTGGCAATGGCAAAAGCAACCCACTAGCACGGGAACAACAAGGCTTGGCCCGCGCACAAGTCCCACAGGACTGCACAAAAGAACGCACATCACGTGACAATGAAGGCCACCAAAAGGACCTACCAACCAAGTCTCTGGTACCAAATATGCCAGGATGACCGGCCAACACGGAACAGTGAACCTCAGAAATCACTCTACTAGTCCATCTGTCAGGAACAATTTCCCCACAGGACAGCGGTCAGGTTTGTCAGCCTGAAATTCCTGAAGAACCCGTCGTAAATCAGGGGAAATGGCAGAAAGGACCACCGCCTCTTTCAGAATACCGACCGGCTCTAAAACCTCAGGAGAATCAGGCAAAAAACTCCTAGAGAGGGCATCAGCCTTAATATTCTTAGAACCCGGAAGGTACGAGACCACGAAATCAAAACGGGAAAAAAAACAAGGACCATCGAGCCTGTCTAGGATTCAGCCGTTTTGCAGACTCGAGGTAAATCAAATTCTTATGATCGGTCAAGACCACAATACGGTGCTTAGCTCCCTCAAGCCAATGTCGCCACTCCTCAAACGCCCACTTCATAGCCAACAACTCCCGATTGCCGACATCATAATTGCGTTCAGCAGGCGAAAACTTACGGGAAAAGAAGGCACACGGTTTCGTTAAGGAACCAACAGGATCCCTCTGAGACAAAACGGCCCCTGCCCCAATCTCAGAAGCGTCAACCTCAACCTGAAACGGAAGAGAAACATCCGGTTGGCGCAACACTGGAGCAGAAGTAAATCGACGTTTAAGCTCCTGAAAGGCAGAGACAGCCGCAGAGGACCAATTCGCCACATCAGCGCCTTTCTTCGTCAAATCGGTCAAGAGTTTAACCACGCTGGAAAAATTAGCAATGAAACGGCGATAAAAATGTGCAAAACCCAAAAATTTCTGAAGGCTCTTCACGGATGTGGGCTGAATCCAATCATGAATGGCCTGAACTTTAACCGGATCCATCTCTATAGACGAAGGAGAAAAAATGAAGCCCAAAAAAGAGACTTTCTGCACCCCAAAGAAACACTTAGACCCTTTCACAAACAGGGTATTGTCACGAAGGATCTGAAATACCATCCTGACCTGTTGCACATGAGACTCCCAATCATTGGAAAAAATCAAAATATCGTCCAAATATACAATCAAGAATTTATCAAGATAAGTCCGGAAGATATCATGCATGAAGGACTGAAAAACAGATGGAGCATTAGAGAGTCCGAATGGTATCACAAGGTATTCAAAATGGCCTTCGGGCGTGATAAACGCAGTTTTCCATTCATCACCCTGCTTAATACGAACAAGATTATATGCCCCTCGAAGGTCAATCTTGGTAAACCAACTAGCTCCCTTAATCCTAGCAAACAAATCGGAAAGCAAAGGTAAAGGGTATTGAAACTTGACTGTGATTTTATTCAAGAGGCGATAATCTATACAGGGTCTCAAGGAAACATCTTTTTTAGCAACAAAAAAGAACCCCGCTCCCAACGGTGAAGAAGATGGCCGAATATGCCCTTTCTCCAAAGACTCCTTAATATAGCTCCGCATGGCAGTATGTTCAGGCACAGATAGATTAAAAAGTCGACGCTTAGGAAACTTACAGCCTGGAATCAAGTCAATAGCACAATCGCAGTCCCTGTGCGGTGGAAGGAAACTTGACTTGGGCTCATCGAATACATCCTGAAAATCAGACAAAAACTCTGGAATCTCAGAAGGTGAAGAAGAGGAGATTGACATCAAAGGAACATCATTATGAACCCCCTGACAACCCCAACTAGTCACAGACATGGACTTCCAGTCTAACACAGGATTATGTACCTGCAACCATGGAAAACCCAGCACGATAGCATCATGCAACACCAGAAATCGACAATCTTCCTGATGAGCTGGCGCCATGCGCATGGTCACCTGTGTCCAAAACTGGGGCTTATTTTTAGCCAAGGGTGTAGCATCAATGCCCCTTAAAGGAATAGGGCTCTGCAAAGGCTGCAAGGGAAAACCACAACGCTTGGCAAACTCAAAATCCATTAAATTCAAGGCGGCGCCTGAATCCACAAACGCCATGACAGAAAATGATGACAATGAGCAGATCAAGGACACAGATAACAGAAATTTAGGTTGTACAGTACTGATGGTAATTGAACTGGCGATCCTCTTTGTCCGCTTAGGGCAGACAGAAATGACATGAGAAGCATCGCCACAATAATAACACAACCTATTTTGACGTCTGAAACCTTGTCGTTCCGTTCTAGACAGAATTCTATCACATTGCATAGGCTCAGAAATTTGCTCTGAGGATAACGCCACAGCGCGCACAGTTCTGCGCTCCCGCAGGCGTCGGTCAATCTGAATGGCCAAAGACATAGAATCACTCAGACCGGAAGGCGTGGGAAACCCCACCATAACATCTTTAACGGATTCAGAAAGCCCCCTTCTGAAAATTGCCGCCAAAGCATCATTATTCCATTTAGTCAACACAGACCATTTTCTGAATTTCTGACAATACAATTCTGCCGCTTCTTGACCCTGAGACAGGGCCAACAAGGTCTTCTCAGCTTGATCCACAGAATTAGGTTCATCATATAATAGTCCTAAAGCCTGAAAAAAGGAATCAATATTAAGCAAAGCCAGATTCCCAGATTCCAGGGAAAACGCCCAATCCTGCGGGTCGCCATGCAGCAGGGAGATTACGATCTTTACCTGCTGAATGGAATCACCAGAGGATCGAGGTCTCAGGTCAAAAAACAGTTTACAGTTGTTTTTAAAACTCAAAAATTTAGACCTGTCACCAGAAAACAAATCAGGTGTAGGGATCTTCGGTTCTAAAGCAGGAGTCTGAACAATATAATCAGCAATACCTTGCACCCTAGCAGCAAGCTGGTTTACACGAGAAGCTAATTCCTGAACATTCATGCTTGCACCAGGCTCCTCAGCCACCCAGATATTAAGAGGGAAGAGAACACAAAACAGACTGGAGAGAAAAAAAATGGCTCAAGAGCTTCCTTCCCTTCTTCTGAGATGCATTTAACTCATTGCAGGCCAGTTGTACTGTTATGATCCGGTGACCTAGGAGCTGCATGAGAACGTTCACTGGAGAAGGTGTCCACTATACTGACCGCAATCCTGAACTTAACATCACAACTAGAAGTAGCCGTGGAGTGTACCTAACACACCTAGACACCTCGTCACAGCCGGAGGACTAAATACCCCTAAAGATGTAAACTGGAATACTATCTTGCCTCAGAGAAAATCCCCAAAGCATAGACAGCCCCCCACAAATATTGGCGGTGAGTCGGAGAGGAAAAAACATACACAGGCAGAAAAACAGGATTTAGCACAGGAGGCCACTCTAGCTAGATAGGACCGGATAGGACAGAGTTCTGTGCGGTCAGTATTAAAACCCTTCAAAACATACACAGCAGAATATACAAAAAACTTCCTACATCTACTAAAAGAAGTAGGAGCATAAATCTGCAACTCCAGTGAATCCTACAATCAGAGCAGGAATAAAACTGAAACAAGCACAAAGCAGTGTGCCACAGATACAAAAAACCAAACACTTATCTTTGCTGAATTTGGCAGCAACAGGAGAAGCCAGAAAGTGACCCAACACTTCACAAGTAACATTGACAACTGGAAAGGGCTAAAGGATCCTGCACACCTAAATATCCCAGTCAGAATTGTAATCATCCAATACACCTGGCCAGGACTGCGAGTCAGAGACAACTGCATTCCCACCAACAACCACTGGAGGGAACCCAAGAGCAGAATTCACAACAGGTTTTGTCTTTTGTCTCCTAAAGCTCTCCATCCTGAGTTATCTCAGCAGTTTGCCACTACCTCTGATATACATTAACCCTGCTGTTCTGTTCGGTCTGGGGAGACCTATTTTGAACTTTGGTATTTTTTGGGGTGTTCAAGATGCGGTTCTGAAACTTGTGGTTGATTGACTTAAATGAGGATGGGTCGGTCGGCCACGGGTTTCAGAGCCGCATCTTGAATATTTTAAAGAATATTGAAGTTCAAAGTCGGTCATTTTTGACCAACAGAACAGCAGGGTTAAATGCTCATGTCTTACATTGACTAGTTGCCAGTGACAGCTTGATATAACCTGGTTTGGAGCTGGAGAAGTGAGCTGTGTGAAGAGGTCATCTAGGAGTCATCTGGAGATATCTGTTTGAAAGTTTGTTTGATTGTCTTCTCCTTACCTTATCTCCTATCTAGTATGCCTCACCTAATCTTTTCCATTTCTGTAGTCTGGGAGCACATTGAATGATTACTGTTTCTTTTATCCCTGTTTCCCTTTGTGTCTTTATGTTAGAACTGGACTGGCGTTCCTGTTGCCCTACACACTAGTCAGGGATACAAATGTTACTGCTGCATGGGGTGAAAGAACCCGTTTAGGGATGCTAGGGAGTTTAGGGTTGCACAGTGCAATTATCAGGGATGCCTGCTTTAATCTTTCCATATTGGCAGAGTTCCCTATCCCTTCAGTCTCACCATGCGTCATCTTGCTTCAGGCAGAAGCGTGACAGGTATCTAAACATCCTCTAAGAAGAACTTCTGGCAATGATCCAGGAGCAATTTAGTGATGAAAGAATGCATTTTCCAAGATAATGAAGACCATCTCACAAAGTAAAAGTGACAACCAATTGGCTCGGTGTGCAAAACATAGAAATTTTGGGTCCATGGCCTGGAAAACTCCCCAGATCTAAATCTACGGTAATTGAGAATTGTGGTCAATCCTGAAACAAAAACAGAGAAATTGTGATAAACTCCAAGCACTAATTAGGCAGGAATGGGTTTCCATCAGTCAGGATTTGGTCCAGAAACCGATATCCAGCTGATAGGTCAACACGGCAAATATTGAGTCGTCGTATAAACTTAATGTATTTGCCAATGAGAGTTTAAAAAGATATGTTTAAGTATCTATAGAAACATGTGCCGGAGCACAAGAACGCTGCATACACGGACCATAGGGAGAAGGAAAAGGTACAGATTGTCGAGCGAGTGCAGGGCGCATGCCCGGGATTCAGGCACCACAACTGCACATCACAGGTCAGTGTGACGGGCATGGGAGAGGGGTATTATTATAATGAAGAGCGGAGGCAAAGATTTCTTCCAGGCACTGTACACCCCGAAGCCTGAAAGAAATCATCAGTATAATGAAACAAAAGTCTATGTCTCCACATCTAGACAGCAACTATGAGGCATACGGGTAAGACTAGATTAACATTTATATTGCCTGTATGCCCCTCGCAATAACAAAAAAAATGTCCCAGGGGGTGACAGATTCCCTTTAATCGTATGTTCACACTGGATTTTTTTATTGCGTTCTTTTGCATATACCATCCACAGTATATTACAGTATGTGTTACCAAATCACAATCATGCAATGGCTAAAAAAAATCAGCACATAAATTGATTTTTAAGGGTTATTTCCTTTCAGAAAATTTGGATATTTGGGTTGTTTGTTATGTAAAAAAAAAACAAAAAAAAACTGAATTTACTCATCCTTATCGGGTCTGGTGCTCCCAGTATGTGATATTGGCTGCATCTGTGACAGCCAATCAGGGAGTTCAGTGGCTGTGAATGGGGCTTTCTGTCTACACAGGCAAAGACGCTAGGCTCAATGATTGTCTGCGCACTGTCTAGGTGACATCAGCGCTGCAGCTGTGGAAAGGCAGTGCATGACCTGCGGAGGGTTAGGTAAATTTGTTTCTTCATAGTAAACTGTCCCTAGTACTCGGATTTTCCTGGACAACTCTTTTAAATTTTCATCCTGCCAATAGTAGGAGGGGAATTTCATAGTGGATTTCATCCATTGCAAAGCATATCTGCCTCAAAATCCATGTGAAATCTCCTTGAACGTGTGTCAAAATCTGCAATTTCTTCTTCCACTCGGACTACATTGCGTAGGTATTAATGAAAACATGGAACTCAGATTATGAGCTTGCTGTAATCACAATGGGATCACTCCCCTTCCTTTCCCCACCTCTTGGCATTAATTGACAGGCTGTGGTATATATTTTGACTTATTCCTGCCCATGAATCAATGTTGAAAGGGGACAAGCCAATGCTCTTAAGGTTTTGTTCCATGTAGGCCAATAAATTCACTGTATTCAGTGATAGGAACAATATATTGTTTGTTTTTATTGACTAGTAGAGTGTCTCCAAGCCACAATGCACACATAATGAAAACAGTGTAATTTGGTGACACATCTGCTTCAATGACTGCAACTGTTGTATGCCACTCACCGTTTGTTCTCTGCTGCATGTCCTGCACTGAGATAGAATGTTTTAAACTCTTCAGACGGGGGTCTTAGTTCTATAATACAGCGACGGGAGTTCACTGATTGCTCGCTGACTGTATATCCTTGCAGATAGATGCCACCTTTAAATTAGAAGGGGAGAATCAACAGCAAGAATTAAATTATGCCAATGGAATGGATGTGTAGGGGGTCTACCCCTGTCAAGAACTGATTTACACTGTGACTTTGAGAGACGATGCTCCCCTCTGATTTGTGTTCACTTTGGACTAGTCCTTTCCCCCCCTGCAGTTTTGCAGAAGATGGATCCATTAACCTGAAGAAAGAGCTCAATACAACAAAGTTGACTCCACTACATCAGGACCAAGCAGAAGCTGTCAGGCTTTCTCCTAAGTGCTACAGAACTGTGAGTGTGATACTGGTGTTCAACTGTGCTAGGGTGTAGGGCAGGGTTCTTTAGTTTAGTTAGGGTGCTGCTTGATTATCGGAAGCCAGGCAGGAAGTTAGAACAGAGTAATTTGTAGAAATTGTTTATACTGCTTGCATTGAACTTTGCATTGCCATAGCTGGAGCACACCTTGTGTGACACCCTCCAGCTCTCTCTCCTTGTCTCTATCATTGCTATTATCATTACAAGAACCGTTCTTATTTTCCGGTATTAAATCCTCTATTTTTCAATAAAGCCAGTGTTTTATTTCTTCCTCTTCATCTACTGAACCGTATTTGAGTTCTGCCCAGTGGCATTGTTCCAAATGGATACGGTAACAGAGATGGAGGCGGCTGACAGCAATGGTAGTGTTGTTAGTGTGAGTACCGCAGGCACTGGTGGAAACCTTGCAAGTGCCCTCCATATGAGCACAATGTTTAGTGTGCTTGTTGAAATTTGACGGCTAGAATATGCCACTGTCTAACTGGGTGACCAGATTGCAGAGCACTGCTAAGATGTATAATGTCAGCTCAGAGCTACAAGTGGAGATTGCTCTGGCTGCCCTAGAGGGTGAGGCCCGCAGAAACATCTTCCTGCAACCTGTTGTGAATTCTGTTGTCGGGCTCCCTCCTGTGGTCATGAATGGTACTTCAGCTGGTTCTGTCCATGGACTTCCTCTGGTGGGTGTTTCTGAGTTTCACAGGTGACGAGGTTAATTCGTTAGCTGCTGCTCTATTTAACTCCACTTAGATCTTTGCTTCATGCCACCTGTCAATGTTTCAGTATTGGTCTAGTTCACTCCTGGATCGTTCTTGTGACCTGTCTTCCCATCAGAAGCTAAGTTCCAGCTTGTATTTCTTGAGTCGGTGCGGAGGGTCTTTTTGCGCCCTATGCGTGGTCTTTTTGTAGGTTTTTGTGCTGACCGCAAAGTAACCTTTCCTATCCTCGGTCTGTTCAGTAAGTCGGGCCTCACTTTGCTAAATCTATTTCATCTCTGTGTTTGTATTTTCATCTTTACTCCCGTCATTATATGTGGGGGGCTGCCTTTTCCTTTGGGGAATTTCTCTGAGGCAAGGTAGGCTTTATTTTTCTATCTTCAGGGCTAGCTAGTTTCTTAGGCTGTGCCGAGTTGCATAGGGAGCGTTAGGCGCAATCCACGGCTATTTCTAGTGTGTTTGATAGGTTTAGGGATTGCGGTCAGCAGAGTTCCCACGTCCCAGAGCTCGTCCTTTTTATCAGTAACTATCAGGTCATTCCGTGTGCTCTTAACCACCAGGTCCATTATTGTCCTGACCACCAGGTCATAACAGCAACCAGAGACCACTCGTAACACCTTGAAAGAGATGGTGAAATTTCTGGAGGAGATATACGGTGAAACAGCTAGTGTTGGCATCTCCGGCCAAAGTTCTTCTACTGGCTGCAGCTGGAAGGGAACACCCAATATGCCATGGCGTTACAGGAAGTACTAGCAAAAGTGCAAAGAAAGAGGCAGATGAAGTAGGTGGCATGGGATCTGTGAACCAGATACTACGAGAACAATTTATCCTGGGACTCTACAGGCAGGTCCTGCATGAGTGAGTTAGAGTGGACGCTGCCTTAAGCTTTTGACAAATATTGGCAGAGGCAGTGAACCGAAGCAAAGAAGAAAGCTATGCTTCTGAAATGGTACAGACTCAGACCGTCAAAACCCTTATAGGCGTAAATAATGAAGAGGCTCTGATCAGAGTAGTACAAGATCTGCAGAGTTCCCTGAATATTATGCAAGAGAAGATGACTCAAATGGAAAAGCAGATGGGGACCAGCTCTGCCTCTGAGGCCGCCTACCCAGCCCCACAATGTCCCTATTGGGCCTTCCCCCAGGCTCCCAAACCTGAGTCTCCCTAGACAAGTCTGCTGAACCCCTACTGTCCTCCACCTACTATACCTGTATGTGGACCGTTCCTCAATATCATCCACCGACAGGCCCTAGGCCTGATCTGATCTATCCGAGACCCCAGCGTCCTACACAAAGGCCTGCTATTCAGGTTCTAAGGTCACCTTCCACATGCAGATGAAGAGTATATCATCACGACGCACAGTGTTAGTGGTGTGGAAGTAGAGGACACTTCGCTAGAGGTTGTCGGAGTGATTTGCAAGGACACCCAGAACAGCCGGTAAAAGGAACCTGTCCCCCCCAGGCGTTTGTAACTAAAAGAGCCACCTTGTGCAGCACTAATGTTGCATTCTGACAAGGTGGCTCTTTTAGTTCTTGGTGCTGTAACTGCAGAAATAATCGATTTTGCAATTTGTCCAAAATACCTTGAAATAGTCCTGGGGCAGGTCTTTCCCCCCCTAATGCAGACGCAGCACCGCCGTCACTCATGCCCTCTTGGCGCCTGGTGCCGCCTCCTCAGCGTTGTTTTCAACTGTCCCGGCGCCTGCGCTGTTATCTTATGAATTGGGCATGCACAGTTAGCGCTGCCCGTCTTCTGACATCATTTGATGTCTTGCTGACTGCGCCTGTGCGGCTGCGCTGCCCGGGATCCCACCCCGCAGTGTCTTCTGAGTTATTCACACTGCGGGGTGGGATCTTGGGCAGCACAGACACAGACGCAGTCAGCAAGACACCAAATGATGTCAGAAGACGGGCAGCGCTAACTGCCCCAGGACTATTTCAAGGTATTTTGGACAAATTGCAAAATTGATTATTTCTGCAGTTACAGCATCAAGAACTAAAAGAGCCACCTTGTCAGAATGCAGCATTAGTGCTGCACAAGGTGGCTCTTTTAGTTACAAACGCCTGGGGGGGAGGGTTACAGGTTCCCTTTAAACTTCCGGACCCCACACTAGTGGGACGTACTGTGGGAGAGTTGAGGGACAAACCGCCCATCACAATTCTGAACATCTGGTGGCATTGTGTCCTATCCTGTGAGCTGAATTTGATGCAATCTCAGTGGACTGCTTAGTGGATACCGGGTCACAGGTAACAACCATGCCAGACTCGTACTTTAACCATTACTTTCTAGCGATGGGCAAGCCAGGTAACAGCGGCTAACCAGAAACCGATCCCCGTCATGGGGGGTTGTGTGGATGAATGTGCAGTTAGGTGGACAAGATGTGGGAAGAAAAGGCATCCTGCTGGTTCCTGAGCCATGCAAAGAAGATGTACCGGTGACAATAGGCATGAATATCCTGGGAGATTTGGACCAGATCATCTTCACTAAACGGGGTCTGGCTGCTGGAAACAGGCCTCTATGCACAAACTTACCCGGAAAGCATTCCAATGGCTAATTAGTGTCTGTGGGACACAAAAGAGTATCCTTGTACACCAGTCTGTGAGAGTTATCCCTCCCAAACTGTACCCGGAGGTGAAGACTTTATTGAAGACATTGTTGAAACAGATATTGCATTTGGGAGTGGTGGAGAGTAGTCAGAGTCCATGGTCAGCCCTATTGGTGCTTGTCAAGAAGAAGGATGGAACCATTCATTTTTGTGTGGACTACCGGCAGTGGAATGCATGTACCGTGTGAGACTCATGCCCCCGTCCCCACACCAGGAAGCAGGATACCCCAGCGCCACACCGAGAGGAGCCCTTTTTGGGACCTAATTTCAAATTTTCAAACAGTATCAGCTACTCAGTTTGAGAAAGACCCGGAATTGGGTCGAAACGTCACTTTTTTTCTTATTCTGCTGTATGTGTACATATATTTGAATGTCAAACACATGTGAATAAATACACCAAGCTATAACCCGAGAGAGTGCGGCTGTTTTCTCACTTATTTAAGTGTAATACAATGTCAGTATCTTACGATATCAATCTATTAAAAAGGCTCGATGTGTGGATGATGAATCCTTGGGTCTTAGTATGAGGCTGGGGGCAGAAAAGAGTGAATCTGAAGCCCGGCAAGGGCAAGAAGGGAGCTTTTGTGTAAGAATCAGGCCATGGAGGGGCATCTGAGGCTGGCACACAGAGAAATTAAGTGACATGCTCTCTAGGTTTGTAAGGACACTAATGAGGAAAGACAAAACTTTTTATGCAAAATAAAATGCTCTATCACCTGGCTCCAACTTGTAAAAAGTAGCTTGTATACCAGTAACATCTTCCCACCCTGATCAACATCTTATGCACAACAGCTATAACATCTTGGGCCGTACAGACAACATCTCATATCATTTCTTCCTACAACATACAATAAAAGATAAGCATTACCAAGAGCGCTTTTTGAGCGAATGCTGGAGTAGAAATACAAGCAGCCATCCTTCAGGATACAGTAATGCTCTATCCAAGTGTCTTTGTTTCTGTCCATTTGATGTAAGAGACCTAGACATTCTGGGTTTTTGATTGCGAGAGGAGGAAGGGAAATATTGTGCATGGTGACGTCAACCCACACATGATTCTGTAAAAGCGATGAAAGGAAGCAGTGACAACATGTTGAATAAAATATTCTCTTCTTGCCACATGTACAGAAATGTTTTTTTTTTTCACTTTTTTTTTTTTTTTACAAAAATGCAAACAGAATCTTCTCCTGTAAAAATTTGATATCAATGGGCGTAACTAATGACTCATTATCAAGAAGCTCAATATTATAACCTTCCCGCTTATTACAGTTCAATGTAAAACTTAAAGGGTCCTGCTTTCTTTACTATTGATATTTAAAATCATTTTTGGCACAACCAACCAAACAGCTGATTGAGCAAGCCATGACATTGTTTTATTCTGAGGTCTAAGGTAACGTTCCTCCTTGTGGAGAGTGACATACCGGTCCCGGCATGCCAATGTAAGGAGGCTTATTCACCGTGCAATGCACCTCTGGGAAATTAAGTATTGTTTTATTCTGAAATGCTGTTGAATTTCAGCATAAAGCATAAATTAAAGCATAAGGGTCATTTTAAGTTTTATTTTTATAAATGAATAACACACATGATATTGGCTGCTTTCTCCTCCTGGACTGGTTTTTCATTCTCAGTTCAAGGGTAAAGTCTATAAAATCTGTATTTTGTGAAGACAGATTTTTCTATTACTGAGATAGTAGATGACAAGAAATGAGCTGATCAGACGACGTTTTTGATTCACAAAAAAGTTATTCTCTGCAAATGTAATGTCCCTGATTATGCTCTGAGGTCTCTGCGAACCCCAGAGGTTACTAAACATAAGATTTAAATAATACATAAAATCCTTATACTCACCTGATCACTCAACTCTCCGGCCCCGTCACTGCTCTCTATCACCCATCTGGTTCTCACTGCATCTTCTCATCTTCGCCGCAAGTGCTGAAATATCCAGGTCTCTCACATTAGCCTGGAATTTCCGGCTCTGATATGGCCCCCAAAGGGTTCTATGTAGCCATGTTAAATGTCATAACGTCATGACGTCGCAACATGTGCCGTGATCTTGCATTTGCACATGCAGAACCCTCCCGTGGGAGCTGAAAGTCCAGGCTCATTGTGAGAGGCCTGGGGATGTCAGAACTCGCTGCTGAGATCAGAAAACGGGACGAGGACTGAAGGGGTGATTGTGAGAAGCAGAAGGACTGGAGAGGTGAGCAATAAGGTGAGTATGAAAATTATTATTTAACCTTTTGATGGCCATTCTGGCAATGCAAAATTTTTGTTAAATTTGCGTAGAATTCAATTTCACTCTAACATATTCGTTCATCTCTAAAGATGACAGTTGGTGATTTTAAAAATCTATGGAGATGGGAGAAGGAAGGAGAAAGAGGCAAACTTGGATATTTTGCTGCAAGTTCTCCTCATTATAGTTCTCCTTAAAACTTCATGAGAACAAAATGCCATCTTCAATATTGGAAAAATCTATATTCACGACAGACAGATTTTACCCTTGACGTGAGAATTTTGAGAATGAATGAAACAGATTTTTAAATTAGATATGTTACAAACAAACAAAACAACGGTTAAGAGTTATGTATGAGCTAGAATCAAGGAGAAGAGTCATTGGGCAGCCTCCTCTGGCTTCTTCCAGCCTTGCACAGCTTGATTGTCAGGTCTCTATTTTTATATGGAAACACCTTAACTTAAATACCAAGTGTTAGACCTTCCCTCTACAGTTTCCTCATTTAACAACAGTGGGTTTTGTTTTGTAGTTTGCAAGAAGAAACACATATTTGGTTATGGTATGCTAGCTATGTTTAATAGAAAAACATAAGGAGAGGTCACCGACTCGCCACCCACTCAGTATGTAAAAATAGGTGATGCAACCCCATATAGCAAACAAAGCACGTATAGCACAGAAAAAGTAAAAGGCAGCTATATAGATGGCTCCAGCATGCTGAATAAAAATTAATTTAGTTTATTAGATAAACCAAATAATACATGTGACACAGAAAATACCGTTAAAAACGTTGAATATTCAATACAAGACCCATAAAAACACAAAAACACCATCTTTCTCACCATGTAAGATGGCAAAACCCAGCACAGAAAATATAGAAAAAAGTGCAGAAAGAATCCGTGCAATGCTTGATAATCCAAATAGTAAAATAACCAAAGTGTGCCAATAAGTAATACAGCAATAGATAAGAAAATATGTAAATCTATAAATATTATCAAAGTGAATACTAAAAAAGAAGCAAAGAGGGATGCCAAAGGAGAATAAAGGGGGTATTGTGATAACATTTTATGAAGGTATTAGTCATGATATAATTGTGATGTTTGATCATGCATAACACTATTCAGTCACTATATGAAGGTAATGTTTGGTCATGGTGTTGGGATAGATTTTAGTCACTGTATGATGAGAGGATTATGGAATAACAATAATTCTGTCATGATATAATGGCAATACTTTGTGACAAGGTGGTGGCATTCACCAAGGTATAATACTAAGGCTTGAACATAGTATAGCACTATTATTTATTTGTGGTATAATGGTAGTATTTAACCATACTGCCTAAGTATTATTGAGTTACTCTTGCAAAGTATTATTTGGCCAAATGAGTGCGATTTAGAATATTCGATCATGATGGGAAAACTATTTGGTGACAGAGCTAACATGGAACACATGGGGTGAAATATTTGGCTGCCGTGTGAATTGCTAAATTTTAGCTTGCTGGGAGACCACAAATGTCCTTCACCACACTTTATTTTTCCTCAAGGTGCCATGACTTCTAATAGTCTTGTATCACAAAACCTTCCTTTTTAAATAGCAGGGTCTCTCAAAAATTTATTAAACACCAAAAGAAAATAGACCACTAAGAACTAACCTCTATTAATGTATTTTAAAAAGGTCAAAAATACTTGATTATACTTAAAATGTTGCAAAGATACAAGGGTCAACAGGGAAAAGAAAGTATAATATCTGTTATGTTTGCTAATGACAGGTGTTATGAAGGCAATCCAGAAACACAGTGTGCTTAGCGATCAGAGCGCACACAGTGATCTGACAAATACCCAAAAATACAAGAACGAGCTCTGAGACGTGGAAACTCTGTAGACTGCACACCTGATCCTATCCTAAACACAACTAAAAGCGGCTGTGGATTGCGCCTAACAACTACCTAGGCAACTCGGCACAGCCTAAGAAACTGGCTAGCCTGAAGATAGAAAAATAGGCCTGACTTGCCCCAGAGAAATTCCCCAAAGGAAAAGGCAGCCCCCCACATATAATGACTGTGAGTAAGATGAAAAGACAAAACGTAGGGATGAAATAGATTTCAGCAAAGTGGGGCCCGATATTCTAGGACAGAGCGAGGACAGTAAAGCAAAACCACGCAAAGGGGGCAAAAAAAACCCACCGTGCCGAACTAACGGCACGGCGGTACACCCTTTGCGTCTCAGAGCTTCCAGCAAAACAAAAGACAAACTGGACAGAAAAAAAGAAACAAAAAAAGCAAAAAGCACTTAGCTATACAGAGCAGCAGGTCACAGGAACAATCAGGAGAAGCTCAGATCCAACACTGAAACATTGACAAGGAGCAAGGATAGCAGCATCAGGCGGAGTTAAGTAATGAAGCAGTTAACGAGCTCACCAGAACACCTGAGGGAGGAAGCTCAGAAGCTGCAGTACCACTTGTGACCACAGGAGTGAATTCAGCCACAGAATTCACAACAGTACCCCCCCCTTGAGGAGGGGTCACCGAACCCTCACCAGAGCCCCCAGGCCGACCAGGATGAGCCGCATGAAAGGCACGAACAAGATCGGAAGCATGAACATCAGAGGCAAAAACCCAGGAATTATCTTCCTGAGCATAACCCTTCCATTTAACCAGATACTGGAGTTTCCGTCTAGAAACACGAGAATCCAAAATCTTCTCCACAATATACTCCAACTCCCCCTCCACCAAAACCGGGGCAGGAGGCTCAACAGATGGAACCATAGGTGCCACGTATCTCCGCAACAACGACCTATGGAATACATTATGTATGGAAAAGGAGTCTGGGAGGGTCAAACGAAAAGACACAGGATTGAGAACCTCAGAAATCCTATACGGACCAATAAAACGAGGTTTAAATTTAGGAGAGGAAACCTTCATAGGAATATGACGAGAAGATAACCAAACCAGATCCCCAACACGAAGTCGGGGACCCACACGGCGTCTGCGATTAGCGAAAAGTTGAGCTTTCTCCTGGGACAAGATCAAATTGTCCACTACCTGAGTCCAGATCTGCTGCAACCTATCCACCACAGAATCCACACCAGGACAGTCCGAAGACTCAACCTGTCCTGAAGAGAAACGAGGATGGAACCCAGAATTGCAAAAAAATGGAGAAACCAAGGTAGCCGAGCTGGCCCGATTATTAAGGGCGAACTCAGCCAACGGCAAAAAGGACACCCAATCATCCTGGTCTGCAGAAACAAAACATCTCAGATATGTTTCCAAGGTCTGATTGGTTCGTTCGGTCTGGCCATTAGTCTGAGGATGGAAAGCCGAGGAAAAGGATAGGTCAATGCCCATCCTACCACAAAAGGCTCGCCAAAACCTTGAAACAAACTGGGAACCTCTGTCAGAAACAATATTCTCAGGAATGCCATGCAACCGAACCACATGCTGAAAGAACAAAGGTACCAAATCAGAGGAGGAAGGCAATTTAGCCAAGGGCACCAGATGGACCATTTTAGAAAAGCGATCACAGACCACCAAAATGACTGACATCTTTTGAGAAACGGGAAGGTCAGAAATGAAATCCATCGAAATATGTGTCCAAGGCCTCTTTGGGACCGGCAAGGGCAAAAGCAACCCACTGGCACGAGAACAGCAGGGCTTAGCCCTAGCACAAATCCCACAGGACTGCACAAAAGTACGTACATCCCGTGACAGAGATGGCCACCAGAAGGATCTAGCCACTAACTCTCTGGTACCAAAGATTCCAGGATGACCAGCCAACACCGAACAATGAAGTTCAGAGATAAGTTTATTAGTCCACCTATCAGGGACGAACAGTTTCTCTGCTGGACAACGATCAGTTTTATTCACCTGAAATTTTTGCAGCACCCGCCGCAAATCAGGGGAGATGGCAGACACAATGACTCCTTCCTTGAGGATACCCGCTGGCTCAGATAGACCCGGAGAGTCGGGCACAAAACTCCTAGACAGAGCATCCGCCTTCACATTTTTAGAGCCCGGAAGGTACGAAATCACAAAGTCGAAGCGGGCAAAAAATAACGACCAACGGGCCTGTCTAGGATTCAAGCGCTTGGCAGACTCGAGATAAGTCAAGTTCTTATGATCAGTCAATACCACCACGCGATGCTTAGCTCCTTCAAGCCAATGACGCCACTCCTCGAATGCCCACTTCATGGCCAGCAACTCTCGATTGCCCACATCATAATTACGCTCAGCGGGCGAAAACTTCCTAGAAAAGAAAGCACATGGTTTCATCACTGAGCAATCAGAACCTCTCTGTGACAAAACCGCCCCTGCTCCAATCTCAGAAGCATCAACCTCGACCTGGAACGGAAGAGAAACATCTGGCTGACACAACACAGGGGCAGAACAAAAACGACGCTTCAACTCCTGAAAAGCTTCCACAGCAGCAGAAGACCAATTAACCAAATCAGCACCCTTCTTGGTCAAATCGGTCAATGGTTTGGCAATGCTAGAAAAATTACAGATGAAGCGACGATAAAAATTAGCAAAGCCCAGGAACTTTTGCAGACTTTTCAGAGATGTCGGCTGAATCCAATCCTGGATGGCTTGGACCTTAACTGGATCCATCTCGATAGTAGAAGGGGTAAAGATGAACCCCAAAAATGAAACTTTCTGCACACCGAAGAGACACTTTGATCCCTTCACAAACAAAGAGTTAGCACGCAGGACCTGAAAAACCATTCTGACCTGCTTCACATGAGACTCCCAATCATCTGAGAAGATCAAAATGTCATCCAAGTAAACAATCAGGAATTTATCCAGATACTCACGGAAGATGTCATGCATAAAAGACTGAAACACAGATGGAGCATTGGCAAGTCCGAACGGCATCACTAGATACTCAAAATGACCCTCGGGCGTATTGAATGCAGTTTTCCATTCATCTCCTTGCCTGATTCTCACCAGATTATACGCACCACGAAGATCTATCTTAGTGAACCAACTAGCCCCCTTAATCCGAGCAAACAAGTCAGATAACAATGGCAAGGGATACTGAAATTTAACAGTGATCTTATTAAGAAGGCGGTAATCAATACACGGTCTCAGCGAACCATCCTTCTTGGCTACAAAGAAGAACCCTGCTCCCAGTGGTGATGACGATGGGCGAATATGTCCCTTCTCCAGGGATTCCTTCACATAACTGCGCATAGCGGCGTGTTCGGGCACGGATAAATTAAATAATCGACCTTTAGGGAATTTACTACCAGGAATCAAATTGATAGCACAATCACAATCCCTATGCGGAGGTAGAGCATCGGACTTGGTCTCTTCAAATACATCCTGATAATCAGACAAGAACTCTGGGACCTCAGAAGGGGTGGATGACGAAATTGACAAAAATGGAACATCACCATGTACCCCCTGACAACCCCAGCTGGATACCGACATGGAATTCCAATCCAATACTGGATTATGGGTTTGTAGCCATGGCAACCCCAACACGACCACATCATGCAGATTATGCAACACCAGAAAGCGAATAACTTCCTGATGTGCAGGAGCCATGCACATGGTCAGCTGGGCCCAGTATTGAGGTTTATTCTTGGCCAAAGGTGTAGCATCAATTCCTCTCAATGGAATAGGACACCGCAAAGGCTCCAAGAAAAACCCACAACGTTTAGCATAATCCAAATCCATCAGATTCAGGGCAGCGCCCGAATCCACAAACGCCATGACAGAAAACGACGACAAAGAGCATATCAAGGTAATGGACAGAAGGAATTTGGACTGTACAGTACCAATGACGGCAGACCTAGCGGACCGCTTAGTGCGCTTAGGACAATCAGAAATAGCATGAGTGGAATCACCACAGTAGAAACACAGACCATTCAGACGTCTGTATTCCTGCCGTTCAACTCTAGTCATAGTCCTATCGCACTGCATAGGCTCAGGTTTAACCTCAGGCAGTACCGCCAAATGGTGCACAGATTTACGCTCGCGCAAGCGTCGACCGATCTGAATGGCCAAAGACAAAGACTCATTCAAACCAGCAGGCATAGGAAATCCCACCATGACATCCTTAAGAGCCTCAGAGAGACCCTTTCTGAACAAAGCTGCCAGCGCAGATTCATTCCACTGAGTGAGTACTGACCATTTCCTAAATTTCTGACAATATACTTCTATATCATCCTGACCCTGGCACAAAGCCAGCAAATTTTTCTCAGCCTGATCCACTGAATTAGGCTCATCGTACAGCAATCCGAGCGCCAGGAAAAACGCATCGACACTACTCAATGCAGGGTCTCCTGGTGCAAGAGAAAATGCCCAGTCTTGAGGGTCGCCGCGCAAAAAAGAAATAATAATCAAAACCTGTTGAATAGGATTACCAGAAGAATGAGGTTTCAAGGCCAGAAATAGCTTACAATTATTTTTGAAACTTAGAAACTTAGTTCTATCTCCAAAAAACAAATCAGGAATAGGAATTCTTGGTTCTAACATAGATTTCTGATCAATAGTATCTTGAATTTTTTGTACATTTATAACGAGATTATCCATTGAAGAGCACAGACCCTGAATATCCATGTCCACACCTGTGTCCAGAATCACCCAAATGTCTAGGGGAAAAAAAAAAAAAAGTGAACACAGAGCAGAAAAAAAAAAAAAAATGATGTCAGAACTTTTTCTTTCCTTCTATTGAGAATCATTAGTTTTGGCTCCTTGTACTGTTATGTTTGCTAATGACAGGTGTTATGAAGGCAATCCAAACACAGTGTGCTTAGCGATCAGAGCGCACACAGTGATCTGACAAATACCCAAAAATACAAGAACGAGCTCTGAGACGTGGAAACTCTGTAGACTGCACACCTGATCCTATCCTAAACACAACTAAAAGCGGCTGTGGATTGCGCCTAACAACTACCTAGGCAACTCGGCACAGCCTAAGAAACTAGCTAGCCTGAAGATAGAAAAATAGGCCTGACTTGCCCCAGAGAAATTCCCCAAAGGAAAAGGCAGCCCCCCACATATAATGACTGTGAGTAAGATGAAAAGACAAAACGTAGGGATGAAATAGATTTCAGCAAAGTGGGGCCCGATATTCTAGGACAGAGTGAGGACAGTAAAGCGAACTTTGCAGTCTACAAAAAACCCTAAAGCAAAACCACGCAAAGGGGGCAAAAAAAACCCACCGTGCCGAACTAACGGCACGGCGGTACACCCTTTGCGTCTCAGAGTTTCCAGCAAAACAAAAGACAAACTGGACAGAAAAAAAGAAACAAAAAAAGCAAAAAGCACTTAGCTATACAGAGCAGCAGGTCACAGGAACAATCAGGAGAAGCTCAGATCCAACACTGAAACATTGACAAGGAGCAAGGATAGCAGCATCAGGCGGAGTTAAGTAATGAAGCAGTTAACGAGCTCACCAGAACACCTGAGGGAGGAAGCTCAGAAGCTGCAGTACCACTTGTGACCACAGGAGTGAATTCAGCCACAGAATTCACAACAAATATCTTATCTAAGGGATAATCTTTCCCTAGATGAGCCCTAAAACTCGCCCTACCTGCCGGCGGAGGTTGACACCCTGGTTGTAGACGTGATGGCGCGCCCGCTCAACGTCAGTAGCCCTAAAGGCCCTAGTGCACCCTTAACATCCTACACACTGAGATATACACAAAAACACACACATACAAAAACAATTGAAGGAAGTACCCCTTCTTAGAGGTCTATTTTCTTTTGGTGTTTAAAAGTCTTGGATCGCCCTGATTTTAAGTCTTATAAACAAAAAAAATTACAGTATAGCATTTCAATAAAGCATTTAGCATATTTTGGTTGTATTTTTCTCTAATGAATCCAATCACTGCTTGTTATATTCCTGGGACAGATTGGGGGCCACTGCTGTAAATCAGACTTGTTACAAAAGAAAACATAGATCCCCTCATTCTTACAATCGTCAGCTTGCGTTCCCCATCTGATCATACATTTGTAAGATGAATAAATCATGTTTTATTGGTGTACTTCTCTGGAACATTTTGCTTCTTACCTGGTTGAGGGGATGTATTGCTTTATCCATAGCTTCCAGCCACCTACAACATGAGATACATGATGAGACCACCCATTAGATGCATCTGCTGCATAGTACTATATAACATGATATAACTGTAGATTCAATATCACTTTTGATTGGTTGAGTTTGTACATTTTGTAATTTCTTAGCCGTTCTTGTAAATAATATTTCTATATACGCCTCAAGAACAACGTATGGGATTCTTGGCATTGTTAGACAATGTCATGTTTGTCAAGTACAAGTTGGTGAACAGCTAGCTAAATACTGCTGCACATATCTACCTTTTCATCTCTTGATTGGATGTGGCACAAAAATAGAATATCCGGTTTCCAGATTGTGGGACACATCTAAAGACAAATGGTTTCCCCAGAGTAGAATCAACGCCAATTTCAGAGCCTTCTAATTTGGTCACCTCAAATGGACGGCATTTTCCTTCATCCTGCATTGGAATAAGGAATATTGCTCTGTTATTTTGTAGCAAAATGACAAACACCATGTGGTATTTGAACACCTTTTTTTCTGTTCCTCAATGTATGTGCCAATGATCCAATCTATCTGCATAGATATATATACAGTTGTGCTCAAAAGTTTACATATCCATGCAGAATTTTTGTTTTCTTGGCCTTTTTTCAGAGAATATGAATGATAACACCAAAAGTTTTTCTCCACTCATGGTTAGGGCTTGGGTGAAGCCATTTATTGTCAAACTACTGTGGTTTCTCTTTTTAAATCATAATGAGAACCCAAAACATCCAAATGACCCCAATCAAAAGTTCACATATACCTTTTCTTAATATCGTTTATTGCCCCCTCTAACATCAATGACAGTTTGAAGTCTTTTGTGTTAGTTGTGGATGAGTTTCTTTATTTTCTCAGATGGTAAAGCTGCCCACTCTTCTTGGCAAAATCCTCTAGTTCCTGTAAATTCCTGGGCCACTACCCACACAGACAAGCGGTGGATACTGCGCCTGTACACGGGTTCTGCATCCTACTAACAAGCACGGATCTCCCTGTATCCGATCCGATGGCTATATAATTTTGAATATACAGAGGACCCTATTTCAGACTTACCACAAACTATTAACCATCATTCTCTCTTACGTCAGTACGTAACTGATGAAGGTCTCTAGGACCGAAACGTTTGTTGTTGGTACTACAAACAAATTCGAGTGCATCACTCACACTTAAGTTGAGTGCGGGTTCTTTTTATCCTTAAACAATTCTGGACTGCCCATATGATGATGTCATGTGTTTGGAAGCTTCTGATAGGTTTATTGGCAACATCTGAGTTAATTAGAGACACACCTGTGGATGTATTTTAATGCACACCTAAACACACTGCTTCTTTGTATAACACCGTGGTAACAGGGGCTGGCTGGGCCGGGTGTCAGAGGGGCAAGTGCCCCCTGGGCCTGTCTCTCCAGCTGCAGCTGCAGGCAGCCCAGCTTCCTGCTGCCCTGAAGATGGCTTTTGGCACTGTACTTTAATAATCCTGTAAGTGGTGACCAGCCATCCCTGTATTGTAGACATGCCCACACTGCACACTGTGTGACCGTGTCTTCTGATCTCACCTTATCAGTGCGCTGCAGCAAGAGAGCAGCTTGAGACAAGTGGTCTGCAGGGGTCAGGAGATCAAGGACCGGGCCAGATCCTGCGTCTTGTGTCTGCAGTCACTCTGAGGCACAGTGAGTGTGATTTATTGCACCCATTTGAACTTTCATGCAGCTCAGGTCACTAGTAGTGATGAGCGAGTATACTCGTTGTTCAGGTTTTCCAGAGCACGCTCGGGTGATCTCCGAGTATTTGTTAGTGCTCGGAGATTTAGTTTTCCTTGTCTCAGCTGCATGATTTACAGCTGATAGACAGCTTGAATACGTGTGGGGATTCCCTAGCAACCAGGCAACCTCCACATGTACTCAGGCTGGCTAGCAGCAGTAAATCATGCAGCTGTGTCAACAAATACTAAATCTCCGAGTAGTTACAAATACTCAGAGACCACCCGAGAATGCTCAGGAAATACCAACATGTACTGTGACATACTGAAGCAGAGCATGATCCCCTTTCTTCGGAAATTGGTCCGCAAGGCAGTATTCCATCATGATAATGACCCCAAGCACACCTCCAAGACAACAACTGCCTTGCTAAAGAAACTGAGGGTAAAGGTGCTGGACTGACCAAGCATGTCTCCAGACCTAAACCCTACTGAGCATCTATGGGGTATCCTCAAAAGGAAGGTGGAGGAGCGCAAGGTCTCTCATATTCACCACCTCCATGATGTCGTCATGTTGTGGAAGAGAATCCCGGGGCAACCTGTGAAGCCATAGTGAACTCCAAGTATTCTGCTTTGTAGCTGCCGTTACATTGTGTAGCCAGTTCAACATCAAAATTTGGTGAAAAGCCTTTGTTAAATGTCCTGATTTTGCTAATTTAAATGACAGTGAGCATGAACTGGCATGATTCACATATAGATGAGGCAATGTAAAGTTCAACTGTGTATATGGTAGAAGCAAAAATACCCCACAGGACATACTGTAGACACCTTCAGAGATAGAACACTACTGAAAGATACTGTATGATGTGGTGTAGTGGGAGAAATGATGGGAGCTCGCCTGCAATCTTGTGTGCTCTTTGGATGTGGCAACTGCTGTGAATCTGGATGGATTAAATAGCATTTAGAGCGCGCTGTCTCTCTGACATGTAATGAATGGTTCCTTTTAACAATTGTACAGTTAGACATGTTCTTTTATTCTTAGATAAAAAGTAATGAACAATCACAGTGAACCAGGTTTCGAATAAAAGAAGAAGTCTAACAGCTCAATTCTCAATAGGAACCATTCATTACCTGTCGGAGAGACAGCATTCTCTAATTCCTGGTATTTTTTCTTTAATTCATTGCAAAGTTCAGGGGTCTCATGGCACCATGATGCTTAACCACAGGTACTCTCTAATTTAAGGAATCCTAGAGTCAGTGAGTCTTTGATTGTCCCTTTCTGCACTGCTAACGCTCCTCAGATGCTAGGAGCATAGATATGGACACTTTGTGTTGTCGGCAAATCTGCTCATCTTAGCTGGGAACCTTCCAATAAAGCCCAGTCACCTTCTTCTCATACCACCAGCACAAACTTCACTGGCCCTCCCCGCACAACACTGTAATGGCAATTGGGCATGCCTCTTTTCTTAAGATCGGTCCAATGGACAAACATATCTTCTTCATTGTTGCTCTGGTAGATTAATCAATATCTCTCATGTGCATCAATTACTTCAGTTTTAAACGGGCAGCTTGGATACATCTGCCAACAAATATTGCTTTGTGTAAGGGTTTGCGCTGTTCCACCCTACCAAAGGGTTCTTCTCGTTTAACAATTGCTGTTCACTCACTCTCTGTAGACCTTGGGGACGATACATTTCCTGACTTATATAGAACATGATCCAAGTTTGACCAATGTTGGGCAATCATTACTGTTCTTTCAAGATGTCCATAATATATTTGCATTTCCCCAAGCAATATTCCCCGCCTCTCAATGTCCTGGACCATCTGACAAGTCTGGCTCTGGCTGTTACAAACTTTACCCAAGTACTCAAAACAAGGTAGTTGTTCCCTCCTTATGATTGTAACAGAATATAACTCAGGCTCGCCAAATACTTTAGTAGTTCAGCTCAACAATATAGTTCAATAAGGGGTTGTTTAGATACTTCTCAGTTTAATCTTCTTACAGACATGCACAGGACAAGACACCAATGGGATACACAATAATTTACTGACTGCCACTGTCCCTGGACGTCATCAAATTTTACTTTCTAAGGACCAAAAGTAGGTGACATGATTTCCTGTTTCGTACTTGTTTTGGAGGTTCAAAAAGCCCATAAAAAGGACCCAAACTGATTTATCATCTTTCTATGAGCTCCATAATTAAAGAAGTTGTCCACTACTATAAAGTTTTTTTTTCATAAATCTTGCTATTATGTGCCACTGAAAACATCTACTGTGTTTATTTTAGCAATATTACCTGTTATCATGCTGTAGCAGCACATCTTCAGTGCTGGATTCAGCTCTCATGGGGTTAATCGACAACTTCCTTATTGTGCCCTAATACTACAAGTTCCATGATGCTTTGCAATGCCACTAAGCCCGAATCTAGCACACCCACTCCAAAACACACCCAAACCCCTCCCTCCTCTCTCTTCAAAAAGATTTGTGGTGTTATTTCTGTCCAACTCCTCTATTACATTTGTCCAACCCACACTCCATTACACACACAGAGCAGAGATAGATAGATAGATAGATATTAGATAGATAGATAGATAGATATGGGATAGATAGATGTGGGATAGATAGATAGATAGATACAGATATATCTATATATCTATTTCCATAGATATGTCCATATCCATGTTTCTAAACCCCTTCACCCCTGGAGCTTTTTTCGTTTATCGCTCCCCTTCTTTCCAGAGCCATAATGTTTCCGTCAATATGGCCATGTGGGGGCTTATCTTTTGCGGGACAAGTTCTACTTTTGAATGACACCATTGGTTTTACCATGTCGTGTAACAGAAAATGTGAAAAAAATTCAAAGTGCGATGAAATTGCAAAAAAAGTGCATTCCCACACTTGTTTTTTGCTTGCCTTTTTGCTCGGTTCACTAAATGCTAAGGCTGTGTGCACACGTTGTGGATTTGATTGCAGATCCGCAGCATTTTTTGCCGCACGGAATTGCATTAAATCCACAGTGTTGTGCACAACTAATGTAAGTCTATGGGAGCCGCAGACTTGTTGTGCACATGCTGCGGAAAAGGCCGCACCAAAACGCAGCTTTTTTTTTTCTCCGCAGCATGTCACTTCTTTTGTGCCGAACTGCAGCGTTTCTGCACGCTTAGGCCGGGATCACACACAGCGAGATACGGCCGAGTCTCGCAGATTAAAACCAAGCTCTGGCACCGGCACTCTGGAGCGGAGCGTGCGGCCGCATAGCAATACATGGAGCCGCACGCTCCGCTCCAGAGTGCTGGTGCCAGAGCTTGTATTTAACCTGCGAGACTCGGCCGTATCTCGCTGTAGTGTGACTCCGGCCTTAGACTTTCATTGAGATGTAAAACATATCTGCAGTTTTGCTGCAGATGTGGGTCCAAGAAACGCTGCAGTTCAGGAGGAGGGAAGTGTGTGGGCGGTGACCAGGGCCGGACTGGCCATCGGGCACTTCTGGCAAATGCCAGAAGGGCCGGTGCCAGTAGTGGGCCGCTGCACTCTTTCCCCCCTACTCCCGCCAGTGCCGCCGCCGCATTCAACTATACCGGCGTCTATGACGCCGGTATAGTTCAATGCAATGATGGAGGAGAGAGCATCCGCTGACGTTCCCTCTCCCATCATTCCCCGCTCTGCCTCTGACACTGCGGGTGCGAGATGACGTCATATCATCACACACCTGCTGTGTCCTGGCCAGACTGCAGCCGCCGAGACAGGAGACAGCAGCCAGGAGCAGCGCGGGCAAGAGGAAAGGTGAGGAGAGTGTGGAGCCATTATCGGGGGGATGAGATGTGGGCTGTGCTGTGTATACCACTGTGTGGGCTGTGCTGTGTATGTACCACTGTGTGGGCTGTGCTGTGTATGTACCACTATGTGGGCTGTGCTGTGTATATACCACTGTGTGGGCTGTGCTGTGTATACTACTCCATGGGCTGTGCTGTATATACTACTACGCGTGTTGTGCTGTATATACTACGACCCGGGCTGTGCTGTATACTACTACGCGGGCTGTGCTGTATACTACTACGCGGGCTGTGCTATATTATGTAGGCTCTGCTATATACTATGAAAGTTGTGCTATATTATATGCGGGCTTTGATATATACTATGGGAGGTATATTCTATTCTATGGGGGAGGCCGGGTTATATACTATGTGGCTGTGTTATATACTATTGCGGGGGTATATTCTATTCTATGGGGGAGGCTGTCTTATATAGTAACATAGTAACATAGTTAGTAAGGCCGAAAAAAGACATTTGTCCATCCAGTTCAGCCTATATTCCATCATAATAAATCCCCAGATCTACGTCCTTCTACAGAACCTAATTGTATGATACAATATTGTTCTGCTCCAGGAAGACATCCAGGCCTCTCTTGAACCCCTCGACTGAGTTCGCCATCACCACCTCCTCAGGCAAGCAATTCCAGATTCTCACTGCCCTAACAGTAAAGAATCCTCTTCTATGTTGGTGGTAAAACCTTCTCTCCTCCAGACGCAAAGAATGCCCCCTTGTGCCCGTCACCTTCCTTGGTATAAACAGATCCTCAGCGAGATATTTGTATTGTCCCCTTATATACTTATACATGGTTATTAGATCGCCCCTCAGTCGTCTTTTTTCTAGACTAAATAATCCTAATTTCGCTAATCTATCTGGGTATTGTAGTTCTCCCATCCCCTTTATTAATTTTGTTGCCCTCCTTTGTACTCTCTCTAGTTCCATTATATCCTTCCTGAGCACCAGTGCCCAAAACTGGACACAGTACTCCATGTGCGGTCTAACTAGGGATTTGTACAGAGGCAGTATAATGCTCTCATCATGTGTATCCAGACCTCTTTTAATGCACCCCATGATCCTGTTTGCCTTGGCAGCTGCTGCCTGGCACTGGCTGCTCCAGGTAAGTTTATCATTAACTAGGATCCCCAAGTCCTTCTCCCTGTCAGAAGTGTGTAATGGTGACATTGATTCCTTCTTCCCGTGTGTATAACCTTACATTTATCATTGTTAAACCTCATCTGCCACCTTTCAGCCCAAGTTTCCAACTTATCCAGATCCATCTGTAGCAGAATACTATCTTCTCTTGTATTAACTGCTTTACATAGTTTTGTATCATCTGCAAATATCGATATTTTACTGTGTAAACCTTCTACCAGATCATTAATGAATATGTTGAAGAGAACAGGTCCCAATACTGACCCCTGCGGTACCCCACTGGTCACAGCGACCCAGTTAGAGACTATACCATTTATAACCACCCTCTGCTTTCTATCACTAAGCCAGTTACTAACCCATTTACACACATTTTCCCCCAGACCAAGCATTCTCATTTTGTGTACCAACCTCTTGTGTGGCACGGTATCAAACGCTTTGGAAAAATCGAGATATACCACGTCCAATGACTCACCGTGGTCCAGCCTATAGCTTACCTCTTCATAAAAACTGATTAGATTGGTTTGACAGGAGCGATTTCTCATAAACCCATGCTGATATGGAGTTAAACAGTTATTCTCATTGAGATAATCCAGAATAACATCCCTCAGAAACCCTTCAAATATTTTACCAACAATAGAGGTTAGACTTACTGGCCTATAATTTCCAGGTTCACTTTTAGAGCCCTTTTTGAATATTGGCACCACATTTGCTATGCGCCAATCCTGCGGAACAGACCCTGTCGCTATAGAGTCCCTATAATATACTATGTGGGGTATATTATATTCTATGGGAGTGGCGGTCTTATATACTATGGGGGGCTGCATTATATTCTATGGGGGCTACATTATATTCAATTGGGGCTACATTATATATTATGGGGAGGTGGGCTGCATTATATTCTATGGGGGGCTGTATTAGATTTTATGAGGGATGATTGCATCATACTCTTTGATGGGGCTGCATTATATTCTATGGGGAGGTGGGCTGCATTCTATTCTATTCGGGGCTACATTATATTCTATGGGGGGCTGTATTATATTTATATTCTATGAGGGGTGATTGCATCATACTCTATGGGGGGCTGCATTATATTATTTGGGGGGTTACATTATACTCTGGGGTGGCTGCATTATACTCTGCAAATTCAGATGTAAGGCTACTTTCACACTTGCGTCGGTACGGGGCCGTCGCAAACCTTCGGCCAGACGTACCGACGGACGTTATGCTAAATTTAGCACAACATGGGCAGCGGATGCAGTTTTACAACGCATCCGCTGCCCATTGTGATGAGCGTTGAGGAGGGGGCGGAGTTCCAGCCACGCATGCGCGGTCGGAAATGGCAGACGTCGCACAAAAAAAGTTACACTGAACTTTTTTTTGTGCGTTGCGTCCGCCAAAACACGACGGATGCGTTGCTAATACAAGTCTATGGGTACAAAACGCATCCTGCGAGCACATTTGCAGGATCCGTTTTTTTTCGCCGGATCTTTTTTTTTCTGCCGGATCTTTTTTTTTTCCGCCGTATCCGTTTTTTACCACCTGATCGTTTTTTTCCGCCAGATCCGTTTTTTTCTCATAGAGTTGTATTAGCACCGTAGTGCGTCTGATGGCCACACGTTTCATCCATTTTTTGCTAGATCAGTCGCTGAAAAACCGTTCCTCTGTATGTGTTTTCCGTCCGGTGGAAACAGCTTTTTTGACGGATCCTGCAAAAACGGATTAAACGTGTGGCCACCAGGCGCAATCCGGCGCTAATACAACTCTATGAGAAAAAACAGATCTGGCGGAAAAAAAAACATCCGGTGGAATAAAATGGATCCGGCGGAAAAAAAACGGATTCGGTTGAAAAAAAACGGATCTGGCGGAAAAAAACCGATCCGGTGCAAATAAACGGATCCTGCAAATGTGCTCGCAGGATGCGTTTTACCCATAGACTTGTATTAGCGACGGATCGTGACAGATGGCTAGACATCGCCTCCGTCGTGCTACGGATCCGTCGTGTTTTGGCGGACCATAGGCACGAAAAAACGTTCAATAGAAAATTTTTTTGGCTGTCTCGCCCGCCATTTTCTATCGCGCATGTGCGGCAGAAACTCCACCCCCTCCTCCCCGCAATTCAGAATGGGCAGCGGATGCGTTGAAAAACTGCATCCGCTGCCCACGTCGTGCTCAAATTTCACAACGTGCGTCGGTACGTCGGCCCGACGCATAGCGATGGACCCGTACCGACGCAAGAGTGAAAGAAGCCTTAATGAGCGTTGAATTTAAAAAAATAAAATAAAGCGGAAAAAAAACACCGTGGGCTTCCGCGCAATTTTCTGCGCCAGAGGGGGAAAGCCGACGGCCGGGGCCAATATCTGTAGCCTGCTATGAATACCAGCCCGCAGCTGTCTGCGTAGCCTTTACTGGCTATTAAAAGAGGGGGACCCCCCCAAAAAATGACGTGGGGTCCCCCTATATTTTATAGCCAGAAAGGCTACGCAGACAGCTGCAGGCTGATATTCATAGCCTAGAGAGGGGCCATGGATATTGGCCCCCCCCCCCCCCGCTACAAATACCAGTCCGCAGCCGCCCCAGAAATTGCGCATCTGTAAGATGCGCCAATTCCGGCACTTAGCCCCTCTCTTCCCACTCCCGAGTAGCGGTGGGATATGGGGTAATAAGGGGTTAATGTCACCTTGCTATTGTAAGATGACATTAAGCCGGGTTAATAACGGAGAGGCGTCAATAAGACGCCTATCCATTACTAATCCAATAGTAAGAAAGGGTTAATAAAACACACACATTTGGAAAAAAGTATTTTAATATTCTTCATTTAACCATACTTACCATACTTCAGCGCCTGCAAAAAAAAGTAAAATAATAAACCGTATACTACCTTTCCGCTGTAGTCCAATTAATAACGAGTGTCCCACGACGATCTCCCCTATAGAACAGTGACATCGGGTGATGTCACTGCTCTATAGGACCCACAGTGACACACTGACAGGAGACAATGGCTCCTGCAGTGCATCACTGAGGTTACTCTAGTTCACTGGTCTCACTTTATGGCAATTGCTGCGTGGGAAAATGTCTCACCCAGCAATGCCAATAGTGAGACTAGGGACTATTTTCTCACAGGGGCGTAAGAATACCTTGTGAGGAATACATGATGGAAGGATACCTTCCATCATTGTGTTCCTGGAGCCCCTGGAGAGTGGTCGCATCAACTGATGCTCCTGCTCTCCACGGGAGATCGTCGTTGGGCACTCGTTTTAATTGGATTTCTGCGGACAGGGAGTATATTGTTTGTTTATTATTTTAATATTTTTTACAGGTGACAATGGCTTCGGGGAACAAAGTGACAAGTGATGGTGAGTATGTACTCTATGTTATATGTACTGTATGTCTGTAGTATGTATGTATGTATGTACTGTATGTCGCAGGTCGTTGCATGGTGCATGTTGTTGCATGGTGCATGTCGCATGCCATCGCATGGTGCATGTCGCATGCCGCTGCATGTCGCATGCCGCTGCATGGTGCATGTCGCATGTCATCGCATGGTGCATGTCATCGCATGGTGCATGTAGCATGTCGCATGGTGCATGTCGTCGCATTGTGCATGTCGTCGCATGGTGCATGTCGCATGCTGCTGCATGGTGCATGTGTCGCTGCATGGTTCATGTCGCATGCCGCTGCATGGTGCATGTCGTCGCATGGTGCATGTCACATGCCGTCGCATGGTGCATGGCGCATGTCATCGCACGGTACATGTCGCATGCCGTCGCATGGTGCATGTCGCATGCCGTCGCATGGTGCATGTCGTCGCATGGTACATGTCGCATGTCGTCGCATGGTACATGTCGCATGCCGTCGCATGGTGCATGTTGTCGCATTGTGCATGTCGTCGCATGGTGCATGTCGCCACATGGTACATGTCGCATGCCGTCACATGGTGCATGCAGCATGTCGTCGCATGGTGCATGTCGTCACATGGTGCATGTAGCATGTCGTCGCATGGTGCATGTCGTCGCATGGTGCATGTCGTCGCATGGTGCATGTCGCATGCCGCTGCATGGTGCATGTCGCCGCATGGTGCATGTCGCCGCATGGTGCATGTTGCATGCCGTCGCATGGTGCATGTCGCTGCATGGTGCATGTCGCCGCATGGTGCATGTCGCATGCCGTCGCATGGTGCATGTCGCTGCATGGTGCATGGCGTCGCATGGTGCATGTCGCCGCATGGTGCATGTCGCATGTCGCCGCATGGTGCATGTCGCATGTCGCCGCATGGTGCATGTCGCATGCCGTCGCATGGTGCATGTCGCTGCATGGTGCATGTCGTCGCATGTTACATGTCGCATGGTGTGTGTTGTGTTATGAAAGGTAATTCAGTACCACAATGGACATAGAGGTCAGCGCACATACAGTGACCTGGCAATAACCCAAAAAACAAGAACGAGCTCTGAGACGTGGGAACTCTGTTGACCGCAATCCCTAATCCTCTCAAACCACACTAAAGGCAGCCGTGGATTGCGCCTAACGCTCCCTATGCAACTCGGCACGGCCTGAGAAACTAGCTAGCCTGAAGATAGAAAATAAGCCTACCTTGCCTCAGAGAAATACCCCAAAGGAAAAGGCAGCCCCCACATATAATGACTGTGAGTTAAGATGAAAAGACAAACGTAGAGATGAAATAGATTTAGCAAAGTGAGGCCCAACTTTCTGAACAGAGCGAGGATAGGAAAGGAAACTTTGCGGTCAACACAAAACCCTACAAAAACCACGCAAAGGGGGCAAAAAGACCCTCCGTACCGAACTAACGGCACGGAGGTACACCCTCTGCGTCCCAGAGCTTCCAGCAAGCAGTAAAAAACAAATTGACAAGCTGGACAGAAAAAAACAGCAAACAAATAGCAAAGAGGAACTTAGCTATGCAGAGCAGCAGGCCACAGGAACGATCCAGGAGGAAACAGGTCCAATACTAGAACATTGACTGGAGGCCAGGATCAAAGCACTAGGTGGAGTTAAATAGAGCAGCACCTAACGACTTCACCACATCACCTGAGGAAGGAAACTCAGAAGCCGCAGTACCACTTTCCTCCACCAACGGAAGCTCACAGAGAGAACCAGCCGAAGTACCACTTGTGACCACAGGAGGGAGCTCTGCCACAGAATTCACAACAGTACCCCCCCCCTTGAGGAGGGGTCACCGAACCCTCACCAGAGCTCCCAGGACGACCAGGATGAGCCATATGAAAGGCACGAACAAGATCGGGAGCATGGACATCAGAGGCAAAGACCCAGGAATTATCTTCCTGAGCATAACCCTTCCACTTAACCAGATACTGGAATTTCCGCCTTGAAACACGAGAATCCAAAATCTTCTCCACAATATACTCCAACTCCCCCTCCACCAAAACCGGGGCAGGAGGATCAACAGATGGAACCATAGGTGCCACGTATCTCCGCAACAATGACCTATGGAATACGTTATGTATGGAAAAAGAATCTGGAAGGGTCAGACGAAAAGACACAGGATTAAGAACCTCAGAAATCCTATACGGACCAATAAAACGAGGTTTAAACTTAGGAGAGGAAACCTTCATAGGAATATGACGAGAAGATAACCAAACCAAGTCCCCAACCCGAAGTCGGGGACCCACACAGCGTCTGCGATTAGCGAAACGTTGAGCCTTCTCCTGGGACAAAGTCAAATTGTCCACTACATGAGTCCAAATCTGCTGCAACCTGTCCACCACAGTATCCACACCAGGACAGTCCGAAGACTCAACCTGTCCTGAAGAGAAACGAGGATGGAACCCAGAGTTGCAGAAAAACGGTGAAACCAAGGTAGCCGAGCTGGCCCGATTATTAAGGGCGAACTCAGCCAAAGGCAAAAAGGACACCCAGTCATCCTGATCAGCAGAAACAAAGCATCTCAGATATGTTTCCAAGGTCTGATTGGTTCGTTCGGTCTGGCCATTAGTCTGAGGATGGAAAGCCGAGGAAAAAGACAAGTCAATGCCCATCCTACCACAAAAGGCTCGCCAAAACCTCAAAACAAACTGGGAACCTCTGTCAGAAACGATATTCTCTGGAATGCCATGTAAACGAACCACATGCTGGAAAAACAATGGCACCAAATCAGAGGAGGAAGGCAATTTAGACAAGGGTACCAAATGGACCATCTTAGAGAAGCGATCACAGACCACCCAAATGACTGACATCTTTTGAGAGACGGGAAGATCTGAAATAAAATCCATAGAGATATGTGTCCAAGGCCTCTTCGGGACCGGCAAGGGCAAAAGCAACCCACTGGCACGAGAAAAGCAGGGCTTAGCCCGAGCACAAATCCCACAGGACTGCACAAAAGTACGCACATCCCGCGACAGAGATGGCCACCAAAAGGATCTAGCCACTAACTCTTTGGTACCAAAGATTCCAGGATGACCAGCCAACACCGAAGAATGAACCTCAGAGATAACTTTATTCGTCCACCTATCAGGGACAAACAGTTTCTCCGCTGGGCAACGATCAGGTTTATTAGCCTGAAATTTTTGCAGCACCCGCTGCAAATCAGGGGAGATGGCAGACACAATTACTCCCTCTTTGAGGATACCCGCCGGCTCAGATACACCCGGAGAGTCGGGCACAAAACTCCTAGACAGAGCATCCGCCTTCACATTTTTAGAACCCGGAAGGTATGAAATCACAAAGTCAAAACGGGCAAAAAACAACGACCAACGAGCTTGTCTAGGATTCAACCGCTTGGCGGACTCGAGATAAGTCAAGTTCTTATGATCAGTCAAGACCACCACGCGATGCTTAGCTCCTTCAAGCCAATGACGCCACTCCTCGAATGCCCACTTCATGGCCAGCAACTCTCGATTGCCCACATCATAATTTCGCTCAGCAGGTGAAAACTTCCTGGAAAAGAAGGCGCATGGTTTCATCACCGAGCAATCAAAACTTCTCTGCGACAAAACAGCCCCTGCTCCAATCTCAGAAGCATCAACCTCGACCTGGAACGGAAGCGAAACATCTGGTTGACACAACACAGGGGCAGAAGAAAAACGATGCTTCAACTCTTATAAAGCTTCCACCGCAGCAGAAGACCAATTGACCAAATCAGCACCTTTCTTGGTCAAATCGGTCAATGGTTTAGCAATACTAGAAAAATTGCAGATGAAGCGACGATAAAAATTAGCAAAGCCCAGGAACTTTTGCAGACTTTTCAGAGATGTCGGCTGAGTCCAATTATGGATGGCTTGGACCTTAACAGGGTCCATCTCGATAGTAGAAGGGGAAAAGATGAACCCCAAAAATGAAACCTTCTGAACACCAAAGAGACACTTTGATCCCTTCACAAACAAAGAATTAGCACGCAGGACCTGAAACACCGTTCTGACCTGCTTCACATGAGACTCCCAATCATCCGAGAAGATCAAAATGTCATCTAAGTACACAATCAGGAATTTATCCAGGTACTCTCGGAAGATGTCATGCATAAAGGACTGAAACACTGATGGAGCATTGGCAAGTCCGAATGGCATTACTAGATACTCAAAATGGCCCTCGGGCGTATTAAATGCAGTTTTCCACTCATCGCCTCGCTTAATACGCACAAGATTATACGCACCACGAAGATCTATCTTGGTGAACCAACTAGCCCCCTTAATCCGAGCAAACAAATCAGATAACAATGGCAAGGGCTACTGAAATTTAACCGTGATCTTATTTAGAAGGCGGTAATCTATACAACGTCTCAGTGAACCATCCTTCTTGGCTACAAAAAAGAACCCTGCTCCTAATGGCGACGATGACGGGCGAATATGCCCCTTCTCCAAATACTCCTTCACATAACTCCGCATAGCGGCGTGCTCAGGCACAGATAAATTGAACAGTTGACCTTTTGGGAATTTACTACCAGGAATCAAATCGATAGCACAATCACAATCCCTATGCGGAGGTAGGGCATCGGACTTGGGCTCATCAAATAAATCCCGGTAATCAGACAAGAACTCAGGAACCTCAGAAGGGGTGGATGACGAAATAGTCAGAAATGGGACATCACCATGTACCCCCTGACAACCCCAGCTGGACACAGATATGGATTTCCAATCTAATACTGGATTATGGACCTGTAGCCATGGCAACCCCAACACGACCACATCATGCAGATTATGCAACACCAGAAAGCGAATAACCTCCTGATGTGCAGGAGCCATGCACATGGTCAGCTGGGTCCAGTACTGAGGATTATTCTTGGCCAAAGGCGTAGCATCAATTCCTCTCAATGGAATAGGACACTGCAAGGGCTCCAAGAAAAACCCACAACGCCTAGCATACTCCAAGTCCATCAAATTCAGAGCAGCGCCTGAGTCCACAAATGCCATGACAGAATACGATGACAAAGAGCAGATCAAGGTAACAGACAGAAGAAATTTTGACTGTATCATACCAATGATGGCAGACCTAGCGAACCGCTTAGTGCGCTTAGGACAATCAGAGATAGCATGAGTGGAATCACCACAGTAGAAACACAGCCCATTCAGACGTCTGTGTTCTTGCCGTTCAACTCTGGTCAAAGTCCTATCGCACTGCATAGGCTCAGGTTTAAGCTCAGGTAATACCGCCAAATGGTGCACAGATTTACGCTCGCGCAAGCGTCGACCGATCTGAATGGCCAAAGACATAGACTCATTCAAACCAGCAGGCATAGGAAATCCCACCATGACATCCTTAAGGGCTTCAGAGAGACCCTTTCTGAAAATAGCTGCGAGCGCACCTTCATTCCACTGAGTGAGTACGGACCACTTTCTAAATTTCTGACAATATACCTCTGTTTCATCCTGACCCTGACACAGAGCCAGCAAATTCTTCTCTGCCTGATCCACAGAATTAGGCTCATCGTACAGCAATCCGAGCGCCAGGAAAAATGCATCGATATTACTCAATGCAGGATCTCCTGACGCAAGAGAAAATGCCCAGTCCTGAGGGTCGCCACGCAAAAAAGAAATAACGATCCTAACTTGTTGAACTGGGTCACCAGAGGAGCGAGGTTTCAAAGCCAGAAATAGTTTACAATTATTTTTGAAACTCAGAAATTTAGTTCTATCTCCAAAAAACAAATCAGGAATAGGAATTCTCGGTTCTAACATAGAATTCTGAACCACAAAGTCTTGAATACTTTGTACTCTTGCCGTGAGCTGATCCACACATGAAGAATGACCTTTAATGTCCATTGCTACACCTGTGTCCTGAACCACCCAAATGTCTAGGGGAAAAAAAAGGCAAAACACAGTGCAAAGAAAAAAAAATGGTCTCAGAACTTCTTTTTTCCCTCTATTGGGAATCATTAGTACTTTGGGCCTCCAGTACTGTTATGAAAGGTAATTCAGTACCACAATGGACATAGAGGTCAGCGCACATACAGTGACCTGGCAATAACCCAAAAAACAAGAACGAGCTCTAAAACGTGGGAACTCTGTTGACCGCAATCCCTAATCCTCTCAAACCACACTAAAGGCAGCCGTGGATTGCGCCTAACGCTCCCTATGCAACTCGGCACGGTCTGAGAAACTAGCTAGCCTGAAGATAGAAAATAAGCCTACCTTGCCTCAGAGAAATACCCCAAAGGAAAAGGCAGCCCCCACATATAATGACTGTGAGTTAAGATGAAAAGACAAACGTAGAGATGAAATAGATTTAGCAAAGTGAGGCCCAACTTTCTGAACAGAGCGAGGATAGGAAAGGAAACTTTGCGGTCAACACAAAACCCTACAAAAACCACGCAAAGGGGGCAAAAAGACCCTCCGTACCGAACTAACGGCACGGAGGTACACCCTCTGCGTCCCAGAGCTTCCAGCAAGCAGTAAAAAACAAATTGACAAGCTGGACAGAAAAAAACAGCAAACAAATAGCAAAGAGGAACTTAGCTATGCAGAGCAGCAGGCCACAGGAACGATCCAGGAGGAAACAGGTCCAATACTAGAACATTGACTGGAGGCCAGGATCAAAGCACTAGGTGGAGTTAAATAGAGCAGCACCTAACGACTTCACCACATCACCTGAGGAAGGAAACTCACAAGCCGCAGTACCACTTTCCTCCACCAACGGAAGCTCACAGAGAGAACCAGCCGAAGTACCACTTGTGACAACAGGAGGGAGCTCTGCCACAGAATTCACAACAGTGTTGTATGTATGTATGTACTGAGTGTTTTTATTTTTTTTCATTCAACACATTAGCCGGATGATGAGACTACAACTGTCCCATCATTGGCTAATGTGCCAGTCACTGTCAGTGTAGCAGGCAGAGCCCGATGGGACTTGTAGTCACATCGGACGATGCCTGCACACACACACACATATATACACACACACATACAGTGGGGCAAAAAAGTATTTAGTCAGTCAGCAATAGTGCAAGTTCCACCACTTAAAAAGATGAGAGGCGTCTGTAATTTACATCATAGGTAGACCTCAACTATGGGAGACAAACTGAGAAAAAAAAATCCAGAAAATCACATTGTCTGTTTTTTTAACATTTTATTTGTATATTATGGTGGAAAATAAGTATTTGGTCAGAAACAAACAATCAAGATTTCTGGCTCTCACAGACCTGTAACTTCTTCTTTAAGAGTCTCCTCTTTCCTTCACTCATTACCTGTAGTAATGGCACCTGTTTAAACTTGTTATCAGTTTAAAAAGACACCTGTGCACACCCTCAAACAGTCTAACTCCAAACTCCACTATGGTGAAGACCAAAGAGCTGTCAAAGCACACCAGAAACAAAATTGTAGCCCTGCACCAGGCTGGGAAGACTGAATCTGCAATAGCCAACCAGCTTGGAGTGAAGAAATCAACAGTGGGAGCAATAATTAGAAAATGGAAGACATACAAGACCACTGATAATCTCCCTCGATCTGGGGCTCCACGCAAAATCCCACCCCGTGGGGTCAGAATGATCACAAGAACGGTGAGCAAAAATCCCAGAACCACGCGGGGGGACCTAGTGAATGAACTGCAGAGAGCTGGGACCAATGTAACAAGGCCTACCATAAGTAACACACTACGCCACCATGGACTCAGATCCTGCAGTGCCAGACGTGTCCCACTGCTTAAGCCAGTACATGTCCGGGCCCGTCTGAAGTTTGCTAGAGAGCATTTGGATGATCCAGAGGAGTTTTGGGAGAATGTCCTATGTTCTGATGAAACCAAACTGGAACTGTTTGGTAGAAACACAACTTGTCGTGTTTGGAGGAAAAAGAATACTGAGTTGCATCCATCAAACACCATACTTACTGTAAAGCATGGTGGTGGAAACATCATGCTTTGGGGCTGTTTCTCTGCAAAGGGGCCAGGACAACTGATCCGGGTACATGAAAGAATGAATGGGGTCATGTATCGTGAGATTTTGAGTGCAAACCTCCTTCCATCAGCAAGGGCATTGAGGATGAAACGTGGCTGGGTCTTTCAACATGACAATGATCCAAAGCACACCGCCAGGGCAACGAAGGAGTGGCTTCGTAAGAAGCATTTCAAGGTCCTGGAGTGGCCTAGCCAGTCTCCAGATCTCAACCCTATAGAAAACCTTTGGAGGGAGTTGAAAGTCCGTGTTGCCAAGCGAAAAGCCAAAAACATCACTGCTCTAGAGGAGATCTGCATGGAGGAATGGGCCAACATACCAACAAAAGTGTGTGGCAACCTTGTGAAGACTTACAGAAAACGTTTGACCTCTGTCATTGCCAATAAAGGATATATTACAAAGTATTGAGATGAAATTTTGTTTCTGACCAAATACTTATTTTCCACCATAATATGCAAATAAAATGTTAAAAAAACAGACAATGTGATTTTCTGGATTTTTTTTTCTCAGTTTGTCTCCCATAGTTGAGGTCTACCTATGATGTAAATTACAGACGCCTCTCATCTTTTTAAGTGGTGGAACTTGCACTATTGCTGACTGACTAAATACTTTTTTGCCCCACTGTATATATACACACACACACACATGACAACCCCCCGCAGCAGACCCCGGCGCCGAGCGGCACAGGAGACCCCCGGCGCCGAGCGGCACAGGAGACCCCCGGCGCAGAGCGGCACAGGAGACCCCGGCGCCGAGCGGCACAGGAGACCACAGGAGACCCCGGCGCCAAGCGGCACAGGAGACCTCCGGCGCCGAGCGGCACAGGAGACCCCCGGCGCCGAGCGGCACAGGAGACCCCCGGCGCCGAGCGGCACAGGAGACCCCCGGTGCCGAGCGGCACAGGAGACCCCGGGCGCCGAGCGGCACAGGAGACCCCCGGCGCCGAGCGGCACAGGAGACCCCCCGGCGCCGAGCGGCACATGCCGGCACCCAGACCCCGGCGTCAGGCGTCCACACACTCACCCCAGCAGAGCCAGCACAGCCCCGCCCGCCCCCAGCCCCGCCCTGCAGGCAGCCCCCAGCACCGCCCACAGTCCAGTCACTCTTGCTGAGTGACTGCTGACTGTGGGGGCTGGTCACGTCTGCTGCTGACGTCACGTCAATTTTCAGAGCCTGGAAATTGACGTGACGTCGGCGGAAATGAGCGGCGGCTGCAGTCTGGGGGTCATGTGACCCGTACCCAGCTGCAGCCATAGCGCCGCTCACAGGCAAAAACGACAACGCAAGGTATTTACACAATTCAATAGGGGCCCTGGGGGGGTACATTGGGGGGTTAAATGAAAGTAGTGGACAACCCCTTTAACTGCTACAGTAGATATAAAAAAGTCTACACACTCCTGTTAAAATTGCAGGTTTTTGTAATGTAAAAAGAAATCATACCAAGAAGAATCATTTCAGAACTATTTACACCATTAACGTCATACAGTCTACACAATTCAAATGAAAAAGAAAATTAAAAATTTCCAGGTGTAAAACGAAATAGAGAACAAAAGTATTGTGGTTGCATAAATATGCATATCATTAAACTAATACAGCATTTACTGTTTGGGGTAGGAGTTTTATCAGCATGGCACATTTACAGTTGGCAAACTTTGCCCATTCTTCATTGCAGTAGTGCTGCAAATCTGTCAGATTGGAGGGCATCTCCTGTGAACAGAGCCCTCTTCAGATAGACCAACAGACTTTCAATTAGAGTCAAGTCTAGGCTTTCAGACCAGGCCACTCTAAAATTTTCATCTTCTTTTGGCGACGACATTCTTTTGTTGATTTGGACATATGCTTAGGGTCGTATTGAAAGGTGAAATTCCTCTTCATTTTTATCTTTTTAGGAAAGACCTGAAGGATTTGTGCAAAATTTACTGATATTTGGAATTGTTTATAATTCCATCCACCTTGGCAAAATCCCCAGTCCCAGCTGCTGTTAAAAGTCAGCCCCAAAGCATAATACTGCATCCACCATGATTCACTGTGGGTATGGTGTTCTTTTGGAAAAATGTCAACCTTGGTCTCATCAGACTACAACAGCTTTTTTCACATGCTTTTAGAAGTATTGATACAGGTTTTGTCAAAACATAGTGAGACTTAGATGTTTTTCTTTGTAAATAAAGGCTTCCATAATTCCACCCTACCCTACAGGCCAGACATATCAACAATCCGGAAGACTGTTGTCACATGAAGTACACAACTATTACTTGCCAGAAATTCCTGCAGTTCCTTTGACTTTGTTATAAGCCTCTTGGAAGCCTCCTGAGCCAATTTTCTTCTTATCTTTTCAACAATTTTTAAGTGATGTCCAATTCTAGGTAATGTCACTGTTGTGCCAAATTTAAGCCAATTCTTAATAATAGTCTTTACAGTGTTCAATTATACATCTAATGCTTTCAAAATTATTTTGGACTTTCGTCTTACTGAAACATTGAGCAATTAGATCCCTTTGCTTTGTTGTAACCTGTTTACATACCATGACTTTTGTTGTAAAATGCAACTAAGAAACTATCAGGAACAGAATCTGTACAGATTATTTGTGACATTAATGGGGAAAACGTTCTGCTATGATTCTTCTCGGTATGATTTCTTTTACATGACGGAATTATAACAGGGGTATGTGGAATTTTTTACCCACTGTATATACATCCTTGATTATATAGTTTCTTGTAAACAAAAGTGTTTTGTAGCCGAGTAGAGCTGAATACATGAAATGAGAACGACTTAAGCACTTTATATTTTTGCTCCAGTCCAAGATGATATATATTTTTCCCAGTATTGGTAGTGGCTTGATAGCACAGGCATTCGGGATGTACACTAGCAGAGGTTTAACCATAAGCCTATTTCATCGCTAAGCTGTTTACATAAAGTACTTAGGCTTACACCCAGGAAGATGGAAGCAGAACAAAGCATTTCATATACAGAATATACAATTATATGCTAATGTTATCATTGTCGTGAACATCTTAGGGAAAGTCCTGTCTTGTATAACTAAAAGGGTAAAATATACGGTACTGTGTGGAAATTAAGGACCTCTTCATTACGAGAGCAGTTCTATTCCTTCATTAATAAAGTGTAGCTCATACAGTATATAGAACCCTAATAGATTTCTTGGTCTGATAAAGAAGATGTAGTTGGAGCACCCACCAGGGCCATGGGGGATACTCGGTGTCAGGTTTATTCTTAAAGAGGATGTGTCATGGTGGCATGGCTCAATCCGTGACCCTGGGCGTCCAATAAAAGGGGAATGAAAAAGGGATTAAAGTTTATTGGATTAAATGTTCGTGACACCACCTATGGTACTCGGCAATAAAGATGTTAACAGACGCTTCAGTCAGATCCTCTGGGGTGATGATAGTGATGCAGTAGAGTTGGCACAGCTCTCCACAGGTAGAGCTAACCCCAGGGCAGGTGTAGTATTTAAGTAAAGAGGAGATGGTGATTGGTTGCCGAGTAGGTGTTGTAGAAATAATGCTAAGACACAGCAAGGTGCAGTTTCCAGCTCTACTTACAGTTCTCCAGTGCACAAACGCCAGTCGGAGGCTGTGTTCTCCGGGTGAGTGATCCAGCAAACTCCCAGGTAGTTTGGGATGCACCTTTCCAGGACTCCTTTCATATGCCTTTCTCTGGCCGTCTCACTACTCTGGCTTCCACTTCTCCTGCCCAACATCTTTCCCCACAGTGTCCCAAGCCAGCAGCCGTGGACCTTGTCGAGCGACCTCCTCTGAGTCCCCTTGCTCCTATGTGGCTGCTTCTTTGGTGAAGTATGGGTGGATATGGCTGTGGCACATACAGATACCACAGCCTCCGATTAGCTAGCTGAGTCCTTAGTTTCTCCACTAGAATGGGGCCGGTCCCCTTGCTTGCGAGCCTGGTCCCCCCACTTCTGGATGTGAGCCCCACAGGTGGACTTCTCACTACCCGTGCCTCTAGGACCCCTTCTGTCCTCCCGGGAGCTTCCTTCTGTTTATCTCTCTCTGTTCCTTCTTTAGTTCCATTCTGCAAGGTCTTTCTCTTTTGGTCTCCTCAGGACCAACTGTCACACGTCTGCTTTATTCTCTTTCTTCCTGCAGACTCACTGTCTGCTTCTAGACTGCTCTAATTCACTAGTAAGCGCCTCTACTTTTCCTACCTTCCCCACCCAATCCACAACACCATTTCCTATCCAGGTGCCCCGACTGAACGGGTGTGTGTTGGGCACAAGTGTTAGAGTGCTGGGTGGTGCCCCCTCCTTACCTGAGAGTGGAATACCATACCTCTGGGTTAGGTGCAGTACTCTGTGGCGACTGAACCCTCATACTTACTTTGCAAATCCATACCAGAATGTCTCTGCAATAATGTGTGACGTCACTTTGTCAATGAAAGTCTATGAGAAGGAGGATGTTATATACTTTCATTAAGAAAAGAACTAACTGCCTGTGGAGTGAGCCAGGAATAAGTAGCTATGGTCACATGAGGCAGCAGGGAGCTGAAGCTCTGCTCGAAACGGCCGAAGATGGCGATTTGCAAGTATTGTAATTCATGCACTGTACATACATTATAGTTATCTAACAGATAGTAAAATTTAAAAAAAAGGGCTGGAATGGGACATTAACATAATTACATATTTGCTAGGAAAATGTGTTTTTAAGGAAAAAAGCCTAGAAACATTCCAACAATCTATGTTAGCAGTGTGCAAGCCCTTAACTACCGACAACGTGTCAATTTGTGTCATAGGTTAATCAAGTATATATGAAGCTTGCTCGGAAGCTGAGCCGGCTTCATACCAGGCAGACATTGGATGTGTTACATAGCCAGCATTCTGTCTGTAACGGCAGTGGCCGGACCGTGCTCAGATTGCTGCAGTCTACTCATTTAATTGTCGCTGTCATTCTCTGACACTGACATTTCAATTACAAAATATCCGATGCACTTGCTCCCCAGCTCACAATGACCCCACCATGCAATCACTCAGGATCGATGGGTTACCAGTTAGCCAGGGGCCTGATTAGGGTATGTGCACATGTTGCGGATTTACTGCTGATCCGCAGCATTTTTTTCCGCGCAGAAATGCTACAGAACCGCAAGTGATTTTCAGTACAATGTAAATCAATGGGGAAAAAAATGCTGAGCTAATGGTGCAGAAAATTCCGCACAGAATCCGCAGTGGATTAACTTCTTTCTGCCAGCTGACGGAATAGTACGTCAGCTGGCAGATGCCCTGCTTTGAGGTGGGCTCCGGCGGTGAGCCCACATCAAAGCCGTGACATGTCAGCTGTTTTGTACAGCTGACATGTGCGAGCAATGAGAGCGAGCGGAATCGCGATCCGCTCGCGCCCATTAACTAGTTAAATGCCGCCGTCAAGCGCTGACAGCGGCATTTATCTAGCGCTCCGTGCCTGGCGGCCGGAAGTGCTCGCACCACTGACCCCCGTCACATGATCGGGGGTCAAAGGTGCATTGCCATAACAACCAGAGGTCTCCTTGAGACCTCTATGGTTGTTGATGGCCGATTGCTTTGACCGCCACCCTGTGGTCGGCGTTCAAAGTACACCTGCCTTTCTGCTACATAGAGGTGATTTGTACTTCACCTCTATGTAGCAGAGGCGATCGTGTAGTGCATGCTTCTAGCCTCCTATGGAGGCTATTGAAGCATGCCAAAATTTAAAAAAAAAGTGTTTAAAAATATAAAAAAAAATAAAAAATATATAAAAGTTCAAATCACCCCCCTTTCGCCCCATTCAAAATAAAACAATAAAAAAATCAAAAATACACATATTTGGTATCGCCACGTTCAGAATTGCCCGATCTATCAAAAAACCAAAGGATTAACCTGATCGCTAAATGGTGTAGCGAGAAAAAAATCAAAACACCAAAATTACGGTTTTTTGGTCGCCGCAACATTGCATTAAAATGCAATAACGGGCGATCAAAAGAACCTATCTGCACCAAAATGGTATCATTAAAAACGACAGCTCAGCACGCAAAAAATAAGCCCTCACCTGACCCCAGATCACGAAAATTGGAGACGCTACGGGTATCAGAAAATCGCGCAATTTTTTTTTATTTATTTTTTTAGCAAACTTTGGAATTTTTTTTCACCACTTAGATAAAAAATAACCTAGTCATGTTAGGTGTCTATGAACTCGTAATGACCTGGAGAATCATAATGGCAGGTCATTTTTAGCATTTGGTGAACTTAGCAAAAAAGCCAAACAAAAAACAAGTGTGATGTTGCACTTTTTTTGCAATTTCATCACACTTGGAATTTTTTTCCCGTTTTCTGTTACACAGCATGGTAATACCAATAATGTCGTTCAAAATTACAACTCGTCCCGCAAAAAATAAGCCCTCACATGGCCATATTGATGGAAAAATAAAAAAGTTATGGCTCTGGGAAGGAGGGGAGCAAAAACGAAAACGAAAAAAGCTCCGGTGGTGAAGGGGTTAAAAAAGGACCATGCCAATTCTTTGTCCGTTTCTGCAGCGTTTCTGCACACATTCCACTATAGGAAAATGCAGGGGTAAAAACGCATGAAATCTGCACAGAATTCGCAGTAAATCCGCAGGAAAAACGCACAAAATCCGCATAAAAAATGCAGATTTTTACCTGAGTTTTCTGTCAAGACATGCAGAATCTGCACAGAAAATTCCACAGGCAAATCCGCAACATGTGCACATATCCTAAAAGGTCCCCAATAACTGCCATCTTAGTCCTTCTGTGAAACTCAGGAAAATAAAAGAGAAAGTAAAAACATAAAAAAATATAATAGAATTTAAACCATCTACTGTATTTCTCCCCATAAAAATAAAAAATGTAACATTACATATATCGTACTGTATAAATGGTTTTGCCACGCCCATAAAAGTCTTCTATATTAAAATATAAAACTGATACCATACTACAAAAAAAAAACAGATAAGCCAGAATTACTACTTTTTTGGTCGCCGTACTTTCTCCCCTAAAAAACACAATAAAAAGTGATAAAAATGTCACAAGTGCCCCAAAACGGTATCAATAAAAATGTCACATCAGCATACAAAAAACAAGCACTCATCCAGCTCCATAAACAGAAAAATAAAAAAGGCGCAAGTCTCAGAAAATGGCGACACAAACAAAAACATTTTTTTTAGTTTTTTATTTAATTTGTTTTTGTCTTTTTTTTTTTAACATTAAAAGGACAATAAAACTGGAGATGGTATCGCCATAATTGTACTGGCATGGAGCATCGTGTTGCCAGTTCTTTTTTGCCATTAATCCAAAATAAAATGGTAGAATTGCATTTTATTTTATTTTTTTCTAGATTCGGGATACCGTGAGCATTGAGCAATGTTCCGTCACATAGTGACTGCAGACTTTTGTCCCAGCTCTTAACTATCATTACTTTTTGTGGGTGTATGACACTGTACTGTGTAAATGTTACAGCAGTATATTGTATTGAACGAGGACCCTGTAGCTCAGATGAACGCAAGGAATATTGCTCAGCATTCATTTAGTCAACCTAATATTTGCTCAATTGACTAAAAAAAATCCTAATAAAGAAAATGTTCTAAAATATTCACATAACATCAGCTGGGAAATGATCATTAACTGTTCTCCGCCTTCCCATAAATGTCAGTATTACTATCACACATGGAAATACAGTGCTGCTGAAATGTCCAATGCAGGAATACACAGGAATAAACGCCACCTTGTGGATGCAAAGTGAACTAAGATACAGAAAAATCCTGCAATTAATGTAACAGTGTTATTACTGCACATATTTCCAAAATGTCCATTTTAATATTTTTTTTAAATAATTTATGTAAATCAAATTGTTGCTTGAAATTGGCTGAAAATGTATCCATGAAAGTGGATACACATTGTAATATTGAAAATGTCAACATACAGATGTAGCTATGTTAACTATACCATGATGCAGAATTTGACACTTAAAGGGGTTGTCCAATCATATGATACTGATGACCGATCATGAGGGTAGGGCATCAATGGGCATCCATAATGGATCAGTATGGTCTGATACCAGACACCCCCAACAATCAGCTATTAGCTCTGGCGGTGGCTGGATATAAAAACCACATGCTCTGAACAACTCCATTCAATGTGTAGCATCCGTTGCAGAGTACTGCAGATCAGCTCCTATTCAAGAGAAGGTATATTCAGTCCTCTGAATCAGAATATGTTCATTAATTTTTGTAGCAGCTCTATTTTTTCAGATAATGTACCAAAAAATGTAGGTGTGCCTACACATGAATTTGGGATTTTTTCCTCTACATGGGGTTTTAATTACACAGTTGGGGTGCACCCAAAGGCCGTAGGGTTACTCGGTACCCGGCCGGTTCTTAAAGGGGATGTGGTCACGGCAGCAATGACCAGTCCGTGGCCCTGGGCATCCAACTTAAGTCAATTAAAGGGCAAATAAAGTTTATGGGATAAATGTTCCACCTGTAGTACTCAGCAATAAAGATGTTAGCCGATGCTGATTGAAGAATCCGCTGGGGCTGATAGTGATGCAGCAGAGTTGGCACAGCTCTCCACAGCTAGAGCTTTAGTCCCAGGGCACTTAGGTTGTAAATGATGGTGATGCTGATGGTGGATGTAGTGCAGGATGGATGGCGCAGTAAATAAATGTGAGGACACAGCGTGGTGCAGTTTCCAATGCTTTACTCACAGTTCTTAGTTGCCCCAGCCGGGGTGCTGTGTCCTCCAGGTTTGTGATCCAGCCAGCTCTCAAGCTATTTGGATGCACTTTCCAGAACCCTCTTTCTATGTTCCTTTCTCTGGCCGTCTCTCTGCTCTGGCTTCACCTCTCCTGCCCTGCGCCTGCCACACAGCATCCCAAGCCAGCAGCCTCGGATCTTGTCGGGCGGCAAGCTGTAAGCCCCCCTGGATCCTATATAGCTGCCTTTTCAACGAATGTGTGCAGATGTGACTGTACTTCCTGCAAAAGCCACAGTCTCCGGTTATTTAGCTGAGTCTTTAGTTTCTCCACTAGAATGGGGCCAGTCCCCTTGCCTGCGACCTGGTCCCTCCACCTGACTCTGGTCAGCATGAATACGAGCCCCACGGCTGGATTTCTCACTACCCGTGCCTCTAGGACCCCTTCTGGGAGATTCCTTTTGCTTCTCCCTCTCACTTCTCTGTTCTGTTTGTCAGGAGCTGCAGATACTCACATCTGCGCAGCTCCCCTTCTCTCACAATCTAACTAACTTTCCCTCCTAATTAGCTACTCCCCCTACTCTACCTACCCCACCCACTCCTCCAACACCCTTTCCTATCCAGCCTGGGATGAGGCCATCCTCCCTTAGGGTACGCCCAGGTGCCCTGACTGAAGTGTCTAGTGTCGTTAGTGTTGGATGCAGGTATTGGGTTCTGTGCCGTGCCCCCTCCTTACCTGAGAGCGGAATACCACACCTCTGGGTCAGGTGCAGTATCTCTGTGGTGACTGGACCCCAGGGGCGCCACACAGTTCTACAAAAAAAATTTTTTTCAGGTGCCAATATTTTTTTATGGATTTGGGATATTTTGAGGGTGCTGAATTTAAAAATTCCACTACTTTTGCTGAATTAGTTCTAGTTTTGGAGATAATTTATCCGTGAAACTAATGCATTCCCCCAATGTGACTTGTGCATGATAACAAATGCAATAAATTTTGGCCTTTTGACTCTTTAACAGTGTCTTAGGTTATTACATATCCCATATCGTTATTTTGTATTTCAATTTGTAGGCTTACAATGCTATAAAAGCAACTTTTTGAAGCCAGAATTCTACTGTAACTAATTAATTAGCTATTAAATATCTCAGAAACCAGAGCCAGTCTGACAAAACTGAAGGCATATTCTTAATCAGTGCCATAAACTTAATATAAAACCATTCAGACGTCATTGGCACCAAAATCACTGTATACAAGTGTTATAGAATCAAAGATGGTCTGCAAGGTATGTCACAAATACCGTATATACTCGAGTATAAGCCGAGATTTTCAGCCCAAATTTTTGGGCTGAAAGTGCCCCTCTCGGCTTATACTCGAGTCAAGGTGGGTGGCAGTGTCGGCGGGTGAGGGGGATAGGGCGCTGAGGCATACTTACCTAGTCCCAGCGATCCTGGCGCTCCCCCTGCCGTCCCACGGTCTTCTGTGCTGCAGCTCTTCCCCTCTTCAGCGGTCACGTGGGACCGCTCATTAGAGAAATGAATAGGCGGCTCCACCTCCCATTGGGGCACAGATATGGGGCAGTATGAACGGTGCAGAGCACTATATGGGGCACAGATATGGGGCAGTATGAACGGTGCAGAGCACTATATGGGGCACATATATGGGACAGTATGAACGGTGCACAGCACTATATGGCACAGATATGGGGCAGTATGAACGGTGCACAGCACTATATGGCACAGCTATGGGGAAATAATGAACGGTGCAGAGCACTATATGGCAGCTATGGGGAAATAATGAACGGTGCAGAGCACTATATGGCAGAGCTATGGGGAAATAATGATCTATTTTTATTTTTGAAATTCACCCGTAAATGCTGCATTTCCACCCTAGGCTTATACTCGAGTCAATAGGTTTTCCCAGTTTTTTGTGGCAAAATTAGGGGGGTCGGCTTATACTCGGGTCGGCTTATACTCGAGTATATACGGTACTTGAATACTTATTAAATACAATGTGCATTTTAAATAATTATTAAGGTATTAGTCAAATATATAACTGACCATCTGTGATTCAATATCGAATATGTCGGCAGCGTGTTCCACAGAAATGAGTGGCAATGCAGCAGAGCATTTGGCAACCTCAGTGACGTCTTTTCACTTCAGGCTGAGTCAGTGTGTTCTTGGCTTTGAGATTGAAAGGTTTGGTATTAACTAGACGCTGTCCGTTCCTTCCTAAATATTTAACAATTCAAAGGGGCTGTGGTTACTGATTTAGCAGATGACCATTCTTAAACTTATTTTTTATTTTGTCGCCTAATCTTTATATTTTTCAATGATTCAGAACAGATGAGAAAAACAGCTGTGCAGGAAACTTTTGATGCTTGTGGTGCAGTAGCCAACAAGTAGTATACAAACATGAAAACATATAGAAAGGCAGCATTCACTGTTTCCTGTGGTGAAAAGAAGTCTTTTATTTCAATTCATACTGACATCCAAAGCGGCATAGCGGTGTGTGAGGGGAGATAAGCGAGGAGATGGAAGGACATCCAAAGCGGCGTGTGAGGTGAGATATGCGGTGAGATGGAAGGACATCCAAAGCGGCGTGTGAGGTGAGATATGCGGTGAGATGGAAGGACATCAAAAGCAGCATAGCGGCGTGTGAGGTGAGATATGCGGGGAGATGGAAGGACATCAAAAGCAGCATAGCGGCGTGTGAGGTGAGATATGCGGGGAGATGGAAGGACATCCAAAGCAGCATAGCGGCGTGTGAGGGGAGATATGTGGGGAGATGAAAGGACATCCAAAGCAGCATAGCGGCGTGTGAGGGGAGATATGCGGGGAGATGAAAGGACATCCGAAGCAGCATAGCGGCGTGTGAGGGTAGATATGTGGGGAGATGGAAGGACATCCAAAGCCGCATAGCGGTGTGAGGGGAGATATGTGGGGAGATGGAAGGACATCCAAAGCGGCATGTGAGGTGAGATATGCGGGGAGATGGAAGGACATCAAAAGCAGCATAGCGGCGTGTGAGGGGAGATATGTGGGGAGATGGAAGGACATCTAAAGCAGCATAGCGGTGTGTGAGGGTAGATATGCGAGGAGATGGAAGGACATCCAAAGCAGCATAGCGGCGTGTGAGGGGAGATATGCGGGGAGATGGAAGGACATCCAAAGCTGCATAGCGGTGTGTGAGGGGAGATATGCAAGGAGATGGAAAAACATCCAAAGTGGCGTGTGAGGTGAGATATGCGGGCAGACGGAAGAATATCCAAAGCAGCATAGCGGCATGTGAGGGGAGATATGTGGGGAGATGGAAGGACATCTAAAGCAGCATAGCGGTGTGTGAGGGTAGATATGCGAGGAGATGGAAGGACATCCAAAGCAGCATAGCGGCGTGTGAGGGGAGATATGCGAGGAGATGGAAGGACATCCAAAGCTGCATAGCGGTGTGTGAGGGGAGATATGCAAGGAGATGGAAAAACATCCAAAGTGGCGTGTGAGGTGAGATATGCGGGGAGACGGAAGAATATCCAAAGCAGCATAGCGGTGTGTGAGGGGAGATATGTGGGGAGATGGAAGGACATCCAAAGCAGCATAGCAGTGTGTTAGGGGAGATATGTGAGGAGATGGAAGGACATCCAGAGCAGCATGGCGGCGGGTGAGGTGAGATATGCGGGGAGATTGAAGGACCTCCAAAGCAGCATAGCGGCGTGTGAGGTGAGATATGCGGGGAGATGGAATGACATCCAAAGCTGCATAGCGGTGTGTGAGAGGAGATATGCAAGGAGATGGAAGAACATCCAAAGTGGCGTGTGAGGTGAGATATGCGGGGAGACGGAAGAATATCCAAAGCAGCATAGCGGCGTGTGAGGGGTGATATGTGGGGAGATGAAAGGACATCCAAAGCAGCATAGCGGTGTGTGAGGGTAGATATGCGAGGAGATGGAAGGACATCCAAAGCAGCATAGCGGCGTGTGAGGGGAGATATGCGGGGAGATGGAAGGACATCCAAAGCTGCATAGCGGCGTGTGAGGGGAGATATGCGGGGAGATGGAAGGACATCCAAAGCTGCATAGCGGCGTGTGAGGGGTGATATGTGGGGAGATGAAAGGACATCCAAAGCAGCATAGCGGTGTGTGAGGGGAGATATGTGGGGAGATGGAAGGACATCTAAAGCAGCATAGCGGTGTGTGAGGGTAGATATGCGAGGAGATGGAAGGACATCCAAAGCAGCATAGCGGCGTGTGAGGGGAGATATGCGAGGAGATGGAAGGACATCCAAAGCTGCATAGCGGTGTGTGAGGGGAGATATGCAAGGAGATGGAAAAACATCCAAAGTGGCGTGTGAGGTGAGATATGCGGGGAGACGGAAGAATATCCAAAGCAGCATAGCGGCGTGTGAGGGGAGATATACGGGGAGATGGAAGGACATCCAAAGCAGCATAGCAGTGTGTTAGGGGAGATATGTGAGGAGATGGAAGGACATCCAGAGCAGCATGGCGGCGGGTGAGGTGAGATATGCGGGGAGATTGAAGGACATCCAAAGCAGCATAGCGGCGTGTGAGGTGAGATATGCGGGGAGATGGAATGACATCCAAAGCTGCATAGCGGTGTGTGAGAGGAGATATGCAAGGAGATGGAAGAACATCCAAAGTGGCGTGTGAGGTGAGATATGCGGGGAGACGGAAGAATATCCAAAGCAGCATAGCGGTGTGTGAGGGGAGATATGCGGGGAGATGGAAGGACATCCAAAGCGGCATAGCGGTGTGTGAGGGGAGATATGCGAGGAAATGGAAGGACATCCAAAGCGGCGTGTGAGGTGAGATATGCGGGGTGACGGAAGGACATCTAAAGCAGCATAGCGGCGTGTGAGGGGAGATATACGGCGAGATGGAAGGACATCCAAAGTGGCATAGCGGTGTGTGTGGGAAGACATGCGGGGAGATGGAAAGACATCCAAAGCAGCGTGTGAGGTGATATATGCAGGGAGATGGAAGGACATCCAAAGCAGCAAGTGGCGTGTGAGGGGAGATATGTGGGGAGATGGAAGGACGACGGCCGTTTCGTGCAAAGGGACGTCGTCCTTCCATCTCCCCGCATATCTCCCCTCACACACTGCTATGCTGCTTTTGATGTCCATATGAACAGAAATAAAGGACTTCTTTTCACCACAGGAAACAGTGAGTGCTGCCTTTCTATATTTTACATTTCTTTATATTTTTCACCCTTGTAGGTGATAACATGGCCTCCTCACGAAGACAGTGCTTGAATCATTCAATTTGCTTTTGCTACGTTTGTGGAGAGTATACATTGAGTGAACAAATAAAATCCATTTCTAATTTTGTGAAAAGAGCATTACTAAGCTATTTCAAAATAAAACTAGGGGACCATAATAAGACATGAGCTCCAGACATTGTCTGTAAAGCTTGTATTGGACACCATCGTCAGTGGATAACTGGTACAAGAAAATGTGTGAAATATGGCATATCTTGCATATCTTTGGTTTGCAGAGAACAGAGGAATCACAGTGATGATTGTTACCTCTGTGTGGTTACTATAACGGACATTAATGGATGTAATCTGAGTAAATTATAATTACTGATCTGCCACTACACATTGACTGCAGTTGTTCAGTGTTTATATCCAGCCAGCGAATATTATACTCTTAAAATGTAAGTTAGGCTGCCGTCACACTATCAGTATTTGGTCAGTATTTTACATCAGTATTTGTAAGCCAAAACCAGGAGTGGAACAATTAGAGGATAAGTATAATAGAAACATATGCACCACTTCTGCATTTATCACCCACTCCTGGTTTTGGCTTGCAAATACTGATGTAAAATACTGACAGCCTTAGATGTCAGAAAATGTTATTTACCTTTTTATGCTTGTAGTAGTGAAGACTCCCATCATGTTTGAGAACGAACCACCTCTTCCTCCATCCTTTCAACAATCCTGAATGAGTTCGCTTGTGTAAATAACCCCGGCATGTTGGTCTGGGAGTATTAGGAAAGCGGCTGATGTCTGATCCAACCACCAAGGTCAAAACATCAGGACCTTAAGAACAAAATAAATTAGATAAAATAACAAACCAAAAATATTCAGTACTTAAGTTCCCCTCCGCAATCAGGAATCAAGTACCAAGGAAACGGGCGCAGGTTCAGACACAATAACAGGCACAAACTTCCAGCTTTAGACTGACCTGAAGATGGGTTTTAGGGCCAATTATTTGTGATTTCTCATATTGGTTCATCCACAAATACCGTAACTTACTAGAATTTATTGATGCTATCTCCTGTGTGCACAGGATAACAACATCATTCAAAGTATAATAACAAAATGGACTTATGTTTTAAATATATTGCTAGTTGGACCTTAATATAAATGTCCTGTTGGGGTCACAGTTATGCTGGTCTGACTGCCAACATGACATGTTTTCAGGATTTCCTTGATATTGACCAGGTAACAGAATAATTATCAGAGCATTGCCACGGCTTTCATCTCTACTGGATATATAGATATTGGAACCTATTGGAAGAACTTGAAATCTGCTATTGAGAATTCCTGTGCTACATTGTGCAAACTGAACCAAACCATAGCAGGGAAGCGTAAAGAAAACCTGTCAGCACAATTTTGTACTGTAAAATATAGACATGTCTGTAATGGCGCTGTAATACTGAATAAATTGATACCTTTGGTGAAGAAATCTGTTTTATGGTTTTTCTTTAATCACCGTTTGAAGTTTTCTCCTAATTAGATTTCGGTGCACAGGGGCCGGACTGTGCACGGGGTCTTCTCCTCCCTGTCTGTGATTCCTCAGACCTTCTCCCTGTCTCCGGTCTGTTAATGACAGGTCACTGCTGAGATTTCAAACTTCAAACAGAGGTTGCAGGTCATCCACAGACCGGAGAAAAATGGCGGAGGCGGGGAAACACACACAGGGAGGAGAAGACCCCGTGCACAGTCCGGCCCCTGTGCACCGAAATCTATTGTCAGAAAACTTCAAATGGTGATTAAAGAAGAACCACAAAGTGGATTTTTTTTTACCAAAGACATCAATTTAGTCTGTATTACTGCGCCATTACCGCCATGTCTTTACTCTACATTACAAATTGTGCTGACAGGTTCTCCTTCTACCATAACAATTAAGTTGGAGATTGCAACTTATCATTTAAAGAAAATAAGCAATTCAAGCCAACCTTATTTTGGTAAGGAGCCATACAGGAAGGGGAAAGCTAAAGGTCTCCATGCACAATAGGCGAAAATGGGAAAAAAAATTATTGTTTGTCAGTTAAAGCAATGATCGTTTGTTGAAGGCCCCAAATTTGCTATGGCCTAAATCAGTGAACCTTGACTTTTTTCCTGTCAGTGCTTATCATCATCTGAAATAATTGAACTGTTCATATTGATTGCTCCTTTCCCAAGTTGAAATCAACTATTTAATTCCAGTTTTATCTAATGTGTATGGGCCCCCTACAATAGACTTACAGAAACATGGAAGATGGCCCAAAGGTACATTTACATGATGTACTGAAGAAGAACGATGCTAGAGTGACTATCGCACATATCCTCATACGTTGTGGATAGTATATCCTTAGACGTTATAGGGTGGCGCATGCTAGTCTGGAAAAAGCCCACGTGGACTAGCACATAGATTAATATTGGTCTCTGTGCTGTTCTTTCGCCACATGGATAGCACAAGGACCAAATACATGTTCATCTGCACGCACCCTAAGTAGAGGTCATGAATATTACAGTCCCAAATAGCCTTAACATTGAATTTTTCATGGAACCCTTTTTCCCTATCTCCAGTAAAATGGCTCTGCTGGTAGGGATAGGGTTAAAAATCGGATTTCTCCTTATTGTGACTTCATTTGTCAAACTCAGCTGTGCGCTGCACAAAAGAAATGGGAAAATAGTAGATATTTTGTGCAATGATTGGCACATTGCATCTTTGATTTGACAGAAGAACAAAATGGTTGCAGTGACACACGAACAATGAATCAATCTGTTTTGTTCTGGATTTACAAACCGTCCTAGAAATTAATAAAATCTTTTATACATTTACTATATCATACAGAGAAGGCCTGAGTATAGCATTTCAGCAGAAAAGACTGCAAATTGGTAGCTGTGTTAATATTATTATCCAAAGCTTTTAGTCCATAAAGTGATGATGATAAAAAACAAAAAAAAATTCTGTTGGAAGAAATGAAACAAAACAATATATTTTATTGGTAAAATATGAAAAATTGGACATTGGTCAGCAATGAAGGTGATTTAATGAAGCTGCTTAGAAACCTGTAACTAGATTTTTGCTACCCCACCTGAGAGCAGCCTGATGTATTGGCATAGACCCTGATTCCAGCAATATATCACTTACTGGGCTGCTTCCTGCAGTTTTGATAAAATCATTCTTTTCTCTGATGCAGATAAAGCAGTTCTCTGCATGCTGTGCTCTGTATAACCCCGCCCATACCATTGATTGGCAGCTTTCTGTTTGTACTGTCATAGGCAAAAAGATGCCAATCAGTGGTGTGAACATGGTTACAGAGGTCATGAATATGGAGGACTACATGGCAGGATTCCTAGTCCACTAGTAATGAACTTCGCCTGATAAAACAATGATTTTCTCAAAACGGTATCAAACCCAGTAAGTGACACATTGCTGGAATCAGGCTCTCTGTCTCTACATCATGTTGCTCTTGGATGGGGTAGTAAAAACTTGGTGATGGATTCCTTTTAAGTGAATTGAATAGATTACCATATTCGTTACCGCAATCAATTAGCCAAAGACAGAGCATCGCCTTCTCTGGAAAACTCAGTATGTCCATGAATTACATAAATAGCCCCCTAGTGCAATCCTCATTTGCATTTAGAATATCATTTTTGGGAAAATTGGCATTAAGGTGTTTGCGATGCCGAGAAGCAAATAAACAGGACTTTTTTTAATGTATGGAGCATTATTTGGGGCCCATTAAACTGTATGGGCAATATATGGGGCCCGTTATACTGTATGGAGCATTATATTGGGCCTATTATACTATATTGGGCCTATTATACTGTATGGAGCAATATATGGGGCTCGTTATACTGTATGGAGCATTATTTGGGGCCCATTATACTGTATGGAGCAATATATGGGGCCCATTATACTGTATGGAGCATTATTTGGGCCCATTATACTGTATGGGGCAATATATGGGGCCCATTATACTGTATGGAGCATTATATTGGGCCCATTATACTGCATAGAGCAATATATGGGGGCCATTATACTGTATGGAGCATTACATGGGGCCCATTATACTGTATGAAGCATTATATGGGGCCCATTATACTGTATGGAGCATTATATGTCATCCATTATAATGTATGAAGCATTATATTGTGCCCTTTATACTGTATGGAGCATTATATGGGGCTGGTTATACTGTATGGAGCAATATATGGTCTCATTATTTTGTATGGAGCAATATACGGGGTCCATTATTCTGCATGGAGCAATATGTGGGGTTCATTATTCTGTATGGAGCAATATATGGGGTCCATTATTCTATATGGAGCAATATATGGGCTCATTTTTCTGTATGGAGCAATGAATGGGGTCCATTATTCTGTTTGTAGCAATATATTGGGTCCATTATTCTGTATGTAGCAATATATGGGGTCTATTATTCTGTATGTAGCAATATATTGGGTCTATTATTCTTTATGGTGCAATATATGAGGCCCATTTTACAGTATGGAGCAATATATGAGGCCCATTATACTGTATGAAGCAATATTTGGGGCCCATTTACTGTATGGAGCATTATATGGGGCCCATTATACTGTATGTAGCATTATATTGGGCCCATTATACTGTATGAAGCATTATATGGGGCCCATTATACTTTATGGAGCATTATATGGGACTCATTATACAGTATGGAGCATTATATGGGGCCCATTATGCTGTATGAAGCATTATATGGGGCCCATTATACTGTATGGAGCATTATATGGGACTCATTATACAGAATGGAGCATTATATGGGACTCATTATACTGTAGGGAGCATTATATGGGACTCATTATAATGTATGGAGCATTATATGGCGCCCATTATACTGTATGGAGCATTATATGGGGCCCATTATACTGTATGGAGCAATACATGGGACCCACCATACTGTATTGTGCAATATATGTCGTCCATTATAATGTATGAAGCATTATATTGGGCCCTTTATACTGTATGGAGCAATATATGGTGTTAGAGCTAGAGGAACACACCAAGTATAGGAAAGAAACAACACGGTGCGTTCACAGCCTGGGGTCCACCGTGCAGAGATATCTGCTGCAAAGTAATTGGTGGCACTATATGGCGGTATAAGCGAACTCTGTTAACTTCACAGAATCGCAAAGATATGAAAACGCTGTGCCCTGTTAACCTCACAGAGGATCACAGCTACCTAACTGAGCAAAGCAAAGAGTGGTCATGCAGTCAGCATAGCACACAATCAACTCCTCACCGGAGGTATTCTAGGGGTTTATTTCAGCCGGGCTCTGAATCCAAGCATACAAAACTCCTCACCGGAGGTGCCGGTATTCTAGGGGCTTATTTCAGCCAACCCTAACCACATGCAGACATGGTCACCAAGTAGCAAAGCTGATAACACAGGTTGATACTAGCGCATGGCCATGCAAACCTTTTATAGCCGCAGCAGACAAGGACCTTCCTAGTGGTCCAATGGGAGCTGCTACAGGGCCTGAGCGTGTGACCCCCAACCTCCAATGAGAGATCCTACTGAGGGCATGCTCATTGTGTGCAAAGCAGGACTTAGTCCCAGAAAAGCCTGCTCACCGCTGACCAGTGCAGGCTACAACAGCAGAGCCTGGAAAGGCAGCAGTAACCCTTTGCACAGTATCAGACTGAGTGAGACGCTGGGACCGATGTCTCCGCTGAGCAGGCTCCACTGCGGCTGATGGAGAATGGCAGACCGCAGCAGACATGATTCGAGATTCCCCCTTTGCAGCGGCGGGAACTCGACTCCTAACATATGGTCTCATTATTTTGTATGGCGCAATATACGGGGTCCATTATTCTGTATGGTGCAATATATGGGGTCCATTATTCTGTATGGAGCAAAATATGGGGTCCATTATTCTGTATGGTGCAATATATGGGGTCCATTATTCTGTATGGAGCAATATATGGGGTCCATTATTCTGTATGGAGCAATATATGGGGTCTATTATTCTGTATGTAGCAATATATGGGGTCTTTTTTTCTGTATGTAGCAATATATGGGGTCTATTATTCTGTATGTAGCAATATATTGGGTCTATTATTCTTTATGGTGCAATATATGAGGCCCATTATACAGTATGGAGCAATATATGAGGCCCATTATACTGTATGAAGCAATATATGGGGGCCTATTTTACTGTATGGAGCATTATTTGGGGTCCATTACACTGTATGGAGCAATATATGGGGCACATTATACTGTATGGAGCATTATTTGGCGTCCAGTACACTGTATGGAGCAATATATGGGGCCCATTATTCTGTATGGAGCAATATATGAGGCCCATTATACTGTACGGAGCACTATGTGGTGCCCATAATACAGTATGGAGCACTATGTGGTGCCAATAATACTGTATAGAGGACTATGTGGTGCCCAAAATACTGTATGGAAGACTATATCGTGCCCATAATACTGTATGAAGGACTATGTGGTGCCCATAATACCGTATGAAGGCCTACACTGTCTAAAATGAAAAGCCTGCAGTCACTCGGACTGCAGACTTTTGAATCCCCCAGCGCATGCACTGTGCACGGTGAGGATCTGCCAGTTTGTGAGCTATTGTAGAATTTACAATAGATATCACTCATGTAATGTAAGAAGTAAGTGAAATCTTTGGCATTGTACTATATCTACTGTATATTTCACTGCATCATGAATTCTGGCATGTGTTAAAGGGGCCCACTGAGACTCTTTTGCCCGAGGCCCAAGAAAACCTGGAGTCGGCCCTGTACCGCCCTTCTTGAAACCTATCTTCTATGGAAAGCAATAGAAAAGTCACACTACTGTTATATGGCAGTTCTAAAGTTTCATTGGGTCCCATGGAATGGACTATTAAGTGTCACGCCAAAAAATAGAATTACGAGCAGTATGAGAACAGTTGATAAAGGCTTCCTATAAACCATAATGTGGCACCTTTTATGTACTGTATGGCTTATTAAATAAATCTGGATTTTTTTATATACTGACATCATTCTGCGATATTTCCAACTGCAGCATTTGGTAAAATGGTATTTGTGAGTTAAACAATCAATCTAATATCTCATTTATAATTTGGAAGTGACTTTAACTCTATATACCTAATATAACATAATGACATATTATTATATCTTGTATTATATGTATAGCGCCAACATATTCCTCAGCGCCATACAATTCAGGAAAGTAGCAAAAACACAGAATCACAAACAATATTTGATAAAACAGCTACTAAGTAGTAATATAAGAAATGATTGTTCCCAAGAGCTTACAATCTAAAGGATACTGAGGCAAGTTGTTACATGATACAACAGATAGGGTGGGTGTCTTCAAAAGACCAAGGGGCTTCAAATTCTGGAATTATGAGGAATTGCATAGGCCTTCATGAGGAGGTATTAATCAGGGGACTCAAAATATGAAAAGAGGAAGTATGCTTAATTGTGTGAATCTAGGGAACAGATGCAGCCCACTGCCCAGGGAAGACTTGTATGGAAGATGTACAATAAAGAAGAAAGACTAAATTCAATAAGAAATTAAAGAGCGTGAGTAAGATGATAAAAGAAGAGATGTAGGAAGGTGGTATCCTCTATAGGTGAAGACCTGAGGTTTAAATATTTCTTTCCTACTGTGACAAGCAGGAGGTATAAACATTAAAAAACAGTCCACAGATTTCTAGAGCCATAGGTACAGTTTTCTTTAAAGGAGTTGTTTGTTGTTTAGATAAAAGTCTGCAGTTACTCCGACTTCTGAATCCTTACAGTGTGCAATGAGCTTGCTGTCGGGATTCTCCGATGTTGCCGGAAAGATCAGAAGAGCAAGTGACAGCAAGTATTCAATATGCATTCTTCTGGCCACATTCAGGGTTGATAACTTGACTTTTTTTTAAACATCTCATTAAAATTCATGGACAAATAATATATTTTATGGACACATTGGAAAACCTTATTCAACGATTAGAATTATAAGTGATACATATCTATAGCCCGTAATTCTGATATGAAGACATCAGCTGCGTTCACTGTAAACTGTAATGTAAGGGTCTAAATAATCTGTAAAAAATCCTTCAAGAAAGGATTCAAGAAAACCATGGACACCTTCATTTTTTTACAGACAGGGCAAAAAAGTGCCCTATTTTTATGGACTGTCCTGAAATTTCTGAATGGTTGGCAACCCTGACTACATTGATAATACAGAACTTGAAATATCACTGCAGTTAATCTCTTCCGTAAATACTGGGTGCCTCTAAAAGTGTGGAGGCCCTAGGAAATTGCCCAGTACACTCCCCAACACTGGAAATGAGAATAACAACAGACATATCAAAAGACTAGAAAACTGCTCTAAGGATCAGTGCCCACCAACCATATTCATTGTAAATACCCTAGCTGTGTTGGAACCCCCTGGCATCCAGCACTTAAGGCACATGCCCCAAAGCTACATCTCTGAAGACTTCTTCCACCAAAAATGGCCCAGCTCTGGACCACTTATATAGTAAAAATGTGTCCTCAATGCCAGGTTGGCTATTAGCAGTGCCAAATATTTTGACAATGGGGGAGACTACAGGTGCTTCTCACAAAATTAGAATATCATCAACAAGTTAATTTATTTCAGTTCTTCAGTACAAAAAGTGAAAATCATATATTAGATAGGGTTATTACAAACAAAGTGATCTATTTCAAGTGTTTATTTCTGTTAATGTTGATGATTATGGCTTACAGCCAATGAAAACCCAAAAGTCATTATCTCAGTAAATTAAAACACTTTATAACACCAGCTTGAAAACTGATTTTAAAATCTGAAATGTAGGCCTATTGAAATGTATGATCAGTAAATGCATTTGATATGTGGCTGGGGATCTTTTTGCATCAATTACTGCATCAATGCGGCGTGGCATGGAGGCGATCAGCCTGTGGCACTGCGGAGGTGTTATGGAAGACCAGGATTCTCTATGGGGCTATGGTAAGGCAAGTTTGCTGGCCAATCAATACTGTTGTTTTTAAACCAGGTATTGGCACTTCTGACAGTGTGGATAGGTGACAAGTCCTGCTGGAGAATGAAATTTCCATCTCCAAAAAGCTTGTTGGATGAGGGAAGCATGAAGTGCTCTAAAATTTCCGGGTAGGCAGCTGCTCTGACTTTGGTCTTGATAAAACACAGTGGACCTACACTAGAAGATGACATGGCTCCCCAAACCATCACTGATTGTGGAAACTTCACACTAGACCTCAAACAGCTTGGATTGTGCCTCTCTACTCTTCCTCCAGACTCTGGGACCTTGATTTCCAAATGAAATGCAAAATTTACTTTCATCTGAAAACAACACTTTGGACCACTGAGCAACTGTCCAGTTCATTTTCTCCTTGGCCCAAGTAAGATGCTTCTGGTGTTGTCCATTGGTCATGAGTGGCTTGACAAAAGGAATGTGACACTTGTAGCCCATGTCCTGGATACGTCTGTGTGTGGTGGATCTTGAAGCAATTACTCCAGTAGCAGTCTACGCCTTGTGAATCTCCCCCAAATATTTGAATGGCCTTTTCTTAACAACCCTTTCAAGGCTGCGGTTATACCGGTTGCTTGTGCACCTTTTTCTACCACACTTTTTCCTTCCACTCAACTTTCCATTAATAATGTTGGATACAGCACTCTATGAACAGCCAGCTTCTTTAATAATGACCTTTTTTTGGTTTCCCTCCTTGTGGAGTGTGTTAATGACTGCCTTCTGGACATCTGTCAAGTCAGCAGTATTCCCATGATTGTGGATCCTACTGAAACAGTCTAGGGGACCCTTTTAAATACTTAGGAAGCTTTTGCAGATGATTTTTGTTAATTATTCTAATTTACTGAGATAATGACTTTTGGGTTTTCATTGGCTGTAAGCCATAATCATCAACATTAACAGAAATAAACACTTGAAATAGATCTCGCTCTGTTTGTAATGACTCTATATAATATATGAGTTTGGTATTGAAGAACTGAAATAAATGTACTTTTTGATGATATTCTAATTTTGTGAGAAGCACCTGTACATTCTCTCACAATCCAAGAGTTTTATATAATCATCTGTACTAAAAAAAGGAATAATTTTGCACTGCAGCCACTGATTCTCAGGCAAAAATACTTAAAAGGTATTTTTGCTGTATGCATTTACTAGCATTATCTACTGCATACACATGTGTGATTGTATACTGCATATACAGTACTCTGCATAAGCAGTTACTCTAGCTAGGCTGAGGAATAATTACGGGGTGCAAACTAGCTAGTGATTTGGAGGAAGGGATTTTGTAGGGTAAGAATAAAAGCCAAGTTGTCTTCAGTCTTACCATGATTAATGTTGAAAGTAAAGAATTGATGTATATTTCCTATTTTGGGGCCATACATAGGAGAAACGCGTTTTGTAAGCACAGCGAGCACAGTTCTGTAGCTGCAGTTTTTTTCTGATGGGAAAAAATTAATGTACAATTAATATTGCTGCCAGCCTGCAAATGTTATCTGCTTTATATACTGTGTTCAGCAGCTGAAATAATGCTGCGGAATAAGTTGGCGTTATATGTACAAAATGGGAACTAAACAGTGTAAATAATAATTATTCTCTAAGTATTTTGTGCAGTTATTTGTATAGTTATACAGTTAAAACCAGAAATTTACATACACTATATAAAAAGACATATATGCATGTTTTTCTCAATATCTGAAATGAAATCAGAATAAACATTTCCCGTTTTAGGTGAATTAGGATTACAATAATAATTACAATAATAATAATAATTATTATTTGCCAAATACCAGAATAAAGAGAAAGAGAATGTTTTAAGGCATTTTTATTACTTACTGCAAAGTCAAAAGTTTACATGCACTAAGATTACTATGCCTCTAAACAATTCTGAACAGCCCATATGATGATGTCATGTGTTTGGAAGTTTCTGATAGGTTTTTTTGCAACATGGGAGTTAATTACTATTAGAAACATGTGGATGTATTTTAATGCACACCTGAAACACACTGCTTCTTTGTGTGGCAACATGGGAAAGTCTAAAGAAATCAGCCAAGATATGAGGAAGAGAACTGTGGACTTGAACAAGTCTGACTCATTCTTGGGTACAATTTCAAGACACCTGAAGATGCCCCGTTCATGTGTACAAACAATTATATGCAAGTATAAACAAGATTGGAATGTCCAGCCATCATACCGCTCAGGATGGAGATGGTTTTGTGTCCCAGAGATGAATGTGCTTTGGTCCGACAAGTTCATATCAACACAAGGACAAAAGCAACAGACTTTGTGAAGATGATGGCAGAAGCTGGTAAGAGTGTGTCAATATCCACAGTGAAATAAGTACTGTATCAACATGGGCTGAAAGGCCACTCTGCCAGGAAGAAGCTATTACTCCAAAACAAACATAAAAAGCCACATTTCTGTTTGCAAATACACACAGGCACAAAGCCCATAATCTTTGGAGACATGTCATGTGGTCTGATGAAACTAAAATTGAACTTTTTGGGCATAATGACCATTGTTACCTTTGGAGCAAAAAGGGAGAAACTTTGAAGCCTAAGGACACCATCCCAACTGTGAAACCCTGGGATGGCAGCATCATGTTGTGGGATTGTTTTGCTGCAGGAGAGACTGGTGCACTTCACAAAATAGATGGAATTATAAGAAAAGAAGATTATGTGGCAATATTGAAACAACATCTCAAGACATCAGACAGAAAGTTAAAGCTTGGGTGGAAATGGATCTTCCAAATGGACAATGACCCGAAACATACTGCGAAAATGGTAACAAAGTGGCTTAACCCCTTTCTGCCATTGAACGTACTATTTCGTCCATGTGGGGTGGGCCTTACTTCCCAAGGACGGAATAGTACGTCCAGCGCGATCAGCCGCGCTCACAGGGGTAGTGCGGCCGATCGCGGCCGGGTGTCAGCTGACTATCGCAGCTGACATCTGGCACTATGTGCCAGGAGCGGTCACGGACCGCCCCCGGCACATTAACCCCCGGCACACTGCGATCAAACATGATCGCAGTGTGCTGACGGTGTAGGGAAGCATCGCGCAGGGAGGGGGCTCCCTGTGTGCTTCCCTGAGACCCTCGGAGCAACGCGTTGCTCCGAGGGTCTCCTACCTCCTCCTCCCTGCAGGCCCGGATCCAAAATGGCCGCGGGGCTGCATCCGGGTCCTGGAGGGAAGTGGCTTACAATCGCCTGCTCAGAGCAGGCACCTGTAAGCCTGGAGCTGTGCAGGTCAGATCGCTGATCAGCGATCTGTCACTTTACTGTGATGTCCCCCCCCCCCCTGGGGCAAAGTAAAAAAGTAAAAAAAAAAAATTACAAGTGTAAAAAAAAAAAGATTCCTAAATAAATAATAAAAAAAAATATTGTTCCAATAAATACATTCCTCTATCTAAATAAAAAAAACAATAGAAGTACACATATTTAGTATCGCTGTGTCCGTAATGACCCGACCTATAAAACTGTCCCGCTAGTTAACCCCTTCAGTGAACACCGTAAAAAAAAAAGAGGCAAAAAAACAACGCTTTATTATCATACCGCCGAACAAAAAGTGGAATAACACGTGACCAAAAAGACAGATATAAATAACCATGATACCGATGAAAACGTCATCTTGTCCCGCAAAAAAACGAGCTGCCACACAGCATCATCAGCAAAAAAATAAAAAAGTTATAGTCCTCAGAATAAAGCGATGCCAAAATAATTATTTTTTCTATAAAATAGTTTATGTCGTATAAAAGCGGCAAAACATAAAAAAAATGATATAAATGAGGTATCGCTGCAATCGTACTGACCCGAAAAATAAAACTGCTTCATCCATTTTACCAAACGCGGAACGGTATAAACGCCCCCCCCAAAAGAAATTCATGAATAGCTGGTTTTTGTCATTCTGCCTCACAAAAATCGGAATAAAAAGTGATCAAAAAATGTCACGTGCCCGAAAATGTTACCAATAAAAATGTCAACTCGTCCCGCAAAAAACAAGACCTCACATGACTCTGTGCACCAAAATATGGAAAAATTATAGCTCTCTAAATGTGGTAACGCAAAAAATATTTTTTTGCAATAAAAAGCATCTTTTAGTGTTTGACGGCTGCCAATCATAAAAATCCGCTACAAAACCCGCTATAAATAGTAAATCAAACCCCCCTTCATCATCCCCTTAGTTAGGGAAAAATTAAAAAATTTTAAAAAATGTATTTATCTCCATTTTACCGTTAGGGCTAGGGTTAGGGTTAGGGCTAGGGTTAGGGTTAGGGTTAGGGTTGGTGCTACAGTTAGGGTTGGGGCTAAAGTTAGGGTTAGGGTTGGGGCTAAAGTTAGGGTTGGGGCTAAAATTACGGTTAGGATTTGGATTACATTTACGGTTGGGAATAGGGTTGGGATTAGGGTTAGGGGTGTGCCAGGGTTAGGGGTGTGGTTAGGGTTACCGTTGAGATTAGGGTTATGGGTGTGTTTGGATTAGGGTTTCAGTTATAATTGGGGGGTTTCCAATGTTTAGGCACACCAGGGGCTCTCCAAACACAACATGGCGTTCGATCTCAATTCCAGCCAATTCTGCGTTGAAAAAGCAAAACAGTGCTCCTTACCTTCCGAGCTCTCCCGTGCGCCCAAACAGGGGTTTACTCCAACATATGGAGTATCAGTGTACTCAGGACACATTGGACAACAACTTTTGGGGTCCAATTTCTCCTGATACCCTTGGGAAAATACAAAACTGGGGGCTAAAAAATAATTTTTGTGGAAAAAAAAGATTTTTTATTTTCACGGCTCTGCGTTATAAACTGTGGTGAAACACTTGGGGGTTCTAAGTTCTCAAAACACATCTAGATAAGTTCCTTGGGGGTCTAGTTTCCAATATGGGGTCACTTGTGGGGGGTTTCTACTTTTTAGGTACATTAGGGGCTCTGCAAACGCAATGTGACGCCTGCAGACCATTCCATCTAAGTCTGCATTCCAAATGGCGCTCCTTCCGAGCTCTGCCATGTGCACAAACGGTGGTTCCCCCCCACATATTGGGTATCAGCGTACTCAGGACAAATTGGACAACATCTTTTGTTCAATTTCAACTGTTACCCTTGGAAAATACAAAATTGGGGGCTAAAATATTATTTTTGTGGAAAAAAAGGATTTTTTATTTTCATGGCTCTGCGTTATAAACTGTAGTGAAACACTTGGGGGTTCTAAGTTCTCACAACACATCTAGATAAGTTCCTTGGAGGGTCTACTTTCCAATATGGGGTCATTTGTGGGGGGTTTCTACTGTTTAGTTACATCAGGGGCTCTGCAAAAGTAACGTGACGCCTGCAGACCAATCCATCTAAGTCTGCATTCCAAATGGAGCTCCTTCCCTTCCGAGCTCTGCCAAGCACCCACATGGTGGTTCCCCCCCACCTATTGGGTATCAGCGTACTTAGGACAAATTGGACAACAATTTTTGGGGTTCAATTTCAACTGTTACCCTTGGAAAAATACAAAACTGGGGGCTAAAAAATAATTTTTGTGGAAAAAAAGTATTTTTTATTTTCACGGCTCTGCATTATAAACTTTAGTGAAACACTTGGGGATTCAAAGTTCTCACAACACATCTAGATAAGTTCCTTGGGGGGTCTAGTTTCCAATATGGGGTCACTTGTGGGGGGTTTCTACTGTTTAGGTAAATTAGGGGCTCTGCAAACGCAATGTGACGCCTGCAGACCATTCCATCTAAGTCTGCATTCCAAATGGCACTCTTTCCCTTCCGAGCTCTCCCATGCGCCCAAAACGGTGGTTCCCCCCATATAGGGGGTATCAGCGTACTCGGGACAAATTGGACAACAACCTTTGGGGTTCAATTTCTCCTGTTACCCTTGGTAAAATACAAAACTGGGGGCTAAAAAATAATTTTTGTGGGAATAAAAAAGAATTTTTATTTTCACAGCTCTGCGTTATAAACTGTAGTGAAACACGTGGGGGTTCAAAGCTCTCACAACACATCTAGATGAGTTCCTTAGGGGGTCTACTTTCCAAAATGGTGTCACTTGTGGGGGGTTTCAATGTTTAGGCACATCAGTGGCTCTCCAAACGCAACATCTCAATTCCAGTCAATTTTGCATTGAAAAGTCAAATGGCGCTCCTTCCCTTCCGAGCTCTGCCAAGCGCCCAAACAGTGGTTTACCCCCACATATGGGGTATCAGCGTGCCCAGGACAAATTGTACAACAATTTTTGTGGTCCAATTTCTTCTCTTACCCTTGGTAAAATAAAGAATTGGGGGCAAAAAGATCATTTTTGTGAAAAAATATGATTTTTTATTTTTACGGCTCTGCATTATAAACTTCTGTGAAGCACTTGGTGGGTCAAAGTGCTCACCACACATCTAGATAAGTTCCTTAGGGGGTCTACTTTCCAAAATGGGGTCACTTGTGGGGGGTTTCAATGTTTAGGCACATCAGTGGCTCTCCAAACGCAACATGGCGTCCCATCTCAATTCCAGTCAATTTTGCATTGAAAAGTCAAACGGCGCTCTTTCCCTTCCAAGCTCTCCCTGGCGCCCAAAAAGTGGTTTACCCCCACAAATGGGGTATCACCGTACTCAAGAAAAATTGTACAACAACTTTTGGGGTCAATTTTCTCCTGTGAAACACCTGAAGGGTAATAAACTTCTTGAATGTGGTTTTGAGCACCTTGAGGGGTGCAGTTTTTAGAATGGTGTCACACTTTGGTATTTTCTATCATATAAACCCCTCAAAATGACTTCAAATGAGATGTGGTCCCTAAAAAAATGGTGTTGTAAAAATGAGAAATTGCTGGTCAACTTTTAACCCTTATAACTCCCTAACAAAAAATATTTTGGGTCCAAAATTGTGCTGATGTAAAGTAGACATGTGGGAAATGTTACTTATTAAGTATTTTGTGTGACATATCTCTGTGATTTAATTGCATAAAAATTCAAAGTTGGAAAATTGAGAAATTTTCAAAATTTTCACCAAATTTCCATATTTTTCACAAATAAACGCAGGTAATATGAAATAAATTTTACTACTAGCATGAAGTACAATATGTCATGAGAAAACAAAGTCAGAATCACCGGGATCTGTTGAAGCGTTCCAGAGTTATAACCTCATAAAGGGACAGTGGTCAGAATTGTAAAAATTGGCCCGGTCATTAATGTGCAAACCACCCTTGGGGGTAAAGGGGTTAAGGATAGCAAAGTCAATATTTTGGAGTCGCCATCACAAAGCCCTGATCTCAATCCTATAAAAAATGTATGGGCAAAGGCGAAAAGGCAGGTGCGAGCAAGGCAACACAAAAACCTGGATCAGTTACACCAGTTTTATCAGGAGGAATGGGCCCAAATTCCAACCAACTATTGTGAGATGCTTGTGGAAGGATATTCCAAACTTTTGACCCAAGTTATTTAGTTTAAGGACAATGGTACCAAATACTAATGAAATATATGAAAACTTTTGACTTTGCAGTAAGTAATAAAAATGCCTTAAAGGGAACCTGTCACCCCGTTTTTTGAGATTGAGCTATAAATACTGTTAAATAGGGCCTGCGCTGTGTGTTCCTATAGTGTATGTAGTGTACCCCGATTCCCTATGTATGCTGAGAAATAACTTACCAAAGTCGCCGTTTTCGCCTGTCAATCAGGCTGGTCAGGTCGGGAGGGCGTGGTGACATCGGTGGTTCTTCCTCAGCTTTACGTTGGTGGCGTAGTGGTGTAGTGGTGAAGACACAGCGCGCGATCTGCGCTGTAATCCCTTGCATCGGTGGGGGCGGCCATCTTCCTGGGGCCGCGCGTGCGCAGATCGAGTGCTCTGCTGCACGGGGCTTCAGGAAAATGGCCGCGGGATGCCGCGCGTGCGCATTAGAGATCGCGGCGGCCATTTTCCCAAAGCCGAGATGCAAACTCGGCTTTGGGAAAATGGCCGCCGCGATCTCTAATGCGCACGCGCGGCATCCCGCGGCCATTTTCCTGAAGCCCCGTGCAGCAGAGCACTCGATCTGCGCACGCGCGGCCCCAGGAAGATGGCCGCCCCCACCGATGCAAGGGATTACAGCGCAGATCGCGCGCTGTGTCTTCACCACTACACCACTACGCCACCAACGTAAAGCTGAGGAAGAACCACCGATGTCACCACGCCCTCCCGACCTGACCAGCCTGATTGACAGGCGAAAACGGCGACTTTGGTAAGTTATTTCTCAGCATACATAGGGAATCGGGGTACACTACATACACTATAGGAACACACAGCGCAGGCCCTATTTAACAGTATTTATAGCTCAATCTCAAAAAACGGGGTGACAGGTTCCCTTTAAAGGGAACCTGTCACCCCCAAAATCGAAGGTGAGCTAAGCCCACCAGCATCAGGGGCTTATCTACAGCATTCTGTAATGCTGTAGATAAGCCCCCAATGTATCCTAAAAGATGAGAAAAAGAGGTTAGATTATACTCACCCAGGGGCGGTCCCGGTCCGGTCCAATGGGTGTCACAGTCCGGTCCGGGGCCTCCTATCTTCATCAGATGATGTCCTCTTCTGGTCTTCACGCTGCGGCTCCGGCGCAGGCGTACTTTGTCTGCCCTGTTGAGGGCAGAGCAAAGTACTGCAGTGCACAGGTGCCGGGCCTCTCTGACCTTTCCCGACGCCTGCGCACTGCAGCACTTTGCTCTGCCCTCAACAGGGCAGACAAAGTACGCTTGCGCCGGAGCTACAGCGTGAAGACAAGAAGAGGACGTCATCGTAAGAAGATAGGAGGCCCCGGACCGGACCGCGACGCCTATCGTACCGGGACCGCCCCTGGGTGAGTATAATCTAACCTCTTTTTCTCATCATTTAGGATACATCGGGGGCTTATTTACATCATTTCAGAATGCTGTAGATAAGCCCCTGATGCTGGTGGGCTTAGCTCACCTTTGATTTTCGGTGTGACAGGTTCCCTTTAAAACATTCTCTGTCTCTCTCTCATTATTCTGGCATTTGGCAAATATTAATAAATATGGTAATCCTAATTGACCTAAAATGGGAAAGGTTTATTCTGATTTCATGTCAGATATTGAGAAAAACATGCATGTGTGTCTGTTTATATATGTATGTAAACTTCTGGTTTCAACTGTATATAAATACACATTTATTATTAGCATATATAAGAAAAAGTACCAAAGCAGTTTTTACGTCCAAAATATCAAAATAGTTTATTAGTTAAAAAAGATCAACAGACAGGTATATAATGAGCAACAGGAGAACATGTAAACAGTATAACACCATATGCCCAAACGGAGCAGCTGACGGTACGTGGGGTGAATCATATTCAATATATGGGGAATTTCCACATTGTATAACAGGCCCAAGGCCAATAGAGGCCATAACAAGTGCAGAGCCACACTCCCATCATTAATTGCCCTATCGTACTACAAAGGTGTGAAAGGCATCACATAGGAAGAGAGAAATATAAGACCCCGATCTTACCCGTAAACAGTACACCAGCCACCGCACCGTCCACCGCTCTCCCCGACGCACGTTTCGGAATGAAACCTTCCTCAGGGGGCGTGTTTACATGTTCTCCTGTTGCTCATTATATACCTGTCTGTTGATCTTTTTTAACTAATAAACTATTTTGATATTTTGGACGTAAAAACTGCTTTGGTGCTTTTTCATATATGCTATGAACTGCAGTCTGTCCGGCCAATTGTCCTAGTATACTGGGGTGTAGTTTTGGCTATATAGTTCTTGCCAGAACTCAGGTTATCTCATCCCCCGGGTATAGACAATGTCAGTGTTTTTACTTTACATTTATTATTAGGTAGTATAATTATCCTGATTTGTGAAAAAACAGTGTTATTACAATTATATGCATAAACAATATATTTCTAAAACAATCACAAGACAAAGAAGCACTAAACCTAAACAAAGTGCAAGCTTTCAGGTCCACAGACCACCAGACTTCAAATAGAAAATGCAAAAACAGGCTGACATTACATATGATCATGGCGAAAAGCTAATTATTTTTTCCATAAGTATACGATGGTTTGGATCTGAGACTGAGAAAAGTTATCTATCTATCTATCTATCTATCTATCTATCTATCTATCTATCTATCTATCTATCTATCTATTTAGCTATCTAATCTCATACCTCCCAAAAGTCCTCAAACCAGCGGGAAAGTCATGAAATTGGGGAGATGTTGTACTGTTGCAGTAGGTCAGGAGTGTTTCTCAACTTTAACTGTATGGTGAGGAAAATATGTATTTGATACACTGCCGATTTTGCAAGTTTTCCCACATACAAAGAATGAAGAGATTTGTAATTTTTATCGTAGGTACACTTCACCTGTGAGAGACAGAATCTAAAAATATAAAGCAGAAAATCACATTGTATGATTTTTTAATAATTGAATTGCATTTTATTGCGTGAAATTTGATCATCTACAAACCAGCAAGAATTCTGTCTCTCATAGACCTATTAGCTTTTCTTTAAAAAACCCTTCTAGTCTGCACTCATTACCTGTATTAATTGCACCTGTGTGAACTCATTACCTGTACACACTGGGGAAAAATATTTAGTCAGCCACCAATTGTGCAAGTTCTCCCACTTAAAAAGATGAGAGAGGCCTGCAATTGACATCATAGGTAGACCACAACTATGAGAGTCAAAGTGGGAAAACAAATCCAGAAAATCATCTTGTCTGATTTGGCAAGATTTATTTAGCAAAATATGGTGGAAAATAAGTATTTGGTCACCTAAAAACATGCAAGATTTCTGACTCTCACAGACCTGTAACTTTTTCTTTAAGAGGCTCCTCTGTCCTCCACCCATTACCTGCAGTAATGGCAGCTGTTTGAACTTATCAGTATAAAAGACACCTGTCCACAACCTCAAACAGTCACACTCCAAACTCCACTATCGTGAAGACCAAAGAGCTGTCAAAGGACACCAGAAACAAAATTGTAGCACCGCACCAGGCTGGGAAGACTGAATCTACAATAGGCAAGCAGCTTGGTGTGATGAAATCAACTGTGGGAGCAATAATAAGAAAATGGAAAACATACAAGACCACTGATAAGCTCCCTCGATCTGGGGCTTCACACAAGATCTCACCCTGTGCGGTCAAAATGATCACAAGAACGGTGAGCAAAAATCCCAGACCCACACTGGGGAACCTAGTGAATGACCTGCATAAAGCTGGGACCACTGTAATAAAGGTCGACCATCAGTAAAACACTATGCATCCAGGGACTCAGATCAGGCAGTACAAGACGTGTCCCCCTGCTTAAGCCAGTACATGTCTGGGCCCATCTGCAGTATGCTAGAGAGCATTTGGATTATCCAGAAGAGTATTGGGAGAATGTCATATGGTCTGATGAAACCAAAGTAGAACTGTTTGGCAGAAACAAAACCCGCTGTGTTTGGAGGAGACAGAATGCTGAGTTGCAGCCAAAGAGCATCATACCTACTCTGAAGCATGGGGGTGGCAACACCATGCTTTGGGGCTGTTTCTCTACAAAGTAACATAGTAACATAGTAACATAGTTAGTAAGGCCGAAAAAAGACATTTGTCCATCCAGTTCAGCCTATATTCCATCATAATAAATCCCCAGATCTACGTCCTTCTACAGAACCTAATAATTGTATGATACAATATTGTTCTGCTCCAGGAAGACATCCAGGCCTCTCTTGAACCCCTCGACTGAGTTCGCCATCACCACCTCCTCAGGCAAGCAATTCCAGATTCTCACTGCCCTAACAGTAAAGAATCCTCTTCTATGTTGGTGGAAAAACCTTCTCTCCTCCAGACGCAAAGAATGCCCCCTTGTGCCCGTCACCTTCCTTGGTATAAACAGATCCTCAGCGAGATATTTGTATTGTCCCCTTATATACTTATACATGGTTATTAGATCGCCCCTCAGTCGTCTTTTTTCTAGACTAAATAATCCTAATTTCGCTAATCTATCTGGGTATTGTAGTTCTCCCATCCCCTTTATTAATTTTGTTGCCCTCCTTTGTACTCTCTCTAGTTCCATTATATCCTTCCTGAGCACCGGTGCCCAAAAGTGACCAGGACGACTGTTCCGTGTACATGAAAGAATGAATTGGGCCATGTATCATGAGATTTTGAGTACAAACCTCCTTCCATCAGCAAGTGTATTGAAGATGAACGTGGATGGATCTTTCAGCATGATAATAATCCCAAGCACACTACCAGGGCAACAAAGGAGTGGCTTCGTAAGAAGCATATGAAGGTCCTGGAGTGGCCTAGCCAGTCTCCAGATCTCAACCCTATAGAAAACAGAAAACCTTTGGAGGGAGTTGAAAGTCTACAGCTGCCCAGCAACAGGCCCAAAACATCACTGCTCTAGAGGACATCTGTTATGAAAGGTAATTCAGTACCACAATGGACATAGAGGTCAGCGCACATACAGTGACCTGGCAATAACCCAAAAAACAAGAACGAGCTCTGAGACGTGGAAACTCTGTTGACCGCAATCCCTAATCCTCTCCAACCACACTAAAGGCAGCCGTGGATTGCGCCTAACGCTCCCTATGCAACTCGGCACGGCCTGAGAAACTAGCTAGCCTGAAGATAGAAAATAAGCCTACCTTGCCTCAGAGAAATACCCCAAAGGAAAAGGCAGCCCCCACATATAATGACTGTGAGTTAAGATGAAAAGACAAACGTAGAGATGAAATAGATTTAGCAAAGTGAGGCCCAACTTTCTGAACAGAGCGAGGATAGGAAAGGTAACTTTGCGGTCAACACAAAACCCTACAAAAACCACGCAAAGGGGGCAAAAAGACCCTCCGTACCGAACTAACGGCACGGAGGTACACCCTCTGCGTCCCAGAGCTTCCAGCAAGCAGAAAAAAAACAAATTGACAAGCTGGACAGAAAAAAACAGCAAACAAATAGCAAAGAGGAACTTAGCTATGCAGAGCAGCAGGCCACAGGAACGATCCAGGAGGAAACAGGTCCAATACTAGAACATTGACTGGAGGCCAGGATCAAAGCACTAGGTGGAGTTAAATAGAGCAGCACCTAACAACTTCACCACATCACCTGAGGAAGGAAACTCAGAAGCCGCAGTACCACTTTCCTCCACCAACGGAAGCTCACAGAGAGACCTAGCCGAAGTACCACTTGTGACCACAGGAGGGAGCTCTGCCACAGAATTCACAACAGACATCTGCATGGAGGAATGGGCAAACATACCACCAACAGTGTGTGCCAACCTTGTGAAGACGTACAGAAAACGTTTGACAACTGTCAGGATATATAACAAAATATTGAGATGAACTTTTGTTAATGACCAAATACTTATTTTCCACCATAAATTGCAAAATAAATCTTGCCAAATCAGACAAGGTGATTTTCTGGATTTATTTTCTCATTTTGACTCTCATAGTTGTGGTCTACCTATAATGTCAATTACAGGCCTCTCTCATCTTTTTAAGTGGGAGAACTTGCACAATTGGTGGCTGACTAAATTCTTTAGTTTCCCCACTGCAAGAGAGACCTGTTGACACACTCAACCAATCACACTCCAACCTCTCCACCATGCCCAAGACCAAAGTGATGTTTAAGGACACCAGGGGCAAAATTGTAAACATGCAAAAGGCTGGTATGGGCAACAGGACAATAGGCAAGCAACTTGGTGAGAAGACAACTGATGACACAATTAGAAAATGGAAGAAACACAAGATGACTATCAATCTTCCTCGGTCTGGGAATGCAAGGTCTAGCCTTGTGGGGTAAGGATGATTTTGAGAATGGTCAGAAATCAGCCCAGAACTACACAAGAAGACCTGGTCAATGACCTGACGAGCTGGGACTACAGTCCCAAACATTACTGTTAGTAACATATTACGCCGTCATGGAATAAAATCCTGCAGGAAACACAAGGTCCCCCTGCTCATACTAGCACATGAGCAGCCCCATTTGAAGTTCGCCAATGACCATCTGGATGATCATTGGCGAACTTCAAATGGGGCTGCTCTTGTGCTAGTCTGAGCAGCCCCATTTGAAGTTCGCCAATGATCATCCAGATGGCGAACTCTGGTCACATGTGGTAACATGTGACCAAAATAGAACTTTTTTGGAGGATGAATAAGGATGTGGGTATAACCCCAAGAGCACGTCCCAACCATGAAGCATGATGAGGGAAACATCATTCTTTGGAGGTGATTTTCTGCAATGGGGACAGTACGACTGCACCATACTGAAAGGAGATTGCATATGGTCATGTATCGCTAGATTTTGGCCAACATTCAACTTCCTTCAGTAAGAGTATTAAAAATGGGTTAAGGCTGGGTCTTCCAGCATGACAATGACCTGAAACACACAGTCAGAACAACTAAGGAGTGGCTCCGTAAGAAGCTTTTCAGTGTCCTGGAGTGGCCTAGCCAGTCTCCAGACGTGAATCATTGGAGGGAGCTAAAACTTAATGTTGCCTGCTACAGCCCTGAAATCTGAAAGATCTGAAGAAGACCTGGATAGAGGAGTGGGTTAAAATCCCTGTTGCAGTGTGTGCAAACTTGGTTAAGAACTACAGGAAAGGTCTGACTTCTGTAATTGCAAACAAAGGTTTCTTCTACCAAGTTCTGTTTTTCTATTGTATCAAATACTAATTTTATGAAATTAAATTGAAAATTAATTATGCAGAAATCATTCAATGTGATTTTCAGATTTTTTTTTTTATTCTGTCTCTCACAAGTGAAGTGTATCTACGATAAAAATTACAGACCTCTTCATTTTTTGTAAGTGGTAAAATTTGCAAAATCGAATTGGCAGTGTGTTAAATACTTTTTTCCCCACTGTATATGTGTCCTTGAACACTTATGGCGGAGCAAGGAACCATGGGATCCATGCACCACCATTATGCTTGGGTAGAGAATGAAGAACAAAGCAAATACATTCAGGTCACTTACTATTCACAAGTCACAGGAATGGCAACAGACAGCACCTAGTAGCCAAGGAGTAGCGATATGAAAGGACTTACAGGCAAATGGGATGCATGCATGGGACATCATAGTTTCTGGGGTAGGCACTAAAGACATCATATTGAGTGTGTGAAGAGGACTATGGGGGAAATATACTTTGTGTGGGTAGACTTTAAGAGCACTGTGGGGAATCCATATTGTTGAGGACACTAAAATGGTTATGGGGGGTTTTGTGAAGGCATTATACAGTGTGGGGGGCATATTTTCTTGGGGAATGGTGATGGTATTATTTTGTGTGGAGAGAATGTATGGGTATCATACTATGGATAATGGCACCATGATACAGTGTGATGGACAGTAGGGGTATTATACTGTGTATGTGACACTGTTGTTTTGTTGGAGGCAATGTGGGGGCATCATTCTGTGAGGTTTGACTTCTGAAATCTCATTTAAAGGGAACCTGTCACCCCCCCAGGCGTTTGAAACTAAAAGAGCCACCTTGTGCAGCAGTAATGCTGCATTCTGACAAGGTGGCTCTTTTAGTTATTGGTGCTCTAAATGCAGAAATAATCCGTTTTGTAATTTGTCCGAAATACCTGTCTTCAGTCCTGAAGGCAGGCCTTTCCCCCCTTGCTGCAGACGCCACACTGCCGTCACTCAAGTCTTCTTGGCGCCGGGCGCCGCCTCCTCAGTTCTGTTTTTTTTTTAAATCTGCCGGTGCCTGTGCTCTTTTGTCTTGCCTGGGGCAGGCGCAGTGAGCGCTGCCCGCCTGTCCTCATATGCAGTCTCAATGACTGCGCCTGTGCGTCCGCCCTGCTTGTAAATCCCAGCCCCTCAGTGTCTTATGATTTATTCACATTGCGGGGCTGGGATTTCTGGGCATGCGCACTGCGTGTCTAAGCCACTCACCCAGGTCGCAGTGCGCATGCCCAGGAATCCCAGCCCCGCAGTGTGAATAAATCATAAGACACTGCCGCACAGGCACAGTCAGTGAGACTGCATATGAGGACAGACAGGCAGCACTCACTGTGCCTGCCCCAGGCAAGACAAAAGAGCGCAGGCGCCGGCAGATTACAAAACAAACAGCGCTGATGAGGCTGCGCCCGGCGCCAAGAAGACTTGAGCGACGGCTGTGAGGCGTCTGCAGCAGGGGGGGGGAAAGACCTGCCTCCAGGACTGAAGACAGGTATTTCGGACAAATTACAAATCGGATTATTTCTGTATTTACAGCACCAATAACTAAAAGAGCCACCTTGTCAGAATGCAGCATTACTGCTGCACAAGGTGGCTCTTTTAGTTTCAAACGCCTGGGGGGGGGGGGGGGGGGGTGACAGGTTCCCTTTAACTGCATCTTAGTGAAGCTGCTGAAGTAGATGGGCTTAACTTCTGCAGACACTGTAGGACGAGAGGCTTCACTACGGCCCTTTCAGGACAGTTTACAATTCAGTCCTATTCAGCATTCTTGTTGAATAAATTGACTGAATACAGAATATATCTAGCTAGTTATGGCTAAGAACCAGGGAGATCAAGGGCTCGAAATGCATAATAAGTCCCATGTCTTGTAGACCTTTTGCCTAATCTTTTATAGAAAATACGCCGATGAAGATGTTTTTAATAATTTTGTTTTAAACATTAATTTTATCTACTCAGGTATATGGATTCCCTACTGCCTGGAACCAAATGTATATTGTATAAATTACATTATGGCACACTGAAATGGTTTACTTCTCTTTCCCATGACTTGACATACACCACTGTACTTTGATTGGAACCAAGGCATGTATTTGAGGACTATATGTTATAATCAGATCTCAGAAATAATAATGTTTGAACCCACCCCTGTGTATCAGCATCATGTTTTATGGTCAGCAATATATAATTTTTTTGTAGGAATCAACCCTACACTTTAGAGATAGCACAGTGGTCAGCACCTATATACTAAGGTTTACGGATAATGTGGTGATCAGTATGATAGCTGGAAGAGCCTGTCTTCTTCTCTCATTCATAAGGAGCTTAGCAATGCAAATTCCTTGAAGAGAATCGAGTGAGAAAAAAACAAGGCTGCAGCCATCATATACTGAAAAATGACTTTTTAAAAAAAGTTTGCAAACAGTCAAATTGAGGATGACGTTGGATCCTTCATTGTTTAGCATGAAGTCTTTAAAGGGTTATTGTCATATGTTGGAAACTGCTTCTAAAATAAGCATTTTTTAATTACCTAGTCATTAGCATTCCCATACTTTCCATAGTTAATTCAAATTTTATATTTTACCATTAACTGGTTATAGATGATGTGAACACTGCACCGAAGCTGGTGCAGATTGATATACCATATTGTAAAATACACATTGTTATATACTACACCGTGGGCAAGGCCCGATCAATATTATGAGGACAAATGACAATACAACTTTCTTGTCCAATTTGAGGAGGACATACACAGGAACAGCAGCTCTTTTGGAACATTATGGATCCCCAACATTGAGATGCTATTTATGATTTTGGACTTAGAAGACAAGGAAAATTATAAATGTGCTGTATTTATTTTTTCAGTTCATTGCTTTAGGGAGCACCTCTCTCTCTCTCTCTTTCTTTTTTTCACTGAATCTGGCCAGGATCTGTGGAGTACTCTGTTAGCTTCCGATCTCTGCCGTCTTCAGCTCTATGGTACTCCCCCCAATGCTGCAGGGGCACACCTACTTCAAGTATCAACATGGGGAGAGCACAGTTTGGGCAAGTGCAGCAATAATGCTGGTAGCTTGAACTGTCAACCAAGAAGGAGCTCCCACCGCTTAGCAATCAAAAAGTCTAGAAGAAGTAGTTCCCTCCTGAACAGACAACATGGGAGCAAACCTATCAAACCAAACGCAACATATTTAGTGGATACAATCACATGAGATCTCTAAATCTCTCCATATAGGTTCTCATGCTTACCTTGCCTTGCTAAACTTGCAGCTTCAGAGTGAGGAATGCTAGTGACGTCAGTTCCATTTACAGCCATTACTATATCTCCAACCTGAAGTCCAGCTTCTTCTGCAGCACCATCTGTTTTATATACATGATTTGAATGAAGAAACAGATGGCATTAAAGACAAATCTAACAATCCTACAAGTAAATATAAAAGCCAGTCAAGCATAGAAATATGTGTGTCTCGTCATGTAGTGAAGCCTTTGTTGGAAGCATTTTACGGAGTAAATCCACCTATATCTTTAGTATACCAGGACTCATCATAAAGAACCAGCATGCAGCTGAAATAGACATATAAGCATTTTGCTGTTTCTAGGGAGTGGGACTGGCTATTCTCCAAACCAGTTATTAAATGGACAGTTGACTCGGAGAACCATTATAATTATGGAGCGCTGCTGTTAATTGTACTTGCGTCTTTCAGATGCCAATACAATTGAAGCTCTAAGCGCCAGCCTTCCATGCTCGAGACAACATGCAGCAGTGTGATCACGCTGTTCACTGCTTCGCTGCAGAGGAGGCAAGAATGTTGGGAAGGCAAACACTCCAAGAAATCAAAGAAACAATGTACTTTTAGTGATACACAGTGCTAGCTTTGCGTCACATATACCATTTGGAATTATGGCCAAAAAGGTCAACCTTGATCTCATTCAGACCAAATGCTTTGGCAAGCTTGATGTAGGTTTTGGTAAAACATAACCGAACTTGGTGTTTTTCTTTGTAAAATAAAAAAAAACCTTTAATTGGACCAACCTACTCCACAGGCCAAACATAAGAAAAATATGGGAGATTGTTGTCACATGCAGTACACAACCAATACCTCCAAGAAATGCCTGCAGCTCCTTTAATGTTGATGTAGGCCTCTTAGCAGTCTCCAGGGACAAATTTCAGAAAATGTCAGATTCTGTTGAGATTCTGGTTTGGCTTTTATCTTAAGTCATGTGACAAGGCTCGTTAAAGGGTCCACATGGACTTTTAGGATTGCTACTTCCAATAGGTGGCACTAGAGTTCTAGTCCTCTTCCTCTCTGAAGAGGCAATTTGCAGAAAATGTCAGGAAAATCCTGCTAGAACAGCTTTACTTTATATGGGGTTAATCCGAATCATTATATATTAGGGTGCCAAGGAAATGCATGGTAAAAAATTAAGTAGCAAGTTTTTGAAGGTCTTACCTCCTAATTTGGTTCCTTTTTGGTCATAGATATTTTATAATTTTCTTTTTTTAAGATTAGTTATCATTTACTGGTTGCTCAATGGCACATCATATTGCAATTTTAAATGTTTGTTTAGTATTTATTGTCATGCATATCCTGTGTTATGTATGGTATGTTATGCCGTTTACCGATCAGATTACGTTCAGGTAACATGCCCTCTGACCTGAGCGTCACTACAGAGGATGGGGAAGACACAGCGGCGGCCGTCGGTGGAACGGGGAACAGGTGAATATCGCGCACTGCATTATACTCACCTGCTCCTGGTGCGGTGCAGTCCCTGGTTCTCCGGCGCTGGCAGCTTCTTCCTGTAGTAAACGGTCACATGGTACCGCTCATTACAGTAATGAATATGTGGCTCCACCCCATGGGAGTCCATATTCATTACTGTAATGAGCGGAACCATGTGACCGCTCACTACAGGAAGAAGCTGCCGGCGCCGGAGAACCAGGGACATGCAGGGACCGCGCCAGGATCAGGTGAGTATTATTAGACAGCTCTGCTCCCCCTCCCCTGCCGACCCCTGGGTATGACTCGAGTATAAGCCGAGAGGGGCAATTTCAGCCTAAAAAAATGGGCTGAAGTTCTTGGCTTATACTCGAGTATATACGGTAATTATATTTACGTGAAAAACTGAACTGACTGCTAAACTGCTACTAAGTACTGATACATAGAGACCAGCAGAGCAAAGTGTATGCATACAAATTGGGATCACCATATCAATATAGAAAATATACAAAAATATCTTTATTTAAGGAACACCACACAAAAACATAAAAACATTTAAAAAACCCCAATGAAACCTGGGTCCATACAAATAACAGGTAAATACCATAACAGAATGTACAACACTGCACAGCAAATATACATAAAAATACATTACAATAAGAGAGGACACAAACCCATTGTCCATTTAGATAAAGAGAGGATGTACTATAGTGTACTATGGCCCACAAACCTATACAAAATAGAAAAGCTCTGTGGGTAGCAAACAATATTTGGATTGGGGCATGCGTCCCCTGGTGTACTAGTGGGGTTTGGTATTTTTTGAGCAGACCACCTCGTGGAGCCACATTTATTGAGCTAAATATTGTTTGCTACCCACAGAGCTTTTCTATTTGGTATAGGTTTGTGGGCCATAGTACACTATAGTACATCCTCTCTTTATTAATTCCATGGTGCTGTACATGAGAAAGGGGTTACATACAGGGTTATAGATATCATTTACAGTACACAAATTTATAGAGGGGAGAGGACCCTGTCCTTGCGGACTTACATTCTACAGGATACTGGGGAAGAGACAGAAGGTCGGGGATGCGGCAGCTCTAGTGGTGGTGAGGCGACAGCTCGTGTGGTGGTGAGGTGACAGCTCGTGTGGTGGTGAGGCGGCCGCTCGGGTTGTTGGTGAGGTGGCAGTTAAAGATATGATGACAAACTGAGTGGTTATCGTGCGTAAAATATTTTGGAAAATGAGAAACATGGAATAATTCACATGCCTTGAGCAAGTGGTAAATCTAAATTTAATGTCAACACATTTTACGTGGTGAAACCTTATGCCAAAAGGAACAGATTTGAGGGGTAAGACTTACCAATTTGCAAAGTTCATTTTTCCTTGGCACCCTACTGTATATGATAACTGTGTGCTGCTGCTATTACTATTTAACTTGAGTTTTAATGTGATTGGCTTATTCTAAACACAACCACATCCCCAAATATAAGACGGGGTTCACACTTTTGTAGCCACATTATTTTAGTTTTGTTATTTTTATTTCCCCCCACAAATTGATTACAGTTTGTTTCTCAAATGATTTGTATATGTTATTAAAAGTGGACAAAATTCTGAAATGTGTTTGTATATGTACAGTGTTTGTGTGTGTTGTGAGTGTGAGTATATATATATTGCAGCTCACATGACTGCTGCAAGCAATAACTGGGCTCAGAGGTAAAGCTGAGATAGTCAGCCCCAAAACACTGAGCCTAGGGATTGGCTGCAACGCTCATGTGAGCTGAAGTCATGACGTCAACATTGCAGCCTATCAACGAAGATCGGACCAGCAATGTGAGAGGCAGCACTAGACTTGCATAGGTGAATAAAAGTTTGTTATTGTATATGTCAGGAAGCCTATGGAATAAACCAAAAAATCTTGGAAAATGTTCTCATATGAACTTTATGACCTCTGTTTAACATATAAGCCTGGACATATAGATTAAAGGAGTATTCTGAGGCAGAGCAATTTTTGCCAAGCTCTATAGCATACCAAATGCTAATAGTGTGTAATTTTTAGCAGTAACAGATTTCAGCTTTGCTCGCTGATTGCAGAAGTCATCACGTGACTACTCATTCGCGAGTGTCATACTTATGGTCACATGCCAAATAGCTTCTCTTACTACTTCCCTCAATGAAGTGGAGGACGTCATTTTTCATTGAACATTGAGAGAATCAGTATCAGAAACTAGTTGGCACATGACTGTAAGGCTATGTGCACACGATGAGGATTTGCTGCGGATCCGCAGCGAATTTTTCCATGCAGAAATGCTGCAGATCCGCACTGTGATGTACAGTATAATGCTATTCTATGGGGGAAAAAAAGCTGTGCAGATGGTGCGGAAAAATCAGTGCGGAATTGCTGCGGATTTCAAAGAAGTGCATGTCACTTGTTTTGTGCGGATCTGCAGCGTTTCTGCACCCCTCCATGTTAAAATACAGCAGTGGCAAAAACCGCACAAAATCCGCACAAAATCCGCGTCAATTCCGCATAAAAACGCACAAAATCCGGATAAAAACAGCGGCAAATCCGCAGCTGCGGATTCTGCCAGGAGATGCGGATTTTGTGCAGAAAATTCTGCACCTCTTTTCCTACGTGTGCAAATAGCCTAAGAATGCAAACTGCATATGAATGATTACATGACGACCACTCAAACCACCTAATATATGTATACGAGGGGCTGCCAAAGAGAATTTTCACATCGGGTACAAGAACATCTAGAGTCACTAATAATAAAACAAATAAGTTGCAATAATGTGTTATAATTTTTTGCTCTGCTTTATGGGACTTGTCTAATGGGATGCCCCTATATGAGCCAAAATGAAGAATTGTTCTCTTTGAATGGCTCCAGTTTTAAAATACTTGAGATGACTTTGCATTACATGGTCGGTCATTTATCCTAATGGTAACCCTGGACTGTATAACGTGGACGAGGGACGGCTACAAGACGAGGGGCACAGCAACAATCAGCAGACACGCACAAAAACTAGATAATACAATCTGAATATTTACTAACCAGTTTATAAAACAAAGGGTTGGATATACAAACAGTGTATAAGAAACAAGTACAATGACAGCAGTTACTCTCAATAACACCGACTAAGAGTATATACGCAGGTACACTTTAAGGGTAAGTTCACACTGGGCGTTTTTGCTGCGTTTTTTTTTTCTGCAGCAAAACCTGATCATCTTGGCAGGAAAAAAGCCGCGCCAAAAACGCATGTTTAGGTGCATTTTTGGTGCATTTTTTGTGGCGTTTTTTTCATGCGTTTTGTTTTCTCTTTATGCATGCCAATAAAGTTGAGTGCACACGAAAAAAAAAAAAACTTCCTGTAGATAGAATGAATAGATAGAATAGATAGACAGATTGAGAGAATAGACAGATTGATAGAATAGATAGAATAGAATAGATTGATAGAATAGATACTGCGTGGGACACTCGATATATAGGACTGCGACGGATCAGGGAGTATACTTTTGCTTTTTTATTTTACTTTTATTAAAGAAGATCGAGGGCTTCGCTTTGGAATGGCAGAACAATAAAAATATGGTCAAAACTGTGTGGTGTTTTATTTCATTAAGACTTTTTTCTGCATGTGTGTGTGTGTGTGTGTGTGTGTGTGTGTGCTTATTTAACCCTTTAATTACTATAGGATTAGTAATAGATAGGTGTCTTATTGACACCTCTCCATTACTAAGCAGGTTTCATGTCACCTTACAGTAGCAAGGCGACATTAACCCCTCATTACCCCACTTGCCACAGCTACAGGGCAAGTGGGAAGAGGTGGGCAAAGCACCAGAATTGGCGCCTTTTCTAGGCAGCTGCGGGCTGCTATTTTTAGGCTGGGGGCCAATATCCATGGCCCCTTACCAGCCTGAGAATACCATACCCCAGCTGTGAGCTTTAGCAAGGCTGGTTGTCAAAAATGGGGGGGACCCCACGCCATTTTTTTAGAATTATTTATTTAAATTTTTTTTTTTAAAAAGCGTGAGGACCCCTCTATTCTTGATAACTAGCCTTGCTGAAGCTAACAGCAGCAGCCCCCAGCTGTGAGTTTTGTCTGGCTGGTTATCAAAATTAGGGAGGAACCCACACTGTTTTTTTTAATTTTATTATTTATAGCGCAGGAGCGGCAGATGAAAACTCCCATCCGCCGCTCCTTCTCTCACTGTAATTAGCAGCTGTAGGTGTCAGATGATGGGAACAGTAGTCCCATCAGCTGACATCAGTGATCGAAGGTGAAGTTTACACCTCCAATCACAACTGAGCGCTCACGCTGTCTTCTGACAGCGGGGAGCGGCGGCTCTCTGGCCGGTGGGGAGGATTTCACCGCCGATCAGAAGAGGTGTTTCCCGCACTGTCATGCATATGACAGCGTTTTAAACACTAATGTCGGACCCCCCATTCAAGTGAATGGGGGATCCGCTGCTGGATGACAGGCTGCATGAACGTATCATGCAGCCTGTCATCTAGATGTAGCAGAGCCGAATGTGACGTCATATCCGGCTCTCCTCGACTTTTCTGAAGCAAATACGCTGCAAGAAAAGTCAACCTAGCGTATTTGCAGCGTTTTTTCACCACCCATTCAAGTCAATGGGTGAAAAACGCTGAAAGAAGTGACATGCCCTATATAAAAAAAACGCTGCAAAGCACAATATAATGAACACACAAAAACCCAATGTGTGTGCATGAGATTTCTGAAATCTCATAGGCTGGTACTGTAAAAAGCAGCTGAAAATTAGAATTAAAAAAATGCAGCAAAAAAGCACAGCAAAAACGCCCTGCGTGAACTTACCCTTATGTTGGAGAACAGAATTAACAGTTATATGCGAGGAAATACAAGACGATTAACCCTTTCTATGCATAAATCAATAAAACAACAGTGTTGTGCCAGTACTTCGCCTACTCGGCACAGTTTTCGAAGTGTCTCTTACAGACTAGGCCTTTTACCCTAACTGGACCTCTATACGGCTATTTATATATGCACATATGTATTCATATCTCAGATAGCACTGGTACATCCTGAAACTGAAGTAGAAAGGTGATTGGTTGTCCTCACCAAGTAGGCCTATGTCAAGCCGAACAACAAGTCCCAGAGTCACTAACAATATAGTAGATCCAGAGTCGTACCTCCCTATTCAGACTTTCTCCAAGGATCCGCAGCTTCACTACCAGCCGGACTCTCCTTCGACTACTCCCAACCACCCATCAACCACCAAAACCTATGCGCTCCAACTCCAGCCCCTCACCGCTGCCCTCTATATTAAATCAGAAATCCCAAACAATACAGTAAGGGATTTGTGTTATAATATGTTATAGGATGTTTCACCCCCAGCAGTTCACCCCGGATACATCCTGTTCGTGACACCAAGTTGAGTCGCCCACCAGGGCAGTTAGATACTCGGTACCGGGTACGGTACTTGAAGGGGACGTCACGGTGGCTGCGACCCGGTCCGTGGCCCTGGGTGCCCAAGTAAAGGGAAAGGTCTTTAAAGGGAGTTTAAGAATAAAGTTTGTTTGTGACGCCACCTGTGGTATTCGAGTAGTAGGGACCGATGCTGCTTAAAGGGGTCCTCTGGGGTGAAGGTATGGCAGCTGGATGGTATAATTTCAAATAGGTGAAGTAAATGTACCGGGGGGGCGAACTGCTGGGGATGAATTGCTGGGGGCGAACTGCTGGGGACGAAACATCCAAATCCCGAGTAATCCTTACAACTGCAATGAAAGCTGTGACACTATTGCCAGCCATGGTCTCCCTCCCCTCTCCATGCAGGGACGTTGGCATAGTCACTACTCTGGCCCCCTGCCTGGTACCCGTCTGCTGGCATGTGTCCTCCTTTTACACTCCACATTTCTTAGTGGTGTGCCTAGTGTGCGAGCGTGAGTGTTCCCCCGTTCTGAAAGGGGAAGCATGTGCGCATAGATAAATGCCCCCAGACAACAGCTAGGAGGCATTTAGTATCAGCGTACACCTGCTTGCAAGATGACTCTCAGCCAACTGCTGGGAGTCATCCTGTATAAAATACTCCCATTCCCTTAGGGAGTCACCGAAGCAACAATATTCATTACTGTGTAGTTTCTCCTACTAATGAGTTGTGAGGTCCCCTGGTACTGGTGTGGCCAATGTCTGAACCTGCTCCCCTGTCCCATGGGTGGCCAGTGCCTGAACTTGCTCACCTGGTCCAGTCCTGTCCCCTGATACCAGTGCAGCCAGTCCTGAATCTGAAGTCTCCTGGTCCCTGTGCGGCCAGTCCTGAGTCCGAAGTCCCCTAGTCAGGGTGCAGCCAATTCCTGAGCATTGCCCCCCAGTCTGTGTGTGGCAGGTCCCTTATCCTGTATCCTAGATCGATGTGTCTGAACATAGTCCATGTCAGTGAACCTGACCCCTGGGGTCATGAACTACAGTACCGGGATCTGACTTGGAGTGGTACCTGGTGGCTATCTGCAGCCCAGTCTGTTACCACCATCAGGATCTCCAGCGAACATCTCGTAGCTGCCTAGCTACGCCTCTTCTTACACATGCCCGACCCTGTGGCACACTGGGTCCACAAATCCAAATGCGCCATCATTGGGAGTAACAAAGGCTTTCACTGCTCACTTTTGACCTAGTGACAGAAGATTTGAGTGACGGCAGTGTGGCATTTCCAGCAGGGGGGTTAAGACCTGCCTCCCTGTCTAAAGAAAGGTATTTTGGCGAAATTATAAAACGCTTTATTTTGGCAATAACTGCACCAAAAACTAAAAGAGCCACCTTGTTAGAATGCAGCATTACTGCTGCACAAGGTGGCTCTTTTAGTTTATAACGGCTGGAGGGAGTGACAGAGCCCCTTTAAATGACTAAAACCCGTCACTGAATTGGCATACTATAAAATATCCAGATTTGCTGAATGTGCGTGTTTTCTTAATAGGGAGATTTCTGCAGAGCTCTTGCAAGATCTCTATTTTGCCCAGGCATGGAGAATTATAATATAACACCTAGATACTGCGATGTCTCTAATTATATCACACACATACATCTTGGTCATAAACTAAGCTATTCTTTTTGACAATAAATAATGCGCTTACTTGTATCAACTTCAGTAACCAGAATAGGCTTTGAAAATTGGATCCGAAATCCCCATGGGTAGTCGCCTGTACCTTTTGCAATCCTCACAGTGCGCTCACGAACTGTTCAAAAGGGAATACATATTCAGAGTTTATTCATCTACTGCTACAACTGGGAAAAGAAGCCAATTTGAATCCTAAGTATTTTTCCCTATGTATCCAGGTCAACTGTCAAGGAATGGAAAATGGAATTAATTAAAATAATGGATTACAATAATAACAGCTGGCTATGCTCAAAGGATCACCATGTCAGAAAAATGAGGACAACAGAAGTCAATAAGATATCTGCATATATTTAAAACTGATTTGTCTTATGGAATGTATGCAAATTGCTATTCGGATTATACCATACCTGAGAAGAACGTCACCCCTATTCTTAGAGTTAGTAGAGGTTATCCCAGTGGTCATGTTCCTAATCATTGAGATCTGATGACTATAGTAGAAGTACCGTGCTCAAATCTCAATGACTCAGACTTTCATGGCAGAGCCAGATGTTCTGCAATATTTATATAAAGGGACAGCGTTTTTAAAGGGGTTGTCTGGTACTTTTATATTGGTGGCCTATCCTTGTGATAGGTCATCAATATCAAATTGGTGGGGGTGCAAGAACCCATCACCCCCTCTCCGCCCGATTAGCTGTTGCCAGTGTCAGAATGTGGTCAGTTGTCATCAGTTGTGGAGTAAGACAGCACAGCTCCAGAAACTATATAGTGGCCACAGTGGGGTACTTCAAATCCATCCCTATTCATTCAGATAGGGTCTGACGGCCATTTTGCAGTTGATGGAGCAGAACGGCACAACTCTGTCAACAGCATAGTGGCAGCGGCTCCACCAAAATCAAGAGGAGCTGATCAACGTGTTATACATAATTACCCGCTACGGATCTTGGTCTTTTGCTGAGACATCGTGGACTGTTGTCAGGGCTGCAGTCATCACCTCGAAATATCCATGAGGCTGAGTGAAAACTCTCTGTATATAATCCTTTATCTTTACTTTCAGACCGTGAAGTGAGATCTACTGAACGAGTTTCTTCTGAGTTTCCTGAAAGACATAATGGAAAAAAAATGTTCAGTGAGGTGTTACTTTAAGGGCACGGTCACATTTACACAATGCATGCCAATGGATGAACAGTATATGCATGAAAACTGTCATTAGATATAAATGCACCCATAGACTAAAATATTCAAGATGTATTTAAAAAACACTCTTTTGACTATGTTTTGTCCAATTTACGGAATATTGCATTTTTTTTACATACTAAAAGTATTGTTGACCATGTTTTTCATACCTATTATTCTTCATTAATGCCAGTGAAACTTTTAGCAGTACATTTCAAGAATATATATACAACTAGCTGAAGAGCCCGGTGTTGCCCAGGCATAGTAACTAACTGTGGTTAGTTATAACAAAATATAATGATTATATTGCACATAAAAACATTTCACGTCATATATTCAACACTAGAGATTTGCAATGCAAATTAACTAAACGATTACCTAAGTATTGAAAGTATTTTATTTTCAACTCATTCAAGAGCCTTTTGATAAACAACATTTTTGGTTTTTCCTTCTGGTGCAAAGATGAACAGATTTTTGGCAGTTCCAACTCTTGAACAGGCCACGTAAAGTTGACCATGAGAAAAGCATGGAGATTGCAAATCGATCCCTACTACTTTCAAGGACTGTCCCTGAGCCTTGTTAATGGACACTGCAAAAGCCAGTCGAAGTGGAAACTGGAGGTGTTTAAAATCAAAAAGGCAAATCAGATGGAATGAGTGGAATTCTTGGAATGAAAAGGTCCTCTCCTTTGGCACATCCTGTTAGCTGTATCTAATCCTATCCTGTGTGATACCATCTGCTGAGCTGTGTATCTAATCCTATCCTGTGTGATACTGTCTGCTGAGCTGTGTCTCTAATCCTATCCTGTGTGAAACTGTCTGCTGAGCTGTGTATCTAATCCTATCCTGTGTGATACTGTGTGCTGAGCCATGTTTCTAATTCTATCCTGTGCAATACGATTTGCTGAGATGTGTATCTAATCCTATCTTGCGTGATACAGTCTGCTGAGCCATGTATCTGATCCTATCCTGTGTGATACAGTCTGCTGAGCCGTGTATCTAATCCTATCCTGTGTGATACTGTCTGCTGAGCTGTGTATCTAATCCTCTCCTGTGTGATACTGTGTGCTGAGCAGTGCATCTAATCCTACCCTATGTGATACAGTCTGCTGAGCTGTGTATCTAATCCTATCCTGTGTGATACTGGGCTGTGTATCTAATCCTATCCTGTGATACAGTCTGCTGAGCTGTGTATCTAATCCTATCCTGTGTGATAATGGGCTGTGTATCTAATCCTATCCTGTGTGATACTGGGCTGTGTATCTAATCCTATCCTGTGTGATACTGGGCTGTGTATCTAATCCTATCCTGTGTGATACTGTCTGCTGAGCAGTAATTGATGCTAAATGAGTCCCGACCAATTAATGAGTGCATTTACTGAACATACATTTCAGTAGGCCAACATTTCGGATTTTAAAATCATTTCATTTTTCATGCTGCTGTTATAATGTATTCTAACTTACTGAGATAATGACTTTGGGGTTTTCATTGGCTGTAAGCCATAATCATCAACATTAACAGAAATAAACACTTGAAATAGATCACTCTGTAATGACTCTATACAATATAGGAGTTGCACTTTTTGTATTGAAGAACTGAAATAAATTAACTTTTTGATGATATTCTAATTTTGTGAGATACTCCTGTATTTCACATTGACATGCTTTAGCACGATAGAGTGCAACTTTTTTTTATATCTCTGAGGGATACAAAACATGTTAATTTGTTCCTTGAATGGAACATCATGGTTAAAACAATGTCAGTGGCTTTCTTGTGATGTTGTTGGACTTTATCCTAGCATTCCCCATTCTTTAGCATTAAAATCACTATCTTCATTCCTTGAAATTCACAGTAATTATACCTTAGCCATTAAAAATTTAGAATTATGGCAACAGAATTCCTTTTAACACTTAACTATTTTTTCCTTTAATCAGAAGTTTTCCATTCAAAACAAAGGAGCCCCACTGATTATAAAGAAATGAGCATTCGTAGAAATCAAATTATTTTTTTACAAAGCGCAATAAATGATTATTGTTAATGTACAGACTATGCCCATCACAAACTGTCTTTCTTGTACCTTTATGTCTTTTTTAAATCTCTATTGGAGCTTTAGATAGCAGAATGGGCAGTCCTATTCTTATGAGCTAAAACTACATTTCCTAGCAACACTTGCTTCTCCTCAATGCTGCACTTCTCCTGTGCACTTCTGACAAGACCCAACTTTCTAAATGATCATGAAGCTAATGTACGTGTATTATATACCTAATGCTTCTGCATATTCTCTGCTCCTATATGGTACCCTGTTTTAAATTCTGCCATCTATATCAATAAAGCCGCAATGTGATTTTACGCCATTGGCTACTTCTAGCGGAACTCGACTTTCCTGCACTTTTTCACAACAGTGCTGGTCAGTGATTTAAAACTGGAAATACTGCTCTGTTGATACATACTACAGAAGATAATCCTCTGCTTTGTGCATCAATAGAGCAGCATTTGCAGTTTCACATTACTGTCTGTCTGCAACATTAACAAACAAATCTCAACTTTTCTGAGGCCCTGAAAATAGAGCTCCATACTGCAGTATTTCTCTCATTTTATCCCCTCTTTTTACAGACCATTCTCTAGTACAACTTTCTTTTCTGTCCCCTCTATATATACAGCCCATCTTGTAGTATATCTCTCCTTTCTGTCCCCTCTATAACCGTTCTATCTTCCAGTATATATCTAATTTCCGTTCCCTTTATATACAGCTTGTATTATATCTTTCCTTTCTGTCCCCTCCATATTCAGCTCATCCTGCAATATATCTCTAATATCAGCTCACTGTATATACAGCCCCATCCTGCAGTGCATTTCTTATTTTCGGTATCAGCACAATGGCACATCACTGATTCCTGGAATGCACTCTGCAATGTTCATACGTTGCATTAATTCAGCGTTTTTTAAAGCAAATTTTCAGCTGCATTTTACAATACCAGCAAAGTTTTGGAGATCTCAGAAATCTCATGCACACAGCTTGTTTTTTTATCCTAAGTACTTTGTGCAAAACCATGTTATTTGCAAAATGCAGCATGTCACATCTTCCAGCGTTTTTAACCCATTGAAAGCAAAAAACGTTGAAAGAAATGCTTCAAAAACGCAGGTATCAGTTCTTGCTGCGTTTCCGATGCCAAAACCTGATGAAGTAGAATAATTTTTTTATGCACTAAACTTTCTGAATATGCACTGAGACGAATGTGCCATGACAAAAACGCAGCAAAAAAAAGCAAAACAAAAAGTAAGCAAAACCTGCTTTTTTTAAGCAAGTTTCTTACTGTCAGGGTATGTGCACACGTCAGGATTTCTTGCAGAAATTTTCCTGACAAAAAACGGACATTTCTGCCAGAAATCCGCATGCGGTTTTTTTCGCGTTTTTTTCATGCGTTTTTTATGCGTTTTTGGTGCGTTTTTTCCCAAATGCATAGAATAGAGGGGAAAACGCAGAAAATCCGCAAAATTAATGAACATGCTGCTTTTTTTTACCGCGATGCATTTTTTCGTGGAAAAAAAACGCATCAAGTGGACAAAACATGCAGAATGCATTCTAAATGATAGGATGCATAATGTATGCGTTTTTAATGAGTTTTTATAGCGTTTTTACCGCGAAAAAAACTGAACGTGTGCGCATAGCCTCAAGAGAGCAGGTTAGGCCGGCAGAAAAAAGTGCATCAAAAACGCAACATGTGAACATAGCCTAATAGAGGCTCTTACCCTTTCTGTGACTTTCATCCCTTCCAGAAGAAGTTTCACTAGACGTAGCACATCAATGTTGGCAGGAAGCCAGCCGAGGAAGAGCCTGCATTGAGCAGGATCAACTAGGACCCCTGGAGCTACAGGACAGTTCCAATGGCAAGTGAAAGGCAAATGGAACTTGGACGGCATCATTAGTAGGCTGATATATGCAAAGTGTGGTGATTTGAAAAATGAGTTATTTTCTCATAAATTAATAAATACCGGTAGATGTGTAGATTATTATAAGACCACATTGTGTTTTTTTGCGAATACCCCTTTTAAGCCAAAAGCTATTTGATAATAATAAAGATTATAATCATAACATCTTCTTATATAGAATTAGCTTATATCATACACAGTGAACTTAAATTTCCTGGTAAAACGCAAAGAGACAATCAGCATGTTGCAAAAGGTCATTATTACACCAAAAATAAAAGTTATCAGCGACGTAATACATTAAGACATTGCAATCATCATTGCTATAATTATAAGTACAGAATGTCATTGCTTCCAGAGACACAGTACATGACAATTTCTTAAACACCAGTATCTTAATCTTAATGGTTAACAGAACAACATGTCCTCCTGTTAAACCTATCAGTCTATTAAAGTGTCTAGGATAAACACACATGCATTTACCTTCATGGTCATTCTGCAAGGTATAATTCTCCATTGAACATAATGACAGCGTGATGCCAAGGCCACATGCAGAGGAGTGGTACTTAGAACGCACAAGCACATGTATTTTTATCTGGTTGTACTCATTTGAACAGTACGCATGATGAATCATGAAGGGATCTAGTTAACAACACAATGCTAGAAAATAGATGGTTATATAAGCTGCAAAGTTGTGTGAAGCAGCGAAAGCATTAGTAATAATGAGGGGTGTCACAAATACCCCTGTGAATTTGTCATTTTCAGCAATTAGTTAACCCTTGCTAGACGAAGTTGTAAGGAGGTGGGCCGTTGCCGCTGCATTCATTTCCCTGAAGACACCAATCACGTTCTCGTAATGTTGTGAGAATTGTATCCCTCGTAATGTTGTGAGAATTGTATCCTGCGTTTTTTGTAAATAACGTTGTGTAATGTAATATGTCAGTAATGCTGGTAATATGTATAGTTTGACCATAGGGATAGAGTTGATGTTTGGGACTAGCCCAGAGTGGAATGGGCTGGGTCACAGGAAAAGTGACAATTTCCTGTCAGAGAATTAAATAGGGCCCAGAGCGCGTAATGAGTGGATCTGAAGGTCTAAGGTGAGCAGTGCCGTATTTTGAGGTGACTAAGTGAGAGGAGACTAAAGACGAAGGATTGGGATTTCCGGAGCATAAGTGCGGAAACGGGTCCTAGGAGAGGACGACTAGCCACAAGATCCCAAGCTTATAAAGCTGGAAAATAATGTGCCTAAACAGGACTGAATACATGGGACGAGTAGAGTGTCCCGGGCAGGAGTTCCAGGGCATTAGCTTTACCAGCCATATGGGCAATCTGAAGGGAAAGAGGACGCGAAACCGCAGCAGAAGTAAAGGACACTTGTTAATCAGGACCGGAGTGTTAAAGCTGGGTTGTGGGGAAGTAGGGAGAAATAGTGGACATACAGAACCCTGAAGTAAACTACTAAGGATGAAAACTGAGTGGAAAATGCTTCGAGTTTTAAAGGAAACGTTCATAAAACTGTGTACCCGCATCTACTGTAACTCTTATCAATTTGCCATTCAGTAAAGAGTTTATTTTTTAATTCAGACTGAAATATGGGTACAGTATTAGTAGCCAGGACGTATCTCATATGGCCTTGGCTATTGAAGTGTCACCTCACAAGTGAAAGGGTTAAAAGGAAACCTGTCCCTAAGAAATAAAATTACAACAGAATTTGCCTGCAGCTATAGCGACAATCTGCAGCAAAAAACGGTTTTATTATTATTATTTATTTATATAGCACCACTGATTTCATGGTGCTGTACATGAGGAGGGCTCACAATATGTAATTATAATAATATTATGGCTCATAATTAAAAACTAAACTAGTCCTGGAGAATCCCTTTAAAGGGAACCTGTCACCTCAAATTGGCGGGATATTTAAATGAGTTTTTACCGATGAGCGGCGTTTCCTCTTCATTTCTCCACCCCGTCCGTCCCTGTTGTCTGCAATATGTTAGTGAATTAGAGAATGTGAGCGCCATAGTTGGCACGTGCGCAATGCAATCTTCGGTGGCGCACGCGCAGTATGCTTTGCCCAACTGTGGGCAAAGCCAAAAAGCATTACTGCGCATGCGCCCGTGCAGTAAGTGTCCCGGAAGTATTTCGCTGTGTTGCGGGACACAGTGCACTGACTGTTACTGCAGGAGCTCAGCCATTAGTAGTGCTGAGCTCCGTCAGTGATCATGAGGGAGGTGCTGATATTTAAGCATCTTTTGCATGATTATGATGTGATCGGTCAATCAGATTGAGGCCAGGAGCCATTTGGTGAGCTGCATTTCTTGCTACATGTTCACAGACTTACCAGTAGAGAAGAAATTCGAAGTGCACCTTAAGAAACAGAGAAATGGAAGCATGTGACCCAGAGAAGCAGGAGGATTGGGAGACAGTCAGCACCCATACTGCTCAGGAACCAGTAAAAGGCTCTCACGCAGGAGAACAATGAAGAAATACATCAAGATAAGACTTTAACCACAAAGAACAACCTTGCATGCCCTTAGAGTCCTCCTTTATGGAGAAAGAAAAATGTTGTGAAGACGAAAAGGAGAGTTGTTGTCATGGGGGATTCCCTGTTGGGAGGAACAGAGTCCACTTTCTCCAGACCGGATATAACCTCAAGAGAAATGTGCTGTCTCCCAGGTGCAAAAATTAAAGATGTGTCTGACAGGATATCAGAACTCTTCAGACCTACAGACGACCACCCATTCCTGCTAATACATGTGGGGACAAATTACACCGCAAGAAAGGACCTGGAAACCATCTGCAGTGACTTTGAAAACTTAGGTAAGAAAGTGAAAGAACTGGGAGCGCAGGTGGTCTTCCAGTGGATGGCGATGGAACAAAGAGGTGAAATAAGATTCTGCAGGTGAACAACTGGCTATGTTGATGGTGCCATCAGCAAGGATTTGGATTTCTGGATCACGGAGTGAATTACCTATACGATGGACTGCTTGCTAGAACTGGGGTGCACCTTACGAAGACTGGAAAACATGTATTTGGAATTCGCCTTGCTACACTCATCAGGAGAACTTTAAACTAGAACAATGTGGGAAGGGAAGAGAAAGGCCAGAAAAAGTCATACACCTGACAACTTCTATTGAGAACTCTGCTATTAGAAGTGGAAAGGAAGAACAAAGACAAAAAAATCTAAATAATAAAAATATTGCAGGAAGAGAAACCAATCACAAACTAAAATGTTTCTATACAAATGCACAAAGCATGGGCAACAAACAAAGAGAATTGGAACTACTAACACAGGAGAAGAAATATGATGTTATTGGAATCACTGAAACTTGGTGGAACAATACACATGATTGGAAGACTAAAAAGATACAACTTATTTGCAAGAAACAGACTTGATAAACGAGGTGGAGGTGTCGCATTGTATGTTAGAAAAACATCTATCTGTGCAGAGATTGAAGCTTCAGAGACTGGGAGGTCTGTGGAAACTGTTTGGGTAAGAATACAAGGAGAGAACAACGGAAAGGACACCATTGTAGGCATTTACTGCAGGCCGCATGTGCAAGCTGAAGATATGGATGAATTCTTTATGCATCAAATGGCTAAGTTCTCCAAAAAATATGACATAGTGGTCTTGGGAGATTTCAAATATTCAGACATTTGTTGGGAATCTCTCTCAGGTAAAACTAACAGGTCAAGCAAATTCTTATCTTCTTTTGCTGACAACTTTATCTTCCAAAAGGTAGGGGAGAAAACAAGGGGATCTGCTACCTTGGATCTAAATCCTTATAATCAGGGAAGAAATGGTTGAGGAGGTAAGAGTGGCTGGGACCCTAGGAGGTACGGCCATGCTAGGAAGACCTGTGAAGACTCAGACTTCAAGGTTAGATTGCAGAGAGGCAGATTTTAAGGGACTCCGAAAGAGAATTGGAGGGATCCAATTGCTGGATATCCTTAAGGACAAAAAGGAGGGTTGGCAAATCTTGAAAAATGAGATTCTCAAAGCACAATCGTTAACAATTCAAAAAAAAGGGAAGAATACAAAGCATTTAAGGAAACTAGGATGGATGAACACAGAACTTAAACACATGCTAAAAAGGAAGAAAGAAATTTTATCAAATGGAAAGAAGGAGGCATATCTAAAGAAGAATGTAATGCTGTCTGCAGAACCTGCAGGGCACAAATCAGATTATCTAAAGCTGACAATGAATTAAGGCTTGCAAGAGACATCAAAACCAGTAAAAAAGGTGGGGATATGTCAAAAGTAAAAGAAAAGTCAAAGATGCTATAGGATTTTTACAGGATGAAAATGATGAAATGGTAAGAAAGGAAGTTGAGAAAGCCGAACTTTAAATTCCTATTTTGCATCTGTTTTCTCTCAGAAAGGAAATGTAACATCAACTGATCTTCACTGTCCTATTAAAGGAGTAGAAGAATCCAGGATATCTATAAACAGAAAGATAGTGAGGAAACACTTAGCTAACATGCAAATGCAATTCTAGGATGTATTAACAGAAGCATACAGTCTAGATCACGCAAAGTCATGATTGCCCTCTACTCCTCTTTGGTCAGACCTCACCTGGAATACTGTGTCCAGTTTTGGTCACATTTTAAAAATGACATCAACAAACTGGAGCAATTTCAGAGAAGAGCGACCAGAATGGTGGCCGGTCTGCAAACCATGTCCTATGAGGAATGGTTTCAGGATTTGAGAATGTTTAGCTTGCACAAAAGAAGACTGAGAGGAGACTTAATAGGTGTCTACAAATATCTCAAGGGCTGTCACATTGTAGAAGGATCATCTTTATTCTCATTTGCACAAGGAAAGACTAGAAGTAATGGGATGAAACTGAATGGGAGGAGACACAGATTAGATATTAGAAAAAACTTTTTGACAGTTAAAGTGATCAATGAGTGAAACAGGCTGCCACGAGAGGTGGTGAGTTCTCCTTCAATGGAAGTCTTCAAACAGAGGTTGGACAGACATCTGTCTGGGATGGTTTAGTGAATCCTGCTTTGAGCAGGGTGTTGGACCAGATGACCCAGGAGGACCTTTCCAACACTATCATTCTATGATTCTACGATTGACTGATGGAACAGAGAGCCCTGAGTGCAGGGATCACTGACATGGGTCCCTGGTCCTCCTCCAGTGCCGCTCAGCCTTCAGTGACAGCTTTCGCCATGAAACTGTCACTGCATGTTTACAGTTTAAATGCATGACAGACATAGCACATCATGGTGCAGGAACTAACACCCTGTTAGGGCTGGCGGAATGCCCCAAATAATATTAAAGAGGATATAAGGTGCGTTCGCAGTCTGAGGTCAACAGTGCAGAGATGACACCTGCTGCTTAGTAATAACGGACAGTATATGGTTGTATAAGATAAACACATGTGGGCTAACTTCACCGGGTATGTAGGAGGCGAATCCTGTTGCATCACAGGGCCGCAATACTGCAGAGTGAACGCTAGTGTTTTGGTCACAGGACCCTGCCCCAAGGACACCGGGATAGAGTCCCTCTAGACCCACTAGCGTTTGGCGCCGCAACTGCGGTGCCAGGAAAAAACTTAACTAAAGATTTACTGCACTATGTGCGTATAGCACTGTTCTGGCGGACGCCACTATCCACCCTAAGCTTGGGCCAGGAAAGCGCACTATTTGCGCACGGCGCCACTCTGACGGGCTTTTGCAGTGACTTATGATTCATACTGGGAAAATTTACCTCCTGTTTCTACATAGAGCTTAGAAGAATTCAGCTAGTCTTTTTTTAGTCACGTGATGTCATAGACTTAATGGAAAAGATAAGAATTAACTTGGTAGAAAGGCAAAATGAACAATTGTAAATACACATTGCTGTAGAATATGATGCCTGTAATACATTAAGAGGATCAAAATGTGATAGTAATGCTTCTTTAATGGAGTTTTTCTTCTTTTTTACTTGTTGTCTATAAAATATGTTTTATTGCTATTCAAGAATCACACTGGCAGAGTAAAAAAAAAAAATACTTTTAGGATTATTATCTTTACTCTAATTTAGTTTTCATAATTTTGTAATTATGTATAGAAAAAAAATAGAACGCCATGTGATGTTGGCTACAGCAAAAAAAAAAACCAAGATATTTTATTAGAAAATAAAATCACCTAAATGTGTAATTGTTCTCATATACAAACAAGGATTGCTTTGGTGAGCATCAAGGTCTTCATAGGTTGTCAGAGTCCAAGTAGTAGGTTAATCCATGGGCTACTTCTAAGGTCACTGATTAATTAGAGGAGCTCAGCAGAATATAGATTAACCTACTATTTCCATTATAGGGCTACATTCACACATCCATGTGACATGTCCTAACGCTGTCTTTTTTCCCATGGGTAGCACAAGGACCCATCCAGTTTCATTGATTTTTGAGTATACGGTCATTCATGCAAAACACATGACAAACTGAAGATGGATTTTGTGCTTCAGAGTTCCATCCAAGTTTAATCCATTTTTAACTGATACATTGTTACGAGTCAATAGATAATTGAAAGGTCAGACAGTCTTTACTGCAGTGTTTTTAACTGGAATCTGTGGCCATATTTCACATGGAAAACCCGGCCAGGAGAGGAAACGGACTGCCCACTACCATCCTGTTGTCAAAAATTAAAGCCCAGCAGGTTTTCTTAAATCTGCCCTGGATAAATAGCCTGCCCAAGACCCATACTCACTTTTATTCTGCATTGCAATCACAGCTACTCCTGTTACTGCAATACACTTCCATGGCCTCAATACGCCTCCATGCGCATCCTGGTGGGGAATACACAGTGACCCTCACATGTAATACCAGTCACTGCCTCACAGTATTTTATGCACATTTTTGCCAAAAACAAAAATGTAACATTTTACAGTATCCCTCCAGAGAAGTACATGTCCTATAGCTAAGGTGTTCTCTTGTCTTTTTGGCCATTCTCCAGCAATACGATATTCTTTAGTAGATTCATGAAAGTGTGAAATTGTATTGCATTTGAAACAATGAAATGAAAAAAAAAATCAAATTAATCCTTAATGGTTGATGGGCCTTTCTCAGGCTAATTGTTTATTCAAGTTTGACTAGCACAGTAACAAAGTTGGTCCCAAGCTGGATTCTTTAAGACATCTCTGGAGTTTCAGTGATGGTCAATGAAGCAGTCCTGTGTTCTTCCAGGCAGGGCCACAGTCCCCTAAGCTGATCTCATGTAGAGTGACACGAACCAGAAGAAAAAGTCTCTTTATATAGGTCACAACTGGCCTTCAACCAGCATCCAGAGGTCTGAGAGAGATGTGAATGAGGCCAACCTGCATTGTTTGATTATATAATCTATTTGCATAGTTTTTCCTCCTCTGTTTGGGAATGCCAACAAACTGTCTAGCATGAACAATTTATGTAATCAACATATCAGCAATCATTGTTTAGTGGTCATTGCCTAAAGGTACCTTCACATATAACGATTTCGTTAACGATATCGTTGCAACGTCACGCTTTTTGTGACGTAGCAACGATCCCGCTAACGATCTCGTTATGTGTGACAGCGACCAATGATCAGGCCCCTTCTGGGAGATCGTTGGTCGTTGGGGAATGATCAGGACCATTTTTTGGTCGCTGATCACCCACTGTCATCGCTCGATCGGCGTGTGTGACGCCGATCCAGCGATGTGTTCACTTGTAACCAGGATAAATATCGGGTTACTAAGCGCAGGGCTGCGCTTAGTAACCCGATATTTACCCTGGTTACCATTGTAAAAGTAAAAAAAAAAACCCAGTACATACTCACATTCCGATGTCTGTCAAGTCCCCCGCCATCAGCTTCCCTGCACTGACTGTGCTCTGCTTTACGGCCGGCGCTGACACAGTCAGTGCGGGAAGCTGACGGCGGGGGACGTGACAGACATCGGAATATGAGTATGTACTGTTTTTTGCTTTTTTTTTACTTTTACAATGGTAACCAGGGTAAATATCGGGTTACTAAGCGCGGCCCTGCACTTAGTAACCCGATGTTTACCCTGGTTACCGGGGGACTTCGGCATCGTTGAAGACAGTTTCAACGATGCCAAAGTCATTCCCCTGATCGTTGGTCGCTGGAGAGAGCTGTCTGTGTGACAGCTCCCCAGCGACCACACAACGACTTACCAACGATCACGGCCAGGTCGTATCGCTGGTCGTGATCGTTGGTAAGTCGTTTAGTGTAACGGTACCTTTACTGTTTTCCAAAGATAACAGAAAATAAACTGTAGGAGATAATATTAGAGGTAAATATTCGTCCTACAAGAAGAGTCAATACTTCAGACAACAGTTTATGATTCTGGGCCTACACAATTTACAACTGGTATAATTAAGAAGAAATGCTGTGTCGTCACACTATTTTTTGGCATGTATTACATAATAAGTAGAATTATTGTTAAGCAAATATATGGTAAATCTTCCAACATTTTAGACACAGTCTTCAAAACTGCATTTCTCAAAAATGGATGTCCATGTAATACATGGTTGTTCCTGGTAAAGTTGCCTTTAATTGCACATTTTGACATGTGCACATGGACACTGCACTCCGGGAGCATCACTGTGGTTTATAGCTGTATTGCATTTATCCAGCAGGTGGTAAAAATCCTCATAATTCAGAAGGGCTGTGCATGTGATGTGTGTGCAATTATCAGTTTAGGTAAGTGAATCTTTTCTGGTTATCAGATATAGTCTATTGTCATGTGCAGGCGTGACGTAAAGTAGCTTAAGCTAGAATCACACATGCTGGACAAATGATTATCCACAATATACTGTAGCCCTCATCTTCAAAATGGGATTAAACAAACTAATTTTGCATTAGTAGCTGAGCAAAGTATTAGCAATATACACGAGACAAAAAAAATCAACAACAACGTTAAAAACAGGTTTGTTGCATGGAAAACTATGAAAACATCCTGTAAGGCTAAGTTCAAAGTAGGCGTTATTTCAGAGTTTTTTTTATGCTTTTTTATGCACATTTTCAGTTGCATTTTACAGTACAAGTAAAGTTTATGATATTTCAGAAATCTCATGCACACATTTTTTTTTTGTGATCAGGATTTTGTGCTTTGCATGTTTTTTTTTTGCATATCCCTTCTTTCAGCGTTTTTTCACACATTGGAATGAATGGGTGGTGAAAAAACGCACCAGAAATGCAGGAATCAGGTTCTGCTGTGTTTTTTGTGCCAAAACCTGATTCTATAGAATAGGACTTTTTTTTTCAACAGTAAACTTTATCAGCATGCACAGGAGACAAATCTACCATGCCAAAACTGCAGCAAAAACCGCACAAAAAAAACACAGCAAAAAACACAAGACAAACCAAGGAAAATATGCTTTTCTCTGCAGCTTCTTTCCTGCCATGAGATCAGGTTTTGCTACAGAGAAAAAAATGCTGACAAGCGCCGAGTGTGAACTTACCCTTAATGTACAATGTAAAAAAAGGCATCAGTTCCTTAAGAAAACGTAGCATAAGTCAATCTAACGCAACGTGACTCTTGGTGACTTTTAAAGTATCTACACTACCTATTATTGCTGTTATTATTATTATCATATTTCTTTCACATTTGCTCTACTCTTTTCCAGTACTCTCTGAATGCAGTCTGACTCAGTAACCACATACCTTATATACTCGTGTATAAGCCGAGATTTTCAGCACATTTTTTTGTGCTGAAAATGCCCCCCTCGGCTTATACACGAGTCCCAGAAAGTCAGCAGGGGAGAGGAGCGGTGGAGCAGCGGCAGGAGACGGCGGCTGTGACATCATACTCACCCTCCTCGGTCTGTAGCTGAATGTCCCTGCATCTCCGTTGTCCTGGCTCAGCAGCACTTCCTGTGTTGAGCGGTCACGTGGTACCGCTCATTAAGATAATGAATATGTACGCGTCTCCACTCCCATTGGCGTGGAGTGCATATTCATTGCTTTATTGAGCGGTACCACTTGACAGCTCAGCACAGGAGAGCTGCCAGTGCCGCATCGGGACAACGGAGATGCAGGGATATGCAGCAACGGACCGAGGAGGGTGAGTATGACGGTGGAGGACGGGGGAGCCACGCATATGACGGGGAGGATGGGGGAGCCACGCATATGACGGGGAGGATGGGGGAGCCACGCATATGACGGGGAGGATGGGGGAGCCACGCATACAACGAGGGGACCGGGAGAGCCACGCATATGATGGGGGAGCCATGCATATTACGGGGGAGGATGGGGAAGCCACGCATATGACGGGGAGGACGGGAGAGCCACGCATACAACTAGGGGACTGGGAGAGCCACACATATGATGGGGCACTGGGGGAGCCCCACGGAGCAGGACAGGATGGGGGGAGCCACACAGAGCAGCACAGGGATGAGGGGACAATGCGTACCTCGAGTCAATAAGCTTACACAGTTTTCCGTGGCAAAATTAGGTGCCACAGCTAAATTAGGTGCCTCGGCTTATACTTGGGTCAGCTTATACTCGAGTATATACAGTACGTAAGATTGGTATCTTTTTAATACAGTGGAAGTAACAAATATCTCACCTGACTCCTCAGTGAAGTTGCTGGTGATGGAGCTGCCTCCAGCTGAGCTGCAGTTTCTTGTTTCCTTGAACTGTTTCCTTTTCTTAGCCCAGCGATCAGACCCTTCCTCCTGAGGACTTTCACAGCTCCTCGATTCCTTCAACACCAAGTCTTTAGACAGTTTTAAGTGCTTGTTGAAAGTTTCTTGTTTTGTATCTGGTTACAAATAAATGATGTTAGTATGCTGTTTTTCTTTATTTTACAAACTGAGAAATCGATGGGTGAAATCATCCCTATCTTATTTGCCCATACACATGATGTTCTGCTCCCCACTCTATCGGGGGCTTCCATCTGAATAGTCAAAAACTTATATTCAGACATTCCCCCAGCACGGCCTTTCATTTGAATGAGACAAAATAAGTCTGAAATATGAAACCTTGGACCCCTCTTAGTCTTTCCTCCAGCAATGTCTGTTTTTTTTCCCTGGACACAATATAATGCAAGATTACTCTAGTGTATTTGGCAAAAAAAAGCAAGCTACTTTCAGAAGGGAGGTCAAAAGGAACCCAAAGTTTCATGTTTTGAACTCTGCCTCCATACAGAGAAGGGAATATGTAGAAAACCAGGGAATTCTTAGCAGGGAGCAGAACATGATGTGATCACTATCTTAGATAGACTTAGGGTACCGTCACACTAAAACGACGCTGCAGCGATACGACAATGATGTCGATCGCTGCAGCGTCACTGTTTGGTCGCTGGAGAGCTGCCACACAGACAGCTCTCCAGCGACCAACGATCCCAAAGTCCAGGGCCACGCTTAGTAACCCGATGTTTACCCTGGTTACCAGCGTGAGCGTAAAACAAAACCCAAACACTACATACTTACATTCCTGTCGCGTCCCTCGGCGCTGTGCTTCTCTGCACTGACAGTGAGCGCCGGACAGGCGGAAAGCACAGCGGTGACGTCACCGCTGTACTTTACGGCCGGCCGGCGCTCACCAGTCAGTGCGGGAAGCTGAAGGCGAGGGACATGACCAGACACCGGGAATGTAAGTATGTAGTGTTTTTTTTTTACATTTACACTAGTAACCAGGGTAAATATCGGGTTACTAAGCGCGGCCCTGCCGATTCAGCGATGTCAGTGGGAGATCCAGCGACGAAATAAAGTTTCAAACGATCTGCTACGACGTAAGGATATCGCTGGAACATCACGGATCGTGCCGTCCTAGCGAAAAAAGTGCCACTGTGTGACGGTACCCTTACAGGATTTACAAAATGTCCAATTCCTTTTATAGGAACTGTCTTAGTTTATGGCCCCTGATAAAGCTGATGTGTTTGGCCAACCTCAAGTCATCTGTAGACTTTTTTTGAACAAGGTAACCACATGGACTTTTAATTCCTGATAAGGTTATTTTTTTATCTTAGATGTTTGTGAGTATAATTAATTGCAATAAGGATTTAACAAACTATAGAAAACTATATTGCACATTTGTGGCTTTAAGCTTTTATGGCTGGATTTTCATTTATCAGTCGCATCATGATCAAAACTGCATTGGCTTTCATCTGACGTTTTTATAAGTTTCTAATGCAGAAATATGAGGCCATATAAAGCAAAGTGCATGTGATTTTTAGTCCCTACAATTATTTTTATTTGAGTTATGTTCCTGGATCCTGGAAGAATAATAGGAAGATCAATCCCTTTGCCTAATGTTGCCATGAAAACCAGCTGAGAAGACAAGCAGATCTGCTTGTTGCATGAGATTTATAACACACTTACATTAGATTGGTAGGCTTATAATGTTAAAGGGGTTGCCTGCTTTGGGCAACTAATATATCTTTGAACCCACCCATGCCTTCCCACTAGGACTCCCAGTGATCAACTGTTATCTTAAGAAAAACTAAAGATGGGTTTAATTTATATGTAGTACCATGAAGAATAATACAATGCCCATTGAAAGGTATGTATGTGTAATCCACAGATCTGCCACATCCTCTAAAGTGAGGTGATCTGGCTATTAGATCCCACACTAATAACTCAGAAATCTGTAATAGGTTTTTTACAAACTAGAAAGGGACTTTATTTTTTTTTACAAATTGCAATTGGCAATTGTATGATCAAGCTGTACTTGTATAAATAATATCGGTAAGCCATTTTGGGTCTTTATAATCTCCTCTTAATTTAGCACTTAGACACATAATAGTACATTATTAAAAGGGGTTAGCAAGTTTACATGTTTTGTAAATCTTAACTGCTATGTGTTTTTTTATTATATCATTTGCTATATAGGTGGATACTAATGGTCTCTTGGCAATAAACATGTGAAACCACTTTGGACCCCATTATAAGTCAATAATGGCCATCCGGGACTAGTGATATGTGAAATTCAACTAATCTAGCACAGCATTTTGACTGCAGAGAGTAGTGTGATCAGAGTATTATATAATTTTATGCTTATCTTGTAAGTATGGTTTTGATTTATCTATAGATAGTAAAAAAGGGTATATAGAAATAGTTGCAGCAAAGGAGGTGATTATATGTTATGCCCAAGCCTAATGAGATCTAAGCATAAGAATAACACGCAGTTTGACTTAGAGAGTGACTAATCGTGGTGCCTTTATACCTTGGAGTCAGATAGGAGAGCTTGATTTTCAAATACATGTACCATAAATTTTGGTCAGTCCGACTGAAGATAAAGTTATGGATTATCATGTAGCATAAATTGGTATAATTAAGAGTTACCTTTTTTATTCACTTTATTAATTCGAAGTTCAACTTTCTCCAGATAATCTTCATCTTTTTCAAATTTTTTTGAATAACTGTCTTCAGAATCAGATTTTGGCAGGTCCGGAATCTGAAAAGTCAATGACTCGAAAGAAGTGCCTGCGATGGCACTATCAGAACTATTTCTTGTGGATGTGTTGTTACTTTGCTCCTGCTCTGGATCTGTAGTTCTACTGTCTTCTGTGATATATGACTCATCATATATGTTAATTTCGTGTTCCATTGATAAAAAAGGCTCAAATAACTCGGCTGTTTGAGAAGAAATATCCGGGCCTACCAGTACACTCTGTTCTTCAAATGAACTGGGTATTTTGTTGTCTGTATCAGGTTCTTCAACATCAGAAACAGGCGTTAATACTGAGTCTCTATGCAACAAGGAAAATGTAAATTCTTTGGAAAGTTCTCGCTGTGCTCCAACAGCTGGTGCCTCAGTGTCACCTTGAATCAGCACTCGTTGATCCAGGTCTCCTCTTACAATAGTAACAACTGAGCTTCTTATTTTTTTATTTGTATTTTCTGGTTCTGTAGAGTTAGACTGGCTTACTTCAGAAGATTGCAGACATTCAACAGGCACTCGGGTGTTATTGTTTTTCCCCAGACTACATTCTCTTGATGCTCTTCTAGAAGGAGTAACTTGTATTAAAATTCTATTGCTGTGTAACATTGAAATATCTTGTACTTCTGTATGATTATCACTGTCTAACATGTCTTCATCAAACCCACTTTCACTAAAATCAACATGTTCTTCAGCATGCTTCATTATGTCATCATCATTTAATTGATTATTCTCAATAGCTAAAGCACGTTCCACATTTTTACATGGACCCGAAACATTTAATTGAGTGCTTGCCACATCTTCTGGGCCACAACATGAAATTGTCTTTCGACGATCAGGTGGAATGATGTTCTGATCCTTGTCTTCACTGAGTCTTCTGCTGCTTTGAATTGTTGAGGACACTAGTGTTCTTTTGAAGTCTACAGAAGAAACATGAGGTTGAGCTCTTTGAGACATTGGATTTGATGCAAACAACTGTTGTCCCACTTCAAAAAAAGATTGCCTTGTGCTACTGCAAGTAACATATGGCTCGCAATAAAGCTGTGGAAATGTTTTACATCTCATTACTTTGGCATGAAGAGGACAATCACTCTTCCTTGAGTGACAGTACTTAACTGGTTTCTTTGTACCCTGCTTCCACTGTTTAAGGTACTGAATGTGGTGGCTTTCACTTCTATCCTCAGGGCACATCTCATCCTTTGAGGGTCCTTGCTCAGTTTCCAACTCAGACCATGATGATGATGATGGAGATGTATAATATGGCTCTTTCATGAGCTCTCCTAGAACTAAGGCCCCATCTTCGGAACTTGCAAATGTTTCTTTTTCATCTGCAAACTCTGCAGGAGGTGGAGGGACATTAACACACCACTCAGGATATCTGTAAACAGAGCAAAATTCTTTCCCATCGTTAAGACTAAAATCAGACATGGGGTAAGAGCTGCAAGATCCTTCAGTTGAGCGGTAATCATTAGTTTGAGTAAAAGCACTTCCAAATACATCATTATTTTTCTGTTTGTCAGAGTCTATGTGAACTGTTACATTTTGTCTATCTTTGACTTTACATTTTACTTCTATACCTTCCCCTATGATCTCTAATTTTATTAACGGCTTGTCACAACTCTTGTTTTCCAGTGCAGCCTTTTCTGACAACTTTCCGGAATTCTCCATAAAATCCCAGTTGTGGTTGGCATCATGCTGACTTTGCTGGTGTTCTCTGTCATGGTAACTTCTGCTCTTCTTGACACTTTTTCCATTGATAATTCTAACATGAGTTTTATAGATTTTATCTATTTCCTTATTTATTTCTAAATTCAGATTAAATCCATCTGATGTGACAGTAAATTCCCCATTGTTCTCTGCTTCATCTGTATTATGGTGGAGTTCCTCTTTATCACATTGTGACATTGTGTCTTGCCATGTAACTTTTACATAATTATCCATTTTGTCATGTATTGATGAACTCGTCTTACTTTCAGCCGGTCTGTGGTGATGTTCATAGTCTTTACTCTCACAGCGCTGAGGCTGTGTATGTGTTTCAATCTGAAAGGTGCATGGGTGGGAGTGATCATTCACTTCTTCCTTCTGTCTGTCTTTAAATTCCTTATCTGTTTTCTGACTAAAGGATTTTCTACGGCAACGGCAAACAAATGGCAAGCGCTGATCTAAAAAGAGACACAAATGTTAGAACCTTGGAACCATGAAAGGTCAAACATGATAAAACGTATAAGTGCACAGTAACCAAGGTGTTTCTTTTCAATTTTCTAAATATTGTTGAGTTTAAAGAGGTTGCCAAACCAAAAAAAAAACTTTTTTTCAGTGATAAACACTTAACACTTAGGGTATGTGCACACGTCAGGATTTCTTGCAGAAATTTCCTGAAGAAAACCGGAAATTTTCTGCAAGAAATCCGCATTTTTTTTTTGAGTTTTTTTCCCGGTTTTCTTAGCATTTTGCAAGCGTAATTAGCTTGCAGAATGCTAAAGTTTTCCAAGCGATCTGTAGCATCGCTTGGAAAACTGACTGACAGGTTGGTCACACTTGTCAAACATAGTGTTTGACAAGTGTGACCAACTTTTTACTATAGATGCTGCCTATGCAGCATCAATAGTAAAGTGTTGTGAATTCTGTTTTCGGGCTCCCTCCTGTGGTCATGAATGGTACTTCGGCTGGTTCTGTCCATGGACTTTCTCTGATGTCTGTGGGTGTTTCTGAGTTTCCTTCTACAGGTGACGAGGCTAATTCGTTAGTGGGCTGCTCTATTTAACTCCACTTGGATCCTTGTCCGATGCCAGCTGTCAATGTTGTAGCATTGGTCTAGTTCGCTCCAGGATCTTCCTGGTTACCTGTTTTCTCCAGCAGAAGCTAAGTTTCGCTTTGCTTTTTTCTTGTTTGCTATTTTTTCTGTCCAGCATGCTTATGTGAATTTTGCCTTGCTTGCTGGAAGCTCTGGGACGCCTCCGCTCCGTTAGTCGGTGCGGAAGGTATTTTTCCCTGCACTCTCTGTGTGGCTTTTTTAGGGTTTTGTGCTGACTGCAAAGTGACCTTTTCTATCTTCTGTCTGTTTAGTAAGTCGGGCCTCTCTTTGCTAAATCTATTTCATCTCTGTGTTTGTGATTTCATCTTACTCACAGTCAATATATGTGGGGGGCTGCCTTTTCCTTTGGGGAATTTTCTCTGAGGCAAGATAGGCTTATTTTTCCTATCTCTAGGGCTAGCTAGTTCTGAGGCTGTGACGAGGCGCCTAGGTCATGTTAGGAGCGCTCCACGGCTATATCTAGTGTACGTGATAGGATTAGGGATTGCGGTCAGCAGAGGTTCCACTTCCCAGAGCTTGTCCTGTATTAATGTGCTATCAGGTCTTTTCTGGTGCTCTAACTACCAGGTCCACTATTTGTTCTAACCACCAGATCATAACAGTAAAGGATAGAATGTTTAAAAATAATAAAATAAAAAAAATGGTTATACTCACCCGCAGACAGCCGATCTCCTCAGCGGCGTCCATTCCTACGGATGGTGTGTGTGTGCAGGACCTTCCATGACGTCACGGTCACGTGAGCGGTCATGTGACCAATCACAAGACGGCAACGTCATCGCAGGTCCTTCACACAGAGCATCTATAGGAATGAAAGCGGTGGCGTGCACCGCTGAGAGGCAGGAAGACATCGAAGGTGATTATATCACTGTTTTTTATTTTAATTCTTTTTTTTAACCAATAATATGGTGCCCAGTCCGTGGAGGAGAGTCTCCTCTCCTCCACCCTGGGTACCAACCGCAGATAATGTGCTTACTTCCCGCATGGTGTGCACAGCCCCATGCGGAAAGTAAGCAGATCAATGCATTCCTAGGTGTGCGGAGTCACCGCAATTCCGCAAATTTAATGAACATGTTTCTTTTTTTTCCACGATGCGGTTTTTTCGCGGAAAAAAAGGCAACATTTGCACAAGAAATGCGGAATACATTGTAAATAATAGGAGGCATATGTAAGCGTTTTTTTCGCGTTTTTATCGCATTTTTATAGCGAAAAAATGTGAAAAAAACGCGAAAAATACTGTACGTGTGAACATGGCCTTATAGATGGAACTCTACCTCTTCAGAACTTGTGTCATCTCCCTGCTGCAGCTCCGATCTGTGTTTTGGCAGGAATAAAGTCAAGTCAACAGAGCACATTACTGCTGCAGGATATTATTAAGCTGAGTGGCTGGGCAGATGTAGACGGCATGAGCCTCTAAGCTAAGTGATTGATTGCAGTGATGATATGCTCTGTCGTCATATCAGTACTGGAGCAAAAACACAGAGACCGGAGATGGTGCTAGACCCAGGAAAGGTAAGGACTAGTGATGAGTGTGCTCGTTACTCGAGATTTCCAAGCATGCTCGGGTGTTCTCCGAGTATCTTGGGCGTGCTCATATATTATGTTTGAGCCCCTGCAGCTGCATGATTGGTGGCTGCTAGACAGGCTGAATACATGTGGGGATTCCCTAACAAACAGGCAATACATGCATGTGTTCAGGTTGTCTAACAGCCGCAAATCATGCAGCAGCGGGGACACAAACATAATCTACGACCACGCCCAAGATACTCAGAGAACACCTGAGCATGCTCGGAAAATTTGAGTAACGAGCACACTCGCTCATCACTAGTAAGGACTATCTGTATTTTTTTTTACTATTATCTGATAATTAGGGACCACTTTTATAGAAATGAAAAACTTATTTAAGAACATTGCGAATTTGTTTCCATTTTTTTTGTCTGTGTTGCAAGAGCTGTTTAATGTTTCAAGCTATGTAGAAATTGCTTGTTTGTGGGATGAGTTATACTGTATGTTTTGATGGTACTATTTTGAGTAAAATAACATTTATTGTTTTTGGTGGGAGAGGGGGGTGAAATGGGACAAAAAAAATATTTTGGTAATCAGTGAGGATTTCCCCACAGATCCATAACATGGTTAACAACCTTCTTTGTATAAGGTTAGATGCTAAGATGTTGATCGTTGAGTTAGATCGTTCATTTGAATCAAAAGCCCATACAGGAGGTAGCAGGGATTTATATGAATAGCATGTATGTTCAGAAAGTTAATGACAGATTAAGTTCAGCATGAATTGAGTGGTACTTAAATGTAAAGCATTTAAAAAAAGCTTATCCAGTTAAAACTCAGGATTGTATTATTTTCAAATATCATGTGTGAAAAATAGTGCAAACTCAAATTTGCAAACGGTCTTTAATGAACTGTAAACCAGTCAGCTGACCAGTAGATGCAAGGCTTTTACATAATGCCATGGCATGACTTACATTCATCACTGTCTGAATTGTTTCGATTTTTGGGTTTTCTCCGTTTTCTGCTCATTATTTCTCTGTGAGTGTTTTAAAACTTCTTGCTGAATGACAAAAATACAAATGTTTTATGTTAATAAAGTGATAAAATGTTAGCAAGACACTGATAATCTGCATGGGACATTGGATTTTATTTAAGTATCAGCCTCCCATTACTAGCCGACAAGACTGTCGAAAAACAGCATACTGCTTGTGGATTGATCTTCAGTAGAGATAGGCAGAACGATTTGTAGGACTCCGGTCCGCTATACAGAGAGCTTGCGAATCTCTTACCTTCCAGGATCCTGGGCATGACTTTTGATGACGTCACACCATCCTAGTTAATCAACAGTCCTACGACTCAATCCACCCATCTCTAATTAGATTATCATCTGCAGAGAATGTGAAATTCAGCCAATATAAAGTACACATACACTGGTATTATCTGTGGTATCTATTGCTCACTTAATATAATTTTTTTCCTCTGATAGTAACTATATATTGTGTAAGTGTCCATTTATAATTTTTGCAGCCTTAATATCAGTCTATTAAATTCATGAATATTCATTTAAACTGTCCATACACTTGACATAGCGGTCAGCTAAACTTCACAGATGCCTGTCTAATCTCTACTTTCTACACGGCTCGGTTGACTGTTTTAAACAAAAGAGAGGAAAAATTCAACACCATACACATCATCCCATTAAAATCGTCGGGTTCAGATTACATTCATCTAATGCGTATGAGGCCTTTAGATTAATCTACAGCAGGCCAATATTCTCCAACATATCATTGTCAAGAAACTTCAGGCTGAAGATCACTAATCTAGCCCATCAAGATAATAAATGTTAAGGTACCGTTACACTTAACGATTTACCAACGATCACGACCAGCGATACGACCTGGCCGTGATCGTTGGTAAGTTGTTGTGTGGTCGCTGGAGAGCTGTCACGCAGACAGCTCTCCAGCGACCAACGATGCCGAAGTCCCCGGGTAACCAGGGTAAACATCGGGTTACTAAGCACAGGGCCGCGCTTAGTAACCCGATGTTTACCCTGGTTAGCATTGTAAATGTAAAAAAAAAAACCACATACTCACATTCCGGTGTCTGTCACGTCCCCCGGCGTCAGCTTCCCGCACTGACTGTGTCAGCGCCGGCCGGCCGTAAAGCAGAGCACAGCGGTGACGTCACCGCTCTGCTTTATGGCCGGCGCTCACAGTCAGTGCGGAAAGCTGAAGGCGGGGGACGTGACAGACACCGGAATGTGAGTATGTAGTGTTTTTTTTTTACTTTTCCAATGGTAACCAGGGTAAATATCGGGTTACTAAGTGCGGCCCTGTGCTTAGTAACCCGATGTTTACCCTGGTTACCCGGGGATTTCGGCATCGTTCGTCGCTGGAGAGCTGTCTGTGTGACAGCTCTCCAGCGACCACACAACGACTGACCAACGATCACGGCCAGGTCGTATCGCTGGTCGTGATCGTTGGTCACACACGCCGATTCAGCGATGACAGTGGGTGATCAGCGACCAAAAAAAGGTCCTGATCATTCCCAGCGACCAACGATCTCCCAGCAGGGGCCTGATCGTTGGTCGCTGTCACACATAACGATTTCGTTAACGATATCGTTGCTACGTCACAAAAAGCAATGATATCGTTAAAGAAATCGTTATGTGTGACGGTACCTTAACTGGATAAGATGATGCTTTAGCTTTCAAATTCATTGTAAAACCCAGCAGCTACAGTATACTGTGCATACAGAAGAAAAACTATAATAAACCATTTAATATAAGCTATACATAGAGTGCCCTCCAGTTACAATATGAAACTGTAAAAAGCGAACTTTAACCCCTTCATGATATATGATGTAAGTTTACGTCATATGTCGTGTCGCTGCCTTTGATGTTGGATCGTATGTCAAGCCCAGTGGCGTACTGCCAATGGCGGCAGGCCACGCGACTGCTAAGGGGCCCGGTGGGCAGAAGGGGCCCACATCGGGCTCCGTCTCTACTGCTCACCGGGCCCCAGTGGCTTCTGCCGCTGCAGTAAGTGTACCTGCCTCCGAGACGCAGGTTCAGTTAAACTCTATTGCTGTGCGGGCCCGCACAGCACTAGTTAAAAGCCGCCAGCCAATCGGTGTATGACGTCATTGTCATTCACTGCTGAATGTGGGCTTGAACTGCATGAAGGGATCATCGCTGCAGGAGCGCGGCAAGGTTAAAAGAAAGTTTTTTTCATATTGAAAGTGGTACAGAGGCAGGATGGGAGACACGGGGCAGGATGGGAGACACGGTGGCAGGATGGGAGACACAGGTGGCAGGATGGGAGACACCGGTGGCAGGATGGGAGACACAGGAGGCAGGATGGGAAACAGGGTGGCAAGATGGGGGCCACGGTGTCAGGATGGGAGACACAGGTGGCAGGATGGGAGACCCAGGTGGCAGGATAGGAGACACAGGTGGAAGGAAAGGAGATACAGGGCAGGATGGGAGACACAAGGGGCAGGATGGAGACACAGGGGACAGGATGGAGAAATGGGTCAGGATGGAGACACAGGGGGTGGGATCATGGAGCAGGATGGAGACACATGGTGCAGGATCATGGGCAGGATGGATACAATGGAGACAGATGGGGAAGGATAATGGGACACATGGGGCAGGATCACGAGGCAGGATGGAGACAGATGGGGCAGGATCACGGGGCAGTATGGAGTCACATGGTGCAGGATCATGGGGAAGGATGGAGACACATGGTGCAGGATCATGGGCAGGATGGATGTAATGGAGACAGATGGGGCAGGATAATGGGACAGATGGGGCAGGATCACAGGACAGATGGGGCAGGATCACAAGACAGATGGGGCAGGATCACAGGACAGATGGGACAGGATCATGGGACAGATGGGGCAGGATCACGGGACAGATGGGGCAGGATGTCCTGTGTATAACGGCACTTATGGTGATATTAGTAATCCTTGACGCTGATCTCTCCTTCAAACCACATATCCAAGCCCTTTCCACTTCCTGCCAACTTCAACTCAAAAATATTTCACGAATCCGTACATTCCTCAACCAAGAATCTGCGAAAACCCTAGTGCATGCCCTCATCATCTCTCGCCTTGACTACTGCAACCTCCTGCTCTGTGGCCTCCCCTCTAGCACTATCGCACCCCTCCAATCTATTCTAAACTCTGCTGCCTGACTAATCCACCTGTTCCCCCTCTATTCCCCGGCCTCTCCCCTCTGTCAATCCCTTCACTGGCTCCCCATTACCCAGAGACTCCAGTACAAAACCCTAACCATGACGTACAAAGCCATCCACAACCTGTCTCCTCCATACATCTGTGACCCCGTCTCCCGGTACTTACCTACACGCAACCTCCGATCCTCACAAGATCTCCTTCTCTACGCACCTCTTATCTCCTCTTCCCACAATCGTATACAAGATTTCTCTTGCTTATCACGTATCACTCTGGAACCCTCTACCACATCACATCAGACTCTCGCCTAATATCGAAACCTTCAAAAAGAGCCTGAAGACCCACCACGTCCGAAAAGCCTACAACCTGCAGTAACCACTGATCGACCAAACCGCTGCATGACCAGCTCTATCCTCGCCTACTGTATTCTCACCCATCCCTTGTAGATTGTGAGCCTTCGTGGGCAGGGTCCTCTCTCCTCCTGTACCAGTCATGACTTGTATTGTTTAAGATTATTGTACTTGTTTTTATTTTGTATACTCCTCCTCACATGTAAAGCGCCATGGAATAAATGGTGCTATAACAATAAATAATAATAATAATAATATTAGAATTGTGTTTTTTTTTTTATTATTAATGATCAGTATTGTAGTATTCAGTCACTATGTGGTGGTAATAATTAATAATAATAATTTTATTTATATAGCGCCAACACATTCCGCAGCACTCTACAAATTATAGAGGGGATTTGTACAGACAATAGACATAACAGCATAACAAAAATCACAGTTCAAAATAGATACCAATAGGAGTGAGGGCCCTGCTAGCAAGCTTACAGTCTATAGGAAAAAGGGAGACACGAGAGGTGGATGGTAACAATTGCTTTCGTTGTTCGGACCAACCAGTGTAAGGATCGGGTGTTCATGTAAAGCTGCATGAACCAGTTATCAGCCTAAGTATGTAACAGTACAGACTCAGAGGGCTATTAACTGCATGAAATATATGAGAACATGATGTGAGGAACCTGATTAAGTTTTTTTTTTGTTTTTTTTAATGGGCCACACAGGGATAGTTAGGTTAATGCGTTGACGTGGTAGGCCAGTCTGAACAAATGCGTTTTTAGGGCACGCTTAAAACTGTGGGGATTGGGGATTAATCTTATTAACCTGGGTAGTGCATTCCAAAGAATTGGCGAACCACGTGAAAAGTCTTGGAGACGAGAGTGGGAGGTTCTGATTATTGAGGATGTTAACCTCAGGTCATTAGCAGAACGGAGGGTGGTAGACTGAGACCAAGGAGGAGATGTAGGGTGGTGCTGAGCCATGGAGTGCTTTGTGGATGAGGGTAATAGTTTTGTACTGGATTCTTGAGTGGATGGGTAACCAGTGTAATGAATGGTACAGGGTAGAGGCATCGATGTAACGGTTGGTGAGGAATATAATCCTGGCAGCAGCATTCAGGACAGATTGGAGCAGGGAGAGTTTAGTGAGAGGGTGTAATTGGGTGTCATCAGCACAGAGATGGTAATGGAAACCAAATCTACTGATTGTTTGTCCAATAGGGGCAGTATGCAAAGAGAAGAGGAGGGGGCCTAGGACTGATCCTTGAGTAACCCCAACAGTAAGGGGAAGGTGAGATGAGGAGGAACCAGCAAAAGAAACAGTGAAGGAGCGGTCAGAGAGATAGGAGAACCAGGAGAGAACGGTGTCATTGAGGCCGATGGAGTGGAGCATAGTGAGGAAGAGCTGATGATTCACAGTATATAATGCTGCGGAGAGATCCAAGAGAATTAGAATGGAGTAGTGACCATTAGATTTAGCTGTTAGTAGATCAATAGAGACTTTAGTGAGGGCAGATTCAGTAGAGTGTAAAGAGCGGAAACCAGATTGAAGAGGGTCGAGAAGAGAGTTATCTGAGAGATAGCGGATAAGACAGGAGTGGACCAGGCGTTCGAGGAGTTTAGAGATGAAGGTCAGATTAGAGACGGGTCTTGTTGTGAATTCTGTTGTCAAGCTCCCTCCTGTGGTCATGAATGTTACTTCGGCTGGTTCTGTCCATGGGCTTCCTCTGGTGGTTGTGAGTGGAGCTGCGGCTTCTGAGTTTCCTTCCACAGGTGACGAGGTTAATTCGTTAGCTGGCTGCTCTATTTAACTCCACTTAGATCTTTGCTCCATGCCACCTGTCAATGTTCCAGTATTGGTCTAGTTCTCTCCTGGATCGTTCTTGTGACCTGTCTTCCCAGCAGAAGCTAAGTTCCTGCTTGTTTTTCTCTCGTTTGCTATTTTTCTGTCCAGCTTGCTATTTTGATTTTTGTCTTGCTTGCTGGAAGCTCTGGGACGCAGAGGGAGCGCCTCCGCACCGTGAGTCGGTGCGGAGGGTCTTTTTGCGCCCTCTGCGTGGTCTTTTTGTAGTTTTTTGTGCTGACCGCAAAGTTACCTTTCCTATCCTCTGTCTGTTCAGTAAGTCGGGCCTCACTTTGCTAAACCTATTTCATCTCTGTGTTTGTAATTTTCATCTTTACTCACAGTCATTATATGTGGGGGGCTGCCTTTTCCTTTGGGGAATTTCTCTGAGGCAAGGTAGGCTTTATTTTTCTATCTCTAGGGCTAGCTAGTTTCTTAGGCTGTGTTGAGTTGCATAGGGAGCGTTAGGAGCAATCCACGGCTATTTCTAGTGTGTGTGATAGGATTAGGGATTGCGGTCAGCAGAGTTCCCACGTCTCAGAGCTCGTCCTATATTATTAGTAACTATCAGGTCATTCCGTGTGCTCTTAACCACCAGGTCCATTATTGTCCTTACCACCAGGTCATAACAGTACAGGTGGCCCAAAGTATTAATGCATCTCAATAGAGGGATAAGAGAAGTTCTGAGACCATTTTTTTTTCTTTGCAGTGTGTTTTGTCTCTCTTTTCCCCTTTACCTCTGGGTGGTTCAGGATACAGGTGTAGATATGGACATTCAAGGTCTGTCCTCTTGTATGGATAATCTCACTGCAAGGGTACAAAACATTCAAGATTTTGTGGTTCAGAATCCGATGTTAGAGCCTAGGATTCCAATTCCTGATTTGTTTTTTGGGGATAGATCTAAGTTTCTGAATTTCAAAAATAATTGTAAATTGTTTCTTGCTTTGAAACCTCGCTCCTCAGGTGACCCTGTTCAACAAGTGAAAATCGTTATTTCTTTGTTACGTGGCGACCCTCAGGACTGGGCATTTTCCCTTGCTCCAGGAGATCCGGCATTGCGTGATGTTGATGCGTTTTTTCTGGCACTCGGATTGCTTTATGATGAACCTAATTCAGTGGATCGGGCAGAGAAAATCTTGCTGGCTCTGTGTCAGGGTCAGGATGAGGTAGAGATATATTGTCAGAAGTTTAGGAAGTGGTCTGTACTCACTCAGTGGAATGAATGTGCTCTGGCAGCAATTTTCAGAAAGGGTCTTGTTGTGAATTCTGTGGCAGAGCTCCCTCCTGTGGTCACAAGTGGTACTTCGGCTGATTCTCTCTGTGAGCTTCCGTTGGTGGAGGAAAGTGGTACTGCGGCTTCTGAGTTTCCTTCCTCAGGTGATGTGGTGAAGTCGTTAGGTGCTGCTCTATTTAACTCCACCTAGTGCTTTGATCCTGGCCTCCAGTCAATGTTCTAGTATTGGACCTGTTTCCTCCTGGATCGTTCATGTGGCCTGCTGCTCTGCATAGCTAAGTTCCGCTTTGCTATTTTGTTTGCTGTTTTTTCTGTCCAGCTTGTCTATTTGTTTCTATTTGTTTTTTCCTGCTTGCTGGAAGCTCTGGGACGCAGAGGGTGTACCTCCGTGCCGTTAGTTCGGTACAGAGGGTCTTTTTGCCCCCTTTGCGTGGTTTTTGTAGGGTTTTGTGTTGACCGCAAAGTTACCTTTCCTATCCTCGCTCTGTTCAGAAAGTCGGGCCTCACTTTTCTAAATCTATTTCATCTCTACGTTTGTCTTTTCATCTTAACTCACAGTCATTATATGTGGGGGGCTGCCTTTTCCTTTGGGGTATTTCTCTGAGGCAAGGTAGGCTTATTTTCTATCTTCAGGCTAGCTAGTTTCTCAGGCTGTGCCGAGTTGCATAGGGAGCATTAGGTGCAATCCACGGCTGCCTCTAGTGTGGTTGGAGAGGATTAGGGATTGCGGTCAGCAGAGTTCCCACGTCTCAGAGCTCGTTCTATGTTTTTGGGTTATTGTCAGGTCACTGTATGTGCTCTGACCTCTATGTCCATTGTGGTACTGAATCATAACAGGGTCTCTCTGAAGCCCTTAAGCATGTCATGGTGGGATTTCCCATGCCTGCTGGTCTGAATGAGTCTATGTCTTTGGCCATTCAGATCGATCGACGCTTGCGTGAGCGTAAAGCTGTGCACCATTTGGCGGTATTAACTGAGCATAGACCTGAGCCTGTGCAATGTGATAGGACTTTGACCAGAGCTGAACGGCAAGAACACAGACGTCGGAATGGGCTGTTTTTACTGTGGTGATTCCACTCATGCTATCTCCGATTGTCCTAAGCGCACTGTTTCGCTAGGTCTGCTACCATTGGTACGGTACAGTCGAAATTTCTTTTGTCTGTTACTCTGATTTGCTCTTTGTCATCCTATTCTGTTATTGCATTTGTGGATTCAGGCGCTGCCCTGAATTTGATGGACTTGGAGTTTGCTAGGCGCTGTGGTTTTTTCTTGGAGCCCTTGCAGTATCCTATTCCATTGAGAGGAATTGATGCTACGCCTTTGGCCAAGAATAAGCCTCAGTACTGGACCCAATTGACCATGTGCATGGCTCCTGCACATCAGGAGGATATTCGCTTTTTGGTGTTGCATAATCTGCATGATGTGGTCGTTTTGGGGTTGCCATGGCTACAGGTCCATAATCCAGTATTGGATTGGAAATCTATGTCTGTGTCCAGCTGGGGTTGTCAGGGGGTACATAGTGATGTTCCATTTTTGTCTATTTCGTCATCCACCCCTTCTGAAGTCCCGGAGTTTTTGTCGGATTACCGGGATGTATTTGATGAGCCCAAATCCAGTGCCCTACCTCCTCATAGGGATTGCGATTGTGCTATCAATTTGATTCCTGGTAGTAAGTTTCCTAAGGGCCGATTGTTCAATTTATCTGTGCCAGAGCACGCCGCTATGCGGAGTTATGTAAAGGAATCCTTGGAGAAGGGTCATATTCGCCCGTCGTCGTCACCATTGGGAGCAGGGTTCTTTTTTGTGGCCAAGAAGGATGGTTCTTTGAGACCTTGTATTGATTACCGCCTTCTTAATAAGATCACAGTCAAATTTCAGTACCCTTTGCCGCTGCTGTCGGATTTATTTGCTTGGATTAAGGGGGCTAGTTGGTTCACCAAGGTAGATCTTCGTGGTGCGTATAATCTTGTGCGTATTAAACAGGGCGATGAATGGAAAACAGCATTTAATACGCCCGAGGGCCATTTTGAGTACCTGGTTAAGCCATTCGGGCTTTCCAATGCTCCATCAGTATTTCAGTCCTTTATGCATGACATCTTCCGAGAGTACCTGGATAAATTCCTGTTTGTTTATTTGGATGATATTTTGGTCTTCTCGGATGATTGGGAGTCTCACGTGAAGCAGGTCAGAATGGTGTTCCAGGTCCTTCGTGCTAATTCTTTGTTTGTGAAGGGGTCAAAGTGTCTCTTTGGAGTTCAGAAGGTTTCATTTTTGGGTTTCATTTTTTCCCCTTCTACTATCGAGATGGACCCTGTTAAAGTCCAGGCCATTTATGATTGGACTCAGCCGACATCTGTGAAGAGTCTGCAAAAGTTCCTGGGCTTTGCTAATTTTTATCGTCGCTTCATCAGTAATTTTTCTAGTGTTGCTAAACCGTTGACTGATTTGACCAAGAAGGGTGCTGATGTGGTCAATTGGTCTTCTGCGGCTGTGGAAGCTTTTCAGGAGTTGAAGCGTCGTTTTTCTTCTGCCCCTGTGTTGTGCCAGCCAGATGTTTCGCTTCCGTTTCAAGTCAAGGTTGATGCCTCTGAGATTGGAGCAGGGGCTGTTTTGTCGCAAAGAAGTTCTGATGGCTCGGTGATGAAACCATGTGCCTTCTTTTCTAGAAAGTTTTCACCTGCTGAGCGCAATTATGATGTTGGCAATCGAGAGTTGTTGGCCATGAAGTGGGTATTCGAGGAGTGGCGTCATTGGCTTGAAGGAGCCAAGCATCGCGTAGTGGTCTTGACGGATCACAAGAATTTGACTTATCTCGAGTCTGCCAAACGGTTGAATCCTAGACAGGCTCGTTGGTCGCTATTTTTCTCCCGTTTTGATTTTGTGGTTTCGTACCTTCCAGGCTCTAAGAATGTGAAGGCTGATGCCCTGTCAAGGAGTTTTGTGCCCGACTCTCCGGGTGTTCCTGAGCCGGCGGGTATTTTCAAAGAGGGGGTAATTTTGTCTGCCATCTCCCCTGATTTGCGGCGGGTGCTGCAAAAATTTCAGGCTGATAGACCTGACCGTTGCCCAGCAGAGAAACTGTTTGTCCCTGATAAGTGGACTAGTAGAGTTATCTCTGAGGTTCATTGTTCGGTGTTGGCTGGTCATCCTGGAATCTTTGGTACCAGAGATTTGGTGGCTAGATCCTTTTGGTGGCCGTCTTTGTCGCGGGATGTGCGTTCTTTTGTGCAGTCCTGTGGGACTTGTGCTCGGGCTAAGCCCTGCTGTTCTCGTGCCAGTGGGTTGCTTTTGCCCTTGCCGGTCCCGAAGAGGCCCTGGACGCATATCTCTATGGATTTTATTTCGGATCTCCCTGTCTCTCAAAAGATGTCGGTCATTTGGGTGGTTTGTGATCGATTCTCTAAGATGGTCCATTTGGTACCCTTGTCTAAATTGCCTTCCTCCTCTGATTTGGTGCCATTGTTTTTCCAGCATGTGGTTCGTTTACATGGCATTCCGGAGAACATCGTTTCGGACAGAGGTTCCCAGTTTGTTTCGAGGTTTTGGCGAGCCTTTTGTGCTAGGATGGGCATTGATTTGTCTTTTTCCTCGGCTTTCCATCCTCAGACAAATGGCCAAACCGAACGAACTAATCAGACTTTGGAAACATATCTGAGATGCTTTGTTTCTGCTGATCAGGATGATTGGGTGTCCTTTTTGCCTTTGGCTGAGTTCGCCCTTAATAATCGGGCCAGCTCGGCTACTTTGGTTTCGCCGTTTTTCTGCAATTCTGGTTTCCATCCTCGTTTCTCTTCAGGGCAGGTTGAGTCTTCGGACTGTCCTGGTGTAGATACTGTGATGGATAGGTTGCAGCAGATTTGGACTCATGTGGTGGACAATTTGACATTGTCCCAGGAGAAGGCTCAACGTTTCGCTAACCGCCGGCGCTGTGTGGGTCCCCGACTTCGTGTTGGGGATTTGGTTTGGTTGTCGTCTCGTTATGTTCCTATGAAGGTTTCCTCTCCTAAGTTTAAGCCTCGTTTCATTGGTCCGTATAAGATTTCTGAGGTTCTCAATCCTGTGTCATTTCGTTTGAGCCTTCCAGCTTCTTTTGCCATCCATAATGTATTCCATAGGTCATTGTTGCGGAGATACGTGGCGCCTGTGGTTCCATCCGTTGATCCTCCTGCCCCGGTGTTGGTTGAGGGGGAGTTGGAGTATGTGGTGGAGAAGATTTTGGATTCTCGTATTTCGAGACGGAAACTCCAGTACCTGGTCAAGTGGAAGGGTTATGGTCAGGAAGATAATTCCTAGGTCTTTGCCTCCGATGTTCATGCTGCCGATCTGGTTCGTGCCTTTCATTTGGCTCGTCCTGGTCGGCCTGGGGGCTCTGGTGAGGGTTCGGTGACCCCTCCTCAAGGGGGGGTACTGTTGTGAATTCTGTTGTCAAGCTCCCTCCTGTGGTCATGAATGGTACTTCGGCTGGTTCTGTCCATGGGCTTCCTCTGGTGGTTGTGAGTGGAGCTGCGGCTTCTGAGTTTCCTTCCACAGGTGACAAGGTTAATTCGTTAGCTGGCTGCTCTATTTAACTCCACTTAGATCTTTGCTCTATGCCACCTGTCAATGTTCCAGTATTGGTCTAGTTCTCTCCTGGATCGTTCTTGTGACCTGTCTTCCCAGCAGAAGCTAAGTTCCTGCTTGTTTTTCTCTGGTTTGCTATTTTTCTGTCCAGCTTGCTATTTTGATTTTTGTCTTGCTTGCTGGAAGCTCTGGGACGCAGAGGGAGCGCCTCCGCACCGTGAGTCGGTGCGGAGGGTCTTTTTGCGCCCTCTGTGTGGTCTTTTTGTAGTTTTTTTGTGCTGACTGCAAAGTTACCTTTCCTATCCTCTGTCTGTTCAGTAAGTCGGGCCTCACTTTGCTAAATCTATTTCATCTCTGTGTTTGTAATTTTCATCTTTACTCACAGTCATTATACAGTGGGGCAAAAAAGTATTTAGTCAGTCAGCAATAGTGCAAGTTCCACCACTTAAAAAGATGATAGGCGTCTGTAATTTACATCATAGGTAGACCTCAACTATGGGAGACAAACTGAGAAAAAAAATCCAGAAAATCACATTGTCTGTTTTTTTTATAATTTTATTTGCATATTATGGTGGAAAATAAGTATTTGGTCAGAAACAAAATTTCATCTCAATACTTTGTAATATATCCTTTGTTGGCAATGACAGAGGTCAAACATTTTCTGTAAGTCTTCACAAGGTTGCCACACACTGTTGTTGGTAGGTTGGCCCATTCCTCCATGCAGATCTCCTCTAGAGCAGTGATGTTTTTGGCTTTTTGCTTGGCAACACGGACTTTCAACTCCCTCCAAAGGTTTTCTATAGGGTTGAGATCTGGAGACTGGCTAGGCCACTCCAGAACCTTGAAATGCTTCTTACGAAGCCACTCCTTCGTTGCCCTGGCGGTGTGCTTTGGATCATTGTCATGTTGAAAGACCCAGCCACGTTTCATCTTCAATGCCCTTGCTGATGGAAGGAGGTTTGCACTCAAAATCTCACGATACATGGCCCCATTCATTCTTTTATGTACCCGGATCAGTCGTCCTGGCCCCTTTGCAGAGAAACAGCCCCAAAGCATGATGTTTCCACCACCATGCTTTACAGTAGGTATGGTGTTTGATGGATGCAACTCAGTATTCTTTTTCCTCCAAACACGACAAGTTGTGTTTCTACCAAACAGTTCCAGTTTGGTTTCATCAGACCATAGGACATTCTCCCAAAACTCCTCTGGATCATCCAAATGCTCTCTAGCAAACTTCAGACGGGCCCGGACATGTACTGGCTTAAGCAGTGGGACACGTCTGGCACTGCAGGATCTGAGTCCATGGTGGCGTAGTGTGTTACTTATGGTAGGCCTTGTTACATTGGTCCCAGCTCTCTGCAGTTCATTCACTAGGTCCCCCTGTGTGGTTCTGGGATTTTTGCTCACCGTTCTTGTGATCATTCTGACCCCACAGGGTGGGATTTTGCGTGGAGCCCCAGATCGAAGGAGATTATCAGTGGTCTTGTATGTCTTCCATTTTCTAATTATTGCTCCCACTGTTGATTTCTTCACTCCAAGCTGGTTGGCTATTGCAGATTCAGTCTTCCCAGCCTGGTGCAGGGCTACAATTTTGTTTCTGGTGTCCTTTGACAGCTCTTTGGTCTTCACCATAGTGGAGTTTGGAGTCAGACTGTTTGAGGGTGTGCACAGGTGTCTTTTTATACTGATAACAAGTTTAAACAGGTGCCATTACTACAAGTAATGAGTGGAGGAAAGAGGAGACTCTTAAAGAAGAAGTTACAGGTCTGTGAGAGCCAGAAATCTTGATTGTTTGTTTCTGACCAAATACTTATTTTCCACCATAATATGCAAATAAAATGATAAAAAAACAGACAATGTGATTTTCTGGATTTTTTTTTCTCAGTTTGTCTCCCATAGTAACATAGTAACATAGTAACATAGTTAGTAAGGCCGAAAAAAGACATTTGTCCATCCAGTTCAGCCTATATTCCATCATAATAAATCCCCAGATCTACGTCCTTCTACAGAACCTAGTAGAGGTCTACCTATGATGCAAATTACAGACGCCTCTCATCTTTTTAAGTGGTGGAACTTGCACTATTGCTGACTGACTAAATACTTTTTTGCCCCACTGTATGTGGGGGGGCTGCCTTTTCCCTTGGGGAATTTCTCTGAGGCAAGGTAGGCTTTATTTTTCTATCTCTAGGGCTAGCTAGTTTCTTAGGCTGTGTCGAGTTGCATAGGGAGCGTTAGGAGCAATCCACGGCTATTTCTAGTGTGTGTGATAGGATTAGGGATTGCGGTCAGCAGAGTTCCCACGTCTCAGAGCTCGTCCTATATTATTAGTAACTATCAGGTCATTCCGTGTGCTCTTAACCACCAGGTCCATTATTGTCCTTACCACGAGGTCATAACAGGGTCTATAATTAGCGGCACAGTCTTGATCGAGGGATGGTTTTTTAAGTAATGGGTTTATGATGGCATGCTTAAATGAGGAGGGAAAAATACCGGAAGAGAGAGAAAGGTTGAACATTTTTGTTAGGTGAGAGGTGACAGCCGGGGAAAGGGACTGGAGGAGATGTGACGGAATGGGGTCACTGGTGCAAGTGGTCAGGCGAGAAGATGCAAGGAGCCTAATTACTTCTTCTGTAACTGGTTCAAAGTCAGAGAGTGAACTGGATGCAGTGGGGGAGGGAGGACAGTGCATGGAATGAAGGGATTGAGAGATAATTTCCTGTCGAATGTGGTCAATTTTTTCTTTGAAGTAATTGGCAAGATCGTCAGCGCAGAGATCCGTGGTTGGTGTCTGCACTCTTGGGTTGAGTAGGGAATAGAAAGTGTCAAAGAGATGTTTAGGGTTATTGGACAGCGAGATGATAAGGGTTTTAAAATAGGTTTGTTTGGAGAGGTGGAGGGCAGAGTTGTATGTTTTAAGCATAAACTTATAATGGATGAAATCTTCGGGTAGATTAGATTTTCTCCACAGACGTTCGGCGCACCTGGAGCACCGCTGTAGGAAACGTGTTTGCAGCATGTGCCACGATTGTCGCCATCTGTGCTGAGTTGTTTTATGTATAGGAGGTGCAATTTCACCCAGGGCACTTTGGAGGGTTTCATTGTAATGCTTCAGTGCAGAATCAGGACATGAGATGGAGGAGATAGGGGTCAATGAGGACTGCAAGCTCTGCATATGTTTCTGGGTGTTAATGGCCTGTATGTTTCTATAAGTGTGGAAAGTGGGGGTGACCTGAACGGGATGGCAGTTCTTGATAGACAATGAAAGAAGGTGGTGGTCAGAGAGCGCGAGAGGGGAGTTTGTGAAATCATCCACTGAGCAAAGTCGGGAGAAGACCAAGTCGAAGGAGTTTCCGTCTTCATGCGTTAGAGAGTTAGTATGCTGTGAGAGGCAGAAAGGAGAGGTTAGAGATAAAAGGAGAGAAGCAGATGGGGAGAAGGGAAAAGCAATGGGGATGTTGAAGTCACCCATGATGAGGGTGGGGATGTCACAGAAGAGAAAGTGTGGAAGCCATTTGGCAAAGTGATCCAGGAATTGATGAGAGGGGCCGTGAGGATGATACACCACTGTCTGACAGCATGGACTTCAAAGGAAAGGAAGACAAGTGAGAGTACTTGGGGGATAACTTGGAATGTACATTTGGGTGATAGGAGCAGACCAACTCCTCCACCTGCTCTGTTGTCTGATCTTGGGGTATGAGAAAAGTGTAGTCCACCATATGAGAGAGCAGCAGCAGCAGTGGTGTCTGACTGCTGGATCCAGGTTTCCGTAAGAGCCAGGACGTTAAGAGAATCAGTAAGGAAGAAGTCATGGATGAATGAGAGTTTATTACACACAGAGCGAGAGTTCCAAAGGGCACAATTGAAAGAGGCAGAAGGCATGCATGGAATATTAATAAGGTTAGAGGGGTTTGACTGGCTATAACATGGGGGGCCGGGGTTGGGAGAGATGTCTCCAGCGACTAGGAGAAGGAGGATAGAAAGAGTGAGCAGATGGTTAAGTGATTGTGAGATGTGAGAGCGTCTCTTGTGTTGGATGGTGGGACTGAATGGATCTGCGCTGTTAAGCAATGTGAACAGAGCGTGAGTGCTATACATAGGAGAGGAAAGGACAGAGGGGTCGATATGGATGGAGTGTAAATAGTTAATGCAAAGGCGGTAAATGTGAGTGAATGCAGCAGCCAGGATATAGATTATGCAAATGCATATGGTGAATATTTGTTCTGTTCCAAATGAACAGGGAGTTGAAAGATTAAAGTGTCTTTCCTGTCTCCTGCCCTGTCTCCTGCCCTGTCTAACTGCCATGGTTTAACTGTCAGTACTTAAAAAAACTGTACTTCGAATAACTGTACATGAAAAATAGTGCACGAATGCAGCCCTGCATGTGTCCCCAAACTATGTCTAAATTTATAGAAGGCTAGCTCTTAGATCTCACTTTTTTTTCTCTCTCTCTCTCTCTCTCGTTAGCAATAAATCTAACTCAGTTGAGACAGCAGAAGGCCCAATAAATGTAGTGAACAGATAAACAAATGTCCAATCCTACATGGATCTCAGTTATGAGATCTCTCTGCATAAGGACAAGCAGAAGTGAGGTCAATATCTATGTACAAAAAACAAATGCTTACTAAGATGGCTAACAAATCTACATACATGCAGGATTCAATGCCTGAGATAGAATGATATGATTTACTATTCAGGCTGCTTGCTGACAATGAATGGAGGAAAAAGACATGCAAGATTCAGTTCAAAGCTGAAATGATATGATTTACCATTCAGGCTGCTTGCTGACAATGAATGGTAATATGTTGTCCGGCCATATTGTGGCGGTATTTGTTCCTTGCATGTGCTATTTGGTCACTATGTGGTCATAATATGTGGTCTGGTCATGGTGTGGTGGTATTTGTTCCTGGTATGTGGTATTATGGGTCAATTTAAAAATTGAAAAATAAATAAAAATATACCAAAATTCCGTTGGATATTTTAACAAATGATTAATAGGATAGATTAAAGCTTGGCCAAAAGAGTCTACCTTGTCATTTTGGTGGCTTAAAAAATCTTTTGGCCAAAGCAAAAGTTACTGGCTATATGTGTGATCTGGTGATGGGAACTGTTAATGTGTGATTGGTGAGAAGTGCAGTGTTTCCAAGACAGAGCTGTGGAGCTGTGGACTATTCGAGGGATGTTACCTTGGCAGAGTCTCAAGGGGCCAAAAAAATTTAGCCAGTATGGGGCCTAGAAATTCCTAGTAGCAGCCCTGCCCACCGGAGTCGGACCGCAACGGCTGTGCTGTGCCGTGTGCCTTTAATTAAATGTGCGTGTCGCCGTCACTCTGTACCTGGCTCCTCCTAACTCCTCCTTTCTAGTCCTGCACTGCTCTGCTCCCGGTTGAACTCTCTGGCTGGATTTGCATAAGGACACCATGCCTCCTGACTGATGTAGCTTTCCAGCCAGAGAAAGCAGTGTATGCTGGGCCTGGCTGGAAGTAGTCGAACATGCAGGGGCGACACTGTACTTTTAATTGTGCTTGTGTGTCACTCCGGCAGTGCAATTACAACCAGACACAGCCGCACCGTGTGCTGCCATGTCTGTTGAAGTGACCGTAGTCAAAAACTGGGGGAGCGGCCCAGGCCCCGACAGCGAGTGGGGCCTCTGATGGTCCTGGCCATGTCTGTGGTGGTCCTGCACTACCACATGCCGGGGGAGCTGAACGGGACACATGCAGACTGAGGGCTGGTGAGCTAGGCTTGTTGCAAGCTTCCCCAATCCCCATATTAAAAATATTTCTAATGTTCTAACGTGTGTGTGTGAATATCTGTGTATGTCAGTGTATGTGACTATGTTCAAATATGTGTGTATTTCTGTATGTGCATGTACCTGTGTATATGTCTTCTATTTTGAGGCAATCTCTTTCTTGGACAATGTTTGGCCTATATCTATAACATGCATGCTTCGAGTTAAGAGCACCTGTTGATTATTTTATTCTTTTTGGGGGGGAGGGGGCCCTATTCAGACTTTTGCTATGGGGCCCCATGATTACTATGCACGCCCCTGGTCAAGCCCACATCTTTCTTCGCACATGACAGCTGATTTAATCAGTCATCATGTGCCTCTAACAGCAGTGGGTGGAGTGGACCGCCCCCCGCGGCTGTTAACCTGTCTCTGACAGCGGTATTTGACACATATTGGCGGGGGGTGTCATTTCACGCTCCCATCATCATGCCCATGACGTGATCAGAGGGCGCCGATGGGCTGCCATTACAGCCAGGGGTCTGCAGATTACCCCCATGCTTTTCATTATGATCATCCTGTGAAAGCCAGCCTGTAGCTGGCATTCATAGATCGTGATTTCTGATGCACTGCTATGTATAACACAAGCGATCGGACGATCGCAGCTTCAAGTTCCCTATTAAAATACAGTAAAAAGTTTTAAAACATATGAAAAGAATAAAAAAACACAAAAAGTTCAAATCACTCCGTTGCCCTATTTAAAATAAATCAATAAAAAAATGCACCTATTTCGTACAGCTGCATCTCTAAAAGTCTAAACTATAAAAATATAAAATAAATTAATCAGATCAACAAACGGCATAACAAGAAAAAAATCAAAATACCAAAATTACCGTCGTTTTTTTTTGTCTGCCAAAACATTGCAATAAAATGAAATAAGAGGTGATAAAAGCATCATATCTACCTCAATGTGGTATTAATAAGAATGACAGCTGAGTGCGCAAAACATAAGCCATTGCGCAGCCCCATGGCCCGAAAAACGAAAATGTAATGGGTCTCGGAAAATGGCGAGAAAAGCAAAATATATATAACCTTAACCATCTTATGCTTTTTTTAATTTATCCACAAGCTAGCCACAAGTTGGGATAACAGGGCTAAGCATTAGTATGTTCCATGCTCCTCACAGGGAATGATTGTCCGCAACTTCTGGATACACTATTAAAACCAATAGAAATGGGATATATTAACTAAATGTTAAGAATTTCACAGGATCATAGAATTTTTTTATTGTTGTTTATATGCCTTTGGACTTGTGCAAACCGTTATTCTATGATTTCAACCAGTGTGAGGTTGATGACATCTCTATAACCAACGTTCTAATTACCGTATATATTGGCTAGTAATTGAACAAGTTATGTTAGGGAATAAGTGCTCTTTTCCTTCCAAGCCCTGCTGTGCGCCCAAACAGTTGTTTTCCTCCACATATTGGGTATCTGCGCACTCAGGAGAAATGTCACAACAAATTGTGTGTAGCAATTTCTCATGCTACCCTTAGGAAAATGCTAAATTTGGAGCTACAAAAACATTTATTTGGAAAAATTAGATTTTTTTTTATTTTCACAGCTTAACGTTATAAACTTCAGTGAAACATCTGTGGGTTCAAGGTGCTCAATACACATCTAGATAAGTTCCATAAGGGGTTTCCAAAATGGTGTCACTTGTTGGGGGTTTCCACTTTTTATGCACATCAGGGGCTCTCCAAACATGACATGGTGTCCGCTAATTATGCCAGCAAATTTTAAGGGAAATGGCGCTCCTTCTCTTCCGAGCCCTGACATATGCCCAAACAGTAGATTTCACCCACATTTGGGGTATTGGCATACTCAGGATAAATTGCACAACAAATTGTATGGTACATTTTCTCCTGTTACCCTTGTGAAAGTAAAAAAAAAATAGGTCTAAAAGACTTTTGTACAAAAATTCCTGTGAATCACCTGAAGGGTTAATAAACTTCTTGAATGTGGTTTTGAGCACCTTGAGAGTTTTTAGAATGGTGTCACACTTGGGTATTCTCTGTAATACAGGCCCCTCAAAGTCACTTCAAATGTGAGGTAGTCCCTAAGGAAAAAGGGTTTTGCAAATTTTATTGTAAAAATTAGAAATCTTTGGTCAACTTTTCACCCTTATAACTTCCTAACAAAAAAAAAAAATTATGTTTCAAAAATTGTGCGGATGTAAAGTAGACATGTGGGAAATGTTATTTATTAACTATTTTGTGCAATATGTCTCTCTAATTTAAGGGCATAAAAATGAAAAATTTGAAAATTGCGAAACTGTCTAAATTTTCTACAATTTTGTTTTTTTTTTCCAGAAATAATTGCAAGTCATATCAAAGAAATTTTACCACTATCATAAAGTACAATATGTCACAAGAAAACATTCTCTGAATCAGTGGAATCCATTGAAGTGTTCCAGAGTTATTACCTCATAAAGTGACAGTGGTCAGAATGATAAAAATTGGCCCGGTCAGGAAGGTGAAAACGGACTTCGGGGTGAAGGGGTTTAAATGTGGAGGTAAACAAACCCTACAGGAAATGAAACAAGCAAACACTGGGCAGATGGATGGGTTATGTCCAAAATTATGCATAAAGTACAACGCCTTGCAAAATAGACTCTAAGGGCTCTTTTCCATTTGCGAGAAACACGTCCGTGTCTCGCATGTGAAAACCAAGCTGTGGCGCCGGCACTCCAGAGCGGAGCGTGCAGCCGCATAGCAACGCATGGAGCTGCACGCTCCGCTCCCAAGTGCCGGCGCCAGAGCTGGGTTTTCACATGCGAGACACGGACGTGTTTCTCGCAAATGGAAAAGAGCCCTTATTCATATATGAGCAAATGCATGAAATAATAGAGAAAGACATTCTAGTGAATAAAATGCAAGGTACAAATAACTAAGGAGCAGAAAAGGACATAAATAAATTACCGTAACTGGACAATGCTGGGGTTTGTCTCTGGTAACTCCTAAAAAAAAAGGTTATACTAAATGTATAAGAGACAAATTAAGTGACACAAAATATGTGATTCATAGGACAATCCAGAGACAAAAAATGCACATTATAGCTCAAGGTCAAAATAGATAATTAGTATCATATAAAGATATACAGATAAGTCCAAGCCAGGAGATCTATAAATACCCAGGGTCCAGAGAGATCCAATGTAACCGTTTTCATTTTCTGTATAGTTTGTTTGTTACATCTCCATTTTAAACTCTTTTAATTGTGTGTTCTAATTAAATTGTTCATTTTTTATACAACTTGTGTTTGGAGGACTTTTCTTCTCTACGTAGGCTTTTCTTTGCATCACGGTCCTCCGTATTTATCATGTAGGACACTTTTCTGTTCTTTTTATCTTGCGGAAACTTCTCAAAAATATTTTTCCATCCTTGCGACCGCCTACAACCTAATTGCATGGACAATACATACCTCTCAAACCTCATGTACTGCTGTGTCATACCATTGGGCTTCATTTACCACAAATGGTCAAAAGCAATGTTGGGGCAGAGAAGGTATTAAACGACTCACCTGGAAAATGTTTTGTCCACCGGCTTCAATTACTCATTAAATGGACCAGGAAATCAACACTCTTCTCTACATCCAATGTGGACTTCTTCCGGTGAATCCCAGATTTGTAAAAAAAATTGTGATGCGGAAATACTAAGAAAAAATGTTAAATTGTTAATGTTAAAATAAATAAAGTGGGGTTATTATTAATAAAGCATTTAGAAGAAAAAATTACCAGTTGTAGAGTTTACAAAAAAAATAAATTATAAGATATTTGACCAAAAATGAAAACTAATTCACGATGACAACTCACCTGTAAATTGGATTCTACCTGAAGAACAATTCCAGTTCTTTTGCTACAGGAAATTGTTCTGTAATCAAGTGAGGGACCTGTGAGATGTCTGGTGCCCAGCTTTGTACTGCTACTTTCTATTTTTGTCATGTAAGCTCACAATCTGATTAACATCTTTAATCCAGAGTAGAAGAACTATGGTCTCCTACCTTTAATCAGCCTAGGCATATCATGTTTCACTGGTAGCTAGTTAAAGGAAATTTACTAGACACGTGTGTAGCATACAAATTGATTTTAGCCAACACAAAAGAATATTTTCATGTATTCCAGCACTTTTATGGTACACAGATATGAAACTCAATAATGTTTAAATTGATTCAAATACTAGATAAATCCATTGGCATGCACGTTCATGAATAAAGGTATATAAAGGTACAAATGTATAATTATCAAAAAAATGCAATAGGAATAGTTTTAAATTCATAAAAGTAATACACTTGTCATACACCAAATGAATACATTTTGGGATGCCATTAGAAAATGAGGCACAAAATTGAATCAGTGTATAACTTTTACTATTTTTTGTGTGAAAATAAATTGTCTTTCCTAGGACTCTAATGATAAGTTTCCCCCAATATGTTGACATACTGTATTGTAATGCTATTATAGCTAGAAATTCATAGATTTTAGAACCAATTCATGACTCTGACACCTGTTATAGACACTGTGTATCTGTGACATGAACACAGTCTACCTTCTTTTTTACTAGTTCGTCTGCCTGGTACATCAATGGGGACAAAATAATAGCATCATCTAAGTGAAAATGCCCTGAAGCTGAACATGACTTGAAGTTGTGTGGATAATGCCTTCACTATTCACTACGAGTAGGGTTCCAAGACTATCAGCATATTCACTGTGCTGAATGCTCAGCACATGCAAAATTACTGATTGCTGAGAACCTCAGAAATCAGTTACAAGTGAAGATGCTGTTGAGTTGTATCAAGAAACATGATGTGTACCTCTCCGGGTACTTATGCCACAGGTTGAGAATCTAGGGCACGGATGATAAACGTTACTCCATATCCTTCACCAATCACTAGTACAATGTATCCATTGTCCCAATTGCAACTTACAAGTGCCAGAACTTCATGTGTGTCATGTCCCATTAGCAGCCAACCAAATTAGAAATTCAGTACTTTTGCTACAATGTTTATCAGAATTGTGCTGTATATGTGTCCTACAATGTGCCATCTATTATACTAGTATTTTAGTATTTTCTCCTCTAGAATTTCCTTGGGCATGCTTGAGCTCAGGGCCTAGGATGCTATTGCTATATCTGGATGCCAATGTTGGCAGTGGCAACATCTTTTTATGATGGCTGTGATAATCAGCCATCATCTGCCTGTGACAGATTGATAGCATCATTTAGCAGGTTAATGCCCACAAGTGGAGATCCACCCGCGGCCGTTAACCTGCTAAATGACGCTATCTGTAACACCTGCATTTAATGAGCCAGCAGGCACCATTCTAACCCCTCAATGCATCTGCAACGTAATCGCAGGACGACGATGGGTTGGCATGACCGCCAGGGGTCTGCTGAAGACCACGGCGTCTGTCATCACGGTGCTCCTGTGAAAATTAGCACGTGGCTGGCGTACATAGAAGACCATGATTTTTTATATATAGCAATGCTCTTGCTGTATTTAGCACAAGCGATCAGATGCACACAGATTCAAGGCCCCAAAGGGGCAAACAAATACATTAAAAAGTAAAAAAAAAAGTTTTAAAAAATGAGAAAAATAAAATCTAAAGTTCAAATCACCGTTCTTTTACCACATTAAAAATTAAGAAATAATTTTAAAAATACTCATTTCATATCAATGCGTTCGTAAAAGTCAGATGTATTTATCAAAATATAAAATAAATTAATCCAATTGGTAAACGACGTAACGAGAAAAAAAATAAAAATGCCAGAATCGCTTTTTTTGGACACCACAATAGCAAAAAAGTGCAATATGAGGCGATCAAAACATTATACATAGACTAAAATGATATCAATAAAAACATTGGCTCTGGGTGCAAAAAACAAGCCCTATCACTGCCATATATTCCAAAAATCTAAAATGTTACGGCTCTTGGAATATGGCGACAAAAGAAAACATTTTTTTTATCAAATTTCTGATTTTTTTTTCAGAAAAATAAAACAAAAACTACATATATTTGATACCTGCATAATCACACTGATGGGGAAAATGATAATTCTGGCTCACTTTTTATGGTAAAATGAACATTGTAAATTTAAAAACACCAAATAATAGCAGAATTGCACTTTTGTTGCTGTTTCGCCATGCTTGGAATTTTTTCCCCCCGATTTCCATTACATCATTTGAGAAAATGGATTGTGCTATTCAAAAGAACAACTCGTCCTGCAAAAACAAGATCTCACGCGGCTATGTCAACAGAAAATTAAAAAGGTTATGGCTCTTGGCAGTAGGGGAGAAAAAAATCAAAGAGCAAAATTGAAAATCTACTGGTCCTTAATGGGTTAAAAGGGTTGTTACAATTCACCAGTTTTCCCTGTGGGAGCAGGCAGTCACGTGTCAACTAGAGGTGTTTACTTCTTTCAAAACAAGTGAATTGAGAGAAGCCAAAGGAAATTAGTTGGCATGTCACCAACTAATTGCAATAATGGCAACGCAAGTATGTAACTTGACTACATATCGTCACTTGCATGGGGCATACAGGGGAAGGATGACACTGATGTGTACCACACGCTACAGGATCCAACAGTTTCCCAGGAGTCCTAACCATGTTTCCCCCACTTGTGTTCACTCTAATGACTTCAAAGTCACATGACTGGTGCAGCCAATCTCTGGCCACATCAATGACAAAATCATCACCACTGCAGACACTGGTTGGCTACAGCAGTAATATACCATCCGAGCTAGAAGATAGTCTCTTTGCTCTCTTGAAAATTTGGCCACCAATGTGGGTATTTATAGGTTGAAAATCCGTTGGTGGTCTTCCCCTTAGCTCTGGGAATTACCAAGTCCAAACATCCACTGATATTTGTATTTTCAAAAAAAAATCACAAACTGCCATGCTATTACACTGCAGCAATGGTTTAGTTGCAGCTTTGTCAGTTGGACCAGCTGGAAAGTTTTGTCCGAAGGAGGTGAGAGTCAAGCGAACACTGATTGGCTGCAGGGCTCGTGTGTCATAATGTCACATGAGCCCTGGGAGACCCAGGGCCGACATCACTGGAACAGCACCAGCATCAAACATGAGTATAGGTGTTATTATTTTACGTGGAGGAAGTACACTGCTCAAAAAAAAATGACACTTAAACAACACAATGTAACTCCAAGTCAATCACACTTCTGTGAAATGAACCTGTTCAGTTATGAAGCAACACTGATTGTGAATTTCTCCTGCTGTTAGGCAAATAGAACAGACAACAGGTAGAAATTATAGGCAATTAACAAGACAACCCCTATAAAGTAGTGGTTCTGCAGGTGGTGACCAAACACCATTTCTCTGTTCTCATCCTTTTTGGCTGTTTTGGTCACTTTTGCTTTTTGTCATTGCTCTCCCCCCTAGAGGTACAGTAGCATGAGGTGGTGTCTACAGTACAACCCACAGAAGTTGCTCAGGTAGTGCAGCTCATCCAGGATGGCACATCAATGCGAGCTGTGGCAAGGGTAGCTGTGGGTCAGCACAGTGTCTAGAGCATGGAGCAGATAGCAGGAGACAGGCCAGTACACCAGATACTGAACCACCATGGAATATGAAATCACCAGAGAGTCAAGAAGCATGGGAATATTTAAAAATATGCCTTTATTTATGAGGATGGCAACAATACAATATATTAAAAATTTATAATAAAAATTCCGCAAGGACAGGATTCCACGATAATCATACTCAGCAGGGTAGCCCCCAATAGTGAGAAAAATATATATTTTCAGTTGTACATATCATGAAGTGCAAAGGGTATCAAATAAAGTTAAATAAATCCATAAAAAAAATGTGTTTTTTTGTTTACAACAATATACGTGCAAAATTTGCATAAGAGCTCAACAGCATTATGTAAAAAGTGCCAAAAAAGTGCATAACGTACAAAAATTACAACACAGTTATTTTAAAGTGCCCAAGTGCATAGACCTACATAAAGGTCTAACAACATGTGGCCAATACCAGGGATATGATAGCACAATATATCTCTTATATATACCTGGGGGGTAGGCTGAGACCTGGATCTGCGGGCGCCCGACACGCGTTTCGGAGGTTTCTCCTTCGTCAGGAGGTCCAGGTCCAGGTCTCAGCCTACCCCCCAGGTATATATAAGAGATATATTGTGATGTGGAGGCCAACAACCCAGCAGCAGGACCACTTCTTCCTTTGTGCAAGGAGGAACAGTGCCAGAGCCCTGAAAACTGACCTCCAGCAGGCCATTAGCATCCATGTTTCTGTTCAAACGGTCAGAAGCAGACTCCATGAAGGTGGTATGAGGGCCCGATGTCCACAATGGGTGCTGTACTTACAGCCCAACACCGCAATATTTGCCAGAGAACACCAAGATTGGCACACTGGCACCCTGTGCTCTTCATGGATGAGAGCAGGTTCATACTGAGCACATGTGACTGATGTGACAGAGTCTTGAGATGCTGTGGAGAACGTTCTGCTGCCTGCAATATCCTCCAGTATGGCTGGTTTGGCAGTGGGTCAGTAATGGTGTGAGGAATCATTTCTTTGGGGGGCGGCACAGCCCTCTATGTGCTAGCCAGAGGTACCGTGACTGTCATTAGGTACCAGGATGAGATGAGATCCTCAAACTCATTGTGAGATCATACATACGTGCATTGGGCCCTGGTTTCCTTGTGATGCACGACAATGCTAGGCCTCATTTGCATGAAGTGTGTCAGAAGGTCCTGCATGATGAAGGCATTGATGCTATGGACTAGTCTGCCCGTTCCCCAGACCTGAATCCAATCAAGCACATCTGGGACATCATGTCTTGTTCCATCCATCTGGTCCTGGAGTTGATTGATGCTTTAATTCAGGTCTAGATGGCTCAGGAGAAAATCTGCTGCCTCATCAAGATCATGCATTGTAGGGAGGCTGTACAGGCACTTGGAGGCCACAAACAATACTGAGCATCATTTCCTTGTCTTGAGATTTTTCTACTGAAGTTGGAACAGCCTGTAATTTGATTTTACGCTTTGATTTTGAGTAGCATTCCAAATCAAGGTAACAGCACCTGTAACTTACCTGTGGCACCTTACAGGTGTTGGCAATAACTAAATCACACTTGCAGCCAGTTGACATGGATTAAAGTTGACTCAACCTCTGTCCTGTGTCCTTGTGTGTACCACATTGAGCATGGAGAAAAGAAAGAAGACCAAAAAACTGTCTGAGGACTTGAGAAACCAAAAATTGTGAGGAAGCATGAGCAATCTCAAGGCTACAAGTCCATCTCCAAAGACCTGAATGTTCCTGTGTCTACCGTGCACTGTGTCATCAAGAAGTTTAAAGCCCATGGCACTGTGGCTAACCTCCCTGGATGTGGATGGAAAAGAACAATTGACAAGAGATTTCAACGCAAGATTGTGCGGATGTTGGATAAAGAACCTTGACTAACATCCAAACAAGTTCAAGCTGCCCTGCAGTCCGAGAGTACAACAGTGTCAATCCGTACTATCCGTCGGCGTCTGAATGAAAAGGGACTGTATGGTAGGAGACCCAAGAAGACCCCACTTCTTACCCCGAGACATAAAAAAGCCAGGCTGGAGTTTGCCAAAACTTACCTGAAAAAGCCTAAAACGTTTTGGAAGAATGTTCTCTGGTCAGATGAGACAAAAGTAGAGTTTTTTGGGCAAAGGCATCAACATAGAGTTTACAGGAGAAAAAAAAAGGCAAAGAAAAGAACACGGTCCCTACAGTCAAACATGGCGGAGGTTTCCTGATGTTTTGGGGTTGCTTTGCTGCCTCTGGCACTGGACTGCTTGACCGTGTGCATGGCATTATGAAGTCTGAAGACTACCAATAAATTTTGCAGCATAATGTAGGGCCCAGTGTGAGAAAGCTGGGTCTCCCTCAGATGTTATGGGTCTTCCAGCAGGACAATGACCCAAAACACACTTCAAAAAGCACTAGAAAATGGTTTGAGAGAAAGCACTGGAGACTTCTAAGGTGGCCAGCAATGAGTCCAGACCTGAATCCCATAGAACACCTGTGGAGAGAGCTAAAAATGGCAGTTTGGAGAAGGCACCCTTCAAATATCAGAGACCTGGAGCAGTTTGCCAAAGAAGAATGGTCTAAAATTCCAGCAGAGCATTGTAAGAAACTCATTGATGGTTAAAAGAAGCGGTTGGTCGCAGTTATTTTGGCTAAAGGTTGTGCAACCAAGTATTAGGCTGAGGGTGCCAATACTTTTGTCTGGCCCATTTTTGGAGTTTTGTGTGAAATGATCAATGTTTTGCTTTTTGCTTAATTCTCTTTTGTGTTTTTTCATTTAAGACAAATTAAATGAAGATAATAATACCAAAGAATTTGTGATTGCAATCATTTTCAGGAAGAAACTGAGTATTATCTGACAGAATTGCAGGGGTGTCAATTCTTTTGGCCACAACTGTATCGATAGATAGATACCATAGATAAGTACAATAGATAGATCCATAGATAGATATGATAGATACAATAGATATGTATCGTATCTACCTATTGTATCCATCTAACGTATCTATCTATCTAGCTGTGTGTGTATATTCTTCAATGGAGTATGTAAATGAAGAGTATGGACAATTTTTGTATATCTTTATTGAGCTTACAAAAACTCACACAAATCCGCATGAAAAAAACGCATGAAAACGCAACAAAAAACGCATGAAAAACGCAGGTGACCTGCCAGTGACCTCAGGTGCAGATTTGGTGCAGATTTTACCTGCGTCAAATCCTGATGCAATCCTGAACGTGCAAACATACCCTTAGGCAAAAATTCAGACATGAAAAATTTGATAAATTGGGTCTTTTGAGTCAACTTTTTCAGCTAACATTTTGTAAGATCTTATTCTCAGATATATAAATCTTTAGATATTTAAAAATATAATTATCTATTGTATGTAGGGGAAAAATTACAGAAATTGTGACTGATTACCGATTTGTTAAAAAAAAACCATGGAAGTCCCGCCAGACATATACAGAAAAGCCTGTATGGAACTACGTATAAACACTATGTCTGCAAAATACACCTGATCGTTACTAACACTTTCTGAAGGCAAGTGATTACACACATGTCCTCTTGATGAGGCATACCTGATCATTGGAAGCCATTCCAGGAGATGACCTGATAAAGCTGTTTGAGAAAATGCCAAACATGTCACACATCAGAGGAAAATGGGGGTACTATGAGGAATCAAAAGTATAACACATTCTGTTTTCAAATGTGTTTTTTTCCTGCTAACTTCATGGTTTTTCTGTTTTCAGTCAAAATCTAGAATGTGCACAATCCAATAAGAACAAGGAAAATCATTGCATGAACAGGTGTGTCCTTATTCAAATAAGGTAGATAATGTGAAAAAATGTTTAATAAAGATAACAAAATAAAAGAACAGAAAGTCATCACATTCAGTTCAATTGAAAGAGTATTCTGTTAAGCCCATTGAATAACTATGTTTGTATACGTATAGTAACAAGGATAGTCTGAATTATGCTCCGGTTGTTTGACTCTTTAGAGCTACAAAAACAGGAGCATTGAGATCTGCCAGTTACCTGAGATAGTTTCCGGAAGTTTTTGTGGCCTACACAATATCTATAAGGCCAACAACTAACGTAACTGTAGGTGTCGGAGAACTGCAGGATGTATCTTGTGGCGCATGCTACCAGCAGGTGTGGATTCACATATTTCTTGTGAAATATTTGACTTTAAGAAAAATAGTTTTTTTTTTCATAAATCAATAGTACAAGTAAAAATAACAAACTTTGTAATCTATCTAATTAGAGTTGTGTTTTTTTATGTCCTACACATTCATTTTATGCTTCCTGTTGGGCAGATCACTTATGTTTGTTATTAATGTTTTTATTTATGTTCTGTTGGTGTAAAGAGCACTTGTGGGTATAGAGATATAAGCACAAGTTTTAGTTATGTTCTGATTTAACAAATATCAATGACTCAGTGCTGAGCTCACGTTAAGTGATGTGTGGGTTGAATATGGTGCTTGTCTGGTTTTTTGCAAATAAAAAAAATGTGATGACCATTGGTGCCAATCTCTCTTACAAAAGGGTTACCGGCAACAGTTTATTATATTAACCTACTTACAGTTTGTGCAGCCATGTGAGCTGCACAGGGGTCCATGAAGGAGAGGTGCCTAGCCAGGAAGCTGATCTCAACTGCAATTATTTTTTGGCCTGTGAAGTTTCAGAAAGAGAATGCTGCTGTGTTCTCTTACATTGTCTCTGCCACGACTCAAACTCAGGTGTTAATAAAAGTCAAAGATATTTTCTATAAAGTGTCTACACAATAAAAGGTGCAAAAACAAATACAATAAACTAAATTATTTTGTAAAGCACTTTTTTAAAAGAAAAACTAGTAAAGACCACAAACAGATTTGCATAATGATTTGTAATTGTGTCACCCTATGCAATGCATTTGAACATATTATATGATGATTGACAAACGGTATAAATTGCATAATTGTGTTTTTCTGCATATTCTTCTTAACCCCTTAAGCCCCAAGGGTGGTTTGCACGTTAATGACCAGGCCAATTTTTACAATTCTGACCACTGTCCCTTTATGAGGTTATAACTCTGGAACGCTTCAACGGATCCTGATGATTCTGACATGTGACATATTGTACTTCATGATAGTGGTAAAATTTATTCGACAAGACTTGCGTTTATTTGTGAGAAAAATGGAAATTTGGCGAAAATTTTGAAAATTTTACAATTTTCCAACTTTGAATTTTTATGCCCTTAAATCACAGAGATATGTCACACAAAATACTTAATAAGTAACATTTCCTACATGTCTACTTTACATTAACACAATTTTGGAACCAAAATATTTTTCTGGTAGGGAGTTAAAAGGGTTAAAAGTTGACCAGCAAGTTCTCATTTTTACAACACCATTTTTTTTAGGGACCACATCTCATTTGAAGTCATTTTGAGGGGTCTATATGATAGAAAATAACCAAGTGTGACACCATTCTAAAAACTGCACTCCTCAAGGTGCTCAAAACCACATACAAGAAGTTTATTAACCCTTCAGGTGTTTCACAGGAATTTTTGGAATGTTTAAATAAAAATGAACATTTAACCTTTTTTCACACAAAATTAAATTCAGCTCCAATTTGATTTATTTTACCAAGGGTAACAGGCGAAAATGGACCCCAAGAGTTGTTGTACAATTTGTCCTGAGAACGCCGATACCCCATATGTGGGGGTAAACCACTGTTTGGGCGCATAGCAGAGCTCGGAAGGGAAGGAGCGCCATTTGACTTTTCAATGCAAAATTGACAGGAATTGAGATGGGACGCCATGTTGCGTTTGGAGAGCCACTGATGTGCCTAAACATTGAAACCCCCCACAATTGACACCATTTTGGAAAGTAGACCCCCTAAGGAACTTATCTAGAGGTGTGGTGAGCACTTTGACCCACCAAGTGCTTCACAGAAGTTTATAATGCAGAGCCGTAAAAATAAAAAATCATATTTTTTCACAAAAATTATCTTTTTGCCCCAAATTTTTTATTTTCCCAAGGGTATGAGAAGAAATTGGACCGCAAAAGTTGTTGTGCAATTTGTCCTGAGTACGATGATACCCCATATGTGGGGGTAAACCAATGTTTTGGCGCATGGCAGAGCTTGGAAGGGAAGGAGTGCCATTTGACTTTTCAATGCAAAATTGACTGGAATTGAGATGGGACGCCATGTTGTGTTTGGAGAGCCACTGATGTGCCTAAACATTGAAACCCCCTAAAAGTGACATCATTTTGGAAAGTAGACCCCCTAAGGAACTCATCTAGATGTGTTGTGAGAGCTTTGAACCCCCAAGTGTTACACTACAGTTTATAACGCAGAGCCGTGAAAATAAAATAAAAAATTTTTCCCACAAAAATTATTTTTTAGCCCCCAGTTTTGTATTTTCCCAAGGGTAACAGGAGAAATTGGACCCCAAGTTGTCCGATTTGTCCTGAGTACGCGGATACCCCATATGTGGGGGCGAACCACCATTTGGGCACATAGCAGAGCTCGGAAGGGAGGGAGCGCCATTTGGAATGCAGACTTAGATGAATTGGTCTGCAGGTGTCACGTTGCAGAGCCCCTGATGTAACTAAACAGTAGAACCCCCCACAAGTGACCCCATATTGGAAACTAGACACCCCAAAGAACTTTTCTAGATGTGTTGTGAGAACTTTGAACCCCCAAGTGTTTCACTACAGTTAATAACGCAGAGCCGTGAAAATAAAAAAAATCATGTTTTTCCCACAAAATTGTTTTTTTAGCCCCCCCAATTTTTTTTCCCCAAGGGTATCAAGAGAAATTGGACCCCAAAAGTTGTCCAATTTGTCCTGAGTATGCTGATACCCAATATGTTGGGGTAAACCCCTGTTTAGGTGCACGGGAGAGCTCGGAAGGGAAGGAGCACTGTTTTACTTTTTCAACTCAGAATTGGCTGGAGTTGTGATCGGACGCCATGTCGCGTTTGGAGAGCCCCTGATGTGCCTAAACAGTGGAAACCCCCAATTGTAACTGAAACCCTAACCCTAGCCCCAACCCTAACCGTAGCCCTAACCCTAGCCTTAACCCTACCCCTAATCCTAACCCTAATGGGAAAATGGAAATACATTTTTTTTATTTTATTATTTTTCCCTAACTAAGGGGGTGATGAAGACGGGTTTGATTTACTTTTTTATAGAGTTTTTTAGCGGATTTTTATGATTGACAACCGTCACAGACTAAAAGACGCTTTTTATTGCAAAAAATAGTATTTGCGTCTCCACATTTTTAGAGCTATAATTTTTCCATATTTTTGGTCCGCAGAGTCATGTGAGGTCTTGTTTTTTGCGGGACGAGTTGACATTTTTATTGGTAACATTTTCGGGCACGTGACATTTTTTTATTGCTTTTTATTCCGATTTTTGTGAGACAGAATGACCAGAAACCAGCTATTCATGAATTTCTTTTTGGGGGGGAAGGGAGCTTATACAATTCCACGTTTGGTAAAATTGATAAAGCAGTTTTATTGTTCGGGTCAGTACAATTACAGCGATACCTCATTTATATCTTTTTTTATGTTTTGGCACTTTTATACAAATAAACTATTTTATAGAAAAAATAATTTTTGCATCGCTTTATTCTGAGGACTATAACTTTTTTATTTTTTTGCTTATGATGCTGTATGGCAGCTCGTTTTTTGCGGGACAAGATGACGTTTTCAACGGTACCATGGTTATTTACATTCGTCTTTTTGATCGCGTTATTCCACTTTTTGTTCGGCGGTATGATAATAAAGCGTTGCTGTTTGCCTCATTTTTTTTTCTTTTACCGCGTTCACGGAAGGGGTTAACTAGCGGGACAGTTTTATAGGTGGGGTTGTTACGGACGCGGCGATACTAAATATGTGTACTTTTATTGTTTTTTTTACTATTATTTAGATAAAGAAATGTATTCATGGGAACAATATATATATATATTTTTTTTTTTTTCTTCCTTTATTTAGGAATTTTTTTTTTTTTTTTTTACACGTGAATATTTTTTTTTTTACTTTACAACATTGCCCCGGGGGGGCTTCATGTTATAGGGTCAGATCGCTGATCTGACACTTTGCACAGCACTGTGTCAGATCAGCGATCTGACATGCAGGGCTGCAGGCTTACCAGTGCTTGCACTGAGCAGGCGCTGGTAAGCCACCTCCCTGCAGGACCCGGATGCAGCCCCGCGGCCTTTTTGGATCCAGGGCCTGCAGGGAGAAGGTAAGAGACCCTCGGAGCAACGCGATCACATCGCATTGCTCTGAGGGTCTCAGGGAAGCACGCAGGGAGCCACCTCCCTGCGCGATGCTTCCCTATGCCGCCGGAACACTGTGATCGTTTGATCGCAGTGTGCCAGGGTTAATGTGCCGGGGGCGGTCCATGACCGCTCCTGGCACATAGTGCCGGATGTCAGCTGCGATAGTCAGCTGACGCCCGGCCACGCTCCCCCTGTGAGCGCAGCCGATCGCATATGACGTACTATCCTGTCACTGGGAATTAAGTCCCAGGTCACCTCGACGGGATAGTACGTCATATGGGATTAAGGGGTTAATATACAGTAATATAAACGTAAATATTATTGCTGACCACTTCAGAACTCTCCAGCACTTTGCTTCCATTCATTTCTAGGTGCTTCTTGAAATATAAACACAAAAGCGGCACCTGTAGCGCTCACACTAAAATAAAACCTGCAGCAGATAATATCGCGGGACCACCCACCCGCAAAAAGTAGATAAATCTAAAAAGAAAAGGAAAATCTGCGCTGGAAAAAATACACCCACTAGAGGACCATAAAAATATATAAAATGTGAACAAGTAACAAAAAATAAAAATAGAACACGGCACCGTCAGCAAATGAAAAAAGGGGAGACAGCCCAATACCGCCACACTGTATATACTTATAAGCGATAAACACTATGGTATCACTACCTGATTGAATCGTCCGAGATCAAAGTAACTGCAATATAGTCACTTGGAATGTCCCAGAAAAGTCCGTCCCTTATGACCAATATACAGGAAGACGGTATAGCAGATTGTTCCGGAGTCCTTGATGCTTGCGGTGCCCAATAAAGGTCAGATAAAATGAGTATCGCAAATTGTCCTGATCTAAATCGCGATGGCAGGCACTGCCCCGGCCGGTGGCAGCGTTAGCCCGCGTGTAAAACGACGCGTCCGCGCTACTAAATGGAGCCGTTAGGTATACTGCTATTGCAGGACCTAATGTGACGTCACAATCACGTGGAGAACCACGTGATGGGCTACAGGAAGAGCTCAGGACCAATTCCTACGCGTTTCGGAGACAAAACGATCTCCTTCCTCAGGGATGGTCCTGTAGCAGGAAGAGCTCTCTTATATAGTTAGCGGTAAATAGACGGCCATATTAGGAATTAAAAGCAAATAACTCGATCTCACTGTTCAGACCTTTTGGGATTAATGTATCCAATAAAAAAATCATTTTAGTTTCTTCTCTGGACATTTCTTTAATGAAGTCCCCCCCTCTCCAAGAACTCTGTACTATTTTGAGGCCAGTAAAGGTTGTTCCATGGATAGATCCTCCGTGATAGATCAAAAAATGCTTGGAAAGGGGATGCCCCACAAATTTTTTCTTTATGTTTCTAATATGTTCATTAATCCTTGTGTGAAGGGCTCTTTTAGTTCTACCTATATATACCTTTTCACACGGACATGTGATGGCATAAATAACCCCCTTAGTGTTACAAGAAATAAAATTCCTGATCCTCCAATTAATAATACCTTTCTCAAATAATTGTTGTTTCCTACTTTTTAACAATATACACGGTTTACATTTTAAACACGGAAAAAAACCTTGAGGTGTACTTATATTTGAGAGAGTGGGGAGAAGAGTACGTGGAACTGTCGGAGCTATCCTATTACCCAAATTAAGGGCTTTTTTATAAATAAACAAAGGGCGTTCTGGTAGCTCATCACCAATCACCTTGTCCTCTTTAAGGATATCCCAATGTCTCTTGACAATATTTCTGAACAGATGAGTGTTGGCACTATATCTAGTGATAATTGGGATTTTTTCCAACCATACTTTTTTATTAGTTTTTATTTTGGTTTGCAAAAGACCTGATCTTGGTAGTTCTTGTACCTGATTTATAACAGAACATAAGGAACTCTGAGAGTAGCCTTTCTGTAAAAATTTATCCCCAAGATTCTTTGATTCCTGTATGAAATCTTGCTCACGAGAGCAATTTCTATGTGCCCTAATAATCTGGCTTTTGGGCACATTTAACAACCAATTGGGAAGATGGCAACTATCCAACGAAATATAATTATTACCATCAGTGGGTTTATGAAAAGTCCTCGTGTGGATCATACCATTCTCAATAAAAATATTCAAATCAAGAAAATTAATAGAAAGGGTACTGGTGGTTCCAGTGAAATTTAAAAAATATGAATTTTTATTTAAATTACCAATAAAATCAGACAGAGACTCGGAACCACCAGACCAGATAAAAACAATGTCGTCAATAAATCTTTGCCAGAGTACCAGATTCGCACACCAGGGGGAGTTCCCATAGATGGTGTCCAACTCCCATTTACCCACATAGAGGTTAGCATAACTGGGTGCGAATCTGGTACCCATGGCAGTACCCCATTGCTGGGAGTAGTAGTGCGTGTTATATTTAAAATAATTATGGGATAAGATAAAACGTATGCAATCTAAAATAAACTGAGTTTGACTATCCGGAAGTGTGCCTTTTTCCTTTAAGAAGAATTCCACCGCTTCACAGCCTTTATCATGCTGTATGATGGTGTAAAGAGAAGTAATATCCAGAGTACCTATAATAAAATTATCCTTCCATTCTATGTTTTTTAATATTCTAAGGAGATGTGTACTATCCTTTAAATGAGAGGGAAGTACCTCTTGTATATCTTGGTCATTGTCCTGCAGGAAGACTCATGACCTAGGACGTAAACCCAGTTTTCTGACACACAGTTAAGGCACCCAGCGCCAGAGGCAGTAAACAACCCCAAAACATCTTTGAATCTCCATCATATTTGACTGTAGGTACTGTGTTCTTTCAGTCATTTTTCTCTGTCATCCTTGTCCAGGGAAAGTAGCTACAGTGCCATGGGTAGTAAACTTCTTTATTATGCTTCGCAACGTGGACAAAAGAACATGAAGATCTCTGGAGATGAATTTGTAATCTTGAGAGTGTGGATATTTTTCAACTATTTTGGTTCTCACATCTTCAGACAGTTCTCTTCTCTTTTTGTTCTCTGTGCTTAGTGTGGCACAGATACAGAATGCAAAAATTTAGTCACATTTTTCCCTTTTTATCTGGTTTCAGGTGTGATTTTCATATTGCCCACACCTGTTACTTGCCACAGGTGAGTTTGAAAGAGCATCACATGCTTGAAACAAAGTTGTTTACCCACAACTTTGGAAAAGTGCCAACAATTGTCTGACCTATTTATGAGGTTTTGTGTGAAATTTTGTCCAGTTTGCCTTTTTTCTTGTTTTTTATTTGTGTTGTTCTAATACACACAATGGAAATAAACACGTGTATAACAAAACATGTGTAACTGTAATAATTTTCTAGGAGAAATTCTTCATACCTGGAACAATTTCAAGGGCACCAACACGTTAGGCTATGAATGTATACCGTATTTGTGCACAATGTGTATGTAGGGATTTTATTTTCATCATGTCTATGTGTGCACAATGCGTAAATTTATGTGTAATGTAAACGCCTGTGTATTTTGTGTGTATTTGTATGTCTTTGTGTAGAAGTGTAATGTAAACATGTGTATTTTCATATTTCATAAATGGAGAACTACAACTAATGTCCTTCACAGCCATTTTCTGTTAGTGTCCATTCCTGAAACTATGCATCTCCACTAACTGTGTGATGCTTCAATGCTAAGACAAAGTAATTGGAAATAATGCTAATAGGTTACCAATTAAACTATTACCCAAGAACTTCTATCTTAGATATTTATGGCATATCCACAGAACGTCCAGGTGAGGTGGCTGGTAGAGACTCCAGCGAATGAAGAGATGTACTCCAAACTCGTTTGTCTCTTTCCATAATTTTGAAACTCTTTGACTGGGTTCCATCACCGTAGCTCCTTTTCTACAGACCCATATTCACCCAATAGATGCAGGTTTTAGAGACAGACCTTTCACTGATCAGATGTTTGTTGCTTACTTTATACGACCACAAAAAGGGTGTTGGTCCAAGTCTAAGAAAAATGCTTGCTTATACCGCACCATATTCCGCAGAGTTTTACAGACATTATCATCGATCATCACTGTACCCATTGGGGATGGATCACAATGTAAATTTCCTATCAGTATGTCTTTGGAGTGTCGGAGGAATTCGGGGCACGTTGAGGAAACCTACGCAAACACGGGGAGAACATATGAAGATCGCAAATTGTTGCAGAATATGATGGTACTATATAAGCAAGCAACTTAAACACATAAAATGTCAGATTTCACAATGCATTTTTGCATTAGTAACATAGCACTTTGCTCGATCTCCACTTTGTCAGTGAATGCAGCTCCGTTACGTTTTCCAAATAGCCGGAAAAAAATAAAATAATTTCATGCATGTAACTTTTACTAAACTTATCCATGACTAATTCAGAACCAAGGAAAAAAAATGTCACTAATGGACTGGGAAAACAACTTCCTATATTTACCTCTAGTCGCCATCTCAGCCGTTGTTTTAGCTGCTCCAGTAAGTGCCAACTTCAATTGGCAGCAGAATTAATTAGTAAATGTGGAAGCAGCACTAATTACTTGTAAGATGCTATGGAGTTATCTGCGATAATGCATTACAGCCCCAAGCTCAAATACACAATGGCTTCAAGAGAATTAGTCTGGTTCATGAGCTATTAAGGCAATGTCTGAATGCGAGTAAATGAAACTTGGAACATTATTATATATTTATACACTGGCGTTACAGCTTTTATCACCATTTACATTATTCACTAATTGGACTTATCGCAGTTATTTGCATTTTGCAAGGCATTTTACACGTTACCGATGCAGTGTGAAATGAAACAAGAGCTTAGTTGAAATGTACTAAATCTTAATTTTTAATTGGGAAAATGATGTACAATTTTAACACAGTGCAGCATTAACAGACAATTAGAAAGAATAACTATAATAGATAAGCATGTCTTTTTTTATATGGAGTTTGCACAGTCTAGGGCATGATTTTGCCAAGTGCCCAATTAATTAACTTTATTGCACAAAAATCATTATGGGATATTTGCGGCATGACATCTGTAGGCCGAGAACAAACAAGCAGTCGCTGAAGGATGGGAAGGGTTCTGTCTGGAAAACCTGTGCCATCTGTTGTCAGCAACTGGGTACTGCAAGCTGTGCGGCGACATTTCGACATTCCATTATATAGTATCACTCTGGCTTCACATTTACAATTCAATTGTTTAAGATTAAAATGGATTGAACAACAGAGAAAGGAAATTGCTGCTGACAACCCTCCTCCCTCCAGAAAATATAGTAAAAAACTCTTTAAACCCATATGAACGAGCAATTTGAATTGTTTTCACATATGTAGTGGGATCTGAAAGATGATGGCAGGCAGCAGACCATTCACCTCCTGATGTCAGAACGATCAAAGATTACAGTTTAGGGGAACCATTTTATTGGACCCTAGTACGGTATTCTATCATGTGAAAAAACGATACATACTGAGCCGTGACTGAAGCTGCGCCGTTCGCACCTCTATGACTGAAATACTGAGCCTGTCGGGAGATATAAAGTTAATTTTCCCCAGGCAGCGGGGCTCTCAGCACTGCGGGCGGGCAGCTTCAGAATGCTACAAACTTGCAGATGATTTCCATATCGGCAGGTTAATAGTGTTTTTCCACATGACAGGTTCCCTTTTATGTCACACAGTTCCAATTTATTCTCAGTTAGCCTCTTCTGAACAATTGCAGCAAAATCTGTCTCATTTTTGCTTTAAAAAAACAACAAAAAGTCTGAGGACAATAATAAAATTTATTACAATTAACAGGTTTTACAATTTATAGATACGTTTTAGAAGTAACAATCACAGAGAACAATGCAGTAAGTGCCATGAAAGCATCAGAAATGGAAACACAATGTGAAAAACAATATACAATGCAAAGACTGCTTATTTTTACTTTTGAAAATTTCAATAGCAAAATAATATAGTATTTTGGGACTTTTAAGACCTCCCTCACATGGTCATCAGCAACCTCTCCAGTGTCTCCTCATTCACATGAGCAATTCGCTGAGCATTCATGTGTTTTCGAAGAGGAGATACAGTTAGGTCCATATATATTTGGACAGAGATAAGAGTTTTCTAATTTTGGTTACAGACATTACCACAATGAATTTTAAACAAAACAATTCAGATGCAGTTGAAGTTCAGACTTTTAGCTTTCATTTGACGGTATCCACATTAAAATTGGATGAAGTGTTTAGGAGTTTCAGCTCCTCAACATGTGCCACCCTGTTTTTAAAGGGACCAAAAGTAATTGGACAACTGACTCCAAGGCTATTTCATGGACAGGTGTGGGCAATCCCTTCATTATGTAATTCTCAATTAAGCAGATAAAAGGCCTGGAGTTGATTTGAGGTGTGGTGCTTGCATTTGGAAGGTTTTGCTGTGAAGCAAACGTGCGGTCAAAGGAGCTCTCCATGCAGGTGAAACAAGCCATCCTTAAGCTGCGAAAACAGAAAAAACCCATCCGAGAAATTGCTACAATATTAGGAGTGGCAAAATCTACAGTTTGGTAGATCCTGAGAAAGAAATAAAGCACTGGTGAACTAATCAATGCAAAAAGACCTGAGCGCCAACGGAAGACAACAGTGGTGGATGATCGCAGAATAATCTCCATGGTGAAGAGAAACCCCTTCACAACAGCCAACCAAGTGATCAACACTCTCCAGGAGGTCGGCGTATCAATATCCAAATCTACCATAAGGAGAAGACTGCATGAAAGTAAATACAGAGGGTTCACTGCACGGTGCAAGACACTCATAAGCATCAAGAATCAAAAGGCTAGACTGGACTTTGCTAAAAAACATCTAAAAAAGCCAGCACAGTTCTGGAAGAACATTCTTTGGACAGATGAAGCCAAGATCAACCTCTACCAGAATGATGGAAAGAGAAAAGTATGGCAAAGGCATGGTACAGCTCATGATCCAAAGCATACCACATCATCTGTAAAACACGGCGGAGGCAGTGTGATGGCTTGGGCATGCATGGCTACCACTAGTGTTTATTGATGATGCGACACAGGAAAGAATCAGCCAAATGAATTCTGAGGTATTCAGAGACATACCGTGTCCAGCCAAACTGATTGGTCGTCGTTTCATACTACAGATGTACAATGACCCAAAACATGAAGCCAAAGCAACCCAGGAGTTTATTAAAGCAAGAAGTGGAATATTCTTGAATGGCCAAGTCAGTCACCTGATCTCAACCCAATTGAGCATGCATTTCACTTGTGAAAGACTAGACTTCAGACAGAAAGGCCCACAAACAAACAGCAACTGAAAACCACCGCAGTGAAGGCCTGGCAGAGCATCAAAAAGGAGGAAAAACAGAGTCTGGTGATGTCCATGAGTTCAAGACTTCAGGCAGTCATTGCCGACAAAGGGTTTTCAACCAAGTACTAGAAATTAACATTTTATTTAAAATTATTGAATCTGTCCAATTACTTTTGGTCCCTTTAAAAACAGGGTGACATGTTAAGGAGCTGAAACTCCTAAACCCTTCATCCAATTTTAATGTGGATACCCTCAAATGAAAGCTGAAAGTCTGAACTCAACTGCATCTGAATTGTTTTGTTTAAAATTCATTGTGGTAATGTCTATAACCTAAATTAAAAAAATGTTGTCTCTGTCCAAATACATATGGACCTAACTGTAAGACAAGGTCCCGGCCAGACAGTTCTGGCAGCAGCTTTTCTTCAGAAGAACAAAAAGGTTGTGCATTACAATTCAAACTGCCAGACCCTCATCTAACCCAACATCATCATTCTGGGAAGAGTCGGGAGGCTCCTATCACATGTTACACTGTTGGTCAAACTTGGTGATTAAGTAGCTTGTTTCAAATTGGTAGGATAATGCTAGAATATGCCACCAGTATCTGGTCTTAATTGCTAGAATAAAGTGGAAGTGGAACTTCGGTAGCACAAATGCCACTTCATCTCTTATTGGCTTTACTCTGCCTCTTTTTTTTTTTTTTTCTTAAAGCTGAATGGTTGGCCATTTACTAAAAAATATAAAAATCTGAGATGGGGAACAGATGCGGGTGCATGGCAACTTCCTCCTTCTTTACAACAATAAGCGCCATCACAATGGTCAGATTCCAGCAAAGGGCCACCAACTCACTCTAATTGCCCATTATACACAACCCATACCCTTCATGCTAGGCATACTAAAATCCAAGTATTGTCTTCCTCGATTCCACCTATTTTCCAAGATGACATTTTAGTAATATATGGTTGTCCTGCTCCAGCTCATCCTCATATATAAAAGACATATGCGACATACTCGTATGTAGCCATAACAACCTGGGGTACCGTTTTCTAATCCTGAGTCTATACTGCACCCCCAACTTTGCGCTATGTACACGGTATGTACAGAAATGAAATAAACCTAAACCATAAATGCAAGAAAAAGAGTTTGTGACACAAGGATTTGAAAAAAAGTGTATTGGATTATAAAAAGATGCAGCAAAAATAGTGGAATTATTAATTCCAAGTTTCTGTTCAAAGAGCTTTATATAAATACATACTATACCTCATGGCAGCTACTTATAGTAGGATTGTCATAGAACTATGTGCAAGAAATGGTGTCGCCTTTTTAATCTTTTCCCGATTAAGAAAATTGGCAAAGAAGTCTAAAGAGATTAAATAGTGTAGTGCCTTGGTTAATGATTCGTAGTCCCTTTGCTCCTTTTTTGTCAGCAGAAACCTACATTTTTTCACACATGGTGGCGAGCACAAATGACAAAGGTCTTTTTAGGAGTAATATTTCAAAATGCTACATATTCTTTTATGCACCAGATTTTGGGAAAAGGTTGTCATAAATGTGGATAGGTAACATTTTATTTTCAGATATATTAGAGTCTATGTCCCCCTATAAACAGAATTTTTGTACATACAAATTTGAGTAACTGTAAATTTTGCACAGGATGTATCTTGCACTCATTCCCTTCTTGTTCGGAGTCTGCACAGATATCGCTGTGGGGATCTGCAGCTTTGTAATAGTGTGTAGTAGTGATGAGCGAGTGTACTCGTTGCTCGGGTGGTCTCTGAGTATTTGTTAATGTTCGGAGATTAAGTTTTCATGGCCGTAGCGGAATGATTTACAGCTACTAGACAGCTTGATTACATGTGAGGATTCCCTAGCAACCAGGCAACCCCCACATGTACTCAGGCTGGCTACTAGCTGTAAATCATTCAGCTGAGGGGATGAAAACTTAATCTCCGAACACTAACAAATACACGGAGATCACCCGAGCATGCTCGGGAAAACCAGAGCAACGAGTATACTCGCTCATCACTAGTGTGTAGCCTTGACAAGGACCTGGCAATTTATCTAGACAAAGATATATAAAGCAGCATTACCCAATCTAAGACATTGATGTTGAAGGGTACCTGGTCTTTCAAGTAACTTTTCGGAATAAGTTGCTGTGTACATATGGAATAACACTATCTCTGGCCATCATCTTATGTCTTGTATTTTCATCAGTATTTTTCACTGCAGGCTCTGTCTCTTAATTTGTAATGAACACTGAGCCGGAGACTAGCTGATATGATGTCGGTCATATATAGGACAAGACACAAACAGGGATTCCTGCTCTTCATTCCTTAACCAAAATTAAAAAGAAGTACTGAGCAGTGTAGAAGTGAAACCAGCACTGAGGTGAGGTAACAGACTTTTCTGTGTCTCCTTTTGCATGTTTTCGCACTCTGTTCTTCGCTATACCCTCTTAATAGAGTATTATAGATGTTGTTTGTAGGCCCGACAACTCACTTTTCTCAAGATGGAGCTGAGATTTTTTTCAGAATGGATGATGACTGTAGGAAGCAGTGTGAGGAGGTGGCTTATTCAGGTTTTTCTGATATGTTACATAACAAAGTTTCTTATATTTTCTATTAATTTATGCAAAGTTTGTGGAAAGAACAATTCCAAATTTACAAATATATATAGATGTGAGATATATTTAATATCAGAATTATCAAATTTACCAATGACCTTGATTCTGAGCTTTATTGTTTTTATAAGAAGCGTCATACCGTCAAAATTCCCAGATGCTGTAGCAGCCAAGAAAGAGCAGAAAAAAGTCCTGCATACGTGATATGCCAGGGCAGCTCAATGTGAAGGGGCAGAGTAGAGTATTTCATAGCGTAGCTCACAGCATTACAGTGAGATATGGTAGTTTGAGAAAACACAACTTATGATTTCCTAGTTCAAAGGTCTTATACTTGTGCATCATCAATAATGATGCCTGAGCGAATCTGAAACAACTCGATGTTTTATCTCAGCTGTTATTGCCCTGTATTTTAATGATGTGAAATAAACCAAAAAGATTTTATCATGCAGAGTGGATCATCTACTTGAAACTTTGATCTGTTGGCATCTGGAAATAATGAGGCCCTAAGCCCGGAGTGAACTATGAACACTACAGGAAGGGTGAGCTGGCTACTATTGGTCTATTGTTCTTAATCTTACACACCTCATTTAGATAAAATCACAAACTATATTTTTCATCTTTATAAATTGATATGCTTTATCATTACATTGTAATTTCTTTGAAATAAGAAGCCCATTTTGTTCAGGACACTACAGGTTGGCATTTATTCCAATCCAGTACTTTATTAACTGGTGAGCGATGGCATGTCTTGGCGGCACTACTAGAATTTGCTGGTTTCCTTTAATTAAAGCTTCTACAACCTACATGAAAAAAGAGAAAAAGTTATAAATGTTTTAAACAGATTTGTAATATCCCCTGGTTTATATGCCAAGAGCATTTAGTGCCCTATTATTGGAAAACAGTAGCAATTGTAAAAAAAAAAAAGTTTTTCCAAAGAATCCCTGACAAGCCTGGCAATAAACGGGGGTTGTCCAGTTTAGAAACCTCATTTCCTTACATCATATTAAAGGGGCTCAATAATATAGAAAAAAAAATTAAAGCATGGATGCTCTTAACATAAAAAAAGGTACTGTAGCATATTCACCTACAAGCAGCCCCGTGGTTCCAACTGAGGCCGCTCCGGAGGTCTGCCCCAGCTCCAGAAGCTATGCCTGCTCCATTCGGAAATCACAGTACTGCTGAAGCCTGTGATTGGCTGCAGTGGGCAGGAGAGTAGAAGAGCATGAGATGACGTGCTCTGTTAGCCACCTACCCGCTGCAGCCAATCACTGGATTCAGCGCTCCTGTGACCTCTGAATGGAGCAGGCATCACTTCTGCAGCTGGCATAGACCTTCAGAGCAGCGAGCACCGGATTCATAGGACTGCAGATAGGTCAGAATGCCTCTGTTTTTCATTTTAACCCCTTAGTGACAGCCAAGTTTTTGAAATCTGACCAGTGTCACTTTATGTGGTAATAACTCTGCAACGCTTCAACAAATCCCAGTGATTTTGAGACTCTTTTTTCGAGACACATTATACTTTATGATAATGGTAAATTTAGGTGAATATGTTTTGTGTTTATTTATAAAAAATATCAAAAATTTGAGCAAAATGTTAAAAAATTAGCAATTTTCTAAATTTGAATGATTATCCCTTTAATCCAGATGGTCATACCACAGCAAACCATTAATAAATAACATTTCCCACATGTCTGCTTTACATCAGCGCCATTTGTAAAATGTTATTTTATTTTGTTAGCATTTTAGGAGGTTTAAAAATGTAGCAGCAAATTTTCATTTTTTCAAGGAAATTTACAAAATTTATTTTTTTAGGGACTTATCCATGTTTAAAGTGACTTTAGGGGACCCATATATTGGGAAACCCCCAAACGTGATACCATTTTAAAAACAGAACTTCCTGACATATTGAAAGCTGCCGTCAGGTAGTTTATTAACCCTTTAGGTGCTTTACAGGAATTAATGCAAAGTGGTATGACAGAAGTGAAAATGTGTATTTTTACCACCTAAATGTCGGTAACTTCTGAACAGGTTACCAGAGCCGGCAGACTGTAAAGGTACTGTCACACTAGACGATATCGCTAGCGATCCGTGACGTTGCAGCGTCCTCGCTAGCGATATCGTCCAGTGTGACAGGCAGCAGCGATCAGGCCCCTGCTGGGAGATCGCTGGTCGGGGAAGAAAGTCCAGAACTTTATTTCGTCGCTGGACTCCCCGTAGACATCGCTGAATCGGCGTGTGTGACACCGATTCAGCGATGTCTTCGCTGGTAACCAGGGTAAACATCGGGTAACTAAGTGCAGGGCCGCGCTTAGTAACCCGATGTTTACCCTGGTTACCATCCTAAAAGTAAAAAAACAAACACTACATACTTACCTACAGCCGTCTGTCCTCCAGCGCTGCGCTCTGCTCTCCTCCTGTACCGGCTGTGAGAGTCGGTCAGCCGGAATGCAGAGCGGTGACGTCACCGCTCTGCTTTCTGGCTGCCCGGCGCTCACAGCCAGACCAGAGAAGCAGAGCGCCGAGGACAGACGGCTGTAGGTAAGTATGTAGCGTTTGTTTTTTTACTTTTTAGGATGGTAACCAGGGTAAACATCGGGTTACTAAGCGCGGCCCTGCGCTTAGTTACCCGATGTTTACCCTGGTTACCGGGGACCTCGGGATCGTTGGTCGCTGGAGAGCTGTCTGTGTGACAGCTCTCCAGCGACCAAACAGCGACGCTGCAGCGATCCGGATCGTTGTCGGTATCGCTGCAGCGTCGCTATGTGTGACGGTACCTTAAGGCCGCTATTTGGACGTGAATTGCCATGGCAAACATCAGGACCACACAATCAAGATCTTAGGGCACCAGTTTGGATGAAGAGGAAGCCCCTACACTCTGTTAACCATATATAATGATGTAGTCACTATTGACAGCAGCATCTATGGGGTTAAACAGATTTGGAAGATGCAAATGCTGATCGTGGCTGATGCAGCAAGTTGTCAGCTATAGTGGACAGCCGACAGCTGCTGGATTGTCACCTGTATGGGGATACTATTCTCTTATATCTCAGGTCAGTTAAAAGACGTATTGGCTGTCATTAAGGGGTTAAGAGCAACCATGCCTTAAAAAGATTTTTTCTGTATTGAATATCCCCGCTAAAGAATTCTGCATTTATAAAGGGGGTCCTCATTGTATGATACTTGACTTTTGAACAGAATAACGAGCTGTAAGAAATGGCATCACTCAGTCTGCAGGACCTGTCTTGCATTAAACATACATCCCATGGATTTGATTAGCCAGTGTGTAATATTTAGTTCCTCGTGTGGTGACACTTGCTAAGAGGTTTTCCTACAGATTACAGTAGATCAGTGAGGGTCTCACTAAAGGAACACAATGTAAAGAACTTATTTCTAATAGATCCTTCTAAGAAATAGAAACTGTCCAAAGCAAAGAATCATTTCATAGAACGTATGGCCTGTCCACTTTCTCTAGTTAGTGCAGCTTTCCTCACAAAGTGATCAGCAATTCTGGTCATAAAATGGCTGCTGGTGGAGGAGTGTGTGACCAGACCTGTCCATCAGTCTCCTCCAACTATAAACCACTTCACATGGGAAAGATGATTTTCTATTGAAGGAGGCGGATGGACAGATCTGGTCACGTGCTCCTCCACTAGCAGCCATTTTATGGACAGAATGACTGGTCAGTCTGTGAGAAAATCTGCACTGACAAGAGAAAATCAACTAATTTAAGATCTCAAACGATTGCAGAAACAAGGGGGCAGAAGCGCTCGGCTGAGTGCCTGACCTTTCTTCTTCGGTTATCACTTTTGTTTGCTACACTATGGAGTGGTAAGATTAGTAGTTTAAGACTTTTCATGAGCCGCTACACAAATCAGTGCTTTGGCCTCTTCATAGGTTTTTAACTCAGGTCCACTCAGATGAATTAGCGGCTCGACATCCTAGTGATGTGCCATTACTTAATGAGACTGGAATACCTCTTTAAAGGCAATAAGAAGAAAATTGGCCAGATTTTACTTTTATTTTCGCTGTTTTTTGAATATTCTGGTTGTTTTTTTTTATTATTCTGTTTAACAGCTCCATAGCTATGAGCCTATACATTTAGTGCCTTTTCCAAGGGGGATGTTGCTCACAGGCTAATACACAGCAGGCTAAAGACATGCCCCAGAGAATCCTATGAGTCATGCCACTCTGGTTACGCCCATAAAATTTGGCGCTAAATAAAAAGGTCCATATGACTGGAACTGTATTTAAAAAAACAAAAAAAAAACAACCCCAAATAACCAAGGGAGCAGCGAGAATAAAATACCATAAAAACAGGCCACTTTTGACCTGGTGACAGGTCCTTCTTTTTAAGAGTATAATTGGTATCCTAGAAGAATTTGCACTTCCCACACTTTTACAATGTGTAATTTATTCTCTTGTGAACTCCCTCAAGGTGCATATACCCTACACGATGCGCAGAGTCAAAGGAAGGACGACTCGTAGCATGCTTAATGGATGGCGGTCGTATAATAGCCGGCTGACACAGACCGACCAGGGTGTATAAGCACCAGACGATATGGAATATTATTTAGTGCACGCAGGCTGCCATTGTTCTCAGCAGTGCCGAGTCCTGTTTACACATGAAAATGTGCTGCCGAGAATGATCATGAGCGCTTCACATGATTCTCTTGAAACGAGCGTTGCTAAGAGTGCACGTTCATGATTATTGTGCAGTGTATAAGGACCTTATATCAGTTTTCTATAGTAACTCCGTCCCCATAGAGAACATGACAGCTGTACATTATACAATGGGGATTAGCACAGAAAAACGTGAAATATATTGACACCCATGATCTAATACTTTATTTTTATTGAAGAATTCATGTAATCATTGAGAGAATCCCTGAATTGGGAAACAGAACACAATACAAAGCCTAACATTAGTACGCTTGGAAGAAGTCCCCATATGAACAAGACATTGCCTAAAGCAAAGCTTTCATCTAACCACTATAACATCTGCGGCTTTGCAGCCCGGCTCTAATATTTCAGCTCACAAATAAAATAAAAAGGATTGTTTTACACACTCCATCAAGTCTCAGGAGCTTGCTTAGGAATGAACAGATCCTGATGGAACCGGCTTTCTTTTACATTCATACATTTTATCATTACAGTGAAGTCCTAGAATCTAAACATTGCCCCCTGTGCCTCCGAAACCCTGCGATATGTCTTACAAAACCAGAGTAATCAAAAAAGAATCAATACAAGAAGGAAATTAAATTGAACTTTACCTGTTCTCTAGTGAACCAACGAGCGTCTTCTATTTCAGTCTTGTCAACTGTAATTTCTGTAGATATTGCAACACCTAAGCAGCCGATCATAAGGGAGGAGGGCATTGGCCAGGGCTGGCAGGAAACGTACTGAACATGGCCAACATTAACGCCGCTCTCCTCCTTCACTTCTCTACGGACAGCATCTTCTATCGTTTCCCCTTTGGGAGAGAGACAATGACAAGGCAACTAATGTGGCAAACTCAGAGAGAGAGACATTCACAGAAAATATTTTGCTCTCTTAAAACATAACTTTTATTAAATATGATGAATAAAATTGAACCCTAAATAATATCTTCAGGTGCAAATAAAAATATACCTACACAACCTCAAACTTTGTGTGATGTGATCCCAATGTAAACTTTGATATACTTCAATAAAATGGAAAAATTTAAACTAGGCCGAAGGACAAGCCAAACTAAAATGCCATATTAGGTCCCAATAATAATGCAATTATTTCATTGTATGTATATGGGCCAATTCACTAACCAAATTCACATAGATACAACAGCAGGCTACAATAGGTCTTACTTTTTGTGTTTTTGTATAGACCTACCGTTGAGGTTGTTCATGTATAATTTTACTTTCATCTGTAGATATTATTTAGGGTTGAATTTTACTCAGCACTAGCTTAAGAGCCCGGCGTTGCCTGGACATAGTAAATATCTGTGGTTAGTTATAGCACCTCACTTCTCTTATTTTCCCATCAGGCCTCTCATTTAGCACCTCACTTCTCTCATTTTCCCATCACGCCTCTCATTTTCCCCCCTCACATCTCTCATTTTCTCCCTCGTTCCCCCCTCACTCCTCTCATTCCCTATAACACTTGTAATTTCAACCTCACATCTGTCATTTTCTGATCACTCCACTATTTTCCCTCACTCCTCTCATTTTCACCTCACACATCTCTCCCATAAGTATATACATGTTTGTCATCTCCCTTATATATAGTATACACCTGTATGTCATCTCCTGTATATAGTATATACCTGTATGTCATCTCCCCAGTATATACCAGTATGTCATCTCCCCTGTATATAATATATACCTGTATGTCATCTCCCCTGTAAATAATATATACCTGCTGTATGTCATCTCCTGCTATATATTGTATATACCTATGTGTAATCTCCTCCTGTGTATAGTATATACCTGTATGTCATCTCTTCTGTATACAGTATATACCTGTATGTGATCTCCTCCTATATAGTATATACCTGTATGCCATCTCCTGTATATAGTATATACCTGCTGTATGTCATCTCCTCTTTTATATAGTATATACCTGTGTGTCATCTCCTCCTGTATGTAGTATATACCTGTATGTCATCTCCTCCTGTATATAGTATATACCTGTGTGAATATTTTTCTGCCCAATGATGACAGAAGTATTCTAGGAGTGATACCTTTTATTGGCTAACCAGAAAATAATATGTTTGCAAGCTTTCAGAGCACAGTGGCTCCTTCTTCAGGCAAGATTACAAATAGATTAATAAGAAACAAGCACATTTAAAGAATAGTACAGGAGGACATTTGTTAGGGGGTGGGAAGTGTGATGAGTCCATAGATAAGCCAAGGTAATAAAATTAGGCATTTTCTTACAAATGGAGAGGCAGTGGGAATAATGTTCTTAGTTATCTGGAGTCCATCTGGTGGAGGTGTGAATTGTATCCATGTAGTGACTCATAAATCCAGGTGTTAAATTGAGTCCTATTGTCAACAAATTAAACATATTCATTAGTTTGTATTCCCAAATTTTTCTTTCCCTGTGGTCCTAAAAATTACCTTTTAGTATTAAGACTTTTAAGTCTGTCATACTGTGTCCAGGTCCAGAGAAATGTTTTCCCACAGGTGAGTCCACTTCATTCCTGATTGTGTGTCTGTGTAGATTCATCCTAGTTTGTGGTCTTTGCATAGTTTGCATAGTTTCCCCAATATAGATACTTCCAGGACACCTCGTACATTGTATCATGTACACCAGGTTGGAGGATGTACAAGAAAAGGAACCCATGACCTTATAGTCCTGATTTGTGTTTGGTACACAGACTATATCTGCTGGTAATATGTGGGTACACGTTTTGCATTTTTTATTGTTACAGGGGAATGTGCCAGTCACTGATGGTGATGAGAGGACACTTCTGTCAAGCAGATTCCTTAAGTTAGGGGGCTATTTATAGGAGAGAAGTGGTAGTTCTGGGAATATGTCTTTCAATTTGTGATCTCTATTGAATATAGGTTGGAGATCAGCACCAATTTTCCTTAGGATGCTCATGTGGGGGTTGTATGTGACCACAAGAGGTACCCTGTTGTTATCCTCTCGCAGTTTGTAATCCAGGAGGCTGTTTCTTGGGATCCTTGTAGCCCTGTGGATCTGCTCATCTATTACCAGTGGATGGTATCCTTGTTGTAGGAATGTATTCCTCAGTGATCGCAGCAGTAGTTCCCGGTCTTTGCTGTCTGAACAGATCCGAATATACCTCAGAGCTTGACTTTAGATGATGGATTTTTTTGTGTGTCTTGGATGAAAGCTGTTCCATCTAAGATAAGCCGGACGTCCGGTGGGCTTGTGGTAAATGGATGTCTGTATGGCATTGTCCTTGATTTGTATGGTCATGTCCAGAAAATGTATTTGGGTCTTTGAAACGTTGAGGGTGAGCTTGATGGTTGGGTGGAACTTGTTGAAGTTATCGTGGAAGGTGAGTAGATCATCTTTTGAGCCTGTCCATATTATTAGCAGATCATCAATGTAGCAGAAGTATGCAAAAGGTTTAACAGAACAAGATGACAACAATTCTTCCTCTAGTTTCGCCATAAATAAATTAGCATATTGTGGGGACATTTTGCTTCCCATGGCGCTGCCCATACACTGTTGGTATAAATTGTTCCAAAAAGACAAATAATTGTGATGGAGCACAAACCTGATAAATTAATGTGTTGGTTCTGTGGCTAGACTGTTCTTTTGAAGGAAATATTTACATGCTGCAATTCCATCCTCATGAGGAATGTTGGAATAGAGAGACTCTACATTCATGGTGGCTAGTAGCGTGTTCTCTGGAAGTGGGCCCAGCGCTGACAATTTGCAAAGAATATCCGTGGTGTCCTGGATATAGCTGAGTGTGCGCCTCACCAAGGGTTTCAGAATGTTCTCCATCCAACCTGAGATATTCTCATTTAAAGTCCCAATACCAGAGATGATAGGCCTCCCAGGATTACCTTCTTTATGTATTTATGTCATCTCCTCCTGTATATAGTATATACCTGTAAGTCATCTCCTCCTGTACATAGTATATACCTGTGTGTCATCTGCTCCTATATATAGTATATACCTGTAAGTCATCTCCTCCTGTATATAGTATATACCTGTGTGTCATCTGCTCCTGTATATAGTATATACAGTACCTGTGTGTCATCTCCCCTGTATATAGTATGTACCTGTATGTCATCTCCTCCTTTATATAGTATATACCTGTGTGTCATCTCCCCTGTATATAGTATGTACCTGTGTGTCATCTCCTCCTGTATTAGACCTCGTTCACACGTTATTTGGTCAGTATTTTTACCTCAGTATTTGTAAGCTAAATTGGCAGCCTGATAAATCCCCAGCCAACAGGAAGCCCTCCCCCCGGCAGTATATATTAGCTCACACATACACATAATAGACAGGTCATATGACTGACAGCTGCCGGATTTCCTATATGGTACATTTGTGGTACGTTTTGAGTATGTGCAAGATTTGTGTGAGGCAACTTTTGCATGTGTTGCCACTTTTGTGCATGTGGCAATTTTTCCGCTTGTGCAAGTTTTACATGTGGTGAGTTTTCCATAAGGTGAGTTTTGCACGTGTGGCGAGTTTTGCATGTGGCGAATTTTGCGCATGGCGAGGTTTGAGTGGCGACTTTTGTGTTTCGACTTTTATGTGGCGTGGTTGGTGTATGTGTGGTGAAATGTGTGCTGAGGGTGGTATATGTGTTCAAACACGTGGTAGTGTGTTGCGCATTTTGTGTGTGTGTTCATATCCCCGTGTGTGGTGAGTATCCCATGTCGAGGCCCCACCTTAGCAACTGTAGGGTATATACTCTTTGGCGCCATCGCTCTCACTCTTTAAGTCCCCCTTGTTCACATCTGGCATCTGTCAATTCGCCTCCAACACTTTTCCTTTCACTTTTTCCCCATTATGTAGATAGGGGCAAAATATTTTTGTGAATTGGAACGTGCGGGGTTAAAATGTCACCTCACAACATAGCCTATGACACTCTTGGGGTTCAGACGTGTGACTGTGCAAAATTTTGTAGCTGTAGCTGCAACGGTGCAGATGCCAATCCTGGACATACACACACACATACACACACATTCAGCTTTATATATTAGACTAGCTATTGAACCCATTCTACTCCCGGGTGGTGAGCATTTATATTGGTATATGGTCTCCATCCTGTCATGAGCTGCTCCATCCTGCGCCCCCATCCTGTCATGTGCTGCTCCATCCTGCGCCCCCATCCTGTCATGTGCTGCACCCATCCTGCGCCCCCATGCTGTCATGTGCTGCTCCCATCCTGCCCCCCATTCTGACATGTGCTGCACCCATCCTGCGCCTCCATTCTGACATGTGCTGCACCCATCCTGCGCCTCCATTCTGTCATGTGCTGCTCCCATCCTGCGCCCCCATCCTGTCATGTGCTGCTCCCATCCTGCGCCCCCGTTCTGTCATGTGCTGCTTCCATCCTGCACCCCCGTTCTGTCATGTGCTGCTGTTATCCTGCACCCCTGTTCTGTCGTGTGCTGCTCCCATCCTGCGCCCCGTTCTATCATGTGCTGCTCCCATCCTGCGCCACCATTCTGTAATTTGCTGCTCCCATCCATATGCCCCATATGCTGCTCCATAAAGGTTGATGGCCCCATAAGATGCTCCATAGTATATGCCTCATATGCTGCTCCATTATGGTTGATGGCCCCCATAAGATGCTCCATAGTATATACCTCATATGCTGCTGCATTATGGTTGATGGCCCCCATAAGATGCTCCATAGTATATGCCTCATATGCTGCTGCATTATGGTAAATGGCCCCCATAAGATGCTCCATAGTATATGCCTCATATGCTGCTGCATTATGGTTGATGGCCCCCATAAGATGCTCCATAGTATATGCCCCGTATGCTGCTGCATTATGGTTGATGGCCCCCATAAGATGCTCCATAGTATATGCCCCGTATGCTGGCCCATAAAGGTTGATGGCCCCCATAAGATGCTCCATAGTATATGCCCCGTACACTGCTCCATAAAGGTTTATGGCCCCCATAAGATGCTCCATAGTATATGCCCCGTATTCTGCTTCAATATATATATAAAAAAAAATAACATACTCACCTATCGTCGCTGGGCGCCGAGTGCTGGGGGGCCTGAGCAGGCGGGGACACCAGCGCGCTGTGGGGGTCAGGTGCCGGAGTTGCCGCTAGCTCAGGCCCCCGACACTTGCTATATTCACCTGGCCCTGATCCAGCGCTGCGTGGCGCTCCGGCGTCTTCCGGGTCCTCTGGCTGTGACTGTTCAGTCAGAGGGTGGCGCGCATTAAGCGCGTCATCGCACCCTCTGAACTGTGAACATCACAGGCAGAGGACCCGGAAGATGGATCGGCACGCAGCGCTGGAACGGGACAGGTGAATATAGCATACTCACCCTCCTGGCACGTCCGTTGGAGATCGCGGTGTGCGTTCAGTGCTTACGCATACCGCGATCTCCTGGGCTGCGTCACTCTGTGGGGTCCAGACTGCGCCGGCTGTTATGGACCTGGTGGTTAGGAGCAGACGAAAAGACCTGATGGTTAAACTAACAAAGGACAAGCTCTGGGAAGTGGGAGCTCTGCTGACCTCAACCCCTAATCCTATCACACACACTAGAAATAGCCGTGGAGCGTTCCTGACTCTCCCTAGACGCCTCTTCACAGCCTAAGAGCTAACTAGCCCTAGAGATAGAAAATAAAGCCTACCTTGCCTCAGAGAAATTCCCCAAAGGTAAAGGAAGCCCCCCACATATATTGACTGTGAGTAAAGATGAAAGTCACAAACACAGAGATGAAACAGGTTTCAGCAAAGGGAGGCCAGACTTACTAAACAGACTGAGGATAGGAAAGGTATCTTTGCGGTCAGCACAAAACCCTACAAAAATACCACGCAGAGTGTGCAAAAAGACCTCCGCACCGACTCACGGTGCGGAGGTGCCACTCTGCATCCCAGAGCTTCCAGCTAGCAAGGCAAAATCATGATAGCAAGCTGGACAAGAAAACAATGAACAAATAATAAACTAGCAGGGACTTAGCTTCTGCTGGAGTAGACAGGTCACCAGAAAGATCCAAGACCGAACTGAACCAGTACTAGAACATTGACAGCTGGCATAGAGTAACGATCTGAGTGGAGTTAAATAGAGCAGCCAGCCAAAGAATAAACTAAATCACCTGTGGAAGGAACCTCAGAAGCAGCAGCTCCACTCACAGCCACCAGAGGGAGTCCATGGACAGAACTCGCCGAAGTACCATTCATGACCACAGGAGGGAGTTCGATAACAGAATTCACAACAGCCGGCGCTTGCGCAGTCTATAAAGGCTTCGGACAGAGTGACGCTCCCAGCCTTATATTATAGATATTTAATAAAAGTTATATTTTAAGAGAGCTGCGTAGTATGGCACCATATTAGTCACAGCCTGGAGCAATGTAGTCAAAGTGCCTGAAGGCTATTATATCATGGCTACTATTCTCTGTAATCAGCTACTTCCAGATGAAGGGAGGCAGACTTCATTGTCAATAGGTAACGAACAGAAAGTCCTAAAAATATCTGCAGTTCTGAGATCCATCCTCTAGAAAAATGTACATAAAAATATGTGAATGATTGTAGGAGGTCTTTCTTCAAGGTGGAAAATGAATAATCTTTGTACTGGGTAATAGCTGGTAGTATCTTCTGGAACATTTATAACAACCTATAGGATATCTATAGGATATGTTATAAATGTCTGATGCATGTGGGTCCTAATTTTTTTAAGCAATTTAAGCAATTTTTTAATCTCCCATAGAAATATATGGATAGAGGTCTGTATTCGCCTAACTGCTGTGTCAGTCCACCATTATAAATAATGGAAACCAGTCAATTGCATCCGCTTGCTATGTTTTAGGACTCTCTTAGGTTTGCTGTCATACACTGGTTTATTTGGTCACGGTATTTAACATTTCTCTACATGGCTTAACTGGTGAAAGACCAGGCCATTGTCTCCTGTTCATGACCAGCCAGAATTTTGTTAATCTTTCCATATCTGGGGGTTTAAAAGCTATAAAATTATTTTTCATTTGGTTAATAGTTTGTGCAATGTTTTTCCATTATGTGAATGATGGGGCTTTACTTTGAAGCCATGTATATTTGTAATTTTGTTTTTGGAATAATTAGAATACCGTATATACTCGAGTATAAGCCGACCCGAGTATAAGCCGACCCCCCTAATTTTGCCACAAAAAACTGGGAAAACTTATTGACTCGAGTATAAGCCTAGGGTGGAAATGCAGCATTTACCGGTGAATTTCAAAAATAAAAATAGATCATTATTTCCCCATTGCTGTGCCATATAGTGCTCTGCACCGTTCATATTTCCCCATAGGTGTGAACCATATAGTGCTCTGCACCGTTCATTGTGCCCCCTAGCTGTGCCATATACGGTGCTCTGAACCGTTCATTGTGCCCCATAGATGTGCCATATACGGTGCTCTGCACCGTTCACTGTGCCCCATAGCTGTGCTGTGCCATATACGGTGCTCTGCACCGTTCACTGTGCCCCATAGCTGTGCCATATACGGTGCTCTGCACCGTTCACTGTGCCCCATAGCTGTGCTGTGCCATATACGGTGCTCTGCACCGTTCACTGTGCCCCATACATAGCTGTGCTGTGCCATATACGGTGCTCTGCACCGTTCACTGTGCCCCATAGCTGTGCTGTGCCATATACGGTGCTCTGCACCGTTCACTGTGCCCCATAGCTGTGCTGTGCCATATACGGTGCTCTGCACCGTTCACTGTGCCCCATAGCTGTGCTGTGCCATATACGGTGCTCTGCACCGTTCACTGTGCCCCATAGCTGTGCTGTGCCATATACGGTGCTCTGCACCGTTCACTGTGCCCCATAGCTGTGCTGTGCCATATACGGTGCTCTGCACCGTTCACTGTGCCCCATAGATGTTCCACATAAATTTGTGCCGCCGCTGCTGCTGCCGCAATAAAGAAAAAAAACCACATACTCACCTCCCTTGATTGCAGCTCCCGGCGTCTCGTTCCGGCGCCTCCATCTTCCCGGCGTCTCTGCTCTGACTGATCAGGCAGAGGGCGCCGCGCACACTATATGCGTCATCGCGCCCTCTGCCTGATCAGTCAGAGAGCGCAGACGCCGGGAAGATGGAGGCGCCGGCCGGGAAGATGGAGCGGCGCCCGGCGGCTGGAACGAGGACAGGTGAATATGCTATACTTACCTAGTCCTGGCGATCCTCGCGCTGTCCCCTCCTGTCTTCGGTGCCGCAGCTTCTTTCTCTATCAGCGGTCACCGGCACCGCTGATTAGAGAAATGAATAAGCGGCTCCGCCCCTATGGGAGGTGGAGCCGCTTATTCATTTCTGTAATGAGCGGTCCCACGTGACCGCTGAAGAGGGGAAGAAGCTGCAGCGCCGAAGCCCGTGGGACGGCAGGGACAGCGCGAGGATCGCTGGGACTAGGTAAGTATACCCCAGCGCCCTCACCCCCTCACCCGCCGACCCCACCGCTACCGTGACTCGAGTATAAGCCGAGGGGGGCACTTTCAGCCCAAAAATTTGGGCTGAAAATCTCGGCTTATACTCGAGTATATACGGTAATTAATAAAAGAAAAATACTTTAGTGAAATTGTATCCCCTTTTCATTACAATTGTATTAATTTAGGTCTCTTTCTCACTTCCGTCTTTCTTTTTCCGTCACAATCCATCGCTTTGTGAAAAAAACGGATACAGCAAATGTTGCTGCTGGATCAGTTTTTTTCTCATAAACTTGTATTAGAGACGGATTGCTCTCTCTCTTTTTACTATTGATGCTGCCTATGCAGCATCATTAGTAAAAAGATATAATGTAAAAATAATTTAAAAAAAAAAAATAGAAAATTGTGATATTCTTACCTTCCGGCGTCCCACACAGTTCCTGCAGCCTTCCCGATGCTCGCAATGCTGCCGGCAGCTCCGATTCCCAGTGATTCATAGCGAAATGACCCGATGATGTAGCGGTCTCACGAGACCGCTACGTCATCACAGGTCATTGTCTCACAAGGCATTACTGGGAATTGGAGCTGCCGGCAGCATCGCGAGTATCAAGAAGGCTGCAGGGGCTGCGCGGGACACCGGAAGGTAAGAATATCACGATTTTTATTTTTTTTATTATTATTATTTTCATCATGGGTTGTGTTGTGTATGTGTTTTCGCAGCGAAAAACCGTGGCGAAGACGCATACACAATGTGTGCACATAGCCTTCTAGGATGCACTGGAACCGTCAAAAAACGGCTCCAGTGCATCGTTTTTTTTTACAATCAGCACAGGATCCGTCTTTTCAACATTTTGATGGATCCTGTGCAGATTGTAAAAACGGAAGTGTGAAAGAGGCCTTAGAGTTTGTATAGTTTTGATTTCTTTACTTTCTCTAAGTTTTTTTTACACTTAATGTTCTTAAAGTTACAGAAGAACATTTCGAGGACAGGTCAAGAACATTTTAACATTATTATTTTTTTTTAAATGACTGATTTACCATGTTACTTGCGCTGACAAGTTGGCTCCAGTTACAGTTGCACTGGAACCTCATAACATGCACTCAGCAGAGCCGATTAGGGTCTGTTAATACACACTACTTGCCTAGAAGCTGTTGATCATGTAATTGCAGGATAGCGATATGACTGCTTCTTGATCTGAATACACAGCATTCATGAAGCGCTATCTATACAATAGATCTGAGACAAGAAACCATCTCATCCTTCTCTATGTAGAGAATGACTTTCTCTCAGATTGGCTTCATCTCCTGTAGCTGCATTATCTCTATAAAGCTTCAGACTCTGGAAGGATATTCAGAGACATCTTGGCAGAGTCATATGCAGACGTCTTAAGTGCTCTGTTGATCGTGTATAGTTAAATATAGGATGCAAAAAAAATGATAATATTTTCTGAAGTTGCATGGAGTGCAATGACATCTGTTCCTCTCCCTAGTGGGGCTCATGGTCTAATTTGCTTGACTCCCTAGATATCAGTATGTTTTTGTGTGTGGGAGTAAATTGATGCTGCGAAAACGGTTTCCATGTATATATATGAAACTATATTTAACATTAACATCTATATGATATATTTACCTGGTTCAATGAATCCTGCTAAACAAGAGAACATTCCAGAAGGAAAAATATTCTTTCTCCCCAGAAGACAGTGGTTTCCATCAGGGTGAACAATGAGCATTATCACCACAGGATCTGGATGTGGAAAAGTAGAAAAAGCAACAAATATTTAATATTCTATTTACTTCCTGCAATAACCTCTGTTATATTATTTACTTGTCCTGTTCACCTTTTTGCCCTCCCAAGAACACAGTATAGAACACATGCAGTCTTATAATACAGGTCTAAATATAATGTTCGGATATCAGAGAGGTTGGCCGGGCATATGATATTGATAAGCTATCTATAACAATATCAGATGGACGGAGGTCCAATACCGGAGATCCCTACCGATCAGCTGTAGCCAGCTCAGGCAGCAACCTGGATGAAAAAATGGATGAAGCTGCACAGCACAGCGCTGTTCAATGCGTAGCAGCCACTGAAGAGAACTGCAGATCTACTTCAATTTAAGAGAATATTAAACTGCTAGAGGTGATATAGAGGTGATCCGACAGCCGCTACTGCGCAGGTGCGAGTGACGCCATCTTGGAGGAGGAACTTTTTCTTCTCCAGCAAGATGGAAGCCGCTGGCACCTGCGCAGTAGCAGATAGCGGATCACCTCTATATACACTAATAGCTGTTACTGAGCAGGTGCGGTGGGCGCCATTTTAAAATTGATTAATTTTTTTGTACTATCTGAATAACATCAAGCACAGTTATTATTAGGACAGTAAAAATGTGATTATGCTGCAACGCAGGTGCCTGCAGAAGGGTTTCTTTTTTCTTCAGTATGTACATATATTCATTATATACTAGGGGGCAGGTCACTGAGGGATCAGTGACCTGTCAGCAGTCTGCATTATGAATGCTAAATTAGAGCACAAGATGAAGACTCTCCCCTCCACAGGCCGCCCCGAAGCACGAGCATATCATTAACACAAAACTGAAAATAAAGATTAAACAACAACCACAAGATGGATTTCATCAACCAAGGTATCATTTTAATCCGTATAATGGCGCCAACCTGACATTGTTTGTAGGTTACTGTGCACAATCCTGCTGACAAGTTCCCTTTAAATGTGAGCTACTCTGCAGTACTCAATAGTTTCCACTACTTATTATACCAAGTGGAGACTAAAACCAAGAGATGAATATGGAGGAAGGAATCTAGGAATTCTACATTCATCATATCTTTTTTATTTTATATTTTTAAGAAATACCCGTGGTGTAATATACATCTTTTATTCAATATAAAAACCCTACTTCCTGACAAACTAAAGCTCAGCAAGCTTCTTGGTATTACATGCTAAGCTGTGCAGTGAAGATTTCACCAAGACAGCTGCATGTAGCAGATCTGACATCTGGGTCCATTGCATCAAAATGAGAGACTATTTTCAATGCGATCAAAACGCATCATTTTCTCTAGTTTAGAGAGACTTTTCAGATATGATCCAAGAACATACACAGCACTTCGTTATGAAGCACTCCTGTACATTGTTCTCCTATCTAACCTCTTCCCGACTGCCAGTGGTTCATAAAAACAAATGTTTGTGTAATGTGCTGCTGCAGTGCAGTATAGTGCAACCTCCACCAGGGGGAGCTGGTGTGGGAAGAGAGGTTGTACACACAGCGTAGCAACACTGAATAGCAGCACAGGTGCCACAGGTAACGAAAGAGTAGTTAGACAAGCCAAGGTCATACACAGAGAGGTCAGCTCAGTACACAGGGGCAGTCAGAAGAATAGTCAGGGACAAACAAGAAGTCAGAGCCTACCGGGAATGTGGTAACCAAAACGTGAGACGTAAGACGAAGTCGGGGTACAAACCAGAGTCGAAGCCAGTCGGGGACTGTGGTATCAGAAAAGGAAAACCAGGGGCAAAGTCCAGAGATCAGATCGAGTCATACACGGGTACAGGCAGTCAGAGGCACACGGATCACTAGTACAGGTCAGGGGCTCAGGCCAGGAAGCAAGAACTATCACTAACACTGGTCAGCAGGCTGTGACGGACTGAAATAGCCCAGCTAGCTCCAGAATGAGGCTGAGAAGATTAACCCCTGCATGACCAGTCTCGAGAGAGGAAAGAAGAAAGTAAACTCCGGACTGGACCATGACAGTTTGATTACAGTTGGTGGTCTTGCAATGATCAGGCCCCTAGACACCTCCCAGCGCCGAGATTCTGGTGCAGAACGCTAGCTCTGCATCAGCGACATGATGGGAACCTGATTGGCTCAGTTCATGATTATGTTAGCCCTGTGTTATATTCTAGATGCCAAGATCAAGGGTGATAGCAGCATTTAGGAGATTGTGAGATGGAGTGGGTTCCCTCTCTCAGCTCTACGACACCCCCACAACTTGACCACGGGGAGCTGAGGGTTGTCATAGCAGCCGAAGGTGAAATAAAGACTTCTGGGTCTGCCAGCTACTGTGGCCTGTAAGTCCCAGCCAGCAACAGGCGATCTGCCAGTGTAAAGCCGACAGGTCTCATGCATTGCAATACAGCAATACAAAGGCGTTGCAATGCATGAGACCAGTGATTAGAGAAAGAAATGTTGAAGTCCCGTAAAAAAAAAAGTAATAAAAAAAAGCATTTTTTTTCTTAAATATAAAAAATAAATAAATCACTAAAAAAAGGAAAAGACATTATACCAGTAAATACATATGCTTATGTAAAAACAAAAATAAACAAAAAAGTACACGTCTGGTATTGCGGCATCTGTAACGACCAGATTTATCAAACTGTCACATTAGTCAAAACCTTCAGTGAACAACATAAAAAGTTTAATATAAAAGTGACAAAAAAACTATGCTTTTTCCTCATACTACCTCCCAAAAATTGGAATAAAAAGCGATAAAAAATGGCATGTGCCCGAAAAATGGTACCAATAAAAACATCAACTCAAAAACACCAGCCCTCACAAGATTGTCAGCAGAAATATAGTAAATATAGCTTTCAAAATATAATGATGCAAAGACATTTTTTATTTTGTATAAAAAGCGTTTTCTTAGTGTGTGATAGCAGCCAAAACATAAAAATTCAATATGAATTTGGTATTACTGAAATTACATCGACTCAAAAATTTTAGCTTGCTAATGACTTATACTTGACCTGCTGTTGATTTGTTTATTCTGACTCACAAATATCAGAGTACGGCTCTGCTCACATTAATCCTGCACTCTATGCTGAGCACTTACTTAGAAGCACCCTTGACCAAGTAGCTCCCCTCACCCTCAGAACCTCCAAAACACAGAGTGAAACGGCCCTGGCTCACATCGCAAACCCGATTTCTCCAGCGATGCTCTAGGTGTGCTGAAGACTTATGGAGGAAAACACGCCCACCAGAAGACTTCATACACTTCAAATTTATGTTAAGGACCTATAACTCTGCCCTTCACCTTGCCAAACAGACCTACAGTCATGGCCAAAAGTATTGACACCCCTGCAATTCTGTCAGATAATACTCATTTTCTTCCTGAAAATGATTGCAAACACAAATTATTTGGTATTATTATCTTTATCTAATTTGTCTTAAATGAAAAACACAAAAGAGAATGAAGCAAAAAGCAAAACATTGATCATTTCACACAAAACTCCAAAAATGGCCAGACAAAAGTATTGGCACCCTCAGCCTAATAATTGGTTGCACAACCTTTAGCCAAAATAACTGCAACCAACCGCTTCCGGTAACCATCAATGAGTTTCTTACAATGCTCTGCTGGAATTTTAGACCATTCTTCTTTGGCAAACTGCTCCAGGTCCCTGATATTTGAAGGGTGCCTTCTCCAAACTGCCATTTTTAGATCTCTCCACAGGTGTTCTATGGGATTCAGGTCTGGACTCATTGCTGGCCACCTTAGAAGTCTCCAGTGCTTTCTCTCAAACCATTTTCTAGTGCTTTTTGAAGTGTGTTTTGGGTCATTGTCCTGCTGGAAGACAGGAAAAAACAAAATCCAGCTCACCATACCGACATTCCCAAGAGCTCGGAAGACCCATGACCTCTGAGGGAGGCCCAGCTTTCTCACACTGGGCCCTACATTATGCTGCAAAATTTGTTGGTAGTCTTCAGACTTCATAATGCCATGCACACGATCAAGCAGTCCAGTGCCAGAGGCAGCAAAGCAACCCCAAAACATCAGGGAACCTCCGCCATGTTTGACTGTAGGGACCGTGTTCTTTTCTTTGAATGCCTCTTTTTTTCTCCTTTAACCTCTATCTTGATGCCTTTGCCCAAAAAGCTCTACTTTTGTCTCATCTGACCAGAGAACATTCTTCCAAAACGTTTTAAGCTTTTTCAGGTACGTTTTGGCAAACTCCAGCCTGGCTTTTTTATGTCTCGGGGTAAGAAGTGGGGTCTTCCTGGGTCTCCTACCATACAGTCCCTTTTCATTCAGACGCCGATGGATAGTACAGGTTGACACTGTTGTACCCTCGGACTGCAGGGCAGCTTGAACTTGTTTAGATGTTAGTCGAGGTTCATTATCCAACATCCCCACAATCTTGCGTGGAAATCTCTTGTCAATTTTTCTTTGAGTATTATCTGACAGAATTGCAGTGGTGTCAATAATTTTGGCCATGACTGTACTTCACCACCCTGATCTTTTCACTATCCAACAACCCCATGAAACTTTTTTAACACCTTTCACTCCCTCCTCAGGCCAAAAGCACAAAGCCCCTATCACAGACATTTGTGCTGATGACCTGGCCTCCCACTTTATAGAGAAAATAGACAATATCCATCAGGAAATCCACTCCCTATCACCAAGTTCAGTGACTCCCATCCGTCCCTGCATTTCCCCTGGCTCACTCTCCACATTCGATCCCATCACAGAAGAAGTCGTCTCCAGGCTCCTCTCTTCTTCTCGTCCGACTACATGCACCGCGACCCCATTCCCTAACACCTCCTCCAGTCTCTCTCTCCAGTCGTCACCACTCACCTAACTACAATCTTTAATCTCTCCCTCTCCTCTGGCATTTTCCCCTCCTCCTTCAAACACTCTATCATTACACCATTACTAAAAAAAACCCGGCTCTCGACCCATCCTGCACAAACGTCTCCAATCTCACCTTTATCTCTAAACTCTTGGAGCGCCTGATATACTCCCGCCTTACCCGTTACCTCTCCACTCACTCCCTCCTAAACCCTTCACAGTCCAGTTTCCGCCCCTTACATTCGACAGAAACTGCACTCATCAAAGTTACCAATGACCTTCTGACAGCACGTAACAGTGACCACTCTCTGCTCATTCTTCTCAACCTTTCTGCAGCTTTCAACACTGTTGACCACCCTCTCCTACTCTCTAGGCTCCAGTCACGTCTCACTAGGCATTAAGGACACTGCTCTCTCCTGGTTCTCCTCCTATCTTTCTGACTGCTCCTTCAGTGTTCTGTTCACTGGCTCCACTTCATCTCCTCTTCCTCTCACTGTTGGGGTGCCTCAGGGCTCAGTTCTTGGCCCCCTTCTCTTCTCCCTCTCCACGGCCCCAATTGGACAGACCATCAGCAGATTTGGCTTTCAGTCATCCCTCATTCCCTGACCTTACCCCCGCTGTACTACAGAACGCCACTGACTGTCTGTCTGCAGTCTCCAACATCATGTCCGCTCTCTATCTGAAACTCAACCTCTCCAAAACTGAACTACTTCTGCTCCCGCCATCTACTAACCTCCCTAAATCTGACATTTCCATCTCCGTGGGTAGCACCATAATAACACCCCAGCAGCAGGCGCGCTGTCTGGGTGTTATGTTTGACTCCGATCACTCCTTCACCTTCCATATACAATCACTTGCCTGCTTACACCTAAAGAACATCTCTAGAATCCGCCCTTTTCTCACCATGGAAACAACAAAAACCCTGTCGCCCTGATCCACTCCCGCCTGGACTACTGCAATGCTCTATTAATTGGCCTCCCCCTCACTCGACTTTCCCCTCTCCAGTCCATCCTTAATGCAGCAGCCAGGGTCGTCCATCTGGCTAATCATTACTCGGACGCGTCCGCTCTTCGCCAGTCATTACACTGGCTGCCCATTCATTACAGGATACAATTCAAAGTACTTGTTCTCACCCATAAAGCTCTCCACATTGCGGCACCCCCTTACATATCCTCCCTCATTTCTGTCTATCGGCCTAACAGACCACTGCGCTCTGCAAATGACATTCGACTAACCTCTGCACTAATTCGTACCTCCCACTCCCGACTCCAAGACTTCTCCCGTGCTGCGCCAATCCTCTGGAATGCTCTACCCCAAGATATTAGGACCATCCACAATATGCATAGTTTTAGGCGCTCGCTCAAAACACATTTGTTCAGAGCGGCCTACCACGTTCACTAATCAAAGTCATTTTATGTTTGTATGTGTGTAGCCCATTCACTATCTCCATCTATCCCCCACCCCCTGAAGATGGCTGGACCATCATTGTAAATACACACCTGTATTTGTATCTCATTGTAGATTGTAAGCTCTCACGAGAAGGGTCGTCTTATTTCGCTTTAATTATTGTATGGTTAACGTTGTTATTTATGACTATTGTGTTTGAAACTGTTAAACTGTAAAGCGCTGCGGAATATGTTGGCGCTATATAAAGATTATTATTATTTATTATTATTACCCCGCACTTACATTTACTCTGCAATATCCATTGCTGCTCGTTTCTGGAAAACACCCATGGAGTTAAAATCATCACTACACCTGTAGATAAATTCCCAGAGGGGTGTAATTTCCAAAATGATCGGGGATTCTGCTCTTCTGGCACTTAGGGGCTCGGTATATGGAGTCCGCAAACTGGTCTACAAAAAATTTGTTCTCTAAGAGTCAAATAGTGCTCCTTGCCTCCAGATTTTCATCATGTGGCTACGCAGTACTGCATAGCCACATATAGGGCATTGCTACATTCACCAGAAATTGGCGTACTCAGGAGAAAATGAACAGTACAATTTGTTAGGGAATTTCTTCGATTACCCCTTTTGAAATTACAAACTTGGAGCCAAACCAACATTTTAGTGGAAAAAATGGTAATTTTTCATTTTCTCAGCTCAATGTTATACAATTCTATGAATTCATTAAGTAAGGTGCGAAATGGCCTTAGTCCATCTGGTCTCTAGTCTCACCAGTTAATCTCCCCTTCAATCTGAACAACAGCACCTTACAATATCATTCATGCAATGGAATAAAGGACTGTATCTTCAATGATCAGGTGAGTGCTGCAATTCCTTTGTTCTCCTGACTGGATTATAAATTCTATGAATCGCCTGAGGGCTAAAAATGTTCACAGCTCCACCAGATGAATTCCTAGAGAGGTATAGTTTGCAAAATTGTGTCACTTGTGGGAAAAATGTGATTCTTTATTTTCATGGCTCAACGTTATAAAATTCAGTGAAGCACCTGCAGGCTGAAAGTGCTCACAACACCTCTAGATACATTCCCTGAGGGGTTGTTTTCCACCACATATGAGGTATTGAGGTAGTCAGGATAAAGTGCTCAACAAATTGTTTGGTTCATTTCATTTTCTTCTGTTACCCTTATGAAAATGAAAAATTTGGTGCTAAAGTCACATTTATTTGTCAAAAATGTGATTTTTCATTTTCACGGCTCAACGTTACAAAATTCTGTTAAGTACTCTCCAAAGTTGAAAGTTCTCTCCAAACATCTACATAAATTCCTTGAGGGGTGTAGTTTATGAAAAGCAGTCACTTGTGGGAGAATTCCTTTGTTTAGGCACATCAAGGGCTCTGCAAACGTAAGATAGCATCCATTATCTATTCCAACCAATTTTGCATTCAAAAGTCAAATGGCACTCCTTCTCTTCCAAGCTGTGCGCCCAAACAGCAGTTTTCCATCAAATATGGGGTATTGTCGCACTCAAGAGAAATTGCACAAGAAATTATAAGGTCGATTTTCTCCTGTTACACAAAATTTGAGGATAAAAAATGTTTTGGAAAAAGTTACATTTAAATTTTTCCCTTTCACATTGCTTTTTTTCCTGTGAAGCACCTGAAGGGTTAATAAACTCCTTGAATGTGGTTTTGAGCACTTTCAGGGGTGCAGTTTTTAAAGTGGTGTCAATTTAAAGTATTTTCTGTCACATATGCCCCTGAAAGTTACTACAAATATGATGTGGTTCCTAAAAAAAATTGGTTTTGTAAATGTTGTTGGAAAAATGAGAAATTGCTGATAAACGTTTAACCCTTCTGATTTCCTAGCAAAAAAAAAGTTTCTAAAATGATGCAGATGTAAATGTTATTTATTAGCTATTTTGTGTGATATAACTTTCTGGTTTAAGGGCATAAAAAATTAACGTTTGAAAATTGCATAATTTTCAAAATTTTGGTTCAAATTCTGATATTTTCACAAATAAATTTACCACTATCATGAAGTACGATATATCATGAAAAATACAATCTCAGAATCAAGGGGATCTGTGCAAGCGTTCCAACGTTATTACCACATAAAGTGACAGTGATCAGAATTGAAAAAAATTGGCTTGGTCAGGAAGGTGAAAACAGGCTATGGCGCAAAAGGGTTAAGCACTCACCCACTCTTGGGTATGACGTATTGTGGATTCCTTTTAGACTGGGGCATCCTTTCGTTACACATGTCCGCTTATATCCGCCTTCCTCAATTATTGCCTTACCACCACAAGTTGGACAGAATTTGTATCGATTGTGCCAGGCAAAGACAGATCGAGCTTGTGCCAAAATCCCTAAAAACAGAGAGAGCAGATAACGGGGAAACATTACTTTACAGCATTACACACTTCTATAAAAAATACACACGTGTTGTTAGTTAAGACAACAAGACCTTTTATGTGACAAAATGGTCTAATAAGTGGAGGCCCCACCCAAACTTGCTTGGCAGCTGTCGTGGCCTCAGTACTCAGTAGGCCGTAATGGCGAGTACTACAGACATGGGCAATCAACTCCAGGGTGGACTGCAGCGAGCAGCTTCTTCGTACCTCAGCATCACCAGTATCTCCAGTATTAAAACAGATAAACAGGGTGGACAGCGGTGTGAGCAGCTCCTTCTTACATTAGCACCACCAGTATTTCCAGAATTAGATCAGAAAGACAAGATGAACAGCAGTGTGAGCAGCTTCTTCTTACCTTACCACCACCAGTATCTCCAGTAATATAACAGAAAGACAAGGTGGACCGCAGTGTGAACAGCCTCTTCTCACTTTGAGCACCCCTGATATCATAAAGGGAGATGTTGGCGCTTCCTACCGTACATGCTCTATCCTATTAAGATTCTAGGAAGGGTTTCCATCAGTGTAAAAAGGCAGTGGCCATTTTTATTTATTACAGTGATTATCCATCTAGACAAAACAAGTATAGTATAGGAATTTAAGAATTAATCTGTATTAATATTCTATTTTCTTTTTTTTTTTAAGTCTAGAGTTACTGATAATCAAACCCCTTCCGGTTCCATTGACACCAGAATAATGCAATATCACAGCCCATACTGTATTGGTATGAAGAAACAATGTAAAATTAAGAGTTATTAACCCTTATACCTGCTTCAGTGCTGACCAGCTGCAGCAGGGCTGGCATTGGCGGCTGAAGAAAATAGCAGCCTTCAAATTTTCTCTCAAACTGATCTGTAGATAAATTTTCCACATTGAGGGCAAACCAGGCCACCAGTCCGTCTTCCTGTTCTGCTGAAAATGGATGATTTAATTGGGTTTCCACTCCAAGAAATATTAATGAGACCTCATCGGGCCTTGACAAGAATTCCTTCACATCATCATGCTGAAGTCTGCAGAGCTTGATTTCTGGCTCTTGTGCGCTATCTTTTGTACCAATTAGCGATACTAGAGGACATAGGTTGGAGAAAATGATGTACACTGAACTGGCATGTGTGTGCTTGGATTTTAACCAGTTAGTGTCTGTCCGTTTATCACTCCTTCTGTCCAGAAATGTACTGCTGAAATAATTCTCATGTTCCTCTTTAGTGTCCAACAAGAAATGAGGCTTCACTCCACCTTTTGCATTCGAGAGCAAGTTAACAATGTGTTTGTGACCCCAAAACTTGGCTATATCTAAAGCAGTCTGTCGGGATTTGTTCACTAATGTCTTGTCACACCTAAAAATAAACAAATGATAAGTTGCAGATACATATTTAATAGCTTCTTATGATCAGGATAATAATACATAAGACAGCAAAACCTTAGCTAACATCACATATGTTAGCAGCGAAGAGCATCTGTCCTTGTTTTTCATATGCAATCAATGATATATTATGATTTAGTCTAATAAGAAATGTAAAGTGTCAGAAAGCCATTTTTCCGGAAATTGAAAAAAATAGCAAATCCTAAAAAAGCCATAATCATACTGTTCTGCTGAAGCGACTTGTGCCCTAAACTCCAAATGTACTGCTAGTGAGAATGTACGACCACCGCTCTTATAGACAGAGAATAGGGCAGTGGTCGCACATGCTCACTACTGCTTTATTTACAGAGGGGACTTTAAAGGGGTTCCCATTACTTTTTCACCTCCCTGTTCTATATCATAGCTTTTCAAAACAATACCTTTTGTAATGTACTTGCATTAGATATATAGCTTCTATGAGAACATCTCAGCAGGGATCACATGGTACTAGACTGCGATGGAGATTCTTCTTCCTCCGCTGTAATGTCTGATACTTCATGTTTCCAGCACAGGAGTTATACACAAAGAAACAAAGTTGTCACTGTGCTGCTGGTGGTGGGTGTAGTGGTTTTGGATTAAATGACAGCTTCCATGAGTTGGCATCCTGAAGACACAATTAGGCAACGTTCACATTTGCGTTGTGCAGGGCTGCGTCGGCGACGCACAACGCAAACAAAAACGCATGCAAAACGCTGCGTTTTGTGACGCATGCGTTCATTTTTATAGCGCAAAAAAAATGCAACAAGCAGCGTCCTCTGCGCCCTGACGCTTGCGCCCAAAAAACGCATGCGTCACAAAACGCAACAAAACGCATGTCCATGCGCCCCCCATGTTAAATATAGGGGCGCATGGCGCATGCGTCGCCGCGGTTGCGCCCGATGCACCGCAAATGTGAACGTAGCCTTAGCCTGTCTCAAGCAAACTGAGCAGGCAGTCTGATTCAGCAGTAGAGCAGGGCTGACACCTTTGCTAGTGAAGTGCTGCCATCTGCATTTCAAAAGCAAAGGGGTTATGTAATCTAATCCATGTAAGGCTATTGCTTTAAAAGACTGGCTGAAATTTGCATAACAAACACAGTGCAGTGCATGTAATCATAGTAAAAGGAGGCATGGAGCAGGGAGGAGTTTGAGTGGAAAATGGATGGAGATTGAGAAGTGCTGGCTCACAGGCCAACGCAATGCATGATGGAACTTGTAGTATTAGAACACAGTAAGCCTGGGGACAGGAAGTGATAGATGCAAATATCAGAGCTGCTGCTGGCAGACATCAAGTGATGCTACCTGCATGATAAACTTATATATTACTATACTAAGGCTATGTGAGCACATTGAGAATTTGCTTGCAGAGATTTCTGCATCTCTTGGCAGGAACAACGCTGCCGCAAAATGCGCGTTTTTGTATGCAATTTTGCATACATTTTTGTACAGCAATGAAGGCTTTTTTGAGCTAAATAAAGATATTTAATAAAAAGTTATGTCACACAAAATACTTAATAAGTAACATTTCCCACATGTTTACTTTACATCAGCACAATTTTGGAACCAAAATTTTTTTTTGTTGTTAAAAAAGGGTTAAAAGTTTATCAGCCATTTCTCATTTTTACAACACCATTTTTTTTTAGGGACTACATCACATTTTAAGTCACTTTGAGGGGGTCTATATGAAAGAAAATACCTAAGTGTGACACCATTCTAAAAACTGCACCCCTCAAGGTGCTAAAAACCACATTGAAGAAGTTTATTTACCGTTCAGGTGTTTCACAGGAATTTTTGGAATGTTTAAAAAAAAAAAATGAACATCTAACTTTTTTTCACAAAAAATGTAATTTAGCTCCAATTTGTTTTATTTTACCAAGGGTAACAGGAGAAATTCGACCCCAAAAATTGTTGTGCAATTTGTCCTGAGTATGCTGATACCCCATATGTGGGGGTAAACCACTGTTTGGGCGCATGGCAGAGCTCGGAAGGGAAGGAGCGCCGTTTGACTTTTCAATGCAAAATTGACTGGAATTGGTATAGGACACCAAGTCGCGTTTGGAGAGCCCCTGACGTGCCTAAACATTGAAACCCCCCACAAGTGACACAATTTTGGAAAGTAGACCCCATAAGTAACTTATCTAGGTGTGTGGTGAGCATTTTGAACCCCCAAGTGTTTCACTACAGTTTATAACGCAGAGCCATGAAAATAAAAATTCTTTTTTCCACAAAAATTATTTTTTAGCCGCCAGTTTTGTATTTTCTCAAGAGTAACAGGAGAAATTGAACCCCAAAAGTTGTTGTCCAATTTGTCCTAAGTACGCTGATACCCCATATGTGGGAGAAAACTACTGTTTGGGCCCATGGCAGAGCTTGGAAGGGAAGGAGCGCTGTTTGGAATGCAGACTTAGATGGAATGGTCTGCAGACATCACATTGCGTTTGCAGAGCCCCTGATGTACCTAAACAGTAGAAACCCCCAACAAGTGACCCCATATTGGAAAGTAGACCCCCCAAGGAACTTATCTAGATGTGTTGTGAGAACTTTGAACCCCCAAGTGTTTTACTACAGTTTATAATGCAGAGCCATGAAAATAAAAAATAATTTTTTTCCCTCAAAAATGATTTTTTAGCCTCCCCAATTTTTATTTTCCCAAGGGTAACCAGAGAAATTGGACGCCAAAAGTTGTTGTCCAATTTCTCCTGAGTACGCTGATACCCCATATGTTGGAGTAAACCCCTGTTTTGGCGCACGGGAGAGCTCGGAAGGGAGCCTAACCCTGACACACCCCTAACACTAATCCCAACCCTAATCCCAAATGTAAATGTAATCTAAACCCTAACTTTAGCCCCCACCCTAACCCTAACTTTAGCCCCAACCCCAACTGTAGCCCTAACCCTAACTGTAGCCCCAACCATAACTTTAGCCCCAACCCTAACTGTAGCCCCAACCTTAATCTCAACACTAACCCTAACTTTAGCCTTAACCCTAACTTTAGCTCTAACCTTAACTGTAGCCCCAACCCTAACTGTTGCCCCAACCCTAACTGTTGCCCCAACCCTAACTGTTGCCCCAACCCTAACTGTTGCCCCAACCCTAACTGTTGCCCCAACCCTAACTGTTGCCCCAACCCTAACTGTTGCCCCAACCCTAACTGTTGCCCCAACCCTAACTGTAGCCCCAACCCTAACTGTAGCCCCAACCCTAACTGTAGCCCCAACCCTAACTGTAGCCCCAACCCTAACTGTAGCCCCAACCCTAACTGTAGCCCCAAACCTAACTGTAGCCCCAAACCTAACCCTAACTGTAGCCCCAACCCTAACCGTAGCCCCAACGCTAACCATAGCCCCAACGCTAACCGTAGCCCCAACGCTAACTGTAGCCCCATCTCCAACTGTAGCCCTAATCCTAACTTTAGCTCCAACCCTAACCCTAACTTTAGCCCCAAACCTAACCCTAATGGGAAAATGGAAATAAATACATTTTTTAAATTTTATTATTTTTCCTTAACTAAGGGGGTGATGAATGGGGGTTTGATTTACTTTTATAGCGAGTTTTTTAGCGGATTTTTATGATTGGCAGCTGTCATACACTAAAAGACACTTTTTATTGAAAAAAATAGTTTTTGCGTCTCCATATTTAGAGAGCTATAATTTTTCCATATTTTGGTCCACGGAGTCATGTGAGGTCTTGTTTTTTGGGGGGGAGTTGACGTTTTTATTGGTACCATCTTCGGGCACGTGACATTTTTTGATCGCTTTTTATTACGATTTTTGTGAGACAAAATGAACAAAAACCAGCAATTCGTGAATTTCTTTTGGGGGGTGTTTATACCGTTCCACGTTTGATAAAATTGATAAAGCAGTTTTATTCTTCGGGTCAGTACGATTACAGCGATACCTCATTTATATCATGTTTTTATGTTTTGCCGCTTTTATACGATAAAATAGATTTTATTTAAAAAAAATAATTATTTTGCATCGCTTTATTCTGAGGACTATAACTTTTTATTTTTTTGCTGATGATGCTGTATGGCGGCTCGTTTTTTTGCGGGAGAAGATGACATTTTCAGCGGTTCCATGGTTATTTATATCAGTCTTTTTGATCGTGTTATTCGACTTTTTGTTTGGCGGAATGATAAAGCGTTGTTTTTTGCCTCTTTTTTTTACGGTGATCACTGAAGGGGTTAACTAGTGGGACAATTTTATAGGTCGGGTCTTTACGGACGTGGAGATACTAAATATGTGTACTTTTATTGTTTTTTTTATTTAGACAAAGAAATGTATTTATTGGAACAATATATATATATATTTTTTTATTTAGGATTTTTTTTTTTACACTTGTAAATATTTTTTTTTACTTCTTTACATTGCCCCAGGGGGGGAACATCACATTATAGTGACAGATCGCTGATCTGACACTTTGCAATGCACTGTGTCAGATCAGCAATCTGATAGGCAGTGCAGGGAGGCTTCCCGGCGCCTGCTCTGAGCAGGCGCTTGGTAGCCACCTCCCTGCAGGACTCGGAAGGAGCCCCGCGGCCATTTTGGATCCGGGCCTGCAGGGAGAAGGTAGGAGACCCTCGGAGCAATGCGATCACAGTACGTCTAAGATCAGGGAGGGGTTAATCTTTATTTTAAGTTTGTGTTATTGAGATTCTCGTGCCCTACGGCGGGGTTGGTGTATGTGGTGCTCTGATTAGATATTCCTAATGCAGACTGCTGACAGGTCACGAGAATCTCATTAACACAGACCGAAAATACAGATTAAACAACAACAACTGCAAGATGGATTTCATCAACCGAGGTATCATTTTATTCAGTATAACGGTGCCAACCCGACACTGTCTGTAGGTTACTGTGCACAATGCTGCTAACAGGTTCCCTTTAAGGACCATCCTGATGGCGTTCACCAAGTCCTTACTCTGTTTTTGATCAAAATCCTAATTTTAGTCAAATAAATAGTCTTGTAGTTCCCTGCACAGTGGATAGCTGGAAGGGCTGCTGTGCGGAAAAAAATTCAAACCTCAAGCAATTAGGAATCATGATGGTATATCCAAGCATTATGCCATCACTTTTGGAAAAGAAAATCTAAAGTTATACAAATTGAATAGTATGTTCGAGGCTTACACGTCTATGGAGGGATTGTGGTACATAAAACACAGCTACAGTCATTCTATAGGATTTTAGAGCTACATGAGGTTTTAGCACAGTTAAATATTAACATTAGCCATATGTAATTTCATGCAAGCAGGGGTCAAACTGGTGATAAGTCATGCCTTTATATACTAACTAGGGAAGGGGGCAGGCCGGTGTTCTGCGAGGGCTTCTATGCTGCTAACGAAGCACAAGGGAGTAATTACTTGGGAATTGGGGCAACTCCTGAGGAAAAGCGGGTGTCAGGAGAATAAGCTACACACTTTTACTGTTGTAGTGAATGTGTGTATAAATCATATGTGACGTGTAATGTCAGATGCACAGATCTCCACGTGCAGTGCATTTAGTGGACTGCACTGGCCTGATGTACAAAGAATTTGGACTTTCATTGGAATGGACGGGTGCAATATTTCACTGTAAGACCAGATGTCTCTTTGTAGTTAAGAGTACCGTATATACTCGAGTATAAGCCAAGATTTTCAGACCAAATTTTTGGGCTGAAAGTGCCCCTCTCGGCTTATACTCGAGTCAAGGTGGGTGGCAGGGTCTGCGGGTGAGGGGGAGAGTGCGCTGAGGCATACTTACCTGCTTTCTGCGATCCTGGCGCTCCCCCTGCCGTCCCACAGTCTTCGGTGCTGCAGTTCTTCCACTGTTCAGCGGTCACGTGGGACCGCTCATTAGAGAAATGAATAAGCGGCTCCACCTCCCATAGGGGTGGAGCCACATATTCATTTCTCTAATCAGCGGTAACGGTGACCGCTGATAGAGGAAGAAGCTGCGGCACCGAAGACAGCTGTCCGGGGGAAGGAGCAGGACGCCAGGACCAGGTAAGTATCGCATAGCCACCTGTCCACGTTCCAGCCGCCGGGCGCCGCTCCATCTTCCCGGCGTCTATCTGCCTGATCAGTCAGAGCGGAGAGACGCCGGGACCGGACGCTGGGAGCTGCAAGCAAGAAAGGTGAGTATGGCATTTTATTTTTTATTGCAGCAGCAGCGGCACAGATTTATGTGGAGCATCTATGGGGAAATACGAACGGTGCAGAGCACTATATGGGGCACAGCTATGGGGCAATAATGAACGGTGCAGAGCACTATATGGGGCACAGATATGGGGAAATATGAACGGTGCAGAGCACTATATGGCACAGCTATGGGGAAATATGAACGGTGCAGAGCACTATATGGCACAGCTATGGGGCAAGAATGAACGGTGCAGAGCACTATATGGCACAGCTATGGGGCAAAAGTGAACGGTGCAGAGCACTATATGGCACATCTATGGGGCAAAAATGAACGGTGCAGAGCACTATATGGCACAGCTATGGGGCAATATGAACGGTGCAGTGCACTATGTGGCACAGCTATGGGGAAATATGAACGGTGCAGAGCACTATATGGCACAGCTATGGGGCAATATGAACGGTGCAGAGCACTATATGGCACAGCTATGGGGCAATAATGAACAGTGCAGAGCATTATATGGCACAGCTATGGGGCAAGAATGATCTATTTTTATTTTTGAAATTCACCGGTAAATGCTGCATTACCACCCTAGGCTTATACTCGAGTCAATAAGTTTTCCCAGTTTTTTGTGGCAAAATTAGGGGGGTCGGCTTATACTCGGGTCGGCTTATACTCGAGTATATACGGTATATTGAAAAAAAAAATCTTCAGACAATATAACTGAATACCCAGCCTTCTTTTTTTTCTCCCTGCAGCCCCCTTCATCTTCTTCTCTTCTACTCCATAGTAGTTCTACACGTGGTACCGCCGTGTACTTTCCTACAGCATCAGTTTAGAGAACATTTTCTCAAGGATCTTTAATTACTTTTCAATATTCGCTTTACTGTCTCTTTTATTACAGAGCAGCAGATAACAGTTTTAACTACATCTCAAGACTCTAAATTGCCTACATTTGTGTAGAGGACACAGATAAGTAAGGCTTAGTCATTTTAGCTGTGAAATTCATACTCTGATATAATTGAAATATGTCACACTTGGTGTCGTGGAGCACCGATGCTGAGATCTTCTAATGTAAACTATTCAGTGTAAATTAGGGCTGTGGAGCTGCAAGATGGAAAGTAGAATAGACTGATTTTCTTCTCTAATTGTATTAAGAAGCCGGCATGAAGCAAATATAAAAGAAAGATATGTGTAATTACCCTTTCTCCAAAAGCATCTTCACTACATCAAAGTGGCCATTCCTGGCTGCGTACATAAGAGCACTCCATCCATTTGCAGCGGTTTCATTAATGATGGAGGATGAATGACTGAGAAGAGCAAACAGCTTAGTAGTATCGCCCAGAGCACAGAAGTTGTGCAGCTGAGAAACCATTTCTTTCCTGGGATTTTGCATTTCTGAAACACATTGAAATAGAGGCATTAAAATGGAGGACAATGTATCCCTTATATTTGTAGTACAGATCACCCATACACAATATAAGACAAGGCACATAATATTGTTAAATGGGATGTCACAACCCAAGTTGTCCATAGATGAGGGCAATATGAATTAACCCCTTAGTGACAGAGCCAATTTGGTACTTAATGACGAGGCCAATTTTTACAATTCTGACCACTGTCACTTTATGAGGTTATAACTCTGGAACGCTTCAACGGATCCCGCTGATTCTGAGATTGTTTTTTTGTGACATATTGTACTGCATGTTAGTGGTAACATTTCTTCGATATTACTTGCGATTATTTATGAAAAAGACGGAAATATGGCGAAAATTTTTAAAATTTAGCAATTTTCAAACTTTGTATTTTTATGTCCTTAAATCAGAGAGATATGTCACGAAAAATAGTTAATAAATAACATTTCCCACATGTCTACTTTAAATCAGCACAATTTTGGAAACAAAATTTTTTTTTGTTAGGGAGTTATAAGGGTTAAAAGTTGACCAGCAATTTCTCATTTTTACAACACCATTTTTTTTTTTAGGGACCACATCACATTTGAAGTCATTTTGAGGGGTCTATATGATAGAAAATAACCAAGTGTGACACCATTCTAAAAACTGCACCCCTCAAGGTGCTCAAAACCATATTCAAGAAGTTTATTAACCCTTTTACGTGCTTCACAGGAACTGAAACAATGTGGAAGGAAAAAATGAACATTTAACTTTTTTTTGCAAACATTTTAATTCAGAACCATTTTTTTTATTTTCACATGTGTAAAAACAGAAATGTAACCATAAATTTTGTTATGCAATTTCTCCTGAACACGCCAATACCCCATATGTGGGGGTAAACCACTTTTTGGGCGTACCGCAGAGCTTGGAACTTATTTAGATGTGTGGTGAGAACTTTAAACCCCCAGGTGCTTCACAGAAGTTTGTAACGTAGAGCCGTGAAAATAAAAAAATCGCATTTGTTTACACAAAAATGATCTTTTCGCCCACAAATTCTTATTTTCACAAGGGTAACAGGAGAAATTAGACCACAAAAGTTGTTGTGCAATTTCTCCTGAATACGTCGATACCCCATATGTGGGGGTAAACCACTTTTTGGGCGCACCGCAGAGCTTGGAAGTGAAGGAGCGCCTTTTTACTTTTTCAATGCAGAATTGGCTGGAATTGAGATCGGACGCCATGTTGCGTTTGGAGAGCCCCTGATGTGCCTAAACAGTGGAAACCCCCCACAAGTGACCCCATTTTGTAAACTAGACCCCTTAAGGAACTTATTTAGATGTGTGGTGAGAACTTTAAACCCCCAGGTGCTTCACAGAAGTTTGTAACGTAGAGCCGTGAAAATAAAAAAAAAAAAAATCGCATTTTTTCTACAAAAATGATCTTTTTGCCCCCAAATTTTTATTTTCACAAGGGTAACCGGAGAAATTAGACCACAAAAGTTGTGCAATTTCTCCTGAGTATGTCAATACCCCCCATGGAACTTATCTAGATGTGTGGTGAGAACTTTGAATGCCCAAGTGCTTCACAGAAGTTTAGAATGCAGAGTTGTGAAAATAAAAAATATTTTTTTTTCCACAAAAAAGATATTGTAGCCCCCAAATTTTTATTTTCACAAGAGTAACAGGAGAAATTGGACAGCAATAGTTGTTGTCCAATTTATCCCGAGTACGCTGATGCCCCATATGTGGGGGTAACCCACTGTTTGAGCGCACGGCAGAGCTCAGAAGGGAGGGAGCACCATTTGATTTTTTGAGCGCAAAATTGGCTGTCGTGTTTGGAGACCCCCTGATGTACCTAAACAGTGGAAACCCCCCAATTCTAACTCCAACCCTAACCCCAACACACCCCTAACCCTAATCCCAACCCGATCCATAATCCTAATCACAACCCTAACGATAATCACAACCCTTAGCCCAAAACAACCCTAATGTCAACCCTAACCATAACCCTAATCAAAACCCTAAATCCAACACACCCCTAATCCTAATCTCAACCCTAACCTCAAACCTAACCCTAATCCCAACCCTAACCTTAACCCTAATCCCAAACCTATCCCTAATTCCAAGCGTAACCCTAATGCCAACCCTAATCCAAACCCTAACCCCAACTCTAAAGTTAGGGCTAAGGTTGCGGCTAAAGTTAGGGTTAGCCGCAACCCTAGCCCTAACTTTAGCCCCAACCCTAGCCCTAACCCTAAATTTAGCCCCAACCCTAACTTTAGCTCCAACCCTAACCCTAGCCCTAACTTTAGCCCCAACCCTAGCCCTAAGGCTACTTTCACACTTGCGTCTTTTGGCATCCGTCGCAATCCATCGTTTTGGACAAAAAATGGATCCTGCAAATGTGCCCGCAGGATGCGTTTTTTGCCCATAGACTTGTATTGCCGACGGATCGCGACGTGCACTGGATCAGTTGTGTTTTGGTGGACCGTTGGCACAAAAAATCGTTCAATGTAACTTTTTTTGTACGTCGCGTCCGCCATTTCCGACCGCGCATGAGTGGCCGTAACTCCGCCCCTTCCTACCCAGGACATAGATTGGGCAGCGGATGCGTTGAAAAACTGCATCCGCTGCCCACGTTGTGCACAATTTTCACAACGTGCATCGGTATGTCGGGCCGACGAATTGCGACGCCCCGTACCGACGCAAGTGTGAAAGAAGCCTAACCCTATATATAGCCCCAACCCTAAATTTAGCCCTAACCCTAGCCCCAACTGCTTTCTTCTGCCGGCCGGCAGATGGCAACAGATGGCGAGCGCACTGCGCATGCGCCCGCCATTTTGTTTCCAAAGAAGACGCCGGCGGGCAGGAGAGGACGCAGGAGGACCCAGGGACACCGGTAAGTATAATAGGGTCCCCGAATCCCCCTATTTCTCTGTCCTCTGATGTGCGATCACATCAGAGGACAGAGAATTACACACTTTTTTTTTTTGCGATCGGTATAACCGACCCCGATCATGTTCTTCGGGGTCTCGGCTACCCCCGGCAGCCGAGACCCCAAAGATCCTCCCGGTGCCGGCCAGCGGGCGCATGTCATTTTTTTTGCCGGAAAAAGATGGCGGCGCCCATCGGGAGCCACGAGGAGCACCGGGGGAGACAGGTGAGTATTGGGGAGCTATCTGGGACCCCATTTCTCTGTCCTCTGATGTGCGATCACATCGGAGGACAGAGAAATTAAAAGGGAAATCGCGTTTTTTTTGCGATCGCCGGTAAACGGTTAATTACCGGCGATCGCAAAAGCGGGGTCGGTAAAATCCCCCCCCCCCCCCGAATCATGTTCTCTGGTAGCCGAGACCTTGGAGAAAACTCGGACTCTGGGGGGCGCTATTTACTTTTTCCACAGCGCCGTTAATTAACGGCGCTGTGGTTTAAGTACCCTTAACTGCCGCCGTTGAAAGGCGTATCGTTACGTTATGGATACCGTGTCTGGAGGCAGTGCCCCTCACCCCGAACACCAGCGCTTTCAGCTTGTGGGTGCTACATCCTGATGTGCGGCCATTGCCCCACCATTACAGCACTCTAATTAAGCTCTATTTTACCTCCATTCTCTATAACGCAAGCTGTGGCGGCGCTTTTTGCACATTCTGTGCATCCCTGCTCTTTCTGAACCCAGCCCTACGGGCTTCTAACGGCACGTGACTGATGAAAGTCCTTATGGACTGAAACGTTTCAAGTGCTACAAATAAATCAAATCTATCGCCGCTTAATTGAGTGCTAGACTTCTTTATATTTATAGCTTCCCTTCATGACACAGATACTGCTGCCACTTATTATAACACCACAATTCCAATAACACTTGATTCGGCCGCCCCCCTCACGCATAGCAAAATTCCTACAATCAACAGGCAGACCTGGCTGACCAAGAACTGAGACGGGCTTCCAGGGTCACTGAGCGGAAATGGAAGAGATCCCACTCTGCCGAGCACTTCATCGCATACAAGCAGTCCCTTTCCAGCTTCATGTCCACACTCACTGCCGCCAAACAAACTTACTTCTCATCTCTCATATCCTCCCTGTCTCCCAACACTAAACAGCTTTTCAACACTTTCAATTCTCTACTCTATCCCCCAGCACCTCCTCCCTCTCCTCTCATTTCTGCTGAAGACTTTGCCTCCTTCTTTAAAGGGAACCTGTCAGCCCCAAAATCGAAGATGAGCTAAGTCCACTGGCATCAGCGGCTTATCTACAGCATTCTGTAATGCTGTAGATAAGCCCCCGATGTATCCTGAAAGATGAGAAAAAGAGGTTAGATTATACTCACCTGGGGGGCGGTCCGATGGGTGTTGCGGTCTGGGTCCGGGGCCTCCTATCTTCATAGGATGGCATCCTCTTCTTGTCTTCATATTGCGGCTTGGCGCAGGCGTACTGTGCACTGTTGAGGGCAAAGTACTGCAGTGTGCAGGTGCCGGGTCTCTGACCTTTTCCGGCGCCTGCGCACTGCAGTACTTTGCTCTGCCCTCAACAGGGCAAAGTATGCCTGTGCCGGAGCCGCAGCGTGAATACAAGAGGACATCATCGTAAGAAGATGGGAGGCCCCGGACCGGACCGCGACGCCCACCGGACAGGACCGCCCTGCCAGGTGAGTATAATCTAACCTCTTTTTCTAATTTTTCAGGATACATCGGGGGCTTATCTACAGCATTACAGAATGCTGTAAATAAGCCCCTGATGCCGGTAGGCTTAGCTCATCTTTGATTTTGGGGGTGACAGGTTCCCTTTAAGCAGCAAATCGATACGAGTAGAGAAAGCTTTGGCCCCCTGACCCCAATGCCGCACTTCGCTTCTCAGTCCTGTTCCTCCAAAACCAGCTTCTTCAGCATGACAGAAGATCAGCTCTCCACCCTCCTGTCAAGATCACATCTCACCACTTGCATGCTTGACCCGCTCCCGTCCCACCTCGTCCTTAACCTCGCCAGTCTTCATCCCAACCCTAACACACCTCTTCAATCTCTCACTTACAAATGGTGTCTTCCCCTCATCCTTCAAGCATGCCTCGATCACACCCATCCTCAAAAAGCCCTCCCTCGACCCATCCTCTGTATCTAGCTATCGCCCGATCTCTCTTCTCCCTTATGCTTCAAAACTACTGGAACAGCATGTTCATCTTGAACTGTCCTCCCACCTCTCTTCCTGCTCCCTCTTTGAACGCTTACAATCTGGCTCCCGACAGCATCACTCAACTGAAACTGCCCTAACTAAAGTCACCAATGACCTACTAACCACCAAGAGCAAGCGACACTACTCTGTCCTCCTTCTCCTGGACCTGTCTTCTGCCTTCGACACTGTCGACCATTCCCTCCTGAAACAGATTCTCTCAGCTCTTGGCATCAGACTTGGCCCTACCCTGGATCTCATCATATCTAACAGACCGAACATTCAGTGTCTTCCTCTCCCACACCACCTCCTCACCTCACCCCGTCTGTCGGTGTTCTCCAAGGCTCAGTCCTAGAGTCCCTGCTCTTCCCCATCTACACCTTTGGCCTGGGACAGCTCGTCGAATAACACAGTTTACAGTATCATCTCTACGCCGACGAGACGCAGATCTACCTCTCCGAACCTGACCTCACTTCCTTACTAACCAAAATCCCGCAATGTCTGTCTGCTATTTCAGATTTCTTTTCTACTCGCTTTCTAAAACTGAACATGGACAAAACTGAATTCATCATCTTTCCCCCTTATCACTATGCCCCTCCACGAGACCTATCCATCATTGTCAATGGCTGCTCACTTTCCCCAGTCCCACACGCTCGGTGCCTCGGGATGATCCTTGACTCTGCCCTCTCTTTCAAGCCACATATCCAAGCCCTTGCCTCCTCCTGGATCCGTGCGCTCCTTGACCATGAAACCACAAAACACTAGTGCACGTCCTTATCATCTCCCGCCTCGACTACTGCAACCTCCTACTCTCTGGCCTCCCCTCTAGCACTCTGGCACCACTCCAATCCAACCTACACTCTGCTGCCCGATTAATCCCATACTCTGGAACTCTCTACCTCAACACATCAGACTCTCGCCTACCATGGAAACCTTCAAAAAGAACCTGAAGACTCACCTCTTCCGACAAGTCTACAACCTGCAGTGATACTCAACCTACTGAACCGCCGCACAACCAGCTCTACCCTCTCCTAGTGTATCCTCACCCATCCCGTGTAGACTGTGAGCCCTCACAGGCAGGGTCCTCCCTCCCTCTGTACTTGTGTGTGCCTTGTTTTACTCATGTTAACTCACGTGTAAAGCGCCATGGAATAAATGTTGCTATAAAAATGAATAATAATAATAATTAGATGGCCTGTATTATATTACGCTATACTTTACATGGGCTGTATTATATTACACTTTATATATATTACATGAGCTGTATTATATTACACGTTATATATATTACATGTTACATATATTACATTTTATTAGATAGGTTGTATTATATTACACGTTATATCTATTACATGCCATATATTATATTACATGTTACATATATTCCTGGGCTGTACTGTATTACATGTTACATGGGCTGTATTATATTAAATGGCCTGTATTATATGACACATTATATATATTACATGAGCTGTATTATGTTACATGTGCTGTGTTGTATTATACTTTACATATATGTCACGTGTATGTGTGTGTATATATATATATATATATATATATACACTGGGTGGACACAGAAAGAAAAGGGCCCCTGTACAAGTATAATATATGGCACCTTTTCAGAGCAAGAACTCCTAAGATTGCTATGTGTTACATGCACCACGATTATAGTCCTTCCATGTAATCTGTTTACATTGTCAGGTTAGCTTACTGGGAAGAACCACAACTCCCAGGAGGCCTGAGAGGCTTGTCCTGCTATCTGTGCAGTGCCTGCCGTCTCCCTTTCGGGGTCCCTACATAATAAGTGGGCCTGCCGTGGTGCCAGGTTCCGGGAGGTTTGCTGATACCTGAGCGTTGGAGGCAGCGGGCAAAGTGAAAGTGGCTGCAGGAGAATCACTGGGAAATCCTTCACTTCCTGCTACCGTACATCTCCTAATAGCCGCGTCCTGAGCCTACATATGAGCGGAGCAGAGCTGACTGCCGGATAAGGACACAGGCAAATCTCATACATAGTGATGGAATCTGTCACCTCATTTTGCCCTATAAACTGCGCCCACCGCCTTTAGGGGCTTATCTACAGCATTCTGTAATGCATTCTGTAATGCTGTAGATTAGCCACCGATGTAACCTAAAAGGTAAGAAAAACAAGTTAGATTATACTCACCTGGGCGGTCTGGTGCGGTCCGGGTCCGATGGGAGTCGCGGTCCGGGTCCGGCGCCTCCCATCTTCATACGACGTCATCCTCCTTGCTTCTGTCGCGGATCCTGTGCAGGTGTACTGATTTGCCCTGTTGAGGGCAGCGTAAAGTACTGCAGTGCGCTGGGCCTCTCTGACCTTTCCCAGCGCCTGCGCACTGCAGTACTTTGCGCTGTCCTCAACAGGGCAGATAATGTACGCCGGCACAGGAGTTGAGACAGGAAGCAAGGAAGAGGACGTCATCGCATGAAGACGGGAGGTGCCGGACCCGGACCGCACCAGACCACCCCTGGGTGAGTATAATCTAACTTGTTTTTATTATCTTTCAGGATACATCGGGGGCTTATCTACAGCATTCCAGAATGTTGTAGATAAGCCCCTAATGGCGGTGGCCACAGCTTATAGGGCCAAAATGAGGTGACAGATTAAGGCCGTCTGCTTTTGGTCACCTGAATGTTTCATTGTTCTGTCAATGTAATCAAGTTAAATAGAATTGAGGGAAAAGAATCCCAGGACCCTGATTTAGCAGCCACTTCGGTAGCCCTAGTCCGTGGTCGCTGGACCAGGGTAGCCTCCTTCTACTGCCAGGGTCACACTTGCGAGTGTGATGCGAGAAACATGCGCATCAATACCTGGCACTGCCGCCGGCACTCGGGACCAGAGCATGTGGCTGCATAGAAATACTGTACATGCAGCCGCACACTCTGGTCCCAAGAGCCGGCAGCAGTGTTGGGTATTGAGGCGAGAGACTCACACGGGTTTCTCGCATCACACTCGCAAGTGTGACCCCGGCCTACCTGCGACATTCATGTCACAGCAGCACCATAGCTATCTGCTATATAAAGCTGAATGTGTGTGTGTGTGTGTGTATGTGTGTGTGTGTGTGTGTGTGTATGTCCAGGATTGGCATCTGCACCGTCGCAGCTACAGCCACAAAATTTTGCACAGTCACACGTCTGGACCCCGAGAGCGTCATAGGCTACGTTGTGAGGTGAAATTTTAACCCCGCGCGTTCCAATTCACCAAACAATTTTGCCCCTATCTACATAATGGGGAAAAAAGTGAAAGGAAAAGTGTTGGAAGCGTCGCAGCTACAGCAACAAAATTTTGCACAGTCACACGTCTGGACCCTGAGAGCGTCATAGGCTACGTTGTGAGGTGAAATTTTAACCCCGCGCTTTCCAATTCACCAAACAATTTTGCCCCTATCTACATAATGGGGAAAAAGTGAAATGAAAAGTGTTGGAGGCAAATTGACAGCTGCCAGATGTGAACAAGGGGGACTTAAAGAATGAGAGCGATGGCGCCAAAGAGTATATACCGATCAGTTGCTAAGGTGGGGCCCCGACATGAGATACTCACCACACATTGGGATATGAACACACACACAAAATGCGCCAAACACTACCACGTGCTTGAACACATATACCACCCTCAGCACACATTTCACCACACATACACCAACCTCGCCATATAAAAGTCGAAACACAAAAGTCGCCGCTCAAAACTCACCACGCGCAAAACTCGCCACATGCAAAAACTAGGCTCACGCAAAACTCGCCACAAGTGCAAAACTCACCTCATGGAAAACTCGCCACACGCAAAACTTGCACACGCGGAAAAATTGCCACATGCACAAAATTTGCAACACATGCAAAAGTTGCCTCACACAAAACTTGCACATACTCAAAAGGCACCAGACATAAAACTCACCACGCACAAAACTCGCCATGCGCAAAACTTGCTGCACACAACTTGCTACACTAACCGGTCACATGCAACTCGACACACAAAAAGTTGCTACACGCATGTTGCCACACAAAACTCATCTCACAAAAGTCGCTACATGCATGTCGCCACACACAACTCAACACACACAACTTGACAGACGAAACTCGCCCTAAAACACACACAAGTCTGGTATTAGCCTTCAAAAATAAAAATCTGATTAATAAGCAGACAAACTACAAGAGCAACAAATGTACCATATAGGAAATACAGCAGCTGTCAGTCACATGACCTGTCTATTATGTGTATGTGTGAGCTAATATATACTGCCTGGGGGAGGGCTTCCTGTTGGCTGGGGATTTATCAGGCTGCCAATTTATCTTACAAATACTGAGGTAAAAATACTGAGCAAATAACGTGTTAACGAGGTCTAATACAGGAGATCACACAGGTAAATACTATATACAGGAGGAGATGACATACAGGTATATACTATATACAGGAGGAGATGACACACAGGTATATACTATATACAGGGGAGATGACACACAGATATATACTATATACAGGAGAGATGACACACAGGTATATACTATATAGAGGAGGAGATGACATACAGGTACATACTATATACAGGAGGAGATGACATACAGGTATATACTATATACAGGAGGAGATGACACACAGGTATATACTATATACAGGAGCAGATTACCTACAGGTATATACTATATACAGGAGGAGATGACATACAGGTATATGCTATATATAGAAGACGACATACAGGTATATACTATATACAGGAGGAGATGACACACAGATATATACTATATACAGGGGAGATGACACACAGGTATATACTATATACAGGAGGAGATGACATACAGGTATATACTATATATAGAAGCAGATGACATACAGGTATATACTATATATAGGAGGAGATGACATACAGGTATATACTATATATAGGAGGAGATGACATACAGGTATATACTATATATAGGAGGAGATGACATACAGGTATATACTATATACAGGGGAGATGACACACAGCAGGTATATACTATATACAGGGGAGATGACATACAGGTATATACTATATACAGGAGATGACATACAGGTGTATACTATATATAAGGGAGATGACAAACATGTATATACTGAGGTGAAAATGAGAGGTGTGAGGTGAAAATGAAAAGGTGTGAGTGCAAAATGAGAGGAGTGAGGGAAAATAGTGTAGTGATCGGAAAATGACAGATGTGAGGTCGAAATGACAAGTGTTAGGCGGGAATGAGAGGAGTGAGGGAGAAAATGAGAGGTGTGAGGGAGAAAATGAGAGCTGTGAGGGGGAAAATTAAAGATGTGATTGGGAAAATGAGAGGCGTGATGGGAAAATAAGACAAGTGAGGTGCTATAACTAACCACAGTTATTTACTATGCCCAGGCAACGCCGGGCTCTTCAGCTAGTATATGATAAAGCCGGATGCAGGACTTAAGATATAATTTAGCACATAATTTATCACAAAAGCATTTTGTAAGTGGTCGCTGAGTTATTTTTTTTTTAATTTTTGAACATATTAACAAACTTATCTTTTTACACTTTTCTTTAACCCTACAATTGAATTACGTCTGATAACAGGGCCAGGATAAACTGTTTTGTTGTCCTAGGTAGATGAAGCCAATGGCACCCTACAAAGCAAAGGGATGGCTCAAAGACTATGGTAACAGGACCACTAATGCACATCACCCTTCTCTCCGATGGCTGAGGTAGCAAACTCTGATGACCACTTCCATTACAATTGTTACCTTTTTCAGAAAAAAATGTAAAAGTAAAAAAAAGTGATTTTTACCATTATTTATTTATATAGTACCATTAATTCCATGGTGCTCTACATGAGAAAGGGGTTACGTACAGAGTTATAGATATCGTTTACAGTAAACAAATTTTCAATGACAGACTCGTACGGAGGGGAGAGGACCCTGTCCTTGCGGACTTTCTATGGGATAATGGGGAAGAGACAGAAGGTCAGGGGTGCGGCAGCTCTGGTGGTGGTGAGGCGGCAGCTCAGGTAGTGGTGAGGCGTCAGAATGGTTATTGCAGGCTGTAGTCTTTCCTGAAGAGATGGGTTTTCAGGTTCCATCTGAAGCATCCGAGGGTGGTGGATAATCGGACGTGTTGAGGCGTGGAATTCCAGAGGATGGGGGATATTCGGGAGAAATCTTGGAGGCGGTTGTGTGAGGAACGAATAAGTGAGGAGGAGAGTAGGAGGTCTTGGGAGGATCGGAGATTACATGAGGGAAGATATTGGGAGATTGGTTCAGAGATATAGGGAGGAGACAGGTTGTGGTTGGCTTTCTAGATCAGTGTTAGTAGTTTGAACTGGATTCGTTGGGGAATTGGGAGCCAGTGGAGGGATTTGCATAAGGGAGAAGCAAGGGAGTAGTGAGGAGAGAGGTGGATTAGCCGGGCAGCAGAGTTGAGGACAGACTGGAGCGGTGCAAGAGAGTTAGCAGGGAGGCCACAGAGGAGGGTGTTGCAGTAATCGAGGCGGGAGATGATGAGGGCATGCACAAGAGTTTTGATAGATTGTGGGCTGAGGAAGGGACAGATTCTGGAAATATTTTTGAGTTGGAGGCGACAGGAGGTGGCAAGAGTTTGGACGTGCGGTTTGAAGGACAGGGCAGAGTTAAGAGTTACCCCGAGGCAGTGGATTTCAGCAGATAGATCAGGTAGGGGGGATACGCGAGATGGGGAAAGATGATGAGTTCGGTTTTGTCTACACTGAGTTTTAGGAAGCGAGAGGTGAAGGAGGATATGGCTGACAGACACTCTGGGATTCTGGACAGCAGAGAGGTGACTTCTGGGCCAGAGAGGTAGATCTGAGTGTCGTCCGCATACAGGTGGTACTAGAAACCATGGAACTTTATGAGTTGTCCTAGGCCAAGGGTATAGATGAAAAAAGTAGGGGCCCTAGGACAGAGCCTTGAGGGACTCCAACAGAGAGAGGGTGGGATGAGGAGGTAGTGTGGGAGTGGGAAACACTAAATGTGCGGTCGGAAAGGTATGAGGCAATCCAGGACAGGGCAAGGTCTTTGATGCCAAGGGAAGAATCTTTAGCAGTAGGCAGTGGTCGACTGTGTCGAAGGCAGAGGACAGGTCAAGAAGGAGGAGGAAGGAGAACTGTCTGTTAGCTTTGGCTGTGAGTAAGTCATTAGTAATTTTGGTCAGGGCAGTTTCGGCAGGAGAGAGTTTGATGAGAGGTGGGAGGACATGCTGCTCAAGGAGTTTTGAAGCAAACAGGAGCAGTGATATGGGGCGATAGCTGGGCATAGCAGTTGGGTCAAGGTTAGTTTTTTGAGGATGGGTGTAATGGTGGCATGTTTGAAAGCAGAAGGGAAGGTACCAGAAGATAGTGATAGGTTAAAGACATGGGTTAGGGCTGGAATGAGCATGTCAGTGAGGTTGGGGAGCAGGTGGGAAGGGATGGGGTCAAGTGCACAGGTGGGGAGGTGTGATTTGGAAAGGAGGTGAAAGGAGGTGGAACAGTAAAGGTTTGCCTTGTTTGGTCAATCTTGCTTTTAGTAGGTGGCAAATTCCTCGGAAGAGATGAGGGGAGTTGGAGGTGGCAGTGGTGGGCGGAGGAGAGAGTTAAATGTGCTGAACAGTTGTTTTGGGTTGTAGGATAATGAAGGTACAAGGTTTGTGAAATATGTAGGTACAAGGCTTGTGAAATGGGTCTGTTTAGCAGAGGTGAGGACTAGTTTGAAGGCAAGTGTAGTTTGTTTGAAAGCAGTGAAGTCTGGCAGGCGTGTTTCCTTCCAATGCCTCTCTGTGACCCTGGATGCTAGTCGAAGTTTTTTGATGAGATTGTTATGCCAGGGTTGCCTATTTATCGCATTTTGCCATGCATGAGAGGGGCGACTGAGTCTATGGCTGATGTGAGGGTGGTGTTATAGAAAGCGGTGGCGCTGTCCGTGTCATGGAGTGAAGATATGGAGGACAGGGGTAGAAGAGATATGTAAGAAACACCATATGCACTACCCGATGTGGTGCCTAAGTAGGGTCCCACACCATATATATAGAAGAAAATAAATTTAGGCACTCAACTTATGTAGAGTTTGTAGGTGATTTAATGTAGTCATCAAATTAAACGTTTCGGCCACAATGGACGGCCTTCTTCAGTAACAAATACAAGTAACAAGGAAGGATAAAAGCGCAGGTGGACGCGTATATACAGTACAGACCAAAAGTTTGGACACACCTTCTCATTAAAAGATTTTTCTGTATTTTCATGACTAAAAAAATTGTACATTCACACTGAAGGCATCAAAACTATGAAATAACACATGTGGAATTATATACTTAACAAAAAAGTGTGAAACAACTGAAAATACGTCTTATATTCTAGGTTCTTCAAAGTAGCCACCCTTTGCTTTGATTACTGCTTTGCACACTCTTGGCATTCTCTTAAAGAGAACTTAAAGAGGTAGTCACCGGAAATGGTCTTCCAACAGTCTTGAAGAAGTTCCCAGAGATGCTTAGTACTTGTTGGCCCTTTTGCCTTCACTCTGCGATCCAGCTCACCCCAAACCATCTCGATTGGGTTCATGTCTGGTGACTGCACCCCATCACTCTCCTTCTTGGTCAAATAACCCTTACACAGCCTGGAGGTGTGTTTGGGGTCATTGTCCTGTTGAAAAATAAATGATGGTCCAACTAAACGCAAACCGGATGGAATAGTATGCCGCTACAATACGCTGTGGTAGCCATGCTGGTTCAGTATGCCTTCAATTTTGAATACATCCCCAACAGTGTCACCAGCAAACCACCCCCACACCATCACACATCCTCCTCCATGCTTCACGGTGGGAACGAGGCATGTAGAGTACATCCGTTCACCTTTTCTGCGTCGCACAAAGACACGGTCGTTGGAACCAAAGATCTCAAATTTGGACTCATGAGACCAAAGCACAGATTTCCACTGGTCTAATGCCCATTCCTTGTGTTCTTTAGCCCAAACAAGTCTCTTCTGCTTGTTGCCTGTCCTTAGCAGTGGTTTCCTAGCAGCTGTTTTACCATGAAGGCCTGCTGCACAAAGTCTCCTCTTAACAGTTGTTGTAGAGATGTGTCTGCTGCTAGAACTCTGTGTGGCATTGACATGGTCTCTAATCTGAGCTGCTGTTAACCTGTGATTTCTGAGGCTGGTGACTCAGATAAACATCCTCAGAAGCAGAGGTGAATCTTGGTCTTCCTTTCCTGGGGCAGTCCTTATGTGAGACAGTTTCTTTGTAGCGCTTGATGGTTTTTGCCACTGCACTTGAGGACACTTTCAAAGTTTTCCCAATTTTTCGGACTGACTGACCTTCATTTCTTAAAGTAATGATGGCCACTCGTTTTTCTTTACTTAGCTCCTTTTTTTTTGCCATAATACCAATTCTAACAGTCTATTCAGTAGGACTATCAGCTATGTATCCACCACACTTCTGCACAACACAACTGATGGTCCCAACCCCATTTCTAAGGCAAGAAATCACACTTATTAAACCTGACAGGGCACACATGTGAAGCAAAAACCATTTCCGGTGACTACCTCTTGAAGCATTTCAAGAGAATGCCAAGAGTGTGCACAGCAGTAATCATAGCAAAAGGTGGCTACTTTGAAGAATCTAGAATATAAAACATATTTTCAGCTGTTTCACACTTTTTTGTCAAGTTTATAATTCCACATGTGTTAATTCATAGTTTACAATTTTTTTAGTCATGAAAATACAGAAAAATCTTAGAATGAGAAGGTGTTTCCAAACTTTTGGTCTGTACTGTATATCTCTCATCGGCACTGTGGAAAAGAGTTTGTCTAAAGGTGAAGTGTCCGGACCAGTACAACAGGTAACTAATGGAAGCCCGGAAAAGTCAGCGTGCCGGTGTGTCTGCCATAGACGCGGAATCCACAGCTTGTCAGCTGTCAGCTCTTTGCCACAGTGCCGATGAGTGATATATATACGGGTCCACCTACGCTTTCATCCTTCCTTGATAGGTATTTGTTACTGAAGAAGGCCGTCCATTGTGGCCGAAACGTTTAATTTGATGACTACATTAAATCACCTACAAACTCTACATAAGTTGAGTGCCTAAGTTTATTTTCTTCTATGTATAAGGGGTAGAAGAGAGTCTGAGAGTCTGTGAATGTCTAGGTATGCGAGGTTTCTGCGAGGATGTGGTAGTAGCTGGACATGGGGGGCGGGTGAGGAGGACAAGGATGAGAAGGTGAGTTGATGGTGGTCAGATAGGAGGAAGGGAGAGGTTGTGAGATTAGATAAGGAACAGAGGCAGGTGAAGATGAGGTCTAGTGTATGTCCGTCTGTGTGGGTGGCTGTGGAGGACAACTGAGTGAGTCCAAAGGATGAAGTAAGGGCCAGGAGCTTGGAGGCTGCTGGCTGGTGGGTGTCAGTAGGGATATTAAAGTCACCCATGATGATAATGAGGATGTCAGCAGAGAGAAAGTGAAGAAGCCAGGTGGAGAATTGGTCAATGAAGGCAGTGACTGAGCCCGGTGGTTGGTATATGACAGCCATTTGGAGATTACAGGGAGAGTAGATACGGACAGAGTGAACCTCGAAAGAAGGGAGGATAAGGGAGGGTGGGGGTTGGATTGGGTTGAAGGAACAGTTTTTTGAAAGAAGGAAACCCACTCCTCCGCCATGTCTGTTGCCAGAGCGAGGATTGTGAGTAAATTGGAGGCCACCGTAACTCAGTGCTGCAGGGGAGGCCGTGCCAGGGGGAGTCAGCCAGGTCTCAGTGAGGGCCAGGAAGGAAAGGTTGCAGGAAGTAAAGAAATTGTGGATCACATGGAGCTTGTTGCAGAAGGAGGGGGCTTTCCAAAGTGCCCCAGAGAGAGAAAGCAGGGGGGTGGGGGTCAGTGGCAGAGATTTTAAGTGTGAGGGATTGTGGTAGTTTCTTTTGGTGTGAGAAGGATACGGGTGAGGATTAGTGGGATGTATGAGGCGGGGAGGGGGCCAGGATTGGGGGATATGTCGCCAGCAGTGAGAATGAGCAGAGAAAGGGAAAGCAGGTGGGTGAAGGAGAGTGATCGGCTTATATTATATTTTGGTAGGAGAGGTCTGAGGTTAAAGAACAGGTCTGCAGATGAAGCAAGGTGGGGGGGTAAGAGAGAGGGGGAGATAGTTATGTGGTTTGAGGGTGCAAGGGTCTGGGGTTAGCAAAGGACAGTGAAGATTAGTGGAGCAAAAACGGTGGGGGAAAATGTGAGCATGGTTAAGGAGCAGGGGAGGAAAAGAAAGGCAAGTAAATTTAGAAAACAGTGATTAGTCTTACTGTCTGGCCGATTTCTGGACTATTTCTGGTATATTTCTGATGATACACTTAAAATATGTCACTTGACATGATGTCACATCTGACCGAGGTCATATCTGACCGCTCCATTCAACTTATACCATTCAAGTGTCCATGAAATGAAGCCAGGTGACAGAGGAATGGGGGGTAGGAAGGGGATGGAGGACAGTTCACAGCAGGGAACAAGTAACAGATAGCGGTTACATTAAGAACATGGAACATGGAACATTAGATTAGCATCAAAGTTGGAGAAAGAGACAGGATAGATGGAAGGATAGGGCTAGGTGTGAGGAGCATGTACATATCAATATGCATTCAGCAAATTTGAAGTATGATACATGGAATTAAAGTCAGGGAAAAAGTAGCAACATACCAGATAGAACAGAGGGAAGAAGTACATGGGGTTCTGGGGTGCAGTGGGTATTCCAGTTTAGGATAGTTCAGATATACCAGTTAGAACAGTGGGAGAGAAGTACATGGGGTTCTGGGGTGCAGTGGGTATTCCAGATTAGGATAGTTCAGACATAACAGATAGAACAGAGGGAGAGAAGTACATGGGGTTCTGGGGTGCAGTGGGTATTCCAGATTAGGATAGTTCAGACATACCAGTTAGAACAGAGGGAGAGAAGTACAGGGGGTTCTGGGGTGCAGTGGGTACATATTTTAACTGTAGAACCCAAGGATAGTTATTGGAAATAATAAAGCTTAACTATAATCAGGACCATTTAGTTTCAATTAAGGTGTCCAATATTTGGCAGATACCCTTAAATGAAAAAAAAAACAGACCCTCCCACTATAAAGGGATACATCTGATGTTAATTTGGGTACATCATGCGGCAACTACAACTTGCACAAAACTGATGGTGATTTTGGGGATGTATTCCAGTTCTGTTGACATATTCATGTAGTGATGGTTGTTCTGATGATATATTCATCACCAGAACCATCATCAATACAGGAGTACGAAGCCAAAATTATCATCACTATGTGGCACCCCTAGGGGTATTTGCCACAAAAATAGTTACTGACACTAGACACAAATACTAAAATAGCAAAACTGCACTACCACCTCCGGCCAGAAGGGGGAGCTCCAGAGACTCCCCTTAATCCATTCTGGTCTGAGAGAAGAAATGGCAGTTGGGCTAAGGAGCTGAAAGTGAGAGGTCATACAGCTGAATTTCTAACAGCCCTATGACGGTTTCCAGGCCCAAATCACCGGCCTGAGGAGAAGAGGGACAGAGAAAAGGGACATTGTGAGAACCGGGTAGCATTAATCACTACCCAGAACAGGCGCAAAGACGGATACCGGATCCGTGGCTGTATTCATTATATATAATACAGCAACCGGAAAAACGTGAGGTGATATCAGCTTCACTAGGGCCGGACGCAGCAACAGACACAGAGTTCAGCGGTACTCCCGGAGGGGGTAAGCCGATAAAAGGACTCGGGTTGCCCGTCGAACCAGGACCCGGAGGGGACAGATTGGGCCGGCAGCCAGTTCACATACAGCAGCAGGGCCACACAGAAATTGCGCACAATAAGAGGCGAAGACCCCGGCAGGGTCAAAGTAACTCAGAGTTCCCATACAGACTCCGGTGACAGGACTGGTTGTAAATCCTTTTATGTTAAAGTAAACTGGTTAAACGTTTCAGTGCCTCAGTCTTTCATTTGGACAATAGCCATCTATCCAGGATCGGGATCATCGCCGCTGGGAGAACCTGCTGCTGATCAAGTAAGTGCCTGTCCCCTCACGATACCCCTTACACTGTGCATTGCCTGAGGCCACAGCACCGGGTCAAGCCACCCGAGACATCCCCTCAAGAGACAGACCCCATTGGTCCGGTGCTGGGTATCCCGGTCTCTTGGGCGTCACAATTGGCGTCACGAACAGGATCTAGCCAGCCCGTATACCGGGTATTGTGTGCCGTGATTGGAGCCCAAAACTGTGAAAACTTGGATGAAAAATCTTGAAAATTGACTTTATTAAAGAAAAATCCATTCCCCATTGAAAACTATTGAAAGTGACTTTTCCCCATTGGTTATAATGGAGTAAAGATGGCCGCCATCCCCTGAGGTAATCACTTCATAACCGTTAGGCACGAGACTGTTAATTGAGCTACGCCATCACCTGAGCCCCAGTCTAACTGAAAAACTTCAGAATCCGCCATTACAGAGCGCGGTGGGTGGGAGCAGCAGGGGGCGTGTCATTGTGGGTGGCACCAAGCTGAGCGCTCTGACATCAGAGCAAGGGGAAAATCGATCCTGCTGCACAGCGGAACGAATCTACACTATCCCGACGGAAGCGGAGGACCGGAAGGGTCCGGATTAACTAAGGGGGCACAGTATGTCGCAGCACGGAGACGCCGCAGCACCCGGCGACGCTAATGCAGCTGAAAGACAGAGTGTCGATAGAGAGTCCGGTAGCGCAGCGGTGCAAGGAGTGGCGCCCATCATGCCGGTGCTGATGCCATATACCCCGGGTGGCCCATGGCTTCCAATGTATGAAGGTGAGCCTAATACCCTTGACGATTTCAGAGAAAAGATGCTGGCCCATTTTGACATGTTCCCCGTGGGTGAAGTTCAGCGTGTTAGTCTCCTGATGATGCAGTTAAGTGGCCATGCTAAGCGAGAAGTCACAGTATGGGCAGCTGATCTAAAAGGCACTGTTGAACGCATATTTGCTGGATTAAAAGCTACATTTGAAACCACTGCCAGCAGCAAAGCTAAAGTACGATTCTTTAATTGCAAACAAAAAGTTAATGAGGGCGTGAGAGACTTTGCCTTAAACCTGCAGGAAGCCCTTAAATCACTTACACTGGCTGAACCCATTTTTAACACCGGAGCGGATAAACTGCTAAGAGATCAATTTATTGAGGGACTCTACACCCCTTCTCACCGGGGGCATGTGAGCATGCTTGTTTTTAAGAACCCCGAATTGACATTTGCCCAATTAAAGGAGAGCGTTATACGTCTCCAGCTGGCAGAGGCACCTCGGGATCAGGAGCCTGCGCAACTCATGGCAGAGGCTCCTCAACAACATGGAGTACCAGTGACATCAGCTATGTCCGGGGCCATTGCTAAGCCCCTGGGGCCCAGTACTAATGAGGCTCTTCAACAAAAGCTTGACTCTTTAACTGATGTTGTTGCTTCAATGGCTAAAACCATGCAGGAGATGAGAGGACCCAAGATGGAGTTGTCAAACCGTAGAGAAGGTGTTCCATGGATGAGACCCCGGAGATACCCGACATGGAGAGGACGACCCCGCGACCGCTACCAACCGGATGGACAGCCCATTTGCCGCCGTTGCCAGCAGCCAGGCCACTTTGCACGAGATTGTGATTTAAACGGGAATCCCCTGGGAATGCGGGCCGCTTCGCAGGAATGAACTTTCAAGGCCCAACACCCTGGCACGACAGGTACATCGGAGGACGACCCATTATCCCTATCGTGCTGGATGGAATGCTCCTCAACGCTTTGCTGGACACAGGTTCCCAGATTTCATCTATACCGTATATCCTTTATAAGAGGTACTGGGCTGATGCAGATATTGATAAAGGGCCCTCTGATGTTGAACTAGATATATGGGCCAGTAATGGTAAGTTGGTACCGAAACTAGGATTCAGGGAAATGACCATAAAGATTGGTAAAGTAGAATTGAAGAAACAGGGTATAATTGTTGTTGATGTTGACCGGCGGAACTGTGAACCAACTGTATTGATAGGAATGAATGTGTTAGAGAACTGCTTTTCCGAAGTCATTTCTGTCTTACAGCAAATTGCTGAAACTGCCCAATCCTGCCAGCAGAGAGTTCTCCGGAGGGAAATAAAAGTATTGATGTTAAGGCAACAGGTAGAAGTTGCAGGTGGAGAAATCGGCAGTGTGAGGGTAAGTGATTCAACGTCTATTGTAATCCCACCAAAAACAGAAATGCTGGTATGGTGTAGAGCAGCCATTGGTACTAAGGGACGAGATTATCAAGCCTTAATAGAACCAGTGTACACGGACAGCAGGCCCACTATACTCACAGCACGAGGGATAGTCGAGGTACACCGGGGACGAGTGCCGGTACGACTTTTGAACTGTGGAGAGGAAGAGGTCACTTTGCCAAGGTATGCTACAATGGCAAAGATATATACTGTTGACAACAATGCCATCACAACCATTGAGCCCTTAGAACCAACCTGTCAGGTGGAAGGCAATGGCTCAGATGGAGAAATGGAGGATTGGTGCCAACAGCTACACGTGGGCATAAATTCAACACCTACCCATCAAAAACAAGGGGTGTATAGGCTAGTGACGGAATATGAACAAGTCTTCAGTAAACACCCATTGGACTTCGGACGGATAGAAGGGGTAGAACACACAATCCCCACAGGTGACCATCCCCCAATAAAAGAAAGGTATAGACCCATACCGCCCGCTCACTATCAATGTGCAAAAAATATGCTGAGGGAAATGAAACAGGCCGGGGTAATAAGAGACAGCTGTAGCCCCTGGGCGGCCCCTCTAGTGATTGTCAAAAAAAAAGATGGAACTATGAGAATGTGCGTAGACTACCGGCAGATTAATAACATCACCCATAAAGATGCCTACCCTTTGCCTAGGATAGAAGAGTCCTTGACTGCTTTGAAATCTGCTAATTATTTTTCCACCTTAGACTTAACAAGCGGGTATTGGCAAGTCCCTGTGGCTGAGAGAGATAAGGAAAAGACGGCATTCACCACACCAATGGGTCTAAGTGAATTTAATCGCATGCCGTTCGGACTCTGCAATGCATCCGGTACCTTCCAGCGGCTGATGGAATGCTGCCTCGGACACAAGAACTTCGAGACCGTCCTCCTGTACCTAGATGATGTGATCGTCTACTCAAAGACTTATGAACAACACTTAAAAGACTTGGCAGAAGTGTTCGAAGCCTTATCCAGGTATGGCATGAAAATCAAGACATCCAAATGTCACCTTCTCAAGCCAAAGGTACAGTACCTGGGACACATCGTGAGTTCGGAGGGAGTAGCACCGGATCCCGAGAAAATAACCGCCATAAGGGATTGGCCGAGACCTACCAGCGCAAAAGAAGTGAGGCAATTCCTGGGATTGGTGGGTTACTATCGCAGATTTATAAAAGGATTTACCAAGTTGGCAGCACCCTTGCAAGACGCCTTGGTAGGGCAGACGAAGAAACCTTCAAACCGAAACCCTCCTTTCCAGTGGAACGACGAAAGGGAAGACTCCTTTGAACAACTAAAGAAGGCACTAACCGGAGAAGAGGTTCTGGCATACCCAGATTACCATCAACCTTTCATCCTCTACACCGATGCCAGTAATGTGGGACTAGGAGCGGTGCTGTCACAAAAGCAAGAAGGTCGGGAGAAAGTCATCGCCTTTGCAAGTAGAAAGCTCCGGCCTACTGAAAGAAATCCAGAAAATTATAGCTCCTTCAAATTGGAACTACTGGCAGTAGTTTGGGCTGTGACGGAACGTTTCAAACACTATCTGGCCGCTGCAGAATTTATTGTCTATACTGACAACAATCCGTTGACCCACCTGAACACAGCCAAATTAGGTGCGTTAGAACAGCGATGGATAGCCCGGTTATCTAATTACAACTTCAAGATCAAGTATCGAGCAGGTCGCAAGAATGGAAATGCCGATGCCCTATCCCGGATGCCACAGTTGAGAGATGTAGAAGAAGAAACGGGGGAGCTTGAAGAAATTGAACTACCAGCCTTCCATCATCCCAAGGCAAAACATCATCAGTCAAGTACCTATCAGAAACAACAAGAGGTGAATTTTAATCCGTTAGCACACCATAGATGGGCTGACACCCAAGACAGCAATCCGGCTGTGAAGTTGGTGAAGGAACTGTTAACTGAGCAAAGTGCATATCCCGATGAGGATGCCCCAGAAGAGACGCATCAACTCTGGAAAGAGAGAGGCAAAATGTTCCTGTATCAAGGGAAGCTCTGTAGAAGGTACACCAATCCGAAAACACATGAATTGGTTTGGCAGATTATCGTGCCTAAACAAGATGTCAAGATGGTCCTCGAAGCTTACCATAATGGTGCTGGTCACTTTGGTTGGAAAAAGTTAGAAGTACTTCTAAGAGAAAGATTTTATTGGGTCGGGATGAGAAAATCAATCGAACAGTGGTGCAGAAATTGTGGCCCGTGCAACCTCAGAAGAAACGATCAAAAGAACCAAAGAGCACCACTGCAGCCCATAATCACCAAACAACCACTTGAACTTGTAGCCATAGACCACGTGAAGTTAATACCAAGCCGGTCCAGCTATGTCTATGCCTTGACCATCGTGGACCATTATTCACGCTTCTTGGTAGTAGTACCCGTAAAAGATCTGACAGCAAAAACAGCAGCCAAAGCGTTCCAAACGTACTTTTGTAGACCCCATGGATATCCGGAACAGGTTCTCACCGACCAAGGTACAGCCTTTGAATCAGAGATCTTCAGAGAATTCTGTAATATGCATGATTGCAAAAAGATCCGGACGACGGCCTATCATCCACAAACAAACGGCTTATGCGAGAAGATGAACCATATTGTAATAGACCTACTAAAGACTTTACCTGAGACAGAAAGGAATCAATGGCCAGAGAAATTGCCTGACTTGGTGGATCTGTATAATCATGTCCCGGTGAGCTCTACCAACTGCACCCCAGCTTATCTTATGCGTGCAAGACCCGGCCAATTACCAATCGATCTAGAAATGGGAATTCTGAAACCAGACGCAGAAGTTCAAGACTCCAATTGGGATATCATACGGCAAAAGCAGTATCGCCAAGTGCAAGAGAGTGTGGAAAGAAGCCTTCAGCAAACTAGAGAAAGACAAGAGCGAACTTTCAACCAGAATGCTCTAGCGACCCCATTAAGACCGGGTGACCAAGTGCTCAAGAGAAATCGTCGAACCAATAAACTGGACAATCAGTGGGAAGCCGTACCCTACACAGTTTTACCAACAAGAGTGGATAATCCTAAAATGTGTCTCATTAGCAAAAACGGAGGCTTAACATCTGTACTAGTGTCAAGAGACAATCTTAAATTATGTCCGGAAGCATTGAAAGAGCCAGACGTTGTCCAGCCAGAACCAGAAGTTATTCAACCCATACAGGTTCAACCAGTAAAGGAAAAAGAAGAGGAAGTGTATCACACCTGTATAGGAGACTTTCACAAAACCCTACTAACATACCATGGTGCAGTAGTGGTTCCCATGGTGGCCTTTTATCCAACACCGAACCCAATACCAGAAGTCCCAAGACAGGAAGAGGCTGACCCCGTACTACAGGAGGTTCCAGGCCAGGAAGAACAGATTCCTGATCAGAGTAATCCCATTCACGGTGGACTTGCCAACTCCATAGTCATGGAATTATCTTTAGCAGAGCGGGCAGATACTACATCCGCAGTAGACAGTAGTACACCACATGAAGAGACACCGCTATTACGTAGATCACAGCGTAGTACCCAGGGTCAATTACCGGCCAGGTATGCAGATTACCAATTATAAAACTATAGTCATTGTTATCATTCTGCAACGTTTAAGCCCAGTACCTACAGAGACTTGTCTGTATGAACTTCTTGCATATTCTTGAACTTGTTATCAGCCCGGAGGCACTAAATCAAAGCTCCGGAAAGACTGCTTTTTGAACTTTGCTTTTTGCTCTTTTTGAACTTTCTTTAGACTTTATATTGAGTACCTTCAAGGGTAGAACTGTATTAATGGACGCTATTTGAAGTGACTTTTTACAGAACTCTATTTTTGTTTCCTTGAGTGGTTTTTGTAACTTTTAATTTTTAAGACTCTGTACATATTAATTGTTATTTCAAAATGTTATCGTCCCACAGTCCCGGAGTACTGTTCTTAACTAAGGGGGAATGTGGCACCCCTAGGGGTATTTGCCACAAAAATAGTTACGGACACTAGACACAAATACTAAAATAGCAAAACTGCACTACCACCTCCGGCCAGAAGGGGGGAGCTCCAGAGACTCCCCTTAATCCATTCTGGTCTGAGAGAAGAAATGGCAGTTGGGCTAAGGAGCTGATAGTGAGAGGTCATACAGCTGAATTTCTAACAGCCCTATGACGGTTTCCAGGCCCAAATTACCGGCCTGAGGAGAAGAGGGACAGAGAAAAGGGACATTGTGAGAACCGGGTAGCATTAATCACTACCCAGAACAGGCGCAAAGACGGATACCGGATCCGTGGCTGTATTCATTATATATAATACAGCAACCAGAAAAACGTGAGGTGATATCAGCTTCACTAGGGCCGGACGCAGCAACAGACACAGAGTTCAGCGGTACTCCCGGAGGGGGTAAGCCGATAAAAGGACTCGGGTTGCCCGTCGAACCAGGACCCGGAGGGGACAGATTGGGCCGGCAGCCAGTTCACATACAGCAGCAGGGCCACACAGAAATTGCGCACAATAAGAGGCGAAGACCCCGACAGGGTCAAAGTAACTCAGAGTTCCCATACAGACTCCGGTGACAGGACTGGTTGTAAATCCTTTTATGTTAAAGTAAACTGGTTAAACGTTTCAGTGCCTCAGTCTTTCATTTGGACAATAGCCATCTATCCAGGATCGGGATCATCGCCGCTGGGAGAACCTGCTGCTGATCAAGTAAGTGCCTGTCCCCTCACGATACCCCTTACACTGTGCATTGCCTGAGGCCACAGCACCGGGTCAAGCCACCCGTGACATCCCCCTCAAGAGACAGACCCCATTGGTCCGGTGCTGGGTATCCCGGTCTCTTGGGCGTCACAACTACATAATTAGAGTACAAGAACTATCAATAGTACATGAATATGGCATCCGGAAACATCATCAGTAAATAAATGAGTCACCAGAACCAACATCAGTATATGAATATGTCACCATAACCACCATCAGTACATAAATACTCCAGCAGAATCACCATTACGCCGGGGTCACACTAGCATAGAGTACGGACGAGTGCTATGCGAAAAAACATTGCATAGCACTCGGGCCAGTGTTAATTATGGGGCAGATCATATCTGTGATTATTTTCTCATGCCGAATCAGCATGCGAAACATTGCATAGCATTTGGACCAGTGTTAATTATGGGACAGATCACATCTGTGATTATTTTCTCATGCCGAATAGTGTTGAGCATTCCGATACTGCAAATATCGGGTATCGGCCGATATTCGCTGTATCGGATTTCCGATACTTTTAAGATATCGGATACCGGAATCGGAAGTTCCTATAGTGCAATGATGCACTATAATGGTGTGTGGGTGGTGCATGGGCGGAGATTGCGTGTCTGTGTGCGCAGGCGGGGTCTGTGCATGACCGTGGGGGGGTCTGTGTGGGCTGCCGGGGGTCTGTGCGGCCTGCCGGGGGTCTGTGGCATGCCGGGGGTCTGTACAAGCCTCTCGGGGGTCTGTGCGGCCTGCCGGGGGTCTGTACGGGCCTCTCGGGGGTCTGTGCGGCCTGCTGGGGGTCTGTGCGGCCTGCCGGGGGTCTGTACGGGCCTGCCGGGGGTCTGTGCGGGCCTGCCGGGGGTCTGTGGCCTGTCGGGGGTCTGTATGAGCCTCTCGGGGGTCTGTCCTTCCTCCCGTCATTGTATTCTTCGAGCCCCTAGAGAGCGGTCGCATCAGCTGATGCTGCCGTTCTCCACGGGAGATCGTCGTGGGACACTCGTGGATTTCTGCGGATCAGAGAGTATATTGGTTGTTTGTTATTTTAATCTTTTTTGCAGATGACGCTGGCTTCGGGGATCAAAATGACAAGTGATGATGAGTATGTAATCTATGTTATATGTGCTGTATGTCTGTATGTATGTATTGTATGTAATGTATGAATGTATTGTATGTAGTATGTATGTAGTATGTATGTTGTATGTATGTAGTATGTATGTAGTATGTATGTATTTATGTATGCAGTATGTATGTAGTATGTATGTATGCATGTAGTATGTATGTATGTATGTAGTATGTATGTAGTATGTATGTAGTATGTATGTAGTATGCATGTAGTATGTATGTAGTATGTATGTGGTATGTATGTAATATGTATGTATGTATGATGTATGTAGTATGTATGTATGTATGTAGTATGTATGTAGTATGTATGTAGTATGTATGTAGTATGTACGTAGTATGTACAGTATGTAGTATGTATGTGGTATGTATCTATGTAGTATGTATGTAGTATGTATGTATGTAGTATGTAGTTGTTTTTTTTTTTACATTCAACACGTTAGCCGGATGATGAGACTACTACTGTCCCATCATTGGCTAATGTGTCAATCACTGCCATTGTAGCAGGCATAGCCCGATGGGACTTGTAGTCCCATTGGACGATGCCTGCATAAACACAAAGAAGACCCCCGGCATGCCGCACAGACCCCCGAGAGGCCCGTACAGACCCCCGGCAGGCTGCACAGACCCCCAGCAGGCCACACAGATCCCCGAGAGGCCCATACAGACCCCCGGCAGGCCGCACAGACCCCCGGCAGTTCGCACAGACCCCCGAGAGGCCCGTACAGACCCCCGGCAGGCCGCACAGCCCCGTGAGAGGCCCGTACAGACCCCTGGCAGGCCGCACAGATCCTCGGCAGGCCGTACAGACCCCCGAGAGGCCCGTACAGACCCCGGCAGGCCCGAACAGACCCCCGTCAGCCCACACAGACGCCCAACAGGCCCGTACAGACCCCGGGAGGCCCGCACAGACCCCCCATGGTCCCACACAGACACGCAGTCTCCGCCCACGCACCACCCACACTCTTCCCTCCTCCAGAACAGGATGTACAAGGAAAGAAAGGGTTTATTTTCATTCCGATATTTGTGTCCCTTTGACTTGCATTGGTATCGGGTATCGATATCAGCGATATCAGATATTTTTGGGATATTGGCCGATACAATCCGATCCCGATATTTCCGAATATCGGAAGGAATCGCTCAACACTAATGCTGAATCGGCATGCGAGAACAATAGCAGCATGCTGCGATTGGCACCGAGACTCGGCTGAGTCTTGAGAGTAATGGACTACCTGTCTCCAGACCCCTTTTATACATCAGGGATTTTGCAGGTGGTGACATCATTTTCTAAACATGATTAGTGTGAAGTATGCATGTGTATCGAATGCATGCATACGCATGTCCTTGCGTACCAATGCGTTCCTATAGACAGTAATGTGTTGTTTTGACCCACTCATCCGCATGCGGACGTCTGCGCTAAATTGACTCCTCAAAAAATTCAACATGTTGTGTTCGCCGCACACCGCGAAACAATGCATGCGCACGCATCCGCACGCTAATGCATGTCCCTGCGTACGCAATGTTAAATATATGTACGCAAGACGAATATATGTGCTGCGCACACATACGCTAATGTGAACCCGGTCTTATACAGCTGTCTGACTGCACACAAAATGGAACCAAAGAATCTTGTTATTCAGGAAGTGAGCTGTGGAGACAATTATTCTTTACAAATCTTATTGTGATCCGATATAAGCTGTGGAAGAACAATGTGTCTCCTAGAGTCATTATGTAAATGACTAGAAACTAGAGGTCCCACCTGGAGGACAGTAGGCTGCATCAAAAGATCGGGAGGAAAGCTGGGTTACGGAGCACAGGAGTGGCTAGGAAGATAGCAGTGATGATCGTAGTAGTTAAGGCCCCTTCACATTAAGCGACGCTGCAGCGATACCGACAACGATCCGGATCGCTGCAGCGTCGCTGTTTGGTCGCTGGAGAGCTGTCACACAGACAGCTCTCCAGCGACCAACGATCCCGAGGTCCCTGGGTAACCAGGGTAAACATCGGGTTACTAAGCGCAGGGCCGCGCTTAGTAACCCGATGTTTACCCTGGTTACCAGCGTAAAAGTTAAAAAAAACAAACACTACATACTTACCTACCGCTGTCTGTCCCCGGCGCTCTGCTTCTCTGCACTCCTCCTGCACTGGCTGTGAGCACAGCGGCCGGAAAGCAGAGCGGTGATGTCACCGCTCTGCTTTCCGGCTGACCGACGCTCACAGCCAGTGCAGGAGGAGTGCAGAGCACAGCGCCGGGGACAGACAGCGGTAGGTAAGTATGTAGTGTTTGTTTTTTTTTACTTTTATGCTGGTAACCAGGGTAAACATCAGGTTACTAAGCGCGGCCCTGTGCTTAGTTACCCGATGTTTACCCTGGTTACCAGTGAAGACATCGCTGGATCGGTGTCACACACGCCGATCCAGCGATGTCCACGGGAGATCCAGCGACGAAATAAAGTTCTGGACTTTGTTCAGCAACCAACGATCTCCCAGCAGGGGCCTGATCGTTGGTCGCTGTCACACATAACGATTTCCTTAACGATATCGTTAACGATATCGTTATGTGTGAAGGTACCTTTAGTAACGGTGATGGTAGACATTTCGCTGCTTCAGTCTACATTCCTACTACCTCTACTATGCAGCACATAATGACTCATGTTTTCAAGGTTTGTTTTCTGTTCAGTTTGATTATTGAAAAATGCCCAATCCATTATTAAAATAGCGTTTTACTTGTTGCCATTTTGAAATTTAAAAAAATATTCTATACCGTGTGAACAGAATTTTTCCAACTGCCAGACATCAATCTTTTGACATTTTTCACCAGAGAAGTGGCCAGACTGGGGTATGGCCAATAAGGTACCCCATTTTTTTACCTACAGGAGCATTTCCATTTTGCACATTTGAGGCGTTGAACATGCTACTGTTAGATCTCTTTTACTATATACTATAAAACCACAGTATTGCAGTATATATAGCGAAATTCACTGTCTCCTGTGAAGCTCAGCCTGTAGCTGAGCTTCACAGATGTACCAAGATGACAGCAACGGTAACCCATCAGTTCCCAGTGATCGCTTTGCAGGGAGCCAATGGGAGCAAGCATCTGCAACCGTGTCATGGAAATGCCGCTGTCAATTTACCGTAAATGGTTAGCAGTCGCGATTGGAGCTCAGCTCTGGCCACTGCTGTTAGACACAAATGCATTCAACTGCCAGTTACACAGAAAAGAGACACCTAGTGGCCCGAGTACAGATTGCTTATGTAGCACAATCAATTGTTCAGTGGCACAGTGAGCAAGTAACAATGCTCATTTGTCCGATTTTTGAACATGAGAAAAACAAACCAATTATTTTGATCAGAGTTTGATCAGAGTGTAGTCTGAGCGCGATCAGTTTTTCTCGTACATGGAGAAAAAAAAGTTTCTCCACGTTCGCCATTGTGACAGTTTGTGATATGACATCTGGATGCGGTCCAATTTTTTCAGGGATCAAAAGACTTGTATTGACGATTTGAGACGATTCTCTGATCAAAATTGGACATGTATTCAATATTTTACTTAGATCACTTGGTAAAAGGAAAGAATCGGACATGTGCACAGTTCCTTAGAATATCAAAGGTACAAGTGCTATCTGTGAGACTCATACCAGAAAAAAAAGATGCGTAAACAAGACCCAAGAGTAAGAAAACAAAGAAAAATCTACACTTCACTCCCTACTGGGTGACGTTCTTCTCTACTCTTCAATGTCCTTGCCGGTATCATGGAATCAATATGTGACTTCTGCAGACAATCAGTAGCAGCAGTTTGCTAATGGAAAGGCTGCAGCCGATCAGCAGCTGTCCTATTGCTGGGTACTGCTGCCAGGAGTCTTTCAGAGCATACAGGCAGCGCCAGTCCAGGAGATGAGTACTGTTTTTTTTTTGTTTTTTGTTTTTAATCTCCCTGGGTCTATTAAAATGATTTGTTTATAATAGTGGAGAACTCTTTTAACATGTATATAACATGTCTCTCTATGGGACATCCGAGCACAAAGGGTTTTGGTATTTGGTGATCCACTTAGGTGTCTTGCCATAAAGTCATATTAAACTGTGTATCATGGCCTCCAGGCTGTCAGGAACACAAGCACAAAGCATAAAACTCTGTGTCTCGCAAAGATGTGACTTTTCCAAACAGTGTTGCTTCAGTGCTCAGCAATAAAAGTCTTTCTTTCAAGTGATTGATTCCTTGAGAACACAACTTTTGGACAAGTCTGTATAACTTTTTAAATACTCCAATGGGAGATTGTTTATCTCTGGTTCTGATACAATATAATACAGTATAACGCTGACAGAGATAAATAGAAAGAAAAATGTTCTTTCTATCAGAGTATCACAGTGCCATGTTGAAGGGCATTTCTTGGGTCCCTGCTGCATAAATGACAGTTTTGTGTCAGCCCTTTATTCTTGTGTGCCCCTGAGGCAATGGCAATGACAGCCCCTGCTGTCTCCCCATATGTCCTGATACATGAATAATGCCATATATCTTTACATATTGCACACTTAGCAAAATATGTGCCCCAATTCAAAAGAGTTGTTTAGCAACAATTCCATTATTATCATTTCTGCATATAAAAATTCCATTCTCACTTAGAATATATATATATTCTACCTGGATATCCTGGAGGCCTAAACCTTAAGATACCCTGTGTACATCCCCAACCACGACTTCACCGCCATGGACACAGCGGACTGCAGTGAGAGAGTAGCGGAGACCTTAGGCTACGTTCACATTAGCGTTACGCTAATGTGCGTCGCTGTTGCGTCGGCGACGCAGCGGCGACGCAGCGGCGACGCGCCCCTATGTTTAACATAGGGGACGCGTGCGTTGTTTTGGTGGCGTTTTTCGCCACGTGCGTCGTTTCCGACGCTAGCGTCGGACGCAAGAAAACGCTACATGTAGCATTTTCTGTGCGTCCGATTTTCGTCAAAAACGACGCACGCATTGCAAAACGCGCGCGTTTTTGCGCGCGTTTGCGCGCGTTTTTCCGTGCGTCGCCGCTGCGTCGCCGACGCAACGGCGACGCGACGCTAATGTGAACGTAGACTTACTCTGTTAGGCCAATTTCACACATAACCGCTTTGAGTTTTCACCTTAATGACCGGGCCAATTTTTACAATTCTGACCACTGTCACTTTATGAAGTAATAACTCTGGAACGCTTCAACAGATCCCAGTGATTCTGAGATTATTTTCTCGTGACATATTGTAATTTATGATAGTGGTAAAACGACTGTATGACTTGCGTTTATTTGTGAAAAAACAGAAATTTGACGACAATTTTAAAAATTTTGCAATTTTCAAACTTTTTATTTTTGTGCTCTTAAGTCAGAGTCATATACCACAAAACAGTTAATAAATAACATTTCCCACATGTGTACTTTACATCAGCACAATTTTGGAAACCTGTTTTTGTTGTTAGGAAGTTATAAGGGTTCAAATTTGACCAGTGATTTCTCATTTTTACAATAAAATTTGCAAAACCATTTTTTTAGGGACCACATCACACTTGAAGTGACTTTGAGGGGCCTACATGACAGAAAATACCCCAAAATGACACCATTCTAAAAACTGCACCCCTCTAGGTGCTCAAAAAACACATTCAAGAAGTTCATTAACCCTTCAGGTGCTTCACAGGAATTTTTAGAATGTGGATGGAAAAAATAAACATTTACTTTTCTTTCAGAAAAATGTTCCTTTAGACCTATTTTTTTTACTTTTGCAAGGGTAAAAGGAGAAAATGGACCATACATTTTGTTGTGCAATTTCTCCTGAGCATGCCAATACCCCATATGTGGGGGAAATCTAGTGTTTGGGCACATGTTAGGGCTTGGAAGGGAAAGGGACTCAATTTGACTTTTGGAATGCAAAATTTGATGGAATAATTAGTGGCCACCATGTCGCGATTAAAGATCCCTTGATGTGCCTAAACAGTGGAAACCCCACACAACTGACACCATTCTGAAAACTAGACCCCTTAAGGACCTTATCTAGATGTGTATTGAGCACCTTCAACCCCCAGGTGCTTTGCAGAAGTTTAATATTTACAATTGAGAGTCCTGAGTGGTTGATACCTTTTAGGGTATGTTTCCACGTTCAGGAAACGCTGCGTTTTTTACGCTGCGTTGAGCCGCAGCATCAAACACGCAGCGTCCAGATGTTACAGCATAGTGGAGGAGATTTAATGAAATCCCGTCTCCACTATGCATTAAAAGACGCATGCGGCATACCCGCAGAAACGGACATGCGGCGCGTCTTTTAAGAAATTCAGCATGTCCTTACAATGCTAAAACAATGCAAGGACAACGCAGGTGACCTGCCAGTGACCTCAGGTGCAGATTTGGTCAGGATTTTACCTGCATAAAATCCTGACCAAATCCTGATGCAATCCTGAACGTGGACACATACCCTTAGGCTATGTGCACACATTGCAGATTAGGCTTAGGAATTTCGGGTGCGGATTCTGCCTCTCCTGGCAGAAAACGCACCTGCGGATTTGTTGCGTTTTTTGTGCGTTTTTCCTGAGGTTTTCTTGTGGATTTGCAGCGTTTTTTACCCCTGTGGTTTTCTATAATTGAATGGATACAAAAAGCTGCAGATTCACTAAAAAGTTTCCGCAGCGGATTTTCCGCAAAGTGTGCACAGCATTTTTTTTCTCATTGATTTACATTGTACTGTAAATCAATTGCGGATCTGCAGCTTTTCTGCACTGCAAAAAATGCTGCGGATCCGCAGAGATTCCGCAACGTGTGCACATAGCCTTAATGGCTAACTGAAAAGATGGTAACAAATTAAGGCCGGTTTCACATTAGCGTGTTGAGGAGCTGCGGAGGGCTGCGGACTTCCTCAGTGAAGCCTCGCCCTCGGCCGCACCTCCGCTGCTAGCTCCGCCCACTTCTGCATGCGCCCTGCATGCGGCCTGTGTACCTATCTTTAACATTAGGTACACAGGTCGTGCGGCCTGCCGGGGGTCTCCATGGAGACCTTCAGAACAATGCGATCGCATTACGTTTTTCTGATGGGAGCGTGCAGGGAGCCCCCTCCCTGCACGATGCTTCTCTATGCCGCTGTCACTACTGACAGCGGCATTAGAGGGGTTAAATGCCTCTGTCTGCTGGCACTGATTGTGGGTGTTGCTGCGGGGTGTTAGCTGTCACATACAGCTGACACCCACACACGTTCGCTGTGGCACTCAGCATGAGGCTGCGTGATCACGGCACCATATTAGTACTGCTCTCTGCACAAACACACCTCCCGCAGAGCAGTACTAGTGCGGTGCATGTCGCGAAGGGGTTAATAGTCCAATTGTCATGAAGTGACTGTACTAGCGTGACACGACTTAACGAGAAGTCAGTCACAAAACTGAGAAACACACAAGGGTACACCGGGGACACAATAACAACTGTGGGCCCTGATGATAGGGAACGGGGATATGGACACTTCATGCACTTACGTAAGGAAGTGCCCTGAACTTGTTAATATCCCTATATGGGTTCTTTCACTCCGTCTCCGAGAAGGATACCTAATCCCTCACTTGCCCTGCTCTTATCCCTAAGTAGGGAACTGGCAGGTGAGAGCACTGGTCCCACTGCTGCACAAATACAACAAAAGGGAACGTTACAGACAACAAAGGGACAAAGCAACAATAAACATCACACATAGCTTTCTCTGCTGCAATGTACCACACAGCAGAATAAGGCACCAGATATCAGTATTCAGCTGAAGAGCCACAGCACTTAGCAAGCTCCTGTCTCCAGCTAGGTTGGTCTCCAAAAGGACCTGTATAACCAACAGTCAGCTGATGCATCAGGTGACCTTTTGAAGGATGGTGGGAGTGGTCACCAACACATCAGCAGACTAGGCAGCAATGTAATTACACCAGATGCCACTGAGGGGGGGGGGGGGGAAACTGCATTAACCCCCTGATGACCTGAAAGGAAAAAGTTTTAATCTGAGGGAAACCAGATCTGCCACAAATCCAAAAGTGGATCGTGACACCGATGCTTGGATTGGTGGCAGATAAACTGACTTGAACTCAATAGCCTCAATTATGGCTATGAGGCTTGTTGAGTTCATTTCCATAGACCCTCAGCCAGTCCAGACATTTGGGGGATCCGGACCTTGCCAGGTGGTGACCGACACCACTCTCTTTCCTGGCACCACATCCCTCTTTGGTTTGGCACACTGTACTTTTATAACAGGGAAGTTCTTACAGAGGGTCACCTGATCTGGTCAAGCACACAAGGTTCTTCCCTCTGCAAATCTTCCAGCACACTTTGGTTCCGCTTTATTTTGGCTGGCCAGCAGATGGCAGTCTCTCCCCATTAATGGCACATCTTGCACCAATTTTCCAGAGGGCTCATGTTTTCTTGCTACATTCCTCCCCCTTGGGAGAGTGGAATTCTTTTGTTTGAAGTTTCCCCACAGGTAGGCCGAGTTCAGTCATAAGTTGCATGCACTCTTGGGTTTTTTCTGTGTTTGGTACCAGACAAATTCATCCTGAGCATACCGGTTAGGGGTAACCCTGCGTTGGCCCCCTCAGTCCTGCGGAGTTCTTCCTGCAGAAGCGCTTTGGGGGAACTTGGAGACTCAGGCACTGGAGCTGGTAAGTTTGTTTTCTGTCCCATTCGAGAGCGGCAACGGCATCTCCAGTGAACCCATTGGCCCTGCATGCCATTCTTCCACTTCCTCCAAGACTGCCCTTTGTGGGACCTCAGTTACTTCTGTTGGAGGCCCTGCCTTGGTAAGGTCTTCTGCTTCAGAACAGCAGAGTCACAGTATTTTCCTGTGCAACACACGAGGTGCCATGTCATCATCTCCCTCAGGTTTAACCTCATAGACTGAGTTATTTGGGTGAACCTTCCTCAACACTCGATAGTGTAGTGCCTCCCAACAATGATCCAGCTTGTTTCCGGGTTATTTGGCATGCACCAACTCACGTTCCTCTGGTTGAAACTGTCCACCTGATGTCGGGGATCGACTTGAATGTTCCACTTCCCGAAACTTCTGCTCAACCAGCTTCCTTACCGTCTGAAGTTGATGCCTGTGCTGTTGGATCCAGGCACTTGGGCTACTGCCTGATCAGGAATCCTCTGCCTCCTGGTCCAGTTCAATAATCTCTCATCCACTTCGACCAAACAGCAGCATGTAAGGGGTGTAACCGGTAGTTACATGGGCTCGATTATTGTGCACCCACACGAACTCAAACACAAATTCAGGCCACTTTTCCTCCTTCAAGGTGCGCAACATTTGTAACAGGGTTCGGTTGAAGCACTCACAGGCCCCGTTCCCCTGTTGATGATATGGCATGGTTTGGGATTTGTCAATTACATAGATGCGATACAGTTCGTCCATAACTCATCCTTGGAACAGGCCCCTTGGTCAGAGTGAATTCGCTTCGAGCATCCATATATGTGAATAAAGTCCTGGCTCTGGCTGCTGCTTCAGCTGTCTGATCCCAGGTGGGAGTCACCACTGCAAATTTGGTGAAGTGATCAGTCATCACCGAACAATACCCATAGCTATTGCATGAAGTACCGATCATCAAATAGTTGATCATCAGGACCTCTGAAGGCGCAGAGGTTTGGATAGCCTGAAACGGAGCCCTCTGTTCCGGGAGTTTGTTCAGCTCATACCGGCGACATTTTTGGCAAACTCTTTTGAACTGCCACAGTTGAGGCCAGGACACCAATCGTTGCAGCCATCGAATGGTCTTCTCTATATCGAAGTGGGCACCCCTCTCATGAGCTTCTTTAGCTAGCTGCACTATCAGCGCTTCTGGAGCCACTACTTGCCAAGTAACATCGAACTCTCAAGGGAGTTGAATCCATCAGCAAAGCAGGCCATCTTTCAGGAAGAGCCTTTCCCATTGGCCCAAGATCTGCAGGGTACTTAGGAGCAAAGAAGCCCTAGCTTCATGATCAGACCTTTGCCCCATAGCGACCCACTTCTTCAGCTTTGCCAACTCTGGATTGGACTGCGGCAGGTGTATCCACTCGTCCCTTGATCGACCCAGTATCTGGGAGGGTCTGGGCTCTTCTCTAGACTCATGAGCGGTTATGACAGCTGTGGAAAACTGCCTAAAATCTGGGATCTCATTGCCTTCAAGCTCTTCATCTATGTCTGTCTTTGGTCTGGCTTGGGTGTCTTGGAACAAGGCATCTGCATGCGAATTCTGGGACTTAGACCGATAGGAGATCTTGTATTGGTATTTACACATCCTTGCAACCCACCGCTGCTCTAGTGCTCCCAGCTTTGCATTTTCTAGGTGTGCCAGGGAGTTGTTATCCATCCGGACTTTTATTTCTGACCTCAACAAATACTCTGCAAATTTCTCAGTCATGGCCCATACCAGCGCCAGAAATTCCAGTTTGAATGAATTGTAATTGTCCGGATTCTTCTCCGTGTCTCTCAGTGACCTACTGGCATACACGATCACCTGCTGTCTTCCTTCTCATACCTGAGACAATACTGCCTCCAGTTTGTGTAGGCTTCCATCGGTGTACAGCATGAAGGGCTACAAAAAGTCAGCGTAGGCCACGATTGGGTCATTCATCAATGCAATCTTCAATGCCTGAAATGCTTTTTCTTGCCGTGGGCCCCATTGAATGGGTTGATGTTTGGCTCCCCAGCTGTGCCCCGCAACAACTCGCTGAGTGGTACCACAATCTTGGCAAGGTCCCTTAAGAACCTGCAGTAGTACCCGGCTAGCCCTATGAACGCTCTCAGTTCTCTCAAGTCGGTGGGTATGGTCCAGTTTAGTACCACAGCCACCTTTTCTGCAGTGGGGTAAACTCCCACACTTGACTCAGTGTGACCCAGGTATTCAATTTCCCCCTTGAATAGGTGACACTTCCGGGGCTTACTTTTTATTCCGTGTCTTTGAAGCCGCTCCAGCACTTGCTTCAGCCAGTGAAGATGCTTTTCAAACATGGCAGAATAGATGATTATGTCATCCAAATAGATCAAGGTGGCTTTGAAGTTCAGGTCCCTGAAACATCATTCCATCAACCACTGAAAGGTTCCTGGTGAATTTGTCAGTCCAAGAGGCATCCGGTTGAACTCGAACAGGCCCATAGGGAGGAAAAGGCTGTTTTTAGGCGATCCTTCTCAGCCACCGGTACTTGCCAGTGGCCTCTAAGAGTATCATAAGGTACACGCATTCAGTGTCTGGTAGTCCATGCAGAACCTCAGAGTACCATCCTTTTCCTGAAATAACACGATGGGTGCTACCCAGGGACTCTGGCTCTCGCGGATCACGATATTGCACAGCATGTGCGCCAACAGTTCTTTCACCTCCTGGTACATTTGAGGTGGTATCTGCTGATACCTCTCTTGAAGGGAGTAGTGATTCCTGTAAGGATCTCATGCTAAATAGCCTGGGTGCACCCAAAGTCATCTTCATGCTGTGCAAACATCCCTTGATATCGCTGTAATAACGATTCATCCTGCCCAACTTGCCTCGATATAAACTCTGTGAGGTAGGCCTCCATCTGTTCCAAGAGGTAACATCCAGCCAGTCCAGCCAGTAGTACCCGGTAACGTCCAGCCAGTGGTTCACTTTGGTTTTCCTGACTATCGAGTGACACCACTATGGTCTCCTCCCACAGGTGTCAGTCCTATAGCATCAGCTCTGGGGAGATCTTCCGGCATTATGTAAACAAGGGCCACTTTTTGTCGGGGCATCAACTGTAGACTTGCTCCACTTAAGTTTTTACAGCGCACAGATACTCGCCCCTGTCACACGGTGGCCAGGGTGTGGGCAACCAATAATCCAGAGATCACTTCTTGTCGCTCTATAGGTTCAATCTGGACATCCACACCCTCTAAGGATACGTGGGCCATTACCAGCATAGTGAGTACAGTCTGTCCCACTGGCAATGTCACGTTGCCTTGAGCGTTGTTAATACTTTTCTGAGATACTGGGAGTCAGCAGGTAAATTCTGAATTTGACTGACTTGCAGCAGTTGCTGAAACACCTTCTTACTGGCCGGTTCAGGTGTGGAATTGATCTAATTGTTTTTATCGTGGCCATCTGCTAAGAATTGTCCCACTTCTTTTAGCACATTCATGCCCAGGAATTACAATAGGTCCTCTGCCTCCAGACCCCTTTATTTATGCTATTCCTTTTCAGCCCAGATCCTTTCCGCACACCCATACAGACTTCCACACTACTCCTGCTACTGGGATAGGCAGTTGATTAGCTGCCACCAGTCGAATGGTGTGTTCTTTTCTGGAGTGAGTAACTTCAGGAAAATGACTCTGGAAATATGCCTCAGGCATTGTGGTTGACCTGAGACCCCGTGTCCATCAAGCAGCGAATACATTGCCCATTGAATTCAGCCCAGGTAAGGGGTCTCTCGGAGACAATATCCTCAGAATTCTCTGAGACTCAAAACCCCACTGTATGCTCCACAACCGTAGGGTGCGTTAGTTTAACGGGCGCCTCTTCTCTTTCTTTCTCAATTGGCACAGTCTCTTGAAATATGCCCCCTTCCACCGCAGGTCCAACACTATCACTCACGTTCCACTGATGGGCTATGTATGCAAAGTGATGGGGTCCAGAAGGAGTGACTTTCTCGCTCTGACCTCCTCTCACGTGAGGTTGGGGAATTAGCCGGAGAGCTGGTGGCAGGTGTCCCCTTGATGCTGCACAGCTCACCTCGAATGTCGAGAATCTCTTGACATATCTCCGGCACCCAGTCGTGCTCAGTGCGTGTTGACTCAGGGGTGACCACTTCATGATTCCGGACCGTGGTGGTGAGCACAGGGATCTCTCTCTCCAAGACTCTAGCATCGGCCCCAACCTCAAGAAAGCCCATACTGGGATTCTTGTGTAGGTTTTCCTTTAAAATCTGTTTCAAAGATGGATCCTTCAGCCAGCAATGAGTTGGTTCCGCAGCACTTTGTCTAAGTGACCCAGTTCTCGATGCTCGCCCCAAGTCTTCTTGGTGATATGGGACATCATGCTTTAACATACTGATCTATGGTCTCACTTTCCCCTAAGACCAGCTGTAGCAACTGCACGTGGAGGTGCCCCATGTTCGTGGTGTCACCATGCATATCCTCCTAGATTTTTATCACCTTTTCCACAGTGTCACGATCACTAGGTGGGCGGTACATAACCATCTGCCAGGCTTCCTCATCAAGAGTCAGGAGGTTTAGCTTGGCCTGAATGGAAGGGGTCAGAGCATACATGCGTAGCATGCTTTTCAGCCTCTCTACCCACTACTCACTGTGAACTTGGTAAGATTGCTGAGCATAGCCCCCAAGTGTATATTTCCCTTGCTGGGCTCGTTCACAGACTGTTCAGCCATCTCGGTGTCTACAGTAGTGCTTTTCTCTTTTTTGCTCCCACATACCAACAGACCCCTCCTAACCTGTGATTCTAGTCCTAGCTGATCCAGTTACCGTCGGTGATAGCTGGAAGTGATGGCCCTACTCACTTGCACTGTTCTTCCTCTCTCACAAGTGTGCCACTCCTGTTGCAGTCGCCGCACGACTCTTCTTGGCTTGACCGTCGGCGAAGGTCTCTCAGGCTTGGAAGGCGAACTTAGACCTTGGAGGCTTGACCAGCTCAGGGTGCAGATTATGGCTCTAAACTGTACTTGTGGATCTTTTGGGGGAATCGGACCTTGCCAGGTGGTGACCGACACCCAAGTAGCACAGACTTCCTGCTGAGGACCGTCACGTTGGTCCCAGTGGAGTCTCTGGAGCACGCCTACCCCGCTCTCTTTCCTGTCACCAAATCCCTTTGTGGTTTGGCATTCTGTGCTTTTATAACAGGGAAGTTCTTACAGAGGTTCACCTGGACTGGTCAAGCACACAAGTTCCTTCCCTCTACAAATCTTCCAGCACACTTTTTTTCCACTTGATTTTGGCTGGCCACTAGTTGGTAGTCTCTCCCCATTAATTACACATCTTGCACCAATTTGCCACAGGGCTCATGTTTTCTTGTTACGCATGTAAAATAATTAAGTCACTCAAGGTACATCAACTCTCAGCACCTCAAAATACAACAGATTCAGAAAGCAGAAATAACCAATAGAAGCATTCTTATAACTACTTCTCCATCAATAATATCCAACCAAATAGAAAATAGTGGACAAATACGTATAACTACCAAAAAATGAGTATCTAATACCCACAGACCACTATAACACAAAAGTCATAAAATCAACAAAGTTTATTGAAATTTAATTAAAAAAGTATACATCATACCATGTGACTATCTTCAAAGAGAATTAGTTAATGTTCCATATAGAGCAGAGGTACCGCATCTAACCATATCACTAAGCATTGAGACACATTATACTTGGTACTAGTCCCATATGAGGTTCCCAGAGACATACTTTAAGGTAATCATAAATATATTGTTCCCAGATGATGAGAATTCAACATACAGAGCAATGTAAAGTGTTACAAAAAGGATCAATGCTTACCCATTGTTGTGTACCGCTGCACAGGGACAGGGACATGTCTCAATAGTATCACTTCCAACGCGTGTCAACAGTAGAACGCAAATGCGTTACATTGTTTAACCGGTGCTTATCCAAGGTGGAACGCACATTGCAAACCATCATTTACGCGGCCGCTATACCATGATGAATGTCAGTCAAAACTGGGATCTTGGTGTCATCAATATTTTGATGTGCATCAGTGGCACCATAGTAAATGGAACCATATTGTGTCCCATCTACCCTCTACCGATTTAAGATCGAGTATAGCTGGTTTAGTTACTTTTGTGAGGGGGGAAGTAAAAAAGAAAAAGGCTATTCAATATATTCTATTTTCTGGGAATGTTATACTGTATATTGTATGACACCCAACCATTCCTTAGATACATTTGTCTGTGGCTTTACCTTGAAAGCTCAGGCAATATAAGTCCTGTTCCAAATATAGCCATACTTGACCTTACACCACCCCCATTTTATCCATGGGTCAAACGTGTCTATCTGGCATCCCTGGATCCGGGTCCTCTCAGGGTTGTATCATAAGAGCCATATTTATGCCGATAGTCAAAAAGATCTATCCCAAAATGCCTATAGTGATTCCTACCTTGGGACTAATAGCATACGTTATGACCAGATAAAGCTTGTGAAGTTAAGTTGTTCATTAAGACCTCCAGAATTTAGACTTTCCAAACAGAATACCCACCTACTCTCCCTCTGAATAATCTTTTTATCCCAATCCCCCTGCTGGATGTATGGAGCATTACTTCAATGGCATGTAATGTGATGGAATCAAGGCTGCTGCCATGTTGTAAATTGACAAGTTGTGTCAGCGGTGTATCCATCTTATGCCTGATGTCTCCCATGTGTTCACCGATTTTGACTCTTAGTTGTCTCTTTGTTTTACCGACATAATCTTTAGGGCATGTGCACGTTCACAAATAAACAACCCTGTGTCAGGGTTCCACCCCTCAGTGTGTCTGGGATGCAGTTACTGACAGCTCAGCCATCCAATCTGGTTTGGGGGGGTGCTGAAGCTGTCAGTACTTTGATTGACTGCTTGGACATCCAAACTGGTACAGGGACGTGCTGAACTCTCATTGTGTTGATTGACAGCTTGACTATCCAATCTGAGACTGGGAGACGTCAGCTATCTCTAAATTTTCATTATTCCAGGTGATTGCCATGCTACTTAACTGAACTGTGTATCCCAGACCTCTGTCAGACATACATTCAGCTTGTGAGGTTTGTGCTCTTGTGCCTTGAGTTCTGTATGCTTGATCTTTTGTTACCTGACCTAGGACTTCATTCTGACCATCCGTCTATATAACCCCTTCAGCTCTGATCCGCTATCTTCCTGATACTGTGACCTGGGATCATTACCTGACCATGCTTTTGTGTCTTCCTTCTGTTTATGATTCACCCTCCTATCTTCTGACCTTGGACTCCTTCACCATTCTGACTCACGGCTTGGCCGTGAGAAGTGACTAGCGTCACACCCTGGAAGTTTTACAATTGGCAAATTGTTTATTTTTATAGACCTATTTGTCACCGTACTTCTAAAAATATCTGCTGTCAAGCAATGTGCCCTCCTTTTTTGGGGGGCCAAATGGCTATGCATCGGATGGTCCTTAACCGATCTTCCCCTCCAGTATGTGACTGATGGGAATAGGAAAATCCATTTAACAATATCTGGGTCTGTTTTTTGGGTCTGTATTTTGGATGCCCCAATATTTTTTCAGAATGCTCATGACTTTGGCCTGTTGATCATCATAAGTTCCTATAAATCTTGTTATTGGGTCCGTTTCTAAGATGGAATCAGTGGGGGAGGGGTGCTAGACTATATAGGCTGGGATGGCTTTTGTGCTATTTTTTGATCAAAAAACAGTATAACTAAAAACTCTGTGTTATTTAAATGCACTTTTGCTTTTTTACTTAGTTACATCAGGGTTTTCATTTACTTTTTTCTCTTGTAGGTTTTAATGTTTTGTGGCCATAACATGCGTTTAACCTCTGCATGTGTACCAACTCAAGTTAAGCTCAGTTTTGTGTTTTTTTTCTCTGTATTGTTGCATTCTGTGCAACCCGGGGTGTGGCCTCCCTGTTTCTGAGCTAGAGACTATATAAGGCTTCCCCAGTCTAGTGTTTCACTGGTTGGGCCCAGTCCTTTTGTCTGCCCTTATTCACACTGAGGTCAACATTGACACAATGTAAGGTTTTAATATTAGACAGTGTAGGACTGTCCCGATCAGAGTTACCGTGACGAGGTGGGATGGCTTTTGTGCTATTTTTTTTAATCAAAAAACAGTATTACTAAAAACTCTGTGTTATTTAAATGCACTTTTGCTTTTTTACTTAGTTACATCAGGGTTTTCGTTAACTTTTTTCTCTTGTAGGTTTTAATATATAGGCTATATGTGGGAGAGTGGGGACTAGGCTATATAGGATGTATATGTGGGGGAGGGGGAACTAGTCTATAATGGCTATGTTGGAAAGGGAGAACTAGGCTATATAGGCTATATGTGGGGGACGGGGAACTAAGCTATATGTGGGAAGGGGGGACTAGGTTATATATCCTATATGTGGTAGAGTGGGGACTAGGCTATATGTGGGGGAGGGGACTAGGCTATATATGTTATAAGTGGGAATGGATTAGGCTATATAGGCTATATGTAGAAGAGTGGGAACTAGACTATATAGGCTATATGTGGGGGAAGGGGACTAGGCTATATATTCTATATGTGGGAGAATGGGGACTAGGCTATAAAGACTATATGTGGGAGAGTGGGGACTAGACTATAACGGCTATATGTGGGGGAAGGGAGACTAGGCTATATAGGCTACATGTGGGGAAGAGGGACTAGGTCATGTAGGCTATATGTGGGAGAGTGGTAACTAAGCTATATAGGCTATATGTGGGAGAAGGGGACTAGGCTACATGAGGAGAGAGGACCCTGCCCACGAGGGTTCACAATCTACAAGGGATGGGTGAGAATACAGTAGGCGAGGGTATAACTGATCGTGCAGTGGTTTGGTCGATTGGTGGTTACTGCAGGTTGTAGGCTTGTCGGAAGAGGTAGGTCTTCAGTTTCTCTTTGAAGGTTTCCATGTTGGCGAGAGTCTGATGTGTTGGGGTAGAGAGTTCCAGAGTATGGGGGATGTGCGGGAGAAATCTTGTATGCGATAGTGGGAAGAGGAGATAAGAGGGGAGTAGAGAAGGAGATCTTGTGAGGATCAGAGGTTGCGGGTAGATAAGTACCGGGAGATGAGGTCACAGATGTATGGAGGACACAGATTGCGGATGGCTTTGTATGTCATGGCTAGGGTTTTGAACTGGAGTCTTTGGGTAATGGGGAGCCAGTGCAGGGATTGACAGAGGGGAGAGGCTGGGGAATAGTGGGGGGGACAGGTAGATTAGTCGGGCAGCAGAGTTTAGAATAGATTGGAGGGATGCAAGAGTGTTAGAGGGGAGGCCACAGAGCAGAAGGGCATGGACTATGATTTTTGCAGATTCTTGGTTTAGGAATGTACGGATCTGGGAAATATTTTTGAGGTGAAGTTGGCAGGAAGTGGAAAGGAGGGCTTGGATATGTGGTTTGAAGGAGAGATCAGTGTCAAGGATTACCCCAAGGCAGCGAGCTTGTGGGACTGGGGAGAGGGAGCAGCCATTTACTTTAATGGATAGGTCTGTTGGGGGAGTCGAGTGAGGTGGGGGAAAGATTATGAATTCTGTTTTATTCATATTAAGTTTTAGAAATATAGCGGACAAGAAGGATGAAATAGCAGACAGACATTGTGGGATTCTGGTTAGTAGGGTGGTGTTATCTGGGCCAGAGATGTAGATCTGTGTGTCATCGACATAGAGACAATACTGAAAGCCATGGGACTCTATGAGCTGTCTGAGGCCAAAAGTATAGATGGAGAAGAGCAGAGGCCCTAGGACAGAACCTTGCGGGACTCCAACAGATATGGTGCAAGCTGAGTGGGAAATGCTGAATGTCCGGTCTGTTAGGTACGACAAAATCCAAGATAAGGCCAAGTCAGTGATGCCAAGAGATGAGAGTGTCCCATATGGGGGAGAGGGGGAACTAGGCTATATGAGGGAGAGTGGGGACAAGGCTATATAGACTATTTGTGGGAGAGGGGGGACTAGACTATATATGTTATATGTGGGAGAGGGAGACCTTTTTTTAAGAGACCAAAGCTTCATGGAAAGGGGGTGCCAGCAAACACAGCCAAAAAATTCAACATACAGTAATTTACTCCACTAAAGTGGAGCCAGTCACTGATTGTATTGAATTTATTGTGGTGGTGCATGTAAGCTGAAAAATGCACCAAATTAATTAAGTCCATATGCACACATTGAACATTTGGTGATTTTTTTTTTACCTCAGTAGTTGTAAGCCAAAACCAGGAGTGAGTGAAAAATACAGAAGTGGTGACATGTTTCTATTATACTTTTCCTCTGTCTGTTCCACTTAAGGTTTTAAGGGAAATAATGGTGTGCACTCAGGTCAAAGGTAAGTAGGTGCTGGTAAAACAGACCATGTGGTCCAAAACAGTCATATATCAAAAATTACCGCACACTTGAAACTGAGATGATGCAAAAATATTAACAAGTTTAGTGTGTTCACAAAATCAGTTGCCACAAAAAGAAGAGAAAACAAACGTGCAGATAGAAACCCAACGTTTCGACCCTCCCGGGCCTTATTCATGGGGTTGCTACGGGAGTAAAGAAAACAGATTTAAGCCTGGAAATCATATATTCAGATAAAAACAATGTTAAACCATGCCAATGGACTAAAGTACACATAATATATATACACACACCAATACGTGAAGTAACCATGGACAAACAAATGATATCTACAAATGTTTACATAAAGAGGAGCCAGAGATGGTATGAGACTACTGTGAAAGAGCAACAATCTTAGCAAAAATGTCTGCCACATTTATTGAGGGAGGTACATATCTGAGCTAGGGTGGGGCATAGGCTAGTTACCTTGATGCACGTTAGGATACAAATGGGAGTGGCAGGCATAGGGCAGGAGGATAAGTCCCATGTTATGTAAACCGTTGCTGTGGTGAATAAAGAGGCAGAGTCATATATGAATGGATTATATACATGTATACGCACGTGGGGCGCACAGAGACACCTAGATAGGAACCCAACAACCCCTGCTATATTATAAGGGGGTATGGATGCAGAGGTGTATGCAGAGGGGGTCACGGATTGATGACCCGCCAATGGTGCTGGTGTAGCAAAAGGTGAGTGCCATTACCTTAACCTGGAGCAGGCTGGGGATATGTTCATTCGTGATGCACAGTGGCAATGGCACACCGAGGCTGTAGCATCTGTGGTGGGCCTGTTAAAAAACCTGGACAATCCCTTTAATATAATCCCCAACTCTGGGATATTACATCAGTGGTGATGATAAATTTAAAGCAGGAAAAATAACCAAAATTACCTGGTACATCATGTAGCAGAGCAAGAAGGTATGAAGGCACCAGTGCAGATATAAATGGAAAGACAACCTTCCACAATCAAGGGAATGCTCCTCAAAACAAGGTTCGCCTTCATTCAAAAGCATTGTAAGTCAAGATGCTACCAGAGAGCAGCAGAATAAGACTTCAAACCAGAAAATGATCATTACGTCTGTAATTGCAGATGGAAAAAGTCTAGGGAAATCTACCGGAGCCATATTGGGGATGTAAGAGAGGGTCTATTAAATGGATGGATGTCCTCTTGCCAAGAGGCCATGTGTGTACCACAATAATCAGTTGACAAGTAGCCAAGTTTTCAATGACAATGACATGGTGTTATATGGCAGAAATATCAGACGGATGTGCACCTTGTTAGGGTTGGCGGATCACACTAAATATAAATTATGATGAAGTGCGATTGCAACCCAGAGGTAATCCAGGCAGAGATAGAAAACTGCAGTTAATATGAACAATGGCGGAACACAGTGAGCGATAGCTAGCTCGCATCCAGGTAAATGTCACTCAGTGTATAGCATACAAGACTGTGTCACTCGCACACAGTAACAGAAAAGATGCTCTGCAGTAGAGCTGTGTCACTCGCACACAGTAACAGAAAAGATGCTCTGCAGTAGAGCTGTGTCACTCGCACACAGTAACTGAAAAGATGCTCTGCAGTAGAGCTGTCACTCACACACAGTAACAGAAAAGATGCTCTGCAGTAGAGCTGTGTCACTTGCACACAGTAACAGAAAAGATGCTCTGCAGTAGAGCTGTGTCACTCACACACAGTAACAGAAAAGATGCTCTGCAGTAGAGCTGTGTCACTTGCACACAGTAACAGAAAAGATGCTCTGCAGTAGAGCTGTCACTCACACACAGTAACAGAAAAGATGCTCTGCAGTAGAGCTGTGTCACTCGCACACAGTAATAGAAAAGATGCTCTGCAGTAGAGCTGTGTCACTCGCACACAGTAATAGAAAAGATGCTCTGCAGTAGAGCTGTGTCACTCGCACACAGTAACAGAAAAGATGCTCTGCAGTAGAGCTGTGTCACTCGCACACAGTAATAGAAAAGATGCTCTGCAGTAGAGCTGTGTCACTCGCACACAGTAATAGAAAAGATGCTCTGCAGTAGAGCTGTGTCACTCGCACACAGTAACAGAAAAGATGCTCTGCAGTAGAGCTGTGTCACTCGCACACAGTAATAGAAAAGATGCTCTGCAGTAGAGCTGTGTCACTCGCACACAGTTAGGCTGCCGTCACACTAGCAGTATTTGGTCAGTATTTTACATCAGTATTTGTAGCCAAAACCAGGAGTGGAACAATTAGAGGAAAAGTATAATAGAAACATATGCACCACTTCTGCATTTATCACCCACTCCTGGTTTTGGCTTACAAATACTGATGTAAAATACTGACCAAATACTGCTAGTATGACTGCAGCCTAACAGAGCAGGTATGGCGCTAATGATCCCTGTGGAATTTAACCTCTGCTTGTCCAGGCTGACCATACGGGGGCATGCAAAAGTTTGGGCACCTCTGCTCAAAATTACTATTATTGTGAACAGTTAAGCAAGTTAAAGATGAAAGGATCTCTAAAAGGGCTAAAGTTAAAGATGACACATTTCCTTCATATTTTAGTCAAAAATATATGTATTTTATTTTTCCTCCCAGTTTTATATCATCACCAAGGTGCAATAATTAATCTATGCAACAATGTAGAAGAAATAAACCCTAATAGTGAAAGACTCTAAAGTCAGCTCTAAGCTGGGCTGTTTTCCCCTGATAATGTTGGGTCCCATTATTGTGTAAGGACCTCAAGTGCTTTGATGGACCAGTCTGATGCAGGAAATAGGTTTCTTGAAATGTGAGTCTAACCAGGTAACTGCAAGTATTGAGATCAGCCAGCAGATGGCAGCATTGGCAAATTAAATGCTAAATGTACGCTATAAAGAAAATTCCCAAACTGCAGAAATCAACCATTTATCATGTGAAGTAAAAGCTTTACAAACATACTGCAACACTTACTACACTGCCTATTAAATAAGAGTAATACCTGATCACTGGGCCCTGTTTGATTTATGGTAAGCGGCACCGGTTCAATAGTCTATCATTGCTGAACCTCTGTTAATAATGAATTAAGTAGGAAACAGTTCTTTCAAATGACAAAGATAAAAAGGTTTTATAAATGTTTCACTGGTCAGCAAAGTAAAACTATTGTACATTTTGCAGAGAGAATGCTAAAATATTATTATAGTGATATTATCTGTGGATAATGTGGGACACATGAGACAATCATCCTACTGAAGAGCACCAGCCCCCTCGTCCCCCCAATATGTGGTATAGTTCATTAGTTTATCCTTAAAAAAATAATTTATTAATGATTATATATTCCCCGGACACTTTTCATATTTAGCTAGGCATGCTATCACAGAGTGCAGAAATAATCTATATGAATAGCAGTATTGGGACACCTACATGGGCTTTTCTGATATCCCAGTCTACATTCATGGGCATTAATATAGAGATGATCCCATTTTGCAGTTTCAACTATAGTGGCATGTAAAAGTTTGGGCACCCCTGGTGAAAATGACTGTACTTCTGAATAATTAAGCAAGTTGAAGTTGAAATGATCTCTAAAAGATCTGAAGTTAAAGATTAGATATTTCCTTTATATTTTAGGGAAAAAAAAGAAAAAAATGAATTTTTTTTTTACATTTTAAAAACTACAAAAAAGAAAATGGGACCATGCAATAGTTTGGGAACCCTGGAGATTTGTGTGTGAAGACAACTTTGACCAAGGTTTGTAAAAAAAAATTAAAATGTAACATCAAAATCTAACACTCTACCTATGATTTTCTGATGGCAACTTTCAGAGTTCTGTGGTTAATTTCTTCGCACAGAGAGGCATCCAAAGCTTTGCAGTCATCATCACTTATAGTGGTACAGAGGATTACTGGTTACCAGCATACATGGCATATGGAACTTACACGTGATCAGGAGGACAGTTCCACAATACTCAGCAGTCCCAGAGGACTGTGTGCCATACAACAAATCCTCCAGTAGGTCAGGTTGTGCCCACTCTACCACCTCCTACAGAATTCTCCACCTGGGTGTTATTCTGAGGCTTACAATTGTTTGGGTTGCCTTAGCATTTTCAAATTTCCTTGTGACAATTGGACTTAAATTCTTCATAAATATTTCTTCCGGATAATAATAAATCTTTATTTTTATATAGCGCTAACATATTCCGCAGCACTTTACAGTTTGCACACATTATCATCGCTGTCCCCGATGGGGTCACAATCTAAATCGGTATGTCTTTGGAATGTGGGAGGAACCGGAGTACCCAGGGAAACACAGGGAGAACAAAGTCCTTGCAGATGTTGTCCTTGGTGGGATATGAAGTCTAGCACTGCAAAGCTTCAGTGCTAACCACTGAGCCACCGTGCTGCTCTGATCACCACAGCTGTGTACTGTACCTACAGTGTGTATGCCACCAACAGATGCAGTAACACCGTAGGGCTGCGTGTAACCAACGCATGATTGAATCCAGAGACTTTTGTAAAAGTATACCATATACTTAAATCTGAGCAACAGCACCGTTTAGAAATTGACTTGTACTGTATCACTTTTAAAGGGACACTGTCACCTGAATTTGGAGGGAACAATCTTCAGCCATGGAGGCGGGGTTTTTGGGTGTTTGATTCACCCTTTCCTTACCCGCTGGCTGCATGCTGGCTGCAATATTGGATTGAAGTTCATTCTCTGTCCTCCATAGTACACGCCTGCGCAAGGCAAGATTGCGCAGGAACTTCAATCTAATATTGCAGCCAGCGGGTAAGGAAAAGGTGAATCAAACACCCGAAAACCCCGCCTCTATGGCTGAAGATTGTTCCCTCCAAATTCAGGTGACAGAGTCCCTTTAACTTGTTTACTGCAGTGTCCCGCGGGAACAGCCAACGGTAGATGCTCCTTCTGCCACATTGCTTTCTCCATCTACTTACTACCTTGGCTTTTGTTTAGGCAATGGGCCAACCATTCCTCAGTACAACTCTGAACTTGTTGAAGGACTACTACAATGCTCCAGTCACAACACGTGGCCCATGGCTTTCATACGCAATACATACTCACCAGACTCTCTCCAGTGAACTCTTTGAGGATTTTTTGACTCGAGGTACCTTCAATAGCTTCTCTTACTGTTGCACACAACATATACACAATGTCTAACATTCCTCAGGCTTCAGTCTCCTCTTGCCTTTACTCAAAGGCGTTGTCCACTACTAGGGCAATAGGACAGCCCCTTCTTAAATGAAATGTTCGGCCGCGATAAAATAATAAAATCTATACTCGCCTCCCATGCTGACTCTGTTCCAGCAGTCTCAGCACTCGCGGTCCTGGGGCTGTGATGCGGTGAAATGACATGCGATGCCCGATGCCCAATCAGCACTGGCGTCACTATCTCTGCCTTCAGACAAACTCAACATGAAGAGGAAGACCAGACTGCAGCTGATCCCTGGCTTCTTCTTCATGTTCAGTTTGTCCGAAGATGGGGACAGTGACGCCAGCGCTGATTGGGAGCTGGGCGTCACGTGTCACAACACCGCATCATAGCCCCGGGGAGAGCAAGTGCCAACACCGTGGGAATGACGCTGACGCTTTATTTTATCGAGGCGTAACATTTAGTCCCCAATTTTCACGCCACTGGCCACCATCTTCTTGGCAGCGTTCGGCGCCATCTTTAAGTCACTAGCAGCCGCCATCTTTAACTCTTTCATGGCTGTCATTTTCAAAAGTTCCTTCACTTTCGGCACACACTGTATGTAAATATAATGAGGTGAAAATCTCAAATCTCAAGGCACAGTGCACATGTAAATCACATAGAAGGGGGTACCATCACCACCAATGTGCACCAATCGAAGTAAACACGAACAAATCAGAAATTAAAGTGATAAACGAAGACAAACCGAAACAGTGTCCAATGATTAAATATATGACAATATTTATTAAGGAAATATAACAACGTGAGGAAAGAATGGTTGTAGATGACGAGGAAAAAGCTAACATATTAAACACCTTCTTCTCCACGGTATTCACGGTGGAAAATGAAATGCTAGGTGAAATCTGTTGTGATAGGCAATTCAGTATCACAATGGACATAGCGGTCAGAGCACATACAGTGATCTGACAACAACCCAAAATAAAAGAACGAGCTCTGAGACGTGGGAACTCTGCAGACCGCAATCCCTAATCCTCTCCAAACAACACTAGAGGCAGCCGTGGATTGCGCCTAACTCTGCCTATGCAACTCGGCACAGCCTGAGAAACTAACTAGCCTGAAGATAGAAAATAAGCCTACCTTGCCTCAGAGAAATACCCCAAAGGAAAAGGCAGCCCCCCACATATAATGACTGTGAGTTAAGATGAAAAGACAAACGTAGGGATGAAATAGATTCAGCAAAGTGAGGCCCGACTTTCTTAACAGAGCGAGGATAGGAAAGATAACTTTGCGGTCTACACAAAACCCTAAAGAAAACCACGCAAAGGGGGCAAAAAGACCCTCCGTACCGAACTAACGGCACGGAGGTACACCCTTTGCGTCCCAGAGCTTCCAGCAAAACAATTAGACAAGCTGGACAGAAAAAATAGCAAACAAATAGCAAAGAAGAACTTAGCTATGCAGAGCAGCAGGCCACAGGAATGATCCAGGGAAAAACAAGTCCAACACTGGAACATTGACAGGAAGCATGGATCAAAGCATTAGGTGGAGTTAAGTAGAGAAGCACCTAACGACCTCACCAGATCACCTGAGGGAGGAAACTCAGAAGCCGCAGTACCACTTTCCTCCACAAACGGAAGCTCCCAGAGAGAATCAGCCGAAGTACCACTTGTGACCACAGGAGGGAGCTCTGCCACAGAATTCACAACAGTACCCCCCCTTGAGGAGGGGTCACCGAACCCTCACCAGAGCCCCCAGGCCGACCAGGATGAGCCACATGAAAGGCACGAACAAGATCGGGAGCATGGACATCAGAGGCAAAAACCCAGGAATTATCTTCCTGAGCATAACCCTTCCATTTAACCAGATACTGGAGTTTCCGTCTTGAAACACGAGAATCCAAAATCTTCTCCACAATATACTCCAATTCCCCCTCCACCAAAACCGGGGCAGGAGGGTCAACAGATGGAACCATAGGTGCCACGTATCTCCGCAACAATGACCTATGGAATACGTTATGTATGGAAAAAGAATCTGGGAGGGTCAGACGAAAAGACACAGGATTAAGAACCTCAGAAATCCTATACGGACCAATGAAACGAGGTTTAAACTTAGGAGAGGAAACCTTCATAGGAATATGACGAGAAGATAACCAAACCAGATCCCCAACACGAAGTCGGGGACCCACACGGCGTCTGAGATTAGCGAAACTTTGAGCCTTTTCCTGGGACAAGGTCAAATTGTCCACTACATGAGTCCAAATCTGCTGCAACCTGTCCACCACAGTATCCACACCAGGACAGTCCGAAGACTCAACCTGTCCTGAAGAGAAACGAGGATGGAACCCAGAATTGCAGAAAAATGTCGAAACCAAGGTAGCCGAGCTGGCCCGATTATTAAGGGCGAACTCAGCCAAAGGCAAAAAAGACACCCAGTCATCCTGATCGGCAGAAACAAAGCATCTCAGATAGGTTTCCAAGGTCTGATTGGTTCGTTCGGTCTGGCCATTAGTCTGAGGATGGAAAGCCGAGGAAAAGGACAAGTCAATGCCCATCCTACCACAAAAGGCTCGCCAAAACCTCGAAACAAACTGGGAACCTCTGTCAGAAACGATATTCTCTGGAATGCCATGTGTGGCACCCCTAGGGGTATTTGCCACAAAAATAGTTACTGACACTAGACACAAATACTAAAATAGCAAAACTGCACTACCACCTCCAGCCAGAAGGGGGAGCTCCAGAGACTCCCCTTAATCCATTCTGGTCTGAGAGAAGAAATGGCAGTTGGGCTAAGGAGCTGAAAGTGAGAGGTCATACAGCTGAATTTCTAACAGCCCTATGACGGTTTCCAGGCCCAAATCACCGGCCTGAGGAGAAGAGGGACAGAGAAAAGGGACATTGTGAGAACCGGGTAGCATTAATCACTACCCAGAACAGGCGCAAAGACGGATACCAAATCCGTGGCTGTATTCATTATATATAATACAGCAACCGGAAAAACGTGAGGTGATATCAGCTTCACTAGGGCCGGACGCAGCAATAGACACAGAGTTCAGCGGTACTCCTGGAGGGGGTAAGCCGATAAAAGGACTCGGGTTGCCCGTCGAACCAGGACCCGGAGGGGACAGATTGGGCCGGAAGCCAGTTCACATACAGCAGCAGGGCCACACAGAAATTGCGTACAATAAGAGGCGAAGACCCCGGCAGGGTCAAAGTAACTCAGAGTTCCCATACAGACTCCGGTGACAGGACTGGTTGTAAATCCTTTTATGTTAAAGTAAACTGGTTAAACGTTTCAGTGCCTCAGTCTTTCATTTGGACAATAGCCATCTATCCAGGATTGGGATCATCACCGCTGGGAGAACCTGCTGCTGATCAAGTAAGTGCCTGTCCCCTCACGATACCCCTTACACTGTGCATTGCCTGAGGCCACAGCACCGGGTCAAGCCACCCGTGACATCCCCCTCAAGAGACAGACCCCATTGGTCCGGTGCTGGGTATCCCGGTCTCTTGGGCGTCACAATTGGCGTCACGAACAGGATCTAGCCAGCCCGTATACCGGGTATTGTGTGCCGTGATTGGAGCCCAAAACTGTGAAAACTTGGATGAAAAATCTTGAAAATTGACTTTATTAAAGAAAAATCCATTCCCCATTGAAAACTATTGAAAGTGACTTTTCCCCATTGGTTATAATGGAGTAAAGATGGCCGCCATCCCCTGAGGTAATCACTTCATAACCGTTAGGCACGAGACTGTTAATTGAGCTACGCCATCACCTGAGCCCCAGTCTAACTGAAAAACTTCAGAATCCGCCATTACAGAGCGCGGTGGGTGGGAGCAGCAGGGGGCGTGTCATTGTGGGCGGCACCAAGCTGAGCGCTCTGACATCAGAGCAAGGGGAAAATCGATCCTGCTGCACAGCAGAACGAATCTACACTATCCCGACGGAAGCAGAGGACCGGAAGGGTCCGGATTAACTAAGGGGGCACAGTATGTCGCAGCACGGAGACGCCGCAGCACCCGGTGACGCTAATGCAGCTGAAAGACAGAGTGTTGATAGAGAGTCCGATAGCGCAGCGGTGCAAGGAGTGGCGCCCATCATGCCGGTGCTGATGCCATATACCCCGGGTGGCCCATGGCTTCCAATGTATGAAGGTGAGCCTAATACCCTTGACGATTTCAGAGAAAAGATGCTGGCCCATTTTGACATGTTCCCTGTGGGTGAAGTTCAGCGTGTTAGTCTCCTGATGATGCAGTTAAGTGGCCATGCTAAGCGAGAAGTCACAGCATGGGCAGCTGATCTAAAAGGCACTGTTGAACGCATATTTGCTGGATTAAAAGCTACATTTGAAACCACTGCCAGCAGCAAAGCTAAAGTACGATTCTTTAATTGCAAACAAAAAGTTAATGAGGGCGTGAGAGACTTTGCCTTAAACCTGCAGGAAGCCCTTAAATCACTTACACTGGCTGAACCCATTTTTAACACCGGAGCGGATAAACTGCTAAGAGATCAATTTATTGAGGGACTCTACACCCCTTCTCACCGGGGGCATGTGAGCATGCTTGTTTTTAAGAACCCTGAATTGACATTTGCCCAATTAAAGGAGAGCGTTATACGTCTCCAGCTGGCAGAGGCACCTCGGGATCAGGAGCCTGCGCAACTCATGGCAGAGGCTCCTCAACAACATGGAGTACCAGTGACATCAGCTATGTCCGGGGCCATTGCTAAGCCCCTGGGGCCCAGTACTAATGAGGCTCTTCAACAAAAGCTTGACTCTTTAACTGATGTTGTTGCTTCAATGGCTAAAACCATGCAGGAGATGAGAGGACCCAAGATGGAGTTGTCAAACCGTAGAGAATGTGTTCCATGGATGAGACCCCGGAGATACCCGACATGGAGAGGACAACCCCGCGACCGCTAACAACCGGATGGACAGCCCATTTGCCGCCGTTGCCAGCAGCCAGGCCACTTTGCACGAGATTGTGATTTAAACGGGAATCCCCTGGGAATGCGGGCCGCTTCGCAGGAATGAACTTTCAAGGCCCAACACCCTGGCACGACAGGTACATCGGAGGACGACCCATTATCCCTATCGTGCTGGACGGAATGCCCCTCAACGCTTTGCTGGACACAGGTTCCCAGATTTCATCTATACCGTATATCCTTTATAAGAGGTACTGGGCTGATGCAGATATTGATAAAGGGTCCTCTGATGTTGAACTAGATATATGGGCCAGTAATGGTAAGTTGGTACCGAAACTAGGATTCAGGGAGATGACCATAAAGATTGGTAAAGTAGAATTGAAGAAACAGGGTATAATTGTTGTTGATGTTGACCGGCGGAACTGTGAACCAACTGTATTGATAGGAATGAATGTGTTAGAGAACTGCTTTTCCGAAGTCATTTCTGTCTTACAGCAAATTGCTGAAACTGCCCAATCCTGCCAGCAGAGAGTTCTCCGGAGGGAAATAAAAGTATTGATGTTAAGGCAACAGGTAGAAGTTGCAGGTGGAGAAATCGGCAGTGTGAGGGTAAGTGGTCCAACGTCTATTGTAATCCCACCAAAAACAGAAATGCTGGTATGGTGTAGAGCAGCCATTGGTACTAAGGGACGAGATTATCAAGCCTTAATAGAACCAGTGTACGCCGACAGCAGGCCCACTATACTCACAGCACGAGGGATAGTCGAGGTACACCGGGGACGAGTGCCGGTACGACTTTTGAACTGTGGAGAGGAAGAGGTCACTTTGCCAAGGTATGCTACAATGGCAAAGCTATATACTGTTGACAACAATGCCATCACAACCATTGAGCCCTTAGAACCAACCTGTCAGGTGGAAGGCAATGGCTCAGATGGAGAAATGGAGGATTGGTGCCAACAGCTACACGTGGGCATAAATTCAACACCTACCCATCAAAAACAAGGGGTGTATAGGCTAGTGACGGAATATGAACAAGTCTTCAGTAAACACCCATTGGACGTCGGATGGATAGAAGGGGTAGAACACACAATCCCCACAGGTGGCCATCCCCCAATAAAAGAAAGATATAGACCCATACCGCCCGCTCACTATCAATGTGCAAAAGATATGCTGAGGGAAATGAAACAGGCCGGGGTAATAAGAGACAGCTGTAGCCCCTGGGCGGCCCCTCTAGTGATTGTCAAAAAAAAAGATGGAACTATGAGAATGTGCGTAGACTACCGGCAGATTAATAACATCACCCATAAAGATGCCTACCCTTTGCCTAGGATAGAAGAGTCCTTGACTGCTTTGAAATCTGCTAATTATTTTTCCACCTTAGACTTAACGAGCGGGTATTGGCAAGTCCCTGTGGCTGAGAGAGATAAGGAAAAGACGGCATTCACCACACCAATGGGTCTAAGTGAATTTAATCGCATGCCGTTCGGACTCTGCAACGCATCCGGTACCTTCCAGCGGCTGATGGAATGCTGCCTCGGACACAAAAACTTCGAGACCGTCCTCCTGTACCTAGATGATGTGATCGTCTACTCAAAGACTTACGAACAACACTTAAAAGACTTGGCAGAAGTGTTCGAAGCCTTATCCAGGTATGGCATGAAAATCAAGCCATCCAAATGTCACCTTCTCAAGCCAAAGGTACAGTACCTGGGACACATCGTGAGTTCGGAGGGAGTAGCACCGGATCCCGAGAAAATAACCGCCATAAGGGATTGGCCGAGACCTACCAGCGCAAAAGAAGTGAGGCAATTCCTGGGATTGGTGGGTTACTATCGCAGATTTATAAAAGGATTTACCAAGTAGGCAGCACCCTTGCAAGACGCCTTGGTAGGGCAGACGAAGAAACCTTCAAACCGAAACCCTCCTTTCCAGTGGAACGACGAAAGGGAAGACTCCTTTGAACAACTAAAGAAGGCACTAACCGGAGAAGAGGTTCTGGCATACCCAGATTACCATCAACCTTTCATCCTCTACACCGATGCCAGTAATGTGGGACTAGGAGCGGTGCTGTCACAAAAGCAAGAAGGTCGGGAGAAAGTCATCGCCTTTGCAAGTAGAAAGCTCCGGCCTACTGAAAGAAATCCAGAAAATTATAGCTCCTTCAAATTGGAACTACTGGCAGTAGTTTGGGCTGTGACGGAACGTTTCAAACACTATCTGGCCGCTGCAGAATTTATTGTCTATACTGACAACAATCCGTTGACCCACCTGGACACAGCCAAATTAGGTGCGTTAGAACAGCGATGGATAGCCCGGTTATCTAATTACAACTTCAAGATCAAGTATCGAGCAGGTCGCAAGAATGGAAATGCCGATGCCCTATCCCGGATGCCACACTTGAGAGATGTAGAAGAAGAAACGGGGGAGCTTGAAGAAATTGAACTACCAGCCTTCCATCATCCCAAGGCAAAACATCATCAGTCAAGTACCTATCAGAAACAACAAGAGGTGAATTTTAATCCGTTAGCACACCATAGATGGGCTGACACCCAAGACAGCAATCCGGCTGTGAAGTTGGTGAAGGAACTGTTAACTGAGCAAAGTGCATATCCCGATGAGGATGCCCCAGAAGAGACGCATCAACTCTGGAAAGAGAGAGGCAAAATGTTCCTGTATCAAGGGAAGCTCTGTAGAAGGTACACCAATCCGAAAACACATGAATTGGTTTGGCAGATTATCGTGCCTAAACAAGATGTCAAGATGGTCCTCGAAGCTTACCATAATGGTGCTGGTCACTTTGGTTGGAAAAAGTTAGAAGTACTTCTAAGAGAAAGATTTTATTGGGTCGGGATGAGAAAATCAATCGAACAGTGGTGCAGAAATTGTGGCCCGTGCAACCTCAGAAGAAACGATCAAAAGAACCAAAGAGCACCACTGCAGCCCATAATCACCAAACAACCACTTGAACTTGTAGCCATAGACCACGTGAAGTTAATACCAAGCCCGTCCAGCTATGTCTATGCCTTGACCATCGTGGACCATTGTTCACGCTTCTTGGTAGTAGTACCCGTAAAAGATCTGACAGCAAAAACAGCAGCCAAAGCGTTCCAAACGTACTTTTGTAGACCCCATGGATATCCGGAACAGGTTCTCACCGACCAAGGTACAGCCTTTGAATCAGAGATCTTCAGAGAATTCTGTAATGTGTATGGTTGCAAAAAGATCAGGACGACGGCCTATCATCCACAAACAAACGGCTTATGCGAGAAGATGAACCATATTGTAATAGACCTACTAAAGACTTTACCTGAGACAGAAAGGAATCAATGGCCAGAGAAATTGCCTGACTTGGTGGATCTGTATAATCATGTCCCGGTGAGCTCCACCAACTGCACCCCAGCTTATCTTATGCGTGCAAGACCCGGCCAATTACCAATCGATCTAGAAATGGGAATTCTGAAACCAGACGCAGAAGTTCAAGACTCCAATTGGGATATCATACGGCAAAAGCAGTATCGCCAAGTGCAAGAGAGTGTGGAAAGAAGCCTTCAGCAAACTAGAGAAAGACAAGAGCGAACTTTCAACCAGAATGCTCTAGCGACCCCATTAAGACCGGGTGACCAAGTGCTCAAGAGAAATCGTCGAACCAATAAACTGGACAATCAGTGGGAAGCCGTACCCTACACAGTTTTACCAACAAGAGTGGATATTCCTAAAATGTGTCTCATTAGCAAAAACGGAGGCTTAACATCTGTACTAGTGTCAAGAGACAATCTTAAATTATGTCCGGAAGCATTGAAAGAGCCAGACGTTGTCCAGCCAGAACCAGAAGTTATTCAACCCATTCACGGTGGACTTGCCAACTCCATAGTTATGGAATTATCTTTAGCAGAGCGGGCAGATACTACATCCGCAGTAGACAGTAGTACTCCACATGAAGAGATACCGCTATTACGTAGATCATAGCGTAGTACCCAGGGTCAATTACCGGCCAGGTATGCAGATTTCCAACTATAAAGCTCATAATGTGAATTGTATATATGTTATGCCGTATATAGTTAAACAGAAAATGTAGTATAGTCATTGTTATCAGTCTGCAACGTTTAAGCCCAGTGCCTACAGAGACTTGTCTGTATGAACTTCTTGCATATTCTTGAACTTGTTATCAGCCCAGAGGCACTAAATCAAAGCTCCGGAAAGACTGCTTTTTAAACTTTGCTTTTTGCTCTTTTTGAACTTTCTTTAGACTTTATATTGAGTACCTTCAAGGGTAGAACTGTATTAATGGACGCTATTTGAAGTGACTTTTTACAGAACTCTATTTTTGTTTCCTTGAGTGGTTTTTGTAACTTTTCATTTTTAAGACTCTGTACATATTAATTGTTATTTCAAAATGTTATCGTCCCACAGTCCCGGAGTACTGTTCTTAACTAAGGGGGAATGTGGCACCCCTAGGGGTATTTGCCACAAAAATAGTTACTGACACTAGACACAAATACTAAAATAGCAAAACTGCACTACCACCTCCAGCCAGAAGGGGGAGCTCCAGAGACTCCCCTTAATCCATTCTGGTCTGAGAGAAGAAATGGCAGTTGGGCTAAGGAGCTGAAAGTGAGAGGTCATACAGCTGAATTTCTAACAGCCCTATGACGGTTTCCAGGCCCAAATCACCGGCCTGAGGAGAAGAGGGACAGAGAAAAAGGACATTGTGAGAACCGGGTAGCATTAATCACTACCCAGAACAGGCGCAAAGACGGATACCGGATCCGTGGCTGTATTCATTATATATAATACAGCAACCGGAAAAACGTGAGGTGATATCAGCTTCACTAGGGCCGGACGCAGCAACAGACACAGAGTTCAGCGGTACTCCTGGAGGGGGTAAGCCGATAAAAGGACTCGGGTTGCCCGTCGAACCAGGACCCGGAGGGGACAGATTGGGCCGGCAGCCAGTTCACATACAGCAGCAGGGCCACACAGAAATTGCGTACAATAAGAGGCGAAGACCCCGGCAGGGTCAAAGTAACTCAGAGTTCCCATACAGACTCCGGTGACAGGACTGGTTGTAAATCCTTTTATGTTAAAGTAAACTGGTTAAACGTTTCAGTGCCTCAGTCTTTCATTTGGACAATAGCCATCTATCCAGGATCGGGATCATCGCCGCTGGGAGAACCTGCTGCTGATCAAGTAAGTGCCTGTCCCCTCACGATACCCCTTACACTGTGCATTGCCTGAGGCCACAGCACCGGGTCAAGCCACCCGTGACATCCCCCTCAAGAGACAGACCCCATTGGTCCGGTGCTGGGTATCCCGGTCTCTTGGGCGTCACACCATGCAAATGAACCACATGCTGGAAGAACAATGGCACCAAATCAGAGGAGGAAGGCAATTTAGACAAGGGTACCAGATGGACCATCTTAGAAAAGCGATCACAGACCACCCAAATGACTGACATCTTTTGAGAAACGGGAAGATCTGAAATAAAATCCATAGAGATATGTGTCCAAGGCCTCTTCGGGACCGGCAAGGGCAAAAGCAACCCACTGGCACGAGAACAGCAGGGCTTAGCCCGAGCACAAATCCCACAGGACTGCACAAAAGTACGCACATCCCGCGAAAGAGATGGCCACCAAAAGGATCTAGCCACTAACTCTCTGGTACCAAAGATTCCAGGATGACCAGCCAACACCGAACAATGAACCTCAGAGATAACTTTATTCGTCCACCTATCAGGGACAAACAGTTTCTCCGCTGGACAACGATCAGGTTTATTAGCCTGAAATTTTTGCAGCACCCGCCGCAAATCAGGGGAGATGGCAGACACAATTACTCCTTCCTTGAGGATACCCGCCGGCTCAGATAAACCCGGAGAGTCGGGCACAAAACTCCTAGACAGAGCATCTGCCTTCACATTCTTAGAGCCCGGAAGGTACGAAATCACAAAGTCAAAACGGGCAAAAAACAGCGACCAACGAGCCTGTCTAGGATTCAAATGCTTAGCAGACTCGAGATAAGTCAAGTTCTTATGATCAGTCAATACCACCACGCGATGCTTAGCTCCTTCAAGCCAATGACGCCACTCCTCGAATGCCCACTTCATGGCCAGCAACTCTCGGTTGCCCACATCATAATTTCGCTCAGCAGGCGAAAACTTCCTGGAAAAAAAAGCGCATGGTTTCATCACTGAGCAATCAGAACCTCTCTGCGACAAAACAGCCCCTGCTCCAATCTCAGAAGCATCAACCTCGACCTGGAACGGAAGAGAAACATCTGGTTGACACAACACAGGGGCAGAAGAAAAACGACGCTTCAACTCTTGAAAAGCTTCCACAGCAGCAGAAGACCAATTGACCAAATCAGCACCCTTCTTGGTCAAATCGGTCAATGGTTTGGCAATACTAGAAAAATTGCAGATGAAGCGACGATAAAAATTAGCAAAGCCCAGGAACTTTTGCAGACTTTTCAGAGATGTCGGCTGAGTCCAATCCTGGATGGCTTGGACCTTAACAGGATCCATCTCGATAGTAGAAGGGGAAAAGATGAACCCCAAAAATGAAACCTTCTGCACACCAAAGAGACACTTTGATCCCTTCACAAACAAAGAATTAGCACGCAGGACCTGAAAAACCGTTCTGACCTGCTTCACATGAGACTCCCAATCATCTGAGAAGATCAAAATGTCATCCAAGTACACAATCAGGAATTTATCCATGTACTCTCGGAAGATGTCATGCATAAAGGACTGAAACACTGATGGAGCATTGGCAAGTCCGAATGGCATCACTAGATACTCAAAATGACCCTCGGGCGTATTAAATGCAGTTTTCCATTCATCGCCTCGCCTGATTCGCACCAGATTATACGCACCACGAAGATCTATCTTGGTGAACCAACTAGCCCCCTTAATCCGAGCAAACAAATCAGATAACAATGGCAAGGGGTACTGAAATTTAACAGTGATCTTATTAAGAAGGCGGTAATCTATACAAGGTCTCAGCGATCCATCCTTCTTGGCTACAAAAAAGAACCCTGCTCCTAATGGCGACGATGACGGGCGAATATGCCCCTTCTCCAGGGATTCCTTCACATAACTGCGCATAGCGGTGTGCTCAGGCACGGATAAATTAAACAGTCGACCTTTTGGGAATTTACTACCAGGAATCAAATTGATAGCACAATCACAATCCCTATGCGGAGGTAGGGCATCGGACTTGGGCTCATCAAATACATCCCGGTAATCAGACAAGAAGTCTGGAACCTCAGAAGGGGTGGATGACGAAATTGACAGAAATGGAACATCACCATGTACCCCAGCTGGACACCGACATGGATTTCCAATCCAATACTGGATTATGGGCTTGTAGCCATGGCAACCCCAACACGACCACATCATGCAGATTATGCAACACCAGAAAGCGAATAACCTCCTGATGTGCAGGAGCCATGCACATAGTCAGCTGGGTCCAGTATTGAGGCTTATTCTTGGCCAAAGGCGTAGCATCAATTCCTCTCAATGGAATAGGACACTGCAAGGGCTCCAAGAAAAACCCACAACGCTTAGCATATTCCAAGTCCATCAAATTCAGGGCAGCGCCTGAATCCATAAACGCCATGACAGAATACGATGACAAAGAGCAGATCAAGGTAACGGACAGAAGAAATTTTGACTGTACTGTACCAATGGTGGCAGACCTAGCGAACCGCTTAGTGCGCTTAGGACAATCAGAGATAGCATGAGTGGAATCACCACAGTAGAAACACAGCCCATTCAGACGTCTGTGTTCTTGCCGTTCAACTCTGGTCATAGTCCTATCGCACTGCATAGGCTCAGGTTTAATCTCAGGTAATACCGCCAAATGGTGCACAGATTTACGCTCACGCAAGCGTCAACCGATCTGAATGGCCAAAGACATAGACTCATTCAAACCAGCAGGCATAGGAAATCCCACCATGACATCCTTAAGGGCTTCAGAGAGACCCTTTCTGAATATAGCTGCCAGCGCAGATTCATTCCATTGAGTGAGCACGGACCACTTTCTAAATTTCTGGCAATATACTGTACCTCTATCTCATCCTGAGCCTGACAAAGAGCAAGCAAATTTTTTTCTGCCTGATCCACTGAATTAGGCTCATCGTACAGCAATCCAAGCGCCAGGAAAAACGCATCGATATTACTTAATGCAGGATCTCCTGACGCAAGAGAAAATGCCCAGTCTTGAGGGTCGCCACGCAAAAAAGAAATGACGATCCTAACCTGTTGAACTGGGTCACCAGAGGAGCGAGGTTTCAAAGCCAGAAATAGTTTACAATTATTTTTGAAACTCAGAAATTTAGTTCTATCTCCAAAAAACAAATCTGGAATAGGAATTCTCGGTTCTAACAAAGAATTCTGAACCACAAAATCTTGAATATTTTGAACTCTTGCCGTGAGCTGATCCACACATGATGACAGACCTTTAATGTCCATTGCTACACCTGTGTCCTGAACCACCCAAATGTCTAGGGGAAAAAAAAGGCAAAACACAGTGCAAAGAAAAAAAAATGGTCTCAGAACTTCTTTTTTCCCTCTATTGAGAATCATTAGCACTTTTGGCTTCCTGTACTGTTGTGATCGGCAATTCAGTATCACAATGGACATAGCGGTCAGAGCACATACAGTGATCTGACAACAACCCAAAATAAAAGAACGAGCTCTGAGACGTGGGAACTCTGCAGACCGCAATCCCTAATCCTCTCCAAACAACACTAGAGGCAGCCGTGGATTGCGCCTAACTCTGCCTATGCAACTCGGCACAGCCTGAGAAACTAACTAGCCTAAAGATAGAAAATAAGCCTACCTTGCCTCAGAGAAATACCCCAAAGGAAAAGGCAGCCCCCCACATATAATGACTGTGAGTTAAGATGAAAAGACAAACGTAGGGATGAAATAGATTCAGCAAAGTGAGGCCCGACTTTCTTAACAGAGCGAGGATAGGAAAGATAACTTTGCGGTCTACACAAAACCCTAAAGAAAACCACGCAAAGGGGGCAAAAAGACCCTCCGTACCGAACTAACGGCACGGAGGTACACCCTTTGCGTCCCAGAGCTTCCAGCAAAACAATTAGACAAGCTGGACAGAAAAAATAGCAAACAAATAGCAAAGAAGAACTTAGCTATGCAGAGCAGCAGGCCACAGGAATGATCCAGGGAAAAACAAGTCCAACACTGGATCATTGACAGGAAGCATGGATCAAAGCATTAGGTGGAGTTAAGTAGAGAAGCACCTAACGACCTCACCAGATCACCTGAGGGAGGAAACTCAGAAGCCGCAGTACCACTTTCCTCCACAAACGGAAGCTCCCAGAGAGAATCAGCCGAAGTACCACTTGTGACCACAGGAGGGAGCTCTGCCACAGAATTCACAACAGAAATCCCAAGAAACAATGAAAACCCTATATTAAGAGTCACCAATCTAACCCAAGAAGAGGTGCGAAACCGGCTAAATAAGATTAAAATAGATAAATCTCCGGGTCCGGATGGCATACACCCACGAGTACTAAGAGAACTAAGTAATGTAATAGATAAACCATTATTTCTTATTTTTAGGGACTCTATAGCGACAGGGTCTGTTCCGCAGGACTGTTGCATAGCAAATGTGGTGCCAATATTCAAAAAGGACTCTAAAAGTGAACCTGGAAATTATAGGCCTGTAAGTCTAACCTCTATTGTTGGTAAAATATTTGAAGGGTTTCTGAGGGATGTTATTCTGGATTATCTCAATGAGAATAACTGTTTAACTCCATATCAGCATGGGTTTATGAGAAATCGCTCCTGTCAAACCAATCTAATCAGTTTTTATGAAGAGGTAAGCTATAGGCTGGAACACGGTGAGTCATTGGACGTGGTACATCTCGATTTTTCCAAAGCGTTTGATACCGTGCCGCACAAGAGGTTGGTACACAAAATGAGAATGCTTGGTCTGGGGGAAAATGTGTGTAAATGGGTTAGTAACTGGCTTAGTGATAGAAAGCAGAGGGTGGTTATAAATGGTATAGTCTCTAACTGGGTCGCTGTGACCAGTGGGGTACCGCAGGGGTCAGTATTGGGACCTGTTCTCTTCAACATATTCATTAATGATCTGGTAGAAGGTTTACACAGTAAAATATCGATATTTGCAGATGATACAAAACTATGTAACGCAGTTAATACAAGAGAAGATAGTATTCTGCTACAGATGGATCTGGATAAGTTGGAAACTTGGGCTGAAAGGTGGCAGATGAGGTTTAACAATGATAAATGTAAGGTTATACACATGGGAAGAAGGAATCAATATCACCATTACACACTGAACGGGAAACCACTGGGTAAATCTGACAGGGAGAAGGACTTGGGGATCCTAGTTAATGATAAACTTATCTGGAGCAGCCAGTGCCAGGCAGCAGCTGCCAAGGCAAACAGGATCATGGGGTGCATTAAAAGAGGTCTGGATACACATGATGAGAGCATTATACTGCCTCTGTACAAATCCCTAGTTAGACCGCACATGGAGTACTGTGTCCAGTTTTGGGCACCGGTGCTCAGGAAGGATATAATGGAACTAGAGAGAGTACAAAATTAATAAAGGGGATGGGAGAACTACAATACCCAGATAGATTAGCGAAATTAGGATTATTTAGTCTAGAAAAAAGACGACTGAGGGGCGATCTAATAACCATGTATAATTATATAAGGGGACAATACAAATATCTCGCTGAGGATCTATTTATACCAAGGAAGGTGAGGGGCACAAGGGGGCATTCTTTGCGTCTGGAGGAGAGAAGGTTTTTCCACCAACATAGAAGAGGATTCTTTACTGTTAGGGCAGTGAGAATCTGGAATTGCTTGCCTGAGGAGGTGGTGATGGCGAACTCAGTCGAGGGGTTCAAGAGAGGCCTGGATGTCTTCCTGGAGCAGAACAATATTGTATCATACAATTATTAGGTTCTGTAGAAGGACGTAGATCTGGGGATTTATTATGATGGAATATAGGCTGAACTGGATGGACAAAGGTCTTTTTTTGGCCTTACTAACTATGTTACTATGTTACTATGAGGTAGCGTGGGGAACAAAATGCCAAAAGGGGGCACTTCACCAGGGACATAAAAGATAGTAAAAAAACAGAAATGTAGAAATGTTTGCAAATTTAATAAAAAAGAAAAACTGAAATATCACATGGTCATAAGTATTCAGACCCTTTGCTCATTCTTGAATTTTTTTTTGGGTGGGGGGTGCTTATAATATTTAAGTCACATGATGTCCATTTCCTTTGTGATCCTCCTTGAGATGGTTCTACTCCATTGGTGTCCACCAGTCGGGCCTTTATGGCAGAGTCGTCTGCCGAAAGCCTCTCCTCAGTGCAGTACATATGAAAGCCCACATAGAGTTTGCTAAAAAAAACATATGAAGGACTCTCAGACTATGAGAAATAAGATTCTCTGGTCTGATGAGACAAAGATAGAACTTTTTGGTGATAATTCTAAGGCTGCCGTCACACTAGCAGTATTTGGTCAGTATTTTACATCAGCATTTGTAAGCCAAAACCAGGAGTGGGTGATAAATGCAGAAGTGGTGCATATGTTTCTGTTATATTTTTCCTCTATTTTTCCACTCCTGGTTTTGGCTGCAAATATTGATGTAAAATACTGACCAAATACTGCTAGTGTGCCTGCAGCCTAAGTGGTATGTGTGGAGAAAACCAGGCACTGCTCATCACCTGCCCAATACAATCCCAACAGTGGAACATGGTGGTGGCAGCATCATACTATGGGGTCTGAATACTTTCCATACCCACTGTACATATGGATACATGCAATACAAATACATATATGCACATTATATATCATGCAAATGCATACATACCCAGCAAAATTTCGTATACTTGCATTACATTTATGGCACACATACTATATATACCTTACATATTGTGCAGTCGAGACTGAACTTTATGGTGCAGATGAGTATCCAGAAGAAAGCCCAGGCTTTATCCTCTTCAGCAGCAGTGCTACCACCCTTCTCCTCCTCCATTGCCAAGTATCCCGACAGCAGACATTGCAGGATTTCAGCAGTCCAGTTAGATTTTTGTTACAGAACAATGACAGGAAACTGTCATCTCGGAAAAGACTGTTTATCTGCACAAATAGGGTTAATCTGTATGTAAATATCATACTAATGCTACCTTAAAATGCAGCTGTTGGGAGAATATGAGCTTATTTCCCCCCCGGTTTCCAGTCATGGGGGTGTGCACGGAGCAGTTAAATTCACTGTTGATGTTGACAACACTGTTCACTGTACTGTAAGTTGTGGCTGAAAGGACAATTCGGTTCTTCAATTGACATCCCATTCTACAGCACATTTGTGATATCAAGCTTTCTACCAGTAGCTGCACTTTCAGTAAGGACTTGTTCGCATGTCAGTATCTGGTCAGCATTTCCATCAGTGTTTATATGCCAAAACCAGGAGTGGAACTTACAGAGAAAGCCTCTAATTGAAAAATTGATGCCTGTTCTGTGGTTTGGAGACACTTCTGGTTTTGACATAGAACTACTGATCAAAAATTCTGATGTGTGAATTAAGTCTTATTAGGCCAGGCAGTATTGTACCTGCAGATTAACCCTATATCTGCAGGTACTGTATATACTCGAGTATAAGCCGACCCGAGTATAAGCCGACCCCCCTAATTTTGCCACAAAAAAACTGGGAAAACTTAATGACTCGAGTATAAGCCTAGGGTGGGAAATGCAGCAGCTACCGGTAAATGTCAAAAGTAAAAATAGATACCAATAAAAGTAAAATTAATTGAGACATCAGTAGGTTAAGTGTTTTTGAATATCCATATTGAATCAGGAGTCCCATATAATGCTCCATAAAGTTTATGATGGCCCCATAAGATGCTCCATATTAAAATATGCCCCATATAATCCTGCATAAAGGTTAATAATGGCCCCATAAGATGCTCCATAGACACATTTGCCCAATATAATGCTGCACAAATGTTGATTATGGTCCCAAAAGATGCTCCATAAAGATATTTGCCCCATATAGTGCTGCACAAACATTATGGCCCCATAAGATACTCCATACAGACATTTGCCCCATATAGTGCTGCACAAACGTTGATTATGGCCCCATAAGATGCTCCATAAAGATATTTGCCCCAAATAGCGCTGCACAAACATTATGGCCCCATAAGATGCTCCATACAGACACTTACCCCATATAGTGCTGCATAAACGTTATGGCCCCACAAGATGCTCCATACAGAAACTTGCCCCATTTGCTGTTGCTGCGATAAAAAAAATCACATACTCACCTCTCCGTCGCTCAGGCCCCCGGCACTTTCAATATTCACCTGACTTCGTTCCGGCACCGCTCCACCTATGGGAGGTGGAGCCGCATATTCATTACTGTAATGAGCGGTACCATGTGACCGCTCAGTACAGGAAGAAGCTGCCGGTGCCGGGGAAGGGACCGGCAGGGACCGTGCCAGGAGCAGGTGAGTATAATTAGACAGCCCCCGCTCCCCCTCCCCAGCCGACCCCTGGGTATGACTCGAGTATAAGAGGAGAGGGCGACTTTCTGCCCCAAAAAATAGGCTGAAAATCTCGGCTTAAACTCAAGTAGATACGGTAAATAGGACTTTCTGATGTTACATTTTATATTTAAGAAAGTCATTGGCAAGTTTCAAAGGTAGCAGCCACTGCCATCTGCCACTGAAGCAGGTTAAACAGAAATTTAACCATAAATTTTGTTGTGAAATTTCTCCTGAATACGCCGATACCCCATATGTGGGGGTAAACCACTGTTTGGGCGCACGGCAGAGCTTGGAAGAGAAGGAGCATCGTTGGCTGGAATTGAGATTGGATGCCATGTCACGTTTAGAGAGCGCCTGATGTGCCTAAACAGTGGAAACGCTCCACAAGTGACACCATTTTGGAAACTAGACCCCTTAACCCCTTTCTGACCTCGGACGGGATAGTACGTCCGAGGTCAGAACCCCCGCTTTGATGCGGGCTCTGGCGGTGAGCCCGCATCAAAGCCGGGACATGTCAGCTGTTTTGAACAGCTGACAAGTGCCCGTAATAGGCGCGGGCAGAATCGCGATCTGCCCGCGCCTATTAACTAGTTAAATGCCGCTGTCAATCGCAGACAGTTATGATTAGGAATAATGCTGACTACTTGATTGCCACTTTATTAGATCCATGTTATAAAACCAAATTTTGTAGATGATTCCCACCCTAGAAAGGGACCTGTGAATGCTGTATTATTGAAACATTCTTTTACACAACCTTAAGAGAGCTTTTCCCCAAGACAGCAGTGAAGTGCACAGTTTGCATCACAGCTGTAGACTTCCAACCTCCATCAATTCCTCAATGCTAAAACATTAGCAGCAGAGGTGGAAGTGGAAGAAGCAATTTCTGTGAGTCCTTTGACACTTTTTTTTAGACCAACTCATGCACAAGCCCAACAGAGTCCAAGTATTACACATGCTGAATGAATGGAGAGGATGGTGCAGGAGTATCTAGAACTAAATATCAATACCATCAGGCAGAGTTTGGACCCTTTCACATTTTGGTCTTCCAAAATTGATGAGTGGCCTGAGCTCGCCTCACACACCTTAGATGTTTTATCGTGCCCGGCAGCCAGCGTTCTCTCAGAATGTGTCTTTAGTGCTGCTGGTGGTGTCCTGATGGATATGCGCAGCCGGCTGTCCCCTGAAAATGTAGACCATTTAACTTTCATCAAGATGAACAAGTCATGGATCTCCAAGGACTTTTGCACTCCAATCGCAGACTGTACAGACTAGGTGATATTGCATTTTTTAGTGTGATGCATAATGTCACGTAACTGCACTCTGTGAGATCTTTAGTGTGGCTTCTGTGCCTGCTGTTGCTGTTGATGTTAACACAAATTTGTGGAAATGTGAACACAGTCATGGTTGGTCTACATTGCTGCTGCTGCTGCTGATGTTAACACAAATTTATGGAAATTTGAACAGTCATGGTTGGTCTACATTTGCTGGGTTAGCTGTACTGGAAGACGTCTTGGTCACAATTATATTATTTCTATTCTTGTGACAGTTATTCCACTTCGGTGGTGTCAGGCACTCGTTTTTTAAAAAGGTGAACACTCCTGGTTGGTTGTCCGTCTGCTGGATTGGGTGTAGTGAAAGACCTGCCGATCCTTATTACACAATTTCTACTGTGGTGAAATTGATGCCACTTTGGTGGTGTCTGCCAATAATTTTTTAAACGGTGAACCCTCCTTGTTGGGGGTCTATCTGCTGCATAGGGTGTAATGGAAGACCTGTCGGTCTCTATTATACTATTTCTACTGTGCTGAAATTGATGCAACTTTGGTGGTGTCTGCCAATAATTTTTGGAAATGTGAACAATCCTGGTTGGGTGTCCATCTGCTGGATTGGTTGTAGTGAAAGACCTGTCTGTCCTTATTATACTGTGGTGAAATTGATGCCACTTCTGTGGTGTATGGCCCTCATTTCTTTAAATGTGAATACTCCTTGCTGGGTGTCCATCTGCTGCACTGGGTGTAGTAGAACAAGACATGTCAGCCCCTATTATACTATTTCTGCTGTGCTGAAATTGATGCCACCTTGGTGGTGTCTGCCAATAATTTTAGGAAATGTGGACACTCCTGGTTGGGTGTCTATCTGCTGGATTGAGTGTAGAGAAAGAGCAGTTGGTCCATATTATACTATTTCTACTGTGATGAAATTGATGCCACTTCTGTGGTGTACGGCCCTCATTTCTTTAAACGTGAACACTCCTTGTTGGATGTCCATCTGCTGCATTGGGTGTAGTGAAAGACCTGCCAGTCCCTATTATACAGTGATGAAATTGATGCCACTTCTGTGGTGTAAGGCCCTCATTTCTTTAAATGTGAGCACTCCTTGTTGGGTGTCCATCTGCTGCATTAGGTGTAGTGGAAGACCTGTCGGTCCCTATTATACTATTTCTCCTGTGGTGAAATTGATGCCAATTTGGTGGTGTCTGCCAATAAGTTTTGGAAATGTGAACACTCCTGATTGGGTGTCCATCTGCTGGATTGGGTGTAGCGAAAGACCTGTCGGTCCCTATTATACTATTTCTACTGTGGTGAAATTGATGCCACTTCTGGGGTGTATGGCCCTCATTTCTTTACATGTGAACACTCCTTGTTGGGTGTCCATCTGCTGCAATGGGTGTAGTGGAAGACCTGTCAGTGCCTATTATACTATTTCTCCTGTGGTAAAATTGATGCCACTTCTGTGGTGTAAAGCCCTCATTTCTTTAAATGTGAACACTCCTTGTTGGCTGTCCATCTGCTGGATTGGATGTAGTGGAAGACCTGTCGGTCCCTATTATACTATTTCTACTGTGGTGAAATTGATACCACTTTGGTGGTGTCTGTCAATAATTTTTTGAAATGTGAGCACTCCTGGTTGGGTCTCCTTCATGCATGTCATCTATAGCAGTAGGCCTCCGAGACTGTCAGGCCTCAACCTCCTTGGACTCAACTACCCGTGTTACTATCCTTAAATTTTTCTGACAATGTTCGTCTACAAAACTGATATTTGTGCCACCTGAGTGTGGCTCAGCATGAAAGCAGGTAGACGTGTTGCATGTGGTATCAGGGCTCCCAGCAAAGGGGGTCTACACCAATCCCTCACCCATCTTGTCTTACTGTGACATTCAGTTGAAAACTGTAAATGGTGTCCCAGACCTCATGCCTGGCTGATTGCTGCAGTGCCATGCTACATTTTATACTGTGGGTGAATTGAGGCCACTTTCCTGGTGTCTGTCCCTCATTTGATGTGTTTTGGCAGCATTTGAGGCCATTATAAAGTGTTGTGCATGCGTTTGTTTTTGCCTCCCATTGACGTGAATGGCATTCTGTTATGTTCGGCGAATATTTTATGAATTAATCAGCGAATATTGCAAATTCTACAAACGTAATCCAAACCGAACATTGAAATATTCGCTTATCTCTAGTGTGTACTCTGCACCCCTGCTTGTGCGAATACTGTGCCTTTAAGCCTCTGTGTGTACTTTGTACTCTTACCTGTGGGAGTACTGTTCCAAAAAACCTCTGTGTACTCTGCAGCCATGTCTGTACGAGTAGTGTGCCAAAAAATAATTCTACTCTGCAGCTGTGTCTTTGCCATTTTTGGGCCAAAAAAATTATTCTACTCTGAAGTCTTTTATTGTGCTAATAGTGTGTCTAAAATTAATTCTACTCTGCAGCCATCTCTTTCTCTTTCGTGGCCCCAAAAAATAATATTCTACCACTGTCTCTATATGAGTAGTATGTCTAAAAAATAATTCTATTCTGCAGCCATCTCTTTCACATTTGGGGGCAGAAAAATAATGATAGTTTACCAGTATGTCTATATAAGTATTATGTCTAAAAAATAATTCCATTGTACAGCCGTCTTTTTCTGAGTAGTGTGTCTAACAAATAATTCTACTATGCAGCCATCATTTTGCGAGTAGTGTGTCTAAAAAATAATTCTACTCTTTTGCTGTATCTGTACAAGTTGTGGTGGTGCCTAAAAAAATAACTGTGCCTTTAAGCTTCTGTGTGTACTCTGCAACTCTGCCTCTGGGTGTACTATTTCAAAAAGCCTCTGGGACTAATGTGCCAAAAAGTCTCTGTGTGCACTGTGCCAAAAAGCCTCTGTGTATACTCTGCAATCTTGCCTCTGGGAGTAATGGGCCAAAAAGCCTCTGGGAGTAATGGGCCAAAAAGCCTCTGGAAGTACGGCATCAAAAAACTATGTGTTTACTGTGCCAAGAAGCCTCTGTGAGTACTGTGCCAAAAGGCCTCTGAGAGTATGGTGCCAACAAACCCATTGTGTGTACTTTGTCAAAAGGCCTCTGAGAGTATGGTGAAAAAGCCTCTGTGTATACTGTCCCAAAAAGCCTTTAGGAGTGCTGTGCCAAAAGTCGTCAGTGTGTACTTTACTTTTTTGTGCTAAAAAGCCTTTGTGTACACTGCATTCGTGCCTATACAAGTAGTGTGCCTAAAAAATAATTACCGTATATACTTGAGTATAAGTCGAGCCTTGCATACAAGGATAGGGATGAGGAACTATGCATACCAGGATGGGGATGAGGAACCATGCATACCAGAATAGGGATTAGGGGACAATGCATTCCATGGCTTATACTAGGGTCAATATGTTTTCCCAGTTTTTCGAGGCAAAATAAGGTGCCTCGGCTTATACTCAGGTCAGCTAATACATGAGTATATACGGTGTCTAATAAAATTATATTAATATTAATTTTTGAGGGATAACTCATTTTTAGTAGGTCCTTATAGTTTGGAATACCCACTGAAATACTAGTAATTTAGTGTTTTTTGTGCGTTCATAATAAATGTAAATTAATTAAATAGAATCTGTCACTCCCTGGGACATACTGTATTTAATCTATTAATATGAGGTTACAAACGATAGAAATGTCAAACTAGTCCTACCTGTATGACTCATATTTGCGATCTTGTTGTTGAGAAATCATATTTTATTTCTGTATGCTAATGATTTCTTCCAGGCCTCAGGGCATGAGGTGCCTGTAAGAAATCTCTACTTACTGTTTTTATTAACATACCACCCACCTCCAATGCACGGTCGCACTGCCCTGTGATGTGTAGTCGTTGCGCTGGAATTCTGTGCCTGCGCCTTGCACTCCCTCTACAATCCATACTTTTTCCTCCCTTGTATGGGCAGTGTATTCAGGCTTCAGTGGCCCCTGGCATGCGCAACAATTAGGTGCTCTCCCCACTTCCTCCCTGCATGGCCATCGCTAGGAACCTTGTGTATATGCATATATGTGTATATGGTTCCTAGTGATGACTATGCAAGGAGGAAGTGGGGAGAGCACCTTATCGTCACACACGCCGGAGGTCACTGGAGCGGAGATCGCAGTGACTTGCCAGTGCCTGCGCAGAAGAAGCAGGGTGCAGGTACCGGATTCTGGAGCCACAGCGTCACGTCACAGGGCAGTGTGACGTACAAGGGACAGGGGTGGTATGTTAATGAAAACAAGAGGCAGACATTTCTTCCAGGCGCCGGACGCCCCAGAGCCTGGAAGAAATCATTAAGATAAATAAATAAAATAACATTTCTCAGCAGAAGAATGCAAATATGAGGCACACAGAAAGGACTAGTTTAACATTTCTATCATCTATATGCCCATGTTTATATGTTCCAGGGGGTGACAAATTCCATTTAAATTTCTTTTTTGGCCCATTTTGCCTGTGGAAAAGAGGCTACCTAATAATTCTGCACACCTTGATAAAGGTTGTTAAAGGGAACCTGTCACCTGAATTTGGCGGGACCGGTTTTCGGTCATATGGGCGGAGTTTTCGGGTGTTTGATTCACCCTTTCCTTACCCATTGGCTGCATGCTGGCCGCAATATTGGATTGAAGTTCATTCTATGTCCTCCGTCGTACACGCCTGCACGAGGCAATCTTGCGTTGCGTAGGAGTGTACTACGGAGGACATAGAATGAACTTCAATCCAATATTGCGGCCAGCATGCAACCAACGGGTAAGGAAAGGGTGAATCAAACACCCGAAAACTCCGCCCATATGACCGAAAACCGGTCCCGCCAAATTCAGGTGACAGGTTGCCTTTAATATCTTTAGGCCAGAGGTCCCCAACTCCAGTCCTCAAGGCCCACCAACATGTCATGTTTTCAGGATTTCCTTAGTTTTGCACAGGTAATAATTGCATCACCTGTGCAATGCAAAGGAAATCCTGAAAACATGACCTGTTGGTGGGCCTTGAGGACTGGAGTTGGGGACCTCTGCTTTAGGCCACCCGCTCCTTCATTGCACAAATACACATTACCTGAGCTGTTTCATCCCATAAGCATTCAAGTTTACAGATCTTGGAAAATCTGTTGGAAAAGTTGGAAAATCTGGAGAAAAATGATGCTGTGATAAAAATACTTGTTTAATAATTTTGCACGATTTTTTAAAAATGTTACAAAAAAACTAATTTGAAATGGGAGTTGAATATTTTTTATTTCACTAGTCCCTTTATGAATGCAGGATGAAGCCACTACATACGGTATGTATAATGTCTTCGTGTTACTGATCGCCCTATGTTTCTTATTTGGAAAGCCCCAGGCAGCAGCATTTTTTTTTCCTTTTGCTGCTTTTTTATTCCTTGTCACGGGGTGTATTGTTTGTTTCTTTGAATTTTTCGCCTTTAATAATGATTGAAATTCCAGGAATTATAAAGAACTTCTGTGCTCCATATAACTCAGTTAGCAAATTGATCTGACATCAATACTTATATAAAAATCCATGTTAACTTTGTGACTCTTTTATTCTGTTCATTTCATCTCAAAGGTCATCTCTCCTTATTTATATGAAAAAATAAGGTTACAATCTTATTTGAAAGGCGCTGTTATTCCTGTGTAATCTGCACAGTTTACAGTCCGGAGTCCAGCAATTTTCCTCTGCGTATTTTATCTTACAATAGAACTTGTTAAATTAATAAAAACAATGCCTTTCTTAATCCTGCTTTCATATCTCCACTCAGCAGGTTACAGTTGTAGAACTGTGCAACCCAGTGCAATCCCAATTTTCCTTGCTGTGATAGAATGAGACTTAGGAATTTAAAACAAACATGCCTATTATTTTAGAAGTAAGTAGGGGCACTTTCTAAAACCTCCACTGTGAAGTAATATGCCTCCTCTGAGTTTTGCATATTTTTGCCTTTGATAAGGAAAGTTGGAGATAAGTTTAGCATGGTCATGCATATGGAATTTAATCTTTGTTTTTAAAGTTTGTATAGCCTCAGGTACATGGCAGAGGCAATCTATAAGTAAATGATCACAACTGAAATGTTTTCTTTCACTTTTATCTAGATGATAAATTAAGAATAATATATTAATTGGGGTGTGTTATTCACCTGTAATGGCCGCAGGCCTAGTCTTCTCATTTTCCCTCTTTCTCTGCTCTTTCTATCTACACTTGTGTGCATTGGGTAACCCAGCCAGTCACTCTCCCTGGCCTTATAAAGTCAGCTCAGGTGGCTGCTCGCTGCCTGAGTATTCAGGTAGTAATCTCATGCTGCTACCATCTATGACTAGTCTCAAAGCATAGCCAGCTATGCTATTGCTGGGCTTTGTTACAATCTCCCTTTATTGTGCATCCAGTTTAAATCTTCACTGCTTATCTGGCTCTGCTATTCCAATGTGTTGTCTGAATGCTCAGCTCTGTTATATTATGGTGCTTGACTGCTGATTAGGTCAGCTGTTCCAAAGTGCTACCTGCACTCTCAGTTCTGCTTATAGGGAACCTGTCATCCGAATTTTGCGGGACCGGTTTTCGGTCATATGGGCGGAGTTTTCAGGTGTTTGATTCACCCTTTCCTTACCCGCTGGCTGCATGCTAGCCGTAATATTGGATTGAAGTTCATTCTCTGTCCTCCGTAGTACACGCCTGCGCAAGGCAATCTTCCCTTTAATCAAGATGCTATGCAGTATATCTTGTTCTACAGTTCCGTGCTGATCCACATTCCATCCAGCAGATACAACTCCAGTGGTCTGTGCTGTTCTCAGGGACCACAATATGTATGTAGGAAAGTATGTTTGTTTTCATAAATGGATTGCACAACATTAGAAAACAATAGTTCTTATCTTTCAATAATGGTGCTTTTTTCACTGGATGAGTCAAATTACAATAGGTCAGTTTCATAAACTTGCGACACCTAAGGTAATGATCCTGGTAAACTGCAAGCAGCCTGATAACACACTGTCGCAGCATGCTTAACTTCACACAGTTTGAACTGAATTTTGACTATATCAAGACAATGTGACAACGGTTCAGTCTGGCCTTATCATTACTGTGAGAGTTGATCAAATCGGCTCCAGGAAGTTTTCCGCAGTCATACTCGGTGCAACTTACTCTGCTTAGCTTGGGGGTCCGGGGCTTCTTGGCTTTAATGTTTATTAGCTGTATAGAGTTATCATCTTTACTGCAGGATCTGCTGGGATTTTTTGTAAAGAAGCTGCCGTACTGATCATAAGTAGAAGGTATGACTTATTAGAAATTGAATACATTTGAGCAAAAGTATATTTTCCTAATTTGTTTCAAAACTCACTCTTCCTTCCTTCTACACTCATACCACTGATTTGGTCAGATCTCTTTCTACAAGGTCACATGAATTAACCTCTTCCCCACTAAGCGATTTTCCATTTTTGTGCTTTTTCCTTTTTTTCATCCTCTACTTTCAAGAGGCATAACAATCTTATCTCCAGCAGCCACAGATTACTGACATAGCAGATGGACCAGGTCGAGTGAATTGATTCGTACCATTTAAGGTACCTTCACACATAACGATATTGTTAACGATATGATTGCTTTTTGTGACGTAGCAACGATATCGTTAATGAAATCGTTATGTGTGACAGCGACCAACGATCAGGCCCCTGCTGGGAGATCGTTGGTCGCTGAATAAAGTCCAGAACTTTATTTGGTCGCTGGACTCCTGCTGACATCGCTGGATCGGCGTGTGTGACACCGATCCAGCGATGTCTTCACTGGTAACCAGGGTAAACATTGGGTAACTAAGCGCAGGGCCGCGCTTAGTAACCCGATGTTTACCCTGGTTACCATCCTAAAAGTAAAAAAAAACAAACAGTACATACTTACCTACCGCTGTCTGTCCCCGGCGCTGTGCTCTGCACTCCTCCTGTACTGGCTGTGAGCGTCGGTCAGCCGGAAAGCAGAGTGGTGACGGGGTTTTGTTTTTACGGTGTTTATTGTGCTGTGAAAATGACCTCGCTATATGATTATACAAATTTGGTACTGCCATAATCCTATAGACCTAATGAGTTTTTTGTTAATTAAATGGTAACGATATTGTCAAATTCGTAAAAAGAAAAACTTTGTTTTTATCATCACTTTGCATGACCCATAACATTTTCATTTTTCCATTGATTGAGCTGTTTAAGTGTTTGTTTCTTGTGTAGTGAACTGATGTTGTATTGCTTCCATTTTGCATTGCATACAATGTTGTCATCACTTCTTATTGCATTTTTGCTGTTGTGGGGAGCAAAATAAACTGAATGCTAGTGTTTTAATTTTTTTCTCTTAAATTATTTTTAAATTTTGATAGATCAGACTAGGGAAATAGTGCATTGATTTAACTTTTTTTCTTATTTTTTAAAAAAGTTTGTACTTTTTTTTTTAGTTTTAATTGTTTTTTAGTCCCTTTAGGGAAATTGATTCTGCGATTATTCAAATGCTTTTACTGTATACTACAACATCATAGTATTGCACTATATTGTGAAATCGCATTTTTCTATGAAACTCACAGGAAGACTAAGATGGCTGTTACTAGGTCCATCAACAGGCAGGGGTAGATTAAGGGTAGCAGGGCCCCTGGCTGATCAGACTCTGCGGACCCCCCCGTCACGCGATAGGGTCATGTGATAGGGTCATCACATACCTGAACCAGATTATTCCAGAAAAATAGTTGCTGAGTGAAACTCCACTTCTCACCTATCACACATTAACTTAACATTTCCCATCACCAGATGACACATATAGCCGATAGCTTTTGTTTTGTCCAAAAGATTTTTTACGCCGCTACCATAACTTTTGGCCGGGCCCTACTTTACTGTAACCTATTAAATATTTGTTAAAATATGCAATACAATTTAAGTATATTTTTATTTATTTTTCAATTTTTAAAATGACCAATAACATCAGATACAAGGAACAAATACCGCTACACCATGTACAGACCACATATTACCACCACAGTGATTGAATAATATCATATACAGTATAGACCAAAAGTTTGGACACACCTTCTCATTTAAAGATTTTTCTGTATTTTCATGACTATGAAAATTGTACATTCACACTGAAGGCATCAAAACTATGAATTAACATGTGGAATTATATACTTAACAAAAAAGTGTGAAACAACTGAAATTATGTCTTATATTCTAGGTTCTTCAAAGTAGCCACTTTTTGCTTTGATGACTGCTTTGCACACTCATGGCATTCTCTTGATGAGCTTCAAGAGGTAGTCACCAGGAATGGTTTTCAATTCACAGGTGTACAATGTCAGGTTTAATAAGTGGGATTTCTTGCCTTATAAATGGGGTTGGGACCATCAGTTGTGTTGTGCAGAAGTCTGGTGGATACACAGCTGATAGTCCTACTGAATAGACTTAGAATTTGTATTGTGGCAAGAAAAAAGCAGCTAAGTAAAGAAAAACGAGTGGCCATCATTTACTTTAAAAAGATGAAGGTCAGTCAGTCCGAAAAATTGGGCAAACTGTGAAAGTGTCCCCAAGTGCAGTGGCAAAAACCATCAAGCGCTACAAAGAAACTGGCTCACATGAGAACAAGGAAGACCAAGAGTCACCTCTGCTTCTGAGGATAAGATTATCCGAGTCACCAGCCTCAGAAATCACAGGTTAGCAGCAGCTCAGATTAGAGACCAGGTCAATGCCACACAGAGTTCTAGCAGCAGACGCATCTCTACAACAACTGTTAAGAGGAGACTTTGTGCAGCAGGCCTTCATGGTAAAATAGCTGCTAGGAAACCACTGCTAAGGACAGACAACAAGCAGAAGAGACTTGTTTTGGCTAAAGAACATAAGGAATGGACATTAGACCAGTGGAAATCTGTGCTTTGGTCTGACGAGTCCAAATTTGAGATCTCTGGTTCCAACCACCGTGTCATTGTGCGACGCAGAAAAGGTGAACGGATGGATTCTACATGCCGTGTTCCCACCGTGAAGCATGGAGGAGAAGGTGTGATGGTGTGGGGGTGCTTTGCTGGTGACACTGTTGGGGATTTATTCAAAATTGAAGGCATACTGAACCAGCATGGCTACCAGCATCTTGCAGCGTCATGCTATTCCATCCGGTTTGCGTTTAGTTGGACCATCATTTATTTTTCAACAGGACAATGACCCCAAGCACACCTCCAGGCTGTGTAAGGGCTATTTGACCAAGAAGGAGAGTGATGGGGTGCTACGCCAGATGACCTGGCCTCCACAGTCACCATACCTGAACCCAATCAAGATGGTTTGGGGTGAGCTGGACCGCAAAGTGAAGGCAAAAGGGCCAACAAGTGCTAAGCATCTCTGGGAACTCCTTCAAGATTGTTGGAAGACCATTCCCAGTGACTACCTCTTGAAGCGCATCAAGAGAATGCCAAGATTGTGCAAAGCAATCATCAAAGCAAAAGGTGGCTACTTTGAAGAACCTAGAATATAAGACATATTTATTGGTTGATATTATGTCCACAATACTTAAGCTGGCAACCCGCGTCAAGGGTCCTTACATCTTGCCAGTCCTACTCTAAAAAAAAAAACACCATAAGAGGAAAAACCTCCACTTGCTATAGACAAAAAAAACACCAGTACGCAGGCAAAAGCTACTTTACCTATTACGGCCACTGACCAATTGCAGTATCAAGGTGCAGCGGACCCAAGTTCAGATGGCAACTTCATAGGTGCATTAATACCGATGAGGCAGCCAGCCTACAATCAGGGATTGGCCGCTTGGTACACCTAGTGAAAAAAGATATTCTGTATGTGGCATGTTCACACAGCAAATGCAGAGCATATGGCTCAAAGCCTATTAATGACGCCATGTGGCGGGCTAACCAATGCTGACTAATGCATCCTGTGTGAACAGAGGCCACAGTTTACAGAGCCATCTAGGGCCCAACTGCACCCCGAGAAATATAGAGTGCACAAAAACATAACAATATGTGCAAGGTATTGGTTGATATTATGGCCACAACAATTAATAGGCTTTGAGCCATATGTTCTGCATTTTCTGTGTGAACATGCCACATGAAGATGATGTGCCAAAATTGTTCTATTTACTTAGAGATCTGTAAACTTGGAGGGAATCTCCTTTTAATAATTGAAGTTTTCTACTTTTAGAGGCACTGTTATTGATATAGAGTATATGTGTATCCATAAAAGTATGCTGAAATGTAAAATTTACTTGAGAAAATGTGAATTATTCACGGTCTCTTACAGATATAATTCTTGTTCCTGAATATTATTTATGTAAAAGGTATATCTAACTGTAGAGTGTGCTCCTGCACAAAGAAAATGGAATATGTTTGTTTTACCATCAATGATAAATGTAGCAGGTTATTAACATTTTGGGTTTGTTCTTTAATTCCAAGCATACTTTTAGCCAGATGTCTTTGTGTGACATTTAAAATAGTTTCTCCTTAATATCTAACCTTTATTGATCATTTTGATCTTCCTGCAAAGAATCTATTTGTATATGTCACTGATTTGTGTATAATAAAACTTCTACCTTATTTACATTAATCTTTGTACAGCGCCATCCAGACATCATTACTTAGCTATCCTGTACACTTATTTTTAGTCTATCCATTTGGTTGTCTGCTTCCTTCTCATATGCCTATTTTTGCTGTTCTTATGTCCCATTAGTTATATTTTTATGATTGCAATTTATCTTTAGGTGTCAGCTATTATTGTATTATATAACGAAATGCCACAACAAAACTAGAGCTATTCATAGAAGGCCTCCATAGATTGTAGTTAAAGATCCAGCACTGCTGCTAATGAGAGACTTCATTCTTTAAAGTCTAGCACCTTAATTGATATAACTTCAAGGCTTTATTAAGAACTTCTTTTAACATCACTAATGAACAGACAGTATAATTCAGGTGATAAGTTTTGGACAATGATGTTATCCTTGCTATGGCTAAGGACATCATCATACTCCGAAACACATCAGCGGAACTACACTGTCTGTTCGTTATTGATCTTCAAAGAAATCAATAAAACCTGTAATTTCTACGTCTCTTCTGGTGCTGGACTTTATCTTCAAGCTTGGAGTCTATTGTCTGCTCTGAATTGTCCACACACCAACCTTTGTCTTTTTTTGTACAATTAATTTGTTTGATTGCATTCAGCTTATGATAAGCTCATTTTTGATATTATAAAAGGTATCAATTAAATTCACCTCTTCTTGCGCATTTATAAAATTTTACAAAAATCTCTCATATCGCCATAGTTATAGGGATAAAGCATACTTTCCAATATTATTATTATTATTAGTGAAATAGTGATACTTAAAACAGAACTGTGGTTTCAACACACTTTGCACAAATCAATTATAGTGGAGAATATAATAAACTTTGTAATATATCTTATCAGAGAAATCAGATTTCTTTCCCTCAAATCAGACATTTCTATCCCATGGCGCTCGCATTGACGTCAGAAAGGTAAAATGAGTTCATTGGTTGTGAACTCGTAGGACCTGTCTGATGGCACCGCGAGCAGGAGAATTTTCTCAAGCTTGTGGTGCCCTCAGACAGGGAATAGGAGTTTACAGGGAGACACTGAGCACATGCTGCTCAGTGTTTCTGCTGGATGACAGGCTGTATGGTCCCATCATGCAACCATGCAGCCTGCTATCTAGATGTAGCAGAGCTAGACCCGTCGTAGGACAAATGGATTAGCAACATCTCTGCGGAAAGGAGAGGAATATTGTTGTTTTTTATTTTCAACTCTTTTGCAGATAACAAGGGTGTCGATGGAATGAACGAGGTCGTAAGTATGGCTAAATTAAGATTTATTAAAAGGAGTCTGTGTTATTCTTTCAATTAAAGGACTTTATTCTTCGTGTCTGTGCTTTCATACAATGTGACTATGGGGCTAGTAATGGGGGCATCTTATTGACGCCTCTCCATACTAACCTCGGCACTTGATGTCACCTGAAAATACAAAGGTGACATCAAGCCCCCCAACTATCACCCCACTTGCCACCGCTACAGGGCAAGTGGGAAGAGCGAGGCTATGTTCCAGAATTGGCGCATCTTAGTGATGCGCCTTTTCTGGGGTGGCTGAGAGCTGATGTTTTTAGCCTAGGGGGCAGTATCCATGGCCCTTCCTATTCTATTAACATCAGACCGCAGCTGTCTGCATAACCTTTGCTGGTTATTAATTATAGGGCAACCCTACAGTCATTTTTTTAGGGTCCCCCATTTTAATAGCCAGTAAAGGCTAAGTATACAGTTGGGAGATGATGTTAATAGCCTTGGAATCTCCATGGGTATTACCCCCTTCCCAGGCTATAGACATTGGCCCCCTGCCATCGGCTTTCCCTCTGCTGGTTATGAAAATTACACGGGAGCCCACACCATTTTTTTCTGAAAAATTATCTTTTATTAAATATACGTACAGTACTTGCAAATACTAGGATTTTATCAGCTCACCCAACCAGATGTATTAGAGTCCAATTCTCAATAGACAAGTGCAGAGCACTGGTTACCACCAAGTTCCTGCCGGCCGACTAGGTGAAAATGCAAATCAGTCTCTTGTCCAGCTCATGCAAATATTGAATGGAGGAGATGAAAATAGAATAAAATCTTGTCCTTTATTAGAGCATCATAAAAGCAAGCTGACGCGTTTCAGGCACTACTGTCCTTAATCATAGCATAATAAAAACACATTACAACACAATATATAAAGGCACATAACAAAAAGCTACATCCAATCGCAATACATGTCAATTAACCATATGTCAAACACCTGAGTACCCATTGGACAAAGACACACACCCTGCCCCACGCCACGCCTCTATGTTCATGAAACACGTGCCAAACGCTCATGATACACAGCCAATATCATTGCTAAAGTGCTGAAAATACTTTTGTGGCAACACAAATATTTTCCTGCACTTTTACAGAATGTTACCAATTTTTTCCGATTTTATAAAATTCTGCTCGTGAATCCAAATGTGCCATATTCGTGCTGAATTTCTGCTTGGCAATCGATTTCTGATCAAATTTGCTCATCACTAGTGCTCACCCATTCTCGTCAGTAGTCAGTGGCATTATAAATATCTAAGATTTATTTTGCTTTTTTTAACAACTATACACTACAATTTTATTTGCATATTTGGGGGACTAGAACAACTGGACACTAGGGAGCCTGCATAAGGTTCATAAAAACAATATATATATTTTCTTAAGTGCAAGACTATTTAACCTATTGTATTTAACTGTATTTCACTGTATTATTTTCCTAAGAACAAGATTGGAATAGATATGTTCAAAATAGTTATTCATCCAGGAATAGAAAAGCATTGTGAATCTAATTATTCAGAAAAACCCACCAAGACAAGTAATATAAATATAGAACAGTGGAATGTTACTTATTAATTAGAAATGGATTCTGAACATCTTGAGTGATAATGGAGCTGTAGAACTCTGAAGAAGAAATTAATATGAGTCATTTGCAATACAATAAACAATGAAATAAAAAAAATCAAACCCCAATTAACTAATTTCCAAATGGGTTCTGCAAGACCCCATAGAAATGTCCAACTAAAAATATTGTGATTTAAAAAAAAAATCTTTTCACACAATAATAATTGGAATGTGATTGACGTATATTTGGTATTTTTTGCATCCTTTTTTGGCATAATAGAGTTAATCCAATTTTCATATAGCGCTGTTGACTTCCCCTTCAGCTATATAGGAAAGGGTTCTTTAAAGGGAACCTGTCACCTGAATTTGGCGGGACCGGTTTTTGGTCATATGGGTGGAGTTTTCGGGTGTTTGATTCACCCTTTCCTTACCCGCTGGCTGCATGCTGGTCGCAATATTGGATTGAAGTTCATTCTATGTCCTGTGTAGTACACGCATGCGCAAGGCAGGACTGGAGGATGGCTGATGTGCTACTGATATTTAACCCCTTCCCGCCACGGCCCATTTTTGTTTTTCCGCTTTCGTTTTTCGCTCCCCTCTTTCCAAGAGCCAATAACTTTTTTATTTTTCCGCCAATATGGTCATGTGGGGCTTATTTTTTCCGGGACGAATTGCACTTTTGAATGTCATCATTGATTTTACCATGTCTTGTACTAGAAAACGGGAAAAAAATTCCAAGTGCGGTGAAATTGCAAAAAAAGTGCAATCCCACACTTGTTTTTTGATTAGCTTTTTTGCTAGCTTCACTAAATGCTGAAACTGACCTGCCATTATGATTCTCCATGTCATTATGAGTTCATAGACACTTAACATGTCTGGGTTATTTTTTATCTAAGTGGTGAAAAAAATCAAAACTAAAGAAAAAGGGCAATTTTCCAATACCTGCAGCGTCTCCATTTTTCGTGATCTGGGGTCGGGTGAGGGCTTATTTTTTGTGTGTCGAGCTGATGCCGTTAATGATACCACTTTTGTGCAGAAACATTCTTTTGATCGCCCGTTATTGCATTTTAATGCAATGTCATGGCGACAAAAAAACCGTAATTCTGGCATTTCGAATTTTTTTCTCGCTACGCCGTTTAGCAATCAGATTAATGTTTTTTTGTTGATAGATCGGGTGATACTGAATGCGGCGATACCAAATATGTGTAGGTTTGATTTTTTTTATTGTTTTATTTTGGATGGGGCGAAAGGGGGGTGATTTAAACTTTTATTTTTTTTAACTTTTTTTTCATATTTTTAAAAACATTATTTTTTACTTTTGCCATGCTTCAATAGCCTTCATGGGAGGCTAGAAACTGGCACCACTCGATCGGCTCTGCTACATAGCAGCGATCATCAGATCGATGCCATGCAGCAGAAATGCAGGCTTGCTATGAGCGCCGATCACAGGGGGGCGCTCACAGCAGGCCGGCATCAGTAACCATAGAGGTCTCAAGGACCTCTGTGGTTACCATCCTGATGCATCGCCGACCCCTGTTACATGAGGTCATTTGCAGCCACGCATCCGGAAGCGCTGCTTAAATGCCGCTGTCAACGTTTGACAGCGGCATTTAACAGGTTAATAGCGGCTGGTGAATCGCGATTTCACCCGCCGCTATTGTGTGCACATGTCAGCTGTACAAAACAGCTGACATGTCGCGACTTTGATGTGGGCTCACCGCTGGAGCCCACATCAAAGCAGGGGACCCGACATGCGCCGTACTAATATTGCGCATGTCGGGAAGGGGTTAAGAAAGGTAAGAAGTTGGGGCCAGGCAACTATCATCCGGTAATTTGAGGGAATTATATGAGATGACCTGCAGAAATAAATTGCAGAGAGTAATATAATAACTGACAACCAGCATGGATTCATGAACGATAAGCCATGTCTAACTAACATGTTAGGTTTCTATGAGGAGGTAATTTCAAATCTGAATGTTGGTAATGCAGCTGATGTCATTTATATTATTTATATAAATAAATTATAATAATAATACACTATTTCTAGGGCATCTCTCTGGCCCCTTACAAGATTATTAATATCAACCCACAGCTGTCTGTTTTGCCTTTGCTAGTTTTAATTTACAGGGGGATCCTGCATCATTTTTTTCTGGGATCACCAGTAATTAACCAGCACAGACTAGGCAAAGAGCTGTGAGCCTTTATTAACAGTCTGGGAACTTTTTGGGAAATGTTCCCTTTTCCCAGATTATTAACATCAGCCCACAGCTGTGGGCTTTTCCTCTACTGGTTATGAAAATTCCGCGGGAGCCCACACGATTTTTTTTAAATTTAATTCTTCATTTTACACAAGAGGTAAACAGCTGCTGCTGAATACAACTCCCATCTTTATTACCTGGTCATACTAATCTCAGGGAGACCAGATGACAATGATGAGAGCTGTCCTCAGTTCCTGGAGCCTGGTAACAGTGTGAACTGTACTGCTTTTCCCAGGTGTCGGTATGTGTCACACGAACACACAGATCCACACAGATGTGACACACGGACAACAAATGGATACACGGATGTCACATACGTACATATGGATGGCACACGGACACGGATCTCCCCAGTACTGTTTTTTCCTGTACAGGAATCACCAGGACATGTGAAGGAAGCCTAATGGGAACTGTTGAAGAAAAATATGTTTTCAAGGGAATCTGTCACCAGGTTTTTGTCACCTAAAGTGAGTGCAATGTTTCCCTTATTGGGCTGCTTAGTGTAGTTTAGATAAAATCAGGAGATTATCACTTGAGGACTACTAAAGCTGCTGCCAGGTAGTCAAGCATATTCATGAGCTCTGTATAAACCCGCTCTCACCACTGATTGGCAGCTTTCTATGTACGCTGCAAATCAGTGGTCTGAACAGGGTTATACAGAGATCATAGCATGTGGTATGGGCAGAGCTATACTGAGCTCAGAATTCAGAGAACTAGGGGATCTGCAGCAGAGAAAACTATGATTTCATCAAAATTACAGCAAGTAGCCCAGTAAGTGAGTGACACATCGCTGGAATCAGGGTCTCTTTTCCTATATTATGTTGCTCTCAGATTACATAGCAAAAACACGGTGACAGATTCCCTTTGATCCGAAATGTTGCCGTGTTTCAGAATAGTCAAAAGCGGCTATAGTGTATCGTTTCAAGCTTCACAATTAATGTACCCTCAGGGCTAGTAGGAGTATAGCTTGGAAAGTCTCCCTTAAAATAAAATGTAACCTTTATTTGAATAATATTAAAATAGTTACTTTGGACAAAACAGAAAATGGGACACAGCATTACAATAGACACATACATAAAGTGATAGCGCTCAATAAAAAATGGTTTGGTCTCACCAATATGTAGAATGTTCTTTGTAGCAGGTTCATATAGTACAGAAACAATGGATGTAGTGCATATATATAGGGGATGTGGGGATTCCTCTTATTCGCTGTTGTGCCCCTGCATTGCTCCTGTCCTCACAAGGACAGTCCCCAAGTGTAGGCTGCTACAGGTTACCCACCATCAGTGTAAACAAGTTAATCTCCCATGTTTCAGAATAAACATACAGTGATGAGCAAAAGAGTAACAATGTTTTTGAGCCTTTGATTTTCAGGCTCCATATCTCACCATCCACTACAACTTTGACCATGAGACTACCACTATTTTATAGATAATCATCTCGGCTATCTGGCATATGATTAGTTATGCAGATTCTTGTCATGTCACTGCATTGTTACTGTTTTGCTCCTAGTGGTGAAAACATGTTTCTTTCTGTATACTACAAAATACAATGTGTTCTCATATTCCATAATCGCTCAGTGTATTATTAGGTTGATTCCCAAGCGAAAGGTCACTGATTCAAATCGAGGAGCAGCCATGAAGAAGATTTCCAAAGAAAAGAGAAATAGCATCATCCAGCTCATCGATAGCATTGTCTAGCTGAAGAAAATTGCCAGACTGCATAATATGAGTGCCATGACAATTGGAAGAATACAAACTGAAATCCATCCATCCATTCAAAAGCCAAGAGGTGACGTCCAGGCAAAAAATCAGTCAACTAGTTGGCTCTTCACAAGGTCTATCATTTCTGGAGCGACAAACACAGCAGTGAAAGTGGCTCACACGCTTCATAATAGTGAGATCACAGAAGTTCATGTAAGCACCGTGTAAGGCACATTAAACTAGTCTGGAATGGTGGCCAAAAAATAAGGTAAAGAAGTCTTGACTTCAATATCGTCATAAGAAGTGTTGGCTCGAGTTTGCAAAAATGTACAAAAAGTGGACAGTAGAAGACTGGAAATGGGTGATTTGGCGTGATGAGACAAAGGTAATAGACTAGGCTCTGATGGGTGCAAACGGGTCTGGAAGAAACAAGTGAAAAAAGGGCTAATGGATTGAGAAATTGAAGGAACTGTCAAATTCAGTGGAGGACGCCTCATGATATTTCACAGCCAATATATCTTATCAGAGAATGATGCTTTTTTTTCTTCACTTATGAGACGTTACCTTAAAATACTGAAAATAAAATCATTCTTTTTCCAAGACAAGATAAACAGTCAGTTCGCTTAAAAGGAACCTGTCACCCCCAAAATGGAAGATGAGCTAAGCCCACCAGCATCAGGGGTTTATCTACAGCATTCTGTAATGCTGTAGATAAGCCCCCGATGTAACCTGAAAGATGAGAAAAAGACGTTAGATTATACTCATCCAGGGGCGGTCCCGGTTCTGTTCGGGTCCAATGGGAGTTGCAGTCCGGTCCGGGGCCTCCTATTTTCATAGGATGACGTCCTCCTCTTGTCTTCATGCTGCGCCTCCGGCGCAGGCGTACTTTATCTGCCCTGTTGAGGACAGAGCAATGTACTGCAGCACTGCAGGCTCTGGGAAAGTTCAGAGAGGCCCGGCGCCTGCGCACTGCAGCACTTTGCTCTGTCCTCAACAGGGCAGACAAAGTACACCTGCGCCGCAGCGCGAAGACAATAAGAGGGCGTCATCCTATGAAGATGGGAGTGCTCGGACCTGACCGCAACTCCCATCGGACCCGAACAGAACCGGGACCGCCCCTGGATGAGTATAATCTAACGTCTTTTTCTCATCTTTCAGGTTACAGCGGGGGGTTATCTACAGCATTCTAGAATGCTGTAGATAAGCCCCTGATGCTGGTGGGCTTAGCTTATCTTCCATTTTGGGGGTGACAGGTTCCCTTTAAGAATTAGATTACAACCGCCTGAAGTCTATGACTATGAGATGAGTAGGAAAAGGAAGAAAGATGGTGCTGCTACTTTTTAGTAAGTGTTTTATTTCACCTCAGTGCTGGTTACACTGCTGAGTGCTGCTGTATAATCACCTCCATGCTGCTGCTTTTGAAAATATGGTACTGCAAAGGGAAGTGTCCCAAAGTACTAGTTCAGAGACAACTGAAAATTGAAAATAGATAGTGTATCACGAGGTGTATTCATGAAAAATGCAGGTTACAAGACATATAGTGGCAAGAAATAGTTTTATTTCTAATGTACACACATGACGGTTTATAGTAAAAAGTCATCTGAAACAACATTTTATTCTAGAAGCTTTAATGTGAGAGCATATTCTCTGATTGACACATTTCCTTGAGATTTTATGTCAGCGTACTTTTATGTGGTACTTGATGTTGATTTATTTTCTTAATTGCAGTATCATCTTCAGCTCTCAGCCTCAGCACACTACACACAAAGTGAATTGTAAAGTCATTGTTTAAATCTGCAAATGTTTTACCAAAGCGTATTAAGGATCCTTAGAAATGGCATTTTGGCTCTTAACATTCATAACGGGTCTTTTACTGTGTAGGCTTCCACTGTGACTGAATCATTTATTGCCAGCAGGCAGGGAGATAAAGTTGAAATGTGGTTTGCTAGGGTCTTAAACCCTTTAGTGTAAGTATTCTGCCACACGCACATCTAATATTTGATTCCCTGCTGACTGGCTAGTGAACTAGATAAGTAAGGCACTTTTACTCATGGTAATTCCCAGGGTCATTTTGCTAGTATAGTAAATATTCAATCTTCAAGATATAATATGCGACATATGATATGCAAATTGGAGTTATTGTGTGTTTTAGAATAAATTGTATACATATATCTTTTTTTGGGGGAAAGATGGAATTTCTTATTATACTAAATTGAAACCATTTGTCTCTAAAAATATGCAGAAAAAGGGACAGTGTTGTTTTACCTTTTAAATACTGTCCTGGTCAGTTTTACCAGTGATAAAAGGAACACTGCGGTAAGCATTTATATATTTGGTTGTGCGCTAATGGGTGATATCTAGGGTTGAGCGAAACGGGTCGAACATTTTCAAAAGTCGCCGACTTTTGGCTAAGTCGGGGTTTCATGAAACCCGATCCGACCCCTGTGCGTGGTCGGCCATGCGGTACGCGACTTTCGCGCCAAAGTCGCGTTTCAATGACGCGAAAAGCGCCATTTCTCAGCCAATGAAGGTAAACGCAGAGTGTGGGCAGCGTGATGACATAGGTCCTGGTCCCCACCATCTTAGAGAAGGGCATTGCAGTGATTGGCTTGCTGTCTGCGACGTCACAGGGGCTATAAAGAGGCGTTCCCGCCGACCGCCATCTTACTGCTGCTGATCTGAGCTTAGGGAGAGGTTGCTGCCGCTTTGTCAGAAGCAGGGATAGCGTTAGGCAGGGTCCATTAACCACAAAACCGCTTGTGCTGCAGCGATTTGCACTGTCCAACACCACCCTCGGTGTGCAGGGACAGTGGAAGTTTTTTTTTTTCCCCTCAGCGCTGTAGCTCATTGGGCTGCCCTAGAAGGCTCCCTGATAGCTGCATTGCTGTGTGTACGCCGCTGTGCAAACCAACTGCTTTTTTCAAAGCACAAATCCTCTTGTTCCTTCCTTTCTGCACAGCTATCTTTTTTGTTTGTCCACACTTTTTATTTCATTTGTGCATCAGTCCACTCCTTATTGCTGCCTGCCATACCTGGCTGAGATTACTGCAGGCAGGGAGATAGTAGCTGCCTGCCATACCTGGCTGAGATTACTGCAGGCAGGGAGATAGTAATTGTAGGACATTCCCTGTTTTTTTTTTTTTTTTTTTTTTGGTGGGAGATTAAGATTGGCAATTTGGCATTTCTGCTAGAGTGCCATCCCTGTGTGTGCCATCTCTCTCACATAGTGGGCCATAGAAAGCCTTTTCATTTTTCTGTATTTTTTTTTGTGGGGTGTATAAATTCTCCCTGATAAAAATACAGTGGGAGATTAATATTGGCCTTTGGGCTTGTGTGCCAGTCCTGAGTGTGCCATCTCTCTCACAAATAGTGGGCCATAGAAAGCCTATTTAATTTTTTTTTTGGTTTTATAAATTTTCCCTGAAAAAAGGGAGATTAATATTGGCCTCTGGGCTTGTGTGCCAGTTGTGAGCGTGCCATCTGTGCCAGTCCTGAGCGTGCCATCTCTCTCACAAATAGTGGGCCATAGAAAGCCTATTTAAATATTTTTTTGGTTTTATAAATTCTCCCAGAAAAAAAGGGAGATTAATATTGGCCTCTGGGCTTCTGTGCCAGTCCTGAGCGTGCCATCTGTGCCAGTCCTGAGCGTCCCATCTCTCTCACAAATAGTGGGCCATAGAAAGCCTATTTAATTTTTTTTTTGGTTTTATAAATTCTCCCAGAAAAAAAGGGAGATTAATATTGGCCTCTGGGCTTGTGTGCCAGTTGTGAGCGTGCCATCTGTGCCAGTCCTGAGCGTGCCATCTCTCTCACAAATAGTGGGCCATAGAAAGCCTATTTAAATATTTTTTTGGTTTTATAAATTCTCCCAGAAAAAAAGGGAGATTAATATTGGCCTCTGGGCTTCTGTGCCAGTCCTGAGCGTGCCATCTGTGCCAGTCCTGAGCGTCCCATCTCTCTCACAAATAGTGGGCCATAGAAAGCCTATTTAATTTTTTTTTTGGTTTTATAAATTCTCCCAGAAAAAAAGGGAGATTAATATTGGCCTCTGGGCTTCTGTGCCAGTCCTGAGCGTGCCATCTGTGCCAGTCCTGAGCGTCCCATCTCTCTCACAAATAGTGGGCCATAGAAAGCCTATTTAATTTTTTTTTTGGTTTTATAAATTTTCCCTGAAAAAAGGGAGATTAATATTGGCCTCTGGGCTTGTGTGCCAGTTGTGAGCGTGCCATCTGTGCCAGTCCTGAGCGTGCCATCTCTCTCACAAATAGTGGGCCATAGAAAGCCTATTTAAATATTTTTTTGGTTTTATAAATTCTCCCAGAAAAAAAGGGAGATTAATATTGGCCTCTGGGCTTCTGTGCCAGTCCTGAGCGTGCCATCTGTGCCAGTCCTGAGCGTCCCATCTCTCTCACAAATAGTGGGCCATAGAAAGCCTATTTTTTTTTTGGGGGGGGTTTTAGAAATTCTCCCTGGAAAAAAAAAGGGAGATTAATATTGCCCTTTGGGCTTGTGTGCCAGTACTAAGCGTTCCATCTCTCTCTCTCTCTCTTAGTCAGTGGGCCATAGAACGCCTATTTTTGGTTTTATTTGTTTTCTAAATTCTCCCTGAAAAAATCATTTTATTTTATTTGGTTTCTAAATTCTTCCTGATAAAATCATATTTTTTTTATTATTTTTTTTTCTAAAGTCTCCCTGAAAAAAAAAAAAAAAAAAAAAAAAACAGTGGGAGATTAATATTGGCCTTTCTGCTTGTGTGCCAGTCTTGACTCCTGGGTGCGTCATCTCTCAGTCAGTGGGCCATAGAACGCCTATTTTTGGTTTTATTTGTTTTCTAAATTCTCCCTGAAAAAATCATTTTATTTTATTTGGTTTCTAAATTCTTCCTGATAAAATCATATTTTTTTTATTATTTTTTTTTCTAAAGTCTCCCTGAAAAAAAAAAAAAAAAACAACCAAAAAAAACAGTGGGAGATTAATATTGGCCTTTCTGCTTGTGTGCCAGTCTTGACTCCTGGGTGTGCCATCTCTCTCTCTCTCTCTCTCTCTCTCTCTCTCTCTCCAATTGTGGTCCATAGAAAGCCTATATTTTTTTTCCTTGATTTGGGTTCCAAAATCTACCAGAGAAAATAACTACATCAATCATTGGTAGAAAAATATTGGCCTCTGGGCTTGTGTGCCACTTCTGATTCCTGTGTGCGTCATCTCTCAGTCAGTGGGCCATAGAACGCCTATTTTTGTTTTTATTTGTTTTATAAATTCTCCCTGAAAAAATCATTTTATTTTATTTGGTTTCTAAATTCTTCCTGATAAAATCATATTTTTTTTATTATTTTTTTTTCTAAAGTCTCCCTGAAAAAAAAAAAAAAAAAACAGTGGGAGATTAATATTGGCCTTTCTGCTTGTGTGCCAGTCTTGACTCCTGGGTGCGTCATCTCTCAGTCAGTGGGCCATAGAACGCCTATTTTTGGTTTTATTTGTTTTCTAAATTCTCCCTGAAAAAATCATTTTATTTTATTTGGTTTCTAAATTCTTCCTGATAAAATCATATTTTTTTTATTATTTTTTTTTCTAAAGTCTCCCTGAAAAAAAAAAAAAAAACAACCAAAAAAAACAGTGGGAGATTAATATTGGCCTTTCTGCTTGTGTGCCAGTCTTGACTCCTGGGTGTGCCATCTCTCTCTCTCTCTCTCTCTCTCTCTCTCTCTCTCCAATTGTGGTCCATAGAAAGCCTATATTTTTTTTCCTTGATTTGGGTTCCAAAATCTACCAGAGAAAATAACTACATCAATCATTGGTAGAAAAATATTGGCCTCTGGGCTTGTGTGCCACTTCTGATTCCTGTGTGCGTCATCTCTCAGTCAGTGGGCCATAGAACGCCTATTTTTGTTTTTATTTGTTTTATAAATTCTCCCTGAAAAAATCATTTTATTTTATTTGGTTTCTAAATTCTTCCTGATAAAATCATATTTTTTTTATTATTTTTTTTTCTAAAGTCTCCCTGAAAAAAAAAAAAAAAAAACAGTGGGAGATTAATATTGGCCTTTCTGCTTGTGTGCCAGTCTTGACTCCTGGGTGCGTCATCTCTCAGTCAGTGGGCCATAGAACGCCTATTTTTGGTTTTATTTGTTTTCTAAATTCTCCCTGAAAAAATCATTTTATTTTATTTGGTTTCTAAATTCTTCCTGATAAAATCATATTTTTTTTATTATTTTTTTTTCTAAAGTCTCCCTGAAAAAAAAAAAAAAAACAACCAAAAAAAACAGTGGGAGATTAATATTGGCCTTTCTGCTTGTGTGCCAGTCTTGACTCCTGGGTGTGCCATCTCTCTCTCTCTCTCTCTCTCTCTCTCTCTCTCTCTCTCTCCAATTGTGGTCCATAGAAAGCCTATATTTTTTTTCCTTGATTTGGGTTCCAAAATCTACCAGAGAAAATAACTACATCAATCATTGGTAGAAAAATATTGGCCTCTGGGCTTGTGTGCCACTCCTGATTCCTGTGTGCGTCATCTCTCAGTCAGTGGGCCATAGAACGCCTATTTTTGTTTTTATTTGTTTTATAAATTCTCCCTGAAAAAATCATTTTATTTTATTTGGTTTCTAAATTCTTCCTGATAAAATCATATTTTTTTTATTATTTTTTTTTCTAAAGTCTCCCTGAAAAAAAAAAAAAAAAAAAAAAAAACAGTGGGAGATTAATATTGGCCTTTCTGCTTGTGTGCCAGTCTTGACTCCTGGGTGTGCCATCTCTCTCTCTCTCTCTCTCTCTCTCTCTCTCTCTCTCTCTCTCCAATTGTGGTCCATAGAAAGCCTATATTTTTTTTCCTTGATTTGGGTTCCAAAATCTACCAGAGAAAATAACTCCATCAATCATTGGTAGAAAAATATTGGCCTCTGGGCTTGTGTGCCACTCCTGATTCCTGTGTGCGTCATCTCTCACTCAGTGGCCCATAGAAAGCATATAGTTTGTTACATTTGTTTTCTAAATTCTCCCTGCAAAAATCAAATTTTTTTTTTTTTGGGGGGGTTTCTAAAGTGTTCCTGAAAAAAATAAAAATAAAAAACAAATAATAGTGTGACATTAATATTAACATTTGTGCTTCAGTGACAGTCCTGCGTGTGGGGCATCTCTCTAATTTGCAGCCACCAAAAAAAGAGTGTGTAACATTGTGCCTGATTTTCGCGGTGGTCTCACCAACCTGTAAAGGGGTAGCTAAATCATACTGAAGTTATAGCTCACCGTGTAAGTTGTGTGACTGCAACAAATAACGTTAGTTTGGTTACGTTTTTAAAACAATGAGGAAGTCTAGTGGAAGAGGTCGTGGCCGGGGGCGTTCATTGTCAGCTGGTAATGAGGGTAGTGGTAGTGGTGGAGCATCAGGTGGTCGTGGGGAAAAAAATATTGCACCTAAGTCTGGAGCTGTGGAGCCAGGTTCGTCGTCCGGCTACACAAGGCCTCGAACGCTCCCTTTTCTGGGATTAGGAAAACCGCTTTTAAAGCCGGAGCAGCAAGAGCAAGTTTTGGCTTATCTTGCTGACTCAGCCTCTAGCTCTTTTGCCTCCTCTCGTGAAACTGGTAAAAGTAAAAGCAGCGCGTCGTTAGTGGATGTTCACGGTCAGGGACAAGTCACTTCCTTGTCCTCTTCAGCAAAAACAACAACAGAGAAGAATGCAGCAGGCGACACAACGGGTTACTCCATGGAGCTCTTTACACATACCGTCCCTGGCTTAGAAAGTGAAGCAGTTAACAGTCCATGCCCATTACAAATTGAATCTGACATGGAGTGCAGTGACGCACAGCCACAGCCAGACTACTATGCTGGTCCTTTGACTCAGACCACAACATTGCCCTCGCAGGGTGCTGATCAAGAATCAGACCCTGATGAGACTATGTTGCCCCATCACGAACGCTATACCACCGAACGACACGGTGACACAGACGAAGTTGCGCAGGAGGTACAAGAAGAGTTATTAGATGACCCAGTTCTTGACCCCGATTGGCAGCCATTGGGGGAACAGGGTGCAGGCGGCAGCAGTTCTGAAGCAGAGGAGGAGGAGGGGCCGCAGCAGGCATCAACATCGCCACAGGTTCCATCTGCCGGGCCCGTATCTTGCCCAAAACGCGTGGCAAAGCCAAAACCTGGTGGAGGACAGCGTGGCCATCCGGTTAAAGCTCAGTCTGCAATGCCTGAAAAGGTATCCGATGCTAGAAAGAGTGCAGTCTGGCATTTTTTTAAACAACATCCAATTGATCAGCGCAAAGTCATCTGTCAAAAATGTTCTACTTCCTTAAGCAGAGGTCAGAATCTGAAAAGTCTCAATACTAGTTGCATGCATAGACATTTAACCACCATGCATTTGAAAGCTTGGACTAACTACCAAACGTCCCTTAAGGTTGTTGCACCCTCGGCCAATGAAGCTAGTCATCAACGCAACATCCCTTCCGGCAGTGTAGGACCACCATTTAGCGCACCACCTGCTGTATCTGTGCAGGTATCTTTGCCAGGCCAAAGCAGTCAGGGTCAGGGAATCACCAGTTTCGTAGTAGGAAACACTGCATCTAGGGCACCGGCGGCAACAATACCATCTCCCACCGTCTCTCAGTCTGCCATGTCCACCGGCACCCCCGCTAGTTCCACGATCTCCATCTCTCCAGTCCAGCTCACCCTACATGAGACTATGGTTAGAAAAAGGAAGTACTTAGCCTCGCATCCGCGTACACAGGGTTTGAACGCCCACATAGCTAGACTAATCTCGTTAGAGATGATGCCCTACCGGTTAGTTGAAAGCGAAGCTTTCAAAGACCTGATGGACTACGCTGTACCACGCTACGAGCTACCCAGTCGACACTTTTTTTCCAGAAAAGCCATCCCAGCCCTCCACCAGCATGTTAAAGAGCGCATCGTCCATGCACTCAGGCAATCTGTGAGCACAAAGGTGCACCTGACAACAGATGCATGGACCAGTAGGCATGGCCAGGGACGTTACGTGTCCATCACGGCACACTGGGTAAATGTGGTGGATTCAGGGTCCACAGGGGACAGCAAGTTTGGGACAGTTCTGCCTAGCCCACGGTCTAGTAAACAGTTGTCTGTAGCCGTTCGCACCCCCTCCTCCTCCTCCTCCTCCTCGTCCTCCTGCAGAAGCAAGAGCTCGTCCACAGACCGCAGTCGCACAAACACTCCATCCGCACCTGCCACTGTTGCACACCAGGTCTCCCATTATGGGGCAGCTACTGGCATACGTCAGCAGGCTGTATTGGCTATGAAGTGTTTGGGCGACAATAGACACACCGCGGAAGTTCTGTCCGAGTTCTTGCAGCAAGAAACGCAGTCGTGGCTGGGCACTGTAGATCTTGAGGCAGGCAAGGTAGTGAGTGATAACGGAAGGAATTTCATGGCTGCCATCTCCCTTTCCCAACTGAAACACATTCCTTGCCTGGCTCACACCTTAAACCTGGTGGTGCAGTGCTTCCTGAAAAGTTATCCGGGGTTATCCGACCTGCTCCTCAAAGTGCGTGGACTTTGCGCACATATCCGCCGTTCGCCTGTACACTCCAGCCGTATGCAGACCTATCAGCGTTCTTTGAACCTTCCCCAGCATCGCCTAATCATAGACGTTGCAACAAGGTGGAACTCAACACTGCACATGCTTCAGAGACTGTGCGAACAGAGGCGGGCTGTTATGTTTTTGTGGGAGGATACACATACACGGGCAGGCAGTAGGATGGCAGACATGGAGTTGTCAGGTGTGCAGTGGTCGAAGATTCAAGACATGTGTCAAGTCCTTCAGTGTTTTGAGGAATGCACACGGCTGGTTAGTGCAGACAACGCCATAATAAGCATGAGCATCCCCCTAATGCGTCTGCTGATGCAAAGTTTGACGCACATAAAGGATCAGGCGTCTGCACCAGAGGAAGAGGAAAGCCTTGATGACAGTCAGCGATTGTCTGGTCAGGGCAGTGTACATGACGAGGTACCGGGCGAAGAGGAGGTGGAGGATGAGGAGGATGATGGGGATGAGTATATTTTTAATGAGGAAGCTTTCCCGGGGGCACGGGAAATTGGTGGCGTGGCAAGGCCGGGTTCTGGTTTTTTGAGGGACACAAGTGACGTAGATTTGCCTGCAACTGCCCCTCAACCAAGCACAACCGCAGATTTGACAACGGGAACTTTGGCCCACATGGCGGATTATGCCTTGCGTATCCTCAAAAGGGACACACGCATTACAAAAATGATGAACGATGACGATTACTGGTTGGCCTGCCTCCTTGATCCTCGCTATAAAGGCAAATTGCAAAATATTATGCCACATGAGAACTTGGAACTAATATTAGCAACAAAACAATCAACTCTTGTTGACCGTTTGCTTCTGGCATTCCCTGCACACAGCGCCCGTGATCGTTCTCACACGAGCTCCAGGGGCCAGCAGACCAGAGGTGTTAGAGGGGCAGAAATCAGAAGTGGCGTTGGCCAGAGGGGTTTTCTGACCAGGTTGTGGAGTGATTTTTCTAGGACCGCAGACAGGACAGGTACTGCAGCATCAATTCAAAGTGACAGGAGACAACATTTGTCCAGTATGGTTACAAACTATTTTTCATCCCTTATCGACGTTCTCCCTCAACCGTCATTCCCATTTGATTACTGGGCATCCAAATTAGACACCTGGCCAGAATTGGCAGAATATGCATTGCAGGAGCTTGCTTGCCCGGCAGCTAGTGTCCTATCAGAAAGAGTATTCAGTGCTGCAGGTTCAATACTAACAGAAAAAAGGACTCGTCTGTCTACCCAAAATGTAGATGATCTAACCTTCATTAAAATGAACCACAACTGGATTTCAAAATCTTTTGCCCCACCCTGCCCGGCTGACACCTAGCTTTCCTATGAAAAGGTCTTGCCTGTGGACTATTCTGAATGACTTTTCCAATCTCGTAATTTTCTTCACCTGATTGTCCAGCATACGACATGTTTCCACCTCACGAAATGGCCAAACTCCCCACACGGGGTCGTGCTATCGCCACTTTGCGCTTGGACCCTTGAGAGTGCTGTTTGTCTGAAGAGGTGGGTGAGCCCGCTTTTGGTCGACGGCACTGCCACTGGGTCCCTCATAGTACAATAAAGTGTCTCTGGCGGTGGTGGTGCGCACCCAACGTCAGACTCACCGTTGTAATATGAGGGGCCCTGTGCCTGTACCGCCGGCCACAAGCCAGTTCCCCCCCCCCCCAGCTCAAACAGTGCTCTACCACTAGCAAAATTATCTCTCACAGCTTCACCAATGTGTAGTCTAGGCGCTGACATCCTTCAATGACTGGCACTGACAATACCATTGTTTTGACATTTTTGTTATGTTAGGCCTTCGAAGCCTGTCTGCGGTCACTCCTTCCACTAGACTTCCACTGACCAGACCACTGCTGCCCGTGTACCCCTGGAACCAATTTAAAATTGCCTACAGCCATGTGTGATTATTTTAGGCCGTCGATGCCTGTCTGCGGTCACTCCTTCCACTAGGCCTCCACTGACCACACCACTGCTGCCCGTGTAACCCTGGAACCAATTTAAAATTGCCTACAGCCATGTGTTATTATTTTAGGCCTTCGATGCCTGTCTGCGGTCACTCCTTCCACTAGGCCTCCACTGACCACACCACTGCTGCCCGTGTAACCCTGGAACCAATTTAAAATTGCCTACAGCCATGTGTTATTATTTTAGGCCTTCGATGCCTGTCTGCGGTCACTCCTTCCACTAGGCCTCCACTGACCACACCACTGCTGCCCGTGTAACCCTGGAACCAATTTAAAATTGCCTACAGCCAGCCCAATTTTTTTATTTTAGGCCTTCGATGCCTGTCTGCGGTACATTCTTTCAACTACTACTACACTGACCAGGGCACTGCTGCCAAGTACCCCTGGAACCAATTTAAAATTGCCTACAGCCATGTGTTAATATTTTAGGCCTTCGATGCCTGTCTGCGGTCACTCCTTCCACTAGGCCTCCACTGACCACACCACTGCTGCCCGTGTAACCCTGGAACCAATTTAAAATTGCCTACAGCCATGTGTTATTATTTTAGGCCTTCGATGCCTGTCTGCGGTCACTCCTTCCACTAGGCCTCCACTGACCACACCACTGCTGCCCGTGTAACCCTGGAACCAATTTAAAATTGCCTACAGCCAGCCCAATTTTTTTATTTTAGGCCTTCGATGCCTGTCTGCGGTACATTCTTTCAACTACTACTACACTGACCAGGGCACTGCTGCCCAAGTACCCCTGGAACCAATTTAAAATTGCCTACAGCCATGTGTTAATATTTTAGGCCTTCGATGCCTGTCTGCGGTCACTCCTTCCACTAGGCCTCCACTGACCACACCACTGCTGCCCGTGTAACCCTGGAACCAATTTAAAATTGCCTACAGCCATGTGTTATTATTTTAGGCCTTCGATGCCTGTCTGCGGTCACTCCTTCCACTAGGCCTCCACTGACCACACCACTGCTGCCCGTGTAACCCTGGAACCAATTTAAAATTGCCTACAGCCATGTGTTATTATTTTAGGCCTTCGATGCCTGTCTGCGGTCACTCCTTCCACTAGGCCTCCACTGACCACACCACTGCTGCCCGTGTAACCCTGGAACCAATTTAAAATTGCCTACAGCCAGCCCAATTTTTTTATTTTAGGCCTTCGATGCCTGTCTGCGGTACATTCTTTCAACTACTACTACACTGACCAGGGCACTGCTGCCCAAGTACCCCTGGAACCAATTTAAAATTGCCTACAGCCATGTGTTAATATTTTAGGCCTTCGATGCCTGTCTGCGGTCACTCCTTCCACTAGGCCTCCACTGACCACACCACTGCTGCCCGTGTAACCCTGGAACCAATTTAAAATTGCCTACAGCCATGTGTTATTATTTTAGGCCTTCGATGCCTGTCTGCGGTCACTCCTTCCACTAGGCCTCCACTGACCTGTCTACTGCGGCCCGTGTACCCCTTGAACCAACCTAATAAAATATTTAAAAAATTAATTTGATTATAAAAAATAAGATCGTGTTGAGATCTCAAATGCAGACATTTTAACATTAAAAACAAACACACAACAAAAATCTGGAACTGTACTAAAAAGGTCCACCAGCTACAATTACTTTCTCCTGCAAGAAGTTAACTGAAAGGTTTTTTTGGAGTTGTTAACACAGATATGGCATCCACCGAGTGTTGTCCTGTCGCGTCTCCTTTAAATTATTTCCAATAAGATGTTAAACTATTAATTTAATAAAATCAATAATTAAAAAAATAATTGAGTAAGTCAAAAGCACATTGCAAATAAACATTAATTACAAATCAAGAAGCATGGCGCGTCCGAGGGTGAGTAGATACCGAATAAGAATATAATCACCCTCGGGCGCGCAATGCTTATTTACAACAGCCTTCCTTCCTAAGAATCAGCCCTTCCGTGGTGTAGAGAGAGGTTGTTGTTACACTCCAAGGTGTTCCCCAGGTTGCCTTTCCTGAGCTTCGATCTTCCGGCTCTCGTTTACTAGCTGTTGGAAACTACGCTGCATTAGGCCTACAAATTGTGTATGGGTGAAACAGTGGCGCATCTGCGGTCCCTCCTTCCACTAGGCCTCCACTGACCTGTCTACTGCTGCCCGTGTACCCCTTGAACCAACATCTTAAAATAAAAAAATAATTATTTTGATTATAAAAAATAAGATCGTGTTGAGATCTCAAATGCAGACATTTTAACATTAAAAACAAACACACAACAAAAATCTGGAACTGTACTAAAAAGGTCCACCAGCTACAATTACTTTCTCCTGCAAGAAGTTAACTGAAAGGTTTTTTTGGAGTTGTTAACACAGATATGGCATCCACCGAGTGTTGTCCTGTCGCGTCTCCTTTAAATTATTTCCAATAAGATGTTAAACTATTAATTTAATAAAATCAATAATTAAAAAAATAATTGAGTAAGTCAAAAGCACATTGCAAATAAACATTAATTACAAATCAAGAAGCATGGCGCGTCCGAGGGTGAGTAGATACCGAATAAGAATATAATCACCCTCGGGCGCGCAATGCTTATTTACAACAGCCTTCCTTCCTAAGAATCAGCCCTTCCGTGGTGTAGAGAGAGGTTGTTGTTACACTCCAAGGTGTTCCCCAGGTTGCCTTTCCTGAGCTTCGATCTTCCGGCTCTCGTTTACTAGCTGTTGGAAACTACGCTGCATTAGGCCTACAAATTGTGTATGGGTGAAACAGTGGCGCATCTGCGGTCCCTCCTTCCACTAGGCCTCCACTGACCTGTCTACTGCTGCCCGTGTACCCCTTGAACCAACATCTTAAAATAAAAAAATAATTATTTTGATTATAAAAAATAAGATCGTGTTGAGATCTCAAATGCAGACATTTTAACATTAAAAACAAACACACAACAAAAATCTGGAACTGTACTAAAAGGTCCACCAGCTACAATTACTTTCTCCTGCAAGAAGTTAACTGAAAGGTTTTTTTGGAGTTGTTAACACAGATATGGCATCCACCGAGTGTTGTCCTGTCGCGTCTCCTTTAAATTATTTCCAATAAGATGTTAAACTATTAATTTAATAAAATCAATAATTAAAAAAATAATTGAGTAAGTCAAAAGCACATTGCAAATAAACATTAATTACAAATCAAGAAGCATGGCGCGTCCGAGGGTGAGTAGATACCGAATAAGAATATAATCACCCTCGGGCGCGCAATGCTTATTTACAACAGCCTTCCTTCCTAAGAATCAGCCCTTCCGTGGTGTAGAGAGAGGTTGTTGTTACACTCCAAGGTGTTCCCCAGGTTGCCTTTCCTGAGCTTCGATCTTCCGGCTCTCGTTTACTAGCTGTTGGAAACTACGCTGCATTAGGCCTACAAATTGTGTATGGGTGAAACAGTGGCGCATCTGCGGTCCCTCCTTCCACTAGGCCTCCACTGACCTGTCTACTGCTGCCCGTGTACCCCTTGAACCAACATCTTAAAATAAAAAAATAATTATTTTGATTATAAAAAATAAGATCGTGTTGAGATCTCAAATGCAGACATTTTAACATTAAAAACAAACACACAACAAAAATCTGGAACTGTACTAAAAGGTCCACCAGCTACAATTACTTTCTCCTGCAAGAAGTTAACTGAAAGGTTTTTTTGGAGTTGTTAACACAGATATGGCATCCACCGAGTGTTGTCCTGTCGCGTCTCCTTTAAATTATTTCCAATAAGATGTTAAACTATTAATTTAATAAAATCAATAATTAAAAAAATAATTGAGTAAGTCAAAAGCACATTGCAAATAAACATTAATTACAAATCAAGAAGCATGGCGCGTCCGAGGGTGAGTAGATACCGAATAAGAATATAATCACCCTCGGGCGCGCAATGCTTATTTACAACAGCCTTCCTTCCTAAGAATCAGCCCTTCCGTGGTGTAGAGAGAGGTTGTTGTTACACTCCAAGGTGTTCCCCAGGTTGCCTTTCCTGAGCTTCGATCTTCCGGCTCTCGTTTACTAGCTGTTGGAAACTACGCTGCATTAGGCCTACAAATTGTGTATGGGTGAAACAGTGGCGCATCTGCGGTCCCTCCTTCCACTAGGCCTCCACTGACCTGTCTACTGCTGCCCGTGTACCCCTTGAACCAACATCTTAAAATAAAAAAATAATTATTTTGATTATAAAAAATAAGATCGTGTTGAGATCTCAAATGCAGACATTTTAACATTAAAAACAAACACACAACAAAAATCTGGAACTGTACTAAAAGGTCCACCAGCTACAATTACTTTCTCCTGCAAGAAGTTAACTGAAAGGTTTTTTTGGAGTTGTTAACACAGATATGGCATCCACCGAGTGTTGTCCTGTCGCGTCTCCTTTAAATTATTTCCAATAAGATGTTAAACTATTAATTTAATAAAATCAATAATTAAAAAAATAATTGAGTAAGTCAAAAGCACATTGCAAATAAACATTAATTACAAATCAAGAAGCATGGCGCGTCCGAGGGTGAGTAGATACCGAATAAGAATATAATCACCCTCGGGCGCGCAATGCTTATTTACAACAGCCTTCCTTCCTAAGAATCAGCCCTTCCGTGGTGTAGAGAGAGGTTGTTGTTACACTCCAAGGTGTTCCCCAGGTTGCCTTTCCTGAGCTTCGATCTTCATGCTCTCGTTTAGTAGGTGTCGGAAAGTAGGCTGCATTAGGCCTAAAAAATGGGGAATGGGGTGGAGAGAGATGGTGTGTTACACTCCAAGGTGTTCTCCAGGTTTCCTCGCCATTGCTTCGATCTTCCGACTCTCGTTTAGTAGTTGTAGAAAACTACACTGCATTAGGCCTACAAAATGGGTATCGGGTGGAGAGAGATGGTGTGTTACACTCCAAGGTGTTCCCCAGGTTTCCTTGCCATTGCTTCGGTCTTCCGACTCTCGTTTAGTAGTTGTAGAAAAGTACACAGCATTAGGCCTACAAAATGGGTATGGGGTGGAGAGAGATGGTGTGTTACACTCCAAGGTGTTCCCCAGGTTGCCTTTCCTGAGCTTCTATCTTCAGGCTCTCATTAAATTGTGGTTAAATGGAACAACTGCATTTGGCGTACTAGTTGGTTTGGGGCCTACTATCGGTGTCTGCCACTCCTTGCTGTTCTCCTGGTTTCCTGTCCTGAAATTCCATTTTCAGCCTCTCGTTAAGTAGTTGTTAATGTTAGACTGCATTTGGCCTACTAGTTGGGTTGGGGCCTACTATCGGTGTCTGCCACTCCTTGCTGTTCTCCTCCACTGAACAAAGCTGTGCCGCCTGTTTACTACGGTTGCCAATTTTGAACTGCATTTCGACTACTTACTGATTTGGCCCTACTCTCTGTGTCAGCCTCTCATTCCAGTTGTCCTCCACTGCAATGCCCCCTGGTTATTCCTGTGTTACCAATTTTGAACTGCATTTAGCCCACTTTCTTCTTTGGGCCTATATCTGTGTTTCCACTTCATCGTGCCCATTGCCCAGCCAGTGATAGATGAGTCTGCTGGTACATTGACCCATAACGCAACATTCCCCGTGCACGCTACACAACAACATTGTGACCCTGCTGAAAGTCAGGTTGCTCTTCCCGCATACCATACCACCTTACACGGGGACAAAGAGGAAGGTGCAGATGAAAGTGCAGGTTCCTTCATCAGGTGGGGGGAGGAATACTAGTTGGCGACGTCACTGGCACAGGGCCTCTCATAGTACGCAAAAGTGTTGCTGCCGGTGGGAGGCGCCCCCGCCGTGCAAACACACCGCTGTACTTTGAGGGGCCCTGTGCCAGTGCCAATGCCAACGAGTGGGCCCCCCCTGCTTGCTCAGGATCACAGCACTTGCAAAGTTGAAATACTTACCTCTCCCTGCTCCACTGCCGTGACGTGGTCCAGATTTACTGGGCCCACTAATTACTTGAACCAGCCCTACCCCCCACAACTTTAGCCAAATGACCCCCAATTTCAAATGCCTTCCAATTATTTTAAGGTAAATTACGCTTGACAAGCTTCATTAAGAAGAATGGATGGTTTTGACATTAAAATGGGCACTCTAGGTGTTTTCCTGGCCCCCACTCACTGCCGACTATGCTGCCCCATTGACTTGCATTGGGTTTCGTGTTTCGGTCGATCCCGACTTTACGTCATAATCGGCCGATTTCACTCGACCCGACTTTGGACATAGTCGGGTTTCGCAAAACCCGGCTCGACTCTAAAAAGGTCAAGGTCGCTCAACTCTAGTGATATCTATCTGTGGTAATGTACACTTTTCATTTTTAACTTTAGTGGCTTGGACTTGTCAAAAATGCAGTAAAGTTCAATAGAAACATGGCAATAAAAGGTAGCACACATCATATGAAAGTGGCAGACTTGATGAAATAGGAGACCGTTTTCAAAACAGTGAAAATGTGCTTTGCTGTTTTAATGTTTAACTTCAGTATTTTTAGTTATATTTTACATTATATAAAATAATCAATCAGAAATCAAATACTAACAATATGCATATACAAAATACAAATGTGTTTTATTTATCCACATTTTTGGGGTTTATTTAAACACCACTCCAGCGCTTTTTATGCCTTCCCAGATTGCTCCAGTGTTTTTGAATTCACTACTTCATGAATAACGAGGCTCTAATAGACTTGCATTGAGTGCTCGTCACCGTTACCTCTGCCTTTTGGTCAGTCAGAAATTGTGGTCACAAGATGATGGATTGGAATCGGAGTGGGGCCAGGGACAGCCCAATACAGCACCTAGTATGTATATTACTAGGAGCAGGGAACTTACATTAGTGCTACCATACCAACATTGAAGATGGTAGGTCTCTTCCTGCCAATTCATCATAATATGAACGACAGACCCTGCCAGAAGGTCATCAACAGGGCTTCTTCATACCAAGCCAGCTCCGCAGCCAGGGTACAGAAGCATAAAGCATACTGAGCCACAGTGTCCGTGCCGTACGTAGACTCAAAACGGATGAGGTAAATGAGGAGGTGTGGCCTGGAACCTTGAACACTGCTCAGAACTTCACCAGGAACTTTACTAAGTCATGGATCTCTGGACTCCCATGTTCCCAAATGGGATTTGCCCAAGCAAGGGCTTGTTCGACAGAAGCGAGACCATAAATGTAATCTTGGTTTGGTCCAATGGAAAGAGATGGGCATGGAGCATGAAATGGATCTAGCACTGCTTTGGAAAGCCATGGCTTTCCTTGGGGTCTCCACCATAGTGGAACGGAAGAGAAAGCTGGAGCTTTGCAGCTGCACCAGACACTGGAGACATAGGTAGTTCCCCTGGAGAGGATGGACATCCTGAGGAAATATAGAAGGTCAAGGGAGAGGTGTGTGACAGTGTGGAAACCTCCGGCGCCAGAATCTGTCATTTTCCGGATCCAGCACCTTCCGGCTCCCATAGGCTTCCATTCTAGCAAACAGCTTTTTTTTCGCCGGAGACAAAAAACGTTGCTATGGATGTTTTTTCCAGAAACCGAAAACGGCAGATTTGCCGGATCCGGCGAAAACAAGACGAAACGCAAGGCCATCCGGTGCAATCCGGCACTAATACAAGTCTATGCGAAAAAAAAAAAATGGATCCTGCAGCAACATTCACCGGATCCATTTTTTTTAAAAATTAGCCAGATTGAGCCTGACGGCGAAAACCCGATGTGTGAAAGTAGCCTAAGCCATATGTGTATCCTGTTCCCAACATTTAACATGTTGCCCTAATGGTTATACTTGCATTTTATGCTTGATATTGAAAATTAATCTGTATATCTCAATCTTTTTAGCCTTTGATAAATACTTATACAGGTGCTTCTCATAGAATTAGAATATCATCAACAAGTTAATTTATTTCAGTTTTTCAATAGAAAGAGTGATCTATTTCAAGTGTTTATTTCTGTTTATGTTGATGATTATGGTTTACAGCCAATGAAAACCCAAAACTCATTATCTCAGTAAATTAGAATACTTTATGACACCAGCTTGAAAAATGATTTTAAAATCCGAAATGTTGTCCTACTGCAATGTATGTTTAGTAAATGCACTCAATACTTGGTCGGGGCTCCTTTTGCATCAATTACTGCATCAATGCAGGGTGGCATGAAGGCGATCAGCCTGTGGCACTGCTGAGGTGTTATGGAAGCCCAGGTTGCTTTGATAGCAGCCTTCATCTCCTCTGCATTGTTGGGACTGGTGTCTTTCATCTTCCTCTTGACAATACCTCATACATTCTCTATGGGGTTAAGGTCACGCAAGTTTGCTGGCCAATCAAGCACAGTGATACTGTTGATTTTAAACTAGGTATTGGTACTTTTGGCAGTGTGGACAGGTGCCAAGTCCTTCTGGAGAATAAAATTTCCATCTCCAAAAAGCTTGTCGTTCAAGGGATACATGAAGTGTTCTAAAATTTCCTGGTCTGATTTTGGTCTTGATAAACTACAGTGGACCTACACCAGCATATGACATGGCTCCCCAAACCATCACTGATTGAGGAAAATTCACACTAGAGCTCAAGCAGCTTGGATTGTGTGCCTCTCCACCCTTCCTCCAGACTCTCGGACCTTGACTTCCAAATGAAGTGCAAAATTTACTTTCCTTGAGGAGTGTGTCAATGACTGCCTTCTGGACATCTGTTAAGTCAGCAGTCTTCCCCATAATTGCAGTACCTTTTTAAATGCTTAGGAAGCCTTTGCAGGTGTTATTTGTTAATTATTCTAATGTACTCAGATAATGACTTTGTGTTTTCATTAGCTGTAAGCCATAATCATCAACATTAGCAGAAATAAACACTTGAAATAGATCACTCTGTTTGTAATGATTCTATATAATATATGAGCTTCACTTTTTGTATTGAAGAAGTGAAATAAATTTACTTTTTTATGGTATTCTAATAATTCTTTTGTGAGAAGCACCTGTATATACCGCTATATGAGTCCCTGTCAAGCCCAATGAATCCCTGCTTATTTTTATTGTTTATCTTTTATGTTGAACTTATGATAAAACATTAAATATATTTTTTATTCTCTTGAATAAGTCTCTTTTTGACCTGTGGTTATATTTTTCCTAGGTAGTGTTGTTCTGATAAAATAAGAAAACAAGACGGATCGTTATGAAGAGAGTCAAAGCAATAAAGCACCTTGAAGCTAGCAACAATCTGCAACTAGAAACTAAGCTTAGGCAAGGTGTGGAGGGAGGAGCTGCCTAATATATCCACTGCGGGCAGGAGATAGGACAGGGAAGCAAAACTCAGCAGGACACAGAAGTTTAAAATTCCTGCACAGAATGACAGTGCCCCCCCGATAGTTGGGTGGAGACTCTCCAGCAACAGTACAATATACAAGGATTGAAAGTATTGCACAAGGCAGCTCGGTGAGATTATCTGATGCTGATACATCTTCTGATATCAGCAACTTTCTGGTCCTCTTATTCAAGCTATCAAGGTCACACAGTCCCTTCACAGAAGTAGATTTTCTTAATGCAATTCTATGAACTGAATATACAAAGTCTACATACACATGTTAATATCCAAATATCCAAACCAGGAAATATTTTGACAAAGCTTAAATCTGCCAAAAGCATGTAGGAAAATGTTTTTTCTTCTGATGACCAAGTGTGAACTATTTGACCACAATTCCAAAAGGTATGTTTGGTGCAAAACCAACACTGCACATGACCAAAAGAACATCATACCCACAGTGAAGCATGGTGGAGGCAGCATTATGCTTTGGGGTTGTCTTTTAGATGCTGGACCTGGGGTTTTAAAGGTTTTGGGAATTATGAACAACTACAAATATGAATTTTGCAACAAAACCTTCAGGCCTCTGCTAAAAAACTGAATATTAAGAAGAGTTTCACCTTTCAGCACAACAACCTTAAACATACTTCCAAATCAACACAAAAATGGCTTTGCCAGTAGTAAAATAATTGATTTGCTAGTAGCCCTATGGCCCTAACTTCTTATCTACTATTTTGTTCCATTCTGCAGAATATCCCGACACTTTTCATTTAGCCATCTTCAACAAACAATCCCATATAAAATAACATAATTTACCCCTCTTTTGTTTCCTTCATCATACAGTCCCATGACAATACACATCACCCCATCCCTTCAGCCCTCTCATACTGTCCCACATAAATGTACAGCCCCATCCTGCAGAATATCACTCCTTTCATCTACTCTATATTCAGCCCCTTTGTGAAATACAATACTTCTCTCAGTCCCCTATATACAACCACATCTTGCAGAACACTATTACTCTCAGCCCCATTATATGCAGCTCCCTTCTGCAGAACATTACTACTCTCAGCTCGTTGTATACAGCCATATTCTGCAGATCACTCCTCTCAGCTAACTTTATATACACCTCCATGAGTTCCCCAACTACATTGGATCCCTGGATGGCAAGCACATCCTCGTTCGCGAGCCACCAAACTCAGGGTCCCAATATTACAATTATAAACAGTTTTTATCTGTAGTACTGTTGGCTCTGCTTGATAGCACATGCAGGTTTATAATTGTCAATATTGGGGCTTACGGAAGAATTGCAGGCTCCAGTGGCTGCGAACTAATGATTTGGGTATCCCACTACCACTGGCTCTACCAGGTTCTCATTTGGAACCAGTTCCTTAGGTAATGGTTGAGAGTGAGGCATTTCAATTGACACTCAATGTAATTAGGCCATATCCAAAGAGAGGTCTGGACCACCGGTGGTGAATTTTTAATTATTAATTATTACGCGCAAGCCGATTCGTGGAGTGCACTATTGGGGACCTCTGCGCAAAATGGAGGATCATGATGTTGGCCCTCCAATTAAGTGATGCTAATGTGAATACTGTGATTAACCCCTTCATGACCTTGGGATTTTTTGTTTTTTCGTGTTCGTTTTTCACTCCCCTCCTTCCCAGAGCCATAACTTTTTTATTTTTCCGTCAATTTGGCCATGTGAGGGCTTATTTTTTGTGGGATGAGTTGTACTTTTGAACAACATCATTGGTTTTAGCATGTCGTGTACTAGAAAATGGGAAAAAAATTCCAAGTGCGGTGAAATTGCAAAAAAAGTGCAATCCCACACTTGTTTTTTGTTTGGCTTTTTTGCTAGGTTCACTAAATGCTAAAACTGACCTGCCATTATGATTCTCCAGGTCAGTACGAGTTCATAGACACCTAACATGACTAGGTTATTTTTTATCTAAGTGGTGAAAAAAAATTCCAAACTTTGCTTAAAAAAGAAAAAAAAAAATTGCGCCATTTTCCGATACTCGTAGCGTCTCCATTTTTCGTGATCTGGGGTCGGTTGAGGGCTTATTTTTTGCGTGCTGAGATGACATTTTTAATGATAGCATTTTGGTGCAGAGACGTTCTTTTGATCGCCCGTTATTGCATTTTAATGCAATGTCGCGGCGACCTAAAAAAAGTAATTCTGGCGTTTCGAATTTCTTTCTCGCTACGCCGTTTAGCAATCAGGTTAATGCTTTTTTTTAATTGATAGATTGGGCGATTCTGAGCGCGGCGATACCAAATATGTGTAGATTTGATTTTTTTTTATTGATTTATTTTGATTGGGGCGAAAGGGGGGTGATTTAAACTTTTATATTTTTTTTATTTTTTTCACATTTTTTTTAACTTTTTTTTTAACTTTTGCCATGCTTCAATAGCCTCCATGGGAGGCTAGAAGCAGGCACAACTCGATCGCCTCTGCTACATAGCAGCGATCTGCTGATCGCTGGTATGTAGCAGAAATGGAGGCGCTCACAGCCACCGGTGATCAGTAACCATAGAGGTCTCTAAGACCTCTATGGTTACCATCCTGATGCATCGCCGACCCCCGATCATGTGGCGGGGGTCGGCGATGACGTAATTTCCGGCCGCCCGGCCAGAAGCGGTAGTTAAATGCCGCTGTCTGCGTTTGACAGCGGCATTTAACTAGTTAATAGGTGCGGGCAGATCGCGATTCTGCCCGCGCCTATTACGGGCACATGCGGAGCCCTGCATCAAAGCAGGGGATCTGACCTCGGACGTACTATCCCGTCCGAGGTCAGAAAGGGGTTAAAGCCTGTGTGATACTTCACAATATCACAATCACAAGCATTCATGAATGTCTACCAAATGACGTTGAACATGGAGAAAATTGTTATAATGCCAGACCAACAGCACATATTCACAATCCACAAGTTTGGGGCATGTTTACACATTATTTTGTATCACCAGAGGCATCTACTCCATGGCAAGACTATGCGGTGTCGATGTTCTTATATCCTGTGTTTTCATTTTCAGCGGATTAAAATGTTAATGCCAAAACTGTATGGTGGATGTTTATTTAAAAATCTGGACCCCCAATATCTTTAGCTTAGGCTATAGTTACATTTTTTTTATTTAACCCCTTAGTGACAGAGCCAATTTGGTACTTAATGACCAGGCCAATTTTTGCAATTCTGACCACTGTCACTTTATGAGGTTATAACTCTGGAACGCTTCAACGGATCCCGCTGATTCTGAGATTGTTTTTTCGTGACATATTGTACTTCATGTTAGTGGTAACATTTCTCTGATATTACTTGCGAAAAATGGAAATATGGCGAAAATTTTTAAAATTTTGCAATTTTCAAACTTTGTATTTTTATGCCCTTAAATCAGAGAGATATGTCACAAAAAATAGTTAATAAATAACATTTCACACATGTCTACTTTACATCAGCACAATTTTGGAAACAAATTTTTTTTTGTTAGGGAGTTATAAGGGTTAAAAGTTGACCAGCAATTTCTCATTTTTACAACACCATTTTCTTTTAGGGACCACATCACATTTGAAGTCATTTTGAGGGGTCTATATGATAGAAAATAATGAAGTGTGACACCATTCTAAAAACTACACCCCTCAAGGTTCTCAAAACCACATTCAAGAAGTTTATTAACCCTTTACGTGCTTCACAGGAACTGAAACAATGTGGAAGGAAAAAATGAACATTTAACTTTTTTTTGCAAACCTCTTAATTCAGAACCATTTTTTTTATTTTCACAAGTGTAAAAACAGAAATGTAACCATAAATTTTGTTACGCAATTTCTCCTGAATACGCCAATACCCCATATGTGGGGGTAAACCACTTTTTGGGCGCACCGCAGAACTTAGAAGTGAAGGAGAGCCGTTTGACTTTTTCAATGCAGAATTGGCTGGAATTGAGATCGGACGCCATGTCACGTTTAGAGAGCCCCTGATGTGCCTAAACAGTGGAAACTCCCCACAAGTGACACCATTTTGGAAACTAGACCCCTTAGGCCGGCGTCACACACAGCGTAAAACAATACGGTCCGTATATTACGGCCGTAATACGCTGAAAAGTCCCGAAAAAAGTGGTCCGTAGCTCCTCCGTAGGCAGGGTGTGTCAGCGTTTTTTGCGCATGGCATCCTCCGTATGTAATCCGTATGGCATCCGTACTGCGTGGTTTTCTCGCAGGCTAGCAAAACCAACATACCGCTATAGAAGTGATCCATGTGTCCCAAAAAGAAAAGAAAATATATATATACTGTCTATATATATATATATATATATATATATATATATATATATATATATATATATATATATGTCAGTAGACACATATATTAGAGAGAAAAGCCGGTAATTCAGTGCGGTGTACAGTAAAATCACACTGACAGCTTACAGTCCAATAGGTAGAATAAATGTGTACACATAGAATAGGTATATATATATATATACATGTCAGTGAGACACATATATGTATATATATTAATATTTATTCCAGCGCTAGACAGCTTGAAAGCCGGTAATTCAATTACCGGCTTTTTCCTTCTCCTTCCTAAAACCCGACATGATTTGAGACATGGTTTACATACAGTAAACCATGTCTTCTCTCCATTTTTTTTGCAGATTCCACACTACTAATGTCAGTAGTGTGTATCTGCAAAATTTGGCCGTTCTAGCTCTTAAAATAAAGGGTTAAATGGCGGAAAAAATTGGCGTGGGCTCCCGCGCAATTTTCTCGGCCAGAGTAGTAAAGCCAGTGACTGAGGGCAGATATTAATAGCCTGGAGAGGGTCCACGGTTATTGGCCCCCCCCCTGGCTAAAAATATCTGCCCCCAGCCACCCCAGAAAAGGCACATCTGGAAGATGCGCCTATTCTGGCACTTGGCCACTCTCTTCCCATTCCCGTGTAGCGGTGGGATATGGGGTAATGAAGGGTTAATGCCACCTTGCTATTGTAAGGTGACATTAAGCCTAATTAATAATGGAGATGCGTCAATTATGACACCTATCCATTATTAATCCAATACTAGTAAAGGGTTAAATAAAACACAAACACATTTTTTAAAATTATTTTAATGAAATAAAAACAATGGTTGTTGCAGTATTTTATTCAACGCCCAATCCAGTCACTGAAGACCCTCGTTCTGTGAGTAAAAAAACATAATAAACCAACAATATACTTACCCTCCGCAGATCTGTAACGTCCAACGATGTAAAGCCAGGGAGCTTTCTAGGTAATTTCCCACGATCTATGAACAGCCAGCAGAGGGCGCCTCACTGCAAATGAAGCTAAATATAGATCATTGATCTATTTTTAGCCTCATTCCCTGGGGTTTTGCAGCGAGGAGCAGCCTGCATTAGCACAGCTCCTTGCTGCAAAATGTTTTAACCCCTTCAGAAGGATTTACATCGTTGGACGTTACAGTTCTGCGGAGGGTAAGTATATTGTTGGTTTATTATGTTTTTTTACTCACAGAACGAGGGTCTTCAGTGACTGGATTGGGCGTTGAATAAAATACTGCAACAACCATTGTTTTTATTTCATTAAAATAATTTTAAAAAATGTGTTTGTGTTTTATTTAACCCTTTACTAGTATTGGATTAATAATGGATAGGTGTCATAATTGACGCCTCTCCATTATTAATTAGGCTTAATGTCACCTTACAATAGCAAGGTGGCATTAACCCTTCATTACCCCATATCCCACCGCTACACGGGAATGGGAAGAGAGTGGCCAAGTGCCAGAATAGGCGCATCTTCCAGATGTGCCTTTTCTGGGGTGGCTGGGGGCAGATATTTTTAGCCAGGGGGGGCCAATAACCGTGGACCCTCTCCAGGCTATTAATATCTGCCCTCAGTCACTGGCTTTACTACTCTGGCCGAGAAAATTGCGCGGGAGCCCACGCCAATTTTTTCCGCCATTTAACCCTTTATTTTAAGAGCTAGAACGGCCAAATTTTGCAGATACACACTACTGACATTAGTAGTGTGGAATCTGCAAAAAAAATGGAGAGAAGACATGGTTTACTGTATGTAAACCATGTCTCAAATCATGTCGGGTTTTAGGAAGGAGAAGGAAAAAGCCGGTAATTGAATTACCGGCTTTCAAGCTGTCTAGCGCTGGAATAAATATTAATATATATACATATATGTGTCTCACTGACATGTATATATATATATACCTATTCTATGTGTACACATTTATTCTACCTATTGGACTGTAAGCTGTCAGTGTGATTTTACTGTACACCGCACTGAATTACCGGCTTTTCTCTCTAACAGCGCTGCGTATTTCTCGCAAGTCACACTGCTTGTCCGTGTGTAATCCGTATTTTTCACGCTTCCATAGACTTTCATTGGCGTATTTCTTGCGCAGTACGGTGACAAACGCAGCATGCTGCGATTTTGTACGGCCGTAGAAAGCCGTATAATACTGATCAGTAAAATACGGCAAATAGGAGCAGGGGCATAGAGAATAATTGTGCCGTATTTTTTGCGAGTTTTACGGACGTAGATTCTGCGCTCTTACGTCCGTAAAACTCGCATGTGTGACGGCGGCCTTAAGGAACTTATCTAGATGTGTGGTGAGCACTTTGAACCCCCAAGTGCTTCACAGAAGTTTATAACGTAGAGCCGTGAAAATAAAAAATTGCTTTTGTTTACACAAAAATGATCTTTTCGCCCACAAATTCTTATTTTCACAAGGGTAACAGGAAAAATTAGACCACAAAAGTTGTTGTGCGATTTCTCCTGAATACGTCGATACCCCATATGTGAGGGTAAACCACTGTTTGGGCGCACTGCAGAGCTTGGAAGTGAAGAAGCACCGTTTTACTTTTTCAATGTAGAATTGGCTGGAATTGAGATTGGACGCCATGTCGTGTTTGGAGAGCCTCTGATGTGCCTAAACAGTGGAAACCCCCCACAAGTGACACCATTTTGGAAACTAGACCCCTTAAGGAGCATATCTAGATGTTTGGTGAGCACTTTGAACCCCCATGTGCTTCACAGAAGTTTATAATGTAGAGCCGTGAAAAAAAAAAAATCGCATTTTTTCTACAAAAATGATCTTTTTGCCCACAAATTTTTATTTTCACAAGTGTAACAGGAGAAATTAGACCACAAAAGTTGTTGTGCAATTTCTCCTGAGTACGCTGATACCCAATATGTGGGGGTAAACCACTGTTAGGGCGCACCGCAGAGCTTGGAAGAGAAGGAGTGCCTTTTACTTTTTCAATGTAGAATTGGCTGGAATTGAGATTGGACGCCATGTCGCGTTTGGAGAGCCCCTGATGTGCCTAAACAGTGGAAACCCCCCACAAGTGACACCATTTTGGAAACTAGACCCCTTAAGGAACTTATCTAGATGTGTGGCGAGCACTTTGAACCCCCATGTGCTTCACAGAAGTTTATAACGTAGAGCCGTGAAAAAAAAAATTGCATTTTTTCTACAAAAATGATCTTTTTGCCCACAAATTTTTATTTTCACAAGGGTAACAGGAGAAATTAGACCACTAAAGTTGTTGTGCAATTTCTCCTGAGTACGTCGATACCCAATATGTGGGGGTAAACCACTGTTTGGGCGCACCGCAGAGCTTGGAAGAGAAAGAGTGCCGTTTTACTTTTTCAATGTAGAATTGGCTGGAATTGAGATCGGACGCCATGTCGCGTTTGGAGAGCCCCTGATGTGCCTAAACAGTAGAAATCCCCCACAAGTGACCCCATTTTGGAAACTAGACCCCCCATGGAACTTATCTAGATGTGTGGTGAGAACCTTGAATGCCCAAGTGCTTCACAGAAGTTAATAATGCAGAGCTGTGAAAATAAAAAATATTTTTTTTCCCACAAAAAAGATATTGTAGCTCCCAAGTTTTTATTTTCACAAGGGTAACAAGAGAAATTGGACCCCAAAAGTTGTTGTCCAATTTGTCCTTAGTATGCTGGTACCCCATATGTGGGGGTAAACCACTGTTTGGGCGCACGGCAGAGCTCGGAAGGAAGGAGCGCCGTTTTGGAATGCAGACTTTGATAGAATGATCTGCGGGTATTATGTTGCGTTTGCAGAGCCCCTGATGTACCTAACCAGTAGAAACCCTCCACAAGTGACCCCATTTTAGAAACTAGACCCCCCATGGAACTTATCTAGATGTGTGGTGAGAACTTTGAATGCCCAAGTGCTTCACAGAAGTTTAGAATGCAGAGTTGTGAAAATAAAAAATATTTTTTTTTTCCACAAAAAAGATATTGTAGCCCCCAAGTTTTTATTTTCACAAGGGTAACAGGAGAAATTGGACTGCAATAGTTGTTGTCCAATTTATCCCGAGTGCGCTGATGCGCCATATGTGGGGGTAAACCACTGTTTGGGCGCACGGCAGAGCTCGGAAGGGAAGGAGCGCCTTTTTGGAATGCAGACTTTGATAGAATGGTCTGTGGGCATTATGTTGCGATTGCAGAGCCCCTGATATACCTAAACTGTAGTAACCCCCCACAAGTGACCCCATTTTGGAAACTAGACCCCCCCAAGGAACTTATCTAGATGTGTGGTGAGAACTTTGAATGCCCAAGTGCTTCACAGAAGTTTAGAATGCAGAGTTGTGAAAATAAAAAATATTTTTTTTTTCACAAAAAAGATATTGTAGCCCCCAAGTTTTTATTTTCACAAGGGTAACAAGAGAAATTGGACCCCAGAAGTTGTTGTCCAATTTATCCCGAGTACGCTGATGCCCTATATGTGGGGGTAACCCACTGTTTGGGCGCACGGCAGAGCTCAGAAGGGAGGGAGCACCATTTGACTTTTTGAGCGCAAAATTGGCTGTCGTGTTTGGAGACCCCCTGATGTACCTAAACAGTGGAAACCCCCCAATTCTAGCTCCAACCCTAACCCCAACACCCCCCTAACCCTAATCCCAACCTGATCCATAATCCTAATCACTAACCCTAACCATAATCACAACCCTTACCCCAAAACAACCCTAATGTCAACCCTAACCATAACCCTAATCAAAACCCTAAATCCAACACACCCCTAATCCTAATCTCAACCCTAACCTCAAACCTAACCCTAATCCCAATACACCCCTAATCACAACCCTAACCTTAACCCTAATCCCAAACCTAACCCTAATCCCAAGCGTAACCCTAATGCCAACCCTAACCCTAATACCAACCCTAATCCAAACCCTAACCCTAATCCCAGCTCTAACGCTAACTTTAGCCCCAACCCTAGCCATAACTTTAGCCCCAACCCTAACCCTAGCCCTAATGCTACTTTCACACTTGCGTCGTTTGGCATTCCGTCGCAATCCGTCGTTTTGGACAAGAAACGGATCCTGCAAATGTGCCCTGTTATGGCTGGCAATCAGGCAACACAGCGTGCAGTAATCAGCGCACATACAGAGATCTGGCAATAACCAAAAACAATAGGACGAGCTCTGAGACGTGGAATCTCTGTAGACTGCAGTACCTGATCTATCCTCACACAACTATAAGCAGCAGTGGATTGCGCCTAACAACTACCTATGCAACTCGGCACTGCCTGAGGAGCTGACTAGCCTGAAGATAGAAATACAAGCCTGACTTACCTCAGAGAAATACCCCAAAGGAATAGGCAGCCCCCCACATATAATGACTGTTAGCAAGATGAAAAGACAAACGTAGGAATGAAATAGATTCAGCAAAGTGAGGCCCGATATTCTAGACAGAGCGAGGATAGCAAAGAGAACTATGCAGTCTACAAAAAACCCTAAAACGAAAACCACGCAAAGGGGCAAAAAGACCCACCGTGCCGAACTAACAGCACGGCGGTGCACCCCTCTGCTTCTCAGAGCTTCCAGCAAAAGACAATAGCAAGCTGGACAGAAAAAAACAGAAAACAAACTAGAAGCACTTATCTAGCAGAGCAGCAGGCCCAAGGAAAGATGCAGTAGCTCAGATCCAACACTGGAACATTGACAAGGAGCAAGGAAGACAGACTCAGGTGGAGCTAAATAGCAAGGCAGCCAACGAGCTCACCAAAACACCTGAGGGAGGAAGCCCAGAGACTGCAATACCACTTGTGACCACAGAAGTGAACTCAGCCACAGAATTCACAACAGTACCCCCCCCTTGAGGAGGGGTCACCGAACCCTCACCAGAACCCCCAGGCCGACCAGGATGAGCCACATGAAAGGCACGAACAAGATCTGGGGCATGGACATCAGAGGCAAAAACCCAGGAATTATCTTCCTGAGCATAACCCTTCCATTTGACCAGATACTGGAGTTTCCGTCTAGAGACACGAGAATCCAAAATCTTCTCCACAATATACTCCAATTCCCCCTCCACCAAAACAGGGGCAGGAGGCTCCACAGATGGAACCATAGGTGCCACGTATCTCCTCAACAACGACCTATGGAATACATTATGTATGGAAAAGGAGTCTGGGAGGGTCAGACGAAAAGACACCGGATTGAGAATCTCAGAAATCCTATACGGACCAATAAAACGAGGTTTAAATTTAGGAGAGGAAACCTTCATAGGAATATGACGAGAAGATAACCAAACCAAATCCCCAACACGAAGTCGGGGTCCCACACGGCGTCTGCGATTAGCGAAAAGCTGAGCCTTCTCCTGGGACAAGGTCAAATTGTCCACTACCTGAGTCCAGATCTGCTGCAACCTGTCCACCACAGAATCCACACCAGGACAGTCCGAAGACTCAACCTGTCCTGAAGAGAAACGAGGATGGAACCCAGAATTGCAGAAAAATGGAGAGACCAAGGTAGCCGAGCTGGCCCGATTATTAAGGGCGAACTCAGCCAACGGCAAAAATGACACCCAATCATCCTGGTCAGCGGAAACAAAACATCTCAGATATGTTTCCAAGGTCTGATTGGTTCGTTCGGTCTGGCCATTAGTCTGAGGATGGAAGGCCGAGGAGAAAGATAGGTCAATGCCCATCCTACCACAAAAGGCTCGCCAGAACCTCGAGACAAACTGGGAACCTCTGTCAGAAACAATATTCTCAGGAATGCCATGTAAACGAACCACATGCTGGAAGAACAAAGGCACCAAATCAGAGGAGGAAGGCAATTTAACCAAGGGCACCAGATGGACCATTTTAGAAAAGCGATCACAGACCACCCAAATGACCGACATTTTTTGAGAAACGGGAAGGTCAGAAATGAAATCCATCGAAATATGTGTCCAAGGCCTCTTCGGGACCGGCAAGGGCAAAAGCAACCCACTGGCACGTGAACAGCAGGGCTTAGCCCTAGCACAAATTCCACAGGACTGCACAAAAGCACGCACATCCCGTGACAGAGATGGCCACCAGAAGGATCTAGCAACCAACTCCCTGGTACCAAAGATTCCTGGATGACCGGCCAGCACCGAACAATGAAGTTCAGAGATAACTTTACTAGTCCACCTATCAGGGACGAACAGTTTCTCGGCCGGACAACGATCAGGTTTATTAGCCTGAAATTTCTGCAACACTCTCCGCAAATCAGGGGAGATGGCAGACACAATGACTCCTTCCTTGAGGATACTCGCCGGCTCAGATAACCCCGGAGAGTCGGGCACAAAACTCCTAGACAGAGCATCCGCCTTCACATTTTTAGAGCCCGGAAGGTATGAAATCACAAAATCAAAACGAGCAAAAAATAACGACCAACGGGCCTGTCTAGGATTCAAGCGCTTGGCAGACTCGAGATAAGTAAGATTCTTATGATCAGTCAATACCACCACGCGATGCTTAGCACCCTCAAGCCAATGACGCCACTCCTCGAATGCCCACTTCATGGCCAGCAACTCTCGGTTGCCCACATCATAATTACGCTCAGCAGCAGAAAATTTCCTGGAAAAGAAAGCACATGGTTTGAACACCGAGCAACCAGAACCTCTCTGTGACAAAACCGCCCCTGCACCAATCTCAGAAGCATCAACCTCGACCTGGAACGGAAGAGAAACATCAGGTTGACACAACACAGGGGCACAGCAAAAACGATGCTTCAACTCCTGAAAAGCTTCCACGGCAGCAGAAGACCAATTAACCAAATCAGCACCCTTCTTGGTCAAATCGGTCAATGGTCTGGCAATGCTAGAAAAATTACAGATGAAGCGACGATAAAAATTAGCAAAGCCCAGGAATTTCTGCAGACTTTTTAGAGATGTCGGCTGAGTCCAATCCTGGATGGCCTGAACCTTAACCGGATCCATCTCGATAGTAGAAGGGGAAAAGATGAACCCCAAAAATGAAACTTTCTGCACACCGAAGAGACACTTTGATCCCTTCACGAACAAGGAATTAGCACGCAGTACCTGGAAAACCATTCTGACCTGCTTCACATGAGACTCCCAATCATCCGAGAAGATCAAAATGTCATCCAAGTAAACAATCAAGAATTTATCCAGATACTCACGGAAAATGTCATGCATAAAAGACTGAAAAACAGATGGAGCATTGGCAAGTCCGAACGGCATCACCAGATACTCAAAATGACCCTCGGGCGTATTAAATGCCGTTTTCCATTCATCTCCCTGCCTGATTCTCACCAGATTATACGCACCACGAAGATCAATCTTAGTAAACCAACTAGCCCCCTTAATCCGAGCAAACAAGTCAGAAATCAATGGCAAGGGATACTGAAACTTAACAGTGATCTTATTAAGAAGGCGGTAATCAATACACGGTCTTAGCGAACCATCCTTCTTGGCTACAAAAAAGAACCCTGCTCCCAATGGTGACGACGATGGGCGAATATGTCCCTTCTCCAGGGACTCCTTCACATAACTGCGCATAGCGGTGTGTTCAGGTACGGACAAATTAAATAAACGACCCTTAGGGAATTTACTACCAGGAATCAAATCGATAGCACAATCACAATTCCTATGCGGAGGTAGGGCATCAGACTTGGACTCTTCAAATACATCCTGAAAGTCCGACAAGAACTCTGGGATGTCAGAAGGAATGGATGACGAAATAGACAAAAATGGAACATCACCATGTACTCCCTGACAACCCCAGCTGGTCACCGACATAGAGTTCCAATCCAACACTGGATTATGGGTCTGTAGCCATGGCAACCCCAACACGACCACATCATGCAAATTATGCAGCACCAGAAAGCGAATAACTTCCTGATGTGCAGGAGCCATGCACATGGTCAGCTGGGCCCAGTACTGAGGCTTATTCTTGGCCAAAGGTGTAGCATCAATTCCTCTCAACGGAATAGGACACCGCAAAGGCTCCAAGAAAAATCCACAACGTCTAGCATAATCCAAATCCATCAGATTCAGGGCAGCGCCTGAATCCACAAACGCCATGACAGAATACGATGACAAAGAGCACATTAAGGTAATGGACAAAAGGAATTTGGACTGTACAGTACCAATAACGGCAGAGCTATCGAACCGCCTAGTGCGTTTAGGACAATTAGAAATAGCATGAGTAGAATCACCACAATAGAAACACAGTCTGTTCAGACGTCTGTGTTCTTGCCGTTCTACTTTAGTCATAGTCCTGTCGCACTGCATAGGCTCAGGTTTACTCTCAGGCAGTACCGCCAGATGGTGCACAGATTTACGCTCGCGCAAGCGACGACCGATCTGAATGGCCAAGGACATAGACTCATTCAAACCAGCAGGCATAGGAAATCCCACCATTACATCCTTAAGAGCTTCAGAGAGACCCTTTCTGAACAAAGCCGCTAGTGCAGATTCATTCCACAGAGTGAGTACTGACCATTTCCTAAATTTCTGACAATATACTTCTACATCATCCTGACCCTGGCATAAAGCCAGCAGATTTTTCTCAGCCTGATCCACTGAATTAGGCTCATCGTAAAGCAATCCGAGCGCCAGGAAAAATGCATCAACATTACTCAATGCAGAATCTCCTGGTGCAAGAGAAAACGCCCAGTCCTGTGGGTCGCCGCGCAAAAAAGAAATAATAATCAAAACCTGTTGAATAGGATTACCAGAAGAATGAGGTTTCAAGGCCAAAAATAGCTTACAATTATTTCTGATGCTCAGGAACTTAGTTCTGTCACCAAAAAACAAATCAGGAATCGGAATTCTTGGTTCTAGCATCGATTTCTGATCAATAGTATCTTGAATCTTTTGTACATTTACAACGAGATTATCCATTGAGGAGCACAGAGCCTGAATATCCATGTCCACAGCTGTGTCCTGAAGCACTCTAATGTCTAGGGAAAAAAAAAGACTGAAGACAGAGCTAAGAAAAAAAAATGATGTCAGGATTTCTTTTTTCCCTCTATTGGGAATCATTGGTGAGGCTCCTTGTACTGTTATGGCTGGCAATCAGGCAACACAGCGTGCAGTAATCAGCGCACATACAGAGATCTGGCAATAACCAAAAACAATAGGACGAGCTCTGAGACGTGGAATCTCTGTAGACTGCAGTACCTGATCTATCCTCACACAACTATAAGCAGCAGTGGATTGCGCCTAACAACTACCTATGCAACTCGGCACTGCCTGAGGAGCTGACTAGCCTGAAGATAGAAATACAAGCCTGACTTACCTCAGAGAAATACCCCAAAGGAATAGGCAGCCCCCCACATATAATGACTGTTAGCAAGATGAAAAGACAAACGTAGGAATGAAATAGATTCAGCAAAGTGAGGCCCGATATTCTAGACAGAGCGAGGATAGCAAAGAGAACTATGCAGTCTACAAAAAACCCTAAAACGAAAACCACGCAAAGGGGCAAAAAGACCCACCGTGCCGAACTAACAGCACGGCGGTGCACCCCTCTGCTTCTCAGAGCTTCCAGCAAAAGACAATAGCAAGCTGGACAGAAAAAAACAGAAAACAAACTAGAAGCACTTATCTAGCAGAGCAGCAGGCCCAAGGAAAGATGCAGTAGCTCAGATCCAACACTGGAACATTGACAAGGAGCAAGGAAGACAGACTCAGGTGGAGCTAAATAGCAAGGCAGCCAACGAGCTCACCAAAACACCTGAGGGAGGAAGCCCAGAGACTGCAATACCACTTGTGACCACAGAAGTGAACTCAGCCACAGAATTCACAACAGTGCCCGCAGGATGCGTTTTTTGCCCATAGACTTGTATTGCCGACGGATCGTGACGGATGGCCACACGTCGCGTCCGTCGTGCACTGGATCAGTTGTGTTTTGGCGGAGCGTCGGCACAAAAAAACGTTCAATGAAACGTTTTTTTGTACGTCGCATCCGCCATTTCTGACCGCACATGCGTGGCCGTAACTTCGCCCCCTCCTCCCCAGGACATAGATTGGGCAGCGGATGCGTTGAAAAACTACAGCTGCTGCCCACGTTGTGCACAATTTTCACAACGTGCGTCGGTATGTCGGGCCGACGCATTGCGACGGCCCCGTACCGACGTAAGTGTGAAAGAAGCCTAACCCTAAATTTAGCCCCAACCCTAACCCTAAATTTAGCCCCAACCCAAACCCTATATTTAGCCCCAACCCTAGCCCTAACCCTACCCCTAACCCTAACCTAACCCTACCCCTAACCCTACCCCTAACCCTACCCCTAACCTAACCCTACCCCTAACCTAACCCTAACCTAACCCTACCCCTAACCCTAACCCTACCCCTAACCCTAACCTAACCCTACCCCTACCCCTACCCCTAACCCTACCCCTAACCCTAACCCTACCCCTAACCCTACCCCTAACTCTACCCCTAACCCTACCCCTAACCCTAACCCTACCCCTAACCTTAACCCTAACCCTAACCCTAATTTTAGCCCCAACTGCTGTTCTCCTGCCGGCCGGCAGATGGAGACAGATGGCGGGCGCACTGGGCATGCGTCCGCCATGTTCTTCTGCCGGCGGCCAGGAGGAGCAGCAAGAGGATCCAGGGACACAGGTGAGTATTGTAGGGTCCCCGAATCCCCCTATTTCTCTGTCCTCTGATGTGCGATCACATCAGAGGACAGAGAATTACACTTTACTTTTTTTTTTTTTTTGCGGTCGCCGGTAAACAGTTAATTACCGGCGATCGCAAAACAGGGGTCGGTAAAACCGACCCCGATCATGCTCTTTGGGGTCTCGGCTATCCCGGGCAGCCGAGACCCCAAAGATTCTCCCGGTGCCGGCTGGCACATTTTAAAGATGGCGGCGCCCACCGGGAGACACGAGGAGCATCGGGGGAGCTAGGTGAGTATTGGGGGGCCACCTGGGACCCCTTTTCTCTGTCCTCCGATGTGCGATCACATCGGAGGACAGAGAAATTAAAAAGAGATCGCTTTTTTTTTTTTTTGCGATCGCCGGTAAACGGTTAATTACCGGCGATCGCAAATGCGGGGTGGGTTAAAAACCCCCCGAATCATGTTCTCTGGGGTCTCGGCTACCCCAGCAGCCGAGACCCCGGAGAAAATCGGCCTGTGGGGGGCGCTATTGACTTTTTCCACAGCGCCGTTAATTAACGGCGCTGTGGTTTAAGTACCCTTAGCGGCCGCCGTTAAAAGGCGTATCGGCGGTCGCTAAGGGGTTAATTTAACAAAAATATTTATTTTAAACAAGGGTAACTTTCTCAAAAACAGGCATATTGAAAACATATACAAAACTACTATGTTCAAAATACTAAGAAGTCCCAAAATAAAAAAGGATATTTGCAATGAAAATACATATTTTTACAAATTCTGGTAGGTAGGTGGTGATGTTGGTGGAGGTACAGCATTAATGAATTGTTGCATTTGGTTTGGTGGATTATTTTGCTACTCTGAGGTTCATGCGGCTGGATTACAGGTCAAGGGAGGGTTTATTTGTGTCCACTATTGTGGGACATGGTATTGGCCACTTGGGTAAGGCTAGGCAAACTCCTGTGGAAATAGGTTTGTCATTTGGCTAAACCCCCAAGAATGGCCATGTCCAGAAGCCCCACGGTTGAACCCATCTCCTATAGCAGGGATGCCCAAATGGACAAATTGGGCGGGTGCAGCAAAATGTTGGAAGTAAGGTTGAGGTGGTTGTGTATTAGGTGATGCTATCCATGGTAACAGTATCATTGTTAACAGTATGCGATAAGTATTGTAAAACAGCGATGTCTACTTTGCGTCTGTTACCAGTGGTGGAGAGCTCCCTCCAGCACTGGGCTCATTGTAGGATGGGTGCATCCTGTGGGGACAAATCCAAGGATCGCGTAGGACTACTGCTTTGTCCGCAGGTCCTGCATGGTGGTGGTTCTACCACTGCTGGTGCTGAAGAAGGCCCTGTCTTCTCATCAAAATCACCAACAGGGTCCAATATAGCATCAGACTCCGCTGCTGTCTCACTTTCTCGTAGGTTGGACTCAGTTCTGATTTTAAAACACAAAGTTTTGAATACTATACATTAACATTAAAAAATTAAGAGCAAATATCAAGAGAGAAACAAAGCATGCACTTACGGACAGAGATCCAGACTGGGGGACGAGGAAGTTCAACCAGTCAACATATATGTAGTTCTGCTTTTTAGTTGCTGCCGCACCACTCCTAGCATGCTGCTGCCACTCTGGGTAAATTTGATCCCGTCAACTGCGCCACTGTCTTGTCACATCAGCCACTGCAATCAAATAATAATAAACATCAATTTTATAATTAGCGGTGAGGCATCTTTGAATGAAAGTGTTTTTATCAAATAAAAAAAGACTATTTCAACATTTTACATCAAACATACAAACACATATGATACATAACTGCATGTTATAAATACAGTACATAGTTATATATGTTGAAAAAAGACCTAAGCTCATCAAATTCAACCTTTCTCCACCAATTGTCACTAATTTAGCTATAACCCACAATGTTTTGTGTATTGAGGAAACCTTCAAGCTATTTTTTAAAAGCTGTCAAAGTTTCTGTCATTGCTACGTTTTGTGGTCGGGCATTCCACATTCTGACTGCTCTAACAGTAAGGAACCATTTCCTATTTAGCTGCTGGTATTGCCTTTCTTCCACGCATAATGAGTGCCCCGTGTCCTCAGTATCGTTCTTAGAAGGATTGTCATGTGCCAGTCCTTTGCACTGCCCACACATATATTTATAGATAAAACACCTTGTCGACGGTGGAATGGCTTTTATGCTATTTTTGATCAAAAACAGTATTACTAAGAACTGTGGTATTTAACCCCTTAACGACCGCCGATACGCCATTTAACGGTGGTAGTTAAGGGTATTTAAACCACAGTGTTTTTAATTAACGGCGCTGTGGAAAAAGTGTATAGCACCCCCCAGAGTCGGATTTTCTTCAGGGTCTCGGCTGCCAGGGGTAGCTGAGACCCCATAGAACATGATTTGGGTTGGTTTTTACCGACCCCCGGGTTGCGATCGCAATTATTAACCGTATAACGGGGACCACAAAAAGAAGCGTCATTTGCCATTTAATTTCTCTGTCCTCCTATGTGATCCACATCAGAGGACAGAGAAATAGGGTCCCCGATTGCCCCCCGATACTTACCAGTGTCTCCCGGTGTCCCTGGGTCCGCCTGCTTCCTCCCACGGCCACTTGCCTTTTCTTCTGGTAAGAAAATGGCAGGCGCATGCGCAGTGCGCCTGCCGAGATCTGCCGGCTGGCACCTGTCAACAATAGCAATCAAAATAAAAAAAAATGGAAATAATCCCTCTTTATCACCCCCTTAGTTAGGTGAAAAATATTAAAATATAGAAAATGTATTTATTTCCATTTTCCAATTAGGGTTAGAGTTGGCCTAAAGTGAGTTGGGCTAAAGTTAGGGTTAGGGTTGGGGCTAAAGTTAGGGTTAGAGTTGAGATTAGGGTTAGGGTTGGAATAAGGGTTAGGGTTGGGATTAGGTTATTGGATTAAAGTTAGGGTTGAGATCACAGTTAGGGTTGGGATTAGGGTTAGGGTTTGGATTTGGCTTAGGTTTTGGATTAGGGTAACGGTTAGGGTTAGGATTAGCGTTACGGGTGTGTTGGTATTAAGGTTGGGATAAGGATTAGGGTTTGGATTAGGGCTAGGTTTGTGATTAGGGTTATGGTTAGGGTTGAGATTAGGGTTAGAGGTGTGTTGGAGTTAGGGTTGTGATTAGGGTTATGATTAGGGTTGGGATTAGTGTTAGGGGTGTGTTGGTGTTAGGGTTTGAGTTAGAATTGGGGGGTTTCCACTGTTTAGGTACATCAGGGGGTCTCCAAACGCGACATGGTGCCACAATTGATTCCAGCCAATTTTGCGTTCAAAAAGTCAAATGGTGCTTTCTCCCTTCTGAGCTCTGCCGTGCGCCCAAACAGTGGTTTACTCCCACATATTGGGCATCAGCATACTCAGGAAAAACTGGACAACATCTTTTGGGTTCCAATTACTCCTGCTACCCTTGGGAAAATAAAAAATTGGTGGCTAAAAAATCATTTTTGTGGAAAAAAATGTTTTTTTATTTTCACGGCTCTGCGATGTAAACTTCTGTGAAGCACTTGAGCATTCTAAGTGCTCACCACACATCTAGATAAGCTCCATGGAGGGTTTAGTTTCCTAAATGAGGTCACTTGTGGGGGGTTTCTACTGTTTAGGCACATCTTCAAATGCAACATGTTGCCTGCAGACCATTCCATCAAAGTCTGCATTCCAAAACATCACTACTTCCCTTCTGAGCCCCGACGTGTGCCCAAACAGTAGTTTTCTCATACATATTGGGCATCAGCGTACTCAGAACAAATTGGACAATAACTTTTTGGGTCCAATTTCTCCTGTTACACTTGGGAAAATAAAATATTTGGGCTAAAAATAATTTTTGTGGAAAAAAAATGATGTTTTATTTTTACAGCTCTGCGTTATAAACTTCTTTGAAGCACTTGGGCGTTCAAAGTGCTCACCACACATCTAGATAAGTCCCTTAAGGAGTCTAGTTTCCACTGTTTAGTCACATCAGGGGCCCTCCAAACACGACATGGCGTCCGATGTTTAATCAAAAATAATGTTACTAAGAACTCTGTGTTATTTAAATGCACTTTTGATTTTTACTTATTTAGTTACAGCAGAGTTTTTGATCATTTTGTTTCTTGTAGGTTTTATATATTTATAGATGTAAACTAGATGGTTGCCCGATTCTAACGCATCGGGTATTCTAGAATATGTATGTCCACCTAGTATATTGCCCAGCCACGTAGTAGAATGCTCAGCCACGTAGTATATTGCCCAGCCACGTAGTATATTGTCCAGCCACGTAGTAGATTGCCCAATTACATTGTATATTGCCCAGTGACATAGTATACAGCAGAGCCACATAGTATATTACCCAGTGACGTAGTATATTGCCCAGTGACGTAGTATACAGCACAGAGCCACATAGTATATTGCTCAGTGATGTTGTATATTGCCCAGTGACGTAGTATACAGCACTGAGCCACGTAGCATATTGCACAGCCCATGTAGTATATTGCCCAGCTATGTAGTATATTGCCCAGCCACGTATGACGCAGGTTTAAAAAATAAAAAATAAACATATACTCACCTTCCGCAGGTGCGTTGTAGCACTGTCGCCTGTGTGGGGTGCAGGTGGCATCTTCCGGTTCCAGGGTGTGCTGACGTCGCGGTCACGTGACCGTGAAGTCACGGCAGGTCCTTGTCGTGCAGGACCTGTCATGACGTCGCGGTCACATGACCGTGTAGCGGTCACATGACCGTGACATCACGGCAGGTCCTTTCTGCGCAGGCGCGCAGGACTTGTGATGACGTCGCGGTCACATGACCGTGACGTCAAGGCAGGTCCTTCTGCCAGACCATCCGTGCGACCGGAACGTGACGGTTGCATTGCAAGGAGCGGGAAAGGCAGCGTAGGTGAGTATATAATCATTTTTTATTTTTTTTATTATTTTTAACATTCAATGTATTTACTATTGGCGCGGCATAGGCTGCGTCAATAGTAAAAAACTTGGTCACACAGGGTTAATAGCAGAGGTAACGGACTGCATTACACCGTGGCATAACGCGGTCCGTTACCGCTGCCATTAACCCTGTGTGCGGGCGCCGGGCAGTGAGTGCGGGGAGTAAGGAGCTGCCATTTTCTTCCAGACTGTGCACGTCGCTGATTGGTCACGGCAGCCATGACAGGCAGCTGCCGAGACCAATCAGCGAACGAATAACCATTACCGACAGACAGAAGGACAGACGGAAGTACCCCTTAGACAATTATATAGTAGATGAGATCCCCTCTGAGGTGTCTTTTTTCTAAGCTAAACAAGCCTAACTTTTTCAACTTCTCATCATATGAGAGGCCTTCCATCCCTCGTAATGATCTAGCTGTCCGCCTTTGTACTTTCTCAAACTTTCTAATATCCTTTTTAAAATATGGAGCCCAAAACTGGATCCCATATTCTACATGTGGCCTCACCAGTGATTTATAAAGGGGTAACAATATAGTATGAAACAAAGTCCAGCTCACCATAGTCGACATCCTGTGGAACTCGGAGCATGGAACCGCTGTGTCAGGGCATAGAAGAACCAAAGAAATGATGAGGAATCCAGCTCAACGATGTAGTGAAAAAAACCTTAATTTATTCACTTCAAATCATGTTCAGTGGAGGATAAAACATCAGCAACAACATGGATTAAAATGCGATACCAACGCGTTTCTGGTGAACAAGCACCCTTAATCATGATATCCAGGTTGAGCTGGATTCCTCATCATTTCTTTGGTAACAATACAGTACATTGGGATTGCAAAATGTTATGTCTTTTTATACATCCTAAAATCCAATTTGCTTTTGTGGCTGCTGCTTGACATTGAGTACTGCTACTCAGCTTACTTGCAACCAGAATACCCAAGTCCTTCTCCTGTTCTGTAGTCCCGAGTACACTCCAATTTAATGCATATGCAGCAATAGGATTACTCCGTTTTAGGTGCATTACTCTACATTTATCTAAATTGAACCTCATTTTCCAAGATTTTGCCTATTCAGACATCTTATCCAGATCATTTTGCAAAATTGTACTGTCAAGGTCAGATTTTAGTATACTACATAGCTTGGTGTTGTCAGAAAAGACTGACACTTTACTCTATATCCAATCCACATGGTCATTAATAAAGATGTTAAAAAGTATCGGTCCTAGCACTGATCCCTGCGGTACCCCACTGCTGACTATATCCCATTTAGAGAAAGTACCATTTACGACGATAATGTTTCCTGTCATTTAGCCAATTCCTTACCCAGCTGCATATAATTTCCCCTAGTCTCTGCTTATGGAGCTTCAGTATAAGGCTGTTATGTGGAACAGTATCAAATGCTTTGCAAAGTTCAGATAAATCACATCAGCTGCATTACTGCCATCCAGATTTGCACTTACCTCCTCATAGAAACCCAACATTAGTTAGACTCAACCTATCTTTCATGAATTTGTGCTGGTTGTGATTTATATATCTCTGCAGATCATTGTGCGCACAATGACAGCGTCTTTCTGATGGCACTATCACGCTGGCCCCATTACATCCCCTGATGAGCATAGCGAAACGCGTCGGGAGGCGGCTTAGGGTACACCGCTGTATCTAGATGAAGGTTATGGCAGCTTGATGGCTTAGTGGTTAGCACAACAGCCTTGCAGCGCTGGAGTCCTGGGTTCTAATCCCACCTTGGAGAACATCTGCAAAGAGTTTGTATGTTCTCTCCATGTTGTTTACGTGGGTTTCCTCCGGGCACTCTGGTTTCCTCCCACGTTTCAAAGACATACTGATAGGGAATTTAGATTGTGAGCCCCATTGGGGACAGCGATGATAATGTCTGTAAAGCGCTGCGGAATATGTTAGCGCTATATAAAAATAAAGATTATTATTATAAAAGTTATGTCCTTGATGACATCAATGAGGGTGAGACCTTTCCAGTTTGCTTAATATGGCTATTGTTTATAACAGGGCCGGCTAGAGGGTTTTTGAGGGCCCTGGGCGAAAGAGTCTCAGTGGGCCCCACCTTTAACACATACCACGTTTCATGATGCACAGTTACAGCAGAGAAATATAGGTATAGTACAATGCCAGAATTCACTTCTTACATGAGTGATAGCTATTGTAAATTCTACAATACCATACAGCAGAGGGGCATTATATATGTCAACCCCTTATATGCCAATCTTTGTGACCTACTCCCTCTTCCTTAGTTACAGTAGGCATTTTATTGTTAGCTGAACTTGCTGCAAAAAAAATGCATACATTGAATATGACAATTTTTTAATGGAAAACTTTTTAAAGTAAACATTAGAAAGTATTAACGTAGAACATTTGTAAAAGAGAAAAATGGGTAACATATAGCACAACCATGTAGTATATAGCACAGCCACGTAGCATATAACACAGCCCACGTAGTATATAGGACAGCCCACTTAGCATATAGCACAGCCATGTAGTATATAGCACAGCCACGTAGAATATAACACAGCCACGTAGTATATAACACAGCCCACGTAGCATATAACACAGCCTACATAGTATATAGCACAGCCCACGTAGCATATAGCACAGCCTAGTAATATATAGCACAGCCACATAGTATATAGCACAGCCACATAGTATATAACACAGCCATGTAGTATATAACACAACCCACATAGTATATAACACAGCCACGTAGTATATAACAGCCCACATAGCATATAACACAGCCCATGTAGTATATAACACAGCCCACATAGCATATAACACAGCCCATGTAGTATATAACACAGCCCACGTAGCATATAGCAGAGCCATGTAGTATATAAAACAACCAACATAGTATATAACACAGCCACGTAGTATATAACAGCCCACATAGCATATAACACATCCCACGTAGTATATAGCACAGCCATGTAGCATATAACACAGCCCACGTAGTACATAGCACAACCCACATAGCATATAGCACAGCCATGTAGTATATAGCACAGCCCACGTAGTATATAGCACAGCCATGTAGTATATAACACAGCCCAAGTAGTAAACAGCACAGCCACAACACACTCCTCACCTCTCCTCATGCCCACACCGCGCTGCTCCCTGCTCCTGTATCAGCGGCTGCAGTGCACGATGACATCATTGTGCACCCGCAGTGTCAGAGGTAGAGCAGGGAATGATGGGAGAGGGAGCGCCAGCTGATGTTCTCTCCTCCATCATTGCTTTGAACTGTACCGGCAGATGCTGATATAGTTCAATGTGACATGGGAGTTGGCACTGGCAGCATAAGGGCCCCCCTGCCTCGTAGGGGCCCCATAGGGGCTGCATGATGTGTTAGCAGCTGCCTGCCCCTAATGCCGGCCGTGCCTGCAGGGGCCCCCTGGAGCCTCAATGTGTTGGGTTTTGAGTTCCCACCGCTACACAGAGGAAATTTTGAACCATTTCCGCTGCAGTCTCCCATCCTCAGTGGAGCCTGCACAGCAGAGACGTCGGTCCCAGCGTCTGGCTCAAGCTGATACTGTGCGGCTGGCTACTGCTGTCTTTCCAGGCTCAGCCATTGTAACCAGTACTGATCAGCGGTGAGCAGGCACTCCTGGGATTAAGTCCTGCTTTTCTTCTTCTGAGCATGCCCAAGGGACTACCTCTCATTGGAGGTCGGGGGTCACATGCTCAGGTCCTTTAGCAGCTCCTATTGGACCACTAGGAAGGTCCTGGAGATCTTCTGCTATAAAAGTATAAAATCAGTTAGGACAAAGTATAAGTCAGTTATTGTGTGTGGATGTATGCCTGTTCTGGTGAAAGCTCTGAATCATACCCACCCCTAGTGTTAATGAATGCTTGCGAATGTTGGAGCTGTCTAGCGCCAGTTAGTGACATCCAGCACCAGGCACAATCTAATAGCGTCTATATGCAGCGTTAGCCAGTGCGGCACCATGCACAACCAGTGCGCTTACCTGTCCCTAATTAGGGCGGTTAGTGGTGTCCACCAGAGTAGCGCTGCGCTCACCCAGTGAGCTAAATCTATTTGTGTTTATTTTCCCTGCCACCGCAGCTCCAGTGCCGAATGCAAGTGGTCTAGAGGGACTCTAACATCTTGGGGCAGAGATCTGTGACTCTATACTAGCGTTTCCTCTGCGGTACTGTGGCCCTGTGATGCAACAGGGTTCGCTCCCTTCATACCAGGTGTAGCTAACCCGTATGTGTTTTCATTATACCGCCATTACCAAGCAGCAGGTATCATCTCTGCACGGTGGACCCCACGCTGCAAACGCTCCTTATTCCATCTTTATAATTATTTGATGCGTTCCGCCAGCCCTAACACAGTGTACCATACCGTGAATGGGCCCCCATCTCGCCAGGGCCCCGGCACTTGCCCGGGTGCGCCGGATACTGACGCCGGCCCTAGCTCTGGATGAGCACCCAAAGGCTTCAGGTCACCTGCTGATTGCGGTTCACATAGGGATATGGACGGTAGCACTGCAGGTGTTTAAGTGGTGCAGACTCTTTTGGTTCTTTCATCATGAGACAATGAATTGTGAGATGGGAAAGGACGCTATCGGGAGCTTAGCACCCTCCTCCACCATTCAATTCATTTTACATTCATATCTTACATCCCCCTTTTCCTGTTAATAAGTCCACTATAAGTCCCCCTTCCTTCCATCCCAATCCGCCACATCCATCATTGTCCTCTCCACCACCCCATTATTGCCCTCTCCACCATCTCCATCATTGTCCTCTCCGCCACCACTATCATTGTTCTCCCCCACCACCTCCATCATTGCCCTCTCCAACACCCCAAACATTGTTCTCCCCCACCACTCCCATCATTATCCTCTGCCCCACCCCATCATTTTTCTCCCCACCACCCCATTGGTGTCCTTTACACCACCTCCATGATTGCCTTCTCCTCCACCACCCCATCATTGCCCTTTCCACACCTTCATCATTGCCTTTTCCCCCACCAACCCATCATTGCTCATTCCACCACCTCCATCATTTCCTCACCACCACTCCAATCATTGTTCTCTCCCACACCTCCATCATTTCCATCTCCAACACACAAACACACACAACACGCACGCACAGCACCACTCACCTCTCTGCACATTTCCTGCAGCTGCAGCATCGTCGTCGCCAGCAGCTTTCTCTCTGACACAGAAGTGTGCTGAACGCTGATGTCATCCATCTGCATGACTGTGCCATACAGGAAATGCAGCCAGGAAGCAGGACAGATCCCTGCAGCTCCGCTCCACTGCCAATTTCTCCTGTAGGCAGCGGAGCTGCAAGGATCGCTCCCTGCCTGCCACACATGAGGGCAATCTGGCCAGGGGCCCCTCGGGGCTGGATAAACAGGCCAGATTGCACTCAGTGCTAGCCACCTTTCAGGGGCCCCCCTCCACCTCCGGGCCCCTGTGCAGCCGCACCGGCTGCACATGCGGTATGTCCACTCCTGTGTAGAGCCATGAAAATAATAAATCAAATATTTTCCACAAGAATGTTCCTTTAGCCCAAAATATTTGAATGGGGTTACCACAACAGAGAGGAGCCTGAAGACCGCAGCATCTGATTTGCACCTACTCCTGCTCTGAAGAGACGCACTACTTTTAAATTGGTGTTTATTTTTTTGGCAGAACAGGAGTTCATTGGCTCTGTTGGAAACACTCCCATCCCCTTTATAATCTGGGTCCTGATTCAAACCCATGTCAGAGCTAGCTTTGGCTGCATGGCTTAGAGGAGAGGTGTTCATATGAGAAGGAGTTTTGGAGGAGTTATTTGTGACTTTTGCGTGGTTTTTAAGTGTGATAATTCCCTTCTCTCCTCTTACTTTGGTTATTCCCCCAACCTCCACTCCCTGGTGTATTCCTCTGTTATATGTGAGTAAATATTCATATGATTGCTATTTTTAGTTACCCTTGTTTGTGTTGCCTTGTTAATCTGGTTGGTGTACTGCGGTGCACAGTAGCGTCCCTCTTCCCTGGGTGGGGAAGAGAACATATGGAGGGCTGATTCAGGATATAAAGCTAGTTTGACAGCCCCGGCATCTTCACCTTCAGAAGTATCCAGGGGAATAGAGTGATTTAGGGCGCCCCCTAGTGGTAATGATATGGAAGGAACCCCTGGTCCCGGTCACCCGACAGCTGGGTCGTGACATTATTACATTTTCACAAGACTAACAGGAGAAAAGGTACTATGCAATTTGCTGTGCAATTTCTCCTGAATACACCAATACCCCATTTGTGGAGGAAAACTACTTTTTAGGCTCATGGCAGGGCTAGGAAGGGAAGGAGCACCATTTGACTTTTTGAACGCACAATTTGCTGGAATAATTAGCGGATTCCATGTAGCATTTGAAGAACCCCCCTGAACAGTATACATTTTCACAAGTGACGTATTTGGGGACTAGACCACTCAAAGAATGTATCTAGATGTTTGGTGAGCACCTTGAACCCCCAGGTGCTTCACAGAAGTTTATAATGTAGAGCCAGAAAATAAAAAATCACATTTTCCCATATAAATGTTTTTTATTAGCCCCAAATATGTTCATTTTCACAAGGGTAACAGGAGAAAATGGAACTCAAAATTTGTTCTTCAATTCCTCCTGAGTATGCAGATTCCCTAAATGTGAGGGAAAAGTACTGTTTGGGACCATGGCAGGGCTAGGAAGGAAAGAAGCACCATTTGAATTTTTTCAATGCACAATTTGCTGGAATCATTAGCAGACACCATGTCGCGTTTGGAGAGTGTGGCACCCCGGGGTCCTCGTCGTCACAGTGGCATTGCTTTCCTCCTGGGTTGAGTGATGTTACGTTTGGAGGCAATGAAGGAGAACTCTTTGTCAGGTAACACAATGCATGCAACATGCTCACACTCCAGACCAGAAGGGGGAGGTCTAAGCCTGTTTATGGTGAACTCCCCTATAAGAACATCCTGATCTGGAGGGAAAGAGTTCAGTTCCTATCAGAGAGACAGAGAGAAAGGAAGCAGAGGAGCCATGTAACCTGAAGTGCTACAGCTCCTGGAAGGAGACATTTCAGAAAGCAGAATATCTTGCAGTGAGCATACAGGAAAGCAAAGCACAGGAGAGGATAACAGAAGGGGACCAGCCCTGAGCAGGCTGCCTCCTTCTGAGGCTCAAAACGCTGGTATCTGAGGTAGTAAGGACCTCTACGCCTTACTTCAGAGACAGGCAGGATAGCAAATTGCACGTTACCTGTCCGCACTCACACCCAGTAGGCACGGTGGCACCCCTCAGAGGCTGGGGCATGCTAGAGTCCCTATAAACCGCCTCAAGCCACCAGCCATACGGGTTTGTCTTATCCGACTACAGGGGACAGAGAGAGAGGCACAACATCTATGAGGACCTTATTTCAAGCTTATGCAGTAGGGGACTACACCACTACAGCGCAAGGGAGGGCTATTTATTTCCACCTGGACACAGGGGACTCTGGACTTGCCTCCAAACCTGCCGGACTCTACCTGCCCTTTTATCTGGTGCCCTGGACTGTGGCTGCTGAAGACATCAGTAAACGAGGTAAAGAGACTGCAAACCTATATTGATCTGTTGAAAACGAAAAAATATATATTTTTTACCACATAAATGTTTTTAGCCCCAACTGTTTTCATTTTCACAAGGATAGCAGGAGAATATGGAGCACAAAATGTGTTGTGTAATATCTCTTGAGTACATCAATAACTCATAAGTGGTCAAAAACTACTTTTGAGGCACAATGAAAAGCTTTGTTTGTTTTAGCCCCAGATTTCACTTTTTCAAACAGGGAAAAAGTAAAAAGACCTCAAAATTAGTCTCACAATTTCAGCTGAGCGTAGAAATACCCCATATGTGGCAGTAGAGTACTGCTTAGCTACACAGTGCGACTTGGGTGGGATGGAAAGCTATTTGCCTCCTGGAGCTCAGATTTTCCTAGAATAGTTTGCAGACTTCATATACAGATCCCCTAAGTGCCCCCCCCCCCCCTCAAGTGACCCCATTTTGGAAATTATACCCCTTTGGGAATTTATCTACAGGTGCAGAGGCGTATGTAGGGTTTCTGGCACCCGGGGCAAGAATTCATTTTGTTGCCCCATTCCCCCCCAAGGATATATGCGATTTGCACACTTAGTCATGTACCGACAAGCTCCTCTCCCTAATGCTCTCAATATTCAGTGAAAAACTGAGAGAAGCGGGAAGAGAAGCTCATTGTCACAGGACCACAAGTATGAAAATCACATATAAATGAAGTGTCCATGTGACGACTACTGGAACCTGCAGCGCTGAATCCTGACATCGCAGGCTACTGAATTCTCACAACTAATGCACTGCACACTTTTAGGATTCTCCCTTGCCGGTGGACGGTCATGTCAGCACAAGTATGTGATTTGTATACTTCTGACTACATTCCGACTAGACGTGCCTGACCTTGCTGAGTTCATTTTCATTGAGTGAGGCCACACATGTCTAGTTGGCACGTGATCGCATGTATGTAAATCACTAGCACCAGAGAATCCTGACAGCGTGCAGTGCGCACTGTGAGAACTCAGAAGTCTGCAGTCACAAAGAATGACTGCAGACTCATTACTAACCTGGGCATCCCCTTCAATGCTCCTAACATAAATAAAAACATGAGAGTTAGTCAGTATCGCAAATACATCATACATGCCCCCCCATCTCCCCCTTTGCTCTTCATTTTGTGTCCTCAAATCTCCTCCACACATTAAATCCCCCATCCCCACTCCAAATATCACCCCACACATTAAAAAAACCCCATCCCCATGACATACTGTCCAAATTTGTGCCCCCATAATGTCCAGATTTCAGTTGTGCCCCCATACTGTCCAGATTTGTGCCCCCATACTATCCAGATTTCATTTGTGCCCCAATTCTGTCCAGATTTGTGCCCCCATAATGTCCAGATCTCATTTGTGCCCCCATAATGTCCAGAATTCATTTGTGCCCCCATAATGTCCATGTCCAGATCTCATTTGTGCCCCCATACTGTCCTGATTTGTGCCCCCATAATGTCCAGATTTCATTTGTGCCCCCATACTGTCCTGATTTGTCACTTGTGCCCCCATACTGTCCTGATAATTGTGCCCCGCAGCCCCCAAAATGTCCTGTTTGTGCTGCCCCCATCCGCATCCCCCCATATCATGATATGTTCAGTCTTTCATTTAGAGCTTCCTGCTGCCCCCCTGGCTAAGTCTTTGCTTCACAGTCCTCAGCCTCACTCACAAGTCAAGTGACACATACCCATTTTTGCGTTGCCCCAGGGCTGGCCGCTGCTCCCTCCCCCTCCCCCCCTATCATGCATGCAGGTGCCAGGCAGGCTCATTTCATGCTGAATGATTCTGAAGATTCGGTCGTCTTCAGAGTGACTCCAGCTCCATTACCCGGTCCCCGCGGCCGTGGTCTGGAGCACTTTCCACCAGCCACCGGCACCCCGCCCGACCGACGTCACCGTCCAACGCAAGTACACCACTACACCCGGCCGCACAGAACACTGGCGCAACGAAGGAAGGAGCAGCGCAGCAGCCTGTCACATGCTCAGTGACATCACCCGCTGCTGGCACTTCCCTGATGCAGAAGTGTCAACGGCGGTCAGCGCCTCTCAGTGGACAGCGGTTGTCAGGGCAGGGCGCACAGGCACAGGCGCTGGCTTAAACAGAAGGGAAGGGACTACCTCGTCTCGCAACAAGGCAAGCATCGGCAAGCCGAACCTGGCAGATAGCACCTTAGCAACGCGCAGCAGCTGCACTGTCTCTGAGCCAGCTGTCAATTTCAGCCAGCTCAGAGAACGAACGGCCCGGGATTATGTCAGACTGTGGGGGTGGCAGAATGCCGCCGAGCGCCGGCGAGAAGCCTGGCTTGGACACCGCCGCAATGCAATGCCGCATCATCAGGATTCAGGTGGCCCCGCTGGCGCTCCCCTGTCGGCTGCGCCCGGGGTTCATGCCCCGGCTACCCCCCCCCCTGGATACGCCACTGTACAGGTGTAGTGATGATTCTGACTCCATGTCTATTTTCCAGAAACAAGTAGTGGATGTTGCTGAATGAATATTGGAAACTGCTATTGTAATGCCCAATACATTGTAGTCCCCAGTAAGTTGTACTGCCCAACTCATGTTTCTGGAGACATGCACCTGTAAATTAGGCAGACTCTCATCACTACAGAAATTCCAAACATGAGGATGCTGAATGTAGTTTAGGCACACTGGGGATCAGAATGGAGGGGGGCAATTTGATTTGGGATTCCTAACCCCCAACCCTACCTGATACCGAGAGCTGGAAGTGATAGCCCTGCTCTCATGCGCTCTTGACTGTTGATGTCAGTCTTTTGGGACAAAGGCAGAAAGGACTGGGCCTCAGCACCTGATGATCGATGCATGGTCTTTGGGCTTTGATCGGCTAGGGCACAGATCTGGACCTTGACTGGCTTAATCGGAATGCTGGTTTTGGTGGTTTAAGATGGTGACCAGTACATCTGGCCTCGGCGCCACCTCTGGGCTACGTTTGCTTTGCTCTCCTTCCTGGCACTAAATTCTCCTGCCATTTGGTGTGCAAGCCTTTTATATTCAGGAACTCGGGGTTACCGATCATCTGATCAGGTCCAGCACCCAAAGTTGTTACCACTGCAAATCTTCCGATGCAAATTAATTCCACCTCCTTCAGCTTCGCGAGCAGATGGCAGTCTTTCTCCTCCAATATGGCCTTCTGCAAGGACTCTTCAGGGATATTTCTGCTTCCCCTTACAACTCTACCATACCTTCCAATCAGACTGCCTGTTGTCTTGGGATTACATTTGTCTCAGATCTTTGCTTCACTCCCTATATCCAATCAGTTACTCATGTGCACTTCAAAATTATTTCTAGAATAATACCTTTTATTACTTTTGAAATCTATCTCCCTCTTACTAAACACTTGCCACTTTAACCTATACTGAATGCAGAGGCCAGGCTCATATTTCTTTCCCGTCGCTACACTGCTGCCTCCATCTTATGCTAGCCATTGCACTGGTTACACCTCTGCTACAGAATTTAATATAAACTTATCACTCTCACCCACAAAGGTCTCCACAATGCTGTACTGCTTTACGTCTCTTTCCACAACAATGTTTGTCACACTATCCATGTCCTCTATTTTGCTGTTAATGTAAGACTAACATCCTCCATAATCTATACCCCCACTTTCATCTTCAAGACTTTTTTTGTGCTGCACCTGTTTTCTAAATTGCACAATATCCTTATGTATTATTAGGATGGCTTGACTATAAACTATAAGCACTGTTTATCTCTTGTGTCTTCTCTACTTCCTTATGGATAGAAAAACAACTAATGATTGATTTGCCCCTGGAAATATTCACAATATCTTCCTATATTATATGAGAAATACAGTTTGACACATTCGATTTCTGTGAATATACCCTTATTTTAAAAGCAATTGTCAAGCCGTTTGTCTAAAATTTAATGCATTGCAATGTATGTGTGTCTAAGAATTTTACTGAAAGTTTATATTGATTTTTCCATTTTTACATTTTTACAGTCATGGAGTGGTCAATTTGTTTAAGAAACATTGCTTTTTGAAAAAGCCACGGCGGGTGCTAAAGTCTAGAATAAATGAATAATTTGATTTATATTCATGAAATATGCCCAATTTCTAAGTTTGTGTCTGTGTTATTTCTGAGCTCCTCCCAGAATATTAACAGCACTAAAAAGTTCATCCTGACCTTGAGATATATAACATCACATACCATTTCAACTTTGTTTCTTCTTATCTTTAGATATTTATGTGACCCTCCTTTTTTAAATAATCTATATTCAAACAATAACCTCAGCAGCTGCAAGTGCTTTTGCATGAGATTATAAATCAATATTTTCAGAAAACTGTCTTTTTTGTTGTTTGGCATTTTTATGACTGCTTTGAGAAAACTCACATTAAAAATCAAAAACTGATATTGAAGAGGTGAAAGTGTAAGTTGCTTGAGCATTTTGTTTATTCAAGTTTGGTTTAGTTTATTTTCTTTCCTTCTATTTTTATAGCTCCACTGATTTTTATTTTTAAAAAATTATTGTTTCCATTTCAATATTTGCATCAGAAACAAATGATAACATTTAATAAGTGACCTGGAAAGGAATCTATGTGAGGTCGGGTTCAGATGAGGGTATGAAAAGTCATCTTTTCGTACTGTAAAGTCAAACAATTTTGATCCGTATCATTGTCTGTATTACATCAGTGTGTCATTAGAGTCTGTTTTTTACATCTGTATTTATACATTAACAGTTTAAAACGTACATTGATCAAATATAGTTTCCTGAGTTAATGATGACAATGTATCCATCAAAATACGACACAATATGGATGAGTCATACAAAATCCAATGTTTTTTGCTTACCCATAGATGTGAATGGGTGAGTTTCATCTACAGCATTGAAGAGAATAGTATATGCTGTGATTTTTTTTTTCACATGGACACTCAGTCCATGTGTAAAAACTGTAATGTGAAGAGCTCTATTGAATTACATTGGTTAGTGTGCTGTGTGATTATTACACAGAAAGAAAACATCTCTATAATATGCTCATCTGTATGAGGATTGAGAATGATGAATGTGGGAAATCGGCATCCATGACAAAAGAGGATGTATCCTCGGAAACGAGTTGATAATTTCATCTTCTCTGGTATTAAGTCATTCTTATCAAAACATGTTTACAGTTGAACAGAGAAATGTTCAATGCTCGTTACATTCATCTACATTAAACTTCAACTGACATTTTTTAGTCCAAGTCTTCAGCTTCTCTGAACCCTCCTTAGAAATAATTTATTCTACTCAATGTTGATTACCTTACAGACATTAGTATCATCAACAAATGTTCCAATTCTACTCTACAAAACTATAACGAGGTAATTAATTAACAAATTAAAATAGAGCTCAATATTGAACCCTGTGGTACACAGTAGTAAGTGTGAACCAATCAGACTATGTTTAATTATGTTCCAAGAGTCTCTAGCCTCTTTCCGACATGGGGCGTAATAGTACGCCGATGTCAGACACCTTCCCTTTGATGTGGCCAGCGGTGAGCCCACATCTTTCCCGGCACATGTCAGCTGTTTTAAACAGCTCACATGTGCCCAGAACAGCTGTGTGTTGAATCGTGATCCTGCCAAACGCTGACAGCGGCATTTAACATGCACTTCCGGCAATCGCGCTGTAAATCTGCCCATTCCTGAACCCCATTATGTGACAGCGGGTCCCCGATGGGTTGGCATGACAACCAGAGGTCTCCTAGAGACCTCTCTGGATGTCACTGCCAGATTGCTATGAGCGCCGCCCGGTGGTCGGCACTCATAGCAAGTGAGGTATTCTGCTACATACAGCTGATCTGATCATCACCTGTATGTAGCAGAGCTGATCGGGTTATGACAGCTTCTAGTCTCCCATGGAGACTATTGAAGCATGCCAAATGTAAAAAAAAAGTTTTTAAAAATATAAAAAAATAAAAAAAATAAAAGCTTAAATCACCCCCCTTTCGCCCTATTCAAAATAAAGCAAGAAAAAAAAATCAAACATACACATATTTGGCATCACCGCATTCAGAATCCCCCGATCTATCAATAAAAAAAGGATTAACCAGATCGCTAAATGGCATAGTGAAAAAAAAAGTCAAGACACCAGAATTATGTTTTTTTGGTCACCGCAACATTGCATTAAAATGCAATAACGGGGGATCAAAATTTCAAATCTGCATCAAAATGGTATAATTAAAAACGTCAGCTTGGTGCGCAAAAAAACCCTCACCCAACCATAGATCAAAAAAAATGGAGACGCTTCAGGTATCAGAAAATGGCGCAATTTTTTTTTAACATAATTTGGAATTTTTTTCACCACTTAGACACCAAACATATCTAGGTTCTTTTTTATCTATGAACTCCCAATGACATGGAGAATCATAATGGCAGGTCAGTTTTAGCATTTAGTGAACCTAAGAAAAAAGCAAAACAAAAAACAAATGTGGGATTACACTTTTTTTGCAATGTCACTGCACTTGGAAGTTTTTTCCCGTTTTCCAGTACAAGATATGTTAAAACCAATGGTGTCGCTCAAAGTACAAGTCATCCCGTAAAAAAACAAGCCCTCACATGGCAATATTGATGGAAAATTAAAAAGTGTATGGCTCTGGGAAGAAGGGAAGCAAAAAACGAAAACGCTAAACCGAAAATACCTCCGGTCATGAAGGGGCTAGTGCCGCTTCCAGGAGCTGACGTACAGTGACCGTATGTATGTGATTTGCATATATGCGGTGGCATGTCAACTATACATATGTGGCCTTGCTCAATTCAATTGTATTGTGCAAGGCTGGACATGTCTAGTCGGAATGTTGCCAGAAATATGCAAATTACACACTTGCGGTCAAGTGCACGTGTGCTCCATGCCCTGGCATAAGAGAATCCTCATAGTGTGTACAGTGTGAGGATTCACAAGACTGCAGTCACATAGAGTGACTGTAAACTTGTAGTCCAAGGCCAGACAACCCCTTTTATAACCACCCTCTTTTTCCTAACATTGAGCCTGTTGGTAACCTATTTACACATGTTTTCCCCTAATCTCACAGTCCTCATTTTATGTACAACATTTTTATGTGGCATCATATCAAACCTTTGAAAAGTTGAGATATTCAACATGTACGGCATCACCTTGGTCCATTCTGGAATTCACCTTCTAATTGAAGCTGATCAGTTTAGTTTGATTTGACTGATCCCTCATAAACCCACATTCATTTGAGTTATGATTTTTGTTTGAGTTACTGTTAGGGTTGGTGGATTGCACTAAATAAAATAAATAATAAAGTGCAATCGCAACCTGGGGTCCACTGTGCAGAGATGTTAAACCGCTGCTAGTGAGTAATAACGGAACACACGGCGAGCTAATGCCACTCAGTGTGAACAGGATGCTGAGTTCCAAGCTCAGTTACTCCACAGGAAGGATCAGTACAAATGAGTACTAAGTAGTGTTGAGCATTCCGATACCGCAAGTATCGGGTATCGGCCGATACTTGCGGTATCGGAATTCCGATACCGAGATCCGATACTTTTGTGGTATCGGGTATCGGTATCGGATACATAGAGATGTGTAAAATAAAGAATTAAAATAAAAAATATTGATATATTTACCTCTCCGGCGGCCCCTGGTGAGTCCGCGGGTAACCGGCAGGCTTCGTTGTTCAAAATCAGCGCTTTTAGGACCTGAGAAACACGTCCCAGCTTCTGATTGGTCGCGGGCCGCCCATGTGACCGCCACGCGACCAATCACAAGCCGCGACGTCACCGCAAGCTATTAGCGCGCTCATTTTTGAAAAATGAGCGCGTTAATGACTTTCAAAGACGTTGCGGCTTGTGATTGGTCGCGGCCACGCGACCAATCACAAGCCGCGACGTCACCGCAAGCTATTAGCGCGCTCATTTTTGAAAAATGAGCGCGTTAATGGCTTTCAAAGACGTAGCGGGTTGTGATTGGTCGCGGCCGCGACCAATCACAAGCCGCGACGTCACCGCAAGCTATTGACGCGCTCATTTTTAAAAATGAGCGCGTTAATGGCTTTGAAAGACATAGCGGCTTGTGATTGGTCGCGTGGCCGCGACCAATCACAAGCCGCTACGTCTTTGAAAGTCATTAACCCGCTCATTTTTCAAAAATGAGCGCGCTAATAGCTTGCGGTGACGTCGCGGCTTGTGATTGGTCGCGGCCACGCGACCAATCACAAGCCGCTATGTCTTTCAAAGCCATTAACGCGCTCATTTTTAAAAATGAGCGCGTCAATAGCTTGCGGTGACGTCGCGGCTTGTGATTGGTCGCGGCCACGCGACCAATCACAAGCCGCTATGTCTTTCAAAGCCATTAACGCGCTCATTTTTAAAAATGAGCGCGTCAATAGCTTGCGGTGACGTCGCGGCTTGTGATTGGTCGCGGCCACGCGACCAATCACAAGCCGCTATGTCTTTCAAAGCCATTAACGCGCTCATTTTTAAAAATGAGCGCGTCAATAGCTTGCGGTGACGTCGCGGCTTGTGATTGGTCGCGGCCGCGACCAATCACAACCCGCTACGTCTTTGAAAGCCATTAACGCGCTCATTTTTAAAAATGAGCGCGCTAATAGCTTGCGGTGACGTCGCGGCTTGTGATTGGTCGCATGGCGGTCACATGGGCGGCCCGCGACCAATCAGAAGCCGGGACGTGTTTCTCAGGTCCTAAAAGCGCTGATTTTGAACAAAGAAGCCTGCCGGTTACCCGCGCTGAGTTCAGGGGCCGCCGGAGAGGTAAATATATCAATATTTTTTATTTTTATTCTTTATTTTACACCTCCCTATGGATCCCAGGGCCTGAAGGAGAGTTTCCTCTCCTTCAGACCCTGGGAACCATGAGAATACCTTCCGATACTTGATGTCCCATTGACTTGTATTGGTATCGGATATCGGTATCGGCGATATCCGATATTTTTCGGGTATCGGCCGATACTATCCGATACCGATACTTTCAAGTATCGGACGGTATCGCTCAACACTAGTACTAAGTGCTAAGTCCTGTTAAACGTCACAGGACAAGTACATGAATTGAACTCGCACTGCAACTGAGCCGTGTCAATCGCACACAGGAACGAAACAGATGCTGAGTATAAAACCCTCACTAAGGGTTGGACTTGCTCTGAAACTCTGCTGTGCTAAGAGCACACATGTAGGTAACAGATGCTAAGCCAAACGGCTAATTGCCCCCACTGACGCTAGCTACCTGCCTACGTGTACAGTCCCAATGCTAGGCAGACATACAACATACGCAGATAGAGTTGTAGACTCACACAAAAATGGTACTAGTGCACCCGTGTGCGTCGCTGGGGGACTTTTATAGCCTAGGCTCCACCCCAAACACTCACGCCCAGTCGACCGAGGCATCTTCCGCGGGCAAATCCAGTACTGCCATGTCACCAGGGCAGCAAACGTCTGACCACCAATGAAAAGCCACCACATTACGGGCATGCTCAGTAAGGTGATTTCTGGACTCCAGAGCTTCAAGCCGCAAGTGCCTTTCGCTGGTTACCATAGACTTGGCTGGGGAGCCAGCAGCAACCAAACGAATACCTCAAGCCTGAGCCAGACGCTGGGACTGACGTTTATGCTGAGCAGCACCCGCAGCAGCAGAGCCAGAATGGGAGACAGCATTTCTTAGAAAACCTTTAAATCTTTTGTCCACAATAAAGGATAAATTTAAAGATCGGTAGTTCTATTTTCTATGCCCCAATCCTGTGGAATAGACCCTGTAAATATGGAATTCTTAAATATTGGAAATAACGGTTCATTTATCAATCCTAGCACTTCTTGCTGGGTTAAACTAATGACATTAAAGAGGGAATTTATATTACTCCTAAACATGTCACCTGTCATTGTATTTTCCTGCATAAATACAGTGAGGAAGGGAATTAATAGATTGTTCTTTCCCTCATCCTTCTCCACCATTACACCAAAATTTTTTTGAGTGGGCCAACACTATAATTTTTGTGTCACATATTGTTTATGCAGTTGAAAAGTATTTTTGGATTATTTGTATTTTATATAGTAATGGTTCTTTCTGTTTAAATTTTTGTCTATGATTGTTTATTGCCTCCTTTTCTTGCTTCAGTACTCTAAATGCTTTCTTTTGTCACTTATTATGCCTCTTATGGTATTATTTTCTCCTAATATTAACTTCTTTATTCCCATAAGATATATATTGTGTATAAAATTTGTTTAAGATGCTTTAGTTTGTGTACTTGTTTAATTGAAGCTATCAAATTTTTCAAAAGAATTTGGCAAGTTACCATGACACTGCTGAGTGAAGTGGCAACAGCCTATTATTGTCATTACTTTCCATTTCACAGATGAAGGGCTTTTCATTGCCAAATAAAGCAGATTTTAATACTAAGTCCCCTGGCCTGCTCCCCTCATGCCTCACTCATTTCCATATAGAGATTGCTCACTATGACACCCTCTATCTCACACATACCCTATCCCACAATATATCCACCTCTCACACTACAGACTACTTCCTATGCCCCATTTTCTCGCGTACAATGCTCCTTATACCGGCCCTATGTCTCACACAGACTTCTGTCCATGCCCCTTTCTCTCACGTCACAGACTATGCCCTATGCCTTTTCCTCTCACATACACTGGTCCCCATGCCACTAATCCTTCTCACACATAGACTGCTCACTTTGCTGTGCCCTATCACTCACACAGGCTGCTCTCCGTACTCCCATTGTTCTCATAAACATAAACCACTAGCCACCCCCTTTTTCACAGGCTGCTCACACACTGTTATGTATGACTCCATGATCTCAAATACACTGCTCCATATTTCACCCCTCTTTCTCAGATAAATCGCCCCCCTTTCTCAAATGCTGGCTGCTTTCAATGCCACCATTCTTTCTCACATACAGATTGCTCCTCATGCCAACTATTTTTCACACAGACTATTTCCTATGCCCCCATATTTCTTACACATACTGCTCGCCAAGCTGATTTCTGTCTTACACAGACAGCAACCCTTATCCACCATTTTCTCACACAGGTTGCTCACCATGCCACCCTCTTCCACATAGAGACTGCTTTCTGTTTCCCATCCTACCCACGCAGGTTGCCCACCTTGTCCCACCTGTCCCCTAAATAGATTGCTTCAATCTCACACAGCTTAGGTAGACTGTCCTCCGTGGCATGCCCCTTTCTCACATAGTGCCCATCTTGGTCCCGCCACACTTAAACAGACTGCCCCCTTATTTTACATACTGACCCCTATGGTAATCCCCTACCTGATGCAGAGTGCTCCCTCTCTTTCTAAGTACCCTCCCTTTCACCACTGTGTTAGCTCACAGCAGTGAAATCTTCCTGCATTTTCTTTTATCTACACAGAGCCAATTTTGGAGGATAAGCTGGTGCGCTCCCTAGTGTATTATTGTTTAAGGACAGCTTCTGCAAGGAGTTTGTATGTTCTCCCCATGTTTGCGTGGGTTTCCTTTGAGTACTCCTGGTCACTTTCACACTGCAAAGACATACTGATAGGGAACTTAGATTGGAAGCCCCAATGGGGACAGCAATGGTGTTGTCTATAAAGCGCTGTGGACGTAAGTGAGTAAAATAAATTAAATAAATGAAAAACACAGAGGATGTTCTCTCATTTGTTGAAATTGCACTATGAGTGCAAAACCACTGTACATGTGTTTCACGTATAAATCTTGTCCACAGTTGCATCAGAAGGAATCCTAGGATCAAAACCGGAGGTCAGGGAAAAAGTAGATATGGAGGTCCAATTTGTTTTACACTTAAAAGGATCAAACACCTCCAAACAAGTGACAGAGATTAGTTGGTTTTTATTTAGAATCAAACAAATGTATTTTTACATTCCCGAGTTTGAAGTTGAAATACTATGAAGTTTTATCCTAATGAATCACCAAGTTTTATATACTCACTTTTCTTATGATGGTTTATTACTCTGAACGATCACCACACTAGGACGTCCATTGCAGTTAGTGTTGGTTGCACCTATGTGTCTGTTCTTTTTTTGAGGTGTCATGTGTCTATGATTTCACCAACAGTTCTGATCCTCTACTAGTTGTCTTTTTGCTGTAAAAAATATGTAGGAAGATAAAGAACACACTTACAGTTAAGGAGCACTGCACATTAAATATAGTATAAATTAATATCTCTTTACTAGCCAACAATTATAAACACAAAGGGATGTTAGAATTTGATCTTATACAGTATTAACCCCTTTACCCCCAAGGGTGGTTTGCACGTTAATGACCGGGCCAATTTTTACAATTCTGACCACTGTCCCTTTATGAGGTTATAACTCTGGAACGCTTCAACGGATACCAGTGATTCTGACATTGTTTTCTCGTGACATATTGTACTTCATGACAATGGTAAAAATTCTTTGATAGTACCTGCGTTTATTTGTGAAAGAAACGGAAATTTGGCAAAAATTATGAAAATTTCGCAATTTTCCAACTTTGAATTTTTATGCAATTAAATCACAGAGATATGTCACACAAAATACTTAATAAGTAACATTTCCCACATGTCTACTTTGCATCAGCACAATTTTGGAACCAAAATTTTTTTTTGTTAGGGAGTTATAAGGGTTAAAATTTGACCAGCAATTTCTCATTTCTACAACACCATTTTTTTTTAGGGACCACATCTCATTTGAAGTCATTTTGAGGGGTCTATATGATAGAAAATACCCAAGTGTGACACCATTCTAAAAACTGCACCCCTCAAGGTGCTCAAAACCATATTCAAGAAGTTTATTAACCCTTCTGGTGCTTCACAGGAATTTTTTGAATGTTTAAATAAAAATGAACATTTAACTTTTTTTCACAAAAAATTTAATTCAGCTCCAATTTGTTTTATTTTACCAAGGGTAACAGGAGAAAATGGACCCCAAACATTGTTGTACAATTTGTCCTGAGTACGCCAATACCCCACATGTGGGGGTAAACCACTGTTTGGGCGCATGGCAGAGCTCGGAAGCGAAGGAGCGCCATTTGACTTTTCAATGCAAAATTGACTGGAATTGAGTTGGGACGCCATGTTGCGTTTGGAGAGCCCCTGATGTGCCTAAACATTGAAACCCCCCACAAGTGACACCATTTTGGAAAGTAGACCCCCTAAGGAACTTATCTAGAGGTGTGGTGAGCACTTTGACCCACCAAGTGCTTCACAGAAGTTTATAATGTAGAACCGTAAAAATAAAAAATTATATTTTTTCACAAAAATTATCTTTTCGCCCCCAATTTTTTATTTTCCCAAGGGTAAGAGAAGAAATTGGACCCCAAAAGTTGTTGTAAAATTTGTCCTGAGTACGCTGATAGCCCATATGTGGGGGTAAACCACTGTTTGGGCGAATGGGAGAGCTCGGAAGGGAAGGAGCGCCGTTTGACTTTTCAATGCAAAATTGACAGGAATTGAAATGGGACGCCATGTTGTGTTTGAAGAGCCACTGATGTGCCTAAACATTGAAACCCCCCACAAGTGACACCATTTTGGAAAGTAGACCCCCTAAGGAACTTATCTAGAGGTGTGGTGAGCACTTTGACCCACCAAGTGCTTCACAGAAGTTTATAATGCAGAGCCGTAAAAATAAAACAAAATTTTTTTCCCACAAAAATTATTTTTTTAGCCCCCAGTTTTGTATTTTCCCGAGGGTAACAGAAGAAATTGGACCCCAAAATGTGTTGCCCAATTTGTCCTGAGTGCGATGATACACCATATGTGGGGGGAACCACTGTTTGGGCACATGGGAGGGCTCGGAAGGGAAGGAGTGCCATTTGAATGCAGACTTAGATGGAATGGTCTGCAGGTGTCACATTGCGTTTGCAGAGCCCCTAATGTACCTAAACAGTAGAAACCCCCCACAAGTGACACCATTTTGGAAAGTAGACCCCCTTAGGAACTTATCTAGATGTGTCCTGAGCCCTTTGACCCACCAAGGGCTTCACAGAAGTTTATAATGGAGAGCCGTAAAAATAAAACAAAAATTTTTTCCCACAAAAATTATATTTTAGCCCCCAGTTTTGTATTTTCCCGAGGGTAACATGAGAAATTTGACCCCACAATTTGTTGTCCAATTTGTCCTGAGTGCGCTGATACCCCATATGTGGGGGGAACCACTGTTTGGGCGCATGGGAGGGCTCGGAAGGGAAGGAGCTCCATTTGGAATGAGGACTTAGATGGAATGGTCTGCAGGTGTCACATTGCATTTGCAGAGCCCCTAATGTACCTAAACAGTAGAAACCTCCCACAAGTGACACCATTTTGGAAACTAGACCCCCTAAGGAACTCATCTAGATGTGTTGTGATAGCTTTGAACCCCCAAGTGTTTCACTACAGTTTGTAACGCAGAGCCGTGAAAATTAAAAAAAAAAATCTTTCCCCCCAAAATTATTTTTTAGCCCCCAGTTTTGTATTTTTCCGAGGGTAAGAGGAGAAATTCGACCCCAATAGTTGTTGTCCAATTTGTCCTGAGTACGCTGATACCCCGTATGTTGGGGGGAACCACCGTTTGAGCGCATGGCTGAGCTCGGAAGGGAAGGAGCGCCATTTGGAATGCAGACTTAGATGGAATGGTCTGCAGGCGTCACATTGCGTTTGCAGAACCCCTAATGTACCTAAACAGCAGAAACCCCCCACAAGTGACCCCATATTGGAAACTAGACCCCCCAGGGAACTAATCTAGATGTGTTGTGAGAACTTTGAACCCCCAAGTGTTTCACTACAGTTTATAACGCAGAGCCGTGAAAATAAAAAATCTTTTTTTTTCCCACAAAAATTATTTTTTAGCCCCCAGTTTTGTATTTTCCCAAGGGTAACAGGAGAAATTGGACCCCAAAGTTGTTGTCCTATTTGTCCTGAGTACGTTGATACCCCATATGTTGGGGTAAACCCCTGTTTGGGCACACGGGAGAGCTCGGAAGGGAAGAAGCACTGTTTTACTTTTTCAACGCAGAATTGGCTGGAATTGAGATCGGACGCCATGTCACGTTTGGAGAGCCCCTGATGTGCTTAAACAGTGGAAACCCCACAATTATAACTGAAACCCTAATCCAAACACACCCCTAACCCTAATCCCAACAGTAACCCTAACCACACCTCTAACCCTGACACACCCCTAACCCTAATCCCAACCCAATTCCCAACTGTAAATGTAATCTAAACCCTAACTGTAACTTTAGCCCCAACCCGAACCCTAACTTTAGCCCCAACCCAAACTGTAGCCCTAAACCTAGCCCTAACCCTAGCCCTAACCCTAACCCTAGTCCTAACCCTAGCCCTAACCCTAACCCTAGCCCTAACCCTAGCCCTAACCCTAGCCCTAGCCCTAACCCTAGCCCTAACCCTAGCCCTAACCCTAACCCTAACCCTAGCCCTAACCCGAGCCCTAGCCCTAACCCTAGCCCTAACCCTAGCCCTAACCCTAGCCCTAGCCCTAACCCTAGCCCTAACCCTAGCCCTAACCCTAATGGGAAAATGGAAATAAATACATTTTTTAAATTTTTCCCTAACTAAGGGGGTGATGAAGGGGGGTTTGATTTACTTTTATAGCGGGTTAGTCATGTGAGGTCTTGTTTTTTGCGGGACGAGTTGACGTTTTTATTGGTAATATTTTCGGGCACGTGACATTTTTTGATCGCTTTTTATTCCGATTTTTGTGAGGCAGAATGACCAAAAACCAGCTATTCATGAATTTCTTTTGGGGGAGGCGTTTATACCGTTCCACGTTTGGTAAAATTGATAAAGCAGTTTTATTCTTCGGGTCAGTACGATTACAGCGACACCTCATTTATATCATTTTTTTATGTTTTGGCGCTTTTATACGATAAAAACTATTTTATAGAAAAAATAATTATTTTTGCATCGCTTTATTCTCAGGACTATAACTTTTTTATTTTTTTGCTGATGATGCTGTTTGGTGGCTCGTTTTTTGCGGGACAAGATGACGTTTTCAGCGGTAACATGGTTATTTATATCTGTCTTTTTGATCGCGTGTTATTCCACTTTTTGTTCGGCGGTATGATAATAAAGCGTTGTTTTTTGCCTCGTTTTTTTTTTTTTTTTCTTACGGTGTTTACTGAAGGGGTTAATTAGTGGGCCAGTTTTATAGGTCGGGCCGTTATGGACGCAGCGATACTAAATATATGTACTTTTATTTTTTTTTTTATTATTTAGATAAAGAAATGTATTTATGGGAATAATATTTTTTTTTTTTCATTATTTTGGAATATTTTTCTATATTTTTTTTTACACATTTGAAAATTTTTTTTTTAACTTTTTTACTTTGTCCCAGAGGGGGACATCACAGATCGGTGATCTTACAGTTTGCACAGCACTCTGTCAGATCACCGATCTGAGAGCAGTGCAGGCTGCTTCACAGTGACTGCTCTGAGCAGGCTCTGTGAAGCCACCTCCCTCCCTGCAGGACCCGGATCCGTGGCCATCTTGGATCCGGGGCTCGAGCAGGCAGGGAGGGAGGTAAGACCCTCGCAGCAACGCGATCACATCGCCCCCTCCCAGCGCTATGCTTCCCTATACCACCGGCACACCGTGATCATGTTTGATCGCGGTGTGCTGGGGGTTAATGTGCCGGGGGCGGTCCGTGACCGCTCCTGGCACATAGTGTCGGATGTCAGCTGCGATAGGCAGCTGACACCCGGCCGCGATCGGCGGCGCTCCCCCCATGAGCGCCGCCGATCGCGCTGGACGTACTATCCCGTCCATGGTCATGGGGGCCCACCCCACCTCGACGGGATAGTACATCCGATGTCAGAAAGGGGTTAAATTATAAATAGACTGCCTGCAAATACCACACTGAAGTAGCTGTAATGGAATGATTGACAATAGAGATTTTTTTAAATTCAAATTCACCTGAAAGTTTTTCATTTGTGGCGTAAAAGGAGGCGTACAACACTCTGAGGTTTCCTAGGGTTGTATCAGCTCTTTAGCACAAATATAGCCTTAGCAATATCAATGTTACCACTCGATACATATGTCATCTTTCGATACATGGCTATAGGTATGCTGTGACACACAGTATCTGTAATAGATTCAGTGTTTTAAACCTTTCTCTCTCTATCTCTCCATTGCTAAGCTGAGTTCTGACATCCTTTTACTATCCTGATTCATTACAAAATGGCAGCTGCATACTCTCCCTCTGCATCTTTACAGACTATGTATGCGGTCTCCCATTCTCCTCCAGCCGCAGTGGAACCTGCCCAGCAGAGACGTTGGTCCCAGCATCTGGCTCAAGCTGATACTGTGCGGCTGGTTACTGCTGTACTTCCAGGCTCAGCCATCATAACCAGTACTGATCAGCGGCGAGCGGGCACTCCTGGGACTAAGTCCTGCTTTTCTTTTTCTGAGCATGCCCAAGGGACGACCTCCCATTGGAGGTCGGGGGTCACATGCTCGGGTCCTGTAGCAACTCCTATTGGACCACTAGGAAGTTCCCAGAGAGCTTCCGTTATAAAAGGTTTGCATGGCCACACAGCCATGAGCTAGTATAAACCTGTTATCGTGTGTGTATGGATGTATGCCTGTTCTGGTGATTGCTCCTTAATCATTCCCATTCCTAGTGTTGTTGAATGCTCGCGAATGTTGGAGCTACCTAGCTCCCGACAGTGCTATCCTAGACACAAGAGCACGATCCTACTGTGTCAAACCAGCAGCGACCGCCAGTTCAGTGCCATGCGCAATCAGTGCACTTTCCTAGCACTAGTTAGGGTGGTTAGTGGCGTCCGCCAGAGCGGTGCTGTACGCACTCTGAGCGGTAATCTTTAATTAGTCCTGACAACCTGTCAGTGTATGGTGGGAACTCCCGCTTGATCTCAGCATCTGACTCAGGGCGTCCTCAGGCACGGGCTCAAAAGCCACCAAGGGTCAGAGTGAGATCAATTACCAACATAGTGGGGGTGAATTTCACGGATCCCACTAGCGTCCATCTGCTGCACCCTGTGACTTCTAATAGGGCACAGCATTTCCTTTGTTTCCCTGCAACTTAGTGAAGCAACAGAGTTCGCATCAGTTCATATCGGGTGACAGAACCCGTGTTTATTCTGGCATAGTACCGCCATATAGTGCCACCATTACCTAGCAGCAGGTTCCATCTCTGCACGGTGGACCTCAGGCTGCGAACGCACCTTTTACTATCTTTATATTTATTTGGTGCGTTCCGCCAGCCCTAACATTGTGACAGCGATTTTTGACAATTCATGCAAATCAAATTGCAATTTTTTTCTTGTTGGTCGAGTGCAGCAAATTCCCTAAAATTCAGCATGAATTTACATTGAATCAGTTCAATTCATATCCAGTTGTCATTCATAAATATCATAAAATTGTAGAACATTAATAGTCCACTATCCATGGAATACTCACAGGGAGAAAATTGTTAAATGCCAAAGAACAAAAGGAAAATACTCTAGAACTAATTAGAAAGATATACACCATGCCCATAACTAACAGAGTAATGACTACATGAAAGAAGAATTCAGTATAAAGAAAACTATATATAAATCATACCAAAAGAAATTTGTATTGATGATGCAAGAAAAATGTAATAAGCAAGCAAGCTGGTCTAAAAATAGACCCATGGGTCACAAAGGGAAGAATCTTTTAAGAGTTCAGGACCTTGGCTTCACTGCTCTTGTGTATGAATAAATGCTGTTTTAATCACCAGTCAGTTTTCAACTTCCTGACCAGGCAAAATTTTACAATTCTGACCAGTCTCATTTTATGATACAATAACTCTGCAATGCTTTAATGTATCCCAGTGATTGTCAGATCACCCACAAGTAACATTATTTTGGAAACTACACCACTCAAAGAATTTATCTTGCGGTGTGGTGATCATGTTGAACCTACAGGTGCTTTACAGAATTTTATAAAGTTGAGCCGTGAAAATAAAAAAAAAAAATTTCCTACAAAAATGTTGGTTTTGCTCCAAATTTTTCATTTTTACAAGAGTAAAGGGAGCAAAATGGACAAAAGAATATATTGTGTAATTTCTACTGAGTACACCTATACTCTATATGTGGTGGAAAACTACTGCTTGGGAGCATGGCTGAGCTTAGAAGGGACGGACCACCAACTGAATTCTGGATTATACATTTGGCTTGAATAGATTGTAGATGCCATGTCACATTTGATGAGCCACTGACATGTTAAAACAGAAGAAACCTTCACTTTAGAAACTAAACCTCTTCAGGAATTCATCTAGGTGTGTAGTGAGCATTTTTAACCTTCAGGCGTTTCACAGAATTGTATCACATTAGGCTGAGTAAATAGAAAATTACATTTTTTTCCACTAAAATGTTGCTTTGGTCTCAAGTTTTTAATTTTCAAAAGGCTAATAGGAGAAAATGAACTGTACAATTTGTAATACAATTACTCCTGAGTACGCCAATACTCCATGTGGGGTCTAAATCTACTTTTGAGGCACATTGCAAAGCTCAGAAGGGAAGAAGTGCCATATTGGAGTTCAGATTTTGCTGCAATGGTTTGAGGGTGTCATGTCACATTGGCAGAGCCCTTGAGGTGCCAGAACAGCAGAGACCCCACATAAATTACCTCATTTTACAAACTACAACCTCCCTAATGAACTCATGTAGGGGTGCAGTGAACATTTAACACCACATGTTTCTCACAGAATTTTATACCATTTGATAGTGAAGAAAGAATAATTACATTTTTACCTCTAAAATGTTGTTTTAGCCCCAATTTTTTTTTCAAAAGGCTAAAAGGGAAACAACGGACCTCACAGTTTGTTGTGCAATATCTCTTGAGTTTGCTAATAACCTACAAGTAATCAGGAACTACTTTTAAGGCACAGTGGAAATCTCAAAAAGGAAGGAGTGCCATATTAAAGTGGCAAATTTTACTGTTATGGTTTGTGGGTGACATGATGACTGGAAGAGCCCCTGAGGTGCCAGAACATCAGAATCTCCCATAATTAACCTCATTTTACAAACTAAATCTCTCAATCAATTCATATAAGGGTGCAGTGATCATATTGACATCATTCGTGTGTCACAGAATTTTATACCATTGGGCAGTGAAGAAAATAAAATACATTTTTACCACTGAAATTTTGATTTAGCCCTAGATTTTACATTTTCACTTGGGGAAATTGGTAAAAATGGCACCAAAATTTGTCACACAATTTCTACTGAACATGAAAATGCCCCAGGTGTGGCTGTAGGGTACTGTTTAGCTACACTGCGAGACTCATGATTGACAGAGCTCTACTTGCCTGCTGGAGCACAGATTTTCGTAGAATAGCATGTGAACTCTATAAATGCTAAAAGAACAGAATACCCCCACTCAAGTGACCTCATTTTGGAAATTATACCCCTTTGGAAATTTATTTACATGTCTAGTGATGACTTGACTCCATGAGTACTTTCCAGAAACAAGCAGCAATGTATGTTGCTGAGTGAAAATTGCAAATCTGCTATTGTAGTGCCAAAACATTGTAGTGCCCAGTACGTTATGCCAAGCTCATGCTTCTGGAGACCTGAATCTGCAAATTAGGTGGGTAGTCATCGCTACAGAAATGCCAAACATGTGGACGTTAAATATGTTTTAAGTAAGAAAAGACTGACCGTCACTTCCAAGAAAACTGGTGTGTACAGGTGCAAACTAAGAGTAGCCATCTCCATACATAACAAACAAAGTTGCACTCTGTAGTGCTATAGCATGTAAACATGAGATATATTAAATTTGAATTGCATTACTGCTCTAGATAATAGGAAAAAATTGAGATACTTAGCACATACAGTAATTTGGCCAATTCATGCATGACCAGAAGCCAACGACAAAGTGATCTTGTTTACTTATACTGTATATAGGCTCTCTGACTAAGCACTCAACCCATCAGCCTGTGGCAGTTTTAATTACAGCAGGATCCTACCTACCCATATAATGTAAAATTCATCCTAGTAGAGGATCCACATTAGAATAGGTCCTCAGCAAAATGAGATCATCTTGTCGTTGGCTGCTGGGCATGCATGAATTGGCCAAATTATGTGCTATGTATCTCAATTTTTTCCTATTATCTAGTGCAGTAATAAAATTCAAATTATATATATTTCATGTTTTCATGCTATAGCACTATAGAGTACAACTTTGTTAGCTAAAGGTGGTTTAGGCACACTGTGGGGCTCAGAAGAGAGAGGGACATTTGCATTTGGGAGTGCATAATTTGCTGAATTTCTTTTAGGTGGGCTATTTTGCTTTTCCAGAGTCTTTGTGCTACCAATAATGTTGAAGCCCCCTATATTTCCAATAACAAATGATGGACATAAGTGGGGACTTGCTTTTTTTGTGGATTGGGTAGAAGCTTTTGTTGGGAACAATTTACATAACATTTTTCAGAAGTGCTCAAATCATTGACCGACTGCTATTTTATGCATGTCTAAAATGATGGATACTAGGGATACTTGGGTATCACTCGATTATCACGGTGTTCGAATGTGCTCATTAATCGGTGATCAATAGGCAGTACTTGAGTGAATCACTGTAATGCCGTAGCCACCCAGACACATTTTACTGGGCTATGTTTCTCAGCCATACACTATTCTATGGTGTGCAGTAAAACTTCTGTGGTCTTAGGGCTAGATTGTCAAAAACCTGGTCCAATTTCATGACAACAGCCCAGTTTCAAGGCCCTGATTACCAGCATTTTTGACAAGGAGCTGTCTTTCTATGCCTTGGAGGTGTTGTGCTGCCCTGCCGCTAGCATATTGTCTGAGCAGGTTTTTATTGCATCTCGGGGGAAAGGTCATAACAGTCAGGCGCTTTCGCCTGTCAACAGAGAATTCAGACAGGCTCACTCTCTAAAAATAAAGCCTGAATTAGCCCACACTTTTCAACACCACCAGCTGATAACAGCACATAAAGTCTTTGTAATATTCAGCATTTTAATGAGGCCTGCTAGCTTTGCCTTTCAGGGGTTTATGGATGACGCTTCTCATAATTTCTGTGTGACTTTTCACTTTCTACAAAGCTTTTATGACCGTATAAGTACATCAACTATGCTTTCAAAATATTTTTAGTAAAAATTTTGTTAAAGATTCAGTGACTCATCCATACAGTCTAGCACGGTTATAGTTGCATTACCGTGGTATGCAAAACTTTCAAAAAGTGTAGAAAAATATTTTAGGATTACAATACGTATCCATACAGTATTATGTGCTTTCTGTCACATTTTGGTGGTATATACCAGTAGAAAAAAGCATTTGAAAATTTTGCTCGTTTCTTCACAATTCTTACTCATACACTATTCCGTGTTCTGGGGTACATTTTTGTGATATATACAGTAACACTAAAAAAAAATATTTTTTTTTTGCTGCATTACATTTCTCAGCCATTTAGTATTACATGTTCTTTGGTACATTTCATTGGTATATAACCCTCAAAAAACATGTACAAAATTTTCTCGTTATTAAATTAATTACCCATAGACTATTCTGTGGTCTAGAGTACATTTCCTTGGTATATAGCTCTCAAAAAACTTCTTCAAAATGTATTGGTATTATATTGCTCATCCATATGGTATTACATCTTGTAGGGTAAATTTCATTGCTATATAAGTGTCAAAAAATTGTTCAAAATTGTATCCATATTATTTTGCTCATATATAGACTATTTCATGGTCTGGAGTACATTTTGTTTATATATAAACCTTCCAAAACTTGTTTACAAAATTTAGCGGTATTATATTGCGCACCCATAGACTGTTACATATTCTTGGGTAGATTTCTGTGTTATATAATCCTCCAAAAACATCTTCTTATTTACATTTAGTTGCTATATACTGTAAGTCTTCAAAAACTTGTTCCAAATTAATCTGTATCATATTGCTTACCTATAGGGTATTACATCTTCTTGGTTACATTTTGTTGCCATAAGAGTCACAAAAAAGTGTTCAAAATTTATCGGTATTATATTGCACCTCCATAGGGTATTATAACTTTTTTGGTACATATATTTGCTATATAAGTCTCCAAAATCTTTTTCCAAATTTATCGGTATCATACTGCTCACCCTTTAGAGTTTACATCTTCTTTGATATATTTCGTTGCTATAAAAGTCTCAAAAAACTTGTTAAAAATGTATCGGTATTACATCGCTCTTCTATAGGGTGTTAGAGATTCTTGGGTACAATTTGTTGGTATATAACCTTCAAAAAAACTTGTTAAAAATGTATCGGTATGAAATTGCTCATCCGTAGGGTATTACATATTCTTGGGTTCAATTCGTTGGTATTTAAGCCTCAGAAATTTAGGCTGTGTGCATTGCGGATTTGGTGCGTTTTTGTGGTGTTTTTTTCTCCATGGATTTGTAATAAAACCTGAAGCAAAACCTGATGCCAGCAAAGTAAATGAGAGACCTGAAGGGTCATGCACATGTTGAGTATTTTTGACTTTCAGATTTGGTGCAGAAAACAATCTGCTGCATGTAAATTCTCTGTGCGTTTTTGCCCTGCGTTTTTCACCATTCACTTCACTATAATCACAATGCAGGCAAAAATGCATCAAAAATGCGCATTTTTGCATCTGCGTTTTTCCTGCCAAGAGATGCAGAAATGGTGCAGAAATTGTACTCAGTGCGTGCACATCTGTATTATATTAGAGTACCAATACATAATAATTTGAACGGAATGTGTTTGAAGCCCTTCTTTATGTCTAATACAGGGTGTATCTGAGTCCCTTATTTTCGGCAGGTCTTGTTTCCTTCATAAATGAAACTGAAATTTCCTATTTTATAATTTAAAGAATTTTGGACTGCTGAAATTATATATATATTTTTACACCTTTTTGAATGTTGCCTAATATACAAGTCATTATACAGGAAAAAATGTTTATTACATTTTTTTTCGCTGTAAGATGCAATTTCTTGTAGGTTTGGAATGTTTTATTGTCACTCCTAGAATTGGAGTAAAAGTATGACAACATTGTTCTCAGCAGCGATCTGGGAGTTAGAGATACTTTCAGGGGTCTTCCCCATGCTGTTCTCCTTTGCACTTTTCTGACACATTTGAACATTGTCACTGCCCCAGACCTCTTTGTAGGGTTTTCTAGAAAAAAGCTTGGCTTTCCCATGACTCCCCTTATATTCATTATTCGGACATGAAGTGGTGATATCAACACGCTGCTGGCACCAGGTTGATGATATCCTGTGCATGCCCCCTGACATTCTGTAGTCCACAGATCTAAAGCAAACTCGGACCGACAAAATGGAGAGTGGGAGGGCAGGGATAAAATGGCTGCTTATTCTACTACAGGGTTTAACTGTATTAGTGTCCTGTGCACACTGATTGTTAGGGTTGGCAGATTGCGCTAAATAAAATAAATAATAAAAAGCAATCACAAGCCGGGGTCCACCATGCAGAGATGGGAAACTGCAGCTAGTGAAATGAACCAAATGAACACTGTGAGCCTGAGCAAGACGCTGGGACTGACGTCTATGTTGAGCAGCACCTGAGTCCAAATGGGAGACCACAGAGGCAGACAAGGCTGCCTAAAATTGTGGCTATATTAGACATTGAGCAGAGGTCAATCATCTTCTGACATTAAACTTTTTCAGCAATTTGCACTATGACATTTTTTTGTTGGATTAGACCAGATGGGCTAGCTTTTGCTCCTTGCTCTCAAGAAATTGTGGCCCAATGAATTTGTTGCCTGTTGTCCTTCTTTGGACCACATCCGGTCTGGTGGGCAATAACTATTGCATGATAGAAAGACTGCATAAAACCTAAAACTCCAAGATGTTCTGACCCTTAACAAAGTTACACATTCTCCCTTCTTTCAACACATCAACTACTATATCGCTCCCAGTGACAAAAGTAGATTAATATTAATAACCAATAATTTTAATGAGGTCCTAGGTAGAGATGAGCAGATTTAATCACGGAGGATCATGTGTACGTTGGATTTCCTGAATGTTTAAGATTCATGCAAATTGGAACAGTTTGAGATTCAAATGCCCTGTGGTAATGACACATTCCGGATTATCACACCTTGTACAGTGGAGGTCAGTACCTGGTCCATTACATATCTTAGTTCCCAGTAGAGTATAGTTTATACGGCAAAGTCGTTTTTGATCTCTAGAGTCACTGGATAAGTCTCTCTATTCTGTAGAGCGTAATCTTTTATGATGAGTGTGGTTCTCTCTGTTCCTCTCTCCTCTCCCCATATTATTCAAGCATTTACAAGTTTCTAGTACTGAGATTTGCGCAAATGTATTAGTTATAAATAAATTTTCACGGGTAAAATTGGTTGAAGCCGGTGAATTTGAGTTTCAAAAGACTTGCTCATCTCTAAATCTAGGGCTCTAGGGCATATGCAGACATACATGGTTGCAAATTACAAGAAAGCCAGCGCTGTATAATTTAATACTTTCCACTTGTCCTCAAATGTATTCCAACAAGTATTAGGAGGCAAATGGGAAGAGGTATCATTACAAAATCATAGTACACAAGGTTTGCAGTCTGTAGCCATACAGACACATTGCCCTGCATTGGAGTTGTAGTCACAATTTGGCATGACATTTTTCATCTGAACTATCTGTTAAATTGCCCAACGTTGTACTTGAGATGCATTAAAGTAATAAATGGTTTTAAGGCTGAATATAGAATTTAATCCTGTGGGGAAAAATAAGGTTGATGTGCTCTGAAACAGAACAATAAATATTTCAGTAAGTGGATTTTACAATAAATAAGAACAGGGGATGGTATGTAAGCATAAGTCTTTAGTTCACAACACATTACAAGACGTTTTCTTTTGTTGGAATGTGTTGATTTTTCCAAACTATACAAGAATCATAGACTAAGAGGAAAGGACAAATGGGGTTGTAAATCTTGGTGACATATAATATGCTTGGGTTATACTGCTTCACAATGGGTGACATTGCCCAGAAGTTAAAGGTAAAGGTTTCACAAAATAACAAGTCACTTTCCGATATCAAAACTTCTGAAATGTTGGACAATCTTTCTCCATAGGTGCATATATGGTGCCTCGTGCATACATTTAAAGCAGTCTCCCGAATGCTTTTTTTCACTATTCAGCCAGCTAGAAGGCTGCTGAAGGAATAAAACAAAGCTTTCCCTAAAGAAATACATCAGTCACATGTGTCACTCTGTGACACTACAAATCACCAAAGGCATTTGGTAAACTTTAACTGCTGTCACATCTGGAAAGGTTACATAGTCTGCTGAAATACAAATCGATTACTGTACAGAAATATGCAATAAACCATCTCTTTTTAACTCCTTAGTTACTATACTTTGTTTTACTGTAATGTTTACATAAGTTTTAGAAATTATGTATATTGTGATTTTTATTTCAAAATGATTTTTATCGCATATCTATTATATATATATATATATATATATATATATATATTTGTGTATATATATATATATATATATATATATATAGATTTGATGCAAATTTTACAAAATCCTTTTATCCTGGCGAATTCAAACAATTTGTGATTTGGTCAGTATAAATCGCCCAAAAAATAATAGTTGACATTTTATACAGAAACTTGCATCAGCCAGAGAAAGCTCACATGTTCTTTGTGGAGTGTGCAGGTTTCTCCATAATACCTTGCAGCTCTCACATCACATAGCATAAATAGTACATTTGAAGGGAGTATCATAGCCTGTATAAAATCTAAAGCAGGGAATGCAGCTACCATTCTCGGGTGAAGTAGGGTAGCTAAAGGGCATCAGAGCTCACAGCTCACCTGGCCTTTCCTAATGATAATAGTGAACAAGCCAAAGCCCTAACAGGTTAATTAAGGTCTGAAACCTTGGTCAAAGTTATCTGAGCAAACATCTCCAAGGGTGCGCAAACTTTTGCAACTGTCCATTTTCCTTTTCGTAATTTATAGACACCTCTCCATTACTAACCCCTGGGCTTGTTGTCAGCTGACAAGACAAAGCTGACATCAACCCCACAACATTATCCCACTTGCCAACACCATAGGGTTAGTGTGAAGAGTGAGGCTAAGCACCAGTTTTGTTGCATCAAATGTGTTTGCCATTTGTTGGGTGGCTGAGGGCTTATTCTGGTACCCAGGGAGGGGGAAATATCCCTAGCCCCTTCACAGGCAATTAATATCAACCCTCAGCTGTCAGTTTAGCCTTTGCTGGTTGGAATGTTTATATGTACATAATTTTTTTTCTAGTGTCCCCTACAGATTCACCAGTAAAGGCTAAGCAAACAGCTGTGACATGTTATTAATAGCCTGGAAACCTTTTGGGATATTGTCCCTTTTCCCAGATTATTAGTATCAGCCCCCAGCTGTGGTCTTTCCCTTTGCTGGTTATAAAATTATGTGGGAGCCCACATCATTATTTTTATTCCATTCTTAATTTTACACAGAATGTATACAGCAGGTGCTGAATGCAACTGCTGTCATTGTCGCCTGGTTGTGCTGATGTCAATCAGACCAAGTGAGAACGATGAGAGCTGCCTTCAGCAGCCGGTGCCTTTGTTTAGCGCAAACTGTACTGCATGGACACATGGACAGGAAACGAATACATGGATGTCACACGGATGTCACACATGTACATACAGATGGCACATAGACACGGATCATGGATCTCACCAGTACTGTTTTTTTTTGTACAGTTATCACCAGGACATGTGAAGGAGACATAAGTGTGCTTGTCATATCTGAATGAATGTACAGAGGATTTGCATTTCTTGTGCAATGCTTCTTGATAGGGCTCATACTCACCTACGCTTAAAAAGGGCCAGTGCAGTCAGATAAAAAAATCGGATTGCAGTCATTTTATTTAATGATTCTATGTTCATGTGCAATTTTTTTTCAGCTCGGATAAGACTGAGAAAAAAAATTGCAGCATGCTGTGAGTGGCTGCGCATATTGGAATCGACTCGGCAATGTAAGCCAATGGGTGCGAGAAAAAAATTCGCACAGCACATGAACCATGCATATGCCATCCATATTGCATGCCTGTAATTTCATTAGGACAACCCATCAAGAGATGCCTCCATGGAAGCCATCAACATGGCTCACAGCCTAAATGTGGAAATTATGCTGGTATTGGCGCATCAAAGGCCAAAATTGTAGGACAGCAGGGGTAATGGATATGGATATGGGGACTGGCATGCAACATCGACCTATCTTTTTTGCCAACTGTATCCGAACTTTGAAGGCAGCTCACATAAGGTTCAAGAGGATATAAGTAAGTATGGCAAATATGAATGGCACATTATAATTGTCTAAATATGTGTCATTTTGTAGGTGAGGTGAAGTAAAAAAATATGTAATCCAAAACATTATGTGTCCAATTTTTTCAACAAAAAACTCCCACCAAAACAACTTATTTAGCTACCCTGCATAAGCAAGAAAAAGAATAAACACATCAAGAAAAATAAACACCATCCTAACAGTGATCTTAGAAGACACACCATACAATGGGTATGGAAAGTATTCAGATCCCTTTAAATTTTTCACTCTTTCTTTCATTGCAGCCATTTGGTAAATTCAAAAAAGTTCATTTTTTTCTCATTAATGTACACTCTGCACCCCATCTAGTCTGAAAAAAAGAAATGTAGACATTTTTGCATATTTATTAAAAAAGAAAAACTGAAATATCACAGGTTATAAGTATTCAGACCCTTTGCTCATTATTGAGTAAAAACACCCTTTTGATCTAGTCCTTCATTGAATTTCAGCTCTGTTTAATTAAACTGATAGGACTTGATTTGGAAAGGCACACACCTGTCTATTTAAGACCTCACAGCTCGCAGTGCATGTCAGACAAAATGAGAATCATGAGGTCAAAGGAACTGTCCAAGGAGCTTAGAGACAGAATTGTGGAAAGGCACAGATCTGGCCAAGATTACAAAATAATTCCTGCAGTACTCAAGATTCCTAAGAGCACAATGGCCTTCATAATCCTTAAATGGAATAAGTTTGGGACCACCAGAAGTTTTCTTAGACCTGGCCGATCAACCAAACTGAGCTTTCGTGGGAGAAGAGCCTTGGTGAGAGAGGTAAAGAAGAACCCCAAGATCACTGTGGCTGAGCTCCTGAGATGCAGTAGGGAGATGGGAGAAAGTTCCACAAAGTCAACTATCACTGCAGCCCTCCACCACTCGAGCCTTTATGCAAGACATATGAAAGTCCGCATAGAGTTTGCTAAAAAACACACGAAGGACTCCTAGACTATGAGAAATAAGATTCTCTGGTCTGATGAGATGAAGATAGACCTTTTTAACGATAATTCTAAGCGGTGTGTGTGGAGAAAACCAGGCACTGCTCGTCACCTGCCCAATACAATCCCAACAGTGAAACACAGTGGTGGCAGCATCATGCTATGGGGGTGTCTTTCAGCTGCAGGTACAGGATGACTGGTTGCCATTGAAGGAAATATGAATGTGGCCAGAGCGATTAGGGATCAGCGCATGCCACGGCGATTAGAGATTAGCTGACACCGCACAGTCTGAAGAAGGCGGAGGGAGATGAGTGAGAGGCGAAGATATGCACTGCGCATGCCCATGAATCCCAGCCCCGCAGTGTGAATAAAACAGAAGACACTGGGGCGGGATCTCGGGCAGCACGGCCGCACAGGCGCAGTCAGCCTGACATCAAATGATGTCAGAAGAGGGGCAGCGCTAACTGCGCATGGCCAAGGGATAGCATAACAGCGCAGGCTCCGGGACAGATTCAAACAACGCTGAGGAGGCTGCACACGGCGCGAAGGAGGTATGAATGATAGCTGTGCGTCTGATTAGGCAGGAAAGTCCCGCCTCCGGGACTTCCACGATATGAGGGGGCACATTTTATAAGTATTTAGTTTAGCGTGTGCAAGGAGCATAACAAAAAGACCACCTTGTCCAAATGCAGCATTAGTGCTGCACAAGGTGGCTCTTTTATTTACAAACGCCTGGGGGGGACAGGTTCCCTTTAATATCTGTAGTAGTGTGAGTATGGAGGGAGCAGTAGAAATTGCCAGATACACAGCAGGGGATCAGCTGACATTACTGAACCCCAATAACACGGCAGCAAGAGTTGACTGTGCAGACGGCACTTCCAAGCAGCAACTGGAGGTGTTGGAGCCCAGGGTCAATGCTAGAAGCAGAGTGTAGGCCGAGGCCTAATTGGAGCAAGTTTAATATCTGATGTAATGTGAATGTGGAGGGAGCAGGAGAAATTGCCAGATACACAGCAGGGGATTAGCTGGCATTACTGAATCCCACTAACACAGGAGCTAGTGTTTTTCTCTGTGCAGACAGCACTTCTGAGCAGCAACTGGCGGTGTTGGAGCCCAGGGTCAATGCTAGAAGCAGAGTGTAGGCTGAGGCCTAATTGGAGCAAGTTTATTATCTGTTGTAGTCGTAGTGTGGAGGGAGCAGGAGAAATTGTCGGATACAAAGCAGGGGATCAGCTGACATTACTGAACCCCAATAAAATGGCAGCAAGTGTTGACTGTGCAGATGGCACTTCCGAGCAGCAACTGGCAATGTTGGAGCCCAGGGATTACAGGAGAAACAGAGTGTAGGCCGAGGCCTAATTGGAGCAAGTTTCAAATCTGTAGTAGTGTGAGTGTGGAGGTAGCAAGAGCAAATTGCCGTTCACACAGCTGGGGATCAGCTGATGTTACAGAAACCCAATAACAGAGGAGCAACTGTTGACTGTGCAGACGGCACTTCTGACCAGCAACTGGTGGTGTTGGAGCCCAGGGAATCCAGGAGAAGCAGGAGAAATTGCCAGATACACAGCTGTGGATCAGCTGACGTTACTGAACCCTAGTAACACTGGAGCAGGTATTGATTGTGCAGACAGCACTTCCGAGCAGCAACTGGTGGGGTTGGAGCCCAGGGATTACAGGAGAAACAGAGTGTAGGCTGAGGCCTAATTGGAGCAAGTTTCAAATCTGTCGTAGTGTGAGTGTGGAGGTAGCCTGAGCAATTGCCTAATACACAGCTGGGGATCAGCTGATGTTACTGAACCCCAATAACAGAGGAGCAACTGTTGAATGTGCAGACGGCACTTCTGAGCAGCAACTGGCGGTGTTGGAGCCCAGGGAATCCAGGAGAAGCAGAGTGTAGGCTGATGCCTAATTAGAGGCAGTTTAATATCTGTTGTAGTGTGAGTGTGGATGGAGCAGGAGAAATTGCCGGATGCACAGCAGGAAATCAGCTGACGTTACTGAAACCCAATAACACTGGGTCATGTGTTGACTGTACAGATGGCACTTCTGAGCAGCAACTGGCGGTGTTGGAGCCCAGGGATTACAGTTCAGGTGGTAGAAACATGAACACAACAGGAGACCTGGATAGTGTTGCCAACCAATTATTTAATCTGGAAGAGAAGTGGCAAAATCCTGCGAGATCCAGGCCTTGTTTATTTTCAGAAAAGTAAGCCGGTCAACATTATCGGAGGATAGTCGCATGCGACGTCTGTTAGTACATCACCTGCGGCACTAAAGACGTTTTCCGATAATACACTAGCAGCAGGGCAAGCCAGCACCTCAAATGCATACTGGCTAAGCTCTGGCCATGTATCCAGCTTAGAGACCCAAAGCTTGAAGGGGGAAGAGCAGTGTGGGAGAACACTGAGAGGGCAAGACATGTAGTCTGTCACCATCTGACAGAAACGTTGCCTCTTGCTGACTGGAGCCATCTGGGATGGTGTTGACATTTGTGGCGGGGACACAAAACTTTGCCACATTTGTGCCATACTGGTCTTGCCTTGTGCTGAGGCGCTGCTTCTGCTCCCTCGTTGTACAGAGCTCCCTCCACTGCCTCGACGCACTGAGCTGCTTTGTAAAGAACTAGCAGCACTGCTCTCGGTTGGAATGGAGAAGATGACGGAATGCACCAGTGTGTCTTGGTACTCTCGCATTTTACGCTCCTGGTTCAACGGTGTTATGAGGCTTTGAAATTTGTCCCGGTAGCGAGGATCTAGGAGGGTGTACACCCAATAATCAGCCGTGTTGAGAATGTGGGCGATGCGGCGGTCGTTTCTCAGGCACTGCAGCATGAAATCAACCATGTGCTGCAGACTGCCAACTGGCCAAGAAACGCTGTCCCCTGCTTGAGGCATGATCTCTGTGTGCTCTTCATCACCCCACCCTTGCTCTACATACTGACTACTAGAGCATTGTGTAACTCCCTCCTCTGGACAGATGTCTTCCTCCTCCATTGACTCCTCCTCATCCTCCTCACAAAGTGTCCCCTGCTTAGGCCTTTGTGAGGAACCACGTTGCGCAGACTGTCTAGAAGCAGATGGCGTTTGTGACTCCTCATCCTCCACCTTTTCCACAACCTCCTCCCTTTAGTGCTTGCAGTGTTTTTTCAAGCAGGCAGATAAGGGGGATAGTCATGCTGACTTGTGCATTATCTGCACTCGACAGCTGCGTGGAATCATCGAAGGCACGCAAAACGTGGCAGATGTCCTTCATAGAGGCCCACTCAGTGGTGATAAAGTGTGAACGGCGTGCAGTGTGACTTGTTTGCGCCTGATGCAGCTGGTACTCCATTACTGCTGCCTGCTGCTCACACAACCGCTCCAACATATGTAACGTTGAATTCCACCTGGTTGCTAGGTCACATATGATGCGAAGTTCTGGAAGGCGGAATAGGCGCTGCAGAGCTGCAATGCGCGATCTTGCCATGCTGGAACGCCGCAAGTGAGCGCACTCTAGGCGGACCTTGTGCAGCAGTGCATCAAGATCCGGATAGTCCCTCAAAAAACTCTGCACGACCAAGTTGAGCACATGTGCCAGACATGGGATGTGAGTGAGGTTGCCTAGGTCCAGAGCTGCCACCAGATTTCGGCCATTGTCACACACCACCATGCCTGGCTGGAGATTCGCTGGCACAAACCACATGTCGCTCTCCTGCTTGATGGCATTCCAAGCTCCTGCGCTGTGTGGCTTCGATTCCCCAAAGAAATTAATTTCAACACGGCCTGTTGATGTTTGGCCACGGCTGTGCTCATATCGTTCGTTACAGTTTAGCGTTCACGGGTCAAGGTGGAGGTAGAGTGTGATGACTCCTGCAGTGCTGATTCTGAGGAACTGGAGTATGAGGAGGAGTCAATGTGTACAGACTGGATTCCTGCAATCCTTGGAGTTGGCAGAACACATACAGCGCCACTCTCAAGATCTGTCCCCAGCTCCACAACATTTACCCAATGGGCAGTGAGGGAAAGGTATCATCCCTGTCCATGGTGACTGGTCCACGCATCGGTGGTCAGGTGGACCTTGCTACTGACAGCGTTTAGTAGCGCATGTTTAATTTTTCCCTCCACATGCTTTTGCAGGGCAGGAACGGCTTGCCCGCTGAAATAAAAGTGGCTGGGCACGATGTATTGTGGGACTGCCAATGCCATGAAGTTACGGAAGGTGTCAGCCTCTACCAGCCTGAATGATAGCATTTCAAGGGACAGTAGTTTTGCAATGCCAGCATTCAGAGCCTGTGCTCAGGGGTGGTTTGCCGAGTATGGCCGCCTTTTCTCCCATGCCTGTGCTACCGATGGCTGTAGACTGGCCTGGGAGTGTAAGGATGGCAGGGAACCTGGTGCTGTGGGTGGAATTACACTGTGTCTCTGTCTAACAGTGCCAGAGGTTCTTCCATGGCGATCCTGTGAGGAAGCCGAACCAGCTGTGTGTGAGCTGGAGGAAGAGGTGAAACATGAGCTGAAGAGGTGGTAGGTGCCGCTGTAGGTTGGCCTAGGTCTTCAGTGTGTTTTTGTAGCTCCACCACGTGCTTGGTCCGCACATGTTTCCACATATTTGTGGTATTGAGGTTGCTGACACTTTTCCCTCTTTTGACTTTCTGATTACACAGCTTGCATTTGACAAAGCAAATGTCATCTGCAACTGTGTCAAAAAAGGACCAGGCACTGCAAGTCTTGGGAGTGCCCATTTTGGGTTTTGGAAGAGGCATGCTTCTAATGGATGCTGAAGTGGAGGCTACAGGCAATGCAGTCTTCCCCCTCCCTCTCCCTCTTTGGGCCGTTCGGGGAATCTCTTCCTCATTGTTCCTTACAAAACCTTCCTGTACCTCACACCATGATCGGTCAAGGACCTCATCATCCACACTACCCTCTTCCAACAACTGCTTCTCCTGGGTAGTCTCGACAGCACAGTACGCACCAGAAAGTGGCACCTGAGTCTCATCATCAGATGCGTACTGAGGTGTGCTGACCGGAGGCACTGGCCCACCCGCCTCTTCGGATTCAGAGAGACAAAGCAGTTGTGCATCACTGCATACTGCCTCTTCTTCAGTTTCTCGAATGCTGCTTGGCTGGCCCCCTCTTTACAAGCCATGAGATTCAAAGAACAGAAGTAGAGATGGCTCCTGTCCTGGGCTCTCTGACTGCCTGGGCAATTTGACAGATGGTGAAGAGACAGATGGGTGCTCTTCAGTGCTCTGTACCTAAAAGGATGTGGCACTAATTGAAGTCGATGCGTTAGCTGCCATCCATCCGACAACGGCTTCAATTTGTTCGTCCTGCAGCGGTGGGGTATGGCGAGCTCCTACAAAGCTGCGCATGAAGGACTGTTCCCTGCTAAAACTGGGGGATGATGAGTCACCGTTGCCCGCAGCAGGTACAGAATCTCCATGTCCTCTCCCTGCAGAATCTCCACGCCCACGACCACGTGCCTTACTCCCTGCCTTCTTCATCTTGGTAGGCAGAAAAGTACTAAAGGCTTAGTGTGCTTATTCCTGAACAGCTGCTAACAGGTATAAGGCTAGTTTAAAAACGCAGCGTTAAAAACGCAAATGTAGGTGGTGAAAAAAACGCTTGTAAACGCGTGCAAACGCTGCGTTTTTTAGACGCATGCGTTAAAAAAAAACGCGACGTTTTGACGCGTTTACATGCGTTTTTTCCTGCGTTTGCGTTTTTGAAACGCATGATGAGAAGTGTGGGACAGCTGCCAATCATCAAAATCAACTAGAAAACCCACTATACATAGAAATATCTAGGGTTAAGGTTAGGGTTAGGGTTTGGATCCCTAGGGTTAGGGTTTGGATCCCTAGGGTTAAGGTTAGGGTTAGGGTTTGGATCCCTAGGGTTAGGGTTAGGGTTTGGATCCCTAGGGATAGGGTTAGGGTTTGGATCCCTTGGGTTAGGGTTAGGGTTTGGATCCCTAGGGTTAGGGTTAGGGTTAGAGTTTGGATCCCTAGGGTTAGGGTTTGGATCTCTAGGGTTAGGTTTAGGGTTTGGATCCCTTGGGTTAGGGTTAGGGTTAGGGTTTGGATCCCTTTATCACCTTGATGGTGGGGGGTGGCTTATCAGTGTGTAGACTTGTTTTTTTCTATGGAAACGCATACGTTTAAAAATGCAACCAAACGCATGTGCTTAAAAACGCATGCGTTTACATAGACAGCAATACTTTTTTTGCGGCAAAAAAATGCCTCTAGAAATTACTACATGTTGCATTTCTGCAACAAAACGCAAGCATAGATACGACGCATGCGTCGTCAAATGCGGCAAAACGCATACAAAAAAACACATGCGTTTTTAATGTTAAATATAGGGAAAAAAACGCAGCGCCAAAAAATGCAAATGTGAAACCAGCCTAAGAAACACTAATTTTATAAAGTGTGGACTAGACTTTAATATGAGCTAATGTGGCCTACACAACTGTAAAGTGGAGTGTTTGGTAAACTTTATTAACTTTTTGTTTTTTTCACAAAAAGACACTGGATGTGCCCAAAGATGTAAAACCGATAGTATCACAAACTTTTTGTAGCAATTACAATGCAGGAAGGTAACCTACAATGCAATAAATGAGGCTCCAAAAAATAGGCTAATACTAATCTGGCTGGGGCTGCAGGGCACAAGGCTGCAGAAAGGCTCCTCTATGTACTCCTATATAGTGTTTTTCCGCAATCTAGCAGGATACGGATGGAAACCCACTAATAGGATAAAAATGAAAAAATGTGCAGCAGGCAGCACTAATTGAAAAAAGGACAATGGAACAGTATGAGGCAGTGACGCACGCTGAGCTGACTACAACCAGTTGTGGCTGCAGAACAGGCTACAGCATGAGCTGCACTCACACAGAGACCTTGCAGACAGCCGTGAACAGCGCTGCAAGGGCAAAATAAGCTCCTATATGTACTCTTATATAGTGTTTTTCCACAATCTAGCAGGATACGGATGGAAACCCACTAATAGGATAAATCAGAAAAAATGTGCAGCAGGCAGCACTAATTAAAAAAAGGACAATGGAACAGTATGAGGCAGTGACGCACACTGAGCTGACTACAACCAGCTGTGGCTGCAGAACAGGCTACAGCGTGAGCTGCACTCACGAAGTGACCTTGCAGACAGCAGTGAACAGTGCTGCAAGGCAAAAACAAGGTTTTCACACAGCGGTTGCTAAATTAGCCTGGGTAAAGCACAATGAAGCAAACTGCTATCTCAAACTATCCCTCAGTCAGAACAGCAGCTTCCTGTCCCTAACTGAATTCACAGCATAGTGAACCCAAAATGGCGATGGCGGCAGCTTTTATAGTGCATCATGACATCATTTCAGCAGACAATCACAGCCATGCCCTTACTTACATGCCTAACATGCATAACAGAATGTGTCCACACTTCTTAGGATTCCTCATTGGCTGAATTAATTTAAACTGGCTCATTGCACTATGGGAACTTCCGATTCCAGTATTCAAGATTGCAAAAGTATTGGGACTCAGTATCGGAATTCCAATACCGCGAATATCGGTCGATACCCGATATTTGCAGTATCGGAATGCTCAACACTAGTCCTGACCTAAACCCATTTGAGCATTTATGGAGAGACCCGAAAATGGCTGTCCACCAATGTTCACATCCAATCTGACGGAACTGGAGAGGATCTTCAAGAAAGAATGGCAGAGAATCCCCAAATCCAGGTGTGAACAACTTGTTGCATCATTCCCAGGAAGACTCATAGCTCAAAAGGGTCCTTCTACTCAATACTGAGCAAAGGGTCTGAATACTTATGACCAGGTGATATTTCAGTTTTTCTTTTTTAATAAATTTGCAAAAATTACTACATTTCTGTTTTTTCAGTCAAGGTGGGGTGCAGACTTTACATTAATGAGAAAAAAATGAACTTTTTTGAATTTACCAAATGGCTGCAATGAAAGAAAGAGTGAAAAATTTAAAGGGATCTAAATACTTTCCATACCCATTGTATGGTGTGTCTTCTAAGATTACTGTTAGTATGGTGTTTATTTTTCTTGATGTGTTTTTTCTTTTTCTTGCTTATGCAGGCTAGCTAAATAAGTTCTTTTGGTGGGAGTTTTTGTTGAAAAAATTGGACACATAATATTTTGGATTACATATTTTATTACTTCACCTCACCTACAAAATGACACATATTTAGACAATTATAATGTGCCATTCATATTTGCCATACTTACTTATATCCTCTTGAACCTTATTTGAGCTGCCTTCAAAATTTGGATACAGTTGGCAAAAAAATATAGGTCCATGTTGCATGCCAGTCCCCATAACCATCACCACTGCTGTCCTACAATTTTGGCCTTTGATGCGCCAATACCAGCATAATTTCCACATTTAGGCTGTGAGCCATGAGTGAAAAATTTAAAGGGGTCTGAATACTTTCCATACCCACTGTACATGTTATTGTATACAGCATCCTTTTTACCTATATTAATTTGCACTTTTCTTCCCAGTGGGTTTAGTGACAAGGCGATGGAGGTGTTGCCAGGACCAATAATGCCATGAGTGACAACAGTGGAGCAAGAGGGGTGGTGTAGTCTTTAAAAAAAGGCCATACTTGTATTATGACTTGCTTCAGTTTTTGGCCCCAGTGATAGAGCTTTGTCTGCAAGTGGTTACCTTATTTCATTTTTTTATTTGTAATGTTTTGATTATTATTTTGCATTCCAAAACTTTATTTTTCTCTGTCTTCCCTTGCTTTACAGATCTAGCAGGAGCAAAAAGGGAACTACCTACAACCTTGAGGTGCTGGAGGCTAGAGAGAATTCTGATTTTACGGCCGGAGTTGGGGCCAGGAAGAAGAGGAGCCTTCGGACATCACCACCATACTGCAGCCCATTGACAACTGCCCCCATGCACCAATAAACCTGCGACGTTACATGTGAAGGAGAGTCCCCCACACCAACATTGGCATACGTGACCTTGAAATTGCTGTGAGTGATGATGGGGAGGAGGATTTCTGTCTGAGCCTGGCCCACTATTTGAGGCATGTCCCCTTTTGTTTGACACTGAGGATCAGGGCTGCCCTCCAAAATAGTTTTGCCTACTGCATCACCTCCAAATTTCCTTTTTTCCTACTCAAGGAGGGCACTCAGCAAAGCCACCAGCATGACAGCCACCACCTCCAGTGCCAGCCTCCCACCAGCCACCACCAGCTCCTCCAGTGCCAGCTTCCCAGAATCCATCACCACCTCCTCCAGTTGCAGCCACCTGGCAGCCACCACCACCTCCTCCAGTACAAGTATCTTGGCAGCCACCCCTGTATTTTAAATAACCAGAGAGGCAAAACTGACAGCTGTGGGCTGCAACCCTCAGCTGTCAGCCTTAGCAAGGCTGGTTATCAAGAATAGGGTTATTGCTGTTTTTTTAAATTATTTAAATAAATATTTATAAAAAAAACAGCATGGGGTCCCCCCATTTTTGACAACGAAGGTAGCTAAAGCTGACAGCTGGGGGCTGGTATTCTCAGCTTGGTAGGGGACATAGATAAAAATAGCAGCAAACTTCTGGCATTTGCCTGATTCTTCCCACTTGCCCTGTGGTGCTGGCAAGTGTGGTTCATATCTGTAGGGTTGATGTCACTTTTGTATTGTCCGGTGACATCAAGCCCATAACTAACCCCATTGTGATATTGTATAAAAAAAACCACATGTCCAGAATAAAGTCCTTTATTTGAAATAATGACACAAACTTCTTTATTGACTCTAAACTAAACAATACTCACGTCATCGCCCAGTTCACTGAAGCCAATGTACCCTAAAATGAATTAAAATAAAAAACAACTATATTCCTAACCTATCCCAAGTGAAGAGATAATCTATAATGTCCCATGACAATCCTGATGATTTTGAGAGCAGTCACATTAGCAGCTGGCGACTCACGGACAGGAGCGAGTAGTCACCCCTGCAATGCGTAGCACTGGTGATCTCACTTACGGCACATCTGCTGTGTGAGTACTTTCTCATGCAGCGGTGCCATAAGTGAGGCCACTGAGGCACATCAGCAGATGAACTCCAGTGAACTTTCTCACTGCAGCTCAGCGCTATACACTGCAGTAGTTATTACACACTCCTGTCAGTGTGTAGCCAGCTGCCAGGTAAAGCAATCTAGAGCAAAGCTGCCGCACAGCCTATCCTTAACCAACAGCGATACAAACGGTGTGCGTGTCACTTCTATGGGTCCGACTCTTCGGTCGAGATGCACGCTGGAAAAAAGTCACGCCACTGGTACTGTATAAGAAGAAGCGGCAACACTCACCGGTCCTGTGTGGTCCAAGTTTTTATTGATAAAACACAAACATGGTATCTTCACGGCATCGGGAAACAGACGAACAAGGAGGTGAGCAGGATGTGACGACGGCCGTTTCGCGTCGGCAATAGCGCTTCCACGGGTCACGGACCCGTGGAAGCGCTATCGTCGGCGCGAAACGGCCGTCGTCACATCCTGCTCACCTCCTTGTTCGTCTGTTTCCCGATGCCGTGAAGATACCATGTTTGTGTTTTATCAATAAAAACTTGGACCACACAGGACCGGTGAGTGTTGCGCTTCTTCTTATACAGTACCAGCTGCCAGGTAAAGCAGACACATCAGGTGATGTGAGTGCTCTACAAGTGATTCGAGTCATCATAGAACAGTATGGATTATGGCGAGTTGGTGAGGGATATAGTGGTTTATTATTTTTTCTCTTTTCCAGGTGACATGGGCATTGGGGATTAAGCATTAAGGTGAGTATTTTTTTTATTTTTTACAGAAAACAAGTGCTTCTGTCATTAGGTGTGAGGTGAGTATATACTGTTTTTATTTTTATTTTAATATTTTATTTCAAGTTTTAATTTTTCTTTATTTTGAGCATAAGCACAAGCTGATGACTACGCCTATCAGCCATTGCCTGCTCTCACTGTTATGAGCGACACCAGGTGTAGGCTGATGGGAGTTGTAGTCTCTCATCAGCCAACACCTTTGACCTGCTGTAAGTATTTTACTGCGGGCCACAGTCATGGCTGCGGGGTCACGCTGACATCTGACAGCATTACCCCCTCAGCGTTCTGATCGATGGCAACGATCTTACCAGCGATAACATTACCACCGATTAGAGCTATCGTGTGCACACATCCTTATAGGAAACTCAATGATTTACCAAACTTTGGCCTAATTTTGCCAATCTTGAGGAAAATACTCAGGAATCTGAACATGAATTCAAATGTGCAATTTTTGTACTGACTTTAGGATTGGCTTTCCAAACAAGTTTGCTTATTTCTAGCCATTACCACCTCCTCTAGTTCAAGCATCTTGGCAGCACTACCATATCACCACCATGTCTCCTGCCCCAATCACCTTTAGCTTGTTGGAATGATGGCCAAAACCCAGAACACAAGACTGTTGTGAATTATGTGGCTGAATTCACTCCTGTGGTCACAAGTGGTACTGCAGCTTCTGAGCTTCCTCCCTCAGGTGTTCTGGTGAGCTCGTTGGCTGCTTTGATATTTAACTCCACCTGATTCTGTCTTCCTTGCTCCTTGTCAATGTTCCAGTGTTGGATCTGAGCTTCTGGATCTTTCCTGTGGCCTGCTGCTCTGCTTAGATAAGTGCTTCTTTGCTTTTGTTGCTACTTTTTCTGTCCAGCTTGTCATTTCGTTTTGCTGGAAGCTCTGAGACGCAAAGGGTGTACCGCCGTGCCGTTAGTTCGGCACGGTGGGTCTTTTTGCCCCCTTTGCGTGGTTTTTTGCTTTAGGGTTTTTTGTAGACTGCAAAGTTCTCTTTGCTATCCTCGCTCTATCTAGAATATCGGGCCTCACTTTGCTGAATCTATTTCATCCCTACGTTTGTCTTTTCATCTTGCTAACAGTCATTATATGTGGGGGGCTGCCTTTTCCTTTGGGGTATTTCTCTGAGGCAAGTCAGGCTCGTTTTTCTATCTTCAGGCTAGTCAGCTCCTCAGGCTGTGCCGAGTTGCATAGGTAGTGTCAGGCGCAATCCACAGCTGCCTTTAGTTGTGTTTAGGTTAGGTTCAGGTATTGCGGTCTACAGAGATTCCACGTCTCAGAGCTCGTTCTATTGTTTTTGGGTTATTGTCAGATCACTGTATGTGCTCTGATTGCTGGCACACTGTGTCACTGGATTGCCTACATAACAGTACAAGGAGCCAACCTAATGATTCTCAATAGAGGGAAAAAAGAAGTTCTGACATCATTTTTTTTTCTCAGCTCTGTGTTCAGTCTTTTTTTTCCCATAGACATTTGGGTGTTTCAGGACACAGGTGTGGACATGGATATTCAGGGTCTGTGTTCTTCAATGGATAATCTCGTTACACATGTACAAAGGATTCAAGATACTATTGATCAGAAATCTATGTTAGAACCAAGAATTCCTATTCCTGATTTGTTTTTTGGTGATAGAACTAAGTTTCTTAATTTCAAAAATAATTGTAAGCTATTTCTGGCCTTGAAACCTCATTCTTCTGGTAATCCTATTCAACAGGTTTTGATTATTATTTCTTTTTTGCGCGGCGACCCTCAGGACTGGGCATTTTCTCTTGCGCCAGGAGACCCTGCATTGAGTAATGTCAACGCGTTTTTCCTGGCGCTCGGATTACTTTACGATGAGCCTAATTCAGTGGATCAGGCTGAGAAAAATTTGCTGGCTTTGTGCCAGGGTCAGGATGATATAGAAGTATATTGTCAGAAATTTTGGAAGTGGTCAGTACTCACTCTGTGGAATGAATCTGCGCTGGCAGCTTTGTTCAGAAAGGGTCTCTCTGAGGCTCTTAAGGATGTCATGGTGGGTTTTCCTATGCCTGCTGGTTTGAATGAGTCTATGTCTTTGGCCATTCAGATCGGTCGACGCTTGCGCGAGTGTAAATCTGTGCACCATTTGGCGGTATTGTCTAAGATTAAACCTGAGCCTATGCAGTGCGATAGGACTATGACCAGAGTTGAACGGCAAGAACACAGACGTATGAATGGTCTGTGTTTCTACTGTGGTGATTCCACTCATGCTATTTCTGATTGTCCTAAGCGCACTAAGCGGTTCGATAGGTCTGCCGTCATTGGTACTGTACAATCCAAATTCCTTCTGTCCATTACCTTGATATGCTCTTTGTCATCGTATTCTGTCATGGCGTTTGTGGATTCAGGCGCTGCCCTGAATCTGATGGATTTGGATTATGCTAAACGTTGTGGGTTTTTCTTGGAGCCTTTGCGGTGTCCTATTCCGTTGAGAGGAATTGATGCTACACCTTTGGCCAAGAATAAACCTGAGTACTGGACCCAGCTGACCATGTGCATGGCTCCTGCACATCAGGAAGTTATTCGCTTTCTGGTGCTACATAATCTGCATGATGTGGTCGTGTTGGGGTTGCCATGGCTGCAAACCCATAATCCAGTATTAGATTGGAACTCTATGTCGGTATCCAGCTGGGGTTGTCAGGGGGTACATGGTGATGTTCCATTTTTGTCTATTTCGTCATCCACTCCTTCTGAGGTCCCCGAGTTCTTGTCTGATTATCAGGATGTATTTGAAGAGCCCAAGTCCGATGCCCTACCTCCGCATAGGGATTGTGATTGTGCTATCAATTTGATTCCTGGTAGTAAATTCCCTAAAGGTCGATTATTTAATTTATCCGTGCCTGAACACGCCGCTATGCGCAGTTATGTGAAGGAATCCCTGGAGAAGGGACATATTCGCCCATCGTCATCACCACTGGGAGCAGGGTTCTTTTTTGTAGCCAAGAAGGATGGTTCGCTGAGACCGTGTATTGATTACCGCCTTCTTAATAAGATCACTGTAAAATTTCAGTATCCCTTGCCATTGTTATCTGACTTGTTTGCTCGGATTAAGGGGGCTAGTTGGTTCACTAAGATAGATCTTCGTGGTGCGTATAATCTGGTGAGAATCAGGCAAGGAGATGAATGGAAAACTGCATTTAATATGCCCGAGGGTCATTTTGAGTATCTAGTGATGCCGTTCGGACTTGCCAATGCTCCATCTGTGTTTCAGTCTTTTATGCATGACATCTTCCGTGAGTATCTGGATAAATTCCTGATTGTTTACTTGGATGACATTTTGATCTTCTCAAATGATTGGGACTCTCATGTGAAGCAGGTCAGAATGGTTTTCCAGGTCCTGCGTGCTAATTCTTTGTTTGTGAAGGGATCAAAGTGTCTCTTCGGTGTGCAGAAAGTTTCATTTTTGGGGTTCATCTTTTCCCCTTCTACTATCGAGATGGATCCGGTTAAGGTCCAAGCCATCCAGGATTGGACTCAGCCGACATCTCTGAAAAGTCTGCAAAAATTCCTGGGCTTTGCTAATTTTTATCGTCGCTTCATCTGTAATTTTTCTAGCATTGCCAAACCATTGACCGATTTGACCAAGAAGGGTGCTGATTTGGTTAATTGGTCTTCTGCTGCTGTGGAAGCTTTTCAGGAGTTGAAGCATCGTTTTTGTTCTGCCCCTGTGTTGTGTCAACCAGATGTTTCTCTTCCGTTCCAGGTCGAGGTTGATGCTTCTGAGATTGGAGCAGGGGCGGTTTTGTCACAGAGAGGTTCTGGTTGCTCAGTGTTGAAACCATGTGCTTTCTTTTCCAGGAAGTTTTCGGCTGCTGAGCGTAATTATGATGTGGGCAACCGAGAGTTGCTGGCCATGAAGTGGGCATTCGAGGAATGGCGACATTGGCTTGAAGGAGCTAAGCATCGCGTGGTGGTATTGACTGATCATAAGAACCTTACTTATCTCGAGTCTGCCAAGCGCTTGAATCCTAGACAGGCCCGTTGGTCGTTATTTTTTGCCCGCTTCGATTTTGTGATTTCGTACCTTCCGGGCTCTAAAAATGTGAAGGCGGATGCTCTGTTTAGGAGTTTTGTGCCCGACTCTCCGGGTTCATCTGAGCCGGCGAGTATCCTCAAGGAAGGAGTCATTGTGTCTGCCATCTCCCCTGATTTGCGGCGAGTGTTGCAAAAATTTCAGGCGAATAAACCTGATCGTTGTCCGGCGGAGAAACTGTTCGTCCCTGATAGGTGGACTAGTAAAGTTATCTCTGAACTTCATTGTTCGGTGTTGGCTGGTCATCCTGGAATCTTTGGTACCAGAGAGTTAGTGGCTAGATCCTTCTGGTGGCCATCTCTGTCACGGGATGTACGTACTTTTGTGCAGTCCTGTGGGATTTGTGCTAGGGCTAAGCCCTGCTGTTCACGTGCCAGTGGGTTGCTTTTGCCCTTGCCGGTCCCAAAGAGGCCTTGGACACATATTTCGATGGATTTCATTTCTGACCTCCCCGTTTCTCAAAAGATGTCAGTCATTTGGGTGGTCTGTGATCGCTTTTCTAAAATGGTCCATCTGGTGCCCTTGGTTAAATTGCCTTCCTCCTCTGATTTGGTGCCTTTGTTCTTCCAGCATGTGGTTCGTTTGCATGGCATTCCTGAGAATATTGTTTCTGACAGAGGTTCCCAGTTTGTTTCAAGGTTTTGGCGAGCCTTTTGTGGTAGGATGGGCATTGACCTATCTTTTTCCTCGGCTTTCCATCCTCAGACTAATGGCCAGACCGAACGAACCAATCAGACCTTGGAAACATATCTGAGATGTTTTGTTTCTGCAGACCAGGATGATTGGGTGTCCTTTTTGCCGTTGGCTGAGTTCGCCCTTAATAATCGGGCCAGCTCGGCTACCTTGGTCTCTCCATTTTTCTGCAATTCTGGGTTCCATCCTCGTTTCTCTTCAGGACAGGTTGAGTCTTCGGACTGTCCTGGTGTGGATTCTGTGGTGGACAGGTTGCAGCAGATCTGGACTCAGGTAGTGGACAATTTGACCTTGTCCCAGGAGAAGGCTCAACTTTTCGCTAATCGCAGACGCCGTGTGGGTCCCCGACTTCGTGTTGGGGATCTGGTTTGGTTATCTTCTCGTCATATTCCTATGAAGGTTTCCTCTCCTAAATTTAAACCTCGTTTTATTGGTCCGTATAGGATTTCTGAGATTCTCAATCCTGTGTCTTTTCGTCTGACCCTCCCAGACTCCTTTTCCATACATAATGTATTCCATAGGTCGTTGTTGCGGAGATACGTGGCACCTATGGTTCCATCTGTTGAGCTTCCTGCCCCGGTTTTGGTGGAGGGGGAATTGGAGTATATTGTGGAGAAAATTTTGGATTCTCGTGTTTCTAGACGGAAACTCCAGTATCTGGTTAAATGGAAGGGTTATGCTCAGGAAGATAATTCCTGGGTTTTTGCCTCTGATGTCCATGCTCCAGATCTTGTTCGTGCCTTTCATGTGGCTCATCCTGGTCGGCCTGGGGGCTCTGGTGAGGGTTCGGTGACCCCTCCTCAAGGGGGGGTACTGTTGTGAATTCTGTGGCTGAATTCACTCCTGTGGTCACAAGTGGTACTGCAGCTTCTGAGCTTCCTCCCTCAGGTGTTCTGGTGAGCTCGTTGGCTGCTTTGTTATTTAACTCCACCTGATTCTGTCTTCCTTGCTCCTTGTCAATGTTCCAGTGTTGGATCTGAGCTTCTGGATCTTTCCTGTGGCCTGCTGCTCTGCTTAGATAAGTGCTTCTTTGCTTTTGTTGCTACTTTTTCTGTCCAGCTTGTCATTTCGTTTTGCTGGAAGCTCTGAGACGCAAAGGGTGTACCGCCGTGCCGTTAGTTCGGCACGGTGGGTCTTTTTGCCCCCTTTGCGTGGTTTTTTGCTTTAGGGTTTTTTGTAGACTGCAAAGTTCTCTTTGCTATCCTCGCTCTATCTAGAATATCGGGCCTCACTTTGCTGAATCTATTTCATCCCTACGTTTGTCTTTTCATCTTGCTATCAGTCATTATATGTGGGGGGCTGCCTTTTCCTTTGGGGTATTTCTCTGAGGCAAGTCAGGCTTGTTTTTCTATCTTCAGGCTAGTCAGCTCCTCAGGCTGTGCCGAGTTGCATAGGTAGTGTCAGGCGCAATCCACAGCTGCCTTTAGTTGTGTTTAGGTTAGGTTCAGGTATTGCGGTCTACAGAGATTCCACGTCTCAGAGCTCGTTCTATTGTTTTTGGGTTATTGTCAGATCACTGTATGTGCTCTGATTGCTGGCACACTGTGTCACTGGATTGCCTACATAACACAAGACCCAAGGAAGGTCTGCGACTCAGGATTTGTGTGCCGAGATGCCACCACAGCTACTGAAGCAACCTGAACCACAGCAGGAGGGTGGTATGTTTGGGCTGGATAACCCATACAAACTCAACACTCTGGACCATGGGGGCTTTTCACCCTTTAGTACTCCTTCCTCATTTGAAGCCTATGTCTCCACTCATGTTGCGGTTCCCACACCTTTTTCAATACCTAGGCTATTAATATCAGCTCACAGCTGTCTACTTAGCCTTACCTGGTTATTAACAAGGGGTGACCCCGCAAAAAATGATGTGGGGTACCCTTATAATTATTAATCATCAGAGGCTAGGCAGACAGCTATGGGCTGATATTAATAGCTTAGGAAGGAGTCATGGATATTGGCCCCCTCCCAGACTAAGAACATCAGCCCTCAGCTGCCCCAGAAATGGCACATCCATTAGATGTGCCAATTTTGGCTCATAGCTTCCACTCTTCCCCCTTGTCCTTGTGCGGTGGCAAATGGGGTACTAGTATTGGGGTTGATGTCAGTTTTGTATTGGCAGCTGACATCAAGCCTAGAGGTAAGTATTGAAGAGGTGTCTATAAGACATCCCCATTACTAACCACATATTCAAATGTAATAAAAACACCTACCGAGTAATGTCCTTTATATTGAAAGAAAAAACACAAAGATCTTTCTTTGCAATAAAAATTCCCTGATCCTCTTTTACCCATTTACTACTGTAAAAAGAAAAAATTATAAAACATCATATTCCTCACTTATCCGCAGATAATCCCTATGTGATGCTGTACCTTGAAGAAATTCAGCTGTGCTATTTCCAGATGGTTTGTTGAGCAATTTCACTTTTGGCCATTTCCTTGGTAATCCATCATTAATTAAGCAGGTAATAGATCTGGAGCTAATTTCATGTGGGGCATTTGCAATTGTAAACTGTTGCTGGGAACCCACAACATGTGGTCAACTAATTTCTCAGTAGAAGAGAAACAGATCATCATTAGACTGAACAAAGGAGAAATCCATCAGAAAGATAGCAGAAATGTTAAGAGTGGCCAAATCAATAGTTTGGTACATTCCACAAAAAAAGCTCATTGTTAAGCTTGGGAACTCAAAAAAGCTTGAATGTCCATGGAAGACAACAGTGGTGAATGATTGCAGAATCCTTTCCAAGGTGAAGAAAAAAACAATGACAACATTCACCCAAGTGAAGAACACCATCCAGGAAGTAGGTGTTTTAGTATCTAAGTCTACCATAAAGAGAATATTTCATGAGAAGAAATACATAACATTTACCACAAGGTGCAAATTACTAATCAGCTTTAAAAATAGAAAAGCCAAATTAGGGTTGCTAAAAAGCATAAACAAGCCAGCCCAGTCATGGGAAAAAACTCCTTGGATGGATGAAATTAGGATCGACCTGTACCAAAATGATGGGAAGACGAAAGTGTGGAGAAGACTTGAAATTACTCATAATCCAAAACAAACCACATTCTCTGTAAAACATAGTGGTGGCAATGTGATGGCATGGACATGCATGACCTCCAATGGCACTCAATCACTAGTGTTTATTGATGATGTGATCACACCTGTTAAACAGCTAATTAACATGCTGGGACTGCCACCATACATGTAATGCTGTATCCATGTTGACTATTGGCATTACTGTGATTGGCCAGCAGCATCTCATCATCAGGTCTTATATAAGACCCGTTGATGCGATGCTCGGCACTCTCTCCTCTGTAAGATCAGGGAGAGTTGTTCTAGAAGGAACAACTTATTGTAGAGCAGGTATATAGGCAGTGTGTATATTGCTACTATAGTACTTTTACACCACTGCTGCAGCATTAAAAGTAAAGTCCTTTTCAAGGCTACATACTGTCCTTTTTTTTAGTAAAACCACTCTTACCTGCATTCACTGTAGGGATAGCTGGTGGAGGAGGGATAAAGTTGTATTGGAGACATATAGGCCATGTTTAGTATTGCTATTACAGTACTTGTATATCACTGCTGCACTGTTAAAAGAAAAGTCCTTTTTAGGGATACATACTGTCCTTTCTCTAATAAAACCATTGTTACCCGCATTCAGTGTAGGGATATCTGATTGTGGAGGGATAGTTTTGGATTATAGGCATATAGGCCATGTTTAATATTGCTATTGCAGTACTTGTTGTAGACCCCTGCTGCATCATTAAATGAAGTTCTTTTCAAGGCTACATTTTTCTCTACCTAATTAGTATATATCTAATATATATCTAATTTAAAATGTTCAAGATATGCGATGAGGGCTGGAGAAGTGGACGTGATGCTGATGATGCCTACAGAGGCTGAGGTGGTGGTCCAAGTTAAACTGTGGCTGTTGTGGAAACTCAACAAACAGTCTCATCTACAAGACCTAGCTTCCTATCCCACTTTGCATGGGGGCGCGGGACACCACTCTTGAAGCTAGAACACTGCTAACAGGTGGTCAGTTGCATGCCAATATGTTCCCAGCACCACCCTGTTTTCCACATGGTTCAGTCTCACCAGCCAAGAGTCTGGACCACATAATCTTCACCCTGATCCTCCCTCCCCCCACATTTCTTCCACATTTCCATTTCTTGATTTTGTCACCCTTCATGTTTTAAGACATGAAGGAGTTTGTGTGTAGTGTTGCTCATATCAAACGCAAGCTGGAAGTACTGCAGCACTGCCTCAGTGAAGCGGCAGCAGGCTCTGCTGAAATTAATTTGTTTAGGTGACAAACAGCACACCACCACTGAGTTGTGTGAAGGTATAGCAGACCATTCTGATCTGTGACTCTTGCCGCTGACCCTACAACCAGGCATGGTTGTGTGTGATAATGTCTGTAACCCGGTGGCTGCTCTGAAGCTTTGCATGCTCGCACATGTACCATGCATGGCCCACATTCTCAACTTAGTGGTTTAGCTGTTTATGAAAACCTACACAGGTTTTCTAGAGCTACCTGTGAAGGTATGCGATGTGTGCGCCCATTTCTGCAAGTCAGCTACAGATAATGCTATTCTAGCAGTACTGCAGCATCGCTTGCAAGTTCCAGCTCACCGACTCCACATTACATATGTTGGCAAGGCTTTGTGAGTAGCAGAGAGCAGTAGTTGAATACCAGGTACAACATGCTCATCCTTATTCCGGTCAGCTTTCACACATAACAACCGATGAGTGGGCATGAATGTGTCACATCTGTGAGGTTCTAAAAAAATTTGAGGAATCAACCAATATAGTAAGCGGCGATTACGACATAATCAGCGTAACAATCCTACTTCTGTGTCTACTCAAACACTTGCTGCATCTACTCAAAAACTAGCTGCTCACAAGTAAATAGGAAACTTTGTATGTGGACCAGGTGGATATGGAGTAAGAAAGTACACAAGGGGATAGTACATGACACAGCTTCATCTTATCATCTGTGGATTGGGTGATACTGAGGAGGAGGATACTGAGGAGGAAGAACAGGTTGCCTGCGCTACAGAGGGTACTACCCACATTAGACTCATCCCGTCTGTTCAGCATGGATGGCCTGAAGAGGAGGAGGAAGAGATTGAGAGTCTTCCTCCTGGTGAGGATAGGGAATAGGGTTGAGCGAAACGGGTCGGTCATTTTCATAAGTCGCCGACTTTTGGCACAGTCGGGTTTCATGAAACCCGACCCGATCCCTGTGTGGGGTCGGCCATGCGGTACGCGACTTTTGCGCCAAAGTCGCGTTTCAATGACGCAAAAAGCGCCATTTCTCAGCCAATGAAGGTGGACGCAGAGTGTGGGCAGCGTGATGACATAGGTCTCAGTCCCCACCATCTTAGAGAAGGGCATTGCAGTGATTGGCTTGCTGTCTGCGGCATCACAGGGGCTATAAAGGGGCGTTCCCGCCGACCGCCATCTTACTGCTGCTGATCTGAGCATAGGGAGAGGTTGCTGCCGCTTCGTCAGAAGCAGGGATAGTGTTAGGCAGGGTCCATTAACCCCCAAATTGCTTGTGATGTAGCGATTTCCACTGTCCAACACCACCTTTTGTTTGCAGGGACAGTGGAGGCTACATTTTTTTCCTCAGCGCTGTAGCTCATTGGGCTGCCCTAGAAGGCTCCCTGATAGCTGCATTGCTGTTTGTACACCGCTGTGCAAACCAACTGCTTTTTTCAAAGCACAAATCCTGTTGTTCCTTCCTTTCTGCACAGCTATCTTGTATGTTTGTCCACACTTTTTATTTAATTTGTGCAGCAGTCCACTCCTTGTTATTGCTGCCTGCCATACATTGCTGAGATTACTGCAGGGAGATAGTAATTGTAGGACAGTCCATTTTTTTTTTTTCGTTACATCTGTTCAAGCCACTTTCTGCCACAGAAAATATACTCTATTACAGTGGCCCAGATTTATTCACTAGTCTCCCTGAATAAAAAAAAAAGGGTGCAGATTATAATTGGCAAATCTGCATCAGTGGCAGTCCTGTGTGTGGCATCTGTGTCTCATTTTCTGGCACAGAAAACATACAGTCTAACAGTGGGCCTGATTTCTTGCCAATTCTCCCAGAAATAAAAAAAAAAAATAGTGGGAGATTAATATTGGCATTTGTGCTTCAGTGACAGTCGTGTGTGCCATCTCTCTCAAATTGTGGGCCACAGAAAGCCTAGTGTCTGGGTTTTTTTTATTTTGGTTTTTAAATTCTCCCTGAAAAACAATAAATAGTGGGAGATTAATATTGGCATTTGTGCTTCAGTGCAAGTCGTGTGTGCCATCTCTCTCAAATTGTGGGCCACAGAAAGCCTAGTGTCTGTTTTTTTTTATTTTGGTTTTTAAATTCTCCCTGAAAAAAAAAAATAGTGGGAGATTAATATTGGAATTTGTGCTTGAGTGCCAGTCGTGTGTTATGGACCTGGTAGTTAGGAGCACCCGGAACGACCTGATGGTTAAACTAACACAGGACAAGCTCTGGGAAGTGGGAGCTCTGCTGACCGCAACCCCTAATCCTATCACACACACTAGAAATAGCCGTGGAGCATACCTAACTCTGCCTAGACGCCTCTTCACAGCCTAAGAGCTAACTAGCCCTAGAGATAGAAAATAAAGCCTACCTTGCCTCAGAGAAATTCCCCAAAGGAAAAGGCAGCCCCCCACATATATTGACTGTGAGTTAAGATGAAAGTCACAAACACAGAAATGAAACAGGTTTCAGCAAAGGAGGCCAGACTAAATAATCAGACTGAGGATAGGAAAGGTAACTTTGCGGTCAGCACAAAAAACTACAAAAAGACCACGCAGAGTGTGCAAAAAGACCTCCGCACCGACTCACGGTGCGGAGGTGCCACTCTGCATCCCAGAGCTTCCAGCTAGCAAGGCAAAATCATGATAGCAAGCTGGACAAGAAAACAATGAACAAATAATTAACTAGCAGGGACTTAGCTTCTGGTGGAGTAGACAGGTCACCAGAAAGATCCAAGAGCGAACTGAACCAGTACAAGAACATTGACAGCTGGCATGGAGTAACGATCTGAGTGGAGTTAAATAGAGCAGCCAGCCATAGAATAAACTAAGTCACCTGTGGAAGGAACCTCAGAAGCAGCAGCACCACTCACAGCCACCAGAGGGAGTCCATGGACAGAACTCGCCGAAGTACCATTCATGACCACAGGAGGGAGTTCGATAACAGAATTCACAACAGTACCCTCCCTTGAGGAGGGGTCACCGAACCCTCACCAGAGCCCCCAGGCCGATCAGGACGAGCCAAATGAAAGGCACGAACCAGATCGGCAGCATGAACATCAGAGGCAAAAACCCAGGAATTATCTTCCTGACCATAACCCTTCCACTTGACCAGGTACTGGAGTTTCCGTCTCGAAATACGAAAATCCAAAATCTTCTCCACCACATACTCCAACTCCCCTTCGACCAACACCGGGGCAGGAGGATCAACGGAGGGAACCATAGGCGCCACGTATCTCCACAATAACGACCTATAGAACACATTATGGATGGCAAAAGAAGCTGGAAGGGCCAAACGAAATGACACAGGATTGAGAACTTCAGAAATCTTATACGGACCAATGAAACGAGGCTAAAACTTAGGAGAGGAAACCTTCATAGGAACATAACGAGACGACAACCAAACCAAATCCCCAACACGAAGTCGGGGACCAACACAGAGCCGGTGGTTAGCGAAACGTTGAGCCTTCTCCTGGGACAATGTCAAATTGTCCACCACATGAGTCCAAATCTGCTGCAACCTGTCCACCACAGTATCCACACCAGGACAGTCCGAAGGCTCAACCTGCCCTGAAGAGAAACGAGGATGAAAACCAGAATTACAGAAAAAAGGCGAAACCAAAGTAGCCGAGCTGGCCCGATTATTAAGGGCGAACTCAGCCAAAGGCAAGAAGGACACCCAATCATCCTGATCAGCAGAAACAAAGCATCTCAGATATGTTTCCAAAGTCTGATTAGTTCGTTCGGTTTGGCCATTTGTCTGAGCATGGAAAGCCGAAGAAAAAGACAAATCAATGCCCATCTTAGCACAAAAGGACCGCCAAAACCTCGAAACAAACTGGGAACCTCTGTCCGAGACGATGTTCTCCGGAATGCCATGCAAACGAACCACATGCTGGAAAAACAATGGCACCAAATCAGAGGAGGAAGGCAATTTAGACAAGGGTACCAAATGGACCATCTTAGAGAAGCGATCACAAACCACCCAAATGACCGACATCCTTTGAGAGACAGGGAGATCTGAAATAAAATCCATGGAAATATGCGTCCAGGGCCTCTTCGGGACCGTCAAGGGCAAAAGCAACCCACTGGCACGAGAACAGCAGGGCTTAGCCCGAGCACAAGTCCCACAGGACTGCACAAAAGAATGCACATCCCATGACAAAGAAGGCCACCAAAAGGATCTAGCCACCAAATCTCTGGTACCAAAGATTCCAGGATGACCAGCCAACACCGAACAATGAACCTTAGAGATAACTCTACCAGTCCATCTACCAGGGACAAACAGTTTCTCCGCTGGACAACGGTCAGGTCTATCAGCCTGAAACTTCTGCAGCACCCACCGCAAATCAGGGGAGATGGCAGACAAAATTACCCCCTCTTTGAGAATACCCGCCGGCTCAGGAACACCCGGAGAGTCAGGCACAAAACTCCTTGACAGGGCATCAGCCTTCACATTCTTAGAGCCCGGAAGGTACGAAACCACAAAATCAAAACGGGAGAAAAACAGTGACCATCGAGCCTGTCTAGGATTCAACCGTTTGGCAGACTCGAGATAAGTCAAATTCCTGTGATCCATCAAGACCACCATGCGATGCTTGGCTCCTTCAAGCCAATGTCACCACTCCTTGAATGCCCACTTCATGGCCAACAACTCTCGATTGCCAACATCATAATTGCGCTCAGCAGGCGAGAATTTTCTAGAAAAGAAGGCACATGGTTTCATCACCGAGCCTTCAGAACTTCTTTGTGACAAAACAGCCCCTGCTCCAATCTCAGAAGCATCAACCTTGACCTGAAACAGGAGCGAAACATCTGGCTGGCACAACACAGGAGCAGAAGAAAAATGACGCTTCAACTCCTGAAAAGCCTCTACAGCCGCAGAGGACCAATTAACCACATCAGCACCTTTCTTGGTCAAATCAGTCAACGGTTTAGCAACACTAGAAAAATTAGCGATGAAGCGACGGTAAAAATTAGCAAAGCCCAGGAACTTCTGCAGGCTCTTCACAGATGTCGGCTGAGTCCAATCATAAATGGCCTGAACTTTAACAGGGTCCATCTCGATAGTAGAAGGGGAAAAAATGAAACCCAAAAATGAAACCTTCTGAACTCCAAAGAGACATTTTGACCCCTTCACAAACAAGGAATTCGCACGAAGGACCTGGAACACCATTTTGACCTGCTTTACATGAGACTCCCAATCATCCGAAAAGACCAAAATATCATCCAAATATACAATCATGAATCTATCCAGGTACTCTCGGAAGATGTCATTCATAAAGGACTGAAATACAGATGGAGCATTAGAAAGCCCGAATGGCATAACCAGGTACTCAAAATGGCCCTCGGGCGTATTAAATGCTGTTTTCCATTCATCGCCCTGTTTAATACGCACAAGATTATACGCCCCTCGAAGATCTATCTTGGTGAACCAACTAGCCCCCTTAATCCGAGCAAACAAATCAGACAGCAGCGGCAAAGGGTAGTGAAATTTGACTGTGATCTTATTAAGAAGGCGGTAATCAATACAAGGTCTCAAAGAACCATCCTTCTTGGTCACAAAAAAGAACCCTTCTCCCAACGGTGATGACGACGGGCGAATATGACCTTTCTCCAAGGATTCCTTTATATAACTCCGCATAGCGGCGTGCTCTGGCACAGATAAATTGAACAGTCGGCCCTTAGGAAACTTACTACCAGGAATCAAATTAATAGCACAATCGCAATCCCTATGAGGAGGTAGCGCACTGGATTTGGGCTCATCAAATACATCCCGGTAATCCGACAAAAATTCAGGGACTTCAGAAGGAGTGGAAGGCGAAATTGACAGCAATGGAACATCACCATGTACCCCTTGACAACCCCAGCTGGACACAGACATAGATTTCCAATCCAATACTGGATTATGGACCTGTAGCCATGGCAACCCCAAAACGACCACATCATGCAGATTATGCAACACCAAAAAGCGAATATCCTCCTGATATGCAGGAGCCATGCACATGGTCAATTGAGTCCAGTACTGAGGCTTATTCTTGGCCAAAGGCGTAGCATCAATTCCTCTCAATGGAATAGGACACTGCAAGGGCTCCAAGAAAAAACCACAGCGCCTGGCAAACTCCAAGTCCATCAAATTCAGGGCAGCGCCTGAATCCACAAATGCCATAACAGAATAGGACGACAAAGAGCAAATCAGAGTAACGGACAAAAGAAATTTAGACTGTACCGTACCAATGGTGGCAGACCTAGCGAACCGCTTAGTGCGCTTAGGACAATCGGAGATAGCATGAGTGGAATCACCACAGTAAAAACACAGCCCATTCCGACGTCTGTGTTCTTGCTGTTCAGCTCTGGTCAAAGTCCTATCACATTGCATAGGCTCAGGCCTATGCTCAGAGAATACCGCCAAATGGTGCACAGCTTTGCGCTCACGCAAGCGCCGGTCGATCTGAATGGCCAAGGACATAGACTCACTCAGACCAGCAGGCGTGGGAAATCCCACCATGACATCCTTAAGGGTTTCAGAAAGACCCTTTCTGAAAATTGCCACCAGGGCACACTCATTCCACTGAGTAAGCACAGACCACTTTCTAAACTTATGACAACATACCTCCGCTTCATCCTGACGCTGACACAAAGCCAGCAAGATTTTCTTTGCCTGATCCACTGAATTTGGTTCATCATAAAGCAATCCAAGCGCCAGAAAAAACGCATCTACATCACGCAATGCAGGATCTCCTGGCGCAAGGGAAAATGCCCAGTCTTGAGGGTCGCCACGCAACAAAGAAATAATGATTTTTACTTGTTGAACGGGGTCACCAGAGGAGCGGGGTTTCAAAGCAAGAAACAGTTTACAATTATTTTTGAAATTCAGGAACTTAGATCTATCCCCAGAAAACAAATCAGGAATTGGAATTCTAGGCTCTAACATCGGATTCCGAACCACAAAATCTTGAATGTTTTGTACCCTTGCAGTGAGATGATCCACACAAGAGGACAGACCTTGAATGTCCATATCTACACCTGTGACCTGAACCACCCAGAGGTTAAGGGGAAAAGAAAGACAAAACACACTGCAGAGAAAAAAAAATGGTCTCAGAACTTCTCTTATCCCTCTATTGAGATGCATTAACACTTTTGGCCAGCTGTACTGTTATGGACCTGGTAGTTAGGAGCACCCGGAACGACCTGATGGTAAAACTAACACAGGACAAGCTCTGGGAAGTGGGAGCTCTGCTGACCGCAACCCCTAATCCTATCACACACACTAGAAATAGCCATGGAGCGTACCTAACTCTGCGTAGACGCCTCTTCACAGCCTAAGAGCTAACTAGCCCTAGAGATAGAAAATAAAGCCTACCTTGCCTCAGAGAAATTGCCCAAAGGAAAAGGCAGCCCCCCACATATATTGACTGTGAGTTAAGATGAAAGTCACAAACACAGAAATGAAACAGGTTTCAGCAAAGGAGGCCAGACTAACTAAACAGACTGAGGATAGGAAAGGTAACTTTGCGGTCAGCACAAAAAACTACAAAAAGACCACGCAGAGTGTGCAAAAAGACCTTCGCACCGACTCACGGTGCGGAGGTGCCACTCTGCATCCCAGAGCTTCCAGCTAGCAAGGCAAAATCATGATAGCAAGCTGGACAAGAAAACAATGAACAAATAATTAACTAGCAGGGACTTAGCTTCTGCTGGAGTAGACAGGTCACCAGAAAGATCCAAGAGCGAACTGAACCAGTACAAGAACATTGACAGCTGGCATGGAGTAACGATCTGAGTGGAGTTAAATAGAGCAGCCAGCCAAAGAATAAACTAAGTCACCTGTGGAAGGAACCTCAGAAGCAGCAGCTCGACTCACAGCCACCAGAGGGAGTCCATGGACAGAACTCACCGAAGTACCATTCATGACCACAGGAGGTAGTTCGATAACAGAATTCGCAACAGTCGTGTGTGCCATCTCTCTCAAATTGTGGGCCACAGAAAGCCTAGTGTCTGTTTTTTTTATTTTGGTTTTTAAATTCTCCCTGAAAAAAAATAAATAATGGGAGATTAATATTGGCATTTGTGCTTCAGTGCCAGTCGTGTGTGCCATCTCTCTCAAATTGTGGGCCACAGAAAGCCTAGTGCCTGTTTTTTTTATTTTGGTTTTTAAATTTTCCCTGAAAAAAAATAAATAGTGGGAGATTAATATTGGCATTTGTGCTTGAGTGCCAGTCGTGTGTGCTATCTCTCTCAAATTGTGGGCCACAGAAAGCCTAGTGTCTGTTTTTTTTATTTTGGTTTTTAAATTCTCCCTGAAAAAAAATAAATAGTGGGAGATTAATATTGGCATTTGTGCTTGAGTGCCAGTCGTGTGTGCCATCTCTCTCAAATTGTGGGCCACAGAAAGCCTAGTGTCTGTTTTTTTTTATTTTGGTTTTTAAATTCTCCCTGAAAAAAAAAATAGTGGGAGATTAATATTGGCATTTGTGCTTGAGTGCCAGTCGTGTGTGCCATCTCTCTCAAATTGTGGGCCACAGAAAGCCTAGTGTCTGTTTTTTTTATTTTGGTTTTTAAATTCTCCCTGAAAAAAAATAAATAGTGGGAGATTAATATTGGCATTTGTGTTTCAGTGCCAGTCGTGTGTGCCATCTCTCTCAAATTGTGGGCCACAGAAAGCCTAGTGTCTGTTTTTTTATTTTGGTTTTTAAATTCTCCCTGAAAAAAAATAAATAGTGGGAGATTAATATTGTCATTTGTGTTTGAGTGCCAGTCGTGTGTGCCATCTCTCTCAAATTGTGGGCCACAGAAAGCCTAGTGTCTGTTTTTTTATTCTGGTTTTTAAATTCTCCCTGAAAAAAAATAAATAGTGGGAGATTAATATTGGCATTTGTGCTTCAGTGCCAGTCGTGTGTGCCATCTTTCTCAAATTGTGGGCCACAGAAAGCCTAGTGTATGTTTTTTTTTTTTTTTGGTTTTTAAATTCTCCCTGAAAAAAAAAAATAGTGGGAGATTAATATTGGCATTTGTGCTTGAGTGCCAGTCGTGTGTGCCATCTCTCTCAAATTGTGGGCCACAGAAAGCCTAGTGTCTGTTTTTTTTATTTTGGTTTTTAAATTCTCCCTGAAAAAAATAAATAGTGGGAGATTAATATTGGCATTTGTGCTTCAGTGCCAGTCCTGCGTGTGTGGCATCTGTCTCATTTTGTGCCACAGAAAACCGAGTGTGTAACATTGTGCCTGATTTTCCTTGCAGTCTCACCCACCTATAAAGGGATATCTAAATCCAACAGAAGTTTGAGTTCACCTTGTAAGTTGTTTTACAGTAACAAATACCATTACTTTGGTTACGTTTTTAAAACAATGAGGAAGTCTGGTGGAAGAGGTCGTGGCCGTGGGTGTTCATTGCCAGCTGGTAATGATGGTAGTGGTGGTGGAGCATCAGGCGGTCGTGGGAAAAACAATATAGCACCTAAGTCTCGAGCTGTCGTCTGGCTACACAAGGCCTCGAATGCTCCCTTTTCTGGGAGTAGGAAAACTGCTTTTAAAGCTGGAGCAGCAAGAGCAAGTTTTGGCTTTCCTTGCTGACTCAGCCTCTAGCTCTTTTGCCACCTCTTTTGAAACTGGTAAATGTAAAAGCAGCGTGTCGTTAGTGGATGTTCACTCTCAGGGACAAGTCGCTCCATTGTCCTGTTCAGCAAAAACAACAACAGTGAAGGATGCGTCAGGCGACACAACGGGTTACTCCATGGAGCTCTTTACACATACCGTTCCTGGGTTAGAAAGTGAAACAGTTAACAGGCCATGCCCATTACAAGTTGAATCGGACATGGAGTGCACAGATGCACAGCCACAGCCAGATTACTATGCTGTTCCTTTGACTCAGACCACAACATTGCCCTCGCAGTGTACTGATCCAGAATCAGACCCTGATGAGACTATGGTGCCACGTCACGAACGCTATACCACCGGCTTACACGGTAACACAGACGAAGTTGCACATGAGATAGAAGAGGAGGTCATAGATGACCCAGTTGTTGACCCCGATTGACAGCCATTGGGGGAACAGGGTGCAGGCGGCAGTAGTTCTGAAGCGGAGGAGGAGGGGCCGCAGCAGGCATCAACATCACAACAGGTTCCATCTTCTGGGCCCGTATCTGGCCCAAAACGCGTGGCAAAGCCAAAACCAGTTGGAGGACAGCATGGCCATCCGGTTAAAGAAGCTCAGTCTGAAATGCCTGAAAAGGTATCCAATGCTAGAAAGAGTGCAGTCTGGCATTTTTTTAAACAACATCCAATTGATCAGCGCAAAGTCATCTGTCAAAAATGTTCAACTACCTTAAGCAGAGGTCAGAATCTGAAAAGTCTAAATACAAGTTGCATGCATAGACATTTAACCACCATGAATTTGCAAGCCTGGACTAACTACAAACGTCCCTTAAGGTTGTAGCACCCTCGGCCAATGAAGCTAGTCAGCAACGCTACATCCCTTCCGTCACTGTAAGGCCACCATTTTCCGCACCACCTGCAGTATCTGTGCAGGTTTCGTTGCCAGGCCAAAGCAGTCAGGGTCAGGGAATCACCAGTTTCGTAGTAGGAAACACTGTTATGATGCTGTGGTTTAGGAGCAACATGGAATGAGCTCTGAAGGAAGTGGCATCTGTACTGACCGCAGTCCCTAAGCTCAACACAACACTAGAAGTAGCCGTGGGATGCTCCTAACTCTCCCTAGGCACCTCGACACAGCCTAAGAGCTAACTACCCCTAAAGATAGAAGCAGGAAAACTATCTTGCCTCAGAGAAAATCCCCAAAGGACAGATTAGCCCCCACAAATAATGACTGTGAGTGGAGAGGGAAAAGACATACACAGAATGAAACCAGGATGAGCACAGGAGGCCAGTCTAGCTAAATAGATAGGACAGGATGGAATACTGTGCGGTCAGTATAAAACACTACAAAAATACACGCAGAGTTTACAAAAATCTCCACACCTGACTAAAGGTGTGGAGGGTAAATCTGCTTCCCTGAGCTTCCAGCAAGACAGAATTAATTCATACTGATAAGCTGGACAAATATAGAAAGCACAGAACGGATAAGTCCACAATCTGTGGACAGAAAAGAGCAAGCAAGAACTTAGCTTTGCTGAGCTGGTCAGGATAACAGGGAAATCCAAAGAGATGTGAATCCAACCAGGAACCATTTACAAGTGGCACTGGCTGAAGGATAGAGCCAGGCATAAACAGCCGAGCAGAAAAGACGATCAGTGGAAGCAGCTGCTGACAGCTAAATCCAAGGAGCAGCCATACCACTAGAAACCAGAAGAGGGAGCCCAAGAGCAGAACTCACGAAAGTGCCACTTTCAACCACCGAAGAGAGCCCAGGAGCGGAATTCACAACAGTACCCCCCCCTTGAGGAGGGGTCACCGAACCCTCACCAGAGCCCCCAGGCCGATCAGGATGAACCAAGTGAAAAGCACGAACCAAATCGGTGGCATGGACATCGGAGGCAACAACCCAAGATTTATCTTCCTGGCCATAACCCTTCCACTTGACAAGATACTGAAGCCTCCACCTCGAAAAACGAGAATCCAAAATCTTCTCAACCTCATATTCCAACTCTCCCTCAACCAACACCGGGGCAGGAGGATCAACCGAGGGAACAACGGGCACCACATATCTCCGCAACAAAGATCTATGGAAAACATTATGAATGGCAAAAGAGGCTGGAAGAGCCAAACAAAAAGACACCGGATTAATAATTTCAGAAATTTTATAAGGACCAATAAACTGAGGCTTAAACTTAGGGGAAGAAACCTTCATAGGAACATGACGAGAAGACAACCAAACCAAATCCCCCACACGAAGCCAGGGACCAACACACCGACGGCGGTTAGCAAAACGTTGAGCCCTTTCCTGAGACAACGTCAAATTGTCCACCACATGAGTCCAAATCTGCTGCAGGCTGTCCACCACAGAATCAACACCAGGATAATCAGAAGGCTCAAGCTGCCCAGAAGAAAAACGAGGATGAAAACCAGAATTACAGAAAAAAGGCGAAACCAAAGTAGCCGAGCTGGCCCGATTATTAAGGGTGAACTCAGCCAAAGGCAAGAAGGACACCCAATCATCCTGATCAGCAGAAACAAAGGATCTCAGATATGAGACAAACTGAGAACCTCTGTCAGACACAATCTTCTCCGGAATGCCATGCAAACGAACCACATGCTGAAAAAACAATGGAACCAGATCTGAGGAGGAAGGCAACTTAGGCAAAGGTACCAGATGGACCATTTTAGAGAACCGGTCACAAACAACCCAGATAACAGACATCTTCTGGGAAACAGGAAGATCCGAAATAAAATCCATGGAAATATGCGTCCAGGGCCTCTCAGGGACCGGCAAAGGCAAAAGCAACCCACTAGCGCGGAAACAGCAATGCTTGGCTCGGGCGCAAGTCCCACAGGACTGCACAAAAGCACGGACATCGCGTGACAAGGAAGGCCACCAAAAGGACCTAGCAACCAAATCTCTGGTACCAAAAATCCCAGGATGACCAGCCAACACAGAAAAATGAACCTCAGAAATTACCTTACTTGTCCAGCTATCAGGAACAAACAGCTTCCCCACTGGACAGCGGTCAGGCTTATCAGCCTGAAATTCCTGAAGCACCCGCCGCAAATCAGGAGAGATGGCAGAAAGGATCACCCCTTCCTTAAGAATGCCAACCAGCTCAAGGACTCCAGGAGAATCAGGCAAAAAACTCCTAGAGAGAGCATCAGCCTTAACATTCTTAGATCCCGGAAGATACGAGACCACAAAATCAAAACGGGAGAAAAACAGAGACCATCGAGCCTGTCTAGGATTCAGCCGCTTGGCCGACTCGAGGTAAATCAGATTCTTATGATCGGTCAGGACCACAACGCGGTGCTTAGCTCCCACAAGCCAATGTCGCCACTCCTCAAACGCCCACTTCATAGCCAATAACTCCCGATTGCCGACATCATAATTGCGTTCCGCAGGCGAAAACTTTCTGGAAAAAAAAGCACACGGTTTCATCAAAGAACCATCAGACTCCCTCTGAGACAAAACGGCCCCTGCCCCAATCTCAGAAGCGTTGACCTCAACCTGAAAAGGAAGAGAAACATCCGGCTGACGCAACACAGGGGCAGAAGTAAATCGGCGTTTAAGCTCCTGAAAGGCCTCAACAGCCGCAGAGGACCAATTCATTACATGAGCGCCTTTCTTCGTCAAATCAGTAAGGTGCTTAACCACACTGGAAAAGTTGGCAATGAAACGGCGATAGAAATTAGCAAAGCCCAAAAATTTTTGAAGGCCCTTCACAGATGTGGGTTGAATCCAGTCATGAATAGCTTGGACCTTAACAGGATCCATTTCTATAGACGAGGGAGAAAAAATAAAACCCAAAAAAGAGACCTTCTGAACTCCGAATAGGCACTTAGACCCCTTCACAAACAAAGCATTATCACGAAGGATCTGGAACACCATCCTGACATGCTTCACATGAGACTCCCAATCATCGGAAAAAATCAAAATATCATCCAAATATACGACCATGAATTTATCAAGATAAATGCGGAAAATATCATGCATGAAAGACTGGAACACAGATGGAGCATTAGAGAGCCCAAATGGCCACACAAGGTATTCAAAATGGCCTTCGGGTGTATTAAATACAGTTTTCCATTCATCACTCTGTTTAATACGAACAAGATTATATGCCCCTCGGAGGTCAATCTTAGTAAACCAACTAGCCCCCTTAATCTGAGCAAACAAATCAGTAAGCAAAGGCAAGTGGTATTGGAATTTGACCGTGATCTTATTAAGAAGGCGATAATTTATACAGGGTCTCAAGGAGCCATCCTTCTTAGCAACAAAAAAGAAACCCGCTCCCAATGGTGACGAAGAGGGCCGAATATGCCCCTTCTCCAAAGACTCCTTAACATAACTCCGCATGGCGGCATGCTCTGGCACAGACAGATTGAAGAGTCGGCCCTTAGGGAACTTGCAACCAGGAATCAAGTTAATAGCACAATCACAGTCCCTGTGTGGTGGAAGGGAACTGGACTTGGGCTCATCAAATACATCCTGGAAATCCGACAAAAACTCAGGGACCTCAGAAGAGGGGGAAGAGGAAATTGACATCAAAGGAACGTCACTATGTACCCCTTGACAACCCCAACTAGTCACAGACATAGTTTTCCAATTCAGCACCAGATTATGTTCCTGTAACCATGGAAAACCCAGTACAACAACATCATGCAGGTTATGCAACACCAGAAAACGGCAATCTTCCTGATGTGCTGGAGCCATGTACATAGTCATCTGCGTCCAGTACTGAGGTTTATCCTTGGCCAAGGGTGTAGCATCAATACCCCTCAAAGGAATAGGGCTCTGCAAAGGCTCCAAGTCCATTAAGTTCAGGGCAGCGCCTGAATCCACAAATGCCATGACAGAAAAGGACGACAATGAGCAAATCAGGGTCACAGATAAGAAAAATTTAGGCTGTATAGTACTAATGGTAACAGACCTAGCGACTCTCTTAGTACGCTTAGGGCAATCAGAGATAACATGAGCAGAATCACCACAGTAAAAACACAGCCTATTCTGACATCTGAATTCCTGCCGCTCCGTTCTAGTCAAAATCCTATCACATTGCATAGGTTCAGGACTCTGCTCAGAGGACACTGCCATATGGTGCACAGCTTTGCGCTCGCGCAGACGCCGATCAATCTGAATGGCTAGAGACATAGATTCGATCAAACCGGCAGGCGTAGGAAAGCCCACCATAACATCTTTAACCCCTTTACCCCCAAGGGTGGTTTGCACGTCAATGACCAGGCCAATTTTTACAATTCTGACCACTGTCCCTTTATGAGGTTATAACTCCGAAACGCTTCAACGGATCCTGGTGATTCTGACATTGTTTTCTCGTGACATATTGTACTTCATGATAGTGGTAAAATTTCTTTGATAGTACCTGCGTTTATTTGTGAAAAAAACGGAAATTTGGCGAAAATTTTGAAAATTTCGCAATTTTCAAACTTTGAATTTTTATGCAATTAAATCACAGAGATATGTCACACAAAATACTTAATAAGTAACATTTCCCACATGTCTCCTTTACATCAGCATAATTTTGGAGCCAATTTTTTTTTGTTAGGGAGTTATAAGGGTTAAAAGTTGACCAGCAATTTCTCATTTTTACAACACCATTTTTTTTTAGGGACCATGTCTCATTTGAAGTCATTTTGAGGGGTCTATATGATAGAAAATGCCCAAGTGTGACACCATTCTAAAAACTGCACCCCTCAAGGTGCTCAAAACCACATTCAAGAAGTTTATTAACCCTTCAGGTGTTTAATAGGAATTTTTGGAATGTTTAAATAAAAACGAACATTTAATTTTTTTACACAAAAAATTTACTTCAGCTCCAATTTGTTTTATTTTACCAAGGGTAACAGGAGAAAATGGACCCCAAAAGTTGTTGTCCAATTTGTCCTGAGTACGCTGATACCCCATATGTGGCAGTAAACCACTGTTTGGGCGCATGGGAGAGCTCGGAAGGGAAGGAGCGCCGTTTGACTTTTCAATGCAAAATTGACAGGAATTGAGATGGGACGCCATGTTGCGTTTGGAGAGCCACTGATGTGCCTAAACATTGAAACCCCCCACAAGTGACACCATTTTGGAAAGTAGACCCCCTAAGGAACTTATCTGGATGTGTGGTGAGCAATTTGACCCACCAAGTGCTTCACAGAAGTTTATAATGCAGAACCGTAAAAATAAAAAAATCATATTTTTTCACAAAATTATATTTTTGCCCCCAATTTTTTATTTTTCCAAAGGTAAGAGAACAAATTGGACCTCAAAAGTTGTTGTCCAATTTGCCCATATGTGGCAGTAAACCACTGTTTGGGCGCATGGGAGAGCTCGGAAGGGAAGGAGCGCCGTTTGACTTTTCAATGCAAAATTGACAGAAATTGAGATGGGACGCCATGTTGCGTTTGGAGAGCCACTGATGTGCCTAAACTTTGAAACCCCCCACAAGTGACACCATTTTGGAAAGTAGACCCCCTAAGGAACTTATCTAGAGGTGTGGTGAGCACTTTGACCCACCAAGTGCTTCACAGAAGTTTATAATGCAGAACCGTAAAAATAAAAAATCATATTTTTTCACAAAAATTATATTTTTGCCCCCAATTTTTTATTTTTCCAAGGGTAAGAGAAGAAATTGGACCTCAAAAGTTGTTGTCCAATTTGTCCTGAGTACGCTGATACCCCATATGTGGCAGTAAACCACTGTTTGGGCGCATGGGAGAGCTCAGAAGGGAAGGAGCGCCGTTTGACTTTTCAATGCAAAATTGACAGAAATTGAGATGGGACGCCATGTTGCGTTTGGAGAGCCACTGATGTGCCTAAACATTGAAACCCCCCACAAGTGACACCATTTTGGAAAGTAGACCCCCTAAGGAACTTATCTGGATGTGTGGTGAGCACTTTGACCCATCAAGGGCTTCACAGAAGTTTATAATGCAGAGCCATAAAAATAAAACAAAATTTTTTTCATACAAAAATTATTTTTTAGCCCCCAGTTTTGTATTTTCCCTAGGGTAACAGGAGAAATTGGACCCCAAAAGTTGTTGTCCAATTTGTCCTGAGTACGCTGATACCCCATATGTGGGGGGGAACCACCGTTTGGGTGCATGGGAGGGCTCGGAAGGGAAGGAGAGCCATTTGGAATGCAGACTTAGATGGAATGGTCTGCAGGCGTCACATTGCGTTTGCAGAGCCCCTAATGTACCTAAACAGTAGAAACCCCCCACAAGTGACACCATTTTGGAAAGTAGACCCCCTAAGGAACTCATCTTGATGTGTTGTGAGAGCTTTGAACCCCCAAGTATTTCACTACAGTTTATAACACAGAGCCGTGCAAATAAAAAATTTTTTTTTTTCCACAAAAATTATATTTTAGCCCCCAGTTTTGTATTTTTCCAAGGTTAGCAGGAGAAATTGGACCCTAAATGTTGTTGTCCAATTTGTCCTGAGTACGCTGATACCCGATATGTGGGGGGGAACCACCGTTTGGGCGCATGGGAGGGCTCGGAAGGGAAGGAGCATCATTTGGAGTGCAGACTTAGATGGATTGGTCTGCAGGCGTCACATTGCGTTTGCAGAGCCCCTAATGTACCTAAACAGTAGAAACCCCCCACAAGTGACCCCATATTGGAAACTAGACCCCTCAATGAACTTATCTAGATGTGTTGTGAGAACTTTGAACCCCCAAGTGTTTCACTACAGTTTATAACGCAGAGCCGTGAAAATAAAAAATCTTTTTGTTTTCCCACAAAAATTATTTTTTAGCCCCCAGTTTTGTATTTTCCCAAGGGTAACAGGAGAAATTGGTCCACAAAATTTGTTGTCCAATTTGTCCTGAGTACGCTGATACCCCATATGTGAGGGTAAACCCCTGTTTGGGCACACAGGAGAGCTCGGAAGGGAAGGAGCACTGTTTTACTTTTTCAACGCAGAATTGGCTGGAATTGAGATCGGACGCCATGTCGTGTTTGGAGAGCCCCTGATGTGCCGAAACAGTGTAAACCCCCCAATTATAACTGAAACCCTAATCCAAACACACCCCTAACCCTAATCCCAACGGTAACCCTAACCACACCTCTAACCCAGACACACCCCTAACCCTAATCCCAACCCTATTCCCAACCGTAAATGTAATCTAAACCCTAACCGTAACTTTAGCCCCAACCCTAACTGTAGCCCCAACCCTAACCCTAACCCTAGCCCTAACCCTAGCCCTAACCCTAGCCCTAACCCTAGCCCTAACCCTAACCCTAACCCTAGCCCTAACCCTAGCCCTAACCCTAGCCCTAGCCCTAACCCTAGCCCTAACCCTAGCCCTAACCCTAGCCCTAGCCCTAACCCTAACCCTAGCCCTAACCCTAGCCCTAGCCCTAACCCTAGCCCTAACCCTAGCCCTAACCCTAGCCCTAGCCCTAACCCTAGCCCTAACCCTAGCCCTAATGGGAAAATGGAAATAAATACATTTTTTTTTATTTTTCCCTAACTAAGGGGGTGATGAAGGGGGGTTTGATTTACTTTTATAGCGAGTTTTTTAGCGGATTTTTATGATTGGCAGCCGTCACACACTGAAAGACCCTTTTTATTGCAAAAAATATTTTTTGCAATACCACATTTTGAGAGCTATAATTTTTCCATATTTTGGTCCACAGAGTCATGTGAGGTCTTGTTTTTTGCGGGACGAGTTGACGTTTTTATTGAAAATATTTTCGGGCACGTGACATTTTTTGATCGCTTTTTATTCTGATTTTTGTGAGGAAGAATGACCAAAAACCAGCTATTCATGAATTTCTATTGGGGAGGCGTTTATACCGTTCCGCGTTTGGTAAAATTGATAAATCAGTTTTATTCTTCGGTTCAGTACGATTACAGCGATACCTCATTTATATCATTTTTTTATGGTTTGGCGCTTTTGTACGATAAACTGCCCTGACCAGACAATGGCTGACTGTCATCAAGGCTTTCCTCTTCCTCTGCTGCAGACGCCTGCTCCTTTATGTGCGTCAAACTTTGCATCAGCAGACGCATTAGGGGGATGCTCATGCTTATTATGGCGTTGTCTGCACTAACCAGCCGTGTGCATTCCTCAAAACACTGAAGGACTTGACACATGTCTTGTACCTTCGACCATTGCACATCTGCCATCCTACTGCCTGCCCGTGTATGTGTATCCTCCCACAAATGCATAACAGCACGCCTCTGTTCGCACAGTCTCTGAAGCATGTGCAGTGTTGAATTCCACCTTGTTGCAACGTCGATGATTAGGTGATGCTGGGGAAGGTTCAAAGACCGCTGATAGGTCTGCATACGGCTGGAGTGTACGGGCGAACGGCGGATATGCGAGCAAAGTCCACGCACTTTGAGGAGCAGGTCGGATAACCCCCGGATAACTTTTCAGGAAGCACTGCACCACCAGGTTTAAGGTGTGAGCCAGGCAAAGAATGTGTTTCAGTTGGGAAAGGGCGATGGCAGCCATGAAATTCCTTCCGTTATCACTCACTACCTTGCCTGCCTCAAGATCTACAGTGCCCAGCCACGGCTGCGTTTCTTTATGCAAGAACTCGGACAGAACTTCCGCGGTGTGTCTGTTGTCGCCCAAACACTTCATAGCCAATACAGCCTGCTGACGCTTGCCAGTAGCTGCCCCATAATGGGACACCTGTTGTGCAACAGTGGCAGCTGCAGATGGAGTGGTTGTGCGACTGCGGTCTGTGGACGAGCACTCGCTTCTGCAGGAGCAGTAGGAGGAGGGGGGACGAACGGCTACAGCCAACTGTTTCCTAGACTGTGGGCTAGGCAGAACTGTCACAATATTGCTGTCCCCTGTGGACCCTGCATCCACCACATTCACCCAGTGTGCCGTGATGGACACATAACGTCCCTGGCCATGCCTACTGGTCCATGCATCTGTTGTCAGGTGCACCTTTGTACTCACAGATTGCCTGAGTGCATGGACGATGCGCTCTTTAACATGCTGGTGGAGGGCTGGGATGGCTTTTCTCGAAAAGAAGTGTTGACTGGGTAGCTCGTAGCGTGGTTCAGTGTAGTCTGCATTTGGCCTACTATTTGGGTTGGGGCCTACTAACAGTGTCTGCCGCTCCTTGCTGTTCTCCTGGTTTCCTGTCCTGAAATTCCATTTTCAGGCTCTCGTTAAGTAGTTGTTAATGTTAGACTGCATTTGGCCTACTAGTTGGGTTGGGGCCTACTATCGGTGCCTGCGCTCCTTGCTGTTCTCCACTGAACAAAGCTGTGCCGCCTGTTTACTACTGTTGCCAATTTTGAACTGCATTTAGACTACTTACGGATTCGGGCCTACTCTCTGTGTCAGCCTCTCATTACAGTTGTCCTCCACTGCAATGCCCCCTGGTTAGTCCTGTTACCAATTTTGAACTGCATTTAGCCCACTTTACTCTTTGGGCCTATATCTGTGTTTCCTCCTCATCCTGCCCATTGCCCAGCCAGTGATAGATGAGTCTGCTGGTACATTGACCCATAATGCAACATTCCCCGTGCACGCTACACAGCAAGATTGTGACCCTGCTGAAAGTCAGGTTCCTCTTCCCGCATACCACACCACCTTACACGTGGACAGAGAGGAAGGTGCAGATGAAAGTGCATGTTCCTTCATCAGGTGGGGGGAAGAATACTCGTTGGCGACGTCACTGGCACAGGGCCCCTCATAGTACGCAAAAGTGTCGCTGCCGGTGGGAGGCGCCCCCGCCGTGCAAACACACCGCCGTACTTTCAGGGGCCCTGTGCCAGTGCCAATGCCAACGAGTGGGCCCCCCCTGCTTGCTCAGGATCACAGCACTTGCAAAGTTGAAATACTTACCTCTCCCTACTTCACTGCCGTGACGTGGTCCAGATTTCCTGGTCCCACTAAATACTTGAACCAGCCCTACCCCCCACAACTTTAGCCAAATGACCCCCAATTTCCAATGCCTTACTATTATTATAAGGTAAATTAGGATTGACAAGCTTCAGTAACAAGAATGGATGTTTTTGCCATTAAAATGGGCTCTGTACATGTTTTCCTGGCCTCCACTCACTGCCGACTATGCTCCCCCATTGACTTATATTGGGTTTCGTGTTTCGGTCGATCCCCGACTTTTCGCGATAATCGGCCGATTCCACTCGACTCGACTTTTGAGATAGTCGGGTTTTGCGAAACCCGACTCGACCCTAAAAAACTAAAAGTCGTTCAACCCTAATAGGGAAGTCTTGCATATTGGGAGTTTGGCACACATGGCTGACTCTATGTCCAGCTGTCTTTTCTGTAACCCTTACTTTATAGGCATTTTGGCCAACACTGATTACTGGTTGTTCACCCTTCATGACCCACGCTACAAAGAGAACTTTCCACATCTTCTTTCTGCGGTGGAGAGGCTAGTAAAATGGTGCAATACTAGAAGGCCCTAGTTGAACAATTAGTACAAAAATTTCCATCTGAAAATGCTGGTAGCAGAGGTCATAGATCCTTGGGCAACTAAGAAGAAGGAGACACACACAAGGTCCAACAGAGGCAGAAGAACACTGTCAAAGGTCTGGGACAGTTTAATCAGATACTCCCGGTGCCCAGGCCCTGATGCGCAGGGTAGTCTGACAAGGAGGGAAATATTTTTTGTAAGATGGTGAAAGAATACTGAGCCGACCTTACCAGCATACTCCGTTATATCTCTGTGCCTTAAAACTATTAGGTATCGAAGCTGGACACATGGCATGAACTGTCTAACTATGCCTTGGAGATACTGGCCTTCCCTGCCACAATGGTTTTGTCAGAGAGAGTTTTTAGTTGTCGCCGGGGTATAATAACTGCTAGGTGCATCCACCTGTCAAATGAAAATGCTAACAGACTGACAGTCTGTCAAGTACAGTATTTTTGAAGTGTAATGGAAATAATATCTGGTTTTCAAAATATTTAAAAAATATAAATCTGAAAATTGTGATGTGCATTTGTTTTCAGCACTCTGTAGTCTGATACTTTGTAGCACAACCTTTTGCTTTAATTACTGAAATAAGTCTGTTTGGTTATGTCTCTACCTGGTTTGCACATGTAGAGGATGGCATTTTTGTCCTTTCTTCTTTGCACACTAGCTCTGGCTCAGAGAGATTGGATGGAGAGTATCTGTGAACAGCAATGTTCAAGTATTGTCACAACTTCACAATGGGATTTAGGTCTGGACTGTGGTTGGGCCAGTTAAATACATGAATATTAGGAATGAGTGAATGGGCTCGGTGATACTCAGTTATTACTCGAGTATCTGGGTGCTTGGATGTGTTCATTACTTGGAAAGCATTGGGCAGTGTGCAATTTGACAATGGCTGAAAGGAAGGGAGTAGGATGAACGCTTCTTGAGAGACTTCTTGAAGAGGCTTGAGACAGAGTTGCTACCACCCTTGAGAGAGCGTATTGTCCTTGGAGTTTCCCACCATATATGCAGGAGCAGCTGATTGTGCAGGTGGCACAGGGGGCTGTTGCCCATTTCCATATCTCGTGGGCTTTGGCACTACTGGAAGCCATGTCACTTACAGCCCAGGAACCTTGGAATCGGGCTGCAGAAAGCAGGTGGGGGCAGTCCCCCTAGCTTCCCGAAGAAGAAGAAGAAGTGGACAACTGGAGAGGATTACTGGAGAGGATCACTGTATAACTCTCCTTATAATTTTTTACTGGCTTTGCACTTTGTGAAAAGTCTTTATGAGTGTAGGAATACAGCAACTACAATTTAAAAATATTTCAATGAGGCCATGCCTTTCATGGGTCTATGGATGACCCTCCTTATAATTTTTTCCTGGCTTTGCACTTTCTGCAAAGCCTTTATGACCCTGCTTCTAGTTTTGGGCAGCATTTGCACTTTTATTTTGTCATTTATTTTTGTTTTTGTATATTTCACACAGTTTGATGAAGGTCTAATCAGACCGAAACATTAATTTGTGCATTGCCAAATAAATCTGATATACGTTCAAACTATGCTGATTACCAGGTTTATTGGTACTATATATTTATATTATGCTATTTGAGCAATTAAAAAAATAGGCTTCAAATAGGCTTCAAATCCACCTTTTGAGAAGTGTTAATCATTCCTCTATTTAAAAAACAGCGTAAAAATTTATTTTAAATGCAATAACCATGGTTCTTAATTGAAGTTAATCTTTAACACAATAAAAAGACTAAAGCTATATCACATCTCAGATATATTTTATGTCTAGTTTAATAAGTACTTAATTCCATATTTTATGTATAAAAATGAACAGGTCTATAAACATAATTAAAGTGACACTTGTAAGTTAGTTAAAACTTAAAACCTGTTATTGATGCAGCTGCTTCCGGTGGTAGATTTCCCCTTCTTTCCTATTAATTCCAGTGCTTCAGAAAGAAAGGAAAATAATTTTCCTTCTCAAAATGTAATCTCATAACCAAACCAATAACACATTCAGTAGTAATAACAATAAGATAAAGAACAAAAAAGTTCCATGAAACAGTTCTCACAAAATGAGATTAAGTCAGATATAAAATACTGTGTTGATAATTTCTCTGGATCTAAAGTTTCAGAGCACATTGGCCTGTGATTTATGACTACATATTGTCCCATTAATCTTAAACTTGTGATCACAAAAACACACTTTACTGATTCTTATGATATCATCTAGGGTCTATATTCTTTTTTTGTAAGTTATTGTAATGATGTCTGCATCTGATTCCTTTGTGCTTGCATTTATTGTCCTAAAATGTTTCTGGAGAAACTTATATTTTACAAAACACATATTTTGCTCTGCCAAGTCCCATGAAATCAACCCTGAGTACCACACACGGTAGGCTTACTGATTAATGAATCATGCAAATAATAAAATACTTGTGAAACTATCAGTGATAAATGCTAATTAGCTCATTTGTTTATGGCTGGAAATAACTGCAATTCTAGTAAAACTATGTTCCATTTACTTAAAAAATATATCTTTAGAGATACTAAAAAATTTGTGGCATCAAACAGTTACTTCGTTCACTCTGTGACTTGTTTTTATATTTTTGGAAGTGTTCCAAATATGTCCACCTGTTTCCAATCTTAAAGATTTCTGTCCTCATTAGTTTTATGATTTAATACACTGTGGACCCAATTCAATAAGACAGTTGCTGTGCATGCCAGTCTTAATGAAGATAGTGCTAAAGTAAGATGCGCCTAATTCATTAAACGTATATGCATCTTAATTAATTATGTGTATCTTCCAAATACGTGCTGTCTTTCAGGATTTTTGTTGTGGCTGGTGTAAATTTCTGGAAAATTTATGTCACCAAGGTGGGAATTTTTTTTTGAATGTGTTGGGTGGTGTACCATGTACTTTGGGATCCTAGTAAGGCCGGGGTCACACTTGCGTGTCCAATGTGAGAAACTCATGCATCAATTCCTGGCACTGCTGCTGGCGGTTCGGACCGGAGTGTTCAGCTGCATAGAAATACATGCAGCTGCACACTCTGGTCCCGAGTGCCGGCGGCAGTGCAAGGTATTGATGAAAGAGACTTGCGCAAGTTTCTCGCATTGCACATGCAAGTGTGACACCGGCCTTAATGATAAACTTACCTGGAGCAGTCAGTGCCAGGCAGAGGCTGCCAAGGCAAACAGGAGCATAGGGTGCATTAAAAGAGGTCTGGATACACATGATGAGAGCATTATACTGCCTCTGTACAATTCCCTGGTTAGACCGCACATGGAGTACAGTTTTGAGCACCGGTGCTCATGAAGGATATAATGAAACTAGAGCTAGTACAAAGAAGGGCAACAAATTTAATAAAGGGGATGGGGAACTACAATACCTAGAGAGATTAGCAAACTTAAGGTTATTTAGTCTAGAAAAAACATGACAGAGGGACGATCTAATAACCATGTATAAGTATGTAAGGGGACAATGCAAAAACCTCTCTGAGGATCTGTTTATATCAAGGATGGTGATGGTCACAAGGGGGCATTTTCTGCGTCTGGAGGAGAGAACGTTTTTCCACCAAAATAGAAGAGGATTCTTTAATGTTAGGGCAGTGAGAATCTGGAATTCCTTGCCTGAGGAGGTGGTGATGGAGATCTCAGTTCAAGAGAGGCCTGGATGTCTTCCTGGAGCAGAACAATATTGTATCTTACAGTTATTAGGTTCTTTAAAAGGATGTAGATCTGGGGATTTATTCTGATGGAATATAGGCTGAACTGGATGGACAAATGTCTTTTTTGGTCTTGCTAACTATGTTACTATATTTCTATGCCCATCCCATCTGAGGTCCACTCACTTTAGGGAAGTTGGCTGTGACTTGTGTAAATGCGCCAAATGCTGCAAAATTTTTGGACAACTTCAAGTTGACCAAACATTTTGCAACATTTCAAGATGTTTTACCCCAGAAAACTTGGAAATATAACTTGCTGAATTAGGTCCCATCCCTCTTAAAGGACATTTAGGTGATTCAGAGTAGACAAGTCTGTATGAAATTTCAGAACTTCCATTTGGATTTTCATTGCATACTAGCAGCGCAAATAAATCACATTTGACTCCTTTTTTTTCTCTCTTTCCTAGTCAGAAGACCTACGGATCTACAGCAGCTGTTTTCATGGTTATTCATGGTTTTGTGTCACACAACCTTATCAGGGTCATCCTTCATTTACATAATTGTTATTCTCACATAAGACCCTATTTTTTTTCTCATAGTTTCTAGTTTACCAGCTAATGGGCACTGCACATATTCAACTGAAGGTTCAGAGCGCTGTAGATAGTGACAAAGTCATCTTGTCTGGTGCGCTTTGCAGAGGCAGCCATTACACTGACATTGCAGAGCTCAGGCCGGGTTCACATTAGTGTTTTTGTGCACAACGTATGATCCGCATACATCCACATGCATCATGCGTAGATATCTGTAACATGGTGTACCTAGGGACATCGTTTTCGCATGCGGATGCTTCATTTCATGGTGTCCGGCTAAGCCAACATGTTGCATTTTTTTAAGTGTCAAATATTGCGCAATGGTCGGCATGCGGACAATTGCGGATGATTGCATCCAAAAAACACATTACTGTCTATAGGAACGCATTGGTACGCAAGGACATGCGTATGCATGCGTTCAATACGCATGCGTACTTTAGACTGCGCATGTCCAGAAAATGATGTCACCGCCTCCATCATGCACATAAAAATGCAAATGCATCCCAAAACTAGTTTAAACGCAAGCACAAGCAGCGTTTTTGGTTGTGTCATGTGCAAGATGCTTTTGCATATGTTTTGGTATGCGTTTGCGCATGCAGATGATACACTGTGCACAGAAACGCTAATGTGAACCTAGCCTCAGTCAGTGTGTCTAGTGCAGCAGTCCTGTAGCAGAAAAAAAGAGAAGAAAAGATGCATGCCTACAACTTGGGAACATCAAAATAAAATATAAATAAACAATTTTATTAGCAAAAACACATGCAACAAGACAGACTACATAAAAACATTTAAAAATCAAAACATGGTGAAAATTGTAGTTATGCCCATAATGTGACAGTAACTGACTTACACTGAATTCAATAAGCAATATATAAATTTTTATCTCCAATATAATATGAAGTAATCTAATATGCCACCCTATCAAATAGGTGTATCCAAATTGATCAATCCATTAAACTGAGGCTAAGTATCCCCATTCACAGCACCATATCACTAGCTGAACACAAAATGAAAAAATATTGACCAAAAAATGTGCTAAAGTATGCACGTACAGCTAAAGTGGGCCAGAAAGACCACAGATGCACAAAAAATGCATGTAGAAGAAATGGTGAGAACAAAAATGCAAAAAATTAATTGGTTAATTGCTTACAGTGCATCTATGAGGCACAGCTTGAGGTATCAAACCTATTGGTGTAGAGATGGAGAAATCATGGATGGAGCCACATGAGCTGAGAGAAGCTAGGAGGGTGCACACCCCACGCGTATCGCCACCAGGATGCGTAGCTTCTTCTACATGTATGTTCTCTCCATATTTGTGTGGGTCTCCTCCCACATTTCCAAACATACTGATAGGACTCTAGATTGTAAGCCCCAATAGGGAAAGTGCCAAAAATGCCTATAAAGTGCTTTGGAATCAATAATGCTATGGAAGTAAAATAAATAAAGCAAAAAAAATGAAATATGGATATAAAAAATAAGGAAATAAAAAAATAAACATAGTTGGAATTGCCACAGCCGTAAAAATACAACCTGTAATTTTCTTTCAGTTACCCCCAACTCACTAAAAAATCTGCTAAACCCATTCTAAACATTGAAAGTAAAAAAATGGTATCAATACCAATACTATTGCTCAGTTATAACAGTTATAGCGGATTGGTCTTTGTATAGATCACAATGGCTTCATGGTGACAAACATGAAATTCAGTTTTTGATATAATAAACTTTACCAAATGAAATATGTCGGTATGATGAGATGATGCTTTGAAAATCGTTGCTTCTACCACTATGTTTGCTCGCTGCTTGTCATTCAGAAATCTCTTTCTAGCAGATTATTTGAGAGCTACAATATTTATCTACAATAACATACTTTCTTTCCCATTTCTTAAAAAAAAATAGAAATCTATAAAACGGTAGTTTCAGTGTGTGTATTGAACAATTTTGTTTTATTCTGTCCTGTGTTTCATGTCAATTCTACTTTGGGAGTGAAGATTGATTCCATTTCAAATGTATTCTCTTTTAAAGGTAAATCCATGCTTTTAGTAATAGAATCTAGGAGCCACAAGGTGACACAGACTTGTCAAAAACTTTCTCTGCTCATACCTGTATGGAATAATTATTTCACATGGACACATGTCCATTTTATTGTGTTTTGTTTATGATCACAAGGTTCATTGCAAATAAAATAGTCACTGACAATTTTACTTGTGCAAGTTACAATAATGTGAGAGCACAAAACCACAAGAAAACAGAAATTCCTATCAATGGTCATCAAAGCTGTTCTCCTGGAGTATTGGAAGCTGCTGTATTGGAGCTTGTCCCTTACTACATCTGTTTCCATGTTACCCTTATAGTAGACCTTGTAAGGATGCCCTGAAATCTGCATGTGACAATTCTTTTACAATGCCTTTTTTATTTTCTGACTATTTTTCCTGATTCTTGACAAGGGGACTGGCCAGCACAGTGGTCTAGTAGAGGTGGACGTACATGTGCAGTGCTTACAATATCTTTGGTGCTGAACTTGTATGCACTGTACTAAGACTTGCTCACGACCACTAGAGTTAGCGCCTGATCATGGCCAGCCTCGTCCCGACAGAACTTATGATGCTGTATCATATATAGCAGCTTCAGTGTGCATACTGTTCAAGCTAGCACCACAAAGAAGCTGCAGGCCTGGACTGTCAATTCATCAGGAGCACCCACCCCTTCTAACAGCCAGGATTTTGGCTGTTGACAGTTGGACACTTGAAGAGTCATTGTGGGACAAATACTTTAAAGGGAACCTGTCAGCAAGATTTTTCTACTTCATCTGAGAGCAGCATGCTGTTGTCAACGAGACCCTGAATCTAACGATGTATCACTTAGATTACTGGGTGCAGCCATTCTGACACAATCAGAGCTTTTAGATTTAGCATGAAGCAAAGCTGACAAAGCTAGCCCCACCCACACCCATGCTGACCCCGCCCACACCAGGCTCTCTGTGTACAAAGTCCATAGACAGTGAGGTGCTTATCACAGGAGGGGTCTTGTTGGACAAGGGTTCGCAGGACCAGCTTGTCACAGCAATGATAAGCTACTGGTGCTAAAACAATCATTGTAAGCAAACAAAGCCTCTAACTTGAGAGACATTGCAGAAATCTCTGTTTTAACCTTATATCATGCTGTCTTTAGATTAAGACACTAAGCACTATGAGGTTGTCAGTAGATCTAGCAGATCATTTATTACAGTAACGTTACCATATGCATTAAGAAAGTGTGTTCATTTTTCAAATATGTCTGTTTTACCTATTTATACATATACACATTGATTATTTACTAAGGAAAGGAATAAAAAGCGGAATGGCTTCATTATTGCATTTAATCCTATAGTATAAAGAAAACAGAGCTAACAGTACTATTGTCCACTGATGCAGCTGATCAGTCAGGAATACTTGAATCTTTTAGTCATTGTGTATAGTGTTTATTTCAATCTGGACAACACACAAACCTAATATTACTGCATAAATCTCCAGTGACTATCTACTAGCATTGCATACATTAAGCAAAACAATGAAGTCTATATTGCCATGCAGTAAGCGAATAATAACACAATGTACTAACTGTATGATAGCTCCAAACTAATGACTAAAAGCCTTAACTCTGTGACAGAAGAAAGAAAAACCATCATACAGTGACTGAATACCGCTAAAACAGTTCCATAGTAACAATGTAAAGGACACTAACCATCAGAAGAAGAGAAGAGCAGAGCTTCTGAAACTCAAATTCCCCAACTTTGCCATATATTCCCCAAATATATTTGCCAAAAGTTGTGATTAATAAATTTGCAAGAGAGAGAATCCTGCTCACAATAAGATCTTACACTCTACAGGTGAGAGAGGACCCTGCTGGCCATAAGAGCTTACACTCTACAGGTGAGAGACAGAGGACCCTGCTGGCCATAAGACGTACACTCTACAGGAGAGAGAGAGAGGAACCTGCTGACCATAAGACTTACACTCTACAGGAGAGAGAGAGAAGACCCTGCTGATCATAAGAGCTTACACTCTACAGGAGAGAGAGATAGGACCCTGCTGACCATAAGAGCTTACACTCTACAGGTGAGAGACAGAGGACCCTGCTGACCATAAGACGTACACTCTACAGGAGAGAGAGAGAGGAACCTGCTGACCATAAGACTTGCACTCTACAGGAGAGAGAGAGAAGACCCTGCTGACCATAAGAGCTTACACTCTACAGGAGAGAGAGATAGGACCCTGCTGACCATAAGAGCTTACACTCTACAGGTGAGAGACAGAGGACCCTGCTGACCATAAGACGTACACTCTACAGGAGAGAGAGAGAGGAACCTGCTGACCATAAGACTTACACTCTACAGGAGAGAGAGAGAAGACCCTGCTGACCATAAGAGCTTACACTCTACAGGAGAGAGAGATAGGACCCTGCTGGCCATAAGAGCTTCCACTCTACAGGAGAGAGAGAGAGGACCCTGCTGATCATAAGAGCTTACACTCTACAGGAGAGAGAGAGAGAGGACCATGCTGACTATAAGACTTACACTTTACAAGTGAGAGAGAGAGAGAGGACCCTGCTGGCCATAAGAGCTTCCACTCTACAGGAGAGAGAGAGGACCCTGCTTACCATAAGAGCTTACACTCTACAGATGAGAGAGATAGGACCCTGCTCACTATAAGAGCTTACACTCTACAAGTGAGAGAGATACGACCCTGCTGACCATAAGAGATTACACTCTACAGGAGAGAGAGAGAGGACCCTGCTGGCCATAAGAGCTTACACTCTACAGGAGAGAGAGAGAGGACCCTGCTTACCATAAGAGCTTACACTCTACAGATGAGAGAGATAGGACCCTGCTCACTATAAGAGCTTACACTCTACAAGTGAGAGAGATAGGACCCTGCTGACCATAAGAGCTTACACTCTACAGGAGAGAGAGGACCCTGCTGGCCATAAGAGCTTACACTCTACAGGAGAGAGAGAGGACCCTGCTGACCATAAGAGCTTACACTCTACAGGAGAGAGAGATAGGACCCTGCTGACCATAAGAGCTTACACTCTACAGGAGAGAGAGATAGGACCCTGCTGACCATAAGAGCTTACACTCTACAGGAGAGAGAGATAGGACCCTGCTGACCATAAGAGCTTACACTCTACAGGTGAGAGAAAGAGGACCCTGCTGACCATAAGAGCTTACACTCTACAGGAGAGAGAGAGAGGAACCTGCTGACCATAAGACTTACACTCTACAGGAGAGAGAGAGAAGACCCTGCTGATCATAAGAGCTTACACTCTACAGGAGAGAGAGATAGGACCCTGCTGACCATAAGAGCTTACACTCTACAGGTGAGAGACAGAGGACCCTGCTGACCATAAGACGTACACTCTACAGGAGAGAGAGAGAGGAACCTGCTGACCATAAGACTTGCACTCTACAGGAGAGAGAGAGAGAAGACCCTGCTGACCATAAGAGCTTACACTCTACAGGAGAGAGAGATAGGACCCTGCTGACCATAAGAGCTTACACTCTACAGGTGAGAGACAGAGGACCCTGCTGATCATAAGAGCTTACACTCTACAGGAGAGAGAGAGAGGAACCTGCTGACCATAAGACTTACACTCTACAGGAGAGAGAGAGAAGACCCTGCTGACCATAAGAGCTTACACTCTACAGGAGAGAGAGATAGGACCCTGCTGGCCATAAGAGCTTCCACTCTACAGGAGAGAGAGAGAGGACCCTGCTGATCATAAGAGCTTACACTCTACAGGAGAGAGAGAGAGGACCCTGCTGATCATAAGAGCTTACACTCTACAGGAGAGAGAGAGAGAGGACCATGCTGACTATAAGACTTACACTTTACAAGTGAGAGAGAGAGAGATGACCCTGCTGGCCATAAGAGCTTACACTCTACAGGAGAGAGAGAGAGAGGACCATGCTGACTATAAGACTTACACTTTACAAGTGAGAGAGAGAGAGAGGACCCTGCTTACCATAAGAGCTTACACTCTACAGATGAGAGAGATAGGACCCTGCTCACTATAAGAGCTTACACTCTACAAGTGAGAGAGATACGACCCTGCTGACCATAAGAGCTTACACTCTACAGGAGAGAGAGAGAGGACCCTGCTGGCCATAAGAGCTTACACTCTACAGGAGAGAGAGAGAGGACCCTGCTTACCATAAGAGCTTACACTCTACAGATGAGAGAGATAGGACTCTGCTCACTATAAGAGCTTACACTCTACAAGTGAGAGAGATAGGACCCTGCTGACCATAAGAGCTTACACTCTACAGGAGAGAGAGGACCCTGCTGGCCATAAGAGCTTACACTCTACAGGTGAGAGAGAGAGGACCCTGCTGACCATAAGAGCTTACACTCTACAGGAGGGAGAGATAGGACCCTGCTGACCATAAGAGCTTACACTCTACAGGTGAGAGACAGAGGACCCTGCTGACCATAAGAGCTTACATTCTACGAGAGAGAGGACCCTGCTGACCATAAGAGCTTACACTCTACAGGTGAGAGAGAGAAAGGACCCTGCTGACCATAAGAGCTTACACTCTAAAGGTGAGAGACAGAGGACCCTGCTGACCATAAGAGCTTACATTTTACGAGAGAGAAGACCCTGCTGACCATAAGAGCTTACACTCTACAGGTGAGAGAGAGAGGACCCTGCTGACTATAAGATCTTACACTCTGCAGATGAAAGAGAAAGAGGACCCTGCTGGCCATAAGAGCTTACACGCTACAGATGAGAGAGAGAGGACCCTGCTAACCATAAGAGCTTACACTCTGCAGATGAGAGAGAGGACCCTGCTGGCCATAAAAGCTTACACTATACAAGAGAGAGAGAGAGGAACCTGCTGACCATAAGAGCTTACACGCTACAGGAGAGAGAGAGGACCCTGCTGACCATAAGAGCTTACACTCTAAAGGTGAGAGACAGAGGACCCTGCTGACCATAAGAGCTTACACTCTACAGGTGGGAGAGAGAGGACCCTGCTGACTATAAGATCTTACACTCTGCAGATGAGAGAGAAAGAGGACCATGCTGGCCATAAGAGCTTAGATGCTACAGATGAGAGAGAGAGAGGACCCTGCTGACCATAAGAGCTTACACTCTGCAGATGAGAGAGAGGACCCTGCTGACCATAAAAGCTTACACTATACAAGAGAGAGAGAGAGGAACCTGCTGACCATAAGAGCTTACACTCTATGGGAGAGAGAGAGAGAGGACCCTGCTGACCATAAGAGCTTACACTGTACAGGTGAGAGAGAGAAAGGACCCTGCTGACCATAAGAGCTTACACTCTACAGGAGAGAGAGAGAGGAACCTGCTGATCATAAGAGCTTACACTCTACAGGAGAGAGAGAGGACCCTGCTGACTATAAGAGCTTACACTCTACAGATGAGAGAGAGAGGACCCTGCTGGCCATAAGAGCTTACACTCTACAGGAGAGAGAGAGGACCCTGCTGACCATAAGAGCTTACACTCTACAGGAGAGAGAGGACCCTGCTGATCATAAGAGCTTACACTCTACAGGAGAGAGAGAGAGGACCCTGTTGACCATAAGACTTACACTTTACAAGTGAGAGAGAGAGAGGACCCTGCTGGCCATAAGAGCTTCCACTCTACAGGAGAGAGAGAGAGAGGACCCTGCTGATCATAAGAGCTTACACTCTACAGGAGAGAGAGAGAGAGGACCCTGCTGACCATAAGACTTACACTTTACAAGTGTGAGAGAGAGAGGACCCTGCTGACCATAAGACTTACACTTTACAAGTGAGAGAGAGAGAGGACCCTGCTGGCCATAAGAGCTTCCACTCTACAGGAGAGAGAGGACCCTGCTCACTATAAGAGCTTCCACTCTACAGGAGAGAGAGAGGACCCTGCAGACCATAAGAGCTTACACTCTACAGATGAGAGAGATAGGACCCTGCTGACCATAAGAGCTTACACTCTACAGGAGAGAGAGAGAGAGGACCCTGCTGACCATAAGAGCTTACACTCTACAGGAGAGAGAGAGGACCCTGCTGACCATAAGAGCTTACACTCTACAGGAGAGAAAGAGGACCCTGCTCACTATAAGAGCTTCCACTCTACAGGAGAGAGAGATAGGACCCTGCTGGCCATAAGAGCTTACACTCTACAGGAGAGAGAGAGGACCCTGCTTACCATAAGAGCTTACACTCTACAGATGAGAGAGATAGGACCCTGCTGACCATAAGAGCTTACACTCTACAGGAGAGAGAGAGAGAGAGGACCCTGCTGGCCATAAGAGTTTACACTCTACAGATGAGAGAGATAGGACCTTGCTGACCATAAGAGCTTACACTCTACAGGAGAGAAAGAGGACCCTGCTCACTATAAGAGCTTCCACTCTACAGGAGAGAGAGATAGGACCCTGCTGGCCATAAGAGCTTACACTCTACAGGAGAGAGAGGGAGGACCCTGCTGGCCATAAGTGCTTACACTCCCTGGCTGCAGACTTACCCAATCATTTTTGAGATGGAATATGAGTCTGGCATACAAACTCTGCTTGCTGGAAACCACTGATCAGTAATACCACAGGTGCTGACCACCACTGTACAAGTTATGATAATCTGTAAGATGTCATACCTGCAGAGCAATATGGGTAGGCCTATGCGATAATGCAAGATTATGTTAACCCATTCTCTAATGCTTCAGCAGTGTGTGAAATGGAGCTGGACACATTTTTGGATTATTATTTTTATTAGCAGCGAACCACAAATCAAATATCAAGATCAGTAAATTTGACTTAAACTCGATCTTGGATTGTGGATTGATGCGCTCATCTCTACCGAGAAGACTGTATTTACAGAGTCAGAGATAAAATACACAAGTGTAAGCTGCTACAATTTGCTTCAGCTAATTTTTGTGTGCAATTATTTGGCTACATACTGTATCCACACAATAGTAATGTATTTCTACAATCTGTCAGGAAGTATGCTCTCAGAGGGAACCTACCACGTCGTTTTTGATATTAAACTGCTACTACTCTTCTGCAACCCTAACCCAATAGAGTCTTTGTCACAGTTTCCTCTTCTGGATTATAGATAGGTTAGTAACTTAGCATGAGAGAAATGTTCCACTTAACGATCAGATTCCCTTTTAAGAAATATGAACAGAGCCTGAAAATGAATGTATAGATATATTTTATTATATGTTTATCCTAAGTCACATTTCAAGGCCCATTAAAGGGAGAAGCAACAATTATTTCTGCAATTTTGAAAAGTAGTTTGTTAATTTTAGTTCGTTAATTTTATATAGTGTATGCATTCTGACATAACATAAAATGCAGATATAACATTGTTGAAACTTCTAGAACAGAATTAAATTTTTTATTTTGCATAATTTATTCCAAAAACAAAGTTATTGAAACGAGTTGGAGGAAAACTTTTTAACTACACCCTCAAATCATGTTCACAGCACTTTTCAGAAAACATTGCCCCTTTCTGGAGAACTTTTAAAGACCTGACATTACATGCAATATTTCTGAAAGAACCTAGGCAATTTAAGGGTTGGAATAACATGTAGCATTTCTACAGAACCCAACAACCTTTCTGTTTGCCCTGAGGCATGTCGTGCCAAATAACACTAAAAACACTGAAAATGATTGACATCTTATTACTTATCATTTTGTAAATAGTTCTGAAAGTGGCTTTTTAGAAGCCATGATTTGGCAATATTAAAGGTCTTAAAAAAGAATTGCACTTTTCAGTCATTATTTCCAGCTTGCTTCTGTTTACAAGAGCTTTGTAGTAAGAACTAAGAATTTTCTCTATACAAAAACATGAAATAGTGGCTATTACATAGTGGCTTCTTGTGTTATTCCAGCATTAGATTTTAAAAATACCTTTGAATTATTCTAAAGTTTTTCTTGATGAATGTCCAAAGCACTTTGGTTATTTTTGTATCCCCAGATTCAAACATACTTTCCAGAATGTATGCAGAACTTTTATGGACTAGAATGTTTCTTATATTTTTGTAATATATAGTGTTGAGCGATACCTTCCGATATCGGAAAGTATCGGTATCGGTTGGGATCGGCCGATATTCAAAAAAATATCGGATATCGCCGATACCGATACCCGATCCCAATGCAAGTCAATGGGACCAAAATATCGGAATTAAAATAAACCCTTTCTTTCCTTGTAGGTTCATTCTACATCAAGGAAAACAACTAAGAATAATGTAGGATGTATTGTGGGAGGTGGCGGAGACATTAAAGGCAATGAGGTTTAGCCCAATCAAATAGAATAGCATGTTTTTTTTTTTTAAAGACGTTCGGAGTGAAAAAGATATTGAGTATGTAAATTTTTTTTTATTTTGTCAGATATTGATGTTTCACTATTCCACGCCCTTCCCCTTCTTTTTTTTCTTTTTTTTTTTTTACTTTTCCCACACTTTCATCTTCATCATCATCAGCATCTTTGACATCAACTTCTTCTTCACCTTATTCATCTTCTTCTTCATCTTCTACCTATTTTTTTTTTTTATTACATTCTTCATATTCATTTTATTCAACTATTATTATTCTTCCTATTCTACATATTCTTTTTATTCCACTGTTATTATTCTTCCTATTCTACTTCTTCATCATATTCTCATTTGTGACAGGCATTCCCGTAGTTGTTATCTATAAAAGTTGGAAGATTACACCTTCCGTTCTGCCAGTCACAAAAGTTACATTTGTCCGCGTTCAGTTTGGCCTGCAGCATCAGGCTTTATCCAGGGGCACCACGAGGAGGAACGGACTCACCCCCATACACTGCTTAGTCTTCTTCTGCATATAATTTAGATAATATCTTTTGCTCTGATATTAAGTCTTATGCTTAATGTTCTTCTGCTCTTTGTTCTGCAGCCTCTTGTTCTTCTGCTTCTTGGTCTTCCATGTCGTCGTCTCCAGGGTCGTCGTCTCCAGTGTCGTCATCTCCGCCGTCGTCGTCTCAGCCGTCGTCGTCTCCGCCGTAGTCGTCTCCGCCGTCGTCATCGGGGTGGTCTTCCGGGTCGTCGTCGTCGTCATCGGGGTGGTCTTCCGGGTCGTCGTCATCGGGGTGGTCTTCCGGGTCGTCGACTTTAGGGTCTTAAACTTGGAAATGTAGCAGAAGGTACAAGAAGGCTGAGAAAATGCCAAGAACCAGCTGATGGAACTGGAACTCGGATGGCTACCCGAAGGTTCAAGAGCCTATGGAACTACCGAGGACCAGCTGACGTTACTGGAACCCGGTTACTAAGCAGGAGGTACCCGTGCTAAAAAGCACTACCAAGGACCGCCTGGCGTTGGCGGAACTCGGATACCCAGAAGGAGGCACCTAAGCCAAAGGCTCTGCCCGGAACCAGCTGACGTTACTGGAACCAGGATGGGGAGCAGAAGGTACAAGAGCAAAAGACACTGCCGAGAACCAGCTGACGGTACTGGAACCCGGATGGGTAGCCGAAGGTCCAAGAGCCAATGGAACTACCGAGGACCAGCTGACGTTACTGGAACCCGGTTACAAAGCAGGAGGTACCCGTGCCTGAAAGCACTACCAAGGACCACCTGACGTTGGTGGAACTTGGATACCCAGAAGGAGGCACCTAAGCCAAAGGCTCTGCCCGGAACCAGCTGATGGTACTGGAACCAGGATGGGGAGCAGAAGGTACAAGAGCAAAAGACACTGCCGAGAACCAGTTGACGGTGCTGGAACCAGGTGGTGGACCCGAAGGCCCACAGGAGAGGAGAGAACAGCTAGGCCGCGAGGCAGCCGCAGTTACCGAACCCCAACAGTCCTACAGGGGGAGCTGGGCCTACTGGCACTACAGAACCAGCCTTGACTACCAGTTCACGCAGCCCACATAGGAAGCTCCTAAACTGGAGGCACCCTGGAGTTGGCTAACCCGACAGCACCACGACGGGGCAAACATAGGCGTCTCAGCGAGTTTGACACACCCCGGAAACAGCTGACGGTGCTGAAACCAGGTTTGGCACGAGGGAGTACCTGTGACAAAAACACTGCCGAGAACCAGCTGGCGGTGCTGGAACCCAGATGCGTTGCCCCAGTGTGCAAGAGCCAATGGCACGACCGAGGACCAGCTGACGGTGCTGGAACACGGTTACTAAGCTGTAGGTGCCCGCGCTTAAAAGCACTACCAAGGACCGCCTGACGTTGGCGGAACTCGGATACCCAGGAGGAGGCACCTAAGCCAAAGGCTCGGCCCGGAACCAGCTGACGGTGCTGGAACCAGGTGGTGGACCCCAAGGCCCACAGGAGAGGAGAGAACAGCTAGGCCGCGAGGCAGCCGCAGTTACCGAACCCCAACAGTCCTACAGGGGGAGCTGGGCCTACTGGCACTACAGAACCAGCCTTGACTACCAGTTCACGCAGCCCACATAGGAAGCTCCTAAACTGGAGGCACCCTGGAGTTGGCTAACCCGACCGCACCACGACGGGGCAAGCATAGGCGTCTCAGTGAGCTTGACACAACCCGGAAACAGCTGACGGTGCTGAAACCAAGCTTGGCACGAGGGAGTACCTGTGACAAGAACACTGCCGAGAACCAGCTGGCGGTGCTGGAACCCAGATGCGTTGCCCCAGTGTGCAAGAGCCAATGGCACGACCGAGGACCAGCTGGCGGTGCTGGAACCCGGTTACTAAGCTGTAGGTGCCCGCGCTTAAAAGCACTACCAAGGACCGCCTGACGTTGGCGGAACTCGGATACCCAGGAGGAGGCACCTAAGCCAAAGGCTCGGCCTGGGACCAGCTGACGGTGCTGGAACCAGGTGGTGGACCCCAAGGCCCACAGGAGAGGAGAGAACAGCTAGGCCGCGAGGCAGCCGCAGTTACCGAACCCCAACAGTCCTACAGGGGGAGCTGGGCCTACTGGCACTACAGAACCAGCCTTGACTACCAGTTCACGCAGCCCACATAGGAAGCTCCTAAACTGGAGGCACCCTGGAGTTGGCTAACCCGACCGCACCACGACGGGGCAAGCATAGGCGTCTCAGTGAGCTTGACACAACCCCGAAACAGCTGACGGTGCTGAAACCAGGCTTGGCACGAGGGAGTACCTGTGACAAGAACACTGCCGAGAACCAGCTGGCGGTGCTGGAACCCAGATGCGTTGCCCCAGTGTGCAAGAGCCAATGGCACGACCAAGGACCAGCTGGCGGTGCTGGAACCCGGTTACTAAGCTGTAGGTGCCCGCGCTTAAAAGCACTACCAAGGACCGCCTGACGTTGGCGGAACTCGGATACCCAGGAGGAGGCACCTAAGCCAAAGGCTCGGCCTGGAACCAGCTGACGGTGCTGGAACCAGGTGGTGGACCCCAAGGCCCACAGGAGAGAACAGCTAGGCCGCGAGGCAGCCGCAGTTACCGAACCCCAACAGTCCTACAGGGGGAGCTGGGCCTACTGGCACTACAGAACCAGCCTTGACTACCAGTTCACGCAGCCCACATAGGAAGCTCCTAAACTGGAGGCACCCTGGAGTTGGCTAACCCGACCGCACCACGACGGGGCAAGCATAGGCGTCTCAGTGAGCTTGACACAACCCGGAAACAGCTGACGGTGCTGAAACCAGGCTTGGCACGAGGGAGTACCTGTGACAAGAACACTGCCGAGAACCAGCTGGCGGTGCTGGAACCCAGATGCGTTGCCCCAGTGTGCAAGAGCCAATGGCACGACCGAGGACCAGCTGGCGGTGCTGGAACCCGGTTACTAAGCTGTAGGTGCCCGCGCTTAAAAGCACTACCAAGGACCGCCTGACGTTGGCGGAACTCGGATACCCAGGAGGAGGCACCTAAGCCAAAGGCTCGGCCCGGAACCAGCTGACGGTGCTGGAACCAGGTGGTGGACCCCAAGGCCCACAGGAGAGGAGAGAACAGCTAGACCGCGAGGCAGCCGCAGTTACCGAACCCCAACAGTCCTACAGGGGGAGCTGGGCCTACTGGCACTACAGAACCAGCCTTGACTACCAGTTCACGCAGCCCACATAGGAAGCTCCTAAACTGGAGGCACCCTGGAGTTGGCTAACCCGACCGCACCACGACGGGGCAAGCATAGGCGTCTCAGTGAGCTTGACACAACCCGGAAACAGCTGACGGTGCTGAAACCAGGCTTGGCACGAGGGAGTACCTGTGACAAGAACACTGCCGAGAACCAGCTGGCGGTGCTGGAACCCAGATGCGTTGCCCCAGTGTGCAAGAGCCAATGGCACGACCGAGGACCAGCTGGTGGTGCTGGAACCCGGTTACTAAGCTGTAGGTGCCCGCGCTTAAAAGCACTACCAAGGACCGCCTGACGTTGGCGGAACTCGGATACCCAGGAGGAGGCACCTAAGCCAAAGGCTCGGCCCGGAACCAGCTGACGGTGCTGGAACCAGGTGGTGAACCCCAAGGCCCACAGGAGAGGAGAGAACAGCTAGGCCGCGAGGCAGCCGCAGTTACCGAACCCCAACAGTCTTACAGGGGGAGCTGGGCCTACTGGCACTACAGAACCAGCCTTGACTACCAGTTCACGCAGCCCACATAGGAAGCTCCTAAACTGGAGGCACCCTGGAGTTGGCTAACCCGACCGCACCACGACGGGGCAAGCATAGGCGTCTCAGTGAGCTTGACACAACCCGGAAACAGCTGACGGTGCTGAAACCAGGCTTGGCACGAGGGAGTACCTGTGACAAGAACACTGCCGAGAACCAGCTGGCGGTGCTGGAACCCAGATGCGTTGCCTATTAAAGATTGTCTTCCTAGAGCCCCAACTAGCGGTGTTGGAGCTAAGGGTAAGCAGGGGGAGCAGAGTGTAGGCCGAAGCCTGCACTGGAGGCAGCTTTGTGTCTGCCTTGCGTTTGCAGGACACTTTGCCGGCTACACAGTGGGGGAACAGCTGGCGTTGCTGAACCCCACTAACACAATGGCGTGTGTTTTTCTCTGTGCAGCTAGCACTTGCAGTCAAAAACTAGCGATGTTAGAGCCCGTGTTGAAGCAGGAGGAGGAGGAGAGGAGCAGAGTGTAGGCCGAAGCCTATTTGAACCAATTTCAAAGGAAACCTTTAACCCCCCCTCAGGTGTTACAAAGTACAAGAGACACACCTTGTGCAGTATTAATGCTGCACAAGTGAAAGGTTGCTCTATTAATTTGTCTACTTGCACACGCTGAATGAAAGACGTACACAATTTAGCCCATTCTACAGTCAAACTGTAGTGGATGCGTGACTTGGCTTTTTAAGGAGACGCAGCACAGGTGTCCCAAATAACGCCTTGGTGCTTGGCGCAGCTTCCTGAGCGTTGTTATTTGCTGTACAGGAGTCTGCGCTCTTGTGTTATCCCTTGGCAATGCCCTGTTAGAGCTGCCCGTCTTATGACCTCATTTCATGTTGGCCGGTGCGGTTAACGATGGCCATAAATCCCAGACCCACAGTGCCTTTTCATAAAGTCACACTGCGGTGCTGTGATTCGTGGCCTTGAGCAGTAAATATTTTGGCCGCTCACACACGTCCTTACACCTGCTTCAGACTGGGCGGCCTCTGCTGATCCCTTCTCGCATGCCGCGGCCATGAGGCTGCACAGTCTGAAGAAGGCGGAAGGAGATGAGTTAAGACAGGTGAAGATATGCACTGCTCGTGCCCATCAATCACACCCTCACAGTCAAAATAAGACAACGAGGAGCATTGTTTCAGGCAGGGCGGACGCACAGGCGCAACAAGCCAACCAATGATGTCAGAAGACGGGAAGCGCTACCAAGGGGGGTGCTGCGTATCATTAGAAAGGAAAGTCACACCTCAGGGACAGTGGAATGGTCTCAATGAGACACATTTTGTACGTTTTGATTTCCACGTGGGCAAGGACAAAAAGTCAGCCACCTTGTACAAATGCAGCAGTACTGCTGTACAAGGTGGCTGTTATACATAGAAACACCTGGGGGTGGGGGGCAGGCTCCCTTCAATTTCAGTTCATGTGCCTGCGTGGCGTTTGCAGGACACGTTGCCAGCTACACAGCAGGGGAACAGCTGGCGGTGCTGAACCCCACTAACACATTGGCTGGTGTTTTTCTCTGTGCAGCTAGCATGTCCGGGCAGAAACTGGCGGTGTTTGAGCCCAGGGTCAGCAGGAGGAGGAGAGTAGCAAAGTGTAGGCCGAAGCCTGCACTGGTGGCAGCTTTTGTTCTGTTGTGCCAGCGTGGCTTGTGCTGGACACGTTGCCGACTACACAGCAGGGGAACAGCTGGCGTTGCTGAACCCCACTAACACATTGACTGGTGTTTTTCTCTGTGCAGCTAGCAGTTCCGGGCAAAAACTAGCGGTGTTTGAGCCCAGGGTCAGCAGGAGGAGTAGAGGAGCAGAGTGTAGGCCGAAGCCTAGTTGAACCAATTTCAAAGGTTACCTTTAACCCCCCCCTCAGGTGTTGCAAGGTACAAGAGCCACACCTTGAACAGCATTAATGATGCACAAGTCAAAGGTTGCTCTATTTAATTTTGCTCCTTGCACACGCTGAATTAAACACGTACACTATTTAGCCCATTATACTGTAAAACAGTAGTGGAGGCGTGACTACTAGTCTTTTTAAGGAGACGCAGCACAGGTGTACAAATTTACACCTAGGTGCTGTGCGCAGATTCCTTACCGTTGTTATTTGCAGTACAGGAAACTGCGCTCTTGTGTTATCCCTTGGCAATACCCTGTTAGTGCAGGCCGTCTCATGACCTCATTTCATGTTGGCCGGTGCGGTTAATGATGGCCATAAATCCCAGACCCACAGTGGCTTTTCCTAAAGTCACACTGCGGTGCTGGGATTTGTGGCCTTGTGCAGTAAATATGTTCGCCGCTCACACATGTCCTTACACCTGCTTCAGACTGGGCGGCCTCAGCTGATCCCTTATCGCATGCCGCGGCCATGAGGCCGCACAGTCAGAAGAAGGCGGAAGGAGGGGAGTGAAGACAGGGGAACATATGCACTGCTCGTGCCCATCAATCACACCCTCGCAGTCAAAATATATGAGACAACGGGGGGCGTTGTGTCGGGCAGGGGGGACGCACAGGCACAGCCAGCCAACCAATGATGTCAGGAGACGGGCAGCGCTAACAATGGGGGTGCTGCGTGTCATTAAAAAGGAAAGTCACACCTCAGGGACATTGTAATGGTCTGTAATGAGACACATTTTGTACTTGTTGAGTTCCACGTGTGCAAGGAGAAAAAGTCAGCCACCTTGTACAAATGCAGCAGTACTGCTGTACAAGGTGGCTGTTATACATAGAAACACCTGGGGGGGTGGGGGGCAGGCTCCCTTCAATTTCAGTTCATGTGCCTGCGTGGCGTTTGCAGGACACGTTGCCAGCTACACAGCAGGGGAACAGCTGGCGGTGCTGAACCCCACTAACACATTGGCTGGTGTTTTTCTCTGTGCAGCTAGCATGTCCGGGCAGAAACTGTCGTTTTTTGAGCCCAGGGTCAGCAGGAGGAGGAGAGGAGCAAAGTGTAGGCCGAAGCCTGCAGTGGTGGCAGCTTTTGGTCAGTTGTGCCAGCGTGGCTTGTGCTGGACACGATGCCGACTACACAGCAGGGGAACAGCTGGCGGTGCTGAACCCCACTAACACATTGGCTGGTGTTTTTCTCTGTGCAGCTAGCATGTCCGGGCAGAAACTGGCGTTGTTTGAGCCCAGGGTCAGCAGGAGGAGGAGAGGAGCAAATTGTAGGCCGAAGCCTGCACTGGTGGCAGCTTTTGTTCTGTTGTGCCAGCGTGGCTTGTGCTGGACACGTTGCCGACTACACAGCAGGGGAACAGCTGGCGTTGCTGAACCCCACTAACACATTGACTGGTGTTTTTCTCTGTGCAGCTAGCAGTTCCGGGCAAAAACTAGCGGTGTTTGAGCCCAGGGTCAGCAGGAGGAGTAGAGGAGCAGAGTGTAGGCCGAAGCCTAGTTGAACCAATTTCAAAGGTTACCTTTAACCCCCCCCCTCAGGTGTTGCAAGGTACAAGAGCCACACCTTGAACAGCATTAATGATGCACAAGTCAAAGGTTGCTCTATTTAATTTTGCTCCTTGCACACGCTGAATTAAACACGTACACTATTTAGCCCATTATACTGTAAAACAGTAGTGGAGGCGTGACTACTAGTCTTTTTAAGGAGACGCAGCACAGGTGTACAAATTTACACCTAGGTGCTGTGCGCAGATTCCTTACCGTTGTTATTTGCAGTACAGGAAACTGCGCTCTTGTGTTATCCCTTGGCAATACCCTGTTAGTGCAGGCCGTCTCATGACCTCATTTCATGTTGGCCGGTGCGGTTAACGATGGCCATAAATCCCAGACCCACAGTGGCTTTTCCTAAAGTCACACTGCGGTGCTGGGATTCGTGGCCTTGTGCAGTAAATATGTTCGCCGCTCACACATGTCCTTACACCTGCTTCAGACTGGGCGGCCTCAGCTGATCCCTTATCGCCTGCCGCGGCCATGAGGACACCCAGTCTGAAGAAGGCGGAAGGAGATGAGTGAACACAGGCAAACATATGCACTGCACATGCCCATCAATCACACCCTCGCTGTTCAAAAAAATAAGACACCGAGGGGCGTTGTTTCGAGCAGGGCAGACGCACAGGCGCAGCCAGCTAACCAATGATGTCAAAAGACGGGCAGCGCTAACAAGGGTGGTGCTGCGTATCATTAGAAAGGAAAGTCACACCTCAGGGACAGTGGAATGGTCTCAATGAGACACATTTTGTACGTGTTGAGTTCCACGTGGGCAAGGAGAAAAAGTCAGCCACCTTGTACAAATGCAGCAGTACTGCTGTACAAGGTGGCTGTTTTACATAGAAACACCTGGGGGTGGGGGGCAGGCTCCCTTCAATTTCAGTTCATGTGCCTGCGTGGCGTTTGCAGGTCACGTTGCCAGCTACACAGCAGGGGAACAGCTGGCGGTGCTGAACCCCACTGACACATTGACTGGTGTTTTTCTCTGTGCAGCTCGCATGTCCGGGCAAAAACTGGCGGTGTTAGAGCCCAGGGTCAGCAGGAGGAGGAGAGGAGCAATGTGTAGGCCGAAGCCTGCACTGGTGGCAGCTTTTGGTCAGTTGTGCCAGCGTGGCTTGTGCTGGACACGATGCCGGCTACACAGCGGGGGAACAGCTGGCGGTGCTGAACCCCACTAACACATTGGCTGGTGTTTTTCTCTGTGCAGCTAGCACTTCCGGGCAGAAACTGGCGGTGTTTGAGCCCAGGGTCAGCAGGAGGAGGAGAGGAGCAGAGTGTAGGCCGAAGCCTGCACTGGTGGCAGCTTTTGGTCAGTTGTGCCAGCGTGGCTTGTGCTGGACACGATGCCGACTACACAGCAGGGGAACAGCTGGCGGTGCTGAACCTCACTAACACATTGACTGGTGTTTTTCTCTGTGCAGCTAGCAGTTCCGGGCAAAAACTAGCGGTGTTTGAGCCCAGGGTCAGCAGGAGAGGAGCAGAGTGTAGGCCGAAGCCTAGTTGAACCAATTTCAAAGGTTACCTTTAACCCCCCTCAGGTGTTGCAAGGTACAAGAGCCACACCTTGTGCAGCATTAATGCTGCACAAGTAAAAGGTTGCTCTATTTGTTTTGCTCCTTGCACACGCTGACTAAAACACGTACACTATTTAGCTCATTATACTGTCAAACAGTTGTGGAGGCGTGACTTGTCTTTTTAAGGAGACGCAGCACAGGTGTCAAAATTTGCACCTAGGTACTGGGCGCAGATTCCTGAGCGTTGTTATTTGCTGTACAGGAGTCTGCGCTATTGTGATCCCTTGGCCATGCGCTGTGAGCGCTTCCTGTCTTCTGACCTCATTTCATGTCGGCCGTTGCGGTTAGTGATGGACATGAATCCCAGACCCACAGTGTGTTTTCAAAAAATCACACTGCGTGGCTGGGATTCGTGGCCTTGTGCAGTAAATAGGTTTGCCGCTTACACATGTCCTTACACCTGCTCCAGACTGGGCGGCCTCAGCTGATCCCTTATCGCCTACCACGGCCAGGAGGCCGCACAGTCTGAAGAAGGCGGAAGGAGATGAGTTAAGACAGGCGAACATATGCACTGCTCGTGCCCATAAACCACACCCTCGCTGACAAAATAAATATGACAACGAGGGGCGTTGCTTCTAGCAGGGCGGATGCACAGGCGCAGCCAGCTAACCATGATGACAAAAGACGGGAAACGCTACCAAGGGGGGTGCTGCGTATCATTAGAAAGGAAAGTCACACCTCAGGGACAGTGGAATGGTCTCAATGAGACACATTTTGTACGTGTTGAGTTCCACGTGGGCAAGGAGAAAAAGTCAGCCACCTTGTACAAATGCAGCAGTACTGCTGTACTAGGTGGCTGTTATACATAGAAACACCTGGGGGGGTGGGGCCAGGTTCCCTTTAATTTCAGTTCATGTGCCTGCGTGGCGTTTGCAGGTCACGTTGCCGGCTACACAGCAGGGGAACAGCTGGCGTTGCTGAACCCCACTAACACATTGGCTGGTGTTTTTCTCTGTGCAGCTAGCACTTCCGGGCAAAAACTAGCGGTGTTTGAGCCCAGGGTCAGCAGGAGGAGGAGAGGAGCAGAGTGTAGGCCGAAGCCTGCACTGGTGGCAGCTTTTGTTCTGTTGTGCCAGCGTGGCTTGTGCTGGACACGTTGCCGACTACACAGCAGGGGAACAGCTGGCGGTGCTGAACCCCACTGACACATCACCTAGTGTTTTTTCTGTGTAGACAACACTTCCAGGTGGCAACTGACAGTGTTGAAACCCAGGGAATCAAAGAGGAGCAGAGTGTAGGCCGAAGCCTGCAGTGGAGCAAGTTGAAAGGGAACCTTTAACCCCCCCCCAGGCATTTGTTGCTGAAAGAGCCATCTTGTACAGCAGTAATACTGCACATGGAAAATGGTGGCTCCGAAAATTATGCTCCTTGCAAACGCTGAAGTACACACTCATATAATGTGTCCCCTCACACCGTCAAACCATCCCGGAAGTGGGACTTTCCTTTGTAATGTGACACAGCACAGCCGTCATTCCAACCCCCTTGGTGCCGGGCGCCACCTCCTCAATGTTGTTTGGTTCTGTCACGGAGCCCGCGCTGTAATGTTATCCCTTGGCCATGCACAGTTAGCGGTGCCCGTCTTCTGACATCATGTAGGTGTCAGGCTGGCAGTGCCTGTGCGTCCAAGCTGCCCGAGATCCAACCTTGCAGTGTCATCTAATGTAGTCCCACTGCGGGCCAGGGATCCATGGGCATGCGCAGTGCATATCATCGCCTCTCACTCACCTCCTTCCTGCTTCTTCAGACTGTGCGGCGTCACGGCCGTGGCATGCTATTAGGGATCAGCTGACGCCGCCTAGTCTGAAGAAGCGTGAAGAAGGGGAGTGAGAGGCTAGTATATGCACTGCGCATGGCCATGGATACCAGGCCCACTGTGGGATCACATTAGACGACACTGCGAGGTGTGATTTCGGGCAGCGTGGACGCACAGGCGCAGCCAGGACGACAACAAATGATGTCAGAGGACGGGCAGCGCAAACTGTGCATGGCCAAGGGATAACATAACAGCGCAGGGTCCATGACGGAATCAAACAACGCTAAGGAGGCAGCACACGGTGCCAAGGGGGTAGCAATGACGGCTGTGCTGCGTCACATTACAAAGGAAAGTCCCACCTCCGGGACGGTTGGACGGTGTGAGGGGACACATTACATGAGTGTGTAGTTCAGCGTTTGCAAGGAGCATAATTTCAAGAGCGACCTTTCCCTTGTGCAGTATTAGTGCTGCACATGGTGGCTCTTTCAGTAACAAACGCCTAGGGGGGGGGGGGGGAAACAGGTCCCCTTACATTTTAGTTGTGCCAGCGTGGCGGTCGCATGACACGTTGCCGGATACACAGCTGGGGATCAGCTGACGTTACTGAACCCCAATAACAGAGGAGCGACTGTTGACTGTGCACACAGCACTTCCAGGCACCAACTGGCGGTGTTAGAGCCCAGGGACAGCAGGAGGAGCAGATTGGAGGTATTGCCGCACACACAGCTGGGGATCAGCTGACGTTACTGAACCCCAATAACAGAGGAGCGACTGTTGACTGTGCACACAGCACTTCCAGGCACCAACTGGCGGTGTTAGAGCCCAGGGACAGCAGGAGGAGCAGAGGAACAGAGTGTAGGCCGAAGCCTGATTGGAGCAAGTTGAAAGGAAACCTTTAACCCCCCCCCAAGACGTTTGTAGCTGAAAGAGCCATCTTGTGCAGCACTAAGGATGCAAAAGGAAAAGGTTGCTCTTTTAATTATGCTCCTTGCAAACACCGAAGTAAACACTAAAAATGTGTCCCTTTATACCGTTAAACCGTTCCGGAGGTGCGAATTTCCTTCGTAATGGGACACAGCACAGCTGTCATTCCTATCCCCTTGATGCCGTGCGCTGCCTCCTCAGCGTTGTTTTAAGCTGTCACGGAGCCTGCGCTGTTCTGTTAGCCCTTGGCCATGCCCAATTAGCGCTGCCTGTCTTCTGACATAATTTGGTGTCAGGCTGTCAGTGCCTGTGCGTCCACGCTGCTCCAGATCCCACCTCGCAGTCTCGTCTAACGTAATCCCACTGCGGGCCTTGGAACCATGGGCATGCACAGTGCATATCCTCGACTCTCACTCCCCTCCTTCCCTCTTCTTCAGACTGTGCGGTGTCACGGCCGTGGCATGCTAGGGATCAGCTGACGGCGCACAGTCTAAAGAAGGCGGAGGGAAATGAGCGAGAGCCCGAGGGGAAGATATGCACTGCGCATGCCCATGGATCCCAGGCCCGCAGTGTGACTCAATCAGAAGACACTGCGAGGCGGGATCTCGGGCAGCGCGGCCGCACAGGCGCAGCCAGCCTGACACCAAATTATGTCAGAAGACAGGCAGCGCAAATAGGGCATGCCCAAGGGATAACAGAACAGCGCAGGCTCCGTGACAGCTTAAAACAACGCTGAGGAGGCAGCGCATGGCACCAAGGGGGTAGGAATGACGGCTGTGCTGCGTCACATTACGAAGGAAAGTCCCAGCTCCGGGACGGTATAACGGTATCAGTGAACACATTTTATAAGTGTTAAGTTCTGCGTGTGCAAAGAGCTAAAAAAAAAGAGCTACCTTTTCATTGTGCAGCATTACTGCTGCACAAGATGGCTCTTTCAGTAACAAACGACGGGGGGGGGACAGGTTCCCTTACATTTAGGTTGTTGTGCCAGCGTGGCGGTCGCAGGACACATTGCCGGCTACACAGCTGGGGATCAGCTGACGTTACTGAAACCCAATAACACTGGGTCGTATGTTTTTACTGTGCAGCCTGCACTTCTGAGCCGCAACTGGCGGTGTTGGAGCCCAGGAATAGCAGTTCAGGTGGTAGAAAGATGAACACAGCAGGAGACCTGGATGACACCCAATTACTTAATCAGGCAGAGGAGTGGCAAATTCCTGCGAGATCCAGGCCTGGTTCATTTTCAGGAAAGTAAGCCGGTCAACGTTATCGGAGGATAGTCGCATGCGACGGTCTGTTAGTACACCACCTGCGGCACTAAAGACACGTTCCGATAAGACACTAGCCGCAGGGCAAGCCAGCACCTCCAATGCATACTGGCTTAGCTCTGGCCATGTATCCAGCTTAGAGACCCAAAACTTGAATGGGGAAGAGCCGTCTGGGAGTACAGTAAGAGGGCAAGCCATGTAGTCTGTCACCATCTGACGGAACCGTTGCCTCCTGCTGACTGGAGCCGCCGGTGATGGTGTAGACATTTGGGGCGGGCACACAAAAGTGTGCCAGAGTTGTGCCATACTGGGCTTGCCTTGGGCAGAGGCACTGCTTCTGCTCCCTCTTTGGGCAGAGCCTCCCCCACTGCCTCGACGCACTGAGCTGCTTTGTAAAGCACTAGCAGCACTCCTCTCAGTTGGACAGGAGAAGATGATGGAATTCACCAGTGTGTCGTGGTACTCCCGCAATTTACGCTCCCGGGTCAACGCAGGGATGAGGTTTTGGACGTTGTCCCGGTAGCGAGGATCGAGGAGGGTGAACACCCAATAATCAGGCATGTTGAGAATGTGGTCGATGCGGCGGTCGTTTCTCAGGCACTGCAGCATGAAATCCACCATGTGCTGCAGAGTGCCAACTGGCCCAGAAACGCTGTCCCCTGCTTGAGACATGATCTCTGCCCGCTCGTCATCACCCCACCCTCGCTGTACACACTGACCACTGGACAATTGTGTCGCTCCCTCCTCTGGACGGAGCTCTTCCTCCTCCATTGACTCCTCCTCATCCTCCTCACAAATTGGCCCCTGCGTACCCCTTTGTGAGGAACCACGTGGCGCTGACTCTCCAGAAGCTGATGGAAAAGGTGACTCCTCATCCTCCACCTCTTCCACCACATCATCCCTTAACCCTTGCAAAGTTTGCTGAAGCAGGCAGATAAGGGGGACAGTCATGCTGACTAGTGCATCATCTGCACTTGCCATCCGCGTGGAATAATCAAAAGGACGCAAAACCTGGCAGACGTCCTTCATAGTGGCCCACTCTGTGGTTGTGAAGTCTGATCGGCGCTGACTGCGACTTCTTTGCGCCTGATGCAGCTGCTACTCCATAACTGCTTGCTGCTGCTCACACAACCGCTCCAACATATGTAACGTGGAATTCCACCGGGTAGGTAGGTCACATATGATGCGGTGTTCCGGAAGGCGGAATCGGCGCTGCAGAGCAGCAATGCGGGATCTGGCCAAGCTGGAACGCCGCAAGTGAGCACACTCTAGGCGGACCTTGTGCAGCAGGGCATCAAGATCCGGATAGTCCCTCAGAAAACTCTGCACAACCAAATTGAGCACATGTGCCAGACATGGGATGTGAGTGAGGTTGCCAAGGGCCAAAGCTGCCACCAGATTTCGGCCATTGTCACACACTACCATGCCTGGCTGGAGATTCGCTGGCAGTAACCACACATCGCTCTCCTGCTTGATGGCATTCCAGAGCTCCTGCGCTGTGTGGCTTCGATGCCCCAATGAAACTAGTTTCAAGACGGCCTGCTGACGTTTGGCCACGGCTGTGCTCATGTCGGTCATAGGTAAACGTTCACGGGTCCATGTGGAGGTGGACTGTGACGGATCCTGCAGAGAGGAATCAGAGGAACTGGTGTAAGAGGAGGAGTCGATGCGTACAGACTGGATTCCTGCAATCCTTGGAGTGGGCAGGACACGTCCTGCGCCACTCGCATGATCTGTACCTGGCTCAACAACATTAACCCAATGGGCAGTGAGGGAAACATATCGCCCCTGTCCATGCTGACTGGTCCACGCATCGGTGGTGAGGTGGACCTTGCTACTGACGGCGTTCAGTAGCGCATGTTTTATGTTTGCCTCAACATGCCTGTGCAGGGCAGGGACAGCCTGCCTGCTGAAGTAAAAGCGGCTGGGCACCTTGTACTGTGGGACTGCCAATGCCATCAAGTCACGGAAGCTGTCAGTCTCCACCAGCCTGAACGAGAGCATTTCCAGGGACAACAGTTTGGCAATGCCTGCATTCAGAACCTGTGCTCGGGGGTGGTTGGCCGAGAATGCCTGCCTTTTCTCCCATGCCTGGACTACCGATGGCTGTAGAGTAGACTGGGAGTGTGAGGATGACTGGGAAGGTGGTGCTGTGGGTGGAATTACACTAGGTCTCTGGACAACAGTGGAGGAAGAGGCAACACGAGATGAAGAGGTGGTAGCTGCCGCTGTTGGTTGGCCTACGTCTTCACTGTGTTTCTGTAACTCCACCGCGTGCCTGTTCCGCACATGTTTCCACATATTTGTGGTATTGAGGTTGCTGACACTTTTACCTCTTTTTACTTTCTGATGACACAGCTTGCATTTGACAAAACAAATGTCATCTGCAACTGTGTCAAAAAAGGACCAGGCACTGCAAGTCTTGGGAGCGCCCTTTTTGGCTTTGGAAAGAGACAGGCTCCTAACGGGTGCCAAAGTGGAGGCTACAGGCTCCGCAGTCTTCCCCCTCCCTCTCCCTCTTTGGCCCGTAAGGGGAAGCTCTTCCTCAGAGCTGCTCCCACCACCTTCCTGTTCCTCACGCCACGATGGGTCAAGGACCTCATCATCTCCACTCTATTTATTTAAAATTTAACCTTTATTAGACCTTAATACATATAATAATAAACAACACACCAAGCACCACGAGAAAGAAAACAACCAGGGGTGTGCCTACCCCTACACTGGCCTAGCTGACCTTACCTATTTGCGGAGGTTGGCACCCTAAAAACCTGCGCAGTGGCGCCCCCGCTCCTCGACGGCTCTCCCTGCTCACCCTATAGGGCCCTATAGTGGCAGGAGGTGACAAAGATGATGAATAGGCAGGTGAGAAAGAGAAGAGGTATAGATCTAATCAATAGGTGTATAGACTGATTCTGATGTATGCAATCGTTAATTTAGTCCTCAGGTGGAGATGTTAGATCCTATTTGCAATTACCCTCAATATATATAGTTAGAATAAACAGTTGTAATAGATAGCTAAATCTTCCAGTGAATATACTAGATGGTGATTGTAGTGAACCTAATAGATTTCACTGATGTAGCCCATCATAATGGCTAAACTAATATTTCTGATATAACACCTATACACTATAATTATAGCTATCTATTTTATTAAAGTGATGTATCTACAGATCTTGATATATCTACAGTATGCAAATCAATGTCAAGGACGTACACATTATTAGTCTATATATACCTCTCTCCTAGTGGTATTAATATATATACATAGGCCAGGAAAATCAACTTATCTAATAAAGACAGAACAAAAACAAAAAAACACACCAACCACCCTAAAAACTGTATTAAACAATCACAGTCAAATGGCAACTTAGGACAACCATTATATCCTTTGTCCAATATTAAAGTCCACTGTCGACTTCCAGGGCATATTGCCCATATAAATCCTATAACGATTATAAATAGATAAATTGTACCAAGTTACAGTTAGTTACTCGACGCGTTTCCCCTCTTTGCCGAGGTTCATCAGGAGGAGGATATACACAAGGTACTTATCTGCAGGTACTGGTATAGGTGCGTAAATCCAGTAGCGTGGTCGGGACAATCCCCTGCCTCAGTGTGATACCAGGTATATACAGTTTTTAGGGTGGTTGGTGTGTTTTTTTGTTTTTGTTCTGTCTTTATTAGATAAGTTGATTTTCCTGGCCTATGTATATATATTAATACCACTAGGAGAGAGGTATATATAGACTAATAATGTGTACGTCCTTGACATTGATTTGCATACTGTAGATATATCAAGATCTGTAGATACATCACTTTAATAAAATAGATAGCTATAATTATAGTGTATAGGTGTTATATCAGAAATATTAGTTTAGCCATTATGATGGGCTACATCAGTGAAATCTATTAGGTTCACTACAATCACCATCTAGTATATTCACTGGAAGATTTAGCTATCTATTACAACTGTTTATTCTAACTATATATATTGAGGGTAATTGCAAATAGGATCTAACATCTCCACCTGAGGACTAAATTAACGATTGCATACATCAGAATCAGTCTATACACCTATTGATTAGATCTATACCTCTTCTCTTTCTCACCTGCCTATTCATCATCTTTGTCACCTCCTGCCACTATAGGGCCCTATAGGGTGAGCAGGGAGAGCCGTCGAGGAGCGGGGGCGCCACTGCGCAGGTTTTTAGGGTGCCAACCTCCGCAAATAGGTAAGGTCAGCTAGGCCAGTGTAGGGGTAGGCACACCCCTGGTTGTTTTCTTTCTCGTGGTGCTTGGTGTGTTGTTTATTATTATATGTATTAAGGTCTAATAAAGGTTAAATTTTAAATAAATAGAGTGGATACCTGTGAGACATTTATGATTAATCCCTCTGGTAATCAAATATTAGTTGTTTACCTCATCATCTCCACTACCCTCTGCCACCAACTGCTCCTCCTGGGTAGTCTCGGCAGCACAGTACGCATCAGAAAGCGGCACCTGAGTTTCATCATCAGATGCGTACTGCGCTGTGGTCACCGGAGGCACTGGCCCACCTGCCTCTTCAGAGTCAGAGAGATAAAGCTTTTGGGCATCACTGCACACTGCCTCTTCTTCTATTTCTCCAATGCTGCTTGGCTGGCCCCCTGTTTCCAAGCCAAGAGATTCAGAGAACAGAAGTAGAGACGGCTCCTGTCCTGGGCTCTCTGACTGCCTGGCCAATTTGGCAGGTGGTGAAGAGACAGATGGCTGCTCTCCAGTGCTCTGTGCCTGAGAGGATGTGGCACTAACTGAAGTCGATGCCGAGGCGTTAGCTGCCATCCACCCGACAACGGCTTCAATTTGGTCTTCACGTAGCAGCGGTGCACGGCGCTCTCCGACAAAGCTGCGCATGAAGGACTGTTCCCTGCTGAAACTGAGTGACGACGAGTCACCGGCGCCCGCAGCAGGCACAGAATCACCACGTCCTCTCCCTGCTCCTCTCCCTGCTCCGTGCCCACGCCCACGTGCCTTACTCCCTGCCCTCTTCATCTTGGTTGACAGATAAAGATAAGCAGAAAAGTACTAAGGCCTTAGTGTGCTTATTCCTGAAATGCTCCTCCTAACAGGTGTAAGAAACACTAATGTTGTAAAGTGTGGACTAAACTTTATTATTTTTCAAATGTGGCCTACACAAGTGTTAAGTTGTGTTTGGTGAACTTAACTTTTTTTTTGGTGCAGATCGGGCTACAGAGCTAGTTTAAATCACACGGAGACCGTGCAGACAGCCGTAAACGGCGCTGCAAGGCCAAAAAACCCTCCTCTCGGTTATCCTATATAGTGTTTTTCCACTATTTAGCTGGATACGAGTGGAAAGACACTAATAGGAATTTTTTTTTTCAAATTTTAAACTGGCTGCACTATTTGAAAAAAAAGGAAATTGTTTTTCAAGGTATGAGGCAGTAACGCACCCTGAGCTGAATCCAACCGGCTATGGCTGCACACAGACTACAGGGCGAGCTGCGCTCACACAGAGACCGTGCAGACAGCCGTAAACGGCGCTGCAAGGCCAACAAACCCTCCTCTAGGTTATCCTATATAGTGTTTTTCCACTATTTAGCTGGATACGAGTGGAAAGACACTAATAGGAATTTTTTTTTTCAAATTTTAAACAGGCTGCACTATTTGAAAAAAAGTAAAATTTTTCTCAAGGTATGAGGCAGTAACGAACCCTGAGCTGAATCCAACCGGCTATGGCTGCACACAGACTACAGGGCGAGCTGGGCTCACACGGAGACCGTGCAGACAGCCGTAAACGGCGCTGCAAGGCCAAAAAAACCTCCTCTAGGTTATCCTATATAGTGTTTTTCCACTATTTAGCTGGATACGAGTGGAAAGACACTAATAGGAATTTTTTTTTTCAAATTTTAAACTGGCTGCACTATTTGAAAAAAAGGAAATTGTTTTTCAAGGTATGAGGCAGTAACGCACCCTGAGCTGAATCCAACCGGCTATGGCTGCACACAGACTACAGGGCGAGCTGCGCTCACACAGAGACCGTGCAGACAGCCGTAAACGGCGCTGCAAGGCCAAAAAACCCTCCTCTAGGTTATCCTATATAGTGTTTTTCCACTATTTAGCTGGATACGAGTGGAAAGACACTAATAGGAATTTTTGTTTTTCAAATTTTAAACAGGCTGCACTATTTGAAAAAAGTAAAATTTTTCTCTAGGTATGAGCCAGTAACGAACCCTGAGCTGAATCCAACCGGCTATGGCTGCACACAGACTACAGGGCGAGCTGGGCTCACACGGAGACCGTGCAGACAGCCGTAAACGGCGCTGCAAGGCCAAAAAACCCTCCTCTAGGTTATCCTATATAGTGTTTTTCCACTATTTAGCTGGATACGAGTGGAAAGACACTAATAGGAATTTTTTTTTTTCAAATTTTAAACAGGCTGCACTATTTGAAAAAAAGTAAAATTTTTCTCAAGGTATGAGCCAGTAACGAACCCTGAGCTGAATCCAACCGGCTATGGCTGCACACAGACTACAGGGCGAGCTGGGCTCACACGGAGACCATGCAGACAGCCGTAAATGGCGCTGCAAGGCCCAAAAAACCCCCTCTAGGTTATCCTATGTAGTGTTTTTCCACAATAGAGCTGGAGACTGGTGGAAAAACACTAATAGGAAATTTGAGAAAAAATGTGCAGCAGGCTGCACTAAGAGCAAAAAAGGACAACTGTGTGAGGCAGTGTGAACCCCCCCTGAGCTGAATACAACCGGGTATATGGCTGCACACAGACTACAGAGTGAGCTGCACACACACACACACAGAGACCTTGCAGAACGCTGTTAAAACAGCGCTGCAAGGCAAGAGCAAGGTGAACAGTGAAGAACACACAGCGTTTTGCTAAATTAGCCTTTGGAAAGGAAAATAAAGCAATTAGCTAGCTCGACTGGCCCTCAGTTAGAACACAGCGTCCTGTCCCTAACTGAAATCACAGCAGAGTGAGCGCAAAATGGCGGCAGCGTTTTTTTATAGTGCAGAGTGACATCATTTCAGCAGCCAATCCAAGCCTTGCCAGTACTTACATGCCCACCATGCTAAACAGGATGTGCCCACACTTCCAATCATTCCTCATTGGCTGCTGCGTTCAGTTTGAATTCTGGGAAATTCCGATTCCGGTATCCGATACGCGGGAAGTATCGGAATTCGGTATCGGAATTCCGATACCGCAAATATCGGCCGATACCCGATACTTGCGGTATCGGAATGCTCAACACTAGTAATATAGCTTTATATGTAAATGTTTTGTGGGTTGAATATTTTGTGTAGGTCTCTTTTACCAAAAAACATAGGTCAAGTATTTTGTAAACGAAAAAAAATCCATTGATTCCTTTACGTGGATTAATAATGTTATAATTGTAGAAAGAGATGAAAAATAATTTAACTGCTTCAAGATTTTCATCTTGACATTCTAGAACTATTAGCATTTTATTTTTGTATTAATACAGTATTATATTGTAGAGTCTTAGTCCTTGAAAATTATATTTTCTACCTACGATTCTAACATGTTAATTTACTCTAGATGTTGTGACTGTGAGATCTGTCCTTGCTACACGATACCCTGAGGAGTGTACTTACTCTGACACCCATTCAACCTGATCTACCGTAGTCCGATAAGGAGACTGTTTCGCGAAGTCTATGCAGTTTATTGATCGTTAGTAAATGTATTCGGTGAAACAAGGAGCAATAAAATGACAAGGAAGCAGCACATGTATAGAGGTAACACAGAGATACGTGTGACAAATGGCTGAACAGTTTATAAACAGGCTATCCCTTCTTATAAATGCACAGTTGAGAGTATTAGGTATTTGATAGCTGCAAACAGATGCAACATAGTCCATCTTACCAGTGATGCTATCACGGGGGGAATACAATGGTGGATGTCCTCTGTATTCCAGTCTGTGACGAAAATGAGATCCTTCTTCCCACAATGCACCACTACAGTGAGAGAGGATGGCAGCAACAGAGGGACAAAAAGCTGATACTGATAAGCGAATTTAGCCACTTGATGGAGCCTGTATAATGCAAACACACTCAACAATGAAACTTGATGCTGAAGGCATGACAGAGAGTATACCAACTATCCATGTGCGTCAGGGTTATATAACTGGACATAGGATTTATTAAATGTAATCTATTTATATGAAATGTAATGTATTTATTTTTTGTGTTATTTTGCTTTTTTTATTTCTATTTAAACAACATTGCTTTTTATGACATTTTCTTGATCCCATTAAAGATCTTTACTGTTATAATTAATTTTAATTACAATACATTGTCATACCTGCGAACCAAAAAATGTTCTATACAGTGCAGTCATTTCCCTGGAGCAGAACCACAGGAAAATCATAGAATAGAATCATAGAATGGTAGAGTTGGAAGGGACCTCCTGGGTCATCTGCTCCAACTCCCTGCTCAAAGCAGGATTCACTAAATCATCCCAGACAGATGTCTGTCCAGCCTCTGTTTGGAGACTCCCATTGAAGGAGAACTCACCACCTCTCATGGCAGCCTGTTCCACTCATTGATCACCCTACCTGTCAAACATTTTTTTTCTAATATCTAATCTGTGTCGCCTCCCATTCAGTTTCATCCCATTGTTTCTAGTCTTTCCTAGTGCATATGAGCATAAAGATGATCCTTCTACAATGTGACAGCCCAATGTGACAGATATTTGTAGACAGCTATTAAGTCTCCTCACAGTCTTCTTTTTTGCAAGCTAAACATTCCCAAATCCTGTAACCGTTCCTCATAGGACATGGTTTGCACACCGGTCACCATTCTGGTCGTTCTTCCCTGAACTTGCTCCTGTTTGTTGATGTCTTTTTTTAAATGTGGTGCCCTAAACTGGACACAGTATTCCAGATGAGGTCTGACCAAAGAAGAGTAGGGTGGGATAATGCCTTAACGTGATCTAGACTGTATGCTTCTCTTAATACATCACAGAATTGTATTTGCCTTTTTAGTGTGATGCGTCTGCAGTGCAGTTTAGCGCAACCTCCACCAGGGGGTGCTGGTGAGGGAAGAGAGGTTGCCCACTAACAGCGTAGCAACACTGAGCAACCGCACAGGTGTCACAGGTAGCAAAAGAGTGGTAAGATGAGCAGAGTCAGAAACTGTCAGGAGCAGAAGTACCAGAGGTCACAGCATGCATGAAGTCAGAGACAAGCCAGAAGTTGGAGCCAAACGAGAGCGCGGTATTCAAAACGTGAGATGTAAGACAAAGTTGGGGTACAAGCCAGAAGTCAAAGCCGGTACGGGAACGAGGGATCAGAGACGGAAAGCAAGAGGCAGGGTTCAGAGATCAAGCCGAGTCATGCACTGTACGGAAAACCACCAGATGAACACTAAGTCAGGGATAGGGAACGGGTCTCACACAAATACGGGAAGTCAGAGGCAGAATGATCACCAGGGTATACAAGTCAGCTGCTCTAGCCTGGAAGCATGAACTATCACTGATGCTGGCCAACAGACTGCAGAGGACTGTAAAAGCCCAACCAGCTCCAAAACGAGGCAGCAGGGGTTAACCCCTGCATGGCCAGTCCAGAGAGAGGAACGCAGAAAACAAATTCCGGACAGGATTATGACATTTTGCTGCTGCATCACACTGTTGACTCATGTTCAATCTGTGATCTATTAGTATACCCAAGTCTTTTTCACATGTGCTGTTGCTTAGCCCTTTTCCTCCCATTCTGTATATGCTTTTTTCAATTTTTATTGCCAAGTTGTAGTACTTTGCATTTTTTCTGTTAAAAAAACATTCTGTTGGTTGCTGCCCACTGCTCCAGTTTATTTATATCTTTTTGAATCATAGTAACATAGTTATTAAGGTTGAAGGAAGACTTTAAGTCCATCTAGTTCAACCCATAGCCTGTTGTGGATTCTGTTTTTGGGCTCCCTCTGGTGGTTACAGATGGTACTGGGTGACTTGTGTCCTCTGCGGTCTCTGGTGTCCACCTGTTCTATCAGGATATGGGAGTTTCCTATTTAACCTGGCTTTCTTGTCATTTCCTCGCCGGCTATCAATGTAATCAGTGTGTCTTGTTACCTCTGCTTCCCGCTTCTGTATTCTTCAGGACAAGCTAAGTTTTTTATTTTCCTGTTCCACGTTTTGCTTAATTTTTGTCTTAGTCCAGCTTGCAGATATGTGATTCCTTTTTGCTGGTTGCTCTAGTGGGCTGATATTACTCCTCATGTTCCATGAGTTGGAACATGAGTTCAAGTAATTTCAGGATGGTTTTTTGTAGGGTTTTTTGCTGACCGTGCAGTTCACTTTTGTATCCTCTGCTATCTAGCTTTAGCGGGCCTCATTTTGCTGAATCTGTTTTCATAACTACGTATGTGCTTTCCTCTCATTTCACCGTCATTACATGTGGGGGGCTGCTATTTCTGTGGGGTGTTTTTCTGGAGGCAAGAGAGGTCTGTGTTTCTTCTAATAGGGAAAGTTAGTTCTTCGGCTGGCGCGAGACGTCTAGAATCATCGTAGGCACGTTCCCCGGCTACAGCTAGTTGTGTGTTGAGGTTCAGGATCGCGGTCAGCTCAGTTTCCATCACCCTAGAGCTTGTTTTGTTTTTTGTGCTTGTCCTTTTGTGATCCCCTGCCATTGGGATCATGACAGTATAGCCGGCCAAAAAGTGGTAATCGTATTGGCTGAAGTAGGAGGAAAAGTAATCTGTGGAAGTTTTTTTTTTTTTTTTCCCCTCAGAGTTTGCTGCATAGCCTTAATTGCAGCCTGGCTGCGTCTTACCTCCTCTTAATCCTTGAATGGCTCTGACCTCAGCTGTTTATCATGGACGTCCAGAGTTTGGCTTCCAGCCTGAATAATCTTGCTGCTACGGTTCAAAATATACAAGATTTTGTTGTACATGCTCCTATGTCTGAACCTAGAATTCCTATCCCAGAGTTTTTTTCTGGAGATAGATCTAGTTTTCTGAATTTTAGGAACAATTGCAAGTTGTTTCTTTCTTTGAAATCTCGCTCTTCTGGAGACCCTGCTCAGCAAGTCAAGATTGTTATATCTTTCCTGCGGGGTGACCCTCAGAATTGGGCATTTGCATTGGCACCAGGGGATCCTGCGCTGCTCAATGTGGATGCGTTTTTTCTGGCATTGGGTTTGCTCTATGAGGAACCTAACCTAGAGATTCAGGCTGAAAAAGCTTTATTGGCTCTCTCTCAGGGGCAAGATGAAGCAGAAATGTATTGTCAGAAATTTCGGAAATGGTCGGTGCTTACTCAGTGGAATGAGTGCGCCCTGGCTGCAAGATTCAGAGATGGCCTTTCTGAGGCCATTAAAGATGTCATGGTGGGGTTCCCTGCGCCTACAGGTCTGAATGAGTCTATGACTATGGCTATTCAGATTGATCGGCGTTTACGGGAGCGCAAACCTGTGCACCATTTGGCGGTGTCTTCTGAACAGGCACCTGAGACAATGCAATGTGATAGAATTCAGTCCAGAAGTGAACGGCAAAACTATAGGCGGTTTTGTCACAGAGAAGCTCCGATTGCTCAGTGATGAAGCCATGTGCGTTCTTTTCTAGAAAGTTTTCGCCCACTGAGCGGAATTATGATGTTGGTAATCGGGAGCTTTTGGCCATGAAGTGGGCATTTGAGGAGTGGCGTCATTGGCTTGAGGGTGCTAGACATCGTGTGGTGGTCTTGACTGATCACAAAAATCTGATTTACCTTGAGTCTGCCAGGTGTCTGAATCCTAGACAGGCTCGTTGGTCACTGTTTTTCTCCCGTTTCGATTTTGTGGTTTCATACCTGCCAGGTTCAAAGAATGTGAAGGCGGATGCTCTTTCTAGGAGTTTTGTGCCTGACTCCCCTGGAAATTCTGAGCCCACTGGTATCCTTAGGGATGGGGTGATTTTGTCGGCTGTCTCCCCAGACTTGCGACGTGCTTTGCAGGAGTTTCAGGCGGATAAACCTGATCGTTGTCCGCCTGAAAGACTGTTTGTTCCGGATAATTGGACCAGTATTGTCATCTCCGAGGTCCATTCTTCTGCGTTGGCAGGTCATCCTGGAATATTTGGTACTAGAGACTTGGTGGCCAGGTCTTTTTGGTGGCCTTCCTTGTCGAGGGATGTGCGTTCTTTTGTGCAGTCTTGTGAAGTTTGCGCTCGGGCTAAGCCTTGCTGTTCTCGGGCCAGTGGATTGTTGTCACCTTTGCCTATTCCGAAGAGGCCTTGGACGCACATTTCCATGGACTTTATTTCGGATCTCCCTGTCTCTCAAAAAATGTCCGTCATCTGGGTTGTGTGTGACCGCTTTTCTAAGATGGTTCATCTGGTACCCTTGCCTAAGTTGCCTTCCTCCTCTGAGTTGGTCCCTCTGTTTTTTCAGAACGTGGTTCGTTTGCATGGGATTCCGGAGAACATTGTTTCTGACAGGGGATCCCAGTTTGTGTCTAGATTTTGGCGGACGTTCTGTGCTAAGATGGGCATTGATTTGTCCTTTTCGCCTGCATTCCATCCTCAGACGAATGGCCAGACGGAACGAACTAATCAGACCTTGGAAACTTATTTAAGGTGTTTTGTTTCTGCTGATCAAGATGACTGGGTTACCTTTTTGCCGCTTGCCGAATTTGCCCTTAATAATCGGGCTAGTTCTGCTACCTTGGTTTCTCCTTTGTTTTGTAATTCGGGGTTTCATCCTCGTTTTTCCTCTGGTCAGGTGGAGCCTTCTGATTGTCCTGGAGTGGACATGGTGGTGGATAGGTTGCATCAGATTTGGAGTCATGTGGTGGACAATTTGAAGTTGTCCCAGGAGAGGGCTCAGCAGTTTGCTAATCGCCGTCGCCGCGTGGGTCCTCGACTTCGTGTGGGGGACTTGGTGTGGTTGTCTTCTCGTTTTGTTCCTATGAAGGTCTCTTCTCCTAAGTTCAAGCCTCGGTTCATCGGTCCCTATAGGATCTTGGAAATTCTTAACCCTGTGTCGTTTCGTTTGTATCTCCCGGCATCGTTTGCTATTCATAATGTGTTCCATCGGTCGTTGTTGCGGAAGTATGAGGTACCTGTTGTTCCTTCGCTTGAGCCTCCTGCTCCGGTGCTGGTGGAGGGAGAATTGGAGTATGTTGTGGAGAAGATCTTGGATTCTCGTGTTTCCAGACGGAAACTCCAATATTTGGTCAAGTGGAAGGGTTATGGTCAGGAGGATAATTCTTGGGTGGTTGCCTCTGATGTTCATGCTGCTGATTTGGTCCGTGCATTTCATAGGGCTCATCCTGGTCGCCCTGGTGGTTCTCGTGAGGGTTCGGTGACCCCTCCTCAAGGGGGGGGTACTGTTGTGGATTCTGTTTTTGGGCTCCCTCTGGTGGTTACAGATGGTACTGGGTGACTTGTGTTCTCTGCGGTCTCCTATTTAACCTGGCTTTCTTGTCATTTCCTCGCCGGCTATCAATGTAATCAGTGTGTCTTGTTACCTCTGCTTCCCACTTCTGTATTCTTCAGGACAAGCTAAGTTTTTTATTTTCCTGTTCCACGTTTTGCTTAATTTTTGTCTTAGTCCAGCTTGCAGATATGTGATTCCTTTTTGCTGGTTGCTCTAGTGGGCTGATATTACTCCTCATGTTCCATGAGTTGGAACATGAGTTCAAGTAATTTCAGGATGTTTTTTTGTAGGGTTTTTTGCTGACCGCGCAGTTCACTTTTGTATCCTCTGCTATCTAGCTTTAGCGGGCCTCATTTTGCTGAATCTGTTTTCATAACTACGTATGTGCTTTCCTCTCATTTCACCGTCATTACATGTGGGGGGCTGCTATTTCTGTGGGGTGTTTCTCTGGAGGCAAGAGAGGTCTGTGTTTCTTCTAATAGGGGAAGTTAGTCCTTCGGCTGGCGCGAGACGTCTAGGAATCATCGTAGGCACGTTCCCCGGCTACAGCTAGTTGTGTGTTGAGGTTCAGGATCGCGGTCAGCTCAGTTTCCATCACCCTAGAGCTTGTTTTGTTTTTTGTGCTTGTCCTTTTGTGATCCCCTGCCATTGGGATCATGACAATAGCCTAACCTAACGTGCCCTAAAATGTTGATCCAGAGGAAGGCAAAAAAACCCATGTGGCAAATAATAAGCTCCACTTTGGGGAAAAAAATTCCTTCCCGACTCCACATACGGCAATCAGACTAGTTCCCTGGATCAACGCCCTATTAAGGAATCTAGTATATATACCCTGCAACATTATACTTTTCAAGAAAGGTATCCAATCCCCTCTTAAATTTAAGTAATGAATCACTCATTACAACATCATACGGCAGAGAGTTCCATAATCTCACTGCTCTTACAGTAAAGAACCCGCGTCTGTTGTTATGCCTAAACCTTCTTTCCTCCAGACGTAGAGGATGCCCCCTTGTCCCTGTCTCAGGTCTATGATTAAAAAGATCATCAGAAAGGTCTTTGCACTGTCCCCTCATATATTTATACATTAAAATAAGATCACCCCTTAGTCTTCGTTTTTCCAAACTAAATAGCCCCGAGTGTAATAACCTATCTTGGTATTGCAGACCCCCAGTCCTCTAATAACCTTGATTGTTCTTCTCTGCACCCGCTCTAGTTCAGCTATGTCTTTCTTATACACCGGAGACCAGAACTGTGCACAGTATTCTAAGTGTGGTCGAACTAGTGACTTGTGTAGAGGTAAAATTATGTTCTCCTCATGTGCCTCTATGCCTCTTTTAATGCATCCCATTATTTTATTTGCCTTTGTAGCAGCTGCCTGACACTGGCCACTGAACATGAGTTTGTCATCCACCCATACACCCAGGTCTTTTTCATTGACGGTTTTGCCCAGAGTTTTAGAATTAAGCAAATAGTTATACATCTTATTACTTCTACCCAAGTGCATGACCTTACATTTATCCCTATTAAAGCTCATTTGCCATTTATCAGCCCAAGCTTCTGGTTTACATAAATTATCCTGTAATATAAAATTGTCCTCCTCTGTATTGATTACCCTGCAGAGTTTAGTGTCATCTGCAAATATTGAAATTCTGCTCTGAATGCCCCTACAAGGTCATTAATAAATATGTTAAAAAGAAGAGGGCCCAATACTGACCCCTGTGGTACCCCACTGCAAACCGTGACCCAGTCTGAGTGTGCTCCATTAATAACCACCCTTCTCTCTCTTCTCTAGTATTAGCTATCCCTCCTAGCTTTGTGTCATCAGCAAATTTAATCAGTTTAGCCTCAATTCCTTCATCTAAATCATTGACAAAGATGTTGAACAATACAGGGCCCAAGACAGATCCTTGTGGTACCCCACTTGAGAAATTCTTCCAACTGGATGAGCAGCTGCCTGCCAGGAGTGGAGCATGCACAGATGGAGATCTTGGCACTAAGATGATGTATGCCAATCATGTGTATTGTCCCACCAAATTTCAGTTATTCCACTGATATCATATTTTTTCTCCTGCGTTAGTATTTCCAATTCTCCTTGTTTGTTGCCCATGCTTTGTGCATTTGTATAGAAACATTTTAGTTTGTGATTGGTTTTTCTTTCTCCAATATTTTTATTATTTAGATTTATTTGTCTTTGTTCTTCCTTTCCACTTCAATTAGCAGAGTTCTCAATAGTAGTTGTCAGGTGTATGGCTTTTTCTGGCTTTTTGCTTCGCTTCCCACATTGTTCTAGCTTAAAGCTCTCCTGATGAGTGTAGCAAGGCGACTTCCCAATACCTATTTACCAGTCTTCATAAGGTGCATCCCATCTCTAGCAAGTAGTCCATCGTATAGGTAATTCACTCCATGATCCAGAAATCCAAATCCTTGCTGACGGCACCATTGACATAGCCATATTGAATATTTGTTGCCGATTTCCCCAAAACACTACAGATGCCAGTAATAAAAGCCTTATGAATAGCTTCTTATCCATCGGACTGTTCTAGTAAAATGATGTTGTCCTAATTGTATAACTGTTTAAAGAGGTGAGAAACATGGCACCCAACTGTTGACAGTATTGAAGTGTAGATGTTGCTTGTTGTCAGAACATAGAAGCAACAGAGTACCGTATATACTCGAGTATAAGCCGACCCGAGTATAAGCCGACCCCCCTAATTTTGCCACAAAAAACTGGGAAAACTTATTGACTTGAGTATAAGCCTAGGGTGGAAATGCAGCATTTACCGGTGAATTTCAAAAATAAAAATAGATCATTATTTCCCCATAGCTGTGCCATATAGTGCTCTGCACCATTCATATTGCCCCATAGATGCTGCACAGATGCCCCATACAGTGCTCTGCACCATTCATATTGCCCCATAGATGCTGCACAGATGCCCCATACAGTGCTCTGCACCGTTCATATTGCCCCATAGATGCTGCACAGATGCCCCACAGTGCTCTGCACCGTTCATATTGCCCCATAGATGCTGCACAGATGCCCCATATAGTGCTGTGTGCCGTTAATATTGCCCCATAGATGCTGCACAGATGCCCCATATAGTGCTGTGTGCCGTTCATATTGCCCCATAGATGCTGCACAGATGCCCCATATAGTGCTGTGTGCCGTTCATATTGCCCCATAGATGCTGCACAGATGCCCCATATAGTGCTGTGTGCCGTTCATATTGCCCCATAGATGCTGCACAGATGCCCCATATAGTGCTGTGTGCCGTTCATACTGCCCCATAGATGCTGCACATAAATCTGTGCCATGGCCACTGCTGCTGCTGCAATAAAAAAAAAAACACATACTCACCTCTCTTGATTGCAGCTCCCAGCGTCCGGTCCCGGCGCCTCCATCTTCCCGGCGTCTCTGCTCTGACTGATCAGGCAGAGGGCGCCGCGCACACTATATGCGTCATCGCGCCCTCTGACCTGAACAGTCAGAGCGCAGACGCCGGGAAGATGGAGCGGCGCCCGGCGGCTGGAACGTGGACAGGTAAATATAACATACTTACCTAGTCCCAGCGATCCTGACGCTCCCCGCCTTCCTCCCCATCTTCTGTGCTGCAGCCTCTTCCTGTCAGCGGTCACCGGCACCGCTGATTAGAGAAATGAATAGGCGACTCCACCCCTATGGGAGGTGGAGCCGCCTATTCATTTCTGTAATGAGCGGTCCCACGTGACCGCTGAAGAGGGGAAGAAGCTGCAGCACAGAAGACCGTGGGACGGCAGGGACAGCGCGAGGATCGCTGGGACTAGGTAAGTATGCCTCAGCGCCCTCTCCCCCTCACCCGCCGACCCCACCGCTACCGTGACTCGAGTATAAGCCGAGAGGGGCACTTTCAGCCCAAAAATTTGGGCTGAAAATCTCGGCTTATACTCGAGTATATACGGTAGTTGTTTTTATTATGTGACAGGGATGGACATAGTAACTGATGGCCAGTGGTCCATTCAATGTCTGGTACGTTATAGACTATAGAGATGCATGTCTGTTGTTAATCAGTATGTAAATAATGCAGAAGGAATTTATATTACTTGGTCTCTACAAAGATGGTAAATTGTTTTCCTGGATGTCCATGGAAAGGCAGAGTTAAATACTGTAATCTTTTAGTACCAGCATGATGAGATATTCAGAGGTGCATACTATAGGAAAGTTAAAGGGAATTTGTTAGTACGATCAAACCTCCTAAACATCTATATACAGTATAAATGTTGGTCTTAAGAAGCTGAATAAAATTATTCTTTAACATCTGTGATCTGAGGTCTTATAACAGGGAAATCCACCGTTTTCTTATATGTACATGAGATGTTCAGAACTATGGGCCAGATATAAATCTCCCTGAGAATCTGCCTCCAGAGCTTAAAATAAATGAAAGGGAGAGTCACCAGTGTAATGGCTGCTCTCTGCTGTCTGCTCTCCTGATCTCACCGCAGAGCTGTGCGTGATTATACCTTACACATCTGCGGGATCCTCTCAGCTTCAGCTTCCGTCTCACAGGCAGCCATTGTTACAATACAGCAGAGCTGCGAGAGCTGCAGCAAAAGTGTTTGTAAGGACACAAAGTTCAGTTCTACGGTTCTGTCTTAGGCCTGTCCCACACGTCCGGAAAAATCGGTACCAGAATTATCCGTGTCCATGTGCTCACGTAGCACATCAGTGTGGCACAGGTGCGGCAGCCGTGTGCCGCCCGTGTGCCGACTGAGGACCACACGTACCGTGCAGGAGACAGCGCTACAGTAAGCGCTGTCCCCTTCTTTGGGTGCTGAATCCAGAATTCATTCCTTCTTCCCAGCAGCATTCGCTGGAGAGAAGGAATGAAAAATCTTTTTATTTTTTTTGTTGTTAAAATAAAGTTCTCGGTAATCTCCCCCCTCCGTCCCCCTGTGCACCCGCCGGCATTAAAATACTTACCCAGCTCCCCCGGCGCTTCCTCTCAGCGTCACAGCTCTTCCTGTATGAGCGGTCATGTGGTGCCGCTTATTACAGTGATGAATATGCGGCTCCACCCCTATGGAGGACACACTGGGGGCAATGCTGGAGACACTGGGGTAATATGCTGGAGACACTGGGGCAATGCTGGAGACACTGGGGCAGATTGCTGGACACACTGGGGCAATACTGGAGGACACACTGGGGGCAATGCTGGAGGACACACTGGGGCAGATGATTGCTGGAGACACTGGGGCAATGCTGAAGACACAGGGGCAATGCTGGAGGACACACTGGGGCAGATGATTGCTGGAGACACTAGGGCAATGCTGGAGACACTGGGGGCAATGCTGGAGGACACACTGGGGGCAATGCTGGAGACACTGGGGGTAATATGCTGGAGACACTGGGGCAATGCTGGAGATACTGGGGCAGATTGCTGGACACACTGGGGGCAATGCTGGAGGACACACTGGGGCAGATGATTGCTGGAGACACTGGGGCAATGCTGAAGACATTGGGGCAATGCTGCAGACACTGGGGCAGATTGCTAGACTGTTGTGAATTCTGTGGCCAAGCTCCCTCCTGTGGTCGAGAGTGGTACTTCGGCTGGTTCTGTCTATGAGCTTCCTTTGGTGGATGAGAGTGGTACTGCGGCTTCTGAGTTTCATTCCTCAGGTGATGAGGTTAAGTCGTTAGGTGCTGCTCTATTTAACTCCACCTGGTGCTTTGATCCTGGCCTCCAGTCAATGTTCTAGTATTGGTCTTGCTTCCTCCTGGATCGTTCCTGTGGCCTGTCTATCCTGCATAAGCTAAGTTTTGCTTGTGTTATTTTTGCTTGCTATTTTTTCTGTCCAGCTTGCTTTATTGGTTTTTCTTGCTTGTTGGAAGCTCTGAGACGCAGAGGGAGCACCTCCGTACCGTTAGTCGGTGCGGAGGGTCTTTTTGCCCCTCTGCGTGGTTGTTTGTAGGTTTTTGTGTTGACCGCAAAGCTATCTTTCCTATCCTCGGTCTATTCAGTAAGTCGGGCCTCACTTTGCTAAATCTATTTAATCTCTGTGTTTGTATTTTCATCTTACTAACAGTCATTATATGTGGGGGGCTGCCTTTTCCTTTGGGGAATTTCTCTGAGGCAAGGTAGGCTTATTTTTCTATCTTCAGGGCTAGTTAGTTTCTCAGGCTGTGCCGAGTTGCATAGGGAGCGTTAGGCGCAATCCACGGCTACCTCTAGTGTGGTGTGTTAGGATAGGGGATTGCGGTCAGCAGAGTTCCCACGTCTCAGAGCTCGTCCTTTGTTTTTGGTATTTGTCAGGTCACTTTGTGTGCTCTGAACTTCTATGTCCATTGTGGTTCTGAATTACCTGTTCATAACAGTACTGGAGGCCCAAAGTACTAATGCTTCTCAATAGAGGGAAAAGAGAAGTTCTGAGACCATTTTTTTTTCTTTGCACTGTGTTCTGTCTTTCTTTTCCCCTTTACATCAGGGTGGTTCAGAACACAGGTGTGGACATGGACATTCAAGGTCTGTTCTCTTTGATGGATAATCTCGCTATAAATGTACAGAATATTCAAGATTTAGTGGTTCAGAATCCTATGTCAGAACCTAAGATTCCTATTCCTGAGTTATTTTCTGGAGATAGAGCAAAGTTTTTGAATTTTAAAAATAATTGTAAACTATTTCTGGCTTTGAAACCCCGCTCCTCTGGTGACCCAGTACAACAAGTTAAGATCATTATTTCTTTATTACGTGGCGACCCTCAAGACTGGGCATTTCCCTTGCGCCAGGAGATCCTGCATTATGTAATATTGATGCGTTTTTTCTGGCGCTCGGATTGCTGTACGACGAACCTAATTCAGTGGATCAGGCAGAGAAAAATTTGCTGGCTCTGTCTCAGGGTCAGGATGAGAAAGAGATTTATTGTCAGAAGTTTAGAAAGTGGTCCGTGCTCACTCAATGGAATGAATGTGCACTGGCAGCTATTTTCAGAAAGGGTCTCTCTGAAGCCCTTAAGGATGACATGGTGGGATTTCCTATGCCTGCTGGTCTGAATGAGTCTATGTCTTTGGCCATTCAGATCGGTCGACGCTTGCGCGAGCGTAAATCTGTGCACCATTTGGCGGTATTATCTGAGCATGAACCTGAGCCTATACAGTGCGATAGGACTTTGACCAGAGCTGAAAGGCAAGAACACAGACGTCAGAATGGGCTGTGTTTCTACTGTGGTGATTCCACTCATGCTATCTCCGATTGTCCTAAGCGCACTAAGCGGTTCGCTAGGTCTGCCACCATTGGTACGGTACAGTCGAAATTTCTTTTGTCCGTTACTTTGATCTGCTCTTTGTCTTCCTATTCTGTCATGGCATTTGTGGATTCAGGCGCTGCCCTGAATTTGATGGACTTGGAGTTTGCTAGGCGCTGTGGGTTTGTCTTGGAGCCCTTGCAGTGTCCTATTCCATTGAGAGGAATTGATGCTACGCCTTTGGCCAAGAATAAGCCTCAGTATTGGACCCAGCTGACCATGTGCATGGCTCCTGCGCACCAGGAGGATATTCGCTTTCTGGTGTTGCATAATCTGCATGATGTGGTCGTGTTGGGGTTGCCATGGCTACAAGTCCATAACCCAGTATTAGATTGGAAATCAATGTCTGTGTCCAGCTGGGGTTGTCAGGGGGTACATGGTGATGTTCCATCTCTGTCTATCTCATCATCCACCCCTTCTGAGGTCCCAGAGTTCTTGTCTGATTACCGGGATGTATTCGATGAGCCCAAGTCAAATGCCCTACCTCCGCATAGGGATTGTGATTGTGCTATCGATTTGATTCCTGGTAGTAAGTTTCCTAAGGGTCGACTGTTTAATTTATCTGTACCTGAGCATGCCGCTATGCGGAGTTACGTGAAGGAGTCTTTGGAGAAGGGTCATATTCGCCCGTCATCGTCGCCATTGGGAGCAGGGTTCTTTTTTGTGGCCAAGAAGGATGGTTCGCTGAGACCTTGTATTGATTACCGCCTTCTGAATAAAATTACGGTCAAACTTCAGTACCCCTTGCCGCTGCTGTCTGATTTGTTTGCTCGGATTAAGGGGGCTAGTTGGTTCACCAAGATAGATGTTCGTGGTGCGTATAATCTTGTGCGTATTAAAGGGGGCGATGAATGGAAAACAGCATTTAATACGCCCGAAGGCCATTTTGAGTACCTGGTTATGCCATTCGGACTTTCTAATGCTCCATCAGTGTTTCAGTCCTTTATGCATGACATCTTCCGAGAGTACCTGGATAAATTCCTGATTGTATACTTGGATGATATTTTGGTCTTCTCGGATGATTGGGAGTCTCATGTGAAGCAGGTCAGAATGGTGTTCCAGGTCCTGCGTGCTAATTCTTTGTTTGTGAAGGGGTCAAAGTGTCTCTTTGGTGTTCAGAAGATTTCATTTTTGGGGTTCATTTTTTCTCCTTCTACTATCGAGATGGACCCTGTTAAAGTTCAGGCCATTTATGATTGGACTCAGCCAACATCTCTGAAGAGTCTGCAGAAGTTCCTGGGCTTTGCAAATTTTTATCGTCGCTTCATCGCTAATTTTTCTAACATTGCTAAACCGTTGACTGATTTAACCAAGAAGGGTGCTGATGTGGTCAATTGGTCTTCTGCTGCTGTGGAAGCTTTTCAGGAGTTGAAGCATCGTTTTTCTTCTGCCCCTGTGTTGTGCCAATCAGATGTTTCGCTTCCGTTCCAGGTCGAGGTTGATGCTTCCGAAATTGGAGCAGGGGCTGTTTTGTCGCAGAGAAGTTCTGATTGCTCGGTGATGAAACCATGCGCCTTCTTTTCCAGGAAATTTTCGCCTGCTGAGCGAAATTATGATGTTGGCAATCGAGAGTTGCTAGCCATGAAGTGGGCATTCGAGGAGTGGCGTCATTGGCTTGAAGGAGCTAAGCATCGCGTGGTGGTTTTGACTGATCACAAAAACTTGACTTATCTCGAGTCTGCCAAATGGTTGAATCCTAGACAGGCTCGTTGGTCGCTGTTTTTCTCCGGTTTTGACTTTGTGGTTTCGTACCTTCCGGGCTCTAAAAATGTGAAGGCGGATGCCCTGTCTAGGAGTTTTGTGCCCGATTCTCCGGGTTTGTCTGAGCCGGCGGGTATTCTCAAAGAGGGGGTAATTTTGTCTGCCATCTCCCCTGATTTGCGGCGGATGCTGCAAAAATTTCAGGCTAATAGACCAGACCGTTGCCCAGCGGAGAAACTGTTTGTCCCTGATAGGTGGACGAATAAAGTTATCTCTGAGGTTCATTGTTCGGTGTTGGCTGGTCATCCTGGAATCTTTGGTACTAGAGATTTGGTGGCTAGATCCTTTTGGTGGCCGTCTCTGTCGCGGGATGTGCGTTCTTTTGTGCAGTCCTGTGGGATTTGTGCTCGGGCTAAGCCCTGCTGTTCTCGTGCCAATGGGTTGCTTTTGCCCTTGCCGGTCCCGAAGAGGCCTTGGACACATATCTCTATGGATTTTATTTCGGATCTCCCCGTCTCTCAAAGAATGTCGGTCATTTGGGTGGTTTGTGATCGCTTCTCTAAGATGGTCCATTTGGTGCCCTTGTCTAAATTGCCTTCCTCCTCTGATTTGGTGCCGTTGTTTTTCCAGCATGTGGTTCAATTACATGGCATTCCAGAGAACATCGTTTCTGACAGAGGTTCCCAGTTTGTTTCGAGGTTTTGGCGAGCCTTTTGTGCTAGGATGGGCATTGATTTGTCTTTTTCCTCGGCTTTCCATCCTCAGACAAATGGCCAGACTGAACGAACCAATCAGACCTTGGAAACATATCTGAGATGATTTGTTTCTGCTGATCAGGATGATTGGGTGTCCTTTTTGCCTTTGGCCGAGTTCGCCCTTAATAATCGGGCCAGCTCGGCTACTTTGGTTTCGCCGTTTTTCTGCAATTCTGGGTTCCACCCTCGTTTCTCTTCAGGGCAGGTTGAGTCTTCGGACTGTCCTGGTGTGGATACTGTGGTGGATAGGTTGCAGCAGATTTGGACTCATGTAGTGGACAATCTGACTTTGTCCCAGGAGAAGGCTCAACGTTTCGCTAACCGCAGGCGCTGTGTGGGTCCCCGACTTCGTGTTGGGGATTTGGTTTGGTTGTCATCTCGTTATATTCCTATGAAGGTTTCCTCTCCTAAATTTAAGTCTCGTTTCATTGGTCCATATAGGATTTCTGAGGTTCTTAATCCTGTGTCTTTTCGTTTGACTCTTCCAGCTTCTTTTTCCATCCATAACGTGTTCCATAGGTCATTGTTGCGGAGATACGTGGCACCTGTGGTTCCATCTATTGATCCTCCTGCTCCGGTTTTGGTTGAAGGGGAATTGGAGTATATAGTGGAGAAGATTTTGGATTCTCGTGTTTCGAGACGGAAACTCCAGTATCTGGTTAAGTGGAAAGGTTATGGTCAGGAAGATAATTCCTGGGTCTTTGCCTCTGATGTCCATGCTGCCGATCTGGTTCGTGCCTTTCATGTGGCTCATCCTGGTCGGCCTGGGGGCTCTGGTGAGGGTTCGGTGACCCCTCCTCAAGGGGGGGGTACTGTTGTGAATTCTGTGGCCAAGCTCCCTCCTGTGGTCGAGAGTGGTACTTCGGCTGGTTCTGTCTATGAGCTTCCTTTGGTGGATGAGAGTGGTACTGCGGCTTCTGAGTTTCCTTCCTCAGGTGATGAGGTTAAGTCGTTAGGTGCTGCTCTATTTAACTCCACCTGGTGCTTTGATCCTGGCCTCCAGTCAATGTTCTAGTATTGGTCTTGCTTCCTCCTGGATCGTTCCTGTGGCCTGTCTATCCTGCATAAGCTAAGTTTTGCTTGTGTTATTTTTGCTTGCTATTTTATCTGTCCAGCTTGCTTTATTGGTTTTTCTTGCTTGCTGGAAGCTCTGAGACGCAGAGGGAGCACCTCCGTACCGTTAGTCGGTGCGGAGGGTCTTTTTGCCCCTCTGCGTGGTTGTTTGTAGGTTTTTGTGTTGACCGCAAAGCTATCTTTCCTATCCTCGGTCTATTCAGTAAGTCGGGCCTCACTTTGCTAAATCTATTTCATCTCTGTGTTTGTATTTTCATCTTACTCACAGTCATTATATGTGGGGGGCTGCCTTTTCCTTTGGGGAATTTCTCTGAGGCAAGGTAGGCTTATTTTTCTATCTTCAGGGCTAGTTAGTTTCTCAGGCTGTGCCGAGTTGCATAGGGAGCGTTAGGCGCAATCCACGGCTACCTCTAGTGTGGTGTGTTAGGATAGGGGATTGCGGTCAGCAGAGTTCCCACGTCTCAGAGCTCGTCCTTTGTTTTTAGTATTTGTCAGGTCACTTTGTGTGCTCTGAACTTCTATGTCCATTGTGGTTCTGAATTACCTGTTCATTACACTAGACACACTGGGACAATACTGGAGGACACACTGGAGCAATGCTGGAGGACACACTGGAGCAGATTGCTGGAGACACTGGGACAATGCTGGAGACACTGGGGCAATGCTGGAGACACTGGGGCAATGCTGGACACACTGTGGGCAATGCTGGACAATTGGACATACTGGGGCAGATTGCTGGACACACTGGGGCAATGCTGGAGGACACACTGGGGCAATGCTGGAGGACACACTGGGGCAATGCTGGAGGACACACTGGGGCAGATTGCTGGAGACACTGGGGCAGACTGCTGGAGACACTGGGGCAGACTGCTGGAGACACTGAGGCAGACTGCTGGAGACACTGGGGCAATGCTGGAGACACTGGGGCAGACTGCTGGACACACTGGGGCAATGCTGGAGGACAAACTGGGGCAGACTGCTGGACACACTGGGGCAGATGATTGCTGGAGACACTGGGGTAATGTTGGAGACACTGGAGCAATTCTGGAGACACTGGGGCAGATTGCTGGACACACTAGGGCAATACTGGAGGACACACTGGGGCAATGCTGGAGGACACACTGGAGCAGATTGCTGGAGACACTGGGGCAATGCTGGAGACACTGGGGCAATGCTGGAGACACTGGGGCAATGCTGGACACACTGTGGGCAATGCTGGACAATTGGACATACTGGGGCAGATTGCTGGACACACTGGGGCAATGCTGGAGGACACACTGGGGCAATGCTGGAGGACACACTGGGGCAATGCTGGAGGACACACTGGGGCAGATTGCTGGAGACACTGGGGCAGACTGCTGGAGACATTGGGGCAGACTGCTGGCCCCCTGGGCAGACTGCTGGAGACACTGGGGCAATGCTGGAGACACTGGGGCAGACTACTGGAGACACTGGGGCAATGCTGGAGGACACACTGGGGCAGACTGCTGGACACACTGGTGCAGATGATTGCTGGAGACACTGGGGCAATGTTGGAGACACTGGAGCAATGCTGGAGGCAGTGGGGCAGATTGCTGGACACACTGACGGCAATGATGGACATACTGGGGCAGATTGCTGAACATACTGGGGCAATGCTGGAGACACTGGGGCAGATTGCTGGACACACTGGGGGCAATGCTGGATACTCTGGGGCAATATGCTGGACATACTGGGGCAGATTGTTGAACACACTGTCTGGGGCAATGCTGAATACACTGGGGCAATGCTGGATACACTGGGGCAATGCTGGAGACACTGCGGCAATGCTGGAGACACCGAGGCAATGCTGGAGACACTGGGGCAATGCTGGAGACACTGAGGCAATGCTGGACACTCTGTGGGCAATGCTGGACAATTGGACATACTGGGGCAGATTGCTGGACACACTGGGGCAATGCTGGACATACTGGGGCAGATTGCTGGACACACTGGTGGTAATATGCTGTACACACTGGTGCAGATTGCTGGACACACTGGGGCAGATTGCTGGACACACTGTCTGGGGGCAATGCTGGACACACTGGGGCAGATTGCTGAAGACACTGGGGGCAATATGCTGGAGTCAGACACTGGGGCATATTGCTGGAGACACTGTCTGGGGGCAATGCTGGACACACTGGGGCAGATTGCTGGACACTGGGGCAATATGCTGGACATTCTGGGGCAGATTGCTGGACACACTGGGGGTAATATGCTGGACACACTTGGGGTAATATGCTGGACACACTGGGGAAGATAGCTGGACACACTGGGGGCAGGACTGGAGGCATGGGCAGAATGTAGACACGGGGCATGATTGGAGACACGGGGCAGAACGAAAGACATGGGGCAGGATGGATACGATGGAGACAGATGGGACAGGATAGGGAGATCATATGGTGTAGAATGTATACTCTTGAGTGCAGGATGGGAGAACATATGGCTGGAGCCAGGAATGAGACACACGGGGCCAGGGTGGGGAATATTATTACCATAGGGGCTAATTAAGGGATATTATTACTGCAGTGATGTATTTATTTTATTTTTTGAGTATACTGTTTTAAATGGGGGGGAAGCGGTCCTGTTACTGTGCAGAGTGACACTATATCGCCTTTTTTTCTTCATGTGGTGTAATGTAGAAGTTGTGAAAAATTAGGTAATGTGTTCTGCAAGCAGAGCTCGAGATAACTGTGTTATTTCCTGCAGAAACGAGTAATGGCTGGAAGAAATGATGGCGGTCTGTGCTGGATGAAAGATGAAAGACTTCACCTAGAGACGTCACTGGTGAGTCAGTGTTACCTATACACTGACACTATACACTGTATACTATATACAGAGGTCCTGTGTACAATGTCACCAGTGATCACTGTATTACCTATACATTATATACAGAGCTCCTGTGTATAATACCACCAGTGATCTCTGTATTACCTCTACACAGACACTGCATACTAAGTACAGATCTCCTGTGAATACTGGCACTTATGGTGATAGTATTGTGTTTTTTTTTTTAATTACTGATCAGTATTGTAGTTTTCAGTCACTATGTGGTGGTAATATGTGGTCTTGACATGGTGCCGGTGGTATTTGTTCCTTGTATGTGATATTATTCGATCACTCTGGTTGTAATTTGTGGTCTGGTCATGGTGCGGTGGTATTTGTTCCTTGTATGTGATATTATTGGTCAAAATATACCTAAATTGTATTGCAGATTTTAACAAATATTAAATAGGTTACAGTAGAGTAGGACCCGGCCATTTTTCTGGAATAATCTGGTTCGGGTATATCATGACCCCCGTCACATGACCCCCGTCACATGACCCCCATCACATGACCCCCGTCACATGACTGGGGGGCCCACAGTGTCTGAACAGCCCGGGGCCCTGGCTACCCTTAATCCACCCCTGGGTCTGGTGCAGTCTCTTCGGGCACTGCTGGCCATTTCAGCATTCAACGGTAGGTAACACCATTTTTTGAATCATACCACCATCTCCAGTTAGTGGAAGCATTTCATGTTTGTGCGAACTTTGTGTAGGAATTTTTCAGTATATTATAGACAACTTACCATTAAGGGCCCTTTTGGTACATATGATAAGTCTATTTCTCTGTTTGAGGCGTTTATGTTATATAAGCACTTTATTTCATCGTATGTACTTTTTGCTTTTTGGTTGCTGCATGGCCTAAAAAAAAGCTGCTGCAATGTGTTTTGGAATAATACTCATGTAGAGGTGTGAGTTTTTCCTCTCCATGCTACTCAGCAGGCTTATATAATCCTCTATTGATTTTTTTGCAAATTGCAGTATTTATAAAAACATTCTACTTAACTATACCTTTTCCCTGATTTTTTGGAGTTTTTTCTTTTTTCCTTGTTTTCTCCTGTCTTTTTAAATTCAGTTTTTAACTGTTGTATTTAATAAAAAGTATTTCTTATTTTCAAATTTTCTCTTAGACACTTTGTACCAGAGTTGGTAAAAAATGTGGTATATGTCAATAAAGACTATAGCATCTAGATGGTCAACAGAGTGTGGAGGCTTCCACTTTAACCCCACTGGCACCCTGAGATCTTGATTGTGTGGTCCTGATGTTTGCCATGGCAATTCATGGCCAAATAGCAGCCTCAGAGTCAGCTGGCTATAGCGGCCTGTTCATAGCTGTTATGCCGCATTGCATTAATTCCTGAAAAGCACCTGAAGGGTTAATAAACTACCTGAAAGCAATTTTGAAAACGCTGAGGAGTGCTGTTTTTAAAATAATATCACTTTGGGGATTTCCAACATATAGGACCCTAAAAGTCATTTCCAAACTTAATAGGTCCCAAAAAGAATAAATTTTGTAAATTTCCTTGAAAAAATGAAAAATTACTGCTACATTTTTAAAACTTCTAAAATATGCAGAGTTTTAATAGTTCTGGGTTTCTGTTATCTTCATCTAATTTTGTACTTCTAGTCAGAATACACATACACTTCTCTTTTGTCCATCATAGTGATCATTACTGCCTACCAAGTTGGCAGTTGATACTCATATTCCTTAGTTGTCACATATCATAGCTCCCCCCTGGCGTGCTGTATATAGTGCTCATGGAGCCCTCCTTCTTCTGTGAAGCGTACCCCACACTCAATACATTTATACTCTGCTTTCTCTTCCCACCTGCCCCTCTCCTTCCGATGGGTTTGAAGATGTCGTCGGTAGTTGGACGCTTGGCTGAAACTTTTCTCGCACAGGTTACAAGGGAATGGTCTCCTGCCGGCATGGACGGCACGATGCCTCTGGTAGTTGGAGCGCTGGTTAAAGCTCTTTCCACACTGTTGGCACTGGAAGGGTCTTTCTCCCATGTGAATGCGAAGATGGCGCTTGTAGCGAGATGAGAAGAAAGTCTTGCCACAGATGGGGCAAGCGTGAGACTTCCGGGAGATATGCAAGTTTCTGTGCTTTTCAAAGGTGCGTTGGACCTGAAACCTTCGCCCACAGTCCTCACATTGGAAGGGCTTAGGATCTTCGTGCACCCACTGGTGGACTCGCAGAGTCTCTAGTTGTGTGAACGCTTGTGGGCAATCGAGGCATTGGTATGGCCTTTCTCCAGTATGGATACAGATGTGACGGGACAGCTTGGCCGAGCAGTTGAACGCTTTCCCGCACCAGATGCAAACCCGATCCTTACGATGAGCTTGCTGGTGTCTGCGGAAGGCTGGATGGTTGGACAACTGCTTTCCGCACTGTGAGCACTGGTAGCCACGTTGGCCGGTGTGCTGTTCGTGATGACTGTGCAAGGCCAAAAGCCAGCAGAAACGGCGGCCACAGTCAGAGCAAGAATAAGGCTTCTCGCTTCCCTCGGTAGCCCCAGCGCAGGCCACGTCGCAGTCCTTGCAGGTGTAAGAGAGATCTGTGGCGTGGTTGCGCCTGTGGAGTTTGTATGCACGTAGAGTTTGGAAAGTCCATCCACAGTCGGGGCACGGAGGAGGTGGGGAGTCCTCGGGGGCCATGTGGGTGGCTGAACTGTCCTCCAAAGGGTCAAGCTCTTCTTCAGACTTCACCTTCCAGGAAGATTCTGCTGCGTCCTTCAGATACACAGATATCGTTATAGAGTAATGGTGCCAGAAGAAACTCGTCCCTCCGGGCAGCCTCAGAGGTCAGTTGGTAGTTGGTTAGTACTGCCATGAACAGGCATCCAGTTTTTGTTGTATCGTCCATGCACTTGGTATTTTTCCCCCAAAATGGGAAAAATACCAAGTGCAAGGAGCTAAGCAAAAACAGCAATTCTGCATTTGTTTTTTGGGTGGTTTTGGTTTTATAACATGCATTGTGTGGGAAAAACGACACACTAGTTTTGTTCTACAGGTCAATATGACTTTGATTATACCAAATTCATGTATATACCACAACCCATTTATATATAGCAGTTTTTTGTATTTTGCTACTTGTTTTATTACCTTCTGCCATCATATTCTGAGAGCCAGAAGTTTAATTTTTGATCAATAAAGTTGTATGAAGGCTTTTTTTGTGAAATGAGCATACTTTATAGTGAAATCTTTTTGGTTGACATATTCATTTCTGATTGCTTTTATTTGGAAATGCTGTTCTCCATATTACTACTTCTAGAAAACTTGAACTCACCGATGCTTTATTGCTTGCATAATTTAATTTAGAATTGCAGTCTTTGGTAAAATTGACAATCTCCTTCTTGGATTCACTAGTGTACAAACAAAGCAGACAAAACGGTGTTCAGTAGACCCCTGATTGCCATGATAAAGCGATCACCCCCACCACAATCACTTTACGAATGGGAGCGATGGTTCGCAGAAAGGATTTGACCCAGTACACAAATGCTTAAATGTGGCTTTCATGAATTTCAGTGGCTTCTAAGGGGTTTAACTGCTGCAACTTAAGCAGGCTCGGAGCGTATAAAGGAGGTTCAGCTTCTACATGAAATTGAATATTGCATTTCAATATGAATTAAGGAGTCAGTTGTCCTCATATTATTGTGTCTATCGAAAAATGTATCCTATTTTATATTATCTTTCTCTCTTTTCCTTGTTTTTGGAGTAACTAACTATTGGAATTTACTTTCTCAAAATACAGTGCTATACTTCAATGTTACACTTCAAAGCATTGCTAGCAAAGAGTCAGTAATTGTGAAGTCATGGTCAGTCATACAGTTCAAGTTAAAGCTAGATTGTCGCAGAGGCCAGACTAATTCAAAACCTGGGTCAGGCCAATCCTGTGTATTTGATGCTTGATCAAAAATGTGTCATGCTGTGCATAGAAGAAAAAAGTTTGTTCTGATTTGTGTATATATGTGAGCGCGATATGAAAATGTACATATATAAGTAAATACAGCATAGATTTCATGGCCGGGGTACCTTTAGTTTGTTTTGGAAAACACATGAGGCTTGTAAACCTTTTCTATGACTTCTAACACCCAAAGCTCATTTGTTAATTCCTCTGTCCCCATCTTATTAGTTGAGATTGAAGAGTATCACAAGACCATAGATATCTGTAATCTGTTATTTGGACATTGTGACTGCCACTAAAGGGAAATAATGTAAAGCGGAATAAAATGTACTTACTATATTTTACAAAGAATGATAACAATATACAATGAAAACAAATTACCTTTTGTTTTCCAGGTGACTATCTACATGAAATACTTGTTTTCGTATAAAAAAATGTTATCCTAGGACAGAAGAAAATAGCATAAGAGCAGGATATGTGAAGAGGATACAGTTAAAGGCACAATGTGGGGGAGCGCTGGTACCAGGTCCCATTTATTCACAGGTCCCATAGCAGCCAGAAGCACGCCATTGGTCTGGGGACCCCTGGGGGCCCTAGACAGATGCCTAGTCTGTCTGCCCCTTGCTGAGGGGCATTATGTGAAAGCTCATGTGACCATGTAAAAATAAATAATTCAATCAATGTGGGAAATGGTTCCAGGTAAGGTTTTTTTTTTGTGAATTGCAAATGGAATCTCATAGTGTTTGAATTCGCTCAAAACGGGCTCAAACTTAATCCTCTGCATATCGATCTTTTTACATAACAGGATATAACATAAATGGTAAAATCCAAAACACCAATTTGAAGGATGTTATCCATAAAGTTATCAATTTAGCTGTAAATGTCTTCTTTTCAGGATATTTATATTTTCTATATCCACTTGATTTAAAAAAAATACAAATTAGTAAATTGAAAGAAATTCAGGTACACAATTATACAGGTTAGGGTGCAAAAGTGCACCAACGTTTACTCCTGATTCCCCTGCCGTATGGAAAGTTTTCCAATAGTATAAATGTCATATGGAAGATGGGAGACGCCATTGAGGTCCTGGAGCTTAGAGTTCATGTATAGGATTCTATGTACATTTTTTCTTCTATTTTTATTTTTATTACTTTGAATGATACATTTTACCCTACAACATGGGTTAATATCCGCTATCATGGTTAAAATTCATATTAAAAGGTAAATATCTCTCAATGTCAGAAAATGTCAGGGTTTCAATTTCAGTTATGTATTTGCATATGATTGCGTGAAGAAAGCTATGCTTCTCAGAAAACATTGAGGCACCTTGAGATTTCTAAACATCCTTCCTTCAGTGGCTGCGTGAAGATTTATTTTACAACCTATCATTGAAAGAAGACTGCTGCACTCTTTTAAATCTTTCAGCTGATTTATCATTGTCAGTTGTGCGTTTTTCAGTGAAAAAAAGTCTTCAATTTGTAGTTAGGAAATTGTTATTTGCAGTGAGTGTCAGTCATGATTCATTTTTGAATTCATGTGAGCAATACCTTTAGTTTCTCATTTCAATTTTGGACTGGACCTGCATACAAGTATAAGTACAGTGTTAGGGAGGGAAAAGAAACACGCTTGCTATTTTGCTTTTTTATAATCCTTTCTTAGGAAGGAATAAAGCAGTATTTAGTTAAAGATCCAGGAAAAATATCTCTAAAAATTGTAAATAGAAGAATTAGGTTTGTTTGGAACACAATGAAAAGTGATTCTCGGGAAGACATAAAAAATACATTGTACTGTCAATTGTAGGTTACACATAATCCCATAGTCGCGGATTTTGTACAGATTTTATGCAGTTTTTGCCACTGCGGATTTCTATCACGGAGGGGTGTAGAAACGCTGCAGATCCGCACAAAAGAAGTGACATGCACTTCTTTTAAATCCGCAGCAATTCCACATGGATTTTTCCGCACAATCTGCACAACTTTTTTTTTTACCCATTGATTTGTATTGTACTATAAATCACAGTGCGGATCTGCAGCGTTTCTGCGAGGAAAAATCCGTTGCGGATACGCAGCAAATCCACATCGTGTGCACATAGCTTACTTGTACGTTCTGCACAGTTTCTTTAATAATGGCCGATTCTGATATGTTGTATAATCTATCACATACAAAGTATCCACTGACAGCTTTGCATTGATTTAACTAGCGATTGTCATTTCAACAAACTCTGCATAAATCAATGATATGAACACATATAAGACACTTTATAATATATCAAAAGAATCTGCTTCTTTCTCCATTTATGATCCATTTCTTCTCCAACCTGCCTTCTTAAATCAGCAATCACTGAAAAACAGCAAATACCGTATTTTCCGGCGTATAAGACGACCGGGCGTATAAGACGACCCCCAACTTTTCCTGTTAAAATATAAAATCTTCTCAAAAGTCGGGGGTTGTCTTATATGCCAGGTGTCGTCTTATAGGGTGGGTGCAGAGCAATATGCGGTCGACGTATATAGTGGGGGGAAGTGGTCCCGAAGATGAGGTGAGGGAGCACCTCACCAGGAAGGTGTAAGTGAAGCAAACTGTCAGCGTCTGGGATGCCAGGGTTATGCAAAAAAGAGAGAGAAAGCGGTGCTGTGCCTAGAAAAACACTCCTCTTTCACTCATCTGGCTCGCCCTTGTATCCTATTATCTCCTTCTTTGTCTCTGCTTCACTTACACCTTCCCAATGAGGTGCCCCCTCACCTCGTCATTGGGATCGCTCCCCCCACAATATGCGGCGACCACAGATTACTCCGCATCTGCCCTATAAGACGACACCTGGCGTATCAGACGATACCCGACTTTTGAGAAGATTTTCAAGGGTTAAAAAGTAGTCTTATACGCCAGAAAATACAGTATTTGTTTTTGCTCAGAACTAAATGTGTTATCAACCCACTGAGATGTCAGATTACATCAGCCTATTGTTTTTGGGGAGGGAAGGGTAAAGAGGTGAGGGAGCAGAGAGAAAAAAATATTGACTAAAAGATATTTTCTATTACTTTCTGAAAGTTCTCCTGAATCTTTATGTACAACATGTATATACATTCCAGAATTCTCTTGCCTTTAGTTTCTAGAATAGTGACTAGTTACTTGAGAGCTACCACTGGCAGTCATTTTAACTCTCATGAGATTAATTTGTCTATCACGCAGTCACTTGCAGATTCTCTTTCTTTCCTCTCTCAGGTCTCCCTGGCCATCAGTAAAAAAGAGCATTCTCCTACGTTTGGCATATGGACACATGCTTGATAGCACCAAGGTCTTGTGACATACCGTGTTTTTCGAACTATAATACGCACCGGACCATGAGCTGTGTACTTCTAAGAGGTCTGTTGAGAGATCAGTGAGGTTTCAGAACCCAGAACTACAACAATCTGCTCAGAATTAAGTTGCCTAAATCATGTAAGATATCTTCCGAAAGATAAGATTGTTCCTGTACAGTTCACAGTCTGATGATAGCTGGTATCAACAACTCCCATCATCTCCTTACTATTGTTAAGGACATACTGGGAGTTTCAGGTTCATGCAATACAATTGTATATCGCTTGATGCTGTGGTGCTCATATACTAAAGATAATAATTCTGGCTCTGTATTCATATACTGATGATGGTATTTGTACCGTATTCATGCAATGATGGTAGTTTTTGAGATATTTTCATGTACATATGGTGGTTCTGGTGATGTATGCATGTACTGTTGGTGGTTCTGATTGGTTTTAACATTTCATGTACTGGAGAATGGGAAAAAAATTCCAAGTGCGATGAAATTGCAAAACAAAAAAGTGCAATCCCACAGTTGTTTTGGGGCTTTTTCTTTTATCATGTTCACTAAATGCTAAAACTGAACTGCATTATAATTCTTCAGGTCATTGCGAATTCATAGACACAAAACATGTACTGGTTCTTTTTTATTTAACCCCTTTACCCCCAAGGGTGATTTGCACGTTAATGACCGGGCCAATTTTTACAATTCTGACCACTGTCCCTTTATGAGGTTATAACTCTGGAACGCTTCAACGGATCCCAGTGATTCTGACATTGTTTTCTCGTGACATATTGTACTTCATGACAATGGTAAAAATTCTTTGATAGTACCTGAGTATATTTGTGAAATAAACGGAAATTTGGCGAAAATTATGAAAATTTCGCAATTTTCCAACTTTGAATTTTTATGCAATTAAATCACTGAGATATGTCACACAAAATACTTAATAAGTAACATTTCCCACATGTCTACTTTACATCAGCACAATTTTGGAACCAAAATTTTTTTTTGTTAGGGAGTTATAAGGGTTAAAAGTTGACCAGCAATTTCTCATTTCTACAACACCATTTTTTTTTTAGGGACCACATCTCATTTGAAGTCATTTTGAGGGGTCTATATGATAGAAAATACCCAAGTGTGACACCATTCTACACCCTTCAAGGTGCTCAAAACCATATTCAAGAAGTTTATTAACCCTTCTGGTGCTTCACAGGAATTTTTTGAATGTTTAAATAAAAATGAACATTTAACTTTTTTTCACAAAAAATTTAATTCAGCTCCAATTTGTTTTATTTTACCAAGGGTAACAGGAGAAAATGGACCCCAAACATTGTTTTACAATTTGTCCCGAGTACGCCAATACCCCACATGTGGGGGTAAACCACTGTTTGGGCGCATGGCAGAGCTTGGAAGCGAAGGAGCGCCATTTGACTTTTCAATGCAAAATTGACTGGAATTGAGATGGGACGCCACGTTTCATTTGGAGAGCCCCTGATGTGCCTAAACATTGAAACCCCCCACAAGTGACACCATTTTGGAAAGTAGACCCCCTAAGGAACTTATCTAGAGGTGTGGTGAGCACTTTGACCCACCAAGTGCTTCACAGAAGTTTATAATGTAGAACCGTAAAAATAAAAAATCATATTTTTTCACAAAAATTATTTTTTGCCACCAATTTTTTATTTTCCCAAGGCTAAGAGAAGAAATTGGACCCCAAAAGTTGTTGTACAATTTGTCCTGAGTACGCTGATAGCCCATATGTGGGGGTAAGCCACTGTTTGGGCAGATGGGAGAGCTCGGAAGGGAAGGAGCGCCGATTGACTTTTCTATGCAAAATTGACAGGAATTGAGATGGGACGCCATGTTGCGTTTGAAGAGCCACTGATGTGCCTAAACATTGAAACCCCCCACAAGTGACACCATTTTGGAAAGTAGACCCCCTAAGGAACTTATCTAGAGGTGTGGTGAGCACTTTGACCCACCAAGTGCTACACAGAAGTTTATAATGCAAAGCCAAAAAAATAAAACAAAATTTTTTTAGCCCCCAGTTTTGTATTTTCCCGAGGGTAACAGGAGAAATTGGACCCCAAAATTTGTTGCCCAATTTGTCCTGAGTGCGATGATACACCATATGTCGGGGGAACCACTGTTTGGGCAGATGGGAGGGCTCGGAAGGGAAGGAGTGCCATTTGAATGCAGACTTAGATGGAATGGTCTGCAGGTGTCACATTGCGTTTGCAGAGCCCCTAATGTACCTAAACAGTAGAAACCCCCCACAAGTGACCATTTTGGAAAGTAGACCCCCTTGGGAACTTATCTAGATGTGTGCTGAGCGCTTTGACCCACCAAGGGCTTCACAGAAGTTTATAATGGAGAGCCGTAAAAATAAAACAAAAATTTTTTCCCACAAAAATTATTTTTTAGCCCCCAGTTTTGTATTTTCCCAAGGGTAACAGGAGAAATTGGACCCCACAATTTGTTGTCCAATTTGTCCTGAGTGCGCTGATACCCCATATGTGGGGGGGAACCACTGTTTGGGCGCATGGGAGGGCTCGGAAGGGAAGGAGCTCCATTTGGAATGAGGACTTAGATGGAATGGTCTGCAGGTGTCACATTGCATTTGCAGAGCCCCTAATGTACCTAAACAGTAGAAACCTCCCACAAGTGACACCATTTTGGAAACTAGACTCCCTAAGGAACTCATCTAGATGTGTTGTGATAGCTTTGAACCCCCAAGTGTTTCACTACAGTTTGTAACGCAGAGCCGTGAAAATAAAAAAAAAAAATCTTTCCCCCCAAAATTATTTTTTAGCCCCCAGTTTTTTATTTTCCTGAGGGTAAGAGGAGAAATTCGACCCCAAAAGTTGTTGTCCAATTTGTCCTGAGTAAGCTGATACCCCGTATGTTGGGGGGAACCACCGTTTGAGCGCATGGCAGAGCTCGGAAGGGAAGGAGCGCCATTTGGAATGCAGACATAGATGGAATGGTCTGCAGGCGTCACATTGCGTTTGCAGAGCCCCTAATGTACCTAAACAGTGGAAACCCCCAACAAGTGACCACATATTGGAAACTAGACCCCCCAGGGAACTAATCTAGATGTGTTGTGAGAACTTTGAACCCCCAAGTGTTTCACTACAGTTTATAACGCAGAGCCGTGAAAATAAAAAAATCTTTTTTTTTCCCACAAAAATTATTTTTTAGCCCCCAGTTTTGTATTTTCCCAAGGGTAACAGGAGAAATTGGACCCCAAAAGTTGTTGTCCTATTTGTCCTGAGTACGCTGATACCCCATATGTTGGGGTAAACCCCTGTTTGGGCACACGGGAGAGCTCGGAAGGGAAGGAGCACTGTTTTACTTTTTCAACGCAGAATTGGCTGGAATTGAGATCGGACGCCATGTCGCGTTTGGAGAGCCCCTGATGTGCCTTAACAGTGGAAACCCCACAATTATAACTGAAACCCTAATCCAAACACACCCCTAACCCTAATTCCAACGGTAACCCTAACCACACCTCTAACCCTGACACACCCCAACCCTAATCCCAACCCTATTCCCAACTGTAAATGTAATCTAAACCCTAACTGTAACTTTAGCCCCAACCCGAACCCTAACTTTAGCCCCAACCCAAACTGTAGCCCTAACCCTAGCCCTAACCCTAACCCTAGCCCTAACCCTAACCCTAGGCCTAACCCTAACCCTAGCCCTAACCCTAGCTCTAACCCTAGCCCTAACCCTAGCCCTAGCCCTAACCCTAGCCCTAACCCTAGCCCTAACCCTAACCCTAACCCTAGCCCTAATGGGAAAATGGAAATAAATACATTTTTTTAATTTTTCCCTAACTAAGGGGTTGATGAAGGGGGGTTTGATTTTCTTTTAGAGCGGGTTTTTTAGCGGATTTTTATGATTGCCAGCCGTCACACACTGAAAGACGCTTTTTATTGCAAAAAATATTTTTTGCGTTAACACATTTTGAGAGCTATAATTTTTCCATATTTTGGTCCACAGAGTCATGTAAGGTCTTGTTTTTTGCGGGACGAGTTGACGTTTTTATTGGTAACATTTTCGGGCACGTGACATTTTTTGATCGCTTTTTATTCCGATTTTTGTGAGGCAGAATGACCAAAAACCAGCTATTCATGAATTTCTTTTGGAGGAGGCGTTTATACCGTTCTGCGTTTGGTAAAATTGATAAAGCAGTTTTATTCTTCGGGTCAGTACGATTACAGCGACACCTCATTTATATCATTTTTTTTATGTTTTGACGCTTTTATATGATAAAAACTATTTTATAGAAAAAATAATTATTTTTGCATCGCTTTATTCTCAGGACTATGACTTTTTTATATTTTTGCTGATGATGCTGTATGGCAGCTCGTTTTTTGTGGGACAAGATGACGTTTTCAGTGGTACCATGGTTATTTATATCTGTCTTTTTGATCGCGTGTTATTCCACTTTTTGTTCGGCGGTATGATAATAAAGCGTTGTTTTTTGCCTCGTTTTTTTTTTTTTTTCTTACGGTGTTTACTGAAGGGGTTAACTAGTGGGCCAGTTTTATAGGTCGGGCCGTTACGGACACGGCGATACTAAATATATGTACTTTTATTGTTTGTTTTTTTTATTTAGATAAAGAAATGTATTTATGGGAATAATATTTTTTTTTTTTCATTATTTTGGAATATTTTTTTTAATTTTTTTTTACACATTTGAAAAAATTTTTTTTTACTTTTTTACTTTGTCCCAGGGGGGGACATCACAGATCAGTGATCTGACAGTGTGCACAGCACTCTGTCAGATCACCGATCTGATAGGAGTGCAGGCTGCTTCACAGTGCCTGCTCTGAGCAGGCTCTGTGAATCCACCTCCCTCCCTGCAGGACCCGGATCCGTGGCCATCTTGGATCCGGGGCTCGAGCAGGGAGGGAGGTGAGGAGACCCTCGCAGCAACGCGATCACATCGCGTTGCTGCGGGGGGCTCAGGGAAGCCCGCAGGGAGCCCCCTCCCTGCGCGATGCTTCCCTGCACCTCCAGCACATCGCGATCATCTTTGATCGCGGTGTGTTAGGGGTTAATGTGCCGGGGGCGGTCCGTGACCGCTCCTGGCACATAGTGCCAGATGTCAGCTGCGATAGGCAGCTGACACCCGGCCACGATCGGCGGCGCTCCCCCCGTGAGCGCCGCCGATCGCGCTGGACGTACTATCCCGTCCATGGTCATAGGAGCCCACCCCACCTCGACGGGATAGTACGTCCCATGTCAGAAAGGGGTTAAGTGGTGAAAAAAAATCCAAAATTTGTTAAAAAAAAATTGTGCCATTTTCTGATACCCGTAGCATTTTTTGCATGCTGAGTTGATGTTTTAATGATACAATTTTGGTGTCAATACGATCTTTTGATTGCCCGTTATTGCATTTTAATACAATGTTACGGTGACCATAAAAACGGAATTCTGGGCTTTATACCTTTTTTTTTCATTACGCCACTTAACGATCGGGTTAATTCTTTTTGTATATTGATAGATTGGGAATTTTTATTTATTGTTTTATTTTGAATGGGGTGAAAGGGAGTAATTTGAACTTTTATATTTTTTTATTTTTTTTTAACATTTTTTCACTTTTTGCATGCTTCAGTAGTCTCCATAAGACATTAGAAGCTGCAGTACTTTGATTAGCTCTGTTATATACAAACGATGATCAGATCGCCTGTATGTAGCAGAAATGCTCACTCGCTATGAGCGCCGATCACCGGGCGGCGCTCATAGTAATCTGCAATGACAACCATAAAGGTCTGCTGAGACCTCTGGTTGTCATGCCAATCTATTGGTGACCGGAGACCCGTAATCACGTAATGGGGTCACCGATGGGTGGGATTTCTGCCACGCTTGCCAGAAGCGTGAGTTAAATGCCGCTGTCAGAGATTGACAGCAGCATTTACTTTTTAACCCCTATCTGACCTCGGACAGGATAGTACGTCCGAGGTCAGATCCCCTGCTTTGATGCAGGGCTCCGCGGTGAGCCCGCACCAAAGCCAGGACATGTCAGCTGTTTTGAACAGCTGACATGTGCCCGTAATAGGCGCGGGCAGAATCGCCATCTGCCCGCACCTATTAACTAGTTAAATGCCGCTGTCAAACGCAGACAGCGGCATTTAACTACAGCTTCCGGCCGGGCGGCCGGAAATGACGTCATCGCCGACCCCCGTCACATGATTGGGGGTCGGCGATGCATCAGGATGGTGACCATAGAGGTCCTAGAGACCTCTATGGTTACTGTGGTCGGCGCTCACGGCACACCTCCATTTCTGCTACATAGCAGCGATCAGCAGATCTCTGCTATGTAGCAGAGCTGATCGCGTTGTGCCTGCTTCTAGCCTCCCACGGAGGCTATTGAAGCATGGCAAAAGTAAAAAAAAAAAGTAAAAAAAAATGTGAAAAAAATAAAAAAAAATAAAAGTTTAAATCACCCGCCTTTCGCCCCAATCAAAATAAATCAATAAAAAAAATCAAATCTACACATATTTGGTATCGCCGCGCTCCGAATCGCCCGATCTATCAATTTAAAAAAAGCATTAACCTGATCGCTAAACGGCGTAGCGAGAAAAAAATTAGAAACGCCAGAATTATGTTTTTTAGGTCGCCGCAACATTGCATTAAAATGCAATAACGGGCGATCAAAAAAACGTATCTGCACCAAAATGATATCATTAAAAACGCCAGCTCAGCATGCAAAAAATAAGCCCTCAACCGACCCCAGATCACGAAAAATGGAGACGCTACGAGTATTGGAAAATGGCGCAATTTTTTTTTTTTTTTTTAGCAAAGTTTGGAATTTTTTTTCACCACTTAGATAAAAAATAACCTAGTCATGTTAGGTGTCTATGAACTCGTACTGACCTGGAGAATCATAATGGCTGGTCAGTTTTAGCATTTAGTGAACCTAGCAAAAAAGCCAAACAAAAAACAAGTGTGGGATTGCACTTTTTTTGCAATTTCACCGCACTTGGAATTTTTTTCCCGTTTTCTAGTACATGACATGCTAAAACCAATGATGTCGTTCAAAAGTACAACTCGTCCCGCAAAAAATAAGCCCTCACATGGCCAAATTGACGGAAAAATTAAAAAGTTATGGCTCTGGGAAGGAGGGGAGTGAAAAATGAACACGTAAAAACGAAAAATCCCAAGGTCATGAAGGGGTTAACAGCTGCAGGTGGATCGCGATTCCATCCGCAGCTGTTGCGGGAACATGTCAACTGTATATATCAGCTGACTTGTGCCCGGAAAGGTGCGGGCTCAACGCTGAAGCCCACACCAAACAGGGGGAGTCCACCATCGGTGTACTATTACGTCGGAAAGGGGTTAAAGACTATCAAAAGGTAGGTACACATACAAAAAGCAAAATGTGGCAGCAGGTTGCAGAAAGTGGAGCATGTTGTATTGTCAAATTGGACTAGTAAGGCAGATGTAAAAAACAGACATTGATAGAGAATTGTCTATTTTTAAACAATTGTCTGTTTAACAAAATTCCCCAAAATTACAAAGTAAAAAATGTTTGTTATGTACCTGACCATTAATTTGACTAGTAAAATAGATATGCTAAGAAAAATTGTTTGTGACACTCATATTTTGAGAGGTAGACCGTTGCCGTTATATATCTTAGATTTTTAGGAATTTTATTTTTTGTAAAAAAATAAACAAAACAATTAATCCATCTAAAAAATGGATTGCACACAAAATGCAGAAGCTCAGTAGAGTTGCTTGTGACATGCAAGCACATCGTCTCTTTCATTTCTGAAACAACCATGGCTTTACCAGTCTGCTTTCTAATGTTTTAGGAATTAATAACTTGTGCATTGAGTGCGACGGCAATCTTTTAGTTGGCATGTGACTGCACGCATGCAATTCACATACTTGTGGTAATACGCCAGCCACTCCCTGCACTGTCGATGAAGAATCCTAAGAAGGCACAGTGTGCTCAATGTGAAGATTCACAAGGCTGCAGTCATGTAGAGTGACTACAGACTTGTACCCTAAGGTCAGATAACCCTTCTAAAGGGAACCTGTCATGTGAAAAAACACTATTAACTTGAAGATATGTGGTTCATCTGCAGGTTAATAGCATTCTTAACTTTATTCCTTCCGGCAGCATTTAGGCTTCAGTAAGGGCGATGGTGCCGGCGGGGTTCAGTCACCGCTCTGTGTATAGAGAACGGCAGCCGTAACTGCGCCCCTGGCACTGACTGTCAGCAAGATCAGCATTAAGACCAGCTGTCAGTCAGTGCAGGTGGGCGTGGTTACATCTTCTGCTCTATATGCTCAGAGCAGTGACTGAACTTCCTTCTGCGCCACCCCCATGACTGAATGCTGAACACTGCCAGGGGGATTAAAGTTCACCTCCTCTCAGCAACGGGGTTCTATGTGAAACCATCTGGTATGTTCCAAATGCTATTAACCTGCAGACTAACCTCATATCTGCAGGTTCATAGTGTTTTTTCATGTGACAGGTTCCCTTCAGCTGAAATACTGAATGTACTGTAAATTGTAACTGTAGATCACTGTACAATTTTGTGTTTATTTTTTAAGAATTCCAATGTATTAGTTTAACCCGCCATGAGATATTGCTGAGAATCACAGTTGATTGCACTGACTGCATTGTTGCTAGGCAACTCTAACTCAATTAACTGCAATTAAAGGTTATTATGAATGACTTGCACTATAGGGAATGTAGAATGCTTGCCTGATGATATTTTGGAGATAAACTTTTATTTTTTGACCTTCACATCCAGAACATCCGTAATTCAAACAACCATATCCCTGTAAATTAATAGACCTTTCTACCAAAACATTCTAATGTTTTTCGAGAATATGAATGCATTTTTAGTATTTGCTACACAAATATTACATCAACTTGGAGCCGGTTGTTTGGTCGAATGTTTACGGGTGTCACCTTTGGTCATCGGTGGAATTTCAATATACAACTGTTGAAAAAGGATATGTTATGCTGCTTGGCAAGGAAAACAAAATACTCTGCAGAGTTGGAAATGACTTTTCAACTCCATTTGTTTTCTCTTATACTTTCTGTCAAAGTCACATTCTGTCTGTATGACAGGTTTTGTATGCTGAATGAGAATGAAAGACAAACAATCCATGGCCATACAATCTTATGCTTGAAATTCTTTTATTTCTTCTGCAGCTTGAACAATAGAAATTAAAACCCATTTTGTCTTTGTTTCAAAAGCCAAAGTGAAGTGAGCCAATTTCTATTCATGGTAACAGCATTTAAGGAAAATAGATACTCCTACAATGGCCCAATATGCATCAAAAATGTGTCTCGAAATGGTTCAAAATGAAGCTTATGTCTAACAATAGGCTTTATAACATGGCATGTTAATTCTACAGTTAAATGATTGAAATGCCACATAGTAGAGGGGGGATTGTTCATTTGTTTTCTTTTTTTCTTCAATCACAAATTAAATATATTCCACACCATTTACAAGTTAATGCGGGAAGACGGCTCTATTTCCATCTATTTTCACATATGCATTGACTCTTACGAGGCTTTTTTTTCTTTTGTCCAGAGAAAGGATAATGAACGCAGTAAATTATATTTGAATGCAATAAATTGGTGCTTAGATGAGAATATTTTTATCATAATGTGAGGATAATGTCAGGACAATATACCATAGGTTGCACAATTGTATACTTATTTTTGTGATATAGTAAGAAATGTATGTGAAATAAGTTAACACATGTATTGCTAACACACCAGAAAAATCCCAGCAGTGGAATTGATTTATCCCATATCACTTGCATATAATATTTTTTAAACCTTTTATTATAGACAGCAGGATCAAGTAGTCTCCACAAGTACAGTATATGCTCTCACATACAGAAAGGTCAGTGCCTGATTTATTGCGAATTATAAAATCATAACACCTATCCAAACTTTCCTTGGCGCTCTCCTCATAATTTGGCCGCACCCTTGTTTTCCAGGATATCCTTCATGCTGCTAAATATATCATTTTATAATTATATGAGTGCTGTAATATAATTTTTTACTATTCCTTACAATGATTAACTGTATAATTGTATTTAACATAAATATCCAAAAAGACTCTTTGTTCAAAATTTTTCTCCTAAAGTCACCTCCTCTCACTGTATTATGTACCTGTTCAATAGCCTTGAATCTAAAGGAGGTTAAATCCCCTCCATGTGCAAGTAAAAAATGCTTGAATGCTGCAGAAATATTTAATGCAGTTATGTTTGTTATATCTGAAAGGTGTCTGCGAGTACGCTATTTTAGGACACCGATTGTGCACCCTACTAGGTTTGAGAGAAATGGATCGGACAAATTCAAAAATCGCCGACTTTCGGCAAAGTCGGGTTTCATGAAAACCGACCTGATTATAGTGTGAGGTCGGCGATCTTCGCGCCAAAGTCGCGTTTCGTATGACACTTTCAGCGCCATTTTTCAGCCAATGAAGGAGGATGCAGAGTGTGGGCAGCGTGATGACATAGGTCTCGGTCCCCACCATCTTAGAGAAGGGCATGACAGTGATTGGCTTGCTTTCTGCGGTGTCACAGGGGCTATAAAGGGGCGGGCACGCTGACCGCCATCTTACTTCTGCCGATCATAGCATAGGGAGAGGTTGCCGCAGCTTCATCAGAAGAAGGGATATAGTTAGGGAGGGAAGATTAAGCCCCGAAACTGCTTGTGCTGTAGCGATTTCCACTGTCCAACATCACCTTTTGTTTGCAGGGACAGTGGAGGCTAGATTTTTGTGCATCAGCTCTGTAGCTTATTAGGCTTCCTTATAAGGCTCCCTGATAGCTGCTTTGCTGTTTGTACACCGCTGTGCAAACCAACTGCTTTTTTAAAAGCAAAAATCCTGTTGCTCCTTTCTGCACAGTTATCTTGTTTATTTGTCCACACCTTTGTGTGCAGCAGTCCTTTTTATTGCTGCCATACTTTTCCTGAGATCATTGTAGGGAGATTGAAATTGTACTACAGTCCTTGTATTTTTTCATATATCTGCCAGCCACTTTCTGCCACTGCATTGATTCAAAGGGACAGGAGACAGCATTTGTCCAGTATGGTTACGAACTACTTTTCCTCCCTTATCGATGTTCTCCCTTGCAGGTCATTCCCCTTTGATTACTGGGCATCTAAAATAGACACCTGGCCTGAATTGGCAGAATATGCAGTACAGGAGCTCGCTTGCCCTGCTGCTAGTGTGCTATCAGAAAGAGTCTTCAGTGCTGCTGGTTCAATACTGACTGAAAAAAGGACAAATCTGGCTACCCAGAATGTTGATGATCTAACCTTCATTAAAATTAACTAATCATGGATTTCAAATTATTTTGCCCCACCTTCTCCTGCTGACACGTAGCTTGCCTGAAAAAGTGTCTTGCTTTTGGCCTCCTCTTACTGACTTCTCCAATTCCTCCATTTGCAGCTGCTGAATGTCCACCATAGGCCATTTTTATACCTCCCTAAATGGGCTGACTCCCCCCACAGGGCCGTGGTTATCACCTGGCGCAAGCACCAGTGCGAGTGCCGTTTGCCTGGACAGGTGGGTGTGCCCACTCTTGGGTGACGGCACTGGCACAGGGTCCCTCATAGTACAAAGAAGTGTCTCTGATGGTGGTGGTGCACAACCAACATCAGACACATCGTCGTAATATGAGGGGCCCTGTGCCAGTACCACCACCCACGAGAGAGTGTTCCCCCCCAGCTCGAACAGTGCTCTACCACTTGCAATATTTACCTCTCCCTGCTCCACCACTGGGTGGTCTGTGCTGTTAAATCCTTCAATGGCACTGCCAATACAAATTTGTTGAAATGATAGATGATAGTTAAAATATACAGGGGCCCTGGCCTCCATTTAGACCAGTTAATACTTTGCGCCTACTACCACTGTCTGCTACTCAGCAGAGGAGCCCACCCCAGTACCTAGCTATGCCGCCTGTTTAGTCCTGTTACCAATTTTGAACTGCTTTTAGCCTACTTTTGTATTTGGGCCTACTAACCGTGTTTGCGCCACTCATTACAGTTGTCCTCCACTGAACAAAGCTAGGCCGCCTGTTTAGTCCTGTTACCAATTTTGAACTGCATTTAGCCTACATTTTTATTGTGGGCCTACAAACTGTGCCTGCGCCACACATTACAGTTGTCCTCCACTGAACAAAGCAATGCCGCCTGTTTAGTCCTGTTACCAATTTTGAACTGCATTTAACCTACTTTTTTATTTTGGGCCTACTAACTGTGTCTGCGCCACTCATTACAGTTGTCCTCCACTGAACAAAGCAATGCCGCCTGTTTAGTCCTGTTACCAATTTTGAACTGCTTTTAACCTACTTTTTATTTTGGGCCTACTAACTGTGTCTGTGCCACTCATTACAGTTGTGCTCCACTGAACAAAGCTATGCCGCCTGTTTAGTCCTGTTACCAATTTTGAACTGCATTTAGCCTACTTTATTATGTGGGCCTATATCTGTGTTTTCTCCTCATCCTGCCCATTGCCCAGCCACTGCTAGATGAGTCTGCTGGTACACAGCCTGAATCTGACCCTGCTGAAAAGTCAGGTTCCCCTTCCTGCATACTATACTACCTTACACGGGGACAAAGAGAAAGGCGCAGATGAAAGTGCAAGTTCCTTTACCAGGTGGGGGGGCATACTCGTTGACGACGTCACTGGCACTGGGCCCCTCATAGTATGCAAAAGTGTCTCTGGCAGTGGGAGGCGCCACCCGCCGTCAAACACACCGCTGTACTATGAGGGGCCCTGTGCCAGTGCCAAGTGCCAACGAGTGGGCCCCCCCTGCTTGCTCAGGATCACAGCACTTGCAAAGTTGAAATACTTACCTCTCCCTGCCCCACCGCCGTGACGTATTCTGCGTTTCCTGGGCTCACGAAAATCTTGAGCCAGCCCTACCCCCCACAACTTTTGCCAAATGACCCACTGTTTTCAATGCCTAACTATTATTATAAAGTAAATCAAGATTGACAAGCTTAAAAAATAAGAATTGATGTTTTTGGCATTAAAATGGGCACTGTAGGTGTTTTCCTGTCCTCCACTCACTGCCGATTTTGATTCCCCATTGACTTGCATTGGGTTTCATGTTTCGGTTGGCCCCTGACTTTTCGAAATAATCGACCGATTTCACCTGACCCGACTTTTTAAAAAAGTAAAAGTCGCTCAACTCTACCCCCTACGTATTGAATGTTACAAACTATACATTCAATGAGGTAAATGACCCCTTTGCTGTTGCAATTCAAGAAACTGTTTATGTTCCACACATTGCCCGTTGCTGAAGAAATGTCTTGGATTTATTTACATATTTGCAGATGTGATTTATTTCTTCAATAAAATTGGACATTTTATTTACCTGCTTTTACGCTGGATTTTTCCTCCTCATTTGCTTTAGCCGGATCCCAGGCTATTCCGTGCGCTTCTTAGCAGGATTGTGACTGCATCAATGGTGAGCCTACTCTCCTTTCCCCCTTCTCCACTTGTTTCCACTACATCATTTTTTGGAAAGTCACCCACTTGTTAATAGCCAGTAATGGCTTAGTAGACAGCTGTTAGCTGATATTAATAGTCGAGGAAGCTCCATTCTTATTACCCCCTTCCCAGAATATAAACAACAGCCCTCAACTGTTGGCTTTCCCTCAGCTGGTTAAGAAAAATATGGGGTTCCCCACGCAATGTTTTAAAATTTTATTCTATCTATATTTCTATTATATTCTGATGGTTCACATTAGAAATTTAGAAATTTACTGTATTTGGCTGTTGAAATGTTTTTTTTTCACGAGGTGAGTGCGTAAAAATCGCACGGCACACCTAGATAGGTGTGTGCTTAAATTACCAAGTTTCTCACTTATTGCCACAGTAGAGAACTTATCTTGCCCATTTGTATTCCATGACATTTCTCTGGGACTGTCTGAGGTAGCAGAGCAATGTGTATTTCAATCAATCCCATACACTTTGAATGGAGTGACTGCATTCATGTGCAAATGCCATTATAGTCAAACTGGTACCTTAGTACTCTTGATAATCTTTAGAAATATATAATCAATAGTATTGATATCAGACAGGTCCAAATACTTAATACATTTAGAATGAAACTTCATTTCAAAATACATGTTCTGCATACATTAAAAATTATGATATATTGTTTGTCAAGCTACATTTGTTTGCTTTTGTTCCTTTTCTCAGAATAAAACACATAAATTAACTTGAGCACATGCCTCCTAATCAAACATCTGCTCAATGCATAGGGTTCCATAAATTTGGTGGACAGATTGGAAGAATATAAAAGAAATGTTTAGCGCAATGAATTACATATCGCCAAAAATCTACAGCCAGTCAAGACATGCACGTTTAACACTGAATATTACTGAGATATCCTGAAGAAAAGATAAATCTACCATGCAAGTATAAAGAAAAGAAAATGTAAAATAATGCAAAATACTCTCATTTCCTTTATCCTATTTGATTTGTGACTCTTCATTGCCTGGAATTCTCAAACATTAAAAACTCTATTCTTGTATATGCGACTAAAATAAAGTTACCGTAAGTTTGTTCCTCAAATTGGGGATCTGAAGATTATCTCCCTTGTGGCTTAAGCCAGTATAATGTTGTTGTTTTTTCACTATATTACACTCTACACCTTGTTAATTTGCCAATGTACTATCCCTTTTATAGTCTGCAAGAAGCAGTCTATTAAAACCGAAGTTGGGCACAATAAAGCAGGAGCCTCAAGCACATGGCCTTTGGTGAATTCTGTGGCCCGCAGGGGACCAGGGACCGATGATAACATGACAACCAGGCTCTAAAGAAAGAGGGCATCATTGTTTTCTGCTGAATGTGTATTCTCAGAAATACATTTTTGTGAAAAGCAGGATATGAGCCAAAACAAACCTTATTATAGAACGGGTCACATTATTACTGGATGGGCTAACCAGAGAACATTATTACAGGACAAAAGCACATTGAACAGAATGCCCAGCCAGGACATTATTACATTACCGGGGCCAGGGTAGATGGCATTATTACAGGGGACATCATAATAGGATGGTGCCAAGATAGGGGACATTGCTACAGGATGGAAGAACATTATTGCAGTATAGAGACCAGGACAGAATGGGAAGCCAAGATGTCGGACATTATGACAAAATGGGGGCCAGACCAATTGGTGATGCAGCCAAACAATGCCCTCAGCAGTCAGCTATTGTTTTGTGTGAACAGCGGTATTGCATGGTGGGCAGCGCAGTATTTCACCCACGGAGTTGTATGGGTGCATGTAATCCGATTCTCTGATGCAATTGTAGCATACTGTGATTGTTTTCGCGTGCTGCGTCGGCATAAGAAAATAATTGCAGATGTTCGCTGCCCCATACTTTAACATTGGGCCGAGTGCAATCAGAATTTTCATCAGATTGCACTAGTCTGATTATAGCGTAAGTGTAAGAGAGGCTTTATACTGTAAGGTGAATCAAACACCATGCTAATGGGAACTGCCATGAGGGACTCAAAGACTACTTTGGACAGTTTAGCAAAGTGCTGTGAATGCATATACAACTCCATCAAAGAGTTTGAGTTGTTCAGTTGTACAGGGGTACACACACACACACACACACATACACAGATACACACACACACATACACATACACACCCTGTACAGATGGTCAACTGCACTGGACTAGGGAAAGAAAGAGGACCAAGTCTGAAAGCCTTTGTAAATTCGTCTCTTATGAAATGACACTTCCAGAGTTCCTCCAGCAGGTGTCAGCATTGCTTGTTCAGTGATTATTCAGTAACCACCTATAAGTCGGGAGAGGAGAAAAGAAGTTATAGGAAAAAATTCTAGTTTCAACGTCTGCTGATCTGATCTGGACAGAAGGAGGAAGCTCTGGTAACAACCCACCCTTGTTCTCTGTCCACGTACTGCCAAATAGTGACTTTTATGGTTGTTGTCCTGAGACCACAGATGCTCCAGGAGCCTTTGAATGACATTCAGGTAAATAAGTGTACAGGGGCATGTAAAAGTTTGTGTACCTCTGGTCAAAATTACTGTTATTGTGAACAGTTAAGCAATTAAAGATGAATGATCCTGAAATGGATAAAGTTAAAGATGACATACTTCCTTTGTATTTTAAGCAAAACAAAAAAAAATACTAATATATATATATATATATATATATATATATATATATACTGTGTGTATATATATATATATATATATATATATATATACAGTTATATGAAAAAGTTTGGGCACCCCTATTAATCTTAAGCTTAATGTTTTATAAAAATTGTTTTTTTTGGAACAGCTATTTCAGTTTCATATATCTAATAACTGTTGGACACAGTAATGTTTCTGCCTTGAAATGAGGTTTATTGTACTAACAGAAAATGTGCAATCTGCATTCAAACAAAATTTGTCATGTGCATAAGTATGGGCACCCTTATAATTTTCTTGTTTTAAATATTCCTACCTACTTTTTACTGACTTACTAAAGCACTTTTTTTGGTTTTCTAACCTCATTGAGCATTGAACTTCATAGCCAGGTGTATGCAATCATGAGAAAAGCTACTTAAAGTGGCCACTTGCAAGTTGTTCTCCTGTTTGAATCTCCTCTGAAGAGTGGCATCATGGGCTCCTCAAAACAACTGTCTAATGATCTGAAAACAAAGATTATTCAACATAGTTGTTCAGGGGAAGGATACAAAAAGCTGTCTCAGAAATTTAACCTGTCAATTCCCACTGTGAGGAACATAGTAAGGAAATGGAAGAACACAGGTACAGTTCTTGTTAAGGCCAGAAGTGGCAGGCCAAGAAAAACATCAGAAAGGCAGAGAAGAAGAATTGTGAGATCAGTCAAGGACAATCCTCAGACCACCTCCAGAGAGCTGCAGCATCAACTTGCTGCAGATGGTGTCACTGTGCATCGGTCAACTATACAACGCACTTTATACAAGGAGAAGCTGTATGTGAGAGTGATGCTAAAGAAGCCGTTTCTGCAAGCACGCCACAAACAGAGTCGGCTGAGGTATGCAAAAGCACATTTGGAGAAGCCAATTTCTTTTTGGAAGAAGGTCCTGTGGACTGATGAAACCAAGATTGAGTTGTTTGGTCATACAAAAAGGCGTTATGCATGGCCGAAAAACACAGCATTCCAAGAAAAACACTTGCTACCCACAGTAAAATTTGGTGGAGGTTCCATCATTCTTTGGGGCTGTGTGGCCAATGCCGCCCCGGTTATCTTGTTAAAGTTGAGAAACGCATGGATTCCTCTCAGTATCAGCAGATTCTTGACAATAATGTTCATGAATCAGTGACAAAGTTGAAGTTACGCAGGGGATGGATCTTTCAGCAAGACAATGATCCAAAACACCACTCCAAATCTACTCAGGCATTCATGCAGAGGAACAATTACACTGTTCTGGAATGGCCATCCCAGTCCCCAGACCTGAATATCATTGAACATCTGTGGGATCATTTGAAGAGGGCTGTCCATGCTCGGCGACCATCAAACTTAAAGGGACACTGTCACCTGGATTTGGAGGGAACAATTTTCAGCCATGGAGGCGGGGTTTTGGGGTTTTTGATTCACCCTTTCCTTACCCGCTGGCTGCATGCTGGCTGCAATATTGGATTGAAGTTCATTCTCTGTCCTCCGTAGTACATGCCTGCACAAGGCAATCTTGCTTTGCGCAGGCGTGTACTATGGAGGACAGAGAATGAACTTCAATCCAATATTGCAGCCAGCATGCAGCCAGCGGGTAAGGAAAGGGTGAATCAAAAACCCAAAAACCCAGCCTCCATGGCTGAAGATTGTTCCCTCCAAATCCAGGTGACAGTGTCCCTTTAAAGGGAACCTGTCACCCCGAAATTTCGCGGGTGAGGTAAGCCCACCGGCATCAGGGGCTTATCTACAGCATTCTGTAATGCTGTAGATAAGCCCCCGATGTTACCTAAAAGAGGAGAAAAAGACGTTATATTATACTCACCCAGGGGCGGTCCCGCTGCTGGTCAGGTCAAACGGGTGTCTCCGGTCCGCTGCGGCGCCTCCCATCTTCATTACAAGACGTCCTCTTCTGATCTTCAGCCACAGCTCCGGCGCAGGCGTACTTTGCTCTGCCCTGTTGAGGGCAGACAAAGTACTGCAGTGCGCAGGCGCCGGGCCTCTGACCTTTCCGGCGCCTGCGCACTGCAGTACTATCCTCTGCCCTCAACAGGGCAGAGCAAAGTACGCCTGCGCCGGAGCCGTGGCTGAAGATCAGAAGAGGACGTCTTGTAATGAAGATGGGAGGCGCCGCAGCGGACCGGAGACGCCCGTTTGACCTGACCAGCAGCGGGACCGCCCCTAGGTGAGTATAATATAACGTCTTTTTCTCCTCTTTTAGGTAACATCGGGGGCTTATCTACAGCATTACAGAATGCTGCAGATAAGCCCCTGATGCCGGTGGGCTTACCTCACCCGCGATTTTCGGGGTGACAGGTTCCCTTTAACTGAACTGAAATTGTTTTGTAAAGAGGAATGGTCAAAAATACCTTCATCCAGGATCCAGGAACTCATTAAAAGCTACAGGAAATGACTAGAGGCTGTTATTTTTGCAAAAGGAGGATCTACTAAATATTAATGTCACTTTTCTGGTGGGGTGCCCATTAGAGTTGAGCGACCTTGACCTTTTTAGAGTCGAGCCGGGTTTTGCGAAACCCGACTATGTCCAAAGTCGGGTCGAGTGAAATCGGCCGATTATGACGTAAAGTCGGGATCGACCGAAACACGAAACCCAATGCAAGTCAATGGGGCAGCATAGTCGGCAGTGAGTGGGGGCCAGGAAAACACCTAGAGTGCCCATTTTAATGTCAAAACCATCCATTCTTCTTAATGAAGCTTGTCAAGCGTAATTTACCTTATAATAATTGGAAGGCATTTGAAATTGGGGGTCATTTGGCTAAAGTTGTGGGGGGTAGGGCTGGTTCAAGTAATTAGTGGGCCCAGGAAATCTGGACCACGTCACGGCAGTGGAGCAGGGAGAGGTAAGTATTTCAACTTTGCAAGTGCTGTGAACCTGAGCAAGCAGGGGGGGCCCACTCGTTGGCATTGGCACTGGCACAGGGCCCCTCAAAGTACAGCGGTGTGTTTGCACGGCGGGGGCGCCTCCCACCGGCAGCAACACTTTTGCGTACTATGAGAGGCCCTGTGCCAGTGACGTCGCCAACTAGTATTCCTCCCCCCACCTGATGAAGGAACCTGCACTTTCATCTGCACCTTCCTCTTTGTCCCCGTGTAAGGTGGTATGGTATGCGGGAAGAGCAACCTGACTTTCAGCAGGGTCACAATGTTGTTGTGTAGCGTGCACGGGGAATGTTGCGTTATGGGTCAATGTACCAGCAGACTCATCTATCACTGGCTGGGCAATGGGCACGATGAAGTGGAAACACAGATATAGGCCCAAAGAAGAAAGTGGGCTAAATGCAGTTCAAAATTGGTAACACAGGAATAACCAGGGGGCATTGCAGTGGAGGACAACTGGAATGAGAGGCTGACACAGAGAGTAGGGCCAAATCAGTAAGTAGTCGAAATGCAGTTCAAAATTGGCAACCGTAGTAAACAGGCGGCACAGCTTTGTTCAGTGGAGGAGAACAGCAAGGAGTGGCAGACACCGATAGTAGGCCCCAAACCAACTAGTACGCCAAATGCAGTTGTTCCATTTAACCACAATTTAATGAGAGCCTGAAGATAGAAGCTCAGGAAAGGCAACCTGGGGAACACCTTGGAGTGTAACACACCATCTCTCTCCACCCCATACCCATTTTGTAGGCCTAATGCTGTGTACTTTTCTACAACTACTAAACGAGAGTCGGAAGACCGAAGCAATGGCAAGGAAACCTGGGGAACACCTTGGAGTGTAACACACCATCTCTCTCCACCCCATACCCAATTTGTAGGCCTAATGCAGCCTACTTTCCGACACCTACTAAACGAGAGCATGAAGATCGAAGCTCAGGAAAGGCAACCTGGGGAACACCTTGGAGTGTAACACACCATCTCTCTCCACCCCATACCCATTTTTTAGGCCTAATGCAGTGTACTTTTCTACAACTACTAAACGAGAGTCGGAAGACCGAAGCAATGGCAAGGAAACCTGGGGAACACCTTGGAGTGTAACACACCATCTCTCTCCACCCCATTCCCCATTTTTTAGGCCTAATGCAGCCTACTTTCCGACACCTACTAAACGAGAGCATGAAGATCGAAGCTCAGGAAAGGCAACCTGGGGAACACCTTGGAGTGTAACACACCATCTCTCTCCACCCCATACCCATTTTGTAGGCCTAATGCTGTGTACTTTTCTACAACTACTAAACGAGAGTCGGAAGACCGAAGCAATGGCAAGGAAACCTGGGGAACACCTTGGAGTGTAACACACCATCTCTCTCCACCCCATTCCCCATTTTTTAGGCCTAATGCAGCCTACTTTCCGACACCTACTAAACGAGAGCATGAAGATCGAAGCTCAGGAAAGGCAACCTGGGGAACACCTTGGAGTGTAACACACCATCTCTCTCCACCCCATACCCATTTTGTAGGCCTAATGCTGTGTACTTTTCTACAACTACTAAACGAGAGTCGGAAGACCGAAGCAATGGCAAGGAAACCTGGGGAACACCTTGGAGTGTAACACACCATCTCTCTCCACCCCATACCCAATTTGTAGGCCTAATGCAGCCTACTTTCCGACACCTACTAAACGAGAGCATGAAGATCGAAGCTCAGGAAAGGCAACCTGGGGAACACCTTGGAGTGTAACACACCATCTCTCTCCACCCCATACCCATTTTGTAGGCCTAATGCTGTGTACTTTTCCACCAACTACTAAACGAGAGCCGGAAGATCGAAGCTCATGAAAGGCAACCCGGGGAACACCTTGGAGTGTAACACAACCTCTCTCTACACCACGAAAGGGCTGATTCTTAGGAAGGAAGGCTGTTGTAAATAAGCATTGCGCGTCCGAGGGTGATTATATTCTTATTCGGTATCTACTCACCCTCGGACGCGCCATGCTTCTTGATTTGTAATTAATGTTTATTTGCAATGTGCTTTTGACTTACTCAATTATTTTTTTAATTATTGATTTTATTAAATTAATAGTTTAACATCTTATTGGAAATAATTTAAAGGAGACGCGACAGGACAACACTCGGTGGATGCCATATCTGTGTTAACAACTCCAAAAAACTTTCAGTTAACTTCTTGCAGGAGAAAGAAATTGTAGCTGTTGGACCTTTGTAGTACAGTTCCAGATATTTGTTGTGTGTTTGTTTTGATTGTTAAAATGTCTGCATTTGAGATCTCAACACGATCTTATTTTTTATAATCAAATTAATTTTTTAAATATTTTATTAGGTTGGTTCAAGGGGTACACGGGCCGCAGTAGACAGGTCAGTGGAGGCCTAGTGGAAGGAGGGACCGCAGATGCGCCACTGTTTCACCCATACACAATTAGTAGGCCTAATGCAGCGTAGTTTCCAACAGCTACTAAACGAGAGCCGGAAGATCGAAGCTCAGGAAAGGCAACCTGGGGAACACCTTGGAGTGTAACACAACCTCTCTCTACACCACGGAAGGGCTGATTCTTAGGATGGAAGGCTGTTGTAAATAAGCATTGCGCGTCCGAGGGTGATTATATTCTTATTCGGTATCTACTCACCCTCGGACGCGCCATGCTTCTTGATTTGTAATTAATGTTTATTTGCAATGTGCTTTTGACTTACTCAATTATTTTTTTAATTATTGATTTTATTAAATTAATAGTTTAACATCTTATTGGAAATAATTTAAAGGAGACGCGACAGGACAACACTCGGTGGATGCCATATCTGTGTTAACAACTCCAAAAAACTTTCAGTTAACTTCTTGCAGGAGAAAGAAATTGTAGCTGTTGGACCTTTGTAGTACAGTTCCAGATATTTGTTGTGTGTTTGTTTTGATTGTTAAAATGTCTGCATTTGAGATCTCAACACGATCTTATTTTTTATAATCAAATTAATTTTTTTTATATTTAATGATGTTGGTTCAAGGGGTACACGGGCAGCAATAGACAGGTCAGTGGAGGCCTAGTGGAAGGAGTGACGGCAGACAGGCATCAAAGGCCTAACATTGGGCTGGCTGTAGGCAAGTTAAAATTGGTTCCAGGGGAACACGGCCATCAGTGGCCTGGTCAGTGTAGTTGTAGTTGAAAGAACGGGACGCAGACAGGCTTCGAAGGCCTAACATAACAAACTTGGGCTGGCTGTAGGCACTTTTAAATTTGTTCCAGGGGTACATGGGCAGCAGTGTATGGTCAGTGGAAGTCTAGTGGAAGGAGTGACCGCAGACAGGCTTCCAAGGCCTAACATAACAAACTTGGGCTGGCTGTAGGCACTTTTAAATTGGTTCCAGGGGTACACGGGCAGCAGTGGTCTGGTCAGTGGAAGTCTAGTGGAAGGAGTGACCGCAGACAGGCTTCCAAGGCCTAACATAACAAACTTGGGCTGGCTGTAGGCACTTTTAAATTGGTTCCAGGGGTACACGGGCAGCAGTGGTCTGGTCTGTGGAAGTCTAGTGGAAGGAGTGACCGCAGACAGGCTTCGAAGGCCTAACATAACAAACTTGGGCTGGCTGTAGGCACTTTTAAATTGGTTCCAGGGGTACACGGGCAGCAGTGGTCTGGTCTGTGGAAGTCTAGTGGAAGGAGTGACCGCAGACAGGCTTCGAAGGCCTAACATAACAAACTTGGGCTGGCTGTAGGCACTTTTAAATTGGTTCCAGGGGTACACGGGCAGCAGTGGTCTGGTCAGTGGAAGTCTAGTGGAAGGAGTGACCGCAGACAGGCTTCCAAGGCCTAACATAACAAACTTGGGCTGGCTGTAGGCACTTTTAAATTGGTTCCAGGGGTACACGGGCAGCAGTGGTCTGGTCTGTGGAAGTCTAGTGGAAGGAGTGACCGCAGACAGGCTTCGAAGGCCTAACATAACAAACTTGGGCTGGCTGTAGGCACTTTTAAATTGGTTCCAGGGGTACACGGGCAGCAGTGGTCTGGTCAGTGGAAGTCTAGTGGAAGGAGTGACCGCAGACAGGCTTCCAAGGCCTAACATAACAAACTTGGGCTGGCTGTAGGCACTTTTAAATTGGTTCCAGGGGTACACGGGCAGCAGTGGTCTGGTCTGTGGAAGTCTAGTGGAAGGAGTGACCGCAGACAGGCTTCGAAGGCCTAACATAACAAACTTGGGCTGGCTGTAGGCACTTTTAAATTGGTTCCAGGGGTACACGGGCAGCAGTGGTCTGGTCAGTGGAAGTCTAGTGGAAGGAGTGACCGCAGACAGGCTTCCAAGGCCTAACATAACAAACTTGGGCTGGCTGTAGGCACTTTTAAATTGGTTCCAGGGGTACACGGGCAGCAGTGGTCTGGTCTGTGGAAGTCTAGTGGAAGGAGTGACCGCAGACAGGCTTCGAAGGCCTAACATAACAAACTTGGGCTGGCTGTAGGCACTTTTAAATTGGTTCCAGGGGTACACGGGCAGCAGTGGTCTGGTCAGTGGAAGTCTAGTGGAAGGAGTGACCGCAGACAGGCTTCCAAGGCCTAACATAACAAACTTGGGCTGGCTGTAGGCACTTTTAAATTGGTTGCAGGGGTACACGGGCAGCAGTGGTCTGGTCAGTGGAAGTCTAGTGGAAGGAGTGACCGCAGACAGGCTTCGAAGGCCTAACATAACAAAATTGGGCTGGCTGTAGGCACTTTAAATTGGTTCCAGGGGTACATGGGCAGCAGTGTATGGTCAGTGGAAGTCTAGTGGAAGGAGTGACGGCAGACAGTCTTCGAAGGCCTAACATAACAAAATTGGGCTGACTGTAGGCACTTTTAAATTGGTTCCAGGGTAACACGGCCAGCAGTGGCCTGGTCAGTGTAGTAGTTGTAGAAAGAAGGGACCGCAGACAGGCTTCGAAGGCCTAACATAACAAAAATGTCAAAACAATGGTATTGTCAGTGCCAGGCATTGAAGGATGTCAGCGCCTAGACTACACATTGGTGAAGCTGTGAGAGATAATTTTGCTAGTGGTAGAGCACTGTTTGAGCTGGGGGGGGGAACTGTCTTGTGGCCGGCGGTACAGGCACAGGGCCCCTCATATTACAACGGTGTGTCTGACGTTGGGTGCGCACCACCACCGCCAGAGACACTTTATTGTACTATGAGGGACCCAGTGGCAGTGCCGTCGACCAAAAGCGGCCACACCCACCTCTTCAGACAAACAGCACTCTCAAGGGTCCAAGCGCAAAGTGGCGATAGCACGGCCCCGTGTGGGGAGTTTGGCCATTTCGTGAGGTGGAAACATGTCGTATGCTGGACAATCAGGTGAAGAAAATTACGAGATTGGAAAAGTCATTCAGAATAGTCCACAGGCAAGACCTTTTCATAGGAAAGCTAGGTGTCAGCCGGGCAGGGTGGGGCAAAAGATTTTGAAATCCAGTTGTGGTTCATTTTAATGAAGGTTAGATCATCTACATTTTGGGTAGCCAGACGAGTCCTTTTTTCTGTTAGTATTGAACCTGCAGCACTGAATACTCTTTCTGATAGGACACTAGCTGCCGGGCAAGCAAGCTCCTGCAATGCATATTCTGCCAATTCTGGCCAGGTGTCTAATTTGGATGCCCAGTAATCAAATGGGAATGACGGTTGAGGGAGAACGTCGATAAGGGATGAAAAATAGTTTGTAACCATACTGGACAAATGTTGTCTCCTGTCACTTTGAATTGATGCTGCAGTACCTGTCCTGTCTGCGGTCATAGAAAAATCACTCCACAACCTGGTCAGAAAACCCCTCTGGCCAACGCCACTTCTGATTTCTGCCCCTCTAACACCTCTGGTCTGCTGGCCCCTGGAGCTCGTGTGAGAACGATCACGGGCGCTGTGTGCAGGGAATGCCAGAAGCAAACGGTCAACAAGAGTTGATTGTTTTGTTGCTAATATTAGTTCCAAGTTCTCATGTGGCATAATATTTTGCAATTTGCCTTTATAGCGAGGATCAAGGAGGCAGGCCAACCAGTAATCGTCATCGTTCATCATTTTTGTAATGCGTGTGTCCCTTTTGAGGATACGCAAGGCATAATCCGCCATGTGGGCCAAAGTTCCCGTTGTCAAATCTGCGGTTGTGCTTGGTTGAGGGGCAGTTGCAGGCAAATCTACGTCACTTGTGTCCCTCAAAAAACCAGAACCCGGCCTTGCCACGCCACCAATTTCCCGTGCCCCCGGGAAAGCTTCCTCATTAAAAATATACTCATCCCCATCATCCTCCTCATCCTCCACCTCCTCTTCGCCCGGTACCTCGTCATGTACACTGCCCTGACCAGACAATCGCTGACTGTCATCAAGGCTTTCCTCTTCCTCTGGTGCAGACGCCTGATCCTTTATGTGCGTCAAACTTTGCATCAGCAGACGCATTAGGGGGATGCTCATGCTTATTATGGCGTTGTCTGCACTAACCAGCCGTGTGCATTCCTCAAAACACTGAAGGACTTGACACATGTCTTGAATCTTCGACCACTGCACACCTGACAACTCCATGTCTGCCATCCTACTGCCTGCCCGTGTATGTGTATCCTCCCACAAAAACATAACAGCCCGCCTCTGTTCGCACAGTCTCTGAAGCATGTGCAGTGTTGAGTTCCACCTTGTTGCAACGTCTATGATTAGGCGATGCTGGGGAAGGTTCAAAGAACGCTGATAGGTCTGCATACGGCTGGAGTGTACAGGCGAACGGCGGATATGTGCGCAAAGTCCACGCACTTTGAGGAGCAGGTCGGATAACCCCGGATAACTTTTCAGGAAGCACTGCACCACCAGGTTTAAGGTGTGAGCCAGGCAAGGAATGTGTTTCAGTTGGGAAAGGGAGATGGCAGCCATGAAATTCCTTCCGTTATCACTCACTACCTTGCCTGCCTCAAGATCTACAGTGCCCAGCCACGACTGCGTTTCTTGCTGCAAGAACTCGGACAGAACTTCCGCGGTGTGTCTATTGTCGCCCAAACACTTCATAGCCAATACAGCCTGCTGACGTATGCCAGTAGCTGCCCCATAATGGGAGACCTGGTGTGCAACAGTGGCAGGTGCGGATGGAGTGTTTGTGCGACTGCGGTCTGTGGACGAGCTCTTGCTTCTGCAGGAGGACGAGGAGGAGGAGGAGGAGGAGGGGGTGCGAACGGCTACAGACAACTGTTTACTAGACCGTGGGCTAGGCAGAACTGTCCCAAACTTGCTGTCCCCTGTGGACCCTGAATCCACCACATTTACCCAGTGTGCCGTGATGGACACGTAACGTCCCTGGCCATGCCTACTGGTCCATGCATCTGTTGTCAGGTGCACCTTTGTGCTCACAGATTGCCTGAGTGCATGGACGATGCGCTCTTTAGCATGCTGGTGGAGGGCTGGGATGGCTTTTCTGGAAAAAAAGTGTCGACTGGGTAGCTCGTAGCGTGGTACAGCGTAGTCCATCAGGTCTTTGAAAGCTTCGCTTTCAACTAACCGGTAGGGCATCATCTCTAACGAGATTAGTCTAGCTATGTGGGCGTTCAAACCCTGTGTACGCGGATGCGAGGCTAAGTATTTCCTTTTTCTAACCATAGTCTCATGTAGGGTGAGCTGGACTGGAGAGCTGGAGATCGTGGAACTAGCGGGGGTGCCGGTGGACATGGCAGACTGAGAGACGGTGGGAGATGGTATTGTTGCCGCCGGTGCCCTAGATGCAGTGTTTCCTACTACGAAACTGGTGATTCCCTGACCCTGACTGCTTTGGCCTGGCAAAGATACCTGCACAGATACAGCAGGTGGTGCGCTAAATGGTGGTCCTACACTGCCGGAAGGGATGTTGCGTTGATGACTAGCTTCATTGGCCGAGGGTGCAACAACCTTAAGGGACGTTTGGTAGTTAGTCCAAGCTTTCAAATGCATGGTGGTTAAATGTCTATGCATGCAACTAGTATTGAGACTTTTCAGATTCTGACCTCTGCTTAAGGAAGTAGAACATTTTTGACAGATGACTTTGCGCTGATCAATTGGATGTTGTTTAAAAAAATGCCAGACTGCACTCTTTCTAGCATCGGATACCTTTTCAGGCATTGCAGACTGAGCTTTAACCGGATGGCCACGCTGTCCTCCACCAGGTTTTGGCTTTGCCACGCGTTTTGGGCAAGATACGGGCCCGGCAGATGGAACCTGTGGCGATGTTGATGCCTGCTGCGGCCCCTCCTCCTCCTCTGCTTCAGAACTGCTGCCGCCTGCACCCTGTTCCCCCAATGGCTGCCAATCGGGGTCAAGAACTGGGTCATCTAATAACTCTTCTTGTACCTCCTGCGCAACTTCGTCTGTGTCACCGTGTCGTTCGGTGGTATAGCGTTCGTGATGGGGCAACATAGTCTCATCAGGGTCTGATTCTTGATCAGCACCCTGCGAGGGCAATGTTGTGGTCTGAGTCAAAGGACCAGCATAGTAGTCTGGCTGTGGCTGTGCGTCAGTGCACTCCATGTCAGATTCAACTTGTAATGGGCATGGACTGTTAACTGCTTCACTTTCTAAGCCAGGGACGGTATGTGTAAAGAGCTCCATGGAGTAACCCATTGTGTCGCCTGCTGCATTCTTCTCTGTTGTTGTTTTTGCTGAAGAGGACAAGGAAGTGACTTGTCCCTGACCGTGAACATCCACTAACGACGCGCTGCTTTTACTTTTACCAGTTTCACGAGAGGAGGCAAAAGAGCTAGAGGCTGAGTCAGCAAGATAAGCCAAAACTTGCTCTTGCTGCTCCGGCTTTAAAAGCGGTTTTCCTAATCCCAGAAAAGGGAGCGTTCGAGGCCTTGTGTAGCCGGACGACGAACCTGGCTCCACAGCTCCAGACTTAGGTGCAATATTTTTTTCCCCACGACCACCTGATGCTCCACCACTACCACTACCCTCATTACCAGCTGACAATGAACGCCCCCGGCCACGACCTCTTCCACTAGACTTCCTCATTGTTTTAAAAACGTAACCAAACTAACGTTATTTGTTGCAGTCACACAACTTACACGGTGAGCTATAACTTCAGTATGATTTAGCTACCCCTTTACAGGTTGGTGAGACCACAGCGAAAATCAGGCCCAATGTTACACACTCTTTTTTTGGTGGCTGCAAATTAGAGAGATGCCCCACACGCAGGACTGTCACTGAAGCACAAATGTTAATATTAATGTCACACTATTATTTTTTTTTTATTTTTATTTTTTTCAGGAACACTTTAGAAACCCCCCCCCAAAAAAAAAATAGATTTTTGCAGGGAGAATTTAGAAAACAAATGTAACAAACTATATGCTTTCTATGGGCCACTGAGTGAGAGATGACGCACACAGGAATCAGGAGTGGCACACAAGCCCAGAGGCCAATATTTTTCTACCAATGATTGATGGAGTTATTTTCTCTGGTAGATTTTGGAACCCAAATCAAGAAAAAAAAATGTAGGCTTTCTATGGACCACAATTGGAGAGAGAGAGAGAGAGAGAGAGAGAGAGATGGCACACCCAGGAGTCAAGACTGGCACACAAGCAGAAAGGCCAATATTAATCTCCCATTTTTTGGGGGGTTTTGTTTTTTTTTTTTGTTTTTTTGTTTTTTCAGGGAGACTTTAGAAAAAAAAATAATAAAAAAAATATGATTTTATCAGGAAGAATTTAGAAACCAAATAAAATAAAATGATTTTTCCAGGGAGAATTTATAAAACAAATAAAAACAAAAATAGGCGTTCTATGGCCCACTGACTGAGAGATGACGCACACAGGAGTCAGGAGTGGCACACAAGCCCAGAGGCCAATATTTTTCTACCAATGATTGATGTAGTTATTTTCTCTGGTAGATTTTGGAACCCAAATCAAGGAAAAAAAATATAGGCTTTCTATGGACCACAATTGGAGAGAGAGAGAGAGAGAGAGAGAGATGGCACACCCAGGAGTCAAGACTGGCACACAAGCAGAAAGGCCAATATTAATCTCCCACTGTTTTTTTTGTTTGTTTTTTTTTTTTTTTTTTCAGGGAGACTTTAGAAAAAAAAATAATAAAAAAAATATGATTTTATCAGGAAGAATTTAGAAACCAAATAAAATAAAATGATTTTTCCAGGGAGAATTTATAAAACAAATAAAAACAAAAATAGGCGTTCTATGGCCCACTGACTGAGAGATGACGCACACAGGAGTCAGGAGTGGCACACAAGCCCAGAGGCCAATATTTTTCTACCAATGATTGATGTAGTTATTTTCTCTGGTAGATTTTGGAACCCAAATCAAGGAAAAAAAATATAGGCTTTCTATGGACCACAATTGGAGAGAGAGAGAGAGAGAGAGAGAGAGATGGCACACCCAGGAGTCAAGACTGGCACACAAGCAGAAAGGCCAATATTAATCTCCCACTTTTTTTTTTGTTTGTTTTTTTTTTTTTTTTTTTTTCAGGGAGACTTTAGAAAAAAAAATAATAAAAAAAATATGATTTTATCAGGAAGAATTTAGAAACCAAATAAAATAAAATGATTTTTTCAGGGAGAATTTATAAAACAAATAAAAACAAAAATAGGCGTTCTATGGCCCACTGACTGAGAGATGACGCACACAGGAGTCAGGAGTGGCACACAAACCCAGAGGCCAATATTTTTCTACCAATGATTGATGTAGTTATTTTCTCTGGTAGATTTTAGAACCCAAATCAAGGAAAAAAAATATAGGCTTTCTATGGACCACAATTGGAGAGAGAGAGAGAGAGAGAGAGAGAGAGAGAGAGATGGCACACCCAGGAGTCAAGACTGGCACACAAGCAGAAAGGCCAATATTAATCTCCCACTGTTTTTTTTGGTTGTTTTTTTTTTTTTTTTTTCAGGGAGACTTTAGAAAAAAAAATAATAAAAAAAATATGATTTTATCAGGAAGAATTTAGAAACCAAATAAAATAAAATGATTTTTTCAGGGAGAATTTAGAAAACAAATAAAACCAAAAATAGGCGTTCTATGGCCCACTGACTGAGAGATGACGCACCCAGGAGTCAAGACTGGCACACAAGCAGAAAGGCCAATATTAATCTCCCACTGTTTTTTTTTTTTTTTTTCAGGGAGACTTTAGAAAAAAAAATAATAAAAAAAATATGATTTTATCAGGAAGAATTTAGAAACCAAATAAAATAAAATGATTTTTTCAGGGAGAATTTAGAAAACAAATAAAACCAAAAATAGGCGTTCTATGGCCCACTGACTGAGAGAGAGAGAGAGATGGAACGCTTAGTACTGGCACACAAGCCCAAAGGGCAATATTAATCTCCCTTTTTTTTTCCAGGGAGAATTTCTAAAACCCAAAAAAAAAAAAAAATAGGCTTTCTATGGCCCACTATTTGTGAGAGAGATGGGACGCTCAGGACTGGCACAGATGGCACGCTCAGGACTGGCACAGAAGCCCAGAGGCCAATATTAATCTCCCTTTTTTTCTGGGAGAATTTATAAAACCAAAAAAATATTTAAATAGGCTTTCTATGGCCCACTATTTGTGAGAGAGATGGCACGCTCAGGACTGGCACAGATGGCACGCTCACAACTGGCACACAAGCCCAGAGGCCAATATTAATCTCCCTTTTTTCAGGGAAAATTTATAAAACCAAAAAAAAAATTAAATAGGCTTTCTATGGCCCACTATTTGTGAGAGAGATGGCACGCTCAGGACTGGCACAGATGGCACGCTCACAACTGGCACACAAGCCCAGAGGCCAATATTAATCTCCCTTTTTTCAGGGAAAATTTATAAAACAAAAAAAAAATTAAATAGGCTTTCTATGGCCCACTATTTGTGAGAGAGATGGCACGCTCAGGGCTGGCACAGATGGCACGCTCAGGACTGGCACACAAGCCCAGAGGCCAATATTAATCTCCCTTTTTTTCAGGGAGAATTTATAAAACCAAAAAAAAAAATAAATAGGCTTTCTATGGCCCACTATTTGTGAGAGAGATGGCACGCTCAGGGCTGGCACAGATGGCACGCTCAGGACTGGCACACAAGCCCAGAGGCCAATATTAATCTCCCTTTTTTTCAGGGAGAATTTATAAAACCCAAAAAAAAATAAAATAGGCTTTCTATGGCCCACTATTTGTGAGAGAGATGGCACACTCAGGACTGGCACACAAGCCCAAAGGCCAATATTAATCTCCCACTGTATTTTTATCAGGGAGAATTTATACACCCCACAAAAAAAAATACAGAAAAATGAAAAGGCTTTCTATGGCCCACTATGTGAGAGAGATGGCACACACAGGGATGGCACTCTAGCAGAAATGCCAAATTGCCAATCTTAATCTCCCACCAAAAAAAAAAAAAAAAAAAAAAAACAGGGAATGTCCTACAATTACTATCTCCCTGCCTGCAGTAATCTCAGCCAGGTATGGCAGGCAGCTACTATCTCCCTGCCTGCAGTAATCTCAGCCAGGTATGGCAGGCAGCAATAAGGAGTGGACTGATGCACAAATGAAATAAAAAGTGTGGACAAACAAAAAAGATAGCTGTGCAGAAAGGAAGGAACAAGAGGATTTGTGCTTTGAAAAAAGCAGTTGGTTTGCACAGCGGCGTACACACAGCAATGCAGCTATCAGGGAGCCTTCTAGGGCAGCCCAATGAGCTACAGCGCTGAGGGGAAAAAAAAAAAAAAAAAAACTTCCACTGTCCCTGCACACCGAGGGTGGTGTTGGACAGTGCAAATCGCTGCAGCACAAGCGGTTTTGTGGTTAATGGACCCTGCCTAACGCTATCCCTGCTTCTGACAAAGCAGCAGCAACCTCTCCCTAAGCTCAGATCAGCAGCAGTAAGATGGCGGTCGGCGGGAACGCCTCTTTATAGCCCCTGTGACGTCGCAGACAGCAAGCCAATCACTGCAATGCCCTTCTCTAAGATGGTGGGGACCAGGACCTATGTCATCACGCTGCCCACACTCTGCGTTTACCTTCATTGGCTGAGAAATGGCGCTTTTCGCGTCATTGAAACGCGACTTTGGCGCGAAAGTCGCGTACCGCATGGCCGACCCCGCACAGGGGTCGGATCGGGTTTCATGAAACCCCGACTTAGCCAAAAGTCGGCGACTTTTGAAAATGTTCGACCCGTTTCGCTCAACCCTAGTGCCCATACTTATGCACCTGTCAAATTTTGTTTGAATGCAGATTGCACATTTTCTGTTAGTACAATAAACCTCATTTCAAGGCAGAAACATTACTGTGTCCAACAGTTATTAGATATATGAAACTGAAATAGCTGTTGCAAAAAAACAATTTTTATAAAACATTAAGCTTAAGATTAATAGAGTTGGCCAAACTTTTACATATAACTGTATATATATATATATATATATACATATATACATATATATATATATATATATATACCGTATATACAGTACAGACCAAAAGTTTGGACACACCTCTCTTTTAAAGATTTTTCTGTATTTTCATGACTATGAAAATTGTAAATTCACGCTGAAGGCATCAAAACTATGAATTAACACATGCGGTATTATATACTTAACAAAAAAGTGTGAAACAACTTAAATTATGTCTTATATTCTAGGTTCTTCAACGAAGCCACCTTTTGCTTTGATGACTGCTTTGCACACTCTTGGCATTCTCTTGATGAGCTTCAAGAGGTAGTCACTGGGAATGGTTTTCACTTCACAGGTGTGCCCTGTCAGGTTTAATAAGTGGGATTTTTTGCCTTATAAATGGTGTTGGAACCATCAGTTGTGTTGTGCAGAATTCTGGTGGATACACAGCTGATAGTCCTACTGAATAGACTGTTAGAATTTGTATTATAGCAAGAAAAAAGCAGCTAAGTAAAAGAAAACGAGTGGTTATCATTACTTTAAGAAATGAAGGTCAGTCAGTCCAAAAATTGGGAAAACTTTGAAAGTGTCCCCAAGTGCAGTTGCAAAAACCATCAAGCGCTACAAAGAAACTGGCTCACTTGAGGACCGCACCAGGAAAGGAAGACCAAGAGTCACTTCTGCTTCTGAGGATAAGCTTATCTGAGTCACCAGCCTCAAAAATCGCAGGTTAACAGCAGCTCAGATTACAGACCAGGTCAATGCCATACAGAGTTCTAGCAACAGACACATCTCTAGAACAAATGTTAGGGCTCATACTCACTTGCGTGAAATACCGCCGAGTCTCGCATGGTAACACCCGGCTCTGTCGCCGGCACTTGGGAGCAGAGCATGCAGCTCCATGTATTGCTGTGCGGCCACACGCTCCGCTCTCGAGTGCCGACGGCAGAGCTGTGTTTTAACCTGCGAGACTCGGCCATATTTCAAGCAAGTGAATATGAGCCCTTAAGAGGAGACTTTGTGCAGCAGGCCTTCATGGTAAAATAGCTGCTAGGAAACCACTGCTAAGGACAGGCAACTAGCAGAAGAGACTTGTTTGGGCTAAAGAACACAAGGAATGAACATTAGACCAGTGGAAATCTGTGCTTTGGTCTGATTCCAAATTTGAGATTTTTGGTTCCAATCACCGTGTCTTTGTGCGATGCAGAAAAGGTGAACGGATGGACTCTACATGCCTGGTTCCCACCGTGAAGCATGGAGGAGGAGGTGTGATGGTGGGGGTGCTTTGCTGGTGACACTGTTGGGGATTTATACAAAATTGAAGGCATACTGAACCAGCATGGCTACCACAGCATCTTGCAGCAGCATCCATCCGGTTTGCGTTTAGTTGGACCATCATTTATTTTTCAACAGGACAATGACCCCAAACACACCTCCAGGCTGTGTAAGGGCTGTTTGACCAAGAAGGAGAGTGATGGGGTGCTACGGCAGATGACCTGGCCTCCACAGTCACCAGACCTAAACCCAATCGAGATGGTTTGGGGTGAGCTGGACCGCAGAGTGAAGGCAAAAGGGCCAACAAGTGCTAAGCATCTCTGGGAATTCCTTCAAGATTGTTGGAAGACCATTTCCGGTGACTACCTCTTGAAGCTCATCAAGAGAATGCCAAGAGTGTGCAAAGCAGTCATCAAAGTAAAAGGTGGGTTCTTTAAAGAACCTAGAATATAAGACATATTTTCAGTTGTTTCACACTTTTTGTTAAGTATATAATTCCACATGTGTTGATTCATAGTTTTGATGCCTTCAGTGTGAATGTACAATTTTCATAGTCATGTAAATACAGAAAAATGTTTAAATTAGGAAGTGTGTCCAAACTTTTGGTGTTTCTCCACTATCTGTGGATGGGGCGTACTCGCTTGGCCAAGAGGTAATCTTGAAAGAGGCGAGGAGAATGTTGACCCTGGGCGCCATAGAGAGATCAAAGAGCTGCTGATCCAGCCCCTTTGTCCTGGTGCCGAAGTCTGATGGAGAATGGCGCTTTTGTCACAATTATAGGAAGCTAAATGAGGTATCCAAAATCGATGCATATACCCCTGCTGATGAACTCATTGAGAGGCTAGAGTCAGCCAGATACAGGTTCAGGCAGTAACAGAAATAAACACTTGAAATAGATCACTCTGTTTGTAATAACTTTATATAATACTAGCTGAAGAGCCCGGCGTTGCCTGGGCATAGTAAATATCTGTGGTTAGTTATAGCACCTCACGTCTCTTATTTTCCCATCATGCCTCTCATTTTCTCTCTTACACCTCTCATTTTCTCCCTTACACCTCTCATTTTCCCCCTCTCTCTCCTCTTATTTTCTCCCTCAGTCCTCTCATTCCCCCCAACACTTGTCATTTCGACCTCACATCTGTCATTTTCCGATCACTCCACTATTTTCCCTCACTCCTCTCATTTTGCACTCACACCTTTTCATTTTCACCTCACACCCCTCATTTTCACCTCAGTATATACATGTTTGTCATCTCCCTTATATATAGTATACACCTGTATGTCTTCTCTTGTATATAGTATATACCTATATGTCATCTCCCCTGTAAATAGTATATACCTGCTGTATGTCATCTCCTCCTGTATATTGTATATACCCATGTGTCATCTCCTATATTATATACCTGTATGTCATCTCTTCTGTATATACTATACTGTATACCTGTATGTCATCTCCTCCTATATATAGTATATACCTGTATGTCATCTCCTGTATATAGTATATACCTATATGTCATCTCCCCTGTATATAGTATATACCTGCTGTATGTCATCTCCTCTATATACCTATGTCATCTGCTCTTTTATATAGTATATACCTGTATGTCATCTCCTCCTGTATATAGTATATACGTGTGTCATCTCCTCCTGTATATAGTATGTACCTGTAAGTCATCTCCTCCTGTATATAGTATATACCTGTGTATCATCTGCTCCTGTATATAGTATATACCTGTGTGTCATCTCCTCCAGTATATAGTATATACCTGTATGTTATCTCCTCCTGTATATAGTATATACCTATGTGTCATCTCCACTGTATATATACCTGAGTGTCATCGCCTCTCTATATAGTATGTACCTGTATGTCACCTCCCCTGTATATAGTATATACCAGGTTGTCATCTCCTCCTGTATATAGCATATACCTGTATGTCATCTCCTCCTGTATATAGTATATATGTGTGTCATCTCCTCCTGTATATAATATATACCTGTGTGTCATCTGCTCCTGTATATAGTATATACCTGTGTGTCACCTCAGGCTTTGTTAAATTATGCACCTGTGCCTCAGCCTGTCTCATTCTTCATCTGTGGCTCTGGATGGGCAGTGTGGAGGTTGGATCCGAAATGTCTGTCTGGACCTGGTCAACCTTTATCCTCGCTTGCCTACTCTGGCGCCATGGGGGTGACTCAGTAATGCTCCAGGTACAGCATGCTTTTAATGTGGTCTTGCTTTTAGTTCATTTAGGAGGCCTTTATGGCACAGCGAATATAAAAAACGTAGTGTAGGACTGCCCCAATATGAGATTGCCGTGAAGAGGCGGGGTGGCTCAAAGAATTGATCAATTGTTTGCTAAATGTCTCATTTTGAAAATACAGTTAGAAATTATTATGTGCATTTGCACTTTATGTATTGCATCTTAACCTTAGGCTGCGCTGGCTTCTCCCCTTTTTTGCTCTGTTATTGGTAAGTGGCTGACCACCACTGTTGCCGCGCCTGGTTATGTGCACCATTCTTTCTGTGTCTCAGTGATTGATAGGCTGCTGTACACACACAGCAGCCCTGCCCTGCCTCAGGCTTTGTTTAATTATGCACCTGTGCCTCAGCCTGTCTCACTCTTCATCTGTGGCTCTGGATGGGCAGTGTGGAGGTTGGATCCGAAATGTCTGTCTGGACCTGGTCAACCTTTATCCTCGCTTGCCTACTCTGGCGCCATGGGGGTGACTCAGTAATGCTCCAGGTACAGCATGCTTTTAATGTGGTCTTGCTTTTAGTTCATTTAGGAGGCCTTTATGGCACAGCGAATATAAAAAACGTAGTGTAGGACTGCCCCAATATGAGATTGCCGTGAAGAGGCGGGGTGGCTCAAAGAATTGATCAATTGTTTGCTAAATGTCTCATTTTGAAAATACAGTTAGAAATTAATATGTGCATTTGCACTTTATGTATTGCGTCTTAACCTTAGGCTGCGCTGGCTTCTCCCCTTTTTTGCTCTGTGTCATCTCCTCCTGTATGTAGTATATACCTGTGTGTCATCTCCTCCTGTATATAGTATATACCTGTGTGTCATCTCTCCTGTATATAGTATATACCTGTGTGTCCTCTTCTCCTGTATATATTATATACCTGTGTGTAATCTCCTCCTGTATATAGTATATATCTGTGTGTTATCTCCTCCTGTATTAGACCGCATTCACACATTATTTGGTCAGTATTTTTACCTCAGTATTTGTAAGCTAAATTGGCAGCCTGATAAATCCCCAGCCAACAGGAAGCCCTCACCTCTGGCAGTACATATTAGCTCACACATACACATAATAGACAGGTCATGTGACTGACAGCTGCTGTATTTCCTATATGGTACATTTGTTGCTCTTGTAGTTTGTCTGCTTATTAATCAGATTTTTATTTTTGAAGGATAATACCAGACTTGTGTGTGTTTTAGGGCGAGTTTCATGTGGCAAGTTGTATGTGTTGAGTTGCATGTGGCGACATGCATGTAGCGACTTTTGTGAGATGAGTTTTGTGTGGCGACATGCGTGTAGCAACTTTTTGTGTGTCGAGTTGCATGTGACAGGTTAGTGTAGCAAGTTGTGTGCAGCAAGTTTTGTGCATGGTGAGTTATGCGTGTGGCGAGTTTTATGTGTGGTGCGTTTTGAGTATGTGCAAGTTTTGTGTGAGGCAACTTTTGCATGTGTTGCAACTTTTGTGCATGTGGCAATTTTTCTGCGTGTGCAAGTTTTGCGTGTGGCGAGTTTTCCATGAGGTGAGTTTTGCATGTGTGGCGAGTTTTGCGTGAGTCTAGTTTTGCATGTGGCGAGTTTTGCGCGTGGTGAGTTTTGAGCGGCGACTTTTGTGTTTCGACTTTTATGTGGCGAGGTTGGCGTATGTGTGGTGAAATGTGTGCTGTGGGTGGTATATGTGTTCAAGCACGTGGTAGTTTGTGGCGCCTTTTGTGTGTGTGTTCATATCCCCATGTGTGGTGAGTATCCCATGTCGGGGCCCCACCTTAGCAACTGTTCGGGATATACTCTTTGGCGCCATTGCTCTCATTTTTTAAGTCCCCCTTGTTCACATCCGGCAGCTGTCAATTTGCCTCCAACACTTTTCCTTTCACTTTTTCCCCATTATGTAGATAGGGGCAAAATTGTTTGGTGAATTGGAAAGCGTGCGGTTAAAATTTCACTTCACAACATAGCCTATGATGCTCTCGGGGTCCAGACGTGTGACTGTGCAAAATTTTGTTGCTGTAGCTGGGACGCCTCCAACACTTTTCCTTTCACTTTTTCCCCATTATGTAGATAGGGGCAAAATTGTTTAGTGAATTGGAACACGCGGGGTTAAAATTTCGCCTCACAACATAGCCTATGACGCTCTCGGGGTCCAGACGTGTGACTGTGCAAAATTTTGTGGCTGTAGCTGCGACGGTGCAGATGCCAATCCCGGACATACAAACATACACACATACACACATACACACACACATTAAGCTTTATATATTAGATATGTGTTTCAATGTGTTTCACTTTTTGTATTGAAAAGTGAAATAAATTAACATTTTGATGATATTCTAATTTTGGGAGAAGCACCTGTATTTTCTGAGCGATTGCAAACTTTCCAGTAGTGAGATTCATGCAAAGCTGGCAAATTTGAATTTCAAAAGATCTAATTTCTAATTTCCAGCAATAGAATATAGATAAAGCAGTACTGCAGATTTTTAATTTTTACTATTACCAACTTATACTGTTTGTTACTCTCCTTTCATTTTGGTATTGCTTGCACAGAATTTAATAATCAAAATTTTATTTTTCTACTTAACAATTTTCCTCAAATTGAACACAATTCAAGTGTCTTTTTGAAGCCCATTATTTTATAACCAGATGGTACCTCACAATTTAGAGTCATGTAGACTCCATAAAGTTTTTACATTTATTTTGATACTGATGACATAAATAATCACCACATAAGAATATGTTACGATCTTGGAACATTCATATTGAAATTTTGCTAAACTACATTTCTCTTTTTAATATGTATGGTGCTGAATGCATGTGATCCAATTTAGAAGCTATTGTGCAAGAGAGCAATAAAAAGAAAAAAAACATTTCAATAAAGAATGTTTATCTTAGAGCATCAGTTATTGCTAAATATACTACAATATTTTATATGCACATTAGACACAAAGTGGAAAGATTTGATTAAAACAGAGGAAAGAACAAACATTTGGCTTTAAAAATGTTATACAAGTAAGCAAAGTATGCACATAAAGAATCATGAAAGCCAGGCTATTATTTCATTACCTGGCAAGATATTTACAGCAGCCAAGCAACAAAAACAATGGGGCATGAATTAGTCTGTACCTCAAATATGATTCTGCCATAAAGCTGCTGATCAACTGACAAATGATTAATACAAAGACAAGATGTTCTAAAGTTGCCTGAGACAATCAGTGAGTAATTGTTATTCACATAAAGTCAAAACCACAAGCTTATCAATAATGAACACATCTCTTTATTTCTGAGGCATTAGTTGGCAAAGACCAATAATTTTTTTCTTTCTTTGCTCCCTACCTATCTCTATTTTATAACAGATTTCTTTAAATACAGTGGATATTAAAAGTTTACAAACCCCTGTAAGAATTCCAGGTTTTTGTCATGTAAAAAAACCTTACCAAGAAGTATCATTTCAGAACTTTTTTCATCTTTAATCACCCATAAATTGTACACATTCATTGGCAAACAAGCTGAATAGAGATGAGCGGTGTTCGAGTCGAACTGTTCGCCAATTTCAAATTCGAGCTGTTTTGGGCGGTGTTTGAGTCGTTCGTCGAACTCGAACAATTTGCTTAAAATTCGTCTGTTCAAGTTTCTGTTTGATAACTGTTCGTTCACCAAAAGCCTAACTTGATTTGCACATTAAAACTGTTTATCATTGTTAATAGACTGTTTCAGTGTATAGTGGGCAGGGGGGGGGGGGGCGGGGTATAGATCTGTGCTGAAATAACGCCGATCTCTATTTTTTTTCTTTCCCGCATTTACAGTGGGGTGGTGCAGTCTCTCAGCCTATCAGCAGTGCACACACACAGCAATGTGCATGTGATGCACACAAGCAAGGGCATGTGTCATTGGCTGTGTATGTCACATGTCCTTGCCCTATAAGAACCAGCCATTTTCCCCGTCGCCACCATTTCCTCACTGCTGCAGCTTAGTGTTAGACGACACCGCTGCTGCTGTGGGCGCTATATAAAGAGTATTTTTTTGCGAGCAAATTTTCTGAGAGATAGGTTTAGGGAGTCGGGACTAGTTGTAATATCAGTCCTTTTCAGGGTAGGTTTCAGCAGTTCATAGCACTTTTTGCCAGGCAGGTCTGTGCCAGTGCTGTGCAAGTGTTTGTCACAGCATTTGGTGTAATCTAGCTCAGCCAATCCTTTTGGGCTAGTAGCATTGTCTGGTAGTCATCTGAGTAGCCCACCTGTGAAGCTAGCTACACCGCCTGTGTATCTAAATTTTCACGGCATCTAACCCAGTAAATAGTTTTGGACCTAGGAGCAGTGTCTGCACATCAGCGGAGTAGCCCGCCTGTGAAGCTAGCTACACCGCCTATCTATCTAAATTTTTACTGCATCTAACCCAGTAAATCTTTTTGGGCTTAGTAGCAGTGTCTTCACGCCAGCAGAGTAGCCCGCCTGTGAAGCTAGCTACACCGCCTGTGTATCTAAATTTTTACTGCATCTAAGGCAGTAAATAGTTTTGGGCCTAGGAGCAGTGTCTGCTAGTCAGCAGAGTAGCCCACCCATGAAGCAAGCTATACCTCCTGTTTATCTAATTACTAATTTTTAACTGCATCTAGCCCAGGAAATCCTTTTGGGCCTAGTAGCATTTTGTGCTACTCAGCAGAGTACCCCACCCATGAAGCAAACTACACCGCCTGTTTATCTAATTACTAATTTTTAACTGCATCTAGCCCAGGAAATCCTTTTGGGCCTAGTAGAATTTTGTGCTACTCAGCAGAGTACCCCACCCATGAAGCAAGCTACACTGCCTGTTTATCTAATGACTAATTTTTAACTGCGTCTAGCCCAGGAAATCCTTTTGGGCCTAGTAGCATTTTGTGCTACTCAGCAGAGTACACCACCCATGAAGAAAGCTACACCGCCTGTTTATCTAATTACTAATTTTTAACTGCATCTAGCCCAGGAAATCCTTTTGGGCCTAGTAGAATTTTGTGCTACTCAGCAGTGTACCCCACCCATGAAGCAAGCTACACCGCCTGTTTATCTAATGACTAATTTTTAACTGCATCTAGCCCAGGCAATACTTTGGGCCTAGTAGCAATTACTGCTACTCAGCAGAGTACCCCACCCATGAAGCAAACTACACCGCCTTCTTCCTTTCTCAATCTAACCCCTCGGCTCTGGGGTGTCCACTCTTCCTCAAGCTCTCTCCTTCTCACAGGTGGACTACTGCATGTATTCACACTGTGGCGAATCTTTTGGGCCCAGGCATAAGAAGTCGTCGAGGTAATGGATAATATGTGCCCTCATAGAAACGTCCATGACAACCCATTCGAGGAAGCAACTAAATGCCTCAAATAGTGAGCAGGATATGGAGCACCTTATGAGCAAACAACGATCTATGTAGTATGCTCCTTCACAGAAGCAGCCCAATGGGAGGACACTATTCAGAGGCACAGGTAGTAACCAGAACGCCCCGTCAATGTCTGTTTTGGCTATTAGGGTGCCCCTTCCCAACTTCTTGACCCGCATGATTGCCTCGTCAAAGGAGGTAGAGTACATAGTACTGTACTTGGTTCCACATCGATGTTGTCATTTACTGACCTGCCCCTTGGATATGACAAATGGTGGATGAGTCTGAATGTATTGGGTTCCTTTTTTGGCAAGACTCCCAACAGGGATACCACTATATCTTCTAAGGAAAGTGTGAAAGTGTTCTGAATGGACACTGTGAAGATGGTTATCAAGAAGTTAGTTAAATTTGCACAACATTGACACATTACCTAGAAATGGATGTCCTTCACAAATTGATGAAAATAAAAGAAGAAAATTGGTGCAGGAGGCTGCCAAATGGCCTACAGCAACATTGATGGAACCGAAGGAATTTTTGGCAATTACTGGAGAAGATGGTGGCAAGATGGAAGCCTTTTCTTACAAAAAAACCCCATCCAAGCACAGTTATGTATTGCCACAACTTAAATCAAGTTGGGGGAACTGATTGTGGGGGAGATGTCGATCGGGCATGTCTGATTTAAAACAGCTGAACACTTTGTTCTTTCGGAAATAAGCTACCACCAGACATGTTGGTCAGCAGCTTTGAAGCAGAGAACAAGCGCTTCTGTGTATGGGAGAGACGGATGAGATGTCTGTGTTGGCCAAATGAGATACTGAAGCATTGTTCAGCTGACAACCATCTAAGGTATATGGCAGGCTTTATTGATCATTTATTATTTCTTGTAGGAAATAATATCTAGATATATTTCTCAAGCATTATGGCTGTCCAAATAATCTCTGGTTTTGTCAATAGAGCAAGAAGCACTTTAATTAAACACTTAAATTATTATTATTTATTTATATAGCACCATTGATTCCATGGTGCTGTACATGCAAAGGTGTTACTTACAAATTACAGATATCACTTACAGTAAGCAAACTAACAATTACAGACTGATACAGAGGGGCGAGGACCCTGCCCTTGTGGGCTTACATTCTACAGGATGGTGGGGTAGGAGACAATAGGTTGAGGGTTGCAGGAGCTCCGGTGTTGGAGAGGCGGTAGCTTCGGTAGTGGTGAGGAGGCAGCCGGGTCAGTGCAGGCTGTAAGCTTTCCTGAAGAGGTGGGTTTTCAGGTTCCGTCTGAAGGATCCGAATGTGGTTGATAGTCAGACATGTTGGGGCAAAGAATTCCAGAGGATGGGGGATATTTGGGAGAAGTCTTTGAGGCGGTTGGGTGAGGAGCGAATAAGTGTGGAGGAGAGAAGGAGGTCTTGGGTGGACCGAAGATTACGTGAGGGAAGATATTGGGAGATTAGTTCAGAGATATATGGAGGAGACAGGTTATAGCTTTGTAGGTTAGTATTAGTAATTTGAATGGTATACGCTGAGGAAATGGGAGATTTGCAGAGGGGGGAAGCAGAGGAGTAGCGAGGAGAGAGATGAATTATTTGGGCAGCAGAGTTAAGGATGGACTGGAGAGGTACAAGAGTGTTAGCAGGGAGGCCACAGAAAAGGATGTTGCTGTAGTCAAGGTGGGAGATGATGAGGGCATGCACAAGCATTTTAGTAGACTGACGGTTGAGGAAAGGATGGATTCTGGAGATATTTTTGAGGTGGAGTAAAAAAATGAATTATACATCATTAGCAGAAAGGATACTACTATCCACATATAATCAGCATTAATTTATCATCTGTTAAACTCAACTTGAAAAAACACTTTTCTATAGCCTAAGGGTAAGTTCACACAGGGCGTTTTTACTGCTTTTCTTGCTACTTTTTTATGCTAATTTTCAGCTGCTTTTTACAGTACCAGCAAAGCCTATGAGATTTCAGAAATCTCATGCACGCACATTGTTTTTGTGTGTGATCAGTATTTTGTGCTTTGCTGCGGATTTGGACATAGAGCATATCACTTCTTTCAGTGTTTTGCTGCTTTTGTCAGCGTTTTTCACTCATTGTTTTGAATAGGTGTTGAAAAAACGCTACAAAAGCGCAGGTATCATTATTTGTTGCGTTTTTGCTGCTGAAAACTCAAGGACATTAGCATGGACAAAGAGAAAAAAACACACCAAAAAACACACCAAATATGCAACAAAAACACACCATAACCTGCGTTTTTTGACACAGCTTCTTCCCTGCTATGAAGATCTGGTTTTGCTGCAGAAAAAAAGCAGCAAAAACGCCCTGTGTGAACTTACCCTAATACAGAAATTCTCTTATTGTCACCATTAAAACCAGCTTGATTAGTGGTAAGGAAAGTTTTATACATTGTCAAGTTTGGAATAAAAAATTATTCCTGCTTTAAAAATTACAGCTTTCACATCATTTATCTGTTACATTTATGTACAAACTGACTAACGAGCATACCTTCCTACAACAAGCATACACATATGGAAAGCACATTGATTAAATACAGTATGCAATATATACTTTTTGTATATATATATTTTTAAACAATGACGTGGGGTTCCCTCCATTTTTGATAACCAGCTAAGGTAAAGCTGGGGTTTGATATTATAAGGTCGGGGAGGTCCATAGTTATATTGCCTACCCCAGCAAAAAAATACAAACCAATTAGGTCATCCATGCAAATGTAGTGGATAACCTCTTTAAAGATATAGAAAATTAAAGATAAATATTGATAGTTTGTTTAATAATATCATTTAGCAATTTAATTTTTTTTCTACAGATTTCAGAGCCTATAAATATTAGATATATTTATGGCGAGAAAGAAGATCATCTTTTCAATCAATGATATGCGCTATTGATTTCTCCAATATGTTTTATTATAGTTTATTTTTGTTGCATTTTGACTTAACATATTTAAAAGTCATTATCTTTGGTATTGTTAAGCTAATCGTTGTTCTTTATTATTTTACTTGCATAGTGCAATATAGTCCAAAAAATATTACCTACACTCTAAGGACAGATTTTATACCTTGTCTACTTTATTGCTTACTAGCTGAAGAGCCCGGCGTTGCCTGGGCATAGTAAATATCTGTGGTTAGTTATAGCACCTCACTTCTCTTATTTTCCCATCATACCTCTCATTTTCCCAATCACATCTTTCATTTTCCCCCTCACATCTCAAATTTTGTCCCTCACACCTCTCATTTTCTCCCTCACTCCTCTCATTCCCCCCTAACACTTGTCATTTCGACCTCACATCTGTCATTTTCCGATCACTCCACTATTTTCCCTCACTCATCTCATTTTGCAATCACACCTTTTCATTTTCACCTCACACCTCTCATTTTCACCTCAGTATATACATGTTTGTCATCTCCCTTATATATAGTATACACCTGTATGTCATCTCCTGTATATAGTATATACCTGTTTGTCATCTCCCCTGTATATAGTATATTCCTGCTGTGTGTCATCTCCCCTGTATATAGTACTTACCTGTATGTCATCTCCTCCTATATATAGTATATACCTGTATGTCTTCTCCTTCTATATATAGTATATACCTGTATGTCATCTCCTCCTGTATATAGTATATATCTGTGTGTCATCTCCTCCTGTATATAGCATATACCTGTATGTCATCTTCTATATAGCATATACCTGTATGTGTTAGGGGTCGAGTTCCTGCCTCTGCACAGGGGGAATCTCGGGCCATCTCCGCTGCGGTCTCCCATTCTTCTCCTGCCGCAGTGGAGCCTGCTCAGCGGAGACGTCGATCCCAGCGTCTCGCTCAGTCTGACTCTGTGCTAAGAGTTACTGCTGCGTTTCCTGCTTCTGCCATTGAAGTCAGTGCTGGGCAGCGGCGAGCGGACGCTTCTGGGGCTAAGTCCTGCTTTTCACATTCTGAGCATGCCCAGAGTAAGATCTCTCAGTGGAGTTCGAGTGTCACATGATCAGATACTGCAGCTAAGGTCCTTGTAGCTGCTAGGACTAAATCCTGCTTTGCACTCTGAGCATGCCCAGGGCGAGATCTCTCAGTGGAGATCTAGGGTCACATGCTCAGGTGCTGCAGCACGCCATTGGTCCTTCTTTGAAAGGTCCTAAACATGCTGCAACTATTTAACCCTGCTGTTCTGTTCGGTCTGGGGAGACCTATTTTGAACTTTGGTATTTTTTGGGGTGTTCAAGATGCGGTTCTGAAACTTGTGGTTGATTGACTTAAATGAGGATGGGTCGGTCGGCCACGGGTTTCAGAGCCGCATCTTGAATACTTTAAAGAATATTGAAGTTCAAAGTCGGTCATTTTTGACCAACAGAACAGCAGGGTTAAGGCTCGCATGGCCGCACGGCCATGCGCTAGTATCAAGTCATATGTGCTTTGCGCCAGTGTGGTTATGCATAAGTGTGTTCAGGGACCCGGCTGAAATAAGCCCCTAGAATACCGGCTCCTCCGGTGAGGAGATTGTATGAGAGTGTTCAGGGAACCGGCTGAAATAAGCCCCTAGAATACCGGCTTCTCCGGTGAGGAGATTGCATGTTGCTTAACCACAGACTGCTATCAGCTTGGCAGTAAGCTTGTGCTCCTGTGAGGCTAACAGGGCGCAGTGCTTTCCTCTCGTGGCTGCTCTGTGAGGTAACAGAGCTAGTCTATACCGCCATATTGTGCCACCATTCACTAGCAGCAGGTTCTTCCTGTACGGTGGACCCCGGGCTGCGAACGCACCATTTATAATAAATATCTATTTCTACTTGGTGCGTTCCGCTAGCCCTAACATAATACTAGCGCCAGGGTCTGGCTAGTAAATGGCGGACGGTCAGCGTCTACAGCGGTACATCCAGCAGTTGGAGGGTAGGTTGGCGGCTCTAGAGCGTGCAACCTCAGCTGTGGACGTTACTGCTGTCGCTGTTCAGGCTGCAAGTGCAGCTGCAGCCAGTTTGTCCGCTGCCATCCCTGCTCCGACCTTATCCCGTCTCCCGCTTCCAGACAAGTTTGCTGGTGACAGTAAGCTATGTCGGGGATTCGTGAGCCAGTGCTCCATACATCTCGAGCTGCTGGCTGCACGTTTTCCTACGGAACGGGCGAGGGTGGGATTCATTTTGTCTCTTTTGTCGGGCAGGGCGTTGGAGTGGGCAACGCCGCTTTGGGAACGTGGTGATCGTGTGGTACAGAGTGCTCCTATCTTCCTGGACGCTCTGAGGCAGGTCTTTTTGGGACCCCGTGTCACCCACGATACCGCGCTCCAATTGTTGGCAATTACTCAGGCTTCGTCCGTGGTCAGCCAGTTCGCCATCCTATTCCGGACTCTAGCTTCTGAGCTGGAATGGCCGGATAAAGTCCTTATTCCGGTGTTCTGGAAAGGACTGGCAGATCATGTAAAGGACGCCTTGGCCACCAGGGAGATTCCCATCACACTGGAGGAGCTTATTACTATAGCTACCCGCATCGATCTCCGTTTTAACGAGCGGAGGTTGGAGCGGACCCAGTGTAGGCAGAGGTTTCGGCTGGCTCCCACCTTTGCCAAACCTCTAGAATCTCCTGTTATGGCGTCCGACTCCCATGAGGCCATGGAGGTTTCTCGAGCAGGACCTAGGTCTCAGACCGCTCGAGTACCTGTGGTGTGTAAAAATTGCCAGCTACCGGGACATTACGCTAATAAATATCCACGGCGGTCGGGAAAACGATCGCGTCTAGTGACCATTGGAGGAGGTTCACTGGACACAGCTGCATTTTCCTCCAAATTGTCCTTTAAAGGGACAATCCTGTTAGGCACATCCACTCTTACAGTAGAGCTTTGTGTGGATTCAGAAGCAGAAGGAAATTTTATGTCTTCTGCTTTTGCTCTGCGCCACGCAATACCTCTGGTTATGCTTGCCAAACCAGTAACCGTTAGAGTGGTGAATGGGTCGACACTTCCGTTACAGATCACACATCAGACTGTCAGAATACCGGCTTCTCCGGTGAGGAGATTGCATGTTGCTTAACCACAGACTGCTATCAGCTTGGCAGTAAGCTTGTGCTCCTGTGAGGCTAACAGGACGCAGTGCTTTCTTCTCGCGGCTGCTCTGTGAGGTAACAGAGCTAGTCTATACCGCCATATTGTGCCACCATTCACTAGCAGCAGGTTCTTCCTGTACGGTGGACCCCGGGCTGCGAACACACCATTTATAATAAATAACTATTTCTACTCGGTGCGTTCCGCTAGCCCTAACAGTATGTCATCTCCTCCTGTATATAGTATATACCTGTAGGTCATCTACTCCTGTATATAGTATATACCTGTGTGTCATCTCCTCATGTATATAGTATATACCTGAAGGTCATCTGCTCCTGTTTATAGTATATACCTGTGTGTCATCTCCTCCTGTATATAGTATATACCTGTAAGTCATCTGCTCCTGTATATAGTATACACCTGTGTGTCATCTCCTCCTGTATATAGTATATACCTGTAGGTCATCTGCTCCTGTATATAGTATATACCTGTATGTCATCTCTCCTGTATATAGTATATACCTGTATGTCATCTCCTCCTGTATATAGTATATATCTGTGTGTCATCTCCTATATAGTGTTGTGGATTCTGTTTTTGGGCTCCCTCTGGTGGTTACAGATGGTACTGGGTGACTTGTGTTTTCTGTGGTCTCTGGTGTCCACCTGTTCTATCAGGATATGGGAGTTTCCTATTTAACCTGGCTTTCTTGTCATTTCCTCGCCGGCTATCAATGTAATCAGTGTGTCTTGTTACCTCTGCTTCCCGCTTCTGTAATCTTCAGGACAAGCTAAGTTTTTGATTTTCCTGTTCCACGTTTTGCTTAATTTTTGTCTTAGTCCAGCTTGCAGATATGTGATTCCTTTTTGCTGGTTGCTCTAGTGGGCTGATATTACTCCTCATGTTCCATGAGTTGGCACATGAGTTCAAGTAATTTCAGGATGGTTTTCTGTAGGGTTTTTCGCTGACCGCGCAGTTCACTTTTGTATCCTCTGCTATCTAGCTTTAGCGGGCCTCATTTTGCTGAATCTGTTTTCATAACTACGTATGTGCTTTCCTCTCATTTCACCGTCATTACATGTGGGGGGCTGCTATTTCTGTGGGGTGTTTCTCTGGAGGCAAGAGAGGTCTGTGTTTCTTCTAATAGGGGAAGTTAGTCCTTCGGCTGGCGCGAGACGTCTAGGAATCATCATAGGCACGTTCCCCGGCTACAGCTAGTTGTGTGTTTAGGTTCAGGATCGCGGTCAGCTCAGTTTCCATCACCCTAGAGCTTGTTTTGTTTTTTTGTGCTTGTCCTTTTGTGATCCCCTGCCATTGGGATCATGACAGTATAGCCGGCCACAAAGTGGTAATCGTATTGGCTGAAGTAGGAGGAAAAGTAGTCTGAGGAAGTTTTTTTTTTTTTTTTTTTCTTTTTTCCCCTCAGAGTTTGCTGCCTAGCCTTAATTGCAGCCTGGCTGCGTCTTACCTCCTCTTAATCCTTGAATGGCTCTGACCTCAGCTGTTTATCATGGACGTCCAGAGTTTGGCTTCCAGCCTGAATAATCTTGCTGCTAAGGTTCAAAATATACAAGATTTTGTTGTACATGCTCCTATGTCTGAACCTAGAATTCCTATCCCAGAGTTTTTTTCTGGAGATAGATCTAGTTTTCTGAATTTTAGGAACAATTGCAAGTTGTTTCTTTCTTTGAAATCTCGCTCCTCTGGAGACCCTGCTCAGCAAGTCAAAATTGTTATATCTTTCCTGCGGGGTGACCCTCAGAATTGGGCATTTGCATTGGCACCAGGGGATCCTGCGTTGCTCAATGTGGATGCGTTTTTTCTGGCATTGGGTTTGCTCTATGAGGAACCTAACCTAGAGATTCAGGCTGAAAAAGCTTTATTGGCTCTCTCTCAGGGGCAAGATGAAGCAGAAATATATTGTCAGAAATTTCGGAAATGGTCGGTGCTTACTCAGTGGAATGAGTGCGCCCTGGCTGCAAGATTCAGAGATGGCCTTTCTGAGGCCATTAAAGATGTTATGGTGGGGTTCCCTGCGCCTACAGGTCTGAATGAGTCTATGACTATGGCTATTCAGATTGATCGGCGTTTACGGGAGCGCAAACCTGTGCACCATTTGGCGGTGTCTTCTGAACAGGCACCTGAGACAATGCAATGTGATAGAATTCAGTCCAGAAGTGAACGGCAAAACTATAGGCGGAAAAATGGGTTGTGTTTTTATTGTGGTGATTCAGCTCATGTTATATCAGCATGCTCTAAACGCACAAAAAAGGTTGATAAGTCTGTTGCCATTAGTACTTTACAGTCTAAGTTCATTCTGTCTGTGACTCTGATTTGTTCATTATCAGCCATTTCCGTCGATGCCTATGTGGATTCAGGCGCTGCCCTGAGTCTTATGGATTGGTCATTTGCCAACCGCTGTGGGTTTAGTCTGGAGCCTCTGGAAGTCCCTATTCCTTTGAAAGGAATTGACTCTACACCTTTAGCTATGAACAAACCTCAGTACTGGACACAAGTGACCATGCGTATGACTCCCGTTCATCAGGAGGTGATTCGCTTCCTGGTACTGTATAATTTACATGATGTCTTAGTGCTTGGTCTGCCATGGTTACAAACTCATAACCCAGTCTTGGACTGGAAAACGATGTCTGTGTTAAGCTGGGGATGTCAGGGGGTTCATGATGATGCACCTCCGATTTCTATCGCTTCATCTACTCCTTCTGAGGTTCCTGTATTTTTGTCTGATTATCGGGATGTTTTTGAGGAGCCTAAGCTCAATTCGCTTCCTCCTCACAGGGATTGCGATTGTGCTATAGATTTGATTCCTGGCAGTAAATTTCCTAAAGGACGTTTGTTCAATCTGTCAGTGCCAGAGCATACTGCTATGCGGGATTATGTTAAGGAGTCCTTGGAAAAGGGACATATCCGTCCATCTTCGTCCCCCTTGGGAGCAGGTTTTTTTTTCGTGGCCAAAAAAGATGGTTCCTTGAGGCCTTGTATAGATTACCGTCTTTTGAATAAGATTACAGTCAAATATCAGTATCCTTTGCCATTGTTGACTGATTTGTTCGCTCGCATTAAGGGGGCTAAATGGTTCACTAAGATTGATCTTCGGGGTGCGTATAATCTTGTGCGGATAAAGCAGGGTGATGAGTGGAAAACCGCATTTAATATGCCTGAGGGCCATTTTGAGTATTTGGTGATGCCTTTTGGACTTTCTAATGCTCCTTCTGTCTTCCAGTCCTTTATGCACGATATTTTCCGTGAATATCTGGATAAATTTATGATTGTGTATTTGGATGATGTTTTGGTTTTTTCTGATGACTGGGAGTCCCATGTTCAGCAGGTCAGGAAGGTGTTTCAGGTCCTGCGGGCCAATTCTTTGTTTGTAAAAGGTTCAAAGTGTCTCTTTGGAGTCCAGAAGATTTCTTTTTTGGGGTATATTTTTTCCCCTTCTACTATTGAGATGGATCCCGTCAAGGTTCAGGCTATTTGTGACTGGACGCAGCCTACATCTCTTAAGAGTCTACAGAAGTTCTTGGGCTTTGCTAATTTTTATCGTCGTTTCATAACTAATTTTTCTAGTGTTGTTAAGCCTTTGACGGATTTGACTAAGAAGGGTGCTGATGTTGCTGATTGGTCTCCTGCGGCTGTGGAGGCCTTTCAGGAACTTAAGCGCCGGTTTTCTTCTGCTCCTGTGTTGCGTCAGCCAGATGTTTCGCTTCCTTTTCAGGTTGAGGTTGATGCTTCCGAGATTGGAGCGGGGGCGGTTTTGTCGCAGAGAAGCTCCGATTGCTCGGTGATGAAGCCATGTGCGTTCTTTTCTAGAAAGTTTTCGCCCACTGAGCGGAATTATGATGTTGGTAATCGGGAGCTTTTGGCCATGAAGTGGGCATTTGAGGAGTGGCGTCATTGGCTTGAGGGTGCTAGACATCGTGTGGTGGTCTTGACTGATCACAAAAATCTGATTTACCTTGAGTCTGCCAAGCGTCTGAATCCTAGACAGGCTCGTTGGTCACTGTTTTTCTCCCGTTTCGATTTTGTGGTTTCATACCTGCCAGGTTCAAAGAATGTGAAGGCGGATGCTCTTTCTAGGAGTTTTGTGCCTGACTCCCCTGGAAATTCTGAGCCCACTGGTATCCTTAGGGATGGGGTGATTTTGTCGGCTGTCTCCCCAGACTTGCGACGTGCTTTGCAGGAGTTTCAGGCGGATAAACCTGATCGTTGTCTGCCTGAAAGACTGTTTGTTCCGGATAATTGGACCAGTAGAGTCATCTCCGAGGTCCATTCTTCTGTGTTGGCAGGTCATCCTGGAATATTTGGTACTAGAGACTTGGTGGCCAGGTCTTTTTGGTGGCCTTCCTTCTCGAGGGATGTGCGTTCTTTTGTGCAGTCTTGTGAAGTTTGCGCTCGGGCTAAGCCTTGCTGTTCTCGGGCCAGTGGATTGTTGTCACCTTTGCCTATCCCGAAGAGGCCTTGGATGCACATTTCCATGGACTTTATTTCGGATCTCCCTGTCTCTCAAAAAATGTCCGTCATCTGGGTTGTGTGTGACCGCTTTTCTAAGATGGTTCATCTGGTACCCTTGCCTAAGTTACCTTCCTCCTCTGAGTTGGTCCCTCTGTTTTTTCAGAACGTGGTTCGTTTGCATGGGATTCTGGAGAACATCGTTTCTGACAGGGGATCCCAGTTTGTCTCTAGATTTTGGCGGACGTTCTGTGCTAAGATGGGCATTGATTTGTCCTTTTCGTCTGCATTCCATCCTCAGACGAATGGCCAGACGGAACGAACTAATCAGACCTTGGAAACTTATTTAAGGTGTTTTGTTTCTGCTGATCAAGATGACTGGGTTACCTTTTTGCCGCTTGCCGAATTTGCCCTTAATAATCGGGCTAGTTCTGCTACCTTGGTTTCTCCTTTCTTTTGTAATTCGGGGTTTCATCCTCGTTTTTCCTCTGGTCAGGTGGAGCCTTCTGATTGTCCTGGAGTGGACATGGTGGTGGATAGGTTGCATCAGATTTGGAGTCATGTGGTGGACAATTTGAAGTTGTCCCAGGAGAGGGCTCAGCAGTTTGCTAATCGCCGTCGCCGCGTGGGTCCTCGACTTCGTGTTGGGGACTTGGTGTGGTTGTCTTCTCGTTTTGTTCCTATGAAGGTCTCTTCTCCTAAGTTCAAGCCTCAGTTTATCGGTCCCTATAGGATCTTGGAAATTCTTAACCCTGTGTCGTTTCGTTTGGATCTCCCGGCATCGTTTGCTATTCATAATGTGTTCCATCGGTCGTTGTTGCGGAAGTATGAGGTACCTATTGTTCCTTCGCTTGAACCTCCTGCTCCGGTGCTGGTGGAGGGAGAATTGGAGTATGTTGTGGAGAAGATCTTGGATTCTTGTGTTTCCAGACGGAAACTCCAATATTTGGTCAAGTGGAAGGGTTATGGTCAGGAGGATAATTCTTGGGTGGTTGCCTCTGATGTTCATGCTGCTGATTTGGTCCGTGCATTTCATAGGGCTCATCCTGGTCGCCCTGGTGGTTCTCGTGAGGGTTCGGTGACCCCTCCTCAAGGGGGGGTACTGTTGTGGATTCTGTTTTTGGGCTCCCTCTGGTGGTTACAGATGGTACTGGGTGACTTGTGTTTTCTGCGGTCTCTGGTGTCCACCTGTTCTATCAGGATATGGGAGTTTCCTATTTAACCTGGCTTTCTTGTCATTTCCTCGCCGGCTATCAATGTAATCAGTGTGTCTTGTTACCTCTGCTTCCCGCTTCTGTAATCTTCAGGACAAGCTAAGTTTTTGATTTTCCTGTTCCACGTTTTGCTTAATTTTTGTCTTAGTCCAGCTTGCAGATATGTGATTCCTTTTTGCTGGTTGCTCTAGTGGGCTGATATTACTCCTCATGTTCCATGAGTTGGCACATGAGTTCAAGTAATTTCAGGATGGTTTTTTGTAGGGTTTTTCGCTGACCGCGCAGTTCACTTTTGTATCCTCTGCTATCTAGCTTTAGCGGGCCTCATTTTGCTGAATCTGTTTTCATAACTACGTATGTGCTTTCCTCTCATTTCACCCTCATTAAATGTGGGGGGCTGCTATTTCTGTGGGGTGTTTCTCTGGAGGCAAGAGAGGTCTGTGTTTCTTCTAATAGGGGAAGTTAGTCCTTCGGCTGGCGCGAGACGTCTAGGAATCATCGTAGGCACGTTCCCCGGCTACAGCTAGTTGTGTGTTTAGGTTCAGGATCGCGGTCAGCTCAGTTTCCATCACCCTAGAGCTTGTTTTGTTTTTTTGTGCTTGTCCTTTTGTGATCCCCTGCCATTGGGATCATGACAATATAGTATATATCTGTGTGTCATCTCCTCCTCTATATAGTATATACCTGTGTGCCATCTCTCCTGTATATAGTATATACCTATGTGCCATCTCCTCCTGTATTAGACCGCATTCACACATTATTTGGTCAGTATTTTTACCTCAGTATTTGTAAGCTAAATTGGCAGCCTGATAAATCCCCAGCCAACAGGAAGCCCTCCCCCTGGCAGTATATATTAGCTCACACATACACATAATAGACAGGTCATGTGACTGACAGCTGCAGTATTTCCTATATGGTACATTTGTTGCTCTTGTAGTTTGTCTGCTTATTAATCAGATTTTTATTTTTGAAGGATAATACCAGACTTGTGTGTGTTTTAGGGCGAGTTTCGTTTGTCAAGTTGTGTGTGTTGAGCTGCGTGTGGCGACATGCATGTAGCGACTTTTGTGAGATGAGTTTTGTGTGGCAACATGCGTGTAGCAACTTTTTGTGTGTCGAGTTGCATGTGACAGGTTAGTGTAGCAAGTTGTGTGCAGCAAGTTTTGCGCATGGCGAGTTTTGCGCATGGTGAGTTTTATGTGTAGTACCTTTTGAGTATGTGCAAGTTGTGTGTGAGGCAACTTTTGCATGTGTTGCAACTTTTGTGCATGTGGCAATTTTTCCGCGTGTGCAAGTTTTGCATGTGGTGAGTTTTCCATGAGGTAAGTTTTGCACTTGTGGCGAGTTTTGCGTGAGCCTAGTTTTTGCATGTGGCGAGTTTTGCGCGTGGTGAGTTTTGAGCGGCGACTTTTGTGTTTCGACTTTTATGTGGCGAGGTTGGTGTATGTGTGGTGAAATGTGTGCTGAGGGTGATATTTGTTCAAGCACATTTTGTGTGTGTGTTCATATCCCCGTGTGTGGTGAGTATCCCATGTCGGGGCCCCACCTTAGCAACTGTACGGTATATACTCTTTGGCACCATCGCTCTCATTCTTTAAGTCCCCCTTGTTCACATCTGGCAGCTGTCAATTTGCCTCCAACACTTTTCCTTTCACTTTTCCCCATTATGTAGATAGGGGCAAAATTGTTTGGTGAATTGGAAAGCGCGGGGTTAAAATTTCACCTCACAACATAGCCTATGATGCTCTCGGGGTCCAGACGTGTGACTGTGAAAAATTTTGTGGCTGTAGCTGCGACGCCTCCAACACTTTTCCTTTCACTTTTTTCCCCATTATGTAGATAGGGGCAAAATTGTTTGGTGAATTGGAAAGTGCGGGGTTAAAATTTCGCCTCACAACATAGCCTATAACGCTCTCGGGGTCCAGACGTGTGACTGTGCAAAATTTTGTGGCTGTAGCTGCGACAGTGCAGATGCCAATCCCGGACATACACACATACACACACACACACACACACATTCAGCTTTATATAGTAGAGACATACACACATACACACACACACACACACACACACACACACACACACACACACACACACACACACACACACACACACACACACATTCAGCTTTATATAGTAGATATGTGTTTTAATGTGTTTCACTTTTTGTATTGAAAAGTGAAATAAATTAACATTTTGATGATATTCTAATTTTGGGAGAAGCACCTGTATTTTCTGAGCGATTGCAAACTTTCCAGTAGTGAGATTCATGCAAAGCTGGCAAATTTGAATTTCAAAAGATCTAATTTCTAATTTCCAGCAATAGAATATAGATAAAGCAGTACTGCAGATTTTTAATTTTTACTATTACCAACTTATGCTGTTTGTTACTCTCCTTTCATTTTGGTATTGCTTGCACAGAATTTAATAATCAACATTTTGTAGCTGCGACGGTGCAGATGCCAATCCCGGACATACATACACACACACACACATACACACACACATTCAGCTTTATATATTAGATTTACACAAAATGTATATGATCATAAACATGTAATACTGAGTTCTCATGGCCATGGACCACTATTTTACGCAACTAAGGTAAGACATTACTGCTGACACAGGTATAATTAAATTACCCCCAAAATCGCAAATATGGAATCACTGTATATTAAATAAGGGTGTCTAAAGTAGATAAAACATACAATAACTTCTATTAAATATTTAAAAAAGAGAACCAGCATAATAATACAGTGGGGAAAAAAAGTATTTAGACAGCCATCAATTGTGCAAGTTCTCCCACGTAAAAAGATGAGAGAGGCGTGTAATTGACATCATAGGTAGACCACAACTATGAGAGTCAAAATGAGAAAACAAATCCAGAAACTCACCTTGTCTGATTTGGCAAGATTTATTTTACAAATTATGGTGGAAAATAAGTATTTGGTCACCTAAAAACATGCAAGATTTCTGGCTCTCACAGACCTGTAACTTCTTCTTTAAGAGGCTCCTCTGTCCTCCACCCATTACCTGTAGTATTGGCACCTGTTTGAACTTGTTATCAGTGTAAAAGACACCTGTCCACAATCTCAAACAGTCACAATCCAAACTCCACTATGGTGAAGACCAAAGAGCTGTCAAAGGACACCAGAAACAAAATTGTAGAGAAGACTGAATCTATAATAGGCAAGCATCTTGGTGTGATGAAATCAACTGTGGGAGCAATAATAAGAAAATGGAAGACATACAAGACCACTGATAATCTCTCTCGATCTGGGGCTCTACGCAAGATCTCACCCCGTGGGGTCAAAATGATCACAACAACAGTGAGCAAAAATCTCAGAACCAAACGGGGGACCTAGTAAATGATTTGCATAGAGCTGCTATCACTGTAAAAAAAAGCTTCCATTAGTAACACACTACACCACCATGGACTCAGATTCTACTGTGCCAAACGTTTCCCCCTGCTTAAGCCAGTACATGCCCGGACCCGTCTTTCAACATGATAATGATAAAGTAAAGGAACTGGATGCACAGGTAGTTTTTTCTTCTATCCTTCCAGTAGACGGGCATGGCACCAGGAGATGGAACAGGATCCTTGATGCAAACAACTGGCTAAGACGATGGTGCAGACAACAAGGATTCGGATTCCTGGACCACGGTGTGAATTACTTGTACGATGGACTCCTCGCCAGAGACAGACTACACCTCAACAAACCTGGGAAACACACATTCGCCAGAAGACTCGCTACACTCATCAGGAGGGCGTTAAACTAGAAGAAGAGGGGACGGGAAGAAAAACATTAGACTTGAACAAAGAAGATCCAGGAAAACATACTCAGAAGGGAGGTAAGAACATTTCTAAAACAATCCACAGCGAGGAGATTGGAACAAAACAAAATCCTCTAAACTGCATGCTTGCCAACGCCAGAAGCCTGACAAACAAGATGGAAGAACTAGAAGCAGAAACATCTACAGGTAACTTTGACATAGTGGGAATAACCGAGACATGGTTAGATGAAAGCTATGACTGGGCAGTTAACTTACAGGGTTACAGTCTGTTTAGAAAGGATCGTAAAAATCGGAGAGGAGGAGGGGTTTGTCTCTATGTAAAGTCTTGTCTAAAGTCCACTTTAAGGGAGGATATTAGCGAAGGAAATGAGGATGTCGAGTCCATATGGGTCGAAATTCATGGAGGGAAAAATGGTAACAAAATTCTCATTGGGGTCTGTTACAAACCCCCAAATGTAACAGAAACCATGGAAAGTCTACTTCTAAAGCAGATAGATGAAGCTGCAACCCATAATGAGGTCCTGGTTATGGGGGACTTTAACTACCCGGATATTAACTGGGAAACAGAAACCTGTGAAACCCATAAAGGCAACAGGTTTCTGCTAATAACCAAGAAAAATTATCTTTCACAATTGGTGCAGAATCCAACCAGAGGAGCAGCACTTTTAGACCTAATACTATCTAATAGACCTGACAGAATAACAAATCTGCAGGTGGTCGGGCATTTAGGAAATAGCGACCACAATATTGTACAGTTTCACCTGTCTTTCACTAGGGGGACTTGTCAGGGAGTCACAAAAACACTGAACTTTAGGAAGGCAAAGTTTGACCAGCTTAGAGATGCCCTTAATCTGGTAGACTGGGACAATATCCTCAGAAATAAGAATACAGATAATAAATGGGAAATGTTTAAGAACATCCTAAACAGGCAGTGTAAGCGGTTTATACCTTGTGGGAATAAAAGGACTAGAAATAGGAAAAACCCAATGTGGCTAAACAAAGAAGTAAGACAGGCAATTAACAGTAAAAAGAAAGCATTTGCACTACTAAAGCAGGATGGCACCATTGAAGCTCTAAAAAACTATAGGGAGAAAAATACTTTATCTAAAAAACTAATTAAAGCTGCCAAAAAGGAAACAGAGAAGCACATTGCTAAGGAGAGTAAAACTAATCCCAAACTGTTCTTCAACTATATCAATAGTAAAAGAATAAAAACTGAAAATGTAGGCCCCTTAAAAAATAGTGAGGAAAGAATGGTTGTAGATGACGAGGAAAAAGCTAACATATTAAACACCTTCTTCTCCACGGTATTCACGGTGGAAAATGAAATGCTAGGTGAAATCCCAAGAAACAATGAAAACCCTATATTAAGGGTCACCAATCTAACCCAAGAAGAGGTGCGAAACCGGCTAAATAAGATTAAAATAGATAAATCTCCGGGTCCGGATGGCATACACCCACGAGTACTAAGAGAACTAAGTAATGTAATAGATAAACCATTATTTCTTATTTTTAGGGACTCTATAGCGACAGGGTCTGTTCCGCAGGATTGGCGCATAGCAAATGTGGTGCCAATATTCAAAAAGGGCTCTAAAAGTGAACCTGGAAATTATAGGCCAGTAAGTCTAACCTCTATTGTTGGTAAAATATTTGAAGGGTTTCTGAGGGATGTTATTCTGGATTATCTCAATGAGAATAACTGTTTAACTCCATATCAGCATGGGTTTATGAGAAATCGCTCCTGTCAAACCAATCTAATCAGTTTTTATGAAGAGGTAAGCTATAGGCTGGACCACGGTGAGTCATTGGACGTGGTATATCTCGATTTTTCCAAAGCGTTTGATACCGTGCCGCACAAGAGGTTGGTACACAAAATGAGAATGCTTGGTCTGGGGGAAATTGTGTGTAAATGGGTTAGTAACTGGCTTAGTGATAGAAAGCAGAGGGTGGTTATAAATGGTATAGTCTCTAACTTGGTCGCTGTGACCAGTGGGGTACCGCAGGGGTCAGTATTGGGACCTGTTCTCTTCAACATATTCATTAATGATCTGGTAGAAGGTTTACACAGTAAAATATCGATATTTGCAGATGATACAAAACTATGTAAAGCAGTTAATACAAGAGAAGATAGTATTCTGCTACAGATGGATCTGGATAAGTTGGAAACTTGGGCTGAAAGGTGGCAGATGAGGTTTAACAATGATAAATGTAAGGTTATACACATGGGAAGAAGGAATCAATGTCACCATTACACACTGAATGGGAAACCACTGGGTAAATCTGACAGGGAGAAGGACTTGGGGATCCTAGTTAATGATAAACTTACCTGGAGCAGCCAGTGCCAGGCAGCAGGATCATGGGGTGCATTAAAAGAGGTCTGGATACACATGATGAGAGCATTATACTGCCTCTGTACAAATCCCTAGTTAGACCGCACATGGAGTACTGTGTCCAGTTTTGGGCACCGGTGCTCAGGAAGGATATAATGGAACTAGAGAGTACAAAGGAGGGCAACAAAATTAATAAAGGGGATGGGAGAACTACAATACCCAGATAGATTAGCGAAATTAGGATTATTTAGTCTAGAAAAAAGACGACTGAGGGGCGATCTAATAACCATGTATAAGTATATAAGGGGACAATACAAATATCTCGCTGAGGATCTGTTTATACCAAGGAAGGTGACGGGCACAAGGGGGCATTCTTTGCGTCTGGAGGAGAGAAGGTTTTTCCACCAACATAGAAGAGGATTCTTTACTGTTAGGGCAGTGAGAATCTGGAATTGCTTGCCTGAGGAGGTGGTGATGGCGAACTCAGTCGAGGGGTTCAAGAGAGGCCTGGATGTCTTCCTGGAGCAGAACAATATTGTATCATACAATTAGGTTCTGTAGAAGGACGTAGATCTGGGGATTTATTATGATGGAATATAGGCTGAACTGGATGGACAAATGTCTTTTTTCGGCCTTACTAACTATGTTACTATGTTACTATGTAATGATCCCAAGCACACTGCCAGGGCAACAAATTAGTGGCTTCATGAGAAGTATATGAAGGTCCTGGAGTGGCCTAGCCAGTCTCCAGATCTGAACCCCATAGAAAATCTTAGGAGGGATTTGAAAGTCTGTGTTGCTCAGCGACAGGCCCAAAACATCACTGCTCTAGAGGAGATCTGCATGTAGGAATGAGCCAACATACCACCAACAGTGTGTGCCAACCTTGTGAAGACTTACAGAAAACGTTTGACCTCTGTCACTGCCAACAAAGGATATATAATGAAATATTGGGATGAACTTTTGTTAGTGACCAAATACTTATTTTCCAACCCACAGCAACACCCACAATAGATGCTAGCACAGTTTGTGGGCATTCAACCGCTTTGATGCTGCTGTCAGTAGTGACAGCGGCATAGAGAAGCATCTCGCAGGGAGAGAGATCCCTGCACGCTTCCCTCTGAACAACGCAATGCGATTGAGTTGTTCTGATGGTCTCCATGGAGACCCCCCAGCACCAAGATGGCCGCTGGGTCTTTCCGGGTCCTGCAGGGAGGTGGCTTGTGAGCGCCTGCAGCATGCCTCCTTCCCTGCCTGTCAGATCCTGATCTGACACTCTGCTGTGCAAAGTGTCAGATCAGCAATCTGATGCATTATAGTAAAGTCCCATACTGGGACAATGTAATAAAGTTAAAAATATATATATTATAATGTGTAAAAATATATATTATATATATTTTAAAATATCCAAATAGAGAAAAAAAAATATATATATATTTTACCAATAAATACATTTATTTAAGTGAATAAAAAACAATAAAAGTACACATATTTGCTATTGCTGCGTCTGTAATGATCCGCTCTATAAAACTATCCGACTAGTTAACCCCTTCAGTAAACACCATAAAAAACGAGGCAAAAAACAATGCTTTATAATCATACTGCCGAACAAAAAGTGCAATAAAACGCGATCAAAATGACTGATGTAAATAAATATGGTACCACTGAAAACATCATCTTGACCTGCAAAAAACAAGCTGCCATACAGCTCCATCAACAGAAAAGTAAAAAAGTTATAGCTCTCAGAATAAAGCAATACAAAAATAATTATTTTTTCAATAATATAACTTTTACTGTGTAAAAGCGCCAAAACACCCATGGAGTCAAAATCGTCACTACATCTGTAGATAAATTACCAAAGGGTTATAATTTTCAAAATGGAGGCCCTTGTCGGGGGTTGGGGGGGAACAACTGCACTGTAATATGGTGTTACTTCCCTTCTGAGCTTTGCACTGTGCCTCAAAAGTATTTTTCGACCACACATAGTGAATTCAGGAGAAATTGCACAACAAACATTGGGGTTCATTTTCTCCTTTTGCCTTTGTGAAAATACAAAATTTGTAGGTAAAAAAGATTTATTTGGGAAAAAATTTGATTTTATTTCCACGGCTCTATGCTATAAACTTCTGTTAAGCACCTGAGTGCTCAAGGTGCTCAATACACATCTAGATAAGTTCCAAAAGAGGTCTAGTTTCCAAAATGATGTCACGTGTGAGAGGTTTCCACTGTTTAGGCACATCAGGGGCTCTGCAAATGCGACATGGTGTCCGCTAATTATTCCATCAAATTTTGCATTCAAAAAGTCAAGTGGCGCTCCTTCCCTTTCGAGGCCTGTCATGTGGCCAAACAGTAGATTTCCCCCACATATGGGGTATCAGCATGCTCAAGAGAAATTGCACAACAAAATGTATTTTCCATTTTCTACTGTTACCCTTGCAAAAGTAAAAAAAGTCTAAAGGAAAATTTTTGTGAAAGAAAAGTAAACGTTTATTTTTTTCTTCCACGTTCCAAAACTTCCTGTGAAGCACCTAAAGGGTTAATAAACTTCTTGAGTACCTTGAGGGGATGCAGTTTTTAGAAAGGCCCCTCAAAGTCACTTCAAGTGTGATGTGGTCCTTAAAAAAATGGTTTTGCAAATGTTGTTGTAAAAATGAGAAATCGCTTGTCAGCTTTTAAACCTTATAACTTCCTAACAAAAAAAATTTCTGTTTCCAAAATTGTGCTGATGTAAAGTTGACATGTGGGAAATGTTATTTATTAACTACTCTGTGCGATATGACTCTGATTTAAGGGCATTAAAATTAAAAGTTTGAAAATTGCTAAATTTTCTCCAAATTTCAGTTTCTTTTTCACAAATAAAAGCAGGTTATATCAAAGAAATTTTAATGCTATCACAAAGTACAATATGTCAAGAGAAAACATTTGAAGAATCTTCAGGACCCATTGAAGCGTTCCAGAGTAATAACCTCATAAAGGGACAGTGGTCAGAATTGTAAAAAAATGGCCCGGTCATTAAGGTGAAAACAGGCTTCATCTCAAAGGGGTTAAACTAACTACAATACATCTAACTGTCCTCACAAATAATCTCCAAGATAATCCCATAAACTGATAAGCTTAGTTACAAATGCAATTTTGCTATTATAGCTATTAACCCTTTAAAAAATTATATATTTTCATTATCTTTTGCTGTTACACAGAACAGTGGCAGAATGGGCTTTCATGGCAGCCAGGGTCTAATGAAGACCCCTATGTTAAAGGGACTCTGTCACCTGAATTTGGAGGGAACAATTTTCAGCCATGCTGGCTGCAATATTGGATTGAAGTTCATTCTCTGTCCTCTGTAGTACATGCCTGCACAAGGCAATTATTATTTCAAATAAAAATCTTTTTTTTACCCTTGTCAATGTCTGGACTAGATTTTCAATTCATTTGGCAACTCATTTGATTAAAACATATATGAGTTTTCATGGAAAACACAAAATTGTCTGGGTGACCCTAAACTTTTGAATGGTAGTGTACATTTCAGTATAAAGCTTGCTATATTTGCCAGCACATGTGAGGGCCCCAATGGATCCCTTTCAACACCCTACTTTAATGGTTGGTCATCAAGACCAGCATTGTTGTCATTGCTAGGGTTGAGCGACCTTTACTTTTATAGGATCGGGTCGGGTTTCACGAAACCCGACTTTTTCAAAAGTCGGGTCGAGTGAAATCGGCCGATCCTATAAAAAAGTCGGGGTCGGGGTCGGCCGAAACCCGAAACCCAATGCACTGCATTGGGTTTCCATGGTTCCCAGGGTCTGAAGGAGCGGAAACTCTCCTTCAGGCCCTGCGATCCATATTTTAGTGTAAAATAAAGAATTAAAATAAAAAATATCGCAATACTTACCCTCTGACGTGCCCTGGTACTAACCGGGAACCTTCCTTCCTTAGAATCAGCCTTCCAGGATCTTGCGGTGACGTCGCGGTGACGTCGCGGCTTGTGATTGGACGCGCGGCCGCCCATGTGACCGCTCGCGCGACCAATCAGAAGCCGTGACGTCACCGCGACGTCACCGAAGGTCCTGCAAGCGCTGATTCTTAGGAAGGAAGGCTGCCGGAAAGAAGCAGGGCGCGTCCGAGGGTGAGTATATTCCTATTAGGTATATACTCACCCTCGGACGCGCCCTGCTTCTTTTGCCAGACTCCGAGAGTTTGGTGACCCTGGAAAGCTTGTGGATGTCGGCTGTATTCACTGGGATGCCAAGTACTAGCCTGTTGTCAGACTAACTATCAAAACTAACTGTGGCACTGAGTCCTATCAGGATGGAATAGTTAAAGATCTTCTGCACCCAGTTATAATATCCTGAACTTAAGCTTATTCTGGGACTTATGGTGATAGGAATAAGTCACAGATAATAGCAGTTCCACCATAAAGAGTCCACATCGCAGTCGGAGGTGGATAAATTGTGTGTCCTTGCTGGTGATGAGAATGAGACAGCAACCAATAAGTCTGATATTCCTGAATTGGGGCTTTCTGGGGGGAATTTTGGGACTGCTCAAATGAAGTATCTTACATTAAAAGGGGCATTTGATAATGTTACTGTTCTAAATGGGATTTTTCAAGAGTCGGGAGCCAACACCACACCAAGTTTTGATGCTTTGCAGTCAATGAGGACTTGCTATACCGGGTTACTAAACTAAGGAGTAAGGTAATAGAGCAACTGCTAGTACCAGGGTTCTATAGGCATAGGGTGTTAAACCTGGCCCATTCTCATGTCCTGAGTGGATGTCTTGGTGTAGACAAAACTCAAGAATGGATCCTTCTGAGGTTCTACTGGCCTGGATGTAACTGAGAGATTGTTAACTACTGCTGTCTCACCTGCCAGCTTACTGCTCCAGCCTCTCACTTCTGTAGACCCCAAGTGCCATTACCCATTATATAGGTCCCATTTCACCAAATTGCAAATGATTTTGTTGGACCCCTGGTTAAGTCCAACAGAGGGCACCAATCTATTCTGATGGTCATCGACTGTGCAACAGGGTACCTGGATTGGTACCACTGAGAAACTCCTCCGCCAGGAGTATAGCCTAAGAGCTAGTTCATATTTTTTCCTGGACAGGCCTGTCAAAGGAGATCCTAATGGATCAAGGAACTCCTTTCATATCTAAAGTGATGAGGAAGTTGTGTTAGGCCCTCCAGATTATGCAACTCAGGACATTGGAATACCATTCCCAGACGGATGGCCTGGTAGAGAGCTTCGCCAAAGCCCTGAAGTCAATGCTCAAGAAGGTCATGGAGCAGGCTGGTCAAGACTGAGATTATCTAATCTGTTATCTGCTATTTTCCTTTAGGGAAGTTCGACTGGCCTCTATGGGTTTTTTCCATTCACACTGTTGTACAGCTGGCATCTTCAGGGACTTCTGGTTATTGCAATGGAGACCTGGGAAGCAGAGGTTACACCCCACTATTGCATCATCGAGCATGTGGCCCAGATGCAGGAAAGGATTGTGAAGGTGATGCTGATTGTGTGGAAGAGCCTCCTTCATGCACAAGAGGCCCACTCTACAATCAGTTGGCAAGGCTGAGACAGTTTAACCCTGGGGATTGGGTGACAGCGCTGATTCCCAGTTTCAAAAGCAAATTTCTGGTGAAGTGACAGGGGACATATGAATGGGTAGAAAAGCTGAGCCATGTCAACTACAAGGTCTACCATCCAAGAAAACCCTACCAGGTGTACCTCATCAACCTGGTTAAGTCATGGCAAGATAAGACAAGGAACCGGTGGAAGCTACAGGACTGCGGGCCAATTCCGAAGTCAAGGTCGAGGACGGCCCAGAAGCAACAGTGCAGAGCACTACTTCAGCAGAACCGGTTTTCATAGTTACCAGGATGTATGCAGGTCTTCAAGCATGAAATACTGACAGAATCCCACCGAGAGGTGATTTCAAAAGCGTCCTTGTCCTTGTGCCGAAGCCTGATGGAGAATGGTGGATTTGTAACAATTATAGAAAGCTGAATGAAGTGTCGAAGTTCAATGCGTAGATGATACCCCTTGTCAATGAACGCATTGAGATGCTGGGATCAGTCACATACCATCACCACTTTTGACCTAATAAAAGCGTACTGGCAAATTCTCATGTCCCAAAATGCCAAGGAGAAGATGGCCTTTTCTACACTTGATGGTTGCTTCCAATACACTAGAATGTCTTTTAGACTGCAGCAAGCCCTATTCACCTTCCAGAGGGTCATGGATCAGATCCTAACCCTAACAAGAAGCATGCCGCAGCTTACCTGGACGATAATGTGATCTTCAGCTCGGATTGGGAAAGTCATCTGCAGAAAGTCCAGGTGGCACTCGATGCACTGAAGAAGGCAGGGTTTACCATAAACCGAAAAGTGCGCCATGAGGAAGAAGCAGGCCAAATACTTAGACTATGTCATCAGGAGGGGAGAATTAAAATTGCATGTCAACGAAAAAAAAAGGAGATCCAAAATTCGCAGCAACCTATCTAGAAGAAACAGGTTAGGGTGTTTCTGAGAATTCTGGGATACTATCAGCGGTTTATCCTGAATTTTGCCATGATAGCCAGACTACTGACTGAACATCTTAAGGGCACAATGACATCAACTGCCAAGTGGTCTTCCAAAGCAGAGATGGCATTCCAAGAATTGAAGTTCTCACTGCATAAACAGCTGGTCTTGGTCATACCTGACTTCAATTAGAAGTTTGGTTCAGACAAATGCTTCAGAGGTCAAGTAAGAAGCCATCTGGTTCCAGAAAATAAATGGTGCGGAACATCCAATCCTATATCTAAGTAGTAAACTTTCCTCCTGTGAAAAGAATTATGCTTTAGTGGAGAAAGAATACTTGGCCAACAAATTGACACTCTGGGGTACTACCTTCTAGGCAGAAAGTTCAGGCTACTGTCAGACCATGCACTCCTCAGATGCATGAGGGAAAGGAAGTGGAAGAATACCCGAGTGACTAGGTCGTTTCTAGCACTCCAGGACTTCAGCTTCCATGTGGAGCATAGGCTTGGGAAACTACACTGTAATGCAGATGCCCTGTCAAGGCATCTCTATATAGTGACTGATGGTGCCAAATCCCCCGACTTTAAGACAGATATACTGCTTTTCTTCTATTTTTTTCTATTTTATTCTGTGCTTTGTATGCACTATGTTTTGTGAAAAAAAAACAATAAAAATTGGTTTACCCTAAAAACATAAAATCTTATCTCTGAAAAATGGAGAAGTGCTAATACTTATATAATAGTAATTGCGACAAAATAACATAGTTAAAGTAACAATGAAATTGCCAACCCCTTCAATAATCTTATTTCACATCTTAAATGTCAACATTAAAGTTCATGAATCATTTTAATATAAGATTTTGGATTTTATGGCCATAACTTTATCTCCCAAAAAGTTAAGAAAACCTGTTAATAATAAATTCTTAACTGTTCTGTCAATCTACTACTCCATTTTGCATCATTATAAAATAATATTTTGGTTTGAAAATGAAAAATTACCTGAGTAAAGCAAGACGCGTCAACGTCTTATGTTTAATATATGAGCAGACAAACAACAGTTATTTCTTAAACAGCTAGACAATTTAGAAACAAGCCCTGAACAAATAAATAATGTACAACATTTGAAAGAAAGTGAAGTAAAGTAAATATAAATGGCAAGATATTATGGTCAGAAATCCACATTTGGGCAATTAATATCTATATATAGCTGATAAATGTCAATAGGTCATATTACATGCATTAGATAATCGCCATGCAAGTACAGCCATTATTTTGAGTGTCACAGCATCTGTTTTTATGCATGTTGCAAACAAAAACCTTTCCTTCTATAAAATGTTTAGTTTCCATTGTTTTAATTTTGATATTTGAATTATCATAATATTTTATTACTATGGAGCCATTGTACAGGAAAAATGCTCTTATTCTCATTTTTTTATTTTTAATACTGCTTTCAGAACACTTAGTTGATATTGCAAAATTGTATGTTATATCTTTCCGACTTATGACACCATGCAACTAATTTGTCTAATGGACTCAAATTGTCATCAAATGTAAACTGTGATGGACACCGTATCAGACTCACCACCAGAGTCTGTACGTGTGTCCAAACACATGCTGGGGAACCCGGGAACTCCTGCAATGGAAAGAGGACACGGCAGAAAGTGTGCTGCAGGAGGAACAGGACCTACATTCACGTGAGCATTGGGGGCATGATCAGGGGCGGGGCTAGGCCCCGGACTCCTAGCAGAGTCGGGAGAATAGTCAATAGAGTCGAGGTCAGACCAGAGGGCAGCGTGGTAACAAGCGGGTAACACAAATAGAGTGGTAAGGATCAAGCCAGGGTTCAGAAGCCAGAAAAAGCAATGCAGTACCAGGGGAACAGGCAGGTGGGTAGTCAGGGATGTAGCCGGGGTAGAACCAAGAGTGACACAGAAAGTACAGAATCAGCAAATGAATAGCTAACCGGAAACAGACCGGGTCATACACAGTGTAATCGTACAGAAAAAGGCAATATATACAGGTATACAAGGGTCAGCTACTCAGCCAGGAACGGATGTATCACTGACAACAAGCATAGCACCAGTGCGGTTACTTGTAGCCCTTCCCAAACCAAAGAGAGGCCACATAGGATTAACCCTAGAAGGACCGTAACAGAAGCTCCAGGCAGACCATGACATAATCATTTAATGACAGGATGGTGACAATGGCTATCCCAGACAACTGATAGGCACAGTGCTCAATTACAACTGTCCCGCTCACTGATCACTATGATTAGTCTCAAGATGACTGCTTAGCCATAGTGCTATTCCTCATAATGGCAGGAGAAAAAGAAGTTCCCATCTATGGTTTCCTCCCACCCATCAGTAGTAGGTAGTTAGGAAATTAGGGTTAGTGGTGGACATTTATTGCGTTAGAGGTGGCAGGCGTTAATTTCAGTTAACAGTGTTAGGGTTCAAGTCAATTTTGCAGTAGGGTACATATAGTTTGTGTCCTAGGGCCTTTTTTGTCTTACATATGTACAGCATGTAAAAAAAATGTTCTTATAGCTTTACATTGGGTAGTTGTATATTACATACACACATATTTGTTTATTACATTCTTTCACATGCAGTGTATGTATATATGTGTGTGTATACTGATACATGTCAGCTGATGTCATGACTTTTCATTGCTTTTTGCACCTCTCTTTCTATGTCTTCAATACTTTTTTCCTGTGATACTTCTCATTATTACACATTACAAAATTTATGGACATCTATGGTTTGATTTCTTTGCCTGTGTGGATTAGATGGGTTGTTAATAGTGTTGAGCATTCCGATACCACAAGTATCGGGTATCGGCCGATACTTGCGGTATCGGAATTCCGATACCGAGATCCGATACTTTTGTGGTATCGGGTATCGGTATCGGATCCATAGTGAGGTGTAAAATAAAGAATTAAAATAAAAAATATTGATATATTCACCTCTCCGGCGGCCCCTGGACATCACCGTGGGTAACCGGCAGGCTTCTTTGTTTAAAATGAGCGCGTTTAGGACCTGAGGAATGACGTCGCGGCTTCTGATTGGTCGCGTGCCGCCCATGTGACCACCACGCGACCAATCAGAAGCCGCGACGTCATTCCTCAGGTCCTAAATTCCTAGAATGAGCGCGTTTAGGACCTGAGGAATGACGTCGCGGCTTCTGATTGGTCACGTGCTGCCCATGTGACCGCCACGCGACCAATCAGAAGCCACGACGTCATTCTCAGGCACTAAACTCCTCATTCTAGGAATTTAGGACCTGAGGAATGACGTCACGGCTTCTGATTGGTCGCGTGGCGGTCACATGGGCGGCACGCGACCAATCAGAAGCCGCGACGTCATTCCTCAGGTCCTAAACGCGCGCATTTTTTATTTCTTTGCCTGTGTGGATTAGATGGGTTGTTAATAGTGTTGAGCATTCCGATACCGCAAGTATCGGGTATCGGCCGATACTTGCGGTATCGGAATTCCGATACCGAGATCCGATAGTTTTGTGGTATCGGGTATCGGTATCGGATCCATAATGAGGTGTAAAATAAAGAATTAAAATTAAAAATATTGATATATTCACCTCTCCGGCGGCCCCTGGACATCACCGTGGGTAACTGGCAGGCTTCTTTGTTTAAAATGAGCGCGTTTAGGACCTGAGGAATGACGTCGCGGCTTCTGATTGGTCGCGTGCCGCCCATGTGACCGCCACGCGACCAATCAGAAGCCGCGACGTCATTCTCATGCACTAAACTCCTCATTCTAGGAATTTAGGACCTGAGGAATGACGTTGCGGCTTCTGATTGGTCGCGTGGCGGTCACATGGGCGGCACGCGACCAATCAGAAGCCGCGACGTCATTCCTCAGGTCCTAAACGCGCGCATTTTAAACAAAGAAGCCTGCCGGTTACCCGCGGTGATGTCCAGGGGCCGCCGGAGAGGTGAATATATCAATATTTTTTATTTTAATTCTTTATTTTACACATTAATATGGATCCCAGAGCCTGAAGGAGAGTTTCCTCTCCTTCAGACCCTGGGAACCATCAGGATACCTTCCGATACTTGGTGTCCCATTGACCTTTATTGGTATCGGATATCGGTATCGGCGATATCCGATACTTATCGGGTATCGGCCGATACTATCCGATACCGATACGACGGTATCGCTCAACACTAGTTGTTAATGACAACTGGTAAGAATTTCATGTTAAAAGCAAATTTAGAAACATATTTACGTATTATTATACCCATTGTAGATATTTTTCTAAGAAAGACAAAACCTCACTTATAATTTCTTAAATATTCAAATATAAAGTTTAGTAACTTTTTGGATTGACATACAGCACTGTAGATAACCTGTAGTTCTTCAATAATAACATCTTTATAAAGCTCTTTGGTCTTGCCCATGTTGTAGAGGTTAGAGTCAGACTGATTAATTGAGTACAGTATGTGGACATGAGTCTTTTATAAAGGTGACTATGTAAGACAGCTGTCTTTAATGCAGGTAACGAGTTGATTAGGAGCGTCTAACTGGTTTTTGGAACCAGAATTCTTAATACTTATTTCTCACTGCAAAATGCAAATACAATTAGATAATTTATGCAATGTGATTTTCTGAATTTTATTTTTGATATTCTATTTCTCAGTGTTAATGTTAACCTATCCTTATAATTATAGACTATTCATGTCTTTGTCAGTAGGCAAACTTACAAAATCAGCAAGGGATCAAATACTTATTTTCCCCACTGCATGTGAGGCTGACAGCAAATGTTCTGATATCCTTGATTCCAATAGATGCAATATTCCAAGATGGTTGTTTGTAGTTCATCTGCTGGTGGAGCACATCTGAGGTCAATCCAGGCTGAGGTCTACATGTGGATTCTAGGAAAACTCCCAGATGCTTTGGTGAACTACCATAACCTGGTATCCGTGATTGGACGGCTTTTTTTCTCAGGGGTGGTCAGTAGTGGGCAGAGCAGTCTTTTATAGCTCGTGAATTACATAATTAATTACTGTATATCAGCAAACATTATTGTTCCATCTCTATCTTAATTTTAATAATATTAAGCCCATTGGGTTTCAAGGCATTTAATTGAAAAATCCACTCATTTTCTGTACGTGAGATCTTCTTGATGAATTCTCCTCCTTGCCAGTGTTTTTTGACTGTTTGAATTCCCCATATTTTTGTACCAGCCAGGGATTTTTAAACGGAGGACCAGTGCCATTATATCTCTCTGTGTTCTTATATGTGTCTGTATTTCTTTGGGTGAATGTTCAATATAATTGTATATGAGTATGTTTACACACTTATAGCTGTATTTATGTCTGCATATATATCTTCATGGAGGTCTATATACACTATATCTATGTACTTACCAATTAAGACAAACAATACACAGGGTGAACCAAATTACACCCTATGCCCGTCAGGGGATATATATATTATATCGGCCCCGCACAATACCAATACAAATAACCTACAATAAACTTGCACAGAGACCTCATCATACAAAAAATGGATATGTTTTATTAAACCACATAACAAGAAAAATATTTCTTGTTACACACATGAATGAGACCCAAATTGGAATACAAACATTTCCAAAAATTATTGACATACTGCACTAAAGTGTCATCAGTTTCAAAAAGTAGAAATATTATAATTGCGCATTTTTTTGAAAACTTCATTTACTGTACGGTCTACTTGAATCCCATTCTTTGGCAGCTGCACAGCGGTATTATTATTATTTATTGTAAAAGTGCCATTTATGTGAAAAGAGTATACATAATAAAAACAAATACAATACAAGTCACCGACTGGAAGAGAGAAGACCCTGCCCATGAAGGGACACAGCCTATAAAGGATGGGTAAGGATACAGTAGGTGAGGGTAGAGCTGCTTGCACAGCGGTATAGAGGGGCAATGGTTAGTGTAGGTTGTAGACTTGTTGGAAGAGGTATTTCCCATGGTAGGTGAGAGTATGATATGTTGAAGGATACAGTTCCAAAGTAGAGTGGATCTATGTAGAAATCTAGTATACGATTTTGGAAAGAAGAGATAAAAGGGGAGCAGAGAAGGAGATCTTGTGATGATTGGAGGTTGTGTGCAGGTTAGTACCAGGAGACTAGGTCACAGATGTATGGAGGAGACAGGTTTTAGATTGCTTTGTATGCCAAACTTAGGGATCAGAACCAGAGTCTCTGGGAAATGGGAAATAAGTGCAGGGATTGTCAGAGGGGAGAAGCCAGGGAATAGCGGGGTGATAACGAAACTTGGCACTCAACTTTAGGAGAAATTAAAGTAGATTTTTAATGCAGTCAACAGTTGTAGTACATATTCACAGACGTTTCGGTCTACCACAGGACCTTTATCAGTGTACCGACTGCTCTAAGACGTCAGATTGAGATAGAGAGAAGCAAGACCATCTTCAATCTACTTATAATAATAACCTTTATTTATATAGTGCAAACATATTCTATAGAGCTTTACAAGTTAGCAGTTCATATAAGACAGTCATAAGTTACAAAGTTAACAATAATCACACAATTAAAGCAAAAATAATGACAATGCTTCTCTGATGAGCTTACAATCTATAATGAGGTTGGGTGACACAAAGTACAGGTGCTTATTTACAATGATGGTACATCTTGAAGAAATGTGGGGTAGATAAAGGATGCATGAGGTACAGTTTAGTTTGATGGCGTATTATATTGAGAAGTAGAGAATAGGCTGTATATAAAAAAGGACTTTGATTAGGGAAAGTGATAGGCCACCCTAAACAAATGTGTTTTTAGGGTGCACCTAAAAATGTCTACGTTTTGGGTAGTCCTAATTTCGTGGTGTAGAAAGGGTAAGGGGTGAGTTATCTAGGTAGGAGATGGAACAGAGCCAGAGAAACACCAGCTCAGGCGTGTTACTGTCTTTGTGTGTCTAAGAGGTTGAAAGTTGTGAGAGGCCACGAGAAGTGGATAGAGATAGAAGCTGGGATGCAGTTGGGGAGGTGGGGCTGTTGAAGTCTCCCAGGATAAAGGCTGGCAATTCTGGGGACATGACAGGGTGCATTTTAACACTGGCACTTGAGCAAGCATGAACAGAGGCGTTACATCTCGCTGATTGGGCACTAGGTGACTCTGGTGACTGTGGGAGGCAAGAAGGGAAGAGGATGCTCCTCAAGTCTTGGAATCTCCAAGGCTTGCAGGGCACTTGGGGATGGAGAACTAAACCACTACAAACCATAAGAAGGAGAACTAAACTACTAGACAACAGTGCTTGGCGAAATAAACTACTAAATACCTAAGGTTGCATAACTAAACCACTATACACCAGAAGATGGAGAGCATCTTTCTGGCAGAATTAAGGACGAGGTGTCATGATATTTCTATCTCATTGGGTGTCCTAGTGTCTCTGGCTACCCGCATCAACATCGGGTTTCAGAAGCGCTCTAAGGAGATGACCCGTGAGAGTAGATCTATGCCCTTGGGTCTTACTTTTTAAAGGCTGATTCGACACCTTCCCCTGAATCCATGCAAATCAACCAGATGAAGGCCAAGTGTAGTCAGGAAGCCTGACATGCTGAGGGAAGGTTCTTCTGTTGCCATAGTCTCTCTCGAACATTAACAATATAATTCAAGACCATGTAGAAAAAATGAGTAGACCTCAATTAATGTCTTAGCAACAAAGCATAAGTTTGGACTACAAAAGCACGGTTGCTCAGTGGTTAGCACTGTTGCTTTTCAGCGCTGAGGTCAAGAGTTCAATACCCACCAAGGTCAACATCTGCAAGGCATTTGTAGGTTCTCCCCGTGTTTGTATGGGTTTCCTCCCACACTTCAATGGTGTACTGATGGGGAATTTAGATATTGGCGACAGCGGTGATAACTTGTGTAAAGCTCTGTGGAATATGATGGTTGTTATGAAAGGCAATTCAGAATCACAATGGACATGGAGGTCAGAGCACATACAGTGATCTGACAATAACCCAAAATAATAGAACGAGCTCTGAGACGTGGGAACTCTGCAGACCGCAATCCCTACTCCTATCAAACCACACTAAAGGTAGCCGTGGAGCGCTCCTGACCAGAACCTAGGCGCCTCGTCACAGCCTGAGAAACTAGCTAGTCCTGAAGAAAGAAAAATAAGCCTACCTTGCCTCAGAGAAATTCCCCAAAGGAAAAGGCAGCCCCCCACATATAATGACTGTGAGTAAGATGAAAACACAAACATAGAGATGAAACAGATTTAGCAAAGTGAGGCCCGACTAGCTGAACAGAACGAGGATAGGGAAGATAACTTTGCGGTCAGCACAAAAACCTATAAATAACCACGCAGAGGGGACAAAAAGACCCTCCGCACGACTAACGGTACGGAGGTGGTCCCTCTGCGTCTCAGAGCTTCCAGCAGGCGAGAAAAACCAATAAAGCAAGCTGGACTGAAAAATAGCAACAAAATAACATAAGCAAAACTTAGCTTTGCAGAGCAGCAGGCCAAAGGAATGATCCAGGGAAAAAACAAGTCCTACACTGGAACATTGACAGGAAGCATAGATCAAGTAGAGAAGAAGCTAACGAGCTCACCAGATCACCTGAGGGAGGAAACTCAGAAGCTGCAGTACCACTTTCCTCCACAAACGGAAGATCCCAGAGAGAATCAGCCGAAGTACCACTTGTGACCACAGGAGTGAACTCTGCCACAGAATTCACAACAGTACCCCCCCTTGAGGAGGGGTCACCGAACCCTCACCAGAGCCCCCAGGCCGACCAGGATGAGCCACATGAAAGGCACGAACAAGATCGGGAGCATGGACATCAGAGGCAAAAACCCAGGAATTATCTTCCTGAGCATAACCCTTCCATTTAACCAGATACTGGAGTTTCCGTCTTGAAACACGAGAATCCAAAATCTTCTCCACAATATACTCCAATTCCCCCTCCATCAAAGCCGGGGCAAGAGGCTCAACAGATGGAACCATAGGTGCCACGTATCTCCACAACAATGACCTATGGAATACGTTATGTATGGAAAAAGAATCTGGAAGGGTCAGACGAAAAGACACAGGATTAAGAACCTCAGAAATCCTATACGGACCAATAAAACGAGGTTTAAACTTCGGAGAGGAAACCTTCATAGGAATATGACGAGAAGATAACCAAACCAGATCCCCAACACGAAGTCGGGGACCCACACGGCGTCTGCGATTAGCGAAAAGTTGAGCCTTCTCCTGGGACAAGGTCAAATTGTCCACTACCTGAGTCCAAATCTGCTGCAACCTGTCCACCACAGTATCCACACCAGGACAGTCCGAAGACTCAACCTGTCCAGAAGAGAAACGAGGATGGAACCCAGAATTGCAGAAAAATGGTGAAACCAAGGTAGCCGAGCTGGCCCGATTATTAAGGGCGAACTCAGCCAAAGGCAAAAAGGACACCCAGTCATCCTGATCAGCAGAAACAAAGCACCTCAGATATGTTTCCAAGGTCTGATTGGTTCGCTCGGTCTGGCCATTAGTCTGAGGATGGAAAGCCGAGGAAAAAGACAAGTCAATGCCCATCCTACCACAAAAGGCTCGCCAAAACCTCGAAACAAACTGGGAACCTCTGTCAGAAACAATATTCTCTGGAATGCCATGCAAACGAACCACATGCTGGAAGAACAAAGGCACCAAATCAGAGGAGGAAGGCAATTTAGACAAGGGTACCAGATGGAACATCTTAGAAAAGCGATCACAGACCACCCAAATGACTGACATCTTTTGAGAAACGGGAAGGTCAGAAATAAAATCCATAGAGATATGTGTCCAAGGCCTCTTCGGGACCGGCAAGGGCAAAAGCAACCCACTGGCACGAGAATAGCAGGGCTTAGCCCGAGCACAAATCCCACAGGACTGCACAAAAGTACGCACATCCCGCGACAGAGAGGACCACCAAAAGGATCTAGCCACTAACTCTCTGGTACCAAAGATTCCAGGATGACCAGCCAACACTGAACAATGAAGTTCAGAGATAACTCTATTCGTCCACCTATCAGGGACAAACAGTTTCTCCGCTGGGCAACGATCAGGTTTATTAGCCTGAAATTTTTGCAGCACCCGCCGCAAATCAGGGGAGATGGCAGACACAATTACTCCCTCCTTGAGGATACCCGCCGGCTCAGACAAACCCGGAGAGTCGGGTACAAAACTCTTAGACAGAGCATCCGCCTTAACATTTTTAGAGCCCGGAAGGTACGAAATCACAAAGTCAAAACGGGCAAAAAACAACGACCAACGAGCTTGTCTAGGATTCAAGCGCTTGGCAGACTCGAGATAAGTCAAGTTCTTATGATCAGTCAATACCACCACGCGATGTTTAGCTCCTTCAGGCCAATGACGCCACTCCTCGAATGCCCACTTCATGGCCAGCAACTCTCGGTTGCCCACATCATAATTTCGCTCAGCAGGCGAAAACTTCCTGGAAAAGAAAGCGCATGGTTTCATCACTGAGCAACCAGAACCTCTCTGTGACAAAACAGCCCCTGCTCCAATCTCAGAAGCATCAACCTCGACCTGGAACGGAAGAGAAACATCTGGTTGACACAACACAGGGGCAGAAGAAAAACGACGCTTCAACTCTTGAAAAGCTTCCACAGCAGCAGAAGACCAATTGACCACATCAGCACCCTTCTTGGTCAAATCGGTCAATGGTTTAGCAATACTAGAAAAATTGCAGATGAAGCGACGATAAAAATTAGCAAAGCCCAGGAACTTTTGCAGACTTTTCAGAGATGTCGGCTGAGTCCAATCATGGATGGCTTGGACCTTAACAGGATCCATCTCGATAGTAGAAGGGGAAAAGATGAACCCCAAAAATGAAACCTTCTGCACACCAAAGAGACACTTTGATCCCTTCACAAACAAAGAATTAGCACGCAGGACCTGAAAAACCGTTCTGACCTGCTTCACATGAGACTCCCAATCATCCGAGAAGATCAAAATGTCATCCAAGTACACAATCAGGAATTTATCCAGGTACTCTCGGAAGATGTCATGCATAAAGGACTGAAACACTGATGGAGCATTGGCAAGTCCGAACGGCATCACGAGATACTCAAAATGACCCTCGGGCGTATTAAATGCAGTTTTCCATTCATCGCCTTGCTTAATTCGCACCAGATTATACGCACCACGAAGATCTATCTTTGTGAACCAACTAGCCCCCTTAATCCGAGCAAACGGATCAGATAACAATGGCAAGGGGTACTGAAATTTAACCGTGATCTTATTAAGAAGGCGGTAATCTATACAAGGTCTCAGCGAACCATCCTTCTTGGCTACAAAAAAGAACCCTGCTCCTAATGGCGACGATGACGGGCGAATATGCCCCTTCTCCAGGGATTCCTTCACATAACTGCGCATAGCGGTGTGCTCAGGCACAGACAAATTAAACAATCGACCTTTTGGGAATTTACTACCAGGAATCAAATTGATAGCACAATCACAATCCCTATGCGGAGGTAGGGTATTGGACTTGGGCTCATCAAATACATCCCGGTAATCAGACAAGAACTCTGGAACCTCAGAAGGGGTGGATGACGAAATTGACAAAAATGGAACATCACCATGTACCCCCTGACAACCCCAGCTGGACACCGACATGGATTTCCAATCCAATACTGGATTATGGGCTTGTAGCCATGGCAACCCCAACACGACCACATCATGCAGATTATGCAACACCAGAAAGCGAATATCCTCCTGATGTGCAGGAGCCATGCACATGGTCAGCTGGGTCCAGTATTGAGGCTTATTCTTGGCCAAAGGCGTAGCATCAATTCCTCTCAATGGAATAGGACACTGCAAGGGCTCCAAGAAAAACCCACAACGCTTAGCATATTCCAAGTCCATCAAATTCAGGGCAGCGTGTCATGATCCCAATGGCAGGGGATCACAAAAGGACAAGCACAAAAAACAAAACAAGCTCTAGGGTGATGGAAACTGAGCTGACCGCGATCCTGAACCTAAACACACAACTAGCAGTAGCCGGGGAACGTGCCTACGATGATTCCTAGACGTCTCGCGCCAGCCGAAGGACTAACTTCCCCTATTAGAAGAAACACAGACCTCTCTTGCCTCCAGAGAAACACCCCACAGAAATAGCAGCCCCCCACATGTAATGACGGTGAAATGAGAGGAAAGCACATACGTAGTTATGAAAACAGATTCAGCAAAATGAGGCCCGCTAAAGCTAGATAGCAGAGGATACAAAAGTGAACTGCGCGGTCAGCGAAAAACCCTACAAAAAAAACCATCCTGAAATTACTTGAACTCATGTGCCAACTCATGGAACATGAGGAGTAATATCAGCCCACTAGAGCAACCAGCAAAAAGGAATCACATATCTGCAAGCTGGACTAAGACAAAAATTAAGCAAAACGTGGAACAGGAAAATCAAAAACTTAGCTTGTCCTGAAGATTACAGAAGCGGGAAGCAGAGGTAACAAGACACACTGATTACATTGATAGCCGGCGAGGAAATGACAAGAAAGCCAGGTTAAATAGGAAACTCCCATATCCTGATAGAACAGGTGGACACCAGAGACCGCAGAAAACACAAGTCACCCAGTACCATCTGTAACCACCAGAGGGAGCCCAAAAACAGAATTCACAACAGTACCCCCCCCTTGAGGAGGGGTCACCGAACCCTCACGAGAACCACCAGGGTGACCAGGATGAGCCCTATGAAATGCACGGACCAAATCAGCAGCATGAACATCAGAGGCAACCACCCAAGAATTATCCTCCTGACCATAACCCTTCCACTTGACCAAATATTGGAGTTTCCGTCTGGAAACACGAGAATCCAAGATCTTCTCCACAACATACTCCAATTCTCCCTCCACCAGCACCGGAGCAGGAGGTTCAAGCGAAGGAACAACAGGTACCTCATACTTCCGCAACAACGACCGATGGAACACATTATGAATAGCAAACGATGCCGGGAGATCCAAACGAAACGACACAGGGTTAAGAGTTTCCAAGATCCTATAGGGACCGATGAACCGAGGCTTGAACTTAGGAGAAGAGACCTTCATAGGAACAAAACGAGAAGACAACCACACCAAGTCCCCAACACGAAGTCGAGGACCCACGCGGCGACGGCGATTAGCAAACTGCTGAGCCTTCTCCTGGGACAACTTCAAATTGTCCACCACATGACTCCAAATCTGATGCAACCTATCCACCACCATGTCCACTCCAGGACAATCAGAAGGCTCCACCTGACCAGAGGAAAAACGAGGATGAAACCCCGAATTACAAAAGAAAGGAGAAACCAAGGTAGCAGAACTAGCCCGATTATTAAGGGCAAATTCGGCAAGCGGCAAAAAGGTAACCCAGTCATCTTGATCAGCAGAAACAAAACACCTTAAATAAGTTTCCAAGGTCTGATTAGTTCGTTCCGTCTGGCCATTCGTCTGAGGATGGAATGCAGACGAAAAGGACAAATCAATGCCCATCTTAGCACAGAACGTCCGCCAAAATCTAGACACAAACTGGGATCCCCTGTCAGAAACGATGTTCTCCGGAATCCCATGCAAACGAACCACGTTCTGAAAAAACAGAGGGACCAACTCAGAGGAGGAAGGTAACTTAGGCAAGGGTACTAGATGAACCATCTTAGAAAAGCGGTCACACACAACCCAGATGACGGACATTTTTTGAGAGACAGGGAGATCCGAAATAAAGTCCATGGAAATGTGCGTCCTAGGCCTCTTCGGGATAGGCAAAGGTGACAACAATCCACTGGCCCGAGAACAGCAAGGCTTAGCCCGAGCGCAAACTTCACAAGACTGCACAAAAGAACGCACATCCCACGACAAGGAAGGCCACCAAAAAGACCTGGCCACCAAGTCTCTAGTACCAAATATTCCAGGATGACCTGCCAACGCAGAAGAATGGACCTCGGAGATGACTCTACTGGTCCAATTATCCGGAACAAACAGTCTTTCAGGCGGACAACGATCAGGTTTATCCGCCTGAAACTCCTGCAAAGCACGTCGCAAGTCTGGGGAGACAGCCGACAAAATCACCCCATCCCTAAGGATACCAGTGGGCTCAGAATTTCCAGGGGAGTCAGGCACAAAACTCCTAGAAAGAGCATCCGCCTTCACATTCTTTGAACCTGGCAGGTATGAAACCACAAAATCGAAACGGGAGAAAAACAGTGACCAACGAGCCTGTCTAGGATTCAGACGCTTGGCAGACTCAAGGTAAATCAGATTTTTGTGATCAGTCAAGACCACCACACGATGTCTAGCACCCTCAAGCCAATGATGCCGCTCCTCAAATGCCCACTTCATGGCCAAAAGCTCCCGATTACCAACATCATAATTCCGCTCAGTGGGCGAAAACTTTCTAGAAAAGAACGCACATGGCTTCATCACTGAGCAATCGGAGCTTCTCTGTGACAAAACCGCCCCCGCTCCAATCTCGGAAGCATCAACCTCAACCTGAAAAGGAAGCGAAACATCTGGCTGACGCAACACAGGAGCAGAAGAAAACCGGTGCTTAAGTTCCTGAAAGGCCTCCACAGCCGCAGGAGACCAATCAGCAACATCAGCACCCTTCTTAGTCAAATCCGTCAAAGGCTTAACAACACTAGAAAAATTAGTTATGAAACGACGATAAAAATTAGCAAAGCCCAAGAACTTCTGTAGACTCTTAAGAGATGTAGGCTGCGTCCAGTCACAAATAGCCTGAACCTTGACGGGATCCATCTCAATAGTAGAAGGGGAAAAAATATACCCCAAAAAAGAAATCTTCTGGACTCCAAAGAGACACTTTGAACCTTTTACAAACAAAGAATTGGCCCGCAGGACCTGAAACACCTTCCTGACCTGCTGAACATGGGACTCCCAGTCATCAGAAAAAACCAAAACATCATCCAAATACACAATCATAAATTTATCCAGATATTCACGGAAAATATCGTGCATAAAGGACTGGAAGACAGAAGGAGCATTAGAAAGTCCAAAAGGCATCACCAAATACTCAAAATGGCCCTCAGGCGTATTAAATGCGGTTTTCCACTCATCACCCTGCTTTATCCGCACAAGATTATACGCACCCCGAAGATCAATCTTAGTGAACCATTTAGCCCCCTTAATGCGAGCGAACAAATCAGTCAACAATGGCAAAGGATACTGATATTTGACTGTAATCTTATTCAAAAGACGGTAATCTATACAAGGCCTCAAGGAACCATCTTTTTTGGCCACGAAAAAAAAACCTGCTCCCAAAGGGGACGAAGATGGACGGATATGTCCCTTTTCCAAGGACTCCTTAACATAATCCCGCATAGCAGTATGCTCTGGCACTGACAGATTGAACAAACGTCCTTTAGGAAATTTACTGCCAGGAATCAAATCTATAGCACAATCGCAATCCCTGTGAGGAGGAAGCGAATTGAGCTTAGGCTCCTCAAAAACATCCCGATAATCAGACAAAAATACAGGAACCTCAGAAGGAGTAGATAAAGCGATAGAAATCGGAGGTGCATCATCATGAACCCCCTGACATCCCCAGCTTAACACAGACATCGTTTTCCAGTCCAAGACTGGGTTATGAGTTTGTAACCATGGCAGACCAAGCACTAAGACATCATGTAAATTATACAGTACCAGGAAGCGGATCACCTCCTGATGAACGGGAGTCATACGCATGGTCACTTGTGTCCAGTACTGAGGTTTGTTCATAGCCAAAGGTGTAGAGTCAATTCCTTTTAAAGGAATAGGGACTTCCAGAGGCTCCAGACTAAACCCACAGCGGTTGGCAAATGACCAATCCATAAGACTCAGGGCAGCGCCTGAATCCACATAGGCATCGACGGAAATGGCTGATAATGAACAAATCAGAGTCACAGACAGAATGAACTTAGACTGTAAAGTACTAATGGCAACAGACTTATCAACCTTTTTTGTGCGTTTAGAGCATGCTGATATAACATGAGCTGAATCACCACAATAAAAACACAACCCATTTTTCCGCCTATAGTTTTGCCGTTCACTTCTGGACTGAATTCTATCACATTGCATTGTCTCAGGTGCCTGTTCAGAAGACACCGCCAAATGGTGCACAGGTTTGCGCTCCCGTAAACGCCGATCAATCTGAATAGCCATAGTCATAGACTCATTCAGACCTGTAGGCGCAGGGAACCCCACCATAACATCTTTAATGGCCTCAGAAAGGCCATCTCTGAGTCTTGCAGCCAGGGCGCACTCATTCCACTGAGTAAGCACCGACCATTTCCGAAATTTCTGACAATATATTTCTGCTTCATCTTGCCCCTGAGAGAGAGCCAATAAAGCTTTTTCAGCCTGAATCTCTAGGTTAGGTTCCTCATAGAGCAAACCCAATGCCAGAAAAAACGCATCCACATTGAGCAACGCAGGATCCCCTGGTGCCAATGCAAATGCCCAATTCTGAGGGTCACCCCGCAGGAAAGATATAACAATTTTGACTTGCTGAGCAGGGTCTCCAGAGGAGCGAGATTTCAAAGAAAGAAACAACTTGCAATTGTTCCTAAAATTCAGAAAACTAGATCTATCTCCAGAAAAAAACTCTGGGATAGGAATTCTAGGTTCAGACATAGGAGCATGTACAACAAAATCTTGTATATTTTGAACCTTAGCAGCAAGATTATTCAGGCTGGAAGCCAAACTCTGGACGTCCATGATAAACAGCTGAGGTCAGAGCCATTCAAGGATTAAGAGGAGGTAAGACGCAGCAAGGCTGCAATTAAGGCTAGGCAGCAAACTCTGAGGGGAAAAAAAAAAAAAAAAAAAAACTTCCTCAGACTACTTTTCCTCCTACTTCAGCCAATACGATTACCACTTTTTGGCCGGCTATACTGTCATGATGCCAATGGCAGGGGATCACAAAAGGACAAGCACAAAAACAAAACAAGCTCTAGGGTGATGGAAACTGAGCTGACCGCGATCCTGAACCTAAACACATAACTAGCAGTAGCCGGGGAACGTGCCTACGATGATTCCTAGACGTCTCGCACCAGCCGAAGGACTAACTTCCCCTATTAGAAGAAACACAGACCTCTCTTGCCTCCAGAGAAACACCCCACAGAAATAGCAGCCCCCCACATGTAATGACGGTGAAATGAGAGGAAAGCACATACGTAGTTATGAAAACAGATTCAGCAAAATGAGGCCCGCTAAAGCTAGATAGCAGAGGATACAAAAGTGAACTGCGCGGTCAGCGAAAAACCCTACAAAAAAAACCATCCTGAAATTACTTGAACTCATGTGCCAACTCATGGAACATGAGGAGTAATATCAGCCCACTAGAGCAACCAGCAAAAAGGAATCACATATCTGCAAGCTGGACTAAGACAAAAATTAAGCAAAACGTGGAACAGGAAAATCAAAAACTTAGCTTGTCCTGAAGATTACAGAAGCGGGAAGCAGAGGTAACAAGACACACTGATTACATTGATAGCCGGCGAGGAAATGACAAGAAAGCCAGGTTAAATAGGAAACTCCCATATCCTGATAGAACAGGTGGACACCAGAGACCGCAGAAAACACAAGTCACCCAGTACCATCTGTAACTACCAGAGGGAGCCCAAAAACAGAATCCACAACAGCAGCGCCTGAATCCACAAATGCCATGACAGAATACGATGACAAAGAGCAGATCAAGGTAACTGACAGAAGAAATTTTGACTGTACAGTAGCAATGGTGGCAGACCTAGCGAACCGCTTAGTGCGCTTAGGACAATCAGAGATAGCATGAGTGGAATCACCACAGTAGAAACACAGACCATTCAGACGTCTATGTTCTTGCCGTTCAACTCTGGTCAAGGTCCTATCACACTGCATAGGCTCAGGTTTAAGCTCAGGTAATACCGCCAAATGGTGCACAGATTTACGCTCACGCAAGCGTCGACCGATCTGAATGGCCAAAGACATAGACTCAATCAAACCAGCAGGCATAGGAAATCCCACCATGACATCCTTAAGGGCTTCAGAGAGACCCTTTCTGAATATTGCTGCCAGCGCAGATTCATTCCATTGAGTGAGCACTGACCACTTTCTAAATTTCTGACAATATACCTCTATCTCATCCTGAGCCTGACAAAGAGCCAGCAAATTTTTTTCTGCCTGATCCACTGAATTAGGCTCATTGTACAGCAACCCAAGCGCCAGGAAAAACGCATCGATATTACTCAATGCAGGATCTCCTGGCGCAAGAGAAAACGCCCAGTCCTGAGGGTCGCCGCGCAAAAAAGAAATGACGATCCTAACCTGTTGAATTGGGTCACCAGAAGAGCGAGGTTTCAAAGCCAGAAATAGTTTACAATTATTTTTGAAACTCAGAAATTTAGTTCTATCTCCAAAACACAAATCTGGAATAGGAATTCTCGGTTCTAGCAAAGAATTCTGAACCACAAAATCTTGAATATTTTGAACTCTTGCCGTGAGCTGATCCACACATGAAGACAGACCTTTAATGTCCATTGCTACACCTGTGTCCTGAACCACCCAAATGTCTAGGGGAAAAAAAAGACAAAACACAGTGCAAAGAAAAAAAAAATGGTCTCAGAACTTCTTTTTTCCCTCTATTGAGAATCATTAGCACTTCTGGCTTCCTGTACTGTTATGAAAGGCAATTCAGAATCACAATGGACATGGAGGTCAGAGCACATACAGTGATCTGACAATAACCCAAAATAATAGAACGAGCTCTGAGACGTGGGAACTCTGCAGACCGCAATCCCTACTCCTATCAAACCACACTAAAGGTAGCCGTGGAGCGCTCCTGACCAGAACCTAGGTGCCTCGTCACAGCCTGAGAAACTAGCTAGTCCTGAAGATAGAAAAATAAGCCTACCTTGCCTCAGAGAAATTCCCCAAAGGAAAAGGCACCCCCCCAATTATAATGACTGTGAGTAAGATGAAAACACAAACATAGAGATGAAACAGATTTAGCAAAGTGAGGCCCGACTAGCTGAACAGAACGAGGATAGGGAAGATAACGTTGCGGTCAGCACAAAAACCTATAAATAACCACGCAGAGGGGACAAAAAGACCCTCCGCTCGACTAACGGTACGGAGGTGGTCCCTCTGCGTCTCAGAGCTTCCAGCAGGCGAGAAAAACCAATAAAGCAAGCTGGACTGAAAAATAGCAACAAAATAACATAAGCAAAACTTAGCTTTGCAGAGCAGCAGGCCAAAGGAATGATCCAGGGAAAAAACAAGTCCTACACTGGAACATTGACAGGAAGCATAGATCAAAGCATCAGGTGGAGTTAAGTAGAGAAGAAGCTAACGAGCTCACCAGATCACCTGAGGGAGGAAACTCAGAAGCTGCAGTACCACTTTCCTCCACAAACGGAAGATCCCAGAGAGAATCAGCCGAAGTACCACTTGTGACCACAGGAGTGAACTCTGCCACAGAATTCACAACAGATGGTGTTATATATAGTAAGCAATGCATAATAAATAAATAATAGATATTCTTATTAAACAGAATTCAGGCACAGAAAAGTCTAATTGTTTATTAAAGAGATGCTGAGCAGACAGTTGATTATAAATGGGCTTTACTTAACAAAGAAAACCCATACTTATTTCATGCTGTCAGCAAAAGCACCACATTGAAGAAAAATGTCACAAGACCTATGGAAGAAAATAATTTCTTTACACAGGAAAGATAAAGGCTACAAGAAGATCCGTAAAGTTTTACTTTTCAGTCAGAATACTGTAACAAAATTGATATAAACATTTAACAAAGCTGGAACTGCAACCATTTCACAGAGAGGTCCAAGAATTTGGCCCCTAAACAGGAGCATCTTCTGATGAGACAAGTTGAAGAACTATGACACATACATTTATAAAGGGTGCACCAAAGCTGTATTCTCAAATAGATGTTATCGGGTGCAGTGCCTAGTCCAATGTAAATATAGAACCGAAAAAGAGAAAAAAGAATGGACTATGAAACAGGCACGCACAACCACAGAAATAGAAAAATAACAAAATGTTTATTGAACACCACAGCATAACATAAAAACAATTAAAATGTACCAATAGTGTACATGAACACCCCTATACACATAACCTACGGATAATTATGCAGCCGATATAAGACATAATACGCTAGGTCAGCATAGTATATGTCATATTATGAAGATAAGATGGTACCTCCTAGTTGAAAAGAAAAACACATCCTAATATGCTTTAAAGCGCACAAAGTAAAAAATCATGAGCGCAAAAAACCATAGGCTCTCTAATAGAAAAGCCAGGGCAACCTGGTGGAACAAATGTCCATACCAAGTCCACTGAATGATCCTAGGATAAAGTGCCCAGCAGATGACTAAGAAAGAAAAAGCCTATAGTTGTAAGGAAAGGGCGATATGATGCCCAACATACTCAACTGAGGCAGGAAAAAGAAAGCAGGCTGCGACCCAGACCTAAAGCCGACCATGTGGAGTCTGGAAAACTACCAATGCCTAAGTATAAACGGCATAAGGCAGAGTAGGTAGGGTGTAAGAGAGACCCCACGCGTATCGCCGCCGCAGCGGCTTCGTCAGGGGAAGTATGTGCTGTAGTCGATCACTCACATTTAAATAGAAGACCCAATCATCCGAAATATGCGCCCAGCCGTGCCGTTCACAGACAGGGAGGCGGAGACCGGAAGTCGCGCACTGGCAGGGAAAGAAGAGAGGCAGGATGGAAAAAGCGAGCGATCTCCATGGAGATAGACGGCGCATGCGCAGACGCGGCTCTAATAATGAGCCGCGCTGCACAAGCGTCCAGAGGGGGGCGATAGAGAGCATGGACAGCAGCAACCTAGAGGACATATATAATGACATGACATACAACCGAGTTTGCAAGCACAGATGGTGTGCGCGGACCTGTATAAAGGGAATGTGCATCATTAATGAAAAAACATGCAGTAGAAGCCATATAACTATTAGTATTCAATGCAGCCCACATAACATACATATGAATATGCAGCCAAAATAAATAAATAAATAAATAAGGGGAAAATGGCCCATACACAAATGTCAGGTGGAAAAACCATCCCTATAATGACCCACAACCACATGCCAAAATAGATGGCAAGAGAAATAGACAAATAGACAATGTTATAGTCAATTATCCAGGTCCTCTCATCCAGATAAACCCCATATTGAAAGTCCAACTGGTGTAAAGCCAAACGTCCAGAAAAATGCAGATGAGATGCATACAAGAGGATCCTCTTCCAACCGGCAAACCGACCATCCTCCGCTGACACTCCATTGGATTCAACATGTGCCACCTCTCAAGGGTGTCCAGTAATTATGTCCTGAGTGATATTCCGGAGTCCTGATGTATTATGGTTGTCCAAAGGTGCAAGCTCCCACCAGGTCATGTACAGAAGAATAGACATCCAATGCTCGATTTATAAGAACAAAAGTCGACCAATCCAATCCAATGACAAGGCTAGGGAAAGTGAAAAAATGATGATGATATGATAAAAAAATAATAATAAAAAATAATGATAATTATACCAAAAATCAACTTCCCAAAAACCCTGTAAAAAGCAGTTCCTCATTTAGTCCAGAGGGGGTTACTGACTGTAATTGGAAAATCCATCTGGATTCCATTTGTAACAGCAATTTACGTCTGTCCCCACCTCTCTCGTTCGAGGTTAACTTTTGTAGACCTACTACTCTGAGGTTACTTGAGGAGCCCCTATGGTTAGCCAAGAAATGTTCCGCCACCGGGGTCAAAGTCTTACCCTTTCTTAAGTCCGAGGCCGCTAGATGTATAGTTGAAACATGTTTCTGGACTCGTTTTCTAAGTTCTTGTGATGTCTGCCCGACATACACGAGTTTACAAGGGCAGATTAAGGCATATATTACATCCCTAGACTTACAATTAATATATGCCCTAAGAGGATGTCTACTATGATGTGTGGGGTGGAGGAAAGTACTATGAGTCGGGACCATATGAGGGCAAATATTGCAGTCCCCACAGGGGAATGAACCCTTAAGGACAATACCCCTGTTTAGTCTCACCGTCGGTCTTTTAAAGTTGAAGAACTATGACATGCAAGATAACTGCAGTTAGCTAATGACTTAGCAAGTGTAGTATCCCTGCATGCCTCCTCCCTCCCTCGGCAGGGACGCTGACTTACTTAGCACCATGGCCTCTGTCCGGCATTTCCTCCACCTCCTCCTGCTGCTTGAGACCTGCTTAAGATGCACACACGTGCTCCCACCATCTGAAAGGGACAGTGTGCATCATCCTAAAGTGTCCACAGCCAATATTAGGGAGATCAATTTTATTTGAGGCACCTCCACCTGTTGGGAGGTGCCTGAGCAATGTGTTTAGTCAGTTTGGCAGTGTGCTTGCTAGTTCTCATGTTCCCTGTCTGTGTGTACCTGCCAGTACCCACTAGTTCCCATTAATTCCTACCAGTACCCACCAGTGACCATGTACTCTTGCTCATGTTCCTGACTGTGCCTTGCAGTGTACCTGCCTGTACCTGCCTTGCCAGTCTTTATACCAACAGTGACTGCCTGCACCTGCCGTGCCAGTCTGCATTCCAGCCATACCTACCTGCACATGCTATGCCTGACTGTATACCAGCCATACCTGCCTGCACCTATCATGCCAGTCTTTATACTAGCCATACCTGCCATGCTTGTCTGCAAACCAGCAATACCTACTGTGGTGCAGTGACCCCTGTGGTAGCTAGGGTGTGTGCTCCTTGGGATATGCATGGAGGCATATTTGTTGTTATAATTGTGGTGAAACAGTGACTGGCAGTGTTGTGAATGGCCGATATGTGTCGAAGAGGGAGTCTGCGTGGTAAGTCTGATGCAGTGTTGTTGTTCTGGGACCTGTGGTCCTTCAAGAGTGTGTATATGTATGGTGTAGTTGTATGGGAGACTTACTAAGCTAGTTGTGTGAGATGGGTGGGACAAACTAGCCACACACTAACACTCCCATCCAGGGGAGTGGTTAAGGGTATATAATGTGACCAGGGTGTGGGTCACACGTTCCTGTGTGGACCTGAGTGGTGAAGGTCCTGGAAGTATGTGTTGGATTTCCTGGGAGTAGGAGTCCTGAAGAGCACATGCTGATGTGTTGGATTTCCTGGGAGTAGGAGTCCTGAAGAGCACATGCTGATGTGTTGGATTCCCTGGGAGTAGGAGTCCTGAATAGCACACTGAACAACCTGTGTTGGATTTCCTGGGAGTAGGAGTCCTGAAGGGCACATGATGGGGCTTTGGACTTGCTAGTGGCCTGGGGTGTTGGACTGACATCCTGAATAGCAACTGGACAGGTCATATGCCTGGGGTGTTGGACGTGGTCCTGAATAGTACCTGGACAAGTCATATGCCTGGGGTGTTGAACGAGGTCCTGAATAGCACCTGGACAGGTCATATGTGCGGTTCATGTGTTGGAAGTCCTGGGAGTAGGCGTTCTGAAGAGGTCATGCTGGTGTGTTGGGAGGTTCTGGGAGTAGGACCGGATCCCTGAAGCGCACAGTAAGACTCTGATTCTGGATGGTCTATGTTGGGGAAGCTACCGTCCTTTGGTGGGTCTGGACTGACTAAGATATGCCACCCAGGCAAGTTGGTGATCCCTGTGAGGCAGCTTTCCCAGAGGAGTGGACTGACAAGGAGTCAGCAGGTGGAGCAGGAACTCCCGTCAGGTACCTATACAGACTGTTGGTGCTTGTGATGTTCTATGAACTGTGTGGTCTCCCATGGTGACTGAACGGAGTGAGGTTCAGCATGTTTAGAGACTGCGACCCAGTGTCATGTGTGCTGTATGTGACTTGGGACATTGGTGAACTGTACGGCGTACGGACACTCATGGTAACTGGGCGAAGTGAGAGGTCCAGCATGTTTAGTGTCTGTGAGACAAAGCCGTATGTGAAGTGTTTAAGATAAAGCTGCAAGTTAATATCACCAGTTGGTACCTGTTGTGTTTTATGAAATGTAAATATGAACTGTGCACAACCCGGTTTATGACACTTTAATAAACCGTATAGACTGTGTTTAAGCGAAAAAATCATGCCTGACTACGTTAATCCCGTGCCAAGCGAGTGTCCCCCAATACACTCAGCAAGAGCAATCTTATACTGCCTGCACCTGCTGTGCCAGTCTGTGTACCAGCTGCATCTGCCCACACCTGGTGTTCCAGTCTGTACACCAACCGTACCTGCCTACACCTGGCTTGTCTTCCTGTATTGCTGCCATGCCTGTTTGTCATTCTTGTCCATTCCATCTTCCAGCCCCTTTGGGGGTCAGCTGCCGTGCCTCCAAGGTCTGCCCTAGAGTAGCACCTGGTGTCTGTCAGGAGCCAAGTCTAACCCCACCATCAGGGGCTCTAGTAAAGAGTCAGGTGTTCACCTAGTCACGCCCCTCCAAGCTATCCTCGGGCCACGACACAGTGGTTCCACTATCATGGATAGTGTTGAGCATTCCGATACCGCAAGTATCGGGTATCGGCCGATATTTGCGGTATCGGAATTCCGATACTGAATTCCGATACTTCCCGCGTATCGGATACCGGAATCGGAAGTTCCCAGAATTCAAATTGAACGCAGCAGCCAATGAGGAATGAATGAAAGTGTGGGCACATCCTGTTTAGCATGGTGGGCATGTAAGTACTGGCAAGGCTGGGATTGGCTGCTGAAATGATGTCACTCTGCACTATAAAAAAGCGCTGCCGCCATTTTGCGCTCACTCTGCTGTGATTTCAGTTAGGGACAGGACGCTGTGTTCTAACTGAGGGCCAGTCGAGCTAGCTAATTGCTTTATTTTCCTTTCCAAAGGCTAATTTAGCAAAACGCTGTGTGTTCTTCACTGTTCACCTTGCTCTTGCCTTGCAGCGCTGTTTTAACAGCGTTCTGCAAGGTCTCTGTGTGTGTGTGTGTGTGCAGCTCACTCTGTAGTCTGTGTGCAGCCATATACCCGGTTGTATTCAGCTCAGGGGGGGTTCACACTGCCTCACACAGTTGTTCTTTTTTGCTCTTAGTGCAGCCTGCTGCACATTTTTTCTCAAATTTCCTATTAGTGTTTTTCCACCAGTCTCCAGCTCTATTGTGGAAAAACACTACATAGGATAACCTAGAGGGGGGTTTTTGGGCCTTGCAGCGCCGTTTACGGCTGTCTGCACGGTCTCCGTGTGAGCCCAGCTCGCCCTGTAGTCTGTGTGCAGCCATAGCCGGTTGGATTCAGCTCAGGGTTCGTTACTGGCTCATACCTTGAGAAAAATTTTCCTTTTTTTCAAATAGTGCAGCCTGTTTAAAATTTGAAAAAAAAAATTCCTATTAGTGTCTTTCCACTCGTATCCAGCTAAATAGTGGAAAAACACTATATAGGATAACCTAGAGGAGGGTTTTTTGGCCTTGCAGCGCCGTTTACGGCTGTCTGCACGGTCTCCGTGTGAGCCCAGCTCGCCCTGTAGTCTGTGTGCAGCCATAGCCGGTTGGATTCAGCTCAGGGTTCGTTACTGGCTCATACCTTGAGAAAAATTTTCCTTTTTTTCAAATAGTGCAGCCTGTTTAAAATCTGAAAAAAAAAATTCCTATTAGTGTCTTTCCACTCGTATCCAGCTAAATAGTGGAAAAACACTATATAGGATAACCGAGAGGAGGGTTTTTTGGCCTTGCAGCGCCGTTTACGGCTGTCTGCACGGTCTCCGTGTGAGCCCAGCTCGCCCTGTAGTCTGTGTGCAGCCATAGCCGGTTGGATTCAGCTCAGGGTTCGTTACTGGCTCATACCTTGAGAAAAATTTTCCTTTTTTTCAAATAGTGCAGCCTGTTTAAAATTTGAAAAAAAAAATTCCTATTAGTGTCTTTCCACTCGTATCCAGCTAAATAGTGGAAAAACACTATATAGGATAACCTAGAGGAGGGTTTTTTGGCCTTGCAGCGCCGTTTACGGCTGTCTGCACGGTCTCTGTGTGAGCGCAGCTCGCCCTGTAGTCTGTGTGCAGCCATAGCCGGTTGGATTCAGCTCAGGGTGCGTTACTGCCTCATACCTTGAAAAACAATTTCCTTTTTTTCAAATAGTGCAGCCAGTTTAAAATTTGAAAAAAAAAATTCCTATTAGTGTCTTTCCACTCGTATCCAGCTAAATAGTGGAAAAACACTATATAGGATAACCGAGAGGAGGGTTTCTTGGCCTTGCAGCGCCGTTTACGGCTGTCTGCACGGTCTCCGTGTGATTTAAACTAGCTCTGTAGCCCGATCTGCACCAAAAAAAAGGTTAAGTTCACCAAACACAACTTACACTTGTGTAGGCCACATTTGCAAAATCATAAAGTTTAGTCCACAATTTACAACATTAGTGTTTCTTACACCTGTTAGGAGGAGCATTACAGGAATAAGCACACTAAGGCCTTAGTACTTTTCTGCTTATCTTTATCTGTCAACCAAGATGAAGAGGGCAGGGGGTAAGGCACGTGGGCGTGGGCGCGGAGCAGGGAGAGGAGCAGGGAGAGGACGTGGTGATTCTGTGCCTGCTGCGGGCGCCGGTGACTCGTCGTCACTCAGTTTCAGCAGGGAACAGTCCTTCATGCGCAGCTTTGTCGGAGAGCGCCGTGCACCGCTGCTGCGTGAAGACCAAATTGAAGCCGTTGTCGGGTGGATGGCAGCTAACGCCTCGGCATCGACTTCAGTTAGTGCCACATCCTCTCAGGCACAGAGCACTGGAGAGCAGCCATCTGTCTCTTCACCACCTGCCAAATTGGCCAGGCAGTCAGAGAGCCCAGGACAGGAGCCGTCTCTACTTCTGTTCTCTGAATCTCTTGGCTTGGAAACAGGGGGCCAGCCAAGCAGCATTGGAGAAATGGAAGAAGAGGCAGTGTGCAGTGATGCCCAACACCTTTTTCTCTCTGACTCTGAAGAGGCAGGTGGGCCAGTGCCTCCGGTGACCACAGCGCAGTACGCATCTGATGATGAAACTCAGGTGCCGCTTTCTCGTGCGTACTGTGCTGCTGAGACTACCCAGGAGGAGCAGTTGGTGGCAGAGGGTAGTGGAGATGATGAGGTCCTTGACCCATCGTGGCGTGAGGAACAGGAAGGTGGTGGGAGCAGCTCAGAGGAAGAGCTTCCTCTTACGGGCCAAAGAGGGAGAGGGAGGGGGAAGACTGCGGAGCCTGTAGCCTCCACTTTGGCACCCGTTAGGAGCCTGTCTCTTTCCAAAGCCAAAAAGGGCGCTCCCAAGACTTGCAGTGCCTGGTCCTTTTTTGACACAGTTGCAGATGACATTTGTTTTGTCAAATGCAAGCTGTGTCATCATAAAGTAAAAAGAGGGAAAAATGTCAGCAACCTCAATACCACAAATATGTGGAAACATGTGCGGACCAGGCACGCGGTGGAGTTACAGAAACACACTGAAGATGTAGGCCAACCAACAGCGGCAGCTACCACCTCTTCAGCTCGTGTTGCCTCTTCCTCCAGCTCACGCACAGCTGGTTTGGCTTCCTCCCAGAGACCTTGTGTAATTCCACCCACAGCACCACCTTCCCAGTCATCCTCACACTCCCAGTCTACTCTACAGCCATCGGTAGTACAGGCATGGGAGAAAAGGCGGGCATTCTCGGCCAACCACCCCCGAGCACAGGCTCTGAATGCAGGCATTGCCAAACTGTTGTCCCTGGAAATGCTCTCGTTCAGGCTGGTGGAGACTGACAGCTTCCGTGACTTGATGGCATTGGCAGTCCCACAGTACAAGGTGCCCAGCCGCTTTTACTTCAGCAGGCAGGCTGTCCCTGCCCTGCACAGGCATGTTGAGGCAAACATAAAACATGCGCTACTGAACGCCGTCAGTAGCAAGGTCCACCTCACCACCGATGCGTGGACCAGTCAGCATGGACAGGGGCGATATGTTTCCCTCACTGCCCATTGGGTTAATGTTGTTGAGCCAGGTACAGATCGTGCGAGTGGCGCAGGACGTGTCCTGCCCACTCCAAGGATTGCAGGAATCCAGTCTGTACGCATCGACTCCTCCTCTTACACCAGTTCCTCTGATTCCTCTCTGCAGGATCCGTCACAGTCCACCCCCACATGGACCCGTGAACGTTTACCTATGACCGACATGAGCACAGCCGTGGCCAAACGTCAGCAGGCCGTCTTGAAACTAGTTTCATTGGGGCATCGAAGCCACACAGCGCAGGAGCTCTGGAATGCTATAAAGCAGGAGAGCGATGTGTGGTTACTGCCAGCGAATCTCCAGCCAGGCATGGTAGTGTGTGACAATGGCCGAAATCTGGTGGCAGCTTTGGCCCTTGGCAACCTCACTCACATCCCATGTCTGGCACATGTGCTCAATTTGGTTGTGCAGAGTTTTCTGAGGGACTATCCGGATCTTGATGCCCTGCTGCACAAGGTCCGCCTAGAGTGTGCTCACTTGCGGCGTTCCAGCTTGGCCAGATCCCGCATTGCTGCTCTGCAGCGCCGATTCCGCCTTCCGGAACACCGCATCATATGTGACCTACCTACCCGGTGGAATTCCACGTTACATATGTTGGAGCGGTTGTGTGAGCAGCAGCAAGCAGTTATGGAGTACCAGCTGCATCAGGCGCAAAGAAGTCGCAGTCAGCGCCGATCAGACTTCACAACCACAGAGTGGGCCACTATGAAGGACGTCTGCCAGGTTTTGCGTCCTTTTGATTATTCCACGCGGATGGCAAGTGCAGATGATGCACTAGTCAGCATGACTGTCCCCCTTATCTGCCTGCTTCAGCAAACTTTGCAAGGGTTAAGGGATGATGTGGTGGAAGAGGTGGAGGATGAGGAGTCACCTTTTCCATCAGCTTCTGGAGAGTCAGCGCCACGTGGTTCCTCACAAAGGGGTACGCAGGGGCCAATTTGTGAGGAGGATGAGGAGGAGTCAATGGAGGAGGAAGAGCTCCGTCCAGAGGAGGGAGCGACACAATTGTCCAGTGGTCAGTGTGTACAGCGAGGGTGGGGTGATGACGAGCGGGCAGAGATCATGTCTCAAGCAGGGGACAGCGTTTCTGGGCCGGTTGGCACTCTGCAGCACATGGTGGATTTCATGCTGCAGTGCCTGAGAAACGACCGCCGCATCGACCACATTCTCAACATGCCTGATTATTGGGTGTTCACCCTCCTCGATCCTCGCTACCGGGACAACGTCCAAAACCTCATCCCTGCGTTGACCCGGGAGCGTAAATTGCGGGAGTACCACGACACACTGGTGAATTCCATCATCTTCTCCTGTCCAACTGAGAGGAGTGCTGCTAGTGCTTTACAAAGCAGCTCAGTGCGTCGAGGCAGTGGGGGAGGCTCTGCCCAAAGAGGGAGCAGAAGCAGTGCCTCTGCCCAAGGCAAGCCCAGTATGGCACAACTCTGGCACACTTTTGTGTGCCCGCCCCAAATGTCTACACCATCACCGGCGGCTCCAGTCAGCAGGAGGCAACGGTTCCGTCAGATGGTGACAGACTACATGGCTTGCCCTCTTACTGTACTCCCAGACGGCTCTTCCCCGTTCAAGTTTTGGGTCTCTAAGCTGGATACATGGCCAGAGCTAAGCCAGTATGCATTGGAGGTGCTGGCTTGCCCTGCGGCTAGTGTCTTATCGGAACGTGTCTTTAGTGCCGCAGGTGGTGTACTAACAGACCGTCGCATGCGACTATCCTCCGATAACGTTGACCGGCTTACTTTCCTGAAAATGAACCAGGCCTGGATCTCGCAGGAATTTGCCACTCCTCTGCCTGATTAAGTAATTGGGTGTCATCCAGGTCTCCTGCTGTGTTCATCTTTCTACCACCTGAACTGCTATTCCTGGGCTCCAACACCGCCAGTTGCGGCTCAGAAGTGCAGGCTGCACAGTAAAAACATACGACCCAGTGTTATTGGGTTTCAGTAACGTCAGCTGATCCCCAGCTGTGTAGCCGGCAATGTGTCCTGCGACCGCCACGCTGGCACAACAACCTAAATGTAAGGGAACCTGTCCCCCCCCCCCCCCCGTCGTTTGTTACTGAAAGAGCCATCTTGTGCAGCAGTAATGCTGCACAAGGAAAAGGTAGCTCTTTTTTTTTAGCTCTTTGCACACGCAGAACTTAACACTTATAAAATGTGTTCACTGATACCGTTATACCGTCCCGGAGCTGGGACTTTCCTTCGTAATGTGACGCAGCACAGCCGTCATTCCTACCCCCTTGGTGCCATGCGCTGCCTCCTCAGCGTTGTTTTAAGCTGTCACGGAGCCTGCGCTGTTCTGTTATCCCTTGGGCATGCCCTATTTGCGCTGCCTGTCTTCTGACATAATTTGGTGTCAGGCTGGCTGCGCCTGTGCGGCCGCGGTGCCCGAGATCCCGCCTCGCAGTGTCTTCTGATTGAGTCACACTGCGGGCCTGGGATCCATGGGCATGCGCAGTGCATATCTTCCCCTCGGGCTCTCGCTCATTTCCCTCCGCCTTCTTTAGACTGTGCGCCGTCAGCTGATCCCTAGCATGCCACGGCCGTGACACCGCACAGTCTGAAGAAGAGGGAAGGAGGGGAGTGAGAGTCGAGGTTATGCACTGTGCATGCCCATGGTTCCAAGGCCCGCAGTGGGATTACGTTAGATGAGACTGCGAGGTGGGATCTGGAGCAGCGTGGACGCACAGGCACTGACAGCCTGACACCAAATTATGTCAGAAGACAGGCAGCGCTAATTGGGCATGGCCAAGGGCTAACAGAACAGCGCAGGCTCCGTGGCAGCTTAAAACAACGCTGAGGAGGCAGCGCACGGCATCAAGGGGATAGGAATGACAGCTGTGCTGTGTCCCATTACGAAGGAAATTCGCACCTCCGGAACGGTTTAACGGTATAAAGGGACACATTTTTAGTGTTTACTTCGGTGTTTGCAAGGAGCATAATTAAAAGAGCAACCTTTTCCTTTTGCATCCTTAGTGCTGCACAACATGGCTCTTTCAGCTACAAACGTCTTGGGGGGGGGGTTAAAGGTTTCCTTTCAACTTGCTCCAATCAGGCTTCGGCCTACACTCTGTTCCTCTGCTCCTCCTGCTGTCCCTGGGCTCTAACACCGCCAGTTGGTGCCTGGAAGTGCTGTGTGCACAGTCAACAGTCGCTCCTCTGTTATTGGGGTTCAGTAACGTCAGCTGATCCCCAGCTGTGTGTGCGGCAATACCTCCAATCTGCTCCTCCTGCTGTCCCTGGGCTCTAACACCGCCAGTTGGTGCCTGGAAGTGCTGTGTGCACAGTCAACAGTCGCTCCTCTGTTATTGGGGTTCAGTAACGTCAGCTGATCCCCAGCTGTGTGTGCGGCAATACCTCCAATCTGCTCCTCCTGCTGTCCCTGGGCTCTAACACCGCCAGTTGGTGCCTGGAAGTGCTGTGTGCACAGTCAACAGTCGCTCCTCTGTTATTGGGGTTCAGTAACGTCAGCTGATCCCCAGCTGTGTGTGCGGCAATACCTCCAATCTGCTCCTCCTGCTGTCCCTGGGCTCTAACACCGCCAGTTGGTGCCTGGAAGTGCTGTGTGCACAGTCAACAGTCGCTCCTCTGTTATTGGGGTTCAGTAACGTCAGCTGATCCCCAGCTGTGTGTGCGGCAATACCTCCAATCTGCTCCTCCTGCTGTCCCTGGGCTCTAACACCGCCAGTTGGTGCCTGGAAGTGCTGTGTGCACAGTCAACAGTCGCTCCTCTGTTATTGGGGTTCAGTAACGTCAGCTGATCCCCAGCTGTGTATCCGGCAACGTGTCATGCGACCGCCACGCTGGCACAACTAAAATGTAAGGGGACCTGTCCCCCCCCCCCCCCTAGGCGTTTGTTACTGAAAGAGCCACCATGTGCAGCACTAATACTGCACAAGGGAAAGGTCGCTCTTGAAATTATGCTCCTTGCAAACGCTGAACTACACACTCATGTAATGTGTCCCCTCACACCGTCCAACCGTCCTGGAGGTGGGACTTTCCTTTGTAATGTGACGCAGCACAGCCGTCATTGCTACCCCCTTGGCACCGTGCGCTGCCTCCTTAGCGTTGTTTGATTCCGTCATGGACCCTGCGCTGTTATGTTATCCCTTGGCCATGCACAGTTTGCGCTGCCCGTCCTCTGACATCATTTGTTGTCGTCCTGGCTGCGCCTGTGCGTCCACGCTGCCCGAAATCACACCTCGCAGTGTCGTCTAATGTGATCCCACAGTGGGCCTGGTATCCATGGCCATGCGCAGTGCATATACTAGCCTCTCACTCCCCTTCTTCACGCTTCTTCAGACTAGGCGGCGTCAGCTGATCCCTAATAGCATGCCACGGCCGTGACGCCGCACAGTCTGAAGAAGCAGGAAGGAGGTGAGTGAGAGGCGATGATATGCACTGCGCATGCCCATGGATCCCTGGCCCGCAGTGGGACTACATTAGATGACACTGCAAGGTTGGATCTCGGGCAGCTTGGACGCACAGGCACTGCCAGCCTGACACCTACATGATGTCAGAAGACGGGCACCGCTAACTGTGCATGGCCAAGGGATAACATTACAGTGCGGGCTCCGTGACAGAACCAAACAACGTTGAGGAGGTGGTGCCCGGCACCAAGGGGGTTGGAATGACGGCTGTGCTGTGTCACATTACAAAGGAAAGTCCCACTTCCGGGATGGTTTGACGGTGTGAGGGGACACATTATATGAGTGTGTACTTCAGCGTTTGCAAGGAGCATAATTTTCGGAGCCACCATTTTCCATGTGCAGTATTACTGCTGTACAAGATGGCTCTTTCAGCAACAAATGCCTGGGGGGGGGGGTTAAAGGTTCCCTTTCAACTTGCTCCACTGCAGGCTTCGGCCTACACTCTGCTCCTCTTTGATTCCCTGGGTTTCAACACTGTCAGTTGCCACCTGGAAGTGTTGTCTACACAGAAAAAAACACTAGGTGATGTGTCAGTGGGGTTCAGCACCGCCAGCTGTTCCCCTGCTGTGTAGTCGGCAACGTGTCCAGCACAAGCCACGCTGGCACAACAGAACAAAAGCTGCCACCAGTGCAGGCTTCGGCCTACACTCTGCTCCTCTCCTCCTCCTGCTGACCCTGGGCTCAAACACCGCTAGTTTTTGCCCGGAAGTGCTAGCTGCACAGAGAAAAACACACGCCATTGTGTTAGTGGGGTTCAGCAACGCCAGCTGTTCCCCCAGTGTGTAGCCGGCAAAGTGTCCTGCAAACGCAACGCAGACACAAAGCTGCCTCCAGTGCAGGCTTCGGCCTACACTCATCTCCCCCTGCTTACCCTTTGCTCCAACACCGCTAGTTGGGGCTCTAGGAAGACAATCTTTAATAGGCAAGGCAACGCATCCGGGTTCCAGCACCGCCAGCTGGTTCTCGGCAGTGTTCTTGTCACAGGTACTCCCTCGTGCCAAGCCTGGTTTCAGCACCGTCAGCTGTTTCCGGGTTGTGTCAACTTCACTGAGACGCCTATGCTTGCCCCGTCGTGGGGCGGTCGAGTTAGCCAACTCCAGGGTGCCTCCAGTTTAGGAGCTTCCTATGTGGGCTGCGTGAACTGGTAGTCAAGGCTGGTTCTGTAGTGCCAGTAGGCCCAGCTCCCCCTGTAGGACTGTTGGGGTTCGGTAACTGCGGCTGCCTCGCGGCCTAGCTGTTCTCTCCTCTCCTGTGGGCCTTGGGGTCCACCACCTGGTTCCAGCACCGTCAGCTGGTTCCGGGCCGAGCCTTTGGCTAAGGTGCCTCCTCCTGGGTATCCGAGTTCCGCCAACGCCAGGCGGTCCTTGGTAGTGCTTTTAAGCGCGGGCACCTACAGCTTAGTAACCGGGTTCCAGCACCGTCAGCTGGTCCTCGGTCGTGCCATTGGCTCTTGCACACTGGGGCAACGCATCCGGGTTCCAGCACCGCCAGCTGGTTCTCGGCAGTGTTCTTGTCACAGGTACTCCCTCGTGCCAAGCCTGGTTTCAGCACCGTCAGCTGTTTCCGGGTTGTGTCAACTTCACTGAGACGCCTATGCTTGCCCCGTCGTGGGGCGGTCGAGTTAGCCAACTCCAGGGTGCCTCCAGTTTAGGAGCTTCCTATGTGGGCTGCGTGAACTGGTAGTCAAGGCTGGTTCTGTAGTGCCAGTAGGCCCAGCTCCCCCTGTAGGACTGTTGGGGTTCGGTAACTGCGGCTGCCTCGCGGCCTAGCTGTTCTCTCCTCTCCTGTGGGCCTTGGGGTCCACCACCTGGTTCCAGCACCGTCAGCTGGTTCCGGGCCGAGCCTTTGGCTTAGGTGCCTCCTCCTGGGTATCCGAGTTCCGCCAACGCCAGGCGGTCCTTGGTAGTGCTTTTAAGCGCGGGCACCTACAGCTTAGTAACCGGGTTCCAGCACCGTCAGCTGGTCCTCGGTCGTGCCATTGGCTCTTGCACACTGGGGCAACGCATCCGGGTTCCAGCACCGCCAGCTGGTTCTCGGCAGTGTTCTTGTCACAGGTACTCCCTCGTGCCAAGCCTGGTTTCAGCACCGTCAGCTGTTTCCGGGTTGTGTCAACTTCACTGAGACGCCTATGCTTGCCCCGTCGTGGGGCGGTCGAGTTAGCCAACTCCAGGGTGCCTCCAGTTTAGGAGCTTCCTATGTGGGCTGCGTGAACTGGTAGTCAAGGCTGGTTCTGTAGTGCCAGTAGGCCCAGCTCCCCCTGTAGGACTGTTGGGGTTCGGTAACTGCGGCTGCCTCGCGGCCTAGCTGTTCTCTCCTCTCCTGTGGGCCTTCGGGTCCACCACCTGGTTCCAGCACCGTCAGCTGGTTCTCGGCAGTGTCTTTTGCTCTTGTACCTTCTGCTCCCCATCCTGGTTCCAGTACCGTCAGCTGGTTCCGGGCAGAGCCTTTGGCTTAGGTGCCTCCTTCTGGGTATCCAAGTTCCACCAATGTCAGGTGGTCCTTGGTAGTGCTTTCAGGCACGGGTACCTCCTGCTTAGTAACCGGGTTCCAGTAACGTCAGCTGGTCCTTGGTAGTTCCATTGGCTCTTGGACATTCGGCTACCCATCCGGGTTCCAGTACCGTCAGCTGGTTCTCGGCAGTGTCTTTTGCTCTTGTACCTTCTGCTCCCCATCCTGGTTCCAGTAACGTCATCTGGTTCCGGGCAGAGCCTTTGGCTTAGGTGCCTCCTTCTGGGTATCCGAGTTCCGCCAACGTCAGGCGGTCCTTGGTAGTGCTTTTTAGCACGGGTACCTCCTGCTTAGTAACCGGGTTCCAGTAACGTCAGCTGGTCCTCGGTAGTTCCATAGGCTCTTGAACCTTCGGGTAGCCATCCGAGTTCCAGTTCCATCAGCTGGTTCTTGGCATTTTCTCAGCCTTCTTGTACCTTCTGCTACATTTCCAAGTTGAAGACCCTAACGTCGACAACCCGGAAGACCACCCCGATGACGACGACCCGGAAGACCACCCCGATGACGACGACGACGACGACGGCGGAGACGACGACGGCTGAGACGACGACGGCGGAGATGACGACACTGGAGACGAAGACCCTGGAGACGACAACATGGAAGACCGAGAAGCAGAAGAACAAGAGGCTGCAGAACAAAGAGCAGAAGAACATTAAGCATAAGACTTAATATCAGAGCAAAAGATATTATCTAAATTATATGCAGAAGAAGACTAAGCAGTGTATGGGGGTGAGTCCGTTCCTCCTCTTGGTGCCCCTGGATAAAGCCTGATGCTGCAGGCCAAACTGAACGCGGACAAATGTAACTTTTGTGACTGGCAGAACGGAAGGTGTAATCTTCCAACTTTTATAGATAACAACTACGGGAATGCCTGTCACAAATGAGAATATGATGAAGAAGTAGAATAGGAAGAATAATAACAGTGGAATAAAAAGAATATGTAGAATAGGAAGAATAATAATAGTTGAAGAAAATGAATATGAAGAATGTAATAAAAAAAAAAATAGGTAGAAGATGAAGAAGAAGATGAATAAGGTGAAGAAGTTGATGTCAAGGATGCTGATGATGATGAAGATGAAAGTGTGGGAAAAGAAAAAAAAAAAAAAGAAAAAAAAGAAGGGGAAGGGCGTGGAATAGTGAAACATCAATATCTGACAAAATAAAAAAAATTTACATACTCAATATCTTTTTCAATCCGAACTTCTTTAAAAAAAAAAAAAAACATGCTATTCTATTTGATTGGACTAATCCTCATTGCCTTTAATGTCTCCGCCACCTCCCCCATACATCCTACATTATTCTTAGTTGTTTTCCTTCAGGTAGAATGAACCTACAAGGAAAGAAAGGGTTTATTTTAATTCCGATATTTTGGTCCCATTGACTTGCATTGGGATCGGGTATCGGTATCGGCGATATCCGATATTTTTTGAATATCGGCCGATCCAAACCGATACCGATACTTTCCGATATCGGAAGGTATCGCTCAACACTAATCATGGATATTACAGCATTCCAAACTGGGGTGTTTCCCATGACACAATACTGTGTCATACTGCAGTGGAATGGTATGCATGGGTGTTGTCCACGAAGTGTCTCATTTAGACCATGCACAAAAAAGCCCACCTACAATTTGCCAGAGGATAAATTGAAAAGTATGAAGACTACTTGGACTGTATACTCAGACAAAAGAACAATTTTAAACGGTATGATGTTAAAAAGGTTAATACAAAGCGAAATGCATGGTTTCTACAGTGAAACCAATTGTCAGAACACCTCATGAGAGCAGAAGGAAATCACAGGAACTATATCAACTAGATTACAATGTAAAGATACAGTAATACTATTGCTATGGACATAATAAAGGAAAAAAGTCGCAAAGGCGATAAATACTAGAAAAAACCACGACCAAGAACTCCTCAATCTGATTTAAATAATACACATTACATTTATTAAATAGCCAGGTACAGATAACAAAAAGGAAAAGAAGGGGTTACAACCACTAGCACATGCCAGAAAATCGAACGCTCACAGGACATAAAGACATATCAATAATATAGGCTTACAGGGACATGTATCATAGTATGCAGTATAGTCACGTATATATATTGCACATTTCCCATCTAGCCTGTTCTATATAAAGCCTAGCCCATAAAATATGTGTCAAAAGTAAGGGGGAAAGGAGAAACAGCTACAAGAGCTGATGTCATTACCCGTGAAGTGCCAGGGATATGTCTGCGAGCGTCCTCCCCGACGTGCGTTTCGGCGGTGTAGCCTTTCTCAAGTGAAACATATTGGTGGAAGAGTCTTTATGTGGAGCTGCATGAATGCTACTGGTGTGGGGGAGTTACATTTCATTGATGGTATCATGAATGAGGTGATGGTACCAACACTCTATGCTCTTGGTAGATGCATACCTTTTCAACATGACAATAATGAAAAACACAAATCTATGGCCACGGTAGCACTTCTGAGATATGATTCAGTGGCTAAGTATATCTCCCGATCTGAACCTACACTGTGTGCAGAATTATTAGGCAAGTTGTATTTTAGCGGATTATTTTTATTATTGATCAACAACTATGTTCTCAATCAACCCAAAGGACTCATGAATATCAAAGCTTAATATTTTTGGAAGTTGGAGTGGGGTTTTTAAGATTTGGCTATCTTATGAGGATATCTGTTTGTGCAGGTGCATGTGAAGTTTGTGCAGAATTGTTAGGCAACTTAATGAATACCAAATATATTCCCATATCACTTGTTTATTTTCACCAGGTAAACCAATATAACTGCACAAATTTTAGAAATAAACATTTCTGACATGCAAAAACGAAACCCCCCAAAATAAGTGACCTATATTGCCACCTTTCCTTATGATGTCACTCAACAGCCTTCCATCCATAGATTCTGTCAGTTGCTTGATCTGTTTACAATCAACATTGCGTGCAGCAGCCACCACAGCCTCCCAGACATTGTTCCGAGTGGTGTACTGTTTTCCCTTCCTGTAGATCTCATATTTTATGAGGGACCACAGGTTCTCTATGGGGTTCAGATCAGGTGAACAAGGGGGCCATGTCATTATTTTTTCTTCTTTGAGACCTTTACTGGCCAGCCACGCTGTGGAGTAGTTGGAGGCATGTGATGGAGCATTGTCCTGCATGAAAATCATGTTTTTCTTGAACGATACCGACTTCTTCCTGTACCACTGCTTGAAGAAGCTGTCTTCCAGAAACTGGCAGTAGGTCTGGGAGTTGAGCTTCACTCCATCCTCAACCTGAAAAGGTGCCACAAGTTCTTCTTTGATGATACCAGTCCATACCAGTACCCCACCTCCACCTTGCTGGTGTCTGAGTCGGAGTGGAGCTCTCTGCCCTTTACTGATCCAGCCTCTGGCCCATCCATCTGGCCCATCAAGAGTCACTCTCATTTCATCAGTCCATAAAACCTTTGAAAAGTCAGTCATAAGATATTTCTCAGCCCAGTCTGGACATTTTATCTTATGTTTCTTGTTCAAAGGTGGTCGTTTTTCAGCCTTCCTTACCTTGGCCATGTCCCTGAGTATCGCACACCTTGTGCTTTTTGTTACGCCAGTAACATTGCAGCTCTGAAATATGGCAAAACTGGTGGCAAATGGCATCTTGGCAGCTTCACGCTTGATTTTCCTCAAATCATGGGCAGTTATTTTGCCCAACACGCTTCTTGCGACCTGTTGGCTATTGGCAATGAAACGCTTGATTGTTCGGTGATTACGCTTCAAAAGTTTGGCAATTTCAAGACTGCTGCATCCCTCTGCAAGACATCTCACAATTTTGGACTTTTCAGAGCCCGTCAAATCTCTCTTCTGACCCATTTTGCCAAAGGAAAGGAAGCTGCCTAATAATTAAGCACACCTTTTATAGGGTTTTGATGTCATTAGACAGCACCCCCCCCCCCTCATTACAGAGATACACATCACCTGATTTACTTAATTGGTAGTTGGCTCTCAAGCCTGAACAGCTTGGAGTAGGACAACATGTATGAAAAGTACAATGTGATCAAAATACAACTTGCCTAATAATTCTGCATGCAGTGTAATGCATCACCTATGAGGAATACTAAAGTGACAAGATAAGTATCACTCTCGATCCAGCATCCAGGCTCTAAGAAAGGTCATTTTGAAGAATGGAATAAGATACATATTAAAATATGCACACAATTCGTTCATTTCATGCTTAGAAGACTTATGGTGTTCATACAAAATACTAGATCTAGACTTTGATGTGGGTTGTATTAATTTTTTCATTAACTAATTTGAGTATATCTTAAGATTTTAAAATGAAAGTTCAATTATTAACTTTACTTTCATGTAGTGGGTTAAAAAGATGTTCTGTAAAACTAATTCTTGTCAAAAGTTTGGAAATTGCTCTTGTGTTCTGTGAGATTGATTAAAGTCTTACTTTTCAAAGGAGGTGTACACATTTCTATTTAGAAATGTATGTTATATATATTTTTTATTTAGCATACCATCTATTTGTTCACATGCCTAGATTAAATTGAACATCTAGATCAAAGTAAACATGATGTAATATAATATGAAAGTAATGATTTTTAAATACAATTTGATTTACTATAACAAATCAAAATGTCTGTATCATCTTGACATTCAAATGTAAAAAGCTAAGTAATTGGACTTTAAATTGAATGCTACACGCAGAAATCAGAAGATAGTGATAAACAGAGTAATGCATTGCTTTTGAATTTCATGTGGAATGTTACAATGATGGATAAATACATTTTACATTGTTGTTGTATCATTTCATGTACAAAATAATCAAGCCTTTTAACTTAAAGTAATAACCTCTTCAAAAACATAGTTCTTATATTCTGTATGATTGAAATAAAGAACATAAATTGCATAAATCTCAGAGATTTACATAAATTCACAAGTGTTCAAGAGTTAGGATTCATATTTTTTTTATAGACTACCAATTAATTGATCAGAGCATATATTTACTTTTTCTCATAGATGCTAATACAGTATGTTGTTGCGCCCATACATCGTGCCCAGCTTGTGCTTCTGAAGACATGAACCCCATAAATAAAATGGGCTTTCTTTGCTACAGAAATGCCAACGTGGATGCTAACTGCAGTTTAGATACACTGAGGGGCTCAGAAGGGAGGGTGTATTAGGATTTTGGAGTGCAGAATTCACTGGATTTCTTTTGATGAGTGAGGAGCCATTTTGCTTTTCTGGAGCCTTTGTGCTACCAGTAACATGGAAGCCCCCTATATTTCTCTTGACATATTACAGTCCTGAGCGGGTCAAGATTTTTGTGTGGAACATTTTGCATTAAATTTTAGATCACTTTTATCCTGTGCTCTATGCTGAACACTTAAATCAGGGTTTCCATCTAAATCTCCGAATGACTTGATTCAGAAGAAACCCTCCCTGTTTTGAATTCCGCTCTTGGGCTCCCTCCGGTGGTTGTAAGTGGCACTTTTGTGAGTTCTGCTCCTGGGCTCCCTCTTGTGGTTTCGAGAGGTATGGCTGCTCCTTGGAGTTAGCTGTCATCAGCTGCCTCCACTTATCGTCTCTTCTGCTCGGCTATTTGGGCCTGGCTGTTCCTTCAGCCAGTGCCACTTGTAAATGGTTCCTGGTTGGATTCACATCTCTTTGGATTTCCCTGTTATCCTGACCAGTTCAGCAAAGCTAGGTTTTTGCTTGCGCTTTTCTGTTCACAGATTGTGGACTTATCCGTTCAGTGCTTTCTATGTTTGTCCAGCGTTATCAGTATGAATTAATTCTGTCTTGCTGGAAGCTCTGGGAAGCAGATTTACCCTCCACACCTTTAGTCAGGTGTGGAGATTTTTTTTGTAAACTCTGTGTGGATTTTTGTAGTGTTTTATACTGACCGCACAGTATTCCATCCTGTCCTATCTATCAAGCTAGACTGGCCTCCTGTGCTCATCCTGGTTTCATTCTGTGTATGTCTTTTTCCTCTCCACTCACAGTCATTATTTGTGGGGGGCTAATCTATCCTTTGGGGATTTTCTCTGAGGCAAGATAGTTTTCCTGCTTCTGTCTTTAGGGGTAGTTAGCTCTTAGGCTGTGACGAGATGCCTAGGAGCATTCCACGGCTACTTCTAGTGTTGTGTTGAGCTTAGGGACTGCAGTCAGTACAGTTACCACTTCCTTCAGAGCTCGTTCCATGTTGCTCCTAGACCACCGCATCATAACAGTACAAGTGGCCAAAAATGAATTAAATGCATCTCAAAAGAAGGAAAAGAAAGTTCTGAACCATTTTTTTTCTGTGCTCTGGTTTGTCTTTTTTTTCCTCCTCATATCTGGGTGGTTCAGGATATATGCTTTGGCATGGATGTTCAGGGTTTGTTTTCTTGTGTGGATCAACTTGCTGCAAGAGTACAGAGTATCCAGGACTATGTTGTCCAGACTCCAGCTTTAGAGCCTAGAATTCCTACTCCTGATTTGTTTTTTGGGGACAGATCCAAGTTTTTGAACTTTAAAAAAAACTGCAGATTGTTTTTTGCTTTGAAACCCCGTTCTTCTGGTGATCCCATTCAGCAAGTAAAAATCATCATATCCTTGCTGCGTGGTGACCCTCAAGACTGGGCTTTTTCTTTTGAAACAGGGGATCCGGCATTATTGAATGTTGATGCATTTTTTCAAGCGCTCAGATTATTGTATGACGAACCTAATTCTGTGGATCATGCAGAAAAAACCCAGTTGGCCTTGTGTCAAGGTCAGGAAGCGGCAGAGTTATACTGCCAGAAATTTAGAAAATGGTCTGTGCTCACTAAATGGAATGAAGAGGCTCTGGCTGCTATTTTCAGAAAAGGTCTTTCTGAAGCCCTTAAAGATGTTATGGTGGGCTTTCCTACGCCTGCCGGTTTGAGCAAATCTATGTCTCTAGCCATTCAGATCGATCGGCGTCTGCGCGAGCGCAAAGCTGTGCACCATATGGCAGTATCCTCTGAGCAGAGTCCAGAACCTATGCAATGTGATAGGATTTTGACTAGAACAGAACAGCAGGAATTCAGACGTCAGAATAGGCTGTGTTTTTACTGTGGTGATTCTGCTCATGTTATCTCTGATTGCCCTAAGCGTACTAAGAGAGTCGCTAGGTCTGTTACCATTAGTACTATACAGCCTAAATTTCTCTTATCTGTGACCCTGATTTTCTCATTGTTGTCCTTTTCTGTCATGGCATTTGTGGATTCAGGCGCTGCCCTGAACTTAATGGACTTAGAATTCGCCAGGCACTGTGGTTTTTCCTTGCAGTCTTTGCAGAGCCCTATTCCTTTGAGGGGTATTGATGCTACACCCTTGGCCAAGGATAAACCTCAGTACTGGACACAGATGACTATGTACATGGCTCCAGCACATCAGGAAGATTGCCGTTTTCTGGTGTTGCATTACCTGCATGATGTTGTTGTACTGGGTTTTCCATGGTTACAGGAACATAATCCGGTGCTGGATTGGAAAGTTGGGGTTGTCAAGGGGTACATAGTGACGTTCCTTTGATGTCAATTTCCTCTTCCCCCTCTTCTGAGGTCCCTGAGTTTTTGTCGGATTTCCAGGATGTATTTGATGAGCCCAAGTCCAGTTCCCTTCCTCCGCACAGGGACTGTGATTGTGCTATTAACTTGATTCCTGGTTGCAAGTTCCTTAAGGGCCGACTTTTCAATCTGTCTGTGCCAGAGCATGCCGCCATGCAGAGTTATGTTAAGGAGTCTTTGGAGACGGGGCATATTCGGCCCTCTTCGTCACCATTGGGAGCGGGTTTCTTTTTTGTTGCTAAGAAGGATGGCTCCTTGAGACCCTGTATTGATTATCGTCTTCTTAATAAGATCACGGTCAAATTCCAATACTCCTTGCCTTTGCTTACTGATTTGTTTGCTCAGATTAAGGGGGCTAGTTGGTTTACTAAGATTGACCTCCGAGGGGCATATAATCTTGTTCGTATTAAACAGGGTGACGAATGGAAAACTGCATTTAATACGCCCGAAGGCCATTTTGAATATCTTGTGATGCCATTTGGGCTCTCTAATGCTCCATCTGTGTTCCAGTCTTTCATGCATGATATTTTCCGCAATTATCTTGATAAATTCATGGTCGTATATTTGGATGATATTTTGATTTTTTCCGATGATTGGGAGTCTCATGTGAAGCAGGTCAGGATGGTGTTCCAGATCCTTCGTGATAATGCTTTGTTTGTAAAGAGGTCTAAGTGCCTATTCGGTGTTCAGAAGGTCTCTTTTTTGGGTTTTATTTTTTCTCCCTCGTCTATAGAAATGGATCCTGTTAAGGTCCAAGCTATTCATGACTGGATCCAACCCACATCTGTGAAGGGCCTTCAAAAATTTTTGGGCTTTGCTAATTTCTATCGCCGTTTCATTGCCAACTTTTCCAATGTGGTTAAGCCCCTTACTGATTTGACGAAGCAAGGCGCTGATGTGACAAATTGGTCCTCTGAGGCTGTTGAGGCCTTTCAGGAGCTTAAACGCTGATTCACTTCTGCCCCTGTGTTGCGTCAGCCGGATGCTTCTCTTCCTTTTCAGGTTGAGGTCGACACTTCTGAGATTGGGGCAGGGGCCGTTTTGTCTCAGAGGGAGTCTGATGTGTTGTGAATTCTGTTATCAAACTCCCCCTGTGGTCATGAATGGTACTTCAGCGAGTTCTGTCCATGGACTCCCTCTGGTGGCTGTGAGTGGAGCTGCTGGTTCTGAGGTTCCTTCCACAGGTTGTAAGGGACTGGCGGAACGCACCAAGAATCAGATGTTATGGTATTAGGTGCGTTCGCAGTCCGAGGTCCACCGTGCAGGTAAAAGACCCTGCTGCTAGTAAGACGGACTATATGGCGGTACTAAGTATACACACATGAGTTAACTTCACCCTGCGTGAAGGAAGCGATCCTGTTGCATCACAGGACCGCAGTACCGCACATAAAGCGTGAGCAAGAAGTCAGCGGACTCAACCCCTACACAGGATTGAAGTCCGATTAGACACTTGCTGGCACAACACCGCAACTGGGTGTGTCAGAGGAACATAAATAATAATATTAAGGCACAAGAGTGCGTGCGGTGCCGCACTGACGGACGCCACTAACCACCCAGGCTTGGGTCAGGAAAGCGCAGAGCAAGCGCACAGCGCCGTACTGGCGGACACAGCAACTGGTAGCTGTAGTGTGTGTTTCGTGCTGTTGGATAAGTCGGGTGCTAGATAGCAAACATACACCTTCCGCGAACAGACATTCAATAGGGAGGGTTATTTAAAGAGCGACTTTCACTCACAACACACACACTTATTTACAAGACAATACTAGCGCATGGCCGTGCGGTCATGCGCAGTTTATATAGCTGCAGCACAGGAAACAGCTACAGAAGTTTTGCCCTTTCAGGACCTGCCAAAAGGACCAATGGGATGTGTTGCAGTACCTGAGCATGTGACCCTCGATCTCCAACGGGAGATCCTGCCCTGGGCATGCTCAGACAGAGAAAAGCAGGACTTAGATCCAGAAACGTCCACTCGCCGCTGCCCAGCACTGGCTTCAATGGCAGAAGCAGGAAAAGCAGCAGTAACTCTTCGCACAGAGTCAGACTGAGCGAGACGCTGGGATCGACGTCCCTGCTGAGCAGACTCCACTGCGGCTGGAGAAGAATGGGAGACCACAGCGGAGACGGATCGAGATTCCCCCTGTGCAGCAGAGGAAACTCGACTCCTAACATTACCCCCCCTCCTTGGGCCTCGCTACGTTCGAAGGCAGCAATGAGCTGCGGGGCCCGAATGTGCTCAACAGGCTCCCAGGACCTGTCCTCGGGGCCATAACCCTTCCAGTCTACCAAATAAATTTTTTTGCCACGTACCACCTTGAACCCCAAAATAGCGTTCACCTCATAATCGTCCGTAGACGAACCCGATGTCCCAGCAGATGACTCGGAAAACCGGGACATATACACGGGTTTCAAGAGGGACACATGAAAGGTGTCGGTGATACCCAGGCGTGGCGGAAGGGCCAAACGATAGACCACAGGATTAACCTGCTCGAGGACCTTGAATGGGCCCAAGTAGCGAGGAGCAAATTTAGTGGACTCAACTCGCAGTCTGATGTTACGGGCGGAGAGCCACACTAAATCGCCAGGAGCAAAGGTCGGGGCAGGGCGCCGATGTGCAACGGCGGAGGACCTCATTCTCTCCTTCGAGGCCCGAATGGCATCCTGAGTGCGGTCCCAAATGTCCCGTGCCTCCACTGCCCAGTCTGCCACCCTGGAGTCAGCAGAGGACACGGGCATAGGCACAGGAACCCGCGGATGCTGGCCGTAATTAAGGAGGAAAGGAGTCTGACCGGTGGAGTTGGCTACAGCGTTATTAAGGGCGAACTCTGCCCATGGTAATAAAGATGCCCAGTCATCCTGCCTGGCAGAAACAAAATGTCGTAGATATGTGACCAGGGTCTGATTGGCCCTCTCTACCAACCCATTCGTCTCGGGATGATATGCGGAAGAGAGATTTAACTCAATGCTGAGAAGACGACAAAGCTCTCTCCAGAACCGAGACGCAAACTGGGGACCCCGGTCACTGACAATTTTGTCTGGCATGCCGTGTAGGCGGAAGATTTGTATTATGAACAACGCTGCCAAGGCCCGTGCAGAAGGTAACCGTGGGAGCGGCACCAAATGCACCATTTTCGAGAAATGATCGGTAATAACCCAAATGATGGTACAGCCGCGAGACTTGGGCAAACCCACTACAAAGTCCATCCCGACCATCTCCCAGGGCCTGTCTGCCACCGGCAAGGGATAGAGTAACCCAGACGGCCGTTGTCGAGGAGACTTATTTTTGGCGCATGAGACACACGCCAGAACGTAATCTCTGACATCTCGGAGCATATGCGGCCACCAGTACGTCCTCGCCAGCAGCCCAGATGTCCTTTTTGTCCCAAAGTGTCCACCCACCCTGGAGGAATGAGCCCAAGAGAGAACCTCCAATCGCAAATTTATGGGCACAAAAGTCTTGCCCGGAGGCACAGACTCAAGCGACACCGGAGCCACGGTTCTCAAGCTCTCAGAAGGAACAATAAGCCGAGGCTCTCTTTCCTCCTCCTCAGATGACACAACAGAGCGAGAAAGAGCATCAGCTCGAATATTCTTCTCCCCAGCGAGATAATGGAGGGTGAAGTGGAATCGGGAGAAGAATAAGGACCATCTGGCCTGGCGAGAATTTAGCCGCTGGGCTGTTTGCAAATAGAGCAAATTTTTGTGGTCTGTAAAAACTTGAAAGGGAAAACGAGCCCCCTCCAAGAGATGTCTCCACTCTGAGAAAGCCAATTTCATCGCTAGCAACTCCCTGTCCCCGATGTAATAATTCCTCTCCGCTGGTGTGAAGGTCTTGGAGAAGAAGAAGCACGGATGCTTCCGACCTTGAGCATCCTTTTGGAAGAGGACTGCTCCAGCACCAACGGAAGAGGCATCCACCTCCATTATAAACAGCTTATCGACATCGGGACGATGTAGGATGGGAGCGCTAGCAAAATGAGACTTAGTAGAAGAAAAGGCCTTGGAGACCTCTTCAGACCACAGTTTGGGATTTGCTCCCTTCTTGGTGAGGGCTACCAAGGGAGCTACCAAAGTTGAGAAATGGGGAATGAACTGGCGATAATAATTAATGAACCCCATAAAGCGCTGCACCGCTTTAAGTGAATGGGGTTCTTGCCAGTCCATCACAGCCTGTAGTTTGGCAGGATCCATAGCCAATCCCTGGGCAGAGATGATATAGCCCAGGAAAGGTAAAGACTCCTGCTCAAACACACACTTCTCCAACTTTGCGTAAAGAGAGTTTGCCCGTAAGAGGTCGAAGACTCTGCCAACATCTCTCCGGTGGGAGTCAATATCTGGAGAGAAGATGAGAATATCATCCAGATAGACTACGACCGAGGTGGAAAGCATATCCCGGAAGATGTCATTGACAAAGTCTTGGAAAATGGCTGGGGCATTACAGAGCCCGAAGGGCATCACCAGATACTCATAGTGCCCATCTCTGGTGTTAAACGCCGTCTTCCATTCGTCCCCCTCACGGATGCGAATCAGGTTATAAGCTCCCCGCAGGTCTAATTTGGTAAATACCTTAGCTCCCCGTAGCCTATCAAGAAGTTCAGAAATCAGGGGCAGCGGGTACTTATTCTTAACGGTGATGGCGTTAAGACCCCTGTAGTCTATGCAAGGACGCAACTCTCCATTCTTCTTCTGTACGAAGAAGAACCCTGCCCCTGCTGGTGACACTGACTTCCTAATAAACCCCCTTGCCAAATTCTCCTGGATGTACTGGGACATAGCCTCCGTTTCCGGGAGAGAGAGGGGATAGACACGTCCCCGAGGAGGTTCTGCTCCAGGCAAGAGATCTATAGGACAGTCATAGGGACGGTGAGGCGGAAGGGTCTCCACGGCCTTTTTGGAGAAGACGTCTGCATAAGACCAATAGTATTTGGGGAGAGTAGAGAGATCTGCGGGCATCTCAGTGGTGGAAACCTGAACGCACTCTTTCACACATCTGCCCTTACAGGATTCACTCCAACCCAATATCCTCCCAGAGGTCCACTCAATATGTGGGGAGTGGAAACGGAGCCAGGGTATTCCCAGCAGAATCTCATCCATTCCCTCGGAAAGGACAAGAAGGGAAATAATCTCCTGGTGGGATGGGGACATGGCTAACGTGAAAGGGACAGTCTGATGTGTGATCTGTAGCGGAAGTGTCGACCAATTCACCACTCTAACGGTTACTGGTTTGGCAAGCATAACCAGAGGTACTGCGTGGCGCAGAGCAAAAGCAGAAGACATAAAATTTCCTTCTGCTCCTAAATCCACACAAAGCTCTACTGTAAGAGTGGATGTGCCTAACAGGATTGTCCCTTTAAAGGACAATTAGGAGGAAAATGCCGCTGTGTCCAGTGAACCTCCTCCAATGGTCACTAGACGCGATCGTTTTCCCGACCGCCGTGGAGATTTATTAGCGTAATGTCCCGGTTGCTGGCAATTTTTACACACCACAGGTACTCGAGCGGTCTGAGACCTAGGTCCCGCTCGAGAAACCTCCATGGCCTCATGGGAGTCAGACGCCATAACAGGAGATTCTAGAGGTTTGGCAAAGGTGGGAGCCAGCCGAAACCTCTGCCTACACTGGGTCCGCTCCAACCTCCGCTCGTTAAAACAGAGATCGATGCGGGTAGCTATAGTAATAAGCTCCTCCAGTGTGGCGGGAATCGCCCTGGCGGCCAAGGCGTCCTTTACATGATCTGCCAGTCCTTTCCAGAACACCGGAATAAGGACTTTATCCGGCCATTCCAGCTCAGAAGCTAGAGTCCGGAATAGGATGGCGAACTGGCTGACCATGGACGAAGCCTGAGTAATTGCCAACAATTGGAGCGCGGTATCGTGGGTGACATGGGGTCCCAAAAAGACCTGCCTCAGAGCGTCCAGGAAGATAGGAGCACTCTGTACCACACGATCACCACGTTCCCAAAGCGGCGTTGCCCACTCCAACGCCCTGCCCGACAAAAGTGACAAGATGAATCCCACCCTCGCCCGTTCCGTAGGAAAATGTGCAGCCAAGCAGCTCGAGATGTATGGAGCACTGGCTCACGAATCCCCGACATAGCTTACTGTCACCAGCAAACTTGTCTGGAAGCGGGAGACGGGATAAGGTCGGAGCAGGGGTGGCAGCGGACAAATTGGCTGCAACTGCACTTGCAGCCTGAACAGCGACAGCAGTAACGTCCACAGCTGAGGTTGCACGCTCTAGAGCCGCCAACCTACCTTCCAGCTGTTGGATGTACCGCTGTGAATGCTGATCGTCCGTCATTACTAGCCAGACCTTGGCGCTAGTATTCTGTTAGGGACTGGCGGAACGCACCAAGAATCAGATGTTATGGTATTAGGTGCGTTCGCAGTCCGAGGTCCACCGTGCAGGTAAAAGACCCTGCTGCTAGTAAGACGGACTATATGGCGGTACTAAGTATACACAAATGGGTTAACTTCACCCTTCGTGAAGGAAGCGATCCTGTTGCGTCACAGGACCGCAGTACCGCACATAAAGCGCGAGCAAGAAGTCAGCGGACTCAACCCCTACACAGGATTGAAGTCCGATTAGACACTTGCTGGCACAACACCGCAACTGGGTGTGTCAGAGGAACATAAATAATAATATTAAGGCACAAGAGTGCGTGCGGTGCTGCACTGACGGACGCCACTAACCACCCAGGCTTGGGTCAGGAAAGCGCAGAGCAAGCGCACAGAGCCGTACTGGCGGACACAGCAACTGGTAGCTGTAATGTGTGTTTCGTGCTGTTGGATAAGTCGGGCGCTAGATAGCAAACATACACCTTCCGCGAACAGACATTCAATAGGGAGGGTTATTTAAAGAGCGACTTTCACTCACAACACACACACATATTTACAAGACAATACTAGTGCATGGCCGTGCGGTCATGCGCAGTTTATATAGCTGCAGCACAGGAAACAGCTACAGAAGTTTTGCCCTTTCAGGACCTGCCAAAAGGACCAATGGGATGTGCTGCAGTACCTGAGCATGTGACCCTCGATCTCCAACGGGAGATCCTGCCCTGGGCATGCTCAGACAGAGAAAAGCAGGACTTAGATCCAGAAACGTCCACTCGCCGCTGCCCAGCACTGGCTTCAATGGCAGAAGCAGGAAAAGCAGCAGTAACTCTTCGCACAGAGTCAGACTGAGCGAGACGCTGGGATCGACGTCCCTGCTGAGCAGACTCCACTGCGGCTGGAGAAGAATGGGAGACCGCAGCGGAGACGGATCGAGATTCCCCCTGTGCAGCAGAGGAAACTCGACTCCTAACACAGGTGACTTAGTTTATTCTTTGGCTGGCTGCTCTATTTAACTCCACTCAGATCGTTACTCCATGCCAGCTGTCAATGTTCTTGTACTGGATCAGTTCGCTCTTGGATCTTTCTGGTGACCTGTCTACTCCAGCAGAAGCTAAGTCCCTGCTAGTTAATTATTTGTTCATTGTTTCCTTGTCCAGCTTGCTATCATGATTTTGCCTTGCTAGCTGGAAGCAGAGTGGCACCTCCGCACCGTGAGTCGGTGCGGGGGTCTTTTTGCACACTCTGTGTGGTCTTTTTGTAGTTTTTTGCGCTGACCGCAAAGATACCTTTCCTATCCTCAGTCTGTTTAGTAAGTCTGGCCTCCTTTGCTGAAACCTGTTTCATTTCTGTGTTTGTGACTTTCATCTTAACTCACAGTCAATATATGTGGGGGGGCTGCCTTTTCCTTTGAGGAATTTCTCTGAGGCAAGGTAGGCTTTATTTTCTATCTCTAGGGCTAGTTAGCTCTTAGGCTGTGAAGAGGCGTCTAGGCAGAGTTAGGTATGCTCCACGGCTATTTCTAGTGTGTGTGATAGGATTAGGGGTTGCGGTCAGCAGAGCTCCCACTTCCCAGAGCTTGTCCTGTGTTAGTTTAACCATCAGGTCGTTCCGGGTGCTCCTAACCACCAGGTCATAACACTGATGGTTCTTTAATGAAACCGTGTGCTTTTTTTTCCAGAAAGTTTTCGCCTGCGGAACGCAATTATGATGTCGGCAATCGGGAGTTGTTGGCTATGAAGTGGGCGTTTGAGGAGTGGCGACATTGGCTTGAGGGAGCTAAACACAGCGTTGTGGTCCTGACCGATCATAAGAATCTGATTTACCTCGAGTCAGCCAAGCGGCTGAATCCTAGACAGGCTCGATGGTCCCTGTTTTTCTCCCGTTTTGATTTTGTGGTCTCGTATCTTCCGGGATCTAAGAATGTTAAGGCTGATGCCCTCTCTAGGAGTTTTTCGCCTGATTCTCCTGAAGTCCTTGAGCCGGTTGGCATTCTTAAGGAGGGGGTGATTCTTTCTGCTATCTCCCCTGATTTGCGGCGGGTGCTTCAGGAATTTCAGGCTGATAGGCCTGACCGCTGTCCAGTGGGGAATCTGTTTGTTCCTGATAGATGGACAAGTAAGGTTTTTTCTGAGGTTCATTGTTCAGTGTTGGCTGGTCATCCTGGGATTTTTGGTACCAGAGATTTGGTTGCTAGGTCCTTTTGGTGGCCTTCCTTGTCGCGCGATGTGCGTGCTTTTGTGCAGTCCTGTTGGACTTGCGCCCGGGCCAAGCCTTGCTGTTCCCACGCTAGTGGGTTGCTTTTGCCTTTGCCGGTCCCTGAGAGGCCCTGGACGCATATTTCCATGGATTTTATTTCGGATCTTCCTGTTTCCCAGAGGATGTCTGTTATCTGGGTTGTTTGTGACCGGTTCTCTAAAATGGTCCATCTGGTACCTTTGCCTAAGTTGCCTTACTCCTCAGATCTGTTTCCATTATTTTTTCAGCATGTGGTTCGTTTGCATGGCATTCCGGAGAATATTGTCTCTGACAGAGGTTCCCAGTTTGTCTCTAGATTTTGGCGGGCCTTTTGTGCTAGGATGGGCATTGATTTGTCTTTTTCTTCGGCGTTTCATCCTCAGACTAATGGCCAAACTGAGCGAACTAATCAGACCTTGGAGACCTATTTGAGATGCTTTGTGTCTGCTGATCAGGATGATTGGGTATCTTTCTTACCGTTGGCCGAGTTTGCCCTTAATAATCGGGCTAGTTCGGCTACTTTGGTTTCACCTTTCTTTTGTAATTTTGGTTTTCATCCTCGTTTTTCTTCTGGGCAGGTTGAGCCTTCTGATTGTCCTGGTGTTGATTCTGTGGTGGACAGGCTGCAGCAGATTTGGACTCATGTGATGGACAATTTGACGTTGTCTCAGGAAAGGGCTCAACGTTTTGCTAACCGCCGTCGTTGTGTTGGTCCCCGGCTTCGTGTGGGGGATTTGGTTTGGTTGTCTTCTCGTCATGTTCCTATGAAGGTTTATTCCCCTAAGTTTAAGCCTTGGTTTATTGGTCCTTATAAAAGTTCTGAAATTATTAATCCGGTGTCTTTTCGTTTGGCTCTTCCAGCCTCTTTTGCCATTCATAATGTTTTCCATAGATCTTTGTTGCGGAGATATGTGGTGCCCGTTGTTCCCTCGGTTGACCCTCCTGCCCCGGTGTTGGTTGAGGGAGAGTTGGAATATGAGGTTGAGAAGATTTTGGATTCTCATTTTTCGAGGCGGAGGCTTCAGTATCTTGTCAAGTGGAAGGGTTATGGCCAGGAGGATAATTCTTGGGTTGTTGCCTCCGTTGTCCATGCCACCGATTTGGTTCGTGCTTTTCATTTGGCTCGTCCTGATCGGCCTGGGGGCTCTGGTGAGGGTTCGGTGACCCCTCCTCAAGGGGGGGGGGTACTGTTGTGAATTCCGCTCTTGGGCTCCCTCCGGTGGTTTTAAGTGGCACTTTTGTGAGTTCTGCTCTTGGGCTCCCTCTTGTGGTTTCGAGTGGTATGGCTGCTCCTTGGAGTTAGCTGTCATCAGCTGCCTCCACTTATCGTCTCTTCTGCTCGGCTATTTAGGCCTGGCTGTTCCTTCAGCCAGTGCCACTTGTAAATGGTTCCTGGTTGGATTCACATCTCTTTGGATTTCCCTGTTATCCTGACCAGTTCAGCAAAGCTAAGTTTTTGCTTGCGCTTTTCTGTTCACAGATTGTGGACTTATCCGTTCAGTGCTTTCTATGTTTGTCCAGCGTTATCAGTATGAATTAATTCTGTCTTGCTGGAAGCTCTGGGAAGCAGATTTACCCTCCACACCTTTAGTCAGGTGTGGAGATTTTTTTTGTAAACTCTGTGTGGATTTTTGTAGTGTTTTATACTGACCGCACAGTATTCCATCCTGTCCTATCTATCAAGCTAGACTGGCCTCCTGTGCTCATCCTGGTTTCATTCTGTGTATGTCTTTTTCCTCTCCTCTCACAGTCATTATTTGTGGGGGGCTAATCTATCTTTTGGGGATTTTCTCTGAGGCAAGATAGTTTTCCTGCTTCTGTCTTTAGGGGTAGTTAGCTCTTAGGCTGTGACGAGATGCCTAGGGAGAGTTAGGAGCATTCCACGGCTAGTTCTAGTGTTGTGTTGAGCTTAGTGACTGCGGTCAGTACAGTTACCACTTCCTTCAGAGCTCGTTCCATGTTGCTCCTAGACCACCGCATCATAACACCTCCCATACTGGTTCACTATAATGAGGTAGCAGAGTTACTATTGATTCCATCTGGCCTCTGTTCAGTGGTGTTCTTTTCAGACATACACCAAACTATGATTTACCACACTTTTTGCACACCTCAAAAGATGGACATCGCCTGTTCAAAGTCTGGATGGAGTGCTGTTGTGAATTCTGTTATCGAACTCCCTCCTGTGGTCATGAATGGTACTTCGGAGAGTTCTGTCCATGGACTCCCTCTGGTGGCTGTGAGTGGAGCTGCTGCTTCTGAGGTTCCTTCCACAGGTGATGTAGTTTATTCTTTGGCTGGCTGCTCTATTTAACTCCACTCAGGTCATTACTCCATGCCAGCTGTCAATGTTCTTGTTAGTTCTCCTTAGCACATTGCTAAGGAGAGTAAAACTAATCCCAAACTGTTCTTCAACTATATCAATAGTAAAAGAATAAAAACTGAAAATGTAGGCCCCTTAAAAAATAGTGAGGAAAGAATGGTTGTAGATGACGAGGAAAAAGCTAACATATTAAACACCTTCTTCTCCACGGTATTCACGGTGGAAAATGAAATGCTAGGTGAAATCCCAAGAAACAATGAAAACCCTATATTAAGGGTCACCAATCTAACCCAAGAAGAGGTGCGAAACCGGCTAAATAAGATTAAAATAGATAAATCTCCGGGTCCGGATGGCATACACCCACGAGTACTAAGAGAACTAAGTAATGTAATAGATAAACCATTATTTCTTATTTTTAGGGACTCTATAGCGACAGGGTCTGTTCCGCAGGATTGGCGCATAGCAAATGTGGTGCCAATATTCAAAAAGGGCTCTAAAAGTGAACCTGGAAATTATAGGCCAGTAAGTCTAACCTCTATTGTTGGTAAAATATTTGAAGGGTTTCTGAGGGATGTTATTCTGGATTATCTCAATGAGAATAACTGTTTAACTCCATATCAGCATGGGTTTATGAGAAATCGCTCATGTCAAACCAATCTAATCAGTTTTTATGAAGAGGTAAGCTATAGGCTGGACCACGGTGAGTCATTGGACGTGGTATATCTCGATTTTTCCAAAGCGTTTGATACCGTGCCGCACAAGAGGTTGGTACACAAAATGAGAATGCTTGGTCTGGGGGAAATTGTGTGTAAATGGGTTAGTAACTGGCTTAGTGATAGAAAGCAGAGGGTGGTTATAAATGGTATAGTCTCTAACTGGGTCGCTGTGACCAGTGGGGTACCGCAGGGGTCAGTATTGGGACCTGTTCTCTTCAACATATTCATTAATGATCTGGTAGAAGGTTTACACAGTAAAATATCGATATTTGCAGATGATACAAAACTATGTAAAGCAGTTAATACAAGAGAAGATAGTATTCTGCTACAGATGGATCTGGATAAGTTGGAAACTTGGGCTGAAAGGTGGCAGATGAGGTTTAACAATGATAAATGTAAGGTTATACACATGGGAAGAGGGAATCAATGTCACCATTACACACTGAATGGGAAACCACTGGGTAAATCTGACAGGGAGAAGGACTTGGGGATCCTAGTTAATGATAAACTTACCTGGAGCAGCCAGTGCCAGGCAGCAGCTGCCAAGGCAAACAGGATCATGGGGTGCATTAAAAGAGGTCTGGATACACATGATGAGAGCATTATACTGCCTCTGTACAAATCCCTAGTTAGACCGCACATGGAGTACTGTGTCCAGTTTTGGGCACCGGTGCTCAGGAAGGATATAATGGAACTAGAGAGAGTACAAAGGAGGGCAACAAAATTAATAAAGGGGATGGGAGAACTACAATACCCAGATAGATTAGCGAAATTAGGATTATTTAGTCTAGAAAAAAGACGACTGAGGGGCGATCTAATAACCATGTATAAGTATATAAGGGGACAATACAAATATCTCGCTGAGGATCTGTTTATACCAAGGAAGGTGACGGGCACAAGGGGGCATTCTTTGCGTCTGGAGGAGAGAAGGTTTTTCCACCAACATAGAAGAGGATTCTTTACTGTTAGGGCAGTGAGAATCTGGAATTGCTTGCCTGAGGAGGTGGTGATGGCGAACTCAGTCGAGGGGTTCAAGAGAGGCCTGAATGTCTTCCTGGAGCAGAACAATATTGTATCATACAATTAGGTTCTGTAGAAGGACGTAGATCTGGGGATTTATTATGATGGAATATAGGCTGAACTGGATGGACAAATGTCTTTTTTCGGCCTTACTAACTATGTTACTATGTTACTATGTTACTGGTTCAGTTCGCTCTTGGATCTTTCTGGTGACCTGTCTACTCCAGCAGAAGCTAAGTCCCTGCTAGTTAATTATTTGTTCATTGTTTCCTTGTCCAGCTTGCTATCATGATTTTGCCTTGCTAGCTGGAAGCTCTGGGATGCAGAGTGGCACCTCCGCACCGTGAGTCGGTACGGAGGTCTTTTTGCACACTCTGCGTGGTCTTTTTGTAGTTTTTTGTGCTGACCGCAAAGATACCTTTCCTATCCTCAGTCTGTTTAGTTAGTCTGGCCTCCCTTTGCTGAATCCTGTTTCATTTCTGTGTTTGTGACTTTCATCTTAACTCACAGTCAATATATGTGGGGGTGTCATGCAGTGCAGTACAGCGCAACCTCCACCGGGGGAAGCTTGAGAGGAAAGTAAGACTGCACACACAGGACAGCAGAACAGAAGCCACCAAGTGGCGAGAGAGTGGTCAGGCAAGCCAAGTCAAAAAACACGAGATAGTACGACAGTATTATAGGATAAGACAGATGGATAGTCAGAACATAGCCAGAGATCAATAAACCAGAACGGGCAATATAAGGTACAAAAGGGACAAACAGCAACAACGTGAAAAGCCAAGCCAGGGGATCAGGACCGGAGAATCAAGCAGATAAACAGACAGAGAAACACTGGGAAAAAAGGGCAGACAGAGGGAGTTAACAGACACAGGACAAGTCAGGGTACACAGCAGGGCAAATCAAGAGCTACCAGCAGGGTCAGGTTAACACACCGAAGGCAGAACTATAACTGACACCACCCTCAGGATACCTGGGAGCTAAATAGCAAACTCGAGCCCAGAAGGAGGCAGATCAAAGTTAACCCTTGACATGATCCACCCAGAGAAAAAGCAGACAGGACTAAACTCCGGAATGGATCATGACAGTACCCTCCTCTCAAGGGGGGGCCACCGGACCCCCAGGTTTCCCAGGATAACGTGCATGAAATGCCCGGACCAATCGATCCGCATGGACAGATCGCGCGGGGACCCAAGATCGATCCTCAGGACCATAACCCCTCCAATGGACCAAATACTGAAGAGAACTACGGACCATGCGAGAATCCACGATCCGTTCTACTTCAAACTCGGTCTGACCATCCACAGAGACAGGAGGCGGAAGGGATGGAGGCCCAGCGGAAGATGGTACAAAGGACTTAAGAAGGGATTTATGGAACACATTGGGGATCCGAAGCGACTGAGGAAGGCGTAAACGAAAGGCAACTGGATTGACCACCTCAATGATCTCGTAAGGACCAATAAACCTGGGACCAAGCTTGGCAGAAGGAATCTTTAGACGAATGTTCTTGGTAGACAACCACACTTTATCTCCTACCAGGAATATAGGTCCTACAGACCGTCGCTTATCAGCAAAAAGTTTATGTTTGCCCTGAGCCTTCCCAATGTTCTTCTGGACCTCCCTCCACACCTCCCCCAACCGTTGCACTGCTGTATCAGCCCCTGGACATCCTGAATCCAGCCTAGAAAATTCACCAAAATGGGGATGAAAACCGTAGTTACAGAAGAATGGAGAGGTGCCCGTAGACTGGTTAATCCGATTATTAAATGCAAATTCAGCCACGGGCAATGAATTACACCAATCATCCTGCTGAGATGTAGCAAGACACCTCAAAATCTGTTCAAGTGACTGATTGGTCCTCTCCGTCTGCCCGTTGGTCTCAGGATGGTAAGCAGAGGAGAAGGTCAAACAAATACTCAATCTTTTGCAAAATGCCCTCCAAAATTTGGACACAAATTGTACTCCTCTATCAGAAACCACACTCAAAGGCACACCATGCAGCCGTACAACGTGCTCAACAAATAATCTAGATAGTGTCTCAGCATTAGGCAATCCTGTCAGAGGTACAAAATGCGCTTGCTTACTGAATCTGTCAACCACTACCCAGATTACAGTTTTGCCATTGGAAGGAGGGAGATCAGTGATAAAATCCATGGACAAATGAGTCCAAGGTCTATCTGGAATTGGCAATGGCACCAATTCCCCGGCTGGCCGGTTATGGGGGCTCTTAGCACGGGCACAGGTATCACAAGCAGACACAAACTCAATAATATCAGAATTCATGGAGGGCCACCAAAACAGCCTAGCAATAGCTTTCCGGGTGGCAGCGATCCCCGGGTGACCACTAAGAGCAGAATCGTGGAACTCCTGGAGAATCCTCAATCGGTACTGAACTGGGACAAAAATCTTATTGTCAGGCAAAGAGGGAGGAGCAAGAGACTGAGCCTTTCGAATCTCCTGCTCCAATTCAGAGGATACTCCCGCAACAACCACCCCATGCTGAAGAATGGAGGAAGGAGGTTCGGGGGGTGATATCGGATCAAAACTGCGAGATAAGGCATCAGCCTTGACATTCTTGGAACCAGGCCGAAAAGTGATTGAAAAATGAAAACGAGAGAAAAACAGCGACCACCTAGCCTGTCTAGGAGTTAACCGTTTGGCGGTTTCAATATAAGACAAATTCTTGTGGTCAGTAATCACCGTGATCCGATGAACCGCCCCCTCCAAAAAATGCCACCATTCTTCAAAAGCCAATTTTATGGCCAATAACTCCCGGTTCCCAACATCATAGTTCCTCTCAGCAGAAGAAAACTTACGGGAGAAATAGGCACATGGTCTCAAGTTGGTCAAAGTAACGGGTCCCTGAGACAACACCGCTCCCACTCCCACCTCTGATGCGTCCACCTCTACAATGAATGGTTTAGATGGATCGGGCTGAACCAACAGAGGAGCAGACATAAAACATTTTTTTAATGTAATAAATGCTTCAACTGCCCAGGATGACCAAACTTTGAGATCAGCCCCTTTGCAAGTAAGATCGGTGAGTGGCTTGACTACCTGAGAAAACCCTTTGATGAATTTTCAGTAATAATTGGCAAAACCCAGAAAACGTTGCAACCCCTTGAGGTCTCTGGGTTGCACCCAATCAACAATGGCCTGTACCTTTCCGGGATCCATCCGAAACCCATTCGCAGAAAGGATGATCCCCAGAAAAGAAAGCTCCTGGACACAAAACAAACATTTCTCTGGTTTAGCAAACAAAGAATTTCCCCGTAACCGGTGAAGAACAGCACGTAAATGACCAATGTGAGATTCTTTGTCAGGCGAGAAAACAAGGATATCATCCAGGTATACAACCATAAAGCGCCCGATAAAGTCAGAAAACACATCATTCATGAAGTTCTGAAACACCGCGGGCGCGTTTGTGAGACCAAAGGGCATGACCAAATTTTCAAACAGGCCCTCGGAGGTGAGAAATGCCGTTTTCCACTCATCCCCTTCCTGAATGCGGATAAGATTATATGCTCCCCTAAGATCGAGTTTGGAAAACCACTTAGCCCCAGACAATTGGTTATAGAGATCAGGAATGAGTGGGAGAGGGTAGGTATTTCTCACCGTAATTTTATTTAGTTCCCGGAAATCGAGGCATGGGCGTAAACCACCATCTTTTTTCTTGACAAAAAAAAAACCCGCGGCCACAGGTGAGACAGAGGGACGGATGTGACCTTTGCGTAGACTATCAGAGATATAGTTTTTCATAGCAGTACGTTCCGGGCCAGAAAGATTGTACAAACGGGCTTTGGGCAATTTAGAAACCGGAATAAGGTTGATGGAACAATCATAAGGACGATGGGGTGGTAAGACCTCAGCCTCTTTTTCGGAGAACACATCACCAAAGTCCTTTAGGTACTCCGGAATACCCTCCAGACTAATGGTGGACACAAACACAGTAGAAAGACAACCATTGGAACAATTAGGACCCCATTTAACAATATCACGAGATCCCCAGTCTATAACAGGATTATGTCTCTGCAGCCATGGGAACCCCAGCACCAGTCCAGCAGGAAGATTATTCATAACATAACATGAAATTCGTTCCTGGTGCAAAGAACCCACCTTGAGGAGGAACTCCTCAGAGACAAATTTAAGGACATTTTGAGTCAACGGTGTCTTATCAATGGCAACGATATGGATCGGAGTCTCTAGCCAAACTGTCCCTAACTTTAACTTGGACACCAGACTATAGTCAATGAAGTTCATGGAAGATCCACAGTCCACAAACACTGAAGTGGATGCAAAAACACCTCCATAACACAGTTCCACCTCTAACAAAACTTTTTGAAATGACGAAAATGGTACCTGTGAGTCTGGATGACCTCCTAGACCATCACCCATACTCGGCAGCTTGTTACTCGATGGACAAGAGGAGCAGTCCTTCTTCCAATGTCCTGGATCTCCACAGTAAAAACATAGTTTTCCATCACGTCGCCGTTTCCTCTCCTTCTCCTTGAAATTGATGGCACCAACTTCCATAGTCTCCTTGAATGACATCACCTCAGAGTTGACAGGCAAAACAGGAATCTCACGCTGGATAATTCTTCTCTCCCGTAACCTCCGGTCCATACGAATGGCCTGAGTCATGGCCTCTACCAGGGAACTGGGTGGCGTATGAAGGGCCAGAGCGTCCTTGAGATGATCTGAAAGTCCTCTCTCAAACAGGCGCTTCAGAGCAGAGTCACCCCAAGACACCTCAACGGACCACCGCCTAAACTCAGAACAATACTGTTCAGCAGTGAGTTCATTCTGGGAGAGGCTCATGATCATGTCCTCTGCTACCCTGACCCGGTCTGGTTCGTCATAAATCAGTCCCAAAGCCTCAAAGAATTTGTCCACAGACACACGTTCAGGTGCAGAAGCAGGTAAAGAGAAGGCCCATGACTGAGGTCCCTCCCGCAGTAAGGAAATAATTATCCCCACTCGCTGACTCTCATTTCCACAAGATATTGGTCTAAGAGAAAAAAAAGCTTGCAACTCTCCTTAAAAGTAAAAAATCTCTCCCTCTCCCCAGAGAAGGTGTCTGGGAGCTTGACTGTAGGTTCAGGAGAGTGCAAAGAGACATCAACAGTGTCAGATAATTTAAAGTCAGTCTGCAATGATTTAACTGTGTCTGAAAGCTCCCTTTGCAGGTGGTTATGAGAAGAGGACAAGGCCCTCTGTTCCACAAACAGGTCTTGTATCATAACAGTCAAGCTATCCATTTGATCCGCCAAGGTATGGAGCGGATCCATAGAAAACAGAGCAGATAAAAAAAAAATGCAGAATTCCCTTTAAATGTGCAGTTCAGTTATAATGTCATGCAGCTGCAGTGCAGTACAGCGCAACCTCCACCGGGGGAAGCTTGAGAGGAAAGTAAGACTGCACACACAGGACAGCAGAACAGATGCCACCAAGTGGCGAGAGAGTGGTCAGGCAAGCCAAGTCAAAAAACACGAGATAGTACGACAGTATTATAGGATAAGACAGATGGATAGTCAGAACATAGCCAGAGATCAATAAACCAGAACGGGCAATATACGGTACAAAAGGGACAAACAGCAACAACGTGAAAAGCCAAGCCAGGGGATCAGGACCGGAGAATCAAGCAGATAAACAGACAGAGAAACACTGGGAAAAAAGGGCAGACAGAGGGAGTTAACAGACACAGGACAAGTCAGGGTACACAGCAGGGCAAATCAAGAGCTACCAGCAGGGTCAGGTTAACACACCGAAGGCAGAACTATAACTGACACCACCCTCAGGATACCTGGGAGCTAAATAGCAAACCCGAGCCCAGAAGGAGGCAGATCAAAGTTAACCCTTGACATGATCCACCCAGAGAAAAAGCAGACAGGACTAAACTCCGGAATGGATCATGACAGGGGGGCTGCCTTTTCCTTTGGGGAATTTCTCTGAGGCAAGGTAGGCTTTATTTTCTATCTCTAGGGCTAGTTAGCTCTTAGGCTGTGCAGAGGCGTCTAGGCAGAGTTAGGTACGCTCCACTGCTATTTCTAGTTGTGTGATAGGATTAGGGGTTGCGGTCAGCAGAGCTCCCACTTCCCAGAGCTTGTCCTGTGTGAGTTTAACCATCAGGTCGTTCCGGGTGCTCCTAACCACCAGGTCCATAACAGTACAGCTGGCACAAAGTATTAATGCATCTCAATAGAGGGATAAGAGAAGTTCTGAGACCATTTTTTTTTCTCTGCAGTGTGTTTTGTCTTTCTTTTCCCCTTAACCTCTTGGTGGTTCCGGACACAGGTGTAGATATGGACATTCAAGGTCTGTCCTCTTGTGTGGATCATCTCACTGCAAGGGTACAAAACATTCAAGATTTTGTGGCTCAGAATCCGATGTTAGAGCCTAGAATTCCAATTCCTGATTTGTTTTCTGGGGATAGATCTAAGTTCCTGAATTTCAAAAATAATTGTAAACTGTTTCTATCTTTGAAACCCCACTCCTCTGGTGACCCCGTTCAACAAGTAAAAATCATTATTTCTTTGTTGCGTGGTGACCCTCAAGACTGGGCATTTTCCCTTGCGCCAGGAGATCCTGCATTGCGTGATGTAGATGCGTTTTTTCTGGCGCTTGGATTGCTTTATGATGAACCAAATTCAGTGGATCAGGCAGAGAAAATCTTGCTGGCTTTGTGTCAGGGTCAGGATGAAGCGGAGGTGTATTGTCAGAAGTTTAGAAAGTGGTCTGTGCTTACTCAGTGGAATGAGAGTGCCCTGGCGGCAATTTTCAGAAAGGGTCTTTCTGAAGCCCTTAAGGATGTCATGGTGGAATTTCCCACGCCTGCTGGTCTAAATGAGTCTATGTCCTTGGCCATTCAGATCGATCGGCGCTTGCGTGAGCGCAAAGCTGTGCACCATTTGGCGGTATTCTCTGAGCATAGGCCTGAGCCTATGCAATGTGATAGGACTTTGACCAGAGCTGAACGGCAAGAACACAGACGTCGGAATGGGCTGTGTTTTTACTGTGGTGATTCCACTCATGCTATCTCCGATTGTCCTAAGCGCACTAAGCGGTTCACTAGGTCTGCCACCATTGGTACGGTACAGTCTAAATTTCTTTTGTCCGTTACTCTGATTTGCTCTTTGTCGTCCTATTCTGTTATGGCATTTGTGAATTCAGACGCTGTTAAGGACCGGCGGAACGCACCAAGTATAGATGATATGAAACTAGGTGCGTTCGCAGTCCGAGGTCCACCGTGCAGGTAAAAGACCCTGCTGCTAGTAAGATGGACTATATGGCGGTACTAAGAATACACACATGGGTTAACTTCACCCTGCGTGAAGGAAGCGATCCTGTTGCATCACAGGAGCGCAGTACCGCACATAGAGGGCGAGCAAGAAGTCAGCGAACTCAACCCCTACACAGGATTGAAGTGCGATTAGACACTTGCTGGCACAACACCGCAACTGGGTGTGTAAGGAAACTTATAAAATAGAATCTATAGGCACGAGAGTGCGTGCGGTGCCGCACTGACGGACGCCACTAACCACCCAGGCTTGGGTAAGGAAAGTGCAGAGGAAGCGCACGGCGCCCTACTGGCGGACACAGCAACAGGACGCTGTGATGTGTGTTACGTGCAGATGGCTAGTCGGGCGCTAGATAGCTACCATCATCCGCGAGCAGTCAACAACTCTAGGGAGGGATACTTAGGAGCTTTCATCCATCGACATCCATCCATCTACACACACACATAATATCAAGACAATACTAGCGCATGGCCGTGCGGTCATGCGCAGTTTATATAGTTGCAGCACAGAAAGCTGCTACAGAAGTTTTGCCCATTCAGGACCTGCCAGGAGGACCAATGGGATGTGCTGCAGTACCTGAGCATGTGAACCTCGATCTCCAAGGGAGATCTTGCCCTGGGCATGCTCAGTGTGTGCAAATAAGGACTTAGTCCCAGAGAAGCCCGCTCGCCGCAGATCAGTGCAGGGTACAACAGGAGAGCCAGAAAAGGCAGCAGTAACCCCTTGCACAGAATCAGTCCCAGCGAGACGCTGGGAACGACGCCTCCGCTGAGCAGAGCCCACTGCGGCCGAAGCAGAATGGGAGACCGCAGCAGACACGGATCGAGATTCCCCCTGTGCAGCAGAGGAAACTCGACTCCTAACAGGCGCTGCCCTGAATTTGATGGACTTTGAGTTTGCCAGGCGCTGTGGTTTTTTCTTGGAGCCCTTGCAGAATCCTATTCCATTGAGAGGAATTGATGCTACGCCTTTGGCCAAGAATAAGCCTCAGTACTGGACTTGACCATGTGCATGGCTCCTGCACATCAGGAGGATATTCGCTATATTCGCTTTTTGGTGTTGCATAATCTGCATGAGGTGGTCGTTTTGGGGTTGCCATGGCTACAGGTCCATAATCCAGTATTGGATTGGAAATCTATGTCTGTGTCCGGCTGCGGTTGTCAGGGGGTACATGGTGATGTTCCTTTGCTGTCAATTTCACCTTCCACTCCTTCTGAAGTCCCTGAGTTTTTGTCAGATTACCGGGATGTATTTGATGAGCCCAAATCCAGTGCCCTACCTCCTCATAGGGATTGCGATTGTGCTATTAATTTGATTCTTGGTAGTAAGTTTCCTAAGGGCCGACTGTTCAATTTATCTGTGCCAGAGCACGCCGCTATGCGGAGTTATATAAAGGAATCCTTGGAGAAAGGTCATATTCGCCCGTCATCATCACCGTTGGGAGCAGGGTTCTTTTTTGTGGCCAAGAAGGATGGTTCTTTGAGACCTTGTATTGATTACCACCTTCTTAATAAGATCACGGTCAAATTTCAGTACCCTTTGCCGCTGCTGTCTGATTTGTTTGTTCGGATTAAGGGGGCTAGTTGGTTCACCAAGATAGATCTTCGAGGGGCGTATAATCTTGTGCGAATTAAACAGGGCGATGAATGGAAAACAGCATTTAATACGCCTGAGGGCCATTTTGAGTACCTGGTGATGCCATTCGGGCTTTCTAATGCTCCATCTGTGTTTCAGTCCTTTATGCATGACATCTTCCGAAAGTACCTGGATAGATTCATGATTGTATATTTGGATGATATTTTGGTCTTTTCGGATGATTGGGAGTCTCATGTGAAGCAGGTCAGAATGGTGTTTCAGGTCCTTCGTGCGAATTCCTTGTTTGTGAAGGGGTCAAAATGTCTCTTTGGAGTTCAGAAGGTTTCATTTTTGGGTTTCATTTTTTCCGCTTCTACTATCGAGATGGACCCTGTTAAAGTTCAGGCCATTTATGATTGGACTCAGCCGACATCTGTGAAGAGCCTGCAGAAGTTCCTGGGCTTTGCTAATTTTTACCGTCGCTTTATCGCTAATTTTTCTAGTGTTGCTAAACCGTTGACTGATTTGACCAAGAAAGGTGCTGATGTGGTCAATTGGTCCTCTGCGGCTGTAGAGGCTATTCAGGAGTTGAAGCGTCGTTTTTCTTCTGCCCCTGTGTTGTGCCAGCCAGATGTTTCGCTCCCGTTTCAGGTCGAGGTTGATGCTTCTGAGATTGGAGCAGGGGCTGTTTTGTCGCAAAGAAGTTCTGATGGCTCGGTGATGAAACCATGTGCCTTCTTTTCTAGAAAATTCTCGCCTGCTGAGCGCAATTATGATATTGGCAATCGAGAGTTGTTGGCCATGAGGTGGGCATTCGAGGAGTGGCAACATTGGCTTGGCAACATTACGTCACTGTAATGAAAAAAGGCCGTACTCCTCCCGGGGAACGAGAACCAGGAGAGCAATAAAACGGTGAATATAATAGTGCACTGCGGAAGTCCCCAGAGTAGGTGCAGCAATAAAACTAACGCTGGAACGTGCAGGCCAGGTAAGTATAATGTGAAAATAGGAACTCAAGCGGCAGCCTAGAAGAAAATAAAAAGAAAGAAGCAAATGAATAATAAGAATGAACATGAATAAACATTCAATACGAATCATATCATCAATCATGGTTCCCTATATATCCATGACATATATCACCAACTGTAATGGTTCAATTAGTATTAATAGAGACAGGAGGGATTAAAGGACAAAAAAAAAAAAAAAAAAAAAGAAAAAATGCCACATTACATGTCTCCAAGTCAGAGTATCCAAATCAACTCTGTTCCTTACTATGATCCTGAATAGAAATATACCTTAATCATTAATTTTAATCATTAACTCCTAAGTTTTAAAAGAGACCTGAGAGATTATAATCCCTATTCAAGCCTTTAGGCTCCAAACTTTGTAACGAGTAAATCCAGAAGGCCTCCCTCTGCAATAATTTCTTACGTAAATTGCCCCCTCTCCTATTTAAAGACACCTGTTCCAGTACCAAAAATCGTAATTGAGCCACTGAGTGACCTGCTTCGCGAAAATGATTTGGAATAGGAAGATGATATTTCCCACAACGGATATCCGACTTATGATGTGAGATACGTTCTTTAATAGCTTGGGTGGTCTCACCCACATACATTTTGCCGCAAGGACATTTTATGGCATATACCACATCTTTAGAATTGCAAGTGAAAAACCCTTGAATCGGAATATCCGAACCTGTCTGAGGATGGGAAATTTTTGGTCCTTTCAATACATTCGCGCATTGTGCGCACTGCAAACAAGGAAAAGTACCTTTCTGGGAAGTTTGATTTTGTGGTTTCGTACCTTCCGGGCTCTAAGAATGTGAAGGCTGATGCCCTGTCAAGGAGTTTTGTGCCTGACTCTCCGGGTGTTCCTGAGCCGGCGGGTATTCTCAAAGAGGGGGTAATTTTGTCTGCCATCTCCCCTGATTTGCGGCGGGTGCTGCAGAAGTTTCAGGCTGATAGACCTGACCGTTGTCCAGCGGAGAAACTGTTTGTCCCTGATAGATGGACTAGTAGAGTTATCTCTGAGGTTCATTGTTCGGTGTTGGCTGGTCATCCTGGAATCTTTGGTACCAGAGATTTGGTGGCTAGATCCTTTTGGTGGCCTTCTTTGTCATGGGATGTGCGTTCTTTTGTGCAGTCCTGTGGGACTTGTGCTCGGGCTAAGCCCTGCTGTTCTCGTGCAAGTGGGTTGCTTTTGCCCTTGCCGATCCCGAAGAGGCCCTGGACGCATATTTCCATGGATTTTATTTCAGATCTCCCTGTCTCTCAAAGGACAATGAAAAAATCCGGCACTCCAAAAAAGATAATTATATTTTATTGATTATAAATCCAGTTTTCAGTTATAACGTAACGTTTCGGCCAATTATGGCCTTCATCAGACTAGGATACAAATAAAAAATATAACAAAATTTTACAAACAACATCACTCCATAATGTATAGAAATAAAAAAACAAATACACAATAAGAGAACAATTTCTATCTCATGCTGTACATATTTTATCATATAGCAAAAAAGGCCTTGTATCACCAAGGTGATAATGATGTCCATAATTAACAAAAAAGAACAGTCAGCGGAAGTGGTTTTACATAATGAACACAGAAATACTCCATGTGGCCAATTTTCTTCAATTACAATTATCCTTTTCCTGGAATCACTCCACTTTAATCACCTGTACTCTCAATAATGTACAGAATATCCAAGAAAAAATATATACAAGAAAGAAAAAACTTCATATGAAAACCAAAATATAAATATAAAAAGAAAAAAGTATTATTTCATACATTACACCTATGTAGAATCCTACTAAATACTAATAGTCCCTAAGGGAGACATATAAATGCTTACCGCAATATGCAGAGTTTGTATAGACCACCATAAGTGTACTAAATGTGACTCCGTCAGGAGTTCTATAAGAGAAAGACACAGCAGTCCAATCAGTAAAAGAAAAAGCGAAAGTGAAACTAAGAAAAATAAACCACCGGCCAGTATCCAAAGGTTGTGGACTAACTACATCAGAACCCAAAGAGGGGGCTTACCGCAAGTGTGTCCGGTGAATCACAGCAGTAATCCGCGGTGTGCGGTGAAAGGAATGTCTGTGCACCCTTCCTTGTGAATCCCCGCGTTAAGTAGCCCTCAACCCGGAAATGACATCAGTGAAGAGCGGCTGAACCGCTTCGTGGGACGCATAGAAGGAGGCGGCGCTACCGGAAATACGTCACTGTAATGAAAAAAGGCCGTACTCCTCCCGGGGAACGAGAACCAGGAGAGCAATAAAACGGTGAATATAATAGTGCACTGCGGAAGTCCCCAGAGTAGGTGCAGCAATAAAACTAACGCTGGAACGTGCAGGCCAGGTAAGTATAATGTGAAAATAGGAACTCAAGCGGCAGCCTAGAAGAAAATAAAAAGAAAGAAGCAAATGAATAATAAGAATGAACATGAATAAACATTCAATACGAATCATATCATCAATCATGGTTCCCTATATATCCATGACATATATCACCAACTGTAATGGTTCAATTAGTATTAATAGAGACAGGAGGGAATAAAGGACAAAAAAAAAAAAAAAAAAAAAGAAAAAATGCCACATTACATGTCTCCAAGTCAGAGTATCCAAATCAACTCTGTTCCTTACTATGATCCTGAATAGAAATATACCTTAATCATTAATTTTAATCATTAACTCCTAAGTTTTAAAAGAGACCTGAGAGATTATAATCCCTATTCAAGCCTTTAGGCTCCAAACTTTGTAACGAGTAAATCCAGAAGGCCTCCCTCTGCAATAATTTCTTACGTAAATTGCCCCCTCTCCTATTTAAAGACACCTGTTCCAGTACCAAAAATCGTAATTGAGCCACTGAGTGACCTGCTTCGCGAAAATGATTTGGAATAGGAAGATGATATTTCCCACAACGGATATCCGACTTATGATGTGAGATACGTTCTTTAATAGCTTGGGTGGTCTCACCCACATACATTTTGCCGCAAGGACATTTTATGGCATATACCACATCTTTAGAATTGCAAGTGAAAAACCCTTGAATCGGAATATCCGAACCTGTCTGAGGATGGGAAATTTTTGGTCCTTTCAATACATTCGCGCATTGTGCGCACTGCAAACAAGGAAAAGTACCTTTCTGGGAAGTTTGATTTTGTGGTTTCGTACCTTCCGGGCTCTAAGAATGTGAAGGCTGATGCCCTGTCAAGGAGTTTTGTGCCTGACTCTCCGGGTGTTCCTGAGCCGGCGGGTATTCTCAAAGAGGGGGTAATTTTGTCTGCCATCTCCCCTGATTTGCGGCGGGTGCTGCAGAAGTTTCAGGCTGATAGACCTGACCGTTGTCCAGCGGAGAAACTGTTTGTCCCTGATAGATGGACTAGTAGAGTTATCTCTGAGGTTCATTGTTCGGTGTTGGCTGGTCATCCTGGAATCTTTGGTACCAGAGATTTGGTGGCTAGATCCTTTTGGTGGCCTTCTTTGTCATGGGATGTGCGTTCTTTTGTGCAGTCCTGTGGGACTTGTGCTCGGGCTAAGCCCTGCTGTTCTCGTGCAAGTGGGTTGCTTTTGCCCTTGCCGATCCCGAAGAGGCCCTGGACGCATATTTCCATGGATTTTATTTCAGATCTCCTTGTCTCTCAAAGGATGTCGGTCATTTGGGTGGTTTGTGATCGCTTCTCTAAGATGGTCCATTTGGTACCCTTGTCTAAATTGCCTTCCTCCTCTGATTTGGTACCATTGTTTTTCCAGCATGTGGTTCGTTTGCATGGCATTCCGGAGAACATCGTCTCGGACAGAGGTTCCCAGTTTGTTTCGAGGTTTTGGCGGTCCTTTTGTGCTAAGATGGGCATTGATTTGTCTTTTTCTTCGGCTTTCCATCCTCAGACAAATGGCCAAACCGAACGAACTAATCAGACTTTGGAAACATATCTGAGATGCTTTGTTTCTGCTGATCATGATGATTGGGTGTCCTTCTTGCCTTTGGCTGAGTTCGCCCTTAATAATCGGGCCAGCTCGGCTACTTTGGTTTCGCCTTTTTTCTGTAATTCTGGTTTCCATCCTCGTTTCTCTTCAGGGCAGGTTGAGCCTTCGGACTGTCCTGGTGTGGATACTGTGGTGGACAGGTTGCAGCAGATTTGGACTCATGTGGTGGACAATTTGACATTGTCCCAGGAGAAGGCTCAACGTTTCGCTAACCGCCGGCGCTGTGTTGGTCCCCGACTTCTTGTTGGGGATTTGGTTTGGTTGTCATCTCGTTATGTTCCTATGAAGGTTTCCTCTCCTAAGTTTAAGCCTCGTTTCATTGGTCCGTATAAGATTTCTGAAGTTCTCAATCCTGTGTCATTTCGTTTGGCCCTTCCATCTTATTTTGCCATCCATAATGTGTTCCATAGGTCGTTATTGCGGAGATTTGTGGCGCCTATGGTTCCCTCCGTTGATCCTCCTGCCCCGGTGTTGGTCGAGGGGGAGTTGGAGTATGTGGTGGAGAAGATTTTGGATTCTCGTATTTCGAGACGGAAACTCCAGTACCTGGTCAAGTGGAAGGGTTATGGTCAGGAAGATAATTCCTGGGTTTTTGCCTCTGATGTTCATGCTGCCGATCTAGTTCGTGCCTTTCATTTGGCTCGTCCTGATCGGCCTGGGGGCTCTGGTGAGGGTTCGGTGACCCCTCCTCAAGGGGGGGTACTGTTGTGAATTCTGTTATCGAACTCCCTCCTGTGGTCATGAATGGTACTTCAGCGAGTTCTGTCCATGGACTCCCTCTGGTGGCTGTGAGTGGAGCTGCTGCTTCTGAGGTTCCTTCCACAGGTGACATAGTTTATTCTTTGGCTGGCTGCTCTATTTAACTCCACTCAGGTCGTTACTCCATGCCAGCTGTCAATGTTCTTGTACTGGTTCAGTTCGCTCTTGGATCTTTCTGGTGACCTGTCTACTCCAGCAGAAGCTAAGTCCCTGCTAGTTAATTATTTGTTCATTGTTTCCTTGTCCAGCTTGCTATCATGATTTTGCCTTGCTAGCTGGAAGCTCTGGGATGCAGAGTGGCACCTCCGCACCTTGAGTCGGTGCGGAGGTCTTTTTGCACACTCTGCGTGGTCTTTTTGTAGTTTTTTGTGCTGACCGCAAAGATACCTTTCCTATCCTCAGTCTGTTTAGTAAGTCTGGCCTCCCTTTGCTGAATCCTGTTTCATTTCTGTGTTTGTGACTTTCATCTTAACTCACAGTCAATATATGTGGGGGGCTGCCTTTTCCTTTGGGGAATTTCTCTGAGGCAAGGTAGGCTTTATTTTCTATCTCTAGGACTAGTTAGCTCTTAGGCTGTGCAGAGGCGTCTAGGCAGAGTTAGGTACGCTCCACGGCTATTTCTAATTGTGTGATAGGATTAGGGGTTGCGGTCAGCAGAGCTCCCACTTCCCAGAGCTTGTCCTGTGTGAGTTTAACCATCAGGTCGTTCCGGGTGCTCCTAACCACCAGGTCCATAACAGAGTGCATAGTGTATCTATCTGCCTCATTATAGAGAATCTTCCACCAAAGTTTCTATTTGAAATACGTTTTTCAGAGATTTACATGGAAACCCCAATGTAAGCGCTAAGCGTAGGGCGTAGGATAAATGTGAACTGAGCCGTACTGTGATTTTTGAGAGGCAGAATAAACAAATCACTAGCAGTTCAAAAATTGGTTTCATTTATTTATTTACTCTGTTCCTCACGCAGTATAAGTGATTAGATGGATTTATTCTTCAAATCATTGTAATTACAGCAATACCAGACTTATGTTGGTGTTTTATATTTGGCTACTGTTACACACACGCTCCTGGCATGTTCTAACAAGGCCACCATATCTGGCAGACCCTGAGGTTGTCATGACGACCTCGGATTGCCTAAGCAATGACGTTGCAGAGGCGCTCCTCATTTTCCCATCCTCCTAAATGTTGTAATGGATATCAATCACAGAATTTAAGTGGTTAAATTGCCTGGGGCAGGCTCCACTCCTGACAGTGACAGCCGATCGTGCGGGCACTGTTCGTGTGCCTGAAAAATTGCCATGACATAACTTTTCATCACAGCTCATGAACCCCTTTCCGAACATAACATAAATTTACGCTAAAGGTCATGAAGGGGTTAAAATGCTGTTATAGTATCTTTGATTACTATCTCTTGCAGTAGTAGGACATTCCACAGTCTGATTCCGCTAATGGCTAATTCCTTTCCTATTTAGCTGTGGGAATCACCTTCCCGCTACATATAATAAATGCCCTTTTGTTGTTTGTAACATCTTTTTAAGGAATAAATTATTTGTCAGTCCTTTATGTTGACCACACATGTATTTAATCATATAAATTACATCGCCTCTGAGGCATCTTGTTTTGAAGGCTAAAGAAGCGCTATTTTTCCAATCTCTCAACATATGATAGGTTTTCCATCTCATGTAATAGTCTAGCTGTCCCTCGCTGATTCTAACTTCTGAATTTCGTTTTTAAAATGGGGAGTCAAAAACTGAATCCCATATTCCAGATGTGGCTTTACAAGTAATTTATAAAGGGGTAGAAGGACATTGGGATTGTGGGATTTTTTCTCCCATTTTATCTTGTTTGCATTTGTAGCTGCTGCTTGACACTGTGTACTGGTGCTAAGCTTATTCAGAATCAGTAACCAGATAATCTTTCTCCTGTTCTGTAGTCCCTAGTATATTTCTAGTTAAAGTATATTCAGCAATAAGATTAGTTGCACTACTATACATTTATCAACAATAAACCTCATCTGCCATGATTGCCCATACGAACATCTTATCCAGATCATTTAATTATAATATACTGTTAATTTTTTTTATCATTCTACATAATTTTGTGTCATCAGTAGTGTTGAGCATTCCGATACCGGAAGTATCGGGTATCGGCCGATACTTGCGGTATCGGAATTCCGATACCGAATTCCGATACTTCCCGCGTATCGGATACCGGAATCGGAAGTTCCCAGAATTCAAACTGAACGCAGCAGCCAATGAGGAATGAATGGAAGTGTGGGCACATCCTGTTTAGCATGGTGGGCATGTAAGTACTGGCAAGGCTGTGATTGGCTGCTGGAATGATGTCACTCTGCACTATAAAAAACGCTGCCGCCATTTTGCGCTCACTCTGCTGTGATTTCAGTTAGGGACAGGACGCTGTGTTCTAACTGAGGGCCAGTTGAGATAGCTAATTGCTTTATTTTGCTTTTCCAAGGCTAATTTAGCAAACGCTGTGTTCACTGTTCAGTTCACCTTGCTCTTGCCTTGCAGCGCTGTTTTAACAGCGTTCTGCAAGGTCTCTGTGTGTGTGTGTGTGTGTGCAGCTCACTCTGTAGTCTGTGTGCAGCCATATACCAGGTTGTATTCAGCTCAGGGGGGGTTCACACTGCCTCACACAGTTCTATCCATTGTCCTTTTTTGCTCATAGTGCAGCCTGCTGCACATTTTTTCTAAAATTTCCTATTAGTGTCTTTCCACCCGTCTCCAGCAAAATAGTGGAAAAACACTAGATAGGATAACCTAGAGGGGGGTTTTTGGGCCTTGCAGCGCCGTTTACGGCTGTCTGCACGGTCTCCGTGTGAGCGCAGCGCGCCCTGTAGTCTGTGTGCAGCCACAGCCGGTTGTATTCAGTTCAGGGTTTGTCACTGCCTCATACCGTTAAATAACTTGTCCTTTTTTTTCAACTAGTGCAGCCTGTTGAAAATTTTGTAAACAATTTCCTATTAGTGTCTTTCCACCCGTCTCCAGCAAAATAGTGGAAAAACACTAGATAGGATAACCTAGAGGAGGGTTTTTGGGCCTTGCAGCGCCGTTTACGGCTGTCTGCACGGTCTCCGTGTGAGTTAAACTTGCTCTGTAGCCCGTTCTGCACAAAAAAAAAAGTAAAGTTCACCAAACACCACTTAACACTTGTGTAGGCCACATTTTATCAATAATAAAGTCTAGTTCACACTTTACAACATTAGTGTTTCTTACACCTGTTAGGAGGAGCATTTCAGGAATAAGCACACTAAGGCCTTAGTACTTTTCTGCTTATCTTTATCTGTCAACCAAGATGAAGAGGGCAGGGAGTAAGGGTCGTGGGCGTGGGCGTGGAGCAGGGAGAGGAGCAGGGAGAGGACGTGGTGATTCTGTGCCTGCTGCGGGCACCGGTGACTCATCATCACCCAGTTTCAGCAGGGAACAGTCCTTCATGCGCAGCTTTGTCGGAGAGCGCCGTGCACCGCTGCTGCGTGAAGATCAAATTGAAGCCGTTGTCGGATGGATGGCAGCTAACGCGTCGACTTCAATTAGTGCCACATCCTCTCAGGCACAGACCACTGGAGAGCAGCCATCTGTCTCTTCACCACCTGCCAAATTGGCCAGGCAGTCAGAGAGCCCAGGACTGGAGCCGTCTCTACTTCTGTTCTCTGAATCTCTTGGCTTGAAAACAGGGGGCCAGCCAAGCAGTATTGGAGAAATGGAAGAAGAGGCAGTGTGCAGTGATGCCCAACAGCTTTGTCTCTCTGACTCTGAAGAGGTGGGTGGGTCAGTGCCTGCGGTGACCACAGCGCAGTACGCATCTGATGATGAAACTCAGGTGCCGCTTTCTGGTGCGTACTGTGCTGCCAAGACTACCCAGGAGGAGCAGTTGGTGGCAGAGGGTAGTGGAGATGATAAGGTCCTTGACCCATCGTAGCGTGAGGAACAGGAAGGTGGTGGGAGCAGCTCAGAGGAAGAGATTCCCCTAACGGGCCAAAGAGGGAGAGGGAGGGGAAAGACTGCGGAGCCTGTAGCCTCCACTTTGGCACCAGTTAGGAGCCTGTCTCTTTCAAAAGCCAAAAAGGGCGCTCCCAAGACTTGCAGTGCCTGGTCCTTTTTTGACACAGTTGCAGATGACATTTGTTTTGTCAAATGCAAGCTGTGTCATCAGAAAGTAAAAAGAGGTAAAAGTGTCAGCAACCTCAATACCACAAATATGTGGAAACATGTGCGGACCAGGCACGCGGTGGAGTTACAAAAACACACTGAAGACCTAGGCCAACCAACAGCGGCAGCTACCACCTCTTCAGCTCGTGTTGCTTCTTCCTCCAGCTCACACACAGCTGGTTCGGCTTCCTCCTTGGATCGCCATGGAAGAACCTCTGGCACTGTTGTCCAGAGACCTAGTGTAATTCCACCCACAGCACCACGTTCCCAGTCATCCTCACACTCCCAGCCTAGTCTACAGCCATCAGTAGTGCAGGCATGGGAGAAAAGGCGAGCATTCTCGGCAAACCACCCCCGAGCACAGGCTCTGAATGCAGGCATTGCCAAACTTCTGTCCCTGGAAATGCTTTCATTCAGGCTGGTGGAGACTGACAGCTTCCGTGACTTGATGGCATTGGCAGTCCCACAGTACAAGGTGCCCAGCCGCTTTTACTTCAGCAGGCAAGCTGTCCCTGCCCTGCACAAGCATGTGGAGGGATAAATAAAACACGCGCTACTGAACGCCGTCAGTAGCAAGGTCCACCTCACCACTGATGCGTGGACCAGTCAACATGGACAGGGGCGATACCTTTCCGTCACTGCCCATTGGGTTAATGTTGTTGAGCCGGGTACAGACCGTGCGAGTGGCGCAGGACGTGTCCTGCCCACTCCAAGGATTGCAGGAATCCAGTCTGTATGCATTGACTCCTCCTCTTACACCAGTTCCTCAGATTCATCGCTGCAGGATCCGTCACAGTCCACCTCCACATGGACCCGTGAACGTTTACCTGTTACGACTGACATGAGCACAGCCGTGGCCAAACGTCAGCAGGCCGTCTTGAAATTAGTTTCTTTGGGGAATCGAAGCCACACAGCGCATGAGCTCTGGAATGCCCTAAAGCAGGAGAGCGATGTGTGGTTTGTGCCAGCGAATCTCCAGCCAGGCATGGTAGTGTGTGACAATGGCCGAAATCTGGTGGCAGCTTTAGGCCTTGGCAACCTCACTCACATCCCATGTCTGGCACATGTGCTCAATTTGGTTGTGCAGAGTTTTCTGAGGGACTATCCGGATCTTGATGCACTTCTGCACAAGGCCCGCCTAGAGTGTGCTCACTTGCGGCGTTCCAGCTTGGCAAGATCCCGCATTGCTGCTCTGCAGCGTCGGTTTCGCCTTCCTGAACATCGCATCATATGTGACCTACCTACCAGGTGGAATTCCACGTTACATATGTTGGAGCGGTTGTGTGAGCAGCAGCAAGCAGTAATGGAGTACCAGCTGCATCAGGCGCAAAAAAGTCGCAGTCAGCGCCGCTCAGACTTCACAACCACAGAGTGGGCCACTATGAAGGACATCTGCCAGGTTTTGCGTTCTTTCGATTATTCCACGCGGATGGCAGGTGCAGATGATGCACTAGTCAGCATGACTGTCCCCCTTATCTGCTTGCTTCAAGAAACCCTGCAAGGGATAAGGGATGATGTGGAAGAGGTGGAGGATGAGGAGTCACCTTTTCCATCAGGTTCTGGACAGTCAGCGCCACGTGGTTCCTCACAAAGGGGTCGGCAGGGGACCCTTTGTGAGGAGGATGAGGAGGAGTCAATGGACGAGGAAGAGCTACGTCCAGAGGAGGGAGTTACACCATTGTCCAGTGGTCAGTGTGTACAGCGAGGGTGGGGTGATGAAGAGCGGGCAGAGATCATGTCTCAAGCAGGGGACAGCGTTTCTGGGCCAGTTGGCAGTCTGCAGCACATGGTTGAGTTCATGTTGCAGTGCCTGAGAGACGACCGCCGCATCGACCACATTCTCAACGTGCCTGATTATTGGGTGTACGCCCTCCTCGATCCTCGCTACCGTGACAATGTCCAAAACCTCATCCCGGGAGCGTAAAATGCGGGAGTACCACGACACACTGGTGAATTCCATCATCTTCTCCAGTCCAACTGAGAGGAGTGCTGCTAGTGCTTTACAAAGCAGCTCAGTGCGTCGAGGCAGTGGAGGAGGAGGCTCTGCACAAAAAGGGAGCAGAAGCAGTGCCTCTGCCCAAGGCAAGCCAAGTATGGCACAACTGTGGAAAACTTTTGTGTGCCCGCCCCAAATGTCTACACCATCACCGGCGGCTCCAGTCAGCAGGAGGCAACGGTTCCATCAGATGGTGACAGACTACATGGCTTGCCCTCTTAGTGTACTCCCAGACGGCTCTTCCCCGTTCAAGTTTTGGGTCTCTAAGCTGGATACATGGCCAGAGCTAAGCCAGTATGCATTGGAGGTGCTGGCTTGCCCTGCGGCTAGTGTCTTATCGGAACGTGTCTTTAGTGCCGCAGGTGGTGTACTAACAGACCGTCGCATGCGACTATCCTCCGATAACGTTGACCGGCTTACTTTCCTGAAAATGAACCAGGCCTGGATCTCGCAGGAATTTGCCACTCCTCTGCCTGATTAAGTAATTGGGTGTCATCCAGGTCTCCTGATGTGTTCATCTTTCTACCACCTGAACTGCTATTCCTGGGCTCCAACACCGCCAGTTGCGGCTCAGAAGTGCAGGCTGCACAGTCTAAACATACGGGTTTCAGTAACGTCAGCTGATCCCCAGCTCTGTAGCCGGCAATGTGTCCTGCGACCGCCACGCTGGCACAACAACCTAAATGTAAGGGAACCTGTCCCCCCCCCTCGGCGTTTGTTACTGAAAGAGCCATCTTGTGCAGCAGTAATGTTGCACAAGGAAAAGGTAGCTCTTTTATTTTAGCTCCTTGCACATGCAGAACTTAACACTTATAAAATGTGTTCACTGATACCGTTATACCGTCCCGGAGCAGGGACTTTCCTTCATAATGTGACGCAGCACAGCCGTCATTCCTACCCCCTTGGTGCCATGCGTTGCCTCCTCAGCGTTGTTTTAAGCTGTCACGGAGCCTGCGCTGTTCTGTTATCCCTTGGCCATGGCCAGTTTGCGCTGCCTGCCTTCTGACATAATTTGGTGTCAGGATGGCTGCGCCTGTGCGCCCGCGCTGCCCGAGAGCCCGCCTCGCAGTGTCTTCTGATTGAATCACACTGCGAGCCTGGGATCCATGGGCATGCGCAGTGCATATCTTCACCTCGGGCTCTCGCCCATCTCCCTCCGCCTTCTTTAGACTGTGCGCCGTCAGCTGATCCCTAATAGCATGCCCCGGCCGTGACGCCGCACAGTCTGAAGAAGAGGGAAGGAGGGGAGTGAGAGTCGAGGATATGCACTGTGCATGTCCATGGATCCAAGGCCCGCAGTGGGATTACAATAGACGACACTGCGAGGTGAGATCTGGAGCAGCGTGGACGCACAGGCACTGACAGCCTGACACCAAATTATGTCAGAAGACAGGCAGCGCTAATTGGGCATGGCCAAGGGATAACAGAACAGTGCAGGCTCCGTGACAGCTTAAAACAACGCTGAGGAGGCAGCACACGGCACCAAGGGGATAGGAATGACAGCTGTGCTACGTCCCATTACGAAGGAAATTCCCACCTCCGGGACGGTTTTACGGTATAAGGTGACACATTTTTAGTGTTTACTTCTGTGTTTGCAAGGAGCATAATTAAAAGAGCAACCTTTTCCTTTTGCATCCTTAGTGCTGCACAAGATGGCTCTTTCAGCTACAAACGTCTTGGGGGGGGGGTTAAAGGTTCCCTTTCAACTTGCTCCAATCAGGCTTCGGCCTACACTCTGTTCCTCTGCTCCTCCTGCTGTCCCTGGGCTCTAACACCGCCAGTTGGTGCCTGGAAGTGCTGTCTGCACAGTCAACAGTCGCTCCTCTGTTATTGGGGTTCAGTAACGTCAGCTGATCCCCAGCTGTGTGTGCGGCAATACCTCCAATCTGCTCCTCCTGCTGTCCCTGGGCTCTAACACCGCCAGTTGGTGCCTGGAAGTGCTGTCTGCACAGTCAACAGTCGCTCCTCTGTTATTGGGGTTCAGTAACGTCAGCTGATCCCCAGCTGTGTGTGCGGCAACGTGTCATGCGACCGCCACGCTGGCACAACTAAAATGTAAGGGGACCTGTCCCCCCCCTAGGCGTTTGTTACTGAAAGAGCCACCTTGTGCAGCACTAATACTGCACAAGGAAAAGGTCGCTCTTGAAATTATGCTCCTTGCAAACGCTGAACTACACACTCATGTAATGTGTCCCCTCACACCGTCCAACCGTCCCGGAGGTGGGACTTTCCTTTGTAATGTGACGCAGCACAGCCGTCATTGCTACCCCCTTGGCACCGTGCGCTGCCTCCTTAGCGTTGTTTGATTCCGTCATGGACCCTGCGCTGTTATGTTATCCCTTGGCCATGCACAGTTTGCGCTGCCCGTCCTCTGACATCATTTGTTGTCGTCCTGGCTGCGCCTGTGCGTCGACGCTGCCCGAAATGCCACCTCGCAGTGTCGTCTAATGTGATCCCACAGTGGGCCTGGTATCCATGGCCATGCGCAGTGCATATACTAGCCTCTCACTCCCCTTCTTCACGCTTCTTCAGACTAGGCGGCGTCAGCTGATCCCTAATAGCATGCCACGGCCGTGACGCCGCACAGTCTGAAGAAGCAGGAAGGAGGTGAGTGAGAGGCGATGATATGCACTGCGCATGCCCATGGATCCCTGGCCCGCAGTGGGATTACATTAGATGACACTGCGAGGTTGGATCTCGGGCAGCTTGGACGCACAGGCACTGCCAGCCTGACACCTAAATGATGTCAGAAGACGGGCACCGCTAACTGTGCATGGCCAAGGGATAACATTACAGCACGGGCTCCGGGACAGAACCAAACAACGTTGAGGAGGTGGCGCACTGCACCAAGGGGGTTGGAATGACGGCTGTGCTGTGTCACATTACAAAGGAAAGTCCCACTTCCGGGACGGTTTGACGGTGTGAGGGGACACATTATATGAGTGTGTACTTCAGCGTTTGCAAGGAGCATAATTTTAGGAGCCACCATTTTCCATGTGCAGTATTACTGCTGTACAAGATGGCTCTTTCAGCAACAAATGCCTGGGGGGGGGTTAAAGGTTCCCTTTCAACTTGCTCCACTGCAGGCTTCGGCCTACACTCTGCTCCTCTTTGATTCCCTGGGTTTCAACACTGTCAGTTGCCACTTGGAAGTGTTGTCTACACAGAAAAAACACTAGCCAATGTGTTAGTGGGGTTCAGCACCGCCAGCTGTTCCCCTGCTGTGTAGTCGGCAACGTGTCCAGCACAAGCCACGCTGGCAAAACAGACCAAAAGCTGCCACCAGTGCAGGCTTCGGCCTACACTCTGCTCCTCTCCTCCTCCTGCTGACCCTGGGCTCTAACACCGCCAGTTTTTGCCCGGAAGTGCTAGCTGCACAGAGAAAAACACCAGCCAATGTGTTAGTGGGGTTCAGCACCGCCAGCTGTTCCCCTGCTGTGTAGCCGGCAACGTGACCTGCAAACGCCACGCAGGCACATGAACTGAAATTAAAGGGACCCTGCCACCCACCCCAAGGTGTTTCTATGTATAACAGCTACCTTGTACAGCAGTAATGCTGCATTTGTACAAGGTGGCTGACTTTTTCTCCTTGCCAACGTGGAACTCAACACGTACAAAATGTGTCTCATTACAGACCATTACAATGTCCCTGAGGTGTGACTTTCCTTTTTAATGACACGCAGCACCCCCCTTGGTAGCGCTGCCCGTCTTCTGACATCATTGGTTGGCTGCCTGTGCCTGTGCGTCCGCCCTGCCCGACACAACCCTCCTCGTTGTCTCATATATTTTGGCTGCGAGGGTGTGATTGATAGGCATGTGCAGTGCATATGTTCGCCTGTCTTAACTCATCTCCTTCCGCCTTCTTCAGACTGTGCGGCCTCATGCCCGTGGTAGGCGATAAGGGATCAGCTGAGGCCGCCCAGTCTGAAGCAGGTGTAAGGACATGTGTGAGCGGCAAACATATTTACTGCACAAGGCCACGAATCCCAGCCACGCAGTGTGAATTTTTGAAAACACACTGCGGGTCTGGGATTCATGGCCATTGCTAACCGCACCGGCCAACATGAAATGAGGTGAGAAGACAGGCAGTGCTCACAGCGCATGGCCAAGGGATCACAATAGCGCAGACTCCTGTACAACAAATAACAACGCTCAGGAGGCTGCGCACAGCACCAAGGCGTTATGTATGTGCACCTGTGCTGCGTCTCCTTAAAAACACAAGTCACGCCTCCAATACAGTTCTACTGTTCAATGGGCTAAATTGTGTACGTCTTTCATTCTGCGTGTGCAATGAGCAAAACTTAAAGAGCAACCTTTCACTTGTGGAGCTTTACTGCTGCACAAGGTGTGGCTCTTCAACATTGTAACACCTGAGGGTGGGTTAAAGGTTACCTTTGAAATTGGTTCAATTAGGCTTCGGCCTACACTCTGCTCCTCCTGCAGACCCTGGGCTCTAACTACGCTAGTTGGCGCCCGAAAGTGCTGGCTGCACAGAGAAAAACACCCACCATTGTGTCAGTGGGGTTCAGCACCGCCAGCTGTTCCCCTGCTGTGTAGCCGGCATCGTGTCCAGCACAAGCCACGCTGGCACAACAGACCAAAAGCTGCCACCAGTGCAGGCTTCGGCCTAGACTCTGCTCCTCTCCTCCTCCTGCTGACCCTGGGCTCTAACACCGCCAGTTTTTGCCCGGAACTGCTAGCTGCACAGAGAAAAACACCAGCCAATGTGTTAGTGGGGTTCAGCACCACCAGCTGTTCCCCTGCTGTGTAGCCGGCATCGTGTCCAGCACAAGCCACGCTGGCACAACAGACCAAAAGCTGCCACCAGTGCAGGCTTCGGCCTACACTTTGCTCCTCTCCTCCTCCTGCTGACCCTGGGCTCTAACACCGCCAGTTTTTTGCCCGGACGTGCTAGCTGCACAGAGAAAAACACCAGCCAATGTGTTAGTGGGGTTCAGCACCGCCAGCTGTTCCCCTGCTGTGTAGCCGGCAACGTGACCTGCAAACGCCACGCAGGCACATGAACTGAAATTAAAGGGACCCTGCCACCCACCCCAAGGTGTTTCTATGTATAACAGCTACCTTGTACAGCAGTAATGCTGCATTTGTACAAGGTGGCTGACTTTTTCTCCTTGCCAACGTGGAACTCAACACGTACAAAATGTGTCTCATTACAGACCATTACATAGTAACATAGTAACATAGTAACATAGTTAGTAAGGCCGAAAAAAGACATTTGTCCATCCAGTTCAGCCTATATTCCATCATAATAAATACCCAGATCTACGTCCTTCTACAGAACCTAATAATTGTATGATACAATATTGTTCTGCTCCAGGAAGACATCCAGGCCTCTCTTGAACCCCTCGACTGAGTTCGCCATCACCACCTCCTCAGGCAAGCAATTCCAGATTCTCACTGCCCTAACAGTAAAGAATCCTCTTCTATGTTGGTGGAAAAACCTTCTCTCCTCCAGACGCAAAGAATGCCCCCTTGTGCCCGTCACCTTCCTTGGTATAAACAGATCCTCAGCGAGATATTTGTATTGTCCCCTTATATACTTATACATGGTTATTAGATCGCCCCTCAGTCGTCTTTTTTCTAGACTAAATAATCCTAATTTCGCTAATCTATCTGGGTATTGTAGTTCTCCCATCCCCTTTATTAATTTTGTTGCCCTCCTTTGTACTCTCTCTAGTTCCATTATATCCTTCCTGAGCACCGGTGCCCAAAACTGGACACAGTACTCCATGTGCGGTCTAACTAGGGATTTGTACAGAGGCAGTATAATGCTCTCATCATGTGTATCCAGACCTCTTTTAATGCACCCCATGATCCTGTTTGCCTTGGCAGCTGCTGCCTGGCACTGGCTGCTCCAGGTAAGTTTATCATTAACTAGGATCCCCAAGTCCTTCTCCCTGTCAGATTTACCCAGTGGTTTCCCGTTCAGTGTGTAATGGTGATATTGATTCCCTCTTCCCATGTGTATAACCTTACATTTATCATTGTTAAACCTCATCTGCCACCTTTCAGCCCAAGTTTCCAACTTATCCAGATCCATCTGTAGCAGAATACTATCTTCTCTTGTATTAACTGCTTTACATAGTTTTGTATCATCTGCAAATATCGATATTTTACTGTGTAAACCTTCTACCAGATCATTAATGAATATGTTGAAGAGAACAGGTCCCAATACTGACCCCTGCGGTACCCCACTGGTCACAGCGACCCAGTTAGAGACTATACCATTTATAACCACCCTCTGCTTTCTATCACTAAGCCAGTTACTAACCCATTTACACACATTTTCCCCCAGACCAAGCATTCTCATTTTGTGTACCAACCTCTTGTGCGGCACGGTATCAAACGCTTTGGAAAAATCGAGATATACCACGTCCAATGACTCACCGTGGTCCAGTCTATAGCTTACCTCTTCATAAAAACTGATTAGATTGGTTTGACAGGAGCGATTTCTCATAAACCCATGCTGATATGGAGTTAAACAGTTATTCTCATTGAGATAATCCAGAATAACATCCCTCAGAAACCCTTCAAATATTTTACCAACAATAGAGGTTAGACTTACTGGCCTATAATTTCCAGGTTCACTTTTAGAGCCCTTTTTGAATATTGGCACCACATTTGCTATGCGCCAGTCCTGCGGAACAGACCCTGTCGCTATAGAGTCACTAAAAATAAGAAATAATGGTTTATCTATTACATTACTTAGTTCTCTTAGTACTCGTGGGTGTATGCCATCCGGACCCGGAGATTTATCTATTTTAATCTTATTTAGCCGGTTTCGCACCTCTTCTTGGGTTAGATTGGTGACCCTTAATATAGGGTTTTCATTGTTTCTTGGGATTTCACCTAGCATTTCATTTTCCACCGTGAATACCGTGGAGAAGAAGGTGTTTAATATGTTAGCTTTTTCCTCGTCATCTACAACCATTCTTTCCTCACTATTTTTTAAGGGGCCTACATTTTCAGTTTTTATTCTTTTACTATTGATATAGTTGAAGAACAGTTTGGGATTAGTTTTACTCTCCTTAGCAATGTGCTTCTCTGTTTCCTTTTTGGCAGCTTTAATTAGTTTTTTAGATAAAGTATTTTTCTCCCTATAGTTTTTTAGAGCTTCAATGGTGCCATCCTGCTTTAGTAGTGCAAATGCTTTCTTTTTACTGTTAATTGCCTGTCTTACTTCTTTGTTTAGCCACATTGGGTTTTTCCTATTTCTAGTCCTTTTATTCCCACAAGGTATAAACCGCTTACACTGCCTATTTAGGATGTTCTTAAACATTTCCCATTTATTATCTGTATTCTCATTTCTGAGGATATTGTCCCAGTCTACCAGATTAAGGGCATCTCTAAGCTGTTCAAACTTTGCCTTCCTAAAGTTCAATGTTTTTGTGACTCCCTGACAAGTCCCCCTAGTGAAAGACAGGTGAAACTGCACAATATTGTGGTCGCTATTTCCTAAATGCCCAACCACCTGCAGATTTGTTATTCTGTCAGGTCTATTAGATAGTATTAGGTCTAAAAGTGCTGCTCCTCTGGTTGGATTCTGCACCAATTGTGAAAGATAATTTTTCTTGGTTATTAGCAGAAACCTGTTGCCTTTATGGGTTTCACAGGTTTCTGTTTCCCAGTTAATATCCGGGTAGTTAAAGTCCCCCATAACCAGGACCTCATTATGGGTTGCAGCTTCATCTATCTGCTTTAGAAGTAGACTTTCCATGGTTTCTGTTATATTTGGGGGTTTGTAACAGACCCCAATGAGAATTTTGTTACCATTTTTCCCTCCATGAATTTCGACCCATATGGACTCGACATCCTCATTCCCTTCGCTAATATCCTCCCTTAAAGTGGACTTTAGACAAGACTTTACATAGAGACAAACCCCTCCTCCTCTCCGATTTTTACGATCCTTTCTAAACAGACTGTAACCCTGTAAGTTAACTGCCCAGTCATAGCTTTCATCTAACCATGTCTCGGTTATTCCCACTATGTCAAAGTTACCTGTAGATATTTCTGCTTCTAGTTCTTCCATCTTGTTTGTCAGGCTTCTGGCGTTTGCGAGCATGCAGTTTAGAGGATTTTGTTTTGTTCCAATCTCCTCACTGTGGATTGTTTTAGAAATGTTCTTACCTCCCTTCTGAGTATGTTTTCCTGGGTCGTCTTTGTTCGAGTCTAATGTTTTTCTTCCCGTCCCCTCTTCTTCTAGTTTAACGCCCTCCTGATGAGTGTAGCGAGTCTTCTGGCGAATGTGTGTTTCCCAGGTTTGTTGAGGTGTAGTCCGTCTCTGGCGAGGAGTCCATCATACCAGTAATTCACACCGTGGTCCAGGAATCCAAATCCTTGTTGTCTGCACCATCGTCTTAGCCAGTTGTTTGCATCAAGGATCCTGTTCCATCTCCTGGTGCCATGCCCGTCTACTGGAAGGATAGAAGAAAAAACTACCTGTGCATCCAGTTCCTTTACTTTCTTCCCCAACTCTTCAAAGTCCTTGCAGATTGTCGGTAGGTCCTTCCTTGCCGTGTCATTGGTGCCAACATGTATCAGAAGAAATGGGTGGACGTCCTTGGAGCTGAAGAGCTTTGGTATCCTATCGGTCACATCCTTGATCATCGCACCTGGAAGGCAGCATACTTCTCTTGCAGTTATGTCCGGTCTGCAGATGGCTGCTTCTGTGCCTCTCAGTAGTGAGTCTCCCACCACCACCACTCTTCGTTGCTTCTTGGCTGTACTTTTTGCTGTCACTTGTTGCTGTGTGCCCTTTTCTTTTTTGCTTGCTGGTATTGCTTCATTCTTAGGTGTGCCATCTTCATCCTCTACAAAGATTTGATATCGGTTCTTCAGTTGTGTGGTTGGTGATTTCTCCATGGTCTTCTTGCTTCTTTTGGTCACATGCTTCCACTCATCTGCTTTTGGAGGTTCTCTGACACTTTTTGCACCTTCTGTGACCAGTAGAGATGCTTCTGTTCTGTCTAGAAAGTCTTCATTCTCTTTGATGAGTTTTAAAGTTGCTATTCTTTCTTCCAGACCCCGCACCTTTTCTTCTAAAAGGGCCACTAGTCTACACTTCTGACAGGTGAAATTGGATTCTTCTTCTGGTCGATCTGTGAACATGTAGCACATGCTGCAGCTCACCATGTAGGTTGTCACATCTGCCATGTTGCTCCTAGATCCTGCTGACTTGCTGTGTGTTTTCCTTCTTGTGTAATCTACTCAGCCAAGCTCTCTTGCAATAATGTCCTACAGGCAAAAATTCGGTTTGGTGATGCTTTCGAAGCAGCTGGTCCTGGCTGTACCCAACGATCTTCTAGCTTAGGGAGACTTCGCTTCTCCCAGAAGGCACCTGGAATATGCAAATTAGCCTCCTGAAGCTTGAATCCCTGGTTTGGTGATGCTTTCGAAGCAGCTGGTCCCGGCTGTACCCAACAATGTCCCTGAGGTGTGACTTTCCTTTTTAATGACACGCAGCACCCCCCTTGGTAGCGCTGCCCGTCTTCTGACATTATTGGTTGGCTGCCTGTGCCTGTGCGTCCGCCCTGCCCGACACAACCCTCCTCGTTGTCTCATATATTTTGGCTGCGAGGGTGTGATTGATAGGCATGTGCAGTGCATATGTTCGCCTGTCTTAACTCATCTCCTTCCGCCTTCTTCAGACTGTGCGGCCTCATGCCCGTGGTAGGCGATAAGGGATCAGCTGAGGCCGCCCAGTCTGAAGCAGGTGTAAGGACATGTGTGAGCGGCAAACATATTTACTGCACAAGGCCACGAATCCCAGCCACGCAGTGTGAATTTTTGAAAACACACTGCGGGTCTGGGATTCATGGCCATTGCTAACCGCACCGGCCAACATGAAATGAGGTGAGAAGACAGGCAGTGCTCACAGCGCATGGCCAAGGGATCACAATAGCGCAGACTCCTGTACAACAAATAACAACGCTCAGGAGGCTGCGCACAGCACCAAGGCGTTATGTATGTGCACCTGTGCTGCGTCTCCTTAAAAACACAAGTCACGCCTCCAATACAGTTCTACTGTTCAATGGGCTAAATTGTGTACGTCTTTCATTCTGCGTGTGCAATGAGCAAAACTTAAAGAGCAACCTTTCACTTGTGGAGCTTTACTGCTGCACAAGGTGTGGCTCTTCAACATTGTAACACCTGAGGGTGGGTTAAAGGTTACCTTTGAAATTGGTTCAATTAGGCTTCGGCCTACACTCTGCTCCTCCTGCAGACCCTGGGCTCTAACTACGCTAGTTGGCGCCCGAAAGTGCTGGCTGCACAGAGAAAAACACCCACCATTGTGTCAGTGGGGTTCAGCACCGCCAGCTGTTCCCCTGCTGTGTAGCCGGCATCGTGTCCAGCACAAGCCACGCTGGCACAACAGACCAAAAGCTGCCACCAGTGCAGGCTTCGGCCTAGACTCTGCTTCTCTCCTCCTCCTGCTGACCCTGGGCTCTAACACCGCCAGTTTTTGCCCGGAACTGCTAGCTGCACAGAGAAAAACACCAGCCAATGTGTTAGTGGGGTTCAGCACCACCAGCTGTTCCCCTGCTGTGTAGCCGGCATCATGTCCAGCACAAGCCACGCTGGCACAACAGACCAAAAGCTGCCACCAGTGCAGGCTTCGGCCTAGACTCTGCTTCTCTCCTCCTCCTGCTGACCCTGGGCTCTAACACCGCCAGTTTTTTGCCCGGACGTGCTAGCTGCACAGAGAAAAACACCAGTCAATGTGTCAGTGGGTTTCAGCACCGCCAGCTGTTCCCCTGCTGTTTAGCTGGCAACGTGTCCTGCAAACGCCATGCAGTCACCTGAACTGAAATTAAAGGGAACCTGCCCCCACCCCCCCAGGTCTTTCTATGTATAACAGCCACCTTGTACAGCAGTACTGCTGCATTTGTACAAGGTGGCTGACTTTTTCTCCTTGCCCACGTTTAATTAAACTGTTGTGAATTCTGTGGCAGAGCTCCCTCCTGTGGTCACAAGTGGTACTTCGGCTGATTCTCTCTGTGAGCTTCTGTTGGTGGAGGGAAGTGGTACTGCGGCTTCTGAGTTTCCTCCCTCAGGTGATCTGGTGAGGTCGTTAGGTGCTTTTCTACTTAACTCCACCTAATGCTTTGATCCTGGCTTCCTGTCAATGTTCCAGTGTTGGACTTGCTTTTCCCTGGATTATTCCTGTGGCCTGCTGCTCTGCATAGCTAAGTTCTTCTTTGCTATTTGTTTGCTATTTTTTCTGTCCAGCTTGTCTAATTTGTTGCTGGAAGCTCTGGGACGCAAAGGGTGTACCTCCGTGCCGTTAGTTCGGTACGGAGGGTCTTTTTGCCCCCTTTGCGTGGTTTTCTTTAGGGTTTTGTGTAGACCGCAAAGTTACCTTTTCTATCCTCGATTTGTTAAGAAAGTCGGGCCTCAGTTTGTTGAATCTATTTCATCTCTACGTTTGTCTTTTCATCTTAACTCACAGTCGTTATATGTGGGGGGCTGCCTTTTCCTTTGGGGTATTTCTCTGAGGCAAGGTAGGCTTATTTTCTATCTTAAGGGTATGTTCACACGTTCCTGATTTCCATCTATTTTTTTTCAGGACTGAAACCGCAGCTCTTTGCAGAAAACGCAGGTCCTTTTTTTGGTGCTTTTTTGGTGCGTTTTTTTATGCAGTTTTCTATGCAGAGTCTGTGTGTTTTCTAGGAAGTTTTTTAGGGTTAAAATGGCTGAAAATACCCTAACCCTACCCCTACCCCTAACCCTACCCCTAACCCTAACCCTACCCCTAACCCTACCCTTAACCCTACCCCTAACCCTACCCCTAACCCTAACCCTAACCCTACCCCTAACCCTACCCCTAACCCTAACCCTACCCCTAACCCTAACCCTATTCTAACCTTAGTGGAAAAAAAAAAAAATCTTAATTTTTTTATTGTCCCTACCTATGGGGGTGACAAAGGGGGGGGGTGTCATTTACTATTTTTTTTATTTTGATCACTGAGATAGGTTATATCTCAGTGATCAAAATGCACTTTGGAACGAATCTGCCGGCCTGCAGATTCGGCGGGCGCACTGCGCATGCGCCCGCCATTTTGCAAGATGGCGGCGCCCAGGGAGAAGACGGCCGGACGGACACCGGGAGGCCGAGTAAGTATAAGGGGGGGGAGATTAGGGCACGGGGGGGGCATCGGAGCACGGGGGGGCATCGGAGCACGGGGGGGGGGCATCGGAGCATGGGGGGGTGGGATCGGGGCAGCCACACTCCGCCCACGCACTTCTGCCCGCTGCCCCACACTTCCTGCTGCAGCGGTTCGGCACCACAAACCGCAATAAAACCCGCAGATATATTTTTGATCTGCGGGTTTTACTGCGGGTTTGACCTCACAATGGAGGTCTATGGGTGCAGAACCGCTGCGGCTCCGAAAAAAGAAGTGACATGGTACTTCTTTTTTACCGCGGCTATTCAGCGCGACTTTTTTTCCCGATTCCCGCATCATGTGCACAGTGGTTCCTGTTTTCCATAGGGTACAGTGTACTGTACCCTGCATGGAAAACAGCTGCGGAACCGCAGCGGCAAAAACGCTGCGGTTCCGCAGAAAAAACGCACTGTGTGAACATGGCCTCAGGCTAGTTAGTTTCTCAGGCTGTGCCGAGTTGCATAGGCAGAGTTAGGCGCAATCCACGGCTGCCTCTAGTGTTGTTTGGTGAGGATTAGGGATTGCGGTCTGCAGAGTTCCCATGTCTCAGAGCTCGTTCTATGACTTTGGGTTATTGTCAGATCACTGTATGTGCTCTGACCGCTATGTCCATTGTAGTACTGAATTGCCTCTCATAACAGTACAGGAAGCCAAAAGTACTAATGATTCTCAATAGAGGGAAAAAAGAAGTTCTGAGACCATTTTTTTTTCTTTGCACTGTGTTTTGCCTTTTTTTTCCCCTAGACATTTGGGTGGTTCAGTACACAGGTGTAGCGATGGACATTAGAAGTCTGTCTTCATTTGTGGGTCAGCTCTCGGCAAGAGTACAAAAGATTCAAGACACTATTGATCAGAAAGCTATGTTGGAACCAAGAATTCCTATTCCTGATTTGTTTTTTGGAGATAGAACTAAGTTTCTGAGTTTCAAAAATAATTGTAAATTATTTCTGGCCTTGAAACCTCGCTCCTCTGGTGATCCAGTTCAACAGGTTTTGATTGTTATTTCTTTTTTGCGCGGCGAACCTCAGGACTGGGCATTTTCTCTTGCGCCAGGAGATCCTGCATTGAGTAATGTCGATGCGTTTTTCCTGGCGCTCGGATTGCTGTACGATGAACCTAATTCAGTGGATCAGGCAGAGAAAAGTTTGCTGGCTCTTTGTCAGGCTCAGGATGAGATAGAGGTATATTGTCAGAAATTTAGAAAGTGGTCCGTGCTCACTCAATGGAATGAATCTGCGCTGGCAGCTATGTTCAGAAAGGGTCTCTCTGAAGCCCTTAAGGATGTCATGGTGGGATTTCCTATGCCTGCTGGTTTGAATGAGTCTATGTCTTTGGCCATTCAGATCGGTCGACGCTTGCGTGAGCGTAAATCTGTGCACCATTTGGCGGTATTACCTGAGCTTAAACCTGAGCCTATGCAGTGCGATAGGACTTTGACCAGAGTTAAACGGCAAGAACACAGACGTCTGAATGGGCTGTGTTTCTACTGTGGTGATTCCACTCAAGCTATCTCTGATTGTCCTAAGCGCACTAAGCGGTTCGCTAGGTCTGCCACCATTGGTACGGTACAGTCAAAATTTCTTCTGTCCGTTACCTTGATCTGCTCTTTGTCATCATATTCTGTCATGGCATTTGTGGATTCAGGCGCTGCCCTGAATTTGATGGACTTGGAGTTTGCTAAGCGTTGTGGGTTTCTCTTAGAGCCCTTGCAGTGTCCTATTCCATTGAGAGGAATTGATGCCACGCCTTTGGCCAAGAATAAGCCTCAGTACTGGACCCAGCTGACCATGTGCATGGCTCCTGCACATCAGGAGGTTATTCGCTTTCTGGTGTTGCATAATCTGCATGATGTGGTCGTGTTGGGGTTACCATGGCTACAAGCCCATAATCCAGTATTAGATTGGAAATCCATGTCGGTGTCCAGCTGGGGTTGTCAGGGGGTACATGGTGATGTTCCATTTCTGTCAATTTCGTCATCCACCCCTTCTGAGGTTCCAGAGTTCTTGTCTGATTACCGGGATGTATTTGATGAGCCCAAGTCCGATGCCCTACCTCCGCATAGGGATTGTGATTGTGCTATCAATTTGATTCCTGGTAGGAAATTCCCAAAAGGTCGACTGTTTAATTTGTGCTATGCGCAGTTATGTGAAGGAATCCCTGGAGAAGGGGCATATTCGCCCGTCATCGTCACCATTAGGAGCAGGGTTCTTTTTTGTAGCCAAGAAGGATGGTTCGCTGAGACCTTGTATAGATTACCGCCTTCTAAATAAGATCACGGTTAAAATTCAGTACCCCTTGCCATTGTTATCTGATTTGTTTGCTCGGATTAAGGGGGCAAGTTGGTTCACCAAGATAGATCTTCGTGGTGCGTATAATCTGGTGCGAATCAGGCGAGGAGATGAATGGAAAACTGCATTTAATACGCCCGAGGGTCATTTTGAGTATCTAGTGATGCCATTCGGACTTGCCAATGCTCCATCAGTGTTTCAGTCCTTTATGCATGACATCTTCCGAGAGTACCTGGATAAATTCCTGATTGTGTACTTGGATGACATTTTGATCTTCTCAGATGATTGGGAGTCTCATGTGAAGCAGGTCAGAACAGTTTTTCAGGTCCTGCGTGCTAATTCTTTGTTTGTGAAGGGATCAAAGTGTCTCTTTGGTGTGCAGAAGGTTTCATTTTTGGGGTTCATCTTTTCCACTTCTACTATCGAGATGGATCCTGTTAAGGTCCAAGCCATCCATGATTGGACTCAGCCGACATCTCTGAAAAGTCTGCAAAAGTTCCTGGGCTTTGCTAATTTTTATCGTCGCTTCATCTGCAATTTTTCTAGTATTGCCAAACCATTGACCGATTTGACCAAGAAGGGTGCTGATTTGGTCAATTTGTCTTCTGCTGCTGTGGAAGCTTTTCAAGACTTGAAGCGTCGTTTTTCTTCTGCCCCTGTGTTGTGTCAACCAGATGTTTCTCTTTCGTTCCAGGTCGAGGTTGATGCTTCTGAGATTGGAGCAGGGGCTGTTTTGTCGCAGAGAGGTTCTGATTGCTCAGTGATGAAACCATGCGCTTTTTTTTCCAGGAAGTTTTCGCCTGCTGAGCGAAATTATGATGTGGGCAACCGAGAGTTGCTGGCCATGAAGTGGGCATTCGAGGAGTGGCGTCATTGGCTTGAAGGAGCTAAGCATCGCGTGGTGGTATTGACTGATCATAAGAACTTGACTTATCTTGAGTCTGCTAAGCGGTTGAATCGTAGACAGGCTCGTTGGTCGCTGTTTTTTGCCCGTTTTGACTTTGTGATTTCGTACCTTCCGGGCTCTAAAAATGTGAAGGCGGATGCTCTGTCTAGGAGTTTTGTGCCCGACTCTCCGGGTTTGTCTGAGCTGGAGGGTATCCTCAAGGAAGGAGTAATTGTGTCTGCCATCTCCCCTGATTTGCGGCGGGTGCTGCAAAAATTTCATGCTAATAAACCTGATCGTTGTCCAGCGGAGAGACTGTTTGTCCCTGATAGGTGGACCAATAAAGTTATCTCTGAGGTTCATTGTTCGGTGTTGGCTGGTCATCCGGGAATTTTTGGTACCAGAGAGTTGGTGGCTAGATCCTTTTGGTGGCCGTCTCTGTCGCGGGATGTGCGTGCTTTTGTGGAGTCCTGTGGGATTTGTGCTCGGGCTAAGCCTTGCTGTTCTCGTGCCAGTGGGTTGCTTTTGCCCTTGCCGGTCCCGAAGAGGCCTTGGACACATATCTCTATGGATTTTATTTCAGATCTTCCCGTTTCTCAAAAGATGTCAGTCATTTGGGTGGTCTGTGATCGCTTTTCTAAGATGGTCCATCTGGTACCCTTGTCTAAATTACCTTCCTCCTCTGATTTGGTGCCATTGTTCTTCCAGCATGTGGTTCGTTTACATGGCATTCCAGAGAACATCGTTTCTGACAGAGGTTCCCAGTTTGTTTCAAGGTTTTGGTGAGCCTTTTGTGGTAGGATGGGCATTGACTTGTCTTTTTCCTCGGCTTTCCATCCTCAGACTAATGGCCAGACCGAACGAACCAATCAGACCTTGGAAACATATCTGAGATGCTTTGTTTCTGCCGATCAGGATGACTGGGTGTCCTTTTTGCCTTTGGCTGAGTTCGCCCTTAATAATCGGGCCAGCTCGGCTACCTTGGTTTCGCCGTTTTTCTGCAATTCTGGGTTCCATCCTCGTTTCTCTTCAGGACAGGTTGAGTCTTCGGACTGTCCTGGTGTGGATACTGTGGTGGACAGGTTGCAGCAGATTTGGACTCATGTAGTGGACAATTTGACCTTGTCCCAGGAGAAGGCTCAACGTTTCGCTAATCGCAGACGCCGTGTGGGTCCCCGACTTCGTGTTGGGGATCTGGTTTGGTTATCTTCTCATCATATTCCTATGAAGGTTTCCTCTCCTAAGTTTAAACCACGTTTCATTGGTCCGTATAGGATTTCTGAGGTTCTTAATCCTGTGTCTTTTCATCTGACCCTTCCAGATTCTTTTTCCATACATAACGTATTCCATAGGTCATTGTTGCGGAGATACGTGGAACCTATGGTTCCATCTGTTGATCCTCCTACCCCCGGTTTTGGTGGAGGGGGAATTGGAGTATATTGTGGAGAAGATTTTGGATTCTCGTGTTTCTAGACGGAAACTCCAGTATCTGGTTAAATGGAAGGGTTATGCTCAGGAAGATAATTCCTGGGTTTTTGCCTCTGATGTCCATGCTCCCGATCTTGTTCGTGCCTTTCATGTGGCTCATAATGGTCGGCCTGGGGGCTCTGGTGAGGGTTCGGTGACCCCTCCTCAAGGGGGGGGTACTGTTGTGAATTCTGTGGCAGAGCTCCCTCCTGTGGTCACAAGTGGTACTTCGGCTGATTCTCTCTGTGAGCTTCTGTTTGTGGAGGGAAGTGGTACTGCGGCTTCTGAGTTTCCTCCCTCAGGTGATCTAGTGAGGTCGTTAGGTGCTTCTCTACTTAACTCTACCTAATGCTTTGATCCTGGCTTCCGGTCAATGTTCCAGTGTTGGACTTGCTTTTCCCTGGATCATTCCTGTGGCCTGCTGCTCTGCATAGCTAAGTTCTTCTTTGCTATGTGTTTGCTATTTTTTCTGTCCAGCTTGTCTAATTTGTTGCTGGAAGCTCTGGGACGCAAAGGGTGTACCTCTGTGCCGTTAGTTCGGTACGGAGGGTCTTTTTGCCCCCTTTGCGTGGTTTTCTTTAGGGTTTTGTGTAGACCGCAAAGTTACCTTCTCTATCCTCGATCTGTTAAGAAAGTCGGGCCTCACTTTGCTAAATCTATTTCATCTCTACGTTTGTCTTTTCATCTTAACTCACAGTCATTATATGTGGGGGGCTGCCTTTTCCTTTGGGGTATTTCTCTGAGGCAAGGTAGGCTTATTTTCTATCTTCAGGCTAGTTAGTTTCTCAGGCTGTGCCGAGTTGCATAGGCAGAGTTAGGCGCAATCCACGGCTGCCTCTAGTGTTGTTTGGAGAGGATTAGGGATTGCGGTCTGCAGAGTTCCCACGTCTCAGAGCTCGTTCTATGACTTTGGGTTATTGTCAGATCACTGTATGTGCTCTGACCGCTATGTCCATTGTAGTACTGAATTGCCTCTCATAACATTAAACACGTACTAAATGTGTCTCATTGAGACCATTCCACTGTCCCTGAGGTGTGACTTTCCTTTCTAATGATACGCAGCACCACCCTTGGTAGCGCTGCCCGTCTTTTGACATCATTGGTTAGCTGGCTGCGCCTGTGCGTCTGCCCTGTTCGAAACAACGCCCCTCGGTGTCTTATTTTTTTGGAGAGCGAGGGTGTGATTGATGGGCATGTGCAGTGCATATGTTTGCCTGTGTTCACTCATCGCCTTCCGCCTTCTTCAGACTGGGCGGCCTCATGGCCGCGGCATGCGATAAGGGATCAGATGAGGCCGCCCAGTCTGAAGCAGGTGTAAGGACATGTGTGAGCGGCAAACATGCTTACTGCACAAGGCCACGAATCCCAGCCACGCAGTGTGAATTTTTTAAAACACACTGTGGGTCTGGGATTCATGTCCATCGCTAACCGCAACGGCCGACATGAAATGAGGTCAGAAGACAGGCAGCACTAACAGCGCATGGCCAAGGGATAACAAGAGCGCAGACTCCTGTACAGCAAATAACAACGCTCAGATAGCTTCGCCCATGCACCAAGGTGTTATTTTGGACACCTGTGCTGCGTCTCCTTAAAAAGACAAATCACGCCTCCACTACAGTTTGACTGTATAATGGGCTAAATTGTGTACGTGTTTCATTCAGCGTGTGCAAGTAGACAAATTAATAGAGCAACCTTTGACTTGTGCAGCATTAATGCTGCACAAGGTGTGACTCTTGTACTTTGTAACACCTGAGGGGGGGTTAAAGGTTACCTTTGAAATTGGTTCAACTAGGCTTCGGCCTACACTCTGCTCTTCTCCTCCTCCTGCTGCCCCTGGGCTCTAACACCGCTAGTTTTTGCCCGGAAGTGCTAGCTGCACAGAGAAAAACACCAGCCAATGTGTTAGTGGGGTTCAGCACTGCCAGCTGTTCCCCTGCTGTGTAGCCGGCATCGTGTCCAGCACAAGCCACGCTGGCACAACTGACCAAAAGCTGCCACCAGTGCAGGCTTTGGCCTACACTCTGCTCCTCTCCTCCTCCTGCTGACCCTGGGCTCTAACACCGCCAGTTTTTGCCCGGAAGTGCTAGCTGCACAGAGAAAAACACCAGCCAATGTGTTAGTGGGGTTCAGCACCGCCAGCTGTCCCCCTGCTGTGTAGCCGGCATCGTGTCCAGCTCAAGCCACGCTGGCACAACTGACCAAAAGCTGCCACCAGTGCAGGCTTTGGCCTACACTCTGCTCCTCCTGCTGCACCTGGGCTATAACACCGCCAGTTGTAGCCTGGAAGTGCTAGCTGCACAGAGAAAAACACCAGCCAATGTGTTAGTGGGGTTCAGCAGCGCCAGCTGTTCCCCTGCTGTGTAGCCGGCTGTTGTGAATTCTGTGGCAGAGCTCCCTCCTGTGGTCACAAGTGGTACTTCGGCTGATTCTCTCTGTGAGCTTCCGTTGGTGGAGGAGAGTGGTACTGTGGCTTCTGAGTTTCCTTCCTCAGGTGATGTGGTGAAGTCGTTAGGTGCTGCTCTATTTAACTCCACCTAGTGCTTTGATCCTGGCTTCCAGTCAATGTTCTAGTATTGGACCTGTTTCCTCCTGGATCGTTCCTGTGGCCTGCTGGTCTGCATAGCTAAGTTCTGCTTTGCTATTTTGTTTGCTGTTTTTTTCTGTCCAGCTTGTCTATTTGTTTTTTCTTGCTTGCTGGCAGCTCTGGGACGCAGAGGGTGTACCTCCGTGCCGTTAGTTCGGTACGGAGGGTCTTTTTGCCCCCTTTGCGTGGTTTTTTTTAGGGTTTTGTGTTGACCGCAAAGTTACCTTTCCTATCCTCGCTCTGTTCAGAAAGTCGGGCCTCACTTTGCTAAATCTATTTCATCTCTACGTTTGTCGTTTCATCTTAACTCACAGTCATTATATGTGGGGGCTGCCTTTTCCTTTGGGGTATTTCTCTGAGGCAAGGTAGGCTTATTTTCTATCTTCAGGCTAGCTAGTTTCTCAGGCTGTGCCGAGTTGCATAGGGAGCGTTAGGCGCAATCCACGGCTGCCTCTATTGTGGTTGGAGAGGATTAGGGATTGCGGTCAGCAAAGTTCCCACGTCTCAGAGCTCGTTCTATGTTTTTGGGTTATTGTCAGGTCACTGTATGTGCTCTGACCTCTATGTCCATTGTGGTACTGAATTACCTTATCATAACAGTACTGGAAGCCAAAAGTACTAATGATTCCCAATAGAGGGAAAAAAGAAGTTCTGAGACCATTTTTTTTTCTTTGCACTGTGTTTTGCCTTTTTTTTCCCCTAGACATTTGGGTGGTTCAGGACACAGGTGTGGACATGGACATTCAGGGTCTGTGCTCTTCAATGGATAATCTCGTTATAAATGTACAAAAGATTTAAGATTTGGTGGTTCAGAATCCTATGTTAGAACCAAGAATTCCTATTCCTGATTTGTTTTATGGTGATAGAGCCAAGTATGTGAATTTCAAAAACAATTGCAAACTGTTTCTGGCCTTGAAACCTCGCTCCTCTGGTGACCCAGTTCAACAAGTGAGAATTATTATTTCTTTTTTGCGTGGCGACCCTCAAGACTGGGCATTTTCCCTTGCGCCAGGAGATCCTGCATTAAGTAATATTGATGGGTTTTTCCTGGCGCTCGGATTGCTGTACGATGAGCCTAATTCAGTGGATCAGGCAGAGAAAAATTTGCTGGCTCTGTGTCAGGGTCAGGATGAGATAGAGGTATATTGTCAGAAATTTAGATAGTGGTCCATACTCACTCAATGGAACGAAGGTGCGCTCGCAGCTATTTTCAGAAAGGGTCTCTCTGAAGCCCTTAAAGATGTCATGGTGGGATTTCATATGCCTGCTGGTCTGAATGAGTCTATGTCGTTGGCCATTCAGATCGGTCGACGCTTGCGTGAGCGTAAATCTGTGCACCATTTGGCGGTATTACCTGAGCTTAAACCTAAGCCTATGCAGTGCGATAGGACTTTGACCAGAGTTGAACGGCAAGAACACAGACGTCTGAATGGGCTGTGTTTCTACTGTGGTGATTCCACTCATGCTATCTCTGATTGTCCTAAGCGCACTAAGCGGTTCGCTAGGTCTGCCACCATTGGTATGGTACAGTCAAAATTTCTTTTGTCTGTTACCTTGATCTGCTCTTTGTCTTCGTATTCTGTCATGGCATTTGTGGATTCAGGCGCTGCCCTGAATTTGATGGACTTGGAGTATGCTAGGCGTTGTGGGTTTTTCTTGGAGCCCTTGCAGTGTCCTATTCCATTGAGAGGAATTGATGCTACGCCTTTGGCCAAGAATAAGCCTCAGTACTGGACCCAGCTGACCATGTACATGGCTCCTGCACATCAGGAGGTTATTCGCTTTCTGGTGTTGCATAATCTGCATGATGTGGTCGTGTTAGGGTTGCCATGGCTACAAGTCCATAATCCAGTATTAGATTGGAAATCCATGTCTGTGTCCAGCTGGGGTTGTCAGGGGGTACATGGTGATGTCCCATTTCTGACTATTTCGTCATCCACCCCTTCTGAGGTTCCAGAGTTCTTGTCTGATTACCGGGATGTATTTGATGAGCCTAAATCCGATACCCTACCTCCGCATAGGGATTGTGATTGTGCTATCGATTTGATTCCTGGTAGTAAATTCCCAAAAGGTCGACTGTTTAATTTATCTGTGCCTGAGCACGCTGCTATGCGGAGTTATGTGAAGGAGTCCTTGGAGAAGGGGCATATTCGCCCATCATCGTCGCCATTAGGAGCAGGGTTCTTTTTTGTAGCCAAGAAGGATGGTTCGCTGAGACCTTGTATAGATTACCGCCTTCTAAATAAGATCACGGTTAAATTTCAGTACCCCTTGCCGTTGTTATCTGATTTGTTTGCTCGGATTAAGGGGGCCAGTTGGTTCACCAAGATAGATCTTCGTGGTGCGTATAATCTAGTGCGTATTAAGCGAGGCGATGAATGGAAAACTGCATTTAATATGCCCGAGGGCCATTTTGAGTATCTAGTAATGCCATTCGGACTTGCCAATGCTCCATCAGTGTTTCAGTCCTTTATGCATGACATCTTCCGAGAGTACCTGGATAAATTCCTGATTGTGTACTTGGATGACATTTTGATCTTCTCGGATGATTGGGAGTCTCATGTGAAGCAGGTCAGAACGGTGTTTCAGGTCCTGCGTGCTAATTCTTTGTTTGTGAAGGGATCAAAGTGTCTCTTTGGTGTGCAGAAGGTTTCATTTTTGGGGTTCATCTTTTCCCCTTCTTCTATCGAGATGGACCCTGTTAAGGTCCAAGCCATCCATGATTGGACTCAGCCGACATCTCTGAAAAGTCTGCAAAAGTTCCTGGGCTTTGCTAATGTTTATCGTCGCTTCATCTGCAATTTTTCTAGTATTGCTAAACCATTGACCGATTTGACCAAGAAGGGTGCTGATGTGGTCAATTGGTCTTCTGCTGCTGTGGAAGCTTTTCAAGAGTTGAAGCGTCGTTTTTCTTCTGCCCCTGTGTTGTGTCAACCAGATGTTTCGCTTCCATTCCAGGTCGAGGTTGATGCTTCTGAGATTGGAGCAGGGGCTGTTTTGTCGCAGAGAAGTTCTGATTGCTCGGTGATGAAACCATGCGCCTTCTTTTCCAGGAAGTTTTCGCCTGCTGAGCGAAATTATGATGTGGGCAATCGAGAGTTGCTGGCCATGAAGTGGACATTCGAGGAGTGGCGTCATTGGCTTGAAGGAGCTAAGCATCGCGTGGTGGTCTTGACTGATCATAAGAACTTGACTTATCTCGAGTCTGCCAAGCGGTTGAATCCTAGACAGGCTCGTTGGTCGCTGTTTTTTGCCCGTTTTGACTTTGTGATTTCGCACCTTCCGGGCTCTAAAAATGTGAAGGCGGATGCTCTGTCTAGGAGTTTTGTGCCCGACTCTCCGGGTTTATCTGAGCCGGCGGGCATCCTCAAAGAGGGAGTAGTTGTGTCTGCCATCTCCCCTGATTTGCGGCGGGTGCTGCAAAAATTTCAGGCTAATAAACCTGATCGTTGCCCAGCGGAGAGACTGTTTGTCCCTGATAGGTGGACGAATAAAGTTATCTCTGAGGTTCATTGTTCTGTGTTGGCTGGTCATCCTGGAATCTTTGGTACCAAAGAGTTGGTGGCTAGATCTTTTTGGTGGCCATCTCTGTCGCGGGATGTGCGTTCTTTTGTGCAGTCCTGTGGGATTTGTGCTCGGGCTAAGTCCTGCTGTTCTCGTGCCAGTGGGTTGCTTTTGCCCTTGCCGGTCCCGAAGAGGCCTTGGACACATATCTCTATGGATTTTATTTCAGATCTTCCCGTCTCTCAAAAGATGTCAGTCATTTGGGTGGTCTGTGATCGCTTCTCTAAGATGGTTCATTTGGTACCCTTGTCTAAATTACCTTCCTCCTCTGATTTGGTGCCATTGTTCTTCCAGCATGTGGTTCGTTTGCATGGCATTCCAGAGAGTATCGTTTCTGACAGAGGTTCCCAGTTTGTTTCGAGGTTTTGGCGAGCTTTTTGTGGTAGGATGGGCATTGACTTGTCTTTTTCCTCGGCTTTCCATCCTCAGACTAATAGCCAGACCGAACGAACCAATCAGACCTTGGAAACATATCTGAGATGTTTTGTTTCTGCTGATCAGGATGACTGGGTATCCTTTTTGCCTTTGGCTGAGTTCGCCCTTAATAATCGGGCCAGCTCGGCTACCTTGGTTTCGCCGTTTTTCTGCAACTCTGGGTTCCATCCTCGTTTCTCTTCAGGGCAGGTTGAGTCTTCGGACTGTCCTGGTGTGGATACTGTGGTGGACAGGTTGCAGCAGATTTGGACTCATGTAGTGGACAATTTGACCTAGTCCCAGGAGAAGGCTCAAAGTTTCGCTAATCGCAGACGCTGAGTGGGTCCCCGACTTCGTGTTGGGGATTTGGTTTGGTTGTCTTCTCGTCATATTCCTATGAAGGTTTCCTCTCCTAAGTTTAAACCTCGTTTCATTGGTCCGTATAGGATTTCTGAGGTTCTTAATCCTGTGTCTTTTCGTCTGACCCTTCCAGATTCTTTTTCCATGCATAACGTATTCCATAGGTCATTGTTGTGGAGATACGTGGCACCTATGGTTCCATCTGTTGATCCTCCTGCCCCGGTTTTGGTGGAGGGGGAGTTGGAGTATATTGTGGAGAAGATTTTGGATTCTCGTCTTTCAAGACGGAAACTCCAGTATCTGGTTAAGTGGAAGGGTTATGCTCATGAAGATAATTCCTGGGTCTTTGCCTCTGATGTCCATGCTCCCGGTCTTGTTCGTGCCTTTCATATGGCTCATCCTGGTCGTCCTGGGGGCTCTGGTGAGGGTTCGGTGACCCCTCCTCAAGGTGGGGGGGTACTGTTGTGAATTCTGTGGCAGAGCTCACTCCTGTGGTCACAAGTGGTACTTCGGCTGATTCTCTCTGTGAGCTTCCGTTGGTGGAGGAGAGTGGTACTGCGGCTTCTGAATTTCCTTCCTCAGGTGATGTGGTGAAGTCGTTAGGTGCTGCTGTATTTAACTCCACCTAGTGCATTGATCCTGGCTTCCAGTCAATGTTCTAGTATTGGACCTGTTTCCTCCTGGATCGTTCCTGTGGCCTGCTGCTCTGCATAGCTAAGTTCTGCTTTGCTATTTTGTTTGCTGTTTTTTTCTGTCCAGCTTGTCTATTTGTTTTTTCTTGCTTGCTGGCAGCTCTGGGACGCAGAGGGTGTACCTCTGTGCCGTTAGTTCGGTACGGAGGGTCTTTTTGCCCCCTTTGCGTGGTTTTTTTAGGGTTTTGTGTTGACCGCAAAGTTACCTTTCCTATCCTCGCTCTGTTCAGAAAGTCGGGCCTCACTTTGCTATATCTATTTCATCTCTACGTTTGTCGTTTCATCTTAACTCACAGTCATTATATGTGGGGGCTGCCTTTTCCTTTGGGGTATTTCTCTGAGGCAAGGTAGGCTTATTTTCTATCTTCAGGCTAGCTAGTTTCTCAGGCTGTGCCGAGTTGCATAGGGAGCGTTAGGCGCAATCCACGGCTGCCTCTATTGTGGTTGGAGAGGATTAGGGATTGCGGACAGCAAAGTTCCCACGTCTCAGAGCTCGTTCTATGTTTTTGGGTTATTGTCAGGTCACTGTATGTGCTCTGACCTCTATGTCCATTGTGGTACTGAATTACCTTATCATAACAGCCGGCATCGTGTCCAGCACAAGCCACGCTGGCACAACTGACCAAAAGCTGCCACCAGTGCAGGCTTCGGCCTACACTCTGCTCCTCTCCTCCTCCTGCTGACCCTGGGCTCTAACACCGCCAGTTTTTATCCGGAAGTGCTAGCTGCACAGAGAAAAACACCAGCCAATGTGTTAGTGGGGTTCAGCACCGCCAGCTGTTCCCCTGCTGTGTAGCCGGCATCGTGTCCAGCACAAGCCACGCTGGCACAACTGACCAAAAGCTGCCACCAGTGCAGGCTTCGGCCTACACTCTGCTCTTCTCCTCCTCCTGCTGACCCTGGGCTCAAACACCGCCAGTTTTTGCCCGGACATGCTAGCTGCACAGAGAAGAACACCAGCCAATGTGTTAGTGGGGTTCAGCACCGCCAGCTGTTCCCCTGCTGTGTAGCCGGCAACGTGACCTGCAAACGCCACGCAGGCACATGAACTGAAATTGAAGGGAGCCTGCCCCCCACCCCCAGGTGTTTCTATGTATAACAGCCACCTTGTACAGCAGTAATGCTACATTTGTACAAGGTGGCTGACTTTTTCTACTTGCCCACGTGGAACTCAACACGTACAAAATGTGTCTCATTGAGACCATTCCACTGTCCCTGAGGTGTGACTTTCCTTTAAAATGATACGCAGCACCCCCCTTGGTAGCGCTTCCCGTCTTTTGACATCATTGGTTAGCTGGCTGTGCCTGTGCGTCCGCCCTGCTAGAAACAACGCCCCTCGGTGTCTTATTTATTTTGTCAGCGAGGGTGTGGTTTATGGGCATGAGCAGTGCATATGTTCACCTGTCGTCACTCATCTCCTTCCGCCTTCTTCAGACTGTGCAGCCTCATGGCCGCGGCATGCGAGAAGGGATCAGCAGAGGCCGCCCTGTCTGAAGCAGGTGTAAGGACGTGTGTTAGCGGCGAAAATATTTACTGCTCAAGGCCACGAATCCCAGCACCGCAGTGTGACTTTATGAAAAGGCACTGTGGGTCTGGGATTTATGGCCATCGTTAACCGCACCGGCCAACATGAAATGAGGTCATAAGATGGGCAGCGCTAACAGGGCATTGCCAAGGGATAACACAAGAGTGCAGACTCCAGTACAGCAAATAACAACGCTCAGGAAGCTGCGCCAAGCACCAAGGCGTTATTTGGGACACCTGTGCTGCGTCTCCTTAAAAAGACAAGTCACGCCTCCACTACAGTTTGACTGTAGAATGGGCTAAATTGTGTACGTCTTTCATTCAGCGTGTGCAAGTAGACAAATTAATAGAGCAACCTTTGACTTGTGCAGCATTAATGCTGCACAAGGTGTGGCTCTTGTACTTTGTAACACCTGAGGGGGGTTAAAGGTTTCCTTTGAAATTGGTTCAACTAGGCTTCGGCCTACACTCTGCTCCTCTCCTCCTCCTGCTGCCCCTGGGCTCTAACACCGCTAGTTTTTGCCCGGAAGTGCTAGCTGCACAGAGTAAAACACCCGCCATTGTGTCAGTGGGGTTCAGCAACGCCAGCTGTTCCCCCACTGTGTAGCCGGCAAAGTGTCCTGCAAACGCAACGCAGACACAAAGCTGCCTCCAGTGCAGGCTTCGGCCTACACTCTGCTCCCCCTGCTTACCCTTTGCTCCAACACCGCTAGTTGGGGCTCTAGGAAGACAATCTTTAATAGGCAACGCATCCGGGTTCCAGCAACGTCAGCTGGTTCTCGGCAGTGTCTTTGTCACGGGTACTCCCTCCTGCCCAGCCTGGTTCCAGCACCGTCAGCTGGTTCCGGGTAGTGTCAATGTCACTTACACGCCTATATGTTGTCCCATCGTGTTGCGGCCGGGTTAGCCAACTCCAGGGTGCCTCCAGTTTAGGAGCTTCCTATGTGGGCTGCGTGAATTGGTAGTCAAGGCTGGTTCTGTAGAGCCAGTAGGCCAAGCTCCCCCTGTAGGACTGTTGGGGTTCGGTAACTGCGGCTGCCTCGCGGCCTAGCTGTTCTCTCCTCTCCTGTGGACCTTGTGGTCCACCACCTGGTTCCAGCACCGTCAGCTGGTTCCGGGTCGAGCCTTTGGCTTAGGTGCCTCCTCCTGGGTATCCGAGTTCCGCCAACGTCAGGCGGTCCTTGGTAGTGCTTTTAAGCGCGGGCACCTACAGCTAAGTAACCGGGGTCCAGCACCGTCAGCAAGTCCTCGGTCGTGCCATTGGCTCTTGCACACTGGGGCGACGCATCTGGGTTCCAGCACCGCCAGCTGGTTCCCGGCAGTGTTTTTGTCACGGGTACTCCCTCGTGCCCAGCCTGGTTCCAGCACCGTCAGCTGTTTCCGGGTACTGTCAAACTCACTGAGACACCTATGCGTTGCCCCGTCGTGTTGCGGTCGAGTTAGCCAACTCCAGGGTGCCTCCAGTTTAGGAGCTTCCTATGTGGGCTGCGTGAATTGGTAGTCAAGGCTGGTTCTGTAGTGCCAGTAGGCCAAGCTCCCCCTGTAGGACTGTTGGGGTTCGGTAACTGCGGCTGCCTCGCGGCCTAGCTGTTCTCTCCTCTCCTGTGGACCTTGTGGTCCACCACCTGGTTCCAGCACCGTCAGCTGGTTCCGGGCCAAGCCTTTGGCTTAGGTGCCTCCTCCTGGGTATCCGAGTTCCGCCAACGTCAGGCGGTCCTTGGTAGTGCTTTTAAGCGCGGGCACCTACAGTTAGTAACCGGGTTCCAGCACCGTCAGCTGGTCCTCGGTCGTGCCATTGGCTCTTGCACACTGGGGCGACGCATCCGGGTTCCAGCACCGCCAGCTGGTTCCCGGCAGTGTTTTTGTCACGGGTACTCCCTCGTGCCCAGCCTGGTTCCAGCACCGTCAGCTGTTTCCGGGTACTGTCAAACTCACTGAGACACCTATGCGTTGCCCCGTCATGTTGCGGTTGAGTTAGCCAACTCCAGGGTGCCTCCAGTTTAGGAGCTTCCTATGTGGGCTGCGTGAATTGGTAGTCAAGGCTGGTTCTGTAGTGCCAGTAGGCCAAGCTCCCCCTGTAGGACTGTTGGGGTTCGGTAACTGCGGCTGCCTCGCGGCCTAGCTGTTCTCTCCTCTCCTGTGGACCTTGTGGTCCACCACCTGGTTCCAGCACCGTCAGCTGGTTCCGGGCCGAGCCTTTGGCTTAGGTGCCTCCTCCTGGGTATCCGAGTTCCGCCAACGTCAGGCGGTCCTTGGTAGTGCTTTTAAGCGCGGGCACCTACAGCTTAGTAACCGGGTTCCAGCACCGTCAGCTAGTCCTCGGTCGTGCCATTGGCTCTTGCACACTGGGGCGACGCATCCGGGTTCCAGCACCGCCAGCTAGTTCCCGGCAGTGTTTTTGTCACGGGTACTCCCTCGTGCCCAGCCTGGTTCCAGCACAGTCAGCTGTTTCCGGGTACTGTCAAACTCACTGAGACACCTATGCGTTGCCCCGTCGTGTTGCGGTCGAGTTAGCCAACTCCAGAGTGCCTCCAGTTTAGGAGCTTCCTATGTGGGCTGCGTGAATTGGTAGTCAAGGCTGGTTCTGTAGTGCCAGTAGGCCAAGCTCCCCCTGTAGGACTGTTGGGGTTCGGTAACTGCGGCTGCCTCGCGGCCTAGCTGTTCTCTCCTCTCCTGTGGACCTTGTGGTCCACCACCTGGTTCTAGCACCGTCAGCTGGTTCCAGGCCGAGCCTTTGGCTTAGGTGCCTCCTCCTGGGTATCCGAGTTCCGCCAACGTCAGGCGGTCCTTGGTAGTGCTTTTAAGCGCGGGCACCTACAGCTTAGTAACCGGGTTCCAGCACCGTCAGCTGGTCCTCGGTCGTGCCATTGGCTCTTGCACACTGGGGCGACGCTTCCGGGTTCCAGCACCGCCAGCTGGTTCCCGGCAGTGTTTTTGTCACGGGTACTCTCTCGTGCCCAGCCTGGTTCCAGCACCGTCAGCTGTTTCCGGGTACTGTCAAACTCACTGAGACACCTATGCGTTGCCCCGTCGTGTTGCGGTCGAGTTAGCCAACTCCAGGGTGCCTCCAGTTTAGGAGCTTCCTATGTGGGCTGCGTGAATTGGTAGTCAAGGCTGGTTCTGTAGTGCCAGTAGGCCAAGCTCCCCCTGTAGGACTGTTGGGGTTCGGTAACTGCGGCTGCCTCGCGGCCTAGCTGTTCTCTCCTCTCCTGTGGACCTTGTGGTCCACCACCTGGTTCCAGCACCGTCAGCTGGTTCCGGGCCGAGCCTTTGGCTTAGGTGCCTCCTCCTGGGTATCCGAGTTCCGCCAACGTCAGGCGGTCCTTGGTAGTGCTTTTAAGCGCGGGCACCTACAGCTTAGTAACCGGGTTCCAGCACCGTCAGCTGGTCCTTGGTCGTGCCATTGGCTCTTGCACACTGGGGCGACGCATCCGGGTTCCAGCACCGCCAGCTGGTTCCCGGCAGTGTTTTTGTCACGGGTACTCCCTCGTGCCCAGCCTGGTTCCAGCACCGTCAGCTGTTTCCGGGTACTGTCAAACTCACTGAGACACCTATGCATTGCCCCGTCGTGTTGCGGTCGAGTTAGCCAACTCCAGGGTGCCTCCAGTTTAGGAGCTTCCTATGTGGGCTGCATGAATTGGTAGTCAAGGCTGGTTCTGTAGTGCCAGTAGGCCAAGCTCCCCCTGTAGGACTGTTGGGGTTCGGTAACTGCGGCTGCCTCGCGGCCTAGCTGTTCTCTCCTCTCCTGTGGACCTTCTGGTCCACCACCTGGTGCCAGCACCGTCAACTGGTTCTCGGCAGTGTCTTTTGCTCTTGTACCTTCTGCTCCCCATCCTGGTTCCAGTACCGTCAGCTGGTTCCGGGCAGAGCCTTTGGCTTAGGTGCCTCCTTCTGGGTATCCAAGTTCCACCAATGTCAGGTGGTCCTTGGTAGTGCTTTCAGGCACGGGTACCTCCTGCTTAGTAACCGGGTTCCAGTAACGTCAGCTGGTCCTCGGTAGTTCCATTGGCTCTTGGACTTTCGGCTACCCATCCGGGTTCCAGTACCGTCAGCTGGTTCTCGGCAGTGTCTTTTGCTCTTGTACCTTCTGCTCCCCATCCTGGTTCCAGTAACGTCAGCTGGTTCCGGGCAGAGCCTTTGGCTTAGGTGCCTCCTTCTGGGTATCCGAGTTCCGCCAACGTCAGGCGGTCCTTGGTAGTGCTTTTTAGCACGGGTACCTCCTGCTTAGTAACCGGGTTCCAGTAACGTCAGCTGGTCCTCGGTAGTTCCATAGGCTCTTGAACCTTCGGGTAGCCATCCGAGTTCCAGTTCCATCAGCTGGTTCTTTGCATTTTCTCAGCCTTCTTGTACCTTCTGCTACATTTCCAAGTTGAAGACCCTAAAGTCGACGACCCGGAAGACCACCCCGATGACGACGACAACGGCAGAGACGACGACGGCGTAGACGACGACCCTGGAGACGACGACCCTGGAGTTCGACGACATGGAAGACCGAGAAGCAGAAGAACAAGAGGCTGCAGAACAAAGAGCAGAAGAACATTAAGCATAACACTTAATATCAGAGCAAAAGATATTATCTAAATTATATGCAGAAGAAGACTAAGCAGTTTATGGGGGTGAGTCCGTTCCTCCTCGTGGTGCCCCTGGATAAAGCCTGATGCTGCAGGCCAAACTGAACGCGGACAAATGTAACTTTTGTGACTGGCAGAACGGAAGGTGTAATCTTCAAACTTTTATAGATAACAACTACGGGAATGCCTGTCACAAATGAGAATATGATGAAGAAGTAGAATAGGAAGAATAATAATAGTTGAATAAAATGAATATGAAGAATGTAATAAAAAAAAATAGGTAGAAGATGAAGAAGAAGATGAATAAGGTGAAGAAGAAGTTGATGTCAAAGATGCTGATGATGATGAAGATGAAAGTGTGGGAAAAGTAAAAAAAAAGAAGGGGAAGGGCGTGGAATAGTGAAACATCAATATCTGACAAAATAAAAAAAAATTACATAGTCAATATCTTTGTCACTCCGAACGTCTTTAAAAAAAAAAAAAATTAGGCTATTCTATTTGATTGGGCTAAACCTCTATGACTTTAATGTCTCCGCCACCTCCCCAAATACATCCTGCATTGTTCTTTTTGGTTTTCCTTCATGTAGAATGAACCTACAAGGAAAGAAAGGGTTTATTTTAATTCCGATATTTTGGTCCCATTGACTTGCATTGGGATCGGGTATCGGTATAGGCGATATCCGATATTTTTTGAATATCGGCCGATCCAATCCGATACCGATACTTTCCGATATCGGAAGGTATCGCTCAACACTAGTCATCAGCCAAGACTGGCACATTACTATCAATTCCAGCTATAAGATCATTACTTAAAAGATAAAAAATAATTGGTCCTAACAGTGATCCTTTTGGTGCCCATTGCTCCAACCTCAGATCCTCACCACTGCTGATTTTATCCCATTTAAAGAATATAACATTAAAAATGACAGTTTGCTTCCTGTCCCATTACCAGTTTTGTATGCGTGTGCTGTCCCTTATTGTGGAGTTTCAGCATAAGGCTGTTATGTGGTACAGCATCAAATGCCCTTGCAAAATCCAGATATAACATCACCCACATGACCATTTTCCATGTTTGCATTTGTCTTCTCATAGAAACCCAACATGTTGGTTAGACATGGCTTATCCTCCATGAATCCATGCTGTTTGAGGGGTATTTTATTATTTTCTGCAATATATTTTTGCAGGTCATCTCTTATAATGCCTCAAAAACTTTGCTCACTACTAATATCAGAATTACCCATCATTACTTAGTTGCTTGGATCCACCTTCTTACCTTTCATAAATATCACCACCATGTCATCCATTCTCTATAATAGCACTAACCTAGTTACAAGAGGGTCTAACAAGATGATTGCATCTCACACAGATGTCCTGGTGTCATACTAACCTTTTCACTAGGGTTGAGCGAAACGGGTCGAAATTTTTCAAAAGTCGCTGACTTTTGGCAAGGTCGGATTTCATGAAACCCGACCCGACCCCAGTGTGGGGTCGGCCATGAAGTCGGCGATCTTTTGAATCTAGAATCGGAATTCCGATACCGATTCCCGATATGTTTAAGATATCGGGAATTGGTATCGGAATTCAGATTTAAGTGTAAAATAAAGAATTAAAATAAAAAATATTGCAATACTTACCCTCTGACGCGCCCTGGTACTAACCGGGAACCTTCCTTCCTTAGAATCAGCCTTCCAGGACCTTGCGGTGACGTCGCGGTGACGTCGCGGCTTGTGATTGGCCGCGCGGCCGCCCATGTGACCGCTCGCGCGACCAATCACAAGCCGCAACGTCACCGCGACGTCACCGAAGGTCCTGGAAGGGCTGATTCTTAGGAAGGAAGGCTGCCGGAAAGAAACAGGGCGCGTCCGAGGGTGAGTATATTCCTATTAGGTATATACTCACCCTCGGACGTGCCCTGCTTCTTTCCGACAGCCTTCCTTCCTAAGAATCAGCCCTTCCAGGACCTTCGGTGACGTCGCGGTGACGTCGCGGCTTGTGATTGGTCGCGCGAGCGGTCACATGGGCGGCCGGGCGGCCGCGCGGCCAATCACAAGCCGTGACGTCACCGCGACGTCACCGCAAGGGACGTCACCGAAGGTCCTGGAAGGGCTGATTCTTAGGAAGGAAGGCTGCCGGAAAGAAGCAGGGCGCGTCCGAGGGTGAGTATATTCCTATTAGGTATATACTCACCCTCGGACGTGCCCTGCTTCTTTCCGACAGCCTTCCTTCCTAAGAATCAGCCCTTCCAGGACCTTCGGTGACGTCGCGGTGACGTCGCGGCTTGTGATTGGTCGCGCGAGCGGTCACATGGGCGGCCGCGCGGCCAATCACAAGCCGCGACGTCACCGCGACGTCACCGCAAGGTCCTGGAAGGCTGATTCTAAGGAAGGAAGGTTCCCGGTTAGTACCAGGGCGCGTCAGAGGGTAAGTATTGCAATATTTTTTATTTTAATTCTTTATTTTACACTAAAATATGGATCGCAGGGCCTGAAGGAGAGTTTCCGCTCCTTCAGACCCTGGGAACCATGGAAACCCAATGCACTGCATTGGGTTTCAGGTTTCGGCCGACCCCGACTTTTTTATAGGATCGGCCGATTTCACTCGACCCGACTTTTTAAAAAGTCGGGTTTCGTGAAACCCGACCCGATCCTATAAAAGTAAAGGTCGCTCAACCCTACTTTTCACTATAGACTTTCAACCCTGAAATGATAATACTCAAGATCTGACAAGCAAAATAACTGAAATTGGTAGTGTTTCACAGTTTTTGTGGCATAGAATAGGTTATGTTTTGAATGAGTAACATTCTTCGGGCACGCTGTGATTACAAACGATGCAATGGGGTGTAAGCATGCAGCAGACTGACCTCGCAATGGGATGTCCCCATGCACCAGACTGGCGTATGTGTAGACTAATAGCAAACAAATACCTGGTGTACCTCTCCTGCCACTCCTACCTTGTGCATGTAAAAGCTCTGTAGTCAATACTGTTGGGGTAGTGCTATCCGATAGCACTATACATGAAGAAAGTGAACAGGTAGAGCTATCCCATACCCCTATTCCTAAAGTAAATGAACAGGTAGCACCATCCGATAGCGCTATTCCTTAATGTTCCTGAGCGTAAGCTATTTCACATGGTTGAGCGCACTTGGGATCTGCCCCCAAGGCCCTGCCCATGCCCAATGTTTGGTCCGTAGACTGCAGCTAGGAGTTAGTCCAGATTTGTTTACAAAATTTTGTGGCTTTTACAATTGTTAAAAAGATTAATAAAAGACTTTTTTGTACCCACAGTTGACAATAAATCATTTGTCAACGTTAGGAATTAGTTTACCTTGCTTCTGTGTCTCAAATATTTTGAACCTTATTTGCTGCCTTTTCCTGGAGAAAGCCACATATAACTGCCCATGTGAAAACACTGGGAGAGGCAAATAAATTCCTACAATATTCAAGGACTGTCCCTGAGATTTATTGATGGTCATTGCAAAAGCCAACATGACAGGAAACTGACGCCATCGCATCTGGACTGGCAAGTTTTTATCTTTGGAAATCAGGTCAACTCTTGGAATAAGAATTGTTTGACCCTTTGCTTTTCCATTTAAAGCAACGACATGAATAACATTTGCTTTTAAGATTTCACATAAAGCCTTGTGCCATTACAAAGGCCACGCTTTCTATTAAGATTATGCAGGAGCATAACTACAGCTCCTGGTTTCGGCTTTAGTTCATGAGGAGGCATCCCAGTGGGATTCAAAGAGTTAAGAAACTCTACAGGCTATTCTGTGAGAATCACACACTCCTCTTCCACAATTGTGCAGATGGAGCGATATGTTGAGTGTTCACCTTGAACTTGACTAGGAATTTTGTTGTTCAAGATGTGAACATCATCATTGAATGTCGTAAGAATTGCTTTATTGGCAATTGCTTCTACCGTTGCATCGGTAATCTCAATTGAGTCGCCAAAAATAGCTGTAACTAAATCACCCTCTTCAATAAAAGAATTCGGGATTTCAATTGTGTCTTCTGGTAGACCATATACATTTGACAACTCTCCATTATCAAGTTTCAGTAACCATGAGTTGTACTCAACTTCATCCTGAGACGTTCTCATATTCTGTTGTTACTGGAACCATGAAAACTGATTCCGGGATTTTGAGTATTTAATGGTAGACTGTACAATTTGGGCTCTTTTTCCGCCTTCGACTATTAGTAGGGTTTGATGAAAGTCTCCTGCTTTATCACAATATCATAATTCAGTTGGTTCAGTATTTAATCTGGAACATTTACTAGAGTTGGCAATCCGTAGTCAGCACAGGACTTTTTATTGCTTAAGAGCACTTCATTAATATTACGAAGAGCCAGTTGCTCAGCAATTTCTGGAGTATACCGCCCATTATAATCCTCCATAAATTTGGTTTTATATTTTTGCCATAATGCCAATGGTTTAGCTGGTTCCCAATATACACAAATTATAGCAAATAATTGGCAAAGTTGGTAGGGCATTTGGAAAGTGATTGCATCCATTATACCATCTTCCCATTGTTAATCATCTTCCAAAAGATGAAGATCAATGCACGCATTTTTATACTTGTCATGTACGACTCCATTGACTGTCCTTAAGTCAGTATAAGACTTTGCTCCTCTTACGTGAAGTAAAAGGAGTCTTAGGTAATGTAGCTCACATCTGTTAAACAGACTGTATAGATTTGGGCAATTGTTTTCCCAAATTTAGCCCATCATTTTATCCATCCTTCTGGTACAGCTTTTCTATCCCAGACATATTGTTCAGGGATTTCACTGTACAAATACTGACGGGTGGAAGCGACAACTCTGTTTAGCGCAAAATAAGCCTGCAGAGTAGAGGCTTTTGAGTCCAAAATAACCATATCCCCATTACCATCTTCGAAAAACACTTGCTGCATGTTTCAAGGTGAACAGCAAGCCTTTTAATGGTATGTGAAGCATCATACATTTTATTTTTTCTGATTCTCCACATGTCCCTTGGTTTATCTTCCTCTCCGAGGATTAAGAGCATGTGAGCTTGTGGTAGTCCACGCTTTTGAAATTCTATTACATACATGCACATAGGCAACTACATGGCCAAAAATGTGATTTTTCAAAATCTCGCTAAGCACAGCTTGGAGTTTGATTTTAAATACTTGCGCAACCAAATCTTGTCTAAACTCTGGTCTTTGCCATGGTTCTAAGTTTTCAGCAATTTCTTTCCACTTTGGGTTACAGGTCATCACAACAAAAAGATCTGGCTTTCCAAATTTTCGGACAATACTGTAGTCATGGCGCCTTGGTAATTTTGCTGCATAGCTCTTGGGCTTCAAATGAAAGTGGACGGTAAAATTACTGGTGTCCCAGCGTTTAATGCTGCATTATGGATGTGATCCATAACGCTGGCATAACTGTCGATGCATAATGCCTTTTGATTTTGTTTTATATATTCGATCCTGTCGGACTCAATTTTGACGTAACTGTCAACGATAATTTGTTGCATCAACTTCCCAGCATTTAAAAGGGGATTGAACTCATCACGAATAGCAAGCCTGTATGCATAGTACTGCAACAGGGTGATTTTTTCTTGCCTATCTTGATCCACTGGTATGGATGGTAGTTGAATGTCACCAATTCCTTGATGTTGCACACTTAGGACAATTGGAGTTGCAACATTTATTGTCCATCCACTTTCCCCATATGGGAATAGAAGTGGATATGTCATTGCATCACATTTTCTGTGAAGAAAGCTGATTTGAACAGTTTGGTTAAATTGCATTTTGATAAATTATAGCTACTTCATTGGACCTTGGTGCATTGTAGTGCCTCTGGTCATCATTGTAGTCATTTATAATTGACATTGTTTTTTCGAGTGGATCGCAATTTTCTAATTCAGCAATCCTCTCTTCCTCCATTTCAAATTCCCTCATCATTGTGAAGAATCTTGCGAGTGGTTTAATTGCTTTCATTTTCTCTCCAAGAGATGATAGCAGTGGTGGGAGGCACTTTTTCTTTGCTTGGCTTCTTGTACTTAATGCTTCTTCATTGTCCAAGATATAAATCTGCCCAAACTTGGGAGTACTACCCACAGTGGGATTCAATGGGGCAGTTCTGTGGTAAATTTGTCCATGAATTCAAAAACAGTATGGACCATGCCCAGGAGGTGGCGCTACTTGTGCTCCCATTGATGCAATGCAAGCGAGCTATTGTATTACCTTATATTAGCCATGAAGTTATTGGAGTGCTGATGCTCTCCTTTCATCAACTTGACTAATTGATCATCCATACGAATGGGCCGTAATTGGATGCACCCTTTCTTGCAGCAGGAAGGGAATGTTTTGTCCTGCTCCATTTCGTCTTTGAAATTTTTAGATTGGCAGAACTGACATCGAAATGTCAGTTTGCCAGCATAGTGCTCTTCAATACGTGTCTCATCTATTTGATTGAGAAGTCCTCTAGCGGCAAATGTAATTTGCCATCGTCAAGTAACTCTTGCATTTTGGACACATATTCTATCTTGTTCTCTTTTTTGTGAAATATGTGTATCCCTTTGTGCATTGCGTGTTGCTTGTTGTCATGCAGCAATAGATGCTCTACGTGATTCAGTTACTTCATTCGTTTCTCTTGCTCTGGTCGCCCTCTGTCGGGCTGCATCAGCAGTTCTTCGACAATTTCGTTCGTCTTCTGTTTCATTAAGATGCAGGTTACGCATCTATATGTGATTCACTTCTCTACGTGCAGCAGCGCACTCAATTTGAACCATCTTTGCAATGTTGCCTCAGTGTTGCCTCAAAATGTTGTCTCACAGTGTTGCCACACAGTGTTGCCACACAATGTTGCCTCACAGTCTTGCCTCACAGGCTAACATTAAAAAAAGGCTTATGCCTTAACTCGCCACCAGGGAGAGCTCCTCTCCTTAGGTATCCATGTTTATGCCCACGCAGTTAGCTGCTAGTGGTAGTAACTATGGATATCTAAGTTACTGTTCAGCTGTGTATGACTGATTGCATACAGACAAATGGTTGAGCTGTGGATGACTCATTGTGCACAGACACATGGACACGTTCAAATTAGGTATATTGATGAAAAAGATAATTTTTCAAAATAAATATATAAAACAAATAACAGAATAATAGTAGTCTCGAAGCATTTGCATCAAAAAGGAACTATATCAGTATGATGGACACAAATTACCCCACCACTAAAGATGCTATTTTGATGTACTTTTGAATGCTTCAGGAAAAAAATAGAACGTCTGTTTTGTAAAACCACACATAGATATGGAAGGAATCTAAAAGAAAAATATCTAGATATTATAAAGGTCAAAGGAAAATGGAAACAAATCAATCCGGGCCAGTTAAAGCTTTCGTGCATCATGTTCTACTAGCAGAAATTATTGCCACATCGTTTGAACACTTAGTCATTGAGAGAATTCATAAAAATATACACATTATCCCAGAGACAAGGATAATGAAACTCCAAGACCTACAAATCATAGGCAATCTCCCTGGAGTACCGTGCATTCAGTCAGGCCTTGCTCATAATAATTGTACATAACCGAGAGATTTCCTTTACTTATATTGTTCATCTGCAAAGTTAGAGATGTTTTGCCTGCACAATTCTTTATATCAGAGGCATATTGATATAGGTAATGGAGAAGGGGTTCCAAAATATTTCAGTTTTTTTTTAATTAACTGCTTTATCAGATTAAGCACACTATTGTTCCCCTGCATGAAAGTAGTAGAATAAAGAAAGGTTTGGTTAAACAATCACACAAATTGTGCAGGGCTTAATAAGAATACTAAAGAAGACGATACATGGGCCTCAGTTAGCCCTTCTGCTGCCATTGGAAAATATTTTTAGATGTGCTTAAAACATACATTTATATAAGTTACTATTATGTTTTAGTTAAAAATGTGCTACAAGATATCAGAGTTATTCCTCATTGCTCCAATTTCATACTCGGGTTGAACTTAAAGGGAACCTTTCACCAGATTTTCTCCACATAAAGTAGAGCCAGCACCTGTAGGCCATCATATACAGCATATGTGCGCTCTGCATAACACAAAAAAGACCTTTTATTATACTTACAGATGACGCAGTCCGGTCCGATGGGTGTCGCTAGTCTTGATCTGGCACCTCCTCTCTTCTTGCGATCATCGTCCTCCTTCTTGCTTCGTGTGGATGATGCGCCCTACGTGTCCTTCATCTTACCGTTGTGCAGACGCACTTCTCTCTGCCCTGTATACTTTTTATATCAAATTTTATTATTATACCGTAATTGTCAAAATCATGTAACCACAAAAATTCCTTTAAGCACCTGCACGATGGTAGCATTCAGTTGTCAATTTATTCCTACATTTTCCAGAATACGGAATAAAGGAAGAGTACAATGCGGAGATCATAGAAAACATGCATTAAAATTGCTATTGTATGGTCGTAAATTATTCTATTATAGTTGATTGCTGCTATCTTTTTATATGGAAGCAATCTTTAGTAGTAACTGCCGAAATCAGAACGAAGAATATACATTACAGGCAATCATCTTATAATTTCAAATATTACATTTCAAAATATGATAAAAAATGATTGTTAGATCATATGCTCTTTACAAAGAAATATGTGAATGACAGATAAAGTCTTTCTATTGCTGCACTGCATAATAATTTTGCCAGCTCATCATATAGTAGGTGGAGAGCTTCCAAATATTAATTACTAGAGATGTGACATTTTCTAAATTATTCCTTACATTCTGGGAAATGTCTTCAATTATCCCATTAAAATGCTGATATTTTATTAATGTCTACATATTATTGCCTTTTTTGTCTTTAATTGTAATTGGATTTGATGCTGTATGTATATATACTTGATATATAGTGTAAAAATATTTTATACCAGTTACTTTAGGTGCCAACTGATAAATTAAGGTGGTTTAAATGAGCTTTCCCACAAATATATTTATCAAATAGCCACAATGTCTCCAGCAAGTAATGGAATAAAAGTATCAAATCCCCCTGAGGTCCTGCAAATGAGGAGGAATCTGAATGATCTGTGGTTGGACATGTAAGGTAGAGCTGTTTGTACAGTATATACCATGAGTGATGAAAGCGGGAGAAATGTGATCCAAGCAATCAAACACGTTTTCCCTATCCATTGAATAAATACATCTGGTGAGAATAAAATGTTAAAGATGATCTATTAATTTTGCGAAAAATGCAAGAAGTGAGAGTAAAAGAAATTACCTGTATATGACTTTTCTCAAATACTTGTCATTAGCAAACCAGTTGATTTCTCTCAGCATTACAGAAAGAGAGATTTTAGTTTAACTCAAAATCTGAAGATGCTAGGACAGAGGTGTCAAACTGCATTCCTCGAGGGCTGCAAACAGGTCATGTTTTCAGGATTTCCTTGCGTTGCACAGGTGATAATTTAATCACCTGCACAGAATGATTCCATCACCTGTGCAATACTAAGGAAATCCTGAAAACATGACCTGTTTGCAGCCTTCGAGGAATGCAGTTTGACACCTCTGTGCTAGGACATGCCAACTGTGACATTGGGATGATTCTACACATGAAACCACTGAATCATCATCCATATTCACCACAGTGTTACAAGCAACCACTCCATCCCCTTCACCTGGCAGTTCACACGTATCAAAACATGTGAATGGTAAATGGAACCTTGAGAATAGATTTACAGGTTTTAAGGTGAATTAATCAATTTGCGTTATGGTCCACTTCCACAAGTAGACAAGGAGGATAAGTACGTAGGTCAGAAGACGTAGGGTTAATACTAACATGGTTTATAAGTTCTCAATGTGATGCACCAACCACATAGACAGTATAGCACAAGAGTCCTACTTGGGGTGTGATAATATCCTTTTGTTAGTTCACAGACATTATAACTAGGGATGGGTGAACCCGAACTGTAAAGTTCGGGACGGTACAGAACACTGTGTTCGGTCACACGGTCCCGGACACGGGTTTCCATGGGAAACCCATGTTATAGTTCGCGTCCAGTTCGGGCTGTAAAAAAGGCAGAAAATTAATAATATACATCATAATTATACTTACCTGTCCAGCGATGCTTCCTCCTGTCCCGCTGTCTCCCTGCCACATCTGCTTCCGGAGCCGCTCATTAACTTCAGCCGGTATTTACTGCACTCGGCAGTCTTCGACTTTTTCCGGCTGAAGACTGCCGAGTGCAATGAATATTGCCGGCAGTTAATGAACGGCTCCGGAAGCAGGTGCTGCCGGTTGACAGTGGGACAGGAGGACGTGTCACTTGACAAGTAAGTATAATTATAATGTTTATTATTAATTTTCTGCTTTTTTTACACCTCCTCCCGCCCCATCTCATATATGTAAAGTCCTAGTTTGAGGTTCAGACGCAAGTTCATGTCATCTCCGGCCCCCGATCTGGGACTCTGTGCCATTTTGTGTTATACTGTCTAAGTGGTTGGTGCATCACATTGAGAACTTATAAACCATCTTAGCATTAACACTACTTCTTCTGACCTACATCCTTATCCTCCTATATAAACCCAAAAGAAATATTCATAAAAAAGTATCCAATAATTATTACTTTATTTATATACAAAAACAATTGCACAAAAAATATTTAAAAAAGACTTTACTTAAGACAATTTAAAAACAAAAATGAAGCAAAGTGCACCAAAGTGTGGAAGTGCACCATAGCGCAAATAAGCTTGCTAAAGCTACTTTCACACATCCATCTTTTGGCGCCATGCCGATTCCGGCATCGCGCCGCAGAGCCGGATCCGGCGTAATATGTGAAAACCGGAAGAAACAGATCCGGTTTTCTGCCTGATCCGATGTCTGGATCCGGCGGAAAACCTGATCCGTTCCTTCCGGTTTGCATCCGTTCCTTCCATTTTTCCATCCGATTTTTGACAGATCCGGTTTTTAAAAATGCCCCCTGACAGGCTAAAAATGTGATTGGCCCCCTGAAAACTATATATACAGTGTTCCTACAGCCCATTGGTGACAGGTTTGAGAGGAGCAAGATACAGAGCAAGATGGACGGCGTTATTGCGAAGATTCTGCAGAACAACGAGGATTTCATCGTGGAGGCGAATCGATTGAAAACAATTGTTCTTGAGAAGGAGCGAGAGACAGCACATCATGCATCTGCGCCGACGCCATTTGTGGATCCACCCCATCACAGCACAGAGAATGATACGGGGAGTATTTTCTACTTTATACATGGAGCTATGAGGAGACACAGAGAAGTTTTTCAGCTATATGCGGATGAAAGCGGAGAACTTTGATGTATTGGTGGAGCGGATTGAAAATCTAATAAGAAAAAGTGATACATATTGCAGGTTCTCCATTACACCGACTGAGCGTCTGATGGTCACCCTTCGGTAAGCATTCTTTTTTGATGTACTCTTGTAGCGCACTTTCATTGATTGATATTTTGAATTTGTAGTAATTTCTGCCTTGCTTTTGTTCACAGATTCCTAGCTACTGGAGAATCCCTGCCTTCACTACATTTCTAGTTCAGACTGGGAATTTCAACCATCTCTGGATTTGTAAAGTACACTTGCCGTGCACCGTGGGACTCATTGCACAATTATTTTATTCCACATCCCACAATGCAGACTTGGTTGGAAGTAGCAGACAGATTCCAGGAAGTGTGTCAGTTTTCCAATTGCTTGGGCGCGGTGGACGGTAATCACATCCGTATCGTGAAACCGGCTGGTTCTGGATCCGAGTATTTCAGCTATAAAAAGTACTTTTCCATCATGCTGATGGCCATCGCCAATGCGGATTACAAATTTGTAGCGGTGGATATCGGGGCATATGGCCGCTCTAATGATTTAGAAAGAAGGAATATAAACCAGCTCACCCGCGATGCAAGAACCAAACCTCGGGAGCACGGACCCGCTGTGTCCAGGCGCACAAAGTCCAAAAAAAAAGAAAGGAGTGTCCAGCTTCACCGAGTCCGTAAAAAAAAGAGTTTTCTTTATTCACAAACTTTAAACATGGAGGATACAGACTTCAGCACAAGTTGTCATGATTAAGGGAGCTTAGTCTCCAGAAACGCGTTGAGATTCTTACCCATATGGTTGTGCTGAAGTCTGTATCCTCCATGTTTAAAGTTTGTGAATAAAGAAAACTCTTTTTTTTACGGACTCGGTGAAGCTGGACATTCCGCTCTAATGATTCCCAAGTTTTCAAACTGTCTGCAGTGGGGCGGCATTTATATGGACAAACTTTTCAATTCCCCCCTCCAAGACCACTGCCTCAAACCTCTGAGCCACCAATGCCTTTTGTTTGTGTTGGGGATGAAGCAGAACATCTTTTGAAACCCTACTCCAGTCGTGGTTTAACCCAAACTAAAATAATTTTTAACTACCAACTCACACGTGCATGGAGAATGGTGGAGTGTGCGTTTGGGATCTTAACCTCCAAATGGAGAGTTCTACTGAAATCTATTAACTTGAAGACAGACACTGTGGATGAGGTAGTGAAAGCGTGTGTTGTCCTGCACAATTATGTTATATCCAAGGAACAGCTTTCCACTGAGGACCACTCTGACGAAACCACCTTGGCTGATTATAGCAACATAACGTATAGAAGTTCGCAGAATATTTTATTTTACCCGAAGGAAGAATAGACTGGCAGGATGAGAGAGTTTGAACAATTTGTCTTGAACCTAGTAAAAACTTTTTTACCGTTAACCCAAGTTGTGTACCTGTTTGGGTAGTACCCAAAGTATTTAACCTTTTACCCAAGTTGTGTACTTGTTTGATTTTACCTTTTACCCAAGTTGTGTACCTGTTTGATTTTACCTTTTACCCAAGTTGTGTACCTGTTTGGGTACTACCCAAATTATTTAACCTTTTAACCAAGTTGTGTACCTGTTTGAATTTACCTTTTACCCGAGTTGTGTACCTGTTTGATTTTACCTTTTACCCAAGTTGTGTACCTATTTGGGTACTACCCAAAGTATTTAACCTCTTACCCAAGTTGTGTACCTGTTTGATTTTACCTTTTACCAAAGTTGTGTACCTGTTTGGGTAGTACCCATAGTATTAAACCTCTAACCAATAAACCTTGTGTAAACAAAGTGTTATCTATACCTTAGAAAGAAAATACAAAATAACTGTAAACACAGTTTTATTAACCCCTTTACCCCCAAGGGTGGTTTGCACGTTGATGACCGGGCCAATTTTTACAATTCTGACCACTGTCCCTTTATGAGGTTATAACTCTGGAACGCTTCAACGGATCCCAGTGATTCTGACATTGTTTTCTCGTGACATATTGTACTTCATGATAGTGGTAAAAATTCTTTGATAGTACCTGCGTTTATTTGTGAAAAAAACGGAAATTTGGTGAAAATTATGAAAATGTTGCAATTTTCCAACTTTGAATTTTTATGCAATTAAATCACAGAGATATGTCACACAAAATACTTAATAAGTAACATTTCTCACATGTCTACTTTACATCAGCACAATTTTGGAAGTGTGGTGAGCACTTTGACCCACCAAGTGCTTCACAGAAGTTTATAATGCAGAACCGTAAAAATAAAAAATCATATTTTTTCACAAAAATTATCTTTTCATCCCCAATTTTTTATTTTCCCAAGGGTAAGAGAAGAAATTGGACCCCAACAGTTGTTGTACAATTTGTCCTGAGTACGCTGATACCCCATATGTGGGAGTAAACCACTGTTTGGGCGCATGGGAGAGCTCGGAAGGGAAGGAGCGCCATTTGGAATGCAGACTTAGATGGAATGGTCTGCAGGTGTCACATTGCGTTTGCAGAGCCCCTAATGTACCTAAACAGTAGAAACCCCCCACAAGTGACACCATTTTGGAAAGTAGACCCCCTATGGAACTTATCTAGATGTGTGGTGAGCGCTTTGACCCACCAAGGGCTTTACAGAAGTTTATAATGCAGAGCCGTAAAAATAAAACAAAAATTTTTTCCCACAAAAATTATTTTTTAGCCCCCAGTTTTGTATTTTCCCGAGGGTAACAGGAGAAATTGGACCCCAAAATTTGTTGTCCAATTTGTCCTGAGTGCGCTGATACCCCATAAGTGGGGGGAACCACTGTTTGGGCGCATGGGAGTTCTCGGAAGGGAAGGAGCTCCATTTGGAATGCAGACTTAGATGGAATGGTCTGCAGGTGTCACATTGCGTTTGCAAAGCCCCTTGTGAAGAGCAGAACAAAAATGATTACCTCAATGAACAAAAATAAAAAAAAAAGAATTTGTGATAAATATTGACCTGTCCATTCAAGGACATTTTAGCTATAGTATGAAATCCTGTTTTTCTTGTCTGTGGAATTGCCTTTGTACTGTTTGTTGTGAAACTGCCGCCCACGAAACTGTTTTCTTTTCTTTTCTTTCTTTCCTGTTTTGTCTCTTTGTTTAAACATGCAAAACTTGTATAACCACTAACAACTATATAAAGAAGGGATAGCACTTTGAAGACAGGCGTGCTTCAGAGACTTCCCAGTGATACACTATACAAGACGTGTCTTGTGTATTATTTCTGGTGATTTCCCCACTTCCAAAGGCTGCTCCGACTGAGTGTGATCCTGACATTTCCTGGCGCCTGAACAGGGACCCGAGGTCTGTGTATTCCTTCAAGAACACGGCAGAATACGAACGAAAAGAGAATCTGGGATAATGGACGGCAGATGAACAAAAACCTGGCCAGGTAAGAGACACTGTTAGATCTCTTATATCTGCCCTGCACTGTCCGTAAGATTTTCTGTGTCGTGTTCTTTAGCGGGTAGTTCTAGTAGAGGAGGATACCTATAGCTCGGGTTCTTGAACTATTTAGGAATTGATCACCTCACGGAGTACGGCATTGAATGAGAGTGAATGTGAATAGAAGGTGTGTGGAAGTTGGGAATAGCCCTATAAGCCGCCCAGGGGGTTGAAACAGAAGAAGTGACTGTCCCACTGGGCAACGTGGTTGCGTCCTTTCGGGGAGACCTCCGCGCCTATGTTCAATCTCTGATCCTGTCTTTGACAAAAACCTGGTGACGGATAAGTGTATGATAGTATGAGCCCAGGACAGATAAATTAGCCTGGGACAAGAATACGTTGTATGTGATAGTATAAGCCCAGGACAGATAAATTAGCCTGGGACAAGATACGTTGTATGTTCTTTTTCTTTTTCTGTCTGGTTGCATTTGTGTTGTTTGCTATAGGTGTAGGAATCAGGATTTTCTTGCATCAACACAGTTTAAACATCCTAGCTCCTTAGGAAGAAGGTAACGAGGTATTCTCATACCCAAACGCCACCTAGGGCAAGAAAAAGACATCCTAGTTCCTTAGGAAGAAGGTAACGAGGTATTCTCATACCCAAACGCCACCTAGGGCAAGAAAGCTCAGGATAAGAAAATGGGGAATAAGCAAACAAAGTCGGAACCAGAAGAATTAGATATCTATACTATCATCAAGGAGAGAAGTGGTGAAGATGCCACTAAGGGGCTGAAAAAGATTTTTAGTAAGTTTGGAGTTACTAGGGCAGAAGCTTTTAGTAGAAAACTATGGGAAGGAATTCAGGAAAGGAAAAAAGGCATAATCAGAGACAAGAAATGGATAGATCAGATCCAAGCATTGATTGATGTCTCTAGGGTAGCAGAAAATGAGGGATGGACATATAATCAACAGAGTAAAAAGTGGTGTATTAGACCCACAGGCTGTGGAGAAAAACAAAATGTGGAATCTAAAAATACCCCACCCCCATACCTTAACCCACATGCCCCATCTTTTCTCCAAACACCACCTCAAAGTTTAGCCGGACCAGGAGGATGGGTATGTCCGCACTGTGGACAACAAAATCCAGACTGGAGAAATGATTGCCTAGCCTGTGGTACACCTAGACATGGCGCTGTACTTGCCCCTGTTAGGGTAGTACCAAGACCCTTTAGGGAACCTGGTGCTGACGGAGTAATGGGAACTAGATATCACCAAACTCGACAATATTTCCCTTGGTCCCCCGCTGAAGGCATGTCTCTCTTGCATAACGCACCAGATCCCACCCAGTGTCCAGTTAGATTTGCACAATATATACAGCAAATTATGCAGACTCACGCTGGAGTTTGGGCAGATGGAGAAGAATTATGTAGAATGAAAATGACTCCTGGACTCTTCCAGGAGCTATTAGCAAATCTACAGGTACATAGGCCCCAAGCAGGAGATGGTGCCTTACAAACGATAGAATCAGGTACACAATTTGTAGATCACTTAATGGTTTTCATGAGGGAGAGACAGAGGCAGAGAGGAACAACGGGAGTGGTGGCTCAGAAATCTGGACAATCAGTAGACGAATATTATCTAAGTGTAGAAAATAATTTCAGAGATGAAGGCATGGATCTAACCGCTCCAGGAATGATGAGGTTAGTTACAAAAACCTTTATAGATGGATTGTCTCCAAAAGTGAAGGAAAAGCTTAAGGCCACAACCCCTGATTGGAGAACCTTGGAAGACCCACACCTGGCTAGACAGAAAGCTGTAGGGATGGAAATGGACTTAAGAGAAAATTCTAAGCCAGTAAGAATTGCACAGGCTAATACTGGCTCTGCTAATCAAAAGTTTACTTGTCATTACTGTAAGAAGCCAGGACATTTCCAAAGGGAATGTAGGAAGAGAAAAACAGATATAGATTCAGGAACCTTTGTACCCAAAAATAGGATAAATAACCCAGTGCCTGATCAAACAGACAGCTCAGAATGACTGAAAGTTATGCAGGTCTCTCTTCCTTCTAGAAGACCAATAATACAAGTTGAAGTTGAGGGTAAAAATGTACCTTTTCTGATAGATACGGGAGCAACATCCTCCATTTTAAATCAGGACTTTTTACCATATCCTGACAATATATCCTCAAAGGTTACATATGCAGAAGGGTATGATGGTAAAATTCAGGCGTTGCCCTTTACAAAACCTTTAAATGTGAGCTTTGGCCCTAAAACTTTTGTATCCAAATTTTTATTTGCTAAAGGTGCACCTACCTGCTTGTTGGGTACTGATGTCTTAAGTAAAATGCATGCAAACATCCATTTTAGAGAAGATGGCACAGTTATGCTGACCATCCCTGAAGATGCAGAAACTCTGGAACCATATGTTAGAATACAGGCAATGGAGGATTTTCCCGAAATTTACACTCAACAAGCAAAAATTGACTTGTCTCGGGTTCCTGACAGCCTATGGGCAAAAGGAGACACTGATGTAGGATTTTTATCAGTAGCTCCTATACTGTTAGAAACTGCCCCGGGAACCATATTACCTCAGCTTAGGCAATACCCCATCAGCGCCCAGCAAGAACAGGCGATTTCTCAACAAATTCAGGATTATGTGTTACAAGGTGTTTTGGTAGAAATCAGGTCACCCGCCAATACACCCTTATATCCTGTTAAAAAGAAAGTGTCCTCCAAAGAAACTATGGTGAAATATCGCATGGTGCACGACTTACGGGAAATCAATAAGGTTTTGGCACCGGTCACCCCTGTGGTACCGAATCCTCATACCTTACTGTCTCAAATTCCCAGCACTGCTGCATATTTTACGGTAATTGACTTATCAAACGCATTTTTTTCTGTGCCACTACATAAGAACTGTTGGCATTTGTTTGCCTTTACATTCAAGGGTAAACAATTAGCATGGACAAGATTGCCACAAGGTATGGTACACTCACCAACTTTGTACTCTGAAGCAATGCAGACCGTGCTAAAAAATTTCATCCCAGAACCAGGAGTAGTCATTCTACAGTATGTAGATGACTTACTTATTTGTTGCCCTGATGAGCAGACGGCAGTTACCTCAACTGTTAATTTCTTAATTTTCCTAGCGCAAGAAGGCTGTAAAGTAAATAGACAGAAACTCCAGGCTTGTCAACAAACAGTCGTGTTTTTAGGTCACTGCATATCACAGGGCATCAGACACCTCACACCTCAACGTACGGAAGCCATACGTAACATGCTTGAACCCAGGAATCACAAACAGCTGCGTGCTTTCCTAGGTATTGTTTCACACTGTAGACAGTGGATCATACATGCAAGTCAACTCATGCAGCCTTTATATGACTGTATTGCCAACACACCATATTCACTCAGTGAAGAGGCTAAACAGTCATTTTCCTCTTTGAAAACAGCACTGGTATCAGCTCCGGCTTTGGGACTCCCAGACTACACTAAACCTTTTCAATTGATGGCAGCTGAGATATCCTCACATGCTACAGGGGTGCTCACACAAAAACATGGAAACAAGCAGAGACCTGTGGCATACATATCAGCTCATCTGGACCCTGTAGCTAGAGCCGCACCTTCTTGTGTAAGAGTAGTAGCCGCAATTTCACTGTTATTAGATAAAGCTTCTGAGATTGTTCTTGATCACCCACTTCTAGTTCAGACCACTCATGATGTACATGGCATTCTTAACCAGGTCCAACCTAAACATATTTCAATGGCCAGACACCTCCGTCTCCAATGTTCCCTACTACTGCCGCCCAACATTTCCTTTGCCAGGATTCAGACTCTTAATCTCGCGTCTTTGCTCCCTTTAGAGTCTGAGGAGGGTACCATACCTGAGGAAACTGCACTCTCCTTTGACCCATCAAAGTCAATGCATGATTGTGTACAATTAATGGAACAAGAGACTCAGGGCTTATGTAATGTACGTGACAAGCCACTCTGTAATGCTACATTTGAACTTTTCATAGATGGCAGTAGATATGCAGATATGAATGGACAATTTCATACAGGTTATGCGGTAGTAACTCAGCATGAAGTGCTGAAAGCAGAACCTCTCCCTGCTAATCAGTCTGCACAAGAAGCAGAACTTACGGCATTAGTTGAAGCTCTAAAAATAGCCAAAGATCAGACAGCAAACATATACACTGATTCTAGATATGCACATGGCATTATTTTCGATTTTGGCGTAATATGGAGAGCCAGAGGTTATATGACTGCTTCAGGCCAACCTGTTAAACATGCCTCCCTCATTAGACAGATTCTGGAGGCAGCACAAGAAACTAAAGAAATAGCGGTGATAAAGGTAGCTGCACATGTGAGACTCGACACCGAGGAAGCCAGGGGTAACGATAAAGCCGATAAGGCAGCAAAACAGGCAGCACGTAAACCCTTACATCATGCCCACACACTAGATAGCTCTGAAGATGATGAGGAAAGATTGAAGGAAGCTCAGAAACAGGTAGACGACGAAGAACGAGGGCAGTGGCAGAAAAAAAGGGGCAGAAGATCAGCAAGGATTATGGAAAAAAGGAACTTTGTTGTGTTTACCCAGAGCCTGGTACCCCGCAGTGGCAAGTGACCTCCACCTACCCACGCATGTGTCGGCAAATGGTATGACGCTCAAGGTAAAAGAAAGGTGGTTGGCTCCAGGCTTTGGTAATTTTGCTCGGAACATGTGTGCTGCATGCGCTATATGCCTGGCACACAATCCAGGTCAGGCCATTAAAACCCCAACCAAGCATCATGTAAGACCACTGTATCCCTTTCAAAGACTCCAGATCGACTACATCCAACTTCCTAGGTACAATGGATACGAATATTTGCTTGTGTGTGTGGACATGTTCTCAGGGTGGCCAGAGGCTTATCCAGTTCGTAAAGCCTCAGCAAAAACTACTGCCATTAAAATAGCACATGAACTGATACCCCGTTACGGCATGCCTGAGGTGATCGAGTCAGATAGGGGTACCCATTTTACTGGGGAAATATTCCAGAATGTTATGAAAATGTTGGGAGTAGAAAACCAGTTTCACACTCCATATCATCCACAGAGTTCAGGTAAAGTGGAAAGATTAAATGGGACAATAAAATTAAAAATCCAGAAGGCCATGGCAGAAACAGGAAAGCCTTGGACCGAGTGTCTACCACTTGCCCTGTATTCCATCCGAAACACCCCAAGGGGGAAGGCTAAGCTGTCACCACATGAAATTCTTTTTGGTAGAGCAGCAAATTTGGGTTGTTATTTTCCACAACAACTGATGTTGAATACTGAGACTTTAGCTGCTTATGTACAAGAATTACAAAAACGTTTAACTAAAGTGCATTCGCAAGTTTTTGCTTCCCTTCCAGATCCAGAAAATCTCGAAGGAGGCCACAAGTTGGAACCTGGTGATCAAGTCTACGTGAAAAGACACACCAGAAAGACTCTGGAACCGAGATTTGACGGACCTTTCCAAGTCCTGTTAACAACTCCAACAGCAGTCAAGCTTGAAGGAAAGGCATCATGGATACATGCAAGCCATTGCAAAAAAGCAGTATAAGACTCATGATATTGATGTTAATAATGTTAACCTCAACGGAGGCATGGGAAAGACTGAATTCTCTAGCCCCTTTGAACAATAGATTCGTACAACGACTCAGGGATCAGTATGACAAAGACAATGACCAAAATAAGGATAGCTGGTGGTCAGATACCTTTTCTTTTCTTAACCCGGCCAATTGGTTCAGAGGGATCGGTGGGTGGGTTACCGGGATTATGCAAAGCCTAATACATACAGTTATGGTTATTGTAATTATATATGTATTGTTCAAGGTTGTACTCAAGGGTATCTCGGTATGCACAAATAAATTTTGTGTAATGGATGCGAGAATATAAAGGTTTTTTTTTGTAATATCACAAAAAGAATGACTAAAATGATCGACAAGGTTTTGAATGGAATATGTCAAAGGGGGGATTGTGAAGAGCAGAACAAAAATGATTACCTCAATGAACAAAAATTAAAAAAAAGAATTTGTGATAAATATTGACCTGTCCATTCAAGGACATTTTAGCTATAGTATGAAATCCTGTTTTTCTTGTCTGTGGAATTGCCTTTGTACTGTTTGTTGTGAAACTGCCGCCCACGAAACTGTTTTCTTTTCTTTTCTTTCTTTCCTGTTTTGTCTCTTTGTTTAAACATGCAAAACTTGTATAACCACTAACAACTATATAAAGAAGGGATAGCACTTTGAAGGCAGGCGTGCTTCAGAGACTTCCCAGTGATACACTATACAAGACGTGTCTTGTGTATTATTTCTGGTGATTTCCCCACTTCCAAAGGCTGCTCCGACTGAGTGTGATCCCGACACCCTAATGTACCTAAACAGTAGAAACCCCCCACAAGTGACACCATTTTGGAAACTAGACACCCTAAGGAACTCATCTAGATGTGTTGTTAGAGCTTTGAACCCCCAAGTGTTTCACTACAGTTTGTAATGCAGAGCCGTGAAAATAAAAAATAAAAACTTTCCCCCCAAAATTATTTTTAGCCCCCTGTTTTGTATTTTCCCGAGGGTAAGAGGAGAAATTCGACCCCAAAAGTTGTTGTCCAATTTGTCCTGAGTATGCTGATACCCCATATGTGGGGGGAACCACTGTTTGGGCGCATGGGAGGGCTCGGAAGGGAAGGAGTGCCATTTGGAATGCAGACTTAGATGGAATAGTCTGCAGGCGTCACATTGCGTTTGCAGAGCCCCTAATGTACCTAAACAGTAGAAACCCCCCACAATTGACCCCATATTGGAAACTAGACCCCCCCAGGGAACTCATCTAGATGTGTTGTGAGAACTTTGAACCCCCAAGTGTTTCACTACAGTTTATAACGCAGAGCCGTGAAAATAAAAAATCTTTTTGTTTTCCCACAAAAATTATTTTTTAGCCCCCAGTTTTGTATTTTCCCAAAGGTAACAGGAGAAATTGGACCCCAAAAGTTGTTGTCCTATTTGTCCTAAGTACGCTGATACCCCATATGTTGGGGTAAACCCCTGTTTGGGCACACGGGAGAGCTCGGAAGGGAAGGAGCACTGTTTTACTTTTTCAACGCAGAATTGGCTGGAATTGAGTTCGGACGCCATGTCGTGTTTGGAGAGCCCCTGATGTGCCTAAACAGTGGAAACCCCCCAATTATAACTGAAACTCTAATCCAAACACACCCCTAACCTAATTCCAACGGTAACCCTAACCACACCTCTAACCCTGACACATCCCTAACCCTAATCCCAACCCTATTCCCAACTGTAAATGTAATATAAACCCTAACCCTAACTGTAGCCCCAACCCTAACTGTAGCCCCAACCCTAACCCTAACCCTAGCCCTAACCCTAGCCCCTAGCCTTAACCCTAACCCTAGCCCTAACCCTAGTCCTAACCCTAGCCCTAACCCTAGCCCTAATGGGAAAATGGAAATAAATACATTTTTTAAATTTTTCCCTAACTAAGGGGGTGATGAAGGGGGGTTTGATTTACTTTTATAGCGAGTTTTTTAGCGGATTTTTATGATTAGCAGCCGTCACACACTGAAAGACGCTTTTTATTGCAAAAAATATTTTTTGCGTTACCACATTTTGAGAGCTATAATTTTTCCATATTTCGGTTCACAGAGTCATGTGAGATCTTGTTTTTTGCGGGATGAGTTGACGTTTTTATTGGTAACATTTTCGGGCATGTGACATTTTTTGATCGCTTTTTATTCTGATTTTTGTGAGGAAGAATTACCAAAAACCAGCTATTCATGAATTTCTTTTAGGGGAGGCGCTTATACCGTTCCGCGTTTGGTAAAATTGAAAAAGCAGTTTTATTCTTCGGGTCAGTACGATTACAGCGACACCTCATTTATATCATTTTTTTATGTTTTGGCGCTTTTATACGATAAAAACTATTTTACAGAAAAAATAATTATTTTTGCATTGCTTTATTCTCAGGACTATAACTTTTGTATTTTTTTGCTGATTTTGCTGTATGGTGGCTCGTTTTTTGCAGGACAAGATGACGTTTTCAGCGGTACCATGGTTTTTTATATCTGTCTTTTTGATCGCGTGTTATTCCACTTTTTGTTCGGCGGTATGATAATAAAGCGTTGTTTTTTGCCTCGTTTTTTTTTCTTACGGTGTTTACTGAAGGGGTTAACTAGTGGGCCAGTTTTATAGGTCGGGTCGTTACGGATGCGGCGATACTAAATATGTGCACTTTTATTGTTTTTTTTTTTATTTAGATGAAGAAATGTATTTATGAGAATAATATTTTTTTTTCTCATTATTTAGGAATATTTTTTTTATTTTTTTTTTTACACATTTGGAATTTTTTTTTTAACTTTTTTATTTTGTCCCAGGACGGGGGACATCACAGATCAATGATCTGACAGTTTGCATAGCACTCTGTCAGATCACTGATCTGACTTACAGTGCTGCAGGCTTCACAGTGCCTGCTCTGAGCAGGCTCTGTGAAGCCACCTCCCTCCCTGCAGGACCCGGATCCGTGGCCATCTTGGATCCGGGCCTGGAGCAGGCAGGGAGGGAGGGCGGGGGGGCTCAGGGAAGCCCGCAGGGAGCCCCCTCCCTGCGCGATGTTTCCCTGTACCGCCGGCACATCGCGATCATTTTTGATCGCGGTGTGCCGGTGGTTAATGTGCCGGGAGCGGTCCTTGACCGCTCCTGGCACATAGTGCCGGATGTCAGCTGCGATAAGCAGCTGACACACGGCCGCGGTCAGCGGCGCTCCCCCCGTGAGCGCTGCCGATCGCATATGACGTACTATCCCGTCGTGGGTCAGATAGGCCCAGGGCACCTCGACGGGATAGTACGTCTAAGGTCAGAAAGGGGTTAAAAATGTTTTTTTTAAACAGAAATAAACTGTCATTTTGCAACACAAAAATAAACTTGATTTGGCTGAACACAAAACTCTAGGTTTGAATAAGTCGAGGTGGAGATAATGCTGGAGTGGTTGGCGGATAGGGACACTTCGACAGTGGGAGTGTGGAGAGAGGAATGTGTTGTGGTGGGGAAGGATCAATAGGTAGTGGTGAAGGAGTGGAGAAGGCAATTGAGTGGGTGGACAGGAAAGTGGGATTGGGGTTAGGAATTTGGTAGGATGGAGGGGTGTAGGTAATGTTTTGGGAGGATTGGGAGGCACAAGCAGTGATGGGTGAAGAGGGTTGGGAAGGAGGTGAAAGAGGCTGGTGGTAGTGGCCAGGGAGAGGAGGCGCGGATGAAGTAGATGGGAAGTGGTATGGGTCGGGATCATCATATTGGTCAGAATGGTGGGAAGGGGAGCGGGCGGGATGCTGGTAGTGTGGCTGGTGGGAAGGGGCACGGGAACGCTGGAAGTGTTGTGGCTGGTGGGATGGGGCACGGGCACGATATGGGTGATGGTGAGGTTGGTGGGATGGGGCACGGGCTGGTTGGTGGTACGGGTCAGGAGGATGGTAGTGGCTGTATTGATGGACAGTGGAGGAAAGGGGGCAGTTGAAGCATGGGTGGCTAGAGTATTTGCTTTTGAGGCAATGAGCGCTAGAGTAGACTGGCAGGATTCTATTACTTGCATCTGCGTAGATAGCATCTCCATTTGCTCAAGTACCGACTGGAAAAAAGTGTTGTTCAGTGACTGTCTTGCCCCTGATCGCATCGTTAACAGAAGTGTATGCATCTCGAGTATACTTTTATTTATTAAATTAAAACCTGCAGCCATTTGCTTGGAAAAAAGTTTCAGACAGTTCTGGAAGGATGCGTTCAGGGGTAAGAACTTGGGCGCATAACTCTGTAGCTGACCCCTCTGCCGATGGCACCCCGATTCTACAGGTGTACTAGAGGTGGCAGCAGCAGAGGGGTGGGGTACAGGAAATGCTATATCCTCACCAGCAGGTACATGCTCCAGCGCTCGTGGATGGGACAGAGGGATTGGATGTGTGGGAAGGTGCAGAGTCGGGGCAAGGTGCAGAGTGGGAAGGTGCATAGGGGCCAACACTGATAGGTGTCAAAGTGTCCCTTGGTGGCGGCCTTCTGAGGGATCGCCCCAGAAGGATTCAACTGTGCTGCAGGCTCCCGAGTGCTGCCGACGGCGCTGTGGAACAAAAGAGAAAAACCAACAATTAATATACTGTAATTGCATGGCCCTGGCTGAAAGAGCAAAAGAGGGTTAGACATGTAAAACATTGGTTACTACATGTAATGGGTAATATTTATCTTCGTGTCACCATCGTTGACCTGAGGAACGACAGGTCTTGGGCATACTTGTATTTGCTATAATCTCATTAAGATTCAAATTGGCATGAGGTATTTACCATCAAAATCATATGAAAATCCTCAATATTAAAACCACTTTTTATTAATAAAAACAAGGCAACCAAACCCACCTATAGTGACCAACAAAAAACAAAACCAACAAAAGCAAATGTGCTCAGACCAAATAAATGAAACTAATGGGGAAATCTATAACACCCTAGCTGAGGCACCTATAACTGCCCCTACCTGGCTGCGGAGGTAGATGCCCTAGGGGGGAACGTTGTGGCGCCCCCGCTCCACAATGATTGTCCCTATGGGCCCTGATATGCCCTGCAGCCACTGGTGAGAGCCTCTACCCGCACACTAGAGGATCCTCTATCACTATACAAATAGCTACTATGCTAGGGAGGACCTAGTTCCCCAAGATAAACATGCTATACATGAACACCTACGGCAATATATATAAACTGGATAATTATTCCTTCACAGTGAACCGACTATTTTCTACAGAATGTGGCTACCATCCATCTTAGATAATTCTAGCCGGATAGACTCTATTCTTTGCATGGGCTAACACACTAATCATGTGTCCCACTGTCACAATCCGGTCTTCATGTAGAGCCTCAACAGCATAGATAACTTCCCATACATCGATAAATATTGAAGCCATATATACTCATCTGTGCCACTGTGTTTCGCCAATCGCCATCTAAAATACACACTTCAACCTGTTTCGCCTGTATAGGCTCATCAGGAGGCCAGATGAAGTGATAACTTGTGTCACATAAGCTAGTGGATAGCTGAATGCCAAATGCCAGACCACTTACTTTTATATTTGCCACCGATATACTACAGCCCAGGCACCTCCTCTCCACTTCCTGTGGCATCCCTTAGAGCCTACAGCGCATGTCCGCACCGCCGTGCGCAGAAGAAGCACATATATCAAGCTCCTGCGCATAAAATAACTAAAGCGGCAGGTGCTGCTGCGCATGCCCGAGACCAGGCCCTTCCGTAGCTCTACAGCGCATACCCAATATGGGATGCAAATAGGGAAACCCCTACTGACGTCGGTGAGTTACAGTGACGTAGCCTGCCACCGTCCTAGCATACACCCCTGGAGGGAGGCGCATTCATATTAGCTCCGCCTCCTTAGGTGACCACTAAATACAAAAGGCACAGCACTCTTAACTCCAGCTCCCTCGGTGCTAGCCTTATCTCGCCTCTCCCAAGCTTAACATCAAGGGGTACCAGGAGGCTATGCCGCCCAGCTTCATGACCAAGATATACAGCGATGTAACCCTAGTACCCGCCGTACTTAAATGCTGGAGATCCAGCTACACCCTCCACTGTATCAAATATCATGTGTGACCTCCCTAGACATACTAGATATCATATTTAATATCCTATCTTGTCATATAGATTAATTAGAGGCCCTCAACCACATGGGAAAAAAAATCATAAACACATGACAAGTGTGAAAGCTTAGGGTCGCCGGAACTTCTGTTAGGGTGTAGTAGACATTGGGGGTACAGTCAACATAGGGGGCCCCGGGAGAATTCCACAAGTGTATCCACAATATGCCTCACTGTCTGTAGACCGTAAATGAAGAATATCCTCTGTACCGATATACTTGCAAGGGGCACTGAAGGTACTAAATAGACAAACCCATAGAGCTATCCGACAGTAGCTTCCCCATATCAAAGAATGGTTGCCGATCATATCTGATGCAACCTATCGAGGATACACATATCCATACGTCGTCTGCTTACAATATGGACATATGGCAGCTGGGCCCAAATTGTTCTGTACACTGTGGCCTCTGTTCACACGGGATGCATTTTAGCACTGGGCAGCCCGCCATAGGGCGTTATTAATAGGCTGTAGCCAGATGCTTTGCATTCCTTGTGTGAACACGCCACATACAGAGTATTTTATCTTAGTGCATTGGTGTACCACACGGCCAAACCCTTATTGAAGGCTGGCTGTTTCATTAGGTATTGCACCTGTGCATTTGCTATTTTGTTTGGATCCGCTGCACCCTGCTTGTGCATTTGTATTGAGGCCTATTTAGACAGGTAAGCATCTTTGCCTGTTTTTGGTGTTTTTTCTCTCACGCCAATGACCCTGGGAGGACCTCTGGATTGAGCACCAGAATCCAAACTCTAGAAGAAAAAAACAAACAATTAAGTGCTTGTATGTAGCCTTTTTACGTGTTGTGCCATGTGATATCTATAATGATCATTTTTTATGTGTTGTGTGATGTCTGAATTTATCAGTTTGTATGTGTTGTGTTCTATCTGTAAGTATCTTGTGTTGTTATGTGTTGTGTGCAGTGTGAGGTTGTGGTTCTGCGATACATGAAAGAAACATACCAATTGTGATGCCGCTCCAGGTCTTTCTCCACCCCTTTCCTCTTCTTCTGGGAGCACCTCTTGGACTACGGCGGCAGCTTCAGCAGCTTCCTACAAAGAAGAAAAAAGGCAAAATACATTAATATATACACATACATACTCAAATACACACCCCACACACACACACACACACACACACACACACACACACACACACACGAGAGAGAGAGGGAGAGAGAGCGAAAGAGAGCAAAATCATGTAAAAACATATCTATTTACCTCTGTGCGCTGCCGACGGGAGGGAGGGCTCCCAGATGAAGACATGGCTGTCAGGCTCCGCTCTCAGGCTTGGCTGGCTGGGCTCTATGGCAGGCTCCGCTCTCAGGCTTGGCTGGCTGGGCTCTGTGGCAGGCTCCGCTCTCAGGCTTGGCTGGCTGGGCTCTGTGGCAGGCTCTGCTCTCAGGCTTGGCTGGCTGGGCTCTGTGGTAGGCTCTGCTCCAGGCTTGGCTGACTGGGCTCTGTGGCAGGCTCTGCTCCAGGCTTGGCTGGCTGGGCTCTGTGGCAGGCTCCACTCCAGGTTTGGCTGGCTGGGCTCTGTGGCAGGCTCCGCTCCAGGCTTGGCTGGCTGGGCTCTGTGGCAGGCTCCGCTCCAGGTTTGGCTGGCTGGGCTCTGTGGCAGGCTCCGCTCCAGGCTTGGCTGGCTGGGCTCTCTGGCAGGTTCTGCTCCAGGCTTGGCTGGCTGGGCTCTATGGCAGGCTCTGCTCTCTCAGGCTTGGCTGGCTGGGCTCTGTGGCAGGTTTATAGCTGGCTGAGCTCTGTGGCAGGCTCCGCTCCAGGCTTGGCTGGCTGGGCTCTGTGGCAGGCTCCGCTCCAGGCTTGGCTGGCTGGGCTCTGTGGCAGGTTTATAGCTGGCTGGGCTCTGTGGCAGGCTATAGCTGGCTCCGCTCTCTGGCTCTTTTGTCATGTTCTTCAGTCTTGGCAGGGTGTGGGCTCTCTGGCTGGCAGTATGGCTGGAAATGAGTGAGGGCCTCAATGGCATTGCTTTATATATGTGTCCTGGGGGCAGGCCAATATTTTCTGAGCATGCTCAGTGTAAAAAGCCAGATCAGGCCGCAGGATCCGCCTTTTTCTGCATCCGGCGCCATCCGGCATCCATAGACATGCATTGTAGCGAAAAGCCGGAAGGGCCAGATCCGGCTCTTCCGGCTATTTCGCTGCAGACAAAAAACGTTACAGTAGACATTTTTTCCAGAAGCCGGAATTGGAATTTGAACTGGATCCGGCAAAAAACGGAAGAAACGCAGGGCTATGCGGCACTATTCGGAGCTAATACAAGTCAATGGGGGAAAAGCCGATTCCGGTTTTCATTTTTACCGGTTCTAGTTTTTCTCTCAAGAGCCGGATTTAGCCTGAAACAAAAAACCTGATGTGTGAAAGTAGCCTTACACTTAGTTTCTATTGGAGACTGCTGTGGTTGTGGTCCTAATTTGCAGCCAGTCATTCCCTCTTGTACCAGCACCACTATTTGCAAATATTTTGGATTAATCAATTTGTTTGCTTTGTCAAGTCGCTTGTCTATTGAACACAATTGGATAAACGGTTAACTTTTTCTTTCTGTTACATTTTTCTAAACAGATTCACAAACAAGGTGAATTATTTTTCAAATGCATCCCAATGAGCAATGAATCAGTGAGTCACAAATAAGTTGAATATTTTCCTTCCTTCAACTAAGAGTCCGTACTTGAAGCTGACTATTACTATTTATCACATGTGTAATAAGATGTCCTGTGCATTCTGCAAACCACCTAAATGAACACAACATTGTCGTTTATAAAGGGTCAGTCTGTATTAGGAAAATATTATATAGCAGCTAGAAGAGTGTAACCCAATAATAATAAAACATAACCTTTACTGATTACATTTAAAATGAACAAACAAAACTAAACACATATCAAAATAAAGTGCTCTCGCCGAAAACCGTGCTCTAATAAAAAACTGGTTTGATCTCACCAATTATGGATGAAAGGGTCCCCACATTGGTTATGCAGTGTCCTAAGGAGGGTCCACAGTAGTAGGGTGAGGTAGAGGATATGGGGACCTTTTCCCTAAACCCCTGTCGTGCCCCACCAGTGACTCCTGTCCTCACAAGGACAGACCCCAAGTGAGCCCTACTGCATAACCAGTGAGATCAAACCAGTTTTTTATTAGAGCACAGTTTTCGGCGAGAGCACTTTATTTTGATATGTGTTTAGTTTTGTTTGTCCATTTTAAATGTAATCAGTAAAGGTTATGTTTTATTATTATTGGGTTATACTCTTCTAGCTGCTATATACTACTTACCCTAAGAGTTGTGCAACAGCTTGGTGATCCTGAGCTGCAGCTGATTGTGTATTAGGAAAATGCAGCAGATTATAAAGGGTTAACCTGATTCTCAAACATCATGCTTCACAGATAGGGCAATAGCGAAACCACCTAGAATAGACTGTAGGCTTGATTTGTACCTCTGCTTCTATGCGCCTACTGCTGCTGCAGCTGCTCCATAATATACAGAGAACAATCTTATGTTGCCACATACAAAACTACAATTGGCATACAGTGATCGCTCACGTGTTCCATCAGATGCTGCACTCCAACAATGCTCAGAAACAGGAACACTCACATAGCTGTCAAATTGTGAGACTCCCGACTTGAGCTGACATCAGTCAGTCTATTTCTCTTAAAGTCCAAGAACCTTTATCCCTAAGCTAATTGAGAAATATTTTAATTTTCCTAATTATATAAGTTGTTCAACATATATGAGTACTTCTCCTTTGAACTGCAATCAATTTCTCACTGAGTACAATTTCCACAATTTTGACAAGACTGGGTTTCATAGAACATTTTTAACTCATAACATGGTTAGCAACATCACATGGTTATAAATATAACTTTAATATAACTTTCCTAAAATCTTCAGTTTTACTCATTTAGTTGATTCAAAAATAAATACACTCCACCTCAAAAACTACTACAATATTTTGTATGAATGACCTCCATGATTTTTAAGCACAGCACCAAGTCAAAGTATGGAACGAACAAGTTTGCAACATTTTACAACATATATATTTCTTCCATTGTTCAAGAATGACTATTAAAGCCTGGATGCTGGATGGAGAGTGATGTGCAACTTGTCTCTTCATAATTCTCCATAGGTGTTCGATTGGGTTCAGGTCTGGAAAAAACAGCCACTGAATTACTTTTACCCTGTTCTTTAGAAATGCAACCGTGGCCTTAAATGTGTGTTTTGGATCATCATAAAGTTAGAAAAGCTCTCGTCTACGAAGAGCACAACACACAAGAGTGATGATAGCATTGTCTCTTAATATGCATCAGTATATCTGTGAATTCAAGATACAATCAAGTAAAAATAATTCCAACAGACCCACATACGAACACTGTCACTACGTTTCACTGTAGGCAGCAGGCATTTTTATTTGTACTCCTCAACTTTGTGACAACAGTTTTGAAGCTGTCAATTCCAAATTCATTTTTCTTGATCTCATCATTCCAAAAAATAGACTTTGAGTAGTCCTTATATTTTTCAGCATTGATCCTGGTAAAATATAGATTTTTTGTGTGCACGGGATTGTAAGGGGTGTGCAGGCAGCTGATTCGTGCCCTGCATTCCTGTGCATACCTGTCAAATAAAACCAGGTACGATTTATATGTTGTAATATGTGTACCGTGTAATATGGTAGCATTTGATCCTGTTTTAGTGTGCTGACCAATGTACTTGTGTTTATACATTGTGCAAGTAATGTTTATATGTCTCTAGGTGTAAGGGATAGAGGTAAGGATATGTAGTGATACAGTTAGGTTTAGTGTTCAGTCAGGGTTATGTAGGATTTAGGACAGTGGAGGGCACTATAGAGTTAGATATTAGATTGAGATAACAACTGGTTTCAGTCGAAGTTGTGACAGTTGAAAAATGGGGCAGAGCCAGTGTAGTGGCAGGGAGAGTGCCTTCCTGATATTCAGTTATTGGAAGGAGCTAGAGCAGAGTGAGAGGAAATGTTCTAGAAGGTTTTCAGTTGTGAATAGGACAGTGAACAGAGAAGTCTAGAAGGGGACATGTCTGTCTTCGTGACTGGTGTAATCTGGGCAGTTGGAGTGGTCAGCGGTTAGACCTTTGGGAACTTCCGTGACGTCCAGGACCTACGGTCTGACAAGGATTAGAAGAGTAATCCTGTAATTTCGCCCAAGGAAGGGGAAAGTGGACGGGGAGCATCGGGGACCAGCTAGGCCGACAATCCAGAAAACTGCAGGAATGGAGATCACAGTACCAGATGATGTGTTGCCAGGAAAGACCAGGCACATCTTAGAAGGTGAAACATCGGTGAAATGTGAAGACTGTTGGACGATGTCTGTAATGCAACTGAAGGAGTTAAGTAAAGTTCTGTTGAAAATGAATCTGAACTTTCAGAGTAATTGCATGTTGCTGAGACAAATCAAGACTTTGCAGTCTGGGGAGAATGCTGACCCACAGGTGGGTGAAATACATTATATACAGTATATATACGGCAAAGCGGGAGCAGTATTCCCACAAATCGCTGTGTATATACGGTGCCATGTTTGCGCAGACTCACTGTGAGTGCCGCTTTGATCAAGTGCAGGTGTCAGATCTATATGACAGCTGGCACACTGCAGCAACGCACACGATCAGTGATAATACCAATCACAGGCATTTAATCCCTATGATGCCACTGTCAATAGTGACATCGCAGGGCACTGCAGAGGGTGCTCCCTCTATGTTCACATCTGTGCTCACATCATGCCACCATAGTCTCCATAATGACCCTGGGCTGAAAGATGGCTGCGGGGTCAACCATGAATGGTGGCCTGACAGCTCATGCTCAGAGCACGAGATCACATGCCTCCTTCCTGCATGCCAGACACTGCTCTGATGCTCTGCAATGAGTATTTTCGGTCAAGTTAGGCCCCTCAAAGTTACTTCAAATGTGATATGGCCCCTAAAAAATGTTTTTGCAAACTTGGAGAAATGAGAAATTGCTGCTCAACTTTTAAACTTTATTACTTCCTCACAAAAAGAAATTAGGTTTCAAGAATTGTACAGTCGACATGTGTCTAATGTTATTTACTATTTTGTGTGACATAACTCTCTGATTTAAGAGCATGAAAATTAAAAGTTGGAAAACTGCTAAATTTTCAAATTTTGCACCAAATTTATTTTTCTTTTTTAATCAAGTACTTTTTATTAAGGCATATATCCAAAATGTAATACGGTCTGACACAAACTTCAGACAGATACAAAAATTTCAAAGCATATTTTCCTTTAACATGAACTAACACCCTTATCCGGTATGCCCATCCCGTCTCCCCCCAAACCATATCCCAATATCCTTTATTATCAAACTAATACATCTCCTCTTGATAAATTTAAACACAGCTTTACAGAAGCTCAGCCATACAAGTACAATTCCTACAAAAGCAGTTAAATGACTCCCAACCTACTCTGCAATAGCTCAACAGATGCCACACCTAGATAATCCATCCATCTGCCCCACACATTTTCAAATTTTGTATGTTGACCTCTCTTAACATATATATTTCTTTCCACAGGGACAAAAAGTTTATTTTGTTCACAAACTCTTTTATGACTGGTGGTTTTTCATCTAACCAATGCATCGCAATAATCTTCCTAGCAGCATATAGCAATCTTGCAAAAGCCAGTTTCCCACATTCATCCATAGCAATATCATCCATACATCCCAAGAGGCAAGTCAGCGGGTTACGCAAAATATTTACCCCCATCACATCTTGAATTAGATTGAGCACTTTCACCCAAAAGGGCTGAAGGCGAGAACACGACCACTTCATGTGTAAAGGTCAACTCCTTCCTCAGAACACCTTGTGCATTTTAAGTCTCTTCTCAGTCCTGGCTTCATAATCCATAACAGGGTTCTGTACACTCTATAGACTAAGTGACACCCTTTTAACCTCACTTAAAGAAACCTTGGGAATATATTGTAATATGGACTCCCACTGAGACTCCGATAAGGGACCCAAATCTGACATCCATTTTTCCCTCAACATTAACGGATGTCTCAGTAAAAAAGTGTCCAACAGGCCGCTGTACATCAAAGTGATAAACCCTCTCGAATTCTTCCGAGGTCATATGAGATTCAACAAACTATCTGACTGCAGAACCACACGTGACACTACATTTTGTTTATCCTCAACTTCATGTCTCAACTGCAGATACTGGAAAAACATCTTCTGGCTCATAGGAAACTCATTCCTGGCATTTCAAACGTTTTGATAACACCACCATCAAACAACTGAGACACAAACCAAATGCCAATACGCCTCCACTGACCAAACCCTCGCAATCTGATGAGCTCCGCCATTCTAGGGTCAAACCAGATTTACGAATATCGTGTAAATTCTGTCACCCCCCCACACTGTTTAATTTTCTGCCAAACTTTCCCCATCATGACTATGGTTGAGAATTTTTCGGAGCTCATTCTAAATCTACCTGCTTCCAAATTATCTCCACTATACAGTGGGGCAAAAAAGTATTTAGTTAGTCAGCAATAGTGCAAGTTCCACCACTTAAAAAGATGAGAGGCGTCTGTAATTTACATCATAGGTAGACCTCAAATATGGGAGACAAACTGAGAAAAAAAAATCCAGAAAATCACATTGTCTGTTTTTTTAACATTTTATTTGCATATTATGGTGGAAAATAAGTATTTGGTCAGAAACAAACAATCAAGATTTCTGGCTCTCACAGATCTGTAACTTCTTCTTTAAGAGTCTCCTCTTTCCTCCACTCATTACCTGTAGTAATGGCACCTGTTTAAACTTGTTATCAGTATAAAAAGACACCTGTGCACACCCTCAAACAGTCTGACTCCAAACTCCACTATGGTGAAGACCAAAGAGCTGTCAAAGGACACCAGAAACAAAATTGTAGCCCTGCACCAGGCTGGGAAGACTGAATCTGCAATAGCCAACCAGCTTGGAGTGAAGAAATCAACAGTGGGAGCAATAATTAGAAAATGGAAGACATACAAGACCACTGATAATCTCCCTCGATCTGGGGCTCCACGCAAAATCCCACCCCGTGGGGTCAGAATGATCACAAGAACGGTGAGCAAAAATCCCAGAACCACGCGGGGGGACCTAGTGAATGAACTGCAGAGAGCTGGGACCAATGTAACAAGGCCTACCATAAGTAACACACTACGCCACCATGGACTCAGATCCTGCAGTGCCAGACGTGTCCCACTGCTTAAGCCAGTACATGTCCGGGCCCGTCTGAAGTTTGCTAGAGAGCATTTGGATGATCCAGAGGAGTTTTGGGAGAATGTCCTATGGTCTGATGAAACCAAACTGGAACTGTTTGGTAGAAACACAACTTGTCGTGTTTGGAGGAAAAAGAATACTGAGTTGCATCCATCAAACACCATACCTACTGTAAAGCATGGTGGTGGAAACATCATGCTTTGGGGCTGTTTCTCTGCAAAGGGGCCAGGACGACTGATCCGGGTACATGAAAGAATGAATGGGGCCATGTATCGTGAGATTTTGAGTGCAAACCTCCTTCCATCAGCAAGGGCATTGAAGATGAAACGTGGCTGGGTCTTTCAACATGACAATGATCCAAAGCACACCGCCAGGGCAACGAAGGAGTGGCTTCGTAAGAAGCATTTCAAGGTCCTGGAGTGGCCTAGCCAGTCTCCAGATCTCAACCCTATAGAAAACCTTTGGAGGGAGTTGAAAGTCCGTGTTGCCAAGCGAAAAGCCAAAAACATCACTGCTCTAGAGGAGATCTGCATGGAGGAATGGGCCAACATACCAACAACAGTGTGTGGCAACCTTGTGAAGATTTACAGAAAACGTTTGACCTCTGTCATTGCCAACAAAGGATATATTACAAAGTATTGAGATGAAATTTTGTTTCTGACCAAATACTTATTTTCCACCATAATATGCAAATAAAATGTTAAAAAAACAGACAATGTGATTTTCTGGATTTTTTTTTCTCAGTTTGTCTCCCATAGTTGAGGTCTACCTATGATGTAAATTACAGACGCCTCTCATCTTTTTAAGTGGTGGAACTTGCACTATTGCTGACTGACTAAATATTTTTTTGCCCCACTGTATATTCAGTGATTATCTCAGCTGATGGTTTTTATCTAGATTCTCCCCAGCCCACCATATGCTGACATTGAGATGCTATATAATATATCCAAGTGTTAGGGACTGCCAAACCACAGTCGTCCTTTGATCTCTGCAGATGCTCTAATTTGATCCATACCCGTCCTCCCTTCCAAATCAAATCACTAAATAGAGTATTAATTCTATAGAATTTGCTCTGACAACCATACTGGAGCATTATGCAATATATAGAGGAGCTGAGGCATAAGTATCATTTTGATCAGATTGACTCTACCTGCCACCGACAGAAATAGCTTCTTCCAGGCCCCAATCTTCTGCTGCAATTTCCCAAGCAAAGAGTCAGGTTGAGCAGCACATAATCCTCTATCTTGGTCAAAATTACAATACCCAAATATTTAAACTCATGAACAACCCATAAGGGAATCACAGGATCCACCGTCAGAGGAGCAGCCACGTCCAGGGGCAGCAACACAGACTTGTCCCAGCTAATAGATAGTCCTGAAAGAGCCCCAAATTTAATAATGCTGTGCATATCCACCCTTAAAGACTCCTGCGCATCTTCCAGAAACAATAATACATTGTCCGTGTACAGTGTTATCTTCTCTTCATGACTTCCATATCTATATCCCTTTATATACATATCCCTCCATATCGCCACCACCAGAGGCTCTATAGTAATTGCAAACAGCAGAGGAGACAAAGGGCACCCCTGCCGCGTTCCCCTATACATGGGAAATCCCCAGACAAATGGCCATTCACCCATATCCTAGCTCTCGGAGACGCACATAACAGCTGCACCCAACATTTCTTGCCAAAACCTATAGCCTTCAGGACCGCCCACAAATACCTCAACTCCACACTATTAAATGCCTTAGCAGCGTCCAGAGGCACCACAACCCTCTGACCTACATTAGCAGCTTTTGTCTGCATATTGAGAAACAAACGCCTGAGGTTATGTTGAGGAGAGCCATAAGATCAAATACTTAATTAACCTCAAGACATAAGAGGTTGAGAGAAGCAACCCATAACATGTATTGTTTAACCTTACATAAGTTTTTTCAGATGAAAGTAAGACACTAAAGATGGCTACCATTTCTTGTATCAGAAGCCATGTGCTTGTATCCAAGATGACCCCCACCCTGATGACCTCATGGATCAACCCACAGTGATGCCCACCTTGATGACCTCATTGACCAACCCACCCTGATGACCTCATGGATAATCCCATGGACTTTCTCATTGCCCAACCCACTAACCAATGGAATGCATCCGATCACTCCCATTTTAAAGCTAACTGAGCCCCCCTTACAGGGGATATATAACCATGTGTCCTGACTGAATAAAGTCCCTTTTTCCTTGGTGCTGAGCCATAGATTCATCTAGGAGAATTTACATCTGACTGTGTGTGTCATATAAAGGCACAGATGATTGGCCTCGGGGAGACCAAAACATCCAACACACCGCGGAGACACCATCACGTGTTTCTCAACGCAGTGATTCCAGAACACTGCCCCCATCCCTTATGGGAAATATGCAGATGCATGTAAAGAAGCTGCGGAGACACCATCACGTGTTTCTCGACGCAAGCAGTGAATAGCCAGGCCTTTCCCCGGGAAGGAACAACCACGGGAAGGGCAGCATCCTATGAAGGAAAGCCACCTATGCCAAGCATGGTATCCATCCACAGACAGCTGTTTCGGGGTTTTTGCCCCTCATTAGTGTGGAGTAGGAATCTGGCTATTAGGAGCAGTGCCTAGTAAAAAGGCTATAAAGGCACAGATGATTGGCCTCGGGGAGACCAAAACATCCAACACCGCGGAGACACCATCACGTGTTTCTCAACGCAGTGATTCCAGAACACTGCCCCCATCCCTTATGACCCCTTGCCTTACACTTGATAATAAAGCAATTTTATTCATGACATAAAGTTATCGTTTTGGATTCATTTCCTCTTTCCCCCCATCCCTTATGGGAAATATGCAGATGCATGTAAAGAAGCTGCGGAGACACCATCACGTGTTTCTCGACGCAAGCAGTGAATAGCCAGGCCTTTCCCCGGGAAGGAACAACCACGGGAAGGGCAGCATCCTATGAAGGAAAGCCACCTATGCCAAGCATGGTATCCATCCACAGACAGCTGTTTCGGGGTTTTTGCCCCTCATCAGTGTGGAGTAGGAATCTGGCTATTAGGAGCAGTGCCTAGTAAAAAGGCTATAAAGGCACAGATGATTGGCCTCGGTGTGTCATATGTTATTTCTTTAGTGTACACCTAATCAATATCCATTAGGCCAGGAGTAGGCAACGAGTGAACATTTATTAATTGTTCAACCTAACATATTTGGCCGCCCAACCTGGGGCCAGCAGAGGAAGAGCCCTGAACCCTGAGGACCGGCGAGTGGAACAGCAGGACGCTCTGAATACCCCGAACCTGGAGACTGATCAACTCCTTATCAGAACACGGTAAGTCTGCTGATTTTTATAATCTGTAGTCTTTACCTGTGTCCTTCGGGGTATCCTGTGCAGATTGCCTGACCGTGTCTGGTTTTCACGGTATCTGTAAGACGGCAGAAGGGTCTCTCTGCTGCTGGTCATTTAATTGCAAGAACCGTCACATGTTTAGTTGCCTTCTGCCTGTTACGTGTTGTGAAGAGGGGAGATGACTGGTAGTTAAGAGAGCAAGTGAATTTTCAGCGTTTAAAAAAAAAAAATTGTCTAGGGAACAGTCCATGGTTGTCGCCTGTGATACGATTTTCAGTACTGTATAGGAGAGACTAGGACCTTGAGGGATTGACTCAGCCTAGGAGGGTCCCATAAACTTGGAGTGAGATGACTCAGTTCGGCAGCTAATAAATTGTGCAGCGGCTCGGTAAACTTCAAGTGAGATGACTCAGTTCGAGCCAAATAAATTTAGGTTTGCCTCGTGACATCGAGTGAATTGACTCTGCACGGGGACTGGTAATTTAGGAGTAATTTGATTAAGTAGGCAATAATTGGTTTGTAAAGTACGGAACACTGAAGTCAGAAAGGGACCACGTGACAAGAAGGAATAGGAACTGCAGACTCAGTTCTCTTTAGAATCTCAGGTTTGAGTCATCTCCCCCGTCTTTTTGTTTGTTTGGTGTTTGTTATCTTGATAGAGATATAGATATCTATAGAAAGATGGAGAAATTAATGCAGTTCTGCCGTATTGGCACTAAGCCAAATTCAGATGGCAAGATAGACCCGTGTACATTAGTGGCGACTCGTGAAAGGAAGAGTCATGTTAAACAATGTAAAAAGCTTATGAAGTTGTGTGGAATGCCAGAAGGGGGGAGGTTACAGCAAAAAAGTTAAGTTTCAGCTCACCCCCATCAGCAAATCCATGAGAGTCCACAGAAACATCCGAGCAAGGAAAACGCCACCGCCCAACGTCCTCTGCTGAGTAAGTAAGAAAAAAAATCCAGCTCCGGAGTAAAAGTCATCAATTTTATTTCCACATATTTAAAATTCGGAAAAAGCTGCTTGCGAGTAACTGCACAACTATTCCAGAAAAGAAGCCATAAGTTAGCTGAACGCATTTCGAGCACGCATGGTGCTCTTTGTCCACAGCATAAACTTGAATAGCCCAACAAGATATATCAAAACAGATTTAACAGGTGAATAGCCATGAGAATAATTAACTCCACCCCGACAATTCCCACTGGATGTCCAACGCGTTCAGCTAACTTATGGCTTCTTTTCTGGAATAGTTGTGCAGTTACTCGCGAACAGCTTTTTCCGAATTTTAAATATGTGGAAATAAAATTGATGACTTTTACTCCGGAGCTGGATTTTTTTTCTTACTTACTCAGGGGAGGTTACAGCCCCTGGAGTGGAAGATTGTCATGAAAAAAAAAAAAGGTATCCTAGAAGATAATGGATTGTTGTCTATTGCTAGTTGCTGGGGCAGGGAAAAGAGTCTCTGAAAGTTTGTATAGAGAAAATTGGGTAGAAGAAAAAAAGGAATAAAAAGAAAAGAGTTTTGAGTTGTGTATTACAAAAATATATCCTGTGAGCGGCCACCACCATATTATGGTGGCCCAGAGCCATGTGCTATCTCTGATGGCAGCCATTTTGTGGATGGGCCGTGTGCTTATTCTGATGCAACAGCCATTTTGTGGATGGAAAATGTAATTCTAATAGCAGCCATTTTGTGGATGGCAAATGTGTTAATGCTGGTAGCAGCCATTTTGTGGATGAAAAATGTAATTCTGATAGCAGCCATTTTGTGGATGGCAAATGTATCAATGGTGGTGGCAGCCATTTTCTGGATGGCAAATGTGTTAATACTTGCAGCTGCCATTTTGTGGATGAAAAATGTAATTCTAATAGCAGCCATTTTGTGTAGGGCAAATGTGTTAATGCTGGTGGCAGCCATTTTGTGGATGGCAAATGTGTTAATACTTGCAGCTGCCATTTTGTGGATGAAAAATGTAATTCTAATAGCAGCCATTTTGTGTAGGGCAAATGTGTTAATGCTGGCAGCAGCCATTTTGTGGATGGCAAATGTGTTAATGCTGGCGGCAGCCATTTTGTGGATGGCAAATGTGTTAATTCTAACGGAAGCCATTTTGTGGATGGCAAATGTAATTCTGACAGCGGCCATTTTGTGGATGGCAAAAAGTGTTAGTTCTAACGGCGGCCATTTTTTGGATGGCAAAAGTGTTAATGCTGGTGGCAGCCATTTTGTGGATGGCAAATGTGTTAATGCTGGTGGTAGCCATTTTGTGGATGACAAAAGTGCTATTTCTAAAAGCAGCCATTTTGTGGATGGCAAATGGGTTGATGCTGGCAGTAGCCATTTTGTGGATAGCAAATGTAATTCTGGCGGCAGCCATTTTGTGGATGACAAAAGTGCTAATTCTAATAGCAGCCATTTTGTAGATGGCAAATGTGTTAATGCTGGCGGCAGCCATTTTGTGGATGGCAAATGTGTTAATGCTGGTGGTAGCCATTTTGTGGATGACAAAAGTGCTAATTCTAATAGCAGCCATTTTGTGGATGGCAAATGTGTTGCTCCTGGTGGTGAACATCTTAGTCTAAGGCTACACACCACATCACCAAATCCTTGTTACCCAGTAATGACCACTAATGGCCAATACTATATTCCTTCGGGAAGTGAACAGGTTTTACCCATGTTTCCTGTCTCAGTGGTTTCCAATGGGGCACTGACCCTTTCCCCTATCACTCCTGTCGTGAATCCAGTTATCCTCCTACCTGGATCGTCCCTGGCACCGACCCTTTCTACTGTCACTTCCACTGCCAATTTAGCTGCACACCCACACGAGATGCTCCAAGCAACAACCTCCCAACGCTTCCACTACAACGGCACTCTCATGCAGTCTACCTAACCCTATACCCGGTACCTCACAGGCACTCTCGCAGCCAAGCGTACAACTGTATGGGACGGTGGCAACTGTATCAAGGGGGGCTCAATCTGGGATGGGGGTACCAATAGCACAGGAAGCACAAAGGGGAGGGATGCACAGATGCTTCTGGACAAAACTTCTGATATCATCTTAGGACATCCGGTTCTCTTAATGGCTCCACATGACATAAACGCTATTCTAGGCCAGACTCAACCTAAACACCTATCACTACAGCGTCATATGAGACTCAAATGTTCCCTCTTGATTCCTGATAATGTCACTCTTGTCCGCTGTACCATCCTCAACCCGTCCACGCTGCTTCCTCTTTACAGGGGGGGTGTGGATGATGATACCGATGCTCTCGGAGAAGATGCCTCTACACACTCAGAGGATCATGACTGTCTTGAACAAATGCAGGAAGAAGCAGCCTCCAAGAAAAACTTGTCTGAAGACCCACTCCCACATGCTGACCTGACGTTCTTCACTGATGGTTCCAGATTTGCAGATGATTTGCAGATTAAACGGGAAGGTTTGCAGATGAAACGGGAAGGTTGCATACGGGAAATGCCATGGTTACATGTTATGTAGGCAATCCAGTGACACAGTGTGCCAGCAATCAGAGCACATACAGTGATCTGACAATAACCCAAAAACAATAGAGCGAGCTCTGAGACGTGGAATCTTTGTAGACCGCAATACCTGAACCTATCCTAACACAACTAAAGGCAGGTGTGGATTGCGCCTGACACTACCTATGCAACTCGGCACAGCCTGAGGAGCTGACTAGCCTGAAGATAGAAAAACAAGCCTGACTTGCCTCAGAGAAATACCCCAAAGGAAAAGGCAGCCCCCCACATATAATTAATGACTGTTAGCAAGATGAAAAGACAAACGTAGGGATGAAATAGATTCAGCAAAGTGAGGCCCGATATTCTAGATAGAGCGAGGATAGCAAAGAGAACTTTGCAGTCTACAAAAAACCCTAAAGTAAAAAACCACGCAAAGGGGGCAAAAAGACCCACCGTGCCGAACTAACGGCACGGCGGTACACCCTTTGCGTCTCAGAGCTTCCAGCAAAACGAAATGACAAGCTGGACAGAAAAAGTAGCAACAAAAGCAAAGAAGCACTTATCTAAGCAGAGCAGCAGGCCACAGGAAAGATCCAGAAGCTCAGATCCAACACTGGAACATTGACAAGGAGCAAGGAAGACAGAATCAGGCGGAGTCAAATAACAAAGCAGCCAACGAGCTCACCAGAACACCTGAGGGAGGAAGCTCAGAAGCTGCAGTAACACTCGTGACCACAGGAGTGAATTCAGCCACAGAATTCACAACAGTACCCCCCTTGAGGAGGGGTCACCGAACCCTCACCAGAGCCCCCAGGCCGACCAGGATGAGCCACATGAAAGGCACGAACAAGATCTGGAGCATGGACATCAGAGGCAAAAACCCAGGAATTATCTTCCTGAGCATAACCCTTCCATTTAACCAGATACTGGAGTTTCCGTCTAGAAACACGAGAATCCAAAATTTTCTCCACAATATACTCCAATTCCCCTCCACCAAAACCGGGGCAGGAGGCTCAACAGATGGAACCATAGGTGCCACGTATCTCCGCAACAACGACCTATGGAATACATTATGTATGGAAAAGGAGTCTGGGAGGGTCAGACGAAAAGACACAGGATTGAGAATCTCAGAAATCCTATACAGACCAATAAAACGAGGTTTAAATTTAGGAGAGGAAACCTTCATAGGAATATGACGAGAAGATAACCAAACCAGATCCCCAACACGAAGTCGGGGACCCACACGGCGTCTGCGATTAGCGAAAAGTTGAGCCTTCTCCTGGGACAAGGTCAAATTGTCCACTACCTGAGTCCAGATCTGCTGCAACCTGTCCACCACAGAATCCACACCAGGACAGTCCGAAGACTCAACCTGTCCTGAAGAGAAACGAGGATGTTACCCAGAATTGCAGAAAAATGGAGAGACCAAGGTAGCCGAGCTGGCCCGATTATTAAGGGCGAACTCAGCCAACGGCAAAAAGGACACCCAATCATCCTGGTCTGCAGAAACAAAACATCTCAGATATGTTTCAAGGTCTGATTGGTTCGTTCGGTCTGGCCATTAGTCTGAGGATGAAAAGCCGAGGAAAAAGATAGGTCAATGCCCATCCTACCACAAAAGGCTCGCCAAAACCTTGAAACATGGACCATTTTAGAAAAGCGATCACAGACCACCCAAATGACTGACATCTTTTGAGAAACGGGAAGGTCAGAAATGAAATCCATCGAAATATGTGTCCAAGGCCTCTTTGGGACCGGCAAGGGCAAAAGCAACCCACTGGCACGTGAACAGCAGGGCTTAGCCCTAGCACAAATCCCACAGGACTGCACAAAAGTACGTACATCCCGTGACAGAGATGGCCACCAGAAGGATCTAGCCACTAACTCTCTGGTACCAAAGATTCCAGGGTGACCAGCCAACACCGAACAATGAAGTTCAGAGATAACTTTACTAGTCCACCTATCAGGGACGAACAGTTTCTCCGCCGGACAACGATCAGGTTTATTCGCCTGAAATTTTTGCAACACTCGCCGCTAGGGTTGAGCGAAACGGGTCGAACATTTTCAAAAGTCGCCGACTTTTGGCGAAGTCGAGTTTCATGAAACCCGATCCGACCCCTGTGCGTGGTCGGCCATGCGGTACGCGACTTTCGCGCCAAAGTCGCGTTTCAATGACGCGAAAAGCGCCATTTCTCAGCCAATGAAGGTAAACGCAGAGTGTGGGCAGCGTGATGACATAGGTCCTGGTCCCCACCATCTTAGAGAAGGGCATTGCAGTGATTGGCTTGCTGTCTGCGGCGTCACAGGGGCTATAAAGGGGAGTTCCCGCCGACCGCCATGTTACTGCTGCTGATCTGAGCTTAGGGAGAGGTTGCTGCCGCTTCGTCAGAAGCAGGGATAGCGTTAGGCAGGGTCCATTAACCACAAAACCGCTTGTGCTGTAGCGATTTCCACTGCCCAACACCACCTTCGGTGTGCAGGGACAGTGGAAGCTCCTTTTTTTTTTTTTTTCCTCAGCGCTGTAGCTCATTGGGCTGCCCTAGAAGGCTCCCTGATAGCTGCATTGCTGTGTGTACGCCGCTGTGCAAACCAACTGCTTTTTTCAAAGCACAAATCCTCTTGTTCCTTCCTTTCTGCACAGCTATCTTGTTTGTTTGTCCACACTTTTTATTTAATTTGTGCATCAGTCCACTCCTTATTGCTGCCTGCCATACCTGGCTGAGATTACTGCAGGGAGATAGTAATTGAAGGACAGTTCCTTTTTTTTTTTTTTGTGGGAGATTAAGATTGACATTTCTGCTAGAGTGCCATCTCTGTCTGTGTCATCTCTCACTCAGTGGGCCATAGAAAGCCTATTTATTTTTTTGCTTGATTTGGGTTCCAAAATCTACCAGAAAAAATCACAACATCAATCAGTGGGAGAAAAATATTGGCCTCAGGGCTTGTGTGCCACTCCTTACTCCTGTGTGTGCCATCTCTCACTCAGTGGGCCATAGAAAGCCTATTAATTTTTTTGCTTGATTTGGGTTCTAAATTCTACCTGAAAAAATCAATAAATCAATCAGTGGGAGATTAATATTGGCCTTTGGGCTTGTGTGCCAGTCCTAAGCGTGCCATCTCTCTCTCTCTCTCTCAGATAGTGGGCCATAGAAAGCCTATTTTTTTATTATTTTATTGGGTTTATAAATTTTCCCTGGAAAAAAAAAAAAAGTGGGAGATTAATATTGGCCTCTGGGCTTGTGTGCCAGTCCTGAGCGTGCCATCTCTCTCACAAATAGTGGGCCATAGAAAGCCTATTTATTTTTTTGGTTGATTTGGGTTCATAATTCTACCTGAAAAAATCAATCAATCAATCAATCAGTGGGAGAATAATATTGGCCTTTGGGCTTGTGTGCCAGTCCTAAGCGTGCCATCTCTCTCTCTCAGATAGTGGGCCATAGAAAGCCTATTTATTATTATTTTTTTTATTGGGTTTATAAATTTTCCCTGGAAAAAAAAAAAATGGGAGATTAATATTGGCCTCTGGGCTTGTGTGCCAGTCCTGAGCGTGCCATCTCTCTCACAAATAGTGGGCCATAGAAAGCCTATTTATTTTTTTGGTTGATTTGGGTTCATAATTCTACCTGAAAAAATCAATCAATCAATCAGTGGGAGAAAAATATTGGCCTCAGGGCTTGTGTGCCACTCCTTACTCCTGTGTGTGCCATCTCTCAATCAGTGGGCCATAGAAAGCCTATTAATTTTTTTGCTTGATTTGGGTTCTAAATTCTACCTGAAAAAATCATTAAATCAATCAGTGGGAGATTAATATTGGCCTTTGGGCTTGTGTGCCAGTCCTAAGCGTGCCATCTCTCTCTCTCTCAGATAGTGGGCCATAGAAAGCCTATTTTTTTATTGGGTTTATAAATTTTCCCTGGAAAAAAAAAAAGTGGGAGATTAATATTGGCCTCTGGGCTTGTGTGCCAGTCCTGAGCGTGCCATCTCTCTCACAAATAGTGGGCCATAGAAAGCCTATTTATTTTTTTGGTTGATTTGGGTTCATAATTCTACCTGAAAAAATCAATCAATCAATCAGTGGGAGATTAATATTGGCCTTTGGGCTTGTGTGCCAGTCCTAAGCGTGCCATCTCTCTCTCTCAGATAGTGGGCCATAGAAAGCCTATTTATTATTATATTTTTATTGGGTTTATAAATTTTCCCTGGAAAAAAAAAAATGGGAGATTAATATTGGCCTCTGGGCTTGTGTGCCAGTCCTGAGCGTGCCATCTCTCTCACAAATAGTGGGCCATAGAAAGCCTATTAATTTTTTTGCTTGATTTGGGTTCCAAAATCTACCAAAAAAAATCACTAAATCAATCAGTGGGAGATTAATATTGGCCTCTGGGCTTGTGTGCCACTCCTGACTCCTGTGTGCGTCATCTGTCACTCAGTGGGCCCTAGAAAGCCTATTTTTTGTTTTATTTGTTTTCTAAATTCTCCCTGAAACAATCATTTTATTTTCTTTGGTTTCTAAATTATTCCTGAAAAAAATCTTTTTTTTTGTATTTTTTTTTCTCTCAAGTCTCCCTGAAAAAAAAAAAAAAAAAAAAATCTGTGGGAGATTCATATTGCCCCTTCTGCTTGTGTGCCAGTCTTGACTCCTGGGTGTGCCATCTCTCTCTCTCTCCCCAATTGTGGGCCATAGAAAGCCTATTAATTTTTTTGCTTGATTTGGGTTCCAAAATCTACCAAAAAAAATAACTAAATCAATCGGTGGGAGATTAATATTGGCCTCTGGGCTTGTGTGCCACTCCTGACTCCTGTGTGCGTCATCTGTCACTCAGTGGGCCCTAGAAAGCCTATTTTTTGTTTTATTTGTTTTCTAAATTCTCCCTGAAACAATCATTTTATTTTCTTTGGTTTCTAAATTATTCCTGAAAAAAATCTTTTTTTTTGTATTTTTTTTTCTCTCAAGTCTCCCTGAAAAAAAAATAAAAAAAAAATCTGTGGGAGATTCATATTGCCCCTTCTGCTTGTGTGCCAGTCTTGACTCCTGGGTGTGCCATCTCTCTCTCTCTCCCCAATTGTGGGCCATAGAAAGCCTATTAATTTTTTTGCTTGATTTGGGTTCCAAAATCTACCAAAAAAAATAACTAAATCAATCAGTGGGAGATTAATATTGGCCTCTGGGCTTGTGTGCCACTCCTGACTCCTGTGTGCGTCATCTGTCACTCAGTGGGCCCTAGAAAGCCTATTTTTTGTTTTATTTGTTTTCTAAATTCTCCCTGAAACAATCATTTTATTTTCTTTGGTTTCTAAATTATTCCTGAAAAAAATCATTTTTTTTGTATTTTTTTTCTCTCAAGTCTCCCTGAAAAAAAATAAAAAATAAAAAATCTGTGGGAGATTCATATTGCCCCTTCTGCTTGTGTGCCAGTCTTGACTCCTGGGTGTGCCATCTCTCTCTCTCTCCCCAATTGTGGGCCATAGAAAGCCTATTAATTTTTTTGCTTGATTTGGGTTCCAAAATCTACCAAAAAAAATCACTAAATCAATCAGTGGGAGATTAATATTGGCCTCTGGGCTTGTGTGCCACTCCTGACTCCTGTGTGCGTCATCTGTCACTCAGTGGGCCCTAGAAAGCCTATTTTTTGTTTTATTTGATTTCTAAATTCTCCCTGAAACAATCATTTTATTTTCTTTGGTTTCTAATTTATTCCTGAAAAAAATCTTTTTTTTTGTATTTTTTTTTCTCTCAAGTCTCCCTGAAAAAAAAAAATAAAAATCTGTGGGAGATTCATATTGCCCCTTCTGCTTGTGTGCCAGTCTTGACTCCTGGGTGTGCCATCTCTCTCTCTCTCTCCCCAATTGTGGGCCATAGAAAGCCTATTAATTTTTTTGCTTGATTTGGGTTCCAAAATCTACCAAAAAAAATAACTAAATCAATCAGTGGGAGATTAATATTGGCCTCTGGGCTTGTGTGCCACTCCTGACTCCTGTGTGCGTCATCTGTCACTCAGTGGGCCCTAGAAAGCCTATTTTTTGTTTTATTTGTTTTCTAAATTCTCCCTGAAACAATCATTTTATTTTCTTTGGTTTCTAAATTATTCCTGAAAAAAATCTTTTTTTTTGTATTTTTTTTTCTCTCAAGTCTCCCTGAAAAAAAAAAAAAAAAAAATCTGTGGGAGATTCATATTGCCCCTTCTGCTTGTGTGCCAGTCTTGACTCCTGGGTGTGCCATCTCTCTCTCTCTCCCCAATTGTGGGCCATAGAAAGCCTATTAATTTTTTTGCTTGATTTGGGTTCCAAAATCTACCAAAAAAAATAACTAAATCAATCGGTGGGAGATTAATATTGGCCTCTGGGCTTGTGTGCCACTCCTGACTCCTGTGTGCGTCCTCTCTCACTCAGTGGGCCCTACAAAGCCTTTTTTTTTTTTTCCTAAATTCTCCCTGAAACAATCATTTCATTTTATTTGTTTTATAAATTCTTCTGTAAAAAATAATTTTTTTTTAATTTTTTTTTTTTCTGAAGTCTCCCTTTTAAAAAAAACAAACACAAATCAGTGGGAGATAAATATTTACATTTGCGCTTCAGTGACAGTCCTGCGTGTGTGCCATCTCATTTGTTGCCAACAACAACAGAGTGTGTAACATTGTGGCTGATTTTCGTTGTGGTCTCACCCACCTGTAAAGGGGTAGCTAAATCATACTGAAGTTATAGCTCACCGTGTAAGTTGTGTGACAGCAACAAATACCGTTCGTTTGGTAACGTTTTTAAAACAATGAGGAAGTCTGGTGGAAGAGGTCGTGGCCGGGGGCGTTCATTGTCAGCTGGTAATGAGGGTAGTGGTAGTGGTGGAGCATCAGCTGGTCGTGGGAAAAAAAATATTGCACCTAAGTCTGGAGCTGTGGAGCCAGGTTCGTCGTCTGGCTACACAAGGCCTCGAACGCTCCCTTTTCTGGGAGTAGGAAAACCGCTTTTAAAGCCGGAGCAGCAAGAGCAAGTTTTGGCTTATCTTGCTGACTCAGCCTCTAGCTCTTTTGCCTCCTCTCGTGAAACTGGTAAATGTCAAAGCAGCGCGTCGTTAGTGGATGTTCACGGTCAGGGACAAGTCGCTTCCTTGTCCTCTTCAGCAAAAACAACAACAGAGAAGAATGCAGCAGGCGACACAACGGGTTACTCCATGGAGCTCTTTACACATACCGTCCCTGGCTTAGAAAGTGAAGCAGTTAACAGTCCATGCCCATTACAAGTTGAATCTGACATGGAGTGCACTGATGCACAGCCACAGCCAGACTACTATGCTGGTCCTTTGACTCAGACCACAACATTGCCCTCGCAGGGTGCTGATCAAGAATCAGACCCTGATGAGACTATGTTGCCCCATCACGAACGCTATACCACCGACCGACACGGTGACACAGACGAAGTTGCACACGAGCTACAAGAAGAGGTAATAGATGACCCAGTTCTTGACCCCGATTGGCAGCCATTGGGGGAACAGGGTGCAGGCGGCAGCAGTTCTGAAGCGGAGGAGGAGGGGCCGCAGCAGGCATCAACATCGCAACAGGTTCCATCTGCCGGGCCCGTATCTTGCCCAAAACGCGTGGCAAAGCTAAAACCTGTTGGAGGACAGCGTGGCCATCCGGTTAAAGCTCAGTCTGCAATGCCTGAAAAGGTATCCGATGCTAGAAAGAGTGCAGTCTGGCATTTTTTTAAACAACATCCAATTGATCAGCGCAAAGTCATCTGTCAAAAATGTTCAACTACCTTAAGCAGAGGACAGAATCTGAAAAGTCTCAATACAAGTTGCATGCATAGACATTTAACCACCATGCATTTGCAAGCCTGGACTAACTACCAAACGTCCCTTAAGGTTGTAGCACCCTCGGCCAATGAAGCTAGTCAGCAACGCAACATCCCTTCCGGCAGTGTAGGGCCACCATTTTCCGCACCACCTGCAGTATCTGTGCAGGTTTCTTTGCCAGGCCAAAGCCGTCAGGGTCAGGGAATCACCAGTTTCGTAGTAGGAAACACTGCATCTAGGGCACCGGTGGCAACAATACCATCTCCCACCGTCTCTCAGTCTGCCATGTCCACCGGCACCCCCGCTAGTTCCACGATCTCCAGCTCTCCAGTCCAGCTCACCCTACATGAGACTATGGTTAGAAAAAGGAAGTACTTAGCCTCGCATCCGCGTACACAGGGTTTGAACGCACACATAGCTAGACTAATCTCGTTAGAGATGATGCCCTACCGGTTAGTTGAAAGCGAAGCTTTCAAAGCCCTGATGGACTACGCTGTACCACGCTACGAGCTACCCAGTCGACACTTTTTTTCCAGAAAAGCCATCCCAGCCCTCCACCAGCATGTTAAAGAGCGCATCGTCCATGCACTCAGGCAATCTGTGAGCACAAAGGTGCACCTGACAACAGATGCATGGACCAGTAGGCATGGCCAGGGACGTTACGTGTCCATCACGGCACACTGGGTAAATGTGGTGGATGCAGGGTCCACAGGGGACAGCAAGTTTGGGACAGTTCTGCCTAGCCCACGGTCTAGAAAACAATTGGCTGTAGCCGTTCGCACCCCCTCCTCCTCCTCTTCGTCCTCCTGCAGAAGTGAGAGCTCGTCCACAGACCGCAGTCGCACAACCACTCCATCCGCAGCTGCCACTGTTGCACACCAGGTCTCCCATTATGGGGCAGCTACTGGCAAACGTCAGCAGGCTGTATTGGCTATGAAGTGTTTGGGCGACAACAGACACACCGCGGAAGTTCTGTCCGAGTTCTTGCAGAAAGAAACGCAGTCGTGGCTGGGCACTGTAGATCTTGAGGCAGGCAAGGTAGTGAGTGATAACGGAAGGAATTTCATGGCTGCCATCTCCCTTTCCCAACTGAAACACATTCCTTGCCTGGCTCACACCTTAAACCTGGTGGTGCAGTGCTTCCTGAAAAGTTATCCGGGGTTATCCGACCTGCTCCTCAAAGTGCGTGGACTTTGCTCACATATCCGCCGTTCGCCCGTACACTCCAGCCGTATGCAGACCTATCAGCGTTCTTTGAACCTTCCCCAGCATCGCCTAATCATAGACGTTGCAACAAGGTGGAACTCAACACTGCACATGCTTCAGAGACTGTGTGAACAGAGGCGGGCTGTTATGTTTTTGTGGGAGGATACACATACACGGGCAGGCAGTAGGATGGCAGACATGGAGTTGTCAGGTGTGCAGTGGTCGAAGATTCAAGACATGTGTCAAGTCCTTCAGTGTTTTGAGGAATGCACACGGCTGGTTAGTGCAGACAACGCCATAATAAGCATGAGCATCCCCCTAATGCGTCTGCTGATGCAAAGTTTGACGCACATAAAGGATCAGGCCTCTGCAGCTGAGGAAGAGGAAAGCCTTGATGACAGTCAGCCATTGTCTGGCCAGGGCAGTGTACAGGACGAGGTAGCGGGCGAAGAGGAGGAGGAGGACGAGGAGGATGATGGGGATGATTATATTTTTAATGAGGAAGCTTTTCCGGGGCCACTGGAAATTGGTGGCGCGGCAAGGCTGGGTTCTGGTTTTTTGAGGGACACAAGTGACGTTGATTTGCCTGAAACTGCCCCTCAACCAAGCACAACCGCAGATTTGAGAACTGGAACTTTGGCCCACATGGCGGATTATGCCTTACGTATCCTCAAAAGGGACACACGCATAACTAAAATGATGAATGATGACGATTACTGGTTGGCCTGCCTCCTTGATCCTCGCTATAAAGGCAAATTGCAAAATATAATGCCACATGAGAACTTGGAACTAATATTAGCAACCAAACAATCAACTCTTGTTGACCGTTTGCTTCTGGCATTCCCTGCACACAGCGCCCGTGATCGTTCTCACACGAGCTGCAGGGGCCAGCAGACCAGAGCAGTTAGAGGGGCAGAAATCAGAAGTGGCGTTGGCCAGAGGGGTTTTCTGACCAGGTTGTGGAGTGATTTTGCTATGACTGCAGACAGGACAGGTACTGCAGCATCAATTCAAAGTGACAGGAGACAACATTTGTCCAGTATGGTTACAAACTATTTTTCATCCCTTATCGATGTTCTCCCTCAACCGTCATTCCCATTTGATTACTGGGCATCAAAATTAGACACCTGGCCAGAATTGGCAGAATATGCATTGCAGGAGCTTGCTTGCCCGGCAGCTAGTGTCCTATCAGAAAGAGTATTCAGTGCTGCAGGTTCAATACTAACAGAAAAAAGGACTCGTCTGGCTACCCAAAATGTAGATGATCTAACCTTCATTAAAATGAACCACAACTGGATTTCGAAATCTTTTGCCCCACCTTGCCCGGCTGACACCTAGCTTTCCTATGAAAAGGTCTTGCCTGTGGACTATTCTGAATGCCTTTTCCAATCTCGTAATTTTCTGCACCTGATTGTCCAGCATACGACATGTTTACACCTCACTAAATGGCCAAACTCCCCATACGGGGCCGTGGTATCGACACTTGGCGACAGCACCCGTGAGAGTGCAGTTTGTCTGAAGAGGTGGGTGAGCCCGCTTTTGGTCGACGGCACTGCCACTGGGTCCCTCCTAGTACAATAAAGTGTCTCTGGCGGTGGTGGTGCGCACCCAACGTCAGATACACCGTTGTAATATGAGGGGCCCTGGGCCTGTACCACCGGCCACAAGACAGTTTCCACCCACCCCAGCTCAAACAGTGCTCTACCACTTGCAAAATTATCTCACAGCTCCACCAATGTTTAGTCTATGCGCTGACATCCTTCAATGCCTGCCACTGACAATACCATTGTATTGACATTTTTGTTATGTTAGGCCTTCGATGCCTGTCTGTGGTCACTCCTTCCACTAGGCCTCCACTGACCACACGACTGCTGCCCGTGTACCCCTGGAACCAATTTAAAATTGCCTACAGCCATGTGTTATTATTTTAGGCCTTCGATGCCTGTCTGCGGTCACTCCTTCCACTAGGCCTCTACTGACCACACCACTGCTGCCAGTGTACCCCTGGAACCAATTTAAAATTGCCTACAGCCAGCCCAATTTTTTTATTTTAGGCCTTCGATGCCTGTCTGCGGTCCATTCTTTCAACTACTACTACACTGACCAGGGCACTGCTGCCCGTGTACCCCTGGAACCAATTTAAAATTGCCTACAGCCATGTGTTATTATTTTAGGCCTTCGATGCCTGTCTGCGGTCACTCCTTCCACTAGGCCTCCACTGACCACACCACTGCTGCCCGTGTACCCCTGGAACCAATTTAAAATTGCCTACAGCCAGCCCAATTTTTTTTATTTTAGGCCTTCGATGCCTGTCTGCGGTCCATTCTTTCAACTACTACTACACTGACCAGGGCACTGCTGCCCGTGTACCCCTGGAACCAATTTAAAATTGCCTACAGCCATGTGTTATTATTTTAGGCCTTCGATGCCTGTCAGTGGTCACTCCTTCCACTAGGCCTCCACTGACCACACCACTGCTGCCCGTGTACCCCTGGAACCAATTTAAAATTGCCTACAGCCATGTGTTATTATTTTAGGCCTTCGATGCCTGTCTGCGGTCACTCCTTCCACTAGGCCTCTTCTGACCACACCACTGCTGCCAGTGTACCCCTGGAACCAATTTAAAATTGCCTACAGCCAGCCCAATTTTTTTATTTTAGGCCTTCGATGCCTGTCTGCGGTCCATTCTTTCAACTACTACTACACTGACCAGGGCACTGCTGCCCGTGTACCCCTGGAACCAATTTAAAATTGCCTACAGCCATGTGTTATTATTTTAGACCTTCGATGCCTGTCTGTGGTCACTCCTTCCACTAGGCCTCCACTGACCACACCACTGCTGCCCATGTACCCCTGGAACCAATTTAAAATTGCCTACAGCCATGTGTTATTATTTTAGGCCTTCGATGCCTGTCTGCGGTCACTCCTTCCACTAGGCCTCCACTGACCACACCACTGCTGCCCGTGTACCCCTGGAACCAATTTAAAATTGCCTACAGCCAGCCCAATTTTTTTATTTTAGGCCTTCGATGCCTGTCTGCGGTCCATTCTTTCAACTACTACTACACTGACCAGGGCACTGCTGCCCGTGTACCCCTGGAACCAATTTAAAATTGCCTACAGCCATGTGTTATTATTTTAGGCTTTCGATGCCTGTCTGTGGTCACTCCTTCCACTAGGCCTCCACTGACCACACCACTGCTGCCCATGTACCCCTGGAACCAATTTAAAATTGCCTACAGCCATGTGTTATTATTTTAGGCCTTCAATGCCTGTCTGCGGTCACTCCTTCCACTAGGCCTCCACTGACCACACCACTGCTGCCCGTGTACCCCTGGAACCAATTTAAAATTGCCTACAGCCAGCCCAATTTTTTATTTTAGGCCTTCGATGCCTGTCTGCGGTCCATTCTTTCAACTACTACTACACTGACCAGGGCACTGCTGCCCGTGTACCCCTGGAACCAATTTAAAATTGCCTACAGCCATGTGTTATTATTTTAGGCCTTCGATGCCTGTCTGCGGTCACTCCTTCCACTAGGCCTCCACTGACCACACCACTGCTGCCCGTGTACCCCTGGAACCAATTTAAAATTGCCTACAGCCAGCCCAATTTTTTTATTTTAGGCCTTCGATGCCTGTCTGCGGTCCATTCTTTCAACTACTACTACACTGACCAGGGCACTGCTGCCCGTGTACCCCTGGAACCAATTTAAAATTGCCTACAGCCATGTGTTATTATTTTAGGCCTTCGATGCCTGTCTGTGGTCACTCCTTCCACTAGGCCTCCACTGACCACACCACTGCTGCCCGTGTACCCCTGGAACCAATTTAAAATTGCCTACAGCCATGTGTTATTATTTTAGGCCTTCGATGCCTGTCTGCGGTCACTCCTTCCACTAGGCCTCCACTGACCACACCACTGCTGCCCGTGTACCCCTGGAACCAACATCAGAAAATATAAAAATAAGTATTTTGCTTATAAAAAAAGAAAATACTGGAGAGATATCAAATGCAGACATTTTAACATTAAAAACAAACACATACAACAAAAATCTGGTACAGTACTAAAAATGGCCACCAGCTACAATAACTTTCTCCTGCAAGTAGTTAACTGAAAGGTTTTTTCAATTTTAAACACAGATATGGCATCCACCGAGTGTTGTCCTGTCGCGTCTTCTTTATATTATTGCCAAGAAGATGCAAAACAATGAAAATAATAAAATCTTTATTTACCAAAAAAATAGAGTAAGTCAAAACCACATTGCAAATAAACATTCATTACAAATAAAGAAGCAGGGCGCGTCCGAGGGTGAGTATATACCTAATAAGAATATAATCACCCTCAGACGCGCCCTGCTTCTTTCCGACAGCCTTCCTTCCTAAGAATCAGCCCTTCCGTGGTGTAGAGAGAGGGTTTGTTACACTCCAAGGTGTTCCCCAGGTTGCCTTTCCTGAGCTTCGATCTTCCGGCTCTCGTTTAGTAGTTGTTGGAAACTACGCTGCATTGGGCCTACAAATTGGGTATGGGGTGTAGAGAGATGGTGTGTTCCACTCCAAGGTGTTCCCCAGGTTGCTTTTCCTGAGCTTCGATCTTCCGGCTCTCGTTTAGTAGTTCTTGGAAACTACACTGCATTAGGCCTTCAAATTGGGTATGGGGTGGAGAGAGATGGTGTGTTACACTCCAAGGTGTTCCCCAGGTTTCCTTGCCATTGCTTCGGTCTTCCGACTCTCGTTTAGTAGTTGTAGAAAAGTACACTGCATTAGGCCTACAAAATGGGTATGGGGTGGAGAGAGATGGTGTGTTACACTCCAAGGTGTTCCCCAGGTTGCCTTTCCTGAGCTTCTATTTTCAGGCTCTCATTAAATTGTGGTTAAATGGAACAACTGCATTTGGCGTACTAGTTGGTTTGGGGCCTACTATCGGTGTCTGCCACTCCTTGCTGTTCTCCTGGTTTCCTGTCCTGAAATTCCATTTTCAGGCTCTCGTTAAGTAGTTGTTAATGTTAGACTGCATTTGGCCTACTAGTTGGGTTGGGGCCTACTATCGGTGTCTGCCACTCCTTGCTGTTCTCCTCCACTGAACAAAGCTGTGCCGCCTGTTTACTACGGTTGCCAATTTTGAACTGCATTTCGACTACTTACTGATTTGGCCCTACTCTCTGTGTCAGCCTCTCATTCCAGTTGTCCTCCACTGCAATGCCCCCTGGTTATTCCTGTGTTACCAATTTTGAACTGCATTTAGCCCACTTTATTCTTTGGGCCTATATCTGTGTTTCCACTTCATCGTGCCCATTGCCCAGCCAGTGATAGATGAGTCTGCTGGTACATTGACCCATAACGCAACATTCCCCGTGCATGCTACACAACAACATTGTGACCCTGCTGAAAGTCAGCTTGCTCTTCCCGCATACCATACCACCTTACACGGGGACAAAGAGGAAGGTGCAGATGAAAGTGCAGGTTCCTTCATCAGGTGGGGGGAGGAATACTAGTTGGCGACGTCACTGGCACAGGGCCTCTCATAGTACGCAAAAGTGTTGCTGCCGGTGGGAGGCGCCCCCGCCGTGCAAACACACCGCTGTACTTTGAGGGGCCCTGTGCCAGTGCCAATGCCAACAAGTGGGCCCCCCCTGCTTGCTCAGGATCACAGCACTTGCAAAGTTGAAATACTTACCTCTCCCTGCTCCACTGCCGTGACGTGGTCCAGATTTCCTGGGCCCACTAATTACTTGAACCAGCCCTACCCCACACAACTTTAGCCAAATGACCCCCAATTTCAAATGCCTTCCAATTATTATAAGGTAAATTACGCTTGACAAGCTTAATTAAGAAGAATGGATGGTTTTGACATTAAAATGGGCACTCTAGGTGTTTTCCTGGCCCCCACTCACTGCCGACTATGCTGCCCCATTGACTTGCATTGGGTTTCGTGTTTCGGTCGATCCCGACTTTACGTCATAATCGGCCGATTTCACTCGACCCGACTTTTGAGATAGTCGGGTTTCGCGAAACCCGGCTCGACTCTAAAAAGGTCAAGGTCGCTCAACTCTACTCGCCGCAAATCAGGGGAGATGGCAGACACAATGACTCCTTCCTTGAGGATACTCGCCGGCTCAGATGAACCCGAAGAGTCGGGCACAAAACTCCTAGACAGAGCATCCGCCTTCACATTTTTAGAGCCCGGAAGGTACGAAATCACAAAATCGAAGCGGGCAAAAAATAACGACCAACGGGCCTGTCTAGGATTCAAGCGCTTGGCAGACTCGAGATAAGTAAGGTTCTTATGATCAGTCAATACCACCACGCGATGCTTAGCTCCTTCAAGCCAATGACGCCATTCCTCGAATGCCCACTTCATGGCCAGCAACTCTCGGTTGCCCACATCATAATTACGCTCAGCAGCCGATAACTTCCTGGAAAAGAAAGCACATGGTTTCAACACTGAGCAACCAGAACCTCTCTGTGACAAAACCGCCCCCGCTCCAATCTCAGAAGCATCAACCTCGACCTGGAACGGAAGAGAAACATCTGGTTGACACAACACAGGGGCAGAACAAAAACGATGCTTCAACTCCTGAAAAGCTTCCACAGCAGCAGAAGACAAATTAACCAAATCAGCACCCTTCTTGGTCAAATCGGTCAATGGTTTGGCAATGCTAGAAAAATTACAGATGAAGCGACGATAAAAATTAGCAAAGCCCAGGAATTTTTGCAGACTTTTCAGAGATGTCGGCTGAGTCCAATCCTGGATGGCTTTGACCTTAACCGGATCCATCTCGATAGTAGAAGGGGAAAAGATGAACCCCAAAAATGAAACTTTCTGCACACCGAAGAGACACTTTGATCCCTTCACAAACAAAGAATTAGCACGCAGGACCTGGAAAACCATTCTGACCTGCTTCACATGAGAGTCCCAATCATCTGAGAAGATCAAAATGTCATCCAAGTAAACAATCAGGAATTTATCCAGATACTCACGGAAGATGTCATGCATAAAAGACTGAAACACAGATGGAGCATTGGCAAGTCCGAACGGCATCACTAGATACTCAAAATGACCCTCGGGCGTATTAAACGCAGTTTTCCATTCATCTCCTTGCCTGATTCTCACCAGATTATACGCACCACGAAGATCTATCTTAGTGAACCAACTAGCCCCCTTAATCTGAGCAAACAAGTCAGATAACAATGGCAAGGGATACTGAAATTTAACAGTGATCTTATTAAGAAGGCGGTAATCAATACACTGTCTCAGCGAACCATCCTTCTTGGCTACAAAAAAGAACCCTGCTCCCAGTGGTGATGACGATGGGCGAATATGTCCCTTCTCCAGGGATTCCTTCACATAACTGCGCATAGCGGCGTGTTCAGGCACGGATAAATTAAATAATCGACCTTTAGGGAATTTACTACCAGGAATCAAATTGATAGCACAATCACAATCCCTATGCGGAGGTAGGGCATCGGACTTGGGCTCTTCAAATACATCCTGATAATCAGACAAGAACTCTGGGACCTCAGAAGGAGTGGATGACGAAATAGACAAAAATGGAACATCACCATGTACCCCCTGACAACCCCAGCTGGATACCGACATAGAGTTCCAATCCAATACTGGATTATGGGTTTGCAGCCATGGCAACCCCAACACGACCACATCATGCAGATTATGTAGCACCAGAAAGCGAATAACTTCCTGATGTGCAGGAGCCATGCACATGGTCAGCTGGGTCCAGTACTGAGGTTTATTCCTGGCCAAAGGTGTAGCATCAATTCCTCTCAACGGAATAGGACACCGCAAAGGCTCCAAGAAAAACCCACAACGTTTAGCATAATCCAAATCCATCAGATTCAGGGCAGCGCCTGAATCCACAAACGCCATGACAGAATACGATGACAAAGAGCATATCAAGGTAATGGACAGAAGGAATTTGGATTGTACAGTACCAATGACGGCAGACCTATCGAACCGCTTAGTGCGCTTAGGACAATCAGAAATAGCATTAGTGGAATCACCACAGTAGAAACACAGACCATTCAGACGTCTGTGTTCTTGCCGTTCAACTCTGGTCATAGTCCTATCGCACTGCATAGGCTCAGGTTTAATCTTAGACAATACCGCCAAATGGTGCACAGATTTACGCTCGCGCAAGCGTCGACCGATCTGAATGGCCAAAGACATAGACTCATTCAAACCAGCAGGCATAGGAAAACCCACCATGACATCCTTAAGAGCCTCAGAGAGACCCTTTCTGAACAAAGCTGCCAGCGCAGATTCCTTCCACAGAGTGAGTACTGACCACTTCCTAAATTTCTGACAATATACTTCTATATCATCCTGACCCTGGCACAAAGCCAGCAAATTTTTCTCAGCCTGATCCACTGAATTAGGCTCATCGTAAAGTAATCCGAGCCCCAGGAAAAACGCATTAACATTACTCAATGCACGGTCTCCTGGCACAAGAGAAAATGCCCAATCCTGAGGGTCGCCGCGCAAAAAAGAAATAATAATCAAAACCTGTTGAATAGGATTACCAGAAGAATGAGGTTTCAAGGCCAGAAATAGCTTACAATTATTTTTGAAATTAAGAAACTTAGTTCTATCACCAAAAAACAAATCAGGAATAGGAATTCTTGGTTCTAACATAGATTTCTGATCAATAGTATCTTGAATCCTTTGTACATTTGCAACAAGATTATCCATTGAAGAGCACAGACCCTGAATATCCATGTCCACACCTGTGTCCTGAAACACCCAAATGTCTAGGGGGAAAAAAAGACTGAACACAGAGCTGAGAAAAAAAAATGATGTCAGAACTTCTTTTTTCCCTCTATTGAGAATCATTAGGTCGGCTCCTTGTACTGTTATGTAGGCAATCCAGTGACACAGTGTGCCAGCAATCAGAGCACATACAGTGATCTGACAATAACCCAAAAACAATAGAACGAGCTCTGAGACGTGGAATCTTTGTAGACCGCAATACCTGAACCTATCCTAACACAACTAAAGGCAGCTGTGGATTGCGCCTGACACTACCTATGCAACTCGGCACAGCCTGAGGAGCTGACTAGCCTGAAGATAGAAAAACAAGCCTGACTTGCCTCAGAGAAATACCCCAAAGGAAAAGGCAGCCCCCCACATATAATGACTGTTAGCAAGATGAAAAGACAAACGTAGGGATGAAATAGATTCAGCAAAGTGAGGCCCGATATTCTAGATAGAGCGAGGATAGCAAAGAGAACTTTGCAGTCTACAAAAAACCCTAAAGCAAAAAACCACGCAAAGGGGGCAAAAAGACCCACCGTGCTGAACTAACGGCACGGCGGTACACCCTTTGCGTCTCAGAGCTTCCAGCAAAACGAAATGACAAGCTGGACAGAAAAAGTAGCAACAAAAGCAAAGAAGCAGTTATCTAAGCAGAGCAGCAGGCCACAGGAAAAATCCAGAAGCTCAGATCCAACACTGGAACATTGACAAGGAGCAAGGAAGACAGAATCAGGCGGAGTCAAATAACAAAGCAGCCAACGAGCTCACCAGAACACCTGAGGAAGGAAGCTCAGAAGCTGCAGTACCACTCGTGACCACAGGAGTGAATTCAGCCACAGAATTCACAACAGTTACACATGACCAGGTAATTTCAGCTGGATCACTACCACCGCACATGTCTGCACAAGAAGCGGAACGTAAAGCTTTGACGTTGGCTTGTCAGGAAGCGACGGAGAAGGTGGTCAACATCTAAATGGATTCAAGATACGCTTTCAGAGTGGCTCTTGACTTCAGCAGCATCTGGGCAGCCAGAGGATACCTAACGTCCAGTGGAACTCCTGTAAAACATGCTGCCTGCTACCATACAAGAACATGTGGCCACTCTAGATCTACCTTTGGAGGTTGCAGTGATCAAGATCAAAGCTCACGGGAGATTGGATTCTCCAGAAGCAAGGGGGAACTTCTTTGCTGACAAAACAGCAAAAACCTATGCTGCGGATCCATTTGGGAAAGAGAAAGCAGCAGTGTACGTGTCACAAGACACTGAAGAAGGGACTAAAGGCTCTCTTATGAGGATTATCCATCTACATCAAGACAAGACATTAGATGATGAAAAGAAGTCATGGCAAGAAGGAGGAGTTAAAAAGGATGGAGATGGAGTCTGGGGGATGAACAAAAAGGTCTGTCTACCCCGTAACCTGTACCCCTCAGTGACAGAATGGGCACACGGTATCACCCACAGAGGCAAGAATCAGATGAATTACCTGATTTGGAAGACTTATATGGCACCTGGAATTTCTACTGTCACCCAAAAAATATTGCAAGTCCTGCCTTGTGTGTGCAACATGCAATCCAGCACCGCCTCAGAAAGTTACTCAGAAACATTTGGCTAAACCACTCTATCCCTTTCAGAGAATTCAGATCGATCACATTCAAATGCCAAAAGTAGGGAAGTACGAATATGTACTGGTAGTGACCGACATGTTCTCAGGATGGCCCAAAGCCTATCCAGTAACAAACATGACAGCCAGAGTGACTGTTAAGAGACTGATGACTGAAGTAGTATGCAGATATGGGGTCCCAGAGGTAATTGAGAGTGACCAAGTACCCGCATTCATTGCAGCACTGTCTAAGTAACTATGGACATTGGTGGGAGCTGATTTGGGTTTACATACTCCATATCACCCTCAGAGCAGTGGGAAAGTAGGAACACTGAATGGCACCTTGAAAAATAAAGTACTGAAAGCCAATTAGGAGGTCAGACTTGGACAGACATTTTGCCCCTTGCCTTATACTCAGTCAGAAACACTCTAAGGGGTCCCACTAAACTCACACCATACGAGATTCTTTTTGGGGGGCCTCCAAGGTTGGGTCAATATTTTCCACAACAGCTAGCCTTAGGAAGTGATACTCTTGTAAATTATGTAATTGTCCTTACTAAAAGAACTGTCAGTAACACATGTACAAGTTTTATCATCCATTCCAGGTCCAGATTCCAGTGAAGGTACCCATATTTTCCAACCTGGTGACTACATGCTGGTAAAGAAGTTCATCAGAAAGACATTTCTGGAGTCGAGATTTAAGGGTCCCTACCAATTGCTCCTGACTACTCCTACTTCGGTCAGGGTCGCTGAGCTCCTCCTGGATCCATCTTATTATTATTATTGTTATAGCGCCATTTAATCCATCTCTCACATTATAAACTTATTAGACAGTTAGGGACAGAGTAGGATCTGACCTGCTTGTCAAAGTCCAGCTACAAAGGGAGGTTTTCCACAAGGGAAAACTTGTCTCAAACTGGTGAAAACTCCAATTCCCCCCTCCCGGGCGAGATGGTCAGATCTAGGATGTGTTACATCAGGGTGAGTGACATGTGTATTTTATGTAACCATGGAGATGGGAGATTGGAGAGTAATAGATCCATCAGGAAGGAAAGTCCCAAGGACACTGGTAGCGCGCTCCGATATACCTCCCGATATATCCATAATTGGTCACACATTCTCTGGTGTCTATAGCATCCGTATTGTCATAAAGCCTCTGATGTTATAATGACACTTAACACTGGTGGGCTAGGGAACCACGGTGGGATCAAGATAAAAAAAGGAGGTTAATAAAGTATTTAGGGGGGACTGTTGAGGAGAGCCATAAGATCAAATACTTAATTAACCTCAAGACATAAGAGGTTGAGATAAGCAACCCATAACATGTATTGTTTAATCTTACATAAGTTTTTTCAGATGAAAGTAAGACACTAAAGATGGCTGCCATTTCCTGTATCAGAAGCCATGTGCTTGTATCCAAGATGACGCCCACCCTAATGACCTCATGGATCCACCCACAGAGACGCCCACCTTGATGATCTCATGGATCCTCCCATGGACTTGCTCATTCCCCAACCCACTAACCAATGGAATGCATCCGATCACTCCCATTTTAAAGCTAACCGAGCCCCCCTTACAGGGGATATATAACCATGTGTCCTGACTGAATAAAGTCCCTTTTTCCTTGGAGCTGAGCCATAGATTGATCTAGGAGAATTTACATCTGACTGTGTGTGTCATATGTTATTTCTTTAGTGTACACCTGATTAATATCCATTAGGCCAGGAGTAGGCAACGAGTGAACATTTATTAATTGTTCAACCTAACAGTTATGTGCTGTAGAACTATTGGGCATAAACCTGGATTGATCCCTATGCATTATTGTCATTATCACCTTATTTAGGTGGTTAGCCAACATCTTAGCCAGGATTTTAACATCTGTCGTCAATAGCGAGATTGGATGATAAGAAGCTGGATCTACCAGATACCTACCCTGCTTTGGCAACACAGCAATTATTGCCTCTCGCATGGACCATGGCAACTCCTCCTCCACTAAACCAACACCATACATCTCCAGCAAAGCAGGAAGAAGTGTCTCTTTATATTTTTTATATACCACCCCTGGGATCCCATCCACCCCCGGGGCTTTATCATTAGGCATAGAGGCCAGAGCGGCATAAAGTTCCTCCAAATTGAATGGCTCCTTAAGAAGCCCCTGATTATCCACCAAGAGTCTGGGGAGCTGTATCTCCGCCAAAAATCCTTCCATCTCCTCTGTCGGCTGCACCCGCAATTTGTAAAGATTCGAATAATACTCCGTAATCACCTCTATAACTGCCTTGCTACCAGTATGTTCACGCCCCTCAGAGCAGCTATATGTGTAGAATCTCTGTGCTGCCACTATCCTAGAAAGAAGATTGCCCACCCTGTGCCCCCTTAATACTTAATATTTTGAAACATTCTCTTGCGTTTCGTCGCTTTCATTGCCATCTGACACACTCTAGTCTGCGCTTCCTTCAACCTTCCCTGAGTCTCCAGAGATTGATCATTGATGTCTTCTCTGCTTCCTCCAATTCTCTAATCAGCATCTGATCCTTCCTGCCAGTTTCTGCCTTTACCCGGATATCTCTTTAACGCAGAGCCCTCTAAAATAAGCCTTCATAGCTTCCCAAACCATCAAAACCAAAGCCGTCCCAGCATTAATTCTAAAGTATTCTCTAATATCACCCCCTACATGTCTAACCAGGTCAATAAGTTGTAACCACAATGGTTTCAGCCTCCACATGCACCCTCCAGCAGGCAGAGAGCCCACTCCCTCAAGTATCACACTCATGGGGGAATGATCCGATATCGTTCTAGCCATATATATTACTTCCCCAACAAGACCCAACCTCTGAGTATTACCCAATGCCAGGTCAATCCTCGACAAAGACACAAAGGAGAAGGAGAAACATGAATACTTATACAAACCACGATGAGCAATCCTCCATAAATCATGCAAAGCAGTTTCCTTCAGGACCGCTCCAAATGGTGTACAGTTACCTCCCGGTCTCAATGGCTCCCGTTTACCCTTGTCCCAATGTGTGTCTGGAATGTTTTTAAAATTGCCCATAATCAAAAATGGTACTCCCTGGGTTTCTTCCATTATCTCTAGAACCCTGTAGAGCAGTCTCCCACAAAATGGCTGTGGAATATATACTGAGACCAGCCACATCAAGGATCCATACAATTTACAAAGTAGGCATATAAATCAACCCATCTGGTCTATAATCATTTTGTGATACTCAAAAGGTACCCCAGCACAAATAAGAATACTGACCCCCCTAGAATATGTTTAATATGTGGCATGGTATCCTGCCTGTACCCATCTTTTGGCTAGAAAATGTGTTCTCTCTTTACCATGTGAGTTTCCTGCAAGCAAATCACTGACAGCTTGGCATCATACAAAAACTTAAACACAGCTTGCCGTTTCACACCAGACTCCAAGCCCCTGACATTCCAACTCACCACTCTCATTCTTCCAGACATTTTTCCTCCTCAGAACATATTGCCCCTCAGTTTTTCATCCAAGTACAGCTGAAGCCATAACAACAGTGATCAAAGTGACGTACATTGTATAAATGTTTTCCTCCCTTCCACCCCACCCCCTCCCCCAAACAGCAAAAAACTTCCCACAACAAATCCCAATCCCATCTTTCCATCTCCTCCTAACATGGAGGAGAGAGCGCACTTTATCAAAAACAGTCTGATAACCCCGTCCAACAGTCCCGCCACTTATCCCAATCTTTTGGGACTTCCACATGACTTGTAGATTGCAGCCAGGTAAATTACAACAGTTTCCAATTCTTCCAAAAAAAACTCAAGACCAACAGAGATCCATAAACAGGATCCCAAAAACCTGAAAATAAAAATACAAATACCAAGGAGGATAAAAGAGCCAATGGATCACTCTAAAAAATACAGCAGTAGAAAAGGTGTTGTGAATTCTGTTATCGAACTCCCTCCTGTGGTCATGATTGTATATTTGGATGATATTTTGGTCTTTTCGGATGATTGGGAGTCTCATGTGAAGCAGGTCAGAATGGTGTTCCAGGTCCTTCGTGCGAATTCCTTGTTTGTGAAGGGGTCGAAATGTCTCTTTGGAGTTCAGAAGGTTTCATTTTTGGGTTTCATTTTTTCCCCTTCTACTATCGAGATGGACCCTGTTAAAGTTCAGGCCATTTGTGATTGGACTCAGCCGACATCTGTGAAGAGCCTGCAGAAGTTCCTGGGCTTTGCTAATTTTTACCGTCGCTTCATCGCTAATTTTTCTAGTATTGCCAAACCGTTGACTGATTTGACCAAGAAAGGTGCTGATGTGGTCAATTGGTCCTCTGCGGCTGTAGAGGCTTTTCAGGAGTTGAAGCGTCGTTTTTCTTCTGCCCCTGTGTTGTGCTAGCCAGATGTTTCACTCCCGTTTCAGGTCGAGGTTGATGCTTCTGAGATTGGAGCACGGGCTGTTTTGTTGCAAAGGAGTTCTGATGGCTCGGTGATGAAACCATGTGCCTTCTTTTCTAGAAAATTCTCGCCTGCTGAGCGCAATTATGATGTTGGCAATTGAGAGTTGTTGGCCATGAAGTGGGCATTCGAGGAGTGGCGACATTGGCTTGAAGGAGCCAAGCATCGCGTGGTGGTCTTGACGGATCACAAGAATTTGACTTATCTCGAGTCTGCCAAACGGTTGAATCCTAAACAGGCTCGTTGGTCGCTGTTTTTCTCCCGTTTTGATTTTGTGGTTTGGTACCTTCCGGGCTCTAAGAATGTGAAGGCTGATGCCCTGTCAAGGAGTTTTGTGCCTGACTCTCCGGGTGTTCCTGAGCCAGCGGGTATTCTCAAAGAGGGGGTAATTTTGTCTGCCATCTCCCCTGATTTGCGGCGCGTGCTGCAGAAGTTTCAGGCTGATAGACCTGACCGTTGTCCAGCGGAGAAACTGTTTGTCCCTGATAGATGGACTAGTAGAGTTATCTCTGAGGTTCATTCTTCGGTGTTGGCGGGTCATCCTGGAATCTTTGGTACCAGAGATTTGGTGGCTAGATCCTTTTGGTGGCCTTCTTTTTCACGGGATGTGCGTTCTTTTGTGCAGTCCTGTGGGACTTGTGCTCGGGCTAAGCCCTGCTGTTCTCGTGCCAGTGGGTTGCTTTTGCTCTTGCCGGTCCCGAAGAGGCCCTGGACGCATATTTCCATGGATTTTATTTCAGATCTCCCTGTCTCTCAAAGGATGTCGGTCATTTGGGTGGTTTGTGATCGCTTCTCTAAGATGGTCCATTTGGTACCCTTGTCTAAATTGCCTTCCTCCTCTGATTTAGTGCCATTGTTTTTCCAGCATGTGGTTCGTTTGCATGGCATTCCGGAGAACATCATCTCGGACAGAGGCTCCCAGTTTGTTTCGAGGTTTTGGCAGTCCTTTTGTGCTAAGATGGGCATTGATTTGTCTTTTTCTTCGGCTTTCCTTCCTCAGACAAATAGCCAAACCGAACGAACTAATCAGACTTTGGAAACATATCTGAGATGCTTTGTTTCTGCTGATCAGGATGATTGGGTGTCCTTCTTGCCTTTGGCTGAGTTCGCCCTTAATAATCGGGCCAGCTCAGCTACTTTGGTTTCGCCTTTTTTCTGTAATTCTGGTTTCCATCCTCGTTTCTCTTCAGGGCAGGTTGAGCCTTCGGACTGTCCTGGTGTGGATACTGTGGTGGACAGGTTGCAGCAGATTTGGACTCATGTGGTGGACAATTTGACATTGTCCCAGGAGAAGGCTCAACGTTTCGCTAACCGCCGGCGCTGTGTTGGTCCCCGACTTCGTGATGGGGATTTGGTTTGGTTGTCGTCTCGTTATCTTCCTATGAAGGTTTCCTCTCCTAAGTTTAAGCCTCGTTTCATTGGTCCGTATAAGATTTCTGAAGTTCTCAATCCTGTGTCATTTCGTTTGGCCCTTCCAGCTTCTTTTGCCATCCATAATGTGTTCCATAGGTCGTTATTGCGGAGATACGTGGCGCCTATGGTTCCCTCCGTTGATCCTCCTGCCCCAGTGTTGGTCGAGGGGGAGTTGGAGTATGTGGTGGAGAAGATTTTGGATTCTCATATTTCGAGACGGAAACTCCAGTACCTGGTCAAGTGGAAGGGTTATGGTCAGGAAGATAATTCCTGGGTTTTTGCCTCTGATGTTCATGCTGCCGATCTAGTTCGTTCCTTTCATTTGGCTCGTCCTGATCGGCCTGGGGGCTCTGGTGAGGGTTCGGTGACCCCTCCTCAAGGGGGCGGTACTGTTGTGAATTCTGTTATCGAACTCCCTCCTGTGGTCATGAATGGTACTTCGGCGAGTTCTGTCCATGGACTCCCTCTGGTGGCTGTGAGTGGAGCTGCTGCTTCTGAGGTTCCTTCCACAGGTGACGTAGTTTATTCTTTGGCTGGCTGCTCTATTTAACTCCACTCAGATCGTTACTCCATGCCAGCTGTCAATGTTCTTGTACTGGTTCAGTTCGCTCTTGGATCTTTCTGGTGACCTGTCTACTCCAGCAGAAGCTAAGTCCCTGCTAGTTAATTATTTGTTCATTGTTTCCTTGTCCAGCTTGCTATCATGATTTTGCCTTGCTAGCTGGAAGCTCTGGGATGCAGAGTGGCACCTCCGCACCGTGAGTCGGTGCGGAGGTCTTTTTGCACTCTCTGCGTGGTCTTTTTGTAGTTTTTTGTGCTGACCGCAAAGATACCTTTTCTATCCTCAGTCTGTTTAGTAAGTCTGGCCTCCCTTTGCTGAAACCTGTTTCATTTCTGTGTTTGTGACTTTCATCTTAACTCACAGTCAATATATGTGGGGGGCTGCCTTTTCCTTTGGGGAATTTCTCTGAGGCAAGGTAGGCTTTATTTTCTACCTTAGGGCTAGTTAGCTCTTAGGCTGTGAAGAGGCGTCTAGGCAGAGTTAGGTACGCTCCATGGCTATTTCTAGTTGTGTGATAGGATTAGGGGTTGCGGTCAGCAGAGCTCCCACTTCCCAGAGCTTGTCCTGTGTGAATTTAACCATCAGGTCGTTCCGGGTGCTCCTAACCACCAGGTCCATAACAAAAAGGAGAGCGACCACGTGAACCTGCTGAGCCCTTTGATTTTGCCTGGCGCAAGTGTTGCTCATTGCTGTCCAGCCATCTGAGTGCTTCCTTATCCTCCATAAAAAATTGTACTGCCACCTCAGCAAACAATCAATTTGGCCGGGTACAACATCGAGTAGGTGACGCCCAGCTCCCTCAGCCTCCTCTTGATATTCACAAATTTGGCTCTCTGTTTCTGCATTTCTATGGAGAAGTCGGGAAATATGGATATCCTGGAGCTATTTATCTTGAGATTGCACCAAATTTCTGATATTTTCACTAATAAATGCAAGTCATATCGAACAAATTTTACCACCATCATGAAGTACAATATGTCGCAAGAAACTAATCTTAGAATTAGCTGGATCCTTACAAGGATTCCAGAGTTATAACCACAAAAAGTGGCGCTGTAATTTTTGGCCTGGTCATGAAGGTGAAAACCGGCTTTGGGGTGAAAGGGTTAAAGAAATAGATAGCTAAGTACATTGCATTCTCTATTCTGCACCACAGAAGGGATATAGTACACTTTTACAAGAGCATGTTTCTGTCATCTGCTGCTTGTAGTCCGTGATGTTGGAGAGATAAATCAGTCTATTCAGTCAATAGCTAACAAGCGCAACAAATTTGAAGGATTGCATATTATTGAATCTGAAGAGCTCTTGAACGTTTAACTACAATGAAGCACTCGTCCTCAATGCTTTTAAAAGAAGCATTAGTCATTTTTATACATTTCCTTTATTTATTTTTATTAATGTCAAGGGATTATTTTAAGGGTGTAAAACATTCAAAGACAAAATACATAAATTTTTAAAATATTGCCTACTTTGGACATATGTGATAAGAGTAGCCATGACAGGAATTTTGGTAGCTATCATAGGGTACCGAAAAGTATTAAATTAAAGAGTACATACAATACACTTGGTCATGATTTGTAGAACTAAGATAGTGTCAATTCTTCATTCTTAATATCTTTTTTTTGGACTTTAAGCATTTCTATTTTTGTGACAAATTCTACATGTCTTTTGCGCCATGTTTATGCTAGTTTATTCGATTTGCTTGACACTGTCAGTTTTTGTCTTTGCTTGACAATGTTGGTGTGATTTTCATTATACAGATGTTTTCTGCTAACTCGTTTGTGACTTTTCATCAAAAGCATGCACCATTTTCATGAATTTGGCACAGGGAAAATAGACAAGTTGCTTACAAAAAAGCACTTGATAAATTGGAGCTGTAATTGTTTGTGAGTAGTAATTTTCATTTTTAAAGGGAATCTATCACCCCAAAATTCAGCTATAAGCTAAGGCCACCGGCATCAGGTGCTTATCTACAGCATTCTGTAATGCTGTAGATAAACCCTCGATATAACCTGAAAGAGAAGAAAAACAAGTTAGATTATACTCACCCAGGGGCGGTCCTGGTGCAGTCCGGTCCGATGGGCGTCGCGGTCTGGGTCTGGGTCTGGCACTTCCCATCTTCATATGATGATGTACTCTTCTTTTCTTCCTGCGGTGGCTCCTGCGCAGGCATACTTTTTCTGCCCTGTGGAGGGCAGAGCAAAGTACTACAGTGCGCTGGCGCCGGGAAAGGTCAGAAAGGCCTGTCGCCTGCGCACTGCAGTACTTTGCTCTGCCCTCAACAGGGCAGATAAAGTATGCCTGTGCAGGAGCTGCGGCAAGAAGCAAAGAAGAGGACGTCATCATATGAAGATGGGAGGCGCTGGACCCGGACCACGATGCCCATCGGACCGGACCGCACTGCAACAACCCCTGGGTGAGTATAATCTAACTTGTTTTTCTTATCTTTCAGGTGACATTACAGAATGCTGTAGATAAACCCCTGATGCTGATGGCCTTAACTTATAGGCAAATTTTGGGGTGATAGATTCCCTTTAATATGAAACATGCCAATAAGAATGCCAAGCAATATCGAGATATGAAACAAAAAAGAGTATACAGCAGGGGTATGTTCTCACATTCAGGAATTGTTGCAGGCCTGATGCTGCATATTTACGCAGCGTCAAACCCACAGATGTTAACGTATAATGGATGGGATTTCTAGAAATCCCATGTCTACTATGCAACTCTGTGCACCTGCGGAAGACGCATGGATACTGACATGCGGCGCGTCCTTCAAGACTGCAACATGTGTATTTCTTTTGCAGATATGCTAGAATTCGCAAGAAAAATTACATCAATAGAATGTATTGAATACTGTAACTCCGCATGGTTCAGTGAACACATGTCGATTTACATGCGTTAAATAGAACGCAGTGAAAATATGCTGTGTCCAAAGTGCTGCTACATCTGGAATGTGGACACATAGCCTCAGGGAGGTATAGAATAGAAAAATGCTGGATGTGGCTTTCTTTATATTCTTTACTGTCTTGGATCAGTTTTCAGTCAACTTAACCACTTATCATCTTTTCTTTATTACATTGTGATTTAAGTTTCTAGACCAAAAAGTAGCTCCAAATTTATTCCTAGAAGTCCAAGTTTTTAGCACTTTGGGGTCATTTCTGTGCTCCCTGAAATCATATTCCCCAATCTTTATATCTGGCTGATCTTTGCGGTCCATTGGGGGATTTTCAGATTTTTGCTAGTGATAGTTTGTCAGCTGCAAGTAGAGGTTTTAAAGTTAGTATAAGCACAAAAATAGACTGGTATGTCGAGATTTACAGTGGGGCAAAAAAGTATTTAGTCAGTCAGCAATAGTGCAAGTTCCACCACTTAAAAAGATGAGAGGCGTCTGTAATTTACATCATAGGTAGACCTCAACTATGGGAGACAAACTGAGAAAAAAAAAATCCAGAAAATCACATTGTCTGTTTTTTTAACATTTTATTTGCATATTATGGTGGAAAATAAGTATTTGGTCAGAAACAAACAATCAAGATTTCTGGCTCTCACAGACCTGTAACTTCTTCTTTAAGAGTCTCCTCTTTCCTCCACTCATTACCTGTAGTAATGGCACCTGTTTAAACTTGTTATCAGTATAAAAAGACACCTGTGCACACCCTCAAACAGTCTGACTCCAAACTCCACTATGGTGGAGACCAAAGAGCTGTCAAAGGACACCAGAAACAAAATTGTAGCCCTGCACCAGGCTGGGAAGACTGAATCTGCAATAGCCAACCAGCTTGGAGTGAAGAAATCAACAGTGGGAGCAATAATTAGAAAATGGAAGACATACAAGAACACTGATAATCTCCCTCGATCTGGGGCTCCACGCAAAATCCCACCCCGTGGGGTCAGAATGATCACAAGAACGGTGAGCAAAAATCCCAGAACCATGCGGGGGGACCTAGTGAATGAACTGCAGAGAGCTGGGACCAATGTAACAAGGCCTACCATAAGTAACACACTACGCCACCATGGACTCAGATCCTGCAGTGCCAGACGTGTCCCACTGCTTAAGCCAGTACATGTCCGGGCCCGTCTGAAGTTTGCTAGAGAGCATTTGGATGATCCAGAGGAGTTTTGGGAGAATGTCCTATGGTCTGATGAAACCAAACTGGAACTGTTTGGTAGAAACACAACTTGTCGTGTTTGGAGGAAAAAGAATACTGAGTTGCATCCATCAAACACCATACCTACTGTAAAGCATGGTGGTGGAAACATCATGCTTTGGGGCTGTTTCTCTGCAAAGGGGCCAGGACGACTGATCCGGGTACATGAAAGAATGAATGGGGCCATGTATCGTGAGATTTTGAGTGCAAACCTCCTTCCATCAGCAAGGGCATTGAAGATGAAACGTGGCTGGGTCTTTCAACATGACAATGATCCAAAGCACACCGCCAGGGCAACGAAGGAGTGGCTTCGTAAGAAGCATTTCAAGGTCCTGGAGTGGCCTAGCCAGTCTCCAGATCTCAACCCCATAGAAAACCTTTGGAGGGAGTTGAAAGTCGGTGTTGCCAAGCGAAAAGCCAAAAACATCACTGCTCTAGAGGAGATCTGCATGGAGGAATGGGCCAACATACCAACAACAGTGTGTGGCAACCTTGTGAAGACTTACAGAAAACGTTTGACCTCTGTCATTGCAAACAAAGGATATATTACAAAGTATTGAGATAAAATTTTGTTTCTGACCAAATACTTATTTTCCACCATAATATGCAAATAAAATGTTAAAAAAACAGACAATGTGATTTTCTGGATTTTTTTTTCTCAGTTTGTCTCCCATAGTTGAGGTCTACCTATGATGTAAATTACAGACGCCTCTCATCTTTTTAAGTGGTGGAACTTGCACTATTGCTGACTGACTAAATACTTTTTTGCCCCACTGTATGTAAAAGAATTTTGAATATATCATAGACATAAATTTGTTCCATGGGGCTCAACCAGCACTAGAAAATGTTAAGCTATTCCTAAAAAAAGTTCCTATCTTTTTTTATCGATTCTTTCAGATCCTGTCTTTTTTTATGTAGCTGGATATTTTCTGGTGTTAGATGATTGCTTCTAACTTTTAAACTGTGTAGTGATTCTCTATTCCCAAACTACTCTGACATTTTAAAAAAAGTGCTTTGAACTGTTTCAATCAAGTAACTATAGCCAGAGGAATTAATTAAAACCTATAGAGAGACAGATATTGATTAATTAGATCACAATTTTGACACGTGTTGCAATTGCTCGTAAGGTTAGTTCACACTAGTGTGCTCTCTACCAGAACTCTAGGGTTCAAGTTTTAAACATCACTGTCACAAGCAAACAATATTAAATAAATATTGAGCCAAAGACGCAGCGAGACATTACCAGGCAAAGCAACAAAAAAAATGTTAACAACTTGGATCACCCGTTAAGCCATAACAAAACAACAATATGTGTTTTCTAAAAAAAAAATAAAGTTACATAGTAACATACATAGTAACATAGTTAGGAAGGCCGAAAAAAGACATTTGTCCATCCACTTCAGCCTATATTCCATCATAATAAATCCCCAGATCTACGTCCTTCTACAGAACCTAATAATTGTATGATACAATATTGTTCTGCTCCAGGAAGACATCCAGGCCTCTCTTGAACCCCTCGACTGAGTTCGCCATCACCACCTCCTCAGGCAAGCAATTCCAGATTCTCACTGCCCTAACAGTAAAGAATCCTCTTCTATGTTGGTGGAAAAACCTTCTCTCCTCCAGACGCAAAGAATGCCCCCTTGTGCCCGTCACCTTCCTTGGTATAAACAGATCCTCAGCGAGATATTTCTATTGTCCCCTTATATACTTATACATGGTTATTAGATCGCCCCTCAGTCGTCTTTTTTCTAGACTAAATAATCCTAATTTCGCTAATCTATCTGGGTATTGTAGATCTCCCATCCCCTTTATTAATTTTGTTGCCCTCCTTTGTACTCTCTCTAGTTCCATTATATCCTTCCTGAGCACCGGTGCCCAAAACTGGACACAGTACTCCATGTGCGGTCTAACTAGGGATTTGTACAGAGGCAGTATAATGCTCTCATCATGTGTATCCAGACCTCTTTTAATGCACCCCATGATCCTGTTTGCCTTGGCAGCTGCTGCCTGGCACTGGCTGCTCCAGGTAAGTTTATCATTAACTAGGATCCCCAAGTCCTTCTCCCTGTCAGATTTACCCAGTGGTTTCCCGTTCAGTGTGTAATGGTGATATTGATTCCTTCTTTTCATGTGTATAACCTTACATTTATCATTGTTAAACCTCATCTGCCACCTTTCAGCCCAAGTTTCCAACTTATCCAGATCCATCTGTAGCAGAATACTATCTTCTCTTGTATTAACTGCTTTACATAGTTTTGTATCATCTGCAAATATTGATATTTTAGTGTGTAAACCTTCTACCAGATCATTAATGAATATGTTGAAGAGAACAGGTCCCAATACCGACCCCTGCGGTACCCCACATATATATATATATATATATATATATATATATATATATATATATATATATATATATGAAATTACAGCATTGAAATTCTAGATGTGCTTTAGTAATTAGAATCAGATCCCAAAAAAACATTTGGTACCATTCTTTTTATCTATTTTATTTTAATTTTGCAAACATAAATTTTTTCAAAACATTTTTACATGATTATGAGAGCAGCCATGTTGCCTGAGACAAAGATTTTCTTCCTAACAGGAAATTTTCTATCCAGTATGGAAATTACTCATTCGAATTTATGAAAGAATGTTCAAGACATTCTCTGTGATTTTTACAAATGATATCTTACAAGGAGGAGGAGAAGCTGACCTGTGACTAGTGATGGGCGGATCAGAATGGTAAAGATTTTCCGATATGGACACTTTTAGCCTCATCACAGCCATGTCAAGTATTGGCCGGTGCAGCATGTTAAAAAAATAATAATTAAAAAAAAGATGTGATGTCCCCCTTTTTTCATAAAAAAGCTCCAGCCCTCAGCTATCTGCTTTATCTTGACTGGATATCAAAAATAGGGCTTGTTAGGTACACCTCATGGCTACTTCTAGTTGCAGTGTTAAGATCAGGATTTGCGGTCAGTATAGTTACCACCTACTCCAGTGAAAGTTTTCATGCTGCTCCAAGGTCAAAGGATCATAACAGTTAATGTTGTGAATTCTGCTATTGGGCTCCCTCCGGTGGTTGAAGGTGGTAATGCAGTTGTCTCTGGGCTGCAGTCCTGGACAGGTGTATCTGCTGATTGCAGTTCTGACTGGGGTATTTAGGTTTGCAGGACTCATTAGTCCTGGCCAGTTGTACTGTTATGATCCGGTGACCTTGGAGCAGCATGAAAACTTTCACTGGAGTAGGTGGTAACTATACTGACCGCAAATCCTGATCTTAACACCGCAACTAGAAGTAGCCGTGGGGTGTACCTAACAAGCCCTAGACACCTCGTCACAGCCGGAGGACTAAATACCCCTAAAGATGGAAAATAGGAATACTACCTTGCCTCAGAGCAGAACCCCAAAGGATAGGCAGCCCCCCACAAATATTGGCTGTGAGTAGGAGAGGAAAGACACACACAGTCAGAAAACAGGATTTAGCACAAGAGGCCACTCTAGCTAAAATAGGAAAGGATAGGACAGTGTTCTGTGTGGTCAGTATTAAAACCCTTCCAAAAAAATCCACAGCAGATTATACAAAAAATTCCTCCATCTAACTAAAGACGTGGAACGTATATCTGCAACTCCAGAGACTACTAAACTCAGAGCAGGAATACAATAAAAAAACAAGCACACAGCTTGTGTACCATAGAAAAAGAAATAGACACTTATCTTTGCTGAATTGGCAGCTAAGCAGGAGAAGCCAGACAGAGATCCAACACTTCCCAAGAAACATTGACAACTGGCCAGGACTAATGAGTCCTGTAAACCTAAATACCCCAGTCAGAACTGCAATCAGCAGATACACCTGTCCAGGACTGCAGCCCAGAGACAACTGCATTACCACCTACAACCACCGGAGGGAGCCCAAAAGCAGAATTTACAACACATAACTAAAAGAGACACCTTTTCTTTGTGCAGCATTAGTGCTGCACAAGGTGGCTCTTTCAGTTACAAATGCCTGAGGGGGACAGGTTCCCTTTAATTTCTGTAGTAGTGTGAGTGTGGAGGTAGCAGGAGCAATTGCTGGATACACATCTGGGGATCAGCTGACGTTACTGAAGCCCAATAACACGGCAGCAAGTGTTGACTGTGCAGATGGCACTTCCGAGCAGCAACTGGTGGTGTTGGATCCCAGGGTCAATCAGTGTGTAGGCCGAGGCCTAATTGGAGCAAGTTTAATATCTGAAGTAGTGTGAGTGTGGAGGTAGCAGGAGCAATTGCCAGATACACAGCAGGGGAGCAGCTGACGTTACTGAACCCCACTAATACAGGAGCGAGTATTTTTCTCTTTGCAGACAGCACTTCCGAGCAGCAACTGGCGGTGTTGGAGCCCAGGGTCAATCAGGGTGTAGGCCGAGGCCTAATTGGAGCAAGTTTAATATCTGAAGTAGTGTGAGTGTGGAGGTAGCAGGAGCAATTGCTGGATACACAGCAGGGGAGCATCTGACGTTTATAAACCCCTCTAACACAGGAGCGAGTGTTTTTCTCTGTGCAGATGGCACTTCCGAGCAGCAACTGGTGGTGTTGGAGCCCAGGGTCAATCAGGGTGTAGGCCGAGGCCTAATTGGAGCTAGTTTAATATCTGAAATAGTGTGAGTGTGGAGGTATCAGGAGCAATTGCCGGATACACAGCAGGGGAGCAGATGAGGTTACTGAACCCCACTAACACAGGAGCGAGTGTTTTTCTCTGTGCAAATGGCATTTCCGAACAGCAACTGGCGGTGTTGGAGCCCAGGGAATCCAGTAGAAGCAGAGTTTAGGCATAGGCCTGCACTCGAGGCAGTTTAATATCTGTTGTTGTGTCAGTGTGGAGGTAGCAGGAAAAATTGCCGGATACACAACTGGGGATCTGCTGACATTACTGAAACCCAATAACACGGCAGCAAGTGTTGACTGTGCAAACGGCACATCCAAGCAGCAACTGGCGGTGTTGGAGGCCAGGGAATCCAGGAGAAAAAGAGTGTAGGCTGAGGCCTACACTTGAGGCAGTTTAATATCGGTTGCAGTGTGAGTGTGGATGGAGCAGGAGAAATTGCCGGATACACAGCAGGGGATCAGCTGACGTTACTGAAACCCAATAACACTGGGTCATGTGTTGACTGTGCAGACAGCACTTCTGAGCAGCAACTGGCGGTGTTGTAGCCCAGGGATTACAGTTCAGGTGGTAGAAACATGAACACAACAGGAGACCTGGATACTGTTGCCAAACAATTATTTAATCTGGAAGAGGATTGGCAAATTCCTGCAAGATCCAGGCCTTGTTCATTTTCAGAAAAGTAAGCCAGTCAACATTATCGGAGGATAGTCGCATGCGACGGTCTGTTAGTACACCACCTGCGGCACTAAAGACGCGTTCCGATAATACACTAGCAGCAGGGCAAGCCAGCCCCTCCAATGCATACTGGCTAAGCTCTGGCCATGTATCCAGCTTAGAGACCCAAAACTTGAAGGGTAAGAGCTGTCTGGGAGTAGACTGAGAGGGCAAGACATGTAGTCTGTCACCATCTGACAGAAACGTTGCCTCCTGCTTACTGGAGCCATCTGTGATGGTGTAGACATTTGTGGCGGGCACAAAAAACTTTGCCACATTTGGGCCATACTGGTCTTGCCTTGTGCTGAGGCACTGCTTCTGCTTCCTCTTTGTGCTGAGCTTCCTCCACTGCCTTGACACACTGAGCTGCTTTGTAAGGCACTAGCAGCACTGCTTTCGATTGGACTGGAGAAGATGATGGATGGCACCAGTGTGTCTTTGTACTCTCGCACTTTACGCTCCCGGTTCAACGGTGTTATGAGGCTTTGAAAGTTGTCCTGGTAGCGAGGATCTAAGAGGGTGTACACCCAATAATCAGCCGTGTTGAGAATGTGGGCGATGCGGCGGTCGTTCTCAGGCACTGCAGCATGAAATCAACCATGTGCTGCAGACTGCCAACTGGCCAAGAAACGCTGTCCCCTGCTTGAGGCATGATCTCTGCCTGCTCTGCATCACCCCACCCTCACTCTACATACTGACTACTGGAGAACTGTGTAACTCCCTCCTCTGGACAGATGTTCTCCTCCTCCATTGACTCTAAACTGCATGCTCGCAAACGCCAGAAGCCTGACAAACAAGATGGAAGAACTAGAAGCAGAAATATCTACAGGTAACTTTGACATAGTGGGAATAACCGAGACATGGTTAGATGAAAGCTATGACTGGGCAGTTACCTTACAGGGTTACAGTCTGTTTAGAAAGGATCGTAAAAATCGGAGAGGAAGAGGGGTTTGTCTCTATGTAAAGTCTTGTCTAAATTCCACTTTAAGGGAGGATATTAGAGAAGGAAATGAGGATGTCGAGTCCATATGGGTCGAAATTCATGGAGGGAAAAATGGTAACAAAATTCTCATTGGGGTCTGTTACAAACCCCCAAATATAACAGAAACCATGGAAAGTCTACTTCTAAAGCAGATAGATGAAGCTGCAACCCATAATGAGGTCCTGGTTATGGGGGACTTTAACTACCCGGATATTAACTGGGAAACAGAAACCTGTGAAACCCATAAAGGCAACAGGTTTCTGCTAATAACCAAGAAAAATTATCTTTCACAATTGGTGCAGAATCCAACCAGAGGAGCAGCACTTTTAGACCTAATGCTATCTAATAGACCTGACAGAATAACAAATCTGCAGGTGGTTGGGCATCTAGGAAATAGCGACCACAATATTGTGCAGTTTCACCTGTCTTTCACTAGGGGGACTTGTCAGGGAGTCACAAAAACACTGAACTTTAGGAAGGCAAAGTTTGACCAGCTTAGAGATGCCCTTAATCTGGTAGACTGGGACAATATCCTCAGAAATAAGAATACAGATAATAAATGGGAAATGTTTAAGAACATCCTAAATAGGCAGTGTAAGCGGTTTATACCTTGTGGGAATAAAAGGACTAGAAATAGGAAAAACCCAATGTGGCTAAACAAAGAAGTAAGACAGGCAATTAACAGTAAAAAGAAAGCATTTGCACTACTAAAGCAGGATGGCACCATTGAAGCTCTAAAAAACTATAGGGAGAAAAATACTTTATCTAAAAAACTAATTAAAGCTGCCAAAAAGGAAACAGAGAAGCACATTGCTAAGGAGAGTAAAACTAATCCCAAACTGTTCTTCAACTATATCAATAGTAAAAGAATAAAAACTGAAAATGTAGGCCCCTTAAAAAATAGTGAGGAAAGAATGGTTGTAGATGACGAGGAAAAAGCTAACATATTAAACACCTTCTTCTCCATGGTATTCACGGTGGAAAATGAAATGCTAGGTGAAATCCCAAGAAACAATGAAAAACCTATATTAAGGGTCACCAATCTAACCCAAGAAGAGGTGCGAAACCGGCTAAATAAGATTAAAATAGATAAATCTCCGGGTCCGGATGGCATACACCCACGAGTACTAAGAGAACTAAGTAATGTAATAGATAAACCATTATTTCTTATTTTTAGGGACTCTATAGCGACAGGGTCTGTTCCGCAGGACTGGCGCATAGCAAATGTGGTGCCAATATTCAAAAAGGGCTCTAAAAGTGAACCTGAAAATTATAGGCCAGTAAGTCTAACCTCTATTGTTGGTAAAATATTTGAAGGGTTTCTGAGGGATGTTATTCTGGATTATCTCAATGAGAATAACTGTTTAACTCGATATCAGCATGGGTTTATGAGAAATCGCTCCTGTCAAACCAATCTAATCAGTTTTTATGAAGAGGTAAGCTATAGGCTGGACCACGGTGAGTCATTGGACGTGGTATATCTCGATTTTTCCAAAGCGTTTGATACCGTGCCGCACAAGAGGTTGGTACACAAAATGAGAATGCTTGGTCTGGGGGAAAATGTGTGTAAATGGGTTAGTAACTGGCTTAGTGATAGAAAGCAGAGGGTGGTTATAAATGGTATAGTCTCTAACTGGGTCGCTGTGACCAGTGGGGTACCGCAGGGGTCAGTATTGGGATCTGTTCTCTTCAACATATTCATTAATGATCTGGTAGAAGGTTTACACAGTAAAATATCGATATTTGCAGATGATACAAAACTATGTAAAGCAGTTAATACAAGAGAAGATAGTATTCTGCTACAGATGGATCTGGATAAGTTGGAAACTTGGGCTGAAAGGTGGCAGATGAGGTTTAACAATGATAAATGTAAGGTTATACACATGGGAAGAAGGAATTAATATCACCATTACACACTGAATGGGAAACCACTGGGTAAATCTGACAGGGAGAAGGACTTGGGGATCCTAGTTAATGATAAACTTACCTGGAGCAGCCAGTGCCAGGCAGCAGCTGCCAAAGCAAACAGGATCATGGGGTGCATTAAAAGAGGTCTGGATACACATGATGAGAGCATTATACTGCCTCTGTACAAATCCCTAGTTAGACCGCACATGGAGTACTGTGTCCAGTTTTGGGCACCGGTGCTCAGGAAGGATATAATGGAACTAGAGAGAGTACAAAGGAGGGCAACAAAATTAATAAAGGGGATGGGAGAACTACAATACCCAGATAGATTAGCGAAATTAGGATTATTTAGTCTAGAAAAAAGACGACTGAGGGGCGATCTAATAACCATGTATAAGTATATAAGGGGACAATACAAATATCTCGCTGAGGATCTGTTTATACCAAGGAAGGTGACGGGCACAAGGGGGCATTCTTTGCGTCTGGAGGAGAGAAAGTTTTTCCACCAACATAGAAGAGGATTCTTTACTGTTAGGGCAGTGAGAATCTGGAATTGCTTGCCTGAGGAGGTGGTGATGGCGAACTCAGTCGAGGGGTTCAAGAGAGGCCTGGATGTCTTCCTGGAGCAGAACAATATTGTATCATACAATTATTAGGTTCTGTAGAAGGACGTAGATCTGGGGATTTATTATGATGGAATATAGGCTGAACTGGATGGACAAATGTCTTTTTTCGGCCTTACTAACTATGTTACTATGTTACTATGTTACTCCTCCTCATCCTCCTCACAAAGTGTCCCCTGCCTAGGCCTTTGTGAGGAACCACGTTGCTCAGACTGTCCAGAAGCAGATGGCATTTGTGACTCCTCATCCGCCACCTCTTCCACAACCTCATCCCTTAGCGCTTGCAGTGTTTTGTCAAGCAGGCAGATAAGGGGGATAGTCATGCTGACTAGTGCATCATCTGCACTCGCCATCCGCGTGGAATCATCGAAGGCACGCAAAACCTGGCAGATGTCCTTCATAGTGGCCCACTCAGTGGTTGTGAAGTCTGAACAGCGTGCAGTGCGACTAATTTGCGCCTGATGCAGCTGGTACTCCATTACTGCTGGCTGCTGTTCACACAACCACAACATATGTAACATTGAATTCCACCTGGTGAGTAGGTCACATATGATGCGATGTTTCGGAAGGTGTAATTGGTGCTGCAGAGCTGCAATACGCGATCTTGCCATGCTGGAACGCCGCAAGTGAGCACACTCTAGGTGGACCTTGTGAAGCAGTGCATCAAGATCCGGATAGTCCCTCAAAAAACTCTGCATGACCAAGTTGAGCACATGTGCCAGACATGGGATGTGAGTGAGGTTGCCTAGGCCCAGAGCTGCCACCAGATTTTGGTCATTGTCACACACTACCATGCCTGCCTGGAGATTCGCTGGCACAAACCACATGTCGCTCTCCTGCTTGATGGCATCCCAGAGCTCCTGCACTGTGTGGCTTCAATTCCCCAAAGAAATTAATTTCAATTCGGCCTGTTGACGTTTGGCCACAGCTGTGCTCATATCGGTCGTAACTGGTAAGCGTTCACGGGTCCATGTGAAGGTGGACTGTGATGGCTCCTGCAGCACTGGTTCAGAGGAACTGGAGTATGAGGAGGAGCCAATGTGTACAGACTGGATTCCTGTAATCCTTGGAGTTGGCAGAACACGTACAGCGCCACTCTCACGATCTGTACCTGGCTCCACAACATTTACCCAATGGGCAGTGAGGGAAAGGTATCATCCCTGTCGATGGTGACGGTCCATGCATCAGTGGTGAGGTGGACCTTGCTACTGATGGCGTTTAGTAGTGCATGTTTAATGTTTCCCTCCACATGCTTTTGTAGGGCAGGGACGGCTTGCCTGCTGAAATAAAAGTGGCTGGGCACGTTGTATTGTGGGACTGCCAATGCAATCAAGTTATGGAAGGTGTCAGTCTCCACCAGCCTGAATGACAGCATTTCAAGGGACAATAGTTTTGCAATGCCAGCATTCAGAGCCTGTGCTCGGGGGTGGTTTGCCAAGAATGGCCACCTTTTCTCCTGTGCCTGTGCTACCGATGGCTGTAGACTGGGCTGGGAGTATGAGGATGACTGGGAACGTGGTGCTGTGGGTGGAATTACAGTGGGTCTCTGGACAGTGCCAGAGGTTCTTCCATGGCGATCCTGGGAGGAAGCCGAACCAGCTGTGTGTGAGCTGGAGGAAGAGGCTACAACATGAGCTGAAGAGGTGGTAGGTGCCGCTGTAGGTTGGCCTAGGTCTTCAGTGTGTTTTTGTAACTCCCCCACGTGCTTGGTCCGCACATATTTCCACATATTTGTGGTATTGAGGTTGCTGACACTTTTCTCTCTTTTGACTTTCTGATTACAACAGCTTGCATTTGACAAAGCAAATGTCATCTGTAACTGTGTCAAAAAAGGACCAAGCACTGCAAGTCTTGGGAGCACCCATTTTGGCTTTTGGAAGAGACATGCTCCTAATGGGTGCCGAAGTGGAGGCTTCAGGCAACGCCGTCTTCCCCCTCCCTCTCCCTCTTTGGCCCGTTCGGGGAATCTCTTCCTCAGAGCTGCTCCCACCACCTTCCTGTACCTCACGACATGATGGGTCAAGGACCTTATCATCTACACTACCCTCTTCCAACAACTGCTTCTCCTGGGTAGTCTCGGCAGCACAGTACGCACCAGAAAGTGGCACCTGAGTCTCATCATGAGATGCGTACTGAGGTGTGCTTGACCGGAGGCACTGGCCTACCCAGCTCGTCAGATTCAGAGAGACAAAGCTGTTGGGCATCACTGCATACTGCCTCTTCTTCCATTTCTCGAATGCTGCTTGGCTGGCCCCCTCTTTCAAAGCCAAGAGATTCAGAGAACAGAAGTTGAGATTGCTCCTGTCCTGGGCTCTCTGACTGCCTGGGCAATTTGGCAGGTGGTGAAGAGACAGATGGGTGCTCTTCAGTGCTCTCTGCCTGAGAGGATGTGGCACTAATTGAAGTCGATACATTAGCTGCCATCCATCTGACAATGGCTTCAATTTGTTCGTCCCACAGCAGCGGGGTACGGCGAGCTCCTACAAAGCTGCGCATGAAGGACTGTTCCCTGCTAATACTGGGGGATGATGAGTCACCGATGCCTGCAGCAGGCACAGAATCCCCACGTCCTCTCCCTGCTCCACTTCCATGCCCACAACCACATGCCTTACTCCCTGCCTTCTTCATCTTCATCTTGGTAGACTGATAAAGATAGGCTTAAAAGTACTAAGGGCTTAGTGTGCTTATTCCTGAACAGCTGCTAACAGGTATAAGAAACACTAATTTTATAAAGTGTGGACTAGACTTTAATATGAGCTAATGAGGCATACACAACTGTAAAGTGGAGTGTTTGGTGAACTTTATTTACTTTTTGTTTTTTTCGCAGAACAGACTACAGCGTAAGCTGAACTCACACAGAGACCTTGCAGACACCTGTGAACGGCGCTGCAAGGCCTAAAAAAGCTCCTCTATGTAATCCTATATAGTGTTTTTCCACAATCTAGCAGGATATGCATGGAAACCCACTAATATGATAAATCTGGACAAAATGTGCAGCAGGCAGCACTAATTGAAAAAAGGACAATGGAACAGTATGAGGCAGTGACGCACACTGAGCTGTCTACAACCAGCTGTGGCTGCAAAACAGACTACAGAGTGAGCTGCACTCACACACACAGAGACCTTGCAGACAGCCGTGAACAGCACTGCAAGGCAAAAACAAGGTTCTCACACAGCGGTTGCTAAATTAGCCTGGGTAAAGCACAATGAAGCAAATCACTATCTCAAACTGGCATTCTCAGTCAGAACACAGCATCCTGAATTCACAGCAGAGTGAACCCAAAATGGCGGCGGCGACTTTTATAGAGCATCATGACATCATTTCAGCAGCCAATCACAGCCATGCCAGTAGTTACATGACTAACATGCAGAACAGGATGTGCCCAAACATCTAATGATTCCTCATTGGCTGAATTAAATGCAACTGGCTCTTTGCATTATGGGAACTTCCGATTCCGGTATCCGATATTGAGAAAGTATCGGCCGATACCCAATATTTGCAGTATCGGAATGCTCAACACTAGTTATAACTGGAGAAACTGAAAATATTATTACTTCTAGTGATAAAACCATTGGTAGCTGTATCCATGTCATTTCCATTTGTTGGTACTTCTTTTACATCAGGGATGGCCTTCTTTTTTGTTTATGTTTTCCACCCCCTCCTTTCCCTCTGGGGCGTTTTTTCATTTTACTGATTTTACTGAGAGGTCCTTCGTGATAACCTTGTTCTGGAAGTGAGCCCTGGGTAAAAAAGGCACCTCAGAACTTTCCCCATTGTATTGTCAATTACAATCTTGTTTCCATCTATTTCTATTTCATTTGTGATAAATGGTGTTGTTTGAGAGGATGCTCCCTCTTCGGTTTCATGTATACTGAAATCAAGGAGATTGATATCCACCTGATCGGTATTCCCTTTGTCAGGTGTTTTTGTCTGATCAATGCTTTCTTTACACTGTGTTAGGCTATGTGCACACATTGCGGATTAGGTTTAGGAATTCCTGGTGCGGATTCTGCCTCTCCTGGCAGAAAACGCACCTGCGGATTTGTCGCATTTTTTGTGCGGTTCCGCATTGTTTTTTGTGCGTTTTTGCTGCGGTTTTCTTGCGGATTTGCTGCATTTTTTACCCCTGCGGTTTTCTATAATGGAATGGGTACAAAAACGCTGCAGATTCACAAAAAAGAAGTGACATGCTACTTCTTTTAAACCGAGGCGTTTCCGCAGTGGATTTTCCGCAAAGTGTGGACAGCATTTTTTTTCTCATTGACTTACATTGTACTGTAAATGAATTGCGGATCTGCAGAGTTTCTGCACAGCAAAAAACGCTGCAGATCCGCAGAGAATCCGCAACGTGTGCGCATACCCTTACAAAGGTTTTGCTCTCAGACAATTTTGAGTTTTCCTGATAGATTTTTTCATGCTAATTTCAGAAATGACTTCAGATTTTTCTTATCACATAAGGTTTTTGAGAAATGATACGAAACATTATAATATTCTGTTATAATTCTAAAAACACGGATTACAGTGCACAACAAATTTTAGGGAAGTTCTTGTCCCTTGAGAAAATAGTATTATATCTCATAGATTTTGATATATGCTCCAAAAGTCTGCATCACGTAAGGTTTTTAAAAAAAAACAGTTTGTAGTCTACATTGTGACGTCCGTAGACAATACATACATGTGCATCGATGTCAGTAGCAAAAGCAATTGTTCAAAAATGTTTTGCAGACAACTCGGACAATTTTGAGTGTTTCTGTTAGAATTCTAAAAACACTGATTATAAACAAAAGTCTTCTGCAAAACACTTTTGAACACTTGCTTTTGCTACTGACATTGATGCACATGTATGTAGTGTCTCAGACATCATAATGTAGACTATAAACTGTTGTTTCTTAACCCCTTAGGCTGCGCTCACACTATCAGTATTTGGTCAGTATTAGTGTTGAGCGATACTGTCCGATATTTGAAAGTATCGGTATCGGATGGTATCGGCCGATATCCGAAAAATATCGGATATCGCCGATACCGATATCCGATACCAATACAAGTCCATGGGACACAAATATCGGAAGGTATCCTGTAATGGATCCCAGGGTCTGAAGGAGCGGAAACTCTCCTTCAGGCCCTGGGATCCATATTCATGTGTAAAATAAGGAATAAAAATAAAAAATATTGATATACTTACCCTCTGACGCGCCCTGGTTGTCACCGCTGCAACCGCCATGCTTTCGTAGCAAAGAATGAGCGCATTAAGGGCCTTCGATGACATCGCGGCTTGTGATTGGTCGCTGAGCAATGACCGCTCAGCGACCAATCACAAGCCGCGACGTCATCGAAGGCCCTTAACGCGCTCATTCTTTGCAACGAAAGCATGGCGGTTGCAGCGGTGACAACCAGGGCGCGTCAGAGGGTAAGTATATCAATATTTTTTATTTTTATTCTTTATTTTACACATGAATCTTAATCCCGATACCGATTCCTGATATCAGAAAAATATCGGAACTCGGTATCGGAATTCCGATACCGCAAATATCGGCCGATACCCGATACTTGCGGTATCGGAATGCTCAACACTAGTCAGTATTTTACATCAGTATTTGTAAGCCAAAACCAGGAGTGGAACAATTAGAGGAAAAGTATAATAGAAACATATGCACCACTTCTGCACTTATCACCCACTCCTGGTTTTGGCTCACAAATACTGATGTAAAATACTGACCAAATACTGCTAGTGTGACGGCAGCCTAACTGTCAGCTGACGGAATAGTACGTCAGTTGGCAGTATCCCCCACTTTGAGGTGGGCTCCTGCGGTGAGCCCACCTCAAAGCAGAGACATGTGCCCGCAATAGGTGCGAGTGGAATCGTGAACCCCCAACGCCTATTAAGTAGTTAAATGCCGCTCTCAAACTCTGATAGCAGGCATTTAAATGCACTTCCGGACGCCGGTCCGGAAACATGCGTAGCAACGACCCCTGTCACGTGATGAGGGGTCATCGCTGCATTGCAATCACAACCAGAGATCTCCTCGAGACCTCTATGGTTGTTGATGGCAGATTGCTATGAGCGCCACCCTGTGGTCGGCACTCATAGCAAGCCTGTAATTCTGCTGCATAGAGGTGATCTGAGCATCATCTCTATGTAGCAGAGGCGATCACGCTATAGCAGTTTCTATTGAAGCATGCCAAAAGTTAAAAAAGTGTTTAAAAATTAAAAAAAATAAAAAAATATAAAAGTTCAAATCACCGCCCTTTCGCCCCAATCAAAATAAAGCAATAAAAAAATCAAACCTACGCATATTTGGTATCGCCGCATTCAGAATCGCCTAATCAATAATAAAAAAAGAATTAACATGATCACTAAATAGCGTAGCGATAAAAAAAAATCAAAACTCCAGAATTATGTTTTGGTCTCCGTGACATTGCATTAAAATGCAATAACGGGCAAGCAAAAGAACATATCTGCACAAATGTGGTATCATTAAAAACTTCAGCTCATCCTGCGAATAATAAGCCCTCACACGGCCATATTGACAGAAAAATAAAAAATGGCTCTGGAATGAAGGGGAGCGAAAAACAAAAACAAAAATAATCGAAAAAAGCGCCGGTCATGAAAGGGTTAAAAACCTTACATCATACAGACTTTTGGCGCACATATTCGTGTTCAGCATGTCCAAATCTATAAGATGCAATAAAATTTTCTCAGGGGACAAGAACTTCCCTGAAATTTGTTGCACAGTGGTATCAGTCAAATATTTTGTGGATGTGGCCAGTTTCCTATTTTTTTTAATTTTTTCTTTCTGCTCAATGATGGCCCTCAAATTTAGTTGAGTGTCAAACAGGGTTTTTTCTTTTGTTCCATTTTTTTTCTAATTAGTTCAACCCCCTTGTGTGTGTTGTCATTGATTTTAGGTGATTCAGTGGTAATCAGATCCACCCTTGTAACAATATTGTCAGTTTCTTTTTACTTTTTGAGGAGCATGTTTGTCCACGGAATTGAAATAGGTGTATGACCTTTTTGGATGGAACGGAATTTCTTAGGGGGGCCATTCCCTATGGGGGACCCAGTTCTCTTGTAATTGCTATTACTGTACCTCCTTTTGTGAATGAATCCCCCCTCTGTTGCCATTGGGAGTTTTGGGCACCTGATTGGGATTGGGTGCTAAAGAGTTCCTAAGGGCTCCCTTGCTACTGGAGTTTTAATCCTCCCTTTCGCTATAAAGTTTTTTCATTTTTTTTATCGTTTTCTGTTCTAGTTGTAGAATTTTTGTAGTGATAGCTGAATCCAATTTATTGTATTCAGGATGTGTATTAAAATGCAACAATTCCATAGACACCAGAGTGATTCTTTCTGCTGCAGCTTCAACAATGGTTTTGTTTTTTAAACAAGCATTGCAACATTCCTTGGTGTTATGATCATGTGACCTTGGAGCAGCATGAAAACTTTCACTGGAGTAGGTGGTAACTATACTGACCGCAAACCCTGATCTTATCACCGCAACTAGAAGTAGCCGTGGGGTGTGCCTAACAAAACCTAGACACCTTGACACAGCCGGAGGACTAAATACCCCTATAGATGGAAATAGGAATTTCTACCTTGCCTCAGAGCAGAACCCCAAAGGATAGGCAGCCCCCTACAAATATTGACTGTGAGTAGTAGAGTAAAAGACACACACAGGCAGGAAACAGGATTTAGCAAATGAGGCCAATCTAGCTAAAATAGGAAAGGATGGGACAGGATACTAAGCGGTCAGTATTAAAAATCCTTCCAAAAATATCCACAGCAGAAAATACAAGTCTCCACCAACTCCACTAAAGATGTGGAGCATATATCTGCATCTCCAGAGAATCCAACAAGACTGAGAAAGCACTGACACAGTCTAAGCTGGACAAGAGAAAAACAAATGAATAGCACAGAATATAAGCACACTGCATGTGTGCCACAGAAACAAAAACCAGACACTTATCTTTGCTGAATTGGCAGCTAAGCAGGAGAAGCCAAAAAGTGATCCAACACTTCAGAAGAAACATTGACAACAGGCAAGGACTAATGAATCCTGCACACCTAAATATCCCAGTCAGAACTGCAATCAGCAGATACACCTGGCCAGGACTGCGAGTCAGAGACAACTGCATTCCCACCTACAACCACTGGAGGGAACCCAAGAGCAGAATTCACAACATAACCCCCCCCTTGAGGAGGGGTCACCGAACCCTCACCAGGGCCTCCAGGACGATCAGGATTAGCCAGATGAAAGGCACGGACCAAATCAGCAGCATGGACATCAGAGGCAAAAACCCAAGAATTATCCTCCTGGCCATAACCCTTCCATTTGACAAGGTACTGAAGCCTCCGCCTCAAAAAGCGAGAATCCAAAATCTTCTCAACCACATACTCCAACTCACCATCAACCAACACAGGGACCGGAGGATCAACAGAGGGAACAACGGGCACCACATATTTCCTCAATAAAGATCTATGGAAGACATTATGGATAGCAAAAGAGGCCGGAAGCGCCAAACGAAAAGACACCAGATTAATAATCTCAGAAATCTTATAAGGACCAATAAACCGAGGCTTAAACTTAGGGGAAGAAACCTTCATAGGAACATGACGGGAAGACAACCAGACCAGATCCCCAACCCGAAGCCGGGAACCAACACACCGACGACGATTAGCAAAACGTTGAGCCTCCTCCTGAGACAACACCAAATTGTCCACCACATGAGCCCAAATCTGCTGCAACCTGTCAACGACAGAATCCACACCAGGACAGTCAGAAGGCTCAACCTGCCCAGAAGAAAAACGAGGATGAAAACCAAAATTACAAAAGAAAGGCGAAACCAAAGTAGCCGAACTAGCCCGATTATTAAGGGCAAACTCGGCCAATGGCAAGAAGGCCACCCAATCATCCTGATCAGCAGACATAAAGCATCTCAAATAAGTCTCCAAAGTCTGATTAGTTCACTCGGTCTGGCCATTCGTCTGAGGATGAAATGCAGAAGAAAAAGACAAATCAATGCCCAGCCTAGCACAAAAGGCCCGCCAAAACCTAGAAACAAACTGGGAACCTCTGTCGGACACAATATTCTCCGGAATACCATGCAAACGAACCACATGCTGAAAAAACAATGGAACCAAATCTGAAGAGGAAGGCAATTTAGGCAAAGGTACCAAATGAACCGTCTTAGAGAACCGGTCACAAACAACCCAGATAACAGATATTTTCTGGGAGACCGGAAGATCAGAAATAAAATCCATCTAAATATGCGTCCCGGGCCTCTCAGGGACTGACAATGGCAAAAGCAACCCACTAGCACGGGAACAACAAGGCTTGGCCCGCACACAAGTCCCACAGGACTGCACAAAAAAACGCACATCACACGACAAAGAAGGCCACCAAAAGGACCTAAAAACCAAGTCTTTGGTACCAAAAATGCCAGGATGACCAGCCAACACGGAACAGTGAATCTCAGAAATCACTCTACTAGTCCATCTGTCAGGAACAAACAGTTTCCCCACAGGACAGCGGTCAGGTTTGTCAGCCTGAAATTCCTGAAGAACCCATCGTAAATCAGGGGAAATGGCAGAAAGGACCACCCCTTCTTTCAGAATACCGACCGGTTCTAAGACCCCAGGAGAATCAGGCAAAAAACTCCTAGAGAGGGCATCAGCCTTAATATTCTTAGAACCCGGAAGGTACGAGACCACGAAATCAAAACGGGAAAAAAACAAGGACCATCGAGCCTGTCTAGGATTCAGCCGTTTGGCAGACTCGAGGTAAATCAGATTCTTATGATCAGTCAAGACCACAATACGGTGCTTAGCTCCCTCAAGCCAATGTCGCCATTCCTCAAATGCCCATTTCATAGCCAACAACTCCCGATTGCCGACATCATAATTGCGTTCAGCAGGCGAAAACTTATGGGAAAAGAAGGCACACGGTTTCATCAAGGAACCAACAGGATCCCTCTGAGACAAAACGGCCCCTGCCCCAATCTCAGAAGCGTCAACCTCAACCTGAAACGGAAGAGAAAAATCTGGTTGGCGCAACACCGGAGCAGAAGTAAATCGACGTTTAAGCTCCTGAAAGGCAGAGACAGCCGCAGAGGACCAATTCGCCACATCAGCGCCTTTCTTCGTCAAATTGGTCAAGGGTTTAACCACACTGGAATAATTAGCAATGAAACGGCGATAAAAATTTGCAAAACCCAAAAATTTCTGAAGGCTCTTCACGGATGTGGGCTGAATCCAATCATGAATGGCCTGAACCTTAACCGGATCCATCTCTATAGACGAGGGAGAAAAAATAAAGCCCAAAAAAGAAACCTTCTGCACCCCAAAGAGACACTTAGACCCTTTCACAAACAAAGCATTGTCACGAAGGATCTGAAATACCATCCTGACCTGTTGCACATGAGATTCCCAATCATTGGAAAAAATAAAAACATCGTCCATATATATAATCAAGAATTTATCAAGATAAGTCCGGAAGATATCATGCATGAAGGACTGAAAAACAGATGGAGCATTACAAGGAATTCAAAATGGACTTCAGGCATGTTAAACGCAGTTTTCCATTCATCACCCTGCTTAATACGAACAAGATTATATGCCCCCCGAAGGTCAATCTTAGTAAACCAACTAGCTCCGTTAATTCTAGCAAACAAATCAGAAAAAAAAGGTAAAGGGTATTGAAACTTGACCGTGATCTTATTCAAGAGGCGATAATCAATACAGGGTCTCAAGGAACCATCTTTTTTAGCAACAAAAAAGAACCCCGCTCCCAACGGTGAAGAAGATGGTCGAATATGCCCTTTCTCCAAAGACTCCTTAATATAGCTCCGCATGGCGGTATGTTCAGGCACAGACAGGTTGAAAAGTCGACCCTTAGGAAACTTACAGCCTGGAATCAAGTCAATAGCACAATCGCAGTCCCTGTGCGGTGGAAGGAAACTGGACTTGGGCTCATCGAATACATCCTGAAAATCAGACAAAAACTCTGGAATTTCAGAAATGGAAGAAGAGGAGATTGACATCAAAGGAACATCATTATGAACCCCCTGACAACCCCAACTAGTCACAGACATGGACTTCCAATCCAACACAGGATTATGTACCTGCAACCACGGAAAACCCAGCACGATAGCATCATGCAAATTATGCAACACCAGAAATCGACAATCTTCCTGATGAACTGGCGCCATGGTCACCTGTGTCCAAAACTGGGGCTTATTTTTAGCCAAGGGTGTAGCATCAATGCCCCTTAAAGGAATAGGGTTCTGCAAAGGCTGCAAGGGAAAACCACAACGCTTGGCAAACTCAAAGTCCATTAAGTTCAAGGCGGCGCCTGAATCCACAAACGCCATGACAGAAAATGATGACAATGAGCAGATCAAGGACACAGATAATAAAAATTTAGGTTGTACAGTACTGATGGTAATTGAACTGGCGATCCTCTTTGTCCACTTAGGGCAGACAGAAATGACATGAGAAGCGTCGTCACAATAATAACACAACCTATTCTGACGTCTGAAACCTTGTCGTTCCGTTCTAGACAGAATCCTATCACACTGCATAGGCTCAGGAATTTGCTCTGAGGATAACGCCACAACGCGCACAGTTCTGCGCTCCCGCAAGCGCTGGTCAATCTGAATGGCCAGAGACATAGAATCACTCAGACTGGAAGGCGTGGGAAACCCCACCATAACATCTTTAACGGATTCAGAAAGACCCTTTCTGAAAATTGCCGCCAAAGCATCATTATTCCATTTAGTCAACACCGACCATTTTCTGAATTTCGGACAATACAATTCTGCCGCCTCTTGACCCTGAGACAGGGCCAACAAGGTCTTCTCAGCTTGATCCACAGAATTAGGTTCATCATATAACAATCCCAAAGCCTGAAAAAAGGAGTCTACATCAAGCAAAGCTGGATTCCCAGATTCCAGGGAAAATGCCCAATCCTGCGGGTCGCCACGCAGTAGGGAGATGACAATTTTTACCTGCTGAATGGAATCACCAGAGGATCGAGGTCTCAAAGCAAAAAACAGTTTACAGTTGTTTTTAAAACTCAAAAATTTGGAACTGTCACCAAAAAACAAATCATGAGTAGGAACCTTTGATTCTAAAACAGGAGTCTGAACAATATAATCAGAAATACCCAGTACCCTAGCAGCAAGCTGGTCTACACGAGAAGCTAATTCCTGAACATTCATGCTAGCACAAGGCTCTTCAGCCACCCAGAGATAAAGAGGGAGGAGAAGACAAAGTAGACTGAAGAAAAAAAAATGGCTCAAGACCTTTCTTCCCTTCTTCTGAGATGCATTTAACTCATTGTTGGCCAGTTGTACTGTTATGATCAGGTGACCTTGGAGCAGCATGAAAACTTTCACTGGAGTAGGTGGCAACTATACTGACTGCAAACCCTGATCTTATCACCGCAACTAGAAGTAGCCGTGGGGTGTGCCTAACAAAACCTAGACACCTCGACACAGCCGGAGGACTAAATACCCCTATAGATGGAAATAGGAATATCTACCTTGCCTCAGAGCAGAACCCCAAAGGATAGGCAGCCCCCCACAAATATTGACTGTGAGTAGTAGAGGAAAAGACACACACAGGCAGGAAACAGGATTTAGCAAATGAGGCCAATCTAGCTAAAATAGGAAAGGATAGGACAGGATACTAAGCGGTCAGTATTAAAAATCCTTCCAAAAATATCCACAGCAGAAAATACAAAAACTCCACCAACTCCACTAAAGATGTGGAGCGTATATCTGCATCTCCAGAGAATCCAACAAGACTGAGAAAGCACTGACACAGTCTAAGCTGGACAAGAGAAAAACAAATAAATAGCACAGAATATAAGCACACTGCATGTGTGCCACAGAAACAAAAACCAGACACTTATCTTTGCTGAATTGGCAGCTAAGCAGGAGAAGCCAGAAAGTGATCCAACACTTCAGAAGAAACATTGACAACTGGCAAGGACTAATGAATCCTGCACACCTAAATATCCCAGTCAGAACAGCAATCAGCAGTTACACCTGGCCAGGACTGTGAGTCAGAGACAACTGCATTCCCACCTACAACCACTGGAGGGAACCCAAGAGCAGAATTCACAACACCTTGGGTGCAAATGTTTAAGACAAGTCTCCCACTCTTCTGTGAAAACTGGGTCCTGTGGGAAACCAGATAGATGGTTGATCCTCAGACCTCTAGGACAAAGTTTTTTGTCCAGGTAAATAGAGAGAAACCATGCATTGATATAATTATGCAGTTCCTCTCTTTCTTAATAAGTCTTCTAGTTGATGGAATAATTTCCTCATCCTTGTAGCATCCTCCTCCGTGAAAGGTGTCATGTCATTGAGGTCAATTTGCGGCTTAGACTTGTTTCCGATGGTTTGCACAATGAATCTCTCTTGGGATGACAGTCTGTATGGGATGTAGTCCATAATGCCCTGCTGCTGCTCAAAACTGGTAAAAGAGGAGGTCTTGAGGAACCTCCTGAACATGTAACAAGGTAGCTAGAATGAATATAGAGCGCACATATGGTGTTATCTGAGATAAATGCAATATTCACGAGAGATAATACAAATTCACTCACCTATTATGGTTGTGTGATACACAACCACTGCACTTTGCATTGGCGGCTGCTGCAAGCATCGATGTGATGATCCTTTGCTAGGTGGAGAGAATTGGCATCAGACTGCACTGCTCGCCTGTCAGGATAATGTACCAGAGAAGTCCAAGTAGATGTGATAGAGAATAGACTTTATTTCTACGCATTTCGTGGTGATCACACCACTTCCTCAGACACTCATATATAAGGCAGATGCTGTCCATTTCCTTGTGATCCTCCTTGAGATGGTTTTACTCCTTTATTTGAGTCCAGCTGTGTTAAATTAAACTGATAGGACTTGATTTGAAAAAGGCACAAACTTGTCTATATAAGGCCTCACAGCTCACAGTGCATGTCAGACCATGAGGTCAAAGGAACTTGCCAAGGAGCTCAGAGGCAGAAGACACACATTTGGTCAAGGTTACAAAAAATGGCTGCAGTACTCAAGGTTCCTAAGAGCACAGTGGCTTCCATAATCCTTAAAAGGAAGAAGTTTGGGACCACTAAAAGTCTTCCTAGACCAGGCTGTCCATCCAAACTGAGCAATCATGGGAGAAGAGCCTTGGTGAGAGAAGTAAAGAAAAACCCCAAGATCACTGTGGTTGAACTCCAAAGATGCAGTAGGGAGATGGGAGAAAGTTCCACAAAATCAACTATCACTCAACCCTCTACCAGTCGGGCCTTCATGACAGAATGACCCGAAGGAAGCCTCTCCTCAGTGCAAGACATATGAAAGCCCGCATAGAGTTTGCTAAAAAACACATGAAGGACTCACAGACTATAAGAAGTAAGATTCTCTGGTCTGATGAGACAAAGATAGAACTTTTTGGTGCTAATTCTGAGCGGTATGTGTGGAGAAAACCAGGCACTGCTCATCACCTGCCCAATACAATCCAAACAGTGAAAAATGGTGGTGGCAGCATCATGCTATGGGGGTGTTTTTCAGAACCAGGGACAGGATGACTGGTTGCAATTAAAGAAAACATGAATGCAGCTAAGTACATAGATTTCCTGGATGAAAACCTCTTCCAGAGAGCTCTGGACCTCAGACTTGGCCAAAGGTTCACCTTCCAACAAGACAATGACCCTAAGCACACAGCTAAAGTAATGAAGGAGTGGCTTCAGAACAACTCTGTGACCACTCTTGATTGGCCCAGCCAGAGTCGTGACATAAACGTAGTTGAACATCTCTGGAGAGACCTGAAAATGGCTGTCTACCAACATGCAAGGAAAAATGACAGAGGATCCCCAAATCCAGGTGTGAAAAACTTGTTGCACAATTCCCAAGAAGACTCATGGCTGTACTAGCTCAAAAGGGTGCTTCTACTCAATACTGAGCAAAGCGTTTGAATACTTATGACCATGTGATATTTCAGTTTTTCTTTTTGAATAAATTTGAAAAAAATCTACACTTCTGTTTATTTTAGTCAAGATGGGGTGCAGAGTGTACATTAATGAGAAAAAAAAATAACTTTATTTTTTATTTACCAAATGGCTTCAATGAAACAAAGAATTAAAAATTTAAAGGGGTCTGAATACTTTCCGTACCCACTGTAGCTATGTCCCCCTCTCACATCTATGTAATACATATACAGGTAAATATTTGCTCTTCAAACCTTTTGGGGTCATCACAACATAGAACCAGACCCATTCAGAGCACCATAAAACATTAAGACTTCCTTATCTATGAACTCTTCCAATATATATGGCTATCCCTTACACATAATGATAATTCTGCTTCACATCTCTTGTCTTATCTATCTTCTTTCTCTCTGTGCTGTGTTGTATATAAGTATGTGATTCTTCAGAACTTACTTTAGTCTTTGCCTGATGAAGGGACCTGAGTAGTCTCGAAAGCTTGCCATTTGTTACCATCTGTTCAGTTAGTCATTAAAAGGTATCAACCACTGAGGACTCTCATGTCTAAATAATTTTCTATAATACATATAGACATGGCCTCCTCCCCTACACATAGCTTTTAGAGACAAGTCCCCTCTCAACATACTAAGTATAGCCATATCCACATTTCCCAAACGTATTATTCACAGTAAAGCCTCCTCCCAAATTAACAATTTAGAAATATTTCCTTCCTTATCTTTTTACATATATCATTTAAAGTCTTCCACCCACATAAAGTTAATACATTTGCAAAACTACCAGACTCCTGAGCTACCTGAGGTGTCTTCATGAAAAATGGCAAAAAAACACTCCATAAGATACGGCCTTCCCAAAACCCTGCCTGATGATAAATGCACATCTAGTAGGATGCAGCCGGCCTTTATCAGTGGAGGACAACTGCATCCTGCTGGATGTGTGCATTTGTCATCAGACAATGTTTTGGGAAGGCCGTGTCTTATGCTATTTTTTTGAGTTTTTTTTATGTTAGCTGTTTTTTTATATTAGTGGTAGGACTCGCAAGTATGAGGACCCCTGATATGGGTTGTGAGCTTATTTATTTTGGCCAAAATATTAACTAATACCTCATTTAATGCATTCATCATTTGCATAAATTTTTTGCACTTTTTATAATATCATTTTCTTCAGGATGTGGCTAGGCCTCTTTTTGTTGGTTTGGTCTTTTGGGGCATCTGTCCCTGTATGCTGCATATTATAGTGCTGTGCAGCCCACCTGTTAATACAATGGCATCATGAATAGGCTGCAAACCAGACACTTTGCATTACACTTACCTGTGTGACTGGCATCCAATGCAAGCCATATCATTCTGCAGTTTTATCAACTAGGCTGCCAACTCCTCCATGGTCTGGTATATGTGGGGGTGGCTGTTTTTATCAGTAGTTTGCACCTGTGCTGCCCCATCTTCATGATGGCAGTAGCAGAGGAAGGACGATTTCCCAGTATATTTTGCACTGAATCAATTGCAGGCTTGGCTCCTACTCTGAGGTTCTGGAGTGGAGGAAAGTTAAGACGCCAGCTGCCCATTGTAGCTCTGGGTCTGTTTCTTTCACCTGCTGTGAGGAATAGGTAGGGCTGGACTTCCTAATGGCCATGCTTTATAGGTAAAAACAGCAATGATCTTATAAGCCAGAAGTGGATGTAGCAGGAGCAGTGTTGGGTGATTTGAAGCTTGTTTTTGGCTGGGCCCCTTACAGTAGCTGGTACATTCTTGAGCCCAACAGCTGCAGGAAGCAGGCGGCTGCGGCTAACAGCGTGCTCTCTATTAAATAGAAAATAATTTACACTGCTCTCCACTCATATGGGCATAGACAGCAGTGAATATTCATTTCTCTTTAGCAGTTGTTAGCCACAGCAACCAGCTCCTGCCTCCTATGACCCGCTGATGCCACTCCCTCACCTCTCCATCCACAGCCAGAGAAGGTTACATCCAGACTATAAGACATAATCCCCATTTTCCTCCAAATTTTTGGAGGAAAAAAGTGCGTCTTATAGTCTGAAAAATACGGAAGGTGAGCATGGTGTGAATAAGCTTGAATAGCCCACACAAAACCTTGACCTCAAACCCTTCAAACACCTTTGTAATGAACTGGAATGAGACTATGAGAAAATATCAATCTCTTCCAAAATTAGTGCTTAATGTCACAAATGATTTTCTGAATAAATTGACAAAAATTCCTACAAATAATCTTCAATATCTTCCAAGAAAGGTGGAAAACAGAACCTAACGTCATATTAAACCCCATGAGTATAGAGTGAGATGATATAAAAGCTTTGGTACAGTGGGGGAAATAAGCACTTGATCCCTTGCTGATTTTGTAAGTTTGCCCACTGACAAAGACATGAACAGTCTATAATTTTAAGGGTAGGTTAATTTTAACATTGAGAGATAGAATATCAAAAATAAAATCCAGAAAATCACATTTTATAAATTCTCAACATTTATTTGCCTTTTGCAGTGAGAAATAAGTATTTGATCCCCTACCAACCATTAAGAGTTCTGGCTCCTACAAACCAGTTATATGCTCCAAATCAACTCATTACCTGCATTAAAGACAGGTGTCTTACATAGTCACCTTTATAAAAGACTCCTGTCCACAGACTCAATTAATCAGTCAGACTCTACCTCTACAACATGGGCAATACCAAAGATATTTCTGAGGATGTCAGGGACAGAAAAAAGGACAAGATAATAGACCTGCACAAAGCTGGAATAGGTTACAAAACCATACGTAAGACCCTTGGTGAGAAGGAGACGACTTTTGGTGCAATACTAAGAAAATGGAAGAAATACAAAATGACTGTCAATCGACATGGATCTGGGGCACCATGCAAAATCTCACCTTGTGGGGTATCCTTGATCATGAGGAAGGTGAGAGATCATCCTAAAACTACATGGGGGAACTTGTTAATAATGTCAAGGTAGGTGGGACCACAGTCACAAAGAAAACCATTCTTAACACATTACCCCATAAAGGTTTAAAATCCTGCAGTGCCCGCAAGGTCACCCTGCTCAAGAAAGCACATGTGCAGGCCTGTCTGAAGTTTGCCAATGAATATCTGGATGATTCTGTGAGTGATTGGGAGAAGGTGCTGTGGTCAGATGAGACAAAAATTGAGGTTTTGGCATTAACTCAACTCACTGTGTTTGGAGGAAGAGAAATGCTGTCTATAACTCACAGAACACTGTCCCCACTGTCAAGCATGGAGGTGGAAAAACTATGTTTTTGGGGGTGTTTCTCTGCTAAGGGCACAGGAGTATTTCACCGCATCAATGAGAGAATAGATGGAGCCATGTACCGTAAAATCCTGTGTGACAGCCTCCTTCCCTCGGCCAGGACATTAAAAATGGTTTGTGGCTGGGTCTTCCAGCAAGACAATGACCCAAAGTATACAGCCAAGGCAAAAAAGGAGTGGCTCAAAAAGAAGCACATTAAGGTCATAGAGTGGCCTAGCCAGTCTCCAGACCTTAATCCCATAGAAAACTTATGGAGGGAGTTGAAACTCTGAGTTGTCAAGTGACAGCCTCAAAATCTTGATGATTTAGAGATGATCTGCAAAGAGGAGTGGACCAAAATTCCACCTGACATGTGCGCAAACCTCATCATCAACTACAAAAAACATTTGACTGATGTGCTTTCCAAAAAGGGTTTTGCCACCAAGTATTAAGTCTTGTTTGACAGAGGAATCACATACTTATTTCTCACTGCAAAATGCAAATTAATTTCTATAATTTATTATTTTCATGATTTCATTTTTATATTCTACTGCTCAATGTTCAAACAAAGAAACTATAGAAGAGAAGAAGCCCACATAGGGTCTTATCCAACAATTTCAGAATCTGTTATTCAGAAAACTGCTCACCTGGGGCCCCCTTTGATAGGGCATTTAAACATCACCTGCCGCAGATCCACGGGTCAGTTCGAAACGTGCTGATTAAAACCACCATTCCTTTTCATCTATACATCTGGGTTTCCATTTGTTCAGCATCGCTCAATGTTAAAATTAACTTACCCTTAAAATTTTAGACTGTTCATGTCTGTCAGTGGACAAACTTACAAAATCAGCAAAGGATCAAATACTTATTTTCCCCACTCTATGAGTAATATGTAGTTGTACCAATACTATTGTCCATATACTGTATAGCTGATTCAATTGTATGTACATTTGACAATTAAGTTCTTTTTAACTACTGCAATTATTATTAACTATTATTTTCAATAATTATTTGAAATATTATATTATGCATTCTACATTATTTTTATGGCTTGAAGAAGAATAAACCTTTTTTTCTGATTGCATGACAATAATTAAGCAAATACATTTCCTTTTTCTGCAGTTTACAATGAAGTGACATTTGGCAGTGAACAACCTTTTTAAAGTTCAAGAGCTGCATTAAAAAAGGAATGATAAAGGGCATCATTAGGTGAAAACTGTTACTCACTATTTCAATTACTTAGCTACACGAGTGCTTGTGAGAAATAATAGACACAAATCATTGCTATTGACTAAGTATCTATTCAGCTGCCTGAAAAGCAATTTAGACCCAAATCCTTGTCATAAATTTGGGGATGTTAAAACAAGTATATATGTAGGAACATTTCTGCATTTGAGTACATTAAAAATTTCAGAGCGTTCTTTCTAATCTGGTCAAAAATAATGCACCTTCTATCTTCACCTTATTAGCCTGATTGGTGTCTCATTAGTTTTGCCGCAACCTTTTCTAATGATTTAAGTATAAATAATGCATTAAATATCTCCTAAACGAGATTCTCAAAGTTTAATTCCATACAATGGGAAATGTTTAATCAGCCCATTGAAACTGTTGCTACTGTATCAGAGCATGCCAAATGTATTCTGTAGCATTGTGATTTGCACTAATTATTTTACAGAAGATAATAATAAAGTTCACAGCTGCTATTACTAGGAACATTGGTGTAGGTTAACAATCCTACAGTTTAATAAGTACACATGTGTATAACAAAACATGTTTACTTCCAATCAATTTCTGAGACAAATACTTTATTTTCTGTTACAATTTCAAGGGTGCCAACTATTTTGTCCATAACTGTATATATTATATATATCTGTAGTATACAGTGGCATGAAAAATTTGGGCACCCCCCTGGTCAAAATTACAGTTATTGTGAACAGTTAAGCAAGTTGAAGATTAAATGATCTCCAAAAGGACTAAAGTTAAAAATGACACATATCCTTTGTATTTTACGCAAAAAAAAAAAAATATATATATATACATACACACATACACACACATATATATATATATATATATATATTGTAGGGGTTTCACTCGCTCGGGTGTGACGGCTGACACTCAGAAGGCACGTTCCATTAAAAGTTCACATGGTTTATTGCTCCATAAACCACATAGCAAAATAACAGAAAGAAAATAGCCTTTAGCTCAGGAAAACAAAAACAAGTGTCCAGTCCTTCAGGCTCAGTCCTGGAGCCTTAACACACACTCACTTCCACACACACCTCCTGTGTAAAGCATTAGCCTGTCTTATATGGATCTAACCACACTCAGGAACCCATCACATGATTAGACATGTGGTTATGACATCACCACAGGTCCTGAAACACATATATATAGGCATGGTTATGTGCATCAAAGAAAACACTCCGGGTTACATCACAGCGACAAGCCACCTATGTGACACATACCTCCCGTCGACTACACAACCTTTAGCCACGCTACATACCTCCCCCTCTGCCTAAAGCTGTGGGGCTTGGCACTTTCCCCCACTAAACAAGGGATTCTTGATAGGGCATCAGCATTACCGTGCAGCTTTCCGGCCCTATGTTCCACATGGAAACTGAAGTCCTGCAGGGCTAAGAACCAACGGGTGACCCTAGCATTTCTACCCTTCCTTTCCCTCATCCATCTAAGTGGGGCATGGTCAGATCAGTCTAAATTTACATCCCAGCAGATAGTACCATAACGTGTCCACCGCCCACTTTATGGACAAAAACACTCCTTCTCTACAACTGAGTAATTCTTCTCAGACGAGGACAGCATCCTACTCAGATAGAGAATAGGATGCTCCTCCCCATGTAGCTCTCGGGGGGAGCGCGGCCGATCGCGGCCGGGTGTCAGCTGCTTATCGCAGCTGACATCCGGCACTATGTGCCAGGAGCGGTCACGGACCGCCCTCGGCACATTAACCCCTGGCACACCGCGATCAAACATGATCGCGATGTGCCGGCAGTGCAGAGAAGCATCGCGCAGGGAGGGGGCTCCCTGCGGGCTTCCCTGAGACCCCCGCAGCAACGCGATGTGATCGCGTTGCTCCGGGGGTCTCCTACCTTCCTTCCTGCAGCAAGTCCTGGATCCAAGATGGCCGCGGATCCGGGTCCTGCAGGGAGGGAGGTGCCTTACCAAGTGCCTGCTCAGAGCAGGCACTTGGTAATGCTGCAGCGCTCTGAGACAGATCGGTGATCTGCCAGAGTGCTGTGCAAACTGGCAGATCACCGATCTGTACTGTCCCCCCCTGGGACAAAGTCAAAAAGTTTAAAAAATTTTTTACAAGTGTGTAAAAAAATAATTAAAAAAAATCCTAAATAATGAAAAAAATATATATATTATTCCCATAAATACATTTCTTTATCTAAATAAAAAAAAAAAAAACAATAAAAGTACACATATTTAGTATCGCCGCGTCCGTAACGACCCGACCTATAAAACTGTCCCACTAGTTAACCCCTTCAGTAAACACCGTAAGAAAAAAAAAATGAGACAAAAAACAACACTTTATTATCATACCGCCGAACAAAAAGTGGAATAACACACGATCAAAAAGACGGATATAAATAACCATGGTACCGCTGAAAGCGTCATCTTGTCCCGCAAAAAACGAGCTGCGATACAGCAACATCAGCAAAAAAATAAAAAAGTTATAGTCCTCAGAATAAAGCGATGCAAAAATAATTATTTTTTCTATAAAATAGTTTTTATCGTATAAAAGCGCCAAAACATAAAAAAATTATATGAATGAGGTATCGCTGTAATCGTACTGACCCGAAGAATAAAACTGCTTTATCAATTTTACCAAACGCGGAACGGTATAAACGCCTCCCCCAAAAGAAATTCATGAATAGCTGGTTCTTGGTCATTCTGCCTCACAAAAATCGGAATAAAAAGCGATCAAAAAATGTCACGTGCCCGAAAATGTTAACAATAAAAATGTCAACTCGTCTCGCAAAAAACAAGACCTCACATGACTCTGTGAACTCAAATATGGAAAAATTATAGCTCTCAAAATGTGGTAACGCAAAAAATTTTTTTTGCAATAAAAAGCGTCTTTCAGTGTGTGACGGCTGCCAATCATAAAAATCCGCTAAAAAACCCGCTATAAAAGTAAATCAAACCCCCCTTCATCACCCCCTTAGTTAGGGAAAAATAAAAAAATTAAAAAAATGTATTTATTTCCATTTTCCCATTAGGGTTAGGGCTAGGGCTAGGGTTAGGGTTAGGGTTAGGGTTAGGGCTAGGGTTAGGGCTAGGGTTAGGGTTAGGGTTAGGGCTAGGGTTAGGGCTAGGGTTAGGGCTAGGGTTAGGGTTAGGGCTAGGGCTAGGGTTAGGGTTAGGGTTAGGGCTAGGGTTAGGGTTAGGGCTAGGGTTAGGGTTAGGGCTAGGGCTAGGGTTAGGGCTAGGGTTATGGTTAGGGCTAGGGTTAGGGCTAGGGTTAAGGCTACAGTTAGGGTTAAGGCTACAGTTAGGGTTGGGGCTAAAGTTAGGGTTAGGGTTTGGATTACATTTGCAGTTGGGAATAGGGTTGGGATTAGGGTTAGGGGTGTGTCTGGGTTAGAGGTGTGGTTAGGGTTATCATTGGAATTAGGATTAGGGGTGTGTTTGGATTAGGGTTTCAGTTATAATTGGGGGGTTTCCACTGTTTAGACACATCAGGGGCTCTCCAAACGCGACATGGCATCCGATCTCAATTCCAGCCAATTCTGCGTTGAAAAAGTAAAACAGTGCTCCTTCCCTTCCGAGCTCTCCCGTGTGTCCAAACAGGAGTTTACCCCAACATATGGGGTATCAGCGTACTCAGGACAAATTGGACAACAACTTTTGGTGTCCAATTTCTCCTGTTACCCTTGGGAATATACAAAACTGGGGGCTAAAAAATAATTTTTGTGGGAAAAAAAAAGATTTTTTATTTTCACGGCTCTGCGTTATAAACTGTAGTGAAACACTTGGGGGCTCAAAGTTCTCACAACACATCCAGATAAGTTCGTGGGAGGGTCTGGTTTCCAATATGGGGTCACTTGTGGGAGGTTTCTACTGTTTAGGTACATTAGGATCTCTGCAAACTTAATGTGACGCCTGCAGACCATTCCATCTAAGTCTGCATTCCAAATGGCGCTCCTTCCCTTCCGAGCCCTCCCATGCGCCCAAACGGTGGTTCCCCCCCACATATGGAGCATCAGCACACTCAGGATAAATTGGACAACAACTTTTGGGGTCCAATTTCTCCTGTTACCCTCGAGAAAATAGAAAACTGGGGGCTAAAAAATAATTTTGGGGGGAATTTTTATTTTTTATTTTCACGGCTCTGCGTTAGAAACTGTAGTGAAACACTTGGGGGCTCAAAGTTCTCACAACACATCTAGATAAGTTCCTTGGGGGGTCTAGTTTCCAATATGGGGTCACTTGTGGGGGGTTTCTACTGTTTAGGTACATTAGGGGCTCTGCAAACGCAATGTGACGCCTGCAGACCACTCCATCTAAGTCTGTATTCCAAATGGCGCTCCTTCCCTTCCGAGCCCTCCCATGCGCCCAAACCGTGGCTCCCCCCACATATGGGGTATCATCGCACTCAGGACAAATTGCACAATTGTGGGAAAAAATTTTTGTTTTATTTTTACGGCTCTGCATTATAAACTTCTGGGAAGCTCTTGGTGGGTCAAAGTGCTCACTACACATCTAGATAAGTTCCTTAGGGGGTCTACTTTCCAAAATGGTGTCATTTGTAGGGGGTTTCAATGTTTAGGCACATCATTGGCTCTCCAAACGCAACATGGCGTCTGTTAAGGACCGGCGGAACGCAACTAGTATAGATGATATGAAACTAGGTGCGTTCGCAGTCCGAAGTCCACCGTGCAGGTAAAAGACCCTGCTGCTAGTAAGACGGACTATATGGCGGTACTAAGTATACACACATGGGTTAACTTCACCCTGCATGAAGGAGGCGATCCTGTTGCGTCACAGGACCGCAGTACCGCACATAGAGCGCGAGCAAGAAGTCAGCGAACTCAACCCCTACACAGGATTGAAGTCCGATTAGACACTTGCTGGCAGAACACCGCAACTGGGTGTGTAAGGAAACTTATAAAATAGAATCAATAGGCACGAGAGTGCGTGCGGTGCCGCACTGACGGATGCCACTAACCACCCAGGCTTGGGTAAGGAAAGCGCAGAGGAAGTGCACGGCGCTGTACTGGCGGGGACAGCAACAGGACGCTGTGATGTGTGTTGCGTGCAGATGGCTAGTCGGGCGCTAGATAGCTACCATCATCCGCGAGCAGTCAACAACTCTAGGGAGGGATACTTAGGAGCTTTCATCCATCGACATACATCCATCTACACACACACATAATATCAAGACAATACTAGCGCATGGCCGTGCGGTCATGCACAGTTTATATAGCTGCAGCACAGGAAACAGCTACAGAAGTTTTGCCCTTTCAGGACCTGCCAAAAGGTGACCCTCGATCTCCAACGGGAGATCTTGCCCTGGGCATGCTCAGTGTGTGCAAATAAGGACTTAGTCCCAGAGAAGCCCGCTCGCCGCAGATCAGTGCAGGGTACAACAGGAGAGCCAGAAAAGGCAGCAGTAACCCTTTGCACAGAATCAGTCCCAGCAAGACGCTGGGAGCGACGCCTCCGCTGAGCAGAGCCCACTGCGGCCGAAGCAGAATGGGAGACCGCAGCAGACACGGATCGAGATTCCCCCTGTGCAGCACAGGAAACTCGACTCCTAACACCACCCCCCCTCCCAGGGCCCCCCCCCTCCCTGGGCCTCGCTACGTTCGAAGGCAGCAATAAGCTGCGGAGCCCGAATGTGCTCAGCAGGCTCCTAGGACCTATCCTCAGGACCGTAACCCTTCCAGTCCACCAAAAAAATTTTTTTGCCACGTACCACCTTGCACCCCAAGATAGCGTTCACCTTATAATCGTCCGTAGACGAACCCGATGTCTCGGCAGATGACTCAGAAAACCGGGACATGTATACGGGCTTAAGGAGGGACACATGAAAGGTGTCGGTGATACCAAGGCATGGAGGAAGGGCCAGACGGTAGACCACAGGATTAACCTGTTCGAGGACCTTGAAGGGGCCCAAGTAGCGAGGAGCAAACTTAGTGGACTCAACTCGCAGCCTGATGTTACGGGCGGAGAGCCACACCAAGTCGCCAGGAGCAAAGGTCGGAGCGAGGCGCCGATGAGCATCGGCGGAGGACCTCATTCTCTCCTTAGAGGCCCGAATGGCATCCTGAGTGTGGTCCCAAATATCCCGTGCCTCCACAGCCCAGTCTGCCACCCTGGAGTCTGCGGAAGACACGGGCATAGGCACAGGTACCCGTGGATGCTGACCATAGTTGAGAAGGAATGGGGTTTGTCCAGTGGAGTCGGCTACAGCGTTGTTCAGCGCAAACTCTGCCCATGATAGCAAGGATGCCCAGTCATCCTGCCTGGCTGAAACAAAATGTCGCAGGTAAGTGACCAAAGTCTGGTTGGCCCTCTCTACCAACCCATTCATCTCGGGATGATAAGCGGAAGAGAGATTCAACTCGATACTGAGAAGACGACAAAGCTCTCTCCAGAACCGAGACGCAAACTGGGGACCCCGGTCACTGAAAATTTTGTCAGGCATACCATGTAGGCGGAAGATGTGTTTAATGAACAACGCTGCCAAGGCCCATGCAGAAGGTAACCGTGGTAGCGGCACCAAATGCACCATTTTTGAGAAATGATCGGTGATGACCCAAATGATGGTACAGCCGCGAGACTTGGGTAAACCCACGACAAAGTCCATCCCGACCATCTCCCAGGGTCTATCTGCCACCGGCAAGGGATAGAGCAACCCAGCTGGCCTTTGACACGGAGATTTATTTTTGGCGCAGGAGACACACGCCAGAATATAATCCCTGACATCCCGGACCATATGCGGCCACCAGTACATCCTCGCCAGTAGCTCAGATGTCCTTTTTGTCCCAAAGTGTCCACCCACCCTGGACGAATGAGCCCAAGAGAGAACCTCCGGTCGCAAATTAATGGGCACAAAAGTCTTGCCCGGAGGCACAGACTCTAGCGAAACCGGCGCGACGGTTCTCAGGCTCTCAGAAGGGACAATAAGCCGAGGCTCCTCTTCCTCCTCCTCAGTTGACATAAGGGAGCGAGAGAGAGCGTCGGCACGAATATTCTTCTCCCCGGCGAGATAATGCAGAGTAAAATGGAACCGGGAGAAAAATAAGGACCATCTGGCCTGACGAGAATTCAGCCGCTGGGCTGTGTGTAAATACACCAAATTTTTGTGGTCCGTGAAAACTTGGAAGGGAAACCGTGCACCTTCCAGAAGATGTCTCCACTCTGAAAAGGCCAACTTCATTGCTAGCAACTCCCTATCCCCGATGGAGTAATTTCTCTCCGCTGATGTGAAGGTCTTAGAGAAGAAGAAGCATGGATGCTTCCGAACTTGAGTGTCCTTTTGATAGAGGACTGCTCCAGCACCAACGGATGAGGCATCCACCTCCATTAGGAATGGCTTATCCACATCGGGGCGATGTAAGATGGGAGCGCTAGCAAAATGAGACATAACAGAAGTGAATGCCTTGGAGACCTCTTCCGACCACAATTTGGGATTCGCTCCCTTCTTGGTGAGGGCCACCAAGGGAGCTACCAGAGTTGAGAAGTGGGGAATGAACTGGCGGTAATAATTAATTAACCCCATAAAGCGCTGCACCGCCTTAAGAGAATGGGGCTCTTGCCAGTCCATCATAGCCTGTAGTTTGGCAGGATCCATAGCCAATCCCTGGGCGGAGATGATATAGCCCAGGAACGGTAAAGACTCCTGCTCAAACATACACTTCTCCAACTTTGCATAGCGAGAGTTTGCCCGTAAGAGGTCGAAGACTCTGCCAACATCTCGCCGGTGGGAGTCAATATCTGGAGAAAAGATGAGAATATCATCCAGACAGACTACAACCGAGGTGGAAAGCATATCCCGGAAGATGTCGTTGACAAAGTCTTGGAAAACGGCTGGGGCATTACAGAGCCCGAAGGGCATCACCAGATACTCATAATGCCCATCTCTGGTGTTAAACGCCGTTTTCCATTCGTCCCCTTCACGGATGCGAATCAGGTTGTAAGCACCCCGCAGATCTAATTTAGTAAACACTCTAGCTCCCTGAAGCCTATCAAAGAGCTCGGATATCAAGGGCAAAGGATACTTGTTCTTAACGGTGATAGCGTTAAGACCCCTGTAGTCTATGCATGGACGTAGTTCCCCATTCTTCTTCTGCACGAAGAAGAACCCTGCCCCAGCAGGTGACACTGACTTCCTGATGAACCCTCTTGCCAGATTCTCTTGAATGTACTGAGACATGGCCTCTGTCTCCGGGAGAGATAATGGATAAACTCGACCCCGGGGAGGCTCTGCACCAGGCAAGAGATCGATAGGACAGTCATAAGGGCGATGGGGCGGAAGGGTCTCCGCCGCCTTTTTGGAGAACACGTCTGCATAAGACCAGTATTGCTTGGGGAGAGAGGAAAGATCTGCGGGTACCTCAGTAGTAGCAACCTGAACACACTCTCGGTAACACCTACCCCCACATGATTCACCCCATCCCAGAATTCTGCCTGAGGACCACTCGATGTGAGGAGAGTGGAACCGTAACCAAGGTATCCCCAACAGGACCTCATCAATCCCCTCGGGAATGATGAGCAGAGATATAATCTCCTGATGGGATGGTGACATGGACAGAGTAAAAGGGATGGTCTGATGAGTTATCTGTGCGGGGAGTGTTGACCCATTCACCACTCGTACCGTTACTGGTTGAGATAGCATAACCAGGGGTATTGCGTGATGCTGGGCGAAGGCAGAAGACATGAAATTGCCTTCCGCCCCAGAATCCACGCAGAGCTCTACCGAGTGGGAGGATGAGCCAAAAGTTATTGTCCCCTTAAAGGACAATTTGGAGGCAAACGTCGCCGTGTCTAGTGCACCTCCACCTACTACCACTAGACGCTGACGTTTCCTCGACCGCTGGTGACATCTGGTGGCAAGATGTCCTGACTGTTGGCAAACATGGCAAACCTGGAGTGCACGAGCGGTCCGGGACGTAGATCCCGCTCGAGACACTACCTTAGGTTCATGGGACTCATGAGCCTGGACTGGAGATTCCAAAGGTTTGGCGAAGGTGGGAGCCAGCCGAAACTTCTGCCTACACTGGGCTCGCTCTAACCTCCGCTCGTGAAAACGGAGGTCAATACGAGTAGACACTGTTATTAATTCTTCCTGTGTGGCGGGAATCTCCCTAGTGGCCAGGGCGTCCTTAACGTGGTCAGCCAGCCCCCTCCAAAATATAGGAATAAGAGGTTTATCCGACCACTCCAGCTCAGATGCAAGAGTGCGGAAGCGGACGGCAAAATGGCTGACCAAGGACGAGCCCTGAGTCAATGCCAACAGTTGGAGCGCCGTATCATGGGTGAAACGAGGTCCTAAAAAGATCTGTTTCAGAGTGCTCAGGAATAACGGAGCACTCTGCACCACATGATCGCCACGCTCCCACAGCGGCGTAGCCCACTGCAACGCCCTGTCCGACAGTAAAGATACGATAAAGCCCACCTTAGCCCGCTCTGTAGGGAAACAAGAGGCCAGAAGCTCGAGATGTATTGAGCACTGACTCACGAAACCCCTACAGGACTTACTGTCACCAGAAAATTTCTCTGGTAGCGGGAGGCGAGATAGCGTCGGTACAGGGGCGGCAGTGGACAAGGTAGCTGCAGCCACACTTGCAGCCTGAACAGCGACAGCAGTAACATCCACAGCTGAGGTTGTACGCTCAAGAGCCGCCAACCTTCCCTCCAGCTGCTGGATGTACCGCTGTAAACGCTGATCGTCCGTCATTACTAGCCAGACCTTGGTGCTAATATTATGTTAAGGACCGGCGGAACGCACCAAGTATAGATGATATGAAACTATGTGCGTTCGCATTCCGAGGTCCACCGTGCAGGTAAAAGACCCTGCTGCTAGTAAGACGGACTATATGGCGGTACTAAGTATACACACATGGGTTAACTTCACCCTGCGTGAAGGAAGCGATCCTGTTGCGTCACAGGACCGCAGTACCGCACATAGAGCGCGAGCAAGAAGTCAGCGAACTCAACCCCTACACAGGATTGAAGTCCGATTAGACACTTGCTGGCACAACACCGCAACTGGGTGTGTAAGGAAACTTATAAAATAGAATCAATAGGCACGAGAGTGCGTGCGGTGCCGCACTGACGGATGCCACTAACCACCCAGGCTTGGGTAAGGAAAGCGCAGAGGAAGTGCACGGCGCTGTACTGGCGGGCACAGCAACCGGACGCTGTGATGTGTGTTACGTGCAGATGGCTAGTCGGGCACTAGATAGCTACCATCATCCGCGAGCAGTCAACAACTCTAGGGAGGGATACTTAGGAGCTTTCATCCATCGACATACATCCATCTACACACACATAATATCAAGACAATACTAGCGCATGGCCGTGCGGTCATGCGCAGTTTATATAGCTGCAGCACAGGAAACAGCTACAGAAGTTTTGCCCTTTCAGGACCTGCCAAAAGGACCAATGGGATGTGCTGCAGTACCTGAGCATGTGACCCTCGATCTCCAACGGGAGATCTTGCCCTGGGCATGCTCAGTGTGTGCATATAAGGACTTAGTCCCAGACAAGCCCGCTCGCTGCAGATCAGTGCAGGGTACAACAGGAGAGCCAGAAAAGGCAGCAGTAACCCTTTGCACAGAATCAGTCCCAGCAAGACGCTGGGAGCGACGCCTCCGCTGAGCAGAGCCCACTGCGGCCGAAGCAGAATGGGAGACCGCAGCAGACACGGATCGAGATTCCCCCTGTGCAGCAGAGGAAACTCGACTCCTAACAGCGTCTCATCTCAATTCCTGTGAATTTTGCATTGAAAAGTCAAACGGCGCTCCTTCCCTTCCGAGCTCTCCCATGCGCCCAAACAGTGGTTTACCCCCACATATGGGGTATCAGCGTACTCAGGACAAATTGTACAACAACTTTTTGGTTTCGATTTCTTCTCTTACCATTGGGAAAATAAAAAATTGGGGGCAAAAATATAATTTTTGTGAAAAACAAACCATTTTTTATTTTTACGGTTCTGCATTATAAACTTCTGTGAAGCACTTGGTGGGTCAAAGTGCTCACCACACCTCTAGATAAGTTCCTTAGGGGGTCTACTTTCCAAAATGGTGTCACTTGTGGGGGGTTTCAATGTTTAGGCACATCAGTGGCTCTCCAAACGCAACGTGGCGTCCCATCTCAATTCCAGTCAATTTTGCATTAAAAAGTCAAATGGTGCTCCTTCATGCGCCCAAACAGTGGTTTACCTCCACTTATGGGGTATCGGCGTACTCAGGACAAATTGTACAACAAGGTTTGGGGTCGATTTTCTCCTGTAACCCTTGGTAAAATAAAACAAATTGGAGCTGAAGTAAATTTTTTGTGAAAAAAAGTTAAATGTTAATTTTTATTTAAACATTCCAAAAATTCCTGTGAAACACCTGAAGGGTTAATAAACTTCTTGAATGTGGTTTTGAGAACCTTGAGGGGTGAAGTTTTTAGAATGGTGTCACACTTGGGTATTTTCTATCATATAGACCCCTCAAAATTACTTCAAATGAGATGTGGTCCCTTAAATAAAATGGTGTTGTAAAAATGAGAAATTGCTGGTCAACTTTTAACCCTTATAACTCCATAACAAAAAAAAATGTTGGTTCCAAAATTGTGCTGATGTAAAGTAGACATGTGGGAAATGTTACTTATTAAGTATTTTGTGTGACATATCTCTGTGATTTAATTGCATAAAAATTCATATTTCCGTTTTTTTCACAAATAAACGCAGGTAATATCAAAGAAATTTTACCACTATCATGAAGTACAATATGTCACGAGAAAACAATGTCAGAATCACTGGGATCCGTTTAAGCATTCCAGAGTTATAACCTCATAAAGGGACAGTGGTCAGAATTGTAAAAATTGGCCCGGTCCATAACGTGCAAACCACCCTTGGGGGTAAAGGGGTTAACCATCACTGATTTTGTCCCCTTTAGCAGATCAGTCAGAGGCGCAGCCACTGTGGCGAAGTTCATAATGAACCTCCTGTAATATCCCACGATCCCCAAGAAAGGCTTTAACTTGCTTTTTGGAGAGTGGTTTTGGCCATGTTTGGATTGCCTCCACTTTACTGATTTGGGGCTTTATTTCTCCACGACTCACTATATATCCTAGGTACTTAGCTTCTTCCTTACCCAAGGCACACTTCTTCAGGTTTATTGTAAACCCCGCCTCTCTTAGAGCACCAAACACCGCTTGGATTTTTTCCAGATGACTGTCCCAGTCCGGGTCAAAGATGATGATATCATCCAGGTACGCAGCAGCGTATGGCTTATGGGGTGCAATGACTCTATCCATAGCCCACTGGAAGGTCGCCGGAGCTCCCTGTAGGCCAAATGGCATCCGGACATACTGGAAGCATCCATCTGGTGTCTCCTTGGCTTCCTGTGCCATGGGGATCTGCCAATACCCCTTCGTCAAATCCAAGGTGGTTATATATCTGGCGTGCCCAATCCTTTCGATGAGCTCATAAACGCTGGGCATTGGATAAGCATCGAACTTGGAGACCTCATTCAACTTCCGATAGTCGTTGCAAAACCTCCACTCTCCATCAGGTTTTGGGACCAGAACAATTAGGCTCGACCAACCGCTCTTGGATTCCTCAATGACTCCAAGCTTCAACATACGCTCCACCTCCTTGGAGATTACTTCTCGACGGGCCTCAGGTATTCGATAGGGCTTCACGTTCACCCACACATGTGGCTCTGTTAGGACCTCGTGCTCTATGACCTTCGTGTACCCTGGCAACTCTGAAAACAGATCCCTGTTTTTCTGGAGTAACTCCTGGCACTGCTGTTTCTGGGCCTTTGATAGTGTCTCCGCTATAGTAACCGCTCCAACTTCACCTTCTGGGTTGCTTAGCAAAGATGGAGTTACTGCTGGCTCTCTATCTTGCCATGGCTTGATGAGGTTGACATGGTAAACTTGGATTGGTTTCCGTCTTCCTGGTTGGTGAATTTTATAGTTTACCTCACCAAGCTTCTCAACGACCTCATATGGCCCTTGCCATTTGGCCAAAAACTTGCTTTCCACCGTTGGAATTAACACAAGAACTCGGTCTCCCGGATTGAACTGCCTAACTCTTGCAGACCGGTTGTAGACCCTGGCCTGAGCTTCTTGTGCCTGGTGGAGGTGTTCTTTCATGATAGGCATCATCTTTGCAATCCTCTGCTGCATCATGGCCACATGCTCAATGACGCTTTTGTGGGGCGTGACTTCAGCTTCCCAGGTGTCCTTGGCTATATCCAGGAGACCTCGCGGATGTCGGGCATATAGAAGCTCAAACGGTGAGAACCCTGTGGAGGCCTGTGGAACTTCACAAATGGAAAACAACAGATATACTAAGAGACAGTCCCAGTCTCTACCGTCTTTCTCTTTGGCTTTTCACAGCATGCTCTTCAGTGTCCTGTTAAATCTCTCAACAAGGCCATTTGACTGAGGATGGTACACCGAAGTCCTCAACTGAGAGATTTTTCAAGGCTTTGCATAACTCCCTCATCACCATGCTCATGAAAGGTGTCCCCTGGTCAGTCAGGATCTCCTTCGGCAAACCTGTCCGGGAAAACACATGGACCAACTCGCGGGCTATACTCTTCGAGGAAGAATTTCTCAGGGGAATTGCTGTTGTGAACTCTGTTGTCGGGCTCCCTCCTGTGGTCATGAATGGTACTTCGGCTAGTTCTGTCCATGAACTTCCTTTGGTGGCGGTGAGTGGTGCTGCTGCTTCTGAGTTTCCTTTCACAGGTGACGAGGCTAATTCGTTGGCTGACTGCTCTATTTAACTCCATTTAGTTCATTGCTCCATGCCACCTGTCAATGTTTCAGTATTGGTCTAGTCCGCTCCAGGATCTTGCTGGTGACCTGTCTACTCTATCAGAAGCTAAGTTCCTGCTTGAATTTTACTGTTTGCTATTTTCCTGTCCAGCTTGCTATTTGATTTTTGTCCTGCTTGCTGGAAGCTCTGGGACGCCGAGGGGGCGCCTTAGCCCCGTGAGTCGGTGCGGAGGTCTTGTACCCTCGGCATGGTTTTTAGTAGGGTTTTGTGTTGACCGCAAAGTTACCTTTCCTATCCTCTCTCTGTTCAGTAAGTCGGGCCTCTCTTTGCTAAATCTATTTAATCTGTGTTTGTGATTTTCATCTTGTTTCACAGTCAATATATGTGGGGGGCTGCCTTTTCCTTTGGGGAATTTTCTCTGAGGCAAGGTAGGCTTTGTTTTCCTCCTTTAGGGCTAGCTAGTTCTTAGGCTGTGCCGAGTTGCATAGGGAGCGTTAGGCGCAATCCACAGCTATTTCTAGTGTGTGCGATAGGATTAGGGACTGCGGTCAGCATAGTTTCCACTTCCCAGAGCTTGTCCTGTATTTTTGTCACTATCAGGTTTTTTTTCTGTGTGCTCTTAACCACCAGGTCCATTGTTGTCCTAACCACCAGGTCATAACAAATTGCCTCAGGATAGCGTGTGGCATAGTCCAGGATGACTAATATATACTGATGGCCCCGGGCTGATTTAACTAAGGGACCGACCAAGTCCATGGCAATTCTCTCGAATGGCATCTCAGTAATGGGCAATGGCACAAGGGGGCTCCGAAAATGAGGAGTGGGGGCAGTTAGCTGACATGTAGGGCAGGACCTGCAATAGTTCACTATTTCTCGGTGACACCCAGGCCAATAGAACCTCTGGACAACCCTTTCCTGCATTTTTTCCACCCCTAGGTGTCCACCCAAGATGTGTGAATGGGCCATGTCCAACACCTTCCGTCTATATGGACCCGGCACTACCAACTGCTCTACCAACTCCTCCCTTATTTTCGTGACCCGGTACAACAACTCCCCACTCATCAGAAAATAGGGAAATCTTGTGTCTGCCCCTGGCTCCTGTACAACCCCATTAATTAACTGTGACATTATTAAAGGCTTCCCTCAGAGTGCGGTCCCTATGTTGGGCAGTCTCAAAATTTTCACCGGTTACCTCTAACTCCAGAATGTCAGATGCAGGGGACACTTCCTCCTCATCCCCAACCAGAACACAAAATGGAAACCTGTCTGTCTCTGGGTGTGGCATTACCTTTTTAGGGTTCATTGGTTCCCTACTCTTGCTAGGGACCTCAGAATCCTTTCCCCACAAATCCCAAAACAAACAGAAATCCCGGCTAATAATTATAGGGTGCAACAAGTCCCGAACGGCACCGACTTCATGGGACTCAGTGACACATGCCGTTTCAATATCCACCCTGGCCATAGGGTAGTCCTTTGCATCACCATGTATGCACCGCACACTGACCTTCTTTCCCGGGAGCAGGTGGAGAGGAAAAGTGGCCCTCACCAGGGTTACTAAGCTCCCCGAGTCTAACAGCGCCATTACTGCTTGACCATTCACCTTTACGGGACATGCTTGAGGCCCCTCGTTGGGCGGAGAGTTCACACTGCAGGCTGGATATGCATGCGGCATCCCATGCTGCAGTCCATCTGCTCAGTGGTCTGGGAACAACGGGCAGCTACATGTCCTGGCCTGTGGCACCTCCAACAAATAATATCACCCGTAGGGAACTTGGGCACCACCTCCCCCGCCCTTTGTGACCTTGGATGCCTCATCCCTTTTTGGGACTCAGCCCCCTTCTGGGACCCCCAGTATGGCATGGGCTGCCTCCCGAAGGAGCCTTCCAACCCTTGGTATCTCTCAACCAGTCCGATCAGCTCGTCGTCATTCTGGGGATCACCCTGGGCAACCAAGTCTGTATGGGCCTCGGGAGAGAATGCACAAACCGATCCATCATCACTCATTCTACCATCTGTGCAGGTGTAGATGACCCTGGCTGCAGCCATGTCTGGACCAGGTGCAACAGATCAAACATTTGGGAGCGAGGCGGTTTGTCCCGGTGATAGGCCCAGCAGTGAATTCGCCATGCCTTAACAGTCAGTGTCACCCCCAAACGTGCAAGAATCTCGGCTTTCAATTTGGGATATTCCTTGGCATCCTGCAAGGTCAAGTCATAGTATGCCTTCTGAGGTTCTCCCGTCAGGTATGGTGCCAGTACCTCTGCCCACTGCTCTGGCGGAAGTTTTTCCCTCTCAGCGACCCTCTCAAACACCGTCAGGAAGGCCTTAACATCATCCCCAGGGTTATTTTCTGCAATGCGCGTCTTACTGTCTTCCGGACGTGGGTGTCATCAGTCAGCCAGACCTGGGGTTGGGGCGCTCGTCCTGCCCTGGATGGCAGTTGTCAGAAGCTGCATCTGCTGCCGTTGCTCCTGCTAGCTCTGTTGAATCTGCTGCATCATCAGCCTGTTGGTCTCTTGCTTTATCTGCTGCCGTTGCTCCTGCTGTGACTGCAACTGGACCAAGTGTTTCAGCAGGTCCTTCATTTTCCCCGGCAATGCTTGCTGGCTTGCAACAGACTTGACCCAGGACATTCAATAATAGATTTACGTCTCCGCTGGGAACGCTGCCCGTATTTTCCACCAATTGTAGGGGTTTCACTCACTCGGGTGCAACGGCTGACACTCAGGAGGCACGTTCCATTAAAAGTTCACAGGGTTTATTGCTCCATAAACCACATAGCAAAATAACAGAAAGAAAATAGCCTTTAGCTCAGGAAAACAAAAACAAGTGTCCAGTCCTTCAGGCTCAGTCCTGGAGCCTTAACACACTCTGGAGGCTTTCACTTCCACACACACCTCCTGTGTAAAGCATTAGCCTGCCTTATATGGATCTAACCACACCCAGGAACCCATCACATGATTAGACATGTGGTTATGACATCACCACAGGTCCTGAAACACACATATATAGTTATGGTTATGTGCATCAAAGAAAACACTTCGGGTTACATCACAGCAACAAGCCACCTATGTGACACATACCACCCATCGACTACACAACCTTTAGCCACGCTACAATATATATCTATATATATAATTGTCTAAGGGTTTTTCCGTCTGTCTGTCTGTCTTTATGTCTGTCTGTCTGTCTGTCCTGGAAATCCCGCGTCTCTGATTGGTCGAGGCCGCCAGGCCTCGACCAATCAGAGACCGGCACAGCATCGACGTAGAAATCCCGCGTCTCTGATTGGTCGAGGCCGCCAGACCTCGACCAATCAGCAACGGGCACAGCGACGATGATGTCATAAAGGACGTAGACATCTCACGTTTCTGATTCAGCGACGGGCACAGTATCGACGTAGATGTCATAATGGTTGCCATGGCGACGATGATGTCATAAAGGTTGCCTCGACCAATCAGCGACGGGCACAGTCTGCCGCGAATTCTGGAATCATCATTGTCCATATACTACGGGGACATGCATATTCTAGAATACCCGATGCGTTAGAATCGGGCCACAATCTAGTATATATATATATATATATATATCCTCGAGTATAAGCCGACCCGAGTATAACCCGACCCCCCTAATATTGCCACAAAAAACTGGGAAAACTTATTGACTCAAGTATAAGCCTAGGGTGGGAAATGCAGCAGCTACCGGTGAATTTCAAAAATCAAAACAGATGCTCCATACCGTTCATTATTGCCCCATAGATGCTCCATAGAAAGCTGTGCCATATATAATGCTCTGCACCGTTCATTATGGCCCCATAGATGCTCCATATAAAGCTGTGCCATATATAATGCTCTGCACCATTTATTATTGCCCCATAGATGCTCCATAGAAAGCTGTGCCCCATATATATTGCTCTGCACCGTTCATTATTGCCCCATAGATGCTCCATAGAAAGCTGTGCCCAATATATATTGCTCTGCACCGTTCATTATTGCCCCATAGATGCTCCATAGAAAGCTGTGCCCCATATATATTGCTCTGCAAGGTTCATTATTGCCCCATAGATGCTCCATAGAAAGCTGTGCCCCATATATATTGCTCTGCACCGTTCATTATGGCCCCATAGATGCTCCATATATAATGCTGCTGCTGCTGCTGCAATAAAAAAATCACATACTCACCTCTCTTCGCTCAGGATGCCGGCGCTTTCAATATTTACCTGCTCCTCGTGCAGCTCCGTCTCCAGCACTGACGCTCAGCAGAGGGCGTGCACTGACTACGTCACCTCTAACCTGAGCGTCACTGCTAGAGGACGCCGCAGACGGAGCCACACCGGAGCGAGGAGCAGGTAAATATCGCGCAGCGCTCCCCTCCCCGTATACTTACCTGCTCGCGGCGCGGTCCCTGCTTCTCCCGGCACTGCATCTTCTTCCAGTATTGAGCGGTCACAGTTACCGCTCATTTACAGCAATGAATATGCAGCTCCACCCCTATGGGAGGTGGAGCCGCATATTCAATGCTGTAATGAGCGGTACCATGTGACCACTCAGTACAGGAAGAAGCTGCAGCGCCGAGAGAAGCAGGGACTGCAGGGACCGCGCCGGAGCAGGTAAGTATAACTAGACAGCCCCCGCTCCCCCTCCCTTGCCGACCCCCGGGTATGACTCGAGTATAAGCCAAGAGGGGGACTTTCAGCCCAAAAAAATGGGCTGAAAATCTAGGCTTATACTCGAGTATATACGGTATATATTTACAACTAGATGTTGGTCCGATTCAAACGCATCGGGTATTCTAGAATATGCATGTCCCCGTAGTATATGGACAATGATGATTCCAGAATTCACGGCAGACTGTGCCCGTCGCTGATTGGTCGAGGCAACCTTTATGACATCATCGTCGCCATGGCAACCATTATGACATCTACGTCGATACTGTGCCCATCGCTGAATCAGAAACGTGGGATTTCTACATCCTTTATGACATCATCATCGCTGTGCCCGTTGCTGATTGGTCGAGGCCTGGTGGCCTCGACCAATCAGAGATGCGGGATTTCCAGGACAGACAGACAGACAGACAGACAGACAGACAGACGGAAAAACCCTTAGACAATCTATATATATAATTGTCTAAGGGTTTTTCCGTCTGTCTGTCTGTCTCTCTGTCTGTCCAGGAAATCCCGCGTCTCTGATTGGTCGAGGCCGCCAGGCCTCGACCAATCAGCAACGGGCACAGCGACGATGATGTCATAATGGTTGCCATGGCGACGATGATGTCATAAAGATTGCCTCGACCAATCAGCGACGGGCACAGTCTGCCGCGAATTCTGGAATCATCATTGTCCATATACTACGGGGACATGCATATTCTAGAATACCCGATGCGTTAGAATCGGGCCACAATCTAGTTATATATATAGATACAGACCAAAACTTTGGACATACCTTCTCATTTAAAGATTTTTCTGTATTTTCATGACTATGAAGATTGTACAGTCACACTGAAGGCATCAAAACTATGAATTAACACATGTGGAATTATATGCTTAACAAAAAGGTGTGAAACAACTGAAAATATGTCTTATATTCTAGGTTCTTCAAAGCAGCCACCTTTTCCTTTGATGACTGCTTTGCACACTCTTGGCATTGTCTTGATGAGCTTCAAGAGGTAGTCACTGCGAACGGACTTCCAACAATCTTGAAGGAGTTCCAGAGAAACTTAGCACTTGTTGGCCCTTTTGCCTTCGGTCCAGCTCACCCCAAACCATCTCGATTGGGTTCAGGTCTGGTGACTTTGGAGGCCAGGTCATCTGGCGTAGCACCCCATCACTCTCCTTCTTGGTCAAATAGTCCTTACACAGCCTGGAGCGGTGTTTGGGGTAATTGTCCTGTTGAAAAATAAATGATGGTCCAACTAAAGGCAAACCGGATGGAATAGCATGCCGCTGCAAGATGCTGTGGTAGCCATGCTTGTTCAGTATACCTTCAACATTGAATAAATCCCCAACAGTGTCACCAGCAAGCACCCCCACACCATCACACCTCCTCCTCCATGTTTCACGGTCGGGACCAGGCATGTAGAGTCCATCTGTTCACCTTTTCTGGATTGCACAAAGACACGGTGGTTGGAACCAAAGATCTCAAATTTGGACTCATCAGACCAAAGCACAGATTTCCACTGGTCTAATGTCCATTCTTTGTGTTCTTTAGCCCAAACAAGTCTCTTCTGCTTGTTGCCTGTCCTTAGCAGTGGTTTCCTAGCAGCTATTTTACTATGAAGGCCTGCTGCACAAAGTCTCCTCTTAACAGTTGTTGTAGAGATGTGTCTGCTGCTAGAACTCTGTGTGGCACTGACCTGGTCTCTAATCGGAGCTGCCGTTAACCTGCGATTTCTGAGGCTGGTGACTCAGATAAACTTATCCTCAGAAGCAGAGGTGACTCTTGGTCTTCCTTTCCTGGGGCGGTCCTCATGTGAGACAGTTTGTTTGAAGCGCTTGATGGTTTTTGACACTGCACTTAGGGACACTTTCAAAGTTTTCCCAATTAGTCGGACTGACTGACCTTCATTTCTTAAAGTAGTGATGGCCACTTGTTTTTCTTTACTTAGCTGCTCTTTTCTTGCCATAATACAAATTCTAACAGTCTATTCAGTAGATACAGCTGTGTATCCACCAGACTTCTGCACAACACAACTGATGGTCCCAACCCCAATACAGCTGTGCATCCACCAGACTTCTGCACAACACAACTTATGGTCCCAACCCCATTTATAAGGCAAGAAATCCCACTTATTAAACGTGACAGGGCACACCTGTGAAGTCAAAACCATTCCCGGTGACTACCTCTTGAAGCTCATCAAGAGAATGCCAAGAGTGTGCAAAGCAGTCATCAAAGTAAAAGGTGGCTACTTTGAAGAACCTAGAATATAAGACATATTTTCAGTTGTTTCACACTTTTTTGTTATATAATTCCACATGTGTTTATTCATAGTTTTGATGCCTTCTGTGTGAATATACAATTTTCATAGTCATGAAAACACAGAAAAATCTTAAAATGAGAAGGTGTGTCCAAACCTTTGAACTGTACTATGTATATATATATATGTTAGTGTTGGCGGAACGCACCAAATATATTTATTAGATGAGATAGGTGCGTTCGCAACCTGGGATCCACCGTGCAGGAAAGAACCTGCTGCTAAGTAAGGCGGTGAAGTAAATTAGTATAAACAAACTCTGTTACTTCACAGAGCCCATAGTAAAGAGAACGCTGTGCCCTGTTTAGCTCACAGGGAACACAGCTACTGAGTAGAGCCGGCAGTGGTCATGCAGTCCCAATCAAACATGCTGCTCCTCTCCGGGTGAGCCGGAATTCTAATGGCTATTAGCCAGCCCTGAATTCACTCATGAGAAACTCCTCGCCCGAGGTGCCAGCATTCTAGGGGCTTATTTCAGCCGGGTCCCTGACTGCATACACACAAAAACCCCTCGCCGGAGGTGCCATCATTCTAGGGGCTTATTTCAGCCGGTCCCTGACCACACACACGACCACCCTGGCACTGAGCTCGTACATATTTGATACTAGCGCATGACCGTGCAGTCATTAGAACCTTTTATAGCTGCAGCAACTTCAGGACCTTCCTAGAAGGACCAATGGAAGGCTGCCACAGAACTTGATCAGGTACAGGGCCTTCCTGGAGGACCAATGGAAGTTGCTGCAGTACCTGACTATGTGACCCTAGACCTCAACTGAGAGATCTTACCCTGGGCATGCTCAGTGTGTGCAAAGCAGGACTTAGTCCCAGAAAAGCCTGCTCATCGCAGACCAGTGCAGGGTACAATTGCAGAGCCTGGAGAGGCAGCAGTAACCCTTTACACAGTATCAGATTCAATGAGACGCTGGGACCGACGTCTCCGCTGAGCAGGCTCCACTGCGGCCGATGCAGAATGGGAGACCGCAGCAGACATGGCTTGAGATTCCCTCTGTGCAGCGGCGGGAACTCAACTCCTAACATATATATATATATATATTTTTTTTTTTCATCGGTTACATTTTATAATTTACAAAAAGAAAACAATGTGCTGATGCAAAGGTTCAGGGACCCTGCATGGTTAGTGCCAAGTAGCACCGCCTTTTGAAAGTACCACAGATTGTAAAAATTTTTTTAGCCAGCCTAGAGTCTGTCAGTTTTTGTTTGAGGGATTTTAATCCTTTCTTCCTTGGAAAATTCTTCCAGTTCCTTGAGATTCCTGAGTTGTCTTGCATGCACTGCTTTTCTGAGGTCTAGACACAGATTTTCAATGATGTTCAGATCAGGGGACTGTGACTGCCATTGTAAAACTTTCAGATTATACTTTTTGAGGTAGTCTATTGTGCAGTTTGATGTGTGTTTAGGATCATTATCCATTAATATAAACCATCCTCTTTTCAACTTCAGCTTTTTTACAGATTGTGTTATGTATGCATCAAGAATTTGTTGAAATTTCAATGACTCAATTTTTCCCTCTACCAGTGAAATGTTCCCCAAGCCGTTGGCTGCAGCACAACCCAAAGCATTATTGATTCATCCCTATGATTATTGGTTGTTGAAATGTTTTTTTCCTGAAATTCTGTGCCTTTTTTTCTCCACGTATATCTTTGACCATTGTGGCCAAAGAGTTCTATTTTAACCTCATCAGTCCACAGGTCTTTTTTCCAAAATGCATTAATTTTGTTTAGATGTTCTTTTGCAAACTTTTGATGCTGAATTTTATGGTGAGGACGCTGGAGATATTTTTTTCTGATGACTTTTTCATAATGGCCAAATTTGTGCTGGTGTCTCTGAACAGTAGAACAATGTAACACAGCTCCAGAGTCTGCTAAATTTTTCTGAATGTCTTTTGCAGTCAATCGGGGGTTCTGATTTCCCTCTCTAGTAATCCTACAAGCAGCTCTCACTAAAATTTTGCTTGGTTTTCCAGACCTTATCTTGACCTCCACTGTTCCTGTTAACTGCCATTTCTTAATTATATTTTGAACTGAAGACAGCTTGAAAATGGTTTGATATATTTTTATAGCCTTCTCCTGCATTGTGTGTCTCCACCACTTTCATTTTCAGAGTGCTAGGCATCTGCTTAGAGGAACACATTGCTGATGTTCTTTGGCACAAGGTTAGTGGAGGCTGGGTTTTTATAAAGCTGGGACATTTGCATCACCTGGCTTTTCCTAATGATGATAGTGAACAACCCATAACCCTAACAAGCTAATTAAGGTCTGACACATTGGTCAAAGTTATCTAAACAGAAAAATCTCCAAGGGTGCCCAAACTTTGCCTTCAGCTCATTTTCATTTTTGTAATTCTTAAAATGTAAGAAACTACAATATATATTTTAATTGCCTAAAATACAAATGAAATGTGTCATCTTTAACCCTTTTATAGCTAATTTGTTATGGACTGACCTGGGTTGGAGTAGTGGTAGTCCAACCACTCCACTAGCAGCACTGGCAAGTAGCATAGTCAGGTAGAGCCAGGTGACGGTACACAGGAGCAGCAATGTAGTTAAAGGATCAGCAGGTTGGGTAGTCATGAATAGCCAGGATTCAGTAGACAGGAGCAGCAATGCAGTGAAGGGATCAGCAGGTTGCATAATCAGGAATAGTCAGGTGTTGGTACATGATAGCAGCAGTATCTTGGAGTGAAGTAGCAGTTGAAAGGAAAACTATATGCTGGAGCTCAATAATCTAGCAAGAAAGGAAGTACAATGCCAGGTTTATGTAGGGTTTTCAATCAGGGTGGAGCCAATTAGGAACTCAGGGTGGAGACAATCAGTAACAACACATGTACTAGTATCTGGATTTAGCAAGGAACTGTCCAGTGAGCTGAATTGCTCAGAGGGAAGAGCTGCTGCCTGGTGCACAAGAGCTTAGGAGTTCGAGTCTTGACAACATTTCATCTTCAACTTGCTTAACTGTTCACAATAACAGTAATTGTGGTCAGGGGTGCCCAAACTTTTATATGGAGACTATATGTATATATAGATAACCAATAGAGAATTGGATAACAGAGCAGTACTAAAAAGTATATAGCTTTATTACAAGTTTTAAACATGCAAAATATGTTTAGTAGAAGCATGAGCAAATATTTAAAATGTATTTAAAATTTAAAGTGCAGTGACACCGAGGGGGAAATGCATTGGGATGCTACACAAACTTTTATGGGCAACCTGTGAGCAGGATATACTTGGGTACTGCCCTTGCAAGGGCGGCAGCAAAGAAGGGGCACAACAGGTCTTAGGGAAAAAATTTAATTTATTCTCACCCTTGTTATCATTGTTTCCCGTCTGCTCCTGTTTCATGCATCCAGCACAGAAAACTACAGATCAAATCAACTTTCTATATGAGCACTGGTTACCTTGAGCACTAGCACTCTATGTCTTGTCTGGATTGTTATGTGTATAAATGTTGGTCTCATTTTTATGGTACTAATGAAAAGTTATATTTTATTTAATTCCTTACCCTGCTCAAACCTTCCAAACATCAAACCGGTAACTGGGGCTGATTTCTGGCCCAATATAATCCAGTTATCAGTCTGGGCTTGTGTCTAATGAGAAAATGATGGCACTCCTACTGGACTGATAAGGCTCTGTTTCACCGATGTTAGTAAAAGGGGCCTCCCAGCCTCTCAGGGTTGTGAGCAAGTGTTGTATCACATTAGCAACATTCTCTCACTCCCTGTGCTTACCTGGGCCTATGTGGACAGGGGGTTTCTGTTTAAAATCATGCAAAGTTGACCTTACGTGTCCACAGAGGGCCTGGAACATCACATTGATGCAAGTGAGGAAACCGTACAACATAATCCATCCAACGTAATAATGACATCAGGTGGGGTGGCGAAGTGCAGGTTTGTCACATTACCCTGAGGGAATACCACTGCCATCAAGTGGTGCACTAAGTCTGCAATAATATTTAAGTAAGAGTTACAAGTCAGGGCCCAATGCGAATATTATTAAAGAATCCCAGTAGTTATACCTCTGCCTTGAGTCCAATTTGTGTGTTTGACAGCCATCTTTGGAGACTGCTGCTCTCTGGTGTCATCAATTGAAGAACTGGGATAAGTCATTATGGTAGTTTCAGATTCAAGGGACACAACATAACAGTTTATGAAATTCCACTATAAAGTGGCCAACCTATATAGAATAGGAAAAGGCTGCTGACTAAAAACAAGCATCCTAAAGAATAGGGTAAGACAGTCTGAAGCTCAACTTTGTATAATTGGTACTGGTCTATCCTCATTAAAAAAAATTTGTTGCTAAATGGGTTGTCCACTTCTGGACAACTCCCTAATAATGACACCAGAGTGAGGCATAAATGAAAAAAATATTTATACTTACAGTAAAATAATCCAAGCAAGGAGCACGTGCAGCCACTAGTTTACCTGGCTCCTGGTTCTACACAGCACCGCAACCTCTGATGACCGCACGAAGCAAACGTACCCACACCTATTGCACACGTGACTGCACTGCACGCTACCCTGTATGGGTAAGCCAGTGGCCACACGTGCTCCTTTTGGTCCCCCTGGTGCCCACACTAGCTATTATTGGGACATTGGATTAGCCCTCCTACTTTTACAAATGGGCCTTCGGGGAATTATCCTTCATATCAGCCATCTTAAGTCAGCATGAGTTTTATGACTGCATTATTTGTCGCTACTAGTTAACTTTTGTTGGGCTGTCACTTACATCTAGGTGCGAAGCTATACATACTTTGGGTACTATTTCCTTTTATATTCCCTTTGCATCTGCATTTTTTGGACATCCCTTACATGCACCTGGGCCAGCACTATTATGTGGTAACCTTACAGTTTAGGCTATCTACAACAATCACTTCTGCATTGCAGGATCCGCATTTAGGTACTCCATATCAGATTATTTTACTGGCATTAATTTTCCCATATCTAGTGTCCTTTCCTATGAACCCACCCTCAAGTGTGCGGCATCATCTTAGAGTATTTTTTGAGTCCCTTTTTTTGACAGATCTGGCACTTTCTCTGTCTTGATCCCAGCAGCTGAGGACTATTCTTTTTGGGGCCTAGGCACCAGTGTGTTTATTATAGTGTTAATTTATACTTACCTCTACTGGTAAGTGACATAATTGTAAAGGTTGAGGACAGTTAACAATGCTGATTGACTGAAGTAGTCTTTTCACATTGTTTACATTAGGAGGCCAGTGGGCCAGTGGGGGCACACACAGTTGAAAGCAGTAGAGTGGTACCTGTCTGGAAATTATATTTTATATATGTATACGATATGATATACAGTCATGGCCAAAAGTATTGACACCCTAGCAATTCTGTCAGATAATACTCGGTTTCTTCCTGAAAATGATTGCAAACACAAATTCTTTGGTATTATTATCTTCATTTAATTTGTCTTAAATGAAAAAACACAAAAAGAATTGTCCTAAAGCCAAATTGGATATAATTCCACACCAAACATAAAAAAGGGGGTGGACAAAAGTATTGGCACTGTTCAAAAAATCCTATGATGCTTCTCTAATTTGTGTAATTAACAGCACCTGTAACTTACCTGTGGCACCTAACAGGTGTTGGCAATAACTAAATCACACTTGCAGCCAGTTGACATGGATTAAAGTTGACTCAACCTCTGTCCTGTGTCCTTGTGTGTACCACATTGAGCATGGAGAAAAGAAAGAAGACCAAAGAACTGTCTGAGGACTTGAGAAACCAAATTGTGAGGAAGCATGAGCAATCTCAAGGCTACAAGTCCATCTCCAAAGACCTGAATGCTCCTGGGTCTACCATGCACAGTGTCATCAAGAAGTTTAAAGCCCATGGCACTGTGACTAACCTCCCTAGATGTGGACGGAAAAGAAAAATTGACAAGAGATTTCAATGCAAGATTGTGCGGATGTTGGATAAAGAACCTCGGCTAACATCCAAACAAGTTCAAGCTGCCCTGCAGTCCGAGGGTACAACAGTGTCAACCCGTACTATCCGTCGGCATTTGAATGAAATGGGACTGTATGGTAGGAGACCCAGGAAGACCCCACTTCTTACCCCGAGACATAAAAAAGCCAGGCTGGAGTTTGCCAAAACTCACCTGAAAAAGCCTAAAACGTTTTGGAAGAATGTTCTCTGGTCAGATGACACAAACGTAGAGCTTTTTGGGCAAAAGCATCAACATAGAGTTTGCAGGAGAAAAAAAGAGGCATTCAAAGAAAAGAACACAGTCCCTACAGTCAAACATGGCGGAGGTTCCCTGATGTTTTGGGGTTGCTTTGCTGCCTCTGGCACTTGACTGCTTGACCGTGTGCATGGCATTATGAAATCTGAAGACTACCAACAAATTTTGCAGCATAATGTAGGGCCCAGTGTGAAAAATCTGCGTCTCCCTCAGAGGTCATGGGTCTTCCAGCAGGACAATGACCCAAAACACACTTCAAAAAGCACTAGAAAATTGTTTGAGAGAAAGCACTGGAGACTTCTAAGGTGGCCAGCAATGAGTCCAGACCTGAATCCCATAGAACACCTGTGGAGAGATCTAAAAATGGCAGTTTGGAGCAGGCACCCTTCAAATATCAGGGACCTGGAGCAGTTTGCCAAAGAAGAATGGTCTAAAATTCCAGCAGAGCATTGTAAGAAACTCATTGATGGTTACCGGAAGCTGTTGGTCGCAGTTATTTTGGCTAAAGGTTGTGCAACCAAGTATTAGGCTGAGGGTGCCAATACTTTTGTCTGGCCCATTTTTGGAGTTTTGTGTGAAATGATCAATGTTTTGCTTTTTGCTTCATTCTCTTTTGTGTTTTTTTCATTTAAGACAAATTAAATGAAGATAATACCAAATAATTTGTGTTTGCAATTATTTTCAGGAAGAAAATGAGTATTATCTGACAGAATTGCAGGGATGTCAATTATTTTGGCTGTGACTGTATATGTATAAAAGTATATATAGTTTATAAATTTATGCAGCACCTTTGGGCTTCAAATAAGTGGCTGTCAAATAGTGGACAGGCTCCTTACCATAACACAAGTCAAAATGCATTAAAATAAAATAAGACTGATATCAATTACCTTGAGTCACATCGTGACTTCAGTCATTTATTTTGCAGTACACTGCACCGTTAAAGGTCCCAAACCGATGATACCATACCATGATACCATAGAAATTAAAATAAGCTTCAGATCAAACATCCCTAGTTGTGTATTTCATCTGATTGCATTTTCCTTCCTGGAGGTATTAACTGATATATTTTTTTTTAAGTAGCCCCAACGTTTTTGCAGTATTCCCTCTTTTGACGAGGAGGGTCACAAGCTCATACTGGAGTAATTATTGTGCATTTAATGACTTACAATAAGTACTTTTGAACTAAATGCACATTTATGCCCAGGCATCGTATTTTTGTCACTTTAATGGAAAATTGTACATTTTCCTCTTAGACTGACTGAACCTGCTCAGTAACCGGGATTTATAGACCAAACTGACAGCTAACCAATACATTACAGTCTGAGTAGTCACATTGATAGGCTCTCCACACCTATGTTGTCTGAAAAAAAATCAATTTCAGTCAAATATGCCCTGTGTGAGCTATCACAAAGTTATAATTTTAGCCAATTCAGGACAGATATCCCTATCATGGGAAAGGGATGCATCAACTCAGTAATAATGCAGTGCAGTGTACAGTCACATAACGATTTCCACTCTAGAATTACTTCTCAACACTCCAAAACTATGTATGAAAAAAGTGATAACTCTTCATTGAAATACCACGTCCTCCAGCTTCTTAAGTCCTAAATCAGTTTTAGTAACAAACAGCTCATCTTTAGGGACAAAATGATGTTGATCGCATTAAGAGTTATTGCTCTATTGATTTGCATAGTACTTAGCTGCCACATTTACTCACACGAACTGATAAATTTGCAATGGGTGACAGACAGAAAAAAAAGGCAGAAATTGATTTATAAGTTTGTGTAGAATAAAGTCATTGAAAATGCCTCTATTAAAAATCTGCAATTTTTCACAAGGCCTCGCTTGCCTTAATAAATGTGAGAAAGGGTTTGATTTCATTCAGAATTAATGTAGTTTGAAATTGAAATGAGTCGCACTTCCTGCCTTTAGGAGATCTGCTGACATTTCTAGCGTGATCGTTGCTGCCTGGGAAGCAAAAAAATATGAAGAAAGTAGAAAATAAGATAAATTTCCTATAATTTGCACAATGAGCGCTTAGGACCAATTTTATGAGGTCAAAAACAATTACATTGTGAAAATGTCAGTTCAATATAGGCAATGAGTAATGCTATATATATGGAATATCAATAATTATTAGATTTCCTTGTAACAGTATATTAGAGACTGGGTGATTTACCTGGGAATTATGGCGGACCTAGTTTCTTAACATCATTATTTCATTAAAATGTATTTTATACCAGTGGAAATGCCGTAGAAAACGAAAAACACAAAATACCAGAAAAATGAAGGTAAACAGAAATGAAGTATTTTAAAGGCCTTTCATCCAATTTAGAAAGTAAAAAACTTCACAACTATTGTAGTAGATGGTAATTTAAAGATTTTATCCTCTGGACATTTATATTTACCCTTTTTTTACTTTGCATTTTTCTTCAGTTATATAGTTTTCAATTTTCATGCACTGTGTGATTTGTACTTGAATTTCTTTGAAAATAAAAAGGTAATTTCTATGCAAATAATAAATGCCTTTTATTAGCTAAAAATTTACAAAGGGCCCAAATAAATCACCATGCAGTGCTCCAAAACAATAATGGCATGTTTGTACACTGAACATTTGATTTCAAATTTGACAACGAATCCTGGATTAATGCAGAACACTGTCTTGTGTTATTACTCTGTTTCTAAATAGAACATTCATACCATACATGATGAAATCTCTTTGACACCTTAAAAGATAATGGCTCTCCGCACCAGAACATATATGTCATAGGTCAAAAGTAGTAGGATGATGACGATTGTGTACATTTGCTGTAATGCTCCATAGTCCCTGGTTAAAATTAAGAAAACGAAGATAGACAATTTATTTGTGACAATGCTCCATTGGAGAAAGATCATAGATTACAAATGTATGACCACTTTAGTTAAAAAAAAGAGATAGAGACAGTGCATTTTGACTTTAATAAAGCGAGGAAAGAAAATGTCCAACTTCTGGTGCCAAAGGATGTGAAATAAAAACCATGTCTTTATTGGTGATTTTCCTTAAAATCTTTATACATTCCAATAATAAGGGGACACATCCACAAAATCAAGGTGTATCAGACACATTCTTAATCCTGGAATATAGAGAGCAAATCATAGATCACATTTATTTGTCCTCCTCACTAATTAGGTAAGTGTTACCAGAAAGAATATTTTCATGCCAAAAAGCTTTAAAAGAAATCTGTCAGCAAGTTTTCACTATGCAATCTGAGGACAGCATGAGGTAGGGGTTAATACACAGATTTCAATGATGTGTCACATGTCAGGCTGTGTGCTGGGGATAATCATTGCCTGGACCACAGCAGCTACAGCAGCCCATGCATGCTAGTCCAACTCTGCCCGCTCCTGTAATAAGCACCTCACTGTCTATAGACAATGTCCATAGAGAACCTTCTCAACTCTGCTGTATTGCTAAATATATAAACTCTGACTGTGTCAGAACAGCTGCACCCAATAAACTAAGTGATACATCCCTGGATTCTTGGTCTGTTTGGCTACATCATGCTGCTCAAAGATGAGATGGCAAAAATTTGCTGACAGATTCCCTTTAACCCGTTTCTGACATGTGACGTACTATCACGTCGAGGTGGGGTGGGCCCGTATGCCCACCGACGGGATAGTACGTCATACCGATTGGCCGCGCTCAAGGGGGGAGCGCGGCCAATCGCGGCCAGGTGTCAGCTGACTATCGCAGATGACATCCGGCACTATGTGCCAGGAGCGGTCACGGACCGCCCCTGGCACATTAACCCCCGGCACACTGCGATCAAACATGATCGCAGTGTTCTGGCGGCATAGGGAAGCAACACGCAGAGAGGGGGCTCCCTGCGTGCTTCCCTGAGACCCCCGGAGCAATGCGATGTGATCGCGTTGCTGGGAGGGTCTTTTACCTCCTTCTCCCTGCAGCAGGCCTGGATCCAAAATGTCCACGGCTGCATCCGGGTCCTGCAGGGAGGTGGCTTCACAGCGCCTGCTCAGAGTAGGCGCCGGGAAGCCTACAGGAGTGCACGTCAGATCGCTGATCTGACACAGTGCACAGCAAAGTGTCAGATCAACGATCTTACACTATAACATGATGCCCTCCTGGGGCAATGTTATAGTGTAAAAAAAAATATTCACATGTGTAAAAAAAATTAAAAAAATTCCTAAATATATATATATATATATATATATATATATATATATTGTTCCTATAAATACATTTCTTTATCTAAATAAAAAACAACAATAAAAGAACACATATTTAGTATCGCCGCGTCCATAATGACACGACCTATAAAACTGTCCCACTAGTTAACCCCTTCAGTGAACACCGTGAAAAAAAAACAGGCAAAAAACAACGCTTTATTATCATACCACCAAACAAAAAGTGGAATAACACGCGATTAAAAAGATGGATATAAATGATCATGGTACCGCTGAAAATGTCATCTTGTCCCACAAAAAATGTGCCACCATACAGCATCATCAAAGAAAAAATAAAAAAGTTATAGTCCTCAGAATAAAGCGATGCAAAAATAATTATTTTTTCAATAAAATAGTTTTTATCGAATAAAAGCGCCAAAACATAAAAAATTATATAAATAGGTATCACTGTAATCATACTGACCCAAAGAATAAAACTGCTTTATCAATTTTACTAAACGTGGAATGGTATAAACACCTCCCTCAAAGGAAATTCATGAATAGCAGGTTTTTGGTCATTCTGCCTCATAAAAATCGGAATAAAAAGCGATCGAAAAATGTCACGTGCCTGAAAATGTTACTAATAAAATCGTCGAATCATCTCGCAAAAAACAAGACCTCACATGACTCTGTGGACCCAAATATGAAAAAATTATAGCTCTCAAAATGTGGTAACGCAAAATATATTTTTTGCAATAAAAAGCGTCTTTCAGTGTGTGACGGCTGCCAATCATAAAAATCCGCTAAAAAACCCACTATAAAAGTAAATCAAACCCCCCTTCATCACCCCCTTAGTTAGGGAAAAAATAAAAAAATAAAAAATGTATTCATTTCCATTTTCCCGTTAGGGTTAGGGCTAGGGTTAGGGCTATGGTTGGGGTTAGGGCTAGGGTTAGGGCTAGGGTTAGAGTTAGGGCTAGGGTTAGGGCTAGCGTTAGGGCTAGGGTTAGGGTTAGGGCTAGGGTTAAGGCTACAGTTAGGGTTGGGGCCAAAGTTAGGGTTAGGGTTTGGATTACATTTATGGTTGGGAATAGGGTTGGGATTAGGGTTAGGGGTGTGTCAGGGTTAGGGGTGTGGTTAGGGTTACCATTGGGATTAGGGTTAGGGGTGTGTTTGGATTAGGGTTTCAGTTATAATTGGGGGGTTTCCACTGTTTAGGCACATCAGGGGCTCTCCAAACGCGACATGGAGTCCGATCTCAATTCCAGCCAATTCTGCGTTGAAAAAGTAAAACAGTGCTCCTTCCCTCCCGAGCTCTCCCGTGCGCCCAAACAGGGGTTTACCCCAACATATGGGGTATCAGCATATTCAGGACACATTGGACAACAACTTTTGGGGTCCAATTTTTCCTGTTACACTTGGGAAAATACAAAACTGGGGGCTAAAAAATTATTTTTGTGGAAAAAAAATATTTTTTATTTTCACGGCTCTGCGTTATAAATTGTAGTGAAACACTTGGGGATTCAAAGTTCTCACAACACATCTAGATAAGTTCCTTGGGGGGGTCTAGTTTCCAATATGAGGTCACTTGTTGGGGGTTTCTACTGTTTAGGTACATTAGGGGCTTTTCAAAAGCAATATTACGCCTGCAGACCAATCCATCTAAGTCTGCATTCCAAATGACGCTCCTTCCCTTCCGAGCTCTGCCATGTGCCCAATCGGTGGTTCCCCCCCACATATGGGGTATCTGCATACTCAGGACAAATTGGACAACAACTTTTGGGTCCAATTTCTCCTGTTACTCTTGGGAAAATACAAAACTGGGGGCTAAAAATTAATTATGTGGGAAAAAAAGATTTTTTATTTTCACGGCTCTGCCTTATAAACTGTAGTGAAACACTTGGGGGTTCAAAGCTCTCACAAGACATCTAGATCAGTTCCTTAGGGGGTCTACTTTCCAAAATGGTGTCACTTGTGGGGGGTTTCAATGTTTAGGCACATCAGTGGCTCTCCAAACGTAACATGGCGTCCCATCTCAATTCCAGTCAATTTTGCATTGAAAAGTCAAATGGCGCTCCTTCGCTTCCGAGCTCTGCCATGCGCCCAAACAGTGGTTTACCCCCACATATGGGGTATTGGCGTGCTCAGGACCAATTGTAAAACAACTTTTTGGGTCCAATTTCTCCTGTTACCTTTGGTAAAATAAACAAATTGGAGCTGAAGTAAATTTTTTTGTGAAAAAAAGTTAAATGTTCATTTTTATTTAAACATTCCAAAAATTCCTGTGAAACACCTGAAGGGTTAATAAACTTCTTAAATGTGGTTTGAGCACCTTGAGGGGTGCAGTTTTTAGAATGGTGTCACACTTGGTTATTTTCTATCATATAGACCTCTCAAAATGATTTCAAATGAGATGTGATCCCTAAAAAAATTGTGTTGTAAAAATGAGAGATTGCTGGTCAACTTCTAACCCTTATAACTCCCTAACAAAAAAAATGTTGGTTCCAAAATTGTGCTGATGCAAAGTAGACATGTGGGAAATGTTACTTATTAAGTATTTTGTGTGACATATCACTGTGATTTATTTGCATAAGAATTCAAAGTTGGAAAATTGTGAAAATTTTCAAAATTTTCACCAAATTTCCATTTTTTTCACAAACAAATCCAGATATTATCAAAGAAATTTTACCACTGTCATGAAGTACAATATGTCTCGAGAAAACGTCATCAGAATCACTGGGATCCGTAGAAGCGTTCCAGAATTATAACCTCATAAAGGGACAGTGGTCAGAATTGTAAAAATTGGCATGGTCATTAACATGCAAACCACCCTTGGGGGTAAAGGGGTTAAAGGGACTCTCGAAATAGTGAATGATTGTTCAAACTAAGTCCCATTGCTCGGTGCTTCATGGCGGAGCCAATCATTTATATACACCTTCCCACCTGCTTATTTTCCCTGTATCTCCACCACCCCCTCATGTGACTGACAGATCTGGCTTCATAGAGCCAAGGAAAGGCAGAGATAGATGGAGAACAAGCAGATGGGAAGATAAAAAGTATTTTAATGATTTACCCTGCCATGAAGCATCGAGTTCCTGTACTTGGATTTTACAGTCATTATGTGCAGACAGAGTCCCTTTAAGTCCTTCAGAGAAAAGATACACATAAAAATAAACAGAGTATTTGCATATGCGAACGGTGTCAAAAACTAAGTACAAATAACAAACATAGATAAAATATAAAAAAAGCAAAAAATGAAATAGATCCAGGTCATTGCTAATTGGAGGTCAATAATAAATAATGGGTGGACCAGTGGATATTCGTGTTCGCGGATTAGGACGAACATTAAATAAGGTTCTGTTTGGGGACCAGAACAGTAGCCCAACTCAAGCCCGAACCAGGGCCCCATTCAAATGAATGGGGAGCCCGAACATCCGGCGTTTCCTACTCTGTCATCTGTGTGACAATGTGCGAAACACCAGCTCTGATCGGTAGTAAGTTTGTTACTGCTGGTCAGAGCTCTGCAGTTCCCATTGTCATGACACAGCTGTTGGGTGGCTCGGGACCAGGTGCTCCTTCCCTATCCCTAACACTAGAGGGTGCCCTAGCTCACCTTGCTTCCCATGATACTTCAGATGGCGAAGATGCCGGGGCCTCCGTCCTTGCCTTATCTTCTAAGTTAGCCCTCTGTTTGTTCTCTATCACCCAGGGAAGAGGGGGAGCTACTGTGCACCCTATTACACCAACTCAACAAACAAGGCTACACAAACAAGAGTTAACAGAAATCTCAAGGAATACAAAATATTCACTCACATATAACAGAGGAATGCACCAGGGTGTGAAGGTAGGGGAATAAATAAAATTAGAGAAGGATAAGGAATTACCACATGTACAAACCAAGCAACAGTTACTAATAACTCCTCCAACTCTCCTTCTCATACCAACTCCTTTTCTTCCATTAACCATGCAACAATAAAACTAGCTCTGACAAGGATTAGTGCTGATGCCCAGATTATAAAGGGAAAAGGAGTGGCTAACTGAGCACTGCTGTGGGCACAGGGATTTTCAACATGGGTGATTAACCCCTATTCTGCCAGATTAAATAAACACATTTAAAATGAAGAAGTGCTTCTTCTCAGCGCTGGAGTCGGAGCAATCAGACGCTGCGGTATTCTGGCTCCACACTGTCTCGGTAACCCCGTAACACCCATGCTGTCACACAGATGACAGTGTGTGAGCCCGCAGCTGTGACCAATGGTAAAAAAATGATCACCGGTCACAGATGTCGGCTGATGAGAATACTACTCTCATCATTGTATGCCTGGTCTCACTGATAGTAGTATTTGCCAGCCAACGCCTGTGCAATAAATAAATAAAATAAAAAATGTCATGGGGTTCCCTCTATTCTTGCTAACCAGCGCAGGTAAAGCTGACAGCTGTGAGCTGTCAGCTTTATCTTAGCTCGTTATCAACAATAGAAGGGTCCCCATGCCGTATATTTTAAATAATTTAAATAAATCATTTAAAAAAAATGATAATTTTAAACCAGCCAAGCTATAGCAAACAGTTGGCAGCTGATATTCTCAGACTGGGAAGTGGCCATGGATTTTGACACCCCAACTTAAAAATAGCAGCCTGCAGCTGCCTCAGAAAAGAATCATCTATTAGATGCTCCAATCCTGTTTCTTTGACTTGCTCCTCCCAATTGCCCTAGTGCGGTGGCACATGGTGTGATAGTATTCAGATTGATGTCAGCTTTGTAACGTCAGCTGACATCAAGCCTATGGGTTAGTAATGGAGAAGCATCTATAATAATCTTTAATAACCTGCTCAATGTGTCCTGGCTGGTATGGAGAGTGGTCAGATCACTGATGTGACCCCTCTCCAAACCATCCAGATCGTCGCGTGACATTTCCATTAACAGAGTATCGGTGGAATGGTGAGTATAGCTTTGCTTTTTTATTTTAATTTTTAGTAAATAAACGGGTAAAAGAGGGTCAGGGAGTTTTTATTTAAAATAAATGAGTCTGGGTTTTTTTCAACTAAAAGACTTTACTGTGTTTCTCTCTTTATTACATTTGACTATAGGGTTAGTAATGGGGGTGTCTCAAAGATGCCTCTCCATTACTAACCCATGGGCTTGATGTCAGCAGTTATAAAACAGCTGATATCAACCCCACAACTATTACCCCACTTGCCACTGCACCAGTGTAAGTGGGAAGAGCTGGCCAGAGTGCAAGAAATGGTGCATCTAATGGATACACATATTCTGGGGTGGCTGTGGCTATCCATGGCCCCTTCCCAGTTTGAGAATACTAGCCCTCAGCTGTTCGCTTTAGCTTGGATGGTTATCAAAAAATGAAAGGGACCCCAGGCTATTTTTTAAAATAATTTATTTAAATAATTTAAAAAATTGGTGTGGGGACCCCTCTATTTTTAAAACCAGCTAAAGTTAAACTCACAGCTGAGGGCTGCAGCCTGAAGCTGTCAGTTTTGCATGCGCTGGTTATGAAAAATAGACAATATCCCATGTTTTTTTTTTCCTGCCAATCACAGCCATTCCAATACATGAGATGGCTGTGATTGAGTTGTAAGTGCCTACATAATTAAGCTTGTTGATTGGCCTTTCAGCAAGCTTTCGTCAGGTGGCACAACCAAAACAGAAAGACAGACTTCTTGCAGTTGTCCATGTTTGAGGTCCATGCCCTGACACTAGGTGTTCTGTACGGACCCCAAACTTTATTGTTCAGGTTTCCCATCCCTATCAATAAAACATAATTTCTTTCTTAAGATTTAAGCATAGAGGGACTTGTGTATTCCAAGTATAAATCCAAAAAGCTTCCCTGTTATGGAAGGCTCTCGATAACCTCCACCTCATGCCTTGATGTACTGTATTTTCAATGACATACATAACACATACTTATATGTTTCTGTTATGCACTGAAATGAAATGTTTTGAAGCATTAATGCTAACATTCTTTAAATGTTATGGTTAGAAGGTTGTGTAAAATCATACCAGCATCACCTAATAAACTGCACCCTATACACTGAATAATATATGTTACATAATTGGAGTTACAATTCTAGAACTTTTATTGAAAAAAACTGATTGTCATTTGGGTCCAGAAATGTTTGTTTTAGTTGCCCCTTGTAAGGCTACGTTCACACTAGCGTTGTGCGCCGCTGCGTCAGCGACGCAACGCACAACGCACGCAAAAATGTGGCAAAACGCACGCAAAAACGCTGCGTTTTTCGACGCATGCGTCGCTTTTTGCCGAAAATCGGACGCAAGAAAAATGCAACTTGTTGCATTTTCTTGGTCCGACGCTTGCGGCAAAAAAGACGCATGCGTCGCACAACGCAACAAACAAAAACGCATGCGTCCCCCATGTTAAACATAGGGGCGCATGACGCGTGCGTCGCCGCTGCGTCACCCGACGCTAACCCGACGCACACTAGCATAACGCTAGTGTGAACGTTACCTAAGTGCTTTTATGCAGACATCTTACATGCCATCTCCATATGTGTGGAGCAACCTCTCAGTATATGCAAATTCTGTGTCATATTGTTTTACATTTTATTAAAAAAGGAACTATTCGGTAAAACTAGGGTGGGTTTTAATGGCTTGATGTTTTTTTAATTTTTGTTTTTATTGATATTTATTTTATAAATATGACAGTAAGTTGTAATTAATTTTGCAATATATTTGATAAACATTGTAGTAACTATGATTGATAGCCTCTATGCATCAATTTTGTGATATAATATTGGACTATTGTTGAAAATGGTGCAATTCTCGGCAGCTTTATTTTACTCTTGTAAATTCTCCAGCTGAAATGGCTTTAATGATGTGTTATGATTTTTCTTCCATCACATCTTGTTTAGTTATTTGAATAACAATAACTTTAACCTGATAATGCACAAATTTTCATCACAGGGATACCGTTACATTTTTGGATTTGAATAGGAGGCTATGAAGGGTTTCCCAGTGTTAGTAAACAATTTAGAAAACCAACATTTTGTAACACTGTCTTATATGCAAATTTGCCACCATCCACCATACATCATTAAAGCTATTCCAGAAGGTAAATTAAGTTAATAGCTGTAAAATAGGAAGGGGTGTCAGTGAAAAGATAATCATTTTATAAACTAGTTGGTTTTGATTAAAGGGGTTGTCTGTGTTTTTTACATTGATAGCCCATCCTTAGAATAGTTCATCAATATCTGATCGGTGGGGGGGCAAAACACTCAGCACCCCAGTACCACTGGCTATCAGAAGTACTCAGTTAAGGAGCTACACAGCTCCATCACTGGTACAGTGGCTGTGATACTGCACATCCACCCCCTACTGATTCACAACAACAGGAACAGTTGTTCTGTCGGGGGGTGCAGTGTGTCACGCCTCCACAATCACATATAATGATGACTTATTTTAACAGTAGGCATCAATGTAAAAGTCCCAAACAGACGCTTTAAATTGAAAAGATATCTTTAAGCTAGTGGTTTTATGAAATGCATAAAATGGTTCCCTAATATTAATTGACTTATAAATTGTGTGAAAGAGATGGTGTCTACAATTTATCAGGCTGTTAAAGAAAAAAAAAAAAAAGTTCTCCTTTCTCTGTAGTAAAACATTGGGGGAAAAAAGGGGGGTATTTCTACTCAGAAAGAAGAATACTATAAAAGACTACTTTTGGACTATTGCCCCGCCAAGCTACAACATCTCAGTTCTTTTTTATAATTAGACTAAGCCTCAGAACATGTTTTCAAATATGACTAACATGTAATAATATACGCCATTGCATAGAGGATGAGCAGGAAAACTGCTGTATTGTTTTAATGTTTTCACTATTTCTATTTTAGGGATGACATGACTGCACCTCTGGGTATGCTTTAAGGTGCATCAATAAAAAAACTCTTAGTGCTTTTGGTGCTTCTGGCGAGTATGTGCACAGTAATTGCATGAGATATGGCAAAGCACGGGGAGTGACTGTAGACTGCAGTTACAGAGCCACAATTCTACCCTAGAGAGGGTTTTTTCAATAGAATATCTGCGGAATTAAATGACGTCCGATCAGAACATATTTGCCAATCAGTGGTCATTTAATTACCTGTTTAGGCAGGCTGACCACATAATATGCTTACAATGTGATCAGTATTAGATCTTTCAATGTGCATAGGTTGTCATTGTTCTCGTGCAGCCGTGAATGATGATCTTTCAGGCAAACTAAAAGATCATTTTGCTCATTAGTCGGGTGATTGGTAGCCTGTCCGATTAGGAAATGAGCATTCATAGTGTGTTCCAAGTGTAAATCCATTGGCATGCTGTGATATTTAGAGAGCTATGGATTCTAGTGAGAGAAACTCTAAGGGATTTTATTTTGGAATACATACAAAGTCATACAGAGCGGTAAGTCTCTCACTGTTGCTAGGGGATTATGGCCTATGTGTTGTCAGGAATATTTGGAAGAAAACCTTATCATATTTAGGTATAGGACTTTTTTCTAAGATCTGCCCCAAGGCCATCAGAGACTTACATAGGAAGAAAATTAAGTTGTTAGTGGAGGAAGACAGAATTGTGTCTACAGGAGATTGCACCAGGAATGTTTCTGACAGGGGTGTATTGTCAAGATAAACTATTAGTTGCAAATATCACAAGAAACCTGGTGCCAATCAGTGGCCACTTCACTCTCACCTTAATTCACTTATATTCAGAGGAAGTGACCAACGCTGCTCTCTCTTCCTCCATATGTATGTGATATGTCAGAAAATGGGGAGAGTGAAGCAGCCACTGATTGGCTGCAGGGTTCATGTGATGTCACACTGTTATGTGATCAACAGGAGAGAGGGTGCAGACAATACCGGAACTGTGCTGCAGATGAGTATAAGTGTGATTATTTTAAAAGTGGGAAACATATGTATTGAAAAGGGGTTGTTTGAGTAGTGGATAACCCCATTAAGAAGCTAAAATAAGGCGAAGACAAATATTATTATAAATTATTTTTCCATTTTTCCCTAAATGTCCACTGTAATTAAAGTAAATGCATCATCACTAGTGTTGAGCATTCCGATACCGCAAGTATCGAGTATCAGCCGATATTTGCGGTATCGGAATTCCGATACCGAGTTCCGATACTTTCAGTATATCGGACACCGGAATCGGAAGTTCCCATAATTCAAAGAGCCAGAATTCAACCAATGAGGAATGAATAGAAGTGTTGGCACATCCTGTTCTGCACGGTAGGCATGTAACTACTGGCATGGCTGTGATTGGCTGCTGAAATGATGTCATGATGCACTATAAAAGTCGCCACCGCCATTTTGGGTTTACTCTGCTGTGAATTCAGTTAGGGACAGGACGCTGTGTTCTGACTGAGGGCCAGTTTAGAGATAGCGATTTGCTTCATTGTGCTTTACCCAGGCTAAATTAGCAACCGCTGTGTGAGAACCTTGTTTTTGCCTTGCAGCGCTTTTCACAGCTGTCTGCAAGGTCTGTGTGTGAGTGCAGCTCACGCTGTTGTCTGTTCTACAGCAACCGCTGGTTGTAGTCAGCTCAGCGTGTGTCACTGCCTCATACTGTTCAATTGTCCTTTTTTGCATTAGTGCTGCCTGCAGCACATTTTTCCTGTTTTTCTCCTATTAGTGGGTTTCCATCCATATCCTGCTAGATTGTGGAAAACACTATATAGGATTACATAGAGGAGCTTTTTTTGGCCTTGCAGCGCCGTAATCGGCTGTCTGCACGGTCTGTGTGTGAGTGTAGCTCACTCTGTAGTCTGTTCTGCCGCCACAGCCGGTTGTAGTCAGCTCAGCGTGTGTCACTGCCTCATACTGTTCAATTGTCGTTTTTTGCATTAGTGCTGCCTGCAGCACATTTTTCCTGTTTTTCTCCTATTAGTGGGTTTCCATCCAAATCCTGCTAGATTGTGGAAAAACACTATATAGGAGTACATAGAGGAGCTTTTTTTGCCCTTGCAGCGCCATTCATGGCTGTCTGCACGGTCTGTGTGTTAGTACAGCTCACTCTGTAGTCTGCTCTGCTGCCACAGACGGTTGTAGTCAGCTCAGGGAGCGTCACTGCCTCATACTGTTCCATTGTTCTTTTTTCAATTAGTGCTGCCTGCTTCACCTTTTTTCAAATTTAGCCTATTAACCCCTTCCCGACCTTTGACGCCACATAGGCATCATGAAAGTCGGTGCCAATCCAACCTGTGACGCCTATGTGGCGTCATGGAGGGATCGCGTCCCTACAGATCGGGTGAAAGGGTTAACTCCAATTTCACCCTATCTGCAGGGAAAGGGGGAGTGGTACTTCAGCCCAGGGGGGGTGGCTTCACCTCCTGTGGCTAAAATCGCTCTGATTGGCTGTTGAAAGTGAAACTGTCTATCAGAGCGATTTGTAATATTTCACCTATGAAAACTGGTGAAATATTACAATCCAGCCATGGCCGATGGTGCAATATCATCAGCCATGGCTGGAAACCCTGATCTACCCCCCACCGATCTCCTCCCCAGTCCTCCATCCTGTGCTCCGCTCCCCTCTGTTGTCCTGTCTGCTCCCCCATCCTCCTGTCAGCTCCCCTGTGCTCCGATCCCACCCCTCTGTGCTCCGATCCCCCCCTCATACTTACCGAGCCTCCCGGTGTCCGTCCGTCTTCTCCATGGGTGCCGCCATCCTCCAAAATGGCGGGCGCATGCGCAGTGCGCCTGCCGAATCTTCCAGCCGGCAGATTCGTTCCAGGTATATTTTGATCACTGTGATAAAACCTATCACAGTGATAAATATTAAAAAAAAAGTAAATGCCCTCCCTTTTATCACCTCCATAGGTAGGGACAATAATAAAATATTTTTTTTTCCTCTAGGGTTAGGGTTAGGGTTAGGGCTAGGGTTAGGGTTAGGGTTAGGGCTAGGGTTAGAATTAGGCTATGTGCACACCATGCGGATTTGGCTGCGGATCCGCAGCGGATTGACCGCTGCGGATACGTAGCAGTTTTGCATCAGGTTTACAGTACCATGTAAACCTTTGGAAAACCAAATCCGCTGTGCCCATGGTGCGTAAAATACCACGCGGAAATGCTGCGTTGTATTTTCTGCATCATATCAATTCTTTGTGCGGATTCCGCAGTGTTTTACACCTGTTCCTCAATAGGAATCCGCAGGTGAAATCTGCACAAAAAAACACTGGAAATCAATGGTAAATCCGCAGGTAAAACGCAGTGCCTTTTACCTGCGGATTTTTCAAAAATCGTGCGGAAAAATCTCACACGAATCCACAATGTGGGCATATAGCCTTAGGGTTAAGGTTGGAATTAGGGCTAGGGTTGGAAATAAGGTTAAGATTAGGCTTGTGGTTATGGTTAGGGTTAGGGGTGTGTTAGGGTTAAAATTGTGGTAAGGGTTGGGATTAGGGTTAGGGTTGGGATTAGGGTTTGGATTAGGGTTAGGGTTGGGATTGAGGTTACCGATGTGTTGGGGTTAGGGTTGTGGTTAGGGGTGTGTTGGGGTTAGGGTTGTAATTAGGGTTATGGCTACAGTTGGGATTAGGGTTAGGGGTGTGTTGTGGTTAGTGTTGGAGTTATAATTGAGGGGTTTCCACTGTTTAGGCACATCAGGGGTCTCCAAAAGCAACATGGCACCACCATTGATTCCAGCCAATCTTGCGGTCAAAAAGTCAAATGGTGCTCCTTCCCTTCTGAGCCCTGACGTGTGTCCAATCAGTGGTTTACCCCCACAAATGGGGTATCAGTGTACTCAGGACAAACTGGGCAACAACAACAACAACGCTGAGGATCTGTTTATACCAAGGAAGGTGACGGGCACAAGGGGGCATTCTTTGCGTCTGGAGGAGAGAAGGTTTTTCCACCAACATAGAAGAGGATTCTTTACTGTTAGGGCAGTGAGAATCTGGAATTGCTTGCCTGAGGAGGTGGTGATGGCGAACTCAGTCGAGGGATTCAAGAGAGGCCTGGATGTCTTCCTGGAGCAGAACAATATTGTATCATACAATTATTAGGTTCTGTAGAAGGACGTAGATCTGGGGATTTATTGTGATGGAATATAGGCTGAACTGGATGAACAAATGTCTTTTTTCGGCCTTACTAACTATGTTACTATGTTACTATGTTACTATGTTATAGGGGTCTAATTTCTTTTGTTACCCTTGTGAAAATAAAAAATTGCTTGCTAAAAGGCTCTGCCTTGTAAACTTCTGTAAATCACTTGGGGGTTCAAAGTGCTCACCACATATCTAGATAAGTTCATTGGGGGGTCTACTTTCCAAAATGGGGTCACTTGTGAGGGGTTTCTACTGTTTAGGCACATCAGGGGCTCTGGAAACGCAACGTGACGCCCGGAGACCATTCCATCAAAGTCTGCATTTCAAAAGTCACTACTTCCCTTCCGAGCCCCGACGTGTGCCCAAACAGTGGTTCCCCCCACATATGGGGCATCAGCGTACTCAAGACAAACTGGACAACAACTTTTGGGGTCCAATTTCTCCTGTTACTCTTGTGAAAATAAAAAATTGTATTTTCATAGCTCTGCGTTATAAACTTCTGTCTAGCACTTGGGGGTTTAAAGTGGTCACCACACATCTAGATTAGTTCCATGGGAGGTCTAGTTTCCAAAATGGGGTCACATGTAGGGGAGCTCCAATGTTTAGGCACACAGGGGCTCTCCAAACACGACATGGTGTCCGCTAACGATTGGAGCTAATTTTTCATTCAAAAAGTCAAATGGCGCTCCTTCACTTCCGAGCCCTGACATGTGCCTAAACAGTGGTTTACCCCCATATGTGAGGTATCAGTGTACTCAGGAGAAATTGCCCAATAAATTTTAGGATCCATTTTATTCTGTTGCCTATGTGAGAATGAAAAAATTGAGGCTAAAATAAATTTTTGTGAAAAAAAAAGTACTTTTTTATTTTTACGGATCAATTTGTGAAGCACCTGGGGGTTCAAAGTGCTCACTATGCATCTAGATGAGCTCCTTGGGTGGTCTAGTTTCCAAAATGGGGTGACATGTTGGGGAGCTCCAATGTTTAGGCACACAGGGGCTCTCCAAACGCGACATGGTGTCAGCTAAAGATTGGAGCCAATTTTTCATTGAAAAAGTCAAATGGCGCTTCTTCCCTTCCAAGCCCTGTCGTACGCCTAGACAGTGGTTCCCCCCACATATGAGGTATCGGCGTACTCAGGACAAATTGTAAAATAATGTTTGGGGTTCAATTTCTCTTTTTACCCAGCTAAGAGTTCGTCACTGCCTCATACTGTTCAATTGTCCTTTTTTCAATAAGTGCTGCTGCACCTTTTTTCAAATTTAGCCTATTAGTGGGTTTCCATCCGTGTCCTGCTAGATTGTGGAAAAACACTACATAGGAGTACATAGAGGAGCTTTTTTGGCCTTGCAGCGCCGTTCACAGCTGTCTGCACATTCTGTGTGTGAGTGCAGCTCACCCTGTAGTTTGTTCTGCCACCACAGCCAGTTGTAGTCAGCTCAGGGTGCCTCACTGCCTCACACTGTTCCATTGTCCTTTTTTCAATTAGTGCTGCCTGCTGCACTTTTTTTCAAATTTAGCCTATTAGTGGGCTTCCATCCGTATCCTGCTAGATTGGGGAAAAACACTATATAGGAGTACATAGAGGAGCTTTTTTTGGCCTTGCAGCGCCGTTCACGGCTGTCTGCACGATCTGTATGTGAGTGCAGCTCACTCTGTAGTCTGTCCTGCGAAAAAAAAAGTTAATAAAGTTCACCAAACACTCCACTTTACAGTTGTGTAGGCCACATTAGCTCATGTAAAAGTCTAGTCCACACTTTAGAAAATTAGTGTATCTTATACCTGTTAGGAGCTATTCAGGAATAAGCACACTAAGCCCTTAGTACTTTTCTGCCTATCTTTATCAGTCTACCAAGATGAAGAAGGCAGGGAGTAAGGCACGTGGTCGTGGGCGTGGAGCAGGGAGAGGATGTGGGGATTCTATGCCTGCTGTGGGCACCGGTGACTCATCATCCCCCAGTTTCAGCAGGGTACAGTCCTTCATGCGCAGCTTTGTAGGAGATCGCCGTACCCCGCTGCTGCGGGAAGAACAAATTGAAACCGTTGTCAGATGGATGGCAGCTAATGCATTGACTGCAATTAGTGCCACATCCTCTCAGGCACAGAGCACTGGAGAGCACCCATCTGTCTCTTCACCACCTGCCAAATTGTACAGGCAGTCAGAGAGCCAAGGACAGGAGCCATCTCTACTTCTCTTCTCTGAATCTCTTGACTTGGAAAGAGGGGGCCAGCCAAGCAGCATTCCAGAAAGGGAAGATGAGGCAGTATGCAGTGATGCCCAACAGCTTTGTTTCTCTGAATCTGAAGAAGTGGGTGGGCCAGTGCCTCCGGTCAGCACACCTCAGTACGCATCTGATCATGAGACTCAGGTACCACTTTCTGGTGTGTACTATGCTGCCGTGACTACCCAGGAGAAGCAGTTGGTGGAAGAGGGTAGTGTAGATGATGAGGTCCTTGACCCATCATGGCGTGAGGTACAGGAAGGTGGTGGGAGCAGCTCTGAGGAAGAGATTCTCCGAACGGCCCAAAAAGGGAGAGGGAGGGGGAAGACTGTGTTGCCTGTAGCCTCCACTTCGGCACCCATTAGGAGCATGCCTCTTCCAAAAGCCAAAATGGGCACTCCCAAGACTTGCAGTGCCTGGTCCTTTTTTGACACAGTTGCAGATGACATTTGCTTTGTCAAATGCAAGCTGTGTAATCAGAATGTCAAAAGAGGAAAAAGTGTCAGCAATCTCAATACCACAAATATGTGGAAACATGTGCATACCAAGCACGTGGTGGAGTTACAAAAACACACTGAAGACCTAGGCAACCAACAGTGGCACCTACCACCTCTTCAGCTCAAGTTGTAGCCTCTTCCTCCAGCTCACACACAGCTGGTTCGGCTTCCTCACGGGATCACCATGGAAGAACCTCTGGCACTGTTGTCCAGAGACCCAGTGTAATTCCACCCACAGCACCACGTTCCCAGTCATCCTCATACTCCCAGCCCAGTCTACAGCCATCGGTAGCACAGGCATGAGAGAAAAGGTGGCCGTTCTCATCAAACCACCCCCGAGCACAGGCTCTGAATGCTGGCATTGCAAAACTACAGTCCCTTGAAATGCTGTCATTCAGGCTGGTGGAGGCTGACAAGTTCCGTAACTTGATGGCATTGGCAGTCCCACAATACAACATGCCCAGCCGCTTTTATTTCAGCAGGCAAGCCGTCCCTGCCCTGCAAAAGCATGTGGAGGGAAACATAAAACATGCGCTACTAAACGCCATCAGTAGCAAGGTCCACCTCACCACCGATGCGTGGACCAGTCACCATGGACAGGGACAATACCTTTCCCTCACTGCCCAGTGGGTAAATGTTGTGGAGCTGGGTACAGATCTTGCGAGTGGCGCTGTACGTGTTCTGCCAACTCCAAGGATTGCAGGAATCCAGTCTGTACACATTGCTTCCTCCTCATACTCGAGTTCCTCTGAATTATCGCTGCAGCAGCCGTCACAGTCTACCTCCACCTTGACCCGTGAACGCTTACCTGTTATGACCGATATGAGCACAGCCATGGACAAACGTCAACAAGCCGTACTGAAATTAAATTCTTTGGGGAATCGAAGCCACACAGCGCAGAAGCTCTGGAATGCCATCAAGCAGGAGAGCGACGTGTGGTTTTTGCCAGCGAATCTCCAGCCAGGAATGGTAGTGTGTGACAATGGCTAAAATCTGGTGGCAGCTCTGGCCCTAGGCAACGTCACTCACATCCCATGTCTGGCACATGTGCTCAACTTGGTTGTGCAGAGTTTTTTGAGGGACTATCCAGATCTTGATGCACTGCTGCACAAGGTCAGCCTAGAGTGTGCTCACTTGTGGCATTCCAGCATGGCAAGATCGCGCCTTGCAGCTCTGCAGCGCTGATTTCACCTTCCGGAACATTGCCTCATATGTGACCTACCCACCAGGTGGAATTCAACGTTCCATTTGTTGAAGCGGTTGTGTGAACCGCAGCCAGCAGTAATGGAGTACCAGCTGCATCAGGCACAAAGAAGTCACAGTGCGTGCCGTTCAGACTTCACAACCACTGGGTGGGCCACAATGAAGGACATCTGCCAGGCTTTGCGTGCCTTCGATGATTCCACGCGGATGGTGAGTGCAGATGATGCACTAGTCAGCATGACTGTCCCCCTTATTTGCCTGCTTGAAAGAACACTGCAAGCGATAAGGGATGAGGTTATGGAAGAGGTGAAGAGGTGGAAGATGAGGAGTCACAAATGCCATCTGCTTCTGGAAAGTCTGCGCAACGTGGTTCCTCACAAAGGCCTAGGCAGGGGACACTTTGTGAGGAGGATGAGGAGGAGTCAATGGAGGAGGAAGACATCTTTACAGAGGAGGGAGTTACACAATGCTCCAGTAGTCAGTATATAGAGCAAGGGTGGGGTGATGCAGAGCAGGCAGAGATCATGCCTCAAGCAGGGGACAGCGTTTCTTGGCCAGTTGGCAATCTGCAGCACATGGTTGATTTTATGCTGCAGTGCCTGAGAAATGACCGCCACATTGCCCACATTCTAAACACGGCTGATAATTGCGTGTTCACCCTCCTAGACCTGCGCTACCAGGACAACTTACAAACCCTCATAACACCGTTGAACCAGGAGCGTAAAATGGGGGAGTACCAAGACACACTAGTGCATTCCATCATCTTCTCCAGTCCAACTGAGAGCAGTGCTGCTAGTGCTTTACAAAGCAGCTCAGTGTGTCAAGGCAGTGGAGGAAGCTCAGCACAAAGAGGGAGCAGAAGCAGTGCCTCAGCACAAGGCAAAACCAGTGTGGCCCAACTGTGGCAAACTTTTGTGTGCCCGCCACAAATGTCTACACCATCACAGACGGCTCCAGTCAGCAGGAAGCAATGTTTCCGTCAGATGGTGACAGACTACATGTCTTGCCCTCTTCAAGTTTTGGGTCTCTAAGCTGGATACATGGCCAGAGCTAAGCCAGTATGCATTGGAGGTGCTGGCTTGCCCTGCTGCTAGTATATTATCGGAACGCGTCTTTAGTGCCGCAGGTGGTGTACTAACAGACCATCGCATGCGACTATCCTCCGATAACGTTGACCGGCTTACTTTTCTGAAAATGAACAAGGCCTGGATCTCTCCTCTTCCAGATTAAATACGTGGTTGGCAACAGTATCCAGGTCTCCTGTTGTGTTCATGTTTCTACCACCTGAACTGTAATCCCTGGGCTCCAACACCACCAGTTGATGCTCAGAAGTGCCTTCTGCACAGTCATCACATGACCCAATGTTATAGGGTTTCAGTAACGTCAGCTGATCCCCTGCTGTGTATCCGGTAATTGCTCCTGCTTCCTCCACACTCACTCTACTACAGAAATTAAAGGGAAACTCTCCGCCCCAGGCGTTTGTAACTGAAAGATCCAACTTGTGCAGCACAAATGCTGCACCAGGAAAAGGTGGCTTTTTTAGTTTTGCTCCTTGCACACGCTGAACTTAACACTTATAAAATATGTGTCCCCTCATACCGTGAAACCATCCCGGAGGTGGGACTTTCCTTTGTAATGAGACGCAGCACAGCCGACATTCATACCCCCCTGGCGCTGGGCGCCGCCCCCTCAGCGTTGTTTGAATCTGTCCCAGAGCCTGCGCTGTTATGTTAAACCTTGGGCATGTGCAGTTAGCGTTGCCCATCTACTGACATCATTTGATGTCAGGCTGACAGCTCCTGTGCGGTCGCGATGCCTGAGATCCTGCCCTGCAGTGTCTTCTGATTTCTTCATACTGCAGGGCTGGGATTCATGGGCATGCACAGTGCATATCTTTGCCTCTCACTCATCTCCTTCCGCCTTCTTCAGACTGTGTGCTGTCAGCTAATCACATGCCATGGCCGTGACACCGCACAGTCTGAAGAAGGCAGAAGGAGATGAGTGAGAGGCGAAGATATGCACTGTGAATGCCTATGAATCCCAGCCCTGCAATGTGAATAAATCAGAAGACACTGAGGGTCGTGATCTCGGGCACCGCGGCCGCACAGGCGCAGTCCGCCTGACACCAAATGATGTCAGAAGACGGGCATCGCTAACTGCGCATCCCAAGGTTTAACATAATAGCGCTGGCTCCGGGACAGATTCAAACAACGCTGAGGAGGCGGCGCCCGGCACCAAGCATTGCTGCTGCACAAGGTGGATTTTTCAGTTACTAATGCCTGGGGGGTTAAAGGTTCCCTTTCAAATTGCTCCAATTAGGCCTCGGCCTACACTCTGCTTCTCCTGGATTTCCTGGGCTTCAACACCGCCAGTTGCTGCTCGTAATTTCCATCTGCACAGTCAACACTTGCTGTCGTGTTAGTGGAGTTCAGTAACGTCAGCTGCTCCCCTGCTGTGTATCCGTAATTGCTCCTGCTATCTCTACACTCACACTTCTACAGATTTGAAATTTGCTCCAATTAGGCCTCGGCCTACACTCTGTTTCTCCTGTAATCCCCGAGCTCCAACACCGCCAGCTGGTGCTCGGAAGTGCTGTCTGCACAGAGAAAAACACTCGCTCCTGTGTTAGTGGGGTTCAATAATGTCAGCTTCTCCCCTGCTGTGTATCCGGCAATTGCTCCTGCTATCTCCACACTCACACAACTTCAGATATTAAACACGCTCCAATTAGACCTTGGCCTACACCCTGAGTGACCCTGGGCTCCAACACCACCAGTTGCTGCTCAGAAGTGCTGTCTGCTAGAGTTGAGCGACCTTGACCTTTTTAGAGTCGAGCCGGGTTTTGCGAAACCCGACTATGTCCAAAGTCGGGTCGAGTGAAATCGGCCGATTATGACGTAAAGTCGGGATCGACCGAAACACGAAACCCAATGCAAGTCAATGGGGCAGCATAGTCGGCAGTGAGTGGGGGCCAGGAAAACACCTAGAGTACCCATTTTAATGTCAAAACCATCCATTCTTCTTAATGAAGCTTGTCAAGCGTAATTTACCTTATAATAATTGGAAGGCATTTGAAATTGGGGGTCATTTGGCTAAAGTTGTGGGGGGTAGGGCTGGTTCAAGTAATTAGTGGGCCCAGGAAATCTGGACCACGTCACGGCAGTGGAGCAGGGAGAGGTAAGTATTTCAACTTTGCAAGTGCTGTGAACCTGAGCAAGCAGGGGGGGCCCACTCGTTGGCATTGGCACTGGCACAGGGCCCCTCAAAGTACAGCGGTGTGTTTGCACGGCGGGGGCGCCTCCCACCGGCAGCAACACTTTTGCGTACTATGAGAGGCCCTGTGCCAGTGACGTCGCCAACTAGTATTCCTCCCCCCACCTGATGAAGGAACCTGCACTTTCATCTGCACCTTCCTCTTTGTCCCCGTGTAAGGTGGTATGGTATGCGGGAAGAGCAACCTGACTTTCAGCAGGGTCACAATGTTGTTGTGTAGCGTGCACGGGGAATGTTGCGTTATGGGTCAATGTACCAGCAGACTCATCTATCACTGGCTGGGCAATGGGCACGATGAAGTGGAAACACAGATATAGGCCCAAAGAAGAAAGTGGGCTAAATGCAGTTCAAAATTGGTAACACAGGAATAACCAGGGGGCATTGCAGTGGAGGACAACTGGAATGAGAGGCTGACACAGAGAGTAGGGCCAAATCAGTAAGTAGTCGAAATGCAGTTCAAAATTGGCAACCGTAGTAAACAGGCGGCACAGCTTTGTTCAGTGGAGGAGAACAGCAAGGAGTGGCAGACACCGATAGTAGGCCACAACCCAACTAGTAGGCCAAATGCAGTCTAAAATTAACAACTACTTAACGAGAGGCTGAAAATGGAATTTCAGGACAGGAAACCAGGAGAACAGCAAGGAGTGGCAGACACCGATAGTAGGCCCCAAACCAACTAGTACGCCAAATGCAGTTGTTCCATTTAACCACAATTTAATGAGAGCCTGAAGATAGAAGCTCAGGAAAGGCAACCTGGGGAACACCTTGGAGTGTAACACACCATCTCTCTCCACCCTATACCCATTTTGTAGGCCTAATGCTGTGTACTTTTCTACAACTACTAAACGAGAGTCGGAAGACCGAAGCAATGGCAAGGAAACCTGGGGAACACCTTGGAGTGTAACACACCATCTCTCTCCACCCCATACCCAATTTGTAGGCCTAATGCAGCCTACTTTCCGACACCTACTAAACGAGAGCATGAAGATCGAAGTTCAGGAAAGGCAACCTGGGGAACACCTTGGAGTGTAACACACCATCTCTCTCCACCCCATACCCATTTTTTAGGCCTAATGCAGTGTACTTTTCTACAACTACTAAACGAGAGTCGGAAGACCGAAGCAATGGCAAGGAAACCTGGGGAACACCTTGGAGTGTAACACACCATCTCTCTCCACCCCATTCCCCATTTTTTAGGCCTAATGCAGCCTACTTTCCGACACCTACTAAACGAGAGCATGAAGATCGAAGCTCAGGAAAGGCAACCTGGGGAACACCTTGCAGTGTAACACACCATCTCTCTCCACCCCATACCCATTTTGTAGGCCTAATGCTGTGTACTTTTCTACAACTACTAAACGAGAGTCGGAAGACCGAAGCAATGGCAAGGAAACCTGGGGAACACCTTGGAGTGTAACACACCATCTCTCTCCACCCCATACCCAATTTGTAGGCCTAATGCAGCCTACTTTCCGACACCTACTAAACGAGAGCATGAAGATCGAAGCTCAGGAAAGGCAACCTGGGGAACACCTTGGAGTGTAACACACCATCTCTCTCCACCCCATACCCAATTTGTAGGCCTAATGCAGCCTACTTTCCGACACCTACTAAACGAGAGCATGAAGATCGAAGCTCAGGAAAGGCAACCTGGGGAACACCTTGGAGTGTAACACACCATCTCTCTCCACCCCATACCCATTTTTTAGGCCTAATGCAGTGTACTTTTCTACAACTACTAAACGAGAGTCGGAAGACCGAAGCAATGGCAAGGAAACCTGGGGAACACCTTGGAGTGTAACACACCATCTCTCTCCACCCCATTCCCCATTTTTTAGGCCTAATGCAGCCTACTTTCCGACACCTACTAAACGAGAGCATGAAGATCGAAGCTCAGGAAAGGCAACCTGGGGAACACCTTGGAGTGTAACACACCATCTCTCTCCACCCCATACCCATTTTGTAGGCCTAATGCAGCGTACTTTTCTACAACTACTAAACGAGAGCATGAAGATCGAAGCTCAGGAAAGGCAACCTGGTGAAAACCTTGGAGTGTAACACAACCTGTCTCTACACCCCATACCAAATTTGTAGGCCTAATGCAGCGTAGTTTCCACCAACTACTAAACGAGAGCCGAAAGATCGAAGCTCATGAAAGGCAACCCGGGGAACACCTTGGAGTGTAACACAACCTCTCTCTACACCACGAAAGGGCTGATTCTTAGGAAGGAAGGCTGTTGTAAATAAGCATTGCGCGTCCGAGGGTGATTATATTCTTATTCGGTATCTACTCACCCTCGGACGCGCCATGCTTCTTGATTTGTAATTAATGTTTATTTGCAATGTGCTTTTGACTTACTCAATTATTTTTTTAATTATTGATTTTATTAAATTAATAGTTTAACATCTTATTGGAAATAATTTAAAGGAGACGCGACAGGACAACACTCGGTGGATGCCATATCTGTGTTAACAACTCCAAAAAACTTTCAGTTAACTTCTTGCAGGAGAAAGAAATTGTAGCTGTTGGACCTTTGTAGTACAGTTCCAGATATTTGTTGTGTGTTTGTTTTGATTGTTAAAATGTCTGCATTTGAGATCTCAACACGATCTTATCTTTTATAATCAAATTAATTTTTTTTATATTTAATGATGTTGGTTCAAGGGGTACACGGGCAGCAATTGACAGGTCAGTGGAGGCCTAGTGGAAGGAGTGACGGCAGACAGGCATCAAAGGCCTAACATTGGGCTGGCTGTAGGCAAGTTAAAATTGGTTCCAGGGGAACACGGCCATCAGTGGCCTGGTCAGTGTAGTTGTAGTTGAAAGAACGGGACGCAGACAGGCTTCGAAGGCCTAACATAATAACATAGGGCTGGCTGTAGGCAAGTTAAAATTGGTTCCAGGGGAACACGGCCATCAGTGGCCTGGTCAGTGTAGTTGTAGTTGAAAGAACGGGACGCAGACAGGCTTCGAAGGCCTAACATAACAAACTTGGGCTGGCTGTAGGCACTTTTAAATTTGTTCCAGGGGTACATGGGCAGCAGTGTATGGTCAGTGGAAGTCTAGTGGAAGGAGTGACCGCAGACAGGCTTCCAAGGCCTAACATAACAAACTTGGGCTGGCTGTAGGCACTTTTAAATTGGTTCCAGGGGTACACGGGCAGCAGTGGTCTGGTCAGTGGAAGTCTAGTGGAAGGAGTGACCGCAGACAGGCTTCCAAGGCCTAACATAACAAACTTGGGCTGGCTGTAGGCACTTTTAAATTGGTTCCAGGGGTACACGGGCAGCAGTGGTCTGGTCTGTGGAAGTCTAGTGGAAGGAGTGACCGCAGACAGGCTTCGAAGGCCTAACATAACAAACTTGGGCTGGCTGTAGGCACTTTTAAATTGGTTCCAGGGGTACACGGGCAGCAGTGGTCTGGTCAGTGGAAGTCTAGTGGAAGGAGTGACCGCAGACAGGCTTCCAAGGCCTAACATAACAAACTTGGGCTGGCTGTAGGCACTTTTAAATTGGTTCCAGGGGTACACGGGCAGCAGTGGTCTGGTCAGTGGAAGTCTAGTGGAAGGAGTGACCGCAGACAGGCTTCCAAGGCCTAACATAACAAACTTGGGCTGGCTGTAGGCACTTTTAAATTGGTTCCAGGGGTACACGGGCAGCAGTGGTCTGGTCTGTGGAAGTCTAGTGGAAGGAGTGACCGCAGACAGGCTTCGAAGGCCTAACATAACAAACTTGGGCTGGCTGTAGGCACTTTTAAATTGGTTCCAGGGGTACACGGGCAGCAGTGGTCTGGTCAGTGGAAGTCTAGTGGAAGGAGTGACCGCAGACAGGCTTCCAAGGCCTAACATTACAAACTTGGGCTGGCTGTAGGCACTTTTAAATTGGTTCCAGGGGTACACGGGCAGCAGTGGTCTGGTCTGTGGAAGTCTAGTGGAAGGAGTGACCGCAGACAGGCTTCGAAGGCCTAACATAACAAACTTGGGCTGGCTGTAGGCACTTTTAAATTGGTTCCAGGGGTACACGGGCAGCAGTGGTCTGGTCAGTGGAAGTCTAGTGGAAGGAGTGACCGCAGACAGGCTTCCAAGGCCTAACATTACAAACTTGGGCTGGCTGTAGGCACTTTTAAATTGGTTCCAGGGGTACACGGGCAGCAGTGGTCTGGTCTGTGGAAGTCTAGTGGAAGGAGTGACCGCAGACAGGCTTCGAAGGCCTAACATAACAAACTTGGGCTGGCTGTAGGCACTTTTAAATTGGTTCCAGGGGTACACGGGCAGCAGTGGTCTGGTCAGTGGAAGTCTAGTGGAAGGAGTGACCGCAGACAGGCTTCCAAGGCCTAACATAACAAACTTGGGCTGGCTGTAGGCACTTTTAAATTGGTTCCAGGGGTACACGGGCAGCAGTGGTCTGGTCTGTGGAAGTCTAGTGGAAGGAGTGACCGCAGACAGGCTTCGAAGGCCTAACATAATAAACTTGGGCTGGCTTTAGGCACTTTTAAATTGGTTCCAGGGGTACACGGGCAGCAGTGGTCTGGTCAGTGGAAGTCTAGTGGAAGGAGTGACCGCAGACAGGCTTCCAAGGCCTAACATAACAAACTTGGGCTGGCTGTAGGCACTTTTAAATTGGTTCCAGGGGTACACGGGCAGCAGTGGTCTGGTCAGTGGAAGTCTAGTGGAAGGAGTGACGGCAGACAGTCTTCGAAGGCCTAACATAACAAAATTGGGCTGACTGTAGGCACTTTTAAATTGGTTCCAGGGTAACACGGCCAGCAGTGGCCTGGTCAGTGTAGTAGTTGTAGAAAGAAGGGACCGCAGACAGGCTTCGAAGGCCTAACATAACAAAAATGTCAAAACAATGGTATTGTCAGTGCCAGGCATTGAAGGATGTCAGCGCCTAGACTACACATTGGTGAAGCTGTGAGAGATAATTTTGCTAGTGGTAGAGCACTGTTTGAGCTGGGGGGGGGGAACTGTCTTGTGGCCGGCGGTACAGGCACAGGGCCCCTCATATTACAACGGTGTGTCTGACGTTGGGTGCGCACCACCACCGCCAGAGACACTTTATTGTACTATGAGGGACCCAGTGGCAGTGCCGTCGACCAAAAGCGGCCACACCCACCTCTTCAGACAAACAGCACTCTCAAGGGTCCAAGCGCAAAGTGGCGATAGCACGGCCCCGTGTGGGGAGTTTGGCCATTTCGTGAGGTGGAAACATGTCGTATGCTGGACAATCAGGTGAAGAAAATTACGAGATTGGAAAAGTCATTCAGAATAGTCCACAGGCAAGACCTTTTCATAGGAAAGCTAGGTGTCAGCCGGGCAGGGTGGGGCAAAAGATTTTGAAATCCAGTTGTGGTTCATTTTAATGAAGGTTAGATCATCTACATTTTGGGTAGCCAGACGAGTCCTTTTTTCTGTTAGTATTGAACCTGCAGCACTGAATACTCTTTCTGATAGGACACTAGCTGCCGGGCAAGCAAGCTCCTGCAATGCATATTCTGCCAATTCTGGCCAGGTGTCTAATTTGGATGCCCAGTAATCAAATGGGAATGACGGTTGAGGGAGAACGTCGATAAGGGATGAAAAATAGTTTGTAACCATACTGGACAAATGTTGTCTCCTGTCACTTTGAATTGATGCTGCAGTACCTGTCCTGTCTGCGGTCATAGAAAAATCACTCCACAACCTGGTCAGAAAACCCCTCTGGCCAACGCCACTTCTGATTTCTGCCCCTCTAACACCTCTGGTCTGCTGGCCCCTGGAGCTCGTGTGAGAACGATCACGGGCGCTGTGTGCAGGGAATGCCAGAAGCAAACGGTCAACAAGAGTTGATTGTTTTGTTGCTAATATTAGTTCCAAGTTCTCATGTGGCATAATATTTTGCAATTTGCCTTTATAGCGAGGATCAAGGAGGCAGGCCAACCAGTAATCGTCATCGTTCATCACTTTTGTAATGCGTGTGTCCCTTTTGAGGATACGCAAGGCATAATCCGCCATGTGGGCCAAAGTTCCCGTTGTCAAATCTGCGGTTGTGCTTGGTTGAGGGGCAGTTGCAGGCAAATCTACGTCACTTGTGTCCCTCAAAAAACCAGAACCCGGCCTTGCCACGCCACCAATTTCCCGTGCCCCCGGGAAAGCTTCCTCATTAAAAATATACTCATCCCCATCATCCTCCTCATCCTCCACCTCCTCTTCGCCCGGTACCTCGTCATGTACACTGCCCTGACCAGACAATCGCTGACTGTCATCAAGGCTTTCCTCTTCCTCTGGTGCAGACGCCTGATCCTTTATGTGCGTCAAACTTTGCATCAGCAGACGCATTAGGGGGATGCTCATGCTTATTATGGCGTTGTCTGCACTAACCAGCCGTGTGCATTCCTCAAAACACTGAAGGACTTGACACATGTCTTGAATCTTCGACCACTGCACACCTGACAACTCCATGTCTGCCATCCTACTGCCTGCCCGTGTATGTGTATCCTCCCACAAAAACATAACAGCCCGCCTCTGTTCGCACAGTCTCTGAAGCATGTGCAGTGTTGAGTTCCACCTTGTTGCAACATCTATGATTAGGCGATGCTGGGGAAGGTTCAAAGAACGCTGATAGGTCTGCATACGGCTGGAGTGTACAGGCGAACGGCGGATATGTGCGCAAAGTCCACGCACTTTGAGGAGCAGGTCGGATAACCCCGGATAACTTTTCAGGAAGCACTGCACCACCAGGTTTAAGGTGTGAGCCAGGCAAGGAATGTGTTTCAGTTGGGAAAGGGAGATGGCAGCCATGAAATTCCTTCCGTTATCACTCACTACCTTGCCTGCCTCAAGATCTACAGTGCCCAGCCACGACTGCGTTTCTTGCTGCAAGAACTCGGACAGAACTTCCGCGGTGTGTCTATTGTCGCCCAAACACTTCATAGCCAATACAGCCTGCTGACGTTTGCCAGTAGCTGCCCCATAATGGGAGACCTGGTGTGCAACAGTGGCAGGTGCGGATGGAGTGTTTGTGCGACTGCGGTCTGTGGACGAGCTCTTGCTTCTGCAGGAGGACGAGGAGGAGGAGGAGGAGGGGGTGCGAACGGCTACAGACAACTGTTTACTAGACCGTGGGCTAGGCAGAACTGTCCCAAACTTGCTGTCCCCTGTGGACCCTGAATCCACCACATTTACCCAGTGTGCCGTGATGGACACGTAACGTCCCTGGCCATGCCTACTGGTCCATGCATCTGTTGTCAGGTGCACCTTTGTGCTCACAGATTGCCTGAGTGCATGGACGATGCGCTCTTTAACATGCTGGTGGAGGGCTGGGATGGCTTTTCTGGAAAAAAAGTGTCGACTGGGTAGCTCGTAGCGTGGTACAGCGTAGTCCATCAGGTCTTTGAAAGCTTCGCTTTCAACTAACCGGTAGGGCATCATCTCTAACGAGATTAGTCTAGCTATGTGGGCGTTCAAACCCTGTGTACGCGGATGCGAGGCTAAGTATTTCCTTTTTCTAACCATAGTCTCATGTAGGGTGAGCTGGACTGGAGAGCTGGAGATCGTGGAACTAGCGGGGGTGCCGGTGGACATGGCAGACTGAGAGACGGTGGGAGATGGTATTGTTGCCGCCGGTGCCCTAGATGCAGTGTTTCCTACTACGAAACTGGTGATTCCCTGACCCTGACTGCTTTGGCCTGGCAAAGATACCTGCACAGATACAGCAGGTGGTGCGCTAAATGGTGGTCCTACACTGCCGGAAGGGATGTTGCGTTGATGACTAGCTTCATTGGCCGAGGGTGCAACAACCTTAAGGGACGTTTGGTAGTTAGTCCAAGCTTTCAAATGCATGGTGGTTAAATGTCTATGCATGCAACTAGTATTGAGACTTTTCAGATTCTGACCTCTGCTTAAGGAAGTAGAACATTTTTGACAGATGACTTTGCGCTGATCAATTGGATGTTGTTTAAAAAAATGCCAGACTGCACTCTTTCTAGCATCGGATACCTTTTCAGGCATTGCAGACTGAGCTTTAACCGGATGGCCACGCTGTCCTCCACCAGGTTTTGGCTTTGCCACGCGTTTTGGGCAAGATACGGGCCCGGCAGATGGAACCTGTGGCGATGTTGATGCCTGCTGCGGCCCCTCCTCCTCCTCTGCTTCAGAACTGCTGCCGCCTGCACCCTGTTCCCCCAATGGCTGCCAATCGGGGTCAAGAACTGGGTCATCTAATAACTCTTCTTGTACCTCCTGCGCAACTTCGTCTGTGTCACCGTGTCGTTCGGTGGTATAGCGTTCGTGATGGGGCAACATAGTCTCATCAGGGTCTGATTCTTGATCAGCACCCTGCGAGGGCAATGTTGTGGTCTGAGTCAAAGGACCAGCATAGTAGTCTGGCTGTGGCTGTGCGTCAGTGCACTCCATGTCAGATTCAACTTGTAATGGGCATGGACTGTTAACTGCTTCACTTTCTAAGCCAGGGACGGTATGTGTAAAGAGCTCCATGGAGTAACCCGTTGTGTCGCCTGCTGCATTCTTCTCTGTTGTTGTTTTTGCTGAAGAGGACAAGGAAGTGACTTGTCCCTGACCGTGAACATCCACTAACGACGCGCTGCTTTTACTTTTACCAGTTTCACGAGAGGAGGCAAAAGAGCTAGAGGCTGAGTCAGCAAGATAAGCCAAAACTTGCTCTTGCTGCTCCGGCTTTAAAAGCGGTTTTCCTAATCCCAGAAAAGGGAGCGTTCGAGGCCTTGTGTAGCCGGACGACGAACCTGGCTCCACAGCTCCAGACTTAGGTGCAATATTTTTTTCCCCACGACCACCTGATGCTCCACCACTACCACTACCCTCATTACCAGCTGACAATGAACGCCCCCGGCCACGACCTCTTCCACTAGACTTCCTCATTGTTTTAAAAACGTAACCAAACTAACGTTATTTGTTGCAGTCACACAACTTACACGGTGAGCTATAACTTCAGTATGATTTAGCTACCCCTTTACAGGTTGGTGAGACCACAGCGAAAATCAGGCCCAATGTTACACACTCTTTTTTTGGTGGCTGCAAATTAGAGAGATGCCCCACACGCAGGACTGTCACTGAAGCACAAATGTTAATATTAATGTCACACTATTATTTTTTTTTTATTTTTTTTTTTTTCAGGAACACTTTAGAAACCCCCAAAAAAAAAAAAAATAGATTTTTGCAGGGAGAATTTAGAAAACAAATGTAACAAACTATATGCTTTCTATGGGCCACTGAGTGAGAGATGACGCACACAGGAATCAGGAGTGGCACACAAGCCCAGAGGCCAATATTTTTCTACCAATGATTGATGGAGTTATTTTCTCTGGTAGATTTTGGAACCCAAATCAAGGAAAAAAAATATAGGCTTTCTATGGACCACAATTGGAGAGAGAGAGAGAGAGAGAGAGAGAGAGAGAGAGAGAGAGAGATGGCACACCCAGGAGTCAAGACTGGCACACAAGCAGAAAGGCCAATATTAATCTCCCATTTTTTTTTTGGGTTTGTTTTTTTTTTTTTTTTTTTTTTTTTTTTCAGGGAGACTTTAGAAAAAATAATAATAAAAAAAATATGATTTTATCAGGAAGAATTTAGAAACCAAATAAAATAAAATTATTTTTTCAGGGAGAATTTATAAAACAAATAAAAACAAAAATAGGCGTTCTATGGCCCACTGACTGAGAGATGACGCACACAGGAGTCAGGAGTGGCACACAAGCCCAGAGGCCAATATTTTTCTACCAATGATTGATGTAGTTATTTTCTCTGGTAGATTTTGGAACCCAAATCAAGGAAAAAAAATATAGGCTTTCTATGGACCACAATTGGAGAGAGAGAGAGAGAGAGAGAGAGAGAGATGGCACACCCAGGAGTCAAGACTGGCACACAAGCAGAAAGGCCAATATTAATCTCCCACTGTTTTTTTTGGTTGTTTTTTTTTTTTTTTTCAGGGAGACTTTAGAAAAAAAAATAATTAAAAAAATATGATTTTATCAGGAAGAATTTAGAAACCAAATAAAATAAAATGATTTTTTCAGGGAGAATTTATAAAACAAATAAAAACAAAAATAGGCGTTCTATGGCCCACTGACTGAGAGATGACGCACACAGGAGTCAGGAGTGGCACACAAGCCCAGAGGCCAATATTTTTCTACCAATGATTGATGTAGTTATTTTCTCTGGTAGATTTTGGAACCCAAACCAAGGAAAAAAAATATAGGCTTTCTATGGACCACAATTGGAGAGAGAGAGAGAGAGAGAGAGAGAGATGGCACACCCAGGAGTCAAGACTGGCACACAAGCAGAAAGGCCAATATTAATCTCCCACTGTTTTTTTTGGTTGTTTTTTTTTTTTTTTTTTCAGGGAGACTTTAGAAAAAAAAATAATAAAAAAAATATGATTTTATCAGGAAGAATTTAGAAACCAAATAAAATAAAATGATTTTTTCAGGGAGAATTTATAAAACAAATAAAACCAAAAATAGGCGTTCTATGGCCCACTGACTGAGAGATGACGCACCCAGGAGTCAAGACTGGCACACAAGCAGAAAGGCCAATATTAATCTCCCACTGTTTTTTTTTTTTTTTTTTTTTTTTCAGGGAGACTTTAGAAAAAAAAATAATAAAAAAAATATGATTTTATCAGGAAGAATTTAGAAACCAAATAAAATAAAATGATTTTTTCAGGGAGAATTTAGAAAACAAATAAAACCAAAAATAGGCGTTCTATGGCCCACTGACTGAGAGAGAGAGAGAGAGATGGCACGCTTAGTACTGGCACACAAGCCCAAAGGGCAATATTAATCTCCCTTTTTTTTTCAGGGAGAATTTCTAAAACCCAAAAAAAAAAAAAAATAGGCTTTCTATGGCCCACTATTTGTGAGAGAGATGGGACGCTCAGGACTGGCACAGATGGCACGCTCAGGACTGGCACAGAAGCCCAGAGGCCAATATTAATCTCCCTTTTTTTCTGGGAGAATTTATAAAACCAAAAAAATATTTAAATAGGCTTTCTATGGCCCACTATTTGTGAGAGAGATGGCACGCTCAGGACTGGCACAGATGGCACGCTCACAACTGGCACACAAGCCCAGAGGCCAATATTAATCTCCCTTTTTTCAGGGAAAATTTATAAAACCAAAAAAAAAATTAAATAGGCTTTCTATGGCCCACTATTTGTGAGAGAGATGGCACGCTCAGGACTGGCACAGATGGCACGCTCACAACTGGCACACAAGCCCAGAGGCCAATATTAATCTCCCTTTTTTCAGGGAAAATTTATAAAACCAAAAAAAAAATTAAATAGGCTTTCTATGGCCCACTATTTGTGAGAGAGATGGCACGCTCAGGACTGGCACAGATGGCACTCTCACAACTGGCACACAACCCCAGAGGCCAATATTAATCTCCCTTTTTTTCAGGGAGAATTTATAAAACCAAAAAAAAAATTAAATAGGCTTTCTATGGCCCACTATTTGTGAGAGAGATGGCACGCTCAGGGCTGGCACAGATGGCACGCTCACAACTGGCACACAAGCCCAGAGGCCAATATTAATCTCCCTTTTTTCAGGGAAAATTTATAAAACCAAAAAAAAAATTAAATAGGCTTTCTATGGCCCACTATTTGTGAGAGAGATGGCACGCTCAGGACTGGCACAGATGGCACGCTCACAACTGGCACACAAGCCCAGAGGCCAATATTAATCTCCCTTTTTTTCAGGGAGAATTTATAAAACCAAAAAAAAAATTAAATAGGCTTTCTATGGCCCACTATTTGTGAGAGAGATGGCACGCTCAGGGCTGGCACAGATGGCACGCTCAGGACTGGCACACAAGCCCAGAGGCCAATATTAATCTCCCTTTTTTTCAGGGAGAATTTATAAAACCCAAAAAAAAATAAAATAGGCTTTCTATGGCCCACTATTTGTGAGAGAGATGGCACACTCAGGACTGGCACACAAGCCCAAAGGCCAATATTAATCTCCCACTGTATTTTTATCAGGGAGAATTTATACACCCCACAAAAAAAAATACACCGAGGGTGGTGTTGGACAGTGCAAATCGCTGCAGCACAAGCGGTTTTGTGGTTAATGGACCCTGCCTAACGCTATCCCTGCTTCTGACAAAGCGGCAGCAACCTCTCCCTAAGCTCAGATCAGCAGCAGTAAGATGGCGGTCGGCGGGAACGCCTCTTTATAGCCCCTGTGACGTCGCAGACAGCAAGCCAATCACTGCAATGCCCTTCTCTAAGATGGTGGGGACCAGGACCTATGTCATCACGCTGCCCACACTCTGCGTTTACCTTCATTGGCTGAGAAATGGCGCTTTTCGCGTCATTGAAACGCGACTTTGGCGCGAAAGTCGCGTACCGCATGGCCGACCCCGCACAGGGGTCGGATCGGGTTTCATGAAACCCCGACTTAGCCAAAAGTCGGCGACTTTTGAAAATGTTCGACCCGTTTCGCTCAACCCTACTGTCTGCACAGAGAAAAACACTCGCTCCTGTGTTAGTGGGGTTCAGTAACGCCAGCTGCTCCCCTGCTGTGTATCTGGCAATTGCTCCTGCTTCCTCCACACTCACACTACTGCAGAAATGAAAGGGAATCTGTCCCCACCAGGCGTTTGTAACTGAAAGAGCCACCTTGTGCAGCACAAATGCTGCACCAGGAAAAGGTGGCTCTTTTAGTTTTGCTCCTTGCACACGCTGAACTTAACACTTATAAAATATGTGTCCCCTCATTCTGTGAAACCGTCCCGGAGGTGGGACTTTCCTTCGTAATGAGACGCAGCACAGCCGGCATTCATACCCCCTTGTCCTCAGCGTTGTTTGAATCTGTCCTGGAGCCTGCACTGTTATGTTAAACCTTGGGCATGGGCAGTTAGCCCTGCCCATCTTCTGACATCATTTGTTGTCAGGCTGACTGCGCATGTGCGGCCACGCTGCCCGAGATCCCGCCCCGCAGTGTCTTCAGATTTATTCACTCAGCGGGGCTGGGATTCATGGGCATGCACAGTGCATATCTTTGCCTCTCACTCATCTCCTTCCGCCTTCTTCAGACTGTGCACCGTCAGCTGATCCCTAATCATATGCCATGGCCGTGACGCCGCCCTCTCTGAAGAAGGTGGAAGGAGATGAGTGAGAGGCGAAGATATTCACTGCGCATGCCCATGAATCCCAGCCCCGCAGTATCTTGTGATTTATTCACACTGCGGGGCTGGGATTCATGGCCTTGCGCAGTGCATATGTTCGCCTCTCACTCATCTCCTTCTGCCTTCTTTAGACTGTGCGGCGTCAGCTGATCCCTAATCACATGCCACGGCCGTGATGCTGCACAGTCTGAAGAAGGCGGAAGGAGATGAGTGAGAGGCAAAGATATGCACTGCGCATGGCCATGAATCCCAGCCCTGCTGTGTGAATAAATGTGAAGACACTGCGGGGCGGGATCTCGGGCAGCATGGCCGCACATGCGCAGTCAGCCTGACAACAAATGATGTCAGAAGAAGGGCATCGCTAACTGCCCATGCCCAAGGTTTAACATAACAGCGCAGGCTCTGGGATAGATTCAAACAACGCTGAGGAGGCGGCGCCCGGCGACAAGGGGGTATGAATGCCGGTTGTGCTGTGTCTGATTTGGAAGGAAAGTCCCACCTCCAGGACTTTCATGTTACGAAGGGACACATTTTATAAGTTTTTAGTTCAGCGTGTGCAAGGAGCATAACTAAAAGAGCCACCTTTTCCTTCTGTAGCATTACTGCTGCACAAGGTGGCTCTTTCAGTTACTAATGCCTGGGGGGGTTAAAGGTTCCCTTTCAAATTGCTCCAATTAGGCCTCGACCTACACTCTGCTTCTCCTGGATTCTCTGGGCTCCAACACCGCCAGTTGCTGCTCGGAAGTGCCATCTGCACAGTCAACACTTGCTGCCGTGTTATTGGGTTTCAGTAATGTAAGCTGATCCCCAGCTGTGTATCCGGCAATTGCTCCTGCTACCTCCATGCTGACACAACAACAGATATTAAATTGCATAGAGTGGCGGTCTCGGCCTCCACTTTGCTTCTCCTGCATTGACCCTGGGCTTCAACCCCGCCAGTTGCTGCCCGGAAGTGCTGTCTGCACAGTCAACAGTTGCTCTTCTGTTATTGGGGTTCAGTAACGCCAGCTGTTCCCCTGCTGTGTGTGGCAAGTTTTCCAGCCAGTTTCTTGCATTGACCCTGGGCTCCAACACCGCCATTCTTTGCTCGAAAGTGCTGTCCGCACAGTCAACAGTTGCTCCTCTGTTATTGGGGTTCAGTAACACCAGCTGCTCCCCTGCTATGTGTGTGGCAAATTCTCCACTCAGTTTCTTGCATTGACCCTGGGCTCCAACACCGCCAGTTGCTGCCCGGAAGTGTTGTCTGCACAGTCAACACCTGCTCCAGTGTTATTGGGGTTCAGTAACGCCAGCTGCTACCCTGCTGTGTGTGCGGCAAGTTCTCCACTCAGTTTCTAGAATTGACCCTGGGCTCCAATACTCCCAGTTGCTGCCCGGGAGTGCTGTCTGCACAGTCAACACCTGCCCCAGTGTTATTGGGGTTCATTAACGCCAGCTGCTCCCCTGCTGTGTGTGCGGCAAGTTCTCCACTCAGTTTCTAGCATTGACCCTGGGTTCCAACACCGCCAGTTGCTGCCCGGAAGTGCTGTTTGCACAGTCAACACCTGCACCAGTGTTATTGGGGTTCAGTAATGCCAGCTGCTCCCCTGCTGTGTATCCGGCAATGTGTCCTGCTTCCTCCACGCTGACACTACAACAGAAATTAAAGGGAACCTGTCCCCCCTCGGTGTTTGTAACTGAAAGAGCCACCTTGTGCAGCACTAATGCTGCACAAGGAAAAGGTGGTTCTTTTAATTATGCTCCTTGCACATGCTGAACTAAGCACTTAGAAAATGTGTCCCCTCATACCTTCAAACCGTCCCGGAGTGGGACTTTCCTTCTTAATGAGACGCAGCACAGCCGTCATTCATACCCCCTTGGCGCCTTGCACTGCCTCCTGACCATGGTTTTTTTCAGTCCCGAAGCCTGCACTGTTATGTTATCCCTTGGTCATGTGCAGTTAGTGCTGCCCGTCTTCTGACATCATTTGATGTCAGGCTGACTGCGCATCTGCGGTCGCGCTGCCCGAGATCATGCCCCGCAGTGTCTTCTGATTTATGCACACTGCGGGGCTGGGATTCATGGGCATGCGCAGTGAATATCTTCGCCTCTCACTCATCTCCTTCCGCCTTCTTCAGACTGTGCGGCGTCACGGCCGTGGCATGTGATTAGGGATCAGCTGACGCCGCACAGTCTGAAGAAGGTGGAAAGAGATAAGTGAGAGGCGAAGATATGCACTGAGCAAGGCCATGAATCCCAGCCCCGCAGTGTAAATAAATCAGAAGACACTGCGGGGCTGGGATTCATGGGCATGCGCAGTGCATATCTTTGCCTCTCAATCATCTCCTTCCGCCTTCTTCAGACTATGCGGCATCATGGCCGTAGCATGTGATTAGGGATCAGCTGACGCCGCACAGTCTGAAGAAGGCAGAAGGAGAGAGATGAGTGAGAGGCGAAGATATGCACTGCGCATGCCCATGAATCCCAGCCCCACAGTGTGAATAAATCAGAAGGCACTACGGGGTGGAATCTCGGGCAGCGTGACTGTACAGGCGCAGTCAACCTGTCATCAAATGATGTCAGAAGATGGGCAGCGCTAATTGCACATGGCCAAGGGATAACATAACAGTGCAGGCTCCGGGACAGAAACAAACAACGCTCAGGAGGCAGCACACGGCGCAAAGGGGGTATGAAGGACCGCTGTGCTGCGTCTCATTAAGAAGGAAAGTCTCGCCTCTGGGATGGTTTCACGGTATGAGGGGCCACATTTTATAAGTGTTTTGTTCAGCGTGTGCAAGCAGCATAATTAAAAGAGCCACCTTTTCCTTATGCAACATTACTGCTGCACAAGGTGGCTCTTCTAGTTGCAAATGCCTGGGGGGTTAAAGTTTGCCTTTCAACTTGCTCCAATTCGGCCTCAGCCTACACTCTGTTTGTCATTTAATCCCTGGGCTCCAAAGCCGCCAGTTGCTGCGCAGAAGTGTCTTTGGCACGGGTACGCCCACCTGCCCAGCCTGGTTCCAGCATGCCAGCTGTTTCCTGGTAGTGTCAAGGTCACTTTGCCTCCAATACATTGTCCTGTCATGTTGCGGTCGGGTTAGCCGACTCTATGGTGCCTGCAGTTTAGGTACTTCCTATGTGGGCTGTGGGAACTGGCAATCAAGGCTGGTTCCATAGTGCCAATAGGACAAGCTCCCCCTGTAGGACTGTGGTTTTTCGGTAACTACGGCCGGATTGCAGCCTAGCAATTTTTTTTCCCTGTGGACCTTCTGCTGCCTATCTGAGTTCCAGCACCATTAGATGGTTCTTAGGACGACAATCTTGTATAGGTCCCCCTGGTTCCAGTACCGTCAGCTAGTTCCGGGCAGAGCCTTTGGCTTAGGTGCCCCCTTCTGGATATCCGAGTTCCACCAATGGTCAGGTGGTCCTTGGTAGTGCTTTCTGGCACGGGTACCTCCTGCTTAGTAACCGGGTACCAGTACTGTCAGCTGGTCCTCGGTTGTTCCATTGGCTCTTGTACCTTCTGCTACCCATCCGGTTCCAGTACAGTCAGCTGATTCTCAGCAGTGTCTTTTGCTCTTGTACTTTCTGCTCCCCATCCTGGTTCCAGTACCGTGAGCTGGTTCTGGGCAGAGCCTTTGGCATAGGTGCCTCCTTCTGGGTATCTGAGTTCCACCAATATCAGGTGGTCCTTGGTAGTGCTTTCTGGCATGGGTACCTCCTGCTTAGTAACTGGTTTCCTGTACCATCAGCTGGTCCTTGGTTGTTCCATTTGCTCTTGTACCTTCGGCTACCCATCCGGTTCCAGTACCGTCAGCTTGTTCTCGGCAGTGTCTTTGCCTCTTGTACCTTCTGCTCCCCATCCTGGTTCTAGTACTGTCAGCTGGTTCCAGGCAGAGCCTTTGGCTTGGGTGCCTCCTTCTGGGTATCCGAGTTCCATCATCGTTAGGTGGTCCTTGGTAGTGCTTTCTGGCATGGGTACCTCCTGATTTGTAACCGGGTTCCAGTAACGTCAGCTGGTCCTCGGTAGCTCCATTGGCTCTTGGACCTTCGGGTAGCCATCCGGGTTACAGTACCGTCAGCTGGTTCTCGGCAGTTCTTCAGCTTTCTTGTACCTTCTGCTACATTTCCAATTTCAAGACCCTAAAGACAACGACCCTGAAGACCACCCCGAAGAAGACGACGACCCCACAGACAACGACCCCGGAGATGACGATCCTGGAGACGATGACCCTGGAGACGATGACCCTGAAGACCACCTCGAAGAAGACGATGACCCCGGAGACGATGACCCTGGAGACGATGACCCTGAAGACCGAGAAGCAGAAGAACAAGAAGCAGCATAAGAAAGAGCAGAAGAACATTAATCATAAGACTATAAATCAGAGCAAAAGATATTATCTAAATTAGAAGCAGAAGAAGACTAAGCAGTGTATGGGGGTGAGTCTATTCCTCCTCATGGTGCCCCTGGAAAAAGCCTGCAGCTGCAGGCCAAACTGAACGCGGACATATCCTGTTGTAACTCTTTTGTGACAGGCAGAACGGAAGGTGTAATCTTCAAACTTTTCTAGATGACAACTACAGGAATGCCTGTCACAAATAAGAATATGATAAAGAAGAAGAATATGAAGAAGATGAAGAAGTAGAATATGAAGAATAATAGTTGAATAAAAAGAATATGAAGAATGTTAAAAAAAGAATAATAGGAACAAGGTGAAGAAGAAGATGAATAAGGTGAAGAAGAAGTTGATGAAAAAGATGCTACTGCTGAGGATTATGAAGAAGTAAGTGTGGGAGAAGTAAAATAGAAGGTGAAGAGCATGGAATTAGTGAATCATAAATATCTGACAAAATATAAAAAATCTTAACATAGTCAATATCTTTGTAACTCCAAACGTCTTAAAAAATTTAATTCCTGCTATTCCATTTGATTGGGCTAAACCTCTATGCATTTAATGTCTCCTCCACCTCCCCCAATACATCCTACATTATTCTCAATTATTTTCCTTCATGTAGAATAAACCTACAAGGAAAGAAAGGGTTTATTTTAATTCCAATATTTATGTCCCATTGACTTGCATTGGTATCGGGTATCGGTATCGGCGATATCCGATATTTTTTGAATATCGGCCGATCCAATCCAATACCGGTATTTCAGAATATCGGAAGGTATCGATCAACACTAATCATCACCAAACTTTGTCTATACAGATAAGTACTAATCTGTAAATGTATGTTGTATTTATGTTTTATAAACCCTTAAGGATTAATCCTTCCTTAAGGATTCAAAAGACTTTAAAATAATCATCTTGGCACTTTTGAAATAATAATGTACATTGCATAAAGAAAGTATTGATCCTTTCTAAGTGGTAATGATAGCATTTATATGTTTTTTTTACAGTAAATAGAAAGTCCCATAAGGCAAAAGACTGCTATCGGACACTGAATCCTACAGCCCATTCACATATCATTCAAACACAAATAGTCCCTTGCTATAACAATTCTACATTATATATGTATGTTATTTTGTTTCAGAATGACACATGAGAAGTAATCTTCCCTTTCACGTGTACGCTCATTTCTCTTCTCTCTGCCTGGATATACCTATTCAAGCTTTCTCATCTCCATAATTTTCTATTTTTCCACCATAAGAAAGCAGGAGAATATATTCTAATTTTGGCTTCAGTGAATAGAACCTGATAACAAATGCATTGTGTAACAAGACTTGGGGAAGAGGCATTTAAGTACCTCTCAGAAATCACCATCTCACTCAGACTGCCATACATTTCATTGAAGTATCCTTATACAGACATTTTTCTTTGATTTATACAAAGTACTACAGTATGTTTATGCATGAAAATGAGTCCAAATACAATGCATGCTTTATACAGTCTTCTAAAATAAAAAGGCAGCACATACATATGAAATGTTTTGTTAACCCTTAGAATGCATTTTGTCTTTTAAATTAATTTTATTATCTCAGTATTATATTATATTTCAGATGGCAGGACTCCTTTATTGTGGTGTTTCTGTATCTAAAATAATTGTTACTCTTTTGTGGAAATCTCTTACCAGGTCCCCAAATTTCATAGACCACACCCTTAAAAGGTCATCTTCAATGCAACTCTCGGTAGTTTTCAATAAGGGTTTCACTGTACCTATTCATCTATTTGTCTACAGATCAGTAAATGGTAATGCCCATCCAAGTAAGGTATGTAAATATAGTAGCCTCAGGACCTTGAAATCTAGACTGTCTTTGGATGCCAGCATTCAAAAAAAGATATTGATGTTCTGCCCATTCTAGCGAAGGTCAGGGGTTCGTATCTTGTATTAAAAAGGTTTAATACCATAGTTTTGGTTTTGCTGTGTTATAGCACCACCCAGTGGTGGTTAAATTTATTACCTGTGTTTTTCAGTAATTATTAGAGTTTTGCACTCTGGGATTCACCAAGGTATCATGGGAAGGGGAAACTCCATTTTCTCTCTGTGTTCTTCCTGGACACACGTGTTTTTCTGCTGTGTTGGAACTACCTCACTTACTTGCCATTCCGGTTAAGTTTATCCGGTAAGATCATTATCTCTGTTCTTGCTATGTAATATGTCATGATTCCAATGGCAGGGAATCACAAAAGGACAAGCACCAACGAGCTCTAGGGTGATGGAACCTGAGCTGACCGCGACCCTAAACCTGAACACACAAATAACAATAGCCGGGGAACGTGCCTACGTTGATCCTAGACGTCTCGCACCAGCCGAAGATCTAACTTCCCCTATTAGAAGAAACACAGACCTCTCTTGCCTCCAGAGAAATACCCCACAGAAATAGCAGCCCCCCACATATAATGACGGTGAAATGAGAGGAAGGCACATACACAGTATGAAATCAGATTCAGCAAAATGAGGCCCGCTAAAACTAGATAGCAGATGATACAAAAGTAAACTGCGCGGTCAGCAAAAAACCCTTCAAAAAACCATCCTGTAATTACTTGAACTCATGTTCCAACTCATGGAACATGAGGAGCAATTACAGCCCGCTAGAGCAACCAGCAGCAAAGAAACAATTATATGCAAGCTGGACAAGACAAAAATAAATCAAGACGTGGAACAAGAAAATCAAAAACTTAGCTTGTCCTGAAGATTACTGAAGCCAGAAGCTGAGGTAACAAAACACTCTGATAACCTTGATAGCCGGCGGGGAAATGACAAGAAAGCCCGGTTAAATAGGAAACTCCCAAATCCTAATAGAACAGGTGGACACCAGAGACAGCAGAACACAAATCACCCAGTACCATCAGTAACCACCAGAGGGAGCCCAAAAACAGAACTCACAACAGTACCCCCCCTTGAGGAGGGGTCACCGAACCCTCACGAGAACCACCAGGGCGACCAGGATGAGCCTTATGAAAAGCGCGGACCAAATCATCAGCATGAACATCAGAGGCAACCACCCAAGAATTATCCTCCTGACCATAACCCTTCCACTTGACCAAATATTGGAGTTTCCGTCTGGAAACACGAGAATCCAAGATCTTCTCCACAACATACTCCAATTCTCCCTCCACCAGCACCGGAGCAGGAGGCTCAGGCGAAGGAACAACAGGTACCTCATACCTCCGCAACAACGACCAATGGAACACATTATGAATAGCAAACGATGCCGGGAGATCCAAACGAAACGACACAGGGTTAAGAATTTCCAAGATCCTATAGGGACCGATGAACTGAGGCTTGAACTTAGGAGAAGAGACCTTCATAGGAACAAAACGAGAAGACAACCACACCAAGTCCCCAACACGAAGTCGAGGGCCCACGCGGCGACGGCGATTAGTAAACTGCTGAGCCTTCTCCTGGGACAACTTCAAATTGTCCACCACATGACTCCAAATCTGATGCAACCTATCCACCACCATATCCACTCCAGGACAATCAGAAGGCTCCACCTGACCAGAGGAAAAACGAGGATGAAACCCCGAATTACAAAAGAAAGGAGAAACCAAGGTAGCAGAACTAGCCCGATTATTAAGGGCAAACTCGGCCAGCGGCAAAAAGGTAACCCAGTCATCCTGATTAGCAGAAACAAAACACCTCAAATAAGTTTCCAAGGTCTGATTAGTTCGCTCCGTCTGGCCATTCGTCTGAGGGTGGAATGCAGACGAAAAGGACAAATCAATGCCCATCTTAGCACAGAACGTCCGCCAAAATCTAGACACAAACTGGGATCCCCTGTCAGAAACGATGTTCTCCGGAATCCCATGCAAACGAACCACGTTCTGGAAAAACAGAGGGACCAACTCAGAGGAGGAAGGCAACTTAGGCAAGGGTACAAGATGAACCATTTTAGAAAAGCGGTCACACACAACCCAGATGACGGACATTTTTTGAGAGACAGGGAGATCCGAAACAAAGTCCATGGAAATGTGCGTCCAAGGCCTCTTCGGGATAGGCAAAGGTGACAACAATCCACTGGCTCGAGAACAGCAAGGCTTAGCCCGAGCACAAACCTCACAAGACTGCACAAAAGAACGCACATCCCTAGACAAGGAAGGCCACCAAAAAGACCTGGCCACCAAGTCTCTAGTACCAAATATTCCAGGATGACCTGCCAACGCAGAAGAATGGACCTCAGAGATGACTCTACTGGTCCAGCTATCCGGAACAAACAGTCTCTCAGGCGGACAACGATCAGGTTTACCCGCCTGAAACTCCTGCAAAGCACGTCGCAAGTCTGGGAAGACGGCCGACAAAATCACCCCATCCCTAAGGATACCAGTGGGCTCAGAATTTCCAGGGGAGTCAGGCACAAAACTCCTAGAAAGAGCATCCGCCTTCACATTCTTTGAACCTGGCAGGTATGAAACCACAAAATTGAAACGAGAGAAAAACAGTGACCAACGAGCCTGTCTAGGATTCAGACGCCTGGCAGACTCAAGGTAAATCAGATTTTTGTGATCAGTCAAGACCACCACACGATGTCTAGCACCCTCCAGCCAATGACGCCACTCCTCAAATGCCCACTTCATGGCCAAAAGTTCCCGATTACCCACATCATAATTCCGCTCAGCGGGCGAAAATTTTCTAGAAAAGAACGCACATGGCTTCATCACCGAGCAATCGGAACTTCTCTGTGACAAAACCGCCCCCGCTCCAATCTCGGAAGCATCAACCTCTACTTGGAAAGGAAGCGAAACATCAGGCTGACGCAACACAGGAGCAGAAGAAAACCGGCGTTTAAGTTCCTGAAAGGCCTCCACAGCCGCAGGAGACCAATCAGCAACATCAGCACCCTTCTTAGTCAAATCCGTCAAAGACTTAACAACACTAGAAAAATTAGTTATAAAACGACGATAGAAATTAGCAAAGCCTAAGAACTTCTGCAGACTCTTAAGAGATGCAGGCTGCGTCCAGTCACAAATAGCCCGAACCTTGACGGGATCCATCTCAATAGTAGAAGGGGAAAAAATATACCCCAAGAAAGAAATCTTCTGGACTCCAAAGAGACACTTTGAGCCCTTTACAAACAAGGAATTAGCCCGCAGGACCTGAAACACCTTCCGGACCTGCTGAACATGAGACTCCCAGTCATCAGAAAAAACCAAAATATCATCCAAATACACAATCATAAATTTATCCAGATATTCACGGAAAATATCGTGCATAAAGGACTGGAAGACTGAAGGAGCATTAGAAAGTCTGAAAGGCATTACCAAATACTCAAAATGGCCCTCAGGCGTATTAAATGCGGTTTTCCACTCATCACCTTGCTTTATTCGTATAAGATTATACGCACCCCGGAGATCAATCTTAGTGAACCATTTAGCCCCCTTAATGCGAGCAAACAAATCAGTCAACAAAGGCAAAGGATACTGATATTTTATGGTAATCTTATTCAAAAGACGATAATCTATACAAGGTCTCAAGGACCCATCTTTCTTGGCCACGAAAAAAAAACCTGCTCCCAAAGGGGACGAAGATGGACGAATATGTCCCTTTTCCAAGGACTCTTTAACATAATCCCGCATAGCAGTATGCTCTGGCACTGACAGATTGAACAAACGACCTTTAGGAAATTTACTACCAGGAATCAAATCTATAGCACAATCGCAATCCCTGTGAGGAGGAAGCGAACTGAGCTTAGGCTCCTCAAAAACATCCCGATAATCCGACAAAAATACAGGAACCTCAGAAGGAGTAGATGAAGCGATAGAAATCGGAGGTGCATCATCATGAACCCCCTGACATCCCCAGCTTAACACAGACATTGTTTTCCAGTCAAGGACTGGATTATGAGTTTGTAACCATGGCAGACCAAGTACTAGAACATCATGTAAATTATACAACACCAGGAAGCGAATCACCTCCTGATGAACGGGAGTCATACGCATGGTCACTTGTGTCCAGTACTGAGGTTTATTCATAGCTAAAGGTGTAGAGTCAATTCCCTTCAAAGGAATAGGGACTTCCAGAGGCTCAAGACTAAACCCACATCGCTTGGCAAATGACCAATCCATAAGACTCAGAGCAGCGCCTGAATCTACATAGGCATCGACGGAAATGGATGATAATGAGCAAATCAGAGTCACAGACAGAATGAACTTAGACTGTAACGTACTAATGGCAACAGACTTATCAACCTTTTTTGTGCGTTTAGAGCATGCTGATATAACATGAGCTGAATCACCACAATAAAAGCACAACCCATTTTTCCGCCTATAGTTTTGCCGTTCACTTCTAGACTGAACTCTATCACATTGCATTGTCTCAAGTGCCTGTTCAGAAGACACCGCCAAATGGTGCACAGGTTTGCGCTCCCGTAAATGCCGATCAATCTGAATAGCCATAGTCATAGACTCATTCAGACCCGTAGGCGCAGGGAACCCCACCATAACATCTTTAATGGCCTCAGAAAGGCCATCTCTGAACTTTGCAGCCAGGGCGCACTCATTCCACTGAGTAAGCACTGACCATTTCCGAAATTTTTGACAATATATTTCTGCTTCATCTTGCCCCTGAGAGAGAGCTAATAAAGCTTTTTCAGCCTGAATCTCTTGGTTAGGTTCCTCATAGAGCAAACCCAATGCCAGAAAACACGCATCCACATTAAGCAACGCAGGATCCCCTGGTGCCAATGCAAATGCCCAATTTTGAGGGTCACCCCGCAGGAAAGATATAATAATCTTAACCTGCTGAGCAGGGTCTCCAGAAGAGCGAGATTTCAAAGAAAGGAACAGCTTGCAATTGTTCCTAAAATTCAGAAAACTAGATCTATCTCCAGCAAAGAACTCTGGAATAGGAATTCTAGGTTCAGACATAGGAGCATGTACAACAAAATCTTGTATATTTTGAACCTTAGCAGCAAGATTATTCAAGCTGGAAGCTAAACTCTGGACGTCCATGATAAACAGCTAAGGTCAGAGCCATTCAAGGATTAAGAGGAGGAAAAAAAAAAAAAAATCAGCCAGGCTGCAATTAGGGCTAGGCAGCAACCTCAGAGGAGAAAAAAAAAAAAAAACTTCCTCAGACTACTTTTCCTCCTACTTCAGCCCAAACATTTTTGGCCGGCTATACTGTCATGATTCCAATGGCAGGGAATCACAAAAGGACAAGCACCAACGAGCTCTAGGGTGATGGAACCTGAGCTGACCGCGACCCTAAACCTGAACACACAAATAACAATAGCCGGGGAACGTGCCTACGTTGATCCTAGACGTCTCGCACCAGCCGAAGATCTAACTTCCCCTATTAGAAGAAACACAGACCTCTCTTGCCTCCAGAGAAATACCCCACAGAAATAGCAGCCCCCCACATATAATGACGGTGAAATGAGAGGAAGGCACATACACAGTATGAAATCAGATTCAGCAAAATGAGGCCCGCTAAAACTAGATAGCAGAGGATACAAAAGTAAACTGCGCGGTCAGCAAAAAACCCTTCAAAAAACCATCCTGTAATTACTTGAACTCATGTTCCAACTCATGGAACATGAGGAGCAATTACAGCCCGCTAGAGCAACCAGCAGCAAAGAAACAATTATATGCAAGCTGGACAAGACAAAAATAAATCAAAACGTGGAACAAGAAAATCAAAAACTTAGCTTGTCCTGAAGATTACTGAAGCCAGAAGCTGAGGTAACAAAACACTCTGATAACCTTGATAGCCGGCGGGGAAATGACAAGAAAGCCCGGTTAAATAGGAAACTCCCAAATCCTAATAGAACAGGTGGACACCAGAGACAGCAGAACACAAATCACCCAGTACCATCAGTAACCACCAGAGGGAGCCCAAAAACAGAACTCACAACAGTAATATTCTATAGAGTGTGATTAACTGTATAGCAGCCAGTACACAGGAAATGTGATTTTTGGTTACCTGCTGTATGTAGTTATTATAGAAGTTGCATCATCCTGTATGCTTTCCCTGTTAGTTGCAGTCATGTTATTATTTGCCCAATACTTACTCAAATCATTTGTATTCTTATAGTTTTACCGCGCTCATGTTTACCAATAAACAAGTTAGACTACAGAGAACAGTCTGCTTATTTGGGAGACAGAAGTGGTTTATGCCGTATGTCGGATCACACACCGTATCAACGTGTATGAAGACAGAACAGTAAAACGGATTCTAGATACCAGCGAAGGCCAGTAAAATGCAGGCTAGATACCAGCAAGCAGTAAAACAGAAGCTAAATACCAGCGGAGGCTAGCAAAACCAGGCTAGACGCCAGCAATAACAAGATCACTTACACAGCCGCTTGTACCACACCGCACAGCCTGCAGATACCGCAGCGGCCGCCATATTGCCCGCCAAGCGCTACACATCTCAGTCTACGCTGAAGTCATTCCTACCCGCTCTGAGACGTCCTACAGCCTGCAAACGGACACACAATGTCTGCAAGTCGAGCATCCTCACTCAGGACGAGGTCCCAAACAAGCCGCTCTAGCAAGTCTTCCTCGAAAAGGTCTGTCACCCTCGCCCGAGCAGAAGCTGAGGCGGCGAAGGTAAGATCCTCCTTCGCTGCACAAGAGATGCAGTTAAAGTTAAGACAAGCAGAGCAAGAAGCAGAAAGAGCCCGCCTGCAAGCAGATAGAGAAGCAGAAAGAGCCTGCCAAGATGCAGAAAGAGCCCGCCTGCAAGCCGAACAAGAAGCAGAAAAAGCCCACCTGCAAGCCGAGCAAGAAGCAGAAAGAGCCCGCCTGCAAGCCGATAGAGACGCAGATACAGCACGCCTGCGAGCGACCTTAAAAAGGCTTTCCGCTGAAAAAGAAGCAGCAGCCGCAATAGCCAAAGCTGAGTTCTTAGAAGCCGTGGAGTTTCCCGAATCTGAGCGTGACAGCGACGTACGTGGACCAGACCTTGATCGTCAGGACCCTGCTCAACGCGTCTCAGAATATGTCCACCAACATCCCGGAATAGAAGATAACTCTGATCCGTTACACCAACCAGCCTATACAGATTACCAGAGATCCTTCCTCCAAACACCGTACTGGAAGCAGGAAGGTATACTGCGAAACGACGTCGACCACCACTATCGTCTTACAGAACAGAAGGTACGGCCTCCTCCCAGACTGACAGGGACACCCTTCGCTTCAGAACGGTTTTATACAGACTTTCCTAAGCCAGAAGCTCCTACCAGGTATGAGGATGCACCACACACACCGCATGACAACAGCACACCAGCTCATGTCGGCACTGACTCAGCCACTGTGAACTTTGCAAGGTTCTTTACCTGCCGGGAGCTGGTGACCAAGGGATTTGTAAAGTTCACTGATCGAGCTGAAAGCTACAGAGCATGGCGAGCCTCCTTCCAGAATGCCACCAGAGACTTGCATCTTTCCAGTGGTGAAGAGTTAGATCTACTGGTTTAGTGGCTTGGGAGTGAGTCAGCTGAACACGCCAAAAGAATCAGGAACATTAACATAAAGTACCCACACACAGGACTTCGCATGGTGTGGGAGAGACTCGAAGAATGTTATGGGTCAATAAAAGCTATAGAAAATGCTTTGTATAAAAGAATTGATGATTTCCCCAAGATAGCAAATAAGGGTTATCAAATGCTCAGGGAACTGAGCGACTTGTTAATGGAGGTACATGCTGCTCAGGCAGAAGGTGACCTACCAGGGCTGGCATTCCTGGACACTGCCAGAGGTGTCAACCCGATTGTCCAAAAGCTCCCTTACAACTTACAAGAAAAGTGGGTCAGTCACGGGTCCCGTTACAAACAGGCTCATAAGGTGTCATTTCCTCCTTTCAGGGTGTTTGTAGACTTTGTTGCTCAGCAGGCTAAAGTTAGAAATGAAATATATCTAAAATATGGTGGCGCAAAGTATCAAGCTCAATAACCCTGCAGCGACACCAACAAACATCCACCTACTGTTTGTAAAAAGAAAAATGTATATCAACTTGGTATATATCAAAATATGTACCGGTACGCGCTGGGTAATAGCAAAGAGTCCACTGATAGGATGTGAGAGAATTAAATAGAACACGGTGTTCCTACCTTGAATAGGAGTAGTCCCGGCTTAAGAGGCGGTAATAGTGCCGTAATTGTGCTGAATATATCCGGATATATTCAGCACAATTACGGCACTATTACCGCCTCTTAAGCCGGGACTACTCCTATTCAAGGTAGGAACACCGTTCCACTTTCAAAGACTTTTTTTGCATCTACTGCAGGGAATTATATATATTTTTGGTGTTTTTCAGCTACTTTAGGATATTCTATTGTATATTTAGTTCCGTGTCCTATTTAATTCTCTCACATCCTATCAGTGGACTCTTTGCTATTACCCAGCGCGTACCGGTACATATTTTGATATATACCAAGTTGATATAAAGTTAGAAATGACCCCAGTTTTGATTTCACTATGTCATGTACTACAGCCTCCAGTGTAAAACCCAGTAAAACACCAGTGGCAGTACACAAAACTAATGTTACCTCCACAGGTTTTCCTTACAGGGCAAGTAAGTCCTCTCCAGAGGAGGACAAACATCAGGATGTCAGCAAACACTGCCCCCTACACAAGAAACCTCACCCTCTACTAAAATGTAGAGCCTTCAGGGAGAAGCCTCTAGAAGACCGTAAGAGCTTCCTAAAGGAAAACAAGATATGCTTCAGATGCTGCACGACTACCTCACACTTCGCCAAGAACTGTGAAACCAGTGTGAAATGCGCAGAATGCAGTAGTGTGGAGCACAACACGGCTTTACACCCTGGACCACCCTCAGGGGTATCATCGCGAGTAGAAGAGTCTGCCGAAAAACAGACGGACACTGACATTGACACCCCAGTGGTCACTTCTCAGTGTACAGAGATCTGCAAGGAATTTGTAGCAGGGAGATCCTGCACGAAGATCTGTCTTGTCAGAGTATTCCCAGCGAGCCAACGGGATAAGGCAATCAAGGTATATGCAATATTGGATGATCAGAGCAACAGGTCTCTAGCTAAGCCCTTTCTCTTCGACACCTTCAACATTGCTGGTCCCGGCTCTCCGTACTCCTTGAAGACATGTGCAGGTACTGTCGAGACGGCGGGGAGCAAAGCGACCGGATTCAAAGTAGAGTCTATGGACGGTTAAACCTGCTTATCCTTACCATCAATACTAGAGTGCAATCAAATTCCGGACAACAGGTCTGAGATACCTACACCGGAGGTAGCAGCTCATCACACCCACTTGAGACGTATAGCTCACCTGATACCGGAGCTTGACCAAGGAGCCCCTATCATCTTACTCCTCGGAAGAGACATTCTATGGGTCCACAAGGCTAGAGGACAGATCAACAGCCCACAAAATGCCCCATATGCTCAGAGACTTGACCTAGGATGGGTCATTGTGGGAGACGTCTGTTTGGGTGGAGCACACAGGCCGACATCAGTCAACAGCATGCTCACCAATACCCTCGAGAATGGATGCCCGTCTCTCTTCCAGCCATGCGAGAGCAGTCACACAACACCCCTCCATCTTGTCCGTTAGCTGATCCCTCCTGTGAAGACCATGCATGCAACGGTGAGCAAGATCATATAGGGTGCACAGTTTTCCACAGGACAAGAGAAGACAACCAGGTAGCAACGTCCATAGAGGACAGACTGTTCTTGGACATCATGGAGCGAGAGATAGTAAGAGATGAATCAAAGAGTTGGGTCGCACCTTTACCATTCAAACCACAGAGGCAACGCTTACCCAACAACAGAGAACTTGTGTACAGTCGATTTGTCTCCCTTACACGCAAACTGCAGAAGTCACCAGAGACAAAAGAACACTTCTTTACCTTCATGGAGAGAATATTCCAGAGTGGCCACGCGGAAATTGCACCTGTACTTCAAGATTCCGAGGAATGTTGGTACTTACCTATTTTCGGCGTGTATCATCCGAAGAAACCTGGTCAGATAAGAGTGGTATTTGACTCAAGTGCCAGATACGAAGGTGTTTCTTTAAACGACGTCTTTCTATCTTGTCCAGACCTCAACAACAGACTTCTGGGAGTACTCCTTCGTTTCCGCAAAGATGCAGTAGCATTTACGGCCGACATACAACAGATGTTTCACTGCTTCCTTGTTAAAGAAGAACACAGAAACTACTTGAGGTTTATCTGGTACCGCGATAATGACCCCTACAAGGACATCGTGGAATATCGTATGAAGGTACACATCTTCGGGAACAGCCCTTCCCCTGCTGTCGCTATCTATGGGCTTAGACATTCAGCCAGAGAGGGTGAAGCAAAGTATGGATCGGATGTAAGATCTTTTGTGGAAAAGGATTTCTACGTAGATGACTGCCTGAAATCCACACCCACAGATGAGTCGGCAGTCAGTCTCCTGAAAAGGGCACAAGAAATGCTCGCTTCATCCAATTTGAGGTTGCACAAAATTGCTTCCAACAGCCAAAAACTAATGGCAGCCTTTCCCTCTCAAGATTACTCAACCGATTTAAAAGACTTGGATTTAAGCACGGACTCCCTTCCTATGCAGCGGAGCCTGGGTTTACTTTGGGATTTGAAAAAGGATGCATTCACCTTCCAGATCAGCGAAGAAGAGAAACCTTTCACGCGTAGAGGCGTCCTGTCCGTTGTGAACAGCTTGTACGATCCTCTGGGATTTGTAACTCCTGTAACTATCCAAAGTAAAATGATGTTGAGAGACTTCACCCAAGAGACGTCCAATTGGGATGATCCGCTTCCCAGTGAGAAAAGAGACTTGTGGGTAAGATGGAAGAACTCTTTAGAAGCCCTGTCAAGTCTCTACGTTGCACGACCATATGCTTCTGTGCCATCAACAGAAATCAAGATGCAAAGGCTTTGTATCTTCTGCGATGCCTCAACCAAAGCAATTGCAGCAGTGGCGTATTTGAAAACTACTGACATCAATGAACAATGCCACGTGAGGCTTGTTATGAGCCGGACAAAATTGGCCCCACTCCGTGAACACACAGTACCCAGACTGGAACTCTGTGCAGCTGTATTAGCAGTAGAGTTAGCTGAGCTTATCTCGACAGAAATGGACCTGGAGGTCAAAGAAATCGAGTTCTACACCGACAGCAAGGTAGTGTTGGGGAACATTTGCAATGAAACTCGTCGTTTCTATGTCTATGTCAGCAATCGGGTGCTAAGGATCAGGAGATCCACCGACCCTAAACAGTGGCATTATGTGTCCACAAACCACAATCCTGGGGACCACGCAACCAGATCCATTGAAGCAAGTCACCTTAAGGACACAACCTGGTTTACTGGCCCTACATTCTTATACTGTTCAACGCCATACATGGACGAGTCAAACATCTTTGAACTGGTAGATCCGGAGGCAGATGAGGAAATCCGCCCTCAGGTATCCGTCCTACGTACGGTGACTAAAGACAATCACCTCAAATCCCACCGTTTCAATAGGTTCTCAACTTGGAACTCACTTGTTTGTGCCCTCATTTATTTAATTCCTCAGACCAGTTGCGGAACTTGTCTTACTGTTTTCGCCAAAAGAGCTGTGTGTGGCATCGGTTGATGCCAAGCGGGGAGTGTTCTACCCATTCTAGCGAAGGTCAGGGGTTCGTATCTTGTATTAAAAAGGTTTAATACCATAGTTTTGGTTTTGCTGTGTTATAGCACCACCCAGTGGTGGTTAAATTTATTACCTGTGTTTTTCAGTAATTATTAGAGTGTTGCATTCTGGGATTCACCAAGGTATCATGGGAAGGGGAAACTCCATTTTCTCTCTGTGTTCTTCCTGGACACACGTGTTTTTCTGTTGTGTTGGAACTACCTCACTTACTTGCCATTCCGGTTAAGTTTATCCGGTAAGATCATTATCTCTGTTCTTGCTATGTAATATTCTATAGAGTGTGATTAACTGTATAGCAGCCAGTACACAGGAAATGTGATTTTTGGTTACCTGCTGTATGTAGTTATTATAGAAGTTGCATCATCCTGTATGCTTTCCCTGTAAGTTGCAGTCATGTTATTATTTGCCCAATACTTACTCAAATCATTTGTATTCTTATAGTTTTACCGCGCTCATGTTTACCAATAAACAAGTTAGACTACAGAGAACTGTCTGCTTATTTGGGAGACAGAAGTGGTTTATGCCGTATGTCGGATCACACACCGTATCAACGTGTATGAAGACAGAACAATTGACCTCGATTCATCATTTAAATTTTTTTTTTGTTTACATTTTGGTTTGGTGGTATCAGTGGCCGTTTTTGGCAATGACGCATGCATTTAAAAGATTTGGAACAAAGTAAAAAATTGTATTTCTTTCTGTCTTGATCTGTTTTTGTAAGTTTTGGCAACAAAACTTGCATGTTCTGCATAATGACACAACAATTGCATTAAATTAGTGGCATCCTGAAAAATACACCAGGGAGCGGACTGGAGTGGAGTTCCTCCAATTTAGCAACTTTTTAAAATGTCACTATTGATAAATCAGGTGTAAATATCTGGAATCGCTAAACTTCACCCACAAAGGAGAAAACAAAACAAGGCGAGCACACATAAAATAAACTTTTAAAAAAGCGTAATTAAAATAATTAATTTAGTTCAAATTAAAAAAGGCACAAAACATAGAAAACTAGACAAAAAAGAGGTGCAGTGACAATGAGGAATTGAGGCCATTCGGTGAAACTTTTGCCTAGAGTTCCCACAAATTATTATTACTAAATGCATACTTTCATTTCTACAAATGGTATATATAATGCACAAAAGGCAGCACTGGGATATCAGGGCACAGAAAAGTGTAATTTGACACCTAAATTGAAAAATTGTGAAAGATGAAAGATGAAATGTAAAAGATGAAAAAAATATATATACATATACATATACAATACACATATAAATTGGCTAAGTCAATTACTTTTGCAATATTAAATTATTTTAATCCCTTTTCGACCTTAGATGTAAAAAAGGAGAGCAATGTGGTAATGCTGACCCGACGTATAAAGTTGCCTTATTAATTTTCTCACACATGGAACTGCATAAAGATCACTGCCCAAAAATTTCCTGAATTGCTGTTTTTTGTTCAATATACCTCATAAAAATAGAAAGTTATCAAACAATGCAATGTGCCTGAAAATGGTACCAATAAAAATGTCAACTTGTCCTGCAAAAAACAAGCCCTCACATGACTCTGTCAACAGAAATATGAAAAAATTATAGCTCTCAAAATATGGCGGTGCAGTTTTTTTTTAAAAAAGCACCTGTTAGTGCGCAGCAGCAGCCAAACATAAAAGAATATATAAATCTGGTATAACTCTAATCACACACGTAGAATAAAGTTGTCTGATCATTTATACCGCACAAGGAATGTCATGAATATAAATGAAACCAATTCTTGACCTGTTGTTGATTTTTTCATTCCGTCTCCCATAGATCGCAGTATGGCCAAGCTTACATTTACAATGCCATGTAAAAGTTTGGTCACCTCTGATCAAAATTGCATCTGTCACCCCCTTGGATGTATCTAACCTATTGATATAGACATACAGGTTCTAGAATACGTAAAATAATCATACGTGTATGCCTGATATCTGTCAGATGGTGCAGAAATTATCTTTTAATCCTTTATGTTAATGTGTTCTTCCAGGCTATGGGGCGTGCAGTGCCTGGAAGAAAACTCTACCTCCAGTCTTCATTAGTGTACTTGTCGCCTCCTTCAGTTTCATAGGGCCCTTTATTGTCTACTGGTTATCATGTGCCTGTGCCCTGCAATTGAGATATTCCACTTTACTTTTTCGCCCTTTTATGGGCTTTGGCTTTCTGTTTCTTCTGCGCAGGTACTCACCACACATCTAGATAAAATGCTTGATGGGCCTAGTTTCCAAAATGGCATAACTTGTGGGGGGTTCCAACTGTTTTGGCACATCATGTTCTCTTGAAATGTAACATGGCATCCGTTAATGATTCCAGACTATTTTACATTTAAAAATTCAAATGGCGCTCTGTTCCTGGTGGTTGGATTAGAATCTTTAGGCACATCATGGGCTTTCCAAAGCAGACATGGCATCCGCTAATTATTCCAGCCAATTTTGTGTTCAAAAAGTCAAATGTCACTCCTTCTCTTCCAGGCCCTGCCGTGTGCCCAAACAGTTATTTTCCAACACATATGGGTTATCATCTTACTCAGGGGAAACTGCCCAGTAAATTGTGTGGCGCAATTTCTCCTGTTACCATTGTGAAAATAAAAAATGTTGGGTTCGAAAAACATTTTTGTGGAGAAAATATGATTTTTTTTATTTTCCCAGATCAATGTTATAACATTCTATGAACAACCTGGGGGGTCAAAGTGTTGAACACTCATCTAGATAAGTTCTTTGAGGGTGTAGTTTTCAAAATGGGGTAACTTGGGTGGGCTTTCAATAGGCACACCAGGAGCTCTTCGAATCCGACATGGCATCCGTTAATGATTCCCACCAATTTTTTTATTTTAAAAGTCACATAGCGTTCCTTCCCTTCTGAGCCCTGCCTTTAGCCCAAATACTAGTTTTCCTTCACATGTGAGATATCTGCATACTCAGTAGAAATTGCTCAACAAATTGAATGGTGCAATTCCCTCTGTTATCCTTTTTAAAATGCAAAACAATATTTTTGTGGGAAAAATATTATTTTTTATTTTCTCGGCTCAGTTATAAACTTCTGTTAAGCACCTAGTTTCCAAAATGGGGTCTCTTGTGGGTGGTTTTCACTGTCTAGGCACAATAGAGACTCTCAAAATGAAAGATGGCGTCTGCTCTTGATTCCAGACATTTTTGCCTTCCGAAAGTCAAACGGTACTCCTTCCCTTCCAAGCCCTGGAAGCAGCAGATTTCTCCCACGTATGGGGTAATAGCATACTCAGGAGACATTGCACAACAAATTGTGGGGTCCATTTATTCCTTTTATATGTCTGAAAATAAAAAAATGGGGCTAAATTAACATTTGTGTGAAAAAATTTAAAATCTTCATTTATTCCTTCCACATTGCATTAATTCCTGTCAAGCACCTGGAGAGTTAATACACTTCTTGAATGCGCTTTTGAGGACTTTGAGGATTCACATTTTTGCATTTTCTGTAATATAGGTCCTCCAAAGTTACTTCAAATGTGATGTGGTCCCTAAAAGTAATGGTTTTGTAAATTCCTAGCAAAAAAAATATGTTGCAGATGTAAAGTAGACATGTGGTAAATGTTATTTATTAACTATTTTGTGTGACATAACTCTCTGGTTTTAGGGCATAAGAAGAAAAAGGTTGGAAATTGCTAAATATTTGCCAAATTTATGATATTTTCACAAATAAACGCAAGTCATCTAGAACAAATTTTACCACAATTATAATGTACAATATGTCATGAGTCTCAGCAGAATCATTCCAGCATTCCAGAGTTATTGCCACATAAATTAACGCTGGTCAGAATTGTAAAATGAACTGGGACTACAACCTCAGCTTGCAATTTTTATTCAGCAACATCTACTGCTACTTGTTTCTGGAAAACACCCACTGAGTCAAAATCATCACTTAACCTGGAGATAAATTCCTACCCGAGATGTCAATGTGATCACTGCACTACTAAATTAATTCACTGAGAAGTGTAGTTTGTAAAATGGTGTCACTTATGAGGGATTTTTCTGTTCTGGAACCTCAAGGGCTCTCCAAGTGGGTCATGGCACCCACAAACCATAACAGTAAAATCTGCACTATAATATCATGCTTTTCCCTGCTCAGCTTTGCACTGTGCCTGAAAATTATTTCCCTATTACATGTAGGGTATTGTCGTACTCAGGAGAAATTTTTACAACAAAACTAAGGTTCATTGTTTCCTATCAGCCCTTGGAAAAATTAAAAACTTTCTGAATTCTAATATGGCACTTCTTCCCTTCTGAGCTTTGCACTGTGGCTCAAAAGTAGTTTTCCACCACATATGGGGTATGTGTGTACTCAGGAGAAATTGTACACAAATTTTGAGGTTCATTTTCTCCTGCTATCCTTGTGAAAATTAAAATATTTAGGGCTAAAGCAACAATTTTTGTGGGAAAAATATATCTTTTTCATTTTCACCGATCAACGTTGTAAAATTCTGTGAAGTACCTGGGCGCTCAAGGTGCTCACCACACGTCTATATAAATTCCATTAGTGATCTAGTTTCTAAAATAGGGTCATTTGTGGGTGGTTCCACTTTAGGTACATCAGTGGATCTCCACATGCGACATGACAACCGTTGACCTTTCTTTTAAAGTCTGCATTCCAAAACCTCACTCCTTCGTTTCTGAGCCCAGCCGTATACCCAAACCGTAGTTTTCTCCAACATATACAGTATCAATGTACTCAGGAGAAATTGAAAAACAAATTTTGGGTTCCATTTTCACCTATTACCCTTATGAAAATAAAAAAAAATTGCAGCTAAAATAACATTTTTTTGTGGGAAAATTTTTATTTTTATTTTCACAGCTCAAAGTTATAAACTTCTGTGAAGCACCTTGGGGTTAAATATGCTCACCACACATCTAGATACATTCCTTGAGGCATCTAGTTTCCAAAATGGGGAAACTTGTGGGAGGTTTTCATTGTTTAGGCAAATCAGGGGTTCTTCAAATGCTTTGATTTGATTCCACCAAATTTTGCATTCAAAAAGTTAAATGGGACTTCTTCCCTTCCGAGCCTTGCCGTGTACCCAAACAGTACTTTTCCGCCACATATGGGGTATCAGCATACTCAACATAAATTGCACAACAAATTGTATGGTGCAATTTCTCCTGCTACTTTTGTGAAAATAAAAAAAATGGGACTAAAATAATATTTTTGTCTGAAAAATGTAAAGAATATTTTCATGGATTGACGTTATAAATTGCTGTAAAGCACCTGGTGGTTCAAAGTGCTCACCCCATATCTAGATATATTCTTTGAGGGGCCTAGTTTCCATTATGGGGTCACTTTTCCCCCACATATGCGGTATCAGCATGCTTAGGAGAAATTGCACAACAATACCTGATCTACCCACATTTATTTGTTAAGTAATGTTGGTATACTTGTGCAAGATTTGTGTCCTAATATTTTATGTACTGCTGTTTGTATTGCTGCTGTAATAATGTAATTTCCCCCGGGATCAATGAAGTGTATCGTATCATATTTTCCCCTGTTACCACTTGTGAAAGTATAGAAATTTAGATCTAAAGTAAAAAAATTTGTGAAAAAAGTTAAATGTTATTTTTTTCCTTCTACAATGGAAAAATTCCTGGGAAACACCTGAAGAGTTGAAATACTTCTTTAATGCGGTTTTGAGCACCTTGAGGGGTGCAGTTTTTAGAATGGTGTAAATATTGGGTATTTCCTGTCATATAGGACTCTCAAAGTCACTTCAAATGTGATTTGATCCCTAAAAAGATGGTTTTGTAAATTTTGTTGGAAAAATGAGAAATTGATGGTCAACTTTTAGCCCTTATAACTTTTTAGCAAAAAATTTTTTATGAAAAATTGTGCTGATGTAAAGTAGGCAAGTGAGAAATGTTATTTTTAAAGTATTTTGTGTGACATAACGCACTGGTTTAAGGGCATAAAAAATAAAAGTTTGAAAATTGATAATTTTTCACCAAATTTCTGATTTTTTTCACAAATAAACACAAATCATATAGAATAAATGTTACCACTATCGTGAAGTATAATATTTCACAAAAAACAGTCTCAGAATCTGTGGGATCCATTGAAGCGTTCTACAGTTATTACCTCATAAATTGACACTGGTCAAAATTGTAAAATGCGGCCTGGTCATGAAGGTGAAAACAGGGTTAGGGGTAAATGGTTAAATAAAAAATAAAATGCCAGTTATAGTTTAATTTTTTTTACAGTGCAATTTTCTTTATCACAATTTATTAATCACAGGACTACAATTACAGTACACTAGAACCTAAAGCGTTAATGTCATATTTTTCACCTCTCAGCAACAGAAGACCACATTATTGTGTTCACATTTTTAGTAATAGAGTTTTACACTTGTAAAAATAGTAAAACTCCTGTCTCCTCGGTATCTCAATCACTGTTTGCATTGATGTCATTATAAGAATTACCAAGAGATTTTTATAAAAGTGTATACTATTGTTACAATCTCATTGAGAGATGAAGTATATGTAGTAGTGGCCATGCACCTTAGATAAAATTCAGCTCAACCTACCTATTTCCATCATCTTGGCTGACATGTTAATGCTTTTGTTTAGACTCCTTATCAATGGCAGATGAAGCATTTTAGATTTTTTTTAACATATCCATTTGTATGTTCCTTCATGAGATAAGATATTGTCAAAGAGCTCTGGCAGCTGATTTATTTCACTTCTTCCATTTAAAAAAAAACAAGAGTGCATATTTATGAGAGATCTTGTAGGAAGAGAGGTTGGTCTAATGGGCAGGGAATCTTCCTTAAGGCCAATTTCACATTTGCGGTTGTGTCCGTAGCGTTTCTGACACATACATCTGCATGCATCTTGATTTCATATTTACATTGTGGAGCCAGGTTCATGCATTCACCCGCATTTGCTTACGCATGCGTCTTTTCACGGTGTATGGCGTAGCGCGGCTTACGCACCATGTTGCAATTTTTGAGACAGCAAATTTTCGTCAAATATGCACAGGCATGTGCATGCAGATGAGTGTGTTATAAAAAGTATTACTGTCTATGGGAACGCATGCGTACACATGTCTGTGCATATGCATGCATTCGATACGCTTGCGTACTTCGGACTGCGCATGTCCAGGAACTGATTTAGACACGCCCATTGAGACACGCCCTCCCAGATATATCGAACACAGGCACATAAAACATGCAAGCACATGCAAACGCAGCATTTTTTTGCCGTCATACGTAAGCTGATGCAGATAAAAAATGCTGCGTTAGCATGTGTTGGTATGTGTTTTTGCATGCGTTTGCAGTTGCGGACAAGACGCTGCGTACTCAACCACAAATGTGAAAGTAGCCTAAGACAGATCTGGTCAGTAGTTTCTCCTCCTACAGTGGCACAATAATGGTTACATAGTTACATAGTTACATAGTTATTAAGGTTGAAGGAAGACTTTAAGTCCATCTAGTTTAACCCATAGCCTAACCTAACTTGCCCTAACATGTTGATCCATGTAATTGTTCTGAAGTCTACACTGTTATAACAAAATTTACAGATAGAAATAACATGCATACGGCTCAGGAAAGTGAGAGCCATGATTAGGAGTAATGCTCTAGAAACTGCCAATGGTGGGGTCGGGGGATTGCTATTATTTTGAATTGATGACAGCAGCTCAGTCACAAGCTGAGGAGAGGTAATAAGTCATTGAGTTGAGCACCTAAATGATATATAGAACTCATTGAGCTGGAAAAAGCTCTAATGAGTTAATTCCTTAGCCTGGTATGTAATTACTGTGCATACTCAGCCCAGCCCTGGTGGTCAATCTT